>NC_045788.1:48819722-53619722 GCF_009873245.2 Balaenoptera musculus | reverse complement strand
TTGGTGTCCATATGTTTGTTCTCTACATATGTGTCTCTATTTCTGCCTTGCAAACCAGTTCATCTGTACCATTTGTCTAGATTCCACAAATATGCGTTAATATACGATAGTTGTTCTTCTCTTTCTGACTTACTTTACTCTGTATGACAGTCTCTAGGTCCACCCACATCTCTACAAATGACCCAATTTCATTCCTTTTTATGGTTGATAATATTCCATTGTATATATGTACCACATCTTCTTTATCCATTCATCTGTTAATGGACATTTAGGTTGCTTCCATGATCTGGCTATTGTAAAGAGTGCTGCAATGAACATTGGGGTGTATGTGTCTTTTTGAATTATGGTTTTCTCTGGGTATATGCCCAGTAGTGGGATTGCTGGGTCATATGGTAATTCTATTTTTAGTTTTTAAAGGAATTTCCATACTGCTCTCCATAGCGGCTGTATAAATTTACATTCGAAGGTGGGTATTTTTATCCCATTTTGCTCATTAGAAAAATGGAAGCTTGAAAGAGGTAAACTGACTTTTCTAAGGTCACAGATATGACAATTGGCAGAGCTGGACTAGGAGGTCAATTGGATTTCACCTCTGTGAAATCCTTGTTTGTTTGAGGACCTCATATTGTCTGACTTCCATATCTCACATATGGGGGAAAGAGACCACAAATTATATTGTTTAAGAAAATGGGCTTTGTAGACAGATGTTGAGGGTAAATTCCCACTTTCCCCATTCTGTAACTCACTAGCTCTGTAACCTAGGGTAAATAACTTATCTTCTCTAGGTCTCAGTTTCCTCATCTATAAAAGGATTATGACAGCACCCACTTAATAAGTTTACCATGTAGAATAAAGAATATATGTGTATAGTGAACACACAGTACATGGAAGCATTAAAAAATAAATCCTTTGTTAGGATGTAATACTCTTGGCACACACCTTATGACCCAGAATGAGTGCTCAGTGAGTTCTTTCTGGGCCCCTTGGAGACAAGTAATTTCCTAGAAATCAACCACATGGTTAGAGGCTAAAACTGGAACAGGATGATATTTTCCAAAAGACCAGAAGTAATTTTAGAGACTCTTAGGGAAAAAGCATTTGGAAAAAAGGAAGGCATTTTTTCCTCATAGAGCTACTAGCCATCAAAATTATTTTCTTCCTTAAGCCAAGAACCCAAACATTTTTAGTTTTATTTTTCAATGATAATAGGATTAGAATCTCATTCAAGCCTGGTCCTGAACTTCCAAAGGAAACTCAAGAGTCAATTAAGTACTTAGATCAACTCATGTCATAATACTCTGTATAAATGGACAGATTTTAAGAAAACTAATATAAAATGTATTCATCACGTCAAGTAGAGAGATGAAAAAAGAAGAAAGAGGAAAATGTATGCAAGTTGATTTATTTAGCTCTCAGTTAGCAAATTAGGTTAAGTAATAAGGAAAAGAAGGTTCTTAAAGAAAACATTAATTATAGTACATATATTGAGGACTGTCCAGTTTCTCCTTAGACTAGTAGAAAAATGCCAGTGCTGTCAGACTTATAGCACCTTGGGGAATCTCTAGACAGTTTGATGGACCTCCTGAATTATTTTATAATTACTCTGCTTGTTCCCAAGTTTTAATGATTTACTTGCAAAAGAAATTTCTCTCCACATTAAAAATCATGTTCATGAGCTGAGAAACAGGGTTCCAAGAATGCTTTATATTCAGGGGTTATTTACAAGAGAAATGCTGTGAGTGCTAGTGCATTTTGATTGAGTATTATTCTAACCCTAGATTAGATCTCCAATGGAACATCTTTCTAAGCTTTCAGAATACAATCAATCATGGGACTAAATTTAATTAAGATAATTTATACAGCAGATAAAACATAGTAAGCATATTACAGAGGGTATTTCATAGCAATTTGGTGGTATACCATCCTCTTCTACTTATGAGAAAACTCTCACACCCACTTATATTTTGTTTTATTTTCTTTTCTTCAATGTGTTCCTTTTTAGATTTAAATTTCTACTCTTCCTACCCATACCAATATATTCTTCCAGAGAATATAATTTTTGTCAGCAAAAATTGTTTCACTGACAATTTAATTTACAATATGTACTTCAGTAGGAGAGCTTCTTTAAGTACTTGAAATAGAAAGAAGTTGCTGCTTTTCTTTTCTTAGATTCATCCTTTGACCACTGAGAAAAGTTTAGTTCTTACAAGTTGGGGTTTTAAAATTAGGAACACTTTGATAACTTCTCTCAGGATCTTGCACGGGCTAGAAGACAAAGTCTATTATGTATCTTACAATGAACTATAACTGAGATGCAAAGGCCACATTTATTTGATATGTTTAATATAGTGCTATTTTTTCTTTTTAGTCAAGTATTCTTTGTTATTCTGTATTTTTGTGGCTAGTTGAGTGTGTTTTTAGGTCTTTTTCTGTCTTCCATAAAGTCTGGCAAACTTTCAACATAGTAAGTCCTCTGTAAAGATGTTTTGATTGAGTAATTTGGCAACAAAAATGAAATCAACACTTTTAAGCTACTTTGAAGGAAACCCTAACATTAATCCTCTCTTCCAGATTCTTTAGTGAGGGTTTCTTTTAAAGATATATGGGCAGATTGTCATTTTTGAATAATAGTGTCCTTCATGCTTTGTGACCTGCAGAGAAAGAACATCAAAACTTTGACTCCAGACCTCTATAAACTGCTGCTAGAACAGAATTACAAGATTAGCTTTGTATTTCTTTTCTTTAGTGCTGTTTTATAAGACCATTTATTATCTTGTTAAATGTTAGAACTAGCATGCTTGACATATTCATAATTTATTTTCTCAAAGAAAAGAATCTCAGAGGAAACTGTAAATAAATATTGGAGATTTGGAGGGTCTAATAAATTTAGCTGAATACATTAGCTCTCATGTCAGTTAAAGTCCATTATTCAGGAAATTGAAATTTGGATAAATTAGTGTGGTATTCATCTAGTTTTTAAAAATAGGATATAATAAAATTGAAGAACATGCAATTTGAAACAAAAAGATAGAAAATTTTAACACTTAGTTAATACTACCTAAATGTAGAGATTGTTTCAACTGTAATAATTGCATGTTAAGTACATTTTTGGAAATATGAAATTAAATGGATACTATTTATGAGAAAAATTTGGCTTCAGAAATAATTTTTGTTTTTTTCTTTTTCTACAAACAAATACAGTCATGATCTTAATATTAAAATTGTTCTTTATAGAGTTCTCCTGGCGTTGGCTTCTGTTGCTGTTTCATTCTGCTTGATACACCTAATATAGTAGAATCATAATCAATTAGCCATTGCAGTTTTTCCTAAGTCTACAAGTACAATTTTTCAATGGAATGCATGGTATTTCTGGTAAACACACGTGTGAAATCATCTGCTGATTACATGTGCACTTGGGGTAGCAGAGACATATGTCTGTAACGAGAGCCTGAATATACAGATGATGACCAGGCCATATATAAAAATAGAATATTTGTCCACAATCTGCAACAGCAATCAACCCCAAAACAGCCAAATTTAATCAATAATGACAGCTTCTCTAATTTTTGCCCCCATTTCCAACACAGGACCTACCAGAAAAAGTCAAATATTCTTTGCTAACCTATTTAGGATGCCCTGTTTCTAGCTAGCCCTCATCCAGTTTCTCCATGCTTACAGCTTCCAATTAGGGCATATGCAAAGCCTTCCCTTTTTCCCACTACAAACTTTTCCTACTTTTCTGTCTGCCTCTGAGCCTCTGCCAAAGACAAGTGATGATGTGTGGTTCCCTTGCTCTAGCAAGCTCTGAATAAATAGCCTTTGCTCATTCTCATTTGAGTGGTCTTCACTTATTTCCACAGTAGTAACTTTTCATGACCAATATTATCTAGTCTGGAGCACCCTAACGCCCTCATGATGGTTCCTCTCTCATGCTCCTTTTTACCTTTCCACTGCTACCAAGTAAAACAGCACTGCATGTTCAACAGATATAGCCAACACCACAGTTTAAGACTCAATAACTACTCCACTGCTCTTACATACTTTCTCAAGATGAATATGCATTTCTTATTAAAAAAGAACATTAATTAACCAAAACTTAATTAAATACAAAAATACAAACAAGAATGAGTTAGAAAGAATGATGGAACACAGATTGGAGATTATTTTATGTCATTTGTAATAATGTCTTCATCCAGGAAGTCAGGAAAATTGATGAGATTTTTTAAGGTTGCTTTAAAAACCTATGATTCCTTATATTCTTTTAACACATTCATATTGCCTCCTGTAGGCAATTTTAGGTAGTAAAGTTTCTGACTTTAAAATGTCATCTATATTGAAAATCTCATATTCATTGTAAAGAGCAACAAGATCTTTAATACTTATCTGACTCTTCTATGAGTTTCAGAACAGCTAGTTACCTTTGTTAGAACAGCTTTGGGTGACTCTTTTCCTAAAGGAAAATCTGTCTTTTAATTAAATTTTCTGCGGTAGCCATTTCCTCTGAACATATAAGATTTTATGATCTTAAATCTCATTCATGGAAGTTTCCTAAGCTTTCTCTGAACTTATATTCTGTTGGCCCAATGACAATATTGATCCCTCTCAAATTTATTCTAGTCAACTACCTCAACTGAAGCTGAGGAAAACTGATCAGTTAGCAATTTTTATTTTTTATTTATTTAATTAATTTATTTTTAACACGTTTGTTAGAGTATAATTGCTTTACAATGGTGTGTTAGTTTCTGCTTTATAACAAAGTGAATCAGCTATACATATACATATATCCCCATATCTCCTCCCTCTTGCGTCTCCCTCCCAACCTCCATACCCCACCCCTCTAGGTGGTCACATAGCACTGAGCTGATCTCCCTGTGCTATGTGGATGCTTCCCACTAGCTATCTATTTTACATTTGGTAGTGTATATATGTCCATGTCACTCTCTCACTTCGTCCCAGCTTACCCTTCCCCCTCCCCGTGTCCTCAAGTTCATTCTCTATGTCTGCATCTTTATTCCTGTCCTGCCCATAGGTTCTTCAGAACCATTTTTTTTTTTTTTTTAGATTCCATATATATGTGTTAGCATATGGTATTTATTTTTCTCTTTCTGACTTACTTCACTCTGTATGACAGCCTCTAGGTCCATCCACCTCACTACAAATAACTCAATTTTGCTTCTTTTTATGGCTGAGTAATATTCCATTGTATATATGTGCCACATCTTCTTTATCCATTCATCTGTCGATGGACACTTAGGTTACTTCCATGTCCTGGCTATTGTAAATAGAGCTGCAATGAACATTGTGGTACATGACTCTTTCTGAATTATGGTCTTCTCAGGGTATATGCCCAGTAGTGGGATTACTGGGTCACATGGTAGTCCTATTTTTAGATTTTTAAGGAACCTCTATACTGTTCTCCATAGTGGCTGTATCAATTTACATTCCCACCAAAAGTGCAAGAGGGTTCCCTTTTCTCCACACCCTCTCCAGCATTTATTATTTGTAGATTTTTTGATGATGGCCATTCTGAGTTAGCAATTTTTAAAAGCTATTCTTATTTTTTACATACAACTAACATGTGTTTGAATAAACATAATCCAATCTATAATATTTATAAATGAAACAAGGCCTTCACAGACACTATCACTTATGCTCTCAAAAGAGTGCTGGAGTACATAGTTGACTGCAAATATAAGGGAAATAAATCTTTGTGTATCTGGAAAATTTAAATAACTGGTTTTATCTTTAAAAGCAAAATCCCAAAATGCAACTTAGAAATCATAAGAGCTTACTATCTCTGGTGTTCTAACCAGACTATAGAAAATGCCATTAGACATTCTGCCAAGTCTTTGAATCTTCTGCCCTCTGACATTACAAGTACAACATTGTTTAAAATGTCTTGAAACTAAGTGTTAAAGGATTTGGCATTTATCAATTATTTAAAAGGATCTATTACAATAATGACTATGCTGGGAAAAAATCCTATGATATGCACTGTAGGATATAAAAATATCTTTCTAATTGTCACTCCATGGCACTCAATGAATATACTGATGTATGTGTGTGTGTGTATGTGTGTTATGTGTGTGTGTTTTATCATAACCCTGTACTAAATTTGTCTTGTTCCAGAAAGGGCAAAGGATAGTTGTTTAATAAATACTTGTTAAATACAATTGATTTGTGGTAGACCAAATTTTAGGAGTTTTAATTTCCTGTCAAATAATTATATTAGAAGTGAATTTATAGCTTCTCAAGTAGATATGGAGGATAGAGCCCTAGTGGGACAGGAGCACCTTATGGGATCTCAATGGGAGATTCCAGACATACTCTTGAATATGGACCTAATGTCCTACATTACTCCTGGAGAAAGGTCAAGATAAAAGGTAGTGAGGATGCTTCATGTATTTTAGCACACCCAAGGCAGAGAACTACTTGAGAAAATAACTTCTTTACTTTTACTCCCTTTTGGCCTGTTATCTATAGGGTAGTAGGAAAAAAACACAAAGACTCAATTCAGAATATGTATATATAAACAAATATATAGAAAGCCATATATATATATGGCTTTATGTTAACATTTATTGTCATCAGTATTGATTTTGTGGATACTCTAATTTCCTGAATGTGTAACTCCTGGATTCAAATCAGATTTTTCTAGCAAAAATTTGCACAGCTGGAGTCTGGACATTTTGGCAAAACCTTTCTTCCTTAAAATGACCCTGCTTATTAATCACTTAATTGAACAATATATTATAAACAAAATTTGAAAATGTAAAGAATATTTATACTTTGGGAGAGATTTTATGGAATTGTTTTCTACAGAACAATTTTGGGTTCTAGAAACCAGAAACTTTAAAATCTAACAAGTCAAAGGTTGAGCTGCATGTGTTGTTATATATTTCTAGATTGCTTTCACTTTTGTGTGCTTAGTACTCTTTTTAGCATTTTGATTTCTCTCTTACTGCAAGACTGTACATATTTATTTTTTGCGTGTGTGATAAAAAAAGGATTCAAAGACTTTATTTTTTTAACATCTTTATTGGAGTATAATTGCTTTACAATGGTGTGTTAGTTTCTGCTTTATAACAAAGTGAATCAGCTATACATATACATATATCCCCGTATCTCCTCCCTCTTCTGTCTCCCTCCCACCCTTCGTACCCCACCCCTTTGGTGGTCACAAAGCACTGAGCTGATCTCACTGTGCTATGTGGCTGCTTCCCACTAGCTGTCTATTTTACATTTGGTAGTGTATATATGTCAATGCTACTCTCTCACTTCAAACCAGCTTATCCTTCCCCCTCCCTGTGTCTGCAAGTCCGTTCTCTATGTCTGCATCTTTATTCCTGCCCTGCCCATAGGTTCTTCACAACCATTTTTTTCTTCCTTTTTGTTTTTAGATTCCATATATATGTGTCAGCATACGGTATTTCTTTTTCTCTTTCTGACTTACTTCACTCTGTACAGCATACTCTAGGTCCATCCACCTCACTACAAATAACTCAATTTCGTTTCTCTTTATGGCTGAGTAATATTCCATTGTATATATGTGCCACATCTTCTTTATCCAATCGTCTGTTGATGGACACTTAGGTTGCTTCCATGTCCTGGCTATTGTAAATAGAGTTGCAATGAACACTGTGGTACATGACTCTTTCTGAATTATGGTCTTCTCAGGGTATATGCCCAGTAGTGGGATTACTGGGTCATATGGTAGTTTTATTTTTAGTTTTCTAAGGACCCTCCATACAGTTCTCCATAGTGGCTGTACCAATTTACATTCCCACCAACAGTGCAAGAGGTTCCCCTTTCTCCACAACCTCTCCAGCATTTATTGCTTGTAGATTTTTTGATGATGGCCATTCTGACTGGTGTGAGGTGACACCTCAGTGTAGTTTTGATTGGCATTTCTCTAATGATTAGTGATGTTGAGCATTCTTTCATGTGTTTGTTGGCAATCTGTATATCTTCTTTGGAGAAATGTCTATTTGGGTTTTCTGCCATTTTTGGATTGAGTTGTTCGTTTTTTTGATATTGAGCTGCTTATAAATTTTGGAGATTAATCCTTTGTCAGTTGCTTCATTTGCAAATATTTTCTCCCATTATGAGGGTTGTCTTTTAGTCTTGTTTATGGTTTCCTTTGCTGTGCAAAAGCTTTTAACTTTCATTAGGTCCCACTGGTTTATTTTTGTTTTTATTTCCATTTCTCTAGGAGGTGGGTCAAAAAGGATCTTGCTGTGATTTATGTCATAGAGTGTTCTGCCTATGTTTTCCTCTAAGAGTTTGATAGTGTCTAGCATTACATTTAGGTCTTTAATCTATTTTGAGTTTAATTTTGTGTATGGTGTTAGGGAGTGTTCTAATTTCATTCTTTTACATGTAGCTCTCCAGTTTCCCAGCACCACTTACTGAAGAGGCTCTCTTTTCTCCATTGTATATTTTTGTCTCCTTTGTCATAGATTAGGTGACCATAGGTGTGTGGGTTTATCTCTGGGCGTTCTATCCTGTTCCATTGATCTATATTTCTGTTTTTGTGCCAATAACATACTGTCTTGATTACTGTAGCTTTGTAGTATAGTTTGAAGTCAGGGGGCCAGATTCCTCCAGCTCCGTTTTTCTTTCTCAAGATTGCCTTGGCTATTCAGGGTCTTTTGTGTTTCCATACAAATTGTTAAATTTTTTGTTCTAGTTATGTGAAAAATGCCATTGGTAGTTTGATAGGGATTGCATTGAATCCGTAGATTGCCTTGGGCAGTATAGTCATTTTCACAATGTTGATACTTCCAATCCAAGAACATGGTATAACTCTCCATCTGTTTGTATCATCTTTAATTACTTTCATCAGTGTCTTACAGTGTTCTGCATACAGGTCTTTTGTCTCCTTAGGTAGGTTTATTCCTAGGTATTTTATTCTTTTCGTTGCAGTGGTAAATGGGAGTGTTTCCTTAATTCCTCTTTCAGATTTTTCATCATTAGTGTATCGGAATGCGAGAGATTTCTGTGCATTAACTTTTTATCCTGCAACTTTATCAAATTCATTGATTAGCTCTAGTAGTTTTCTGGTAGTGTCTGTAGGATTCTCTATGTATAGTATCATGTCATCTGCAAACAATGACAGCTTTACTTCTTCTTTTCCAAGTTGGATTCCTTTTATTTCTTTTTCTTCTCTGATTGCTGTGGCTAAAACTTCCAAAACTATGTTGAGTAATAGTGGTGAGAGTGGACATACTTGTCTTGCTCCTGACCTTAGAGGAAATGGTTTCAGTTTTTCAACATTGAGAACGATGTTGACTCTGGGTTTGTCATATATGGCCTTTACTATGTTGAGGTAAGTTCCCTCTATGCCTACTTTCTGGAGGGTTTTTATGATAAATGGGTGTTAAATTTTGTCAAAAGATTTTTCTGCATCTATTGAGATGATCATAAGGTTTTTATTCTTCAATTTGTTAATATGGTGTATCACAGTGATTGATTTGCATATATTGAAGAATCCTTGCATTCCTTGGATAAACCGCACTTGATCATGGTGTATGATGCTTTTAATGTGCTGTTGGATTCTGTTTGCTAGTATTTTCTTGAGGACTTTTGCATCTATGTTCAACAGTGATATTGGCCTGTAGTTTTCTTTCTTTGTGACAGCTTTGTCTGGTTTTGGTATCAGGGTGATGGTGGCCTCAATACATAAGGCAAATACTAACAGCCATAAAAGGGGAAATCGACAGCAACACAATCATAGTAGGGGACTTTAACACCCCACTTTCACCAATGGACAGATCATCCAAAATGAAAATAAATAAGGAAACACAAGCTTTAAATGATACATTAAACAAGATGGACTTAATTGATATTTATAGGACATTCCACCCAAAAACAACAGAATACACATTTTTCTCAAGTGCTCATGGAACAATCTCCAGGATAGATCATATCTTGGGTCACAAATCAAGCCTTGGTAAATTTAAGAAAATTGAAATAGTATCAAGTATCTTTTCCGACCACAACGCTATGAGACTAGATATCAATTACAGGAAAAGATCTGTAAAAAATACAAACACATGGAGGCTACACAATACACTACTTAATAACGAAGTGATCACTGAAGAAATCAAAGGGGAAATCAAAAAATACCTAGAAACAAATGACAATGGAGATACGACGACCCAAAACCTATGGGACGCAGCAAAAGCAGTGCTAAGAGGGAAGTTTATAGCAATACAAGCCTACCTCAAGAAACAGGAAACATCTCGAATAAACAACCTAACCTTGCACCTAAAGCAATTAGAGAAAGAAGAACAAAAAACCCCCAAAGCTAGCAGAAGGAAAGAAATCATAAAGATCAGATCATAAATAAATGTAAAAGAAATGAAGGAAACAATAGCTAAGATCAATAAAACTAAAAGCTCGTTCTTTGAGAAGATAAATAAAATTGATAAACCATTAGCCAGACTGATCAAGAAAAAAAGGGAGAAGACACAAATCAGTACACATGTATTTCAAGTAATATTTGGATTAATGAAAATCTAGTGCTTTATGATTTTTGAGGTCAAATAGTATTTGACCAAATTCTCTATTCTCATGAATATTATGAAGCTAGAGGTTCACATATTCATGTGGATAAATGGTTATGTCTATATCTTAAATAACTGCCACTCATGGAACATGCCACAAAATATTTCAAAAGTCCATGTATTTTAATTTTTAACGAAATTGTCTACTTTTAATATATAATATCAGAATAGCTGTCTCGATTTAACTCTTAAAGGATGTAAAATTGTATTCCTCTTTTCAGGCACCCAGTCATCAGAATCAATCTTCTTGCGTTCTACTTTCATAGAATTTTTCTTGGATTTTTATATATATATGCCTTTCTCTCTGCCTTGTCTTATTCATCAGTGAGATTTGCTGTTCTTTTTCAAATTCAGTTGAGAATTTAGCCTTGGGACAATTAACGATTTACAGGATTATAAGATTAAAATGGTGGACAGGTTAGTTTTGGAGTCAAATTTTACTTTCAATTCCAGAGTTAGCCTACAACTCAAAGACAATTTCTACAACTGAAAAACAAAAATAAAAATACTTCTTCACAGGCAGTTTGTTGTACAACTTTAACACCAGCACATTGTAACCAGTTGTTCAGCAGAAAGTGGCTAGTAAGCCCTATGCATAAAACGTGCATTGTGTGAAAATTAGATCCTCTATATCCTCCTGTAAGGTATGAGAGGAATCATTTCTATGAGCATTCTACTGCTCCTACGGTCCAGCTGTACAAGCTCAAGAGGGCAGGGAGAGCTATAGGCTACAGAGACCTAGTTTGAGCCTCCCCATAAGATCTAAATTCTGCGGCTTTTCTGGCTGGTGCTCACTTAAGATTGATTGACATGGGGCTTCCCTGGTGGTGCAGTGGTTAAGAATCTGCCTGCTAATGCAGGGGACACGGGTTCAAGCCCTGGTCCAGGAAGATTCCACATGCCACAGAGCAACTAAGCCCGTGTGCCACAACTACTGAGCCTGAGCTCTAGAGCCCGTGAGCCACAACTACTGAGCCTTCATGCCACAACTACTGAAGCCCGTGCTCCACAGCAAGAGAAGCCACCACAATGAGAAGCCTGCGCACCGCAACAAAGAGTAGCCCCCACTCAACACAGTTGGAGAAAGCCCGCACACAGCAACAAAGACCCAATGTAGCCATAAATAAATAAAATAAATTAAGTTAAATAAAAATTGATTAACACATCCAAAATACTCCTGGGCAGGATAGAATCCATCAGTGAGAGACCAGTAGGCCACGTCCTTAAAAGAATATCTCAAGTCCATCATCTGGCCCTAGCCAACATACCTTTTCAATATTACCCCCTATTTTTCCCCTTTATGTCCCTTACAGTGTAGAGAAACAACCCACTTTTGTGTCCCATAAACCCATCCTGCGTATTCAGATCTCTATGCCTTTGTTCACTCTCTTTCCTCTATCTGGAGTGCCAATTATCTCAATTGTTCCCTAAATCTTTTCTCTCAAGCCCTAGCTAAATGGCACTTCCAAATGATCCCCCAACCTGGGGTGGAGGGAAGACTTCCTCCCCTAAGTCTCATTTACTTATATTTCTTTCATAATACTGATTTATTTGTCACTGTATTATAGTTTTGTGTGTATGCCTCAGCTCCCTGCAAGGATACACACCTCGGCATAATGTCTTGCAATGCGCTTCGTATGTGCTAGGTGCTCAGTAAGACCTATTAAATAAATGTTAATATATGTTCTCTGGGAACACTGTGGATCAGACTAGGTTTCTGAGAATTTGGGGATTAATCTGAATATTTTTCACTCTTGCTATAAAGATCAATTGCTAAACTAGAAAATGTTCCTACATAGTCTTCAGAGGCAGACCTACAAAGATCAATATCAGGTAATAACAAGAGTTAGTGTCATTTATTTTCTATTTTTGCATACCTAGTGGGATGGCCAGTTATTAGCCCTATTCTTTTATATTTTTTAAGTAGAACATTATACTATCTTTAATTTCAATAGGGACCACTGGGTTAATTATGACCAATAAAATGTATTAGCATCTATGGAGTATGGAGCACTAAATATTTTTATGTTTAATGATTATAAATTTGAGACATATATAGTTTTTATTACTCAAAGGATACTCTACAAATATTTCCTGCACATTTAAATCTATTTTTGGAAGTATTATGCTATTCTAAGGAATCATTTTTAAAAATTATTTTATCCATTTTTTTCAGTACTGTTGCTGAAAAGATGGTATCTGCTCATTAGAGTAGCTCTGATACTGAAAGAACAAACAGTACTAATTGTACAGGCACAGATTAAAGAGGGTAATAACTGTGCCTCTAAAAGCTAGGCATATGTCACTAGACTAAGAATGCAGTGCATTTTTTTCAACAAGTATTCTTTTAAACATCACTGTGAAAATCACAACAACACATGCTGGAAAGTAAACTTCAACAACAAAATTGCAACTTGGAGTCTACAATTTGAGAGCATTTTGATGGAAGGAGTAGGAAAGCAGAAAAGTGCCTATTCAAAATCTGAAGGGATCTTGTTGGAAACCATGGTTTATGTATAACTGAAAAGATCACTCTAGATAAAATTGCAAGTGTGTATTATACAAAAATGCCCAATTATCCCATAGACTGGATTTTTTTCAGGCATCTTATATGGATCTCACCACAAGCATGTCAAATTAGGCAACGTAAACATGGTGAGCTCCTGAAAGTGTAACAACAGTGAAGTCGAAAATGCTCATTAACTACAGAGTTCTGAATCTAATTTTATGTTTACCAATTACATTGTTGATAGTCCCCAAAAGCGTCACTGCCACACCACTTGGAAAGACCTGTCATTGGATTAAATAATGTATTTACCTGAATTTCTGTTTCTATACCCTTAAAAATCTGATAGGTGAAATGGAAGATTGAAGAGGACTAATTCTTTTATTAATTACTGACAAAGGACAAAGCACTCAAAGATAAAAAATACAAACAAAAATCCCTAAAGTCAGGATACCACTCTTTTGTTTTTAATATGGACATTTCACAGAGCTGTCTTAAAAGTTCTTACCCCTCCCTCTCCAATGTTGTTAATTCCTTCCTTATCACCAGAAAACCACTATAGCATACAAAATAGACACATTGAGACAAAGTGTATAGTATTGGAGTTCCTAAAGAGTTAATTGACTATGAACACCCTAAAATGCACTAAAATTCATTTTTCCAAGAGAACAACAATAACAAGACACTACAACCTGTATACTGTATTCTTCTACCACAGTTCAGACAATATATTCACACCAAGGATTCACTACTGCTCTCAAGGACATGTCTTGTATATACCCCGGTTTTAATTTTATGATTTATTTATGATGCATTTTTTGACTTAAACATACTTTTATTACTAGAAGTAAAATAACCTCTCTATTAAAAAAACTGATATTTTTTAAAATAAAGAATTAAATACACTGTGCAAGTGGATTAAGTTGTAACTTTACATTGGGTTATATTTGCTATGTCTATTGGAACAAGAGAAAATTTACAGAATATGAACTAAAGCTAAAGAGCTTTATTATTTATTCATAGCAGATTTATGTGAATTTATTCGTTTGAATTTATTTTCTTTGACTAACCATGTAAACTTCTAGACACATATTTCTTACAATTTTTTTGAATTCCTACAGATCCCTATAAAAAACATATTCCTCCACAGTAATGTTTTTATATGGACTTTATTTGTTATTATGCATCAGATATTTCCCCTAAACGCAGAATAAGCTGATTAAAATACTGGTTGTTACAAGATAGATATTAAATAATTTATATTATTATAGCCTCCTAAAATAGCTGAAATTTCTAGAAAAGTTTATGTCATAGGCAGAAGATTCAATTTTATAAAAAGATACAGAGAAAAAATGATAATATATGTATAATTCTTTTTTAGTGAAGTAATAAAACATATCAATTTGTTGCTTTAAGAATACAAACAGGTATTATATGTAATTCAGCATATATCTTATTCATAAAATCATCACAGATTGCTATATATCTAACATATATTTTAGTTGGACAATAAGGTTAGTTTTACAAGTTACTTTACTTTTTTATTACAAAGATATGCACACTAAAGTAAATTTGGAGTATTCAGAGAAGTAAAAAGAAAAAGCATTACACAGTTTCCCCACAACCTTAATTTTTATATTTACCTCAGTTTCTTTACTCAATAGTTATAAGCGTGTTTTGTGTATCATACTGTCTACATTTCAATTGAAAGTTTTATTTACCTTTATATAGTTACAATTTTATTGGAAATATATGTCTAAATCAATAAACTTTAAATAATTCAGCATTTTGAAGTTCATCATAAAAAGGAAAAACATTAAAAACAATTAAATGCCCAGGGTTAATTGCCAATAACCATTCATGTTTCTCCTTTCTTTTCTCCTAGTCAACTGACTAAACAACTCTAAGTGATGGAAAATCTCAGAACGCATTTTGTATATTAATCTAACATCTGGCTCTGATTTCACATTCCTTGTAGTTTCCCATTGTTTAACTTTCCATGTCCATTTTCTCCTAATTTTAATTTCATCTTTTTGCATTTTATATATATATAAATATATTATAATCTGTCTTTTATTATTTCTGAGAATAGGTAGAGAATACATGCATGCATACGGTTTCCTTTTTGTGTTCATTTCTTAATTTGGTATTAAATATGGAAAATCTTGAAGCAGGCAATAAAAATGATTCAGTGACTGTGTTTGCCAAGGACCTATGAGTTTGTTAACTTGATTTCAAAATCTAATCTAATCTAAACTATAACAGATTATCTGTATCCTATTTTTATAAACACAAAACTCTTAAGGGGCTGCTTTGTTTTGTGGGGTCAGGGTCATTGTTTTCTGTTTTTTGTACTTTAGTAGTACAGTCTAACAAAATACAAGTAGGACAATGATTTAGATACTTCTTTCTGAAAAAGTGGATGTTTCTTCCAGGACTGGCTCTATTTCCCACCCCTTTAAAGTTTGCCTATCTTTCAATATCAAGAATTTACCCGTCAGCCTCTATATTGAATCCTACAAGGCAATATCAAGTCATCTTTAAATTATCTCTTTCTTTCTTTTAAAATACGAGCAACTACTGAAATAACCAGTGAAGATAAAGTATAATGTGTTGACAAATTAGGTAAATTTAGATTAAAATCTTATGTTTTGAAAAAGAAAGTCTTCAAGTCTTTTGTGAAAAAAAAATTTTTTTTCCACTTTGCTAAAAATGTTTCTTTTTTATTTCAGATCTTAATATTTCCATTCCAAATGGAACTACCTACAATAAAGGTTAAATGTGGCAAGGTATCTTATCAGTCTCTTTCCTAATATATACTACACTAAGAGTATGTATCAAGTATGACTTATGTTCCAAACAGAACCCCACCTCTGGCCACCATGAAGAAAGGAATTTACCTTTGCCTAAAGAGAAGTCTGGCCTTTGCCCTTGGCTCCTGGTAGGTAATATCTAAATCCTTGGAAGGTCATGCCCAATAGGAGTGTCTCTGTTTGTCTGGGAACCTTGGGTCCTACCAAATGTGATTTAGGGTGCAGGTTTTTAGTTTACTCTATCAGCTTAACCTCTGGAGGGGCTGGAGATGGGTATCAACAACATGGGCTATCAACCATGTCTACATGATAGAGCCTCAATAAACTCTCTGGATACCAAGGGTTGGGTGAGTTTTCCTGGTTGGTGGGACTCGTGTTTTCTCACACATCACTGCTGGGGAAAGAGCATTCTCCATGATTCCAGTGTGAGAGGACAGCAGGAAGCCCACACTTGGAAATGTTCTGGACTCTGCTCCATGCCTTTATTCTCTTGGCTATAACTGTGAGTATAACAGCTTTTAGTGAGTTTTGTGAGTCCTCTAGTAAATTATTAAATCTAAAATTGGTCTTAGGGACCCCCAGACATATAATTAGTGTTAGAGGTAAGGGAGATATTGGGATTTCCAAACTTGAAATTGGTGTCAGAAGTGAGGTCTTTTGGACTGTTAACTTTGTAAACATCCCCCCCGCCAAAAAAAAACCCCTGATTTAAATAAGAATTATTAGCAAATATTAAAAAAACTCAAAAAAAGGGTATTTTGGGTTTATTTTGTTCCCATAGTTCAATGATGGCACCAAAGACTAATTTTTCCCCCGTACTTCCACTTTCCAATTTCTCAGCTTCACCTTAGACCTGAGTTTTCTTTGTGGCTGTAAGATGGCTGAAAACTTCCTAGTACAAATCCAGAGAGATGGAAAGTCTTTTCTTCCCCAACACTGGATTCCTAACCACAAATAAAATGTGATTATTACTACTTGGGTCACATACTTTCTTTGAAAAGAAAAATCATCATGGCCAGTATAATGCCATACCTTCACTAGTTTAGACAAATTTGATCTGAAGCTAAAATAAACTGTGGGATCAGTCCCATGGGAACCTCAAGATGATACACAGTGGGTGAGGGCTGTAATGAATATTGGAGAGACGACAACAATGTCCACTATAGAATTCCATTGCTTATCAAAAACTCATTTATGAACAAAGGTAGTTAACATTTACTTTAGTAAACTTTCACTTCTAGGCCCAAACTCTATGTCTTTCAAGATGCAATTAAGAATGATTTATAGTTTTAGGAGACTTAACAAATATCAAGTCAAGGGAAATCCCATATGAACATGGCAAAGTAAGTCACTATAAGTAAGTTCTAGAAATCAGAGAAAAGTAACAATGAGGTAAAACAAAAACAAGCAAGCAAACAAAAAAACCTGAACATCATTTTCAGAAAAATCCTAGCGACAGATCAAATTTCAGATTCTAAAAATTCATATAAGGGCAACCAAACATGAGATCAGGCAGAAGTTACACAAAAGTAAATGAGAAGAGAACTAGGAAGAGAAGTGAAAGACCCCAGTAGCATCTTATCTCAGAAATTAGCAACAAAATATAATTCCTGAAAGTGAAGGATTTGCCTTGACATGCACAAGCTATATCCTTTAAATAGCAGAAAATTCCAGTACTGACAAACTATAAAAATATTTCACAGCATACATAACAAAGGAAAACTTCTCAATTATTTTTACGATACAAATTTAACATTAACCCTAAACCTTAAAAAGATTGTATTATAAAAATGCAAGCCACTCTAATTTAGGAATGTTATTGCAAAAATCCTAACATATTAGCAAACAGTATCATGTGTAACAAGAACGCACTATAGGCATTCACGCTGAAATCAGAAATAGGTCAAATGCTTAGTATCAGCACTATTATTTGTATATATTCTGAATGTATCAGCCTATACAATTAGGAAAGAGATATAAATTAGTGACATAAAAATTGACAAGCAGGAAGGAAATAGAGGATAAGGTTTTAAACTGGAAAACCCCATATCAATTAAAAAATATTACAAAAGATAAGAATTGCAATAACAACTTTGGTTACCAAATTAATAGATTCATAAGATTGAAACTCTCTCTCTCTATATATATAACATATATATAAATATACATAATAAAATATATATAAAATAACAGCAACTACATATATTAAAGTACATACACACATAAAACACAAACTAATTACAACATACAACGAAAGCAATGACTATCTATAAAAGGAAAGAAAAGATATCTAGGGACAAATTTAACAAGAAATGCGCAATATCTATGTGAAGAAAACTTGAAAATGGTACTGAAGGACACAAAAGAAGACTGAACACAATGAAAGATACACCATGTTCTTGTGGAAAAAAAAAAAAGATTTAGCATAGTAAAAGGCATCCTTTCATCTAAGGTAACAATAAGATTTAAGGTGCCACAATGCCAATAAAACTAACAAAGGTTGGTTCTGTTTTTGCTTTTATATGTGTTTGTTAAAAACAAAAGCAAACTAGCCAGAACAAACATTGACAAAGAAGGCAATACAGAGACTATTTTTGCTATATATTAAATACACCCTTACTATAAACACTCAATATTTTAAAATGTTAAATAGATGAAAACTAAAAATTCAAAAACTGCCATATTTTTAGACACACATAATCCTTTATTAAATGATAAAGGTAGTGTCTTGATCCAATGTAACGTCTTACAATTAACATATCAAAGTCAACAAGGTTTCTTTTTTTCTATTTCCTAGTATTCTTTTCTCTAGACAAGTGAAGGTATCTAAATCTGGTAGCATTTTAGAATAGCCTAGAAATTAAGAGAGAAAGAGATATATTTTTACAAGACATTGGAATGGGTCTGAAATGTGGCCCAGGAAGCTGAATTGGAAGACCCCCATGGAAAGTGCATTCTTTGTTGGGATGCAGAAAAGGATACAGATATGGGCCATGCATCTGTAAGGTACTGCTAAATAATTCAGAGGAAAATAATGCTCACGTTCTGAGTTCCCTATATCTGACCCAGTTCATATTGTGGGTTAAAGTACCTGAAGGTATGCAGCTATAAATAAAGTCTTACCCATCTCAGGACCTCATATTTTCCATTTCACATTTTCAACAAGTTGAAAAACAGCCCTCAGTTTGTTGTTTGCCTTAAAGTTATTAGATCATTTCCCTCAAGATTTGTCATTTTTATCTGCAACCACTGGTGTGAGGAAAGGCAACGTTAAAATCCCCATGCCAAAAAAGAAAACACAGAAGCACACTAAAGGCAATAAATTCTTGGGGTTCACCACTGAAAGCTGTTCATTTAAGTTTAGAGATTTTCCAAATAAACAATATGAATTTGAGGTCCATTAATATGTCATTTTTACCTCCCTTATATTGTTTATCTATTTATTCTGAATTGTAGTTTAGAGAAAGGGGCTTGTGCGTTACATCGTTGTTTTTGTATAAGTGAGTTTTAGAGTCATTTTGGCTTGAGTACGAATCCTGTCACATAATTTTTTGTGCAAAATGTGAGCAAGTACCTTAACTCCTCTGACCCTCAATTTTCTCATTTGTTAAATGTAGATAATAACATTTATTACAGAAATGTCTTAAAGGTTAAATAAATAATGTATGTAAAGTGCATAATTCATAGCAGTAACTCAATGAATGTAATTATTATAAAGTGATTCAAGCACGAGTATAAAGGCATATTTCAAAGGCAACTCGTGGATCAATAATAGGTCTTTCTCAAATATGGGAGCTAGGATCTTGAAAAATTACTAACATAGAAAACTGACTGGAAATATTTAAGATCTCATAGAGAAAATAGAGTTTGAGAACCATGATAACCAGAAAATCCATAAAAACCCTTATCACTATTTTTACACTAAAATCAAACAATAAAGACAGATTGTTAGAATGCTATAAATAATGCTTTTAGACACCCTAAATTATTAATGTAGTTAACTGCCTTTTATCATCTCTCATTGTAGATACTTTCCTCAATGTCCTCCCTCTGTAATTCCAAAGTGATTTTTAAACATTCATTTTCTGAATTTCAGAGAATGTGCATATTGAGACTCCCAGCTACCCCATATTTGGCTCTCTATCTAAATGTTCATTATCATTTTGATTTCATGGTTCAGGGTTCTTGAATCCTGTGTCCTTGGTCTTATCCCAATCCAGGAAGCAATGTAATTTGAACAGTTGAGATGAAACAAAACACAAAAAAAGCAATAATAACCATTTGGGGTGATTTTTAATAAGCGTGTTTGGAATAACCAATAGATTTTTCTCAATTTGCTACATGATTGTAAGTTTATATGGTCATAGTGCATGCCTTATTACTCTCTTACAATTTATTTCCCTCAGTTCTTTTTTTTAGCATTTTCTTTTTTCAAATTTTTATTTATTTATTTTATTTATGGCTGTGTTGGGTCTTCGTTTCTGTGCGAGGGCTTTCTCTAGTTGTGGCAAGTGGGGGCCACTCTTCATCGCGGTGCGCGGGCCTCTCACTATCGCGGCCTCTCCTGTTGCGGAGCACAGGTTCCAGACACGCAGGCTCAGTAATTGTGGCTCACGGGCCCAGTTGCTCCGCGGCATGTGGGATCTTCCCAGACCAGGACTCGAACCCGTGTGCCCTGCATTGGCAGGCAGATTCTCAACCACTGCGCCACCAGGGAAGCCCCTCAGTTCTTCATAGATGTAGAAATATAGCTCAAAGGCCCTGGATATTTTCCCTCCACTTCCTTAATCTCTTTAAAGGCCAAATACTGTGTTTTACCTTTTATATTCACAGCCACTTTTTAAATTTGGCCCCATATGAGTGACCCACAAGTCATTATAGGAATTCTGGAATAAACATTATCCCAGGTCCCATGAAGGACTACAGAATCAAACCTTCTATGTATATTTATATAGTCAATATATCTATATTCTCTATGTATTTTGTGTACATACTAAAATTCCTCCCAATCATAATTTTCAGTATAGGAAGTATTACTAAAGCCCCAAGGTATATTGAAGGGCGTTTCAATATATTTGCTTAATAATGCAATCACATTCAGTTGGAAATAATTCCACAGATGGAATTAGAATTGAAAAAAGAAAAGGGAGCTAAAGGTGATAGAAGAGGGTAAATACTCTTGGAGTATAGCTAATAACACCTATTGGGTAAAAGGGCATCTCAAAGTCGCAGGTTCTTTTAGCATGAAGCATGTGGAGATTTTGAAGAAGGCCACAGTAAAGAACACGAATGTCAGACAATTCTCTAAATATCAGGTATCAGCACAACTTTCCTCATCAAGAAAAAAGGAAACATTAAGTCTATTTATCCTGCAAACTGCATTAGGTTGCAGCAGGATTCATTAGGAATGTTTGTAGTGGGTGGGAAGAAAGATATTGTATTTATCAGATAACCATGTGATAAGTATGGTTTGACCGACCATATAGTTGAAATCTTATGTGAGAAGTCTGGTTCCTGGTTAAAAACCTTTGTGTTAACTTTTCAGGCCCAACCCTAGGCAATTATAAAGGTTTTCCCTGGCAAGCCTCACGGGGGAAGGTTGCCCTCCTCACTGGAGACGTGGTGCACAGCCAACGCACTGCTGTCCCTGAAGGGAGTTGCACTCAAGGTCTCAGGCCCCCTTGCCAGTCATGCTATTCATATATTTGCATTCTTAGCCCAGGTGCCTTTACTCCTAGGCCTCTTTATCTGAGGCCTTGACAACAGGTCTTCTTCAAGAGCCTTTGCTGAGGCCTACTTGTTGAGAGGGGAAGAGGGGAAGAGGGAATAGGGGGAGAGAGAGGAGAACACTTAAAGACACTATTCCTCAATCTAAATGCCCAGTCTTTTCCACTCCCAGCTCTGCCTCCTTTCCCTCTTCTGGACCCCAAAGTCCATAAGAATGAATGGCCAAGCCTTTTGTTCTGGGCTTCCTCAACAGCGAGACCACCCCCACTCCTGGGCTGATCCACCTGACCCTTGACCAATGCCCCATTCCACGGAGGAAAATGGAACAAAGGAGTCAGCAGTCTCTCTGGTTTTAGACTCTTACTTATATCATCATTATAAGTGATTAAATGCCTAAGTCTTTCATTTTTAGCTTGTTGCGTTAAATGACTACTCCCACACTTAACAGTTCATTTCTGTCTCTCCCATCTGAGCTAAGCTCCTGACAATATGTTGTCATAAGAGTCTACAATATTACTCAATAATCTTGCTTTTTATTCAACACAAAAATACAATTAACCTCTCAAAATGATTTCTAATTCCTCATAGAAGGAAGTAACGCATGTTGAGAAAATAAATACTGAGAAAAAACATTGTTTAGGTTAGTTTTACAACATAAAGAAGCTTTCATTAATTTCTCGTCCTAAGGAACCCATAGAGTCTTTGTAATGATTGTTTATTTCATTCTAGTTAGCAAAACTTTCATATAGGATCTTAACTTTAGGATTCCTAAACACACAGAGTACTGTGTTTTGAGGCTAGGTGTTGCTCTTCAAAGTTATATATAACAAATACTAAGGGAGTTTGGTTCATGGAAAGAGTATAATCTCTGGACCCAGTGTTCTGACTGTGTTATTTGCTAGACCCATTATCCAGGACCCACCAGTAATCACCTCTGACTCTTCTATATCAAAGGTTGCTAGTAAGATTAGGTAGAGCTTCTCTGTAAACTGCTACGTGTTCTCATCAGAATTTCTAATACTCATGAAGATATGCATAAACAATAACAGATTTAATGGATATTAGCAATAGTACATTTGATCTCTCTGGGCCACTATGACATAATATCTACCTCATAGATATTTTATCAGTTTAAAAATCCTAATACATAGGTGGCACTTGGAATAGTGAATAGAACATAGCTCATTATGTTCCATGTACTGACCACTACACTATCATCATCACCACCATCAACATTTCATTATCAATACATCTACAGGGTAAGTGGAACAAACTCAAAAAGAAATATAATTTAGAAGAATCTATGTTAGTAATCATAGATTAATAGAATTGTTTTTTCTTTTGTAAATCTCTAGAAATTTTACAATCAGATCATTATCATCCTTCCAAGTACAGTTTACCCTTCTGGAAAATACTAGCAATGCTAAAAATAGTTTTGGAGCATACGACCATGAAAAATCCTTCATAATCTATAAGTGAGAAACTTATTACATTTCACTTTAAAAATTTTAATTTACAATATCCAACTTTATCATCTGCTTTATTTACCAAATTACTTACTTGGTAAGTAATTATCTACTTTATTTACCAAATTACATTTATTTACTCCAGACTGCTTGTTATTGTTTTCATTGTCAGATTCACCATTTGAAGATACCAATTTTCTACTATATAGGAGTTTATGACAGCTTCATTAAAGAAAGTTTTGCTCTGGCTTAGAGCAAATCACTTATCTAGAATGAGACTCAAATTCTGGCTCTGCCACCTCATAACTTTGTAACTTAGACAACTTACTTGAACTCTAAGATTTCATTTCCTCATATGAAATAGGAATAATAAAAGTTTAAATGCCATAGATGAGATAAAATAAGATAATAAGTACAGAAAATTTAGAAGACAACTTGCTCATAGTAAACATCATGTAACTGAATTGCAGCAATTTTGATTACTTCTGTTTTATTTTGGCTGTTCTGTAACATGGGACACTTTTCAAATTAAGATATGTTTAAACATACATATTTTGATGTCTGCAAGTAAATTTGATCAGGGCCTCTCTTATATTTTACAAGATGATCAATATCCAAGCCTGGAATTAAGGCATACAGTTAACTTTAAGCTAATCTTTTAATACCCTTCATAATTAAAAACTGTATATAACATTAATTATCGGTTTTATTTATTGTTACTTTTGTAGTGGTTACCCATCATTTAATCTCCACAACTACAGCTTATTTTATTACAGCATGACAACACTCAAGATATTTTAAATCAGTCTTCGATAGGGTTTGTGGAGGAAGAACCATTAAAACATTGCAGGAAAACGGGACAGAATCTTGTGGAAAAAAAGCAGCTAAGACCAAGGAATGCAGAAATGGTGGCTAGGGCAATTATTTGTTTCCCCATTGTTATGGTTTATTTTATGTGTCACCTTGACTGGGTCACAGGGTTACCAGATATTTGGTCAAACCTTATTCTGGTGTTTCTCTGAGGGTGGTTTTGGATGAGGCTAACATTGTAAGTAGATTAAGTAAAGCAGGTTGCCCTCTGTAATGTGAGTGGGCCTTATCCAATCAGTTCAAGGCCTGATTAGAAGGAAAAGGCTGACCCTCCTGAGTAACAGAGAATTCTTTCCTGACTGCCTTTGCCCTGAGACATCAGGATTTTTCCTACCTTCACACTTGAACTGAAACATCAGCTCTTCCTGGGTCTCAAGTCTGCTGCCCTTCAGATGTGAACTACACCCTCAGCTGACCTGGTTCTCAGGCTTTCAACCTCAGACTAGAACTAAACCATCAGCTTTTCTGGGGCTCTAGCTTGCTGACAAGTCACACAGTAGATATGGAGATTTTCTAATTCCATAATCACATAAACAAATTCCTTATAATAAATCTGTCTCTCACACTCTCTCATTTATTCTCTCCCTCTCTCTTTTATATCTATCTATCTATCTATCATCTATCTAATCATTACATTCTTTCTTTGATAAATAAGCATTCAAATATAAATTTTTATAATAATTGGATTACTGTTTGCTTTGACAATATTTGGCTATGTAGATATAGCCATTGATTATACCTCATGCTTTCAGTTTTGTTTTCTGGAGACTTACTCAAATCTCATATTTGTCTGGGCTTCCTATCAACATTCCATTCAGCTATATTCCAGCAAACACAAGGGCAATATGCTCACCTTGTTGATATTTATATTGATTTACTTGAGCTCTCTACTTTTGATTTTGTTATATGTTTCCCCAAGGGCATTACATATTCATCTCATATAATCATATCAGATAGGATAAATAAACTGTGGATTTTTTCTCATAAAATAATAAGGAAGTATTCTGGAATTTTAAAATGTTATGACAAGCAACCAATTGAAAATTACAGGAATATCAATCAATGTATTTCTAATTCCTACCCCACTAGTTCATAAGCAGATGTAAATATGCTTATTAAAAAAAAAAACTAATGAAAAATAAGGAATGTTCATTTTAAAAGAAATTCTTGAAGTGGCTAGGCATTGATTTTTAAAATGTCACTTTAAAATTATTTTTGTGTTACAGTTTCAAAGACTGCATTTTTTCCATTGTCTCTACTCTCTTCTGGAACTTGTTTTGGGTAGATATTAGAGTTCTGCAATTTATCATAGCTGCTCTATTATATTTATTTTATCTTCATCTCTCAGTGGTATATTCTAGATTAATGACTCAGTGCTAACCTAAAATTTATTAATTCTTTCTGCAATAGTTTCTAGTCAAATGCAAAATCTATTGCACTTTTTAAATTTCAATGACTATATTTTTATTCCCAAATTTCATAAGTACTGTTTCCCTATTAACTTACTTTAATCCATTTCTTTCTTGAATTTAGAATAAACATGCATACTATAAAGTTAAATAATTTTTCAATAGAGAATTTATATTCTAAATGTTTTTAAGCTGTCTTTCTTATAATCAGAAATTCTGAAATGAAGAAATTTATTTCTTCTCATTTAGAATTTGGGTTTCTAGATTGAAGTTTATTTAGGTGATAGGGTTTGATTTTATTTTTCTTTCTCTTTGTGATGATTTATCCCTGTCCAGTGATATTACAGTTGGTGCCATATAAACCTGACCTGAAGTTATAAGGACATTTTGGCACTTTTGCTCCACAAAGTTATTGGAAGAATAAATCTTGGATTCAATCTCAAAGCTAACAGATAATTTTGTTCAGTTACTAACTTCTTTAGGCTTATATCTTATGGAAAGCTATAACTACAGGTGAAAATGGCAACAGGATTTGATTTTTTTTAACGCAATTTCCCTTGAAACAGAGCTCCACATCAGGCTTTGTCTTCAAACTTTGAGTCAGTTTTTGATCTCCTTCAAGAGCTGCATCTTCAGATATTTACACTTCATGGGAGATGCATACTATACTCCTCATTGCCAATGCAAAGAAACTGACTTTTTAGTTTAGAAAACTATTTCATATTTTATCTGATGTTGTGTGTTTGGAATAAAGGAATCAAAAAATGAAAACTGAGCCATTGTGAACAAAAGTATTGGGTACTTTTGTCACATTTCTTTTAGAATAATCTAAGAAAACAAATACATGCATACAGCCTTAAAACTTTATAATAAAAACTCATACAAGTTTTGAACAGAAAATATCTTACTGTAGGTCACTTAGTTTATTATGGTATTAAACCTATTATATATAAATTCTAATATTTAGAAAGTATAATAGTGGTTTGGACGAAACCAATTATTCCATTAAAATTAGAAATGCTCTGAAGATTGTAATAAAGGAGATTTCTATGACCCATAAAAATTCTGTAAGCTTCAAACCGTAAGAAACTGACTTTATATATCCAGAGTAAGTTATACATATTTTGTAAATATTCGCTATCCATTTAAAAAATATTGTACACAAACAGTTCTCAAATCTATTGAGATATAACATAGTAACACAGTGTAAAAAAGCAGATGATATAAACTGAGAATAAAAAATAAATTTAGATAAGGATTATCAAGGATGTTCTTTATTGAGCAGTCACTGATGTATGCATATTATATAATATGATTCTTGCGTAGAGAGGAAGTTTAAGCTAATGAGTAAAGAACTTGGTTCTGGTATCCAACAGGCCTGGATGTGAATCCAGGCTTGGACATTCACTAGATGTGTGGCCTTGGCTCAGAAATGTGGCAATTTTTAATCTCAGTTTCCTTATTTGTACTATAGGGATACTGGTTATATCTACTTACAAGAGTATTATAAGGGCTAAACGGGATCAAGTGTGTAAAGCACATAATCTTGGTACAAGATTAGAGCCAAAAAAATGTTATTTTGAAAAGTGAGGCAAATTAATAAATTTCTTTTCCTTTAACATGGTGGAAACCTCTACTAGCCTTTACATTTCTGAGTTTTAATATGTATCTCCCTGTATCACTGGGTTCCTCAAGGAAAGAACATCTTTTAATCTTCATTACCCAGCACAGAGTCTAGAACAGATAAATAAATGAAGGGAAAGCACAGACATATTCCTTTAGAGAGCTCCCAAATAGTAAACAAAATGTATTCACCAAAATATTGACATTTCCTGTAGAGTCAAAACCACCATAGTACTATTTTCAGTGTAACAGTGAAAGGCATTTTAAAGATCCTAAACTATCAAAAGAGGAAGGTTTTCCTGAAATGAGATGTTAGGGCTAAAATACCTCTGAACCAATAACATCTCAAAGCAATTACTATAAACCTCAGGGCACTTCTGGGCTCCTCAAAGTGCTCAAAGATTTGGTACAGGTGATGATAATTTCATCCAAAGGTAAGGAGAATCTTTTCTCCTCACCATTTCCTTTTCCTTTTTTAGGCAGGTGAAAATGTGTGTGAAATCATCCTGTTTTTCTCACCCTCTCTCTCCTATCAACCTGACTCTCTGATGTACAATCTTGAGTTGTCTGAACTCAAGTTCCAAATTCCATTTCTGCTTATTTGTTATACTCTTCACTGAAAAATCTTTGCTCAAATTGGGTCTCTGAAATGCATGACACAGGCAATTTTCACGGTAAGAAAATCGCTAGCAAACATAGCCTTCCCTCACTTCTTAGGCAAGGCAGTTGCTGATGTTAATGGAGCCAGTCATTTGTTTATTAGGGGTAAAATAGATTTTGTATTGATTGGTTTGACTGGGGATATGGTATTCCAATTAAGATTGCTAAAAAGAGCTATAGAATTAAACCCTGAGTTACAACAAGCAGTGATGCAATGGCATACAGATATCTATACTCTGCTAAAATTCACAAGCAATTCCACAATATAGACAATGTTTCCAGTTCGTTCTCAATAGGACTATACAGAGGAATGAAAGTGCACTTTAGATTATAAAAATCACATTTTACTGTTATATATTTTTTCTTTAGAATCATTTATTCATCACCCATTAGCCTACCTCAAATCTTACTTCCTTTTCTAAAAGAAATGTGTTTTATCAGGTGCACTCCTCGCAAAACAACAACTTGTACCCATAGTAGCAGACACAGCCCAAATCTCTCTCAGACCTGACTCTAGGGGTCTCCTGTTGCGTTCTCCTCTGTTAAATAATATCACAGGGTCGTAAGCTCACAGACCATGTCCCAGGGTCAGGGGGCAGGAGAAAATGATAAGCCACTCTTTTTCACTTGAACTCATTTGTATTTTGTCAGATATCAAGTATCAGCTGAATACAGTGTTCTCTGCTAAAAGAAACTATTTTTCATATTTCCAAAGATCAAAAATTACATTTTAAGAGACCAAAAAACAAACAAACAAACAAACAAAACAAAAAACCAACTCACCTAGATAGGAGCACACACCTGAACTGAAACTGCAACAATGCTGTCACTTCGTTAATTAGGGGCCAGGCTACCAGGCTATAACCCTTTGAACCTTCCAAATTCCCCATGAAATCCCTGTGAGGCTGAGTTTTTCAGTCAAGTTTAATTTAACTATGAATATTTAGAGGCAACCGAAGACCACCTCGCCTACTCAGGTAGAGACCTGAGGCAATTACCAGAGTAATTCAACCAGAAAAATTTCCTACTGAGGAAGAGATAATGTTTGCTTGAACTATTCAGATTGGCCATCTGTAATATTAAATTCATTAACTCGCTCCTTCACTTTGCCTATGAAGACACAGCCTTGCTGCTATTAAAAATATACACACAAGGGATCTCAAATATGTGTTTGTGAGTTTGCAAAATACTCCACTGATTACTTGTAAAAGAAGTTCACATGTTTAATGAACTATAGTTCCCAGGGAATTAGATGAGGCAGTCCCCAGAGGGGGCAGTAAAGATGGGGAAAAGAAGGATAAACCATAACAATAAGCTTTTCTGATTCTCTAAGATCTATCCCCCTATTCTAGTGACCTGCTGTAGGCGAATCTTTTACACACACACACACAAAATTATACCATTCATCAGCTACCAGAAATCCATATTCAAATCATTCAATACATTTAATGATTTAATAATTCTGATTATAAAAGAGTCAGTGATCCTTCAACTTTAAAGGCAATGGGCAGGCTTCTTCAAGCATAAAAGAATTTTACAGACCACAGTAGTGATAAGCCCTTTTTAAAACAATAAAAGAACCTTATTTAGTTCCACTGGTCTCTAGTCCAGTAGCTCCAGTTCTTGTCTTTGCTGTTTTTCAGCTAGTGCCACCCCCAACCCCTCAAGACTTCACTGTTAGCAAAGCCACCTCCTGGGAGTCATCACACTAAATTTTCTCCAGCTTCTTCCCCACCAACCAAACCCCTGATATCGTATTTTCTTATGCCAATGACCAAGACTGCAGACAGTATATATGGTTTGATGCATCTTGAATTAGGAGGAAGTTGGAAAGAGCCCCTATCTGGAAATAAGTATGGACACTCTGGAGAGAAACTAATTAAAAAGAATAGGTTCAGGTCATTCTAGGGGCAGAGGAGTCCATCGGACCCATTATTCACACACGAAACAATGGATTAAATACCTTTAGATATAGAGAAAATTATAACAGAGGTTACTTTCATCTGCTTAAGAGAGATTTGGGGGCAAGACCTCAAAATGGTGTTTACGGTATCACAAATTACATCAGTACTGAAAGTCATTTTGTGTCTGTTGGCATACAGACCAGTTTTAGGACCGGTAATACAACAGGGACTGACCAGAACTGTAATGATAACACTCAGCAATATGGGATTAACACTCCAAATATGCACATTATGAACCAACAGGCATATGCATGTGATACTAACTACGGTTGCACCTATGATTGGTATCCAGTGCAAATAGGATAGTCTCAATAAGGCTTCGGAAGTATATGTAAATGTCTGTTGCTCATAACTGCTCTTCATATTGGACGTTATCACATAAAATATTTATTTTAAAAAGCAGAAATGACTGCAGTGTAGCAGTATTGTGATTCACTTTTTGGTATTTAAGATGTAAATATCTCTACATTCCTGAAACAAATTTAGTGTTTTGGGTTTTTTTTTGTACTAGAAGATACAGGTAGTATTTTTACAAAAGTTAATGTACAGTGTTTTAAAATATAATAATTCAATGCAATAGCAAATAAAAAATATTTGAAGACCAAATTAAGTGGAAATTGTGCTTTATTTTATATATATGACATCATGTAAAACTTTGTTTAAACAGCCTGCATTTTTAAACTATAAAATAAAAATCCAACTATAAATGAGAGATTACTCAAAAACACTCAGAAATGAAGCAACTGTAGCAATAAAACTGGTACTAAGCATTGAATCCATTTCAATTAAAAAAAAGCTAATAAAAAGTTGGAAATTACTATTATAAAATAAAATGCATTCTTGATAATATAGATAACAAAAAAAAAATAAATATTAGCAATCAAGGTTTGGGGTTCCGCAGAAGGTGTAGTAAGTATGCTATTTACAACATCTTACAAGCAGAAATTTACTGGGTGTCATGCTAAGTTGAAACAGGTAGCAAAAAGTGCACAATGAACCCAAGCTCTCAAATTTTTTCAGGATTTTTTTTCCCCATAACATAGTAGAGCTTTTTCAGAAACTAATATATATTATAATGAAGCAAAATTAAATATAATACCTCTTTTCCTAATATCACATGTAAATAATTATTTAATTAAAATACTTCTATGTATTCATCTCTATTCATCTATCTCTATTTTCCAACTGCATATATGCATTGAGAAATTATTAAAATAATGTTTATGAGATATTAACAATGGTTATTGGGAAGGTGGGATTTGGGTTAACTTTTTCAAATTTTAATCTTCATACTCCTCTATATTGGTTTAAATTATTATACAGTTGACCCTTGAACAACCTGGGGGTTAGGGACGCCAACCCTCTGCATAGTTCAAAGTTTGGGTACAACTTGTAGTCAGCCCTCCACATGTGCTGTTCCTCTGTACCTGAGGTTTCTCCACATCCATGGTTCTGCACCCGTGGTTCAACCAACCTCGAAACATGTAGTACTGTAGTATTTACTACTGAAAATAATCCATATATAAGTGGACCCACACAGTTCAAACCCATGTTGTTCAGGATCAACTGTAGTAAGAATCTTTCAGAAGGTATTTGTGACACTGGTTTCCATGAGAAGAGGAGCTGGGTGATTGGGGAAAGTGGGTTTGAGGAGACTGTCCACAATCTACCGCTTGGTAATGTTAGACTTTGAATCTTGTGAATTTCTTAGTAATTGATAAAAGCAAATTAAGTTAATCTTATTTTAGTGATTTTATCAAATTTACACACACGGATGGATTTAAAAAGCTAAAGTCATTAATATTCAAAATGAGTTGAAATTTGAGATCCAACTCTACTCCAAAGATTCTATGGCTGTATTGATATGTGGATATATTAACATAAAGCCCTTGGAAGAACTTATTATAACATAAATCCTCACGACTGATAAATGTGTAGAAACCTTGTTTTTCCATAAATGATATTATACAGTTATCCATCTCCATCCAGTTTGAAGATGATGCTCTGATTTTCCTTTCACTCAGCAGGCAAAGCAATGCCCAGTTCAAAATAAGATGCTTTTGCAACATGAAGATGCTGTAAATTGTTTAAAGAACTGTGCAAAACTCTTGTTCTTAGAAAGAAATATAAATGAGTCTGCCTGCTAAAGGGATACTTGGTGTGGGTAAGACAGAGTTAGAAGGTGATGACAGAAGTGAGTCAGCTGGACATAGAGTAGACAATAAAGAAGTATTAAAAGACAAACAACCATATAAGACCAGATTCATGTTCAATATAAAAAATTAAACACATTCCCACAAAACTCATTAACATTCCTCATAAAATAACCCGGGCTTCCTGCTAATGCAGGGGACACGGGTTCGAGCCCTGGTCTGGGAAGATCCCACATGCCGCGGAGCAACTGGGCCCGTGAGTCACAACTACTGAGCCTGCGCGTCTGGAGCCTGTGCTCCGCAACAGGAGAGGCCACGATAGTGAGAGGCCCGCACACCGCGATGAAGAGTGGCCCCCGCTTGCCGCAACTAGAGAAAGCCCTCGCACAGAAACGAAGACCCAACACAGCCAAAAATAAATAAATAAATAAATTAAAAAAAAACAAAAACAAAAAAAACTCGGGCTTGAAGTACCAAATTAACATATAACTGAGATCCAAGGAGATGACTCTCTAGTTTGAATCTTCGAATTTTAAGAAAACAATATATAAACAAAATAGTTTACATACCTCAGAATAGCTTTATACAATACGCTTTAAATACATTTTCAAAAAAATTGCTACATTTACAAGCCCATTAGCAGATTTATAAAATCTAGGACAGTCATGAATCATGCCAATAAATCCTAAATTTAAAATATTTTTGACTTACAAATCTTTCCCATGCACTTGCAGGAATACATCAGTGTTTTTTGGACAGATGTCATTTTGATTGAGTTTATAAGTCCTACTCTCTCATTTCAGTTCAAAGTTCTGATTTATGAATCCTAACTTGTTCTTTCTTTTATTGCTAGTTCAGTCTTCTGAAGTTCAGATTTTGTAATGAGCTACATGAGAGGTTATGCAATACTTTCCCTGTCTTTTTTCTGAAGGAAAATAAAAAATCCACCTTTTTTCTTTTGCCCAGGTGCCAAGAGTAAGCAGTCTTGTTCAGCAGGATTTTCATTTAAAAGCACTAACAGATCATTTTTCTCCATAGAACCCACAGGATAAGAGGATAAACTTCCCATTATTGGAAAGATATCTCTACCGAAGAAGAGCAAAATAAAGCCGGAATCTGTATTTATGCATACTACTCATTATCTGGCACCTATAATTTAATTGTAGATCAATGTTCCTGAATCGGGTTAAGATGGAAATGTGTTTCTGGAAGTTTCAAACAAGCACTATTAAGAAGCCAGCACAATTCTAAAAATGAGTAACTCTTGACTCAAGTTCAAGTTCTAATTCAGCAACCTTTCCCTCCCTCAGCAATTCCTGCTCCACCAGGCTTCGGTAATTAAAGTTATGTTTAAATTCTGAAGTAGCAGTGTTCCAAAGGTGGGAAAATATGATCTCTTTCAGTAACATTTTAATAAAAGATATCAGAGATTAAAACCTTAACACTGTTAGACATTGTATTAGAATTGAAAATTATAATTTCATGGGAAATGATCTAAGAACAAATTTTTTCATGGTAACAATATTGTAATATAATAATAAATTGAAATAATTTAAGCTCCCTAATCATTAATATTTTCAATGATTCATTCCAGAAAAAAATGAGAGAAAAACATTTTTTAAAAAATAGTAAAATTACACCCATCATGGATGAAAGCTTAAAGTAGTTTGGATTTTGGAGACACAAATAATTTTTTCTTTAAAAATTAAAAAAAAATAGTAATTTAGTGTTTGTAATTTGACTTTTTCCAGCAAGAAATTCTCTTTCTTTCTAAGTAACTGTAAAGGAATTTAGCTCTTTATTTCTAGCAAGCTCTCAACCTTTTAGAGTCTTCTCTAAAAATGGTTTGTAAAATTGATTTTACAGTAGTTCTATTTTTAGTCTTTTGAGAAACCTCCATACTGTTTTCCATAGTAGCTGCACCAATTTACATTTCCACCAACAGTACACAAGGATTCCCTTTCTCACAAATCTCCACGGATAGGCTCATGTAAGATTTCTAGTGATTAACTCCTTTGGACAAACAAGAAACCAAACTGAAACAGCTAAGATTCTCTCAAAATGGAATCTAAATATATAAGTGATATTTCTTCATTATCTCAACATATAACAATAGATCTCATGTTAACATTACTTTAGCGACAAAAGATAAAAGGTAGCAGATGTTGCTTAAAGTAAAAAGCATTAGGTAAATTCTTACAAAAAAATATTACAATTGAGCAAGCATAAACTTTTTTCTTCAAGTAATTTAAAAGCTTATTCATGTACCCAAATTTCATATATATTCAGCAAAATAGTTCAGAGGAATTTTAATTTCCAAAAAATGGAATTAACATTTTGCAGAAACTTATAATAGAAATGAAGGGAAAAAAACCCCTCAAATTATTGTTTTCATTTCCTCAGTAAAAACTTACAAATTCACAAGTCTTAAAACATGCATCACTGTTATAAATTGATTCTTTTCTTTAAAACAAAATTAAAATAATGTTTCCTAGGAGACATATTTAAAACATCTTTCTATATTTTAACTTCTTGCATTTTTTTTTTTTTTTTACAACTAGAGGCCACTCTTTGCTTGTGAGATCAACATAAGCTAGTTTTCATATGAACCAGGAATATTCAAAATTGCTCTTTAATTGCCTTTAATGTGTCTAATGACCTGAAAATTAATGTCTTTTGAGTATATTTTTTTATTTATAACATTTTTCATGTACATTGTGCTTTAAAATAGCAATGTTTATAAAGAAACATCATTTTCCAAAATGCTGGACAACTTTGTATGAATATTTTAAAGTGCTGTGGGTCAAGAACCACCAGAAGTTTCTCCATTATTCCATTTAAACAAAACTTATATGTCTTGCAAGATTTTAAAAATTCTTGTTAATGGAAAACAAATATATGAATATAAAATCTAATTGAATGTATCACTGGTTTTGATTAAAACATAAAAATATAATTTTTTAAGTCAATTTAATGAAGTTGATTTAGTTATTTTTAAATTTCACCTCATAATCTTTATGTCAGTCAATGAGTTCCTATTTTACTTTAAAGTGGTGGTTGCTGATTGTCCCCAGCTTTATGAGCATAGACTCCAGGGCCAGACTATCTGGGTTTAAATCCTAGCCTTGCCATTTGCTGGCTCTGTTACCTTGGTCAAGTTACTACATTTTAGCTCATGTCTCTCTTTCTTCATCTATAAAATGGTGATGATAATAATAGAGCTTACTTCACAAAGTTGTTATGTGGAAATGAATCGATACAAAGTGAACAGTGCCTGGTATACAGTAGGCTCTATATAAGTGTTTAATTTTATTATTTCATTTTTATATTATCGATTGTGAAATTATTATCAAGCACTGAAAAGGGTTTTTGATAAAACAAACTAGCCCTCATTATTCTAATTAACAGTGCCCTTCATTGTATCACTTGAGAAATTATGCATTTACCTCATACTGTCACTAATCAAAGAAATTTTAGATTTTCTCCTTTAGAGCTGCCTTTGGAGTCATCCCAAAGCCAAATAAGAAAATTAATCTCATTACTCCTAGTGCTGCAAACAGTATTTCTTAATTTGGTCATTCAATGTAGTTAACAGACATAAACTTAAAATATTAATGCTAAAAACAATAATAACAAAACTCAAGTTTACTGAATATTTCATATGCCAAGTATAGCACTGAGTTTTAATTTCATTTGATTAACTTTGACCAATTTGGAAAAATGTTTTCATCCTCAGTGAATACAGATGCATATCACTGATCACTGGGGACATTCTGAAAAATATGACAAAAGCTTTGAAGGTGATTTCAACATAAAAAGCCACAAAAGGTTTTGCATTATGATACAACTCATGTCATAGGTCACCACTGGGGCTAAGAAAGGCACAACTCTCTGGATGGCATATATTATCTTATTTTGGTTAAAGTAGATTGTCACATGATTTCAAAGTCATCAGTCATTAAGTACCTTTAATTAACAAGAAATTCATAACTAGCAATGAATAAAAAATTAAAATAACACATACTTAGTTTAGGCTACACTTTTCCTCTTATTTAATTGCTTCAGGGAGTTAGAAAAGCATGAGGGAATATGTGGCAATAAGATATGCTTTGTTCTAATGACTCTCAAAGGACTATAGTAATCTGTTCTCTAAGTCTTTGGTTAAGTCCCCAAAGTAAATTTTTTAAGCCTCTATTACTCAGTGGTTAAATGGGGATGATATCCACCAAAAACAATGAATATAAAACACAGGATGCATTGCCTAACACATCATAATACATAATAAATAATAACTATTATTAATAAATGTTAGCTATTAACAGTCATAAAATTTGCATCTGAAAGAAAAGAATATCAAAACACAAAGATGTAAGATTTTTTTTTCTTTTTTTTTTTTTAATGCATTCTAGACCTTCTTGGTCTTTAACTATTTGTTATGCCAAATGGAAAACTGAGGCAATATAGTAGTAGTTTTGTCAAAAGAAAATATATTATCTCTATGTACAAACTTTACTGACATTGCTATCAAGGCAAAACATGACGAGGAAAAATTAGTTGACAGCAATAGCAAGAGAAAGACAGAAATTTTATTAAGATTTGTATACAGAAACAAATAATGTAAAGGTACAGGAATGGTTTGAAGTAACATTTTTCCCCCTCATTAATATCCCCTTGTACTGTATGATTGCTCTTATTTATTCTTTGGTCCCTTAAACAAGACCAAAACTCATTCACATATAGTACAGCCGCAGCTTTTAGACAGTCTCATTTTTGTGCTTGAAAAATGAAAATATCTGAAAACACAGTAAAAGCACTCTGCAATACTAAAGTAAAATTACAGTGCTAGTCTTAAGGTTATCATAATAGAGCAAACAATAGCTCATAAAAAAGATTTGTGGTCATGGCATAAAACTTATCAAATGCCACAATTGTTCTCTGAGAGCTACATAAGCCAAACTTAGAGATACTATGGCATTTTTGTAACTCTAGAAGCAGCAAAAGTTCATCATAAAGAATATGGGTGCTAAAAAGGCTAAGGTAATCAGTTTTCTCCATCTCTCTGGGTAATTATTAGAATAATACGCTCCAACCAGAGGTCACATATTGCCTAATGAAATAGTTCATCTGAAGAGAGGGTACAGTAATTCTTACCAGCTGAAGGATAGCAGATAGCATAGTTTTAAACCAATGTAATGACTGCAGCCTCACAATGCTGTGTGGCAATGGGTACACTTTCCACAGTGTAGGCTGGACAGTCCAGTACGTAGTGAGTGCCCAACAGTTAGTCAAAGGATAAATGAGCTGTATTAATATGAGTTATCTTTGAATAGAAACCAAGGTAGATTTCAAGGATATCAAAACCAATAAATCGGGCTTCCCTGGTGGCGCAGTGGTTGAGAGTCTGCCTGCTAATGCAGGGGACACGGGTTCAAGCCCTGGTCTGGGAAGATCCCACATGCCGCGGAGCAACTGGGCCCATGAGCCACAACTACTGAGCCTGAGCGTCTGCAGCCTGTGCTCCGCAACGAGAGGCCGCGATAGTGAGAGGCCCGCGCACCGCGATGAAGAGTGGCTCCTGCTTGCCGCAACTAGAGAAAGCCCTCACAGAAACGAAGACCCAACACAGCCAAAAAAATAAAATAAATACATTAATTAAAAAAAAAAAAAAAAACCCCAATAAATCCAACACTTCAAAAAGATCTTCTGAGTGTCTCCTCATGACAGACTCACAAGTAGAAGGAAAGTCTCATACTAAAGTCTAACTTCAATCTTTTGTAACTGAAAAAACAGATGTCTGAGGTTATGTGAGCACTAAGGACACCAAAGAAACTTGAGGACAAAACCAAGCTGTACATTTCCTAACTTCAAGTTCAGTGTTGTTCTGGCTGCTAAGTCTGATGGAACTTAGGATATTTATCACACCATGTCATATTAATTTGTTTAACATGTACCCTGTACTACATGTGTATGAAATCTGAAGATGGCTAGAGTAGGAATAAATAGATCAATTAATTCAAATGCTGTTATTTTAATTAGATGCTAATATATTTAAGATCTTATTATTAAAATTAATTTCCTAAGTCTACCTAAAAACAAAATGTTTTTTATCCACTGACTTATTTATATTAAAATGTAATCTATACAACAAAGATGCTAAAATTTCCAACTATAAACTGAAACCAATAGTTAAGGTTTTCATGTTCACATGAACTATTATTTCTGTGACTATATTGTTATGCTCCAAGGACTAATTCTGCTATCTACAAAGCTGAAATAAAGAGTAGGAAAAAAAAAGTTGAACTCTTTCAGTGGGTTCATGGTACATAAGAATGATGCTTTTCATTTAAATTTCAAACCAAAATGTTTTCTTGTTAGTGTGGTGCCTGGATATGTACAGGTTTTGAGAATAGGCACTTAAAAAAATCATCTATCATCTCCTGGTTAGAACAGTTTGTTTGGAAAATGTTACCTCTATATTATTAGTGCTAAAATAGAGACAATAAATTCACATGCATGTAAACAAGTACCATACCAAATATTTGAGGAGACGCTTGTTCTAGAAAACATATCTTGTGGATGATTCTAGGAACCTGAATTCTCATCTTAGTTCTATCCTCTCACCCTGAACTTCATTTTTTTTCTGTAAAGTCAGGTAGGTTAGACCAGATGTCCTCCAAGGTCCATTCCAGCTCGTTCTGAAACACGTAAATACTATAAAAGGCAGTTTTGAATAGTGGGAAAACAGCTTGGTTTCATGAGATCTAGAGTCTGTTCTTGGTACTTGTAGTAGTTTTATGACTTTGAACAAATTTCTTAGCCTCTCTAAATTTCAGTTTTCTCATCTGTAAAGTAGGGTTACCATTATCTGTTATCTACTTCAAGTGCTCATTCTGGTGAACAAGAGTTTGAAAGTAATATATTAAAACAGTAAAAGATGTTAAGATGCCACTATAATGAACTGGAAAGGATTAATGTTTATTGCGTTAGGTTGGATTGACTCATGTTAGAATTTATTCTAGCATTTGAATTCTATGAGACAATGAAAATGTGTTGGAAACACAGGACCAAAGATTTCTATTTGTAATGTGCCCTACTATGTATTTAGGATAAAACCCTGAGTTTATAATTCTAAGTTAAAAGATTTCAAAGATCTTTAAGTGTTTCTACAAACTTACATGTTCATCATGGGAAATTATTATATTTAAAATCCATGAAACGTTGAAGTCATAAAGTGAAAAACATATATTTAAAAGGATATCTATTTTCAAATATACTTGAATGTTTAGATGTTGACAAATAATTTAAAGTATGGCCCTGTAACTGTATGCTCTATGGCACCTTGCATGTAATCTTGATTACACCCATTTCATTTTCTTATTGTAAGTTTCAAATTCCACTGAGCTTACATCATGAAATTTGATAGATGAGCTAGACTGTTGTGTCTGTCTGGGCAGGTGTGAGATAAATTGCTGGGCAGGCTATGATCTTTGGACAAATTACTCTCCTTGACTACAATATATATCGATGAGATGTCAGTGTTCATATACATATTTGTCAGTTGAATTACCCAGGTGATGAAAATACAAGTTAAAGAAACGTCAAAATGAAGGGGAAAAAATTCACTGTGTCATAGGAAATTAGTAAAAGAACCATCACCCTAAGCTACAAATATAATGAGGTAAAACCTTTGGTAGGTTTGATAGGGGAAAAAATTCAAACCACTTAGTCAAGTATAAGTAATTCTATTTTTTCATCTCCATTCAAAATTAGTTTTACTTAATACAAATGAAAGTGAACATGACAATAATTTAGGGTGTTTTAAGTGGGGAGGAGCAGGTATAAATGAAAGGTTTATAATTTCAATTCAATACATTTTGACCATTCATTCAAACTAAAAACTGATTTGTTATTGTTTTGGGTTTAATACAAAGAAAAAAAAAACATTGATTCATTAGCTTTATTAAAGAGATCTTTAGAATATATGAATATTTTATTCAGAATCTTTTCTGCAGATGTATCATCTATGCCTTAGGAGTAAGGCACTGTTCTAGGCACTGAGGATTAATGTGTAAGATTTAAAAAAAAAAAAAAAAAAAGACAAATGTGTCTTCCTCAATGAAGCTTGCTTTGTATAAAATAGTCTGTGCATGTTTCTGCTGCTTAACGAGAGCATGAATCAATATTGTATTCAAGATACAGTATATTAGACATGCCATACTCAAAACATATCTATATCCAAGAAAAAAGCAAATTTCAGGAGGAAGCCAGATGATTCCCAGTAATTTTGTGTTTTACCAGACTAACTCCTAACTGATATCATTGTACTCCCTAAAACCTAAAAATGTCCTCCTATCCCTCCATTAGATGATGATTTTTCAGACTAGTGAACTAATGTAGATACACAAAGACATAATTAATTATGAGGATGAGTGTTTAGAGAGAGAATTAGAAGCTACCAGAAAATACTATAACAGACTTAAGAGTAAAAAATATAAGAAATTGTCTAAAATCTGCTTTATCTATCCCCAATTGTTATTGCTCAACAAATTGTGCACTTTTATACACCCATTTTGTTTCCCCCAGACAGAACTTATTCCTAAATGCTGATGAACAATCTAATCTTAAAAGGAGGCTCACTATCCCAAGAAAATACATCATGCAAATAACACTTTACTATCTATATAAATTCTTTAGGTCTGATACTCAAGTCAAAAAAATAAGCTATTTTTCTATTTTTTTCTGAAAATTGGGTATTCTTTAATATTACAACTATCATCACCCCAAATTAACAAATTTCAGATTCAAAAGTTTTATATATATATAAAATAGTTATATATACATATAAAGTCTTATATATACATAATAATTTATTTCAGTAACTATAAAATAAGTTTCCAATCTTCTGATAATTTTACTTTTAACAGAAGCTTTGAGCTTCATCTTAGTTATGTCAAGATTTCCAAGTATTAGATTCTTCATAAAACTCTCAAAATATTTTTTATAAAGAAGAATTTTATTTTAACACTATGCTACTTTTTCATAACGAGTAATAGAACAATTAACTTTCTTTTCCTAATTAATATAAAAGTTTAGAAAAGAATAATACTTTTGAAATTATAAGAGAATCTGATATGTAATAAAAACAAGGACTTTGCTTGAAAACAGTAATTTATTTTCGAGTATGAAGAAAGTTGATTCTAGCATTACACAAAAAGTAGCAGAAGATATATACCCTCTTCACCATCCTTGGTAATCTGTGCTCCTATCATCTAGATAGATAAATAAAATGAAAAAGTCTCTCTTTTATTCTGATCGTCATGCAAATTTCTTATACCACAAAGGTTACAGAAAACTGTGATATCATTTGGCATTATTTGTCTTGGTGACAATCAAGAATAATATAACTGTTTCTGTTATACAAAGCACCCCAAAATGAAGACACAACATCTTTTGGAATGCTTTCAAAGGGTCTCATATAGTATTGTGGTGATTTTTTAGTCACTACAAAGTTAATATTGTATGTCATCTTGATCCAGGTAGACCCTACTCATAGCCCAAATTTGTGTTTGGCAGTACACAGCTAAAAACTGAATTCAGTTTCCTTGGAAACATGCTGACTTACAGAGAATTAAAAGACAAAGAACCCACATGCTACATATAGAAATCGAACTCCTGTTTGGTTAGCTAGTTGGGTGGGATAGAGCAATCTCAAGATCAAATTAAATTTCATAAATAATGAATTCATCTACTTTATTTTTAAGAGTGTCTTAAGCTTCTAAGGAAGACTTTATTAACTAAATTTGCTATTTAATTTAAAGTATTCAATCAATTCAATTGTACAAAATTGAATGTTTGCTATATTTTTAAATTACAGAAAACTGAACTTATCAGTGAGACCTACTGATGTCCACACAATTTGCTCTACAGTGATCCAGTAACTAGAAAGGCAAGCAATAGGAAGTCAGAGAAATTTGAGAAAGTATGAAATAGACTATCTGTTGCTAATTATCAAAAAAGAATAAACACTTTATTAAGCATACCCCTACCACATGCAAGGGATGAAACAGCCTGGTTTTAGAAATTTAAACAAAACTTTGAACTTTCCTTTAAATGCTATGATGATGTGATAACCCATAAAGAAAAATCATATAATTACAGGGAAATATTAATTTTTCCATTGACTCTTTCCTTCATGGTCAAACTTTGGGGGAATAAAAATATTAATGGCTCTATCAGTAAATATACAATATTAACTAAAATTTATTATTTACTATGTGTGCAGCATGTGATCTTCAAAACAACCATAGCTGGTAGATATTATTATTATCACCAATTTGCAGATAAAGCAACAAGGATTTTGAGAGTTTAACTAAATTTCTTAAAGTGGCACAGTACTAATAGTGGACCTAGGATTAAAAATTACATCTGTGTCCGGATCCTTATCATTCACACTCTTCAGCCTTAGCTTTGTAAATATAGAATATAGCAAATATAAATGTGTGTGTGTGTTGTGTGTGTAGGCCTAGAATCTTTGTTTAAATAGAATAAGGAAAATAATAATCTCTGAAAAATAATTATTGTAAGATACTCTGGGAAACATTGCTTTGATGATTTTGAAGTTAAATGAAGACAGATGTGCAACCTTATTTTAAAGATAATAGTAACATATTCAATTCAAATTACAATGAATTTTCAAAATCAAAACTGTTTGGACATATCCATACATTTTCTAGTGTCTATTTTCTTTTATTTTTGCATGTTAGAAATGATATATATCTAAATCAATTATGAAACCATAGGAAGCACTTCTGAGTTTAGAGAACTTCTGATTGTTGTTCCTTGTTTTGCAGAGAAGAAGCAAAGCTATCATACTCAGTTTCTACCCTGTTGCATATTTTACGTATTAATCTACAACATTTTCCATTTTTCTCAATGCCAACTAACCACAATCTCTATTTGAACAGAAGAAAGCAAGGCAAGGGAGCACCAGAGTTTCAATCTAACATTTCAGAAGAATGTTTTGCTTCTCAATAGCAAGCTTCTCTTTTGGTTTTGTTTGTTTTCTTTGCTTTGTACAATGCATTTAAAAATCTATTGACTAGAAAATTAATAGCATATGTTGGTTGTACAGAGTCATATGACTCTTAACTTGCTGAAGGATTTGTATACTAATATTTAATAGAAAGGTAAGACTGTGATAAACAAGAACCTGAAGATATAGAGATTTAGCTGGATGCTAAGAAATGGATTGGAAACATTTCAAATGCATTATGGTAAAGTTAATCTCCATTATTGAAGAGATAAAAACATACCTTAAAAAAATCTAGTGGGTTGTGGTAAAGGACTTATATAAATTCTTAACAATTTGTGGACCCCTATTTCTGTTATGTTGTTCCTGTAAATCCCAAGTGACTGCTGCTGTCCTATCTTTAAATAATAGGAATTCTCTAAACTCTTTTTCCTCTGGCTTAGCTGTGATAAGAACCTCTCTAAAATGAATTAAAGTGAAACCAACCAGTCACTTCCCACAAAGGCTCATGCTAGTAGATTGTATCATTTAATCATTAAATGCTATAGGTTTGTTCAAGCCCATAACATTGAATAAAAAGACTTAAATCATATGACAAATATTTGACATAAGCTGCTTTCTTATATTGCCCTTGAAAGTTATTTTGCTGTGCCTATTATACTCAAAACAACAGTGTTGTTGGTGATTGTGTCACTATGCTTAGTCACTGATTCAATAATTTTCTTCGATTATGGAGAGAAATCCTATTTAGCTAAAGGCAGTGTAATTTTGAATTAGTTAAATGTATGAATTGTACAATATGTTAAAGAAATATTTTCCAGGAATAAAAGAAGAGAACACATTTAATACTAAAAGGCTATATAAACAGTGCTACAAACATTGTATAACTTCTACACTAATTTTTAACTTATATTCCCAACAATCCTGCTGATGTCATCCATATTTTAGAGATGAGGAGATAAATTCAGAAAAATTAGGTAACCTAGACAGAATCACTCAGCTAGCATGAAATAGAGCCAGGATTTGAATAGCGGATGCTCTCTTTCCAACAGCCCAGACATTTTCATCTATACCATGTTGCAACACCCACTCTCTCATAAATGTTTCCGTTTGTAGTGCATCTGTCAGGTAATCTGGAGGTCAAGTTTCTTTGATAAGAGAAGAGAAAAGGTTTCACATAAAGAAAACCTAAGAAACATAAGTCCTCTAGGGTAAAGTAATGTTTAGAGAGGAGAATTCTTCCCTGAAAGCAGAAGGGTTAGAGACAACACTGAAATGAATTCCAGAAATCAAAGATAATTTCAGGGGGATAATAGGACTGAATCTTACTGAAAAATGGCAAGAATTTGACTTGACAGTAAATAAAATGATACAGGGACACTAAATGTACAGAGTTGTACATCTGTCTCCACAATTCAGTTTTAGTGCATTTCCAACATCCCCCCGGCCCATAGTTCCCTGGAGTCCCATTCATAATCAGTCCTGCTCCCTCACCAGCCCTAGGAAACCTCTGCTTTCTTTCTCTATAAATTTTTTTCTTCGAAACGCTTCATATAAATACAATCATGCAACATGTAACCTTTTGCATCTGGCTTCTTTCATTTAGCATAATGTTTTGGAGGTTCATTCATGTTGAAGCCATATATCAGTATTTCATTCTCTTTATACTGAATAGTATTGACTTGCATGTATATACCACATTTTATTTATCCGCTTGCCAAACTGATGGAAATCTGGATTGTTCATAGTGTCAGGCTATTCTGAAAAATGCTGCTGTGAATATTCATGTTCATGTCTTTCTGTGAATGTAGTTTTCATTTTAAGGGAGTAGATTCCTAGTAGTGAAATTATTGGGTCATAAGGTAAACTTATGTTTAACTTTTTAAGAAACTACCAAATTGCTTTCCAAAGCAGCTATGCTACTGTACGTTGAGAGAAATTTAATTTTTATCTTCATCATTAAATATATAAAACTTATGTGTTACTGTAAATAGTAGACCTCTTTTGAATATCTAAAATTCAGGTGCTAAGCATACTGTTATGCACTACATGGTTTGTTCCCCCAAAATTTATGTATTGAAGCCTTAACCCACAGTGTGCCTGTATTTGGAGATGCGGTTTGTAAGGAAGTAATTAGGTTAAATGAGGTCATAAGCTTGGGGTCCGGATTAGATGGATTAATGTCCTTACAAGAAAAGACACCAGAGCAGAAGCAAGAAAAACTACAATCCTGCAGCCTGTGGACCAAAAACCACAGTTACAGAAAGATAGACAAGATGAAAAGGCAGAGGGCTATGTACCAGATGAAGGAACAAGAAAAAACCCCAGAAAAACAACTAAATGAAGTGGAGATAGGCAACCTTCCAGAAAAAGAATTCAGTATAATGATAGTGAAGATGATCCAGGACCTAGGAATAAGAATGGAGGCAAAGATTGAGAAGATGCAAGAAATGATTAACAAAGACCTAGAAGAATTAAAGAACAAACAAACAGAGATGACCAATACAATAACTGAAATGAAAACTAAACTAGAAGGAATCAATAGCAGAATAACTGAGGCAGAAGAACGGATAAGTGACCTGGAAGACAGAATGGTGGAATTCACTGCTGTGGAACAGACTAAAGAAAAAAGAATGAAAAGAAATGAAGACAGCTTAAGAGACCTCTGGGACAACATTAAACGCAACAACATTCGCATTATAGGGGTCCCAGAAGGAGAAGAGAGAGAGAAAGGACCAGAGAAAATATTTGAAGAGATTATAGTCGAAAACTTCCCTAACATGGGAAAGGAAATAGCCACCCAAGTCCAGGAAGCGCAGAGAGTCCCATACAGGATAAACCCAAGGAGAAACACACCGAGACACATAGTAATCAAAGTGGCAAAAATTAAAGACAAAGAAAAATTATTGAAAGCAGCAAGGGAAAAATGACAAATAACATACAAGGGAACTCCCATAAGGTTAACAGCTGATTTCTCAGCAGAAACTCTGCAAGCCAGAAGGGAGTGGCATGATATACTTAAAGTGATGAAAGGGAAGAACCTACAACCAAGATTACTCTACCCGGCAAGGATCTCATTTAGATTTGATGGAGAAATCAAAAGCTTTGCAGACAAGCAAAAGCTAAGAGAATTCAGCACCACCAAACCAGCTCTACAACAAATGCTAAAGGAACTTCTCTAAGTGGGAAACACAAGAGAAGAAAAGGACCTACAAAAACAAACCCAAAACAATTAAGAAAATGGTCATAGGAACATACATATCGATAATTACCTTAAACGTGAATGGATTAAATGCCCCAACCAAAAGACATAGACTGGCTGAATGGATACAAAAACAAGACCCATATATATGCTGTCTACAAGAGACCCACTTTAGACCTAGGGACACATACAGACTGAAAGTGAGGGGATGGAAAAAGATATTCCATGCAAATGGAAATCAAAAGAAAGCTGGAGTAGCTATACTCATATCAGATAAAATAGACTTTAAAATAAAGAATGTTACAAGAGACAAGGAAGGACACTACATAATGATCCAGGGATCAATCCAAGAAGAAGATATAACAATTATAAATATATATGCACCCAACATAGGAGCACCTCAATACATAAGGCAACTGCTAACAGCTATAAAAGAGGAAATTGACAGTAACACAATCATAGTGGGGGACTTTAACACCTCACTTACACCAATGGACAGATCATCCAAAATGAAAATAAATAAGGAAACAGAAGCTTTAAATGACACAATAGACCAGATAGATTTAATTGATATATATAGGACATTCCATCCAAAAACAGCAGATTACACATTCTTCTCAAGTGCGCACGGAACATTCTCTAGGATAGATCACATCTTGGGTCACAAATCAAGCCTCAGTAAAGTTAAGAAAATTGAAATCATATCAAGCATCTTTTCTGACCACAACACTATGAGATTAGAAATGAATTACAGGGAAAAAAATGTAAAAAAGACAAACACATGGAGGCTAAACAATACGTTACTAAATAACCAAGAGATCACTGAAGAAATCAAAGAGGAAATAAAAAAAAAATACCTAGAGACAAATGACAATGAAAACACGACGACCCAAAACCTATGGGATGCAGCGAAAGCAGTTCTAAGAGGGAAGTTTATAGCTATACAAGCCTACCTAAAGAAACAAGAAAAATCTCAAGTAAACAATCTAACCTTACACCTAAAGAAACTAGAGAAAGAAGAACAAACAAAACCCAAAGTTAGCAGAAGGAAAGAAATCATAAAGATCAGAGCAGAAATAAATGAAATAGAAACAAAGAAAACAATAGCAAAGGTCAATAAAACTAAAAGCTGGTTCTTTGAGAAGATAAACAAAATTGGTAAACCATTAGCCAGACTCATCAAGAAAAAGAGGGAGAGGACTCAAATCAATAAAATTAGAAATGAAAAAGGAGAAGTTACAACAGACACCGCAGAAATACGAAGCATCCTAAGAGACTACTACAAGCAACTCTATGCCAATGAAATGGACAACCTGGAAGAAATGGACAAATTTTTAGAAAGGTATAACCTTCCAAGACTGAACCAGGAAGAAACAGAAAATATGAACAGACCAATCACAAGTAATGAAATTGAAACTGTGATTAAAAATCTTCCAACAAACAAAAGTCCAGGACCAGATGGCTTCACAGGTGAATTCTATCAAACATTTAGAGAAGAGCTAACACCTATCCTTCTCAAACTCTTCCAAAATATTGCAGAGGAAGGAACACTCCCAAACTCATTCTATGAGGCCACCATCACCCTGATACCAAAACCAGACAAAGACACTACAAAAAAAGAAAATTACAGACCAATATCACTGATGAATATAGATGCAAAAATCCTCAACAAAATACTAGCAAACAGAATCCAACAACGCATTAAAAGGATCATACACCATGATCAAGTGGGATTTATCCCAGGGATGCAAGGATTCATCAATATACGCAAATCAATCAATGTGATACACCATATTAACAAACTGAAGAATAAAAACCATATGATCATCTCAATAGATGCAGAAAAAGCTTTCGACAAAATTCAACACCCATTTATGATAAAAACTCTCCAGAAAGTGGGCATAGAGGGAACCTACCTCAACATAATAAAGGCCATATATGACAAACCCACAGCAAACATCATTCTCAATGGTGAAAAACTGAAAGCATTTCCTCTAAGATCAGGAACGAGACAAGGATTCCACTCTCACCACTATCATTCAACATAGTTCTGGAAGTCCTAGCCACGGCAATCAGAGAAGAAAAAGAAATAAAAGGAATCCAAATTGGCTGATGAACTCATAAAAGTGCTAACAAAAGATCAAGATGAATAAAAAAATGAATTACATGGGACTGAGTGAACTGATGAGGATGAGAATAATTTTTGTGACTTTCTGTCTGAATTAAAAAAAAAAAAATCCCACAAGGACTCAGAGGCAAAGAATATACAAATCAATTTTCACTGCAAAGTAAAGGAGCTGTTACAGTGGAGGATTACTGGACTGAATGTCAATATTATGACATAGTATGAGTGTGTTTCATGTTTGGTAATTGCAATCATTGTTGCTTTTGTTGTGGTCATCCATGTACAATGCTTGGTGTCAGTCTATTTATCTCTTGTAAAAATAAAATACAGTGTGTGTGTGTGAAAAAAATAAATAAATAAAAAAAAATAAAAAAATAAAATAAAAAAAAAAGGAATCCAAATTGGAAAAGAAGAAGTAAAACTGTCACTGTTTGTGGATGACATGATACTATACATAGAGAATCCTAAAACTGCCACCAGCAAACTGCTAGAGCTAATTAATGAATATGGTAAAGTTGCAGGATACAAAATTAATGCACAGAAATCTCTTGCATTCCTATACACTAATGATGAAAAATCTGAAAGAGAAATTATGGAAACACTCCCATTTACCATTGCAACAAAAAGAATAAAATACCTAGGAATAAACCTACCTAGGGAGACAAAAGACCTGTATGCAGAAAACTATAAGACACTGATGAAAGAAATTAAAGATGATACCAACAGATGGAGAGATATACCATGTTCTTGGATTGGAAGAATCAACATTGTGAAAATGAGTATACTACCCAAAGCAATCTACAGATTCAATGCAATCCCTATCAAATTACCAATGGCATTTTTTACGGAGCTAGAACAAATCATCTTAAAATTTGTATGGAGACACAAAAGACCCCGAATAGGCAAAGCAGTCTTGAGGCAAAAAAATGGAGCTGGAGGAATCAGACTCCCTGACTTCAGACTATACTATAAAGCTACAGTAATCAAGACAATATGGTACTGGCACAAAAACAGAAACATAGATCAATGGAACAAGATAGAAAGCCCAGAGATTCACCCACGCACCTATGGTCAACTAATCTATGACAAAGGAGGCAAAGATATACAATGGAGAAAAGACAGTCTCTTCAATAAGTGGTGCTGGGAAAACTGGACAGCTACATGTAAAAGAATGAAATTAGAATACTCCCTAACACCATACACAAAAATAAACTCAAAATGGATTAGAGACCTAAATATAAGACTGGACACTATAAAACTCTTAGAGGAAAACATAGGAAGAACACTCTTTGACATAAATCACAGCAAGATCTTTTTTGATCCACCTCCTAGAGTAATGGAAATAAAAAAAAAAAAAAAAAAAAAAAAAAAAAAAAACAAGAAAAGACACCAAACCACCAACAAAATGAAAAGACAACCTACTGAACGGGAGAAAATATTTGCAAATCATTTTTCTGATAAAGGGATAATATCCAAAATATACGAAGAACTCATATAACTCAATAGCAAAAAGACCAAATAATCTTCAAAGAAGACATGTAGATGGCCAAAAGGTACATGAAAAAGTGCTAAACAATACCAATCATCAGGGAAATGCAAATCAAACCCACAATTAGATGTCACATCACATCTCTTAGAATGGCTATAATCAAAAAGACAAAAAGTAACAAATGTTGGTGAGGATGTGAACAAAAGAAAACCCTTGTGCATTTTTGGTAAGAATATAAATTAGTGCAGCTACTATGGAAAACAGTATGGAGTTTCCTCAGAAAATTAAAATTAGAACTGCCATATAATCCAGCAATTCCACTTCCAGTTATTTATCCAAATGAAAAAACCCCACTAATTTGAAAAGGTAATGCACCCCCAAGTTCTTTGCAGCATTATTTATAATAGCCAAGACATGGAAACAACCTAGATATTCATCAATGGATGAATAGATAAAGAAGATGTGATATGTATATATAATGGAGAATTATTTGATCATAAAAAGAAGGAAACCTTGCCATTTGTAACATCATAAATGGACCTCAAGGGCATCATGCTAAATGAAATAAGTCAGGAAAAAAAAAAGATAAATGCCATATGAGCTCACTTATATGTGGAATCTCAAAAAACAAACACATACACGCATGAAATGAGTCCATGGATACAGGGAGCAGACTGGTGGTAGTTTGAGGCAGGGGTGGGGGTGGACAAATTGGGTGAAGGAAGTCAGAAGGTACACATTTCTAGGTATAAAATGAATAAATCATGGGAATGTAATGTACAGCATGATGACTTATAGTTAACAACATTGTATTGCATACTTGAAAGTAGCTAGGAGAGTGGACCTTGAAAAAAATTGTAACTATGTATGGTGATGGGTGTTAACTGGACTTATTGTGGTAATCATTTAACAACATTAAAATATCAAATATCAAGTATCAAATCACAAGTATCAAATCATTATATTGTACATCTGAAACTAATAAAATGTTATGTCAATTATACCTTAATTAAAAAAAAATTAAAAGAGAGAGACACCAGAAAGCTTACTTCCTTTCTTTCTCAACGTGCATGTACTAAGGAAAGACCATGTGAGCACACAGTGAGAAGGGGAAATCCAATCCAGGAAGGAAAGTTCTTGCTGGCACCTTGATCTTCCACTTCCCAGCCTCCAAAACTGTGAGACAATATCTGTTGTTTAAGCCACCCAGTCTGTGGTATTTTGTTATTGCCACCCAAGCAGACTAATACATATACCAACAATTATTCATGGCCACTAAAGGGATAGTTGAGGGCTTGGCAGGTATCTGAGTTCCAGGGAAGAATCATTCTTCACTGAAGGCCTCTGAAACAGTCAGTGGAGGTTTGGAGTCTGGAAATTCTTCAGAAATATGAGTAACTAGACTAGATCATATGTTTTCTTTGTTATGTTTCTTTCATAGAGCTGTCTTAAGTATAAAGAATTGCAAGCTATTTTGGATTGAAGAGATGACGGTACTGAGGTTGGAGGACAGAATATAGTGAGGTAAAAGACCATAAAATAAATTGCTGATGCCATATCCACTTTTGTGGTTCATCTGTAGATTTTTTTATTTTTATTTTTTTTAGAAATTATCTTGTTTTCACAGGCATCCAACTCACTAATTATATGCAAACAATAAGAATCAAACTTCTGCCAAAAGAATTAGCTCTGTAGCCAACAGCAACTTACTTTGGCAGGACAGATGTATTCACTAGCATTAAAAACACTTAATATTTTTTTATTCCTGAATTAAATACTTGTAACTAGTCTCCAAAAGGGACAACTGAAAATATGAAAAGAGAAGACAAGTAACCCTAGGCAAAATATTTTATTCTTATTATTAGAAAAATAAAGCTGAACCTCATTATTTTAGGAATTGGAATTTATAAAGAGAAAAAAGAATACTTTTATTTAAGCTGCACAGCTTTCATGAGATACAATAAGACTTAGTAATGATGTTTTTGAAATAAAAAGTGTTTGGATCTAAGAAAAGTTCTCTGGAGTACATATGGATTGGACTAGATATCCAAGAGTAGAATTAAAAGAATGAGTTGAAGTGAATATTTTGTTTGGAAGCATTTTCTGGCAAAGTATAAAAGTCTAAAATGTATGTCACATTGGCATATATTCAAAAGTAAAGTATTCTTTATAATTCATAATGATTAAAGCACAGAAGAAAGTAAGAAAAAGAAAATTATCTGAATTTTAGAATTCTTCACTTGAATTGTTGCCAAAAAAAAGTACTATGTTTCCAAACTCTCATTCAGCTGTTTATTTTAAATATGAATAATACCTAGTTTTTAAAAATAGTTTTTACATATTGGGCACACTCATACCATGAACTTTTACATACATTATCTAATTTATTTATGTCATAGATCCTCCCTAAGGATCCTACTATGTCTGCATTTTTTTGCCCATTTTTTACAAGGGCAAACGATGAGGAAAAAAAAGGGAAAAGAGAAAACCAGGAGAAATCGTCCCCATTCTCTAGTCATAACACAATGGATGTGGAATGAAGATAAAATGGAGCCTGTTATAAATGTTGGTAATTCTTCTGCCCCACTCCACCCCCTCCATGCTTTAATTGTGCTGTCTCTGAGAAAAGTACCTAAAGCAAATATGTTACACCTCCAGTCATGTGAACTGGGATATGACAACCCAGCACGAGAAAGACAAAATGGAAAGACAGGACATGACTTTAGTACTCACCACTTTCTGCTGAATGTTATTACAAAGCTCTGCTGGGGGTACACCGGACCTAGACCAAATCAACATAGTAAAGTAATTGCTTTGTCTATGATTGCTCTAAGGGAAATCCATAGTCAATAAATACAGAGCACTAAGAAGTGCAAGAAATGAGAGCTGCTGCCTAGAGACTTTTTTTTTGCCATGATGCCATAGTAACTGTCAAAGAAGTCCTCTGTGGACAGTAATCTAAGTGCTGTTAAGGCTCATCTCACTCAGACACTTCTTACATTTATACAGGGCTCCAGGTGCAAAGCCCTTCACAAACATTACCTGGAACCATTGTGCTTCCCGGTGAACTGTGCTTCCTTCTAAAGCTTAAGTAATAAATACAGCGACCAAAAGTTGCCTATTAGATTTTAATCCTCACAAACCATTCATGGTTATATTTTCCAGTCCTCTTTCTAAGAGAATCTTTTGAAAACTGCAACATGAAATTCAGAGATTGAAAGTGAATTCAATTACCACTAAGACAAAATAGTGGGAAAATAATCTGACTACAATAGCCATGATCCAGAAAAAAGTTAAAGACATCTGTATCTAATGAAGAACTCCCAACTGAGAAATTAAATTAACTTATATCCCTGTCTTTTTGCATAAAGTTTATTTTTGAGAGCTTAAACAATACTGTAAAGAAGGGTATCGCCTTTCCCTTGTATTATACATGCCAGACTTATAGAAACAATTTTCAAGGTGCACATGCTATATCACATTTAATAATAACATATTTATGCATCTGCCTTTTTGAATTTTCAGTAATTGGAATGTAAAATTCATATTCATATTCAAAATAACCTTAAGTATCAATTGCCTTAAAGAGCAAAACATATTAACATAAATTTTGAAGATTTTTAATGAACGTTTTATAGAACGAAATACTTTGCATTTTAACTATTATGCAACATAAAATATATATGTAATGTAATAATTACAGCTTTTAAGGAGACTAAGTGGAGGAACATGTTTTCATTTTATATGGATATGTGTGTGTGTTTATGTGTACAACTATATTTATGACCTTCAGAAAATATCTCTTTAATAAGAGAATAGAATCACACATTATTGGCAATACAGGAAACCAAATTATTTCATATAAGATTAATCCATAGCTATGGATTAGACGTTTATTACACTGGAAGAACTTTTCCATAGATAAAATTATAAATTATTTACTTTGAGCTATCTTTTGAAAAAAAATCTGTTCAAAGATACAGAAAACAATATTAGCATCTATTTATAGTGTCCTTTCACTGCAGAGTTCAAAAAACCTTATTTTATATTAGCTCATTCAGTCTAATAGAATTTTTATTGCTTTTTTTTCAGGAACAGAGAAAGTTCCTGAAAATCATTATGATAGAGGATCTCATTTTTATGTGTTTATAAGACATCTGAGATGATGTATAATAATAATAGATCTTAACACCAGTGTATAGACTGAATTGTGAAGGAGAGTCTTATCCTTAAACTTTACACTAGTATTTCCCTGAATATGTTCCATGAAAAACTAGTTCCATTTTGGAAATACTAGTCTCAACAAAGTTAAACAGACATCTTTATGTCACAGCTTTTCAAAGTCTCTAATTTAATAATATGTTTTATGATTATCTTAACAGTGCAGTTTATGATATGCAGCCTTTTCAAAAATTAATTCTAGATTCACTTCCTTTTTTCCCTCAGAGAGTCTGATGTGATTATTGTACTACTTTCCACTTTGAGAAAGTAACAGTAGACTTTCACGATAGGAAATTTTAGAAGTAATTATGATAACATTGCCATGATTCACAAATTTCATTGTAAAAGAAAAAAGATAATGCTATAAGTAAAATGCTGTAATGTTCAAGTTGAGCTGGCTATATGATTTTTTTTAAATACATATTTTCTAGTTTTACCCATTTAAATTCTAAAAGTAATATTACCCCATGAGCAATGAGCACTTTAGTGGCCAGGTACTGCACGCTACTACCATTCTCCACTAAAAAGAACGAGGAATCATTGGAGAAATGGGTCTTTCCAGATCTTGGGCAGGGAAGGTACAAAGTAAGTCTGGAAAATTTTGTGCAAAAAAGCAAGGAAGCTGTCAAAGATCAATGGGGTCATGTCAAAAAATTTTAGGCCAAATCTGGAAAGAGTTCCCTGTTATCAAAGTTGTGAAAATCTGAGCTTCTAATATAAATGATTTTAATTGATGGAGATACATTGATTCTAAGAAAACTGATTAATAATATAAAAACACTTAAAAGGGAGGAAACCAAAAACATTTATTATTACCATGTGAGGCAGCTATTAAACCAAGTTCATAAATATTTGTTATTAGAGAAAAAGAATTAGGCATGTGACCTGCCTTTCCACAGAAACTGTATTTCAGCATAGCCAAATAGTTTGATTTTACAGAAGAATATCAGCTAATAAAGGCAAAATAAATGATAAAATCACCATTTTACAATTTTTAGTAAAACTAGTGACTCAGGCAGTAAATATCAATTATTATTAAAACTAGTAGGTAAAAGGTTAATGGATATAATTTGTGCTTATCACCACTATTTCTGCTTTTCCTCTGTCAAGATGCATAGTAGTAAAGCCTTTCCCTGTCTCCTTGAAATTAGACGTAGCCATGTGATTTGCTTTAGCCAATGATAAATGAATAGCAGCAAGATGGGCAGAAATATTTAAGAGCTACAGCATTCTTGTCAATTGCACTCTTTCCCAACCTTGGTGATTGTAAGGAGTGCAACTGATATGGAGATGTAATTCTGAGTTGTCATACAGTGAAAGTTGCAGGCTTTGAATAAATAAGAATTTTTTTTTTTTTTTTTTGGTCATTTTAAGCCACTGAGATTTTGGAATTCATTGTTACTGCAGTGTAACCTAGTCTTTCAGGACTATTAAAATGGGGAACTGAACATTTGATTGTGCTAAAGTAACTTCACAGATATGAATTTCTGGTAACAAGGGAAAATATAACTGTATAATAGAGAGATCAGATTATTACCTTCATCATCAGTGATCAATCTTTGAATTACTGATGATGTGGCAACCAGGTAAAATGTGTCTCTGATGGAATGCACTATGATGTATATATCATCTATGTTGCAATCTAGCCAAATGGGCTTAATATTAATGTATAATCAGGCCTTTAACTTCCAGTTTACAGGATACGAGAGGATAGAAGAATGTGCTAAATGACACTACAAATCCAGAAGATAAACTAATAATCTGGACATTCACCAGATCAGTGTTATTAAAAAAAAAAAAAAGGACAACTCTACACAAAGAGGCTTAATCCACTGCAATGTGTAGTCCCAAACTGAATCCAGGTTTAGACAAGCTAGCTGTAGAATGTATATGGAAGATAATTAGGGATATTTGAATATGAAATAGATATTAGATAACATTGGAGAATTGTTAGTAATTCTGGTAGGTATGACATTATTTTGAGTACTTAGGAACATGTCCTTGTATTTTAAATATTAATTCTGAAGTATTTAGAAATGAAGTCACTTACTTTTATATATATCAACATATTACAAATGTCTTTAAAATGTGTTAATATAAGTTTGACACTTGGTGACATAAGCATCATTTTAAAGATTCTGAACATAAAAAATATGAAATGAACTTAAGCAAAGTTAAAAAAGGCAAAAACAAAAAATTAAATAGCTAATTTATATTTGTGTTTATAATTACACGTAAATTAATTTTAAGCTAGATTTCTAGTTAAAAGGTCTACAAATTTAACAAATATTTGTTACTTTATAGTGGATTCTCTTTCTCCACCTTCTTCTATTTTCTTCATTTAATCTTTGTCTGACCATTGAACCAATTACTACTCAGAGGAGTCAGCTTTACTGTTTGATGCTGTTTACTGCCAAATGAAAATCGATAGAATCACCCATCATTGGTTGGTTTTGGAACACTGCTCGTACCGTCTTGGGAACTTTCTTCCTTTTACCAATAATACGATGCATCACGAGGTGCTATTTATCAGCTGACTCCCATCCTTCAGTCTAATTCCCACCAACATTACTCCTGCTCTCTGGTTTCCAGTGACATAGCCTCTCTTCATTTCCTAGAATAAGCTGCACTCCCACTTTCCTCCAAGACTTTAGTCATATAGGTTTCTCTGCCTGACTCTTTTTCTTCTCCCTATTTAACTAGGTAATTCTTGCAGACACTTTAGGTCAAAAACTCAAAAATTACTTTTCTAGAAAAAATTTCCCAGGTATCCCAGACTAGGTCAGTACTTCCCATAGCCTTACTTATATTCTAATAGTACTCTATGCTTTCTCTCAGACTCTTAGTATAGTGTATATTTAGACCTATATTTTTATGATCTCTATCTCCCATAGACTCTCAGCAGCATGAGGACAACAATCATTCCTTTTTTGTTTACTGCTGTATCCTTTGCAACTATCCTAGCACTGTTTTGTGTTTTGTATTTAATAAAGATTTGTGTAATGGCTTTTAATAAAGATTTCTGTAATTTTTTTTTTTTTTTTTGGCATAAAAAGCACCATGATACAGTAAAACACTGAGCAAACACAGTTTCTTATTTCATTCATTGTTATATCTCTGGAAACACAGAGATGCTGAATCTGCATTTTTAAAAGAATGAATGGGATTGGAGCTTTGACTGAAACCTATTTCAGCTACATACTTGTTGCAATCTTGATCTTCATGTCTATGAGTTGCATAAATTCTATGAAATGAATTATTTAAAGGATGACTTTTAGTTCAGCACTAAAAATCTTTAAAACTAGGATATTCAATTATTTACCTTGCTATTGTCATTACTGCATTTGATGCTAGTAATATAATAACCTTCTGAGAACAATCAACAATATTGGATCAGGCAATTATTTATTTGACAAGTATGTACTGCCTTTAATTACAATTGATATCCCAGCAAAGCATTTGTATTTAGAATATAACAAGCTAATTTTTTACATTTATGTGGAAGAACAAAGGGCAAGAATAGTCCAGATATTCTTACAGAAGAATTAAGTAGGGACCATGAAATATAAGACAGAAAGTCTTATTTTAAAGGCATAAGACTAAGACAGTATTGTGTTTGTAACCAGATGGACAAATGGACTGTGGAATATAATTGAGAAACAAACCTATATGAATATTGAAACTTGATATATAAGTTTTCTTTTATATCATTAGGGAAGGTTGGAATTCTCAATAAATTAGGTCGAAAATGGAAATTGTGACCCTAACTATTGATAAATCACCACAATCATTATCATCATCATAGTAGATTAAATATTTAAATGTTAAACAAAATATCACAAAGATTTGTAAGGTAGCATAAGAATATTTTCTCAGGGTAGAGAAGAATTTCTTAAGACCCTAAAAACACTAAACTTAAAGGAAGAGATTGCTAAACTAGATTACACTGGAACACAGAACTGTTCATCAAAAAGAACAAAAAGAGTGGAAATAATAGTCAAAATCAAGGAGAAAATATTTGCAACACATGTAACTGACAACAAACTTATGGCCAAGATATATATCTCCTATGAATCAATAAAAAGACAAACAATACAAATTAAAAAAAGAAAAAAAGGCAATGATTGTAACAAACACTTAGAAAACATACTTACAAATATCCAGACAACTGAAATTGCCAACACACATATGTAAAGGTGCTCAACTTCTTGGCAGTCAGAGAAAAGAATATAATCTAAACCAAAGTTAGGCAACACTTACATATATCATATTAGCAAAAATCAAGAAAAAAGCAAATTTGGTAGAGGACTCTATTAAAGAGCACGGTCGCACATGACTTCAAGAACTGAGACAACCTGAGTCCACTTAGCTTAGCTATCAGCACTGAAAACTAAGGCCACCTGTGTCAACATAACTGTTCCAAGAGATTCTTGCTTATGTAGACAAGGCTTTAAGCTAATAAACAACTTTATTGTTTGATTCAAGCAATTTCTATGAACCAATATATGCAGACAAAGAGCTTGCTCTTATATGCAAACACCTCTGCTCTCTGGACAATATGTTGTTCACTTAGACAAACAGCTTATTTATCAAATAATTTTCCCATCACTGTGTCCACCGATCAGTCCTAAGCTATTGCTATGATTTTTCCCGTTAACAATTATTTCTTTGAATTAAAACCCTCAGCTTAGAACTCAAGCCCAGACACTCATATCTTCTATAAATATTTTCCCCAGGATACTCCCTTCTACTAAGATTCACTCAAGGTGGTGTCCTCCCTTTGTAAAATTAGTGTAATAAACTTTGCTTCATCAGTAGATTATTCTGGTAGTCTTTGGGGGATTTGGCAGTCAACTATTCTAACAAGTTAGCATTATCAAATAAAGGTAAAAATATTTATTCCCTATGTGCCAGTAATTCCATTACTGGTTGTATATGGTAGAGAAGATCATACAAGGAGACATGTACAAAAATGTTCTTAATAGTTGTTGGAAACAACCCAAATTCCCATCAACAGTAGAGCACTACATAAACAAATTTGGTGTATTTATGCAACGGAAAGTTTTACAGTAATGAAAATAAACTACTGTGCCACTTATGAATGTGAATGATGAACAGGGAAATCAGCCTCTCTTCATTATCAATCAAAATTTCTGTTACTATTCTAAAACCTAAAACCCAGGTAATACATATCTTTCATGCTTATTCTTCAAAATCAAACACATCTTTGTTCTTCTGAAATAATATTGAAACTCTTCTCTTTTGGGATACGTATATGGATTTCCTACCAAAGATGTACATTGCCTGGTTTGTTCTTCTCTTGGTTTCAAAATATATATTTGAATCCCTTTTCATATGTATATCTGATGTCCCATATTGTTACTGTCTCTGCCTTCAAAACATATACTTGAATCACTTTTCAAATGCACATTAGCAGCCATTTGACATTGTTTACTTTTTTTTAATTGAAGTATAGTTGATTTAAAATATTATAAGTTACAGGTGTACAATAAAATGATGCAAAAAATTTAAAGGTTTTACTCCAGATATCGGCTTACTTTTGAGTAGAGCTGCTCTCCATTTGGATGATTGGCAAAAAGGTACCCATAAAGGCTGAGTGTGGTGGCTACCTTAGATACATTTATGTACAAAAGAAGACCTGAAAAACCGGTTTGAGATGCTGATATGCCTGGTGGTCAATATCCTTTATTTCTATTTGCCTGCAGGTCTTGAGTAACCAGTAAAAGCATTATGTCAAATTCTGTGGTTTTATGCCCACAACAGTAAATCTCATAGAGCAAAGAATCAAATCACAAAAGCATACTGTGTAATTCTGCTTTTAGAAATGTTTTAAAATGGGTAAATCTAAACAATATATTGTTTAAGGATGCATATAGAGGAGATGAAACTGTAAAGAAGTATAATCAAAGGATTCTCAAAAAAAACCATGCATAATGGTTCGAGTGAACCACTCTCCTAGAAAGATTGAAAAGGGACACCTAGGAAGGGACTGGCATTATTCTATTTCTTAACCAGGATGGCTGGTGGTTATGCGGGGGTTTACTTTTTGATCATCCTCTAAGATGTACATATGATGAATACTCTCTCTTGTGCATATATTTTATAATGAAAAAATAAAAATTAAATTTTGTTTCATTTCATTCTAATGGCATGTATGGTAACCAGTAATCTGGCATTTGAAAAAAGAAGTGTATTAATGCTTAACTTGGACTTATTGTGAGAATAATATATATTTTTATATTTTCCCAAGCAACTTAATTTACAATAATTTTTAATCTACAAAATAGCTGTAAGTAGAGAGCTTTTAGCTTTGGAGGAGAGTGCTTATGTCAGGTGCGGAATCAGAATGTATATCTGTATAATTTGAGAAATAAAAATGAAACTGGTAAGGAAGTGACCTGTTACCTTTGTCCATCTTTCACATGAAATATCACTAAGTCACTGTTGGTGTGGATGGGAAGACTTGTACAGAGAGAAAGCAATCACATTGTTTTAGTTTATTCCCCTGCTATGCTGCAAATCGCTTTTTAGTCATTCATTCAGCAAATAATTAAACAGACCTGGAGATAAAGCAGGAAACAAAACAAACCTAGTCCCTGCCCCTAGGGAACTATATTCTAATGGAGGGAAGACTAAAAATTATAATGGTTAAACTAGGGAGGGAAGAAAAAAGAGAAAGGAAGAAAGAATTGTAAGTCAAAGAAAGGGCTTTGAAGAAAAAGCTGGGTGAGAAGATAGGGATGAGGGAGGGTGCTCTTTTATATAGTACTTGGGAAAGGCCTCAGAGACAAAGCAACATTTAAATGGAGATCTGAAGGAAGCATACGAGTGAGCCACATCGATATTCAAGAGGAGAGTCTTCTAGACAAAGGTAGCCCTGAAGAAGGCACACGCCTGCTATGTTTGAAGAATAGTAAAGCGTGCAGTGGAGCTGGAGCAGAACTAGGAGAGGAAGTCAGAAAAGTCTTGGGTTTAAATTTTTGACCAATGAGGCTTAAATGTTTCCCCCACACTTTCATATGACTTTTCTGTCAGTGGCATGGAATAAGAAAACAGTTGCCTATTAAAATGGCTAACTGGATGCATCTATGTGTTGGCTCTCTCTCTGTTCCTGCTTAAGTGTCTTTTAACGCACTGTCAATGCTCCTTACACATCCCTTATCATAACACTAATTAAATCATATTGTAATGTTTTTCTGGTTGTCTCTATTTCCCATTAGATTTTAAATTCTGTGACAACAAAAACCATATATATATATATACACATACACAAACACACATCTTATTGAACATTGCATTATCATTAGAGCAAAGTATGCATACACACTTATTCAACACTGAATGCATGAGAGGATGAATCTATTCTTCAAATGAATTATAGGTAAGATATTGAATACTATTATGAATAGAGAAACTGTTTTTATTTGTTGTAGCTATTTATGAAGAAAGCATTGAAAAGTGAAATGATGATGCTCTCTGGAAATTTGAATCAACCATGTGTGGTCTATTCACATCTCATCAAGTTACTCAGTCTCTCTGACACTCAGATTTCTTCCCTGTACAATGAGAATAATATTTATGGTAGAGTGAATGGAGAAGAATGAGAAGCCTATCTACTCCATAAGCTTATTATGAGAATAAAATGAGAACACATGTATAATGAACAAATAATAGTCTTACTCTCATTTGAAGTTTTACCATGAGAGGGATAAAGCAACACTGAATGGTTGCATTGCTTCACAATTAAGAGTGCTGATAAATTAATACAATTAGCATTTTCTCTCATCCTTATATCGCTTTTCCACATAATTTTCAGTCTGTCACTTTTAAAATAATAATATATTAATCATTTTTTATTGTGCATCTATGGGTAGTCTACATGAAAAATGATTCCTACTAGTTGACTGAAAGAAGAAATGTCACCTAGAGAGGTTCAATAAAGCCCGTATTGTTCCAAAAACCTATAACTTTCTTTCCTTGTTTTAAAATGCTTTTATTATTTCCCCAAGTCATCTGACATAAAAATGACATTTTTTTCTATTCTGAAATAACTCTGCTTTTTAAGGTTCTCATCAGTCTCTTGTTCATACATTTATTTGGTCGCATGTTCGCAGTCATTTAGTGTAGTCATTCTGACATATCCATCTGCCTTCATACCCTCCTCCCACTGGGTTATCACTAGTCTGGATTAGCCAAAATTATTATCAAAGCAGATATGATGAACCATAATTACTTGGTCTTCCTTAGTCTCATTATTCCAAAGCAGGAGTTTTTAAACATCCACTGTGAGCCTCAGAAAATGTTCATATTCAAGATCTTAAAAGGAGAGGACTTAAAAATACCCAAGAAGTGAATTATTTAAAAAAAAAAAACAAAGAGAAATTATGCATGGAGAAAACAATTCAGTTTATCAACAACAAAAAATGGTCTCCATTCTTTCCATGTTTAAAAAAATAGATCACTTTTAAGAGTAGTACTCTTGCAAAAACTGATGTGAGCAAAAGCCAGTTTGATGACTTAAGTCAGTTTGAACAGCTGAAGGAGTCTACAGGCCCAAGTGTTTGAGAGAGAAGCTCCACGCAGGGCTTAATTCTCTTACTTAACTGCGACCCCCAACTCCCAATGCATTAGTGCAGACATGATGCTTTATGATATAGCTGAAATAGGGGGTAGAGTACCTGCTAATGAATAGATCTTCAGAGAAAAAGAGATTCTAGTTATGTAATCAAACCTTTAACAAGTCACTAATATGACTGATTAGTGAAAGCCACTAGGTTAGATGTCATGGTACATTCAAAAATGGGCCAGAAGGGATAAATTGCACTTAAGAAATTGTAATCTATTAGAGAAAATAAGATACATGCACAAACAACTGTAACTCACTACAAAGCTGCCTATATGTTAGAGATTGACATGGTGAATATTTTATCATATTTTCAGTTAGGGTGTTTGTTTTGATGGACTCCTTAGAAAAATAACTGAATTCCACATATATGCCTAGGTTCTCATTCTTGTTAAATTTCTCCAAATAATACATTTTTATTAATCTGTTTAGGTTTCTTGAAAATAGTTACATAATTTATTGTAAAGTAAAGTATTTTGAATGTAATTATAAAAGTAGCTATATACAAAACTCATGCACTTGGGTCTCTAAGAGTACTTAGAGAATCTCTATCTCTGTAATTCATGTTGCCAATTGAGAGAATACAGCCATCTCGTGGCAACCCGTAAAACTTTAGACACAAGGTCCTGAGGCACAGTGACCACATTTCCAAAAACAACTTGGAGCCAAACAATTTGATTTTATAATTAACTCATTGAAATCAGGAAAATCTCCCAAAAGTGGCAGCTTGATTGTCCCTAGGAGGGCTCTGAAGGATATGAATAAAATAAATGTGAACCACTTCGTTAAGAGTATCTAAATCTTTTATCTAGCTCTTTGCTGAGGAAGTAAGCAGGGTAAGAAAAGGTGAAAAGAAATCACAAATTCCATCTTTCCTTTTCATTGCTCTGGGAATTAGTTACTTGGATCATATAAACGTCTTTATAGCATATAAATTGGGTGGCACTTAGGAGTTGTGATTAATATTTTGTTAATAAATTTTTTGTATTTAGATCAAATTTCTCATGATTTGAGATAATAATGAAACTTACACTAATTATACAAATGCTTTGTTCATTCATGTATTTTACAAACTTTTTTTCTTACATTTGCCATGTGTTCTGAAGTTGTCTAATACACTTTACCATCTTCTCAATGTCACTGTTTATTTCAATGTCCCACATTTCTCTTATACTCTTCCTCCATCCTTTACATACTAAACTTGTTGTTAATACAGTCTAAACACATGACAATTAATGTAATATCTCCATAGGCTCTTAAATATGCATCTCTAATATTTCAATCCCTAAGTCTACAAAATGCATTGTTACTAATGTTTCAAGCACTTAATACAAAATGTATATTTAACTGCTAAATTGAATGTCAGTATCTTTGCTTTGGCCAAAAATGACAAGGAGAAATTTTAGGCTTTACAGAGACTCTTGTAAACTATTGCTGAAACAGGAATTCTACAGTTTTATTCAGTAGGCTGATCACTGATAGCCATGCCTTATATCAAATACAAATACCTCTTAGACTGAGACATGAGAAATCAAATCAGGAAATGAATAAATGCCAACAGCCAAAATGAACAACCCTTAGAGTGTACAGTATCTTAATATCTGTATGCTTATTTTATTTCATTGGCAATCTGGAGTATTTGCTGAAATCTGGATCAATGTTGAAATGGAGAGATAGTGATAACTGTAAATGAATTAATTACCACTTGTTTAGTAAACAAAATCTTTTAAAAATGAAGTTCTTGGGTCAGCAATAAAATGAAACACAGAAATACCCTGCTATACCCAGAGGCATACATTCAGATGTTTCTAACATTGACAAGAATATCACCCCTTAAGGGGCAGGAAGGGACTCTATCTTGAAATAGTTATTAGTGCCTCAAATTTTGAATATAAGTTACCATCCAAAAAATTAGTTGCTTTTGGTTACTTCAATTAGTCCATAGGCTTACAGAGCTCCTCACAGTGGGGCTTCTTAAATCAGTGATTCCTTGAAGTTTCTAAGGGTCAATCACCTCCTTAAAAGTAGAAGGTAATAACTGATGAGCATTTGAGGATACAGGTTGGCCGATAGGTTTATCTCATATGTCAAATCCAGTGAATTCATACTGGCTGTCTAAAGTGATATATTAAGAATAACGCTGAGTTTCAGCATAAATATGATGATTACCTTTGGATGTCTACGAAGGGGGCAGAAAAAGAGATTTGCCTCATGAATACAGCAAGTTTTCTTACTCTTTTAAGTCCATTTAATACTTCATAGGTTGCAGTGAAACTGGGAGGAAATGCAGTAACCAAACTCATTTTGTGAATACTTCCCATCTATATTTCACTCTTTTTTTTCCATCGCCTGTTCCCTTTCAGGTGGTTACAATGACTAGACATACCAGAGTAATAGCAACCTGTAAACAGAAATGCTTCCAATGCTCAGCACTGATTTTGCCTTTTCCAAAATACTGATTCTTACTCATTTGTAGACAAAAACATTGTTACAATTGGAAGCAGATTTAGTGGTTGTCTCTGAAACACTATTGCTACTCTAATTTACACTGTTTTGCTGCAGCCACATATTGTGAATGGGATTGACTCCAGTTCCAAGGGAAAGAATGACTTCTAGATTAATCAGGGTAACTTTAACCCCTTTTCCATGGTGATCAGTTTATGTAAACCTGGTGTAATCCAGTCAGCATAGTTATTACCCTATTCACAAGAAATGATTCAAAATAAGCATAAGATCAATTCAGAATAAGATTTTTTTTTTTTTTGGTTGCTGGGGCTTTCTAGCATCATTGCTGTCCTGAGAAAAGAGATCCTCTCCGGTTTTGACAGAATTATGTACAGGTATGAGTCCAAAAACTGCTGTCAACATTTTTGTACCATGGAGGAATTCCACTGGTAAAAAGTCCAGCAGAGAGAAGGGCAGAGCTGAAAGGATAACAGATAAGTAGGTCTGTGTTTGAGCTCCTCGTGAAGCATGACTCTCCTAGACTTTTCACTTGCATGAGAAAAATAGAATTCCTTTATTTTTATTAAACATTTGCACATGGGTCTTTACTAATAGCAAACAAAATTGTTCTGATATGTACCTTTTTCAGTTTTGAAGGAAATGTCTTTAAAATGGATTACCCTCTCTCCTGTTTTCTTAAAAGTCAGTAACTATACTTATCACAATTCTTTTTCTTAATGGCTCAGGAACATAATTATGATCGTTCATTATTATTTTATTTTAGAATGCAGAAATATTACTATTTGAACCTTCACTAAGTGATACAAGGCCACTGTAATTTCAAATGTAATGAAGTCCTAAACCTTGATTTTGTAAAATTTAATTGACATATTAATAAATAAAACCTAATTGAGTCAAAGTAAATATTGTTTTCCTATCATAATGTCTTTCAAACAAAAATTTGTTGATTTATTCAAATTTAATTCTTGCTCAGTTTCTGAAATTCAATTCAATGTCATAAAAATATTCATATTTTTGGAATACATTCATTCTATCCTAAAATACCAATTACTGTGAACTCTTCAAGAGAGACATTGGATAATCAAATGATGACTATACTTGATGCTAAAAAAAAATGGCAATTTTGAATATTTTCTATATCACACCAACAGCAGAATTTACAGGTCAAAAGATTACTTAAAAAAATACAGTAGACATTCATTCTTCCCTGGAAAAGAAGGTATACATACATACATACATATATTGATATAATTCAGTGCTTTCCAAGAAATAATACCGAGAGCAACTAGCACTGAAAGACCGTATCGTTGATCAGCTAATACCACACTGTGTGTGTGTGCGCGTGTGCGTGCGCAGATGCACGCGTGAGGGGATCTTTTATTATTGTCACCCATGGGGTCAGTGGGTACTGTCCCCAGGACATTTAAGTATCATGATCAAAGTTCATTATAACAGACTCCAATAGACTGCTCAGAGTCTTCTGGTTTGTCGTGTTATATTAGATATTTTTTTAGTAAGTGGTTATTGCCTGGGGATTTTAATTGTTTTTATTATACAGAGGCTTTGTTTCAACAGTACTTTTTGGAAGGACATTTGACCTGCCTACGTAGAGCTAATCTGTTATCCATTGACTACTCTGCTCTTTGCCTCTGTACTTCTACAGCCCTTTGAGAATGATATTATCTGAGAACGGTATGAAAAGACAAAGACTCTCTTGTTCAAAGTGAGAAAAAAATGCAGAAATCAACATTAAAATTCACTTTCTACTTATGAATAGATCTCTGAAATAAGAAAGACTTGTACTTAGAGCATACAAGATTCAGTTATCACCAAAAAAAGTTACTTTATGAGGCTACTGCTTCTTGAATTCGATATAAAAACTTCCTGAAGTAGGTTGACTGTCTTTAAAAGACTGTCATATTATTTACAGGTGATCACAGAACTTCTTATTCTGATTTATATTACTGGTATAATTATATTCTGTAATAAACACATGTCAAAATCAGTTCTTACATATATATATATAAAAGAAAAATATATGCTCAGAAAATAACAGTTTTTCAACTTATTCCTATCTTAATATGCAATAATAACTCCTTTAATATGTTGTAGCAGAATATCTACTTTGATGAATAACTTCTCTTTAAAAAGGGAGTCAAATTTTGACACACTTATATTGTGTGATAATTTGCTTTTGAGTAATAAAAACAAAAACAAAAAAGAGAAACTGATAGTATAAGGCATGCCTTTAGAAACTATAATGCAGTATAACGAAACACCATAAACCAAACTTCTCTAGGCAAGAAGAAATATAGTCAGTGCACTCTCCAATTTTAGTAAATGAAGATATTGAGTTTAATTATACACTTATAAAGAAAATACACACCTGTAACATTTCCCTTTCAGAGCATAAGAGGTTGGTTTTAATATCCTATCATTTCCCTTGAGTAGCTCCAACCAAAATTCTTTTTTACAAAGTACAGTCTCTGCATTGAAAATACATATTTGAGATGTTTTCTGGTTTAGCTCATGTCATGAACACATAGAGTGTAGATCTCTATGGAGACATTTTGTATCTAGTAACAATAATTTGATATAGCAGAAAAAATTTCCAAAGTGTTTTTAAAAATAAAAACAAAACCTTTAAATCCACAGCTTCAGAATAACCTCAAATGTATACATAAACAGGATTAAAGAATATCATTTTTCTTGCTTTACTAAGTAGAATACAATATTCTCATATTTTATCCAAACAATACATCAACATTAGAGATACTTGGAAGACAATCAGATTTGCTCATTCAGATTAGAAATCATAGCCAGGTTTTCTAAGCATTTAAAGAACTGCACCAGAAATTCTATTAGCTCATGAATACAACATGCCTTTGAAATTCAGGAAAAAGAGTAAAAGATATTTGGTCTCATCCCTTTCCTCTTACTTCATACAAGGCAACTGAGCTACATGTTTAAACTATAGCTGAGAATGACATCTCAAGAGAAGTAAAATCATTCTGTATTTTAGTCTCCCTCTCCATTCTGGAGTTATGAGTAGGTTCTTTTAAGTTTTCAGTTACCATGTTATAAGAATCTTAATATTATAACAACTGGTACAAACATATTTTAATAGTGACATTTAGAGATAACTGCAGATTCATATTTCACAAGTCATGTTTTTAAAATAATATATTAGCGGAATATGACTCCATTAATTAAAGTGATGCTGGTTAATCATTTCTAAATGAAGATTGACAGCCAAATGCAATTAATATTAACTGAAATGGTTAAAAGTTACAATTATTTAAATGTTTTTCATCATTGAGGACACCACCATTAGCGTTTGTCCGCACCACTGCAAAACTGAGTTAAAACTTGTAGCTATAAGTAAGGGCAAATACAACTATATTGATAGAATATAAACTATGTAAGAATTATTAGCCTTGATTTCTAGGCTATACACAAATGTTGCCTTACTCTGCAATGTAATCTGACTCTGATGCTTTCTCCATATATATAATGGAAATAAATATTATATTATTCCTACTGCTTTCTCTTTGTGATATTGTAATGTCTAAATAATTTTAGTAAAAGATCTCTATTTTGACATTATATAAGAAAAAAAAGAAATGTGTATCCATTTAAGAATACTTTTAAAACCATATACTAATAAAAATATTAATATTGCATATCCTATACTAATTTTTAAAAAAAGAACCATTTTTTTTATAAGGTGGGAAAAACAATGAAAGGACTAATAAACCGATATTTCTGGAGGAAGCTCACAAGCAGAATTAGGTCATTTGCTGGTTTCCATGGTACCCCATGTATAAGGTATTTTTTGTTTTACTGGATGTACAATTCATACTCAGAGGTTTTAAAATATAATATAGAGCATTTGGGGTTCCAGAGGAAATGTACTATTAATTCAATAATATGACAGATAGTACCTTTTCTCTGCCACCCCAAACGCTCTATATTCACATTTGATTTTAAAGTTCTTTCCTTCTAAACATAGCTGCATTTATTTATTTATTGAATGTCGATTATGGCAAACTTTTAGCAAGAAAATGATAATAAAATATATTAAATCCCAAAACACATAAAATGAATACAGGACATTACATCATAGAAAAGCAGATCAGAGAAAGGGGTACCAAGCTGGGTGAAGCTATTTATGGAAAATAGAAGAGAACTGAGGAGCAGGCATAAATGAAGAGAAAAACAATTTTAATTTTCCAAATAATTGGTTCAAAAGTTATAGTAAATGAGCAGTTGATTGGGTGAATATACTTTTTTCCAATTAAAAAAAAATGTGGTAAAACACACATAACTTAAAATTTACCATCTTAACTACGTTTAAGTGTACAGTTCAGTGATATTAAATACATTCATAATGTGTAATCATCACCACTATCCATCTCCATATCTGTTTTCATCTTTTAAAACTGAAACTCTATACCCATTAAAGAGTTAACTCCCCACTCTCTTCTCCCCCTCACTCCTGGCAACCACCATTCTGCTTTCTGTCTCTGTGATTATGACTTATTCTAGGAATCTTATGTAAGTGGAATCATATAGTATTTTTCTTTTGGTGACTGGCTTATTTCACTTAGCATAGTGTCCTCAAGGTTTATCCATGTTATAGCAAATGTCAATTTCCTATCTTTTAGAGGTTGAATCATATTCTGTTGTATGTACACACCACATTTTGCTTATCCATTCATCCATCTATGGACACTTGGGTTGTTTCCACATTTTAGCTATTGTGAATAATGCTACTATCAATATGGGTGTACAAATATCTCTTCAAGATGCCACTTTCAATTCTTTGGGGTATATACCCAGAAGTGGAATTGGTGGATCATGTGGTAACTCTATTTTTAATTTTTTGAGGAACTGCCATGTTGTTTTCCACAGCAGCACTACTATTTTATATTCCTACCAACAGTTCATGACGGTTCCAATTTCTCCAAATCCTCACCAACACTTGTTATTTTCTGCTTTGTTATGTTTTATCTTTTGATATTAGCCATCCTAATGGGTGCAAGGTGGTGTGTGGATATGCTTTTGAACATTTCTCCTTCTTAGAATAGCATCATCCTGTAGATTCAGTGAAACACTCTACCCTGGGTTGTTTGTCCTCTCCATTTTGCTTTTTGTCCTCATCATGAATACCGTCAGGGTAACATCACCTTTATCATCAGTGATGATGAAAATGTTCCATAACGTATGCTATTCAGTGCAGTAGTCACTACCCATATGTGATTACTAAGCATGTGAATTGTAGCTAATGAGATGGAGAAAATGAAATTCTAATTTAATTTTTAATTTAATTTAAACCCACATGTGACTAGTGGTTATTATATCAGATAATGCATTTCTAGATCCTACTTCTTCCTGAGCTCTAACCTCATGTACCCAATTGCTTCCTTGACATATCTGCCTAGATGCCCTATAGTAAACAAAATTCCACATATCCATCATCAAACTCATTACCACTTTCTTCAGGCCAGCCCCTAATGTAGTTAATTCAATAATATCAACTTTGTCCAAGATAGAACTATTCAAATGATTCTTTACTATTCATTCTGTTTCATGTTCCATATCCAGTAAATCATATATCCTGTGCATATCCAGTGCTAGAAATATGTCTTAAATCTATTCTCTTTTCTAAACTACACATCATCATTTCTTGCACACTACTACCAACAACCTACTCTTTAAGGAAATCTCAAGGGAAATTAACTGATATTAAGATAAAGTTAAAATTCTTAAATTCCTCAAGCATCACCTCTCTGGTGAATTCTTCAAGTCTCATAGAGGTAAAATCTTCATCCTCTTTCCTCCCATATGTTGTCCGTATTACTATCATCTCTTTTAGTATGTTATATTGAATTGATTTGCTTACCTTGGACCCACTGCTGTATGTTAATTGTTTTTTATTTCAAGTGTTTTGCTTCATCCTTGGCTTATAGTAGGCTACTAGAATGCTTAGATATCTAATAACAATTTATGAGCTAAATGCTGATGATTTAGAAATATAATGAGAAAATTCCTAGGTGTAGAAGGAGAAATAAGCCTATTTCAAAACATGAATCCATGGTGATTTTTATTCATTTATTAAAGGATTAAGCAGCTAAGATTTATATTGGTATTTCATTCATGTTTAGTCTTTGGAAGAATTAGTTTGGTCTCTATGATAATTTAATAAAACAAATGTTATTTTTTAAGGTAATTTTAGAGGATAAGAAAACATCTTCAACATCAATGTAAGGTGCAACCCTTCAACAGCTTTATACTGTACCACCTGACTGTCCCTGAATCCATGATAAATTACACATTTTGGCATCAATATTGAGCCTTATTCATTACTTTCTTAGGTTTCATGCTTTATATCAAAAAGGCAAATGCCAAGATAAATTCAAACTTTGTAAAACACTTTTTTTTAAAAAAGGAACTACAGGACAACATTGGAAAACTACTTACTAGGATTCAACTCACAGTTCACATCCCATGTGTGAGTGTGGTTTATTTATTTTTAATTTATTTTTAATTCAGAAAAGCACTAATGATAAATTAACTCTTTAATGCTTTGAAATTGTAATTTAATTTGACATAAACTATATTTGTGGTATATAACAAAGGTCCAGAATGCAGTTATTAATTTGGAAAAAAACAACAGATTGTATTATATGAACATTTCTATAAGATGTATATTTTTGTATTTAATTAGGTAACATTAAATATATGATTGTGTTATAGTGTTGCGTATCAAGTTTAAACTTTTATTGGGAAAATAAGGAATAGTATCTTCAGTATTTCCATTGTTTCTGATTTCTTGAAAATGTTTTAGTATTGATATAATAGCAATAATAACTGTGCTTTATCATTTTATGAAGTGTTCCTCATATTTCATAACATTTTCATAATTGACAGTGACAGAATTTAAACCTATCTATATCTTTCTATTCAAAATCCAGCACTATTTCTATAATATCACACTACTATGTGGATTATAATCAACATGTGATATACTGTGATAATACCACTATTATCCTTACTGAAACAAAATATTCTAAAGACCTCAACCCTTCACAAATTAAATTTTATACTCCATTTGTACACGTTAATTTATCACTATATTCTCAGCATTTAATTAATTTAGTTATATGCTTTCATATCTAAGTTGTTTTCTTTTCCCTCTCTTTTCTTTAAAGTAAAAGCTAAATGTAGAAAATGCAAGTAAGGGCCTATTTTGAAGATATTAGCACTAGTATTCTTTAATGTGTCAATAATTATACTCAATTATATACATATTGCATTTCCAGAGAAAATGTACACACCATCTTTTCAATCTCAGAGAATCCTAGTGAGGAAATCCATTATGACTGTACCACTTTTTGATGTAGAAAATAAAGTTCTACTAAATAATATAACAAGTTGGGAGTCAAGATAGAACTAAAATCCATATTTCCTAGTTTTGTGCTCTGGTCAACCCCTCTATATTTATACTTTCATTTTGTTGTTGATCAAAGAAAATCTGATTTTAAAACAAAGTATCTATTAAACACTTTTTTTTTTTTTTTTGGTTCCACAAGTTCCTATATTGGTGAAATAAGACTGAACTTCTGAAGCACAATTTCTTCCCTTGGCCTGAGTCTACAACATGAGTGGTTACCACAGGTAATGTGATGACTGGGGAAACAGTATCAACATTAGGTAAATATATGCCATCATTAAAAAATGTCATAGAACACCTGCTTCTGCACTTTAGATTTTAATTTTTCATACACATAGGATTCTTTCCACCATCCATTTAATGGGTTAAACATCTGCTTACACAAGAAATATATTTGAAAATACATGTAGAACTTGTACCAATATCTGTGCATAAATTTGTGTCTTCTTTCAAATGGTCTCTTATTTTCTGTTTCATACTAAGTACTGATCTCATATTTATGTGTCAGGCCATGTTCTATTCTCCCCTACTCCCTTCTGACCCATCCATCCTTGCTTCCCAACATACTCTCAGGAGTTGTAGGATGGCCGAGACCTCATGTAGCAAGAATCAGTGAGTGTTTATACCTCTAAAATCAAAACCTTAGAATTTTTCTCTGGCTGGGAATTTCATGTGCTATACATTATCATCTCATTATATACCTGATATCAATATGTTCTCAAACTGCCCCTTCTATAAAAATCCATGAATTTCTTGATCCACAGAGAAAAGCAGAAAAATTGGAGAAAGTATTATTCTTTCATTGCCCTAAAAATCCTCTATGCTTTACTTAAAAATAAGTATATAAACCTAGGCTCTAAGTATCCATAACATTTGAACAAATATATACATACATACACATACATATAAACACACACACATCCTCATCCGAATGTATATAGATATATATACTCAAATATATATATATATAGATATAGATATAGATATAGGTATCAGATTTGTATTTCTTTCTTTCTCTTTCTCTCCCTCTCCCTCTCTCTCTCTCTCTCTCTCTCTCTCTCCCCCTCTTTCTTTGCACATCAGGAGTACAGTTAAGATTTTAAATGCTAAGGAGTTATTATTTGGGGGCCACTTCTATTTTACTATATCCAAATAAGAATGAATAATGATCAGAGGATGGATATATTCAAAACTAAATCAAGGAACTAGATTAGACTGGAAAGGAAAGAGCTATAAATGTAGTTAAAATTCAGAAATCTTGAGCTTAGGAGAATTTTACGTAAAATATGGTCCAAACTCTATTTATTTTAAAAGTTCAGAAAAAAATAAACGTACACATCTCTTAAATGTGAGGGTAGACTTAAAATTTTAGTTTTTGTATTCTGAGCTCATTCCATTGCCACTCATTGAGTTCAGTTATTATACCACAATTCCTCTTTCTAAAGCAGAAAAACAGCCTTGTAAAATTTCACTAAGAAGATTTAAGAATGATTCAATCTTTCAACTAAGCATATATAAATATGGATTATTTTAAGTGTACTGAAATGCCAATATTCTCTACAAACTCTATCCCCCAAAGACTGGTTATGACTGGTTAAATCAATTGTTGGTAAATGTAAAAATTCACATAATGTCATATGATCTCAGAACATTAAACTTATTTGCTCCATACTGTAGGATTTAATTTTCTTCATTCTATAAACTCACAGCCAAGTATATACCATAAAAATAGGTATGAGCAACATCAAATAAAAGCAATTATTGTAAATTCAGTCTAACTTTTTCTTTAAGAAAAAGAGCCATTTTCTTTTTAATGCAACAATAAAGTACCACAAACAACAATGTACCTTAAATACTGAAACAAAACTTTGAAGATACAGAAATTCAAGGACTCATTTTGTATTGGCCTTAATCTAAAGTAAAGGGAGTATACTTGAGAATATACCCCACAAGTCTACTTTCAATTAAGAATTTTATTAAGAATTTATTTCGGTGGAATATATACAATGGGATACTACTCAGCCATAAAAAAAGAATAAAATTTTGCCATCAGCATCAACATGGATGGACTTGGAGGGCATTATGCTAAGTGAGATAAGTCAGACAAATACTGTATGATATCACTTATATGTAGAATCTAAAAAACACAACAAACTAGTGACTATAACAAAAAAGAAGCAGGCTCACAGATATAGAGAACAAACTAGTGGTTACCAGTGGGGAGAGGGGACAGGGAGGAGAAATAAAAGGGCATGGGAGTAAGAGGTATAACTATTATGTATAAAATAAGCTACCAGGATATATTGTACAACACAAGGAATATAGCTGATATTTTATAATAACCGTAAATGGAGTATAACCTTTAAAAATTGTGAATCACTCTTGTACACCTGTAATGTACAAAATATTGCACAACTGTACTTCAATTAAAAAATAATTGATTTTTTAATACAAATCATCAGTTATTGGTCTGTATGATCTTGATTGAATTGCTTATCATATTTACTCCTTAGTAAAATAATAGGAGGTACTTGAAATCCTTTCTAGTATATTCTAGAAATGAATATATATATATATATATATATATGTATATATATATATATATATATATATATTTCTCTTGATTGGTTATTTTCCTTTCCTCCTTCTACTAACAGAAAGAACAAAACTTTCTCAATCTTTTCATGAATGCATTCCTCTCCTACCTTGGTAATGGTCTCGTGAAGGTTGAAAAAAGGATCCATTTCTTCAATTTTTGTTGCACGTTTAGGGAAAAAGCCTTCAGAGAGAAAACTTGGACCCTGTGGAAAACCAGAAAATAAACATTCTAAACTCTTCATTGATTTTGTTTTTTAAGTGCTTATTGGATTTTCTTTAAAGATTCAAAATGACTCTAAATTGCTGTAAGGTTTCTGTTGATTGTTGGACTTCATGCTGCTGATATAATTAACCAGTCACAAAATATTTATAAATTAAAATGATTAGACTTCTATAACACTTGACATTATTTGTATTTACCAAAGAATGTTTTCTTACTCAGAAGAGATAATTATTTGCAGTTCACCCTTTTATTTTTCAAATGCAGACTTAGTGTAGAGTAAGATACCTTGACTGCAAAACCCGTATCTAAAACCCCTTCTCTATTTTATATATTAAAATTTATGCTTAAAGACTGGTAGAATGGAATGTTTTTAATTAAAAAAAAAAAGTCTAGGCAACAGGGTACATAATATTTTAAATACTGCAAAACTTACTTCAAAACAATAGTAGGATATGTTTTGAGTAGAATGACCTCATGGCTTTATGTGCTGCCAATAAAGTAGTAACTTTGTATCAGACCCTTAGCGTAAAGATGGTTGAAACGAATCAAGATATTGTAATTAATCATTCTGTACTTGCAGGTGCAGATAAATTTCAGGATGCAAGAAGACACGGGATGCTGATAAGGTAGCTATCTGCTATAGTCTGAATATGTATGACCCCCCCCCCCAATTCATATGCTGAAATCCTAATCTCCAAAGTAACAGTATTAGGAGGTGGGGCCTTAGGGATGTGATTAGGTCATGAGGGCTTTGTTCTCATAATTGGAATTAGCGTCCTTATAAAAGAGACCTCACAGAGCTCCCTAGCCCCTTATGTGAGGATACAATAAGAATTCTGCAACCTGGAGGAGGGCTCTCACCTAACCATGCTGGCACCCTGATCTTGGACTTTCAGCCACCAGAACTTGAGAAATAAATTTCTGTTGTTTACAAGCCACTCAGTCTGTGATACTTTGTTATAACAGCTTAAATGGACTAAGACAATACTTAAAACAATGCTTTTATAGTTATCAACATTATAAGTATTCTATGAAACAATTATTATCTACATATAATTTTCATTTGAAAAGTTGAAGTAACTAAACTTATTTATCTTAAAAAATGTAAGATTGGGACAGAATATATGTACTTATGCAGATGATAGATATATAGAAAGAAAGAAAAATAGATGGTAGATATATAGATAGGTAAATTTTTCAAAAACTATCGTGGGAAAGATAGATTAAATCAAGTCTACACCAACAATGACTACACAGGATAACAAATTTAATTTGAATTCTATTAGAACTATTTATTAGAGTAATCCAACAGCAGAACAGACAACATTGGGATATATCATAGTGGGAAAGAAAGTTAGGATGATGTAGTTGATAGACTCAGAAGTCATACACATGAGAAATGAAACCAACATAATTGTAAGTCTTTATATATTAAATAATTCTGTGATCAAGCACTCTTAACCCCCTATTTTGAACAATACTGCGATTAAAAAAATAAAGTAATTTAGCTGTTTGCTCCAGCGTATATGCACTTTTCTATAATAAGACCATGAATCAACCAAATAGCTTACCTATCAAGACTAACGCTTATTTGTCAAAACTTGTTTATGTTCCTCTCCTCATTTTACCCATCAATCTAAAAGTAATTTTAGAAACTGCCCAGTTCCAACCAGTATTCCAGTTTTTAAGACCTGCCATAAAACCACACAGCCAAGGCCTAAAATATCATAAATGCCCTTTCCTAATTTCTCCCCATTTTGAGAGACTACTAAGACTCAGTGCTATGGGTTGAATAATTCATATGTGAAATCCTAGCCTTTAGTACCTCAGAATGTGATCTTATTTGGAAATAGGTCACTGCATAAATAACTAAGTTAGAATGAGGTCATACTGGAATAGAGTTGGTCCCTAGTGCAATGTGACTGGTGTCCTTATAAAAAGAGGAAATTTAGAGACAAATTTGTACACAGAGAGAAAAGCATTCAAACATGAAGGCACAGATTGGAGCGATGTGTCTGCAAGCCAAAGAACTCAAAAGATTGCCTCAAAATCACCAGAAACTGGTCAAGAGGCTTGGAACTGATTCTCTGTCACAGACCTCAGGAAAAACCAACCCTGATAACACCCTGAACTGTTAAGACAATACGTGTCTGTTGTTTAAGTCACTCAATCTGTTGTGCTTTGTTATGGCAGCCCTAGGAAACTAATACACTCAGTCAAGGTGGTATTCTTCTTTACTGAAATAGGTCTAATATACTTAATTTTGTTTATCAACAGGGTTTTGTGGAGGTATTTTGGGCAGTCAACATAGAAATAGGTTAAAATTTTGGTTTTGCCACTTAACAGTTGTGCCATATTAAGCATCTTAATCTCCAAAGGATTAGTTACAGCATCTAAGAAACTTGGAGAATAACATATATTTCATAGAGGTGTTGTGAACAGTCCAATCCTGCTACATAGGAGACACTATGTTAATAACACTGATGATGTTGCTAAAAACAATAAATATCATAATAATGATGGTGAGGGTGGTAATGATGGGGTAGTGATTACGGTATGATGCTGAACTAAAGGAAATCCAAAGACTCAATCTATGATCCTGGGAGAAACAGTGTACAATTTGCATAGAGGTATCTCTGAATTGACTTTAGTGAAAGTATGACATGGACAATTTGCAGCATTCATTTTCATTTAATAATTAAGCTTGAAGTTCTTAAAAAGTTTGCCCCATGAGTAGTTGTAAATAAACTTGAAATAATTTTACCTGATTAGTATACTTAGCAAAATAAAACTTCATAAATAGTGCAAAAGTAAAATATCAGCGAGCCTCAAAATGAATGATTCCATAAGAATAGAAATTGGGAGTTATAATTAATGAAGTTTTTATTGAACTTTCAATTATTCAAAAACAGAACATATTAATTTAAATTATCCATATGTGCCTCATTCTCTAATATAATCTCCTCTTTCTGGTTCCTTCACCTATCTCTTTCATACCATTCTTTGTTTCTAGTGCCTCATTTTTTTAAACATTTAAAAAAATATGCATTTGACACTTACTGTATGCCAGGTCCTACACTAAATGCAGGATGTTGTCCTTAATCTCATGGAACTTAATCTAATGTGATTTGGATGATAATAGATCTAACATCAATGTCTTTGAAAATATTAAGACACTACCATTCCTTTTCAATATAATAATCATCATTTATGAACAGGTATTTATATATCCTGACATAAAAAATAATGAAAAGATTAAAAAGAAGAATATATGCTTTGTAAAAGATTTTCACTGCTATCAAATTAACTATGAGTGATAGCTGTTTGATAATGGCTCCCACCTGTTGATGAACAGAGGCAAGTAAAACACCACTAACCATTTAGAGAGCACTTTCGTTTAGAACAATTCATTGATAGACTGAAATGAAAGAGTAAGTTAAGATATGCAGAACTTAATACTGTATGTATGTCACATGGAAATCATAGTCAGAATATCACAGAAGAAGTGATATTGATAAGAAAAGTCTATCCAGGATCTAGTTTAAAATTCGGTGTGTCTCCCCAGTCTCTAAACTTACTTGTCCTTTCTGTAACATTTAACAATATTTAGCACACCTTTCTTCTTTCAACTCTTTTTCCTAAAGTTCATGATTTGGCTCTGCTGGTTCTCCATTTATATATTATTTTCTACCTATAACTGGATTCTCTTTTCCTTTTTGAGCTTTTATTGTTTCTAGGTGGTCTACCCAATCTTCTCCTTATCAGTCTCCCTAGGTGGTTTGGTCTACTTTTCTGGCTTCAGTGACCAAATTCAGATTGATAATTCCCAAATCTTTATCTCTAACTTAGTTCCTGTTTTTAGTTCATCATTTTTTGCCTACAAGAGCTTTCAGACACATCAACTCATGTTGCAAATCATGAGCATGTGTTCCCCCATTGTCACTTTCATTTCTTACCTTGGATAATAGCATAATACCTACATTTTACCCAAATGTGAAATTTTATGTCATTCTTGACTCCCATTTCTTGCACCCTTAGTACCACAGAACTACACTAGCCAATTTCTTTCTAATCTATATGTTTAGACAATTCTCTACAAGTTCCTATTTGTTGCCACAGTCCAGTTACTCATTACTTTCACCCAAACTATGGTCCTTATTGTCTGTAGAGGAAAGTCCAAACTCATTAGTATATTTCACAAACAAGTCCCAACTTATCTTCTTTCACCTTTAAACAAGTCTTTCTTTGCCATAAACTTATTTGCACTATTTTCATATAGCTACTGCTTCAGTCACAGCAGTCTATTCACCAAACCTTGAATTCATCCTTACCTTCACTATCTCTGTCCCTTTGTGCCATGTCTTCTTCTGCCTGGAATGGTTTTTTCTTTATCTGTTTATCAGGCTTCTTTCTATAACTGTTTTCCTCGATCCTCACCAACCCATCAGAATTCATAGTTCTCTTGTCAGTCTTTCCATATCACCCTGTGTTTGTTTTTTACTCACCATTTATTATATTTTTGTTATATTTCTGTTTTTATCACTATACCATGAGTTTTTTAAGACTTGAGACTCTTTTCTTATTAAATTAGTCTAAGACTGCCAGGCAACCTTGAGTAAGTCATTAATCTCTCAAGCTTAATATCATCCTCCATAAAGCTGAAATGTAAATATACTTGCCCTTCTAACACCAGAGAGCTCATGTCAGGATCAAGCAAAATAACAAAGTATATAAAATGCTCAGTAAGGAGGAAAGGATTACACTAGTACTGGATGGTGTTTGATTTTTATCACACTTGCTAGGAATTGCTTTTCTATATAATCAAGAGTCAGAGTTTTGAAATTTAAATTACTAAAAATTTGTATTTGTATATTAAACTCTATGTGAAATTTTTCTTTTAAAACCTACAGTTGTTAAAATAAAGTTTGAAAACCATTTCTGTAGGTGATAGGAAGTCCTTGGAGGGTTTTGAACAGAGCAAGTGATATTTTCAAGTGTGTATTCAGGATAGCACACACTGATGCATATGTGGGGAATAAATTTAAAAGAGAAACGATGGAAACAGGAAGTATAGACAGAAGACTATTGCAGTAATACAGTGAGAAAGAGTGAGAAGTTAAGTCAGGACAGTGGTAGTAGAAACAGAGAGAAGGAGATGTGTTTGATAAATGTTTGAGATAAAATTGGTACTACTTAGTAATTAACTGGAGTTAGAAACCTTAAAAAGGGGTCAAGATTGCAAGTATTTCTAGATTTGATAAAATGAGTGATAAAATTGGAGGTGATGTGTTTGTGGGACATCCATGTGATGTTATCCCAGAAAATGAGGGATGTCATTCAACACCAATTTGGTTAAAGACTAAATTCTAGACTAAAGATATAACAATAATTTGAAAAGCATGTACATGGTAGTTAAAATGTAAAAGGGGACTACATGCAGACTTAGAAGTATACTGAGTATAGCACAGATGACACTCTGAATAACAACAAGTTCTCTGAATGGCACTGATATTTGAGTGGGAGAATAAAAATAAAACCCACAACGATATTATAGATGGAATCATCAGAGAAATGTAAAGATAACCAGGGGAGTGTGATTTCATGAGAGTCAAAAAGGTAAAGACTGTTCAGGAATAAATAATCAATGCTTCAAAGGAAGTGAAGAAATACGATAAGATAAAAATTATTCATCAGAAGTAGCATTTCAGAGGTTCTTGGTGTTCTTTGTTGGAGGAGACTCCGTGGATTCATGAGTGCAGGAGACAATGCAATCAGTTGAGAGAATAAATCTGAAGAGAAGAAAGGAAACATCAACTATGAACTACATAATTCTCTCTAGAAATTAAGATTAGGCTGAGAAGTTAGAAAAATTGATCATTAACTACAGAGAGTAAAAGAATCGAGAAAGAGTTTATTTGTTGTGTTTTAGACTGGATTAATGTGGATATATTTTTAATATAAGAGAAAGCATTCAGAAGATAAAAAGAGATTTTAAAAATACCAGAAAATTTGGGGGAAATAAATAGATCACAGTCTTAAAGGAAAGGAATTCAAAGCTCACTAGAGTTATCCAGAAATCAGAGTTGTAAGTAGATGAGCCACTGGTGAAAAAGGATGAAATGAGGGCAGGCTAAAAATATGGTGGAAGACAAGGTTAGTATGTAGACAGAGGTGAAGAAAGGAAAAAACACAAAAACAAAAACAAAGGTTATGTGTAATTCAGCTCTAAAGTGGATTGAGTTGACTAAACTTTAACTCACTACCATACTAAAATATACCCTTTGCATTTTTTTTCAGAAATAACCGTTTAAAATATTTAGTCCATGTGGGCTTAGTGGGTGCTGAACTAGACAAAAACAGTCTGCATGCACTTTCTTTTATACAGTTGGCACCCAATGAGCATGACCTGGAATGAATAGGATAATAATTGCCTTTTCCATATACCAATACTAGGCTAAGCACTCTACACATATCACCTAATTTAATCCACACACTTACTTTTAAGGTAGAAACTATTATTACCCTGTCTTTACAAATGGGGAAACTGACAACCATTTGAATTTCAGACAGTAGCTCAAGATCATACCATAAGTAAGTGGTAGAGCTAGATTTAAACCCAAGTCTCTCTGACTCCACAGCCCACATTTTCATTCCTATGCCACACACTTCCTCCTCACTGCCAAAGTTTCTCATAGCCTGAGATTCTGTGCTTTTGCATTTAAGTAGGAAAATATTTCCCTCACCTCTTGCTCCAATTCCCTCCAAGTCCTAGTCTACTCTCTAAGTGGCATAAACACTATGCACAGTTTAAAGGATATAATCAAAGACTCCCTGCTTAGACTAAATAAAATTGAATCTAAAAAGTCCCATGTGCACTTCCTTCATTGCAATATTCTCCTTTCTGCAATCAGAGAATATACACATCAATACTTAAATTTAACATATGAAATTAAAACACTTGCAAGATTTGAATGGCACTGACATTCATGACACGCTGGGCTGAGAGAAAAGGTAATTAGAGCCACAATTTTTGAAACATAACATTCTCATCACTATTCAAAGTAAAACAGACCTGAGATGATGTGGAGTCTAAATAGAAGTGTACAAATCCAAGGGTCAAATATAGAATAACATCAGGACATTATTTTCTGAATTCATTCATGTTTTTCATTTCAATTATTTTTTTCAAGTTCTAGGACGGCCCATAGTGTTGGCTTTATTGAAAATATTCAAGGCACCTTCATAGTTCTATTCCTATTGATTTAGCATCCTAATTTGAGACCTGGATAAGATATTAGAAATCTTAATTCAACCCAAATATACAAAGCAAAACATGGAAAATTCAGATTAAGTAATTTTTACAAAGTCAAAAAATATTTATTAGAAGACCAACACTAAAAATTAGCTCCGCGTGTGTGTTTCTTAAACATTTTGCCTTTTCTTGTAAAGTACTTTTGAGATGGGGATAATAATTGTAATATTAGCTTTTGTGAATCATTCCATTGAATTCATGATTTATTTTTGGTCTTGAAGTTCTTACATGCCAACACAATACTTTTATAGGACCCAGTCTTCATATTTTAGACTTTCTTCAAGCTAATCAGCTTTACTTATTTTGCCTTCTTTCCTCCCTTAATCATTGAATGTGCGCCTGTCTTACCTATTAATAAATACAAACTGTGCATCACTAGTTAAATAGTCTATGCTTATGTTTTATTTTGTTTTGTTTTTCATATCACACTTTCTAGACAGATCAGGAGGCAGGGAAAGCTAAGGTATAACAACAAAGAACCAAACAATAAAAGATGCTCTTATCAGAGTATTTCACAAATTAAGGCATTGTTATAATAAATGTCTTTAGTTTACTTATATTTCAATGGTAAATAATATTTTGATGGTAAACAATTAAGATTAAGTGCATAGATATGGCTTATTAAGCTTTCTTAATAAACATTAATTATTCCATATGGTAAAACCAATGAGTAGTGTTTGCTAATGCTTCCATATCTGTGCTGCCATTATGGATAGAAGAATAACACGTGACAATCCAGCACAAAGAGCAGGCTCAGGGGGAGGAACTCTGCAAAGGTTGTATTAACAAGGTGACAAAAAATGACTGACCCAAAGTCCCACTTATCAGCCCTGCAACTTCTAGGGTCTCATAACATTAACTCTATAAAGAGTTGTTATTAACTCTACAGATGAGTTATAAGAGATAACTCATCTCTTTTTACATTCTATCCCTTAAACTTCCACAATAATTCTTTTGTTTTTTGTTTGTTTGTTTCCAGCAAAAGAAGAGGGAGGAGCAATGAACTTGCTGACACTTGCTAACACTGTGCAAGGGACCAATGCAGCATAGTTTCACATTAGGAAGGAAAAAATAAATATAACTATTTATTGTTGTATTTTTCTATTCACTCCTAAACAGAGTTCTCTGTAGCTGTGATGCCCTGTAGTACATATTTCCAAAAAAATAAGTAAATAAATATAATAAAGTATCAGCTTATAAAACAGAAAGATGAGAAATCAGCAGCCTTTTTCTGAAACCAGCAACTGACTGCCTACAGGCTCTTCGTTGTGTGTATTTATCACCAGTGGCCCTGCGCCACTGTATTCATTCCCTGAGACTTTAGGGGCGATTCCTTCCTAGCCTCTTCTAGCTTTTTGACTGTGGTTGCGTAACTCATATCTCTGCCTCTGTCTTTAAATGGCCTTGTCTTCTGTGTGTCTTCTGTCTGTGATAGAGATACTTGTCATTGGATTGAAAGTCCACCCAGATAATTCAGGATGATTTTATCTCAAATCCATAATTTAATTACACCCACACAGACTCTTTCCCCATATAAGGTCCCATTCACAGGTTCCAGGTGACATATTGTTTTGGGGACCACCACACTACGATTACTATCTTCATGTCTTCAATGGGCTTTCTATGCTAAAGTCTGGGAAGGTTATTGCTAGTAACAGACCTCAAGATTCAATTCTAATTCAGACTTTATTCTTGCTTCTCCTCTTTTCAAGAATAACCATAAAATTGAAGGATTATACATTTGTAAAATAACCCTGAGGTGAGGCACACATTGAAACTGTTCTAATTAAGTAGTAGTTGTGGATTAGCTACAAATTCAAGGAGTGGTCTGGTTTGGAAGGTGTTTACATAGGTATAAAATTGTCAAAACCTATCTAACTTAACACATAAAATTTGTGCATTTTATTGTGTATAAATTATATCTTAAAGGAAAACAACTTTCCTAGATAAGGGACATTACTATCATCCCACAGAGATTTTTCTTTCTCTTCTTCTAGTGTAAGTTTTGGTAAGTTCTGGTTTTCAAATAATTTGTCTATTTCATCTAAATTATGAAATATATTGTTATAAAATTGTTCATAATATCACCTATTTATCATTTTAATAGGATCTGAGGTATTGATCATGTTGGTAATTTTTGTATCATCTCCTACACAGCTATTTACAATCATTAAAATTTTGGCTGTTGTCTTCTTACCCCCATGATTTCTTACAAATATATTCCATGTTTTAAAGTTTTCTGTGTTGCTTTGATATACATTATTTTTTGATAGCCACAGTTGTTTAAGATCAGAAAAGTGGTGTTATCATTACCCTCATTTTATGAATAAGTACTGAGATTCAGAGATTATCTAACTAGATAGATTCTGCTACTAGGTGGTACAACCTGGATTGGAATTCAGATCTTCATCTCCAATCTGCTGCTACTCACATTCCATAATCCTGCATCTCAAATGCGAAAATCAAGCCAGATTAGCAGTCAGTGCTAGATATTAGAGAGGATACTATAGAAATTGCAAGACAAAAATGAGTGCCCAGTTTAGTGTAAAACTAAATTGGATACAATAGAGATCGTTTTAAGGTTTAAAAATCCATGATAAAATTCCACACATAAATCACTGCTTGTCCAGTTGTTTTATGGTACTTGTTGAGTGAACATAGTTACAGATAAATTCTTTCATTTCCCTTTCTTGTCTCTACACTTTCCAAGGCTAAGCTAAATGTGTATTATATAGAAATGGCTTTTTATTAGTGAAATTAACAAAGCCTTTCTTAGTATCCACAGGAAAGGGAGGAATAGGGCATGTATAGTCTCAAAAATAACATTTTATTAATTCAACAAGTGTTAATTACTAAATAATATCAGAAATTTCAAGGATTTATTAAATGAACATGTTTATACATAATATCCTCATCTTTAATTCTCCTGAAACTGCAAATTAAAATAAAACTTTAAAGCTTTTGGTATGTAGGAGGAATACTAAGAGACTAAAACAAAGTCTAGCTAGAGAACAGTGAATTCAATAATAGTGATTTTGGTAGCTATCATTTACTGAGTGCCTACTATGTACTGTACTGTCAGAAAGGAAATCCTCATGTATATCTGCATGGCTAAGATTTTATAAGCAAATTTTACCGGAACCTGTATTAAATAACAAGCCTTGGAAGTTAAATGATGACTGAATAGTGAGAGAAACCTGAAGAGATTTACCTTTCTGGAGGTAAATCTGTGTTTACTCTTTAAAGGGGATAAAACCCAGAACCCTGGAAACATACCATTACATTACATTCATAACACTACATATGTAATATTACATTCCAATGGGGAAGAATCCCACCATCCCCTTCCCTTTCTAAGGAGAATTTATTTACCTTAGGGAAAGGAAGCTTCTTTCCCTCTCTTAGGAGGGAAGGGAAACAACGTACACATAAACTTATAAATTCATATTTTCAGGGTTCTTGTACTTTGTTATAGCATGCAAGCCTGTCTATCTGGCTCTTATTGCCTCAGAAGGGGAAGAGAATGGGATGTAAGGAACCAATGATGTTACTGCTGTAAATAATAATAAGTCTGATCTCTGCTCCAGAAAACTCATGTTGGCATTCAGGATAATATAAATGAATATAGATTTAAAAATATGTCAGTAATAGGTACTTTAATAACAATAGCAATAATAATAACAATGTTCTTATTAATTAATCTGAGTAAATATAATAAATGTATAAGTATTGCATAATACAATAATTTAAAATACAAATATTTACTAGTTATGTATTATGAATATATGTTTATTATGCTAAAAGATATATTTTATATTATATATACTATTTATGTAATAAATATACAATATATGTTTGTCTATGGTAAATAAAGAATCCTTCTGGTCTTCTTTGCTGTGCCTGTCTGGCTGACTGCCACTGCCCATCGACCCTTTCTACTAATGATGTACTCAGGTGGCAGTTTTGCTGAGGCCATTTCAGGCAGCCTATCTTCATAACGGGACAAACAATGATGCAAGCTTGCCTGGCCAGGGACACTCACCATCCCTTGCTGAGTGATCTTTGGCAAAGCAACACTCCTGAGATGATTTCTCCTTTGTAAACCATGTGGCTGACAGGGTCTAGGTGCTCCAGCCAGGTGTCAGGCCTGTGCCTCTGAGGTGGGAGAGCTGAGTTCAGGACATTGGTACACCAAAGACCTCCCAGCTCCACATCATATCAAATAGCAAAAGCTCTCCCAGAGACCTCCATATCAATGCTAAGACCCAGCTCCCCTCAACGACCAGCAAGCTACAGTGCTAGACACCCTATGCCAAACAACTGGCAAGACAGGAACACAATCACATCCATTAGCAGAGAGGCTGCCTAAAATCATAATTAGGTCACAGACACCCCAAAACAACCACTGGGCGTGGTTCTGCCCACCAAAAAGAAAAAATCCAGCCTCATCCACCAGAACATAGGCACCAGTCCCCTCCACCAGGAAGCCTACACAACTCACTGAACCAACCTTAGCCACTGGGGGCAGACACCAAAAAAACCAGGAACTACAAACCTGCAGCCTGCGAAAAGGAGACTGCAAACACAGTAAGTTAAGCAAAATGAGAAGACAGAGAAACACACAACAGATGAAGGAGCAGGGCAAAAACCCACGAGACCAAACAAATGAAGAGAAAAAGCGCAGTCTACCTGAAAAAGAATTCTGTGTAATGACAGTAAAGATGATCCAAAATCTTGGAAATAGAATGGAGAAAATACAAGAAAAGTTTAACAAGGACCTAGAAGAACTAAAGAGCAAACAAAAAATGATGAACAACACAATAAATGAAATTAAAAATTCTCTAGAAGGAATCAATAGCAGAATAAATGAGGCAGAAGAACGGATAAATGACCTGGAAGATAAAATAGTGGAAATAACCACTGCAGAGCAGAATAAACAAAAAAGAATGAGAAGAATTGAGGACAGTCTCAGAGACCTCTGGGACAACATTAAACGAACAGACATTCGAATTATAGGGGCCCCAGAAGAAGAAGAGAAAAAGAAAGGGACTGAGAAAATATTTCAAGAGATTATAGGCTAAAACTCCCTTAATATGGGAAAGGAAATAGTCAAGTCCAGGTAGCACAGACAGTCCCATACAGATTAAATGCAAGGAGAAACATGCCAAGACACATATTAATCAAACTATCAAAAATTAAATACAGAGAAAAAATGTTAAAAGCAGCAAGGAAAAAACAACAAATAACATAAAAGGGAATCCCCATAAGGTTAAGAGCTGATCTTTCAGAAGAAACTCTGCAAGCCAGAAGGGAGTGGCAGGACATATTTAAAGTGATGAAAGGGAAAAACCTACAACCAAGATTACCCTACGCAGCAAGGATCTCATTCAGAGTCAGTGGAGAAACTAAAACCTTTACAGACAAGCGAAAGTTAAGAGAATTCAGCACCACCAAACCAGCTTTACATCAAATGCTAAAGGAACTTCTCTAGGCAGGAAACACAAGAGAAGGAAAAGACCTATAATAACAAACCCAAAAAAATTAAGAAAATGGAAATAGGAACATACATATCGATAACTACCTTAAATGTAAATGGATTAAATGCTCCAAACAAAACATATAGACTGGCTGAATGGATACAAAAACAAGACCCATATATATGCTGTCTACAAGAGATCCACTTCAGACCTAGGGACACATACAGACTGAAAGTGAGGGGATGGAAAAAGATATTCCATGTAAATGGAAATCAAAAGAAAGCTGGAGTAGAAATTCTCATATCAGATAAAACAGACTTTAAAATAAAGACTACTACAACAGACAAAGAAGGACACTATATAATATCAAGGGATCAATCCAAGAAGAAGATATAACAATTGTAAATATTTATGCACCAAACATAGGAGCAACAAAATACATAAGGCAAATGTTAACAGCCATAAAAGGGGAAATCAACAGTAACACAATCACAGTAGGGGACTTTAACACCCTACTTTCACCAATGGACAGATCATCCAAAATGAAAATAAATAAGGAAACACAAGCTTTCATTAACATTAAACAAGATGGAATTAATTGATATTTATAGGACATTCCATCCAAAAAAAACAGAATACACTTTCTTCTCAAGTGCTCATGGAAAATTCTCCAGGATAGATCATATGTTGGGTCACAAATCAAGCCTTGGTTAATTTAAGAAAACTGAAATTGCATCAAGTATCTTTTCCAACCACAATGCTATGAGACTAGATATCAATTATAGGAAAAATATCTGTAAAAAATAAAAACACATGGAGGCTAAACAATACACTACTAAATAACCAAGAGATCACTGAAGAAATCAAAGAGGAAATCAAAAAATACCTAGAAAAAAATGACAATGAAAATATGATGACCCAAAACTTATGGGATGCAGCAAAAGCAGTTCTAAGAGGGAAGTTTTTAGGAATACAATCCTACCTCAAGGAACAAGAAAAATCTCAAATAAACAACGTAACCTTATACCTAAAGCAATTAGAGAAAGAATAACAAAAAAACCCCAAAGTTAACAGAAGGAAAGAAATCAGATCAGAAATAAATGAAAAAGAAATGAAGGAAATGATAGCAAAGATCAAAAAAACTAAAAGCTGGGTCTTTGAGAAGATAAACAAAATTGATAAACCCCATTATCCAGACTCATCAAGAAAAAAAGGGAGAAGTCTCAAATCAATAGTATTAGAAATGAAAAAGGAGCAGTAACAACTGACACTGCAGAAATACAAAGGATTATGAGAGATTACTACAAGGAACTATATGCCAATAAAATGGAGAACCTGGAAGAAATGGACAAATTCTTAGAACAGCACAATCTTCTGAGACTGAACCAGGAAGAAATAGAAAATATAAACAGACCAAACACAAGCACTGAAATTGAGACTGTGATTTAAAATCTTCCAACAAAGAAAAGCTCAGGACCAGATGGCTTCACAGGTGAATTCTATCAAACATTTAGAGAAGAGCTAACACCTATCCTTCTCAAATTCTTCCAAAATATAGCAGAGGGAGGAACACTCCCCAACTCATTCTACGAGGCCACTATCACCCTGATACCAAAACCAGACAATGATGTCACAAAGAAAGAAAACTACAGTCCAATATCACTGATGAACATAGCTGCAAAAATCCTCAACAAAATACTAACAAACAGAATCCAACAGCACATTAAAAGGATCACACGCCATGATCAAGTGGGGTTTATTCCAGTAATGCAAGGATCCTTCAATATGTGCAAATCAATCAATGTGATACACCATACTAACAAATTCAAGGAGAAAAATCATATGATCATCTGAATAGATGCAGAAAAATCTTTTGACAAAATTCAACACCAATTTATGATAAAAACCCTTCAGAAAGTAGGCATAGAGGGAATGTACCTCAACATATTAAAGGCCGTATATGACAAACCCAGAGCCAACATCGTTCTCAATGTTGAAAAACTGAAACCATTTCCACTAAGATCAGGAACAAGACAAGGTTGCCCACTCTCACTGCTATTATTCAACATAGCTTTGGAAGTTTTAGCCACAGCCATCAGAGAAGAAAAGAAATAAAAGGAATCCAAATCGGAAAAGAAGAAGTAAAGCTGTCGTTGTTTGCAGATGACATGATTGTATACATAGAGAATCCTACAGATGCTACCAGAAAACTCCTAGAGCTAATCAATGAATTTGGTAAAGTAGCAGGATACAGAATTAAGGCACAGAAATATCTTGCATTCCTATACACTAATGATGAATAATCTGAAAGAGAAATTAAGGAAACACTCTCATTTACCATTGCAACAAAAAGAATAAAATACCTAGGAATAAACCTACCTAAGGAGACAAAAGACCTGTATGCAGAAAACTATAAGACACTGATGAAAGAAATTAAAGATGATACAAACAGATGGAGAGATATACCATGTTCTTGGATTGAAGAATCAACACTGTGAAAATGACTATACTACCCAAAGCAATCTACAGATTCAGTGTAATCCCTATCAAGCTACCAATGGCATCTTTCACAGAACTAGAACAAATTTTCACAATTTGTATGGAAACACAAAAGACACAGAATAGTGAAAGCAATATTGAGAAAAAAACGGAGCTGAAGGAATCAGACTCCTGGACTTCAGACTATACTACAAAGCTATAGTCATCAAGACAGTATGGTACTGTCACAAAAACAGAGATATAGATCAGTGAAACAGGATGGAAAGCCCAGAGATAAACCCACACACATATGGTAACCTTATCTTTGATAAAGGAAGCAAGAATATACAGTGGAGAAAAGACAGCCTCTTCAATAAGTGGTGCTGGGAAAACTGGACAGCTACATGTAAAAGAATGAAATTAGAACACTCCCTAACACCATACACAACAATAAACTCAAAATGGATTAAAGACCTAAATGTAAGGCCAGACACTCTCAAACTCTTAGAGGAAAACATAGGCAGAACACTCTATGACATAAATCTCAGCAAGATCCTTTTTGACCCATCTCCTAGAGAAATGGAAATGAAAACAAAAATAAACAAATGGGACCTAATGAAACTTAAAAGGGTTTGCACAGCAAAGGAAACCATAAACAAGACAAAAAGACAACCCTCAGAATGGAAGAAAATATTTGCAAATGAAGCAATTGACAAAGGATTAATCTTCAAAATTTACAAGCAGTTCATGCAGCACAATATCAAAAAAACAAAAAACCCAATCCAAAAATGGGCAGAAGACTTAAATAGACATTTTTCCAAAGAAGATATACAGATCACCAACAAACACATGAAAATATGCTCAACATCACTAATCATTAGAGAAATGCAAATCAAAACTACAGTGAGGTATCACCAGTCAGAATGGCCATCATCAAAAAATCTACAAACAATAAATGGTGGAGAGGGTGTGGAGAAAAGGGAACCCTCTTGCACTGTTGGTGGGAATGTAAATTAATATAGCCAGTATGAAGAACAGTATAGAAGTTCCTTAAAATACTAAAAACAGAACTACCATACATACCAGCAATCCCACTGCTGGGCATATACATATACCCTGAGAAAACCATAATTCAAATAGAGTCAGGTACCCCAATGTTCATTGCAGCTCTATTTACAATAGCCAGGACATGGCAGTAACCTAAGTGTCCATGCACAGATGAGTGGATTAAGAAGATGTGGCACATATATACAATGGAATATTACTCAGCCACAAAAAGAAACAAAACTGAGTTATTTGTAGTGAGGTGGGTGGACCTAGAGTCTGTCATACAGAGTGAAGTAAGTCAGAAAGAGAAAAACAAATAGTGTATGCTAACACATACATATGGAATCTAAAAAAAAAAAAAAAATGGTTCTGAAGAACCTAGGGCCAGGACAGGAAGAAAGAAGCAGACATAGAGAATGGACTTGAGGACACAGGGAGGGGGAAGTGTAAGCTGGGACAAAGTGAGTAAGTGACATGGACATATATACACTACCAAATGTAAAATAGATAGCTAGTGGGAAGCAACCGCATAGCACAGGGAGATCAGCTCGGTGCTTGTGTCCACCTAGAGGGGTAGGACAGGGAGGATGGGAGGGAGACACAAGAGGGAGGATATATGGGGATATATGTATATGTATAGCTGATTCACTTTGTTATACAGCAGAAACTAACACACCATTGTGGAGCAATTATACTCCAATAAAGATGTTAAAAAAAAAAAGAATCCTTCTGTAAGAAATACAAATTTATACATCATAAATAATACTAATGAATATTAATGAATGTTTAATATTTATTGAATACTAGGTATATGGCAAGTTAATTAAATTTTCTGTGCCTCAGCTTTCTCATCTGCAAAATGAGTATAATAATTTTACCACTCATATTGTCGTTATAATGATTTGATGAATTAATATATGTAAACCTCGGAATAAAGCCCAGAACCGTTAATCCATATAGCAGGTATTATTGTCTCCAATTTTCAGATGAAGGAACCTGAGGCTTAGAAGGATGAAGAAATTTGCCAAAGGAAACACATTTATTCATTGCCAGGGTTTTAATTCACTCACTCTCAGTTAATTCTATGATCATTAACGCTAGTTCATAGAGTGGTATTGTAGTCCAGTCTAAAACAAATGGAACAAATAATACCACTGCAGAAAGTTAATTTTTTTTTGTAAAATTATATTTTAATTAAAAAGCTGTATTTTTTCTTAATCTGTGTTCTTTCAACTCTCTTTTAATATTAAATCATTTTTCTTTTCATGAAATGAAAGTAAATGGCAGTTTTTATTTTTTACTTGTTTTGTCTTAATATACTTAATTAATAAATGTAAAGTTGGCACTCTATATCAGTCTCAACATTTTAATTTTATGATTAATATCATTTGTCCTAAAAAAATATTTTAATCTGAGAAGTACTGGTTAAATCCTTTAGGCCCTTTCATCACGTGAGTTTTAGAGATTAAAAGGTTGATTTTCAGTGCATTTATTCAATTTTTCCATTTTTGAGTACCTTGTGTCAAAACTGAAATTTCAGCTTTGGTCAAATGAGTCTTAAACATGCACTTATATTTACGACACTGTATCCAACTACACAGTTCTACTACTTCAATAATATACAGCCTAAGAAGCTTAGTAGGCACTTTCACAACTTCAAAACAATAAAAACAATTAAACTACTTACCTGAAACGCTTTTCTACAGAAGTAATACCTACACAGCAAAATGTCAGGGTAATACAGATTTCCTGATTGGTAGAAAGCTTACCAGAATTTTCAATATATATGCTAAACAGTACTTAGCAGAAGGTCATAACACCCTCGACGCTTGAATATAATCTGATCATGAAAGAGGACTTGTAATTTAAGCCAGAGTTCCTAAACATTTTTAAACCAAGTACCGTTTAAAAATAAATATTAAACATCTTGATTGTTTCAAAGATTCCGGCATGCCTGCTCTGTGTGGCTAAAGTATTAAGGTGGGATGTGGTGGTATTACACTCCCCTGAGAATCACTGGTAAGCAGAAGATATACATTTATACCTACATTTTACCCAAAGTGAAAAAAATCTATAGATAGTTACTGTAAAATACAGGAAATTATGTCAATACTTGAGTTCTATAATATGCATTGAAAAAGATGCTTTATGTATTCTGAATAATATCTAATCCTAGTAAAGCACACAGCAAATATTAGTTCAACTAGTTCTCATAAAATCCCTATTAAGTAGATACTGCCATTATCCCACTTTATAGACAAAGAAACTGAGACAGAGGGAGTTTAAGTATCTTGCCCAAGTAGTAGAGCTGGGAAATGAACCCAGGTAGTATCTGTTCTCTTGTCCACTATAAAATACACTGCCTATAAATTATAATATAGTATTGACTTATACATTTTTGAGAGTCTTTACAGGTAAGAAAAAATGAAATGCATGTTCACCTTGTATACATTTCATATACGAATAAAAGACACATCTATGTGTAACATTGTAATTTAAAATCTTTCCTTGCCCTGAACTTCTCTTAGCCTGTAAATTCATCTCTTCTGCAGTAATTTTAAATTCATGCACTATTCTATCATATTTTAATTTTTTAGGTAGACTATATGAAACTAAAACTCCCCCAAATATTTTAGATCCTTCTACTGACTAAGTTAGGCACTAGAGATGTGGTCTCCATTTTCGTATGAAGTTTAAATAACCATGAGGTAAAGGAGGCAATACCATAACCTCAAGTCATTGAATGTTTAGCTGAGTGCTCTGTTCCCTTCAGCTTGTCTCTTTTCTTTTGAGAGACAGGCAGTTCTCTTAAGTATCACACGAACCAATAGGTGATTATAAATTTCATAGTCATTCAGCTGGAGTCCTGGAGAAGGTTCCAGGAGGAGCCACTATGGACTAGGGAAAGGCACACACAGGGCTCAGAGCAGCAGCTATTTATCAACTCTACTAACTTACTTCAGATATAACTGGTTCCGCTCTACTTGTGCATACTGACTACACAGGGGGGTAAGGTACGGCAGCCGGTGGCATCGTAACACAATCAACATCCTGTGCATCACTGAGAATTCAGGGCATACAAAAAGCAAGTTGCAAGATAGAAAAAGAAAAACTGGTATTTGCAGATCTTGGAGGGAGAGAAGTTTTCTCAATAATGAAGAATCCAAACTTTAATATGGTCCTTAGTAAAACCCGGTCTCTCTGGTAAGGTCTCAGGTCAATTTAACAACAGCATTTCTTGGAGGTCAGAGCCTGTTAGCCTCCTGAAAAGTTTTCTGTTAGACAGTCAGTCTGTGCTTTTCTCAGGGCTGTATTTAATCAACTGTGAAAGAAATGAGGGACTTAAAGCTTTTAAAGTTAAGGGCAAAAGAATCTAAACATCAGGTTAAGAAAAAACAAATACATTATCCAAATCCTGGGAGAGCTACTGTAGTCCTTCAAAGTCCTTTTGCTAGAAATAGGAAGAGATTACCTTTATAGTCATGACCTCATGTTCCATAATCTGGGCGAAAACACCCAGAGAAATTAAACCTGGAACATTAGCCTAACTGAAATTCTGCCATTCATTCTATTACTCTTATTAATAGTTTAAAATCTTTTGTGCGTGTGTGTCAAATACTAAACCCAATGTAGGTTCAATTGTGGAGAAACCAGAGCAGCTCCATTCTGGAAACGATTAGCTATTTAAATCTCTCCCAACCCACCTCCCCACTTCCCCTTCTTCTAGCCCACACCATCGGTCTTTCATTCAACAACATATGAATGACTTCACATTAATACAGTCAGATAACCCTGGGCAAATTATGTATTTCTATTCTTGTTATTACTTACTAAAGGCTTAATGAAAGTCTTTATTTCCCTGTGTATCCCAGGGAGCACAGGTAGATTTAATTTCAAGGACTGAAAATGATTTCTGGAATATCTTTAGTTTGAGGTAATGTTTTTCTTTAGCTAAATGCATTCATTTTAATCATTCATTCCATTTATTCATTTGGAAATCAATAATGACACCAAATTAATTCTTTAATTCACTAAAGCAAAAATCCCATTTAATTGAATAAATAAATGTTAAAGAAAAGAGCTACTATTTTAGCCCCAGTGGATTAAACATGTATGCTACATTTGTCTCTTAATAAAAGTCTCTAAAGACTATTCTAAACTCGACTACAAAAAATATCCAACCCCCAACACAAAACAGACTATTTCCTTTGTGATTAAAATATAGAGAAAGAAAATATGCTTTTGGTTGATTTCTGATAGCATCTTTCCTTAATGTTCATTTGAGAATAATCAGTTATCTTGATTTTCCCCTGTCCTCATTTAAAGACAGTGAAATTAAAAGGACATTGATGTCCTGCTATTCAAACAATGGATCACTTCTGATTTAACTTCGATTGAACATTAAATTTCCAGACTTAAAACTAATTGCCTCCTTTTTCTTATTAATTTGGACCCAATTTCCAGCTGCCCTCAGGTTCTTGAAGGTAATTAATTGATTGATGAATCAACTGAAGAGGAATTCAAATTGCCAAAAAAAAAAAAGAGAGAGAAAGAAAAACTTTTTTAAAAAAATTTATGACCAACATTTTTTAAATGACTCAATTCTAAGTTTTTATATTCATAATTTAGCAAATTTCGCATTTGTAAGGTATTTTTAGGGAAGCTGAATGTTCAAATTTAATTTCATTTTAGATTATTTATTATTTGTCTTTGGGGAGGAGTTTTAATCAAAGTACTGCATCACACTAAATAATTATTAAGTTATTCCACCGTGATTTGATAGAATAACTAAATCTGAAGGGCTGCAGTAATTCTCACCAACCTCTCAATACAAGCAGCAAGGTTAAATAGGAATTTTGGACCTAGGTTTGTATTCTGGCTCTGCTACTTACTATGGTGACTTTGAACAGGCACTTTAGTTTTCTGACACTGTTTCTTATGAGTATTATTGGTATCAATATAATGCACTTAGAGTATTATTGTACATTGTTATTGTAGTCATGTGTTAACATATTTTAATACATATATTAATAATATTTATATATTATTATTCAATAATATTCAATGAGATAATACAACAATCAAATCACTTAGCATGGTAGTTGACAATAGTAGCTGCTCAATAAATTCTAATAATTATTATTATGTTAATGTATCTTATTAAACTCTGTATCTCCAGTGCTTAGTGAGACTTCAGGCACATTAATAAATACATATTTATTTGAGCTTAATATCTTTGAATCTTTATCGGAATCATACATGATCAAGCATTCCATATGAAAGGGGAAAAGTTGGGGTTTTTAAATCCTCGAAAATGTCTAGACTATTTTGGAGGATTTTTGTACATCATTTGAGAATTAAAAAATTCAAATTAGCAAATAATAACACTTGATTCTAAGACAAGTAAGCAAGAAGACAAGGGCTTACGATGTTCTGACTAAACTATCATAGCTACCTGTGTGGCCGTGGGCACGTGTCATAAATATTTTCATGCTTTCTTCCCTCATTTGTAACAGTTAAACAAATGTTTATTGAGCTACAGGTTATTATTTACTCATGCACAAATAATAAAATACAGTCATTAACATTGAGAAGCAGACAAATAAGAGGAGAAACATGAAGGTGTAAGTACACAAAAATGTGTCTAAATATGAATGTGTGTGCGTGTTTGTGTGGAGAGAGAAATAGAAGATAAATAAAATTTACTTAAGTACACAATCTAGAGAGAAAGGTATACACACATCTATGCATATGTTCAGTTAAGAGTAGATTTACATACATATATGTTATATAAATATGGCATGTTTATTTATGCACTTATGAAGAAATAAACTTTCCTTAAATAAACTGAATGACAAAATAGAGGCATGCACAGGATGCAAATCCCAAATGATGGATTGGGGCTTCAGAGAAGGGATCCTGGGGAAGTACTTTCTTAGCTTAATCTTGAAAGATAAGATGCAGTCAGGAAGAAAGGTGGTTAGCATATTTCACACAAAGGGAAAAGCATGCTCAAAAGCAGACAGATGAAGAACTCCTTGCTCTGTAGCTGGATACTCTTATTTGGTGTTAATTGGCTGTAATGTTTGAGTTGGGCAGTGGCAAGGACATGAGGAAATGGAAGGTCACTGAGGATCTTAATACAATGGATTTTATTTTGAAGATAATCAGGAGATATCTTTAAGGTTTTAAACAAGGAGTGAGGAAGTTTGATTAGATTATTTCAATGGCATCTCAGTTCTTATATTTTATGATTTTATCACAGGTATAGTACTTGAAAGACTTTTTTCAAAACTGTGTATATAAACTCACTCTAAAAAATATAACAGAAACTCATAGCCATATATATTTACCACTTTTATAAATTATGTCTTGGCCACAGTGTGGTTATAAAATGAAAACTAAGTATTTTTTACAATTTTTATGAGTGCATGCTGGAAAAGACACTTGTTAAACAAAGCAGTTACAGCCATGAAAGAAGCCATATTTGATTTAAAAACTGTCAAAATGTTTTTATGATTACAGTTCAATAATGCAAACTATCAACAACAAAAAGTGAAGATAAAATCTATTTACAGCAAAAATCATCATAGATCATTTTCTACAAAACAAAGCTCCTTTTCTATGTCAGCCTGATGGCAGTCACAGAATTTTGCTTATACAGTTGCATTCAGTAATGTCCAAAACATGTAATCCAGTTCAATAATGATTATCTTAGTCTTTATGCGTATAATTATCCCTCTTCTATAATGATATTGTATATTGTTTGCAAAACAACTCTCACTTCATCATTTACTAAGAAAGAGGGAACACTGACAAAACCCACTGGATGATCTTCTATGTTTTCCTGTTTATAAATTAAATGAGTAGGTTTAAATCACTAACATGGTAAACGGACAATAGTAAAAGTTCAACCAATATACATTTATTAACAATTTTTAGAAATTATTTTTCAGCTCCACATCTTAGATTTAGAATTGGTATTTCAGGACTGGAAAAGACATTAGGAATTAGGAGAACCCCTCTTTTTACCTCTGTAGCATAAAGGTGGTGACTGATTTACCCAGTATAAAGGGAACTCAATAGGGGGACATCTAGGAATAGACTGTAAGGCCCTTGTTAAGAGAAAAGCGCTTGTTTAAGTCACCATACTGCCATTTCATACCACCAGGTAACTCTTCTAAACTGCCCATCAAAACTGTCAGTCACTCACAACACAAAAATGGCGAGTGACTTTTAGTAGAAAGGGAGAGGAGGAGTGACGGAATATGTAAGTAAATTTTCTTACAGCTATGTTACGTAGCATCTAGACTTTTGTCCATTGCTAAGTTCATTCACTTTAATGAGATTTTAAAAAATGCTGAGAAGAGAAACAAAACTCCAGCAATGTACTTACTATAACAGTATTCCCTCAAAAGGAAGAAGCATACACACAAAAACAAATACCTATATGCACGTCTGAGTGAAGGACAAGGGTAAAAAAATAAAGCATATGAATGTACTCCACTTCTTTAATAAAGTTAATATCATATTTATACATATTAACTTTCTTGAATGGAAATCTTTCCCGTGCTTCCTTTCCTGGAATCACTCTAAATTTTAAACAGAGGTCTTTAGTTATGTGAAAATCCTTGAAAATTCCTTTTTTTTTTTCCCTACTGGCTAGCTCTGATAGATTGTGACAATGAGGCCAAAGGCAGGGTTCAATCCCCATGTGGACTAACAGGCTTGTCACTGAAAATATTTTCTGAAAACCGTTGTCATCCTAGTTCACGATCTTGAAAATATGCACTTCTGTCCAAAAGGGAAACTGGCTCAACACCAAAAAATGGCTTAGTACAAATAATCATCACTACTAGAAAAGCCAAGTCACATGAGGCCTGGGATCAATAGGATTATCTTTTTGTCTGTATGTATTATGGTGAGAGTAGTGGTGCACAACAGCGTTTATTTTGTTTTATAAATATTTTAGAAATAATGAGTCAATGATATGAACAAAATCTCAGTTAGGCATAGTGGCAAAATGGCAATATTTGCGAGTTTTACTATTATGCCACTCTGGAAGCAATTTATACTTTTCATAGAGCTGACATCCAGTAAACTTGTGATGGGAAAATAAAAGATCATTAGAATTTCCATGAATTCAATTGATTATAAAGTCTGTAATATTAGTAAATCAACCTACATTTAAAAGACTTATTTAAAAGATAAATTTCACTCCCCTATACGATTGCTATAAAAATGCTTAAATGATTGTCTCATTTTGCATTCAAGGGGTATGCCAAAGGCTGGGGAAGCATGAAGGGGAAAGGAACATTGGGAGAGAAGATAAAAAGAAAAGCAGAACAAAAATAATTCTTGTGTCTGCACTTCAGGAGCTCTCTTTCTTTACAGAATGGATTTCCCTTTCAATAAACAAAGCATTGGGCATTTTGCAGACGAACTGCTTGTAATAAATTATACATTCTGGAATTTTAAAAAATATAGAAAATGTAAATTTAGGGGAAAAAATGGTACTGATATATCTTATTTAAGACATTAAGAGGGCAAAAAGATTTTAATAAAAAAGATATAAAGATATTTTAAATAAATTACCTCATAGCCCACAATCTGAGATTACAAAGCATTATCTTTCATTAAATGAAAAACAAAAACATATAAACAAACAAGCAAAAAACCCCTAAAAGTATTTGTAGGACATGACACATAAGAGGCTGCCCCTTCTGGAAGCAACGGGGATGAAAAGAGGATTCTCATCCAGGCTTTACCACTGACATAATGACCTTGGGCAAAATCCTTAACATTATCGCACTTCAGTTTCTACTTAATGTGGGGAACTTAGCTTCCTTTAAATTCTAAATTTCTCAGATTTTAGATTTGGTATTCCCATTCTCCCCCAGCCATACACACACACACATTTCACCTGCTCTTTTGACTCTAACCATTGCTAGAATTACCCAGAGAGCTATTAAAATTCACTGATGCCTGGGCCCAATCCAGAACAATTAAATCAGCATCATAAGATTGACCTTAAATGAAACTTTTTAACAAAATCTCTTTTAATGGGAGTCGACCTCTTCTCTCTTTGTGCAGGCATGATTGAGAAGAAAGGTATAAGTACAGGTTTTTAACAGATACTAGTTTATAAAACATTTGAACTCCATGGTAGCTGTTACCTGATTTTATAACATTTCAAACAACTTTTTCTTATCTTGGGAAGTAATACATAATAAAAACTATTAGATTATATGTTGAACTTCCTATCCTGCCTTTATTTCTATAGACTCTATCACCTTTGCCAACAAAATAGAGATGAGATTCTATTTGGTGTGTATTTGTGAATGCATCAAGGAGTACACAAATGTGATTCTATCACAAATTATGAGTGGAAGAAAATTTTCAACAACAGCAAAAACACTTTAATTTAGCAGAGTGGAGGGAAAATTTATAATTATAAATCAAATACATACTACTATCATCCATGTAAAATACTGAGAAAACATCAAGCAAAATACAATAAAATTTAACAATGGATACAGGATAATAGGTGACTTTTTCTCTTTATACTATGATTTCTTTCCATTTTTCAACAATGCACATGCATTATTTTTATAAATAAAAACACTTGAATTGAAAAAAATATATAGCCTAAGTTTTTGTGGAACTATCAGCTGAAAAACATTCGGCTTAAGGCCAGAATTTTCCTCATGCTTATAAAAGAAACCAGACTTCACAATACACCTGCTTCCTCTCCTCTGTGTAATTTCCTTTTATATTCATGGAGTGAGCTGCAATTCAATAGCTTTTGTGGGCTTCTTCTCTCTTCTCCTCATTTGGTGTGGCATGAAAGACATTTCAAAAATAACAATATAAACAACTCAATTGCTTGTTAAATTTTATGTTAAGGATATGCACTGACCCAGCAAAATCACCATAGACAGCCAGACAGGCTGCTGAAATTGAAGCATCCTTACCCACCTACTTGTTGTTTACAGAGAAAGCAAGTAGTGACCTGAAATTGCTTTGCTCTTCTCTGACACATCAGCTAGAGGAACCAAACCACGAGAAAGGAATAGAAATATGTTAGGTTTTTCTTACACCATTCTATTTGTCTCCAGTAGAGCAAATTGTAATGAGGATTAAAAACAAATTCAACACAGTCCATTAATGTAACTGAAAGTAGACTGAGACTCAAAAACAGTAGAGGCCCGTGATGTTCCTGCCAAAGTTGCACATTACCTGCATTTAATCACAAGGAAACATCAGACAAACCCAAATTGAAGGACATTCTACAAAATAACCAACGTGTAATCAATCTCCAAAAGCTTCAAGGTCATGAAAATCAACGAAAGACTGAAGAATCGTTCCACAATTGAAGGAGACTAAAAAGACATGACAACCAAATGCACTGTTATGATTCTGGACTAGATTCTTTTGCTATAAAGAATATTGTTAGGACAACTGGTGGAACTTGAATGGGGTCTGAGGATCATGATATATATAAATGTTAATTTCGATGGATTGAATGGTTTTACTGTGATTGTTTTGGAGGAGAATGTCCTTGTTTGTAAGAATTACACATTAAAGTATTTGGGGTTATGAGACATCATGTTAGCAATTTAGTTTCAAATAGTCAGGAAAAAGATGTTCTTTAAATTTTTTTGTAAGTTTGAGATTATTTTAAAATAAAAGGTACACACACACAAAACAAAAAACAAAAAAAAAACAGTAGAGGCCTGACCTGTTGGGACACAATGTCACAACTCCTCCCCCTACCAGGAAGACCTTTTAGCGAATGTCCAGTGGTTTCAGCAGTAAGGGGTTCTGGAATGTTATTCCTCAAATATTATGAATACTTCAGCTGAATTTATGTTGAAGGAAAATACCTTTGTTCTGAATCTGACAAAAAAGCAAAAAAGATCTCCTTCTTTTGCTATTACCTTTGCCCCTCAGTTTTTTGTTTTTTTTTTTCCTTTCATCCCAGCAGGAAAGAAGCTTTTGTGTCAGAAGGAAGACATTTCCCAATTAATCTGATGTTGCTTAGACCATCAGAAATGGGAAACCAATACTGCCTTGTCCCCAAACAGTAAGACTTCTCCTTCCCGTGGCTTTGCTTCTCAAGCAACCCTCACCAAAATCCTAGTTACAGTACCTGCTTCCAACCAAGGTGCTGGGGCATGAAGTATTCATTTGTATTCCGAGGAGTTCTTTGTCAGATTTCAATTATTTGGCACTTTAAAAAATAATGGCAACGTAAGAAACAGTTGAGAGAACTTGCTGAGAAAATCAGATAGCTAAGCTCCAGGCTTGGAGAGTGTGGTCCTGGGTTTAAGTACTCTTTCCTACCAGCCGGGTAAGGACAAATTTTCCTTTGGATTCTCTTTCACCAAGAGATGTTGAGGAACAGGGCCATACTCTAAAGTAAAATAACGCTTTTATTCATCCTGAGGATATGCTCTAGTGATATGCTTTGTAATTCAGTACTTTATTATGAAACACACAGATATTAGAGGCTGCAATTTATTGTTCCACAACATCAAAAATGGGAGGCAATGTTGTAAAATTATAATTAAATGTTGGTTGAAACACTTGGGTGAAAAACAAGCGATATACATCATAGGTGTTTTCAGGCTGAGAAGCAAATAAAGATTAGAGAAAGGAGATTGGGTAAAGCAGAGATCAGATCTATGCTTGGATTAGAAAAGAAGGCACATGAGCCTGTCTTTTGCCTTCCCCCAAATTTGAATCTTTTAATTTTTTTCTGATCACCCCAGTTACTATAACAAAGTTTTGACCTGCCTTATACATACATGCATAACATGATTTCCTCAAAAAAATTTCCTTACTTCCTATTGATGTACCCATTTTCATTTTTAATGGGAATAAAATCTTCCCTATCCACACCTTGAAATGAAGGCTTAGAAAACAAATTCAGATTTGCGCACACATGAACTAAAAGATCGTTCTCAGAGACTTTGTGTAGAGTAGCACAAATGACTCATATCAGATACCTGAACAGAACTTAGATGACAAGACACTAAAGCGTCCTTGCCAAGGGGGAAGAAGCAAAGAGCAAAGGATCTGGTGGCACTGAAGTCACAAGTAGATGACTGACATCAGGTCTCTGCCGATTCTGATAAAGGCTTGGAGGCTAGATAATGTGAAAGGGAAGGGGTTTCTCCCTAACAAAGTACCTAGGAGAAGAAACAATTTCGTAATTTGGGGATCATTTACTTAGCTCCAACTTAGTATGGGGAAGCAGAACCTGCAAGCCCTCCTAAGCCAGGGATTTTCCAGAAAGCTCTAAGACTCATGCTAACCATGTCGGCACCATAATCCCATTCTAACTAGTCTAGGTCTACCTTCTTTCTCCCTTGTCTGGACCATAGCAGTAGTTCTCTAACTGGTCTCAATGATTCTTTTCTAGCTTCTATTTCATTTCTGGAGTCACCTTTCCAAAGTGCAGACCTGATGAGGATGTTTCCATGCTTAAAATCTTTCAATTTTACCTCATCATGTAAAGAATCAAAGCCGAAGCATCATGTACGTAATGGCTCATCCAGGAATATATAACCTAAACCCAATCAAAGGAGACGTCAGACAAACACAAACTGGGGAACATTTTATTTAAAAGAGTAGGGTGGAGGGAAAGGGAGATTGAATGTTTCAAAATACGTAAGTGTCATAAGAGATAAAGAAGAAATCACAATGAGCTAACACTTCACACCCATTAGGATGGCAACTACCAAAAAATAAATAAATTAAAAAAAATAATGACTATTGGTGAGGATGTGCAGAAAGTGAACAGTGGGCAGAGTGGTAAACTCTTGTGCACTGTTTATGGGGATATAAAATGGTAAATAAAACTCTGTAGAAAACAGTATGAAGGTTCCTCAAAAAATTAAAAATAGAATAACTGTATGATCAAACAATTCCAATTCTAGGTATATATCCAAAAGAATTCAAAGTGATATCTTGAAGAGATACACTCATGTTCACAGCATTATTCACAATAGCTAAAGTATGAAAATAACCCAAGTGTCCATAGATAGATGAATGGATAAGCAAAATGTGGCATATACATACAATAGAATATTATTCAGCCTTAAAAAGACAGGAAATTCTGACATTTTCTACAACGTATATAAACCTTAAATACACTATGCTAAGTGAAATAAGCCAATCACAAAAAGAAAAATACTATATGATTCCATTTATAGGAGGTTCCTAGAGTTGTCACAATCATAAGAGAGAAAACAGAATTGTGGTTGCCAGGAATGAAGAGGAGAAGTGAATGTGGAGATACTGTTTAATGGGTATAGAGTTTCAGTTTTAAAAGGTGAAAACAGTTATGGAGATGTATGATGGTGATGGTTGCACAACCATATGAATGCATTTAATATCACTGAACTGTACACTTAAAAATGGTTAAGATGGTAAATTTTTATGTCAGGTATATTTTGACACAATAAAAAAAAAAAAGGAAAACAATGTAGCTTTTAAAAAAAGGCAAAGAAAGGCTATGTAAATGTTCCAGATTAATGAGACTAAAAAGCCTATTAACAAAACACAGCCCCTGATCCTAGACTGGTTTATGTACTAGAAAAAAATAAAAGTTATAAACAATATTATTGGGCCAACTGAGAAAACCAGAAGGCAAAAGGTAGATTAGATAAAAATAATTTTATTAATGTTGAATTTACTGAGGTTGATACTGTATTGAGCTATGTAAAAGAATATTCCTGTTTTGGGGAAATGCACAATGACATATTTAAGGTAAAAAGACATGATATATGTAACTTATTCTAAAACATTTCAGATACATATAGAGATATCTATATTTATCTATCTATATATAGTTATCTTTATATCTATAGGGATAGAGAGGTAGAGGGAGAACAAATAATAATTAGGAAGAGTGTGAACAATCTGGGTAAAGGGTATGTAAGATTTTGTATTAGTATTTGTATTCTATCCTTATTCTTGCAACTTTTCTGTAAGTTTGAAATTGTTTCCAAATAAAAATGTTAAAAAGAAAAAAAAAAACAAAACAAAAAAAGAAGAAGAAGAATTAAGTCCTAAATTCTGCACGTGAAATTTGAGGCCCTTCAGAGTTTGGCCTTCGTCTATCTCTCCAGCCTCTTTCCAGTTCCCCCAACACTGTACTAAAACTGATACTTTCTGAATCACAGCACAGATTTTCATCAAGTCCTGTAACTTAGTTATTCTTCTGCATAATAATTATCTAGTGATCCTGTAAAGCCCAACTCAATTACCAGTTCCAGAATTTTCAGTCAGAATTAAAGGTTCATCTTTGTCCATATTGAAATATAGATGCAGGTATAGATATTTATCACCATACTTGTAAATTCAGATTATTGGACAATGTCTACATTATGTTCTAATAAAAGTTTGAAATTAATTAATGATTAGTTGTTAATCATTAATTAATCATTATTAAATGATAAACATTAATTAAATAATGCTAAGTGGCTATGGTTTCATAATGAATTGATACAGAAATGGATATAAATATATGTGCATGTGTACTAAACCACATTAATATTCTCTGTCTTATCTTTTATTTTCCTGTCTACTCTCTTCTTCTCAATAATTACTATGTATAGATAAGAAACCTTCCAAATTCATATTTTCTGTAGAAGCTTACAAGCTATTAAAATTGAGAAAATTTCTTATATACATACTAATAAAATTCAGGTTCACATGAGTACACATTAACATGTATACATATATATATAAACACATACATGCATATATGTACACAAATAACCTGATTATAAAAAGTACACGTTCATTGTGTTTTTACAATTGATGGAAATTCATATAAATGCTGACAAGTTCCAAGGAACTCAGAGGTTAATTTCTTTAAAGCAAAAATTTTATTTCTGTACTTTCTTCTTGTAAATACTTTACAATATATCTATGGCTATATATCTTTACTAAAAGGATGTTTTATAGCTAAAGATACTATAAAACCACAAAGTCGATGCTCTGATTTTTACTTTTGGTGTTTGGTGTTTCTGGAAGGTATTAAATTTATGTGTTAAGGAATTAAACCCTCCTTTTAGCCATGGGCCAGCTACTGTGTGGTTATATACCCAGCCATTTAATCAACTTCTAGAACAATAAATATTTCTATGGATGATAGCATGGCTTATTCACTGTGTTCAATCTATTCAAGGTATTTTAAGAGTAAAAAAGTCTAAAATGCCAGATTCTGACATTCTTCATGTCAGTATATTGCTGTGAACTTTTAACTTGCCCCAAATCACCAGATATTCTGTGTTCCTGACACATGCATTATATTCAATCACTGTATAAAAATAAAGTGGGACTTTTCATAATGTGTCCAACATCACAGAACTAAAAATAATAAAAAACTTTTTACTGTTTGGCATAAGAAAACATAAAGAAAGGCATTCACTTTGCCAAGTACATATATAAGACTTTAGAAATAACTTTTAAATATATGTTTTACATTTTTGATATTAAATAACATGCTATTAGTTATTTCAATTTTATTTTGAAACATTATAAATAAATGGTTAGGGAAACTTGTGTAAGAATACTAAAATGAGTTTTAAAAGTAAACTTCAGGTATCTAAAAGAATCAAGAAAAAATGATTAGAAGGCATTTTTAAGGTGTGAAATAAGAATGCTACCTCCGTTTAGCCATATGCCTAAATTTGTCCTTCCTGAGAGGGAAAAAAAAAAAAAACCTCTTTGTTCGGCACAGATTTTTCTGTATCATAATTAGAAATGCAGATGGGAAGTTTAAATTAGGCAATTGTTGACAGGAGGAAAGACATTTGCTTTAAAACTGTTGGGAGTGATTTCAAGTTCAAATCCTTTGAAATGAAACAAGGTCCATTTGTCACAGAATATAATACAATGGCACATGGTCTGGTTACTTGGCTCAAGTATGGTTACGACTAAAATGCATTTGTGAGACAAAAGGCAAATGAAGAGCAGAAACTGGTAAGGGATACTTAGAAAAAATAAATTTGTTTTACATTTCCAAAAGCTAACATACTAAGGCTTTCCAAACCTCTCCACAAGCTCATCTAATACTTTTCTGTGATGGTTTTTACCTTAAAAAAGGAAACATCTGTTATGTAATGAGATGAGATTCTTTTAGAATTTAAGATTATATATATGTACATACATCATACTGAGACACGAGGGATAAATATATATATGTGTATGTGTGTGTGTATATATATATATTTATATTTCTCTGAACTTTTCTTTCTAGCCAGGGACATACAACTGAGTATCCTATAAATGATGTTCAAAGTAATTAGAAATACTCGTGTAAATCCTTAAGATACATACAGCTTGATTTAAGTTTTCAAAATTTTAAATTTCATATGGTATATCTGGTATTTATTTTTACTGCAATTAAATAGGAATTATGGAATATGACTTTGTTCTGCTCTTCCCCAGCTGATATGGACCTAAGATTTGCACTCATAAAATAATTAGCTAACAGTGTTTAAATGTTACTTTCAATTAGTTATGTGATATTAAATGAAAGCAATTAAATGAAGGCAATTATCTTAAACTGTCTCTATGATGATGTTGATTTGTCCACATAGTGATGGGTAGTACCATCAAAATAAAGATACCAGTTTGGTCAAATGAAGCCTAAGCTAGTAAAAAGAACATTGTTAGTGAATAAAGTTACATATGTTCTACCTTCATTAATTGCAGAAGGAGTGTATTCAAATAATACATTTCTAGATCTTCTGTCTTCCATGACGGTGTTTACAGAGACTCTCAGCTCCTGATTTTGTTCAATCAGCAACAAGATAAAGCATACAGGAAGCAAAAAAATATCGAACAGTAGCTTTGCTTACAACACGTCCTTTCTTACTCTTGGATTCTAACTCCTGCTTTGTGAACTGACTGAGTCATTTCTGCTCTCTCAATTTCTGAATTACCTCCTCTTCTTCCTTCCTCCCTTCCTCTTCTCCTTCTAGTTCTGATACTTTATTTACTCATATATCATCAGAGTAGTAATTAATTAGTTTTATTTACTACACACATGAGCTTCTGTTTTGAGTTATCCTGATTGTTTTATATATTTTCCTGAATCATATGCTAGTACTACTCTTTATTAATTGTACATTAAAAAAAATCTATTAACCTTGTGCTATAAAGATGAATTTCATTCATAAACAGACATCAACTTCCTACTCTTGTACCCCATAAACACTATTTTTTGTTCCTGCATGTATTTAAATATTTATCTTTAAAAACCTCAAAAGTACTTAAATCTCTATTTTTAGGTATATCAACAATTAATCATATCTCAATGTCTCCTCCTGTAAGATTAATATATTAATGTCTCTATACGTTCATCTCCAAACTTGTCACATTTACTACTCTTACTTTTATATTGACAAGATTTCTATTATTTATATTCTGTTGTATGACCATAATTAAATTATTTATATATAGGTTTATTCTAAAAGTTGAAAACCAATAAACAGTATGTAGAACATTTTGACTATGTAACTATTGTTCACTCTAGAGCCAAACTGGATGTCAGAATTACATATGCTTCTGACCAGTAAGATATATAACCCATTCCTCTGAAAAATACTTTTCATATAGATTTTCTTTTCTTACTTATTGATCAAAATCAAGATACACTTTAGTCAGCTTTATATTTTGATCATGCTTTAGGTTTGGTTTTAGTTTTACTTTTCCAAACTGGAATTTCTGAATTTTTTTTCGTCTTCTTATGGAGTGAAGAAACATTTTCTGTCTTCATGATATTCCCAATATCTGTCAGCTTATTACTCGATCTACACTGATTTCATACTCTATTTTAAATTGAAGGTTTCATATTTGAACTAAAACTTTCTTATATGAATTTTGGGTTTTCCTAGTGTTTTTAGGAAACACTTGTTTTTGACATTTCTTTGCACCCTTCCAGATGCCTCTGTCCTTCTGCTTCTAATTGGACTCTTTGTGTTTTTTTAGATGGCTATATAGCCACACTTCTATTTCCTCTATTCACTTCCCTTTTGAATCAGAGTCACTGTTTCTTGGATTCCATATCATCCTTTGTCTTGTTTTTCTCCTCATTTGGTTGAATAACGTCTTAAAGTAATTCTCTAGGAATATATGCATGAGAGGTAAGCTTTGTGAGCTCATGCAATGGAGAGGTCTTGATTCTGTTTGCCCAATTGATTGGTAGAATGACTAAGTTTAGTATTCTAGGTTGAAAATAATATTCTCTAAAACCTTTAAAGATATTTTCTCATTTTCTGCTACTCCTCTAAGTTGCAGATGTGAATTCTGATGCCAGCCTTATCCTCATCCTTTCATAGAGATTATGCTTTTAATCACATTGTTTGTTCATTTATTTTTAATATTTGGAAGCTTTGGGGTTCCTTATGTTTCTTGTGATAATAATATAACATGTTAGGAATAATTTATTAGAATAAGATTAGAGAAGGGCCAGTTTACATGTTATTAAGATAAGAAAACTACCTATACCGTGAAATTTCAGATGTACCTAAAGGTCTGCATGCTCTTCCACCTTTAAAAAATTTTCCAGTACTGACCTAACATGGTACATAAAAATGCCCATAACTAAGTCATTTATTTGGAATAGGACACAAATATTTTTAAAAAATTCCTGAGAATATCCCAATTAAAAAGGTTAGGTGAATTCATTAGCATTTCTTGAGTGCCTTAGCCTGTGCATTAAGCACTGGAGATACACAAGTAAATAAAAACTATCTTTCCCAATGAGAAGCAACTTAGAATATTTATATGCAATTAGTTTTTTATCCACCAGTGTTCTGAGAAACTAGTATAGAGTGGTCAATCAACATATGGACTTAAAATGAGGAAGGCAGACAAATGAACAATCTAGAGGCAGAAAAAGTTGGAGGGCTTGACTCAAGGTCCAGCTCTTTGAAGGAAGCATAAGGAAGAAATGTATGGTGGAAGCTAAGGGAACAAACGTTGAAACCAGACTGCCTGGCTTCAGATTCCTCCTTAATGTGTGCATAGCCATAAAATGCTACTTAAACTTTCTAATAAAGCAATGGGTTTACAGATAATAAAACATTTAATACAACACCTGGTACCTAGTAGCCACTCTATAAATGTTAGCCATTATCATTATCATCATCATCATCACTATTATTATTATTGGCATTTAGTGACTGTGCAACTTGACCAGGAGACTGAACCTCTGATCATCAGTACTCTCATTGGGACAGTGGAATTAATAATGATTCCTATGTGACAAGATTTCAAATGAGCATACCATGTAGTATATAATTTTCTTCATAAATGTATGTTATCATATAGTACCTATGTGCCAGTGTAACTTCATCAGCAGTAAATTTTATAGCTCACATTTCAGAAACACTGTTAGAGTAGTACTGGGCTTGCTATTATGTTATCACTATTGATACCACACCATTAAGTGTGTAACAAAGATGTTCTTCCAAGGCAGTAAGTAATACCCACACTCAAGACCTTCACATTGTTGAATAAAACGATCCAAACAATCAATTTAACCTCAAATGTGTTTCAACTTATAAAACACTGAGTCATTAACCTTAACAATGTCAGTGTGCTTTTACTACAAACTCAACTAAATGAGTGTCCAGGGGAAGATTTAAGAGTACAATTCATGGAAAGCATTACCAAAGCCTGTTAGGGGGACTAACCCTTGAGTGTACTGTGAAGGATTAAGTAACTTGAAACAGTGAGAAGGAAAGGTAGATATATGGAAAAGTCTCCACAAGTGAGAAGGCCAGCTATGTTTCTCAGAGTAGCAAATAGCTATTAGTAGGAGTTCTGCTTAAACATGTGAAGACCTGTGGGGTATTGGGGAAACTTCTAGACTTTGAGTCACCTTATCTGTCCCATATCTGTCACTTAGTAGGAGTATGACCTCTGTCTTAGTCTACGTGTCTAGAAGAAGGTTGAAATAATCCCTACATAAATAGCACAGCTGAGGTAATTATATGAGACAAGGAAAATGGCCTTGAACTATATAGAAAACTAAACAAATCAAAGTACTGCTATTACTAACATTAAGAAAATGGAAATACTGGAACCAAATACCAGTTTTTACAATTTCACACACCACTTTTCATTTTAGGCTTTTAGGAATAAAGTAGCACTTTAAAAAAATATCTTAGACAATTTTTTTTGGACCCAACTGTGGTGTTAGAGCTAAAAATCCTCACTTGGTCACAATCCTTTAATGTTGTATAATGATTAACAATATTTTCACTCTACTGTATGCCATTTGCTATGTATGTATTTTATTCTTATAGGGTCACATAGGAGAGAGAGATAATTTAAGTCCATTTCTTTTGCAAGTTTTTGGCAATTTGTAAAATATTTAGTGTCAAAGCACATTAAAACTAATGACACTTGATAATTATCAGTAGATATTAGCTGTTTTACTATGCCCCTCACTACTTGGAATAATAGTTGGAAAATAGTTAATGCACATGTACACATATATGTACATACATACATATATTAAGATATATATTTATATACACATGCACAGAGAGAGAGAAAGAACAGAGAGAGTGCTCATGTTTTTTTTTTTTTCCCACATCTTTATTGGAGTATAATTGCTATACAATGTTGTGTTAGTTTCTGCTGTACAACAAAGTGAATCAGCTATATGTATACATATATTTCCATATCCCCTTCCTCTTGAGCCTCCCTCCCACCCTCCCTATCCCACCCCTCTAGGTCATCACAAAGCACTGAGTTGATCTCCTTGTGCTATGCAGCAGCTTCCCACTAGCTATCTATTTTACATTTGGTAGTATATATATGTCAATGCTACTTTCTCACTTCGTCCCAGCTTCCCCTTCCCCCCGTGTCCTCAAGTCCATTCTCTACGTCTGCATCTTTATTCCTGCCCTGCCCCTAGGTTCAACAGTACCGTTTTTTTAGATACCATATATATGCATTAGCATAAGGCATTTGTTTTTCTCTTTCTGACTTCCTTCCCTCTGTATGACTGACCCTAGGTCCATCCACCTCACTACAAATAACTCAATTTTGTTCCTTTTTATGGCTGAGTAATATTCCATTTTATATATGTGCCACATCTTTTTTAACCATTCATCTGTTGAATGACACTTAGGTTGCTTCCATGTCCTAGCTATTGTAAATAGTGCTGCAATGAACATTGTGGTACATGTCTCTTTTTGAATTATGGTTTTCTCAGGGTATATGCCCAGTAGTGGGATTGCTAGGTTATATGGTAGTTCTATTTTTAGTTTTTTAAGGAACCTACATACTGTTCCACATAGTGGCTGTACCAATTTACATTCCCACCAACAGTGCAAGAGGGTTCCCTTTTCTCCACACCCTCTCCAGCATTTATTGTTTGTAGACTTCTTGATTATGGCCATTCTGACAGGTGTGAGGTGATACCTCATTGTAGTTTGATTTGCATTTCTCTAATGATTAGTGATGTTGAACATCCTTTCATGTGTTTGTTAGCAATCTGTATATCTTCTTTGGAGAAATGTCTATTTAGGTCTTCTGCCCATTTTTGGATTGGGTTGTTTGTTTTTTTGATATTGAGCTGCATGAGCTGCTTCTATATCTTAGAGATTAATCCTTTGTCAGTTGCTTCGTTGGCAAATATTTTCTCCCATTCTGAGGGTTGTCTTTTCATCTTGTTTATGGTTTCCTTTGCTGTGGAAAAGCTTTTAAGTTTCATTAGGTCCCACTGGTTTATTTTTGTTTTTATTTCCATTTCTCTAGGAGCTGGGTCAAAAAGGATCTTGCTGTGATTTATGTCAAAGACTGTTCTGCCTATGTTTTCCTCTAAGAGTTTGATAGTGGCTGGCCTTACATTTAGGTCTTTAATCCATTTTGAGTTTATTTTTGTGTATGGTGTTAGGGAGTGTTCTAATTTCATTCTTTTACATGTAGCTGTCCAGTTTCCCCAGCACCACTTATTGAAGAGGCTGTCTTTTCTCCATTGTATATTCTTGCCTCCTTTATCAAAGATAAGGTGACCATATGTGCATTGGTTCATCTCTGGGCTTTCTATCCTGTTCCATTGATCTATATTTCTGTTTTTGTGCCAGTACTATACTGTAGTTTTGTAGTATAGTCTGAAGTCCGGGAACCTGATTCCTCCAGCTCCGTTTTTCCTTCTCAGGATTGCTTTGGGTATTTGGGGTTTTTTGTGTTTACATACAAATTGTGAAAATTTTTGTTCTAGTTCTGTGAAAAATGCCATTGGTTGTTTGATAGGGATTGCACTGAATCTGTAGATTGCTTTGGGTAGTATAGTCATTTTCACAATGTTGATTCTTCAATTCAAGAACATGGTATATCTCTCCATCTGTTTGTATCATCTTTAATTTCTTTCATCAGTGTCTTATAATTTTCTGCATACAGGTCTTTTGTCTCCCTAGGTAGGTTTATTCCTATGTGTTTTATTCTTTTTGTTGCAATGGTAAATGGGAGTGTTTCCTTAATTTCGCTTTCAGATTTTTCATCATTAGTGTATAGGAATGCAAGAGATTTCTGTGCATTAATTTTGTATCCTGCTACTTTACCAAGTTCATTTATTAAGTGCTCATGTTCTGGAATAGTATGGCTCTTCAAAGAAGAATTATAAATGTCTGTTTGTTATGTGATAATCAGAGCTAAAGTTTACTAAGCATTTATTATGTGCCAGGAAGTATGCAAAGCTCTCTCTCTATATATAAACATAGATATTGATATTCATTCAATATTCTCAACTGCAAGTGATTTTGCCTTGCTGAGTGCATTTAGCAATATGTGGAGATATTTTTGGTGGTCACAGTTGTGAAGAGGTTCACTATACTGTCATCTAGTAAACAGAGGCCAGCAATGTTACTAAACATTCCTCAAAGCACAGGACAAAGAAGTGGCACAAAGTGTCATGGTGTTGTGGTTGAGAAACCCCGATATAATACTCAATGTCATCATGAGGCAGGTATCATTATAACACTCATTTTATAGATGAGAAGATTATAGCTCCAAAAAATTAACTTGCAAATGGTAACCAGCCAGTAAGAAACAAGGCTGGGTTTCAAATCCAGAGAGCCTGACTCCAAAAGCCACACTGTTATACATAAGCTCATCTCCACTAACAGATCTTAACAGCATTCCATACTTTAGCTAGCATTAGAGATATATTCTTACAAGGCTGATTAGGTATGAGACTTAATGGAAAACCTCAACTTTTATGTCCATAGTAGGGTTTTTCCTCATAGATTAATGTAGTCAAAGTCCCAAACAAGAGGGAAAATGATTGAATTGTTGATAAGCAAACATTCACTCTACTCAAAGTTCAAGTATGTTGTACCCTTTACCCTCATAGAAATGGGAAACTTGCTTTGAAAAGTGCTAATGTGAGCTGAAAGTTACCTTCAAGATGTTATGCATATTTCAAAAGAAATAAAAGTCATTATGCATTCTCTCTAAAGAGGATACAATCTCCAACTGTCAAAACCCTAAACTCTTCTACATATATTACATGTAAATGCCATCTTTTAAAAACCTCTTCCCATTTTTTTCTTCTAAATTAGCTTAGTGGGCCATGGTATTACAGTGTCTTGGTCTGGCCTGTGAATAATGTGACAGACAATTTTTCCACTTCTTCTTGCCTGTAGTTAAGTCTGACTGAAGATATGGAAAACAAGTTTTATGACTTAGGTGGTAAAAATATATGTTCTGTAAGCTGTACTGAGCTAGGTTCTGGACAGCTAGCATAAAATATTGCATACTGAATTTATATCTGCCAATAAATAATTTTAAAAACTAGGGATATTTTATACTAATGTACACTAAAATATTTTCTGAAAACAAATTGATAATGTTAGCAATAATCTCAACATACCTGTCATGTTACTGGATAGCAAGTTTCTCAACATCAAAAATGTATTCTACTTGTATGTGTTCAAAAGATAAATAGCAAATAAATAACATTCAAAACTGGAAAACACTAATTTTAAAGAGTAATTCTTTACAGTAAAGAAAACAGCAACATTCAAAATATGTCATCGCGACAATAATCTATTCCTGTCACTACAGTGGATAAGGACAGGCCTTCTGCAAGAGCCTATGATTGCAAACAACATGAAAATTCTCTCTAAAATAGTATAATTTAGCTTCGTTTAGTTTATAATGATCGTGATTAAATCTAAACTATTATAAGCAAGACACCATCTGGAACCATAGCAAATCAAGATTCTATTTTCTATGATGACCAATCATGGAAAGCTTATGCAGACTTCTACTTTGCAATATTGTATAGTAATGTGATTAGATAATCACGCAGACCAATGAACCCAGCTAACTGGAACATAAACAAATGTACAGTGTGTCACTTGGAAATACTTCTGTATTTTATCAGGGCCTCCTGACCCAAACTGCTAAAGTTATTTTAAAAGAATTGGAATGAAATTTAATATCAAGTGTTCTGAATCTACAGGAAAAGATATAAAAGGGGGAAATAGAAGGAACGGAAATGAAGACATTTTACATGCAGTTCACAGGATCAAATGAACACTTTCAGGGATAAAAGAATAGCAACATAGTCAAGTGAGAATCTACAAATTGATTTCGTAAAAAAAAAATCTTCTGCAGTACACATTAAGGTGATATATTACTATTGGTTACGGGTTGGATTGTATCTCCTAAAAATATACTAAAGTCTTAACCTCCAGTATCTTTGAGTGTGGCTTATTGGGAAATAGAGTCTTTGTAGATGAACAGGTTAAGATAGCTCATTAGGGTGAGCTCTAATCCAATATGATTGTGCCCTTATTAAAAGGGGAAATTTGGACACAAAGGCAGAGAGAGGGAGAAACCCGTGTGAAGATTGGAATTATGCTGCCACAAGCCAAAGAAAGCCAAAGATTGCCAGCAAACCACCAAAAGCTAGGAGAGAAACATGGGATGGATTCTTCCTCATAGCCCCCAGAAGAAACCAACCCTGTCTACTGACAGCTCGATCTTGACTTCTAACATCCAGAACCGCGAGGCAATATGTTTTTGTTGTTTAAGCCACCCAGTTGGTGGTACATTGTTATGGCAGCTCCAAGAAACAAATACATTGTTTCAGTAGAGATTAATTAATTTCATGGTTCTATTGATATATCCTATGTAAAAATGCAGTATGCAAAGATGGTTAGGACAAAATCTATAGCCTCAACTAGTATAATATACTATTAGGAGAAAAAGAGAATACAAGTAACTTCAAGGCATTACCCTGTTAGATGTCATGAGAATGAGAAAAACAATAGCTGTGTTCCAGGGAAGGATTATGTTACTTACAGGACCATTAAGCTTTATTCATTGGAAAATGTGGAAGGTTGTTATGCCAGGGAGAGGAATGGGAAGGAGGGGAGTAATCAAAGCAGCTTTTCAGGAGGTTAGTTTCTGAGCAGTTTGCAGGATGAACTGGTGGGAGGAAAGTCTCCAAATTAGGAGAACAAAGTCCAGATGTGGTGGAGTAATGAATGGCCTGAATTAGGCAGCAACTGTTAGAGATTAAATGATAACAATGAGACACATAATAAGAAAAAATAAACTGAACTCAGTAATAGAGTGGCAAAAATAAGAGTTAGAAGAATTGATTGGGGTGTGAAGAAGAAAATAGTCAACAATAATTTCAAGAATTAGAGCTCGGAGGTAACCAACAAGGACCTACTATATAGCACAGGGAACTATACTCTATATTTTATAACCTATAAGAGAAAAGAATCTGAAAAAGAACATATATATATATATATATATATAACTGAATCACTCTGTTGTTCACCTGAAACTAACACAACCTTGTAAATCAACTATATTTCAATAAAAAAATAAAAAAGACAGATCCAGTGGAAAGGAAGGGAGGGAGGGAGGGACGAAGGAAGGAAGGAAGGAAAGAATTAGAAGAGTTTGGATGGATGGGCTTATGACTATATGTCCTGGGTAGGTGGTATTTCCAGAAGTTTGGATTCAAAGGATGTTATTTATAGATGCCTTTATAAATGGATGATTCCAGAAATTGACCCTAAATATTACTATGGAATAACTGTACTCCTGGTGTTGTCACTTTGACCTCCGGAAAGGCACAGGGGTTTGTAGACTTGTAAGACCTGCTCTCTGCTGAATTTTTTCTCTGATTTATCATCTGACAGGTATAGTTTCAGATTTTATTTTTCACCCATAGTACTCTTGAGATTTACTTTACCTATGGTGTGTGCCTCTGTATTTCATAAAGTGTCCAAGAATCTATGGTAATGTTAAAAGTTTTTAAATATATATGTAAATTCTAAGAAAATAAAAATAATGAAAAAATTAAATGAATCACTCTGTTTGCTATGGCTCAGATATCCTTTCTATCTGTAGAAATCACTTGGCACTGAGCCTTGGCTTCTTTTTATTGCCATTTATTTGTTTATGCTCATGCCTGGATGCTCTAAAGAGATTATGAATCCCTTGAGCACCATGGATTGTATCATAGCTTTATCTGTTCTTAATGCATAGCAGAGTGTTCTGCACATAGTTTGTGCTCAATTAAACTTAATTGATGAGGATGATTAATATTTTTAAGGAAGTGAAGGCTTAAATTCCTTTCCTGATACCATCATACATTTGTTCCTTTCCGTTATTTCCTTTCTCTGAAATATTTTTCACAAACATAAACAAGTCTAACAAATGTTTTTTAGGAAACTACTAGGCCTACAAATAAGGTATTTCTTTTAGCATCAGAATTATATCTTCTGTTTAAAATAAGCTAAAGCCCACTCCCCATTTTCAGAGAAATGCTTCATATTATATATGAAAGCAGAGACAGAATCCAATAATAAAACAGACAAAATAGAGACATCATGAATAGCATGGAGAGTCAGAAAACTATACCTTCTTCCATCTCCCACACTAACCCCTTCCCACCCACCCATCCACCCATGATGAAGTGTCATTTTTCCTATGGCACTTCTTGAAAAATGACATCAGGGAATAATAGAGTGCAATGTGGTACAGGTCTATTTTTCTGTTGCCTTACAGGTTAATCATAGTGTAGTAACAGCACCAGCTATTTTGAAGGGGTGGCGTGCCCACTAGACAGGTACATTAATCATGCTCTCGGCCTCTTAACAACCTGCACCCCCTCCCCATCCCTAAGCACACACATATACTTTTGTTCAGTACTAAAAGCAAATACTTGTAAGTTTAAAATTATGACCTTGGAATCATTAAACTCTGATTTATGTACATGTTTAACTCCATTTCTTTTCACTGTCCCCTCTCTCCCACCCTCTTAGCAGCTACTATGACCTTGTTGAAGGAATTGGATATACTACTTCCTTGCAGTAGTTTGGAACAATATATTGGAACTTTCATAAGGCAATCTGATACCTGTCAACCTAGTTGTCACGCATTTTCTATTTTCTAGCTTCAACAATCCAGATGCTTTAAAGCTTCTTGAAGCTCAGCCTTCAAAATGTGAGTATGTTGATTTGCAGAAAGATTCATGCCTTGGCAAACTTAAACATAGACTCCTTTAAAAATATCATCGTGGGACTGATTATTAAATTAATTACAAATTTATCATGTCTTAGGGTAGATCCTGCAATTAACATCTGTGCCATATTATTTCTATTTCTATATCAGGAAGGGGATTTAATTATCTTTATCTATGCCAACATATTCATTTCCAAATACAGACTCTACATTGGATATCCTTACAAAATATTTTCATAACTTAGTAAATTAATATTGAATAAGTTAATATAAGAGAAATCAATTAAAACAATGGGATATCAAATTTACCCAGCAGACTGGCAAAGATTTCTTTTAATGCATACTATTAGCAAGAGTGAGATTAAAAAACATGCTAGTGCTCTACCATAAAGGTTTTAAAATGTGCCACCATTCAGGAAGGTCTTTTCAATATGGGGTTTAAAATATTAATACTTTGACACAAACTTTATGCCTAGAAATATATCCCAGAAGAACTAGAAAGAGAAACAAATATAAAGTTTAAAAATGTTCCACAAAAGATTATCTATAATAACAAAACAATGCAGGCAAACTTATCCAATAATAGGTGAATAGTTGTATTAATTATAATACAATTATATTACAGATTATTAGGTTTTATGATCCTTTTTATGTATTACTGAATTTGGTTTGCTAATATTTGGTTGAGGATTTTTACATCTGTATCCATCAGAGATATTCGCCTGTAATTTTCTTTTTTTGTAGTGTCTTTATCTGGTTTTGCCATGAGGGTAATGGTGGCTTCAGAGAATGAATTTGGGAGTGTTCCCTCCAATGGATTATTATTTTTTAAAACAATATGAGAAACTATATTATTATCTTAAATAAATGAGAACAATACATACACAGTATGATCAACATTTGATTAAAGATAGGAAAGAAGGAATAAAAGATGGAGAGGAATTAAGGTTTGTAAGCACATAGTAACCATGATCAAAATATTAATTAAAAAAATGTTTCCATCTACAAATGTAATATTACCAATAATGATGTTTCAAGCAAAGAATAGAACTATTTTGCTTTCTGGTATAATATTTTATTTATATTATGCTACATAGCAGGATTCTCTTTTCAAGATATAACCAAAAGAACTGTGGCTACTAAGAAAATATAAGAAAACTGAATTAATTCTGGCTAAATTCTTAACCAACATTCTCTACTTTCTTTCCAGTTTTCTGACTTGTGTTTTAGTTCAGAATTTATATTTGTCTCACTAAGAATCAAACACAGAAATTCTAATGATCCTCTGTTAAAAAATATCCAAATATACTTTTGCTCAAAATACTGCTCAAAATATGTTGGTATGCATATACACACCATTTGGGGCTCATAACACACACAGTTTTACAAACTTCTCACAGTAGTACATGGTCATAATCTTTAAAATGGAATAGATGGCAGAGAGTTAGCACTTGAAATTTGCTCAGTTTGTTCAAGGTTCTGTCATGTATTCCTTTGTTTAGAAAATGTTCTTAAATTAACTTTTGCTTTAAAACATACCTCCCAGACACTGTCTCCTTAACTGAAGACTCTTCCTTTTGACAATTTTTTACTTCTTTTTATGCCTCTTTAAGCTTGAAAGTTTGGAACATATTTTCAACCATACCATGGAAATAATTTGCTGTAGTGAGTACCTCATAGCCTCAAGGTCACACCCATTGAATAGTGACACCTTTTAGAACCCAGGTTAGGCGAACACCTAGCTGATACTGCCAAAGATCCTATAATAACTGGTTCAATCTTAAGTTTTCTTAACGACTCATATTATTAGATTACAGACTGAAGGCATTTGAGCAGGTTTATTCAAGAATACTTATCTGTCCTACACCAGGACTTTCTATAGTTTGGCATACCTAAAGTTTACGGTCTAGACTTTAGTCATTTTCATTTCCAAGGTCTTTAGATCTTAAATCAACACAGGCAGATGTGTCCACTCAGGGTCTATGACTTCCTTTCTAGATCAAATTCTAGCTACCCTGAGCTCTAGAATCTCAGAATTCCCTGCTCAGATGGCCCCAGATCTGCTTCCAGTGATTGGGCAGCCCTCTTCTTCAGGTCCATTACCTTCAGGGAAGACAGTGCTTCCGGTACATGACCATAGGCCCAGGGAGTAAGTGAGGAACAGATGTTTATGGTGGCTACGGATTGTGCTTAAAAGTGTAGACCAAGGATCAAGGGTCAGGGGCTGGGGACCAATTCTTCCTCAGTCATCAAATTTTGCCACAGGATTCTCAGGAGTCTAAGAACATTAAATTCAAACCTTCCTTCCTCATAACTTTAAACATGTATTTGTCAGATCATGAGGAAAGAGCATTTTTATTTAAGAGTTTTTTTAGTTTGAGTTATAACATTTAAATATTTAGTGTTTAGCCATATGGTATAATGGCCTCTGTTTATACTACTGCCTCATAGTGTTAGGGGAAAACCAGGATATGGCTTCACCTTTAAGCAAATTAAAGACATCAAGTCAACTGAAACAGACTAAATTTCAGAGTCAACTAAAAAATTAAAAATAAAGAAAATGGGGAGGGGGGCAAAAAGAGTGGAAGTAGAAGATTATATAGAAAAGGCAAGGGATGAAAAAAGAAGGAAAGGATATGAAGAGAAAGACCATATGTGTAGGAAAAGGTGGAAGAAGCCAGACTAAAAAGGAGAGAGAATTTGAGAAAAGAGGTGAGAGAATGAATAGAACATACAGAATAGGAGTTTAGAAGAGAGGGAGGAGCTGTAGATAGAAGCAACTGGTCGGGTATAGGGAGAATTAAGTCTGTACTTTCTCTTCTTAACTCCTTCAGTCAAGTACCATATCCCACTAAGTTTCTATCTCCTTGTACTACAGAGGAATGGATTAAACCACCTAGGTTCAATGAACAGTGTTGCTCTGAAGGTCAGTGAATCTACGAGTGCTTCTTTTCCAACAGTCCATCAGAGAGAGTCGGGCCAGGCACATCTCTGGACCCACCACACTTAGGGACCATCCTCTCACCAAAGAGGCCTCTGATTTCACTGTGACCACTTTGATTATCCAAAGTCACCCCTGAACTGGTGGGAGTCTGCAAACCAGTGACTGTCAATGGAGCAACCATTCCTAACCTGGGCTGTATGGCCACTGCATGAAGATGTGCCCTGAATTTAACCTCAATGTTCTGCCATGATCCATGTCCTAATCTGATTTTATTGTTTCAAAGACTAGATCTCAGCAATATTAATATGAAATTTTTTAAAATTCAACTTCCATATATATACATACACATATATGTGTGTGTATATGTATATATATATATCTGAGTCATACATTAGAAGTTATCTCTAAACATGGAGTATGTGTAAAATTTCTAATGTTCTGATAAGAATTACCAGTAAATAAAAATAAAGTGACAAGATACTAATTTAAAGAAAAACTGAAAACGACCATGTGCATAAAGCTGCAGTTTATTTTTTCCTACTTTTGCCTACTTATTAATACCACAGAAACACTACACTATTTAGATTTAAAATGTTCTTCACTGATATGAGAAAATTGGGTCAGAATAATTTCAATGCTAACGCTATTGACAAGAGACTGTAGCAATGAGAATACTGATAAATACTTTGTTCTCTTTCAGAATTCTTTCCATTCATTTACAATCACAGGGACAGAAGCATCATGAAAGGAGACTGAAGACAACTGAAAGCTCTCTTGAGACTAATATAAAAGCCAGAACTTTCATGAGGAAGCAATAGCAAACTGTATAAGCTAAGTAGCATTGGCTTCAATGCATGTTTTTATATTTTAACATTTATGAGACTTCAAGGCCACTGTTGTATCCTTCCTTGTAGTTTCTATAGAAACATTTGCTTATTTAAAAAACAAAACTGTAACCTTCTGTGTGAAACACTCTAAGCTGTGAAACAGATAAAGAAGACCTGCAATTCCAGATGCAAATAAAATAGTATGAAGAAGTTGTGGAGAGAATGGAGAAGGAAATTCATTCATGGCCATAGTCACCATCCACAGCTATGTGAGCTCTAGATATGCCATTTCCTTCTGAAGTTTATAGTTAGAGCATATGGGTACCAATACTGCTCTTAACATTTTAATTATTCATTTAAAAAATTCATCTAATTAGTCTCCAAAATAGTTTTAGACGTCAAAATGTTCTACTTAAAGAAATGTGGCATTATCATTGAAATTAGGAGAGACAAAATTGTCCATCCCCTCATCTTCCAAAATTACCTTGGAAATAAAATTAGGAAACAGGAGATGGAATAAATACAATATATTAAAGCTACTGGCCTTCACATTAAATGGACAGTTAAAATATCATATTACAAAGGAAAAAACAGATGAGCAAAACCATTTTCAATTTTTATTTTTAAAATTTAGGAAACTAAATACTCAGGTTTAGAGTAGTTCGGAGTTATCAGATTTTTCCTCTAATGCTTTTTAATACATTTACCTATATTTGTTTGAAATGTAAACTTTGGATAGCTTAGAGTCTAATTTTAGTCTCTGTTTTGTAAAAGAATATATAAACTACTATAAGTGAACATTAATATCAGTTTTGTCATTACATATAAATTATGACTCATTTTAAATTCAGTTAAGAAATATTACCCACTTCCAGTTGTTACCTAACTTTGAGAGTCATCAAAACTGAAATGTTTAGAACCTTTGCAAAGGAAACTATGAAAATAGGAATTAAGGACCATTGCATTCCACTGCATTCTGAATGCAGTGGGAGATGGAAAGCATTTTAGAACTAATTCATTTTATCTCAAAAACCTTGAGAAATAGTGCAAGAGTAGGGAAAAGAGCCCAGAAATCTGTTGCTAGAGTGCCAGGTTTGAATCCTAATTCCATCACTTGATAGATGTGTGATGTTGGCCAAGTTACTTGACCACTTTGTGCCTCAGTTTCATCTTTAATGAAAGTAGTAATACTAGTACCTTCCTTATAAGTGCTAGTTATAAGTACAAGGATTAAATTAAATGAATAAGTTTAAAGGATTTAGAACAAAACAATGTGTACCACAAATGTTACATGAATATTTGTTAAACATGATTTTCCTTGATACTACTCTGCCTCTATCTATTGACATCATTTCACTCTACATAAGAGCCCTCTTAGCCAATATGATTTGTCCCACTGATTGGAAGGTTAATATCTAGAAGCTGATTCAAATAAGTAACCAGTAAAACAAACCAAAACACTACACATGTAAAATATTACATGTTAATTGAAAACCTGTGCATGCATGTATATTGGCCAATATTTTCATGTAAAGCCAAGGCCTTTTCTCTGAATACTGATCTGTTGAATAAAGTTCTATGATTTCTTTCTTGTCATATATTATCTACATTTCATGCTGCCTTTTATTTAAAGTGGAATTATTAAAGACATTTTTGAAGTATGCTGAGTGCAGAATGTGTTTAGATGACTACAATTTCCCCCAATTTTGAAAGTTGCCTGGACCATTTCACATCAATTCTTTATTAGCAACTCACCTTTTAAAGTGTTATCGCTACAGGTTTCTAAGAAGTTATTTTTTTTCATACTCATGATTCATAATTTTATGTAACAATTAAATTACCTAGTTACTAAAAACAAACACAAAGGGCATATATAGGTCTGAGAATAGAGCTGACTCCAGGCAAACATACCATTGAAACAGAGAGAACAGAGTGTGTAAAAATTCAGGAAGGATCTCATTACAATGAGCTTCAAGCCTTAAGCATTAATCACTATGTTTTAAGGGAATGAAAATTGTCAATGAATCCCACAAATTGGTTAAGTGGAAGTCATTTAAGACAGTGTCTACTGTACTGACTTATTTGATTGTTTATATGTCTGAGTCCCAATCTAGACTGTGGCCACTGTGAGGAAAAGAGGGCATTTTTTGATTCATCTTTGTATTTCTAACAGAGTGCTGGATTACAACCAATGCTTAATAACTAACTGCTGGCTAAATTAATGAATGTGTTAGAATGAACCAATATCTGAATAAATCACATCTGGAATTGCCTTATATTCTTAACTTAAATGTTGCCAAATTTACAACTTGGTCTTTCATTAAACCTATTGTAAGTAGTATTATTGAAATTATCAAAAACTTCATTATAAAACAAGTCCCCTCATAACAGGCATGATCACAAGATCATCCCTGAAAATAGCGTTCGAGTTAAAATACAGTGCGTATGCTATATATTTTGATCCAATCATTGTAGGCATTCAGAATAAATATTCTTACTTAGAAGTCCAAGCAAGGACAATTGCTAGGGGAATCTGTCCTCCTCCCAGCCATTTCAAAATATTAGGCAATTTGAAATATGATATTTTGAATTATCCAATTGAGTCTTAAGAGTTTCTCCATTCTTTGTCTTTTCAATATTTGTCTCATATTTCAATTTCTTGTGTTTACTCCTCAGGCTCTTGGAAGCATACTGCAACTTTAGTAGCACTCCCTCTGTGACAGGCATTTCATATACTGTACAATCAAAGCTTTTCAAGTCTGCTCTATAACGGTTGATTTGTTGATTGGGGTTTAACCTTCCCTTCTAAAAGAAGGATTCCAGGGAACAGAATCCTTTGTAGAGTCACAGTTTATGAGAGCGTTATATTCCCTACTTCATGCTGTTTGCCAGGTGAATGGGATGGTAATACTCAAAGATGACCAAAAAAGGTAAACACAGGTTATATAGAATTACAGTTCAAAATCCTTGTAACAGGGACTTCCCTGGTGGCGCAGTGGTTAAGAATCCGCCTGTGAATGCAGGGGACACGGGTTCGAGCCCTGGTCTGGGAAGATCCCCCATGCCGCAGAGCAACTAAGCCTGTGCGCCACAACTACTGAAGCCCGTTCGCCTGGAGCCTGTGCGCCACAACAAGAGAAGCCACTGCAGTGAGAAGCCCACCAACCGCAGTGAAGTGTGGCCCCCACTCGCCGCAACTAGAGAAAGCCGAAACGTGGCAACGAAGACCCAACGCAGCCAAAAATAAACAAATAAAATAAATAAATTAAAAAAAATCCTTGTAATGGCAAAGTTAAACAGCTAGTCAGATATTATAAAGTATAAAGCACAGTCACCCCTCAGTATCCGTGGACACCCCCATGGATACCAAAATTCATGGGTGTTCAAGTACCTTATATAAAATGACGTAGTAGAGTTTGGCCCTCCATACCTGCAGGTTCTGCATGTGGACACGGAGGGGCCTACTATAGAACAGTTTAACCAAGCCCATTTCCCCAAATCAGTATTTCTTCAAATGTGGTCCAGAGACCTACAAGTGTCCCTGAGACCAAATCTATTTTCATAGTAATAGTAACATTACATGGCTTTTTCACTCTCATTTTCTACATTCATAAGTGTATAGGATACAGAAAGTCCATTAATAGGGTTTCAGATTCCATAGTGGAACTAACCTTTAGGAAACTAATACTTGCCATTTCAGTATAGTATCAAAGAAAAATGTCTGTCATTATATGAAAAGACTATTAGACCATATTTCATTCATATATTTCCACCAAAACAACATGTTACAACAGATTAAATGCAGAAACAGATATGAGAACCCAGCTACCAAGTATTAAGTCACATTAAAGAGACTGGCAAAATGTAAAATAGTGTACTCTTCTCATTTATGTTTTCTTGTCTTGGGAAATGTAATTATATTTTATAAAAATAAGTTATTTATATTAATTTATAACAAGTATATTACTGTTATTTTTAAAGAATTAATAAATACTATATATATTTCTTCAGTTTTAACTTCTAATATGGTAAATATTTGCACATATTACTCACATAAACAAAAAGCCCTTTTTTTGGAGTGCTCAGTACTCAAAGAGTGCAAATGGGTTTTTAGAACAAAATGTTTGAAACCTTTACTCTAAAAGAAGCAGGTCTGATCTGAAAATAACCATACCATATATTTCGTTCTGACATTTTCCTTTTCCTAAAATAACTTACAAAGAAAAGGAATGAGCTAGAGAGAACACTGAAGACCCCCTCTCCATCCTGTTTCCAGCTGGCACATTTTGAAGTAGAAGAGGTAAAATCTCATTTCTAAGTGACATTAATTAGCTGTATAGCTATCAGTATAAAACAAATTCTATCAGATACTACAAAACATCAGTACAGCTTATGCATAGTTACACAAACTATTTGGTCTCAAGTCAAGAGATTTTAATTGACTTTTGAACTCTTATTATCTGTTAACATAACAATGACAGTGACTAATTTCCCAACAGAAAATGTAATGACAGAATGATCTCTAATTTAAGTAAGGTAAGTTTTTCTTCAACTTAGTAGAATAAAACAAAGAATCAACATGTAAACTATGAGTTACTTTGCTCCAAAATGTGTTTATGTGTATTGTATCTGCACAAATTATCATTTTTATCCCATAAAATTACCTTAAAGTTCACACACATACACACTCTCATGCTGCTGTCTATCAGTTTAAGAATCAGAATTGATATCAAACTCATCTAACTTAAAAAGAATTAATAAGAGTTTCAAAATACCTAGGCTACTTGGTTTTCGTTTTCTGGGTTACCAAAGGGCATTAAAACAATTATGCAAAAACCCCTGCTATATAAAAGCTATCATACCCTTTTATCTCATTATCATTTAAATGTTAAATGCTCCATTGCAGAGGTAAATTGGGTTTAAAAAGGAATTTTTAAAGCAGAAGAGCAAAAAAATATAAGGTTAAACAGAGTGAAAAATCAGAGCTTCAAACTGTAATATAAAGCTTACTAGGGCAAGGATTGATCTTTTGATATACTAAGAAAGCCAGACCCTCTGACATGCCCTATATAGAGTAAATATACTGATCTGGAACAAAAATTATGTGAAACAGCTGTTAAGTGACAGAAGAAATGTGCATTGGACCACCAGCTTGTCATAAATATTGCACTCTTAATCAGAAAGCATCTGTCTTTTCATTTCCTTTTCAGTAATCTCTGCATTGTATTTAATCTGCACAGAATGCTTCTCCTAACAGGTGCAACAATGTTTACAAATTAAAAACCTTATTTAAATGAAGTTTACAACTAGAGACGTTTCAATTAACAAGGCGATATCTTATGAGAAGGAATAATTCTAACATTTGGCAAACCCATAGATTGCTTTGCATTTGTGAAATTTAATTATTGGAAAATTAGAGTATAGATGTCAAAAAAGCTAAAGATGAAAGGTGCCTCAAGCAATCTATGCAATATACAGGCATCCAGAGAAACTACAGGGAGAAATTGCTGGTGGGAATGTGGGTAGTATGAAATATTGAGAATAGATATTATAAAATGTTATATTTCATCAAAAAATAATTTTAGAACTAATAATGTCCCATATGTCCATAAAAAGTGGTGTCTACGGCACTAGTCTACTTTCCTACAGGTAATTTTTCTCTTATTATCATTATTTACTTGTTGAAATTGAGTGTAAAAGATTTATAATCAATCTTGCTGGATTAAAAAAACTGTCAGAAATTCTAAGTCTTGCATTGTAATCATCTAAATAAATTTTAAATGGATAGTTTCTTCAAAAATATGAGTATAAATTAGCACACTTAGAATGCATATACAATTTTTAAAGTGAAAGGACTACAAAATTATCGACTTCAACTTTTTTACTCAAAATTAGTGCAAAGATAATGCACTCACTTCCTACAGGGGCCAAACAGGTAATAGAGGTGATACAAGTCTGGTGAAACATGTGGCCCATTAGGTTGATCAATCATTCATTTCCCAATTTTTGATAGAAAGAGGTATTGAAGAAATATTCTTCTTAATATTGTAATCATAATGCACAATTTAGCCAATTGTTTCCATGGAAAAAAGGAATCCATTTCTTCCAAAAATTCAAGTTTTCAATAAAGTGCAGAACAAACAAAAGGTATTTGTGGACTGGATCTGGCCCTTGGGCTTCCAATTTACAAACTTTAGTGTAATAGTTGAGAACATGGGCTTACTGTTAAAGAGATCTAAGGTCAACTTCTATCTTGGCCATTTATTAGCTTTATGACCTTGGATCAGCTACTTAATTTTAAGCTACATTTCATCCTCAGAAGAAAAAAAAAAGTGTTAATAATAAAAGGTGACTCATAGGGATATCATAAATATTGAATGAGATGAGGTAATATAAAATATTTGCTAATATAAAATTTTTAGCAAAGCAAGCACTCAATAAGTGGTAGATATTACATACTATACATATAGTATATTATGCAATACATAAATATAATATATATTTTAAATTTAATTGCAGGGGAAAAGCTCTAACTTCCTTACCTGCTTTTACTAATTGACACAGGATAAATATCCTTTATATCATGGGTAAAGCCTTTCAATGTTTATAATTCCTCTTAATTACTGTATACAAATATCTATTATAGGTTAACACAGAAAGCAAAGGTCACTATCTGTTCTTTGGAGAATTTACTGTACAAAATTATCTCATCTCAAGCATTCACATTTTGTAAGGGACAAATCCATTAAAAAAATTTTCCACACTAAAGCAATATAAACAAGGTCATTAGTTATAAAGCATAGAAGATTCTCTTTTAATTGCTTTTTTGGAGACAAATACAGTAGAAAATGATTTTGATGATGGGAGTTAGACATTCCGTATATAATTTGAAAAACTGATTAGCTTCTTCAGACTAAGCCAGTTCTAGTGGATAAACTTTAGCCTGAGGAGTTTCACATTATAATAGTACCTTCGGAGAAAATCACTGGGACCTGTTTCCAAATCTTCTCCCATTAACACCTCAGATCGTCCAGCTGATCCTCATCAAATCCCACCTCGTCAGCTTTAGAAGCTTGTTTTTCTTAATGATTAACAAGCTCCTCCTTCCCACTAATGTCTTCTTATTGAAAAAGTTTAGAAATTCTCCCTAATATGTAAATCAGATAATAATAATTGTGATGATAGCTATAGTTACTGGAGGCCTTATTATATGCTTAATGTTAGCCAAGCCCTTTACATGTATAATCTCATTTAATCCTTACCATGGTTCTCTAGATTCCATAAGTATACCAAGTTCCCCTCATCTATAAAACAATTCTGAAAGAAGTTAAATCATTTGTCTAGTACTTGAGTTCAGAGTCAAGTCTAGTCCCATACCTAAGGCTATACTATATTGCCTCTCTAAATTCTTGGCTTAAACTCAACCAAAATGAATTAAACAAGTATTGGATAAAAGCTTTCATTCAATGTGTTAACATGACAGGAGCTGGACGGGCTGGGATGGGGGAGGGATGATAAAACGATGTTAGAAGATTCAAGCAGGAAAATTAAAAGTGAGTTAATTTCTTAATATATCAGTTTCATTATATGTAGTGGTCTTGGTAAGAGAAAAGATACTTCTATACATGTACCCCGTTTTCAAACAGCAATAGCATACGAAAATTCAATTTTAAAAAATAGATAAATCACAGTGATTACTTTTGCATTACCCAAGAATTCATCTCATTACAGTAGGAGTCACCCAGAGTTTCTCCATCTGTGAATTTAAGATGTTAGTGATCATTTGTGTCTACTGAGGGAGTAAGGGGTGAGGGTAGAGGGCTGCAGGGAAACCTAAAGGTCACTTTTGCTAAAAGCTATCAGACATTAAGATATTGCACATCTGACATTGATAAAAATATAATTTAAACACAACTTTCCAGGAACGTCTATAATTTGAAAAACAAAGAAGGCTTTACTCTATTTTCCAGCCACTATTTTGTTAATGAAATAGTTACATCAAGAAGGCCACCCCGGAGGCTTTCAAATAGCTCCCAATAATGCATGCAATTTGTAAAAGAAGGAAGTCTTTCAGCAGGTTTGGATCTACAGAGAAACAGTTTCCTGTGACATAACTCTGAGAAAGATTAAAAGGCTTAATGTCCAACAGAAGAATGAACATACTTAATTAAGGTGAATCAGGCCTCTGTGATATTCTTTGGGAAAAAATTTCGTATCCTCACACACAAAAAAAGTAGCACCTTTTTAGGCAAGCAAACTATTGACAAAATTTGGGAAGCTAATCCACAAGACTCACATTAACATACAGCACATGAAATGCACTCTCCCTTGGGCAAGGAGAGGAGAATCTATTGCACATGTCATCTGTTTCTGTGAATTCTGAAGATTACAATTATGTTTTGATGTTAATCCAACAACTGCACATTTCTTGCTGAGAAGCACACTGAAAATGTGAGTGACAGTATAAATCTTTTTAAATTGAATTCAACACTATTGAAAAGAGCTGATGTTTTCAAATATTCTTACCAAGCCTCTGAACAACAAGAATAACTTTCTAAATGAAGCAGCTTCTTATAGTAACCTATTGGGTAAGAAAGACAAAAAGCCAGGATAAAATAAAATTCTGCATGTCTGCTATATACACTGTGTGTGTTTTGCATTTTTGGAAACACTCACCTCTAATGCTTTGATGTCCTCATAAGTAAACCTCACGGCGGGAACTCCAAGATGGTTGATGAAGTAATCGGCATCATCTTGCATCTGTACAGAACTGATATTTGTTTCTGGGCACTGACCTCTTCTGGAACAGTTGAAATTATTTTTCTGAAAAACATAATTTAAATTGTTAGCACACACTATGCTTCTTAGGTTATCCCTAAATCAATGCTACTCAAAACGTGGTCCACAGTTCAGCAGCATCAATGGCACCCAGGAACTTATTCGGAACATGAAATGTAAATGCTTAGTCTCCACCCACCCATGTTCTCCCAAATGGGAACCTCTGGGGATGGAGCCCAGAAATCTGTGCAGCAACATTCCTCTACTGTGCTCACGCTCACTGAAGAGTGACTAGCACTGGACTAAATCAAGCTTTTCTTCTTGTTGTTGCTTAAAAAGCATTTTTATCATAGATTTATTATGATCTGTAATGACTCGTTAAAAGAGAATGTTGAGTCCCTCAAAAGGTTTAGTTTTGTCTTTTTTTTAAAGTTTTCCCACAAATTTAAAGGACAGCTTGGTAAGATATAATTCTATTCTAAAAGTGTTTTTTGGACAACCACAGAAAAGAATTTCTCAATTGCCTCGTCAAATCATATCCCCACATGTGTTAAGAGTATATGCCAAATACCATGGGCCAAAGAGAACCACAAAGCTAAGTGCAACCTCTAGGGAAATAAACGGTGATAGACTATTATTTCTTAAACTAAGAGTTGTCTAGCATGCAAAACAAATGACCATAGCTTTACAAAAATAAATCAAAGCATAATTAAAAAATCATAACCAGTAAAATAACTGTTCCTATAACTATTATTGATTTAAAATGTCTTCATTAGTAAAATTTCCAAAAATCTAGAATCTTTCTGTGATGCTGTTGTCTCAAGTATGAAATGTGGAAGAATGCCAATCTCCTCAGCAGGAATCATGAGGGAAGTGAGACAATAGTGTGAGAACATCACATCCAAAATCGGGCAAAACATATGTATTCAACGTATGTTTGCCATTGAATCAAGACATTGACTCTTCAACCCCTTCCCATGCTTCTTTGGCATGATATAATTTCAAAAACACTTTTAAATATAATCCATCAAAAGATTTGGAAATATGAATTGTAATATTCAGAAAGTGAGTTTTTCCAACTTTTTTCAACTACAGTGCTGGATCTTTCAAACATATAATAATGTTTCATTACCTATCCATTTTTTTGAGGTCCTAACAGAAAGATATCTGCAACAAATTTAAAATCAATTAAAATGGAAAGTCTGTGTAAGTGTTTATAATCTAGGCATGGTTTCAGCTTCATGTTGTTTGCAAATATCTTGGGTAATTAAGCACTTTGGAAATAGAAAGTAAAAAGAGTGTTCTAGCACACAGTCTAACCAGCAACCTAATGCTTTTTATGGTGACCCCCAGAAATTTTCTTCTTTTGAAAGCCTAATTTTCTGAAAAGACAGTTAATCCTCTTTCACTCCCTCATATACTCCTGGGGCAAAGACTCCTGGAGGTTTTACAGCAACTGGGATAGTTTGGGGAGGGTCTTGATTATTCCCAAAGAAGAGCTACCCTTAAGTACTAGATCACAAAAAGCAAAGAGACTACATTGTGTAAGAAGTCCCAAGTATTTTTGAGAGATCCAGTTGAAATTAGTTTTGAAAACTGGTAACTTTGAAGCTATTTGTTGAGCCAGAATAAACTTTTTTCTAATTGAATTTTATTGCACTGAGCAGGCAAGACATTCACCAGTGTCCCATCACTAGTGTCTCATGCTCAGCCTGCCTCACTTATTCAAATGTACTCAATGGTGGCTGGAGGCATTTGAATTTGTGAAACCTAGGCTGTTGCATTCTTGTATGTTATTAATGAGGCTTTGGTGGAATCTAGTCTTTTCTCAGATGCTTAAAAAATAAATTTTAATTTTATTGGCTAAGTGGTCTACTTCCCCTTTACTGCAGCAACATCTATGTCTTTTTGAGATAGCATATGTACCCTACTCATCATCAATGAAAATATAGATTTGGTTTTAATTTCATTTCATATACACAATTCTTACATCCACTGTAAATATCAGCCATGTTCCTTAGATAGAAAATTTTTCTCAACAGAGGAATGCCATGGATCAAAAATTGACAACTCTAAATTCCATGAGTTGTCTGAAAAAAAAATTATTTAATTAAATTTTTAAAAATAATTGTGGTTTTAAATTTTGATATCACTTTTACTCAGTCATCATTGTTATATAATAGGTTCCCTCTGACAAAATATTAATTTCCCATATGTGCAAATAATTGAAATGGCAGAAATGACCCACTCCAATCAATACTTACATTCTTTGTTTGATCTAACAGTTACACAAAGCAAAATTCTTGTTTTGCGTCAGTCTTTTACTGGCCCCAGGCATTCTTTCCAGAGACAGTACAGATTCTCTAGTCTCTCTGTTCTTTCCATGGCTAATCCCATTGTATAGCTTTAATATTTTCATTGCATTCCATTTTCCAGGCAAATCAAAAGGGTAACATCCAGCCTTCAGAATCACATTTCTTAAAATACTTCTACATTCCTTCCCCTACTCTGGTTTGCTTTACTTTACCCATTTATTGAAAAGTCTACCTTTTCCCTAAAGGTTTGTATTGCCACCTCCGTCATACTTAAACTCCTTTGTAAACCAACTCTAAGATGGCAACAGGCTGAGCATTACCTAGAATTGTTTTAAAATTATATTTTGACGGTTAAGATCTCTTAAACCACATCTATGGTGCTAACATAGACTATTTACAAAGGGAAGACAGAGTACAGAACAATAGGGTTGCGTGGCCCAAGGTGTAGCTCGACTCTACAGCTTGGGGCACTGGGATATTGAGTCTCCTGTCAGAGTTAAGCCCAAATGAAGAGTAAAAGCTTCAAGAAAGCCAATCCAAGATTGGAGGATCAGGGGTGACACAGAGTTCCTTAAGGAGCCTTTCTGGGGCTTGTTCCTTACCTACTGACTTTCCCTGTAAAGTCTTGTGGAGGACTTCTCTTGCCAGCCCACAACATTTCTCCTCTCCGTGTCTCTCTCTGTCTCTCCCACCACCTTGTTTTCTACCGTCTACTCTCCTGTGATTTAATCAGTGATGAGGGGCAGAAGTACAGGACCCTCAACCCTATGTTTATTTTGTCCTTTTGTTCCTAACTAGTTTCAGAGTAAAATAGGATAAAAAAAGAACCCAATTTTCAGATTGATTTTTTGTCCTCAAGTTATTTCATCTGGGGATCTCCCTTAAAAGGAGAACATTCCTGGCACACAAACCCTATCCTCTAAATCTTTTTTATTATTCACTACTTTAAAATCTAGGCCAAATTTACAGACCTGAAGTGATCCTAAATCTGCCTTCTATCTTAATGTGACTTGTTTTCCCTCACAGCACTGCAGTGGATTGTAATGGGTCCATATCAGGTAATAGATTCTGATCTACTCAACCTCTGAAACACTAATATCTGAAAGGGAAGTAGAAAGAAAAGTTATTTCCTTCATTTTTCTAGAAGTTAGCCACCATGGGGGAGAGAAGGTTGATAACAAATTTGTGCAGGTCAATCAATTTTTAGAATTTATTTGCAAGGCTGAGTAAATTCAAATTAAGTATTTCATCCAAGGAGTTCAAAATGTTCCACAATTAATGTTTGATAGCACGCATTTTTATTCCAGTTTATAAAATAAGCAAGTTCAGGCAAAGACCATGATTATGTCACTTGTTTAATCTCCTACCACTAGTCTGTTGAAGACCTGAAATGAAATCACTATCTCAATCCTAAAGGGGTATGCTCTTTGCAAGTATACTTTTAAGCTGAAAGGCAAAACCTCATAGTAAATTATTATAAAAGTGAAATATAAAGATATTAAGTCAACATTTGTATTAGTTGAATAGCAATACCAAGATACATTGACAGGTTTCTAAAGTATTTAAAAATCTGTTTAATAATTCAAACATTTTATTTCTCCCACATTCTGCTTTCCTTTGCTTACATATTCATTCTACATACATAAGAAATCTAAGGTGATTCCTTATTCAAACAGCAAGAAAAGCATAACTTTCAAAATGAAAGTACCACATTCTACATATTATAATAAGATTAAGTCACTTTATCTTCATTTCAGTATTATTTTGTAACTTCAGTTGTGTAGAAACAACTTATCTTCCAGATGTTCCCAGTGTAATAATGTTCACATTGTGATAATGATGCCTATGGTATTTTAAAAATGATTTCTTATTATAGGCACTGGGATGGTTAATTTTATGTGTCAACTTGTCTAGGCCACAAGGTGCCCAGATATTTACTCAGTATTATTCTGGGTATATCTGTGAGCATGTTTTTGGATGAGATTTTTATTTGAATTGGTAGACTGGCTAAAGCAGATTGCCCTCCCTAATGTGGATGGGCCTTAATTCAATCAATTTAAGGTTTAAATAGAACAAAGGGCAGACTTTCCCACCAGTAAGGGAGAACTCCTCCTCCCTGACTGCCTTGAGCTGGGACATGGGTCTTTTCCTTCTTTGTATTCAGCTGAAACGTCAGTTCTTCTTGGGTCTCAAGCCTGCTGGCATTTGGGCTGGAACTTATACCAGCAGCTCTCCTGGGTCTCTAGCTGGCCAACTGCAGATCTTGGGACCCTGGAGAACTCTGACTAATGTGGACACTCTTAGATGGTAGATCACCTATTTGAATAAGGAATTTTAATCAGAACTAGTGAAAAATTAAACTTTAATGGTAGAGTTTAATGGTAGAGTTTTTTGGTGGTTTTTTGATCAACTGGATGTAGTTTCACACAATTTTGTTACATTTTTAACATTCAGAATTTATAAACATGATCTCAGGCAATGTGAACATGTAAACAGGTGAGGAATCATAGAGAAATGACTACATTTTGAAACTACAAAGAACCTAAAAATCCCAAAGCCCCAAGGTGATTAACCTGAGCTCCACATAAAAAATTTAGGAGATCTGTGAACCTGGTGGACCAAAAAAAAAAGCATTTTTATTTTTACTCAATTCTAACTGAAATTTAACCTTTCATTCAAATGTGAAGAGGCCATAAACCCAGTAGTATTAGCATTATCTGTAACTTGTGACCAAATGAAATGAGGCATCTTCATATCACATTTCAGTTGTTGGATAAACTCACCACTAATTTGAAAAGAAGAAAGTTATGAGATACATTGCTGGATTTGGGTATTTAATGTGTTTAATTTTTTTAAGTTTATATATTACTAAAATGCAAATTTGTGTTCTTTCATATTTAGCTAACTGAACTTTGATATAATTGGTTTCTTTTGTCATCCTGTGTATTTTAATTTAAGCATTTTAAAACATTATTTCTGAGAATGGGTCTATATAGGGTTAACCAGCCTGTCAAAGAGTTCCACAGGGGCGACCTCTCCTTGCAAAACAGTTTTATTTTACAAATTAGAAAACTGAGGCCTCAAATCAATACAACAAGGATTTGATCCCGGTTCTTTTCACTCCAAATGCAATGCTTTTTCCTCTCTACCATGCTTATACATGCAGCATACAGACCACATTAACGCAGGTGAACATCCTAATCTTAAATGTGTTCTTCCTAGGATTCTAGTTTTGTTTTGTTTTTAAGTCATATTAAATTACTGGATATGGTTGTAACAAACTGTATATCTGTGGCATCTCTTCAGTGCTTGTATTATGTGTTCTTCATTTACTTGGTATGTATTTTTATGCCAGTGTGTCAAGTTGCTATCTAGTACGTACTTCTTAATAATGAATTGCAGATCTCCTCTAACAATCTTTGAGAGGAAACAGGAAGTTATGTCTACTAACCTTCTTTAATATTTTAAACTAGAAACTTAATTTATCCTTAACACCAGCATCTGATATTGAGTTCCTTATACATAAAATATACTTTCAAAATGGTAAAAATATTTTAAAAAATCAATAAATATCTCGCAATGGCTTTTTAAAAGACTAAATTGAGTAGGGGAAAAAAAAAGTTTTTATCTTGAAGTGGCAATTTTCAACCCATAAAATGGGACTTCTAAAATCTCCAGTATCTCAAGGTTTCTGCAAAGTTTTAACAACCAACTCACAGGGTGTTAACAAAGTATTCTCAGCCTTAAACTGTGAAGAATTGTTATTCCTCTGGTATATACAAGTAGAACTGGCAAACTGAAAAACACACTAATTCTCATTTCATTCTGTTCATTTTTAAAACTGTAATCTTGTTATCGAATGTAGAAAAATATAACTTTATATGTGAAATAATTCAAACTGTATTTAAAATATATTTATGAACTAATGAATGTTTTAAAGATCACTCTGTAAAGGTGCAAATGGAGAAGAATAAAGACATTTGCCCTTGTTTTTACTGTAACTTCTAACTCATATTCTCCCCCATGCCAAACTCTCTTTCTTTTCTCCTTCCACTTCCCTGACCAACTTCAGCTCCCTGACCAAGAGGCACATGATGGCAGAAGACCTATTTCTTTTTTATTTCTCTCCACTTAAGGCTTTGTGTAACAATAAAAACTGGTGTGTTATTTTAGAACTATAAAAGTATTCACATTTCAACCACTCTGTTGGGTTTAAATAAAAATCTCAACTAATAAAATAAAATAGTATCCACTATATGCTATCTTATACCACAATACATTCCAGATGAACCCTTCTTTTAAGTGTAAAACTCTGAATCATAAAAGTATGGAGGAAACAGTAGAAGATAATTTTAATAAACTTAGAGTACAAAAGACAAACTCAGAAGACAAAAAAGATTGATTAGTCCAACTACATGAAATTATGGCTTTTCTGCTTGACAAAAATTACCATAAACAAGAACAATCGAAAACCTGGGGGAAAAGAGTCAATGAATATGAACTGACATTTCACAGAAAAAAAAAATTATAAATGTTTTTTATACATAAAAGACATATAAAGTGTCCTTTATATTTACTTTACAAAAAACTTTGGCAACTTTGATTATAGATTGCATTGTAAAGGATGTGAGAATTCCAGTGCCTCATATATTGCTGAAGAAAAAAATTAGGACAAATTTTATGAAGGTTAAATAAATGATATTCTATTTATTCAATGGAATAATACGCTGTCTCTAAAAAAAAACAATGAAGGTATTTTTGCAAATGGAGAAAAACAATCTCTAAGATATAATTTTACATTTTTAATGTAAAAGATTAAAAGATTGTATAAGATGTTGTCATTTGTGTTTAAAAACAAAAGTAACATTAAAAAAGTATATGTATGTGCTCTAATCCAGCTGGCCCTCTATATCTGTGGATGTACTATGCCATTTCATATACGGGACTTGAACATCCTCAGAGTTTGGTATGGGACGGGGATGGGGAGTTGTCATGGAACCAATCCCTGCCGATACTGACGGACAACTACATACGCAAATACTATTTGCCTCTGGGGAGAGGTACTGGTGGGAGAAACAGGCTTAGGAGAAAGACTTTTCATTGTCTACTTGTTTACTATTTTTGAACTTTAAATCTGTGACTGAATCACCTGCCCCTCTCCCCTAAATTACATGTTCCAAATCCCCTCTGAACTATACGTTCTATGTTCCCAATTCTGAGATTCCCTTGATTGTAAGGAATAGTAGCAATTTAAGTTTTTCTTAAATAGTAGGAAAGAAATAAACCATCTAACAGCTATCTCACAGTTTCAGAAATGTTAACATTTTATAAAATGTCCACAAGTAGAAAGATGGGGTATTTAGAGTTGTATTGCTGACAACCTTTTAATATAAGAAGGTCAATTTAGTATCATCAAAAATGTATGTGGTATTGGGTAGGCGACAGATGAAAGTAACTGCCACTTTAGTTGATTAGGGAAGAAAAAGTTCTCATATAGAGGATTTGGGAATGGATACAACAGCATGAGACCTTTGCTGGGGTAGGGGGTTACTAAAGTAGGCATCCCAAATTACCAGGAGGGAATAGAAAGCCAAAAGACAGTGGGGAAAATTAAGAAAAAAACTCCATTCATTTAGTAATCATGATTTCCTTAAGGACCATTCTTATTTACATGGTTTGTGTGTGTTTATATTTTCTAGACAAGTATCAAATTATTATCAAAATATGCAAAGATGGACCACCTCACTTACTACAAGGAGACATTTACATAAGGATTTATCATTTACAAACAGACGTCATATTATAGTGCAACCCTGTGAGGGGAGTGAAACAAGTATTATTATCCCATTTTGCAGACTAAAAGCTTTGCTATCCTCTAGAGATGTAAGGATGGCAAATGGAATGACAGGTAGGGATTTCTAACTTAGATTGTTATGCTGTTGCCTCCCTCCCCCACTTACCCCCATCCCTGGTTCAATGACTTCCTGCTCTCCCAGCTTAACTAAGGAAATAAGGAAGGAGTTCCTCAATTTGTACAGAAAGAGCCGGTAGACTGCTGACTAATCAACTAAATTAAAATTCTTTCAGTTTAAGAGAAACAGCGACAAAAATAATTTACCAGCTAAAAAAACTCCATAAGATCCCTTTGGCACTTCTGTAATAGGTTTGCTGTTGGTCATCGCAATTACTAAACCTATTTCTTCATGAAATGCACACTGTATATAGAGTGACAACCCCAGAGCCCTTTCAAAAATGGTACTCTGATTATATCTAAATGAAACCATGAGCAGATTGAAAAGATAAAGCAGAAACATCCAAATTGTCCTTTGGTCAACACATTGGCTGAAAGCACACTTCCCCTGGGTACATTTTCTATAGGACCTTTAATGACCAAAAGGATCAAGATATAAATTTTACATCTCACTGAATGATAACAATTCTGGCTTCACAGTGCTGTTCCATGTTGAGGAATTGGCTGACATAACATAACTTCAGCTATTATTCCACCAGCCTTCTTGAGGTTTGTCTTAAATAGCTTCTCTTAGTCTCACAGGCAATGCAATTTTAAATAATCCAGTGTCAGCATTTTAATGATATATTCCAGCTGCCAGGCATTAAAAAAATTAACTGAAAAACCTAACTGGTTTTCAATTCAACATTAACTGTCTCAGGCTGCAAATACTTTTAATGAAAATTTAGTAACTTCCCTCAAAAAAAAAAAATCAGACACTTCAAAAAAGGTACATGCAAAAGGAAGGAAACATTGGAGTTACTCTGCATATATTTAGCATCATTCAGTAGACAGCAGAAGAAAGTTTGCTGTCCTCTCTATGACCAGGGTTATGGGAAGGTTGTAAATCAGGAGGGTGCTCTCAGGTTTTTTTTAAAGGTAATTCATTTAATTTTAGGAGGGCACAGGGGGAAAAAGCTGAAAAATTCAGACTTGGCAAGCAGGAGGGCAAAAGGATATGGATGGCAAACCATCACGTATTACCATTTCAAGCAAGTTAAGTGCTGAGAGTGAGAAGTTAGGTAGAGGAAATAACACCGTCAGCAGTACTATGTCTAACTCTGACAGATGACAGCATCATGGCAGAACCTTAAAGCCCTGGGCCAAAATAACTGCTAGCCTAGGGACAGTTTTGCTAGAATAAGTTCATCAGAGCTTTGTAGCCACCGTTGTGTCTAAGGAGCACTGTGCTTAGGATACTCAGACACTACACATGACTCTCACCCCCATTCCAATCCCCACATGTTAAGTTTCTTTGCACCAGACCTAGGCCCATTATTTTGGTCAGCATGTACCAGGAAGTCTCACACTTCTATCACTTGTTTTAACTTAATTTTCCTTTGTGTGAAAGCACAGAGTTCTAAACACTGGACTGCCAGGGAATTCCCCACTTAATTCTCAATTCTTTAACCCCAGTGCTGTGATTCCAAAGACATCAGCTTTCAAAATTCACTTTGGAAATCCCCTCTTCCCCACATCTGGAACTAAAAGCACTTTAAAATAGAGACTACTTTTATATGAGACTGTGTATTGGATTTGACATTTTGCAGGTAGACACAAAAAGCACACAAATGACCATTTAGCATACCCTCCTGCCATCTGCCACCATGACATCTCACTTGGATGTGGAATAGGTACTTCAAACTTAACTCAGCAAAGATTAAGTTCTACATTATGCTAAATGAAATAAGCTGGTCACAAAAAGACAAATACTGTAGGATTCCACTTACATGAATGCTATGGACTATATTGGGTCACCCCCCTCCCAAATTCATATGTTGAAGCCCTAACCTCAAATGTGACTGTATTTGGAGATAGGGCCCATGAGGAAGTAACAAAGGTTAAATGAGGTCATAAGGGTGGGGCCCTAATCTGATAGGGCTGGTGACCTTAAAAGAAGAGAAAGAGACACCAGAACTTTCTCCACCGTGTGAGGACACAGCAAGAAGGTGGTTGTCTGCAAGATAGGAAGAGAACTCTCACCAGGAACCAGCACCTTGACCCTGGACTTTTCAGCTTCCAGAATTATGAGAAGTAAATGTTGGTTGTTTAAACCACCCAGATGGAACTTGCCTGGTGGTCTAATGGTTGAGACTCCAGGCTTCCACTGCAGGGGGCATGGGTTCAACCCCTGGTCGGGGAACTAAGATCCTGCAATCCTGCATACCATGCACACTGAGCAGCCAAAAACAAAAAAAAAAACAAAAAACCCCAAAAAACAAACAAACAAAAACAATTAAAAAAATAAATAAAACCACCCAGTCTATGGTGTTTTGTTATAGCTGCCCAACCAGATTAATACAATCAAGCATCTAGAGTAGTCAAATTCATAGAGACAGAAAATAGAATGATGGTTGCCAGGGACTAGGGGGAGGAGGAAACTGGGGACTGGTTTAATGGGTATAGAGTTTCAGTTTTGCAGTGTAAAAAGTTCTGGAGATTCATTGCACAACAATGTGAATATACATAACACTACTGAACTGTACACTTAAGAATAATTAAGGTGGTAAATGTTATGTGTAGTGTATCTTACTATAGATAAAATTTTGATAAAAAATAAATCAAAGAAAAAATGTATTGATATCTTCTCTCAAATCAGCTCTTTTCTCAGGGTTCCTTAGATCCAAATATGGTCCCAACATTCACCCAGGTCCTCACACCAAATTTTTATAGTCATTCTGTACTATTCACTTTCTTTTGCCCCTTACTTGTAACTTAGTGTTTCTCAAACCGTAGCATTCAAGAGATCACCTGAGGGCTTGTTACAACACAGGTTGCTGGGCTCCATCCCCAGACTTACGATTCAGTCGGTCTGAGGTAGAGCTCAAGAAACAAGTACATAGAGCCTAATGTTCATAGCAGCACTACTTACAATAGCCAAGACACAGAAGCAACCTAAGTGTCTATTGACAGATGAATGGATAAAGAAGATGTATATATAAACCTAGCATGACACGAATAATTAGGCAAGGTGGTGCTCCTCTTTCAAATAATATCAAGAATGATTAGGTTTCATCTCTCAGGGTTGTCTACAAGACACATGCTAATAAGTAATCACAAAGAATTGCAAAAAGAGGTTAGCAAATAATGTAATAATTTGCACCCACTGCTATCTGAAAGAGAGGTAGGGGTTTTCAACTATAGACACTACTAGCTAGAAGTTTCTTTTCTGATAACTGAACGCTGTGGTGGATAGACAAATTACTAAGAGGATCACTTTGTCAATGAAGTTTGGATTTCTGTTTCAAATACATTCAGTTAAATAGCAATGTATTTCTTTGTTCTGACATTGAACAATAACTTAAAATAAGTTAAAAAAAAAAAAAAAACTTCAGGACTCACCAATAGATAGGGTCTTGGCTCACAGGAGCTAGAGCTGGAAAGTGTTTGAAAGCCCCTTGCCCTAAAGTGACTGGCTTTAAGCCAAATTGTGCTGCTCCCCAGGCCCTGAGGAAAATCTGCAAAAGACTTTCTTGGATGTGCATCACTAAGATTCAGGCTGCTCTCCAAGTCTGAAAGCACCACGGTGTGTTCTATTTAGACCGAGATAGCAGATTTAGCATAAGGTAAATAACAACTGATAGCACATAAATTGTATAAGTTTAAGCTAAGTTGTATTTTATATAGTTGTGTTTGTTAGTTAATTTCTTACTTTAAGTAATAGTGTTTTACTCTTATGCTAAATATGTAATATATGCAATCATTTGGGGGTTTTTGCTTATTTAATTAACAGGATTTGAGTCAGTAAGCCTACAATAAATTGTGTGCTCCTATATCACCAATGTAAACAATTTAATACCAGCCTTTTAGAAAGTCATTTAGCAGGATGTATTAAGTGCTTGAAAAAAAAATTCCTGTTCTTTGATCCAGTTACCTTGTTTCTGAGAACCTATAGCATATAACCAATCTAACAGAAGAGGAAAATTATTTACATAAAGATATTTACCATGTCATTATTTATACTATAATGTTATTTTTTGAATGTATTAAATATTATAAGTAGGGAATGAATATTAAAAGTAACCTAAATACCCCAAAAGATAAGTACTTAAATTACGACTCATCATATATCATCTAGCCATTAAACATAATCATCATAAAGGCTAGCAGCATGAAAAATGCTTTTGAAAACACAATATTGCTAGACTAATCCCTAAAAATATAAAACCTACCATGATCCTCCCTCTTAGTTTCAACTTTCCAAAGGCTTCCCATTGCGCTCAAAATAAAACCCAAACACTGAGCCTGGTTTGGAAAACCCAACCTGATATCTGGCTCCTGACTACTTCCTCACTCTCCTCTAGTACTGCACTCTCCCTCCCTCACCCACTAACATCACACACTAAGGATTACTTGATTCCACCATATGGAATACTTGCCCCCTGGTCTTTTCTTGGCCAGCTCCTTCAGGTCTTAATTTTTTTTTTTTTAATTTTTATTGGAGCATAGTTGATTTACAATGTTGTGTTAATTTTAGGTGTACAGTAAAGTGAATAAGTTTTACATATACATATATCCACTCTTTTTTAGATTCTTTTCCCATACAGGTAATTACAGAATATTGAGTAGAATTCTCTGTGCTATACAGTAGGTACTTATTAGTTATCTATTTTATATATGGTAGTGTGTATATGTCAATCCCAATCTCCCAATTTATCCCTCCTCCGCTTCCCCCTCCCACCCGGGTAACCGTAAGTTTGTTTTCTACATCTGTGACTCTATTTCTGTTTTATAAATGTCATCTCCTCCCAGAAGACCTCTTTGATTATCCAATATGAAGCAGTCAACCACTCACTCTCTATCATGTCCTGTTATTTTAATTTTCTACATAGTACTCTTATCATGTGATAATTTCTTGTTCACCTCTTCATTCATTTGTATATCATCAGGCTACTCCTGCTAGAATGCATACTCCGTAAGAGCCCAGATCTTGTGCAATGTGGCTGGTATATAGAAGATGCTTGATAAATATTTCTTGAATGAATGTGAGGGGTTGCAGAGTATGCCACCCCAAAATATGCTACATTGACATAAGGATTATTTTGAGCTGAAAGTAATTGAGAGGAAGCAGACAGGAAAAATTCTCTGCCTTCCTCCTCTCTACTAGGAAAGGCAAGGTGGTTCTTAATCACCAGGGACAACTCTAGACTCTTTTCAGCCCAGACAGATGGCACTAGAGGAATCTACATAACAAACCTTGCTAAAACAACCATTCCATTCTTTTCCCGACATACATTTTCCTTTCTAATTTGCTGCCCCTAAAAGCCTAAAACCCCTTTCCTTTGTCTTGTCACTTCTGTACAAATTCATTGTCCTTTGCAAAGATGCTCTATAAACCCAAGTTCTAACCACCTCTTTGAGTTACTCATCACTGAGTTCTCTTGTGTGTATGTGCAAATGCACACATTAATAAATTTTGTTTTTCTTTTGTTAATCTGTCTTTTGTCCAGTCTAATTTGCAGGGCCCCTGTCAGGGCATATAGGAGAGTAGAAGAAAAGCTGATTTCCCACCACCCCCCTTACAAATGAATTAATCAATACTAATATTTTTTTTAAAATAAAAACATCCTTTAAAAGAAAAATTAGATATATTTAAAGAGGACTATGTGGACATCTTTAAATGAATACATAATGGGCCTAGTTTTTAGGCTATAATATCAGCTACCACTACTACCTGAGAACAGCTTTTTTCATTAAAATATAAAGGATTCCCAAGGAAATTAATCATATTTTAGAGTTTTTCTTTTTGGCCATGCTGCACGGTATGTGGGATTTTATTTCCCTGACTAGGATCGAACACTTGCCCCCTGCACTGGAAGCGTAGAGTCTTAACCACTGGACTGCCAGGGAAGTCCAGAGTTTTGCTTTTCGAAACAAATAAAATTTTACAATGTCAAACATTTACAAAAACCTAAAGCAACATATAATTAAGAAATAAACTATTAGTTCACTATGTAAGTATAACAGCTATACAGAGAAAGAAAAGATTCATGTGGGATATAGCTCTTTGGGAAGATTTCATGGAGAAGACACAACTCAAGGACAGACAGAAGTATTTGGACTCAGGGAAAATAAAAAGGATCCCAGAAACATTTGGGAGAAAATTTTTCAAGGAACTTTGAAATATTTTCATCCCTTATGACTTGCTTTTTTAGAACATTCTAAACCTAAATTATCCTAATTTCAATCATGTTGCTTAGAGCCAAGATAATACAGGACTGCAAGGAAATTCATATATATATACATATACATATATATATATGTATATATATATATATGTATATGTATATATATATTCTGAGAATAAAGATCTTTATATATATATATATATATACACACACACACGATTTATTCATTTTGGAAGTTTGAAAAGCTCCAACTGATATGTAATTGGTCAGGAGATATCCAGAATTTATATAGATTCTTTTTAGGCTTTAAGCATATTTATTCAGCATCTGCTACATTAAATAACAGTGATTTTGATATTTCTATTTACTTTCTGGGGCCTTGATAAGCATAGCAAATACAAACTGAACTATCAGCATAAATGGAAGATAGTTATTCAGATATAAACATGGATATTTCACAAACTGCCAAGACTTCTTTCTGCACACTGTTTTGAAAGGCAAGAAAGTAAAAGGAAAGCTTACATTTTTAAGAGTAGATTTAATTTGGTGCCATTTAATTCAGACCATAAAAGTTTTAAAAATGATAAAATATATAATAACTAAAACCAATTTGTCACCAGCAGTATCTTTAAAGTGTACCTACTTAAAATTAAATAAGATTATATTGAACTCTATTCCCCACTGAATCAAGCAATTAATTCCAGGAATTTCTGACATACCATTAGTATATATTTGAATCCCCAGCTGTGAAAAATGATACAATGCATTATATTCATCAGTGTATGTTTCTAAATTTAAAAAGTGGAATAAAAACAAGACATAAGCAAAGAGGAAATTTTAATATATTGTGTAAAGCGTGCTTCACATCTTGTTATAATTTTATTAAATATTTAGCTGTTAATATAGCACTATAAGACTGTACGGCAAGAGCGCACATATTAATAGAACATTTCTTTAACAACTTATAAAAAAGAAACATGCAGATTTTGACAAGCACATAATATGGTAAATCTCAGCAATATGAAAGTTAAGCTATATATTTCAACATAAAATGAATGTTCAACATTTGAAAATAGCAGTAGTGGAAATAAAGTCATTTAATAGGCAGAATTGCCCCTAGTCATTTGCAAACTACTGAAATTTTGCATGTAAAATTTAATAGTCTATTTTCTTTTTCACTAGAGGGCTTATTGAAGAGAGGAGAAAAGAGCAAATATGAAGAAATTATGCATTAGTGAGTATTCTGTTCTTCTAGAAACTTCAGATAAAGGAATGACAACACTTTTACCCTGTTGCATTTCCAATGGACTTCATATTTCTACCTAACAAACATTTTCTTAACAATCATTCTGATGCTTGCTTTTGCATTACAGCTACGAAAAGTTTGGTTATAAACAGTCATTATTTCTAATATATATATTGTATTCACCTATTTTTACACAGTTTAAAAATTTGCACAATTTATGTACACATACACTTTTAAGCTAATAAATGATACTATATAAATCACTAGCATAACAATGTATGGCCATAAAAATTCCACGTTTACCACAAAACAGAATTAGTATACTAAGGGATACCTAGGAAAATCATTCCATCCTGTACAGATTTTGTCATATATAAAGTGGTATAGCAGAGAATAATTCACACTCTAAGGGATGATACTTCCCAATTTCAATGAGACCCTTAACTTAATTGTATGAGGAAAGATTTGAAGACTAGAAATTGTTAAAGAAAAATGTGAAGCCAGAAAATGTTGTCACTCCATAGGTCTTTTATATCTCCAATTAACCAAAAATAAAGGATCTGATTAGGAATTACAGAAGACAGTGTATTTCTGGCTGTTGTTGTTGCTTAAGCTAAGTCATCCTTATGCTACAACACTGACACTCCTGTGAAACCTTGGTTGCTGGGGCCTCATTGCCGCTGCTCCCGGTACAATCGCTCCTAAAGTGTCTGTCTCTTCCCAAGACTAAGGATCTTATCCTTGTTACTTTTTCTTGGTTGCCTGGTTCAGATCATTAAACTTTCAAGAATTGCCTGAAGTTAAGCAAAATTCACCTGCACCTCACCAAACGCACCATTAAGTCAGTGACAAGAACACACACATACACACACACATACACACACACAAAATAGCTCTCCAAATGGATTCTATGTCAAAAATGTTTTTTTCAGATCCAATTCCTAATTACTCCAAATGAAACCTCCAGAAAAAAATCCATTTTAGGACAGTCTGGAATTCTTTAATATAATCTCTCCTCTGTTTTGAAAAGCCATTGCCATTAAACCAGTCTGGTGCCTGTGTTTCTCCCAAAGGAGATGGCACCAGTCAAATGTTTTATTTTATTTTATTTATTTTATTTATTTAATACATCTTTATTGGAGTATAATTGCTTCAGAACAAGGTTAGTTTCTGTTGTACAACAAAGTGAATCAGCCATATGCATACATATGTCCCCATATCTCCTCCCTTTTGAGCCTCCCTCCAACCCTCCCTATCCCACCCCTCTAGGTGGTCACAAAGCACCAAGCTGATCTCCCTGTGCTATGCGGCTGCTTCCCATTAGCTATCTATTTTACATGCGGTAGTGTATATATGTCAATGTTACTCTCACGTTGCCCCAGCTTCCCCCTCCCACCACCCCTGTGTCCTCAAGTCCATTCTCTATGTCTATGTCTTTATTCCTGCCCTGCCACTAAGTTCATCAGTACCATTTTTTTTTTTAGATTCCATATATATATGTTAGCATACGATATTTGTTTTTCTCTTTCTGACTTACCTCACTTTGTATGACAGACTCTAGGTCCATCCACTTCACTACAAATAACTCAATTTCGTTTCTTTTTATGGTAGAGTAATATTCCATTGTATATATGTGCCACATCTTCTTTATCCATTCATCTGTCGATGGACATTTAGGTTGCTTCCATGTCCTGGCTATTGTAAATAGTGCTGCAATGAATATTGTGGTATATGTCTCTTTTTTGAATTATGGTTTTCTCAGGGTATATGCCCAGTAGTGGGATTGCTGGGTCATATGGCACTTCTATTTTTACTTTTTTAAGGAACCTCCATACTGTTCTCCATGGTGGTTGTATCAATTTACATTCCCACCAACAGGGCAAGAGGGTTCCTTTTTCACCACACCCTTTCCAGCATTTACTGTTTCTAGAGTTTTTGATAATGGCTATTCTGACTGGTGTGAAATGATACCTCATTGCAGTTTTGATTTGCATTTCTCTAACAATTAGTGATGTTGAGCATCTTTTCATGTGCCTCTTGGCTATCTGTATGTGTTCTTTGGTGAAATGTCTATTTAGGTCTTCCGCTCATTTTTTAAATGAATCGTTTGTTTTTTTGATATTGAGCTCCAGGACCTGTTTGTATATTTTGGAGATTAATCCTTTGTCCATCGTTTCATTTGCAAATATTTCCTCCCATTCTGAGGGTTGTCTTTTCGTCTTGTTTATGGTTTCCTTTGCTGTGCAGAAGTTTTTAAGTTTAATTAGGTCCCATTTGTTTATTTTTGTTTCTATTTCCATTTTTCTAGGAGGTGGGTCAAAAAAGATCTTGCTATGGTTTATGTCAAAGACAGTTTTTTCCTATGTTTTCCTCTAAGAGTTTTATAATGTCTGGTCTTATATTTAGGTCTTTAATCCGTTTGGAGTTTATTTTTGTGTATGGTGTTAGGGAGTGTTCTAATTTCATTCTTTTACATGTAGCTGTCCAGTTTTCCCAGCACCACTTATTGAAGAGGCTGTCTTCTCTCCATTGTATATTCTTGCCACCTTTATCAAAGATAAGGTGACCATATGTGCGTGGGTTTAATCTCTGGGCTTTCTATCCTGTTCCATTGATCTATATTTCTGTTTTTGTGCCAGTACCATACTGTCCTGATTACTGTAGCTTTGTAGTATAGTTTGAAGTCAGGGAGCCTGATTCCTCCAGCTCTGCTTTTCTTTCTCCAGATTGCTTTGGCTATTTGGGGTCTTTAGTGTTTCCATACGAATTGTAAAAATTTTTGTTCTAATTCTGTGAGGAATACCACTGGTAGTTTGATAGGGATTGCACTGAATCTGTAGATTGCTTTGGGTAGTAGAGTCATTTTCACACTATTGATTCTTCCAATCCAAGAACATGGTATATCTCTCCATCTGTTTGTATCATCTTTAATTTCTTTCATCAGTGTCTTATAGTTTTCTGTGTGTAAGTCTTTTGCCTACTTAGGAAGGTTTATTCCTATGTATTTTATTCTTTTTGTTGCAGTGGTAAGTGGGATTATTTCCTTAATTTCTCTTTCTGATTTTTCGTTGTTAGTGTATAGGAATGCCAGAGATTTCTGTGCATTAATTTTGTATCCTGAAACTTTACCAAATTCATTGATTAGCTCTAGTAGTTTTCTGGTGGCATCTTTAGGATTATCTATGCATAGTATCATGTCATCTGCAAACAGTGACAGTTTTACTGCTTCTTTTCCAATTTGTATTCCTTTTATTTCTTTTTCTTTTCTGACTGAGGTGGCTAGGACTTCCAAAACTATGTTGAATAACAGCGGCAAGAGTGGACACCTGTGTCTTTTTCCTGATCTTAGTGGAAATGGTTTCAGTTTTTCACCATTGAGAACGATGTTTGCTGTGGGTTTGTCATATATGGCCTTTATTATGTTGAAGGAGGTTTCCTCTATGCTCACGTTCTGGAGAGTTTTCATCATAAATTGGTGTTGAATTTTTTTCAAAAGCTTTTTCTGCATCTATTGAGATGATCATATGGTTTTTATTCTTCAATTTGTTAATGTGGTGTATCACACTGATTGATTTGCATATATTGAAGAATCCTTGCATCCCTGGGATAAATCCCATTTGATCATGGTGTATGATCCTTTTAATAGGCTATTGGATTCTGTTTGCTAGTATTTTGTTCAGGATTTTTCATCTATGTTCATCAGTGATATTGGTCTATAATTTTCTTTTTTTGTGACATCTTTGTCTGGTTTTGGTACCACAGTGATGGTGGCTTTGTAGAATGAACTTGAGAGTGTTCCTCTCTCTGCAATTTTTTGGAAGAGTTTGTGAAGGATCAGTGTTAGCTCTTCTCTAAATGTTTGATAGAGTTCACCTGTGAAGCCATCTTGTCCTGGACTTTTGTCAGCAGATTTTTAATTACAGTTTCAATTTCATTACTTGTGACAGGTATGTTTATATTTTCTAATTCTTCCTGGTTCAGTCTTCGAAAATTTTACTTTTCCAAGAATTTTTCGTTTTTTTCATGGTTGTCCATTTTATGGTTGTTAGTATGTGCCTTATGTATTGAGGTGCTCCTATGTTGGGTGCATAAACATTTATAATTGTTATATCATCTTTTTGGATTGATCCCATGATCATTATGTAGTGTCCTTCCTTATCTCTTGTAACAGTCTTTATTTTAAAGTCTATTTTATCTGATATGAGTATTGCTACTCCAGCTTTCTTTTGATTTCCATTTGCATGGAATATCTTTTTCCATCCCCTCACTTTCAGTATGTATGTGTCCCTAGGTCTGAAGTGGGTCTCTTGTAGACAGCATATATATGGGTCTGGTTTTTGTATCCATTCAGCCAGTCTGTGTCTTTTGGCTGGAACATTTAGTCCATTTACATTCAAGGTTATTATCGATATGTATGTTCCTATTACCATTTTCTTAATTGTTATGTGTTTGTTTTTGTGGGTCTTTTTCTTCTCTTGTGTTTCCTGCTTAGAGAAGTTCCTTTAGCATTTGTTGCTAAGCTGGTTTGGTGGAGCTGTATTCTCTTAGCTTTTGCTTGTCTGAAAAGCTTTTGATTTCTCAGTCAAATCTGAATGAGGTCCTTGCTGGGTAGAGTAATCTCGGCTGTAGGTTTTTCTCTTTCATCACTTTATGTATATCATGCCACTCCCTTCTGGCCTGCAGAGATTCTGCTGAAAAATCAGCTGATAACCCTATGGGGATTCCTTTGTGTGTTATTTTTTGTTTTTCCCTTGCTGCTTTTAATATTTTTTCTTTGAATTTAATTTTTGTTAGTTTGATTAATATGTGTCTTGGTGTGTTTCTCCTAGGGTTTATCCTGTATGGGACTCTCTGTGCTTCCTGGACTTGGATGACTATTTCCTTTCACATGTTAGGGAAGTTTTCAACTATAATCTCTTCAAATATTTTCTCAGTCCCTTTCTTTTTCTCTTCTTCTTCTGGGACCCCTATAATTCGAATGTTGGTGCATTTAGTGTTGCCCCAGAGGTCTCTGAGATTGCCTTCAATTCTTTCATTCTTTTTTTTTATTCTGCTCCTCAGCAGTTATTTCTACCATTTTGTCTTCCAGCTCACTTATTCATTCTTCTGCCTCAGTTATTCTGTTATTGATTCTATTGTATTTTTCATTTCAGTTATTGTGTTGTTCATCTCTGTTTGTTCTTTAGTTCTTCTAGATGTTTGTTAAACATTTCTTGTATTTTCTCTTTAGTTCTTTAGTTTGTTTGTTCTTTAGTTCTTCTAGATGTTTGTTAAACATTTCTTGTATTTTCTCATTCCGTGCCTCCATTCTATTTCTGAGATTCTGGATCATCTTTACTATCATTACTCTGAATTCTTTTTCAGGTAGATTGCCTATTTCCTCTTCATTTATTTGGTCTTGTAGGTTTTTACCTTGCTCCTTCATCTGTGACATATTTTTTTGCTGTCTCATTTTTTTTTCCTTTTTTTTTAATTAGTGGGATTGTGTTCCTGTCTGACTGGTTGTTTGGCCTGAGGCTTCCAACACTGGAGTTTGTAGACTGTTGGGTAGAGCTGGGTCTTGGTGCTGAGATGAGGAACTCCAGGAGACCTCAGTCTGATGAATATTCCCTGGGGTCTGAGGTTCTCTGTTAGTCCAGTGGTTTGGACTCAGAGCTCCCACCGCAGGAGCTTCAGCCCAACCCCCAGCTTGTGAACCAAGATCCCACAAGCCACATGGGGTGGCAAAAAAAAAAAAGGAGAACAATAACAAAGTAAAAAATAAAATTAGACTAGGAAACTAACAGATATGTTAGAAAAAATATAAAAATAAAAATATAGATGAAACAACTGGAAGGTAAAACAGAAACACAGTAGTACAAAAGAGGAGGAGAAAAAGAAAAAAAAGGTGGAAAAGGCGTTGGCTGTGGAGGGCATAGCCTAAGCAGGGGCGAGGTTTGGGCAGTGTGTGGGGCCTATGCTTAGGACCCACAGGGCTGGAAAAGGCCCTGGGGGATGTGGGGGCTGGGGCTTAGGCTCAACAGAACAGAAGGGGCCCAGGTGTACCTCCCACCTCTGGTCTCAGAGGGTGGGAGACTCACCTTGGAGCCCAGCAGGCTTCCTGGGTTTTAGTGGTCAGGGCAAACACTCTCTGCTCCTCTCCTGCTCCTCCAGTCCTGGAGGTCCCCTCCCGCCTGCCTCTTCTGATCACCCCAGCCTCCCTCCTATGCCCCCAGGACCCACGTGGCCTGGAGGGGGCTTTGGAGGGCAGGGGACTGGCCTGGGAGCTCAGCAGGCTCCCCCGAGCCTGAGTGGGCAGGGCAAACGCCCTCCACTCCTTTCCTGCTTTTCTGGTACTGGAGGGCCCCTCCCATCTGCCTCTCCTGTTCTCTCCCGGCCTCTCTCCTACGTCCCCAGGACCAACCCAGCCCAGAGGGGACCTCCGAGGGCATAGGATCTGGCCCAAGAGCCAGGAAGACTTTCCTGGCCGATTGGGCAGGGGAAATGCTGGGCCTGCTCCCCCCGATCCGAGCTCCTGAGGGTTCCTCCAGGCATGGGAACCCCTCCCCCATCTCAGCCATCCCTCGGGGCACCAGTCCTGTCCAGCCTCCACTTCTCCTCCCCTTTCATTCCCTCATGTCCTACCGGTTCTCTTGGGGGTTCTTCCCATCTCCCTGGGCATCAGGGTCCCCCACCAGCCTCCAGCAGGTGCCCTAATTATGGGAAGACATGAACTCTGTGTCTTCCCACACCGCCATCTTGACTCCACCCTTCCAGTCAAATGTTTTAGAAATGTGTGAGCTTCTCCTAGAATGGCATATATCTAGAGAGTCAGGCTTAACAGAATGCTTCCATATTTGCTGCCTTATTTGAAGTTTCCTCTCCAGAAATACTAAATTAATAACCACTGCATAACTAGAGGTTCTTAGTTCTTTGCCCTTTATTGTTTATATGAAATATGTTACTGAGGTGAGAGCAAACTATTCTGTCCAGGACGATTAAGAACACTGTAAAGATCCTTCCTAAACTGTCCAAATATAGGGCCTCTAATCACATCTTTCCTGTAATAAAGATTTAAAGTATCAATCAATACCCTTAAAATATGTTTATTTTATCAGTAAAGAAACTTAGTTACATTTCTTGCCATATATAGGACCTATAAGTCATAAATGTATACTATTTACTTTCATGTTTAGTTACACCCAATCAAACCACTATTTATTTTGTCTTAGAATCTACCTGCTTCCATGTATCTTGAAGTAGAAAATTGATGCCCCTCTTCCCCATTTCTCTTTTCTCTGAAAGACAATTTTTATTTGCCTTTCTATATCCAGGTTTCCAGTGCAGTCAAACCAGTTACCTTAGACTAAGTTTACACTAAAAGTCCTATTATGTTTTCCAGAGCCTCCCAAATACTTTTTTTTTTTTTTTTTTTTTTGGCCGTACACAGCATGTGGGATCTTAAGTTCTCTGACCAGGAATCGAACCCTGAAGTGGAAGCACGGAGCCCCAACTTCCCTGGACCACCAGGGAATCTCCCTAAATACTTTTGAAATATCATGTTGATAGTATGTTTTCTGACCACTCTGACTAAATTGTCAATGGCTATCTGTTGACCTTCCTGCCAACAAAAGCTCACAGCATGATAGAATCAAAAGAAGACTTGGATTTAAAACCATATTGGAATATTACATTTAAATAATCATACCAAAATAGAATATAATTTGGGGGAAAATTTCCAACGTTATATAATGCAAAAAATATTTTTAGCAGTATAAAATATTTTATCATGGGCTTGCTAGCTCCATTACTATTATTGCTATTATTAACATTTAGATGAAAAAAAAAGAATTTATCTTACAAATATGAATTTTAAACTGCTTAAAAGAAGATCTTACCTCCACAGTTCAGGGTATATCTCAGTCTCCAAAATGCAATATGAACAGGGAGACCCAGCCCAGTCTGAACCTAGATTAAAATGGAACAGGAATCTCCAGAGTTCCTTTAATTATTTGGAGCTACCCTGTCAAAGTGGGAAAATGATCTTAAAGAAACAGTTTAGAGCCATCTGATGGATTTTCTGGGCTCATAAATGCAAAAGTGCCTTAGGTCTAGACCAGTAATTCTCAACTAATTTTCAAACCCCAATATATTTGTAAGTAACAAGAACTCATTAAGCAAATAAAGGAAAAGATTTTCACAATCTCCAGAGGGAAAGAACAGGAACAGTATAGGTAGACTTAAAAGTATCCATCCTGTTACACTTTTAATTAAACCCCTTAAAGCTGGTAAGTCTCTTCCAGTTTTAAGTCACTGATCTAGACCCCAGAGCTGTGGGAAATAGAGCATTAAACAGAGTGCTGCGGCTAACAGAAAAATATGTTGTTTAACGATTTATAGCTTTAACTATTACTAATGAGTTCAACTGGAATAATAAGCACCATTTGGGAGAAAGAGCAAAGACAAAGAATAATCAAAAGAGAAAACTACACTATAATGAAAGTGGGAGGTTAGAAATGCCAGGATATACTTAGATGATACATAGAGCTGCATTAATCATTTGTCAAAGACTTAATAAAAATCATATGTTTTCTACCATAAAACCTTCTTGAAATTAGACATCTTAGCTGTGTAAGATAAATATTATCTAACAGGGAAATAAAAGATAGCTATACTCTATCACAAAGAAACTATACTCTAATTTTTGTCAGGTATTCACATAGAGCAAATATAACCATTTACCTCAGAAAACCCCAAAGTGTAAAATAAAATTTTCATTACAGATGACATTTCTAAAATTCCGATAAGTACTGGAAGCATGATAAAAAAAAGTCTCAATCTAATTTACTCTAAGGAATGTATACAACATTATGTTCCATTGAAAGAAAATTACCATTTAATTTTGGCACAAGGGTTGTGTTTAGATCATTTGGGAGTGTTCTTAAAAGACTTTTGCAATTAAAATTGCCTCTATCATTTGCCAGCTCTGTACCTTTGGGTGGAGTGCTTTAACTATCTATGCCTTACCTAATCACTAAATGAGATTAATAATAGTGCTTACTTCCTAGGGTTAATTTCAGGATTAAAATGCATAAGAAAATATTTTATAATGTATATAGATAAGAAATGTTGCTCCCCAAATGTAAGATGTTAGAATTGTTATTATTAACAAAAGTAAAATTAAATACCTGATACCTAATTTCTGTCATGAAAAAGATTCTGGATTTCTGTCACACAAAGAGAACATAATTCAGAGCTTCAAACGAACCCTGGTAGTTCACAAAGCTCCGTATCAAACTTTGCATTGCATTTAACCACTTTTCCTAGAGAAATCATTACACATCTTAAAAGATACTAGGAGAGAAAAAGGATTATTCATGGGGTAATAATAATGAATGGATTTCTTTAAATTACATTCCATTTATTCAAGGGTTTAAAAATGTTAAGGAGCCAGTTAGTTTTCCTATATTAATCAGAAAATAAGGACGATGGCTTATTTAGCACCTTCCATTTTTCAAAGTGTGCTCATGTTTATTATCTCCATTGAGTGTTATAATAACTTACAATCTATAAGTCTTGAAAACTTAAGTTCTTTCAAGACTCTCTGTGTTGCCCACACTTAACATATAATAGGTATTCAATAAATGTGTGAAAAGATAATTAGCTCTAATTATGAACATTAGTTTACAATAAGAAGAGTGAGAAATCAAATGTTCTATATATTATGGCTAATAGTGTATCAGAGATTTCAAATTCATATTCTCTGATTCTCTCTGAAAAACTGTACTGTCACTGGAAGTAGGATAAGAATTCATTATATGAAGACAAATTAGATAAGCTGTCCTAGTGAACTCAATTAAATTATATAAGTACAAATATATAAGGGTTTCATAGAGAGAAATAGCATACACACAGTATTTACAATGCTAAAAATAATTTTAGGAATAGATTTAATACCCAGAGTAGTGCATAAATTAAATATAAATAAATTGTAATGTCAGTTAATGGAAAATAACCCAATGGTTAGATGTATAAGTAAAATACTCACATTCGACTTTACTTAAAGTTTCTATTTTGGCTGTTCCAGATCTTAACAGAAGGGTGGTATGAGTATCATTTATAGAGTAATGGAAAGGGGCTTAAGCATCACATTATAGAACTACATGACAAAAAAAAAGGCAATGTGCAAGGAAAATAATTAAATGATGATCTCTAAAATTTTCATGTATAGATTACCAAAAATCCATTTAAACTATACTATAAATAAGAGAAATTTTTAAAAAGATATTAATTCAGAAAGAGAGCAGAATCCTAGATTGCTAGACAATCCAGATAACTAGCAATTTGGGGGAACACAAGGCAGGCATTCCCTTGTCTAGGCTGTGTTGGGAGTAATAATCAGTACAGACATTAGAATCACCCTATGAGCCTTTGAGTTTGTTAATTCCCATCTATGAGTCACCCATTCATCCTTTAAAACTCTAGTAAAATATAATCCACTCCATCAGCATTAATCATACATTCCTCTGCACATTTATTCCTCCAATAGACTTCTCATCACATTGAAAGCCACAACCAGGACTATTTATATCTGAATCACCAGTGTCTAGCACTGTGCACTCTCCTTAGTATGCACTTATGACAATCATTTACCATGCCATTCAAATATCACAATGACATCTGTGAAGCCTTCCCCTATCCATTCAGCTGGTAGCAATGCTCATCAGATCGCAGTGCCTTAGGACTTAATCCACCAGCCCCTACCGCCCTGCTGCCCCCTTAGCTTAAATCTCTCTATGCTGTATTATAGTTATTGCTTCTGTGTTTAACCTGTCTTACCAAATCTGCACCAGCCACTTGAGTGCAGAGGCCTGTATTATTTCTCTTTGTATCCTCTGCAGTATAAATTGTTCTGTATTACAGACAGTAGGTGCATAGTACAGATTTTGTTAAATTCGCCATTATATATATAATGATATGTAACAGTTAATACATAAAATAAGGGCTAGAAATGCAAAACCTAGATAACAGTGCTTAAATATCAAAGAAGTAAAACTTTTATGTCCATATCTTTCAGGACTTTGACATATTCAGAACACTAATATTCTTGTTTGTGTAAGCTGGCATTTAATAGCTTAGTTCAACTTTTGTTAAACTAACGAGCCTTAGAATGCAAAATACACGTTAAAGTACGGACTGAGGTTTGCTAGCATCAGGATAGCATGACAGTAAATATTTAACGTTATAGTAAATAGAGAATGCTTTGCATGCCAGATACAATGCTTTCAGCAGTTTATCCCTTATTAAACAATGAAAGAACCAACAATATTATTCAGGCTGTCAAGTGTCTGCAAACACTACCAACAATGTGTAATAGCATAAGAAAAATAAAATAGGACAAGCAAACATAGAAGCTGTGGAAATCATTCATTTCTTGACAAGACTGAAATATATTCACTTTCAGGTACCTGAAATTTCAAGAAATTTGCCATCACTATTAGATATGTAACGACCTGGATATAAATCTAGTACTTTAAAACTAACTAGACCAGTCAGTACTACCAGTGCATAAGTGAATGGCTACTCTAGGGTTCTTCTTATCATTGGATTTATAAGGGGATTTCCTTTTAATTCTGGACTTTTGCTACTTACTAGCTCAGTGAGGTTTTATAAGTCATGTAAGCCCTCTGATTCTGTTTTCTGCCAAATGAATATAATAATAGCTGCTTGGCCTCTTCACAATGGTGTTGAAAAATCCAGTTGGCATATGGAAACTTCTTGAATATTTTTATTTGCTATACAGATATTTTAAAATATTATTATTGACACTGTTACTATTATTGCTATTCTAGAGTACTAGGAAAACCATTCTACCCAAAAGAATCTTCACATTGCTTGTAAATCTGTCCTTCGATATTAATTTGTTTAGAGGTAAGGCTTTCCAGAGATGACTTGGTTGAACACTAAATTGTGCAGGTATCTTGAATGGGGACCAAGTAAAAAGCTAATTTCAGAAGATGGGCGGACTAGAGTATAGGCAGAAATGACTTGGCTAGGTAAGCACTGGATTTTCAGGCACACTGGAGTTGAGGAGGACATGATTACGAAGGGGAAGAGAAAAGGCATTCAAGGTTGTAAAAAAGAGGGAGAGAGAACGGAGGCAGAAGGGTTATTGAAAAGATATCATAGGGAAATATGAAATGCAATTCTGATTCCTTCGAATTCCAAGTGGAGAATAACTATAAGACAGTGTACAAATAATTTCTATGGAAAGAAAGTAATAGCATATCATACAATTATTGTAGAGATTCAATAGTTTAGTGTCTATATGTGGTAGAAAAGGGAGATAGGAAAGACCTCATGAAGAAGGTAAGGGAAAATTATTTTTGAGAATAAAGTCCACCTGTAGCTAGAGAAAGTCCACCTGGACCTAGAGAGTGCAATACAGAGTGAAGTAAGTTAGAAAGAGAAAAGCAAATATCGTATAATAACGTATATATGTGGATTCTAGAAAAATGGTACAGATGAACCTGTTTGCAAAGCAGAAATAGAGACAGAGACGTAGAGAACAAATGTATGGATACCAAGGGGGAAAGGGGTGTGGAAGGTGGAATTGGGAGACTGTGATTGACACATATACGTTATTGATCCTGATGGGAACATACTGTAAAGCACAGGGAACTCTACCTAATGAACTGTGGTAACCTAAATGGGAGGGAATTCCAAAAGGGAGGGGATATGTGTATGTGTATGGCTGATTCATTTTGTTGTGCAGTGGAGGCTAACACAACATTGTAAAGCAAACATACACCAATAAAAATTAAAATAAATAAATAAATAAATAAAGTCCACCTGTGTTCACACATTTTAACAATCAAGACTTAGAACTGAGGCCATCTGTGTCAACATGACTTAACTACTGGCTACAGAAAATTCCTGCCAGGAAGATAAGCCTGTAAGCCGTTAAGTTAACATTACTGTTTGCTTCAGGAATTTTTTGCAAATCAATTTATCTAGACAAATAATTTCCTCATTAGGGTAAACAGCGTATTCAGCAAAAATAACTTACTCATAAATTTATCAATACCCTCATTTTGTTTTTTCTAGCAATCCTCAACTTATTCCAGTTTATCCAATGCCAACCATTTCTGCCCTTGAAAGACCTGCCTTCATCCACTTGAGCCCAGAGCCCTGACAATGTTGAACTTTATCTGAGCCTTGTCCTCCCACTCTTTTCTGGAAATCCCTCCTTTTAATTGTGTTCTGAGAAAGGATGAATCACAAAGGACTGCCCTGCTGTCAGGTATTCAGAGACCCCACTGCCTCCACCCTTCAGATAAGACTTCCTTCCAGTTTCCCTCTTCATTTGCCTCCATAAAACCCCAGGCTTTCTCCCTCTTCTTTGAGAGGTGCCTCATTAATCAAAGTTCTCCGTATGACAATAGCCCAAATAAAACTGAAACAGTGGACCTCAGATTGGGATATGAACCCATGCGCTGGGACTCGAACCTGGCCTAAAAGCAAGATTGGGACTTGAACCCACAGTCTTTTAATTGAGATCACACACCTGGTTTCAGGACTTAATGAAGCTCAGGTTCTTGATGTCTCATCACAGAAAGAATTCAGTGGGAGACAAAGTGATAGGTAAGAAGTGGATCTATTTAGAGAGAAACACACTCCACAGACAGAGTGTGGGCCATCTCAGAAAGCAAGAGGCAACAGGGTATGGGGGGGGGGGTTGTCAGTTTTTATAAGGGTGAGTAATTTCATAGGATAATGAAGGGAGGGGTATTCCAGCTATTTGGGGGAAGGAGCGGGGATTTCCAGGAATTGGGCCACCACCCCCTTTTGACTTTTATGGTCGGCCTTGGAACTGTCAAGGTGCCTGTGGGTGTGTCATTTAGCATGCTGACATGTTACAATGAGTGTATACTGAGGTTCAAGGTCTACTGGAAGTCAAATCTTCTGCTATCTTGGATCTAGTTAGTTCTAACCAGTGTTTGTCATGTCCTATGGCTATGTCATTCTTTTAAAGGTTGTGCCCTGCCCCCTTCCCCCCTGTTTCAAAACCATCTCCTTAATTCCCTGGTGCATTTTGTGTTTAACACCCCTAAACCCTATAAACATCCTCCCCTGACCTCACGTTCTGAAACGCTATTAACAGTCAAGGTGATACTTTTTTCTCACTGCAGTAGGTCTAATAAACTTAATTTTGTTTGATTAATAAGTCATCCTTGTGGTAGTTTTGTGATTCAGCTGTCAACAATGTTAAGGTAAGCCTTCAAAGATGCAAGAGGAGTTTGGGTATGTAGCGATAGGCAGTATGGGATTTATCACTAAATTACCTACCTCTTGGTTTGTTTAGCTAAACTACCTGCCTCTAATCCTGACTTAACTGCATTTGTAATAAGCTTTGAAAATCATTTTCTTGCTAAAGATAACTTTGGATCTTTGATGCTATCAAAGTAACATCACTGAAGCTGAGTGTCTGACACTTTCACTTCTTCAACAGTTGCCCTGCTTTAGTAAATGGCACTGTCATTCATTCATCCTGTTGCTCAGTCCAAAAACCATAGACTCTTCTCTTTCCCCTATATTTCATATCCCATTTATCAGCAAAGCCTTCAACTCCACTCTCAAAATGCATCTCACCAGCCCAGAGGAACCTCCCTGGTCCAAACTACTATTGTTTCACCTGTTCTCACTGCAGTGTCCTCGCATCCAGCCTTCCTGCTGCCTCTCCTCCCAGAACCTCCAATTCTTACTCAGCCAAAGTGAGCTTTAAAAAAAAATGATATCAGACCATGTCAATCACCAGCTTAAAGCCCTACAATGACTGCTCCTTCGACTTAGAATAAAATCCAAACTCTGCCATGGCCTCTAAAGTCCTATGGGATCTGTGCCCTATGCTCCCTCTAACCTCATTATTACTGCTTTGGGCATTTAGTTGCTCTATCCCTGACTCATTGGCCTCCTTGTTCTTCCCCAACACACTCCCACTTCAGGGCCTTTGTGCTTTGTTTCCATAAGGATCATTTGCTCACTTCATTCTGATTTCTGCTCAAATATCACTTTCCTAAAAAGGCCTTTCTGGATGATACTGAAATAATACTCCTTACTATATGCTCCTGGCCTACTTTATTTTCCTTCATAGCATATATGTCTGAAATCTGAAACCAAAATAATTTCCTATTCCTGTGTTAAACATCATGGGAAACAGGCATATTTTCCCATCCCTGTGTTAAATAATTCTGGAATCAAATTTACTTCGTTGTCCCTGTGCTAAATAATTCTATGGTGAAGTATAATTTTTCCTTCTGTTTGAGAACAAGCAAAATAACTGAGCTGCTTACTTAAGGAAATGCCTGTTCAATCATAAACAGCTTAGTTATCAAGTTTTGCTTGAAGACTCTAACTTCACTGTGCCCTTTAGTTCAAAGTAATTCCGTCACAGATTCTCCTCTATGCCAACCAGCTCACCATATTGCAAGACCCACCTTAAAATTACCCAGTTCAGTCCTAATACCCTATAAATATCTTGTTCTAATTTCCCATTCAGAAGCCCAATTATGGTTCTGTTTAGGTGGTAGTCAACTTTAATATAGAAATTCAATGAACTTAGCTTTGACTGACCAGAAGTATTTTTTTTCCTGGTGGTATTTTGGAGAGTTACTCATTGCTAATGGTGGAGGTTCCACCAATATCCCATCAAGACTTGTGACGGAAGGCTCTAGGCTTCTGGACTCAGAATAGAATGCTTCCCTAAGGCCCTCTGAGGCCCCCTTTTGGGGATCTCTCCAACAGCAACAGTGATGTAGGTCTGAGCTCTGATATTATTTTTTTTTGATGATCTTCCAAATACTATGTTTATTTTGTCTCCTAGGAATGCAGAACAATGGTAAATCTTTATCTAATCAATTAGAAAATCACTACTTTTAGTAGAAAAACACAAACTACCCTTTTTTTGCCTGTTCTTGTCACTTTCTGTTGTGAATCTATATAACCCAGGTAATTTTGTCTTTGAACCATGGAGTGAACAGTCAGCATGGTTTATTGTCCCCCTGAGTAGAAGAAAGGAAGCTCTTTTAAGGTTAGTACTGAAATGAAGCAGGACCATGTGGGGGATCCTGGGCACAGAAGCCTTTAAAACAGTTGCTAATTGGGGAAGGGAGAGTATGAAAAGACAAGGGAGGAGCAGCCAAGAAACGACAGTGCAGCTTTGAGACAGGGTCCTGGTTTTGCCTCAAGGTATACATATAAAAATATCTTTGAGCTCTTCATAGAACTAACACCCCTAACAAATGGAAGATGTTAGCATTCTTCATTTCAGAGAAGAGACCACCTGAGGCCAGATTAAAGGAACCAGAAAAGCTCATCAGGAGACTACCTGAGACCAGATTAAAGGGGTGTAGGGCCTGCACACACCCTGATCCTTATCAACAACCCTGCCCTTGAATCATAGCTATAAAACTCCTCACCAAATCTGCCCAGGTTGGGACACACAGTTTTGAGGGGCACCAGCCTGCTCTGTCCCCCTTTGCCTGGCAAAGCAATAAAGCTATTCTTTTCCATTTCACGCAGAACTCTGTCTCTGAGATTCAATTATGCACAGCTGCACAGAGGCTGAGTTTTCAGCATCGGTACCTAGACTGCCTTGGTTACCACATTAGCCCTGGTACCTGGAGGAGTGCTGTTATATAATAGGTGTTCAATAAATATCTGTTTACTAAATGAAAATCTTTTCAGATATAAAATATTTAACAACTAAAAAATAATTTTTTTAAAAATTACATAAGATGCACCTTTCTGAATTTCTCAAATCACAATTTCTGACTAGGGAATTATTTGAAAAATACGAATGGAGAAAAATGGAAGAAAATCTAATTCATTTATATCTACCTGTCTACATATTGTTACATATCTGTAAATTTCAATGGTAAAATATAAGGCTTTAGTCAGTGGTTGCTGGAGAAGAAAGTTTGAACAAGCCTACGCCCTATGCCCTGTCATATGGAGATCACATTTTGTGTGTGATGTAGATTCCCTCACATTTCTTAATTTTCCCTGGGATTGGCAAACTAGAGCCTTCCCTGCCTTAGAGCTAGAATATACTTTTTCTGCTTCCTCAAATGTCTATTTTTAGCTGAGGAGGAAAAAGATAATGTTAATATTTTATTCCCCACTTTAGATTACCTTAAAATACATTGATGGAACATTATACTAAAATAAAAAGGCAAAAATTAGTTAAAGCCAAATAATATTTCAAAGTCAGAGGATTTTATCAATATACCAATATATAAAATAAATACAATCAATGATAATATAATTGGGATATTCTCTCTGTATATGTTAACAGAGTATTACCTCTTCAGAAATTCCCCTGATTACTGTCACTGACATTACTTATTCTATGTTCCATTTCCCAAAGTACTTTAATAATACTTAATGGAAACAATAACTTTCTGATCTAGGTTTTTAAAGTTTCACAAGCAAATGGGTATCTAAAACAAGAATTCATGGCTTGAAGTTGCAGGCATATCACCCTTGCCAGTTTAAATCTGTTAAAATTATTTTTCTGTACATTTACATATATAAAAGACATCAATAGACTATATGGAACCCACCAATAAGATGAGTCAGATACTTCCTATTCAAATATTTAACCTTATCACTAGCATTTTTCCTCCAACTCCATATATGCTGAATATATTCAAATTTGTTTAGACATCAGTAAACAGGAAGCTAAACTTGTTAACCTTCCATGGTCTCTCCTAACCTCATCATTAACACTATATCTTATTTCAACAAATATGGCAAGATCAGCTAGTGAGATCCTGCTAGCAACATCTAAATTTTTATTTTAGGAAGCTAACAGCAGAGGATTTCCTAAGGTATGTTTCTTCTGCTGGTTCTTTATATCTTAAGCTAGTACTAATTCAATTTTTTGATGTAGTTTATGGTATTTTGAAAGCCACTGCTATTTTATGATTGCTAATTAATGTTGTCATTTGTATAATAGAACACTGAGGCATAGTTGTTAAAGTCAATATAATATAATTTAATTCATTTAATTCATTATCTAACTGTCCTATATTTATTGTGGACATAGAGAAAAATATAACCTTCCTGAAATCAATCTCTGCTGTTCCCCCACACACAAAGCAAACAAAGTAAAATCTCAGTGCTAATAGTGCAAGGTACAGTGATATAATAAATTGACAAATTCATAGGCTATCTTCTCTATATTGCCCAAAGTACTACTGATTTATTTTAATATACAAAATATGGTTTGACAAGCAGTGATGTTCAAGGAGAGTCTTACTTTGCCACTCAGCTTTATATTCTTGAAAAAGTTACATATTGAGTCTCAGTTTCTTCATTTCTCAAAGGATAGTAATAGTGTCTATTTTCACAAGATATTTCACAGATACAAATGCATATCTCCTAACCTAGAGTGTGGATCATCAGAGCAGCCCAATGAATAAAACACATTCTTTTTTTAACAAGATAAAATGAGTAAAGAGCAGAGGTTTATTTTTAAACTCTGGTATACCGAGGTCCCTCAGTATATACCCTTAAAAAGAATCTATCTTTTAATTTAATACTTTGAATAGTAACTATTTACCATGTATTTATTACAAGCAAATACCTCAATCTCAGCTCTCCACTAAAATTAGGTTGAGCAAATAAGACTTTCTACATATTGTCCCATTTAATTGTCACAACCATCTTAAACAAAATGGGTAGTGACTTGCTTTTAGAGGTGAGAACATCCTGCAATCCCACTCCTGGGCATATGCCCAGAGAAAAACATGGTCCAAAAAGATACAGGCACCCCAACGTTCACTGCAGCGCTGTTTACAATAGCCAAGACATGGAAGCAACCTAAATGTCCATCAAGAGAAGAATGGATAAAGAAGATGTGGTACATATATACAATGGAATATTACTCAGCCATTAAAAAGAATGAAATAATGCCATTTGCAACAACATGGATGGACCTAGAGATTGTCATACTCAGTGAAGTAAATCAGACAGAGAAAGACAAATATCGTATGATATCATTTATATGCCGAATCTAAAAAATGATACAAATGAACTTATTTACAAAAAAGAAATAGACTTAGAGAACAAACTTATGGTTATGGTGGGGAGGGATAGTTAGGGAGTTTGGGATTGACATGTACACACTGTTATATTTAAAATGGATAACCAACAAGGACCTACTGTATAGCACAGAGAACTCTGCTCAATATTCTGTAACAACCTAACTGGGAAAATAATTTGAAAAAGGGTAGATGCATGTATATGTATAACTGAATCAATTTGTTGTACATGTGAAACGAACACAACATTGTTAATCAACTGTACTCCAATATAAAATAAAAAGTTAAAAAAAAAATTTAAATGCATGGACATATATACACTACCAAACGTAAAATAGATAGCTAGTGGGAAGCAACTGCATAGCACAGGGAGATCAGCTCTGTGCTTTGTGACCACGTACAGGGGTGGGATAGGGAGGGTGGGAGGGAGGGAGATGCAAGAGGGAAGAGATATGGGAACATATGTATATGCATAACTGATTCACTTTGTTATAAAGCAGAAACTAACACACCATTGTAAAGCAATTATACTCCAATAAAGATGATAAAAAAAAATCAAAGTTATATAGATTAAACAACAATTAATAAAATTAACCAAATAGAAAACTTCACCTCACAATGAAAGAATATGAAATATTTACCAAAATCGACAATTTAAAAGAGCATATATTCAATCATTCAAAGTATGTTTTTTGGTCGCAGTGAAATTAATAAAAAGCATAAATTTAAAATGTTAAAAAAAAAAGAGACACAATAACAAGTGTTGGTGAGTGTGTGAATAAAATGGAATCTTTATACATTGTTTATGGGAATGTAAAATTGAGCAGACACTTTGGAAAACAGTTTGGCGGTTCCTACAAAGCCTAAACACAGAGTTAGTAAATGATCTAACAATTCTACTTTTACATACATATGCAAGAGAAATAAAAACATTTTAATGCAAAAAAAAAAAAAGTTAAAAAAAATTTTAAATGCCAAAAAATAAATTAAAAAAAAAAAGAATCATATAAATTAGGTGCTTATGGTCAAAAAGTTACACGTGGTAATACCCAATTTAAACCTATGTTTGTCTGTCCTTTCAATTCCAACATACTTTCCCTCAAATATTATTCCATTGATTAGATGGCACAGAAAGTATAATAGCTTATTGTTGATAGCTTACCATTTGCCAAATACATGGCTAGTTAATCTTGATTTTTATTTTAAGCACTCTTCAAGGTCTCCCTGTTCTCCTTGGATTTTTATAGAAAACGAAACTGAGGTTCACAGAGGTCAGTAAGTAATACATGACCATTAAGTGGCAGAGCCAGAGTTCAAACTGAGATCTGCCTGGTTCCAAAACCCATGTACTGATGGTGTGAACAGTGAAAAAAGTTGGGGCTTTGGAATCAGACCAATCTGGGATACGGTGTCAGGTTTGCCATCTGTCAACTCTATTAAACCTCATTGGGCCTCAATTTGGGCTCCTAAAAAATGGACATATTAGTGCATTTCTCATAAGTTTGTTGAGAGAATGAAATGAGATATATATAACACACTTAACTGATTGCTTAAAAGCTAGTACATTTAAAGGTAGCTGTTACATTATCAGCCTCAGGAAGAGGTGAGGCCGTAAGGGCTGGGACAAATTAAAAATTATTCCCAGGCTTCCAACCTGAAAACCAGGTGGTCCCATTTTCCAAAATTTAAAATATATAATCCTATAATACACAAATATGTCATTTTTTCTCCTGTTCATATCGCTTTCTCACCTCTGAAGAGGGGTTCATATATCATGTGACACGCCATTATCTCCCACAACTAATGTAGGTACACCCACTGGAAATGGACTGACCAGTCATCTTTTTCATTCCTAGAATTTGAGATTAAGACATCAAAAGTGTGGCTAGTCATAGTTACAGGTATGGGAGGTGTAAGGCATTTTAAACTACTGGCTTGTAGTCTTTTCTGACTATGTATACTCTGTTAAAGAAATAGAGAAAGGCGACTCCTGGAAAGTAGCAGGAGAATAAACGAAAATTCCGAGGTAAGCTGAAATGAGAGAAATGATGGAACAGAAAGATAGAAAGCACATGGTTGATAAACTGTCAAGTTTCTGAGAGGTCAGGCTGTATTTTCTAAAACTGAGTTCCTTGAGATTGTTATCAATCCTTTTCAACAAATGTTTTCAATTCTCCTAACTCAATGTTTGTTTTTATAGCCAAACAATCTCTAAACAGGGGGAAAATATGAAATATGTGGACATTGTGGTTGTCCCGCCAACATCCGATTTATTATCTGTCATTATATAGCAGTCCTGTGACTGTGTGGGACTGCTCACCACAGTTCAAGGTGTGGATCCTGACAGGTTGAAGAACTTGCCACAGCAACTGGTTAGGGAAGTAGTCAGCCACCTTCTTTTGGCCAGGAGGGTTTTTACCCTGAGGGCTTTGGAGAAAGTTCTCTTGCTCTATGAAAAGAACTCTTTAAAGGTTTGTTTTCTTTCTTTTTGAACAGTGTAAATGAAGAAATAAAACCTAGAACTATTGCAACTATTGTGTAACATTCAAAGAAGCCTATTTGGGAGCAAAGCTGACTCTCAAAGAACCATAGAGCCAAAAAATTCTAAAGAAAGAGAGCCAAATCAGCTTTTCCCAGGTGTATAGTCCTAACTACTTCTGAGCCAATAGATCTCCTTTATTGTTTAAGTAGCCAGTTGAGTTGGGGGTTTGTTCATTAAAATGAAAACATCCTGCCTGGTACAGGAGAGAGGAAAAAGGATGAGGAGACATAAAACAATGAGGTCAGTTTGGAGCATGGTGAATTTGACAATCTTGTAGAATATCCAGGTGGTGATTCCCAGATTCCCAAAACTGATATACAGCTTTGGAGTTCACTGGAGAGATCAAAGATGGCAATATAGGGGCTTTCCTGGTGGCGCAGTGGTTGAGAGTCTGCCTACCAATGCAGGGGACACAGGTTCGAGCCCTGGTCTGGGAGGATCCCACGTGCCGTGGAGCGGCTGGGCCCGTGATCCTCAATTGCTGAGCCTGCGCGTCTGGAGCCTGTGCTCCGCAATAGGAGAGGCCACAATAGTGAGAGGCCCACGCACCGCGATGAAGAGTGGCCCCCGCTTGCCACAACTAGAGAGAGCCCTTGCACGGAAACGAAGACCCAACACAGTCATAAAAAAAAAAAAAAAAAAAAAAAAAAAAAAGATGGCAATATAAATTGGGAGGGTCATAAGCATAAAGGTGGGAACCGAAGCCCTGGGAATAGTTGAGGTCATCCAGACAGGACACATTTAGGACTAATTGTGTGTTATTTTCTTTTAGTCACTAGTATCATTTGGCTCAGACGAAACTTACCTTACATATTATTTTTTTAAAATAGGTTTCACTTGCATTTGAAATGTTTCAGAACCATCTAAAAATTAAAACTCTTGGAACTCACAGAAACTCTACTATATAGCAATAAATATGCAGTTGTTTGAATTGCTTTTCAGAATGACATGTTGGAATTTAATGCTAGGGATTTTCTCATATAGGATATATATTTAAGGATTTGAACAGAAGGAATAAGTATTAGTTTTGCTATTACTATTTACCAGAAGTACAATTTGCAGATGTAACCTTTACCTGGCATTTATTTTTTTACAGTTCACTCAGTTTTGAATTCTATGTTAAATAAAGAGTACATGTGAATTTATTAATTCCATTGACAATTATATATATATGATATATCTATATGTCTGTCTGTCTGTCTATCTGTACTAAAACAATAAAAAACACTATAGATTTGAAGTTTCTACAGAGTTTATTTTGGAAGAAAGGCAGATTTCTGCTTGCTGCTTATAATCCCCAAATGTATATCAGAAAAACATATTAAAAAAGGAAGAAAAAAATATTTGATTGATATAACCCATATATTTTCTTTACTGCTAGCATGAATGTTAGATCAGAGAGGGATGCAGCACTACTAACACTGGAAAAGGAATTTTAAAAATAAAAAATAAAAACACTGAAAGAGAAAATGGAGAAGGGATTAAAAAATAAAAGTTGAGGGGAGAACAGTTTACAAAAAGTATAATTACTGGAGATTGATTCAAGATCGCAGAGTAGAAGAATATTCACTCACTCCCTCTTGCGAGAGCACTGGAATCACAATGACCTGCTGAACAAACATCGACAGGAAGACACTGGAACTCACAAAAAAGATACCCCACAACCAAAGACAAAGGAGAAGCAGCAATGAGATGGTAGGAGGTGCGCAATCACAATAAAATCAAACCCTATAACTGTTGGGTAGGTAACTCACAAACTGGAGAACAATTATACCACAGAAGTCTACCCACTGGAGTGAAGGTTCTGAGCCCTACATCAGGCTTCTCAACCTGGGAGCCCGGCAATGGGAGGAGGAATTCCCAGAGAATCAGACTTTGAAGGATACCGGGATGTGATTGCAGGACTTCGACAGGACTAGGGAAAACAGAGACTCCACTTTTGGAGGGCACACACAAAGTAGTGTGCGCATCAGGACCCCGGGGAAGGATCAGTGACCCCTTGGAAGACTGAACCAGACCTACCTGCTACTGTAGGAGGATATCCTGCAGAGGTGGGGGGGTGGCTGTGGTTCACTGTGGGGGCAAGGACACTGGAAACAGAAGTTCTGGGAAGTACTCCTTGCTGTGAGACCTCTCAGAGTCTGCCATTGGCCCCAACAAAGAGCCCATAGTCTCCAGTGCTGGGTCACCTCAGGCCAAACAACCAACAGGGAGGGAACTCAAACCCACAAATCAGCAGAAAAGTGGAATAAAGTTCTACTGAGCTCTGCCCACCAGAGCAACACCGAGCTCTACCCACCACCAGTCCCTCCCATCAGGAAGCTTGCACAAGCTTCTTAGATAGCCTCATCCAACAGAGGGCAGACAGCAGAAGCAAGAAGAACTACAATCCTGCAGCCTGTGGAACAAAAACCACATCCACAGAAAGAGAGACAAAATGAAAAGTCAGAGGACTACATACCAGATAAAGGAACAAGATAAAACCCCAGAAAAACAACTAAATGAAGTGGAGATAGGCAAACTTCCAGAAAAAGAATTCAGAATAATGATAGTGAAGATGATCCAGGACCTCAGAGAAAGAATGGAGGCAAAGATCAAGAAGATGCAAGAAATGTTGAAAACAGACCTAGAAGAATTAAAGAACAAACACCTAGAAGAATTAAAGTACAAACAGAGATGAACAGTACAATAACAGAAATGAAAAATACACTAGAAGGAATCAATAGCAAAATAACTGAGGCAGAAGAATGGATAAATGACCTGGAAGACAGAATGGTGGAATTCACTGCCACAGAACAGAATAAAGAAAAAGAATGAAAGAAATGAAGAAAGCTTAAGAGACCTCTGGGACAATATTAAATACAAATTAAATTCACATTATAGGAGTCCCAGAAGGAGAAGAGAGAGAGAAAGGATCAGAGAAAATATCTGAAGAGATTAGAGTCGAAAACTTCCCTAACATGAGAAAGGAAACAGCCACACAAGTCCAGGCAGTGCAGAGAGTCCCAGGCAGGATAAACCCAAGGAGAAACATGCCAAGAAACATAGTAATCAAACTGACAAAAATTAAAGAGAAAGAAAAATTATTAAAAGCAACAAGGGAAAAATGACAACTAAAATACAAATAACCTCCTCTAAGGTTAACAGCAGATTTCTGAGTAGAAACTCTACAAGCCAGAAGGGAGTGGTACGATATATTCAAACTGATGAAAGGGAAGAAACTACAACCAAGATTACTCTACCCAGCGAGGATCTCATTCAGATTCGACTGAGAAATCAAAAGCTTTACAGACAAGCAAAAGCTAAGAGATTTCAGCACCACAAAACCAGCTCTACCACAAATGCTAAAGGAACTTCTCTAAGTAGGAAAAACAAGAGAAGAAAAGGACCTACAAAAATAAACCCATAACAATTAAGAAAATGGTAATAGGGACATACATATTGATAATTACCTTAAATATGAATGAATTAAATGCTCCAACCAAAAGACACAGGCTCGCTGAATGGATACAAAAACAACACCTATATATATGCTGTCTACAACAGACCCACTTCAGACCTAGGGACACATACAGACTGAGAGTGAGGGGATGGAAAAAGATATTCCATGCAAATGGAAATCAAAAGAAAGCTGGAGTAGCAATACTCATATCAGATAAAATAGACTTTAAAATAAAGAATGTTATAAGAGACAGTGAAGGACACTACATAATGATCAAGGGATCAATCCAAGAAGATATAACAATTATAAATATATATATACCCAACATAGGAGCACCTCAATACATAAGGCAAATGTTAACAGCTCTAAATGAGGAAACTGACAGTAACACAATAAGAGTGGGGGAATTTAACACCTCACTTCCACCAATGGACAGATCATACAGACAGAAATTAATAAGGAAACAAAAGCTTTAAATGACACAATAGACCAGATAGATTTAATTGATATTTATAGGACATTCCATCCAGAAACAGCAGATTACACTTTCTTCTGAAGTGCACACGGAACATTCTCTAGGATAGATCACATCCTGGGTCAAAAATCAAGTCTCTGTAAATTTAAGAAAATTGATATCATATCAAGCATCTTTTTGACCACAACACTATGAGATTAGAAATAAATTACAGGGAAAAAAATGTGAAAAACACAAACACATGGAGGCTAAACAGTATGTTACAAGAGATCACTGATGAAATCAAAGAGGAAGTCAAAAAATACCTAGAGACAAATGACCATGAAAACACAATGATCCAAAACCTATGGGATGCAGCAAAGGCATTTCTAACAAGGCAGTTTATAGCAATACAATCCTACCTCAAGAAACAAGAAAAATCTCAAATAAACAATCTATCCTTACACCTAAAGGAACTAGAGAAAGAAGAAGAAACAAAACCCAAACTTAGTAGAAGGAAAGAAGTCATAGAGATCAGAACAGAAATTAATGAAATAGAAACAAAAAAAAAACAATAGCAAAGATCAATAAAACTAAAAACTTGTTCTTTGAGAAGATAAACAAAATTGATAAACCTTTAGCCAGCCTCATCAAGAAAAAGAGGGTGAGGACTCCAATCAATACAATTAGAAATGAAAAAGGAGAAGTTACAACAGACACCACAGAAATACAAGCATCCTGAGAGACTACTACAAGCAACTCTATGCCAATAAAATGGACAACCTGGAAGAAATGGACAAATTCCTTGAAAGGTATAACCTTCCAAAACTGAACCAGAAAGAAATACGAAGCATGAACAAACCAATCACAAGTAATGAAATTGAAACTGTGATTAAAATCTTCCAAAAAAAAAGTCCATGACCAGGTGGCTTCACAGGTGATTTCTATCAAACATTTAGAGAGGAGATAACACCCAGCCTTCTCAAACTGCTCCAAAAATTGCAGAGGAAGGAATGCTCCCAAACTCATTCTACAAGGCCACCATCACCCTGACACCAAAACGACAGAAAGATACTACAAAAAAAAAAAAGAAAATTGCAGACCAATATCACTGATGAATATAGATGCAAAAATCCTCAACAAAATACTAGCAAACAGAATCCAACAACACTTTAAAAGGATCATACACCATGATCAAGTGGGATTTATCCCAGGGATGCAAGGATTTTTCAGTATATGCAAATCAAGCAATGTGATACACCATATTAACAAATTGAAGACTAAAAACAATATGATCATCTCAATAGATACAGAAAAAGCTTTGACAAAATTCAACACCAATTTATGATAAAAACTCTCCAGAAAGTGGGCATAGAAGGAACCTACCTCAACATAATAAAGGCCATATATGACAAACCCACAGCAAACATCATTCTCAATGGTGAAAAATGGAAAGCATTCCCTCTAAGATCAGGAACAAGACAAGGGTGTCCACTCTTGCCACTGTTATTCAACATAGTTTTGGAAGTCCTAGCCACAGCAATCAGAGAAGAAAAAGAAATAAAAGGAATACAAATTGGAAAAGAAAAGTTAAAACTGTCACTGTTTGCAGATGACATGATACTATACATAGAGAATCCTAAAGATGCCACCAGAAAACTACTAGAGCTAATCAATGAATTTGGTAAGGTTGCAGGATACAAAATTAATGCCCGGAAATCTCTTCCATCCCTATACACTAACAATGAAAAATCATAAAGAGAAATTAAGGAAACAATCTCATTCACCATTGCAAGAAAAAAAAAAAAACACCTAGGAATAAACCTACCTAAGGAGGTAAAAGACCTGTACTCAGGAAACTATAAGACACTGATGAAAGAAATCAAAGATGATACAAACAGATGGAGAGATACACCATGTTCTTGGACTGGAAGAATCAAAATTGTGAAAATGACTATACTACCCAAAGCAATCTACATACTACCCATACTACCCAATGCAATCCCTATCAAATTACCAATGGCAATTTTTACAGAACTAGAACAAAAAAATCTTAAAATTTGTATGGAGACACCAAAGACCCCGAATAGCCAAAGCAATCTTGAGGGAAAAAAAAGGAGCTGGAGGAATCAGACTTCCTGACTTCAGACTATACTACAAAGCTACAGTAATCAAGACAGTATGGTACTAGCACAAAAACAGAAATATAGATCAATGGAACAGGATAGAAAGCCCAGAGATAAACCCACGCACATATGGTCACCTTATTTTTAATAAAGGAAGCAAGAATATACAATGGAGAAAAGACAGCCTCTTCAATAAGTGGTGCTGGGGAAACTGGGCAGTTACATGTAAAATAATGAAATTAGAACACTCCCTAACACCATATACAAAAATAAACTCAAAATGGATTAGAGATCTAAATGTAAGACCAGACACTATAAAACTCTTAGAGGCAAACATAGGAAGAACACTCTTTGACATAAATCACAGCAAGATCTTTTTTGACCCACCTCCTAGAGTAATGGAAATAAAAACAAAAATAAACATATGGGAGCTAATGAAACTTATAAGCTTTTGCACAGCAATGGAAACCATAAACAAGACCAAAACACAACCCTCAGAATGGGAGAAAATATTTGCAAATGAAGCAACTGACAAAGGATTAATCTCCAAAATATACAAACAACTCATGCAGTTCAATATCAAAAAACAAACAACCCAATCGAAAAATGGGCAGAAGACCTAAATAGACATTTCTCCAAAGAAGATATACAGATTGCCAACAAACACATGAAAAGACGGTCAACATCACTAATCATTAGAGAAATGCAAATCAAAACTACAATGAGGTATCACCTCACACCAGTTAGAATGGACATAAGCAGAGAATGTAGAAACAACAAATGCTGGAGAGGGTGTGGAGAAAATGGAACCCTTTTGCACTGTTGCTGAGAATGTAAATTGATACAGACACTATGGAGAACAGTATGGAGGTTCCTTAGAAAACTAAAAATAGAATTACCATATGACCCAGCAATCCCACTACCTGGCATATACCCAGAGAAAACCATAATTCAAAAAAACACATGCACCCCAATGTTCACTGTAGCGCTATTTACCATAGCCAGGTTATGGAAACAACCTAAATGCCCATCAACAGACGAATGAATAAGGAAAAGTGGTACATATATACAATGGAATATTACTCAGCCATAAAATGGAACAAAATTGGGTCAATTTTAGAGACGTGGACAGACCTAGAGACTGTCATACAGAGTGAAGTAAATCAGAAAGAGAAAAACAAATACCTTATATTAATGCATATATGTGGAATCTAGAAAAATGGTACAGATAAACCAGTTTGCAAGGCAGAAATAGAGATGCAGATGTAGAGAACAAACATATGGACACCAAGGGGGGAAACTGGGGAGGGAGGGGTGGTGGTCGTGGTGGGATGCATTGGGAGATTTGGATTGACATATATACACTAATATGTATAAAATGGATAACTGATAAGAACCATATACATAAAACATTTTTATTTATAAAAATAAATAAAAATTTAAAAAAAAGAAATTTTGAAAAATGTATAATTAATTTCTCATAATAGGAATTTCTGGCTATGTCTTTATGATGAAAACAAAACCAAGGGCATTTTGAACAGCAGAGAAAATAAGTATAATCAACTTTCAGAATAACTTTCTACTTTGTGAAGATATTAACTTTGATATATAAAATTGACATTTTTAAATCATTTACTTGAATGTCCTTATACCAGGCATCTTGCCATCAACTTAAGTGGAACTTGCCCCATTTGATAGTGAATACCTTATGTGGAAATTCTGAAAATTCTGTTACAATCTCCCAAATAAATATACCTTGACTTTTTGGATTGTTGTGTTTTTGCTTCTTCTTTAAGCTCTCCTTGGACTTCTAGTTATGTGATCCAGGCCTTGTGAAACTAATTAAATCTCAGAACCTCAATTTCCTCATTGCTAAAAAGAGGGAATTAAATCAATATATATATATATTTTTAAGAAGGAATTATCCCTTGAAAGTCAGAACTTCTAGAGGTAAATGGATGGGTGAAGTTCTTTGCAAAATCCCTATATCATGATAAAATACAATTTTATTTTTGAAAATAAAAACAGTGATCTTTTCATGTTATGAACTATAGAAATTTTAGCTCAGCAAGATCATTTTTGAAAACACACTGTCTTTTCAGTTAGTGCCCACCAGATGGAGAAGAAATATGTGGAAGGAATATGATTCCAAGAGGAAAACCCTATCAGAATCTCTCCCTGGTTACTGTTTACACTTCTCTCCTCTGCCTTGTGATGCAGTTTTGTACAGTTTGCTTGTGAACAATGGCCTCCCTACAACAGTATTCATTTCTGAAATATCACGACTGGACCACTGCATCTCTTGTATGTTCTGCTGGGTCTCAAAACTCTCCTTTCTAAAGAATTTGTTTAGAATCTCTTGTATCACTCATTTTTCCCCATACTCTCACTAACCAAAAATGCTTTGCTATGAAAACGTAAATATACTTTTTCAGGCAACACACCCACCCCTGTACAGAAGGCCATAACCTATCTCTTGAGAATCAACCAGATTCTGAACCTGTGGGTCTTCAACCCCTTAGGGAGACCATGAGATCATTATAAGTAGTCCTAAAATATGAGCATAAAGACTTATCTGGAGTATAAGTCAATTTATAACATGCGTATTACTGTTTTTCAATTGTGTGATGTGTATGTAATACAAATGTATGTACAGTGCATGTAATAAGTTACAGACACTTCATATGTTATATGCAGAATATTATAAAATGTTTTTGGGATTTACAATATTTAAATTTACTTTTAAATGTTGCTGAACTCAGTATATATCATGTATCATGGCCGGGAGATAGTAAAATACCTCCTTTATCTCACTGATTTGGAACTACCTGAAAAAATCACTCTTTAGAGTATTATTTGTATACTCTCTTGGATCATCTTTTTTATTGGTGGAATCAGAATTTTAGAGAGAGGTGGAAGGGGATAAGACACCAGCTAATCCAATATTCTTGATCTATTATTTACTTTCTCAAGTATATTTTGGCTAGCTGAGTAACTAGTAGTATTTTATTATAAGAAAATTGGGGGTGGTGGTAATCAGGCATCCAAGAAAGTATTACCCATGCATGATTTTCTAGATTATAACCAGGTATCTAACTGTCCATCTATACCTACAACATTGGTTGGTGGGCCTCATCAGCCACAAAGTCAGACTAAAAACAGGCCTATGTAGTATTCAAGTGAATGTAACAGCAGAGCTCTAACCAAGACTCCACTTAAAGGGCTTCAGCAAACACCAAGCCAAACCCAGAGCTCCTCCCACCTAGATTAGCTGTAGGCAAGTCCTTTTTCTTTCTTGCAGCAGATTCCTACCTGGCTACTCAGATGACCACCCCTCAGGCTCTGTTCATTCTTAGGTTTTTACTGCTAATCACTTCAAAGAAAAGAAAATAGTCCAAGGAAAGTGAAAAACCTCAGGGAAAAATAATCACAAACCTTTGGAAATGTTGTTCTGTTGACCCCCAAGCCTAGAAACTGTGACTCGATTTGCTAGGATAATAGCAAAGTCAAGTGGTCCCGGATGAATGATTGTGTTACTGAAAGTGGATTCACCCAAACACTACCTAAGAGTGAAAGTACTATGCATATGTTATCCCTGGAAGAAAGTTCCTCATTACTGCACATGGATTCCCAAAACCAATTAAGACAAAACAACAGTTATATTTTTATCTCTAGTTTTGTTTTTTAAACTTTGGAGACCTCTATTTGGAGAGTTCCTCTTTCATCAGGCCTCTGCCTAGTTGAGGAATGATGCCCCCTCTGGTCAGTTCCTCATCAAACCTCCCATTTGGATACATTTTATATATATATATATATTTTTTTTTCTTTTTTGAATTTTATTTTATTTTTTTATACAGCAGGTTCTTATTAGTTATCTATTTTATACATATTAGTGTATAAATGTCAATCCCAATCTCCCAATTCATGACACCATCACCCCCACCCCCACCACTTTCCCCCCTTGGTGTCCATACGTTGGATACATTATATATTTTATGAATTCATTTGCTCATTTAGATAGTCTGAAATAACATTAGATACATAAACTTTGGCCTACAGATGAAAAAATTTTTGGCCTTTAGAAAGAAAAGAATTCTTCACAGTAGAACAAGTTTCATTTTGTTTTTATTTTAGCTCTAATTTTAAGCAAAAACCTAAATGATTTAATCTGTGCAGACTTGTCAACTATTTTTGGAATGCGTAAAATGCTTAAAGAACAAGAAGAGGGAGTATGACTGCCAATTCCTCCTTCCAATTATTTAACTGTAAAACAAGGGTCAATTCTAGCCATCATCTAGACACATAGCCAATGATATTGTAAAGCACAGCTGCACTAATTGAAAATGAATTAGGGTGTTTTCTTATTTTATACACACACACACACACACACACACATCCATAAATACACCTTTTTGGTAAACCAAAACCTACTAAAAATTGCATGAATCACTTTTATGTTATTTTTTTCCCTTGTAGTAACACTAGTCCTTGTTGCAAAAAACATCAGTTAAGTAGTTCCAAGATTAGCATTTGACAAGAGTGTCCTCATTTATAAAAAGGCTAATACTTTACATTTTAAAGATCCTGGTTTTGAATTGTAGATTATTCTTTATAAAGGCTCCAAACATCTTGTTCTATATCACACAGTCCTGATAAATATTAAAATCAAATAGGGTTCTTAGAATACCTTCTCCAAGCCCAACAGAACCTGGATCAGCATTGGCTTTGATATCCCTGTAGAAAAAGGTTAATGCTAAAATACAACTTTTTAGAAAAGTAATGATGATGAATAGTGACAAAGTTATTGCCATAAGAATACATGATAATAATTTTTTAAAAAAACACCATAAATAGCAACTTTTTTTGAATGGTATCTTTTCAGTTATGTGTTCTATAGTCAAATGTTATAGGAAAATGCATAGAATAATCATACACTTTGAGGAGTACCTGTTATCACAATGAAGGCCCCGAGAAGTTTATCAATGAAAACAAAAAACTCACGTAATTTTGACTAATTCAGCTTTTCTCGAATGCATTTGACCAATAATTCCCTTTCTCATAGTCATTGGAGAATAAAGTTTGAAAAACACTACATTTGAGGAAGTCTAACAAACATGTTACTTTTTAATGTTTTGATTGTTAAATATATGGTTATTACTCTGACCAGAAAGGGTAGGGGGTCCCCGGAGAAAGAGAAGCAGGCATGGCTTTCTTGACATAAGAGAGTCATTTTGGGCCTAAACCATATTCTGACCTAAGTCTGGCCACAATGCTTGACCTTGAACAAGTCTTAGTAATATTGATCTTAAGAAAACAAAAGGACAGATTTATCCGGCAAGATAAGTAACAACAGCAAAGATAACAAATCAGTTGTAAAGAGTCCCAGTTCTATTTCAATGGTAAAGACTAGTCTAAAGTGCTGTCTTGAGCTGTTTTGCAGAATTTAAATCCCTCCTCAGGTACTCAACCACCAGATGAACTGAAATCTAAGGAATGTTGATGTTGACCTTTTCTGACCCTCCTGACTTCAATCAACTGAAACTTGGACTCTGCCTACCGCCCAAGCCCCTTCATGAATATGTATGTACTCATAGCTTAAGACTTCCCCAGTTTTGGTGTTGGGGAGACATTGCTTTGGGAAAGATCCCCAGTGATCTCCTTCCTTGCTACAAGTATAAATCTTTTCTTCTCCCGATCTTTGGCTTGGTTGTGTCTTTTAGCTCAACACCCACCTTTGGGTAACATTACTAAGTTATGAAATTATGCTTCAGTTCACATTCAACTGGATGTGTCCACAGCATGCTAGATTCAGAGAACAGATTCCAGTGAATTGGTATGTGGGCGGAGAAATGGGAGGTGGTGTAGAGGAAGGGAATAAGGGAATAATAAAATCCTTGGGTTCCACCTAAGCTAATTCTGAGCTTTGTCCTGCTTATCTTTATTAAAATGACCTGGATGAGTTTCCTTATTAAGTGGATAGATTTACATACAACTAGAAATAAGGTGATTAGAGGAATGTTAAAAAGCCATTGTAAATCGGATAATTTATCAAAAACAACCGGAATAAATTTCAAAAGCAATTGGAAGTTCAGTGAATCTATGTATCTATTACATATTATATGGATATTCTTTCTATCTATCTACTTATCTATCTATCTAGCTGTCATTTTCTATCTTAAATAATTTTTTAAATGAAAAAATAAAAGAAGATAGAGAATGTTCAGCTCCCTGTTCTCTTCTCTGTCAATTAGCATCTACGGGATTTGATCATGCCACCTTTTGCCACCATATACTTAGAGCATATTCCTCTTATTCCTAACAGCATCAGAGTTAGCATATTTCCCTGTCATTATTGATTTACATAGTTATTTCTCTTGTTACCATGTAAGCTCTGTGAGAAAAAAAAAAAAAAAGCTTTATTTTATTTATGTTTATATCAACAAAGACTTTTAGCACAGTAGGTGCTAATTTTTTTTTTAGTTGAATAAAGGGAATAAACTAAAGAGCCTAACTGTAGGAGATACAAAAATGATATAGGACATATAATCTAAATAGAGATGGTAATATGAAATTGCTTTAAAGAATTAAGTGGTGTAAACTGCATAAAGAAATCATGTACTAGAGTTGACCCTTGAACAATGCCACGTTAGGGGCACTGACTCTCTGGACTCCATTAAAACTTTACAGTCAGCCCTCCCTATCCGCAGTTCCACATGCATGGATTCAATTAATCATAGAGCATGTAGTACTGTAGTACATTTTTTTTTTTAACTGAAGTAGAGTTAATTTACAATGTTGTGTTAGTTTTGAGTGTACAGTTTAGTACAACTTTATGTTTTAAAAATCTGCATGTCAGTGGACCCATGCAGTTCAAACCCATGTTGTTCAAAGGTCAACCGTATTTACTTGTTATTTTTTCTGTGAAGTCTTGTGATTGACAGGATTTTTAAATGTATTCTTTACTTCATTCAAAGAAAAAAAATGTAGATTGCATAAAAAACGCTCATGATAAAGCTAACAAAAATTATAAGTTAGTAAGTAAAAGCCTAAGAAAAATAGATATTAGAATATTAAAGTGAAGACAGAATCAGATTATTATCCAAACTACAATAGAAGATAGTCTTCAAGTTAAGTTCATATCTTCCTAATGATCAAAACAAAAAAGAAGCAAGATCAGTTCCACCTCACATTATCCACTGATGACATCCAGAGCTGATCTTCCTAGAACTGAAAGGAAATCTGTAGGTAGATAAAAACAAATCTGTAGGCAGATAGGAAATCTGTAGGCAGATAAAAACAAAGCCATTGTGGGACGTCACATTCACATCAAATCACTTTCCAGGGACAGAGTTCTATAACATGACTTGAAATTGAGTGACAACATCATGTCAAGAAACAAGAAGTTTAATAAAGTATAGAGAAACTAAAATAATGTAGTTTGAGTATTTTATGCTGTTTTTAAATCTTAATCTTGATTGGGGAGATGCAAAAGAGTCGATTATCCATAGCAAGGTTTCTCAACAGTGGCATCGAATGCCGTTTTAGGCACAGTCATTTTTTGTCGTGGGGGCTGTCCTGTGCTTTGCAGAAGGTTTAGCAGCAACCCTGCCCTCTATCTACTCCATGCCAGCAACAACCTCCCGTTCCCCAGTTGCAACGAGCAAAAGTTTTTTCAAAATGTTTCCTGGGGGACAAAATCACCCACAGTTGAGAAACACTACTTTAGAGCATTGATTCCCACCTTATGGTAGAATCACAGATAGTCTACTCAAAGCTATGGATTCTTTAACCAAAAAAAGACCTGTGTGTACACAAGACAAAAATGCACATGTAATGTTCAGCGTTCGTGGACCTTTACTATACCTCTCATTTAAAGAAAGAGCGGATTGGATATCCATCAGACAGTTTCACGAACGTTTATTTCTTGTAACTGAATCTTATATACAATTGGGTGGTTTTAAGGGATATATGGAGAAATTGAAAAAGATTGTTCATAGGAATAACTGAAATGAGAGAAAACACTGCTTTAACTAAAGCTCTCCAAAAATGATTTCCATGATTAAGATCAAAATAACTTGGACTACCACTTTTCTTTCTGGAGAAGGTAAGGTATATTTTAAATATTAAAATCGTGGTCATGCTCTAATTGCGTGCTGAGAAGACTTAACATCAGAAGTGAGATCAGACATAAGAAAAATTATTTACTGAAATCTGTTGTACTTAAATTTGTTGTTTCTACATGACAAGGGACCTTACACTGTTTAATTTGAGAGATGGCCCCATCCCTGCAATTTGAGTGGGCTGTTTCACCTTGTGGTTCTGGTAAAGAACACGTTGCCCCAAGCAATGTCATTTCAGAGAATACCATCTCCTTGGCCCAGAGATTACATAAGATGTGGTATATGACCTCACCTGAGTCCTAAGAAGTCAGTCTGGGCAGCTGAGGAAACTTTTTTCCCTGCTGTGTATGCTAAGCCTGGAATTACTGATGCTGGCATTTGTCACTACAGTGGGAGCCTTCCACAAATGCTTCTGAGTATTTATGATGTGCCAGCTGTGGTTAAAACAACCAGAGTTACTGCTTTCAATGAGCTTATGTCATAGTGAGGGACAATAAATAAACAAGTAAATAAAATAAATAATATAATTTCAAATACTGATGAGTACTTAAAAGAGAATAAAGGAAAGATGTAGAGATCTATATCTCCAGATTCTTGATCTTTTAGTTTAAAACATTTAATTATTTAATGAATGGTTTCATTTCGTTTTTAAAGCCAGTATGAAAGTTCAAAGCATTCTTGATAGCATGCTCGAAAGGGAAATAATATAAAAAGACATTACTAAATCATGACCTAGAGTTAGAAAGTGAGAAAATGTTTATTATTTTTATTACTAATACTGTCCTGAAGATTTTCCTATTTAATAAAAATCTACTGCTATTTTCCTCTGTATTCATTTCCTAGGGCTGCTGTAAAAAAATACCGCAAAATATGTGGCTTAAAACAACAGAAATTTGTCTCAAGTTCTGGAGGCTAGAAGTCCTAAATGTTCTCTGAAAAGCTCTAGGCTAGGATCCTTCTTTCCCTCTTCCTGGTTTCTGGTGGATGCCTGTGATCCTTGCCATTCCTTGGCTTGTAAATATATTACTCCAATCTCCTTTACATCTTTACATGGCCTTTTCCCTGTGTGTTACTGTGTCCAAAATTCCCTTTCCACAAGGACATCAGTCATTGGCCTAATGCACTAAGACTTCATCTTAACTTGATTATATCTGCAAAGACCCTAATCCCAAATAAGGTAACTTTCACCAGCACTGGAAGTTAGGACTTGAACATAACTTTCTGGGGAATACAATTTAACCCACTAAACCTTCTACAGATTCTTAAGCATTTAGTACCAAAAATATAAAAATATGCTCACTTACAGAATAAAAAAAAACAAACTATAATTACAACTAATTAAATTATGTATATTTTAAATAACAAAATACTTATTTTGAGAATTATAAAAATATATAGATGACTATTAACCACAGGATTTCTTCCAAAGATACAATGGCATTTCTTTTTTTGACTCAAGTTAAAATAGCATTATTTTCTTAGATTATAAAAAATCATATTCACTTAAAGAACAGTTCATAAAATATAAAAGAGAAAAATCCATAATCTCTTGAGACAAAGATACTATAAATATTTTATTATACTTCCATACATCTCTCTAGTTGTATTAACTTTTAATTTATAACATTTCCATATTTTTGTACTGTCAATATTAAGAAACTGATGTTTAGATATTTTTTGTGTTGTTGGAAGCCTACTGAATCTGCGTAATCTAGATATCATAGGAGACAGTATTAAAATTTTATATGATAGACAACAACCATCTTTTTCTGCAAAATTGCCAACTGATCATGAAATTTTAGATTCTCACACTTGGTTCTCATTTCAGCTCCAATGGTAGACACTTTTTAAAGTGGGCCTTTCTTTTTTGGGACAGATCAAAATGTCAAAGTTCTTCATTTTTCTTGGCCAGTTAATAAACACTCTTTTAAAATGTCCCCCGGTGGTCATTGTTCTGTCTTCTTAAACTATAATAATATATCTACTCCCTTTGCCATGTGTAAGGGCAGTTATCCACCTTAAGTTTTTCCTTTCTCTAAGCTTAATTGCTTTAATTATATTTCATATAATGCAATTTCAGATGCATTTACTATCTTTCTCACTTTCTTCTGGTTATATGGCCCTTTTAAATTACATTTTTCAGAACTCATGCAAATTCTCCAGGGACGGTGTGACAAGTACAGTGAAAAGTGGAGTAACGACCATCCTGACTCCTTTCTCTAAAGTTTATTAATGCAAATTAAGGTAAATTTAGGCTTTTAATAGTCATGCAACACTCTTGATTATATTTAGCTCGCTGCCAAATACAAGCTCAGAGCTTTTACACATGTGATATTTCTAAGACGTCTCCTCCAATTATCTATTATAATGGGAACTAGCATTAGTAAGGATAATTAAAATACACAGATAATTCTCCAATTACATCTTACCCATTAATCTAAACTCTTACTACAATTAAATCTCTACAGAATCACTAAAAAGTATAAAAACAGATTAGTTTGGAATTTGGTGTCTTTAATTGCATACCCTAGTAAAATGGTCAAAAGTTAAGCAGAGATTCAGAGATAATAGAAGAGCTTTAAGTGTGCTGTGGATAATCTTACTGATAATAACGAAAAGCACTGCATTTAGTATTTTAAAGTTCATACATTAGCTTTCCTTTTAAAGCATTTTAGTAATTTACTCCATCTTTCAATTTGGCTAATAGTAATTCAGCCTATTTAAAAAAGAATGGTTTCATCATCATGGTTGATATACAAGTCTGATCATTTACATTTCCATAGACACTTTCATAATGTCTATTAATTCAATGAATACTTATTGAGTGCCATATATGTATCAGGTCTGTCTCTATTTTGCATTCTGACAAGTTTCTTTGTGTACTTGTGTATATGTATGCACATTTATCTCACTACACTTAATAAGGGCCCATAAGAGTAAAGACAATCCAAAGGACTAAAGTCACTATTTCCTCTTATGATCTGCTTTATGGATCTCCTCCCAATTGGTCGACAACTCAGGAAAAAGCATGAAGTTCATGAATTCAGTTCTTAGCTCTGTCACTGTCTGCCTAATTTCTGGATAGTAACTAATTTTCTATATTAATGATATAACACAATTTGTGTGATCTTCAAATTTAAATTTAGAGAAAATAACGTAAATAGCAAATTAATAATTAAAGTTGCTTATATGAAGCATTGATATGTGTTAAAACTTTTAGTTTTAAATCTGCAAATTTTTTTGTGTGACATTATCAGAAATATGTCAGAAAAAAATTTATAAATTGACAAGAATAAAGAAAAGGTTATTTTGTATCTTCTCTGTTTAGCCCTGTTGCACACTAAGGTCTGTTTAGAGATAACTAATGCATAAAATTCCAAAACATAATCACTTATTTAAAGTCATAGTTGGGCATCATCCTGTCACATACTGTAAGAGCCACTGTAGTCCATTTGTCCACTTACTGATAAGTCATATTAGTGAATATGAGCCATTATAAATCTTAAGATTATGGATTGACAGAGTGGAAACTTCAGACAAAACATAGGAACATGAGGTTGTTTTAAGTACAGCATCACTAAAAATAATATTGACATAAAGACAAACCAAGGGGTGTTCCACTATGCTCTAGAAGAACTGGTCTTGAAGAGTGGTTAGAAAAAAGAAATAGCTGCAGATATATGCATATAAGAATTAGCTAAACATTTGTATTATCTCCCAATGTGACACATACAAGGTGAGGAAGACTAGTATTTACATGATAAACTTACGGAGATGGCGAGAAAATTACTTAAAACAACTTAGAGTTAACAAAAGTGATAGTAACAAGCAGATGTCCAGATTTGGGGAAGAGGGCCAGTGAAAGAAAACATTGAGTCCTCTTGTCATGATGTTTGAAAATTGTGAAATTGAATAAAATCTCACAATAGAAAGGAAGAAATGAATAAAGTGATCACAACTTAGAGCCATCCACTGTCCAGACTTTGTGCATTTTCAAACTATGAAGGTCATCTTCAAGGTCTTTTTCTTTCTCCTAACTGGTATTCAAAACAACAATGGGCAAATGAATTGCTCAAATAATAGTTTTCTTTCATTATTTGAGAGTTTCAGGTTCATGGCTAACATCTAAAGAGGAGGATTTGCTCATCTAATCCCAGACCTTTTAATTAGAGGTTCTTAACAAAGCGTGCACATTTGAATCATGCTAGTACCATGCAGTAGTTTGCACAGCTTATCACAAATGCTCATCTCACATATATCCATACATTTACAAGAAAGCTTGATGTCAGCTCTTCTGTGCTCCTAAGACAGTACCTCCCCTTGCTTATGTAACCAGGGAAACAGCCTTGTTTCTCAGCCTGAAGAGATGTGGGCCAACATCTAAACAAAAGATAAGTTATAGGGATATCTTGCTGCTGTAGATACAGATATATCTTTATACATGCATTTATTTATTTTATTTGTTTATTTTATAGCTCCATAGGTAATTCAGATATTTATTCTTAGTGAAGAACCACTGTCTAATAGAGACTAGACACTCAGGAAAAATCTGCTTAGAAAATAGCAAAATCCCAGCTGCTGACATCTATCCACATGAATAGAACCGAGATTTACAACTTTTTTCATTCCCTTCAGTACTAACTCTACCTCTCATTTTTATCTGAGTTTCCTCCTTTCATTCATCTGTAATCTTGCCTCTAGTAATTGCCACAGACTGTTCGCTTTTGTGACCAGTTTTTTATTCATTTTCTCCTTTACCAGCAGTGCTTTCACAAAGAAAACTTGCCCCTAACTGTCTATAACAGAAAACCACCCTAAACCCTACTCCATTTACTACTCCCGCTCCCACCTGTATTGTATATACATTCCCATCAGAAGAGGAGATTTCACAGAAACTACCAGGTAAAAAGCAAGATCAAAAGTCAAAATTTGACAATCTCATGAGACTTGCCAGAATACCACCTCAATGTTTAATGCTGAATGATCCATATATAATGCTGCCTGAACTGCCTCTGTACTCATACAGAAGAGGAAAAAGATGAAAAGATATGATGAAAACCTTTGCATTTTTAGAGTGCAGATAACCATTTTCTCTTTCATTATGTTACAGTCAATAGTTTTTATGAATGCTAATAAAACTTGTACATTTTTCAATGCTAGTGATAATGTTCAGTCATTTTCAGAGCAACATAACATTTAGATCCTCAAGTAATGAATTCAAAGGTATGCAATCAGAAGAATATGGGAAACAAATAACTACAACTGTTTATTAAGAAATTAATTCAATTACAAGTGTCATAGAAGCATTCGATTACCATGCTGCGGTTACTACATTAATCTTAACCATGACACCATACAACTCAAAGTTGCCCATATGATTTCTGAAAAAGTGTGACATGGCAGTCACTTGTAAATTCTAATAATCAATATATTTAGAAAAGGCAGCAACGTATCTGTTCAGTGAAACCCTTCTGTATTGCCCTGTAGTTGGTTCACTGCTCTCATCTTGTTCTTAAGCCTCGCTTTGTCTCCTGAATTTTTTGTTTTGATTCTCTTACCCTTTGGAATGGTGGATCTCCATGAGAGCAACTTGTATAGATTTCTCTGCTAACCCTGAGAGGCATCCTTGACCTTGAAAAAACCCTTATAATATTTTATATAATTCTGTAATTTTGTTGATCACTAATGTCCATCTTTCTGAAGCCCTGGGGATCAAGGATGCCACACTCTCTGCAGTCTATTGTAGGTTTCCCTTGTTGAAAAGTGCAATAGTTAAAAAAAAGATGCTTGCTTTTTACATATATCCATCAATTACTTTTCCCCGACCATGGCTAAAATAGGTTATCCATAGTATGGCCCATAGTAAACAGAATTAAACTATGCTTTATCAGAACATGCAAACTGTTGGAAAATGCCAATCTCTAGATCAGAGAAGAACATTTGGCAAAGATGAAAATTTTCTTCTATACTGTCCAGTAGGGTAGCCACTGTCACATATGACTACTAAGCACTTGAAAAATGGCTAGTATGACTGAGGAAATGAATTCTCCATTTTATTTTATTTTTATTAATTTAAACTTAAAAATCCACATGCAGCTAGTATACACTATCAAACAGTTAAGGTTCAGACGGTGGTTTCTTTTAGGGCTTTTATCTTGTTCTTCTTTTTAATCTCTACGATTGTGCCTGGCACATGTAAAAAACAGGTTCCATTAATAATGTTTATTGAATTAGTAAGCAAGTGAATTGTGTACTATGAGATTAGCTTCTAACTTCCAGAAAAAGTGAAATAATAAGCACACGGAAACTAGGATAGAGCATAGAGCTCAGAACAGTGCGTTCAATAAGTAATAGCTACATGTATATTTTAGAGTAGCTTCTTGTAAAGTTGTTACTGAATATGGTCTTTCACTCTGCAATGCAAACAGGGAAGTCTGAACAATAGATGAATTCAGCAAACTAGACAATAGTACTTCAATTTTGAATTTGAAAGACTGTGAGTTCAGGGGCTGCTGACCCAAGAAAACAAAGGCAAATTGTTTGCCTCTGCCCGCCAATCTTTCAGGTCTCACCAAGGAACACTGTTCAAACTAGAAGAAACACGCAGAGGCAGGTGCTATATTTTTCATGGAAGTGACAGCAGATAATATCTCACTTGAAAGAAGACTGGTCCTCTCAAGAAAATTGTACAGTAGTTCAATCCCTACTCAAGAGCATTTTTCACCACATTGACACCACCATCAATTCTTGCTTTATCTTTTGTCTTCTGTCTTTCATATAATAAAAATAATTGTAGAAAAGCAGACTTGTTATCTGAAGTTTTTATTTCTCTCTTTAAAGTACTAAAAAGTTGGATTCTATCTTAGTCTTCCTAGGATTGGCTTTTCCTCATAAAATCTTAAATAGGAGAAATGAAAGAACTTTGGGGAAGTTAACCACACTACATCAATGCCGTGTATTAATATTACAATTATTTTAAAAGTTCAGTTATTTTTTTTTATAAATTGTTGATATCACTAACCCTTTTATATCTTCCATAGACTCAAACCTGAATCATTAACATTTAACAAAGGGCTTAATTGCTCATGAAAATTTCCCAAAAGTTTAAGGAAACTATTTCTTAAGCCAATTAGTAGACAGGAACCCACTGATTGAAGCTTAATCCAGATGAAATTGAACACTTCCTGGGTTGAAACCTGACTGTAACGAGGACTAGCTCCTTGCACAATAGGTTCCTGACATTTGTAATTTCCTACTGTTTTTGAATTAATTTAATGTAGAAGCACAAATTCAGTTCCCGAGGTAGACTTAGCAATATTTATGGCTCCGGCAGAATCTGTGAGATCAGAAGCAAGACACTAAGTCTCCACTTGACCCAGTTTCTAGCTGAGTAAACTGTGGGCTGATGATGAGCAACAGTCCCTGCATTAGTTTGCCATGGCTGCCATAACAAAGCCACAGACTGGGTGGCTTAAACAACAGAAACGCATTTTTTCACATTTCTGGAGATTAGAAATCCAAGATCAAGGTGTCATCAGGTTTGGTTCTTCTTCTTCTTTTTTGTTTTTAATTATTTGCTTTATTTTTATTTTTAATTTTTAAAATTTTATTTATTTATTTTTGACTGTGTTGGGTCTTCGTTTCTGTGCGAGGGCTTTCTCTAGTTGCGGCAAGTGGGGGCCACTCTTCATCGCGGTGCGCGGGCCTCTCACTATCGTGGCCTCTTTTGCTGCGGAGCACAGGCTCCAGACGCGCAGGCTCAGCAATTGTGGCTCACGGGCCCAGTTGCTCCGCGGCATGTGGGATCTTCCCAGATCAGGGCTCGAACCCGTGTCCCCTGCATTGGCAGGCAGATTCTCAACCACTGTGCAACCAGGGAAGCCCAGGTTTGGTTCTTCTGAGGCCTCTCTCCTGGGCTTGCAGACGGCCACCTTCTTGCTGTGTCTTCACATGGTCAGAGGCATCCCTAGTGTCTCCTTGTATCAAATCTTCAATTATAAAAACACCAGTCAGACTGGATTAGGGCCCACCCTAATGCTTTGTTTTAACTTAATCACCTCTTTAAAGGCCCTATTCCAAATTGGCATATTCTGAGGCACTGGGCGTTGGGGTTTCAACATACTAATTTGTGGGGAGGGGAACCCAATTCAGCCTATAATAATAGCTCCACTTAATCTCTCCTGAGAGTTTCATGAGACAAAATTAGGATTAATTTGGGTTAAGACATGTAGAAACAACCAATGCAGGAGTGATTGGCCTTCTAATCATGTGTCTAAGTGACTTTCTTATTTTATTATTTTCTGTGACATTACCCGACTCACATGTTCTTTTGAATTTAGCCTCTTAAATTAATTGTTGAGAGAATGGTGGGAGGAGAGAAAGAGAGAGAGAGAGATTCTAGCTATGATATCAACCCAGTCCCTCTTTACCAGAGAAAATCTATAGCATAGTAATAATAATAATTAACATTTGTAAGGATTAACTAAATGGCAGGCACTCTGCTAAGAGCTGTGGATATATTAAATTCATTTATCCTTCATAAAAAGCCTCTTAGATAGGGAACAATATCATCTGATTTTATGGGTGAAGAAAGGAGGCATAGGGCTACTAAGTGGGGGAACTGGGATTTAAACCCAGTTTAATAGCAGGCTTTAGTGTGAATCCTGGGTGATTTCTAAATTCTGTCATTTTCTGCCTGTTTTGCCCTTAAACAAGTCTTTTAACTTCAGAAGTGCCCCCTGTAAAGTGCCTAATTTACAGAGTTGTTCAAAAGTCAGTTCATATTTAGGGAAAAACTTTGAAAATTGCAAACACATTATAAATATTAGTTATTATTTTTTCATCATTTCCAAATAGTTGATTCAACAAAGCCAGCACGTAATGGCATTCTTATTGGGAGCCTTACAGATTTACTCAGTGCCATCACAGAGAGACTAGTCATGACAGAGCTGACTGACATGTTCCATGCACGTGGGAATGAATGAAACTGAGGCACAGAAGGAAACTCACATTCCAATTCATTCATTCATTCAATATTTAAATACCTAGTCTATGTCTTCAATAAAGCTAATACTATAGTAGGAGGTTCAAATAGATAAATGATCTGTAAGTAATACAATGTGATTATTACTACAATAGAGCTCTTTATAATACACAAAGAAAAGAAGCAATTCATTTTCTTCTGATGTTAAAGGAATGGGTAGTAAGTACATCAGGGAAGATCTCATAGAGCAGGTGACATTTGTAGGATAAGTAGGGTATCCTCAAAGGGGAAGAGTGAGACATCCATGTTGGGATCATTACCTACAGCATTAAAGGGCAAAGCCTGTTCCTGAACTAGCAAGCCACTCATGCAAGTTCAGCTATAGGATGCCCAGATGGGACCAGGTCTTGTAGAGGAGGTAGGGATGGCTAATGTTAAAGCTGTGGTAGTTTCTAGAACTAGGACATGGATGCCATATTATTGAAAAGAAATATTACACTACAGAAATAGTCAAACAATAGGGGCTCTGCTTATATATCTCTGTTCTTAAAGACAATCTAATGTTAATTTTTGGAAAACCCTCAAAATGCAAGAGAATAGACTCAAAAGGACTAATTAAGATAATTCTGCAACAATATAAATAAGCAGTTAAGAGGTCCTGAATTATGGCAGTGGAAGTTAAAAACAGAGAAGAATTAATAGATTTAGAGTCACTCTGAAGTAAAATTAATGGAACTTGGTGACTGATTAGATAAGGAAGAGGAAAAGGAGAGGAAAAGTATTAAGTTGAACCATATGAAATTGCTGGTTCAAATTGTTGGATATTGGCAGTAAGTTTCAATCTACTATGTTAATACCTAGATTGCTAGCTATTGGGTTAAGTGAATCAATGACCTATTAACTGAGAAAATATATAGAGGAGGAGGATCAAGTTTGAGTATATATAGACATTTATTCAACGAGAACTGAAGTGCCTAGGAATATTCAAGTAGGCAAATGGGCACCAAGGAGACAGGTTCAGGTGATCTCCAGGAAGTCCATGGTAGGTGACACCATCGGAGTTAAGGAGATCACCCAGGTAGAGGTGAAGAAAAAAAGAAAAGACCTAAGGATGAAACCATGTGTTTGAACATGTGTATGAGTGTGGAGGGGAAATATTTAAGGGACAAATATGGACATGATTGGTGAAGCAGGAAGAGAAATCATGAAGAATGCCTTATAATCCAAATGATGAGCAATTCAGAGCAGTCTGTAAGGTTAAGAGTTGAAAAGAGACACCTGGATGTCCCCTATTGACCCTTGTGAGGGCCAAGATATTCCTATCCATGTCTCCAATGCAGAAGAAATTTTCATTCAGTAGCAAAAATGCAAATTAGATCATGGTGGGAGAAAAAGTGGGATCAAAGACCTAAAAATGGACATAGTAGAAAAATTCCTTCAGATGTCTGGAGGATGAGAGAGGATAAAAAGAGGGCAGTGTCACAGAGAGAGGCAGCACTGAAAGAAAGATTTGTTTGATTTTGTCTTGTGTGTTTATTTTCTGAGGGTGAGGAAAAATGTCTGTTTACAGGCTGATAGGAAAGATCTAGTGAAGAGGAAATGACTAGAGATATGAGAGAAGAGGGAATTGTGAAGTTTTGATGAAGGAGGAGGTGACAACAGAAGCTGTCATCACAGCAAGTGGGGTTAAAAGTCTCAGGAACTTTATAACTATGACCCAAAACACATGAATAACAAAGTAAAGAACATTTTTTGTAAGACCAAAATGTTTATGTATGGTGACTATACCTTAACATACCTGTGAAGTAACCCAAGAGATTATATCTTAACTAGTCTCTACATATTCTTTAAAGAGAGCATTGCATTTTTAAATTTGGTTAATTCTTTCCTGTAACTTTTATACTCCTGGAAGTGTTCTGCTTTTGTGTTTTCCCCCTCACTATCTTAAGTCTAGTAAAGTGTGACTGAGATGAATAAAAATCTGTTAAGGAAAAGTAAGTAGAAGAGTTTGTATTTTTCTACCCATATTTCAATATGATTTTTCACAGCAAGTGTATATGCTCCTGAAAGGCTGATAACATATTTTATCTTTAAAATTATTAGATCAAACATTTAGAGAACGAAAGTGGATAGTTCTTAAATGTTATACAATATTATCTAAAATGAACGTAAATGGCATGAACCTTCAAGTCTTCATCCATTATAAGATGACCTTCGGAAATTACTTTTGCAGCCATAAAACTAAACATTCAAGGACGATGCATGCACGGTGCATTAAGTGAGAAGTGTTTACATGGCACACACTGCAAAAGATAAACTGGCAGATGGACCACAGCACCACTCTGTACTTTTTTTCCATTTCACCTGAGTGAATGAAAAGCAATGAAATATCGTGTTAGCAGAATCTTTAAGTGCTATAGTTTATAATGTTTTTTGTGCCTTGAAGTAAAAGAAGGTAATGAGAGCAGTAGCCAGAATTCTTGGATCCAAAGGGAGCCTGGTAGTAAATGACCCAAATCCTGCTGTGGCCTAAGGCTGTCAGTTTCCATGCTTCCTGATTAACCTCGCTGTGATTCCAATCACCAGAACCCAGGAGGAGGAGGCGGCAACCTTAGGGAGGCCCCCTAACATCTACAAAAATTGAATGACGCAGGTCTTTCGTTAAGTCTAAAATAAATGAAGAAAATTTGTTATCTACATCATTATGTTATCCATTAGATTATCCATAATCTGCACCTCAAACTTTGCTTTATCTTTTCTCATTTTCTCCTTCTCAGAGGAAAAGTTGTTCAATCTGCTTGCCAAGGTAAACTCCTCCTACTAGGATCCTGAATACATTTTCTATCGTCTCTTCAGGTCCTTGCTCCATTTACTATCAGATGCCTTTCTTGCAACTTCAGTTTCTTTTTCTTCGGAATACAAATCCTCAGCCTATGTAAATCTCAGGTTTACTTTCTAAATAAATCAAATCAAAACACCAAAAAAAAAAATTTAATAACCTCTTCCCTAGACTTTGTTGTTCCCACAAGTGATGTCTGTTCTCTTTATCTTTTGCTATGAAACAAACTATAGTGCTTTAAAACAATAATTTATTGTTATCACTCATGGGTGTGGGCTGATTGAGTTCTAGTGAGCAATTTTCACTCAGGGTCCCTCATGTCATTTTAAGTTGGGTGGTGGTTGGGGCTGGAGACCTAAGGGGTCATCTTCACACACGTTTTTGTCCTGGCCTCTCTCTTCAGACATGCTTTCCTCATGGTTAGCTAGAGTTTCCTCATGGATGGCAGTCACAGGATCACTGCACTTTTTACATGATGACTTGATTTCTCCAGGGCAAACATTCTGAGATAGGAAGTGAGAGTGGGATCCATCTCTTAACAGGAGACATGTCAAAGAATTTGCAGCACTTTTAATCTGCCCCATATGTTTATTTACTTCCCTTCACTGCAACAAATCTTGTAATAATCCTAAATTTTGCTCCTGCTGCATCCTCTGTACTCATTGTATCATCCACACACACCTAGAGCTAACATTTACTGAGAACTTGTAATTTTCCAGGCACTAGGTTAAGTACTTTTGAACACAACCTCAACTAAAATCTATAAAGTAGATACAATTATTATTATAATCTCTATTTTAAACATGAGTAGACAGAGCCTTAGAGATTTTAAGTTTCTTGCCCGTGGTCACAAAGCTTGCTATTTAGTAGCTTGGCTAGGAATTTAAGTCCACCCTAGTCTCTCTCTTATTTATTCTTTAATTCTTCAAAATGTGTTTTTGTTTTACCTGAACTGTTCTCTTTGAGACCACCACTGATTTGCTGTTTATAAAGACCAAATACCATTTTATCAGCCCTTCTTTGATCTAGCTGTGGCTTTTGATCCTGGCGATCCATCTGTCTTCTTGGAATGCTTATCACTTAGCTTCAGTGATAGTATTTGATTTTGGGTCTTCTTTTATATGTGTGATGATCATTTTTCTTAATCTCATAAAGTTCGCAGTTTCAGCAACCATTTCTCTACCCACTTGACTTCTATTATTTTATACTTAGCATTTATCTTTCTCCTAAACTCAGGTTTCATTGTTTCAAACACTTTGCTACTCATTTCTTCCCAAGTGTTCTGCCTTTATTCAAACTTAACACCTCTCTGAATTATTCTTTTCATTCTCAAACTTCCTATCAACCTTTTTCTCATATACCTTATTTTTGACAAAGGGCACTATCACACTCTTGGTCACTAGGCTCAAAATATTGGTTAGGCAAATACTTATTTTCTGCCTGTCTTGTACCTTCTCCTTTTGGGAAACCCATCTTTCCTATCTCTCAATCCCAGGGTTTCAAAAGAAGTTGATCCAAACTCTAGCTCCTGGGGTGGACATCTGACTTAAACTGAGTCATTTAGAGCCATTCTCTCCCTTCTGACTGAAACATATGTAAAGATACTCCCTTTTGATGGAGATTTTCTAGTCTCTAGGATGATGTAATTTTTGAGGCCAGGAGCCATCTTCACCAACATATATATGGAATCTACCTGAAGATGAAGCCAATATGAGAAAGTGGATCTGAGAAACAGTAAAAGACCAAATGTCTTGATTCAAATATATGAACCAACGAATTCTCATTTCTGTTTAAGCCAGTTTGAGTTGGCTTCCTGTCACTTGTAATCTACAGGGTCCTGACTGATGCCACTGTGATTATATTTAACTCTTGTTCTCTTATCCAATTCCTGATAATTCTATCCCTATAAAATTCTTTTCTGTGTATTATCACAGATACCACCCTAGCTCAAAACTTCATTGTCTCTCATCTAGAGTAAAGCAATAGCCACCCACTTGCTGTAGAACTTCACTGTTTCAGTCTTATTAACTGCTGCCAGAATGATTTTTTAAAGTTAGAGTTTTGATTTTGTCAAGCTTCTTAGCTTGTCATTTAAGGCCATTCACAGTCTGTCTGTATTTATCTGTAGAGACTTAGCTACCAATTCACTATATTATGTAGCAGAATGCAGTGCCTAAAAGCACAGACTCTTGAGCCAGATTCTTGAGTTTAAAACCTGAATCTGCCATTTCTCAGCTATGTAAATTGATCAAGTTTCTTACCTTTTCTGTATATCAGTTTCTCCATCTATAAAATGGAGATAATAGTACCCACTCCATAATGTCATTATGAAGATTAAAGTAATTAATAGTAGTAAAGCACCTTGAACATACCTGGCACATAATAATTGTTAATTATTATTTTTAATATTGTTATTGTTATTTAGTTTTCATTATAAGACAGTAAAACACTCGAGTGAAAGGATTTTTATCTTCTCTCTCTTTTATTGTTTTTTTTGTAGCCCTTGTACCTAACATACTCTGATTCATAGGTGGCCCCAATTAGAAGTTTACTGAATGAATGGAAGGAAGGAAGGAAGGAAGGAAGGAAGGAAGGAAGGAAGGAAGAAAAAAGTTTTTGCTCTCTCAAAACAAAGCTCCCTTGCTCCCCAAGAATGTCTACATCCTTGCTTCTACATTTGCACATTTATGCATACTGTATCTTTGGCCTAAGATATTCTTTTCCTCCAGGATTATATATAGAATACTGTTCATACATCAATATCTTATTTAAGTGCTGCCTTTTTGTGTAATTGTCTTATATCCCTCTAGCCAGCTATAAATGGAACTCCCCACAAAAATTCATTCTGATTTATCTAGACTTCTCTAATGGCACACATTTTCCCCTGCTTTGCATTAGTTATTTATTGTACGTACATTACACTTTATTTCTAAAGATTAATGATTATAGGAGATAGAAGAAGGATTATTTTTGTAGTATCTCATAACACCTAACATAGGGTCTTGGGTGGTTAAGACATTCAATAATTATTTTTGTTTTACTATATATGACTATAATACATATGCAAACAAGTGATTTATTACTAGTAGGAATAAATAGGGATATGTCAATACTGAAGTTCTAACAGGACTAGGAGAAAGAAATGTTTCAATATTAGTGAACCAAATAGGCTGAAGGCTTTAGATTCAACTAAACCAGATCAGACCCCACACAGACCAGCACCTGCAAAATTGGCCTTATCTGTTTACAATGAAGAAATGACATAGCAGGCTTACTAAAAATACAAAAAAAAATCAAATCAAACACCATTTTTAAAAAATGACTAATGTCATAATCAAAATATAGCTGATATATGAGAGGCAATAATGTGGACGGTAATTGATGAAATGGGCAAAATTAAATAATACATGGGACCTGATCATCTGGAAACAGACTCATTAAAAATCATCTTGGAATGTTCACTAAAGGTTCACATCTCAGGTTCTCAATCATGGACTTGTTGCATCAGTCACACAACTCTGGGTGTGAAGCCCTAACTCTTTAGTTAGGTGCAAAATATACCAAGTAGATCTAAAGAACTAAGATGATAAATAAATAAGTTGAGCTCAGAGAGACAGTAGAATGGTGGATTGTCTGGGGGAAACAGGGAGATTGATAAAAGGGTACAAACTTTCAGTATAAGATGAACAAGAACTGAGGATCTAACATAACTACAGTTGATAATACTGGATTGTATAATTGAAATTTGCTAAAAAAATAAAAAGAAGGTAAGTATGTGAGGTGGTGTATGTGTTAATTAACTCAATGGTGGGAATCCTTTCATGCTGTATACATATATCAAATCATCATATTGTACACTTTAAGTATTTTACAATTTTATTTGTCAATTAGACCTCAATAAAGCTGAAAAAGAGTTAAAATATGAATAAGAACAGAGTTTAGAAACAAATTTAAATCCACAGATTTAGCATTTTGTACTCAACTTTGAGAAAAGAGAGATGACAAGATTGTAATGACTATATTTTTATTTGCTTAATTTTTAGGGTGATTAAAGCGTTAAGGCTCTCATAGAATTGTTAAGGCATTTCATTTCCTAAGTTTGTAATTAAAGTTTAAATGTTTGGTGAAATCTCAGTAGTTACATGCATATTTTATTAGTTATATTAATAGCGTATTAATAATTAGAAAATGCTAAAATAAATTGAAAATTAGACAACGTGTAAATAGTAGTAAGTATTCCTATCTTTGTACTAAGGCCTCTTGAATATTACTGACTCTATCACAAACTGAAGTATGGATTATCCAATAATGAATCATAGATCAAATGTTTACTGTTAATCTGCATTAACCCTATAGAAAATATGAAGAAAATACAGTATAACTAATTAGAGTAGTCTCTCTATATGGAAAACTTTCTTGGAAATAAGCAAGGGACTGATAATTCTTAGAATGATGAGCTTAACTTGTATAATCACTGAAAAGAAAATCCTTAAGTAAAACTAATAATGAAAGAATTCACAGAAAGCCTCTAAGACATACTCTGCTATGACTATATTAGTTTGCTAGGGCTGCCATCCTAATCACCTCATTTTAATTTAGTTTTCTTTAAAGACCCTATCTCCAAATGCAGTCACATTCTTAGGTACTGTAGTTTAGGACCTCAGTATATGAATTTTGTGAGGACACAATTCGAGCCCATAACAATGACAAAGCAATTCTATTTTATTTTATTCTACTGGTAAGAAATCGGGGTTTTTAAAATAATGATCCTAAATATAAACCAGTTGGAAAGACAATTTCATACATTATTTTTAAAAAGTCCAACACTTAAGTATATGTATTCACAATAGTTATGTAAAAATGGGAAAGCAAAATCATATACGAATACCCAGATGAGCCTAACTCAAGATAGACCCTGAACTTTTATATACCACACTGTACTATAAATGACCCCCCAAATTATTCCACATAACACCAAGTAAAATAGTATTCTTAGTAGAATGATAACCTGGATTAGTCATAGGCAAATTCGTAAAATATTGATATGTACTTTCAATAATCTTTTGTTTCTCATTTATAAAACCTTCTTGGACAAAGGATTAAGATTCTCATAGTTTGTCATTTGCCACCCTATCAACACTTTCTCAGTTTACACTCACACGTCACTCTTATTGTACAAATTGGCCCTGCTTCTCTGGAAGGATTTGGCCATAGGTAGCAAAATTAAGTTGTTCCAGAAATCCTACTCCTGGGAATTCATCCTATTGATATACTGTCCTTGAATGAAATGATGCAACTACAGAGGCCTTTTTTACAGCATTGTTTGTAATAGCAAAAGACTGAAGTAACCTAACAGTCCACCAATAAAGGACTAATTAAATAAACACATAATAACCACACACTGGAATATTATACAGCTGAGAAAAAGAATGGAGAATTCATTTTTGTATCAATAAAGTTGCCCAAGGTATATTGCTAAGTGAAAAGGAAAGATGTAGAGGAGTTTGTATGAAAGTTTGTACAAGTTTGTGTGTGTGTGTGTATAATTATTTGTACTTGAATTAAAAATTTCTGAAAGTACACAGAAAATACTGTTAAAGGGATTATCTGTAGAAGAAGGATGAAGGGAAGAAATGGGAACAAACTATTTCACCAAAATCTTACACTGTTTGATTTTGAATCATGTGAACATATTATTTCCTGAAGAAAGGAGGAATTTTTAAAAAAATGCTTAATTTGCTGTTAGGATAGGCAAAAAAATTATCACTTTCAGGTAAGATGTACATATATCTCATTTTCCCCAGAGAATCCCATTTTATATTTTGGATCCTTGTGTCTTATACAGCTTAACATTTGTCTCAGAAGACATAAACTGGTTTGGACAGTAAATTATACGGTAATATTATTTTCTTGAGCATCTTACTATGTGCCAGGTACATTGTTGAGCCAATAAGCCCGTTTTGATTAATTCATTTTCTTTTTATTGTGGTAAAGTTCATATAAGATAAAATTCACCATTTGAACTAATTTAAAATGTACAATTCTGTAGTATTTAATACATTTACAGTGTTATACAAATATCATCACCATTTAGTTCCAGAATATTTTCATCCCCTCAATAATTTTTTTGTTTAATGTAGGAACTTTTTTGCTATATCATATATTTAGATAGAGAAAAAGAGAAATAGCAGGGATTCTTAGAGTCCTTCTATGTGAAGTTTACAACAGAGGGACTAAAAATGTCTTGATATGAGCAGATAAAGAATAGTATTGTGTTGGCTATTTTGCTGAATTTCATTACAAGGTTAAGTCCATGTCAGTGACTGGGAAAATCATTTAAGAAATAAAACTCAAGCTTTTGTAAGGGAAATAGCTAAGGCTCCTGTAAACAGAATATGATCAAATTCCATAAATAATAGTTTTCATTATTGGTATTCAGATTCAACAGGGGAAAGGGGAAGGAAATAAATTTTTGAGGGCCTACTATGTTTCAACCATTTGTAGAAGGTTTATCCCATATATTGTCTAGTCAAATCCTCACAATAAATATGTGATACAGATATTATAAAAACAATTTTATCAATGAGGAAACAGACTTTCATGAGACTAAGTGATTTGTCAAAGGTGATATAATCAATAATGATGGAACTGAAAGTCAAAACTATTCTCTCATTGGAAGTCCAAAGCTCATTTCAGTTTACCAGACATGAAATATAACAGCAATCGGAGATTCAGGTTATTTTCAGATGAAAAAGCCATACATACATACATACTACATCCTACTCCAAAGCCATCAAGAAGAGCTAATATAGAGTAGTTTTAGGCAATTTCCTAAGAAGGAAAATATTATAAAAGTAAAACCAGGAAAGTCACATTAAACATTCCTTCACTACTTTATAAAGTGTTCTGTTAGGGGTGATGCTTAACTTTCTTTTGTATGATACTCATGGCATAGAGGAAAATATTTGGAAAACTTATGTTTATACATTTTTATCTTATTCCTATGAGAGGGGAAATGCTTCTCATAAGTTGTATCAAAATATTTTCCCTTATCTTATAACGACACAGTACATTTAGTATCTTCACTTTAAAAAGAATAAAAATTATTTTTAAGATTCTTAATATGTTTTCACATATAATTGAGAAAAGTTTCATAATTACCATCACATAAATTCCAGTATATTTTTAGATTGATTTTAATTCATCTCTACAGTGAAAAAAATATATGTTAGAAAAACATAAACAAGTAATCCAGATAAACTCATTAGAAGTTAATTCAGAATGCTTTGAGAAGGTATTCTCCAACTTCTTGTTATTTCTTAGAAAATAACCCCCAACCACCCTAAGGAGATTAAGAAAATACTTGTATTTAAATTACAAATTGTAATTTAATTGTAATTACAATTGTAATTAAATCATTTCCTTCCATATAATCAATCAAGATATACTGTATTATTAAAGATTATATACTAGAAAAAATATTTTAAAGAGTACTTCAAGTGCAAACCTGCTATATATATAGGAAAATCACACATGTATGTTATAGGCTAGGACATTTTAAATGGAAAGTCATGTTTTTCTTCTAATAAAATAGATGTACTTATACAACTGAGATAAGAACTTAATTAGTGAAAAGATAAATTTCTAGTTTGAAGTAGAATCAACTAAAAGAGAAATTACTGAGAAAAGTGAAGAAGGTAAAATACTGTATTTCTTAACTACTATGTTATTTGGAAATTCTAAATCCTATTTCCAGTGGGATAATGAAAATCTGATGTTTAGAATCCTGGTTTCATAATTAAAATTTTTGCCACTAATGACATGCTAATCTAGTCATTAAAAATTGACTTTAAAATTATGTATATTCATCTATCTCAGGGGAGAAATGCCACTTATAAAATGTTTGAATGTGATTTCTACAGTATAAACTCTCTGCTATTCCAAATAACAGCAAGTAAAGGAAACTCATCACTGTCAACTCACCATGAGATGCACAGAATATTGAAAAAATTGAAAGAGAATTTATTGAAGTCAAAGCATCTTAAGTTTCTTAGATCACAGCTTTACTGTTTTTTGTTTTTGTTTTTGTTTTTTTTAATTTCCAGGCCTGAAGATCTGGATAAGCCTCAATATTATAAAGTCAAACTACAAAAAAAAAAACCCAAACATAAATAACTAAGCTTGCATTTATACTTGGAAGTCAATCCATCAATTTTGTTACACTTTATAGAATTCATAAAAAGCTGTTTTCACATATATCATTATGTTCCAGGGGGCCCATTTTATTTTCTCAAACCACAGTTCTCATGAAATTTAGATGGAAAGAAAAAGTATCAGGTTAGTTTTCTTACTTTTTTTCTTTCTTTTTTCTTTTTTTAATATCATCTAATTTCAGCCACAGACCAGCTTGACACAAATGATAAAATATTTATGTAAAAAACAAATTAAAGTTTAATCTTCTTGATTTCTATAATGTAAAAATGTTTTTCTGATGACCTAAAATAATGTTATTTACTACCAGAAGAGCATATTTAGAGATGGCAATCATTAGTGAGTAGAAATTGAAGAGTTTATGAACATAATTTGGACTAAGGCAAAAATAAGGAAGCAGGGATCATTCTACTAGAGGTTATGAGCAATTTAATTTAAATCAGGAAATGTTCTTAGAAACCATCCAGCCCAAAGTTTCTCATTTTAAAGTTTAAGAAACTGAATGCCAGAAAAATTATTCTTAAATTTATATGTATAGCCAATGAGTAGCAGTAATCAGAAACTGATCCCAAATTATTGAATACTCATTTCTTTTTTCCTCTAGAATGGTGAATTCCAGAAGCTAGAGCTCCTATCTGGAATTCTGACATAAACTCATGAAAACGCAGTCATGGTATAGACTAATGTTTGTTTTTATTTCCACCTACTTTATCATGTTTTCAGCTTGTGTTGGTCACTATAATTCTACCAGACTTCAAATAGAAAGGAGTAGATTTTCATGTTCTTCATACTTCCACATCCCTGGCATCTAGCAAATGATCTGTACCTGATACGTAAAGAATTTCAAAAGAATTAAATAATTATATTTTCTAGAGGAGGTAAGTGTATAACTGATGTAAATGGTATAGACTAGGATAGATTGCCAGCTTATGACAAACTTTCCTGTCTGAGCAGCAGTCTCAAATACATACTACAGAAGGTCAATCAGTTATTTGAAGAATAAGTTCCTCCTTTTACCTTTCTAAATATCACATGTACACTAAAATTAACTGAATGCTTTCTGTGTGAGAAGCACCATGCCAAGTACTTTCCAAGTATTTGCAGTATCGCATCTGATAACCAAACAAACAATTTATCTCCAACTTACAGAGGAGTTACCCTCAAGCTTAAATGTGGTTTGCACTCAGGCTGCCTGACTCTATGACTTATGGTTATAAGTAATGCTTATCTATACAGTATAGACATTTTAAAATATAAGATTACACTTTCTAATTAAAATAGAGTTTTGAGCACTATCTTTATAACATGGTAGGTATTTTCACAAAATTAACTTGAAGGAAAAACAAGAAACAGTAATGGTCCTGGGAATTTAGATTAAGCATTTGAATAAACTATCCATTTTTAGCCATCTGCTCTAACCATGTGATTTACAGACCACTGTCTATCCTGACACTATTTCATAAGCATTTACAATTTGCAAAAAAAACTCCAAAGATTTTTATGAAATGGAATATTATATGAGTGACTGCAAATCAATAGGAATGAAGAAAAATTGTGGAAGGTTTTTCACCGTTAGTAAGCACCACGTTACAAGAAATTTTGTAGAAAGTGAATTTTGTAAATGTGTGAACTTCTTAAGGATTAAAAAGATTAGTAAAGGTTTCATTCATCTGTTTACCAGATATTTACTGTTTGCCTGTTGTGTACAAGGAGATGTAATATATTAGTTAAGGGTAGGGCTCTAAAAAAAACTGTCTAGCTTTGTACCCCATTTATATGGACTGTGTGATCCTGAACAAGTTACTTAATTTTGAGCTTTAAATTTCTCATCAGTAAAGCAAGGTTATAATAATATTTGCCTGATAGAGTTGGGGGGGGGAGGATTAATTTAGATAATTCATGTAAAGTGCTTAGCTGTGTATCTGGTACATACTGAGTGTTCAACAAGTAGTGTTAATTATTGTTAAAGCCATTGTAGAGTGAGAAATCCAAAGATGAAATTGGCATGCACCCGGTTTAAAAGGAGATTAAGTTAATTATAAAGTTAACATAATAATTGCATATAAATGATAATGTAGAAAAACATATGCGGAGAGAAAGACCAAAAATAAAAAAAATAAATAAATGCTTGTTTTAGCTTTTTCTGATATAGAATGGCAGAAATTAAAAGATATGATAAATCATAAATATTAGCAAATTATAATATAGGTCTTAAAGTTGCCAGAACCTCAACCAGCTGTAGACATAAAAAATCTTTAATCCATAGGCTCTGATAAATCCCTAAATTCTAGTGTGATCTAGTTTGGTGTCATCTATTTGTTTTGACATTTAGTTACATTGCATCTTGGTTTTATTTTTTAAAATGTATCTATTAGTTATTTGCATTATCTTGTAATAATATCTATGGCAGAGTCTTCCTAAGTGTAGATACTGGTGTCAAACATGTTTTGCTCCATCACAATACATGTCATTTAAATAAAGAGAGTGATGAATAAGGTTAAATAATTTAGAGAGAGAAGTCAATGAGTCATAAATAAAACATATAATTGGAAGATGCGTTATCTAAAACCAATCACCAGCACACTGAATAACAAATTTGGGTGACTGAAAGTTACATAAAACCATTTCCTCAAAAACATGGCAGATTAAACATATTTGTGTATCTCTTCTCCCTCCTGAGACACAACTAAAATAAGAAGAAAGAAATAAAGCTATTAAGAACTCCCAAAGAAAAAGAGAAAAAAAGAGAGTAGACATTAATAGAAGATATAGAAAGCAGGTAAATAAATAGTAAATGATTTAACTGGGGGAGGGAAAAGATAATAAAGTGTGTGTAGAGAAGTTACAAGCCAAAAGAGTCAATTCACCAAGCAAAAACCCAAATTCAGGACGTGAAGTTCCCAGTACAGCACAGGTTGAGAGTGAGCCTGAGCTGGGAAATGGGAATATGCTGAAGGTCTGTACATGGAAAGTCACTGCTCATGCTACTCTTAGCCTTGCTCCCATACAGAAACTGTCAACATCTAGGCTCCCATCTTTCAGCCAGAAGGCTGGATGTTTGTTCTCTGGAGGCATGAAACACAATGTAATGATTTGGTACCCATAGACACCAGGCACAATGCAAAATGGGGTGAGTCTTTATCTTAAGTTTGAATGGATAATAAAAACTACCAGACATGTGAGAAAAAACTGCAACATGATGAAGACTGACATAAACCAATAGGGAAAAAAATGGTAGAAAACCCAAATAATATATAGCCAGATAAAAATATCAAACAAGCTAATGAAAATCATCAAAAAGACTAAATAGTAACAATCAGAAAAGTATTGTGTCCGATTAAAAAACAAGAGAAAAGAGTATGCTGTAAAAAAGAAACAGAGGAAATCAACATGAAAAAAATTCAAAAGAAGTTCTTAAAGATAATGAGAGGTGAAAGTTGCTGAGAGTAAATCTTAAAAGTTCTCATCACAAGAAAAAGAAAAAAAAAAAAAGATAATGAGAGGTTATCTCCCAGAAATCAGATTTTTTAAAAATGACAGAGATGGGAAATATTTTTTAAAATAACAATAAAATGAGTTAGAGAAAAATCCTATGTCTCTCAGAGCCAACTAGGAGGGGTTTCTGAAAAAAAGGACAAAGGCAATAGAGATGTGAAACGTATCAAAGAGAAATTACAAGGAAATTCACCAGAAATGAAGGACATGACTAACAGGGCACATCCATTATCTAACCCAATATGTGCAGAAGTATCCTCATGAAGGGACGCTTCATTTAAGAACACCAAGAATAAACATGCTACAAGATCTCAAAAGAAAAAGTTTACTTTTAATAGAAAAACAGTCAGAATGACACTATATTCTAAACAGCAACACTGGTATCCAAAATATAATGAAGAAATGACTTCAAGATTCTGGCTGAATGTAATTCTTGGCATTGGGATATACTGCACCTGGGATATATATGTTGTACTCTGAGGCAGTGCTCAGACCTGGAAATGAAGACACTGACCTTCCATTCATCTCTGGCCTGTGAGTGATCACAGAGTTGTTGGAATTTGCTAGGAACCAGAGTCACAGGAGGAATTTATAATTTCCTTGATCTTTTAAAGCTACAGGCTTATTTTAAAAGCTTAAAATATATTACGTGTTTACAAATGAACAGGCAAAGTTGCTCTACCATTCTGATTGCTGGAAGTCTAATTGCTGAAATATGCACAAGGATACATGTATAAGGATGTTTATCAACATAAATAAGAGAAAAAATTAAAATGGTTTAAATGCTCCAAAATATGTATAAATTATCAATTATAGAAAACAACTTAATAGCAGAAAATATTTAATATATTAAATTTAAAAATCAAGTTATTAAACAATATATATAGCATGTAAAAGCTTTATGAAAAGCAATAAAAAATATATATACATGTATATATACACACACACATATATTTGGACAAAACATTAGAAAAAGTTCTGAAATGATGAAATTATAAATTATTTTTTATTTTTGTCACTTTCTATGTATTTTTAAGTTTGTCAATAAGATGTATATAATACTTTTAGCATAAGACTTTAATTTTAAAGTATCTTATGTTATATAAAAGATAAGGGAGAGAAGAAAAAATGATACCAGGAAATCCATACTAATCCTACTTATTACAAAAATTTATATCTGAACTTCTTAGCTCCTAGGAAAATGAGGAAAACTCAATAGATTGTACCACTTTCACTCTATGTGTGCATGTGTATCTATCTCTCTATCTATCTGTCTATATCACAAATAATTTGAGAGTTTTGACAATAATTTGTAATGGAGCTTCCAATGAAAGATGCAAAGCCAACATAATGGCAAAATTCATACTAGTAGATGGAAAAACAATTACATTTGCAATACTGGTGACTATTACATATATTGGTCCTTGGGAAAAGACACACACATAATGTTTTGTAAGGGAAATGCTACAGAGACCCAAGTTAAGTGTCCTGCGCTGTCTCTTGGCTAAGCTATGCAGCGTTCATGGACATAAAGTTAAATTGAAATTTTGTAAAAAAATTAAAATTAAAAAAAGTGTGCTGTGGAGGGCAAAATTAAATGGTTAAGCTGCCTTGCTTTCTGGTGAGCTGGTGTAATGTGGGAATTGAACTTGATGATCTTGGGCAGTAAATGATCAACATGACCCACAGATGAATGTTTCACCTAGTATGTGTCCCTAAGGGTGGACTACATTTTGATTACATTAGATGATCCCTGTTTTATTAGAGTTCTGACTGCTTCAGTCTTGTTTTTAAGGCAAGCTGAATCCAAATAATACAAATGTGAGGTTTATAGAAAGACAGCCTTTTTTTCTTAGTAAAATGGAAATAGCTTTACTATATTTTCTGATTATAAAATTAATGTCTTTACTACCAAAACTCAGAAAGTGGAGGGAAGTGTGAAGTAGGAAGTAAACCACCAATAATCCAATGGTCCTACTGTTATCATTTAAGTGCATACAACATTTAGTTTTTAACACTGATATGTGTATACACATATGAACATTCATATAAATATATATACACAAAATATATGTGTATAAGTTATATGTGCTAACATATACACATACAGAGTGATAACATGTTATGAAAGTAATTTTTTACTCCAAAAATATATCATGAATTTATTTTTTATATATAAAAAAAGTATATCTACAACATGCTTAGTGGTAAGGAGAGCTAGAATATGTTTCAATTAAAGAAAGATCCATATGTTCTAGATATCAGTCATGTAGATGAAAACATAATGTTTAATTATGAAAGTAAAGGGAACTAGATGGTCTTCTTTCCCTACCATAATTCCTTTTAAAGGCATTATTTAGAAGTAACATAATAACGTTTTATTCAGCAATATACTTATATGTATATCTCCACACAGATATTTAAGTATGATGAACATATATAATTTATATCTGTGTATGGATGTGTGTGTATATTCACATGTGCTTTTGCAATTCCATTTATGTTTAAATTTATGTGACCATTCTTTGAATGCTTGGAATGATTATGAACAAACCAGTACACAGGCTTCCCTCAGAATACTCCTTCCCTGCAAAAAGCACTGATATGTTGGCACAACTACCAAACATTCACAATCATCATCCATTATGTGGGTATCATCTCTCCCCTTGAATGGCATTTACCATCTTACCTGATTAGCATTTCATACTCCATATGTGTTAATGTCTTTTCTTTCTAAGACACTCTAAGGACAGTGATAAAAAACAGGAAAACAGATGAAAAGTATCCTGTCTCTCAAAGCCACAAATTCAACTTCAAGGGCTTCATTTTAGCACATTTCAGAGCTGCCTGATTGACTACTCCACATACTAAAGAATGAGCGGCAATTGAGGCCAATCATGCTGAACTAAAAGGAGTTGTGGAGGAAAAACTTTTGATGTAGAGTTCAACTGTAAGAGATAAACAGTATTATTCTACATTAAGAGGCAGCATTTTCTCATCTCAAAGCTCAAAAGAAAATTTTACCCTGGAAATTCTTTTGAAAAATCCTTATTATACTGCCTGCATTAAAGAAGTTACGTAACCCTGATACTTGACGTACTTTTGTATCTATTGCATAATTTTCTTCAAAGGTCCAAATGTGACCTCACATGGGGGATCCATCCTAGACAATGGATAACCTTGCTGAGGTCAGAAAACATCAAAAACATCATTTCTGAGTTTTGTGATAGTAAGTTTATCTATAAATGTTTCTGGCCATAGTTTTTAGTCAAGGTGATTCCTAACCATTTTCCATATCATGATGCTCATTTAAAAAATGACAATATTTAGATCTCTACCCTAAATGTTGGTAATTACCCACAGTTGGACACTGAATGATAGGTACAGAGAGCTGCAGGTTTTCCCTGGCCACTCAGGTAACCCATGTGCAGCATGGCAGGTAGCATGGCTCAACAGACAGAAAATTTTGCTCTACAGGGATGTCTATATTGCAGTGAGCTTAGAGTGCCTCATCCACAGCTAATCAGTATGATGGCAATGTGGAAAATAATTCTATTATTCAACAAAGCAAATTTTATTTAAAGGAAACCATAAAATAACTAGAAGTAAGCATCTGGAAAAATTTTTAAACATCGGGCTGTGAAAAGGGTTTACAAAGTTAACCCTAAAGTCAGAACCTTATTAAAGGCAAAAGTTAAAAATCTCAACTACATAACAATTTAAAACGTTATACACTTCAAATGGAGACAAAAATAACATACAAAAGAGGTAAAAGTTTACTAAGCTTTATATAAAAGCATATAAGACAAACACACTAATAGAAAAATGGGAAAACAAAGTTTACTGAAATGAAATACAAATAAGATACAATGAAAATGAAAACAAGTTCAAATGAATTAATGATCAAAAAGGGGCGCATAGAACAATGAGTTACTCCCTACCATTAATTGATTAAATAGGATACTACTCAATTTGATCAAAGGTTTTTGGAAACATACACTCACATATAATTTTATTGGTAAAATTATAAACTATTATATCTTTTTAAGAGGACAACATTTATCAAAAGTCTTATATAGCTGCATACACTTTCACTAGCCATTCTACTTATAAGAATTTTACTCTGTGTAGAGGGAATGATGTATATAGTCATTTACATATAGGAATGTCTATGAAAATAAAAATTCAAAACAATTAAAATATACAAAAATAGGAAATTGGTTAAGTAATATATGGTCTATATATAGGTTGGAATACATATGTATAGAATCATTAAAAATGATCATATAGAATTATATTTATGAATATTAAAAACATTAAATATTTAAAACATGACTTAATGAAGCAGATCCAAAATTAGATTTTGATTAGTCAGAGTCTGTAATTAACCATGATTATTTCTGACATGCTCTTATAAGCAAGAGGCAATTTCTGAATCTATAATATCTCACAGTCATAATTGAAATTCATAACTATCCAATTCAATATTTATTGAGCATGTATTACATATGAGGTATTGTGTTATCTATTATGGGGCTAAATGAAGAAAAAGACATGTTTCTAGCCTCAAGACATTTATAAACTGGCAGAAGAAATACTACATGCATCACAAGGCAAACTATGATAAATGCCATGTAAGAGTTTCCAGTAAAATGAGTGTAGAGAAAGGAGAGATAATTTTCTGAAATGACCTTCAAGAACCATAAAATTTAATTACTTTATACTTACTAAGACAAGAGATAATACTTAGTCATTTTAGGAATTCTGAAACAAAATGGGCATGATATTAAAGGATTTTCTGTTTATCTTCCATTATTCAGAAAATTAAATTACCAGAACACTTCGTTCTCTAAAATTCCAGCTAATTAAGGCTTTATTTCTAAGGGCATAGGAAAATATTTTCTCCATCATTAGGCTTAATTTTATTATTCTTAATTTTATCTCATTATCTAGAGCAAGATGAGTTAATGGTGTCTTTTATGATTACTTCTATACATTTGGACTAACTAAAATATGTTCCAATACTTTGATTTTTGTTATATTCTTTCTATATAAAAATTAAAACTGTCAGTGCCACATAATAAAACTGTCAATAATTTTCCCCAATATTCTTTTGCCTAAACGTATCACCCAAATCAGGAGGGAAAACTGTGTCCCTCCAACAAATTTTTTTGCAAGTTCATGTAATAAAATTAGAACAACATAACTTAAAACTATGGGATGACTCAAGCATCATCTTTCTAATTAAAAATCTCAATTTTTGTGTGTGTGTTTGTGTATGAGTGAGAGAGTGGGGGGGGGGGAGAGAGAGAGAGGGAGAGGATGAGAGAGAGTTAGTTCTGTGAGATACTTCTGTGAATAAGTAATTTTTCTCCTTGAAAACAGAAAAAAATAAATTTGTAATGTGGCAAAGAATTTAATAGCTAAAACACTAATAGGAAAAACAAAATAAAAAGTACTATTTTGACAAAGAGCACATCAACTTCTATTTCCAATTACTGGTAGTAATTTTGGTGTAAAAACCTCACATTACTTGGATATAGTTTGTTTTAAATCTGAATCTCTTAACATTGCACCCTTATGAAAAGACATATAATTAGTGATATTTTCTCAGTGTATGAGGGTGCTAATAGTAGGTTATTTTCAACAAGTCTGAAATTTTAGAAGTAGAAGAAACTTTCAGAGATCACCACTTCTTATCCAATGCAGAAATATCTCCTATCACCATGTTGTTAGATGCCATTAAATATTCTGATAAATTCTGGATCAGAATCTGAAATGTAACTTAATAGGTTCGGAGTGTTTAAAGAAATTTATGGAAAAGAGTTCTGTTATTTACCAAGATAAATTACAGGTTTCATGTGCATTATTCATTTTTGGGTATCCTTCTTGTTATGTGAGAGATAATATTTGTTCTACTATTTCCAGTTTAAAGATCCTTCCACTTTGTGAAAGTGATATAAACAAGAAGCTTATGGAATATCTTTGATTTTATTTTTTCTCTAGTCTTCTTCCTAGATCATTACAAGCATATTTTAGAGAGATTATTTTTCTCCTTTAATAAACCATAAGGTAGAATTGTTTCTTCCGAGCCTTTCAACTGTTTTCTTAGCAGGAAGACATTGGTAACATATATAATCATTAGTATATCAGACAGAAATTGGTGCCCTGAACTAGTCGGCAGCAGTTTTTTTAGACACTCATAAATCCTGGTTGGACGTGGATGGATCTACAGACTGTCATACAGAGTGAAGTAAGTCAGAAAGAGAAAAACAAATATCGTATATTAACGCACATATGTGGAACCTAGAAAAATGGTACAGATGAACTGGTTTGCAGGGCAGAAATAGAGACAGATGTAGAGAACAAATATATGGACACCAAGGGGGAAAGTGGTGGGAGGGTGGTGGTAGTGGGATGAATTGGGAAATTGGAATTGACATGTATACACAATATGTATAAAATGAATAACTAATAAGAATCTGCTGTATAAAAAATAAATAAAATAAAATTTAAAAATTCAAAAGAAAAAAAAATTCCTGGTTGGAGATGACCATACTTTATTGAATATAATGGCAAGACAGAATTTCTACATTTAAGGATAAGCTTCTGTTTCAGAAATTTCAAAGTAATGCTTACAACTTTGTGTTAACTTTTTGGTTATTATTTCTGCTCTTGTGTGAATTGATACCTTCTGGAAAAATTCTTCACATTCTAAAGCAGGAGTGAGCAAACTACAGTCAGAGGGCCAAATAGCCCATTACCTGTTTTTGTAAATAAAGTGGTTTTTTTTAATGCAGCCATGCAATTCCTTTCTAACTATGGCTGCTTTCCTGACAACATAGAGTAGAAGGAACAGAGGCTACATGACACACAAAACCTAAAATATTTACTACCAGGCCTTGTGCAGAAAGTTTTCTGATTCTGGCTCCACAGTCAGACCACTATTTTTAAAATTCATGTAGAAAACTTGTAGAAATTCCTTTTGCTTTTTGTCTCAGAATGTGTAAAATTAATATATATATATATATATATATATATATATATATATATGTTTATATATGCTTAAGTACAGGCAATACCAAAAAAGCGACTACCTAAGTTAAAATGAATAGTTCATCAAATTGTGGTATATAGTATTATTAGTCACAGACTATTTTGTTAAATTGTTGATTACTGAGAATCTCTAAAAAGCAATGGGGAATTACAAACTTGTTATTTTGCTTCAAAGACTATTTGAAATATCTAAGGAAATAAATGGGCAATGAGGTACAGCCCACCCTAAGTATTATTCCACAGAACTGGGTCTTCTGTGTGTTTCTCTATATGAAGGAATATATTCAAAGGATAATAGCATGCCTTATGTATTTCTCCATACAGATTATTAGTGGGAGAAAAAAAAAAAAACAAGCAAAATTGAGAAGGAAGACCAGTTTCTAGAATGAGTCACCAATGTTCTGTGAATTACATTAGTCACTAAACTAAAGAGCATGGAGCAGTACCTTCTACAATGAAGTAATAAGGCAGCAAAAAATAATGAGTGAAGAAAACAACTTCTTTTTTTCAATCTTTTCAAAGTCTCCACTGAACGGAATCTACTTGGTGAATGTTAACACTTTTCTCCTTTTACAGGGAAGAAGAGTAATTTGATATTGGAGGGAGAACTTTTTATTATCCAGTTACAATGATCACTTATTCTATTCAGAAAGATCACGTAAATTAGAATTAAAGTCCTTTTTTGTTCCCCTTTCTGGAATTTCCATTTCTATTAAATAAAATCAACGCATTTCCTCCACTTTGGAGCAGAAACTGCAACTTATTCACATGATACACTGTGTTTGATAAATGTTCATTGATATTTTATATAAGCTTATTCCTTTAAAGAAACATTTTTAGAGACAAATTTAATTTGTCTTCTTCCTATGAATGGACTAGTATTTAATAACTTTATGGTTTGATCACAGCAAATGATACCCTGTTGAACTGAATTGCAAATTCACTTGCCTGTTCAATTTTGCTTCCTTTGTCAAGAAAATAGTTGAGCCCATAGAGGCAATTCTTCCTCCAAAAAATGTTTAGCCTTACCCAGGTGGCCAAGTAGAAATACCATGGTTTTTAAGCCTAGAAGTCAATGATAATTACTAACTGTGAGACCTTAGATCTCAAAGCCTCTAAATTTCCTCATTAAATGGGGGGTTGGAATGGATGCACCATCAGGTTTCTTCCAATTGAAATGGAGGTCATGTGGAGGCTTTGAAAGTAAAACAAGAAGAAAATGAGTTTAGATGTAAAAACTAATCATCACTGAAACAGAGCAGGACCCTGTGGGGCCCTCTCTAGTGCAAATCCTTTCCATGTCCCCTGTTTCTTGTTTATAGGAAATAGGCTTAATTCGGCTTCCTTGATCTTCTCTGAGTTCCAAAGGGCAGATTCAAACAGTTGCTAAGCAGGGAAGGGAGGGGATGCAGAAGGAAAGGAGACAGGAGATGCAGCCAAGAAACAGTAATGCAGCCTTGGGGCAGGTCCTGCTTCCTCCTCATAGAATATACATAACAATACCTTTGAGTTCTTCTACAGGAAATAAGATCCCCACCCACATGGAGGATGGAAACTTCAGGTTGAGCACAAGATACCTGGAGTACCACCCTGTTACCTCACCACCAACCAATCAGAACAAAGTCACACACACTGCAGCCCTCACCCTAAATTTTTCCTATAAAAACTTCTCCCTGAAAACCATCAGGGAGTTTGGGGTTTCTCAGCACGAGCCACCCATTCTTCTTGTTTGGCACAACAATAAACATTTCTCTCCTCCAAACTCCAGCATTTCAGTTTGTTTGGCTTCACTGTGCGTTGGGCACACAAACTTGGGTTTGGTAACATTATAACAGTAATAAAATGAAAATGGTTTGTGGAAAATAATCTATTAGCAATAAGAAATATGTAATTTTTAAAGTTAATTTTTCTTTTAAAACAAGCACTAATTTGATTTTGCACATGTAAGGGGATGTTTAAAAGATAGTTTTAAAATTGTTTAGATTAACAAAGGCTGATGAAAAATTAATGTGTGAAATGTGTTTAATCAATTAGGTTTCTCAGGCCACAAACAACAGAAATTTACTCTGGTTAATTTCAGTAAAAAGAAATTGACTGGAAAACTATCTGGAACTTCTAGAATAAATGGGAAGGGCTGAAGACAAGGTTTGGAAAGAAGAAAATACTATGGCATCTCTGGAGTCCCGGGAACTGGCAGTTATAAAATGTTCTCAAAGTTTGGACAGATTTGTTTCAAACCTGCTGCTGGAAAAAAATTCAATTGTTTTTAAAGAGCCTCTGTTCATTTTTGTGTTCAATTGTACTTTCAAAGTAACTTTATTTCTAATGACTGTTCTGAAGGCCATCATATACCACCATACTTAGAATATTTTCTACCAAGTATCTTAACTCTGCAGTCTTGATTTGAATCCCTAAATACAAGGTGATATTTACCCAGCTATTCAGCTATGATGTAACAAGGGTTGCCTGCTTCCTTATTTTGGTGGGGAACGAGGGGGTTTTCATTTTCCTTGTAGGGGTGAAAAATTTGCCACCCCAAAATGTGTCTCTTTGTCATGAAGATTATTTCAGGCTGATTACTTTTAAGAAACAAAAGACTCAGGAAAAATGTTTGACCTTCCCTCCACCTGCCTTAAAAAACTGAGATAGAGGACCTGTTCCAGGAAGGCAGCTATTACCGTAGATAACTATAATATAATATGAACTAGGTGTGACAGACAGGGAGAAACCTAGCAAAGTCTGTTTGTTAAAAAACAGTGTCCCATTGTTTCTATGTGGCTCAGCACAGCAAACATTTGTTTACCAAACATTTGCTCTTTTTATCTTCCTTTGAATTGCCTTCCTTCTCTTTGAAGTCCCAGACCCCTACCTACCTCACCTTAGTCCAGGATGACATATATACCTCATTTTACTCATCTTTAGAATCTCTCATGTTATGTGGGTTTCCCCTACAATTATAAGTATTTTTTTTTTTTACTTGTTAATCTGTCTCATGTCAATTTAATTATTAGGCCAGCAGAGGAACCTAGAATGGTAGAGGAAAAATTTTCCATCCCAACATTTTCCATCACATCTTTTCAGTTATCTATTGCCACATTTCGGGTCTATTATTTTTACCATCCTACTTTTAATAGCACTTTCCATAAAAAGAATTATTTATGTTTCAAATGAGAAAAAAAATCCAACTAAAACAATAAAGGGAATCTATCACTTTATTAACTGAAAGTATAAAAGTAGAAAAGAATTGAACCAGAAGCTTAAAATCAGATCACCAAGGATCTGATTCCTCTCTATCTCTCTGACCTCTCTTCCACACTCTGGCCTTGCCCTCAGACTCCACACTGTTGCCTCCTAATAACTAGATTCCCTGCTATAGTGATAAAATGACTGTTACAGTTTTACCACACACCATCAAAGGAAAGAAAGACAGTCTTTCCCAGTAGCTTCAAAGGTAAGAGAAAAAGCTCCTGTTTTCTCAAAGGAAGTCAATGTCCCACCTCTAGAGGTGAGGGTCAGGACAAGCCCACCCATACCATCTGAATGAGGATGGAAAAGGATGTCAGTCCCAGCAAAATCTGTGTATCATTTTCCCAGAAGAGGGGGAGTAAATAAAAAGCAAAAAAACAACAATTGTTTATGACATACTGATTTAGAGCCTATCACATCTTCTTATGGTAGTTTCATAAAGAACAATGTTCTGCTTTTTAAATGAGAGTTATATTTGATTTTGTAAAGGAATAGGAGACTGGCTTATTCCATCTAATTTCATTATTTTGCCTCAACAAATTTCCATACCTATCTTACTTCTAATAATTCATAGTATGCATGGCCATTTCTACTCTTGGAAAAGAAATGTGAGAATTACCTTATTTCACATAAGACACTATGGTAATGGCTTTGGTCCCTGATGACATGTCATCTGCTGGATTCAGATCAGTGATGCAGAAGTGAAAAGTTCTAGCCAGTATTGTCCAGTTTTTTAAATTTCATATGCTAACAACTAATTTAGTTCTTTCTCTTTTAAATAAGAATTTCTTGACGAAACTTTTGGCTTCCTTGTACATACTTGATTATTTTTCCCTTTTCTAATCTTCTTGGGTATGGATAATAAAAACAAGCTCCATACCTATACATGTCTGTGACCATTATATGTCAGTTTCACTATTTTCACTTATCAATCTATGTAAACAAACATATGTGGTTCAATTCCCATTATTCTGTTCTAACTGTAACCCATTCTTCCTTGAGATAAGAGGGGTAAAAAATAATGTAAAAAAATTTTTTTAATAGCATTACTTAATTAACTTGCCAAAAGATTCCCTTAATGTATTTTTTCTAAATATTTGTGTAGTATCTTTTTATTCCATCCTTAGTTTTATTAGAATTTTTAGAGTGACTTATATACAAAATCCAATCACTTTAATAAACATAATTTTTCATTCTTCCTCAATGATAATATAAATATAAGAATTGTTATTTTACCTCTAGATGCTAGGATGAGTAACCTGGTCTGTTAATCCCCATCCTTTGCGGTCTTGGCAAAATCCACAGGGAAATCCCTCAGTCACTTTATTCCCACACCAATAGCCATTGTCATCAGCAATTCAGATTGTTCCTTCATTATAAGTCCTGCTTTTAGCCAGGACTTATAACGTAGTGCTATTCTACATGACTAAGGCCCCCAGCTCTTTCCAGTCAAGCAAGAGATGTGCCCGGCAGGGAATCTGATCTCAGTACAAAAAAAGTTGTCATAAAATGTATGGTTTATTGCACACTTTTCCAATATTTTATCAGTAGAAAGATATAATTCTGTGCAGCGGACACGGAAAATGTGGCCTTAAACACAATCTCAAAGGTAAATAATCTTATAATGGGTCCTGTTTCTCTGGGTTAAAATCTGTTTGAAAGTAAAATTAAAACATGTTAGAGAAAAATAAAACATTATTACTTTATAACTTGCTGATTTGAAATATTTTAGTTTTGAATTCAAGGAAAATCATTTTTTATGACTTTTATTTACACATATATATGTGTGTGTGTATACACATGTGCACACCCACGTGCATGCACACATATACATATATGCCAGTCAAATAGTAAACCTGCCAGGGAAACTATTTCTAAGTAATATTTAGCATTTCCACAAACATTGATCAAATAATAGAATGCCAGTTTGCCCTCATTTTGTCTACATATTCTAGATTACAGTCAAATTCAAAACTAGTCTGAAGAAAGACCTAGGACTTCAAACTAATTCATGGTTGCTCTCTAATTCATATTATGCCTGCCTACAATCTTTGCTCAATTTCATTTGAAAGAGTAACAAAAGAAATCACTAATTATGTCAAACGTTCAAAGAAACATCTTTGATGTAAAATTAAACAAAAGTTGAGGTATTTCAATGAAGAGAAATGTTTTTCTGACAAGCAAATATCTCAGCTATTCATGCTATAAAACATTATGCCGTTTTCCATTTCAATAATCTCGGTTTTATCATGTTACTTTCTTTGTGGCATTTCCATTTCAGTAGTGTTTGCTTTGGTTTGGCCTATTAACACTTTTACTTAAACTAGTGTCAATCTTTCTCAGACTACAGAGGTATTTGATAGAATATCTAGATAAAGGGTAAAGGAATTACTTTTAAAACATGTATTTCTAACAATTCTAGGAATGCCAGACATTCTATACCTTGCCAAGAAACTATTTACCACATCTGAATTAGACACATTTTCTGCTACATACACACAGACTCCCAAGTTAATTTTCTGTTAAAATGCATCTTTAGACTAAGTTGTTTAGACACAGCTTAAATTTATTTAAGAAGATGTTGTACAACAAATTCTGAAAATGAGTAATGAGACGTGGTGTAGATTCCAGAAATGGGCTTAGTCTTTATGGTCTTCATGGGCTATTATGCATGTCAGAGAAAGCAGCTGCCAGGAACTCTCTCTATATAAGGGCTCTGTGGATATACTGAGGACTAATGATCAAACCTGGTACTGAGGCACTTGCGGAAAGGACAAAATCTGCCCTTAATTCCCTAGATGGTGCCCTAGATGGGCCAAAAAAAAAATTATATATATATATTTCATTCATTCTTAGAGCAACTATTGGAGAAGCTACTACATAACAGCAATGATTTAGATTCCAGGAAAACATCAGTGAATAAAACAGACAAGTATCACTCCAAGTCCTCACACACCTTTTATTCCAGAGGTGAGAGACTGACAGTCAATAAGTAGCTTATATAGGATGTTATAAGTGGTATGGTTTTATACAGGCTAAGGGAATCAGTAGAGATGGGGATGGGGTTCAAACTTAAATAAGGTAGACTGTGAAAGACCAGGACCACAGCAGTGAGCAGAGGGGATAGGAGCAGGAGATGGGGTCAGTTAGGTAAGGAGGTTAGATTTTGTAGGGCCTTTTAGGCCATTATAAGGACTGGCTTTTACCCAGAGGGATATGAGAAGCAGAGAACTGCATGGGTCCGAGTTAGCTTCTGAAGGATAAGTGTGGCTGATATTCTGAGAAGACACTGTGGGGAGGGAGCCAGAGACAGAAGTAGGGTGAGTAGTTAGGAGGCTGCTGAAACCATCGTAGACAGGACAAGAGTGGAGAGAAAGTAGTGAGATGTAGTTGGATTCTGGCTATCTATTGATGGTAGAGCTAACAGGATTTCCTGATGGAGTGTGTGGGCAGTATGATATCAAGGGAGAAGTAAAGGATGACTCCACCATTTTTGGCCTAAACAATGGGTAAGAGTTAAGATGCCTGAGGCCAGACAAGAGACTTGCTCCAACTACTGCCAAGTAAAGAGTTTGGTGTAGAAACAATCCCATTTGCCATCACATCAAAAAGAATAAAATACCTAGGAATAAACCTACCTAAGGAGGGAAAAGACCTGTATACCAAAAACTATAAAATGCTCATGAAAGAAATCAAAGATGACAGAAACAGATGGAAAGATATACCATGTTCTTGGACTAGAAGAAGCAATATTGTCAATATTGACAATATTGCCTTGGGTAGTATTGACTATACTACCCAAAGCAGTCTACAGATTCAATGCAATCCCTATCAAATTACCAGTGGGATTTTTCACAGAACTAGAACAAAAAATCTTAAAATTTGTATGGAGACACAAAAGACCCTGAATAGCCAAAGCAATCTTGAGAAAGAAAAACAGAGCTGCAGGAATCAGGCTCCCTGACTTCAGACTATACTACCAAGCTATAGTCATCAAAACAATATGGTACTGGCACAAAAACAGAAATACAGATCAATGGAACAGGAAAGAAAGCCCAGAAATCAACCCATGCACCTGTGGTCAATTAACCTATGACAAAGTAGGCAAGACTATATGATGGAGAAAAGACAGCCTCTTCAATAAATGGTGCTGGGAAAACTGGACAGCTACATGTAAAAAAATGAAACTAGAACATTTTCTAACACCATACACAAAAATAAACTCAAAATGGATTAAAGACCTAAATGTAACACTGGATACTATAAAACTCTTAGAGGAAAACATAGGCAGAAGACTCTGACATAAATCACAGCAATACCTTTTTGATTGATCTCCTAGTGTAATGGAAATACAAACAAAAATAAACAAATGGGGCCTAATTAAACTCAAAAGCTTTTGCACAGCAAAGGAAACCATAAACAAAACTAAAAGACAACCCACAGAATGGGAGAAAATGTTTGCAAGCAACGTGACTGACAAGGGATTAATCTCCAAAATATACAAACAGCTCATGTGGCTCAATATCAAAAACACAAACAATCCAATCAAAAAATAGGCAGAAGACCTAAATAGATATTTCTCCAAAGAAGTCATACAGATGGCCAAGAGGCATGTGAAAAGATGCTCAACGTCATTATTTATTAGAGAAATGCAAATCAAAATTACAATGAGGTATCACCGCACACTGGTCAGAATAGCCATCATCAAAAAATCTGCAAACAATGAATGCTGGAGAGGGTGTGGAGAAAAGGGAACCCTCCTACACTGTTGGTGGGAATGTAAATTGGTACAGCCACAATGGAGAACAGTATGGAGGTTCCTTAAAAAACTAAAAATAGAGCTACCATATGATCCAGCAATCTTACACCTGGGCATATATGGTTCGAAAGAATACATACACACCAATGTTCATAGCAGCATTGTTTGCAATAGCCAAGACATGAAAGCAACCTAAATGTCCATCGACAGATGAATGGATAAAGAAGATGTGATACATATATACAATGGAATATTACTCAGCCATTAAAAGGAATGAAATAGTGCCATTGCAGCAACATGGATGGACCTAGACATTGTCTCACTGAGTGAAGTAAATCAGACAGAGAAAGACAAATATATGATATCGCTTATATGTGGAATCTCAAAACATGGTACAAATGAACTTATTTACAAGAGAAATAGAGTCACAGATGTAGAATACAAACTTATGGTTACCAGGAGGAAAAGGGGGTAGGAAGGATAAATCAGTAGATAAATTAGGAGATTGCAGGTGATATACACACACTATTATATATAAAATAGAGAGCTAATAAGGACCTACTGTATAGCACAGGGAACTGTACTCAATACTCTGTAATGGCCTATATGGGAAAAGGATCAAATGAAGAGTGGATATATGCATATTTATAGCTGATTCACTTTGCTGTACACTTGAAACTAATACAACACTGTAAAGCAACTATACTCCAATAAAATTTTTTTAAAAAATAAATAAATAAACAACAAAGACCTACTGTATAGCACAGGGAACTCTGTTCAATATTCTGTAATAATCTAAATGGGAAAATAATTTGAAAAAAAAATAGATACTTGTATATGTATAACTGAATCACTTTGCTGTACACCGGAAACTAATACAACATTGTTAATAAACTATACTCCAATATAAAATAAAAATTTTAAAAATGTTTGGTGTAGTAACCTGTATTATGACACTCACCTTATTTCTAACCCAGACCCCAAGGAAATTTTGCCACATCTAAGAGTTTTCACTCTGAGGAATTAGAGAATGAGTGAGGCCTCCCTCTTGGGAAACTATTTAAGAATTATAGCCCCAGAAGTTGGGAGTATAACTCAACACACAGCCTGAAGACTGCTAAAGACAGATCAGAAGGATGAATGTGGACTTTGAAAATCACAACAAATTTATCATTCAGGAAGCCAATAATAGTGAAGGAATAAGGAGAGACACCATCTGGGCAACAAAAGTCCTCCAACTCATGGTACACAAGCTTGAGTGAAGAATAGAACTGGAGAGTACATGGCGGGGATATAGGTTCTAACGCTTTAGGAAAGAACCTTCTCCTTAGTCTCTGCCCTCCAAGAAGAAAGAAATTTGAGAAGGCCAAGAATCTGGCACCCGATTCCGATTCTGAGGAGCGAGGTAAAGCTAGTATGTTTTTACCTCTTGATTTTACTACAGTCTGTTTTGATCTGGTCTTGTTATGGGACAATAGATTTATAAGTTTTGCAATTTTGAGAGGTGCTTTTGGCATGCTAAATTAATTAAACAAGAAGACCATTAGACTGAGGTGGTTTTAATACCTTAGGAGCCTACAAAAGCAAACTAAAACCTAAGCCTGAAATGGCTCAAGTTTAAGAAATTACAATGTAAAGACAACGAATCACAGCTAACTAGGCTTTCTCAAAGAACGTAACCACTTAAGCTGTAGCCAATCAAATAATGACCTTACTTTGCTTCTGCCTCTTCTCTATAAGCCTTGCCCCTAGCTCCTGTCTGTGGAGTGCATCCAGTTTGATGCTGCCCGATTCAAATCTACTTTTGCTCACATAAACCCTTACATTTTAAATATGCCTCAGTTATCTTTTAACAGACATAATCTTTTTTGCTTCCCACAATAACTTTTTGAAGAAGGTAAGACAGTATTATTATTATTCCTGTTTTACAGATTGACACAACAAACAAATCAAACAGGCTGAGAGCTGTTAACCAGTTGACCAAATATCACAAAGCTAATGAACTGTCAAGCCAGAAATGATCCTTCTAGACATACACATAGGCATCAGTCTCATAATCCCTGTATTGCTTATTGCTTTCCATCCTTAACTAATGCAGTTGGCAAAGCCAAAACCCATTAAGGCAACTGGTAGTTGTATTTCAACTTAGAACTAGTCTACACAGTCAAAGAGCACCACTAATAGGAAGAGTAATCAGCAGTTCTGTTATCTTAACAGAGAGCCACGCAGTCAAACTTTCTACCTCCTCTCATCAGGTGACAACAAGCAAAGCAAAAACAAAAATTAACTTTATGCTGCTGGTTAAGGCTGGCAATTTAAACAATGGAATTTGCTTTTCATAATCCAGCTGTTAACCACAGTTCTTATAATACTTGGCCTCATTAGCTTCGGTTCTAATCAATACCAAATGAACACACACACAATGTCTGTGAAGATAACCTAAATCACTACATATTTTTGTTTTTACTGGATGCATCATAAGATGCGTCAATACCATAATATTTTAAGAACGAGTTTGACATTGTCAAAACATTATTTTCTTTACTAAAAAAAGTAAGTTATGTTCTTACTTTTTAAAAAACACAAAGAGGGCTTCCCTGGTGGTGCAGTGGTTAAGAATCCACCTGCCAATGCAGGGGACACAGGTTCGAGCCCTGGACCGGGAGGATCCCACATGCCATGGAACATCTAAGCCCGTGTGCCACAACTACTGAGCCCGTGAGCCTAGAGCCGGTGCTCCACAACAAGAGAAGCCACCGCAATGAGAAGCCCACATACCGCAATGAAGAGTAGCCCCCTCTCGTCGCAACTAGAGAAAGCCCGCGCATAGCAACAAAGACCCAACACAGCCAAAAATAAATAAATAAAATTAACAAACAAACAAAAAAACCACAAAGAACAACAGCAATTAAGTACATAGGATCCTTAATTTCGAGCATACAGTATCGATCAGGTGGCATTTTAGCTGTGATGACAGAAGTTTTATAACATGATTAAAATATATCTTGTAAACATGATTTATGTTACTTGCACAGTATTTGCAAATAATTATGTCTTTTAAGAGACATTTTGTGATTTTAAATTATTGACTATTATGTTACTCAAACTGTGAACTGTTTTCATAAATATGTATATTTTATGACTGTAATGATTAATTTTTTTTCTAACTGGGTTTTCCTGACAGATGAACTTTTAAAATAACAGGAAACATTTTATTCTTTGTGCATTTGTGTACACTATTCATAGTTAAAGGACATTTATCAGTATTTTTCTTTTAATTTCACCCATGTCTAAATAAAGCTTTTGGCTGGGAAGTGGTCCTTCTGCTGAACTATCTTGCTCCTCAGTACATCTTTGTGACTAAGACACCCAGTTGCAAGACTGGCTGCTCTAAGTGTGAAGTCCATCTGGCTGTAATTTATATGTCTGCCGGTCTAATCTCATTGCCAGCAACTCTTTGTTGCAAAACTAGATTGTACTTCTTCTATCTGAAATCCCAAGCTTCTAGAGTCCTTTAAAGGACACAATGAAATAATTAATAATATATAAACATTTACTTAGTATAGGACATGCTCAATAAATACTTATTTTCCTTTCTATTCTTCTCAGCAAAAGAAGCCTGCACTGTTTTCAGTACTCAATGCAGACTTTCAATTACCCAAGCACACACTCAGTTTTGTCTTCCCAAGACCAGTATCCCATTGCTGTCAACATGTGACACCTGTGTTTGAATTAATGCTACTCAGCAACCCCGAGTATTCCTCTGAGATGATTTTAAAAAGAAAACAGTCCTTAAGTCTTAGCCCTGAGGGTGACTGAGTTGAAGTTAATTGTGGTTATAAAACAAGTAATAAAAGTGAGGGAAAATTTTAAATGATATATAAGGAGATACATTTGGGACTTGATTTTTAAATTCCTCGAAAGGAAGAAAAAGAGATAGAAACATGAGAAAAGAGAATTTATGAAAAAGCCTGGAAAGAGCAGGTTTAAAGGGCCTACAGGAGAATAAAAGGAAAGTGAAAGAAAAAGCCAAAAAGGGAAATCAGCTCTGACTAAACTTGTTTGGTGCCTGGCACATAGCTTACCAGGTGAACGCTTTCTAAAGAATGATTGCCTATCTTTTTTCAGCATTTCTCCAGATATTGTCTCTATGTATCTTTTATAGAATAAGATGCAATTATTAAAATACTGACGTTAAGAATTCATATTACATATAGCACAGCAACTTGATCCATATATATTTTGTTCAACTCGTACCATTTCCGAGGAAAGTTTATTTCTCAAGTAAATTATTTTGTGTATTTGTAAAATTCTGATTTCTTGTTTCAGGTATGTTTATTTTAAGAAACAATGGTTGAATGAAGTGCACACATCTAATTTGTGTGTCCATGTCCAAAGATGTTATTGGAATGAGCAGAGAAGTTTGCAAATAAAATGCAATTTCCTACATCCAGTAAAATGCTTAAGGAAATTAGAAAAGGTCCAGAAAATAACTAAAAGTATCCAGTGTCGATCTCAAAAGGTTATATTAAATATCTAGCTATGCTTTCCTCATAAAATTCCCTAAGATCAACATCAGAATGTCATCCAAATAAATTAGGAGTCTGATCTAAATTTACTGTTTATTTTTTAGGCTGAAAGGGATCGGTAATCTCAAATAAAACTAATAGGTTAGTGAACATGTAGACAAGAATAAGTTACTTTTAAGGAAGCAATGAGTCTATAAGAACAACTATCTTTTTAAACACGATAAAAAGATCTTTTGAGAAATTTCCAAAAATATCACATGACAATTTACATAGCACTCTGAAAGATTTCCTCAAAGGGAGCTGAAAGTTGTATTGCTATAATAAATGCCCTTCAAGACACTGACAGATTAAAAGACCATACCATAGACCATGGCCTTCGTTGCTTACTGCACAGCTTTCCTGAGTTACTTTAAAAAAGCTTTTGGCTGAATAAACTCTATGTCTGCAGTCTATGATTACATTTTTGAAGCTAAGAATTTTTATGATTTTATCTTTTGAGATACATTTGGTGATTGGAAATTTAATACTGAACAGCAGCCTCTTGAAAATTTCAGACTTAAGAAGCCTCCTGTGCAAAGTGAAGAATTCACTGAATATAAAATTATTATAATTTTAACAGACTTAGAATCTAATGATTACTTTAACATTCATGCTGAGATTTTCTAGATGTTGGCTAATGTTGGCTAATATGTGTGCCTTAGATAAGTATATTTTAGTTTCTCTAATTCTTTCTTATTGAAAAGTGAATAACTTTTTTTTTTCTCAACAGTATTTTTAGTATTTTGTGCTTAGTCTCAGCACTATTATATTAGAAATTCTGCATCTCTAAGCATGAGATGAACCCTTTTGAGGATGATTTTTTTTTTTTTTTAGGATTTATACTGAGTACATTTACAATGGTACTCCAATCCCAAAGGTGAATACTGTTCTGATTTCTTTCACCATAGATTGGTTCTAGGACTTTGTACAAATGGAATTTTACAAATGTACTCTTGTGTTTGGCTTCTTTTGCAAATCATAACATTTTGGGATTCATCCATGGTGTTGCATGTGTCAATAAACTCTTCCTTTTTTATTACTAGATATGAATAAACCACAGTTTGCTTATCTGTTCTCTGAATAATAGTCATTAAGGTTGTTTCCAGTTTGGTCTATTATGAATAAAGTTATCATGAACATGCTTGTGCATGTCTTTGTATTTTCCATTTCTCTTGGATAAATACCTAGACTTGGGATTGCTGGGTAATATGGCTGATACATGTTTATCTTTCTAAGAAATTTCCAAACTGATTTTTCAAGAGGTAGTACCATTTTATGTGATCACCAGTCAAGTATAAGAGTTCCAGTTGCTCCAAAGCCCTGTCAATATATGGTGTTGACAGTCTTTTTAATTTTAGCCATTCTAGCAGGTATATATAAAATTTAAAAATACATGTATCTATCACATTTGCTCATTAAATATCAATTATATTTACCTTTTGGGTGCTCTCTATTTCTCCCTACAGATCATTTCCTTTCAGAGTGAAGAAATTATTTCAACATTTCTGCATGGGAAAGAGTTAAGGGTTAACTCAGCAGGCCTGGTTTCCTCAAGTCTAGCACATTCCCCGAAAGGCTGTTCTTTAGCACTGGGCTTTGGCCACTGCAGAGAGATGAGCTCTGAGCCCTTGGAACAGTCCACCTGCTAAGAGTGTTTTTGTATGCCTGAGGTCTCAAGTCATAAACTATTAGAGTTTATGCTAACAATGTAATTTATGGTAAACTCCATGCGGAGATTTCATTCCTGATGTGACTCCGATGATAATTCTACATCCAGCGGCCAGCACTCCAAAGCATGCGTGATCTCTCTGTTTTACAGCCTAAATGTCAGTTTGGTTTTGTCTTGATTTGTTTTTGGCTGCTTGAAGTAACCTTTGCTCTACAGTCCTGTGCCTAGTTTTCTGAACTTCAGGAGATTTCTTTTTGCCCTGTTGCCCTGCTCTAAACTTCAGTGGGCTACTGCCTTGTACTTATTGATGACTTGGAGTACCCGGAATGGATTTTTCTTCTTTTACCTACCCTCCCCCGCTCATCTCCAGCAACCATTGACTTATACTGTACCCAGTAAAATGCTGGATGCCTCAGAGGAATTTTTCTCAGATATCCTTCCTTGCCCCCAACCACTGGTGGCTAGTTCTACGTGCTCAGTACAGATCTGAAGCACTTCAGAGGGATTTCTCTGAGCAAACCTAACCCAGCTTTCGACAGCTGGTTCTTGTACTTGGTGAACACCTTTTGTGTTTCAGAGAGATTTCTCACAGTTAATCTGCCATGCTTCCAGCCTTTTGGTGTCCTACCCTGTGCTCTCAGTGAAGGCCTATGGGGAAGAATCGGTGGCTGATACTGGCTCTGTGGCCGAGGCTGTAGGGATTCTAAGTCGTCATGACATCCCAAGGTGGTCTGTTAAAAGTTCATTAGAAGTTTTTCTGATCTCTCTTTACCCATGATACCTCCTCATCTTGTCATTCTGCCATAAGTCCTAGGAAGGACTCATCACTTTCTGGATTTCAGTTTATTTAGGCTTATTTGCATCTCAGATCTCTAAAAGATTTTTTGAAACTACGCTTTTGTAACCTGTCTCACTTATTCTCATTTTAGGGTGGGAGCAATGGTCCCCTGCAACTTTTTACATTTTAAGTGGAAGCAAAAGTCCCGTATGCATGCTTTACTTAAAAAAAACAGGACATGTAAGAAACATAGTATCTATCCACTTATTTATTCATTTAAGATATAGTATTGAATGGTCTCTACTTGCCAGATACAGCATTGAACAAAACAGTCCAAATTCTCTACTTTCAAGGAGTTTACATTCTACTGCAGGAAAGAGGTAATAAACAAAACTGTTAGTTATATAATATGTTTATAAGTGCTAGAGAGAAAAATATAGAGGTATAAGGAGATATAAAATGTCAGGATGGTGTTTCATATTTAAATATTGGGGGCCAGGAATTTCTAACTCAGAAGGTGATGTGAGTAAAGATCTGAAGGAAAAGATAATGCTTCAAATCTATGATCCCTTCGAACCAGAAAACTGGGCATTGGACAGTTGTGTCTATCTATATCTTAGGAACTTCTCTGTGATGTACACTGTTGTTCACCCAACCTTCCAAAAATGCAATCCTCTCCTCGTACAATCAGGGACAGACAACATAAATAAAACAGCAATATAGATACTACCATGCTTGATTATTATATTTGCAAATAATAAAAAAAAGATGTTAAAACACAATGCTGTGAAAGACTGTATACAAGAATAGGCACTCCAATATACTGCTGTGATGTTATAAACTAATATTCTTTGACCCAGAAGTTTCATATTTTGGAATTGATTCTAGGAAAGTATAAAACACTGTAGATTGGCTACTGCATTACTAGAGATTAGAAAGTTAATGATCACTTTACAACTTGCTGAGACTTAGCTGCCATGTGCACATGCATGCGTGGAATTAGTAAGGTGAACATAAGACAGCGTCTGTTTCTACTGTGATAGGATAGTCACAGAGGTGTGGTCTGGCACTGCATCCCTGGTAATTAGGGCACAACATTACCTGTATTGTATGCCTGAGGCAATGTGGTTCTAAAGCCAATGACTTTTAGCTTGCTGGGTCTTAGTAGAAATACTGGGTTCTACAGTGAGCAATTTGGGCAGTAGCTTCTTGATCCCCAAGCTTTCTGATCATGCAGAGGTAGCAATGCCCTTGGAAGGTCTCTATGTCGATGCTGTTCTGTGAGTCATGCCTGGAAGACCTACAGGTGGCTCTTGCACCCTTACAAAGACTTCGTAACAACTAATTCCCTATCAAAACCTACTTCTGCTTAAAAAGAATGCCTTCTATTACTGCAATTGTCTAATGATTGATAAAGCAACTCTTTGGAAAAGGGCAAGAGGTTTGCACAACTATGTGTATAATAGCATGGTAAACTAAAAAAACTTTAAACAATATATAAAAGTTCAAAAAAAGGGAATTGGTTAACAAATGGTAATATATCTATGTAATGAAATAATATACATTCACTAATTAAATTTATTTTGAAAAAATTCAAACCTACGGAGAAGTTGTAAGTATATTACAATGAATTCCCCTATATTTACTTTCATCTATATTCACTCACGTACCAATGATATTACTATATATAATTGGAAATGTAAGCTATTTATCATCTATTGAGGGAAAAAATGCAGACAGTTTCCTTTTGGTAACAACATATCTACATAAATTACACAAAGAAAAATATTCTCAGTAGTTTTCTCTGGATAGTAAAATTATAGATTATTAAGTACGTTTTTATTTTAGTCTATGTATAGTTGATAATCTGTCTACAAAGAACACAATAAGCTAATAAAAGGAGCTACATTAGTTCTCAGGGAATCCTTTGTAATGTACGTAGTTCTTTTATCAAATTCCTATTTCTAGGATAGAGTGAAAATGTCAATCACCCTTGTGGATCTTTACCAAGCTAGAGCATATAAACTCCTTTGAGATCATGCAATACCTTATTATTTTCTTAACCAATAACTACCTACTGAATATTATTGAAATTTGCTTAGTATTTTGGATGATACTCTATATACAGCTAGAAAAATGTCATTTTATTTCAAAGATGATTGAACTTCATGTGCAACATAATTTATAAATTAATATCCTTCATCCAATTTCTGAAATTTTCAAACTAAATAATTCTGGACTACTTTACTTGAAAAAGGGTGCTGTGGAAAAGGGTACTAGTTTTGATGCTGTGATTCTAAAATTGCTTTTCTTTATAATCCTTTCTAGCTTCACATCTATTTCAATTTTACATCTAAGTTACTGCCACCTTTAACTCTTTTTGTAGTTACCATTGACTGCCACAGATAAAGGACTTGGAGCTGCTTCAGGGTGAGATGGTTATCACAGATGAATATCTACAGCTACCCTCCATGTTTATTTATTTAGACTGTCTCAGAAAACAGTTGTAAACATCAAGACTGAACTTAAAATTGTCATGGTCTCTTATATTCACCAACTGTTATTATACATGACTTAGAGACATATGGCCAGAATTTGGAAAGGCACAACACAGATAAGTAAGCAATAAACATGAAAGCTAACAATCTAGAAACCAGCAGAGCTTAGGAAACCAATTGCAGGTTCTCTTATATATTATGATGCCAAATTAACAAATAAAAAAGTAAATACAAAAATAAATAAAGGATGAATTCACAAGTTAATTACTATATAAATTAAGACTGGCTGGAACAGCCACCCATAAAAATGTTTGATCCCCCTTCACAACACCTGCACAGTGTTTGAGCACCTTAAGATAATTTATCCTATTTGAGAATTCTTCCTTAGGCTGAATTGAAATGATTTTTCTACTCCTTGAAGACACACAGAAAATTGCTATCATGGCCCTCAGGAGGATTGTTCTTTCAGGGTTAAAATAGCTTAATTTCTTCTGCTGTTCAATTTCTTTTATCACCTTGGTCTTAAAATTATAACTTTGCAACTAAAAATATAGTTAACAGTAGTAACTGTGAGGAGATTAGTGTCAAATTGTATGATACGTAAGGCTAAAAATTTGCAGGTGAAATTCCAGATCAAAGGGAAGGAATAATCAATGTCTTCAAGTCTTATCAGCACTGTATATAGAAGTGCATTTCTGGAAAAGTGTATGCAAATTGTAGATCTTGCCATTTGAAGAAATCCATTTTCAAAGTGAAGAGATTGAACACTTATGTAAGTTTCTGTTAAAATTCCAACTTTCAGGTGCATATAGGGTTTGCGTAAAGCAGCAACTGTGGCCATTTTCACAAGATGCCTGTAGGAAAAATGTTCTAGAATAAAACAAGTTTGGGAAAAGATGTATATACATTTTTACAACACACACTGGAAAATACTAGTTTAAAGCAAAGTTCATTTACATATTGTTTGTTTAAGCATTTATTTAACATTATTATTATATCAAATTCCATTTGTTTCAGAGAACCATTTTTTTATCAGTCAAAACATTTATGTTACTTTTACCAAGATCCTATTTAGATTTTTCATTTTATATTTTTTTCTTTCAAATTTTTAAATTGTATATATTTAAAATGTACAAATTAATAATGTGATGTGTATATATGTATGTGTATATATATATATATATATATATATATATATATATATATATGCACACACACATATAGACAAACACACACATTGTAGAATGATTACCAAGATCAAAATAATTAACACATCCATCACCTCACATAGTTAGTATAGAAAACTTTGGTGTGTGTGATGAGAATTCTTAAGAACTATGCTCAAAAACTTTTAAGCATACGATACTGTATTATTAACTATAATCACCATGCTGTATATTAGATCCTCAGAATTTACTCTTCTTATAATTGAAAATTTGTGCCTTTGACCTACATCACCCCATTTCCCCCTTCCCGTAGAACCTGACAACCACCACTTTATTCTTTTGCTTTCATGAAATCTTTTTTTTTTTTAAGATTCCTCACATAAGTGATACCAAAGAATATTTGTCATTCTCTTTCTAGCTTATTCACTTAGCAAAATGCCCTTCACACTGATCCACGCTATTGCAAATGGCAGGATTTCTTTCTTTTTTATGGTTCAATCATACTCCATTTTACATATATTACATTTTTTTAAATCCAGTATAATATATACTACATTTTTTTAATCCATTCATCTGTTGATGGACACTGAGGTTGTTTTCATATCTTGGCTACTGTGAATAATGCTTATGAATGTGGGTGTGCACATATCCTTTGGAGATACTGATTTCATTTATTGGATATATACCCAGGAATGGGATCACTAGATCATATGGTAGTTTAATTTTTAATTTTTTGATGAACTACCTTACTGTTTTCCATAATGGCTATATCATTTTAATTCCACCACTAGCATATAAGGGTTCCCTTTTCTCCACATCCTCACCAACATTTATTGTCTCTAGTCTTTTATAATAGCCACCCTAACAAGTGTGAGGAGATATCTCATTGTGGTTTCAATTTTCATTTCCCTGATGATTAGTGATGTTGAGCACCTTTTCATATACCTATTGGCTATTTGTATGTTTTCTTTGGAAAAAGGTATATTCAGGTCTTCTGCCCATTTGTAATTGGATTATTCACTTTTGTGCTCTTGAGTTTTATGGGTTCTTTATATATTTAGGATATTAACTCCTTATCAGATATGTGGTTTACAAATACTTTATTCCATTTCTGTAGGTTGTTTTTAGAATTATTGACTGTTTCCTTTGCTCTGCAGAGGCTCTTTAATGTAGTTCCACTCATTTATTTTCAGTTTTTTTGCCTATGCTTTTGACGTCTTATCCAAGAAATTATTGCCAAGAACAATGTCAAGGATTTTTTACCTATGTTTCCTTTTAGGATTTTCATAGTTTCAGGTTTTACATTTAAGTCTTTGATCCGTTTTGAGTTAATTTTTATGAGTGGTGTTAAGATAGGGGTCCAACTTCATGTTTTTGTATTTGGATATCCAATTCTCCCAACACCATTTATTGAAGAGAGTGTTCTTTCCTTATTACATGTTTTTAGCAGTCTTGTCAAAAATTAAATTACCATATATAAATGGGTTTATGTCTGGACTCTATTCTGTTCCATTGGTCTATGAGCCTGTTTTTATGCAAGTACCACACTCTTTTGATTACTATAACTTTATAGTTTGGCTAGAAATCAGGCAGTGTAATGCCTCTGGCCTTATTCTTCTTTCTCAGTATTGCTTTGACTATTTGGGGTCTTTTGTGGTTCCATACAAATGTAGGATAGATTTTCTTTTTCTTTTTCTGTGAAAAATGCCACTTGAATTTTGATAGGGATTGCATTAACTCTGTGGATCACTGTAGGTATTATGGACATTTTAACAATACTAATTCTTCCAATCCAAGAACATCAAATATCTTTCCATTTAGTTGTGTATTCTTCCATCTTTTTCATCAAGGTCTCACAGCTTTCAGTGTACAGGTCTTTCACCTCTTTGGTTAAATTTATTTCTAAGTATTTTATTGTTTTTGATGCTATTCTAAATGGCATTACTTTCAAAATTACTCTTTCAGATAAATTGTTGTTAGTGTACAGAAAAATATTATTTTGTTAAAGAACCAAGCAAAACATTCAAAACCAAAATATTAACAATATTTTGTTAATACAATACAAAATTGCTTGATTAAGATACCACTAAAAAAAGAGAAACAGCAAGCCAAGGAATGGAAACAACCTAAGGGTCCACTGACAGATAATGGATAAAGAAGATGTGGCATATATGTAACAGAGAAGAACAAACCTGATTTCATATTGGATCAATTCCTTTAGCTCTACCCCTTGTCCTCTGTTGCCTGTGCTTAGTCATGCTGACTCTGTACCTTTGTAAAAGAATGTTGCCTATAGCCTGAAATAACACATGATGGCCCTTCTCAAGGCTCTGACCTTCAAAGGTACAACTTTTCCATTATTATAGAGATAAAAATTTGCAGAACAGAAAATAACAATTTTCTTGTTGAAGGTTTATAGGAACATTGTGATCAGCTGCAAGAACAAAGAAGTTTACAACAGCCAACCATAACCTTTCCCCTTTTAGTAAAAAAGAAGCCTAAATTCTAATTCAGAGAAGATGGTTCCTTGGGACATGAGTCCACTGTCTTCTCAATTTGCTGACTTTTCAAATAAAGTCACTATTCCTTGCCCCAACAACACATCTCTCAATATATTGCTGTCATGCAGCAAGCAGTATGTGCTTGGACTTGGTAACATATATACAAAATGGAATACTACTCAACCACAAAAAGAATAAAATCCTGCCAGTTGTGACAACATGGATAAAACTTGAAGGTATTACACTAAGTGAAATAAGTCAGAGAAAGATAAATACCATATGATTTCATTCATATGTTGAATATAAAAGGACAAAACAAATGAACAAACAAAATAAAATAAAAACAAACTCACAGATACAGAGATCAGATCAGTGGTTACTAGAGGGGAAGAAGGTTTGTGGGTGAGCGAAATGAGTGAAGGGGGTCAACCGTATGGGAACAGATGACAACTAGATTTGAGTAGTGATCACTTTGTAGTACATACAAATGTTGAATTATAATGCTGCACATCTGAAATTTATGAAATAAAAGAGAGAGAAAGAAAAGCAACAAACAAATAAAAAGAGCCATAACTTACTCAATTTATCAAAGGTAAGCATGTGCCAATAGATGGTAAAATTATCCCAATACTTATACTTAAAAAGGTGGCTTCTTGTAAAAGCATAAATCCATGATTGTTTACATTAATTTCATTACTCATAAAAATCCTACATAAAATGTCATGTGTCAGAATGGCAAAGCATTATTATCATGGTTGCTATACAGTTGATTAACCGATGACATAAGTGGTAGATTTTTAAAACATATTAAATATCAGATGGGAAAAAAATAATTCATCCGAGTAAGTTTTATTTTTTTTAAATGATAAAGTGTATTGTTCTGCACTAAAGATGCCGTGTAAGTGAAACAATTTTATGCAACTTGTCAACAACGATGATTTACTAATACCTCTCCTGAGTAAAATGGCCATTCTTTTGAGTTCTATAGAGGTCTAGTGTCCAAAAAGTCACAGACATAAAGTAAGTAAGTCAGCTAAAGCCATTAAGAATGTAATATTAATTTTGATTACATAAATGTGTTCAATCTAAATTTGTTAATACCTCAGTTTGTTTGCACTGCTCTTTGGCTATATAGTCCACATATTTAAGTCAACTGCCTTCTGAAATTCAGAGTTTTAGCCAGAATCTCAATAAGACTTCCCTTGATATCTAGATTTAAATAAAAAGAGATTTACAAATTGTCAGTGTATACTGAACAGAAAACATTGTAAAACAGTAATAAACTGGAGGGATTGCTTGGTTTTAACACAAAGTAAAGCCTTGTAAACCTAGGAGTTAGATAAACCTGCCAATAGAATCACAATTTTAAATGTGAGACTTTATTGAAGTGGTAAATTAGTATAAAAAAGGGTTTTAAATCAGTTTATTAGTCTTTATGGTCACTTAAGTTGACTACTTATAGTAGAAACAGCAGAAAGAAAGATAGATTAAGTAGAATCCACTGAAAAGAGTTGGAATTCATAGTGAACAAGAGAGTACAAAGAATCTCTCCTTAAAAACTAAAAGATAAGGACAAATAAATGAAAATTATGCCATGTATCATAAAAGACAAGTCAGTAAAAGAATGTTTCAAAGTCAAATTTAATTTTATATTTTAAAGCAAGCAGAATAGAAAGTAAGCTTCGTTTCAGTACTCTGTATTAAAATTATCAACAACAAAGAAATAAAAAGAAAATACAACTATTTTAATTCCACCACCTTATTTTCTGTACTCTACCACTCTGCATTTTGGTCAGTAATACGGACTAAATTATGTCTTCCCAAAATTAAGAGGTTGAAGTCTAACCACCAATGTAACTGCACTTGGAGATAGGGCCTTTAAGAAGGTAATTAAGGTTGATGTGCACGGTGAAAAGGCCATTTCAGGACACAGTGAGAAGGTGGCTGGCTGCAAACCAAAGAAAGAGGCTTCAGGAGAATCTATACTACCTGTAACTTACCTTGGACTTCCAACCTCTAGAACTGTGAGAAAATAAAACTCTGTTTTTTAAGGCACCCAGTCTATGGTATTTTGTTATGGCTGCCCTAGCAAACTAGGGCTTTTTTTAAAAAAAATTCTAGTATGTATATGCATATCATCAAGATAAAAACTATTCATTAATAACTCAGTTATTTGAAAGTCAGGCTTCTCTTAACTCAAGAATTGAACCAACAGGTTCTGGGTCTAAAATATCTGTCAGGCGTTGTTTTTAAATTCTATAGAACAGTGGAATGGTTAGGCAGAAGGCAAACCTGCACTGCAGCAGTCAGTAACAACCACACAAGTCCCACAGCAGACATAGCTGTGGCAGACCAGTACCCCTCAACACAAGAGAAAGAGAGCAGAAGCTTAACAACATGGCACTTGATTTGAGGAAGGAAATGGAAATGGACATCAGTTTGTGTGATCTGAAAAGAAACACTGGTAGTTCAATAAAAGGGGAGTTTGTTTACATGATCAAAATATTGAGATTTGAAAAGACAGATTCTGAGTACATTCAAACTTTGTGCCACTGTTATGTAACACATAATTTTGAATTAAATCAATCACATTATTTCTTTTCAGTGTATTCCAGCATCCATATATCACATTCACCCCTATATTTTAGCTTGTTATGCATGTCTTAGGTTCATGGTAAAATCATAAACTCCTGGGCGACAGGGGCAGTTCATCTGCTTATTATGTGTCCTACACACCTAAAGCAACGTTGTACACAGTACAAATATTTATTCTCTATAAATATTTATCACATAATAGAACTCTGCAACAGACAATGAAGTTATAGTGTAGTTTGGTTCTCGGCTCAATGCTCTAATGAATTTAGTTGAACTGAAATATATGTACTGTATTTTCTGGTGGGCAGTTTCTGGTATATAAAAAAAGAAAACATATTAAAAAACCCTATAAAAAATATAACTTTGCTACTTTTCCAGACTTTTATAAAAACACTATTTATCCTGTGGACAGTTTTACAATATTGATGTAATCATTTGGTTTTGATCAGGTTTGCAAGCTTCTGGCAGATGCTTCAAAAGCAAAATTTAAGGAGAATATATCTAGATTGACTACTTTCATATGTACAAATGCTCCAGGCTTCCTCAAAATAACCTCTTAGAAATTTCACCACAATTTACTTGAGAGTTACAGAACACTGACTAATACATGGATGATCAAATCCTGCTTTTCTAAAGGCAAAATCAATACCTTCTGTGATCTATGAAAGATTTCAAAAAATAAAGGTGAAACAGCAATATGTATAGAGAGAGATGCACGTGCTTGTGTTGCATCCTAATGTTTAAAACTATTATTTGGGGAAAAACCTTATCTTTAATTTCATAACCTACTTTGCATGAAGGCAATTGTGTTTCATTAATAAAAAGCCACTGACTTTATATCCTTTACTATATATTTAATGGGTCAGTGGAAATTGTTTTTAAGAAAGAACATTTTTCCAGGAAAGTGTATCTTACAAAAGATTTTCTATTCCTTACGCATTCAGGGGACCTGGGTACTTCGCTCGTCTCTACAGAACATCCTATAGTCCCCAGAAGAATGAAAAGCATACATATGAAGTAAGCATTCAAATATTTGTGAACAACAGGATGGATTATAAACATTTATAATGCTCCTTAAACATCAATACTAGATTAAACTAAGCTCACCATGTTCTATATAATAAGATATTAGAACAATAAATGCTGTATACAAGATATACATAAGAAAGATTAACAAAAATTAATAAAGTGATTAACAAGAGAGTGAAAAGTCATACCACAGACTGGGAGAATAATTCACAATATATAACCAACAAAAGACCTGTATCAAGAATGTATAAAGAACTCTTACAAATTGATAAGAAAAACAGTATGTGAGAAGGTGTTCAATATTAGTAATCATCAGACAAATGAAAACTATAACCCCCAAATATACCACCATACACTCATGAGGATGATAATACCAAATGTTGGGGATGACATGGAGCAACTAGGACGTTCATACATTCATGCTCGTGGTAGTGTCATTGGTACAAGTACTTTGGAAAGCTCTTGGGCAGTATCTACTAAAGTTAAACACACGTCTACCTGGTGACCTAGCAATATCACTTCTAGATAAATACCCAAGAAAAATGAGTGCACCCATTCTACCAACACATGAGAATAAACATAGCAACTAACTCATTATAGCTGAAAACTGGAAACAATCTCCACATTCAAATAACCACCAACCATGGAGAAAAAATTAGAAGATTCACATCTCAATCTCTTAAGTACCATGTAGATGAGATTTTTTTCTAACTAAAAAGTTAATTTCTGAATATTTTAATAGATTTTTATCAAAAATCCTTTGTTTCATATGACTGACATACTTTTTTGATGTCTATAATGCACACTTTAGCATTACCATTATAGGAAAATATTTTTAAATTATTTCCCTGTATTTTGCAGAATAAAATGTAAATAAGAAGTAAAATATTAATATGAAATGAATATTTTCACAGAAAGGGAGGTAATTTATAATTTAACATATATATATATTCATTTCTTAAATGGAACTCTTAAAAGAAATATTAATATTTATTTTATACTCTTTGTGAGTTTTTAAATTCTAAAACTTATAAGCTAATATTAAGTGAACTAATTATTTCTATTTCTGTAAAAATACTTACCACACAAAGGGAACAGAAAAGCATATTCAAAACAGTAACAAAATTATGAGAAAAAATTGACCATATAAAAGCATTGGGACACCAACCTTCAAGATGATGGAGGAGTAAGACGTGGAGATCACCTTCCTCCCCACAAATACATCAAATATACATCTACATGTGGAACAGCTCCCACAGAACACCCACTAAACGCTGGCAGAAGACCTCAGATTTCCCAAAAGGCAAGAAACTCCCCACGTACCTGGCCGTGTGGTTGACACAGTTGGGGTGCTCCAGCTGGGTGTCAGGCCTGAGCCTCTGAGGTGGGAGAGCCAAGTTCAGGATATTGGTCCACCAGAGACCTCCTGGCCCCTTATAATATCAATCAGTGAGAGCCCTCCCAGAGAACTCCAGCTCAAAGCTAAGACCCAGTTCCACTCAACAACCAGTAACCTCCAGTGCTGGACACCCCATCTCAAACAACTAGCAAAACAGGAACACAACCCCACCCATTAGCAGAGAGGCAGCCTAAAATCATTCTTAGTTCATAGACACCCCAAAAGACAGCACCGGATGTGATCCTGTCCACCAGAAAGACAAGATCCAGCCTCATCCACCAGAACAAAGGCACCAGTCCCCTCCAACAGGAAGTCTACACAGCCCACTGAACCAACCTTACCCACTGGGGTTAGACACCAAAAACAATGGGAACTACGGACGTACAGCCTGTGAAAAGGAGACTCCAAACACAATAAGTTAAGCAAAATGGGAAGAGAGAGGAATACACAGCAGATGAAGGAGCAAGGTAAAAACCCACCAGACCAAACAAATGAAGAGGAAATAGGTGGTCTACCTGAAAACGAATTCAGAGTAATGATAGTAAAAATGACCCAAAATCTCGGAAATAGAATGGAGAAAATACAAGAAATATTTAACAAGGACCTAGAAGAACTAAAGAGCAAATAAACAGTGATAAACAACAGAATAAATGAAATTAAAATCCTCTAGAAGGAATCAATAACAGAATAACTGAGGCAGAAGAATGGATAAGTGACCTGGAAGATAAAATAGTGCAAATAACTACCACAGAGCAGATTAAAGAAAAAAATTGAAAAGAATCCAGGAGAGTCTCAGAGACCACTGGGATAATATTAAACACACCAACATTTGAATTATAGGGGTCCCAGAAGAAGAAGAGAAAAAGAAAGGGACTGAGAAAGTATTTGAAGAGATTATAGTTGAAAACTTCCCTAATATGGGAAAGGAAATAGTCAATCAAGTCCAGGAAGCACAGAGAGTTCCACAGAATAAATCCAAGGAGAAACAGGCAAGGACACATATTAATCAAACTATCAAAAATTAAATACAAAGAAAAAATATTAAAAGCAGCAAGGGAAATGCAACAAATAACATACAAGTGAATCCCCATAAGGTTAACAGCTGATCTTTCAGAAGAAACTCTGCAAGCCAGAAGGGAGTGGCAGGATATATTTAAAGTGATGAAAGGGAAAATCCTACAACCAAGATTACTCTACCCAGCAAGAATCTCATTCAGATATGACAGAGAAATTAAAAGCTTTACAGACAAGCAAAAGCTAAGAGAATTCAGCACCACCAAATCAGCTTTACAACAAATGCAAAAGGAACTTCTCTAGGCAGGAAACACAAGAGAAGGAAAAGACCTATAATAACAAACCCAAAACAATTCAGAAAAAGGTAACAGGAACATACATATCGATAATTATCTTAAATGCAAATGGATTAAATGCTCCCACCAAAACACATAGACTGGCTGAATGGATACAAAAACAACACTGGTACATATGCTGTCTACAAGAGACCCACTTCAGACCTAGGGACACATACAGACTGAAAATGAGAGGATGGAAAAAGATATTCCATGAGAATGCAAATCAAAAGAAAGTTGGAGTAGCAATTCTCATATAAGGCAAAATAGACTTTAAAATAAAGACTATTACAAGAGACAAATAAGGACACTACAAAATGATCAAGGGATCAATCCAAGAAGAATATATAACAACTGAAAATATTTATGCACCCAACATACGAGCACCTCAGTACATAAGGCAAATGCTAACAGCCATAAAAGGGGAAATCGACAGTAAAACAATCATAGTATGGGACTTTAACACACCACTTACACCAATGGACAGTTCATCCAAAATTAAAATAAATAATGAAACACAAGCTTTAAAAGACACATTAAACAAGATGGACTTCATTGATATTTATAGGACATTCCATCCAACAACAACAGAATATACTTTCTTCTCAAGTGCTTACGGAACATTCTCCAGGATAGATCATATCTTGGGTCACAAATCAAGCCTTGGTAAATTTAAGAAAATTGAAATCGTATCAAGTAATTTTCTGACCACAACACTATGAGATTAGATATCAATTACAGGAAAAAAACTATAAAAACTACAAACACATGGAGGTTAAACAATACACTACTAAATAACCAAGAGATCACTGAAGAAATCAAAGGGGAAATCAAAAAATACCTAGAAACAAATGACAATGAAAACACGACGATCCAAATCCTATGGGATGCAGCAAAACAGTTCTAAGAGGGAAGTTTATAGCAACAAAATCCTGCCTCAAGAAACAAGAAAAATCTCAAATAAACAACCTAACATTACACCTAAAGCAATTAGAGAAAAAAGAACCAAAAAACCCCAAAGTTAGCAGAATGAAAGAAATCATAAAAATTAGATCAGAAATAAATGAAAAAGAACTGAAGGAAACAATAGCAAAGAACAATAAAACTAAAAGCTGGTTCTTTGAGAAATAAACAAAATTTATATACCATTAGCCAGACTCATCAAGAAAAGAAGGGGGGCTTCCCTGGTGGCACAGCGGTTGACAGTCTGCCTGCCAATTCAGGGGACATGGGTTCGAGCCCTGGTCTGGGAAGATCCCACATGCCGCGGAGTGGCTGGGCCCATGAGCCACAATTACTGAGCTTGTGCGTCTGGAGCCTGTGCTCCACAACAGGAGAGACCGCGATGGTGAGAGGCCCACGCACCGCGATGAGGAGTGCCCCCACTTGTCGCAACTGGGGAAGGCCCTTGCACAGAAACGAAGACCCAACACAGCCATAAAAAAATTAATTAATTAATTAATTTAAAAAAAAGAAAAAAGGGAAAAACTCAAATCAATAAAATTAGAAATGAAAAAGGAGAAGTAACAGCTGACACTGCAGAAATACAAAAGATCATGAGAAATTACTACAAGCAACTCTATGCCAATAAAATGGACAACCTGGAAGAAATGGACAAATTCTTAGAAAAGCACAACCTTCTGAGACTGAACCAGGAAGAAATAGAAAATATAAACAGACCAATCACAAGAACTGAAATTGAGACTGTGATTACAAATCTTCCAACAAACAAAAGCCCAGAACCAGATGGCTTCACAAATGAATTCTATCAAACATTTAGAGAAGAGTTAACACCTATCCTTCTCAAACTGCTCCAAAATATACCAGAGGGAGGAACACTCCTAAACTCATTCTATGAGGCCACCATCACCTTGATACCAAAACCAGACAAAGATGTCACAAAGAAAGAAAACTACAGGCCAGTATCACTGATGAACATAGGTGCAAAAATCCTCAATAAAATTCTAGCAAACAGAATCCAACAGCCTAATAAAAGGATCATACACCATGATCAAGTGGGGTTTATCCTAGGTATGCAAGGATTCTTCAATATACACAACTCAATCAATGGAAAAACCATATTAGAAAATTGAAGGAGAAAAACCATATGATCATCTCAATAGATGCAGAAAAAGCTGTCATCAAAATTCAACACCGATTTATGATAAAAACCCTCCAAAAGTAGGCATAGAGGGAACTTATCTCAAATTAATAAAGGCCATATATGACAAACTCACAGCCAACATCATTCTCAATGGTGAAAAATTGAAACCATTTCCACTAAGATTAGGAAGAAGACAAAGTTGCCCACTCTCACCACTATTATTCAACATAGTTTTGGAAGTGTTAGCCACAGCAGTCAGAAAAGAAAAAGAAATAAAAGGAATCCACATCGGAAAAGAAGAAGTAAAATTGTCACTGTTTGCAGATGACATGATACTGTACATAGAGAATCCTAAAGATGCCACCAGAAAGCTACTAGAGCTAATGAATGAATTTGGTGAAGTAGCAGGATACAAAATTAATGCACAGAAATCTCTTGCATTCCTATACACTAACGATGAAAAATCTGTAAGAGAAATTAAGGAAACACTCACATTTACCATTGCAACAAAAAGAATAAAATATGTAGGAATAAACCGACCTAAGGAGAAAAAAGACCTGTATGCACAAAACTGTAAAACACTGATAAAGGAAATTAAAGATGATACAAACATATGGAGAGCTATACCATGTCCTTGGATTGGAAGAATCAACATTGTGAAAATGACTATACTACCCAAAGCAATCTACAGATTCAATGCAATCCCTATCAAACTAGCAATGGCATTTTTCACAGAACTAGAACAAAAAATTTCACAGTTTGTATGGAAACACAAAAGACCCTAAATAGCCAAAGCCGTCTTGAGAAAGAAAAACGGAAGTGGAGGAATCAGGCTCCCTGACTTCAGACTACACTACAAAGCTATAGTAATCGAGACAGTATGTTACTGGCACAAAAACAGAAATATAGATCAATGGAACAGGATAGAAAGCCCAGAGATAAACCCACGCACCTCTGGTCACCTTATCTTTCATAAAGGAGGCAAGAATATACAATGGAGAAAAGACAGCCTCTTCAATAAGTGGTGCTGGGAAAACTGGACAGCTACATCTAAAAGAATAAAATTAGAACACTCCCTAACACCATACACAAAAATAAACTCAAAATGGATTAAAGACCTAAATGTAAGGCCAGACACTATCAAACTCTTAGAGTAAAACATAGGCAGAACAGTCTATGACATAAATCACAGCAAGATCCTTTATGACCCTCCTCCTAGAGAAATGGAAATAAAAACAAAAATAAACCAATGGGACCTAATGAAACTTAAAAGCTTTTCCACAGCCAAGGAAACAATAAACAAGATGAAAAGACAACCCTCAGAATGGGAGAAAATATTTGCAAATGAATTAACGGACAAAGGATTAATCTCCAAAATTAGAAGCAGCTCAATATCTAAAAAACAAACAACCCAATCCAAAAATGGGCAGAAGACCTAAATAGACATTTCTCCAAAGAAGATACACAGATTGCCATCAAACACATGAAAGGATGCTCAACATCACTAATCATTAGAGAAATGCAAATGAAAACTACAATGATGTATCACCTCACACTGGTCAGAATGGCCATCATCAAAAAGTCTACAAACAATAAATGCTGGAGAGGGTGTGGAGAAAAGGGAACCCTCTTGCACTGTTGGTGGGAAGGTAAATTGATATAGCCACTATGGAGAACAGTATGGAGGTTCCTTAAAAAACTAAAATCAGAACTACCATACGACCCAGCAATCCCACTACTGGGCATATACCCAGAGAAAATCATAATTCAAAAAGAGTCATGTACCACAATGTTCACTGCAGCACTATTTACAATAGCCAGGACATGGAAGCAACCTAAGTGTCCATCAACTGATGAATGGATAAAGTAGATGTGGCACACATATACAATGGAATATTACTCATCCATAAAAAGAAAAGAAACTGAGTTATTTGTAGTGAGGTGGATGGACCTAGAATCTGTCATACAGAGTGAAATAAGTCAGAAAGAGAAAAACAAATACTGTATGCTAACACATATATATGGAATCTAAAAAAAAAAAATTGTTCTGAAGAATCTAGGGGCAGGACAGGAATAAAGACGCAGATGTAGAGAATGGACTTGAGGACATGGGGAGGGGGAAGGGTAAGATGGGATGAAGTGAGAGAGTGGCATGGGCATATATACATTACCAAATGTAAAATAGATAGCTAGTGGGATGCAGCCGCATAGCACAGGAAGATCAGCTCAGTGCTTTGTGACTGCCTAGAGGGGTGGGGTAGGGAGGGTGGGAGGGAGACGCAAGAGGGAGGGGATATGGGGATATACGTGTAAGTATAGCTGATTCACTTTCTTATACAGAAGAAACTAACACACCATTGTAAAGCAATTATACTCCAATAAAGATGTTAAAAAAATAAATAAAAAAAATAAAAGCCTTTGTTATTGCCCTTTATTACCATTCGGTGTGTAAGTCACTGGTAGATTATTGCTACTTTCAGAAAACAAACTAATTTATTAGTGTTGTAACTTATAAAATTTAAGTATTTTTGAGAATTTTTTTTCAAGTTATAATGAAAATTTCCAAATAAACCCAAAAGAAGAGAAAGCAGTACAATGAACTCTCATGTTCCTATTACCCATCTTTGGTAACCATCAACTTTTCACTGTTCTTCAGGAAAGTTTTTTGAAAGTGGAGCTTTCATGAATCCCAAGGAAAACCTATAATCCACTGCAGTGGATTTAGATTAATTAAACATTTCTCAGTCTTCAAAAGATTCCATCATTTTCACTCAGGATGATTTAGTTCAAATTTAGTGGACTAATCTCAGGGAAATGGCTTATTTTCTTATGTGAATAGTTTAATTTCTCTTCATTTCAAAACCAAAGTTAGAATATCAAACCAGAGGGAGAGCTCCAAAGATAGTACACTCATCCAGTTATTACTGACTGTTTCCTTAGTGGTCTAGAAGACGCTGTAGACTACTGACACATGCAAGAACATGGGTAAATCTTAAAAGTCATTATGCTAAGTAAAAGAAACCACACACAAATGGCTACATACTGTATGATTCCATTTTTTATGATATTCTGAAAGACAAAACTGTAAGGGCAAAAATCAGATCAATGTTTGCCAGGAACTGGAGGTGAAGGGATGAGATTGAATGATGGGACTTTTGTGGGTGATAGAAATGCTATATAGCTTGATTGTGATGGTGTTTAAATAAATACATACATTTGTCCAAAAGCATCAAGCTATACGAGCAAGAAGGGAGAATTTTATGTAAATTATACCTCAATTTACCCAATAAGTCTACTTAAATAAAAATAATTTCTTACCAAAGTGTCTGATGGACCAAGTACAGTGAGACTACTATTTTCCTTGATTGGGATAACACATTATTAATGAAGTTTGACCTGGTATTTGATTAAGGGCAACCTTTTCACATTTTTGGTATTCATCAAGCTTATAATCCATTAAAATAGTCTATATGTGACTAGTTTTGTGTTTTTTTTTAATAAATGCAGTACTGTACATTAATTCTTTAGAGAGTCTGCCTGACATATTTAAGTCCACTACATGAACTTATCAAGATCTTCTAGAATCTGCACATTGCTATACAAGAGTATTAATAATTCCATACCACCTTTTGTCAGCCACAATTTAATCAGCATGCTTTCTCTATAGAAAATATTGTTTCATGTAGAATCATTCTGAATTTGTTCTGTTTGCTTATTGGGCTGATGGGGGGACGTTGTACTGGATCATATGGGACATGTCATTTATATATGGTAACAGAATCTAAATAAACTGATGAAATATAAAGACACTAAAGATTGATAAAATATTTTTGTCTGTGTAAGTTATATATGTCCTTATGTTATAATTAAGTTCTTTCTTTGAAAGAAACATTTTAAATATTTCTTTTAAATGTCACTATTGTTAAGTTCTTTTAACTAAATCATATGAATTATTGCGGGGGTTTGTTTCCTTCACTTCTCTTAACGTTTATATTGTTAAGGGCACCTATATATCTTAAAGAAAAAAATGTGACATTAAAATTTTGTATACAAATATACCTTAAATTATCATATATATTTGTTCTGTATTAATAACATTTAATATAGATATAGATAAGTAATCCCCACTATTTTAAATTGTTTATGCTATTGATTGTTTGAACTTGTGATAATTCTACCCTTCCAAATTGTTCTGTAGAACAAACACGCACACACACAAAATTTCAACCAAAAGAAACTTTCTTTCAGTACAGATTCCAGTTCACTCTTTGGTTAGTATAAATATTTTCAAATTAGAACAGAATGTTTACTCTACCGACAAATAAGGAGGTGCATCTGCCATTATTGAGAAACCATGTCATATTCTCAGATTATTAGATTTAGATAGTAAAATATTTTTTAGTCCTCTATTAAAAGATATACAAAGGCATTTTAAATAGCATTATATTTGCAGACATTTCTTTAGATTTAATATTTCTATAGGTAGATATTTCTATAGATTTGATATTCCTTAATAGTTTACTTCTATTTACCTATGAATTTCAATGATTACATATCTTCCAAGATTCTCAAATAGGAAAATTATAACACACAAGAAGGAAAAGACATAATTTTTAAACTGTCACTAGTTTCTGGATACTTGAGCTCATACTTCCTTCTTCCTGATAACCTATTCAGGAATATCTTAACTTCCCAAGGGAGACAATGCAGCTGATTTTCCTCTTTTGACATTTTTTCCAGACATGTAAGGAACTCAGAGATTTCAAAGCAGTACAAAGAGAAGGAGACACTCATTTACAGGTCTGGATATAATTTACACGCATGCACACTGGGGTTTGGCTGATCTTAAATGTACAGATTTATCTATTTCATCTTTCATAATATCTTCTTTATTATACTACATATGGAAATGTCAGTGAAAATTATTAAACTAGAAAATACATTATGAAAGTCATAAAATGTTAGTTTGCATTACATTTCAATCAAGAATTATGGCTAATCCAAAGCACCATTCATTATCCCTCTCTTTTTCTAGTTCAGTGTCTGTGATACTGGACACTCTGTGGGTATCTAAAAGGTCATTTTCTAATATACACCAGTAGCCCTTGGGGTTGGGAGAAAACCACCCTGCAGTAGTGGCATGATTGCTTTCATTCCGAGATATAATACATATCATTTTAGTGAAAGTCATAAAAAGAATGCAGAAACAAAAGTGTGAACTCTACCAATAAATAGGAAAGATGTTCTGAAAATTTCTTTGAAACAGGTGAGAAGTAACTAAATTTAAAAAATAAATAGATAACTCTAGCAAGATATTATCACAAATGGCATGATTTTTTTTTGTTACTTTGTAGAAAAAAAAATGCTCTCCTTTTCCATAAATGTTTTGCAAACAATATTTTCCAAGTATCTTGAATTTACTTCTCACGATATTCTAGGAATTAGACACAGGTCCTGCTATGAGGAGGCTTACAGTGTAGTTGAAAAGTCAGAACAGATTCCACATTTACTCAAAACATGAATGAAGGAGAAGAAATCCCAAAGTAACCAAGTTTACCACAACATGCCAAAATTGGCAGAATTGGGAACTTAAACACAAAATTCAATTTTTAAGAAATAAATTTACATTTTTACACACATTCTCTATAGATGTGTAATTCATGCCTGCAACTATAACCATATAAGAGTAGAAAGTAAAGAATTTCAGAACATAGGACATTGGTTGAAGGGACAATGATAAAAAAATCAGCAATAGATCATTCCTAAAAACACTTAGGGGAACTTTCTTGGTGTGCAGTGGTTAAGAATCCACCTGCCAATGCAGGGGACACGGGTTCGAGCCCTGGTCCGGGAAGATCCCACATGCTGAGGAATAACTAAGCCCGTGCGCCACAACTACTGAGCCTGCGCTCTAGGGTCTGCGAGCCACAACTACTGAAGTCCGTGCGCCTAGAGCCCACGATCCACAACAAAGAGAAGCCACCACAATGAGAAGCCCACGTGCAGCAACGAAAAGTAGCCCCTGCTTGCTGCAACTAGAGAAAGCCCGCAGCAACTAGAGAAAGCCCACACGCAGCAACAAACACCCAACGCAGCCAAAAATAAATAAATAAATAAATATATTAAAAAAACAAAAAAAACACTTAGGGATGGTTTTATGCATATTTTAAAAAATGAAAATATCAAGAAATGCCAGATTATAGAGAAAAAGGCAGTTTTGCAAAATCATTTTATTCAAAAGTGGTTCATCTTACCTCAGCTACCAGTTGCTGAAGAGATGGTGAAGCTACAGAGTAGAGACTTGAGTTACCGCTTACAGGACTGTGGAGACTAACATAAGCCACAACATTTTTCTGCAGAACCTTCTTGAAATCCTGACATTAAAAAAAAAAAAAAAAAAAAAATCTATCTTTAACATAAGTAAAAGTAACAGATTCCACTTTACCAGTTACATGTTGAATAATAAACACTTCCTACCTAAAATCATTACATTGCATAATACTTTTTTTTTTTTTAATGTAAAGCCATCCCATACTATTTAGTAGAGTACCCAAGGGTCATAAAGTGGTTTTAAATAAGGGTGGTGAGGAGTTTCATATAACATACAACAAAATATTTTAAAGTATGTTCATGTTCCTAAAAAAGGTAAAAATTTAAGAGACAATGTCCCTATATGGTTAATATAGTATGAGATTCAACTTCAGAATACAGGATGGAATATTTGCTCTAGTGACAGCATTTAATTTTATAGTCATTGAATTAGAGAACAGACATGGATAAACCACTTCAGCGTTTAATAAAACCAGCCCTTTCCTTTGAAGTGTTGAGCTACTTTTTGCACAAAGCAGCTTTTTATTCTGAGCAAAATAGGGCATAATACAATTGTGGCCTTGCACATATTACTTGAAGTAAAACCTGATGCATTTCATCCACATTAGAAGAATAAAATGATTCAGTATAATAGTTTTTCCACTTTTCTGCTAAACTCTACTTCCAAAAATTGAAGACCACTGATCCTATTAATAATGTACCGCTAAGAAGTCCTTCTGTTATTTGCTTCCTTTTCTTGTGCAAATATTTAATGAGTAATTATCATGGTGGCAGTTGTATAGATATATCCTAAAAATTGTATTATATGATTTTGTATCTTAGAAACATATCTTTCTTCTTCCAACACTATCAGATGAAAGTCTGCAAGGGCTTGTACACCTAGCAAATCAATAATATTATTCCTAGTTTGTGTTGAAAATTCAGCTATACCTCTGTAAAAGAAGTGAAAAGACAGTTTATTTAAAAATAAATATTTTAAATAAATAGAAATGTTGAACTGTGGTTTACACATAATATTGTTATTAAAAATGTCCATTATTACACAACAGCTATAGAAAAACAGCTTCTATTTACATACTACCACACTGACAATGTCTATATGTCAGTCCATTTAACTCTCATGAGAACCTCACAACCTAGGCATTAGTGTACTCATTGGAGGAATCAAGTCTTGAGAAGTTAATTTTGCCTAAGACCACTTGTTTTATGGTAGAGAGGATTTGAACTCAGATTTCTTTGACTGCAAAGTCTATAGTATTTCCACAATAGCCTGAAGATGAAGATTCTTCACAGGAGAAATGGTACTTTTTAAAGAACCTATTTAGTAAAATGTTATAATTTTCCTCAAGGATTGAAATCAGTATTGAGTCCAATCTCTAATAACTTTATCACTATAAATTCCATTTGACCAGTATAACCTAATCCTTTTAATTACAACTCTGAGTTTCAAGGGGTTCCTGTGTAAGCAAAATTAGAAAAGGCATTATGACCTGTCAACAAGTGCTTTCCTTACTCATCTTCATTAGGGAATATATTTAGCACACAAATTGCTTTCATCTAAGAGAAAATCTTTCATTTTCAGAAGGAGTAAGTTTGATAAGAGTAGACAGAATAGGAAAACTAATAGTTTTCTAAATTCCTCCTCAACCAGATTGTTACAAAAAGGCTTCATGAACTGTACTGAAATAATCTAAGACACAGCAATTTACAATAGTACATTTTATAAGCTAATAATCAAATCTATATATTATTCACCATTTTCTTTGCTTATATATTTTTGCTCACCTAGTCAAGGAAAAAGCCAGAAAGTGACTGGATGTATAATTAGTTGTCAAATATGCATACATACATATAATAAATACTCTAAGACAGAGGTCCCTAACCTTTTTGAATAGGAAGAGCCTTTTCTACCATAAACATTTTTTCCTATAGACTCCCCACAGTATAGTAGTTGTATTTTTAATGTCTGTTGATTGAGAAACTATAAAATTACCAAAAGGTACAACAGAGTCAATAAACAAAATATTTTATTAACTACAAAAATATTTACTTAATTTGAAAATGTAATTGTTCACATACACACAAGGCCACAGTACTGAACAAACTACAGGTTACCATGCATGATGCTCAAATAAATTCAAGGACTATTTGCAGTACACTTCACTTGCCCATGCAGAGGGGTTAAGGATATTTAGGAATTTAAGTTAGGAACTATTAATGTTACACAAGACTACTTTGAGAACACAGCTTAGAAATACATATGCTAATTTAGAATTAACATGAGTTGACTATGAAAATTATTAGATAGATATGGAGAAAGCTGTATGAGATAGTAGAATAAATTTGTGGAAAGAATCTTAAAGACATTTTTTTAAAATGTGCCTTATTGTTACAAGAAAACTAAAACATTGTTTTCTTTATGATAAAAAAATTCTGAATTAGTAAAATCATCCCAGATCACAAATATACTCCCCAGACTGTTTTTTAAATTGTTTATATCCTTAAAGTATGGAATTTGGAATAGAAGTTTGAGAGATTGGTTCAGCTACTACATTTTCCATCTTACTAAAAATTTGTCAATTTTAAAATGTTCTGTCAGCAATGGAATTTCTTTATTTGAACTAGTTCTTTTGAGTAATGGGAAAAAATTCACACCACTAATTTGAATATGGAAAAGCATTTAAATTTGCAATGTGTGATTCTTGATACATTTTACAACTAAAATTTTTCTCATTTTGAAGACTTCTTTCTCTCAAATTAAAAAGATCTTTGCTATTTTTTTTTTTTAATTTATTGTATTTATTTATGGCTGTGTTGGGTCCTTGTTTCTGTGCATGGGCTTTCTCTAGTTGCGGCAAGCGGGGGCCACTCTTCATCGCGGTGCGTGGGCCTCTCACTATCGCGGCCTCTCTTGTTGCGGAGCACAGGCTCCAGACGCGCAGGCTCAGTAACTGTGGCTCACGGGCCCAGCTGCTCTGCGGCATGTGGGATCTTCCCAGACCAGGGCTCGAAACCGTGTCCCCTGCATTGGCAGGCAGACTCTCAACCACTGTGCCACCAGCGAAGCCCTGCTATTTTCTTTTGTATACCTTTTTTGATTTTTCTTGATAGCCAATAGACATTTTATCTTTTTTTTTTGAGTGATTAAATGAAAAATGAAACAAGAGAATTTCTCATTATATATTTGAGATTTTTTTCTCCAAAGCTGAAGCAGTATACAAACTAGGACATCAAATGGTTTTATTTTCCTAGCTAAAGTTATGTAGGTTTTTTCCTACATATTTCCATTAAACTTCTTTTTATAAAGTCATAAAAATAAATAGAATATCTGTTTTGTGATGTTTTTATTGTTGTTAATGTGGTATCAATCCAAAGTTGTCATATCCCATTAAAAACACAGTGCATTTGTGAGACACAAACATATCAGAAATATTTGAGGGCTTCCCTGGTGGCACAGTGGTTGAGAGTCTGCCTGCCAATGCAGGGGACATGGGTTCGAGCCCTGGTCTGGGAGGATCCCACATGCCGCGGAGCAACTGGGCCCGTGAGCCACAATTGCTGAGCCTGCGTGTCTGGAGCCTGTGCTCCACAACAGGAGAGGCCGCGATGGTGAGAGGCCCGCGCACCGCGATGAGGAGTGGCCCCCACTTGCCGCAACTAGAGAAAGCCCTCGCATAGAAACGAAGACCCAACACAGCCATAAGTAATAAATAAATAAATAAATAAAATTTAAAAAAAGACAAAACTGTAGTTCCCAGAGGCTCTCATTAAAAAAAAAAAAAAAAGAAATACTTGAAAATTTACTCCAGTTGTATTCTAACTGTGATCCATTGCACACAAGATTTCATTTGAACAAAGGCTTCCTAAGGTAGTTAGATAAGTGGATAGGTAGAGATATAGGTAGAAAAGAAGGAGCAGGGAGGTAGGGGTGTAAGAATAGAGGGAGGAAGGATTGAAGGGAGGGAGAAAAAAAGGGTAGAAGGAAAGAAACTGCTATTTTGAGTCCAATCTCTATATTGTTTAGGTGAGGTATAATGTTAAGTTAATAAACATTTTACATACAAGAATGTTTCCTAATTCCAGAAAACTGCTAGAAAGTTTAAAAAAAAAAAAAAAGTAATGGTATGTATCACTTGATCCTCTCTTGTCCAGTGCCTGTCAACCTAAGAAGAAACACAATAACCAGCTAAACACCACTGCGGGTGTAAGAGAGTCTGTAGGTCTGGTAGCAACAAGAATAAGATAGCTGTAGATCATACACAATTCACTGTGGTCTAACTCTAATTCCCTGGCATTCTTAGAAGTGATCTCAGCAAATGAGCATACTGCACACCCTGGTTGAGATGCACATTCTTGCTCATGGCTTTATCAATTTGACTTTGCCTACTTTAGTCCAGAGCAAGAGGAAGAGCGAGAGCGAGAGAGTGATCGCGCAATTTTGAGAGCAAGGCATAGTAATTTATGCACGTTTACCTCTCCCCATTCATACGAGCCAATATTTCCAAAAGCTGTTCCACCCCATGAACAGAAAACAATAGTGCGGTCTGGTCTCCACCCTCTCTTGACTCTTAACATCAAGGCCCGGATAAAAGCTGTGATGATGGCGGTGCTGCTGGCCCATTCTTGTCCATTATAACTGTATGCGGTATGATGACGGCTGCCAACTATGATATAACGGTCTGCAAATAGAAGGCAACAAGAGCCATTATAATACAATATACATCTTAACAATAAATTTAATGACATTTACATGATCCTATTGCACAACCGAGCAACAATTATGCAAAATTGTTCTGATAATTAAGACTAACATTTTTCCCCCACTGTCTTGACTCACACATCTGTGTATATCAAAGCAGAGGCAGCTGCTGAACTCAATTATGAATCCAAAGTTTAGATCCATATTACTGTCGTCTGCAACATGAATATTAATTAATGAAGTATACAAATATGCCACAATGAAACCCTTATCTAACATTTTGCCAGAATCATAGTGGGGAGTGTCCTATAAACAATGTGTATATGCTCAGTAAGTATTAATGAACTATTCATACATTTGAGGGAACAGTTATTCAGTAGCTGTAAGTATTAAAAATGTGGTAGTCATGTATGGATTTTGCAATAAATGAAGTATTTAGGGAATCAGTTTTCACTTCCAACTTAGAGTTTTAGACCCTCTCCTTTTTCTGATGGAAAAAATAAATCATCATCAAAAGTCATCCAAATACTTTTTCTTTTTCACATATTTTATTTCATATAATCATATAAAATCTATTAGATTCACTACTAGAAAGATCTCCATGACACATTGATGGCTTCTGAATAATGTATATTGCTGACAATTGTCAGTAATAAGGTAGACTAAAAATGTATCTCCAGAGTTTCCTCTGATTTTGCCAGTGAATGTTGTTGGTACACAGCTTAATTTCCTTTATCAAGTAGCCCTACAATCTGTGTAAAAAGATTTTTCTTCATTAAGTGTCATTTCCTTAGGAGATGTCCCATAACTTGATGGTTAAGTGTACAGAGTTTAAAGCCTTCCTGCTTGGGTTTGAATCCAGGCCATTTAACTTACTAGTTATATGACCTTAGAAAGCTTATTTAGACTCTCATGCCTTAAATTCTTCAACCATAAAATGGGAATAAAAATAGTACATACATCATTCAGTTGTTTTGAGTTTTAAGTAAGTTACTATTTGTAAGGCACTTTGAATAACACCTGACACATAATAAGTACTACACATGTATGGAATGAATGAATCACACCTTGCCTTCATGGCATCAAAACACTACTTTACTGGAAACATAACTGTGTGAAACTATTTTAGTTTTCCACACTGATATTGGAACCAACAATGAATTTGATCTGTCAACAATTTATCAAAACTTAATTAACGGTATACACAGTGTGCCTGCAATGTTGAATTGATTCACTCATCTCCCAGATATGTATAAAAATTCTGTTTGGAATTGTCGGTATTCTGGATAAACCATATATAAAAACCTTAATACTAATTGATGGTTATTTCTAATTTTCAGAGTCATTAAATAAGAAAAGCATGTGAATGAACAGCCAATATTTTTGTGTAGAATTCAAATAAATAAAATTGAGAAGCTTTACATATTATACACTGAGGAATACTACTAGTAAATTGATTTTTTAAATTTGGGGTTTTTTTCTCCATTGAATTTCAATAAGGAAAGCTTTTTTTTTTATCCTATAGTGAGTATAATTTTGTACAGTTTGGTTTTTCAAAAATCACTAGCAAATGTAGCAATGATGATAAATATTTCTAATGCCTCAATTAGAGATCCTTATGATATAAATTTGTTGAAATGGTTGAAATGCAATAGTAACAACTTCCAAATTCATTTATATCTTGATATTATGATCAGAGGTTGTTCATCATTGTTACTGTAAGGAAATCAGAGAGAAGATGTCCATGAATTTTTAAAGAGTTGGCTGGCAGGAAACTTGATGGGAATGTAAAACTTGATCTCAGAATTTCCTGGGTTAGCAATTACGGAGTCAGTTTGACTAAAATCATGGAGAAGAATTATGCTCCAAGGATAACTTGAGTAAATATCCCAACCAAATCAATAGCAATGGCACAAATGTACTAAAAGACTACTGCATTCTACCATGTAAAACAAGCACAGCAGACAGTAATATGTCATTCAACCTCACAATATGTTCAGAAGTGTTGTTGTTAATTTGTTAATTAATATATTTGTCAGTTATTTTCACTTTTTTAGCCTATATAGTATCATCTGAAGATTCCATAAGCATCCCATAACCAGGTATAAAACTATTTAAAATGTAACCAGGTGATCCTTTTCATAAGCACCTTCAAAACCTAAGCCATGCAAACATTAGGCAGAATTGTCAGTGGACCAAGGGTCAGAGATGGGACACAGACTAACAATGAAAGATTTGAAAACCAAAATTTTTATTTTTTTAAAAACACATAATTAAAACTAAAATATTTCCTTTTTAAAAAAGTATTTTCTTGATATAAATAAAATCTTCAATGGTGTTAGAGTGAATAAAAGAAAAAGAAAACATTGGTTTCTATAGCTTTTACTCACAGGTACATGCCAATTTAACAAATCTAAACTCTGCTTTCTCCGTTTTGTTTTGTTTTCCCTCTTACACTCTCTACTATGATTTATCTTTGAAGAGATTTGGTAAGAAAGAATAAAGACCTGCTTCTTGGTTTTATATACCACCATTTAGAGTGGTATGAACTTGTAATTACCTCTAAAGTAGGACATTTAACTATGCTATAAAATTGTTACAGAGCATTTTCTTGTGATATTTCATATAAAGTGTAGATTATAAATATTTGGGTCTACTTACCTGGAGATGTCGAGCCCTTTAAATATCCAACAACATTAGTAACTGTTTCAAATTTTGTGACTGTCTGAATTTGCATGCTGACAATTCTTTCCTCTGGGGGGGGGGAAAGAAAATTAAAAGATACTTGTTTCTCTATATTCTGCTGTTTTTTTTTTCTTAAAGCATTCAAATTTATTTATCCAATATGATCAGATAAATAATTCCAAACAACTGATTTTTTCTAGATAACCAACGTTACACTTTTCGGCAAATATGTATTTGAAACTTTGTGTAGACGTTATTTTAGGTGCTTGTTATATAATGATGACTAAGATACAATTGCTAGCCTCATAGAACTGCAGAACCATAAATAGGCAATTCTAAATTTCACATTAAAAACTGCAGTGGGGTTCAACAGGAAAGCACACAGAATAAGACCTCAAGGAGATGTGGACAACTCATATTTTTAAAAAAGAAAAAAATCAGATAAAAATATTTTCAAAGAATTTTAAGTACTTGTCTAGCTTCAGAAAAATAGCATGTGAAGATGATTTAACTTTTTTTGTATGATTCATTATTACATTATCACATTGAAAACTATAAAGCATTACACAAATTAAAAGAATAGAGATTCTTAAAGCTACACTTATTTTCAAATCTTGGAGTTTTCATTTCTACCTGTGTTTGTAGGTCTCTCACCTCTCTACTAAATCTCTGCCACCTGCCCTGCCTCTTTGAGTTCTTCTATTCATGCTTGATATTCAAAAATTTTGACAACAAATAAGGCAAAGACACCAATCAGAAAGGACTTCGGTCACAGCCCTGAAGTGGTCTTTGAAGGTCTTTGGTGATGACATGTGTTAATCCTGTATTTGATGGATCCTGGGAAGTCTGGGGGCTCGGGGTGGGGGTGGGAAGGTGGTTTCTCTAGGAGAGGTCCAAGGGCAGCCAAGTGGTACTGTTGGGGAGAGGGTGGCAATTAGAAAGCAAGTAATGCAAAGTAGACATGCTATACTGATGGGCCTTCAAATGTCACTTCTTACTGCTATATGAGAACTGTTATGATAAGTTGCTTCTTTCTTTGAATGTGCCCTACTAACAATTTAAATAGAAAATCAGTACACTGAAAACATTATAACTAAACAAGAATAAAGAGACCTCAAGAGAGCACCTGAGTGCCTCATATAGGAGAAAAGGAAATCTGCTTACTGTGTATTGTGAGTATTGTAATCTGAGTATTGCAGTTCTAATTTACGTGCTATGCATTTCTGTTCATTTTTTTTTAAGTAGTATACTTTGTGGGTTTTTTTAGAGCAGTTTCAAAATACAGAAAAACTGAGCAGAAAACACAGAGTTCCCAAATACCCTGTCTCCCCTGCCCCTATTATTAACATCTTACATTAGCATGATCAATATGTTACCATTAATGAGACAATATTAATACATTCAGTCCATAATTTATATTAAGGGTCACTCTTTGTATTGTACACTCTATGGGTTTTGACATATGCATAATGCCATGCATCCACAATTATAGTATCATATAGAATAGTTTCATTGCCCTAAAAATTTCCTGTGCTATACCTGCTTATACTTTCCTCTCTCCCTTCTTCTTGAGCCCCTGGCAACCATTGATCTTTTAAATGTCTCTACAGTTTTGCCTTTTCCAGAATGTGATACATTTGAAATCATATGTTGGTTTTTAGTTATTAATTCCCTGTTCTAGGTTTGTTCCAAATTGTCCAGATAAATGAACTTTAGATGAGGCAATCATGAACTTATAGTTGTTGTTTTTAATACTTTCATCTTATTTTTGAGTTAGAAAACCAGAGAAGATTCTTCAGCTGTATCTAAGATTCAATATTAATTTCTTTTTCAAATTCAGCAGTGAGAAAACCTTATAACATGTACAAATGTAAGGCAAACTGCTTGAAATATTACCTTATGTGAATATAGTGCTTTACAATTTATATTTCCATTTGCACACACATATACTAATTCTCATTGGATCTCTTTTTCTCCGTGAAGCATTAATGAAGCTGTTATCCTTGCTACTGCATTTCATTTTAACCAGAGCCATACTGTTTTAATTAACATAACTTTATCATGACTGAAGTAATGGGTCCCCTACCACCACAACCATCGTCATCGTCTCTTTTAATTATTATTCAACTTGGGGGGATTTATGGACCACTACTTTCATATAAACTTTTATATTAGTTTGTCATATGCCATGGAAAGACATTTCAGGATTTCATTAGGATTGCATTAAATTAATAGAACGATTTGAGAAAATCATGCATTTTATCTATGAATATGGTATGCCTCTCAATTTATTTCAGTTGATTTTATGTCTTTTAATGAAGTTTTATATTTTTCTTTATAAAAGGTTTGCACAACTATTATTAAATTTATTTTTAATGTTTTCCTGCTATGTTAACAAAATATAGCATTTATAATTATTTTACTGTGTATAAGCATGATATTTAATTTCATATATTAGTCTTATAACAAAACTTCTTGTTAATCTCCTATAGGTTTTAATGGTTAATCTATAGGGTTTTTATTTTTGTTAATTTCACTGTAGATACATACCAAAAAATAGTTTTGCTTATTCCTTTTAAAACTGTATAGCTTTTATCTACTGCTCTCATCATTTTGTATAGGACTGCCAGTGCACTGTGGAATGGAGGCAGTAAAAGCAGCATTCCTTGGTCCTTTCCTTGTGTTCTTCACTTCTACAAAATGTTTCTACAACTGTGTTTTTTTTAAGTTGTTTGCTATAGGTGTCTGGGAAATTCCTTTTATAAGGAAGATCACTTTTGCTCTTCCTTTGCCAATAGATTTTAGCATAAACAGATGTTGAATCAACTTTTGAGATAATTGCAAGGCTTTTCACTTTACAATGTTAAAAATGCATGTATTTCTGGAATAAGTCCTTCTTGGTCATGATATATTTTCTGTCTTTGGTTACTAATATTTTCAGGATATATGCATATATATTTATAAGTGGCTTATTGATAATTATACTTCTCAATTTTTTCTTGTCTGATTTTGATCTGTGGATTATATAACCTCACAAATGTTTAGTGATCTTTGCTTCTTTTCATTGATTCTGTAAGAGTTTATGTAGCACAGACATTATCCATTTTACAAAGGAGTTAGTGTTCATATATAAAACTATTTCATCCTGGTATTTTTCGTGTGTGTTGAGGGGAGGAGTACATTTTCACTCAATGTATATTTTCATTTTATTTCACTTAATATTTTCAAATTATTAATGAATATAAGTAAATTCAGATTTTTACATGTTTATTTCTTCTAAATGCATTTAGCTGTTTGCTTTATTCTTATGCTTCAGAAAAATTATTGTCATTTAACTATAATTTTGTTTCCTTTCCTATTTCTAACATCAATTTACTTCTGTCTTTTTTTTCCCCCCTTCATCAGTTTTATTAGAATTTAGCTAATTTTTTAGAATTTTCAGAAAACCAGTTTTAGGATTTGTTGATCCTCAATATTTTTTTCTTTATTTTTTGTTTCAATATTATATTCTATGCTTATTAGTATCTTTGTTAAATTTTGCCTGAATATATTCTCTGGGTTTTTTTAACCTAAATTTTTAAGTTAAAATGCTTAGCTCATTACTTTTTAATCTTTATACATGTCTTTAAGGCTACAGATTTTCTATTGCAGTGAAGCACACTAATTTTGATATATGGTGTTATTATCTTACAAATTCTAGCATTTTAAATTTCTATGATAATTATTTCTATAATAAATGTATTAGTTCAATGAATTTTTAAAATATTCAAATATAAGGTGTGGGTTACTGTTTTAATATTGATACCTAGCTTAATTTAATTATGAACTGAGACCAAGGTCTATATACTACTGATACTTTGATTTTAGGTGAGTTTTGTGACCCTGTAGGCTATTACATCTGATAAATAGAGAATAAACATTTTTATACATGTTCCATATAAAGAATGTGCATTCTCTATTACAGGGATGTAGCATTTCAAATATAGGTCCAGTAAATCAAGCTTGAAAACTGTGTGGCTATAACTTTATTAACTGTTCTACATATTCTCTCCGTTAATTATTGAGACATGTTAAATTTTCCCATATGATGCTAATTTATCAATTTATCTTGGCAATAGTATAATATTTTTCCTTGTATATTTTTAGAATACTTAGTTACGTGTTTGCAGGTTTGTAATTGCTACAACTTCCTGATTTCTATATAGATTATACAGAACAATTATTCTTTATATTGTTTCTATCCCAATTTTTTCCCCTAAAGTCTCCCCCCCATTAATATAATTATTCCATCTTTCTTTTGCTTAGTATTTCTCCAATACTTATTTTCCTAGCATTGCATTTTCTTTTGTCAGGCCTCCCAGGGGCATTTCTGGCTTGGGCACAATTCTTATGCTAATTTTTTGGCTTGATGTTTCTATACTACAATGTTAATGAAAATTCTGAGCCAGGATTTTTTTATTTCTAGAGACATTAAAAAAGATTTTTAAAAAAATTTTTTATCCAGAGCTCAGGCAGAAGAAAGCTTTTCTCCACCAGTGGGTGGATTTCTTTCTAGTTTTCCTACTTCAGCTCCATGGTCCTGGTTTATATAGATGTTAGTTACAACTCCTTTCTCCCTATAGGCCCATAACCATGTCTTTTGTCCCCATGTGAGTTCTATATTGCCACTCTAATTTACCTAATTCACTGGGATCCATGACCTCCCAAAACCAGGTGACCAGAGGGTCAACTCTTCTGCTTATTTCTCTGATTTTTCATTCTGTCTTCATGTTTCCTCCTGGACATTTTACTTTCTTTTTTGATAGATGCTTTTAAAAACATTTTTTCTTATATCTCATACAGAGTTCCTAGACATTTGCATGAACAGATTTCAAATTATTTTACCTGCCCTCCTCTACATCCTGAAGTCTAAGAGTTTTATTTAAAAGAAACACAGAGGTCTGAGAAAGTTGAAGACAACCTTTTTTGCAAGGATATTATGATTACATTGGTTCTTTTCACCTGACAGAAGGACTTCCTTATGTGTCACAGGGCCAAGACCAGGTCCAAATAATGGCATGCAACATAGCAAAAAGCAGCTTTTCATCTATTTATTTACATCCCCACACATGATGTTGATCCTAATACACATTGTTTCATAGTATTCCATACCCATGTCTGAAAACAAATGTGCATAGAGCCTGTTTTCCTTCACTAAAAGCAGCACTATGATCACACTTTCAATTTTAATAATAAATACCAGTAAAATCTTGGATAAACTTTCACGTTCATATTGCTGTTGGCATTGCTAATTTAAACAACCCATAGGTAAAGTAATATTATTCTTCATAGCAATAATGTTAGCAATCTTGCACTTTGGAATTTATTCTACAAGAATAATTGTACTCTTTGCAGTATAATTATAATAGCAATTACAGAAAACAACATAGATTTCCCAAAGAGGAAAATTACTTAGAAAATTGCAATAAAATGTGTGGCTGTTAAAATATAAATTAATATGTAGAAACATGGGTACACTAGAAGTGAAAAGAACAGAATACAAATACAAATATACAGATATATATAATGATTGAACTTAGGTAAAATGTATATTTATGGTAACATATTTAAAAAGAGAGATTAATAACTTAAACATAAATTGGGTTAGGTAAAGACATTTCTCCAAAGAAAATATACAGATAGCCAAAAGGCACGTGAAAAGATGTTCAACATTGCTAATTATTAGAGAAATTCAAATCAAAACTACAATGAGATATCACCTCACACCAGTCAGAACGGCCATCATCAAAAAATCTGCAAACAAAAAATGCCGGAGAGGGTGTGGAGAAATGGGAACCCTCCTATACTGTTGGTGGGAATGTAAATTGGTACAGCCACTATGGAGAACAGTATGGATGTTCCTTAAAAAACTAAAACTATAGTTGCCATATGTTCCAGCAATCCCACTCTTGGGCATATGTCAGGAGAAAAACACAGTTCAAAAGGATACATGTACCCCAATGTTCATTGCAGCACTGTTTACAATAGCGAAGACATGGAATCAACTTAAATGTGCATCAACAGATGAATGGATAAAGAAGATGTGGTACATATATACAATGCAATATTATTCAGCCATTAAAAAGAATGAAATAATGCCATTTGCAGTGACATGGATGGACCTGGAGATTATCATACTAAGTGGAGTACGTCAGACAGAGAAAGACAATTATGTGATATCACTTATATGTAGAATCTAAAAAAATATGTTACAAATGAACTTATTTACAAAACAGAAACAGACTCACAGACTTAGAGAATGAACTTATGGTTATGAGAGTGGAAGGGTTGGGGGGGAGGGATAGATTGGGAGTTTGGGATTGACATTTACAACACTGCTATACTTAAAATAAAATGCCTTTCCATGAAAAGAAAATTAGGAGATATGGAAAAGGCAAGATCGTATAACTGATAAGCAAAGAAAACATAGATGATGAAAGAAGATCCATAGGTGATTGAGATATTGGATTTAGCAGACAAGGACTTTAAAATAACTATACTTGTTACCTGGGGGTGTAACTGGTGGGGGACTCCTAGGGGTGCTTGTTGTATTGTTTCTTGATCTGGGTGCTGGTTACATAAGTGTGTTCAACTGTGAAAAGTAAGTGGGCTATACAATTATGATTTGTGTTGTTTTCTGAATATGTCACATTTAATAAATTTATTTATGAAAAAAAATGTTTTTGGCTCCGTTGGGTCTTTGTTGCTGTGTGCGGGCTTTCTCTAATTGCGGTGAGTGCAGGCTTCTCATTGTGGTGGCAGGCTCTAGGCACGCGGGCTCTAGAGTGCAGGGTCAGTAGTTGTGGCACATGGGCTTAGCTGCTCTGCGGCACGTGGGATCTTCCTGGACCAGGGATCGAACCCGTGTCCTCTGCACTGGCAGGCGGACTCCTAACCACTGCGCCACCAGGGAAGTCCCTATAAGTCACATTTAAATGAAAAGGTTTAAAAGCTAAAATTGTTTGACCTAATGACCAGTGGCTTAGTTCTGAAAGATCTCTGTCTATAAAGTACAATCTATTAAAAGCACAAAACCTGCAAAAAAAAAGTCTTTTTTAAATGTGTGTAGTTTTAATTGAGATGTACTCTAAATGTAAAATACACACTGGATTTTGAAGACTTAGAATGAAAAAAGAATGTAAACTATATCATTACTAAGTTTGCATATTGATGACAATACATTGATAATATTTTGGATACACTGAATTAAATAAAATATGTTATTAAAGTTAAAAAATAAATAAAATAAATAAGTTGGGTTAGGAAGTCCTGCCTGTGTCAGTTGGGGTGAAACATTGTCATAAAGAGGCTTAAGCAAACCTGAACTCTGGGCATTTATTTCTCTTTTCCAAATCCCAGGGATGGTGGAATTAAAACCTTAAGGGGATTATCTTCTCCTTATAACATCAGATCTCTGAAAACTGGGGCTTCCTGGTGAACCAGCAGAAAATGATGGTGGTTTAGAATAGTTTCATTGTACCTGGAACACAGTGACTCTCTCTCATTATACAAACCCATGAAGATATAAACTGGGGCCTGACTTCAGGTCTGCCCTCCTATAAGTCACAAGAAGATGGCTAATTCCTCCAGGGCAACATGGACTCCCAAACTAAAGTATCTAGATATCTGAGATCCACACCCTCATAAAAGAAAGTTAACACAATGAACACATATAATACTCAAAGTAAACATATTAAAACACACAGTACCTTAATTTAAGAATACGCATTATAACTAAACTCGCTAAAAGAAAATGGACTGCATTAGCAATAAGAAACAACTTGAAAACATTTTTTTAAAAAGGGGAAATAAGAAGTATGAAAAATAGAATAATTGAAAGAAATATACCAATAGGTAGAGAGAGTAGAGAGAGATGGTAAGGAATAGATAGATATAAATGAAAAATAAATTCAAGATATAGAAGATCAGATTCAGAATTTTTTCCAAGAAACCACAGAAAGGAATGAAAACATAAAATATAAACATACAAGTAAAAGATGCAATGAATAGAAACGGGAGTTCTAGAAAGAACACCAGAAGGAGGAAAAACAAATGGAGGAGAGAAAATAGTTGAAGAAAATATTTATTTTTATTATTATTTTTCCAGAGGAGAGGAGAAGCATCTACATACTTTAGCACAAAATTTAAAGGCATGAAAGATAAAGAAAAAAATACTAAAAGTTCCCCAAGTCAAAAAGTAGACTGCTTACAGAAAAAACAAGAATCAGATTGGTACTAAGCATGTCAAAAACAACATAATACAAGAAGGTCATAAGTTAATGTTGTTAAAGAAATAAAAAATAGCAAGAGGAAATTTGAACCTAGAATATTTGGCAACAAGGAAGTGAGGGCAATCTAGGCATCCAGTTTTGGAATAATGGATATATCAAATAGAGTAAAGCTACTCTTTAAATATTCTATAGCACTTAGAAGCAATGAAGTAAATGTACCTTTGACAACATGGATAAATATTAACTACAGACTGCTAAATGAAAAGAAAAGAGTAAGAAAGAAAATAAATATACTGCTCAAGAATATTTATGTGAATTAAACATTCATGTACTCATAAACAATGTATGTTTTCTTCTTCTTCCTCTTCCCTTCCTTTCTCTTCATGAGTGAATCAGTCTTAAAGCCATTACATGGGTTGGTCAAGGTTAGCACCTCTGACAGTGGCAGTAGAAGATGATGCCACTGTGGCCCAGAGCAAGGGGTTGAAGACCATGTGAGGAAAGGAAGGAATCCAAATGGGTTGGGGTAGTTTAGCACAGGGTATCAGGGCCCAAGCATGAGGAGGATGTTGTGTATGTGTGTGTGTATGCAAGTCTGAATATGGAAAGGAAAGCAACTGTCAGGGGGAACAGTGTAATGAGAAAAGTCATTAAAGCTGACTAAGGTTATCCCCATTTAAGAGCTGAACAACACACAGTGTGGGAGCCTGAGCGGGGTGCATTTCAGATGGGGAATAGGCAGAGCACTTGATATAGGGTAAATAGTCCATGTGTGACAGTGCCTGGCTTGGCTGTCACAGTCATAATGGAATGGGAAAGGCATTCTTGTAGAGGAAGAAGGAAAGGCATCAAATGTTTACACTCAAGGGAACTGATTACTCAAGTATATATATTCAGAATAATGAGAAGCAGATTTCTCACTCTCAGAGATGGGATTTACAAACATGAAAGGAGAAAAACACTAGGTATTGATATGTACTGATGGTTTTTCAGATAGAGAGATAGATATAGATGTAAATCTATGTGTGTGTGTATATATATATTCATACATATTTATATCAAAATATAATATCAAAATATATATTTTCCTATCTTTGTTTACTAAGAGGTACTGAAAAAAGCAACACTCCAATAGCAATGAGCACATCTAGAATCCACATCTTGTTTTCTAGACAGTACTCTCCACTCAAAGGAACTAGGGATCATTTAGGAAAAAGCTGGTAACAGGGTTGGGGTGGGGAAATACAACATGATTTGGTATACCTTGCTGTGTCAAAAACCAAGGAAATACACAAAGAATTCTGAGGAAACATCAAAGGACACCGAATCCAGGTAGAAATTGCTGCTACTGGCTGACCTAGGACAATTTGAGTATCAAAATAAAAATAGGGGGGCTTCCCTGGTGTCGCAGTGGTTGAGAATCTGCCTGCCAATGCAGGGGACACGGGTTCGAGCCCTGGTCTGGGAGGATCCCACATGCCGCAGAGCGCCTGGGCCCGTGAGCCACAACTACTGAGCCTGCGCGTCTGAAGCCTGTGCTCCGCCACGAGAGGCCGCGACAGTGAGAGGCCCGCGCACCGCGATTAAGAGTGGCCCCCTCTCACCGCAACTAGAGAAAGCCCTCGCACAGAAACGAAGACCCAACACAGCCAAAAATAAATAAATAAATAAATTTATTTAAAAAAAAATAAGATTGAATCATAATCCATTGAATAAATTAGGAATATAAATCTTCATTATGTAATACATTGATACTGTATTTATAAGTAAAGAAACATACAAACAAGAAAAAGAAAGTTCTTCTTTACAGCAAAATGCCGACTAATAAAAGTAGACAGGATGATGGACTTAGAAGGTCACTGCTGGCATCATCTTGGAAATGACTACTTGAGCAAAAAAACATCAGTGAACATTGAAACTACTGGGTGAAGGTAGAAATGGTGGGGGTACGATGTTTGCATAACTTCAAGTGCTATTGATTATAAAAAAAGAATAGAGAGTAACTTTAATGAGATCTGGTGGACACCAGCTTAATCAAGTGGTCAAAGTTAGCTTTACCAGTAATGGAACAAATTAATATTAGCAATCGGAAAACAGTCTCACTTCCATAATATTGCTGCCAAGGGTTCAGAGCCTGAATTTATTCATGAGAAACATCAGGTAAACCCAAACTGGGGAACATTCTGAAGATAACTGGCATGTAAGTTTTAAAGGGATAAAGCAATGAAAGTAAAAAAAAAAAGTTAGAAACTGTTCCAGTTTGAAGGAAATTTGAGACTTGATAACTCGCAACACATGATCCTAGTTTAGATCTATTTGTTATTTAGGACATTATTGGGACAAGTGGCAAAAGCTGAATGGGGGCTACGTAGTGCATGATAGAAATGTATCAAAGTTTAATTCCTGTTTGTAACGGTGCTGCTGTTTGTGCAAGAGAATGTCACTGTTTGCTGGAGAATTCAGATGCAACTGTTTATCATGTCTGCAGCCTACACTTGGGTAGTTGAGGAAGAAATTTCTTTGTGCTATTCTTGCAACTTTTCTGTAAGCTTGAATGTATTCCAAAATAATAAAAATACTTCTGAAATTAGAAAATCCTGGGGAACATTTAGATGCAGTTTATTATTTGAAAAGTCGGTGCATGTGTATGTGTGTATGTATTCTTACTTTAAGATAACATTTCCAGCTCACATTTACCAAATGTTTTCTGTCTTTCATGTTCCATAGTTGGATGGAAGCTTTAAATTTGACATGTGAAGTTCAAAAGATTTCAAGATGACAAAAATGTGTTCCACTCAGAGAATATTTGTATTCAAATAGGGTGAGGAGTGTCAGAGCTAAGAGACATAAAAGCAGCTACCTCTCTCCAGTCCTTAATTTCATCATGTGCAGAAATTATGTTCCAGTGATAATTCTGTCTTGCAGTTTTGTTGCTATCATGAAGGATCAACTGATTCTCAGTCATCTTCTTCCCCAATAGCTAACAAAGCTTCATCTCCACCTGCGCTGTAAGCTTACCCAGTATCTAGGAAAAATCCCAACCTTCTTTAGAGAGGTTTGAGGACTAACAATTGCTGCTAATTCTTGAGTCCCAGCTGCAATAATTAGGCATTTGTTGCTTTCCTGAATTTAGAATAGAACTTCTAGGATTGGGACTCTGAATTATTTTCTATTTTTTCAATTTTATTGCACCCCAGGGACAGGAATCTTCTCTAGAACCACAGTTTTGATGACTGGACTTTTGTAGTCTGCTTACATCTTTCCTAAATGCCAACTGCTTGCCTAACTATCTGAGTATAAAATTTCTGGATTATATATCATCATAATTTTTATAGCTTTTTGGGTACTCCATTTTTCCACATGGGATCTCCCTATTGCCAAAGTTGTTTCTGAACAAACACTAGTGACTGGACAACATATGTTCTAGACTAAAGGTCTTATTTTCTTATTTTAAATATTTATCAATTGATATAGCATACACTGACCAATCAGAATGGATTGGCAGCAAATAACTAGAATGTCCAAACCAATGGATACAAACTTATATCAGACCTGCCCCAGACACCATGTTCTTCCTGCCATATTGGAATTTTCTCAGAAATTACATTTTACTATATCCTCCAGTGAATGTAACCTTATGCAAGGGGGTAATTCTAGTCTTAAGACCCAACTCTGTCCACTATGCCCCACTTCACCTGAATCAATGGGGCATGCCCTACCATGTCCTGGATACTGACAAAAACATCAGCTACAAGAAAATGTCCTTAAAAAATTTTATCCTCTAATTACATAATGAGTTTTCTATTATAAACATTAAGAATTAATTTCAAGTTTACAGGAAATACAAGGATTAGAAGAATTAGTTGAATAAAAATCATAAGAAGCAACCTACAAATCTAGACAATAAGACACATGCAGGACCAGTGACTTGGTCCCACAAATGAGTGTCAAAAGAGGAAAAGAGGATCATACTGTATTAGAAGAAATACAATTTTTAGGCCTCAACTGGATATTGGTTTGGATAAACCCACTGTACAAGACTACAGTGATTACTAAAACTTAATATAGTCTGTGTATTAAAAATGATTAAGTTTACTATCATGAAAAAGTGGTAATAATTAAACAATTTTCAAACTAGTATGTATAGTATGATCTCATTTTGGCTATATATATACATTTATATCTAAATCTATAGGAATTTATATCAAGGTGTTCAAAGCAATAATTACTGGGTGTAAAAAATGTGTTCTAGACTGAATTGTGTCTCATAAAATTCATATATTGAAGCCCTCAACTCCAGTCTGGGTCTATGTGAAAACAGGGCCTTTAAGAAGGTAATTAAAGTTAAAAGAGATCTTAAGAATGGTACTCTATTCTGATAGGACTGGTGGCCTTATAAAAAGAGGGACAGACAGAAGAGATCTGTTACTCTCTCCGTGTGTACATAGAGAAAAGGCCATGGAGAGAAGGCAGTCGTCTGTAAGCCAGGAAGAGAGCTCTCACCATAAGGCTAATTTTCTGGCACTTTGTGTCTGGCACTTCTCAGCTCCAGAATTGTGAGAAAATAAATATCTGTTGTCTAATGCATCCAGTCTGTGGTAACTTACTATGCAAGCTTAAAATGACTAACACAGAATGTATTGATTTTTTTCATATTTTTGCTTATCTCTTTTCTAACTCAATGTGCAGTAACCATTTTTGTAATAACAGAAATTACATTTTAAAAAAAGTAAAAATATGCATGAATATTCCCTAAATATGCTGTAGTACTGTAAAATTTTGGTTCTGAAAAAGTGAGACAAGCAAACAGATACTGAACAAAAAACATTTGCTTGGTCAGTTTCACCACGAACTTTTCGGCAATAGTAGCTAACCCCTCTTTAGTGAACACATATACACAGAAAAATCCACGTGTGCATGTACTCTTCAGAGCTTGCATGCAGTTGGAAAAAACATTTAAAGTTTAACTAAATATTATTCTTTTAAACTAGCAAAATTATCTAAATAGGAAGATATTTTGAGGAGTGTGAACTCGACAACAAAAATAGCTTTTACCTTCTTTGTATCCCTTATAAGAGTGTATTGACAGTAACACAATAATAGTGGGGGACTTTAACACCTCACTTACACCAATGGACAGACCAACCAAACAGAAAATTAATAAGGAAACAGAAGCTTTAAATGACACAGTAGACCAGAGAGATTTAATTGATATTTATAGGACATTTAATCCAAAAACAGCAGACTACACTTTCTTCTCAAGTGCACACAGAACATTCTCCAGGATAGATCACATCTTGGGTCACAAAACAAGCCTCAGTAAATTTAAGAAAATTGAAATCATATCAAGCACCTTTTCTGACCACGATGCTATGAGATTAGAAACAAATTACAGGGAAAAAACGTAAAAAACACAAACATATGGAGGCTAAACAATACGTAACTAAATACCCAAGAGATCATTGAAGAAATCAAAGAGGAAATCAAAAAATACATAGAGACAAATGGCAATGAAAACATGATGATCCAAAACCTATGGGATGCAGCAAAAGCAGTTCTAAGAGGGAAGTTTATAGCAATACAATCCTACCTCAAGAAACAAGAAATATCTCAAATAAACAATCTAACCTTATACCTAAAGGAACTAGAGAACGAAGAACAAACAAAACCCAAAGTTAGCAGAAGGAAAGAAATCATAAAGATCAGAGCAGAAATAAATGAAATAGAAACAAAGAAAACAATAGCAAAGGTCAATAAAACTAAAAGCTGGTTCTTTGAGAAGATAAACAAAATTGGTAAACCATTAGCCAGACTCATCAAGAAAAAGAGGGAGAGGACTCAAATCAATAAAATTAGAAATGAAAAAGGAGAAGTTACAACAGACATCGCAGAAATACAAAGCATCCTAAGAGACTACTACAAGCAACTCTATGCCAATAAAATGGACAACCAGGAAGAAACGGAAAAATTCTTAAAAAGGTATAACCTTCCAAGACTGAACCAGGAAGAAACAGAAAATATGAACAGACCAATCACAAGTAATGAAATTGAAACTGTGATTAGAAATCTTCCAGCAAACAAAAGTCCAGGACCAGATGGCTTCACAGGTGAATTCTATCAAACATTTAGAGAAGAGCTAACACCCATCCTTCTCAAACTCTTCCAAAAAATTGTGGAGGAAGGAGCACTCCCAAAGTCATTCTATGAGGCCACCATCACCCTGATACCAAAACCAGACAAAGACACTACAAAAAAAGAAAATTACAGACCAATATCAGTGATGCATATAGATGTAAAAATCCTCAACAAAATACTAGCAAATAGAATCCAACAACACATTAAAAGGATCATACACCATGATCAAGTGGGATTTATCCCAGGGATGCAAGGATTCTTCAATATACGCAAATCAATCAATGTGATACACCATATTAACATACTGAAGAATAAAAACTGTATGATCATCTTAATAGATGCAGAAAAAGCTTTTGACAAAATTCAACACCCATTTATGACAAAACCCTCCAGAAAGTGGGCATAGAGGGAAGCTACCTCAACATAATAAAGGCCATATACGACAAACCCACAGCAAACATCATTCTCAATGGTGAAAAACTGATAGCATTTCCTCTAAGATCAGGAACTAGATACGGATGTCCAATCTCACCACTATTATTCAACATAGTTTTGGAAGTCCTAGCCACGGCAATCAGAGAAGAAAAAGAAATAAAAAGAATACAAATTGGAAAAGAAGAAGTAAAACTGTCACTGTTTGCAGATGACATGATACTATACATAGAGAATCCTAAAGATGCCACCAGAAAACTATTAGAGCTAATCAATGAATTTGGTAAAGTTGCAGGATACAAAATTAATCACAGAAATCTCTTGCATTCCTATACACTAATGATGAAATATCTGAAAGAGAAATTAAGGAAACACTCCCATTTACCATTGCAACAAAAAGAATAAAACACCTAGGAATAAACCTACCTAGGGAGACAAAAGAACTGTTTGCAGAAAACTATAAAACACTGATGAAAGAAATTAAAGATGATACCAACAGAAGGAGAGATATACCATGTTCTTGGATTGGAAGAAACAACATTGTGAAAATGGCGATACTACCCAAAGCAATCTACAAATTCAATGCAATCCCTATCAAATTACTAATGGCATTTTTTACAGAACTAGAACAAAAAATCTTAAAATTTGTATGGAGACACAAAAGATCCTGAATAGCCAAAGCAGTCTTGAGGGAAAAAAACGGAACTGGAGGAATCAGACTTCCTGACTTCAGACTATACTACAAAGCTACAGTAATCAAGACAATATAGTACTGGCACAAAAACAGAAATATAGATCAATGGAACAGGATAGAAAGCCCAGAGATAAACCCACCCACCTATGGTCACCTAATCTATGACAAAGGAGACAAGGATATACAATGCAGAAAAGACAGCCTCTTCAATAAGTGGTGCTGGGAAAACTGGACAGGTATGTGTAAAAGAATGAAATTAGAACACTCTCTGACACCATACACAAAAATAAACTCAAAATGGGTTAGAGACCTAAATATAAGACCAGACACTATAAAACTCTTAGAGGAAAACATAGGAAGAACACTCTTTGAGATAAATCACAGCAAGATCTTTTTTGATCCACATTCTAGAGTAATGGAAATAAAAACAAAAATAAACAAATGAGACCTAATGAAACTTAAAAACTTTTGCAAAGCAAAGGAAACCATAAACAAGATGAAAAGACAACCCTCAGAATGGGAGAAAATATTTGCAAATGAATCAATGGACAAAGGATTAATCTCGAAAATATATAAACAGCTCATGCAGCTCAATATTAAGAAAACAAACAACCCAATCCAAAAATGGGCAGAAGACCTAATTAGACATTTCTCCAAAGAAGACATACAGATGGCCAAGAAACAAATGAAAAGCTGCTCAACATCACGAATGATTAGAGAAATGCAAATCAAAACTACAATGAGGTATCACCTCACACTGGTCAGAATGGCCATCATCAAAAAGTCTACAAACAATAAATGCTGGAGAGGGTGTGGAGAAAAGGGAACCCTCTTGCACTGTTAGTGGGAAGGTAAATTGATATAGCCACTATGGAGAAGAGTATGGAGGTTCCTTAAAGAACTAAAAATAGAATTACCATATGACCCAGCGATCCCACTACTGGGCATATACCCAGAGAAAACCATAATTCAAAAAGACACATGCACCCCAGTGTTCATTGCAGCACTATTTACAATAGCCAGGTCATGGAAGCAACCTAAATGCCCATTGACAGATGAATGGATAAAGAAGTTGTGGTACATATATACAATGGAATATTACTCAACCATAAAAAGGAAAGAAATTGGGTCATTTGTTGAGATGTGGATGGATCTAGAGACTGTCATACAGAGTGAAGTAAGTCAGAAAGAGAAAAACAAATATCGTACATTAACGCATATATGTGGAACCTAGAAAAATGGTATAGATGAACTGGTTTGCAGGGTAGAAATTGAGACTCACATGTAGAGAACAAATGTATGGAAACCAAAGGGGGAAAGTGGTGGGGGGTGGGTGGTGGTGGTGTGATGAATTAGGAGATTGGGATTGACATGTATACACTAATATGTATAAAATGGCTAACTAATAAAAACCTGCTGTATAAAAAAAAAAGAAAAAAAAAGAGTGAAAATTAACACATTTTTATACATCTTTCTACCCAGTCTACATATCACAAATCATCCAATTAGTCAGCAGACTAACCATCTGTAACACTATCTGTGCTGCAAAGTTTTCCTTTGTCCATCCAGATCTACCTTCACCCTTTACCCAGCTCTCTGCCCCAGGAGTCTCACCTCTGTGGAGTACATATACCTGGCTCCTTTACACTTGGCTTCAAGTTGATTTTAGTAAATGGAAGGCATCAACACGTGATCAGCAAATTGGGTAAGAGAAAGATTATTAATTTTCCATCACCCTTCTGGCTGGTCACTTGCTGGCAGTGACTGCATTCCTTATCTGAAAGCCATAGGTCCAACAGACTACCCTCTCCTGCCACTCAAGGACTTGCCATTTCCTGTAACTACTCTCTCTTCTTACTCCTTCAAGTTTAGGGGGAGTAACAATTACTAGCCACCCTTTTCTATTTCCCTTTTCAGATCCACACTTTTCCATAATCTCCCTGATTAAATTTCCTTGGGTTGCACAGTTTTAGCATATCATTGATTTCCTGATGGCAACCTGATTTATATGTTGACCAATCTGGGTATATTCACTGAGTCATCTATATGTGTTGCCAGGAAATAAATGAATGGAGAGGAGGAGAAGGGTGCCTTTTCTAGGAATATGGTGGGCTAGGATATTCAGACCAACCTTCCCACTGAACATAATTAAAAATGTTGAATAAAATGCGTAACAAATCTGTTAATGGCATCTAAGATCTAGCAAGAAAGTAAGGAATTACTAGATCAAAATATAGGTTGTGATGGGAAGCCAGATAAGTAAAGTAATAAAACTGCTTTTCAACCTGAGGGAATTTACAAAACCTGGAGAACTTTTTAATCTTGATAGCCTCGTGAGATACAAAGGTCAAATGAAAAAGCCCTGAGCCTGTCCAAGTTGGAGAGAAGAAAGTAGTTCCATAAAAAGAGACTTTTCCTCCATAAAGTAGGAATCCTAAAGGACAGCTCTCTCCACTCCCTTCCAAGGGACCTACCATGGGGCAGAGCAGGAGAGGGGATACCTAAGAAGCTATAATTCTAGGGTAACTCTAAAAGAATACAAAAAGTATTTATAACTTCTAAAATAATAGAGGAAAAACCTAATGACAAAAAAATCTAAAACTAAAAAGAGATATAAAATAAGAGGAAAACATAATATACGGTACAAAGAAGAAACCCAAATCAGGGTGAAAAATATAAGCATAAATACATTAGTAATCACATTAAATGGATTAGATGCTCCAGTTAAAAGATGATCAGATTGTAGGTAAAATGAAAATTATTTGTTATCAAGAAGACATGTTAAAATATAAAGATACAGAAAGGTTGAAAGTAAAAAAAAGATATAGCATAAAGACACTAACCAAAAAAAAAGAAAAAGAAAAAGCTAATGTAGTTAAATTAGAATCAGGTCAAATCAAATTTAAGACATGCATTATAGATATAAAGATCACTTCATCTGATAAGTGTTTCAACTAACCAGGAAGATTTGATATATTTGAATTTATAAACATCTAAGAAATGAACTCAAAATATATAAATCAAAAATTGATAGAACTACAAGATAAAATAAACAAATAGATACTTATAGTAGGAAATTTTAGCACTAAAAATAAGATACAGAATATTTGAATGACCTGACTAAGGTACTTGGTCTAAATCGATACATATAAAACTCTACACCTGACAACTACACAGTACACATTCTTTTTAAATTCTCATGGGACACTAATCAAATCCTGGGCTATAAAGAAAACCTGAAAGAATTGAAATCATACAGAAATAAAGTAGAAACAATACATTCTAACGAAAATCCAAGTTGTTTATCTCTTCCTCAGAAGAGTATGATATCCCGATACCAAATACCATATAACTGCCTAAAGCATAGCAGAGAGTCAGGGCACTTCCAACTGGAGTAGAACTCCAAAGGGCTCTTTATGGAGGAGATGGCACTTGCACAGAGCTTTAGAGTATACTGGGGTTTTACAACTTGCAAGACATATCTGGATAATACTAAATAGAATAACAGGAAGAAATTGTGGCTACATGAAGGGAATAGCAAGATATAGAACCAGAAAGGCATTCAGGAATCTCTGGCAGTTTCTAGGATAGTAAATGACAATGGTCACCCATTATGAAAAAAGGATTATGAAAAAATGATCCTCAAAATATAAAGATAGGGTATGCTCTGATGGATTTATACATAAACTACAAAATTTAGTTGGAGCTTCTATAATTTGGAAACAGTACAGGTACTTAAGAAACGATGTGATAAGAATGTAAGAAACTAAAAAATTGCTGAGAAACATTAAAAATTGGAAAATACTTGTTAAAGTAATTTTGCTTCAGAGTGGGTATTTCAGATTGTCTCTAGGTCTTCCAGCAAACAAACAAACAAAACTCTAGACTGGATCTAAGCTGAATCATTTCCTAAAATCAAAACCGTCAAGACAGAAAACTAGAAACCTGAGAAGTTCTGGTGAATGACATCTGTGTCTCCCTCCCTAAACCCAACCTGTACTCCCCGGGAAACAGAGAATTGACTGTACTTTCTGTGGACTTTGGATAATAGGTTTCCCACCTGCGTTCACTCTGTTTAAGACCCTTGATGAACAGACCTTCAAAGTGATTTCTGAAGCTTTTTTTCCCTTTTGTCTGAGGACTGCAGACTGGCAGCTCATGAAGGCTGATCTTTAGTTCCACAGATTACTCTGTTATCGGCTTCCTGCTCAGACTCCTAGGTTCACTGTGCAACTGGCGGCTTGAAGAGCCATAAAATTGGGGTGTCATCAGTGCCATTTAGTGATCCCTAACATCTAGCTTGCATCTGTCACAAGACCTATGAGTCTTTCCTACAGTAGTCTAGCTCACTGAATTTTTTTTTAAAAAGAGTGGCCATCATATCTACATGAATGCTGTATAGAAGTTATCTGAGTACATTACATTTTTCCTCGTATTCTTCTGGATATTTCCCTCCATGTTGATGGCTAGAAGTTATTAAAGCCCACCCTGCCCTAAAACAAGTCTTCAATTCTCTGACTTTTTAAAAAATCTACTGGGGAATTCTCTTTTACAAAGCCTCTAAAAGCCAAGCCACACCATATCACATCCATACCACTCCATTATCTACTTAAGACACACACACACACACACACGTATATCTCAAGACATTCTTTTACCAGAATAGCACAACGTACTCCTGGATCTTTTCACATACAGCAACACTGAGGCTACTCTGAACAGGAGAGTTAGTCTCATATGTAACAAAAAGCAATGCTGGACTTAACCTGTACTAACATTCCTTGTTAGTGGATATTTCCTTAAAAGCTAATATGTATTATTTGCCAAAAAATTTTTAGAATAACCACACTTTGTAGATAATATGTTCAATACTTCTTTTTACATTTCCGTTCAAAGAATGAAAATAATACATACTTTCAAGTGGCTGTTAACAAATTAGAAATATAGATCTTCAAAATTCATTTGAAATATGTGAAAATTATAAAAATTATCAGAGAACATTATATTACTCTGATAAAAATAATTTTGAGGGCTTCCCTGGTGGCGCAGTGGTTGGGAGTCTGCCTGCCAATGCAGGTGACACGGGTTCGAGCCCTGGTGTGGGAAGATCCCACGTGCCGCGGAGCAGCTAGGCCCGTGAGCCACAATTACTGAGCCTGCGCGTCTGGAGCCTGTGCTCCGCAACAAGAGAGGCCGCGATAATGAGAGGCCCGCACACCGCGATGAAGAGTGGCCCCCGCTTGCTGCAACTGGAGAAAGCCCTCGCACAGAAACGAAGACCCAACAGAGCCATAAATAAATAAATAAATAAATAAATAAATAAATAAATAAATAAATAAATAAATAAATAAATAAATAAATAAATAAATAAATAAAAATAAATTAAAAAAAAAAAGAATTTGCCAGAAAGTGACATGATTGGATGTGCATTTTAAAAAAAAATAATAATAATTTTGAACAAAGAACATATATAATTGTGAATAGGGAAATAGTAGTTATATATAGCTATGTATATATATATCCATTTGAAGATATATGATCCAAATTTACTTATGTGAAAACTTATCACTAATGACACTAAATTTTATGCATCCTAGTAAGTCAGTTTTTTCTATCTATCAAAAGTAATTCAAACATATTACAATATTTCTTTAAGCACAATTCATTAATGTTTTTCACCCTAAATTACATTAACAGATTTTATACTTTCTCATCTCATTTTTTTCACTATAGTCATGGTTTTTAACAACAAGCTCAGATTGATATCTGAAAATTCACATTTCCATGTATTGATTGACTCTCAAGGACAAAGACTGACAATATATAATCAATGGGTAAGACCTACAAAAGTCATGGAAAATTAAATGGTGTCAATATCCAATTATCTAATCAATGCAACAAATCTGTATATATTGGGGCAAGAAACTTTTCTCCTGCTTCCTTTTCTATTCCTCATACAATTTTCTTAGCTCTTCCAGGACTTGCCCTACAAATACCATCCTCTTCACTTCACTTAGCTGAGTCTATTTCATGCATATAGATATTTAATTATTTTGTTTAGTGTGGTTTTACAGTATCAGTTGTGTAGCTTTTGTTTGCAAGTAACTGAAAATCGAACATAAGTTGACAAAAAAAAAAAAGAAAGGAAATGTACTGACTCATATATATGGCTAATTCAGTAGATTTGGCTTTTAGACAAGGCTTTATTTAGGCATCAAATGATGTGGACAAGAGTCAGTCTCTCTCTCACACTCTCTCTCTCCACATTATTCACCTACCCCTTCCTTGTGTTGGTTCCATTTTCAGGTATTATACTCAAGGTCCCAGAAAGGCTATTGAAAGATCCCAGGGCTATATGCTTTCTTCTTCAGCTCTACTGTTAAAGTTAGCCATTATTCAAAGTCCAGAAGTTGAGTCATGTCTCTGTTTGGCCAAACTTACATCATCCTTGAACCAACCATCATCCCATGGTTGATGTGATATGCTGATAGACTCGAGCCAATCAGGATCTACTTCTACAGCTTAAGCTATGGTCAAACCTACTCATACTATATTGCTAGGAAATGTTGGCAACAGTTCAAAAAGGGGAAGGGGCAAATGGATGCTGAAAAAGAAAGCATGGCAGGCAAACTCCACCACGTTGCTGTCTGGACTCTAGAGAATTCTGTTTAAGTGTATATAAAGGGTTAAATGAGTAAGATAAATAATTAGTTGATTTGTACACATATTTTTAATGCACTCCTGTCCAAACTTTTGAGTGAAGATTTTCCTACATTAAAACTCAAGACTATACTTATAAAATTCAAGTCAGATGTAATTATAATAAGCTTTACATTACTTTTTTTAATCCATAAACTACAAGTGTTGCTCTTATTGCTCAAAAACATAGCACATCATTCTGTATCCTTTTCATGCCCCATCCCGATACAGATCATAGTGAGCAACTAATGTATTTATGTGTTTCTTAGAAAACTTAAAAGTTAATTATCTTGGATGTATCATGAGTACTGTTGTCTAAAACATTGGGGTAAAGGGTCATTTATCCTACATTTAAGATCAGTTTAAATGTAATAACTCACTGAGACTGCTCAGTCGGTATTTGAGTAATCAAAAGGTAATATTCCATAGTAAAAAAATGATGAAAGTAGGATCCATTACAATGTGAAATATCTTGATTGAAATATATCTCTGTCTGAAAATTTCTAAAGCCAATAATAATCACCACACCCATGAGGAAAACTTGATATGGCATAACTGCTTAGAAAGCAGGTCTAGCTTGTTGCTTCTTTAACACTGGAGTTACAAACAGGTTTCAGAATATATCTCAGTTTTTCCTCTAAACTTCATACATGTTGCTAACTTAGTGCAGAGAGAGATATAGCTGGAGAATGCCATTTTGCTTAGCTGTGCCCTTATTATGGAGACATTTAACATATTTGGGGGAAATTGATCTAGTTATTTGATAAGGAAGACACTTGCTAACATAACATTTTACAGTATAGAAAAGTACTCACTTAAACTTCCTAATTTGATTCTCAGAACAACGTAAGATACTAGAAGGTGAGATATCCTTCTGTAGAAGCAGACACAGAAAGCTTCCCGCGGGGGCGGGACATATGAGCAGTCATGGACCTGACATAGACTGTCACTGAGGGCAGGACAGTGGCTGAACATATTAGGGGCTGTAAATATTTATTGAATAAATCAATCAGTTAATTAAATCTGGACTTAAATCTGGTCTTTTCAATGTCCAGTGTTTTTCTTACAAGTAAACTATTATTATAGTGTTATTTATATATTTTAACAAATAGAGCTCATTATCAAATTGCGGGGCTCAGGAATAGAAGACAGAAAATACTAAGCAAAACGAAAAGCTCCTCAAGAGCTTCTTCTTTCCTGCTTTGAGGACATAGGCTTAACCCTGTTTTCTATAGTTCCCACTATGTTCAATCAATACTCAGTTGAGGCTCTCAAGCTACAGAACTTTGAAAAGCCTATGTCTCTAACAAAGGGCAATTATGAATGTACTCAGGTGTTTTTTTGTGTGTTTTTTTTAGGCTTTTTCAAAACGTATTTTTTATGCTTTTGTTGTCAGGAGAAAACAGATGAGATAAAACATGGTAGTTGAGCCTTTGGGTCTGGACACAAAAACAGAGCCCTCAAGTTGACTTTCAGAGCGACTTGATACAAATTTAACAATATGCAAAGAGAGTCTCTTCTTTAGAGGTCTAATGCTGAGGCTGGAGGTAGAAATAAGACACAGTCCCTGATTTTCACCCCACCACAGTAGCTGAATGAGTTGAGTTTTATCCTATGTGGTCCAACAAGGCCTGACAAACTGCACTGCAGTACAAGAAGCATCTCTCGGGCAATGATGCGTAAAGACAGAGGGATTTTTTAGTCAGCGGCAGGAATTAGGCTTTAATGCTTTCTACTAAAAGACTTCATACGCCAGATAGTTCACTGCTATCCACTGAATCTTGGCAGGCAACAAGACTCCTGAAGCTTAAACTGAGAAGTTGTGTTAAGCAGATTTTCATGAATGTACAAAATGCTTTATTTGTAAAGCTGCTTTTCTTTGTTACAGTTCAAAATGCTTTACTTCTTTTGCTAATCTCTCAGCTTGGTCAACTCTCAGTCTTTATCAAAATTACTTTCAAAAATGTCCTTTTAAGAGCCAGACAAGAGAAATAAATGCTCACCTCAACAAAAATAAATTTTTTTTTAAAGAATAATCCGAAAAATGCTAATCAAAGAGATTAATAATGATCATGGGCCTTATAAAATCTACAAGACACACAGAAAGACATTAAATACTTTACCATTATTTGGAAGTTCTAGAGGGCTACAGGCACTGTATGTGATTCTATCTTTCGGCGAAGAGATGAGTTTTGCAACGAGAGATGCTGAGATGGGCTGCACTAGTAGAGAGGTGAGGTTTAATCGGTTTTGTCTAAAGCTTCCATCTGTATTCAAAAGAGAAAGAAAGAGAATCCTTAGTAAACAGAAGTTAAAACAGAAGTAAACAGAAGTAAAAACACTTGAAGAGCAGGTTTTTCTGTAATAAGTCTTTAAATGATGAGCAGTAAGTTTATTTCAGCTCATTTGTTTTATTCCTTGGTTATACTCTGTCTACTTATTAAAAATGATTTGAGATACTTCATAATAAAAATTCAATCCAAATACTATTAAGTATCCTAGTCAATGATGGCATATCGTACACAGGCATTTACTTCCATTCTCCACTGAAATGACAACAAAGAGATAAAAAGCATCAATCCACAGGGGCCAAGAGAATAGGAGACACATTAGCGATAAGATTCTCTATCGATAGAAGCATGAAAGCAGATGAATAAGTGTCAACTGATGTGACAGACCAAGGAGACCAAAACCTAAGCCAGCAGAGGGGGGAAGCTGAAAAGCAATGCAGTTTGTACCACAGAACCCAGAAACTCTTGAGAACTGGTAACACCAGCTACCTATTAAAATAGGGGTAATGGAGGGCCTGGAAATAGGAGAGTTTGATGAAATTCGGATTGTGAGGGGGTCTCTCCTCCTGAACCCTCACTCACCCAGTCAACATGAACAGTGACCGGTCCTCCCTCCCTCCAGCAGAGACTGAAAGTGGGACACTGAACAGGGAGACACCAGACACAGGGAGGGGTGACTCGTACTTTAGATGGGACGGTGTTATGATTGCTGAGACCCTTCAGATGCCTTACTCTTGTGATGCCCAGAATCCTTCCTTCCAGGTTGGGCGCTAGAAAATTCACTTGTGGTAAATAGGACCAGGGCAATGGAGAATATAGAAAAAATACTGAATATCTGGAAGTCTACCAATAAAACAACTCCCTCAAGACATCCTACATTGACTCTTATCAGTCAATACATCTCACTACATACAGAACTTCAAATGAACTTATGCTGCCATTCTTAAGTAGGAGCTCTCAGCCAAGGCCAAACCTAGAAAGGCACATGAGCAGCAGACCTAGTGAGGATAAGAAGAGGAGGTCAGGAAGGGGGTCTCCAGGAAAACAAAATTCATGGGAATACCAGATGCGTCTTAATGTTCTGAGAACATATTCACAGTAAGATCAGAGAATTAGCATTTGAAGAGGTTCGAGATATACAGAAGAATGAGAAATCTATAAAATGAGACAGCTATTAGTTTCAAAGGGAGCAAAAATTTTCTCGAGAAAAATGCAATCATCGTACATTGTGAAAAATATTCACATAGAGTAATATAAATAATGACTTTTTAATACAAAAATGGATATTATTCTTTAGGAAAAAAGAGAAAAGGGCAAACGTCAGGGATGAAGGTACATGGAAACTTATGAAGGAAAATTAAATCTTTATCTTTCATAGTGGTAAGTCAATATAATGAATACAACTGAAAAATGTATTCAGCTCTTAAACATACTATTGGGAGGCAGAGATGTAAATATGAAAAGTAGGCAACAACTAAAAATGTTGAAAGCAATTAAGTGCTTGCCTTTGGGACAGACAAAGGGGAGAGAAACACAGGGAAGGATGGGATAAAAAAGGTGACACATTTTTATAAATGAAGCTTTATAGAAATATCTATTTATATTCATCTATAACTTTGAAAAAATAAAAATTAAATGAAAATAAGGAGAGAAACAACTATGGTAACACAAGAGAAAAATTACACAAGTACTCTGAGTAAAGAGATTGGAGAGAATAAATTCTGCATAAGGAAAGAACTAAAAAATATGTGCTTATTCGGTTTATATATTTATACTGACTCAGAAAAAGAAATACCCAATGGAATGACTATCAGGCAGCCAATAATGCTTGAGAATACAGAGCTATATTTTTCAGACCTTTATTAGGGAAAATAATTGCCACAGGTTTTCTCAGAATTTAACTTGGTAGAACTGCATGGGGTGCAGAACTCTACAATACTGGTATACAGGCTCCAGGAGAAAGATTATAAATGAGAAAATAGGTTACAGAAGCATTTCCTTAATTTATCATCAGGAAAACCACAAGGCTAAACTGTGATATTTAGCTTGGGCCTATGGCAGTCACGGAAGTCATGGCTTTGAAGAAAAAGTAATGAGATTTAAGCTTAGGATCGGTTTTGTTGTATAAACACAGAGCTGGTCTCATAATTTAGTAGCCCTTTTTATATGGATATACAACTGTGCATTTTGACCATAGCGTAGTTCATTTGACCATAGTGTAGTTCATAATCATTTTCGTGTCATAGTACCAAGACTGCCTATATAATTTGCAAGGCCCAGAGCAAAATGACAATGTGGGGTCTCTTGTTCAAAAAGTGGGAAGGATTTCAACACGGCAATAGCAGGGAAATGAATCAGGTGTGGGCCCTTTTGAGTGCGGGTTGCTCACCCGTGAATCGGGCCCTGCATGGTTCACATAGAAGACTATAGCAGCCGGGCAGCCAGCTGAGGTCAACTGAAAGGGACCTTCAGACCACAAGGAAGCTGCTGTCCTGAGTTGCTGTTTCTCCAGGCTGCACCTGGGGCCATGGTGATTAATATCTCAAGGCACAGACATTATACCTCACTCAGCACGCCAGCTGGGAGGTCCTATATGATATAGCCATCTCACTCTGGTTCTCCCAGCATGTATTTTCTCCCTCAGCCATTACCTTTGAAATTTAGAGTGTACACAGGACAATGAGATAGTATTTATGAGAAATGTACAGTCTGTTATTTTGCAGTTTTCATGGATGTTAGATGTTAACATGCTGCCAACACAAAATGAAACGTCTTAAAATGCTGCGTGATTTCACCACTCCTCAGTTCAGATACTGAACTTGCCATTCAAAGCCCTTCACCGTCTCAGACCTTATATTTCCAACATTATTTCCTACCATTCCTCTCCATATATCTTATGCTAAAACTTAAGCTATCCCCCTACATATTCTGTGATTTATACCTCCATGTTTTTACGTAAGCCATTCCTTCCACTTTACTTGCTCTTCTCATGTATCTCATGTCTGAACTACACATTTCCTTTAAAGCCCAACTCATTTTCCATAAGAAACTTTCTCTGACACCTTCAGCTCTATGTGATATATCTGCACCTTTTTTTTTTCAGTGCTTGCCATTTCTAATTAACATTATCGCTATGTAAAAATATTTTGGTTTTCCCCTCTAAACTCCTTAAAGAAAAGGACAAAGTCTTCTACATCATTGCATTACACACAATGCTCAGCACATTGCCAGGATCATAACAGGAGCTCCATAATTAATGGAAGAAAGAAAGAAAAGAAAAGAAAAGAAAAGAAAGAAAAAAAGAAAGGAAGGAAGGAAGGAAGGAAGGAAGGAAGGAAGGAAGGAAGGAAGGAAGGAAGGGAGAGAGAGGGAGGGAGGGAGGGAGAGAGAGAGGAAGGTAAAAAGAAAGAAAGAAAGAAAGAAAGGGAGAGAGAGAAAGAAGGAGGGATGGGGGAGAGAGAGAGGGAGGAAGGAAGGAAGAAAAAAAGAGAAAAAGAAAAAGAAAGAAAGAAGGGAAGGAAGAAAGAAAGAAAAAGAAAGAAAGAAAGAAAGAAAGAAAGAAAGAAAGAAAGAAAGAAAGAAAGAAAGAAAGAAAGGAAGAAAAAGAAAAGAAAAGAGAGGAAAGGGAGGGAGGGAGGGAGAGAAGATGGATTAACAATTTCTTGAAAAATAGTTTAACGTCTCTGTCTTACCAGTTTTCTGAATGCCTAGAAAATGGAGCAGGGGTACAACTGAAAAAAAATTAGAATTCTATTAATCTTATGCTTGCTGTACATTAGTGCTTCCTCCCCAGCTAACTACTCTCAAAACCTTCAAAACCCATTCATCCCAATCAACTCACTAATTAACTTTGCTCTAAAATTACCTTTGTGTGGGTAAAAAAAAGTATATAAATAAGATTATCTTTGAGATATATTTAAAGCTAATAAAAAATCAATAACTTCATTCTTTCTTTTTTTTCTCCAGAATGCCCTATTAAGCATCTGAAACAATGCATTTGAAAGTTAAATGTGAGTGAACCCTAAACAGTAATTGAACATACCAAAATCTTTGATTTTTTGTACTGCGTGACTAATAGACTTGCATTCATTTTGAAATATCTGAAGTAAGTGGTTCATTAATTTTTCACCTTCAGCTTAATGGAAATTTGACAAACAGTTCACTTCTAAGAGCAGATTCTAAAAGCAGGACTTTACAGGACGCAAACACTAAATAACAGACAAAAGTTATTTAAAACAAACTCACTTATTGAAGAATTGATAGAATTTCATTTTCTTACATGATTAAGAGACTTTGAATAAAACCAAATACATGTACCATTTTTATTCAGTTATATTTTAAAGCATTTATAAACTATAAGAACCCATTAGATATGAGCTGAAAATCAGGTCGATTATGTACCTTGATGCAAACGGTACCATCCAGAAAATATTTGACATTATATTTTAGCATTTTAACTTTTAGATTATAGCATTTATATCATAGCTTGTACATTGTGTAGGCTCTATAAGGACTGACACTAAGTTTTATTTTAGTAGATAGCTAGTTCTCTCTTCACTTTATGAACTCTTTGTAATCTAGATAAGGATCCAAATCGATCCATCCCATTCAATAATCCAATCCTCAGTACAATGCCACATGCATACAGTAGAAAGAGCAAACTGGATATATATACAGAGTCCCAAAATTGACTCCATCACTGACTCACTGTTTGAAAAGTAACTTATAAATAATTTCACTATGAGAAGACTGTCATCCCATCTACTATACCTGAACAACCAAGGTAACACTGAAGGGTCTTCATTATGTGATTGACTGAAATAAAAATAATACATTAGCTCAGAGGCCTAGACCCTGAACCACAGTGGCTGAAATTGAGAAGAAATGAGATTAAAAATAAGTAAAATGGTTTCTTATTGTACATATGTAATAGGATTTCATTATGCTTTTTCAAATCATTGAGGCCCACTTCAAGCCCATCTGCATATAAAGAAAACATGTTAGCTGCCAGCATGTTTTGTGTGGCGAGATGGAATTCTTTTAAAATCAACTGAAATGTTAGTGTATAAGGCAATGCCAATTACCCAAAGAGTATCAGGAAAGATAAACCTTCAGAGACCAGAAATCTTAGACACTGGGATCCTCAGAATTAAGGCACTGAGAGGAGGGATAAGGTAAAGAACGTGCTGGTAAGTAAAACAATAAGGGCCTTGTATGGCTCAGTGATGAGAATGTGCCGCCTTTGGGGAGGACAGCACGATTTCCAAATTGAGGTGTGTAACTCAGCCCTCGGCACCTGACTCTGTGTGTGTGTGTGAACATAAGATCAGTGCTACGAAGAATATACAAATCAATTTTCACTGCAAAGTAAAGGAGCTGTTACAGTGGAGGATTACTGGACTGAATGTCAATATTATGACATAGTATGAGTGTGTTTCATGTTTGGTAATTACAATCATTGTTGCTTTTGTTGTGGTCATTCATGTACAATGCTTGGTGTCAGTCTATTTATGTCTTGTAAAAATAAAATACAGTGTGTGTGTGTGTGAATAAAAAAAAAAAAAAAAAAAAAAAAAAAAAAAAAAAAAAAAAGATCAGTGCTACGTGATGTAACCATAGACCCTACAGATCCTTCCTATTCAGTGTGTAGTTCTTGGACAAGCAGCAGGGGCAGGACTCATTAGAAATGCAGAATTTCAGGCCCCACCCCAGCCCTTCTGAATCAGAATCTGTAGCCTAACAAGATCCCCAGGTGACTCATGTGCACATTAGATGGGCAATGGCATAAACCATTATATATTTTTCTGTAGCATAACTGATATAATTTTCATAGCAAAGAAGATATAAAAAGTGGGATGAAGAGGATGAAGAATAATAGGCTATGTTTGCTCACCTTACCCCAAATTAAGGATGACAGAGCCTTTGACTATATTAATAAACTCCAAATCAGCAGTTTTTTCAGAGGGTCTCCTTCAAAATGGGTAACAGGTCTGTGCATAAGCTATCACTAAATAACAAGTTTAAATTGGACTGAGAGCATTTCTTTTTGGTTCTGCTCTTTTCTCAAAGATAAATTTGTTGATTTAAAGATCAAAATTACATTTACAACACTTTATTTCAGTCATGAATAAATATTACAGTCTCTAACTGATTTGAATTTCTTTTCTACATTTTCAGCTATTCTAATTCATTATAGTAGGAGACTGACAAACCTAAAGTGTAAATACTTCCCATTTGCCAGAGAACCAAGCAATCAAAGAGCTTAAAAAGTAGAGATTTTAAAAATACATTTTGTGCTGCACTTTTATGAAAAAGACTCAAATATCAAATGAACAAGCTGATATCAGCAATGTTATCCCAGAATATTTGATTTGACTTTCTCCAGAGGACTGCCACTTTGACAGAAATCAGACCATTAAATAATCGGCGTGGATGTTTCTTCACTTTTATCTTAGCTCACTAAATTTACAGTTATTTCCCTGAAATGAGCAGCACACTAAATTGGCTAGTCATTTTGTTATCCTTGTAAATACAGCTGATCCTTTATTATTTCAGTGTCTCATACCTGCTGGTTATATCACCATCTTCCTTCAAACTAGTCAAGTTCAGCACTGTGTTGTTCCGATTTTTATTAAAAATGAAATACATAACATTTAAATATGCTTTGTGCTACGCAGTCTTCTCAGAGCTTGTCCAGGCTCTCTATGTGTATACATATATACATACATACACAAACATACATGTATACACATACACACATGTATAATTATTTTTAAGGATACAGGATTTTTATTACTGACAGCTATTCTCATAATTAAAATGAAAATTACTATTTCATGAGTTTACATCATATTTCTTTCCTTCTCTCAAACTAACACAAATTGTAGGTCTAAAAGCTGGCTAATGCCAGTTTACCCAACTCTTAGATGTCACTTACTCTGGGAAGCTTGGTCCTCATATGTGTCCCCACGTAAGTCCTTGCTTATACACTTAGTAAACTGGCTCTGCTCTAATTTCCTTTTCACTTTCTGCTCACTGGCCAGAGTATAGTATAAACATCTTGAGGGCTCATTCACTGGTCTATTGCCACGGCTTAGTATACTTCATAGTAAAAAGGAGGGTGCAGTGAATATTTTTTGAATGAATGATCACATCAGTATTCAAGTGAGTAACTCAGTTTTGTCTAATCATAAGCCTAAAACTCATGCCTTATAACACTTAAAATCACAAAATGCTAAACATGAAGACATAGATCGTCTCATCTCCTCATTTCCTTGGTCCTCTCTCAAGCTAAAGCACCCTGCCACGTTCCCTAGTAAATATCATAATATTTAAATATTTAATTAACTTTTAATAATTTAATTAGCTTCAGCTGATGCATTATAAAAAGTCATTTAGTTTTACATTAAAGAGAATAGAAAGTAACATACTCATTTATAAAGCAGTATCTGTATATTCTGACTTTAAAAGAGCATACAAATTATGTAGAGTCCAACTGTATTTTTAAAAAGTAGTATATAAGAAAAGTCTTTGTTAATAATAATTGATTAATTTATATTAATAATTGTTAATTTAATTTGAGCGCTACCTTTCCAATTAGTTCATTCAAAGGTACTGATCACAGATATGACACAGGCTCAGAAAAAGCTAGAAAAGCTTTCCCATCACTAAAAATATTTTTCCTTTAGGTTTAGACATATAAACTCAAGATTTATTTTTTTATCTTTATTTTTTTTTAAACTCAAGATTTATATCAGTAAAGTGAAATTATTTGGGGCACAGGAAACTAAAATATAAATTACCATCATTCTCTCCCCTGAAACAAATACACTTGGTCATCTGTATATCTGTGGTTATGCAGCCTTGGAATTTGTTCTAAACTTGGCAAACATTTAATTAAAGAAGAGTTTGTATTATATTAAAAAGTTTTGATTAATGTGCAGTTAAGCAAGGTGCTAGGCTTCTTTTGATCATTATACAGGACATAAGCATAGTAATTAATTATATTGTTAGCTGAAATCTGGCGTGTCCTATAATTGAATTGATTATTATTTACAGAATTATGAGAATATATTTTTATAAATAATTTGTTTTTTAATGGCTTTAAAACACATTGATGTAATTACTTCAAAGTCCATTGCTATGTTTCAGGTAGATGGTGGTCATCCTTAACAACATGTTTTCTAAAGATATTTTTGTAGTATGATCCTTTCTACTCAAAAAATAGGACTTCCTTTGGCATAGGGTTTTACATCACTGAATTTATATTTATAAATTTGTCATTTTAAGTAAAAATGTAGATGTAAAATGGCAGTGGTAATATTCAGATACTGACAAATGTTTTCTTAATTTTATTTCAGAAGAATAATTAGTTACATGAGAACTGATTCCCTATTCCACATAACTCTAAATATTTCTATTCTTTTGTATTCGTCATTTGTCTACTCCAAGACTATTTCATTCCCTAAAGCCTTCTAAGAACATGAACATTTGGAAATAAACTATAAACTGTATCATAAGAAAAACAAACTAACAGACAGACAAAATATTTAGTCTGTTCTTTACTTCGAGGAGAGTAGTCTAGATTCATAACTGGAATAATTGGCCATCTGCACATTACATGTAATATAAGCAAAGCAATCCTCTTCAGAGGCATTCCCTCGAGAAGTTTCCCATTTCAGACTTGAAGGGTGTGAACATTGGAATGATTTGCAAAGTTTCTTGTTTTAGAAAAAGTACAGTTTGCAAAGATAGAAGATAAACTATGTAGATGTGTTTTGTCTGTTTTTTGGTTGCTGTGAAAGTATGAAGCCATTAATTTACAATAAAATTCTTCTTACCAGATTGTAATGAGAACACATTATTTTATGAGACTGATTAGATGAACAGGCAGAAAACCAGTGCATTATTTCTGGATTAACTTAGCTTTTAGATGTTTTCTGATAGTAAAAATGGAAAAAAAATTAATCCTTGTTCTTCTGATATAGATGTTAGATTAAATGAGCTATCTATATGAAGAGCTTCCCAGCTTTTCCTGGCTTCCTGTGTATTTTCTGTTGTTGAAATGCAAATACTGACACAACAAAGGGACAATGGTCTGGATTCGAGAGACCAAAATCTGCTCCTTACTCTGCCTCTAATTGGGAAGTGACTCGGAGAAATTTTTCACCTCATTTACAGCCTTAAACTCATCCTATATACAATGTCTAAGGATTACCATTTCTAAGATTTTGATTCAAAACTTGTCCATGAGCGATTGTTTAAATAAGCTAAAAGTTTCCTCTCCAAACTGTGTTTCAAAATAACATATGGAATTTTATAATCCTGATATGAATTTAATAGAAATCTTTCTCATCTTTATGTTGAAAGAACTTCTTTGTATTTACATGGTTACATCTAAATTTTAGGTAAAGATTCCACTGTAATTACAGAAAAGTTCCTCATATTTGGAATGGGTAATATGAAAGATTTCAATCAATTCTCTTCCTGACTTATTATTTTTCTTAAAAACAATTATTAAAATTATTTTTACTATTAATCACACAAAGAATTATGACTTGAAAAATTTCCCTCTATTATCTTGCTGTAGTGGTAGTGTGTCTTTAGAGAAGATACACCTGGAAGAATAAGATGGAGATTTTAAACATGTGCCATGGAAAAAATTCCGTCAGCTAATAAGCCACAGATTGATCATCAAGAATTGTGTGTACATGGAACTCAAGTCAGAAATATTCTATTATTAATTCTTCCTCTGAATTTATGTATATGAGAATTTTCTTACAGAAGAGTCCTATAACTTGAATGTAATTTAATCAAATTGTTTTGGATGTACATTTTCTCAAAGTATTTTACAAAGTAGAACCTAAATTCACATCCAAAAAAAAAAAGACTAAGATAATGCTTTGCCTATTTTCTTACTAAGGTAATATTTTTTAGTGTATTGAAAGGTTATCTTATTAAATAATGTCTTCTTTGAAGTCAAGCACAGGCTGTAATGGCACAGTGAGAGACACATTATAGCACTAATGGTCCAGTTAATAAGCTAGGGTGTTTTTAAGGATAGGAATGATGTCTCTGTTAGTTCTTGTATGTAGGACTTCAAACAGCACCAAGCACAGTTACCTTTTAAAAGCTTTTCCATGATAATGGTGCTTAAACAAACTTCAAGACTATTCACTTTGGCCTAAATTTTCTTTCTAGATTCTTCATTTAATCTTCCTAACAATCCAATGATGTCATATTATATGCTGAGCTACACGTCAAGGACCTTCTGGGTCCATCTTAATTAACATCAGTCCCGTGACTGGTAAGTGGGCAGCATGGCAGAGCTCAGCTACAAAACAATTACTAGAACTGTCCTCTTTACCTATGTCAGGTTTCAAATGATTCTGTCTTTGATAGGATATTTTATACAAGTTTCAAACTAGAAATAAAATGTGAATGAGAGAGATGACTCCAGACAAAAGAATCAACATGATTAAACTGGCCATGATGGGAAAACAAAGGTGTGAAAAGGGAGTGGTAAGGAGCCAAGGCTAACTGAGATCATCATGTATGTTGCAGATTAAGGGGAGAATTAGAGAGAGTCCTTATTGTGCTGGGCCTTGTATGACAGATAAGAAGTATGCGGAATATTAAGTACTGGGCTCTTGGATAGGGTTCTGAGCAGAGAATTGGTAGCATGAAAGTGGATTTGAGAAATATTGATCTGAGAGTACTATGCAGAAAAGGACAGAACTGGAAAAGGGAACACAATAAAAACAACACACAAAGATCCCATTTTTTCCAGACACAGAGCTCAGTGTTTAGAATATATTATCTCACTCTATTCCCATACTTTATATATGACAACTTTTCAAACTGGTTACTGTTATTTCCATTTTATGGAAATGACTCTAAAGCTCAGAAACTTAGAGATGCTTAATAGCTGGTAAGCAACAGAAGTAGACTCACAGTCCGCTTCTTTTAGATTCTGAAATGAAGGTCCTGGGGTCAAAACTGTGAGAAGTTATTGCGGTTTCTCAACAAGAAGTAATACCTACATGAAAAAAGATGTCTCTGGAAGCAGAAAGGTAAAGATCACATGAAAAGCCTACACGAGCCTGCAAAATTTGGCAACCCATTAAACAGAGTCGTGCCAATAAGGTAACAAAGTAAGAACTAAGGTTTCAATTCTGGATTTGTAGAAGAATGAAAGTCCTATTAACCACCCAGATTCAGAAGGAAAACTGTCCTCAAGGTAAAGCGAAGTCAGAATATTTAAAATAATTACATGTAGCATTTGGCTTCTTGGGACAATTATTACTATAAAGCCTTTATAAATAAAGTAAGAAATCCTTCTCACCTGTTCACATTACAGTTGGTTGTTTTCTGAACACTGCAAATGCCTGCACAATGACATCCTTAAAACTAGAGTCTCCCAGGCCATCAGATGAGGACAAAAGCTGTCAAATACCTAGCCCATAGCAAGGCTTCAGGATTAACGAGAGTGGCCATAAAGTGCTTTGAGCTCCACAGAAGAACAGCTACAATATAAATGAGCCACATTATTCCTGTGACAAATACTATCCATATACTGTCTAACAGAACTGAAAAAAATGCAATTTCCAGTTGCACCTTTTGATACTGCATACTGTCCTGCTATAACTTCTTTTAATTCTTTTGAGTTTCCCCTGGAGGAGGAAGGGGGGAATAAACACTTCTGCTTCGTGCCCAACTTGTGGAGTGTACTGAGATACACAAATCAGATAGATAATAGGATAGTCCATGCCCACTTTCTCATAATACCTTTGGAATAAAATGAACTAAAAATAGAAACACACTTGCAAGGTGGCTTCAAAGAAAACATAAATCATATGAAAGCAAGATGTCTATTTTTAGAATGTTTTATGTTAAAGTCAAATTCAATTTTCAGTACAAAAGAAGACATCAACTACCTTCCGTATGCATTCAGGATTTATTTGAACTATTTGAAATTTCAAAATTATTTCAAATTCCAATGAAAAAATTAATGATGCTAGATTTATAAGATCCCATATTATATCTGTACAACCTATACTGATCCAGTGTTGACATTAATACCGAATAGTTCTCCATAAGAAATTCTAAAAAGATTAACTAATGTCACACTAATGCCATATCAAAACATAAAGATTCAATAGTCTAAATCTGAGTATTAATTATCAACAAGAATGCATATACTCTTTAAATATAGTTAAAACAAACTTTAACAAATCCACCTCTATGCTAATCTTATATAGGTTTAGCAATTTATGTAATATTGAGATGGGAAAAACTCAGTGTGGAAATAATGTGTAGAGAAAACTACAGTTATTCACTGAGCCTACTCTGGATAACAGAGATGTAAGTAAGACATAAGATGTTAATATCTCTGAGACTCATCATACTAATCTAATTTTAGCTGTATGAAAAACTAGAGTTATATATAATTTAGTTAATAATATGAATTGGAATTAGAACACAAATCTGAAAGATTCTCTTTAACAGTGGGATTGAGACAGAGGAGATTGGTTAAAGATGGCGGAGTAGAAGGATGTGTGCTCAATCCCTCTTGTGAGAGCACCAGAATCACAACTAACTGCTGAACAATCAACAACAGGAAGACACTGGAAATCACCAAAAAAATACTCCACATCCAAATACAAAGGAGAAGCTGAAACAAGATTGTAGGAGGGTCACGATCACAATAAAATCAAATCCCATAATGGCTGGGTGGGTGACTAACAAACTGGAGAACACTTATACCACAGAAGTCCACCCACTGGAGTGAAGGTTCTGAGCCCCATGTTAGGCTTCCCAACCTGGGAGCTCAAGCAACAGGAGGAGGAATTCCTAGAGAATCAGACTTTGAAAGCTAGCGGGAGTTGATTGCAGGACTTCAACAGGACTGGGGAAAACAGAGACTCCACTCTTGGAGGGCACACACAAACTAGTGTGCACATCAGGACCCAGGGGAAGGAACAGTGACCCACAGGAGACAGAACCAGACCTACCTGCTAGTGTGGGAGGGTCTCCTGCAGAGGTGGGGGGTGGCTGTGGCTCACCGTGGGGAAAAGGACACTGGCAGCAGAAGTTCTGGGAAGTACTCCTTGGTGTGAGCCCTCCCAGAGCCAACGATTAGCCCCACCAAAGAGCCAGGTAGGCTCCAGTGCTGAGTCGCCTCAGGCCAAACAACCAACAGGGAGGGAACCCAGCCCCACCCAACAGCAGACAAGTGGATTAAAGTTTTACTGAGCTCTGCCCACCAGAGCAACATCCAGCTCTAACCAGCACCAGTCCCTCCCATCAGAAAACTTGCACAAGCCTCTTAGTTAGCCTCATCCACCAGAGGACAGACAGCAGAAGCAAGAACTAAAATTCTGCAGCCTGTGGAAGGAAAACCACATTCACAGAACGATAGACAAAATGAAAAGGCAGAGGACTTTGTACCAGATGAAGGAGCAAGATAAAACCCCAGAAAAACAACCAAATGAAGTGCAGATAGGCAACCGTCCAGAAAAAGAATTCAGAATAATGATAGTGAAGATGATCCAGGACCTCGGAAAAACAATGGAGGCAAAGATCGAGAAGATGCAAGAAATGTTTCACAAAGACCTAGAAGAATTAAAGAACAAACAAACAGAGATGAACAATACAATAACTGAAATGAAAACTACACTAGAAGGAATCAATAGCAGAATAACTGAGGCAGAAGAAGGGATAAGTGACCTGCAAGACCGAATGATGGAATTCACTGCTGCAGAATAGAATAAAGAAAAAAGAACAAAAAGAAATGAAGACAGCCTAAGAGACATCTGGGATAATATTAAACGCAACAACATTTGCATTATAGGTGTCCCAGAAGGAGAAGAGAGAGAGAAAGGACCAGAGAAAATATTTGAAGAGATTATAGCCAAAAACTTCCCTAACATGGGAAAGGAAATAGCAACGCAAGTCCAGGAAGGGCAGAGAGTCCCAGGCAGGATAAACACAAGGAGAAACACACCAAGACACATAGTAATAAAACTGACAAATATTAAAGATAAAGAAAAATTATTGAAAGCAACAAGGGAAAAATGACAAATAACATACAAGGGAACTCCCATAAGGTAAACAGCTGATTTCTCAGCAGAAACTCTACAGCCAGAAGGGAGTGACATGATATATTTAAAGTGATGAAAGGGAAGAACCTACAACCAAGATTACTCTACCTGGCAAGGATCTCATTCAGATTCAACGGAGAAATTAAAACCTTTACAGGCAAGAAAAACCTAAGAGAATTCAGCACCACCAAACCAGCTCTACAACAAATGTTAAAGAAACTTCTCTAAGTGGGAGACACAAGAAAAGAAAAGGACCTACAAAAACAAACCCATAACAAATAAGAAAATGGTAACAGGGACATACATATCAATAATTACCTTTAATGTGAATGGATTAAATGCTCTGACCAAAAGACACAGGCTTGCTGAATGGATACAAAAACAAGACCCATACATATGCTGTCTACAAGAGACCCACTTCAGACCTAGGGACACATACACACTGAAAGTGAGGGCATGGAAAAGTGTATTCCATGCAAATGGAAATCAAAAGAAAGCTGGAGTAGCAATACTCATATCAGATAAAACAGACTTTAAAATAATGTTACAAGAGACAGTGAAGGTCACAACATAATGATCAAGGGATCAATCCAAGAAGAAGATATAACAATTATAAATATATATGTACCCAACATAGAAGCATCTCAGTACATAAGGGAACTGCTAACAGATATAAAAGAGGAAATCGACAGTAACACAATAATAGTGGGGGATTTTAACACCACACTTACACCAATGGCCAGATCATCCAGACAAAAAATTAATAAGGAAACAGAAGCTTTAAATGACACAATAGACCAGATAGATTTAATTGATATTTATAGGACATCCCATCTAAAAACAGCAGATTACACTTTCTTCTCAAGTGCACACGGAACATTCTCAAGGATAGATCACATCTTGGGAAACAAATCAAGCCTCAGTAAATTTTAGAAAATTGAAGTCATATCAAACATCTTTTCTGACCACAATGCTATGCTATTAGAAATCAATTACAGGGGAAAAAACGTAAAAAACACAAACACATGGAGGCTAAACAATATGTTATTAAATAACCAAGAGATCACTGAAGAAATCAAAGAGGAAATCAAAAAATACCTAGAGACCAATCACAACGAAAACATGATGATCCAAAACCTAAGGGATGCAGCAACAGCAGTCCTAAGAGGGAAGTTCATAGCAATACAAGCCTAACCCAAGAAACAAGAAAAATCTCAGATAAAGAATCTAACCTTACACCTAAAGGAACTAGAGAAAGAAGAACAAACAAAACCCAAAGTTAGCAGAGGAAAGAAATCATAAAGATCAGAGCAGAAATTAATAAAATAAAAACAAAGAAAAAAATTGCAAAGCTCAATAAAACTAAAAGCTGGTGCTTTGAGAAGATAAACAAAATTCATAAATCTTTAGCCAGATTCATCAAGAAAAAGGGGGAGAGGACTCAAATCAATAAAATTAGAAATGAAAAAAAAGAAGTTACAACAGACACCACAGAAATACAAAGCATCCTAAGAGACTACTACAAGCAACTCTATGTCAATAAAATGGACAACCTGGAAGAAATGGACAAATTCTTAGGAAGGTATAACCTTCCAAGACTGAACCAGGAAGAAACAGAAATATGAACAGACCAATCACAAGTAATGAAATTGAAACTGTGACTAAAAATCTTCCAGCAAAGAAAAGTCCAGAACCAGATGGCTTCACAGGTGAATTCCATCAAACATTTAGAGAAGAGCTAACACCCATCCTTCTCAAAATCTTCCTGAAAATTGCAGAGGAAGGAACATTCCCAAACTCATTCTATGAGGCCACCATCACCCTGATACCAAAACCAGACAGACATACTACAAAATAAGAAAATTACAGACCAATATCACTGATGAATATAGATGCAAAAATCCTCAACAAAATACTAGCAAACAGAAACCAACAAAACATTAAAAGGATCATACACCATGATCAATTGGGATTTATCCCAGGGATGCAAGGATTCTTCAATATATGCAAATCAATCAATGTGCTACACCATATTAACGAACTGAAAAATAAACACCTCATGATCATCTCAATAGATGCAGAAAAAGCTTCTGACAAAATTCAACACTCATTTATGATAAAAACTCTCCAGAAAGTGGGCATAGAGGGAACCTACCTCAACATAATAAAGGCCATATACAACAAACCCACAGCAAACATCATTCTCAATGGTGAAAAACTGATAACATTTCCTCTAAGATCAGGAAGAAGACAAGGATGTCCACTCTCACCACTATTATTCAACATAGTTTTGGAAGTTCTACCATAGAACTCAGAGAAGAAAAAGAAGTAAAAGGAATACAAAATGGAAAAGAAGGAGTAAAACTGTCACTGTTTGCAGATGACATGATACTATACATAGAGAATCCTAAAGACGCCACCAGAAAACTACTAGAGCTAATCAATGAATTTGGTAAAGTTGCAGGATACAAAATTAATGCACAGAAATCTCTTGCATTCCTATACAGTAACAATGAAAGATCAGAAAAAGAAATTAAGGAAACACTCCCATTCACTACTGCAAGAAAAAGAGTAAAATACCTAGGAATAAACCTACCTAAGAAGGTAAAAAACCTGTACTCAGAAAACTATAAGACACTGATGAAAGAAATCAAAGATGACACAAACAGATGGAGAGATATACCACGTTCTTGGATTGGAAGAATCAATATTGTGAAAATGACTATACTATCCATAGCAATCTACAGATTCAATGCAATCCCTATCAAATTACCAGTGGCATTATTTTTTACTAGAACTAGAACAAAAAAACTTAAAATTTGTATGGAGACACACCCCAAATAGCCAAAGCAGTCTTGAGGGAAAAAAACAGAGCTGGAGGAATCGAACTCCCTTACATCAGACTATACTACAAAGGTACAGTAATCAAGACAATATGGTACTGGCACAAAAATAGAAATACAGATCAATGGAACAGGATAGAAAGCCCAGAAATAAACCCAGGCACCTATGGTCAAATAATCTGTGACAAAGGAGGCAAGAATACACAATGGAGAAAGTACAGTCTCTTCAATAACTGGTGCTGGGAAAACTGGACAGCTACAGGTAAAAGAATGAAATTAGAACACTCCGTAACACCATATACAAAAATAAACTCAAAATGGATTAGAGACCTAAATGTAAGACCAGACACTATAAAACTCTCAGAGGAAAACTTAAGCAGAACACTCTATGACATAAATCACAGCAAGATCCTTTTTGACCCACCTTCTAGAGCAATGGAAATAAAAACAAAAATTTTAAAATGGGACCTAATGAAACTTAAAAGCTTTTGCAAAGCAAAGGAAACCATAAACAAGATTAAAAGACAACCCTCGGAATGGGAGAAAATATTTGCAAATGAATTAACGGACAAAGGATTAATCTCCAAAATATATAAATAGCTCTTGCAGCTCAATATTAAAGAAACAAACAACCCAATCCAAAAATGGGCAGAAGACATAAATAGACATTTCTCCAAAGAAGACATAGAGATGGCCAAGAAGCACATGAAAAGCTGCTCAACATCACTAATTATTAGAGAAATGCAAATCAAAACTACAATGAGGTATCACCTCACACCAGTTAGAACGGGCATCATCAGAAAATCTACAAACAACAAATGCTGGAGAGGGTGTGGAGAAAAGGGAACCCTCTTGCACTGTTGGTGGGAATGTAAATTGATACGGCCACTATGGAGAACAGTATGGAGGTTCCTTAAAAAACTAAAAATAGAATTACCATATGATCTAGTAATCCCACTACTGGGCATATACCCAGAGAAAACCATAATTCAAAAAGACACATGTACTCCAATGTTAATTGCGGCAATATTTACAATAGCCAGGTCATGGAAGCAACCTAAATGCCCATCAACAGACAAATGGATAAAGAAAAGGTGGTACATATATACAATGGAATATTACTCAGCCATAAAAAGGAATGAAACTGGGTCATTTGTAGAGACATGGATGGATCTAGAGACTGTCACACAGAGTGAAGTAAGTCAGAAAGAGAAAAACAAATATCATATATTAATGCATATATGTGGAACCTAGAAAAATGGTACAGATGAACCGGTTTGCAGGGCAGAAATAGAGACACAGATGTAGAAAACTAACATAGACACCAAGGGGGAAAAGTGGCTGGGGGGGTTGGTGGTGGGATGAACTGGGAGATTGGGATTTACATGTATACACTAATATGTATAAAATAGGTTACTAATAAGAACCTGCTGTATAAATATTAAATAAAATGAAATTCAAAAATTCAAAATAAAATAAATAAAACAGTGGGATTGAAATCTCTAAGTTCTGTTCTCAGTACTTTCAATTAGAGTGTATTTTAAAATAATACCATTGAGACTGTTATAAAGTCTTCAGTGCTGGGCTTCCCTGGTGGCTCAGTGGTTGAGAATCTGCCTGCCAATGCAGGGGACATGGGTTCGAGCCCTGGTCTGGGAAGATCCCACATGCCGCAGAGCAACTGGGCCCGTGAGCCACAACTGCTGAGCCTGTGCGTCTGGAGCCTGTGCCCCACAACAAAAGAGGCGGCGATAGTGAGAGGCCCGCGCACCGCGATGAAGAGTGGCCCCCACACCATGATGAAGAGTGGCCCCCACTTGCCGCAACTACAGAAAGCCCTCGCACGAAAATAAAACCCAACACAGCCAAAAATAAATAAATAAAGTAGCTATTAAAACAAACAAACAAACAAACAAAAAAACCCCTCAGGTTCTTCCCATCTTATATCTCTGCCATTCACACTATCTCAAAGCAGGTCTTAGGATAATTGCCAATTATAATTGCTGTGGCATATTTAAAAAAAAAAAAAAAAAGTCTTCAGTGCTTTCAAGTTCCCAAAGTAACATACATGTATGTACTAACACACACACACAAACATATACACATATACATATATAACAAAAAATAAATCACATTATAGTTTTCTAAAACATGCAGATTAATTACTGGAAAATAGTGTAATTTAGGATGGTGGCTGTCAAAGGCATACTTCAAAGACCAAAGAGTATATAATCAGGATATTGAAGATAAAATGATTCATAGAATAATAATCTCTATTTCTCTTCTGTGGCTGATAGGGAACTTTACTAATTCTTAATTATCTGAATAAAATACATTAATGCCTTCTTATTACAAAAACAGGAACATTGCAAATAAAGCTAAAGGTCATTCTGATCATGCCTCACATTTCAGCCCTCCACACCACCACCACCAACATATCTTAAACTTTATATTCTTTTCATATATATAAAATTTTAAATAACTCTGTATTATTATTTCCTTTTCTTTTACTTAAGTGATATTGTAATATACTTATCACCGTGGTATTTCTTTTCACTCAACAATGATTCCTTAAAGATATTTTTCATGTAAGTTTGCAGAGATCTGTTTTATTCTTTTTGGATACTGCATAGAATTCCATAATTATAACATTTTTTAATTTATTTGGTCAATTCTAAATTTTGCTACTTCAATCAAAATCTTCATGAATATACTTGTACATTAATCCACTTGTACATGTGTGAGGACTTCTGCAAGGCTGCTACAGAGAAGCAGATTTGGGGTAAAAGAATATATAAATTTTTAATTTTAATACACCCTGGTATGATGTCCTGTAAAGTGGCTGTATATATTTTCATTGCAATTAGCACTATAGGATAGAACTCATATTCCCTATCCTCCCCAAACATTCTAAGCAAAAGAAACCACATATGCGAAGGCCCCGAATTATGAAATAAAGTGGCGTATTTGAGGAAGCAAGAGGTCAAGCATGACTGGAGTGATGTAAAAGAAGGTCACAAAATCATGAAAAATGTTAGGGCATGAAAAAGATCTTGTCTTTAAGAGCAATGTAATCAATTAAGTGACTCTGTACTCCCCAGGGCATTTGTGAAAAACTGAGAAAATTGAAAAATACAGAAATGCATAAGGAAAGATAATAAATATAATACATATACACCCATATTTTTATGACCCACAAATCTTCTCTACCACCTCCAGTCCTACTGCCCTCTCTCCATCCCTCTCCAAAAGGAACTAATATCATGAACTTGGTTTGGTTAAGCTCATTCAATATATGCTCTGTATTTTAATGTCACCCTAAGCAATCAAAACAGTTAGATTTCAAAACGTGTTGAGTGGGGAAAAGTCAAATGTAAGTATGTATGCATTTGTGTGTGTGTGTGTATACACACACACACACACACACACACACACATGGTTATGCAAATTTTAAAGGATAACAGCAACACTAAATGTTTTATATATAATAGAAGAATGTAGCATAATCAGACTTGGGGCTTTGAAAGCTCACTAATAATTTATCAGAGAATGAATTGGAAGTTGTAAGAGAGGAAACAGTGAGATCAGTTAGCAGGCAGCTGCAGTTGGCCAGATGACAATTAATCTTGGCTTTGACCAGGGCGGAGACAGTGAAGATGGAGAAAAACAGAAAGATTTAGAACTTATTGTAGGAGGTAGAACTGCTAAGACTACTTGAAAAGATACAAGAATTGAGAGAGTGGTAGGAGTCTAGGAAACTTCTGGATTGAGAGTGCCGGTCAACTTCTCCTCACCCTCCACGTGCTTAGTTAACTCTGGGCTGAACTCTTCCACCCCACTAAACCTCTCCACCCCACTAACCCCCTCCACCCCCGTGCACACACAACCCTCCACTCAGGTATCTCTCTGCCTTTCTGCCCCAGTATAAATTTTCTGAACTGAGAAGAGATTTTATTTTGTTGGATGACAAGCAATAGTAGTTGTTCTAGGGACTGGGCATTTTGCTTTTATGAAATGGAATGAAGTCTGAGATCAGAAAATGCATACTTTTATATTGCTGTAATTCATTTTTCATTTCAGTATTATAAAGCAGAGAATTTTTCTTGTTTTTTCAAAAAAACCCTTTTCTTGAACATCTCTTTTACTCTAGCTATGTGCTAAAGGTACAGACATGACACTGAAGTCAAGTTACAAGCCATCATGGAGACTATGATCAAGTAACCAGGCAGTTTCTGGAAGAGTAAGATGCAAAATAGGGTTGGAAATCATGGGGATGCTGGAAATATTCTATATCTAAACATTGCTAATGATTACACAGCTATAATCATGAAACGTTCAGCAATCTTTAAAATTCAGATTAGTGTCCTTTATGCTCTTCCTTATATGCATGATTTTTTTTAAAAAGTGAAAAAGACTGGGTCAGAAAAAATAATGCTCCACATAAATACACACAAACAGTTAATATGTAAATGTGAAAGAGATTACAAGTCCACATCTCTACAACTTTCATTCTATAAATATAAGAATTTATATAATACTGTATAAGAATATACAATAGCATGAGGAACATTAAACAATATTTGGGTATAGATGAAAGTAAATTGAATTACTTGAATGTTTTCCTACCTGAGATGTGTGGTATAAAAGTATACAAATTCAGAAAATATGTCTACTGAAAAAGGCTAAAGAAATGATAATAAGTCTGAAAAACAAGAAATCTAATATTTTTAAGAATATGAAATGTACATCAAACAGAATGATGAGCTATTCAAAGCCAGAAACAAAATTATTTCAAGTAATGAATACCAAGTAAATTCTTACCTTCCAGTGTTGTGAAAACATTCTAGTGTTGCCCTGGAAGCTTGGCAACATGTTTTATAATTTTCTTGCCTGAAAATAATGTATATATAGGGTATGTATCTGCCTCAGATCAGCAATTACAACAGTATATGGAGAAAAGAGAGTGGATCATTTAATAAGTGTATCAGTGTTTCAGGAAGAATGTAAGGAAAGAAATTCATTAATCTTTACAACTTTTTTTTCATTTTCTATTTCCATAAATGCAGGGTATTCAGGGTGCTTAAGTGCTGGAAGCACAAATACCTTTGCAATATGTTATGTGAGGATCAATCCCAGAACACTACTTGATATAATTTCTTTCATCTGTGTTGTTACTTTTTAAAAAGTAGTCTTTCAGAGGTTTTTCCAAATTAATTCAGCAGATTGATCCTTTCCTAGCCTTTAAGTGGTAAAGAAGTGGAGAGCAGTACATAGTGAAGGAAAAATCTCATCAGTCACTTTTTTTTTTTTTTTTTTTTTTTCATAAGCCTTCGACTACCAGAAGTGAAGATTTTTGGCCTTAAATGCCTGAGTTCAAAACCAGTCTGGCAATCTTTCAAAAATAATTGCCTCCTAACACACATCTCAGGTCTGAAGAGGGCATGATGTCATCACAAGTTTATTCAGGTCACTGAGCCAATGCATCACAAATCCAAGGACGGGCTTCTATCTCTACCAAATGTGGCACTTTCCCTGCTACCCTGTCAGCTGCACAGGTGCCATTAGAAAGACTCAGCTGCTAATTATTTTTAAAGCAGCAAATGTGTATAAAGATGGGAAGCTGAGGGAAAAAAAGTTTGTCAACAGAAATGATAAATGCATGTTTATTATATCAGAAATATTGTACACTGAGCTCTGTGAGTGGGAAAGGTTAAGGTGGGAATATGGTTTTATCATAGTTAGGGTTGGTTTACTTTGTAATTGCAACCATATAGTCAAACATTAATTACCCTAAAACCAATTGCCGTAATACCGTAACACTACAGACCTATGTGCACTCTTGCAGGTATAAGTGCGCAAACTCGTTTATAGTCTATGTGTGTGAGTGCCTGGGGGGTGAATCATATGTAAACAGAAAGAACATAGGAAGGAGGAATTCATAAAAACCCTGCCTTTAAGTGGGCCTGACCTTATAGAGGTGTAACAGTGACAAAACAAAAGTCATTGCCGAGCCAAAGTATTCTTCACCCGGCCATTGAATATCAGAAGTAGCATTTCAGTTCTCTGTGACAGACCCTATGCTCTCTCATACTCCATAAGACAAAAGTCTGAGGTTGCCAACCTTCAGGTTATTTTCATTCAACTGTATCTGTCTCAGAACTCATCCCCACCATGAACTCTTCTTTCCTCAGCTGCAAAATAAGGGGTTGGGTCAGTGGATGATTTATACGCATCTTTATTCTAACAACTATAGAGTTTTCAGTCTCTCCACATTTTAGCTACAATATGGATGATACTTGGTTTGGGGTTTTTTTTTTTTCCAAAATTATCTAACAACACTGGAATATATTATTATTGTCAAAAAGATAGAAGTCATGTTATGTTATATAATGCAATTTTATAATATTTTATCTGAATTCTTGTGATCTGTCATTCTAAAATCATAGCTACAAACAGAAATGAGAATCATGGACTCAAAGGCCTGTGGAGCCAACAAATAACAAAACTGTGTAAATCAGGACCTCTGTAGGACTATGAAAACCAGTAGGGCCGGTGGCAACTCAAGTCCAAAGAGAGCACTGTGGAATTCAAATTCAATTTCAAAGCAGCAATGACAAAAATGACAACATACTGACAGTCAACCAAAACACCTCTATGGATCAGATTTGGTTTTAAGTTGAAAAACATGAGGTGACATTTTTCTAATGAATGTGTTTTTTGCAGTTTTCCTATAGTAAATAAACGCTCAAAGCAAAAGAAGAAAGGTCCTGAGTACCTGCTCATTTACACTGCTCTGCAACAGCCAAGTCTGAGGGCCAGTTATTTCATCACATGCGTTGTCAGACATTGTTTCTGACAATGCGCTTGCAATTTCTTCACCTGAGTTGATGATATTTACCAACAGGAATTTTATCCAAGCTGTACAATTATTGTACTAGATTATTATGGAAAAAATATCCAGATCATCATAGGAAAAACACAGCAGTGATAAAAACACCCAGAGAAGGTACAGAAGAACAAAAGGAGAATACGTTGACATTATTTTATTTCCTAATATTTACCAAGCCTGTTTGAGAACACACTTGAATCAAAATGAGTGCTACCTGAGACAGGCACATTTGCTCTAAAATGGCTGGATACAGTAAGTCCCCTACATACGAACCTTCAAGTTGGGAACTTTCAAAGTTGTAATGTGTGTTCGCATGTCCAATCACGTAAGTTAGGTCACGTGAAATTGCAGCTTGCCCTCTGTCTCCAATTGCTGACGATCCTTCAGCTCTACCATCTCCCACCTCCTCTCCCCCCTCCAGTCAGTAACTCTTCTTGCCTGTTCACTCGATGCCAGCCCCTGTATGCCAGCTGTTGTACTGTACTAATGTACTTTTAAAGATACTGTACTGTAAGATTAAAAATGTTTTCTTTATTTTTGTGTGTTTGTTTTTTATGTATTATTTGTGTAAAAAGTATTATAAACCTATTACAGTACAGTAGTATACAGCTGATTGTGTTAGTTGGGTACCTGGGCTAACTTTGTTGGACTTACAAACAAATTGGACTTACAAACGCGCTCTCGGAACAGAACTCATTCATATGTAGGGACTTACTGTAATTTTCTCCAGGAGTCTTCCAATGCATGATTCCCAGAGAATCCCTTCATAATTTAACCTGCCTTTAGGCTTTTGTGGAATTTTTTTGTTTTATTTTTTATTTTCTGAGAAATGTGAAACACAGGACAATTATTGGAATAATTGCCATACTGACTTCTTTCCAGGATAAATCTAGTTCAATCCATCCACCCCCTTCAAGACAAGAATTTCAGGAACCTTCTTTATATAGAACAGAAAAGAAGGCTGTTTGAGCAGAGATGGCCTCTTCCCCAGGGAATACCCCCCTTCCCCACTCATGGGCAACATGTATAATGGTTATGAGAATTCACTCTGAAATTAGAATGCTTGAGTTTGGATCCCAGCTCTGAGGCTCAACAGCTGTGTGAACTAGAGTAATTCATGTAATCTCTCTGTGCATCTGTGACTTCAAATCTTTAAAAACAAAATAAAAAATGGTGGTCACTAGAGATATTAAGGTTTAGTCCATTTGATACAGGTGAGCTAAGACAGATAGGCTTTCAGTTACCTCCCATTGCTCTCAGTAGTGCAGAAATTCAAGTGTCTTTGAGTCCTAACACAAGCTACAAAACTATAACAATCTAATTTGAGTGCCCGAAGCTGAACTACTGTACAGTCTCTCCTTTTTTAAACAATCTCAAACCGAGTGGAAATACAGATTACTCTGATCTATGTTCTTCTTCTTTTCCAATTATCTGTCCTCTCCACTATGAACGTCACTGTCATTGACCCCACTGTTTTTCATCAACCAACACCAATTAGGCTATTATGTACCAATCACTCCTGAATTCAAAATGAAGGCTGGAACACCATCTTCCAATGGTAATGAGAAAGTGAACAACCAAAGCAACATTACGGGTTTCATACATAGTTCTTTCATGTGCTGCATTGCTCAGAGGGAGAAGAATGGTGCTTAGCATTCAATCTCATAAAGTTTCTGCTTCTAAGAACATTAGTGAGGGATATAAACATTCAGTGCACTTTAGAAATACAATCCAACCATGTATTACTTGCACAACAGCTTACATCGAATCCATAACCATGTATTGCACAATAACCTAACAGAAGTGAAACTCCTTTTTAAAAAAAAATTTAGTTGAGTAATTTACCAGATGCCCCAAATTAGGAAATGTGTCTGTTACCCAGTAGAAGGTTCTTGTACCTGCCTTGAGGCCCATCTACTTGAAGGCTGGTGCTCAGCAGATAAAACAAATTCAATCTTTACTGAAGTTTTTCCAAAATATAAAAAGGTGATTTTATTCATATTCTCAAAAATACTTTTTTATTTCTCTTTTCTTGTCTCATATACCTTAGTTCACCTCTCCTGATTCCCCCAAACTCTTCCCAAACCTAACCAATCCAGAACTCCCAATGCCCTTTTCTCACCTCCCTTTTTACCTTTTTTGTCTGTTTTAGTTCCTTTTACCATAACTCCCCACCATTTCCAATATAAATCAAGCAAGATTCTGAGGCTCTCTAAGTACTCAAGTTCATCCATTAAGCTGATCTGCATTAAAAGGCTCAGGAGCCCATAAGGCCAGAAATATTCTTCCATAGCTGGTGAAGGGTAGCAGAATATGCCACCTCCAATTATATCACTTTGGCCTAAGGATTATTTTGAGTTGAACGCAATTGAGAAGAAGCTGATACAAAAAAAACCTCTTTGCGTGCTTAAAAGCAGGACATAAATTTGTAAAGGTATCCTCCCTCTCCTCTCTACAGAAAAAGACAGAAGTTAATTACCAGAAACACTCTAGATCTTTATCAGCCCAAAGATGCACCAGAGGAATCTATGTAACTAACTTTACTAACTGGCCCTTATCTTCCATTATTTACCCCATTATATTTACTATCCCACAATTTGTTGCTTTTAGAAACTCACTAACTTTACTAACTGGCCCTTATCTTCCATTATTTACCCCATTATATTTACTATCCCACAATTTGTTGCTTTTAGAATCTCAAAGTTTCCTTTGTCACTTGAATACAAATTTATTGTTCTTTTGTTAAGATGCTACATAAGCCCAAGTTCTAACCACCCTTTTGAGTTATTCATCACCCAGCTCTCCCTTGTGTATGCACCATGCCTGTGTTAACAAGCTTCTGTTTGTTTTTCTCTTGTTAATCTCTTCTGTCAGTCTGATTTGCAAGGCCCCAAGGAAACCCAAGAGGGTAGAGGAAAAAAGTGTTTCTTCCTCTACACTGGCTTTCAATACTCAGATGATTTGTCCAGTCAATATTTATAAGGCTCTTATTAGTAAACATCAGGGTTTTTGATAACAGGTAAAACTAGATATGTATTACACACACTTTTTTTTTTAGAAAATTAATTTTTTCTTGTTAGACAGCTCTAAAGTGCCTTTAAAAAGAACTGATATTATAATCTCATTTTACATATGTTCCCTCTTCCTTATTTCAGTATTCTACTTAGAATTTTTAAATTACAGTGCCAATGAGTTAGAGCTTCTATGGGGGTGTGGAGAGCTAATGGGCTTATGTTTAATAGAAATTCTAGAACTGAGATAATTACTGAATCGGCTTTCTTAAACTCATTATCCTACTCAGTAGAAGTTAATGTATTCTCACAATATTAATTGAAGCAAAACAGATTTTTTTTTTTTAATTTGAAGGCATTTATTTCAGCTGACAACATAGTGATGATGAGTTTTAAATGCAAAAGTGACTATAATACTAAGTTTTCTTCTAGGATTATTATTGAATTAAATAACTTATGGCCAATGAATAATGGTGTTAATTATGTCCACTTTCAGAAATATGTCAATAATTGTTTATTACCTTCTGCTTCTGAGTAATTAATTACAGCAGATGCATCTTAGTTTACATTGCCTTGTCTCATAAAAAGGAGTTAGTATTATCTATTGGACATTTTAGAAACCATCATGTTTTGGACAGTTTTGGTGGCTGCCTAGACTACTTTCTTTTCTTTTCTTTTTCTTTTTTTCCCCTGCATTTTGGCTGCTAGTTTTCTAACTAAAACTTCTTAACTGCCATTCATTATTCAGCTAGATTCCAATTGTAACTAAATTTATGCAGGTTTTTATTACTTAATGTATCCTGAGAACACCACTGAGCACTCTGTAAAGTCCAACTTAACACTGATTTAACCTCAATTTTTTATTTTTAAATCTTTTATATTTCAAAGATAATATTATATGATCATTTAAAGCACCGATTTAAGTGACTCAGCCTCATATTCTTATTTGTTTTCACACATTATCATCCATGTACATTCATGTATCGAGTCACAAGCACAGTTTTCACACTTTTTTCACAGTCATCTAATCTAATGCATTCTCTTTTGCATAACTAAAACCTTCAGTTATTTAAAAATCATGTAATAAGAACTGCTTGAATGGAGAAAAGAGACTTAGGAGCTAGTTTTCATGCTAGCCATAACTTTGTACTTTTGCTGAGTTTAATAGCTATGTGTATACAGCTATGAAACCTACATATCATTGAGAAAACCCAGCATTTTATTACACCTAACTTTTCCAAAAGTGAAGGAGGCCTTCCTCCCTTTTAACACCAGTAATCTTGTCATTAGCACAATACTTCTCATATTTGTCATTTATTGTCATGATAAAGTCCAAAGCTATTTAAGCAAAGACATTGTTTCCAGTAACAAACTGCTGATTCAATTACTACCAAATGCTCTCTTCAGATGCAAATTATGTTTCAAAATTAGTTAATTTTGCTATACCTAATTGTGAGAACTAGTAATTTGGGAAAAATAAAAGCCCACATATATACACTTTAAAAATTCATCTGAGCCATTTGCTATTTTATTTCTCATCACAATACTCTATTTTACACATTAATTCATTACTAAAGCATTAAACAATTTACTTGCTGTCTTAGAAAGTCACTGGAAGAATAAATTTGTGCAATTTCTCTGCATTTGTTACTGTATTTATTTAAAATATATTCTTGATTGGAATTATTTTTCTAAGGGTATAAACAACTTCATATTTCTGACTATGTATTACCTTTCCTCTAGTCTTCTAAAAGGGCTACATTTATTTGCCGTATCAATAACAATAATTTATCATACACATTTTAAAACAACTTTACTAATATTTAGTGTTGAGGTTTTTTCCCCATAGTTTTGCTTTGTATTATGTTGCGCTATTTTGGTAGTTTTAAAAAGCTATTTCAAGGCTGGATAAAATTGCATGAGTTAATGCCTTGTGAGGGTGTTTTGTTTAGTTTTTAGTTTGTTTTGGTATTTCTCATTGTGCTATTTTTTTTCATGTATTTTCTACATAAATTGTGGTTGAGATATCTTACTCTGTTAGCAATGTTAGATGCTATTTCAATTTATCTTATTAAAACTATATGTGTATGTAAACATGGGTGCACAGACCTACATTTACACAGGTATTTAGAGCGGAAACATGGGTGCATAGACCTACATTTACACAGGTATTTAGAGTGGAAAGCCAAAGAAAGTCAAGAAAGAAAAGTTTATTTATTAGTTATAATCCCACAAGAAAACTTTTCTACTTAAAAGTGCTTCCTTTTGATCAGTTGTAATGTTCATTATTTATTCTAAGTTTACTCAGAAAAGGAGAACTCATCAATATTCAATCTCTAACAGTTTTCCCATGCCTTTTTTCCTTAGCCAAGGAAACTAAGCATTTTCCTGCATAACTTCACTATATATTTTTATCTTGTAACTCTGTACATCAGAGTTACAAGATAAACCTTAACCAGTTTTGAACTTGGATCTACACTAAAATCAAGACCACTTTTGATATATCTGTACCTATTGACTCATAGTTACCAGAGTTAAAGGAATATTATGTTAGCACATTACAAAGTCACTTTTTGAATAATGTATTTTTGACTAAAACCTGCACTGAAATGTCAGCCTTTTTTCTGACTTGTCACAATAAAGGGCAGATTTTTGGCTTTAAGTTTTGGGGAAAAGCATTTGCTTTTGAGAATATTCATTTTATTTAAAAAAGATGTATAAGTTTGCTATTCAGAAAACATAAAACAATATTTTAAGGTATGTTAAGTATAGATAAGTAGTTAATAAGTAGACCATGTGTCTGTTAAATATAGATAGAAAAAGATGGAGAGATCAAGAGATACCAACTATTTGAGAGGCATTAAATACACATAAGGCATCTGCACACAAGATACTCACATACTGCAAATACATGAGCATTTAATATTTATTAAGTCCTTAATTCTGGTAGCTGTTGCTGACAAGGATTTGGGGTCCAAGTGTCCTCTGCCCAAGAAACACAAAATCTCTGGCTATTTAGCAGGCTAATTAGAAAACTACAACTATTATGCAAGCACACTTGTTGTCCCTGTGTCTTTTCCATAGAATAAATATATAGTACATCCCCCTCTATGGGTCCCTTGCTCGAAACCACAACTCTGGACCTCCTAACCACACAATCATTGGGGAAAGCTGATGTGACAAAGAGACAAGGCACATGAACACTGTGTACCTCAGAATTCAGGTATTGTGGTCTTTCCAACCCGCCTGCACTTTGTCGTAAGAATGTTAAACTGTCACTTATATCTCCCCCTTGTTTCTCCTTATGTGTTTTAAATTGATTTGTTTTAAAAACCGTGCGATCAAGCAATTTAATTTGGTTTGTGCGGCTCTCTGTTTTGTAACCTCTGGGATAGCTTGCTTCGTGGTGTAATTGGAGGCTACCTTTGAAATAAGGTATTTCCTAAATGACAAGTTTCATTTCAGTTAGTGATCACACCCTCAAAATTAGCATACACCCCATGTTTTGGGTTTTTAACTAAAAATAAATCATTTAATTACTAGGTATACCAGGAATTAAGTTGTGACTCAGAATGTCCCACTACTTGAAACAATCAGATGCAGAATTTCAAGAACGGCTGAATTTTATAAAGAATTTGACAAAAGAAAAATGAAGACTTCATGATTTTCAAGAATTAACTTGGGTCTTTTCTTCTGTTTTTGAGATAAACATTCATTTAAGCCTTATGTAGCGAAGAAACCTACTCATCAATGGGAATATTCACAACATCATCTGGGGATTTCTACCTTCGTATTTTAATGTTTAATAAGGATAATGTCAACCGATGAGTTATTTAAAAATAGCTAATTTCTTGGAAAGAATAATTAATATCTAAGAAATTACCCCCATCCTAAAGATAACAAGCAAAACTACCACACTGCTTGGTTGAATTGTTCTTTAGCGAACAGCTGTCCAAATACTAAAGGTTTATTTTTTCCTCCTTTATCATATGACATACAGGTAAAAACCTTCCTCATCATAAAGACTAATTTAAATAAATGCCCAACATCCATTTACCCATTGAATGTTTTGCTTATTTTGAGCAATGTAAATTCCAACACCAAAAAAATTATATGAACGACACACACACACTCACACACACACAATCTCTTTGGTGTCATCCTTTCCATGAAGGAGGGGAGAAAACACTATAAGGTTTTGCAAAGGGTGTTCTAAGAGTTGCTCAAACATCAACTTAAAGTACAAGTTGATGTGATTTATTTATTTATTTTTGGCCACATAGCGTGGCTCGCTGGATCTCAGTTCCCCACTAGGGATTGAATCTGGGCCCTCAGCGGTGAAAGCGCCAAGTCCTAATCACTGGACTGGCAGGGAACCCCCTGAATGTGATTTAAATACAAAGAAAATGTCTTGAATTCAGACAGTTGGAAGACTTTTACCAGTATCAGGATTCAGGCAGACTTTAGGCAAAGGCTTGAGCATTTAGAAGAAGCTTGCTATCATAAACCACTGTTTACAGAATTCATCTAGTATTTTAGAACCTGGCCATGTTCACACATCATTTGACTCTGATATTTCCCACGTTTGGAATTTTCAGATCAAGCTCTGGTTTCTTGCCCACGGTCTTCCACAGCCCCACACAGTTAATCTCCTAGTGGCTCTGACAGCTTGCTCTCTTACTGTTGAGCAAGCTATTGAGCAATTAGTCAGTGATATTCCATAGTTGTTTTAAAAATAAATCATTAACAAAGAAAATTATCCACTTTTGTTCCTGATTTTTGGACATATTAACTTATAGCTATTTTTCAGACAGACAGCCATATTCTACCCCACACCCCCCTTTACTGTCATCAAATGAAACTGCTTCCTTTTAATCATTTTCTGATCATGAGCACATCTTCCTCTGGTTTGCTTATTCAGCTTCTCCCCTATACATTTTTATCACATGTTGGAGATCTCTCAATTCCTTAAGCTCTTGTTACATTTCACTTCAAGTTTTTTCCTTAAAACATCTCATCAATACCCAGTCCTTTAATTTGAGCATAGGTGAAGTTGACTCAAAATTTTACCCCCAGTCCACACTCCCCTCTGAATTCCAGACTGCTATATCCAACATACTACTTCCCCTCTCTTCCTGAATATTTGCAAGCCTCCCACTACACGTCCACACCAAACAAAGGAAGAGAGTAACTCAAAGCTGCTCCTCTTCCTGTAGTCCCTTCTTTGTGCAATGCCCTTCCAATTCACCTACGTAGGCATGCCAGAAACAAAGGAATTATAGGCTACCTCCTATGTCCAATGCAACAGAGAATGCTCCTCTCTCTTCCTGAGATGTATCTGTTGATTCCATCCACTTGTTTCCACCTCTACAGCTGGGGACCAGCATCACTTCCCTGATCTATGGACATGATTTTCCTCTGCCCTCACTGAACCTGTTCTTCTGTCCTCCTAATTTCTCTTCAACACTGCATCCAAAGTAACTATTTTAAAACACAGATATGATCTTTATAACATCTCAATGGCTTCTCATTCTACCTAGGTGCCTAGAATCCTAAACTGTAAACTGTCCCACCAACCTTGCCTAACCCCCCACGTTCTATCATACATGTTATCCTCACTCTTTGCAAAGGATACAGAGGGTTTCTTTAATTTACTCCACTTTTGCATGTTTGTTCCACTCATAGGGTAATAACCTATGCCACTCACTGAATCTGAAACACCTGGAAAGTTCTCCCTGACTTCACCTCCCCCATTCAAGTCTAAGTTGGAGCCACCTGCTATATATGCTCATGATACCATGTAAATATGTTCAAATTCTACATTTACTTGTGAAGTTATTTGACCACCCATCTTCTCCTCTAGACTGGGAGCTCCGTGAGGCAGCAATGTTGTGTATTTTGCCCACAGTGTTCTCCAATGCTTTAACAGAATGCCTACAATGAACAGGCAATCCATAAACATTTGTTGAATAAATCAGTAAATGAATGTAGGAGAAGACTGCAGTTTCCTGAATTTTCTGTTGTAGTACTTGGTTCCACATAAAGTGGTGTCCATGCAGGGTTTCTATGTGCTTGTTTCTGGTGGCTTACAACTCAGCTGTCTGGGATCTTTAAAATCAAACAAGAGATAATTTCCAAAGATACCTAACTTAAAAAAATGTTATTATCAAAATAGTATATGTACATGGGAGCAAATGAAAAGAACAGTTGAGTTTATGATGAAAAGTAATTGATTCCAATCCCTTCTCTGTACCCCAAACCCACCTCTCTGAGGCACTTTCTTTAATTATTCCTCCTTTCAGTGTTTCTAGTAATTATCTTCATAGCACTGGTTCTAGATTTATCAAATATTCGAATAGTATAAATTGATCCCCTGATATTAAAAAGTGAAAATTTAACTTACACTACCCTTCCCCATTTCTTTTCAAAGCTTAACACTTATACAATTATGCTGAGACCTTCAACTGGTTGTTTCTCTACTTTTAAATAATATCTGACCCTTTACATTTCTGCAGTATCTTCCAAATCTTCCCTTGAAAGATGTTTTATTTTTAAAACTTTGCAGTTTATGGTTTTGCTCTTATATTTTGCATTTTCCCAAAAAGGGTATGTTAACAAATGTATAATCTGATTACGTCCTAGTATTCCTTCTGCAAGTTTACACATTATTAAAATATGCCTAAAAACAAGAAAAAATTTGCTCCCAAAGTGTACTGGTTAAAATGTATTCAATAGTTCATGCATATTTACTTTTTTATAAGTGAAAAATGTTGAACTATGTAAATTAATAAATTTATAAGCCATCTGAAAAAATTTGGTAATTTCTTGGGACAAGGAGGGTAAAAATAAAAGGAAAAACTTTTGACGATTAAATAAAGCTAAATTATGCCTTGGCTTGCTATAGTTTTGCCTTCTACATTACAAATAATCTATTTATAATAAATTCCACTTGAATTTAAATTTAACATAGATAAAGAATTTTTCACATGCAAGATGAGTCAAACATCTCCAGGTGAGATTCACCAACCTAAGAATTCATTGAGTCAAATTACTCAAAGTAATGGTTGCAAATATTTTTAGAAGTGAAAATAGAAGAACGTTTATAAATCAATGAAATTTTAGATAATTTTTGCAAGAAGTAGATAGGTACATAGTTCAATTCACATTTTTTCCTTCCTTCCTTCCTTCCTTTCCTTCCTTCCTCCCTCCCTTCCCTCTTTCCTTCTTTCCTTACTTCCTCCCTCCCTCCCCTTTTCTTTAAAGTAATAGAGTAGAAAAGAAAAATCCCTAATGACTTCGAAATTTCTCTATCAATACCATTGATACCTCTACAACTATAGAGCTTAGGGTTTGATAGAATTTTGCATTTATAATTAAATTTCTAAGGTTGACATTCAGAATACACAGAAGAGAAGACAACTTAGATTCATGTGGAAAAAAATATCTTCATATGTAACAAAATTATTTAAGAAAATATTTTCTATTTAGAAAATAAAATGTATATACATTTTAAAATAAGAAATTTAATGTAAAGAAGACAGAAAACTAATATTTGATTGACAAAGATGTGTGGATATGTTGTAAATATCTATAAACAAAATCTGAAACAAAGGAAGCTTTTCCCAGTTTATGAATAAATCGACTGCACTTCTATAAAAACTGAAATAATCCATTATTTAACCTCAATTTTCCCAATTCTTTTAATTCATTTGACTAACTATTCTATGATTAGTATTTGCTTCTCAACATAAAGTCTCTATTGACAATTATTTATTAAAATAAGGCAAAAAAAAGAGTAGAAGCACATTTTTGAATTTAATAAAGGCAATACAAGGTCATTAGGTACATAATATTTTTTATATTCAAATAAATAAACCAGATCAATCCATTTACCATGAGGCAGTCACTATGATTGTTCAAATGGCATCAATGGTCTATTCACTCTGGAACATTCTGTACATTCTCAGTGTCTTTAATCTTTTTAAATCTATCAGAATGGGTTACAAGTCTTATCTAGATCCTTTATCATTTCAAAGAAAAGTGTCTGTAAATGGTCACCCCATAGCAGTTAGAATGCTATTCCAATTATAAGATTTAAACAATTTATATTAGTTTTTATACTTTTAAGGTTTCATGGCTTACTGTACAAAGTTGAGGAAAGAAGTCATAAATTAAATATTAAATAATGTTCAATTATCAAATTACTAGCAAGTAAATTAAAATTCTTGGCAAACAACTGTAAAACAGCATCTTATGATAAGAAGTTCCTAACACACCTCTTTTAGATTCCCATTACAATGCTAAAAACTAGGACTGACAGACAACTTAGGCTGTAAAGACAAGACCAATGGAACTTAATCATGAAATCAGTTGGAAACTTACTATGGTTTATTGGCAGAAAATAAGCCAAATTGCCAATTTTATGCATTCAGCTTTAGAAATAAAATCTATATTATCTAGAAACCATTCCTCAATTGCATCTTTCTAAAGCAAGTAAGGTGTTTTTCTCACTTCCTTCCTCCTTACCAAATATCTTTTCCTCTATATTTATTTAGAGAATATAATTCCTAAAAAATGAGTGGAAGAAAAGGAAGGGGAAATCATATTGGATTACAGAAATATTTTTTTTTTCTTGGGTAAATATATAGAAAATATAAGGAAACATCATAGAAACAGTACATACTGAGTTTTGTAATGGAGAAATACATACATAAAACATATAGAATGCTTTCCTTGGGATGAGATTATAGAAACAAGTAGTATAGATAGAATATAAGAAGATTCTATAGAATCTGGTCCTTGGCCTGGTTTTTAGTAGGTTCTCAGTATACAAACACATGTGAATAAACAAAGAAATGTGTAAATAATTTCTAGTATTGAGAATAAACTATAAGAGAATGTTCCCCATAATACTCATGTTTAAAACCACTAGGAAAATATTAAAATAAGGTTAATTACAGTGTAGTAACTTACCTCATAGTGTCATTGGCAGATTACATGAGACAAATGATTTAGTACAAGACCTGATAGCTTAACATATAGACGGTACATAATGAAGGTTCTTATCATTGTTAGTTATTTCTTCAACAAAATATGTGTAAAGAAATTATTAAGGCATTAGGATTAATAAATTTTAATGAATGCAAAATAAATTAGAAAGAAAATATTAACATTTAATCATGAAGTCCACAGAGTTTTTAAATAACATTAACAATTTATAGCAAAGCTTCATATTTGCAAAATGTTATGTAAAACTTAAAATCACCTCAGTAACTTAAAATTTTGGCATATTTACTAATGATCAGGAGCGTTAGACTATTGTTATGTGTCCTGCTAAATAGAAGCTCAATAAAGTATACATGGCCCCTCTTTTTTTAATTTAAATTATGTATTTCCTTGAACAAAATCACTTAATTATTTTTTACATTAAATGGTAAATGAGTCATGTAACAATAACTTATAGAAATAAAATTATAAATCAAAGCACAGGAAAAGATCACACAAAAAGGAAATCTCCAAATTACCTTTATTTTTAAAAAGCTGCTTAAAGTTGCACTGTAAATCTTGAAGAATACTACTTTATATGCTAATGCAGACATGTTGTACAAAGTTAAAATGAATCAAAATGTGTATAGCTATATGTGTGAGTTACAGTAAAATTAAACCTCACATGATAAAGTTGGATTTAGGTGATTGTGTAGATTGTAATTTCAAGTTGTAACTTGTTTGAAAATCCATTTTCTCTTTCAAGTCATCTGATTTGCCTAGTGAAATTATAAAAGATACAATAAAATTAAAATATTTTCCAGGAAACACATTTTGTTCAAAAACAAATTTAAGTGATTAATCACTATCCTCAGTAAATATGATATTCCCAGAAATGTGTCTCGTCAAAGTAATTTAACCTACAGCAAGGATAGTAGTGAAGTGCTAATGGTCCTTGATATATGAGGCCATCTTCTCCTTGGTTCGGATGTAGCTTGGAATGAAATTCCATTTAGAAGTGTAACCTTAGATTTTCTCAGCATTTTACAGAAGCAGGAATAAAGGATTTTGCATTACACATTTCTCTAACTCATCCTATCTATTGCTCTTATTTCTATATTGAAGGTCTCATGTTGCTGGGTAAGAACTTAAATCTAGTTCTGTCTTAAATGTCCAGCCACTAACAGATTAGATGCACTGCCACTCAACATACACACTCGCCTACTGTCTACATTACTTGCTGTGCTCTTGTTTACAGGAAGACTTAAACTCACATGTCTTTTGCAAATGATCCTCCTTGGTAAGTTGTAACCATTACATGTTTGGAAATACAGGTGAGGTGACAGTTATTTAGTGATTAAGGAGCATTTTTCATTAGCAAATTATTAGATTATGTAAGCAGGGTCATAAATAGGAAGCACGTTTAAAGAAACTCTAATTTTATTCACTGGGAGGTCCAGCCTCCGTCCAGAATCCCACAACAAGTCTCTGGCAGAGCTGGTGAGGATCAGAACCCAGCATTCTTGCTCCAAAGCCAGTGTTTGCTGTTTCCACTATACTGCATTCAGGGATTGCCAGAAAATGACTCGCAGATAACTATGTGAGAAACTGTGCTTTTACAAAATTCGGACTGGGTTCCAGAAACCAGATCAAGATATTTTAATTTTCACTATCTACTCCTCAAAATGATTTGAGAATGTATAATTAAATTTATGACAACACAGAAATGTTACCAACGAGGGTGAGGAAGACTGTACTTAGTAAAAGAGTAGGCTCTTCCCTTGTTACTGCTATTCGCAGGCCCTGAAAGAATGCTGGGCTAATGTTTGACACTTTATAAATATTTGTTGCATAAACAAATAAATGAATTTTAAAAATTAATGAACTCATAGAATAGCCTCCAATTCAGGTTCAGTTCTAATATTGGATGAGCTTGGGAATTCTGCATAATTAAATTTTTATGGCAGACAATTATTATGAATTATATCAATGATGTCTGATAAATTCTCTTTTTTTATTTTTATTTTTTAATAAATTTATTTATTTATTTTTGAGAACTACAAATACATGGTACAGTATGACTGGAACAAATAACGTAGATGTATCTATATAATTATGGACTACATTACCATATAGTGGAGGCTAGAGATAAGCAGGACTCAAATGAAAAGGACCTTGTTTACTAACTTGAGAAGTTTGAGTCATTTTACTAAGCAGTGGGGAGCCATTCAAAGACTGCAAACAGATCATTTACAATGATCACTCCCAAAGGAGTTTCTCAAAAAGGATTGAAGGAGACCCAGACAAGAGGCAGAAAGAAATGTAGGTATGCTTGACTCAAAGAATTGCTCCATAGCAATCAGTTCATTGTTATGATGTAAGCATGATTTGCTTTCTTCAAAGGTAATCATCTGTCACATTAATTTTGTCAATTTGCTTTTTATTGGCTTTGTAGTTTTGCTTGTATTTAATATGTAAATTACACTTGGTTTTATATTTTCCCCACTGTTTCCCATTCAGTGCCTCATATCACACACACACACACACACACACACACACAGACACACACACCTGTAAGTTAAAGATCAATTGTACCTGAAAACTTTACATATATTAAGAAGATAGAATATACTTTCCATCAACATATTAACTAAACTCAATCTAGCACAATGATTATAAGGGTCCAGGAATCGAAGGATATAAGTTAGGAAGGTTTGAATAAGAAAGAGAAGTCAGTCCATGAGAAGCTTATCTCCTGCCACCAAAGTGAACTAGATTTTCAAATGATGCTCCTTAAATACTCAGGATTTTCTACTGGACTTTTAGGCTTAAAATGCCAGGAGCTGTACCAAGAAATTACTATACCCTAGTAAAGTGCAACACAGGATAATGTATTCCTACTTCAAATAGAACCAATTGAATCTCAGAATGAGATATGTATGATATATGTGGATTTACACATATGTGTACATACATGCACATATTTTTAAAAATAAATCTTCTGTGTAAACTGATCTCTAATAAAGAGATGAGTTATGACTTCAACAAATAACTCTAACATTTTAAGGCAAGATTTAAAAAAAAAAAGAAAACACCCAGGAACTAATAAAAAATGTCTCTGACTAGGACAGGATTGGTTGGTCTACTATTTAAAGCAAAATGTTTCATCTTTTCCATAGTATGTAAAGAAAAAGTTAATATTAGCACACCAGAGTAAACACATGTGACTGCTTCTGGCCAGAGGTGACAAATGAGGATTTCTGGCATCTTAGGTTCCAAGTGACCCCTGAGTGCTGGGACATCAATAACTCGTATATTTATGTACCCATTTTGACCTACTGATGTGTCTTGGTATTTCAGTTGAGAAGCTCTGCCTTAAGGGACACTCAAGAGCTGAGAAAGGAGGCCATGCCAGGAATCTGCTGACTTTAGGGAAAGGATCAGTTTGCTGCATACAAACTGCTTGGCTTATCTAACTCTAAGTTAATAAAATTGCACATGCCTCTAGCAGATGAGTCACACACGAGATGGCAATAATTTTCCATTCAATTGTCAACTGCTTGATTGATAATGGCTGCTTGGAGAATTTTGTTGAGAAACATTCTCAGGCTTTGTCTAGGTCCAGTCAGATATAATGCTGGATTGATTAATGACATCAACCATGGGTGCAGTAGGAGAGAGTAGCATTATTAGCTGACCCAGACCATAGGTGGATTGTACAACATATTCTCTGCAACCCTTTCTTTGAAACTATTTTATGAATTGAACCATTGAATCTTTATATCCTAGATTTGTTGTATGGTTTCGTTTACAAATAATTTAGGTGACAAACCTACCATAATCTTTTGTTGTAAATCTCTGTCTGATTCCATGCTTTTCATGTAGTTGCCTATTTTTATTGATTTATCTCTTTCTATTGATCAGGTGATCTCTGGCTGATTTTATTCGCATTTATCTTTGACGTTAAAGTAGAATTTAATAAGCAACCTCACAACCGGACACAGATGAACATAGCCTTGATCCTAGAGGCAGCTGGATGTGTACACTTTTCCTGTGAGCTCTGCATAGGAGTTTCTGCAACACAAAAGAGATCCCTAGACCAGTGTTGATGAACCCTTGGTTCTATGCTCGTTGACTCAGAAAGACTGACAGTAATACCTTGAAAATTACTCATCTCTGTGACTTAGGAGAAGCAGATCAAATTATCAATGATGAAATAAAGTCCGAGAATTTGTAGCAATAATGCAGACTAATCAGATTTTTTCTCTTTCCAAATCCACATATATAATCTTCTTTCAAGTATTTATTTAATGCTCAGCCCAGTCTCCTTTCATGTAAAGAAAGGGAATAATATTTCATTGGTTTGAAAATATGAAAAATCGCCCTCTTATCTTTCAAATAAAAATAACTTTGCTTCTAACATGGTTGGTATCTGGAACATATCAATTGACAGCCTGGAATACCTTCTCTTCAGAGATTTATCACTTTTTATGCTGAATTAGCTGCTAGGGCATTACTATATAGAGCCAGATGAAAAAATAAAAAAGATGGATACACCAATAGGAAAATGGGCAAAGAAATGAACAGTCTATTCATAGAACAAGAAATACAAATGGCTAATAAATTTAAACAGTCCACCTTGCTAGTGGCAAAAATGCATATTAAAGTGAAACATCTTTGGAAATGTTTAAAATAAAATGATATTGGGATTCAGGGAAGCAGGTGCTCTCCCACAGGGGTATAATCTCTCCTAGAGGCTAATTTGACAATATGTATCAATACTTTTAAGGGTCATATACTTCCACCCGGCAGTTCCTTTACTGAAAATGTACCCTAAGAAAACTTTCCCCAAAGGCCTTGTTTATAATTTTCTTAGTTGTCTCTTTAAAAGTGACTTAGCCTTAAAGCAGGTTACAGAGTTTGAAAACATCACATTGTGCACTACTCAGCGCTTTCCTCATGTGAGCACTTGAGCTGAGAAGGGATATTGGAGGATGGTGGAGAATAGGGGCAACGAGTGCTTGGAAAGGATAGAAACAATAAAAGTAGCAGAAGCATCAAGGATTAAGAATAAAAGTGTCGTGGACTTCAACCTCACAATCCTGCTGAGGATCAGAGCTGGGGCTATCCTTTGACTCCCTTCTTTGTCTCTAAGTAGTGTCTTTCTCCTGTTCCATCACTAGGAAATCTAACTGGCATGTGCTTCCGCTGTACAGAGAAGTGGTCCTCAGTGTCAGAGCTCGGTCTACATCACTGCTAAACAAGCAACGTTGGTTACATACTTCCCCTCACTCCAATTGAATAAACTTTCTCACTTAAATATTTAACAAGACATAAAGTTATAGTTTTGTTTGTCTGAGAGGGCGATACTTTCAAGAACATCCAGTTCAACACTTTTGTGAGTAAGAAACAAGACTAAAGAGGTAAACTGGCTTGACTATCATTACACAGCTGGTTGTAATAACACGGGAGGGGTTTCAACCTGAGTGTTTAGGGAAACGCTTAGTCAAATCCCCCCACAGAGAACAAAAGCCCCCTAACCTTCACCGTAAAGTTAATGCATTGCCCCTTTCTCATGGGTTGTGAGACTGTAAACAGTAAATTGTGACTTCTGTCCCTTATACTTACATAAGTCACGAGAAGGTATGTGTACACATTGCCCAGAAAGTTAAAGGGTACAAGTTACAGCAAATGGAATATGTGATATCACAGAATTCTCATGAGGATCACTCTATCCAGGAATTATACTTGCTTAATGGTTTCATGTTGTCGTTAGAGAATAAGGAAGGATTTGTCCCACCCACTGAATCTGCTTTCAACCAGGTAATAAAGTATGACTGGATGTCACTACTGTTCAGCATTTCTGTCCCGAGGAGAAATCAGCAAGATCAGAAATACACATGCATCCCATGACGGTGTGACCCCATCATGACCTTAAACATTGGGCTGTGGGCAAACCTTTCTGGTATAGCTGTGCCCCACATTCCCCGATACACACCTCTCCAAAACAGAGAGAATTTGTAACTGCTTAGAAATAGAGAAAAGGATTTAGAAATGGAGGAGGGAAGGATGAAAGCATCTCACTAACAGAGGACTAAAACTAGAATGAACATGCATATAGCTCAGCACTGTCTTGGATAATGAATAAATAATATAGAATAATCATCTGACTAACAGCTATGTCTTTGTGTCCCAAAACTTACATCTCAGAGCGTATCAAAAGGATTTTAAACTAGACCTACTGTCCTGGATACTTACAATGTGCTTGGATCAATAAGTTTAGAAGAATAATTCAAGATAAAGTTAATTCAGATGAAACTTGGATCCTACTTGGAAGCCTTTTCTGAATTTTGAGGGGTCGGTCCACTCTGGTATTTTCATGTCATGTTTAACCTCAGAACCATCACAGCTGCTCATCAGGTCTCCAGGATTTCTCTTCCTTCTTACTTTGCACAGACATGCTCATATAAACCTTTCAACGCTCAAGGAGGTAAGGAAGGCAAGGGTTGCAAGTCAGGTGGCTTGAGTACAGTAAGAATGCTGAACTGGACTAAATAGATAATTGAGGTTTCTCCTTCATGAAGTAGTGATCACTCTTAATGCCATGATGATATGAACATGCCATTGGGTGGCAAGGCATTACAATATTTTTAAAAAACATGTAGGATGGGTCTCAAATGCAGTCAATAAATGTAATCACAGGCCTGGAATTCTGGCTCCTCTAGAGCATAACTATATTTGCTTTGGGATTTAGAGCAAGGAGAAAAAAAATCTATTTGGTGATGCTTGCTTTAATCTACCTGGTCTAATGACTGTTAAGTCCCAAGTTCATACTGGAGAAGTATTATTTATCCAGAAGAAAAGAAGGTAATAAAATGTTAGTGTTGTATCTTTTGAAAACAAAAAAATGAAATGGGATTTACATGTAAATGTCTTTGTGTGTGGTTTTTTAATGCACTGAACATTACTTATCAAATATTGGTCATATTAAAATCTTGCCATTTTTATAGCAAGATCACAATACCTAAGATTAAGAGAATAAGAAATCAGACACTGCAATGCCTCTTAAATCAAAGTTCTACAAATGATGTTATGAGGTATAATCTGGTATACAGAAGGCATACTTTTAAAATAAAAGAATTCATTATAAAAGATGTATTTCAGGTGTTTTTTCCTTGGTTGCCTATGGCCCAAGGGAGTTTACTTCCAAAATGAAAGTCTTCCCTAACTTCTGACTGAGGGGTAAAAGGTGAAACCCATTCACCCAGTTTTGGAAGGCCCAGAACTAAGTGGCTTTTTTCCTTTTCAGAAGGGAATATTTCTGCAGGTGACAGAGGGAAAAGCATATATCAGAAGAAAAACCAATTGTTCAATGAATCATTTAGTAGTCCTTAAACTGAAGATTACTAACCTTCAGACTAATATCATAGCTGGCTGAATTTCATAAAATCAAGTCAAATGAATTTGGCAAATACATATTGAACTCCTACTGTGTACCAGGTGATGGAGTAGGCCCTAGTCTAAAAGAGGCTGGTTACAGGTTCAGTAGTTAAATACTACTAAACTCTGGAAACAAACAGACCTCTTCATGTATCTGAGCTTAACAGAGTCTTCTCAAGATGTTAACATGTCATGTTCGAAGAAAGAAAAAGACTACATAGATTTGAAAAACATATTTAGAATATGTTTGCCAAAAGATAGAAAACCACTAAAATAGTTGTCATCAAAATTATGCAATAACAATAATTATACTGCTAACATTTATTAAGAGTTGTGCTAGATCCTGGGCTAAATGTTTTATATGACTTTAGTCTCCACATTAACCCTTTGAGTAAGGTAATATTGAAAACATAGTATTATACATAAAACAGTATATAGCATAGAAATTTTTCAATCAATAATGAATGGATAAAATATCCCCATTTAAAAAGGAGGAAACTGACTTAGTGGTCTCTCTTGGTCAAAGTCACTCAGCTTGCAAGAGTGCAAGCTTTAGTTTAGTGTGGTAAACACCATGTTAGAACCATACACTTACTCACATGGGAGTAGAGAGAAAGGCTCCCTAACCTAGACTGGGGAGAAGGAGGAGGTCATGAAGAAGATGAAACTTCATATTGCTTTTTCCCAAAGCAGGAAATCTGTGCATTTATTACACTGTGTTCTGATGGTCTGCTGGTATGTCATCTTCCCTAATTAAACTGTCAGTCCCCTGAAGCCTTTAATATGTCTTAATCCATCTTTATTTTTTAGTGCATTGGGTCATATCTTATACAGTGTAGGTAATAGAGAAGATTTTGCTGACTGGATAAATGACCAAGGAGAGTGACTTTGATTAACCAATAGATTAAACCTGCACTGCATGGTGGTCCAGACTTGAGGGTATTTTCTAACACTTTACTGAAAATAAACTAAATTGAATGAAGATCATGACTTACAACATCACTGTGTTTTACCCTGTATGCATAAGGTCATGAGACATATTCATCTTTCTAAAAAATATTCATCTTTCATATTATATATGATTACCTAGGAAGATGGTCATGAAAGAAAAGATATTTGTCACATATATGGGTTTTATTTTATGATTTAATAGCAAGATTCCATTGCTATTCATCAGCAAATAAAATGTACCCATCTACCCACAGTGAGTTGTTTATTGAATACAGCAAGATTGATTTTAGCTTGTTTTGGCAGGTGAAAATGAACACCATGCTTTGTTTGTTCCAATGCTTGGTAATATGAAAAGTAACAAAGGAACTAGAACAGAAACAGTTCATATATTTTTTAGGAGTCAGAGGTCAAGGATTGGTTCATACTGCCATTTCATTGCCCATAAAATATAATACAGAGAAGTTCAGTGAGACTGGCAGGTGCTATTATTGTAGCAACTTATAATATTTGGAAACAATGGTCTTTTTTATAAGTGGGTTTAGCTGTGATTGTTATCTTGTGTAACCAAAGATTGCACAGATATCATTTTAAGTAATAACATGTTAAGTAATTTATACTTAATAACAATAAATGAAAGTGGCATTTGAAGTTCTTCCTTGATCTTTGCTGAAAATACATACCAGGCATGTGGTCATCTTGAATTTTTAACTCACAATAATGGAGCAGTCTTCTAGAGACTCAAGGCCATTGTTTGGATCTAGGTATCCCTAAAGGACCACATCCTTAATGTATTGCCCTCTCTTTCCATTACTCTATTTTAATTTGCTAAAGGAGAGCTCTTGAGAAATCCGGCTGCACTTATCTACAGTATAGCATTTTGTGGGAATGAACATCTCTTCAGGGCTTGATAAAAAAGATGAGTACAGTAAAATCTAGGTCATAAGGCTATAGAAAACATTACCTAATATAACTACCAGTTTATAGACTTGTGCACAAATCTAGTCTCTGTTTCTTAATATATTGTGTAAAACACAGTGAATCTAAGTCAGTATCCCAGCTTATCTTTTTTGTTTTGTTTTGTGTGTGTGTGTATGTTTTGTTTCTTGTTTTTGTAAAAATCCTAACAGCTTTCAAAAAGAACCAGAGTGAAATGGATTTGTTAAAAAATCCAAAGTGATATGCATTACTTTTCCTTTACCTCAAAATAGCAAAGAGCATATTGGCTATCTAATTCTTGGGTATCTTCAAAATGAGCTTGAAAATTCTACCCTTTATTAGGGTAGAATTTCCCTGCAGATATGTAAATTAAGACTCAGCACAGACAGACAAATTGAGAGATAGTCTATAGAAGAATGAGCTTGTGCTCTATAAAAATGTTAAGGTCATGAAAAACAAACAACATTTTAAAAAGGCTGACACTTCTCTCCAAAAGAGTGGTTGGAATGGAGAGACAGCTATAAAGGATATTTTTAGGATAACTTTCAAAATGTCAGGATGGCCAGTGGGTTGAAGAAGAGTATTATATCAATATTAAAATTTACTGATTTGATCATCAAACTGTAGTTGTATAAAAGAATGTCCTTGTCTTAGGAAAAACACCATGAAATATGTAGGATAAAAGACTGAAGTCGGCAACTTCCTGTCAGATTATAAGACAATTAACTCTCAAATAATTTAGAGAGAAAGTGTGCTTGAGAGAGTGTACAGAGTGAGCATAAAATGATTAAATAAATGGGACAAAATGTTAACAACTGGTGAATCTAAGTAAATGGTGTGCATTTTTGTGATATTCTTTCGAACCTCTTGTGAAATGAAAATTTTATTTTTAAAAAAATTGATAAAAAGAAAAATTTATAGCAGTAAAATTTAAACTAGTATTACTCTAAGAATAATCATAATAATTAAGATAATACTTTGTTTTTGCATATTCATTGACCATTAATAAAGCTTCCAAATATGCTAATTTGTTTGACATTATCATTGGAACAAATCTAAGACTACAGATGTCCTTAGTCCCATTTTAAAGATGGAGAAACTTGGAAACAGAACTACTTCAGTCCTTTAGTTGGAAAGATTTTGATTTGTAGTCCTTTCTGAAGTAACTACACCACAGACTGTGCAAATTGCCCTCATTTAGGTCATGAAGGCAAGCTTGTGGTTTGTCCTGTGCTCACTAACCAGCTATAAAGCTGGAAGAATTTGGGTGGTTGCAGATCACTAAGCAGCTCTATAATTTAGAATCAATCTTTTAAGCTGTCTTGTCTATTTTCATAGCATGCTATCAGTTCTCATCCCAAAGCTGTGCTAGCTCTTGGCATGATCGATAGTGCAGGTGCACAGTTTTAGGAAAGAAACAATAGGAAACCCTGTTGGTTTATGCTGCATTACAAACAGAAAAGGGAAGAAAAAAATCAATGTTAGATAAGTAGAATAGAGAAAAATCATTAGGGAAATAAATTTCATTTTCATGCTTTCAAGAATTACATCAAAGAGTACATATTTTACTTGAAAAGGTATAGGTGTTCTTTGGGGAGAGAAAGCAAGAAAGGGGGAAGGGTCTAGAAATGCATATTTCCAGAATTCTTATCTCATGAGAATATAAGGCTTGTCTTCTGAATTGAGAATACTTTTCCTTATTTTAAATTACTTGATGTATCTTGGTTTCTTTGTGTATGAGGGCAAATGTGAGAGAACAAAGTTCTCTATGTTAGCTCTTTTAAAAAATGTTATTACATCCTATAAAGTAGTGGTCTCCAAAGGTAAATGCAATTCAGTGGCTGTACAAGATAATCCACTGAGCTCTGGATAGAAAAAAAATATATCTAGGTAGGTAGGTAGGTAGATAGATAGATAGACAGACTTTGTTTTTACATAATATGTTAATATAGTAGTACTGGCATATTATTAATTTAATAGTATGTACTATTTTATTTACTTACATAAATAAATATACATATGTTGAGGATACTTGGTCAAATATTTTTAAACAAATGGTGTGTTCATAAAAGTAGTTTGGAGACCACAACTTTAGTATTCCTAAATAGTATTGGCTATCAAGGGGAAATAAAGAACACTAAAATTTAACATTATATATGTAAGTCTAAGTGTTATACATATAAAAAATTATTAAACAGAAACTTCAATTAAATAGATTCAGGAGACCAGAAAGAGAAGTTTTCATGCCCGGCAACAGTAGCAGTGCCCAACAGGAAGAAGAAAGAAATTTCTTCATTCCTGGCAAGGACTCAGTCAATGAAAAGCCCTGGACTCTTTGTTTACTACAGTCCTGCCAATTTCCTTTTCATCTCTATAAAAGACTTCTTCCCTTGCCATGTGGGGACTTTCATGTGGCTCACTATGGTTGCAGACCCCAAACTACAATTCTCTGTTGATTCCAGATTAAAGCCACCTTTGCTGGAGAAATATCTAGCAGTCTATTTATTTCAGTTCAACATTGTGGTGGCAGATACAGGGGCCAGAAGGAACTCCCAAAGGCTCCAGCATTGGTGCGTAAACAGGTGTGGTACCCACAATTGAGCCCACTGTCCTTGCTGCTTTTCTTGCTGATCCTGGAGTTTGAAGGTATGTCTTTTTCCTGGATCCAGGCTCCTGCCCTCTTTGCAGGTGAAGCTGTCCAGGTTTTACCTGGGGTCTATTTTAAGTTTCTGCATTTCTGGTTAAGTCCTTGTTCTCTATGCAAGTACTAATTTGGCACTTTGGTCTGATTTTGAGATAAGACTGATTCAGTGAAAGCTGGCTGAAAACACATTCAGCCCATTTCTTCAGAAACAAGGGCTGCTTCACTGAAACTGTGCTCATTTTCCAGCCTTCCGTGTATTCTTCTGGAATAGGGTATTCCCTGGAAACTCCCTGAAAAGCCATCAGCCTGGATCCTCCAAGACCAAGCTGTTTCCTTAGAATTGGCTGGTATAGCTTACAAGCTGTTTGAACTGAGTTATTTGAGCTTTCAGCTGTTTGAAAATTGTTCTTTTACTCTAGAGAAAAAATTCCAGGAAGTGAGATCCCAGTTATTTAAATACTTTGAGGGAGCGCCCATTACAGGGACCCTGGCTGATTTTATGTTTAAAGACTGTGATGCTTCCTCATGTGCATTTCCAGTTAAATGGGCCAAACTGACCAAAGGCAATTTAGAATACCAATGACCATTATGAGGAAATTTTGAAATCCCCAAATTCATTTTCTTGAAATCAAACTGGACAATAACACCTCAAAGTTTTTCCGAATTATGTGGAATACTTATTTCAATTTGTATTGGGTTGGCCAAAATGTTCGTTCGGTTAATGAATACATTGTTCAATAAAGTTCTTGGTGAAAATGAAAAATGTCTTTTATTTTTACTTAAAACTGAATGAACTTTTCGGCCAACCCAATATTTTGAGGATCTCCAACATATCAGGAATCTAAAGTGACCTCTCATCCAAAAAAACATTTTAAGATTAACTGAGTCAAAACAAGATAAAATGGCTCCCAAAGCCTCAGGATCCTCTTCCTCAGCTTCTTTGTCTCAGGCTCCTCCTTTGGCACCATCCACTCTCTCTCCCCCAGCTCCTCATGGCCAGACTCTACCTCTGGTTCCACCTTCCTCCTTCCCTTCTACACCTCCTCTATATCCTCAATTCCCCAGTACAAATTCTGTCACCAACCTCCGCTGTTCTCTACCCACTCCCTTTTCCTTTGAAATTGCCAGAACTTGTCTCTTTAAAATTAAGCCTTCTGAGGATCTAGAGGCTAAAACCCTAATTTCTTATTTTCCCTGGACTAAAGCTGAACTGCCACCCATTGTCAAAGATTTTCCTAAAGTAACTGAAGATCCTCATAAATTTGCTGAGGAATTTAATATATTCATTCAAAATTATCAAACTGGTTTCTCTGACTTATATCAGCTAGTTCGTATGCCTATTGGTAAAGGCCAGGCCTAGCATTGAATGAATATGACTAACTGGGAAAATCCTGAAAGGTCTCTAGAATTACAACTGTTGGGATGAACTGCTAACTCTTGTATAAGCAGGCTCAAGTAAGCACTAGGTGGCTTCATTGAGCAAGTCCTAGGGCTTTTCCAAAGCCTGTTGACTGGAACAAAATTCACGCTTGCACACCAAAATCTTATTAATCTGTTTATGACTATAACAATCAATTTAAGATTTTAAGATAAAATTCTGGATGCCACTAGGGGTGGGTAGTGCAGCACCTGGGGCCTGGCAACAGAGGGGGCTGTGACCACCCCCAGACCAGAAGGGGCAGGGGAGGGAAGTTCCTGAAGGCAGAGGACCCCAACAGGGGCTGTCAGAAGACACCACCGCCATCACTTGTTGTGTTTTCCTCACTGCACTTATCACTGTTTAAATTGAAGCTGTTCAGTTATTTATTTATGCATTTTTGTTCTAACTCCCATTCCTGGAATCACCCCCAGGACAGCTGGGCCTCTGTCTGTTTGCTCAACACTTCATTCCCAGGGCCTAGGCAGACCTTGGTACATGGTAGGTGCCCAGTAAATATTCATGCCTGGTGCATTTAGGCACTCAATAAATATGTGTTGAATCAAAATATAAATAAATAAATTAAATAAAATTCTGAACCTCCTTCAGGTGTAGATCACAGCAGTGTAGCTTTTAACTCTATGCTTATTAATAGGCTGAACTGAGATCTTTCTCTTCAAGTAAAAAGGGCCAGAATGGAATGGGAAACTATGTCCACTCCAGATTTAGTTAATCTGGTAAACCAGCTTTCTTATACTCTAGACAAGTCACCCTCAAGGAAGACCACCAAAATTCTTAAACATCAACTGTAACAAACAAAGGCACCTAAACAAAACCAAAATCCTCCTAGTTTCTGTTATTATTACAAATAAACAGGACTTTGGAGATATGATTATTACAAACTCAAGCACTACGTGCCTTTGGCCTTCTAACGAGCCTTTCCAATGTTCTCCCAATTCTTAATGACAGAGCTCTGAGGAACTACAGGGACTCTTCCTAATCCTTCCTCTTAATCAGTTTAGAGAAACATTTCTCCAAATTGGGGATGAATCTCTGCCAGTCCTAATTGCTGTTGGAGCCATCCTCTCAATACTCAACTCCACTACTATAAAACAGCCCCTGCCTCAGAGTACTAAAGCAGGTCAAATAGTGGGGATCTCTAATGAACCTCAAGAGGTGTCTGCCTCTGAACCTACTGCATTTTGTTTAGGCCCTTTGAGAAATAAACACCCTTTTCTCCTTCATTCCTCTGCCCCATACATGTATTAGGCCAGACTTCTTAGAAAAGTATCATGCCAGAATTTCTTTCTCCCAACAGGGGGAAATAATTCTAGAATTTAACAGTAGTCATCAATGTAACCAGCCAGATGAATTAAATAATCCTCTGACAACTTTTATTTGTTCCATCTCTGACAGTACTAGAAATGATTCTCAAAACACTGATTATTTGTCCCTATTGAATCAGTTACTACCTTCCTTATGGGTAAAATCTCCAAATGATGTTGGCAAAATTCACAGTGTACCTCCCATCAAGATTCATATAAACCCCTTAAAATCTCTTCTGATAATTAATTAATATCCTATAAGTAAAGGAGTCCTTCAAGGCATTAAGCCCACAGTAGAAGATTACAAGGCTTAAGGCCTCATAATCCTTTGTACTATCACCTGTAACACTCACATTTTACCAGTGAGAAAACCTAAGGGCTGAGAGTGAAGGTTCGTCTACCACCTCTGAGCAATAAAAAACATTGTTATCCCTGACACCTTGCTGTCCCTAACCCTCATACATTACTAGTTACTAACATCTATTCCCACCAGAAGTAAATTCTTTACTGTAACTGTATTATGCAGCACATTCTTTTGTATTCCAGTTGATGAAGGTAGCCAATACCTTTTTGCCTTCACTTGGGAAGAAAAACAATTTACCTGGACAGTAATGCTGTAGAGTTTTACTGAGAATCCTCGTAATTTCTTATAAATCCTGAAGGCTGATCTGGATGATATCACGTTTCCTTAGAGGGTCTACTTTGTTGCAATATGTGGATGATTTGCTTCTTTGATCTCCTTCTCAAGCCTCCTCACAGGAAGACAGAATCCACTTGCTAAAGCTTTTAGCCTTAAAGGGACATAAGGTCCCCAAAGAAAAACTGCAGTTTTCCCAATCCCAGATTTAATATTTAGGGCACCTGATATCAAAACAAGGGCTACATCTAGATCCAGATAGACTTCGTGTCCTATGTTTCCCAAAACTAAGCACCGATTGTGAGGTTTTCTCAGGTTAGTTGGTTACTGCCAAAACTGAATTCCAATTTCTCTTTTATGGCCAAACCTCTGTATGTTTTACTAAATAACCAACAACCAACCCAATTCAACGGGAAGTACCAAATGACATAGCCAAGGAGGCATTAAAGGAAAGTGTGAAGAACCCACCTGCCCCTGGGCATCCTAATTATTAGATTCACTTTTTTCTTGTTTGTATATGAAAAGGAAGGGAATGCCCTTGGGCTGCTACCCAAAAACATGGGGACCAACATCAACCCATAGGGTATTATAGCCAACAAATGGACTCTGTAGAATGAGGATACCCTCTTGCCTTAAAGCCATTACAGCCACTGTTTTTTTTGGTTAAGGCCACTGAGAAAATCATTGTGTGATCCCCTTCAATCATTTTTATACCTCACACGGTAGAAGCCCTCCTGAATTCTCATCACATTCAATATTTATCAGCCAGCCATCTCACCTCCTAGTAAGTCCTTCTGTTAACTGCTCCTCATATAACTCTTTTACACTGTAGTAACCTTAATCCTACTACTCTCCTCCACTGCATTATGAACAAAGTACCTCAGGACTGTTTAACACTGACAGATCACCTCCTGACTCCTCATGATGATCTACAGGAAATTGCTTTGGGTAATGCTGACTTCTCATGGTTCACTGATCATTCCTATTTAAAAGTTGACAGTGGCAAATATTGTGCTGGGTATGCTATTACAACTCCTTTTTATGTTATTGAGGCAGCACATTTACGTAAGGCTACTGCAGCCCAACAGGCTGAGTTATATGCTCTTACATGGCCTTGTACTTTAGCCAAGGGCAAAACTGCTAATATTTATACTGATAGTAGGTATGCTTTTGAAGTAGTTCATGATTTGTGGATGTCATGGAAGCAATGTGGCTTCCTTATTTCCAGTAGAAATAACATTTAAAATGGCTTCTATGTTAGGAATTATTGGATGAAATACTTTACCTGCTGCTTTAGCTATTATTAAGATTTCCAGGCATTCTAAACTTGACTCACCAGAAGCTAAGGGAAATCACCTTGCTGACATTTCCACAAGGAATGCTGTTGTTAAAGGGACCAACAGCAGCCAAACCTCTGTCATGGTCCAAAGGGATATTTCCCCAAATGATAACTTAGAAAAATTGGCTAGAGAAAACTCAGAATTGGACTTAGGAAAGGAAAAATCAATATTGGAAATTTGACAGTTGTTGGTTTGATAAAAAGAGAAAGCTCTGGTTTGAACCAAATAATAACCTAGTCCTACCGGAGACTATAAAATTCCCACTCCTCACCACTCTACATTCATTAAACCATTGATCTCCTGACAAGACAACAGAATTCATGAATCAATATTAGTAGGAAAACATTAGCAAGGCCACAAAAAATGCCTACTTCATTTGTCCCACTTGTCTGAAGTACAACCTCAGGAAGCCTGTTGATACTGCTACCAAATATTTTAAACTGCCTAATGGACCATTAGAGACCTGGGTAATGAATTTCACAGAACTTCCTCTGTCTTATGGATATAAATATGTTTTAGCAATGGTCTGGTATGTTTTCACACTCGAATGAAATAGTCTACTGCCTCTTCTTTGGCAAAAATCTTTTTGGAAAGACCTCCTCTCAAACTTCATAGTGATTAAGGAACCCATTTTACTGACCAGGTGTTTTGACAAGTCTGTGCTGTTTGGTCAGTTTACAACACTTTTGCTGATTTAGTAGAATGTACTAACAGCATTAGTAAGACTCAGCTCAATCTGTAGAAACCCTCGAAATACCTTGGGCAAAAGCACTGCCATTGGTCTTTCTAAATCTAAGATTCACCACTTTTAGAACTCGTAGACTCTCACCCTTTGAGACTGTCACAGGATGCCCAATGCATTTGGATCTTGCTTCTTTTGGCCCACAACTGATAAAAGGAAATATACTCCAATACTGCAAAGGCCTAATTGCTCTATTAAAAATAACTGTTTTGGTAAAGCGATCTTTTCACAGAGAGCTCTTGGGAGATGAAAACCTTCAGCATCACACCTTGCAACCTGAAAATTTCATCTAGTGGAAAAGCTATCTCCAGAAGAACCCTCTACAACCTTTCTGGACAGTCCCATATCGGGTACTGCTAACCAACCTTTGTACTGCCAAACTCCAAAGAACAGACTGTTGGATTCACATGATAAACCTAAAGAAACACCAAATCCTGACTGGAACTTCACTTCATCTAGTGACCTGAAAATAAAGATTTCCTGCAATTGAAACAGATGACATCTGATAAGACAGCTTTCCTAAGATATTGAGACAAGGTCTGTTAGAAGTTTGTCACCAAAACTTTGATAATGATATAATGCTTCAGATGAACTCCAATGTCTATGATGTTGATAACATATAGGACTTTAGATAAAAAGTGCCTGAAAGTTCTCCCTCCTACCCCTCCTCATTACTTGAATGTCATCTTAGTAGGTTTCTAATCTGTTTACTTTCCCTCCAACATGAGACACTACACCCAGGAAAGGTCCTTCCCTGACATCAAGGGACAAAAAGCCACTGAAACCAAAAAACCTGACATTTGATGAGTGATGCTATCAGAGAAAGTTCTCAATCAAAAGGGGGAAATGTAAAAAAATCATCATCAGCAGCAGCAGCAGCAACCTCAATTAAAGAGAGTCAGGAGTCAGGAAAAAGGGAGCTCTCATGCCATATGATGACAGCAGAGCCCAACAGGAAGAAGAAAGACTCCTCTTCTTTCCTGGCAAGGACTCAGCCAAGGGAAAGCCAGGACTCCTTTTTTTTTTTTTTTTTTTAACTATACCTCCCAACTTCCTTTTTCCTCCCTATAAAAGTGTTCTCCTTCCCTTGCCATGAAGGGACTTGCACGTGGCTCACCATGGTTTCAGACTCTGAAGTGCAATTCTCTGTTGATCTTGAACAAACCCATTTTTGCTGGAGAAATATCTGGCAGTCAATTTATTTCAGGTCAATATATATGATCAGGTGATGCATTCTTTCACTGAGCAAATATTCATTGATTCATTAGAAGCAGCAACATGTAGTAGACAAAAGCAGTGTATTCTGGAGTCAGACTACCTGGGTTCAATTACAGACTCTACCACTTAGAAGCCATGCCATCTTGGGCAAGTTTCTTAACCTCTCTAGACCGCAATTTCCTCATTTATAAAATGAGGATGATGACTGAACTTACCTCACAGGGCTGTTGTGATGATTAAAAGGGTAAATACATGTGAAACATTTAAAGATGCTTAGTACATTGTTAGCATTCAGTAGATTTTTTATTGTTATTATTCATACAATTAATCTGACAAATATTTATTGAGTATGTAGTATGATCCAGGTACTGTGGTAAGCATGGGATTACGTGGTTGCCACATACAAGGCCCTGTATTAATAAACAGACAGTTCAGAAAATGACTCTGCCGGGGCTTCCCTGGTGGCGCAGTGGTTGGGAGTCTGCCTGCCAATGCAGGGGACAGGGGTTCGAGCCCTGGTCTGGGAGGATCCCACATGCCGCGGAGCAGCTGGGCCCGTGAGCCACAATTGCTGAGCCTGCGCGTCTGGAGCCTGTGCTCCGCAACAAGAGAGGCCGCGATCGTGAGAGGCCCGTGCACCGCGACGAAGAGTGGCCCCCACTTGCCGCAACTAGAGAAAGCCCTCGCACAGAAATGAAGACCCAACGCAGCCATAAATAAATAAATAAATTAATTAATTAAAAAAAAAAAAGAAAATGACTCTGCCTTTGTATATATATTAGTTATCTATTGCTGTGTAGCTTAAACAGCAAATCTCTCATTTCTGCTTATTTACATGTAGTGAACTATAAAAGCAGTGAATTCTACTAATTAATACTCTCCAGTTCTTTCTCAATAATCAACTGGCAATAATTTTTACCACTATGACTATGGTAATAGTTCTGGTTCTGTCAGAATTTTACTGTGTGGTTCATATTGTCTTGGCTGCTTCTTGCCTCAAGGCCCTTTTAATGAATCAGATATTCTTACTCTTTGCTTATGTAGGGAAGCAAAATTTGTCACCCCAAAATATACCTCTTTGGCATAAGGATTAATTTAGGGTGATTATTTTTAAGAAACAGAAGACTCGGGAAGTTTTTCTTGTTACCTCCCCTTAATTGCCTGAGAAAATTTAGATAAAGGGCTTGTTCCTGGAATAGAGCTCTCACCAGAGGTATTTGCAAGTCATCAGGGCTAGGAGTGGTGGGGGAAACTTGGCAGGGCCTACAGATCAGGGTCCACTCTGTGTCCCAGTGTCTACGCAGGGCCCAGCGAACATTTGTTTGCCAAATATTTGTGTTTCTGTCTCCATGTGAATTGCCTTCCTCCCCTCTCTGAAGTTCTAAACCACTACCCCCACCATCTTCTTTTGTCTTTAGCTGAAAATGGTATTTAAGGTGAGGATTTTGGCCATTTTATCGATTTACTCACTTTTCCTGCGTCTCCCATGTATACATGCTATTATCAACTGTTTGATTTTCTCCTGTTAATCTGTCTCATATCAATTTAATTTTTAGACAAGCTAGAAGGACTTATAAAAGAAGAGAAAAGATTTCTTCCTCCTCAGCACCTATGTATTTTGGTAGTAGCTGAGCAATGTTCAGTCATTTTTTTCCTCTCCTGCCTGAGTGCACTGTGGCTGTATTTATGCTCTCTGAGAGCTTGTCTCTGGCGAAGGAATTCTCTCCAAGAGATCACCAACTGCATTCTTCTTTTTACTATAAATGGCAAATATTCCTATTCTTTGTATTCTTTTAGTTACTATAATGATAATTTTATGTTTTGAATGTGAGTTGGAAAAAGGCCTTTGTTGGTGTCCTCAACTCTCCTAATTTTACTGAAGACATTGATTTTGTATTCATTTGAGCAGTCGTCCTGGAATGTCATATTAGAAAATTTGAAGAGTACCTTCCATATGGGAAGATGCTTTGTTTCCTTGATTAATTTAACTGCATCATTATAAATTAGGTTTTGTTTCTTTGGTTCTTCCATTAACAAAAGTGTGAGTGGAGATGCATCCTTCAGCCTTACACTTTGTACAAAAATAAAGTTTTAAATCATGCATTGCCGATTAATAGGAATTATTCATACTCCCACTGCTAAATCATAATCCCTCCCAATTTGTTTGTACAATGAAACATCATTGTTATCATCAGGTTTATTTTCCATAGGAAATTAAACATAAGCAGGAAATGCAGTGTTCCTTTTTCTCATTATGTAAAAGGAAAAAAAATGAGCCTCTCAGGCTTCATCTGGGTCATGTTGAACAGACCATGGCCAAGAACAGAATCTAGTGTCACACCAAGTCACATATCTTCATAACCAGGAGGACATTTTGACTGTGGTCACTGAATGACCATTCACTAATCTGATGAATCTGTCAAGCTCTAAGCTCCTATTTCATAATCTACTTTTGAGTATATTAAGAGAAAACGTTGATGTGTACAAATAGATCACATTAGTATAAATGAAGGCCCCCCCAAATCAACTTTTATTTAAAAGCATAAGAAAAAGAAAACACAAAAAGGAAAAAAGATGTTACTGATAAATGTCACTCAAATTACCTCAATTTGCTAGTAAATTTGATTCTTGCTTTATCTACCTTAAAATGTAAATAAATCCTCAATACTAGATTCCTTTTTGGAATCATACACATATTTATATTCTGTATTCATCTCTGACTTCAGCCATAAAATATATGAGATCGTTTATATCTATAATGCAAATATATAGGTTATTATCTATTACGTAGACGTATTTACTATAATTTCTTTTAATAGAGAATTCCTTATGATTATTTATATAATATTAAATGGCAAAAAAAGATACATAAGCAACTCCTCCATAAAACAGGTTAACATAATCTTCTGAATTAAAAAAATACAGTGACTAAACCAGCTTTGGTAATCATTCACAAAGTAATACAATTCCATGTCTATATCATACCTTGTAAATGGATCTTAATAGATATGAACATGTAGCTTCAATATGCCATAGAAAACTTTACTGACCCTATGACAAGTGTGAAACTTTGTGATATTTCATTCTTATAAAAATTTTACTGTGGAAAATGTCAATGTATAAACAGGTAAAAAGAACAGGACAATAAAACTCCAGGCAGCCATCGCCCAGCTTTAAAAACTCACCAGTTTGGAGGTGTTCTGTTTTTCATCTACACCCCTCCTAACAGGATTATTTTGAAGTAAATCCCACATATTCTTTTACTTCAGTTTAAATATTTCATGGTATGTATCATTAAATAGAAAGACTTTTTCTATATTATATCTGCAATACTATTATGCCACTATGAAAAATTTAAGATAATCCCTAATATCATTTGTTTTTTTCTTAACTGTTATTTTGATTCAGTCAGAATCATGGAGTCCAGTTAGGCCCACACATTGCATTGGGCTGATAGATCATTTGTCTCTTTCATCTTATAGGTAGCCCTTCCTCTCTTAATTCCCTATGATTTATTTTTGAAGAATCTGGTCATTTGTTTTGTAGAGCTTTTCACAGTATGGATCTTGCTGCTTCCATCCTCATGGTATCATTTAAAATACTTGCTTCTGTGCGCCCTGTAACCTGATAGTTAAATCCAGAGTCCTGACTGGGTTAGATTCAGAGTTTTTACAAGTACACTTCACAGATGTAGAATTCCATCATGAGGCACATAATGTCTGTTTCTCTCTATCCCACTTCTCCTCCCACTCTTTCTTATTAATGTCCACTGTTGCTTAGTGCCTAGATTCATTATCTCATTGGGGGATTACAAAATCATAATATTTTAATTCTATCATTCTTTCTTCATGTATTAGCTAGAATACTTCTTCAAAGAAAAAGTGTTCCTGTGGCACAATGTTTTATAGGAAAGTTAGGTTAAATGCTTAAGTATTTCTTAAGTTGGTTGGTTCTCTAGCAACCTCTGATGGTCCCCAACAGATTTATATTTTAGTATCACTATGCATTCAAGGATTGTTTCACTTTTGAATATGTGAAACTCATTCAAATTTAGTTATCTTAGAGTAAAAAAAAAAAAAAAAAAATTAAACTAAGACCGTACTTTCAGTTGAAAAAGATAATAAGAGAATAAAATTAAAATTCTAGAAGATTTGCCCAATATACTGAACGTATAGTTTGTGTTAAAAAGCAGACATTCCCCAGTTTTTAGAAAGCTAATAGTACTAATAAATGTAGACTAATAAAACTAATAAATGTAGTAGAATAATATAATCCCACTAAATTTTATTTCCAAAGATCTACAATGTTTTGTCTTCTTACTATGTGCCAACATCTACGCCAAACCCTTTGTGTGATTTACCCTGCAGAATACTCACAACTTTATAAAGAATAGATTATTACTAACACTTACACTTGAGAATATCTAGCCTTGTTAGAAAGGCTGAATGATGCTTAATATTATACTTATGCCCTGTTTAACCTTGGGTCCCTGAAATCCCTAGGGGATCTGTGAATGGCTCCAGGAGATCCACCATCCTTCTGAATTTATCTGTGTGCATGTACATTTTTCTAGAGGGACTCCGTATAATTTTAAGCAAATTTTGAAAGGAAACCATAATTTCCCAGAAGTCAAGAATCAATGCAATATCTGGGTTGATCAACAAGAGTTTGATGAAGACATTCAGAACTGAGAATCTAGTTGATTTTATTTGTGCAAACATTCCACATATCTACCTGATATTAGAGACAGTAGCTAGCCACCTTCCTTTGGATATATTTTTCTAATATGCATGACTTTATATCTAAAAATGTACAGAACCTCAAATGTATCTTCTACCTAAGTTGGAAGATGTTTTTCTGATGCCAAGTAAGACTTAGTCATAGACATTGCTAGATGTTATGTAACCTAGACTTGAAGTTCCAATAGGTATGCATCTGTTAATGCCATGAAATACAAAAATCTGTTGCATTTAATTATAAAAGAAATTCTTAAAACTGTTTCAGAAAATAAAGATCTCTAAGGAAAACACCATCATCATTAAATAAAATATAAATATGTCAAATAAACACCGTTCACTTTAATATATGCACTTGGCAAGAATAGCAGGCATAAACGTAAGACTGATTTCTCCCACCATCCCTAACAATGAATTTCATGATAGACACACAAGTCTGCTGGTGATTTTCTCACATAAATTTTTACATTACTCATATCAACTTTAGTCAGTTTCAACAATATTATTGGTGCTATTTGTACTGTTTTTCAATGAATTGGCCATTTTTTAGTTTAACTCTGTGTCCTTCATCCTACACTCTACCTCTAATTGTTAGAAATAAATCACAATATCAGATATTTGCTACTGATAGAATTTCAAAGGTACACTCAATGCCAACTTATAGACAGTTTTAATACTGTATTCTAAGTACAGATCATTCTTTTACTAACACACAAACCCACAACCCTCTTTGCCCTGATGGGTATTCTATTTCATTTCTGCTTAATGGTACTTTTTATCACTCTGTTCATTAGGATAATCATCCTGGAACCACTAAAATGAAACACACTAAATGAAATGCTGCAGGGGACACATTACCAATATTTCTAATTAAAGATACTGCTGACCATAAGCTAATTGGAGTAAGCAACATTTTAGGCATGATACAGAAACTATAAAAATATAAATTACTAGGATTAAAGATAGTGTGTTATTTGAAACTATCAGGCTATATAAGGTATGTTTACATTGAATTAAAGATAATATTGGGTTGGATTCGTTTCAGTGGAATTTTATTTTATTTTTTTAATTATCTAATTCCTGGAAAAGACCACACTTGGCAGAGTCAATATTTAGATCCAAGAAGGAATAGACATTACATCCACAATCCTCATCCCTCTTTTTTCCCCCTTTGCCTCTGTAAGTTAAATGGAGAATTGAAATATTATCTCATTGATACAAGAAACGTTTAAACCTTCACTTAAATGACTCAAGTGAAGATTTTTTTTTTTCCTGCTTGAATGAATTTATTTTGTTTTTGATGGAGATGTCATTGCTAATGTCCAGGGTGAGGGGTAATATAAGCAAATGAATGAATACTCACCTTTTTACATTTTTCTAGACAATAACTGAATAAATCTTTCCTATTTTAACTTGAGAATGTAATTGTAGAATATATTAAGTCTTAGTCTGGAAACTAAAAGTTAACCCTTTGGAAAATAGAAGGATGGAAGAAGGGCAATTCTGACCATAGAGGTCAGGTCAAAAAACAGGCCTTGTTTGTCAGGGGCATGCTCTGTGACATCAAACACTAGCTCCAGGGAAGAGAGAAAATATTTCCTACAAGACACTAGGAAGAATATGTTTGTCTAAAGCTAAAATCAGAAGTCTTTAACTGAATTCTAAAGCAGAATGAAACTTTTGAGATATAACAGTAAACTCAGAACTATATAGAAATATTTTCATTTTCAAAATAAGAAAACCAATAAATGCAGAAAACTTTGTTCTAATGCAACCACTATTAAGCTTCATAAAAATCCTAGACACATATTTAAATATGTGATATGTAAGCATTTAGAGAAGCATATATGGATCAAAAAAGCCCAAATTGGTTCAATAAATACAAGACATGACAAACCCCCTCTCTCTTTTCTTCATTTATCTCTTTTCTTCTTCAATAATAATAAAAATTTAAAACAAAAGAATAAGAAGAAGGAGAAAGAGGAGGAGGAGGAGGAGGAGGAGGAGGAGAGGGAGAAGAAGAGAAAGAAAATGATCTGTCTGATAGATACATAGAAATTTTTAAAAATATACTGATTTTATGTACAGTGAATAAGATGGGTAAATATCAGTTAGAACTCATAGAACAAAAGTATATTTAAAGTTGGTGGAATAAAGATTTTCAAAGATTACTATGAATGAAAGAATTATTGAAAGAAAGGTAATATGTTGGATTCTCGAGACAGGTAGCACAGTATTACTAAGGGCAATGTACTAAACCACATGAAACAAATAAGAAGAGATATTAGTGACTGTCTGCATTTAGGTAACCAAAAAATTACCTAAGTATGGGAGAGAGGAATCAAGGTTGGACAATAGTTCAGTTAAAGGGGAAAGAAGGGCGGGGCCATGGCAAGAAGCCGGAAGCAGCCGCGGCCCCACCTAGGAGACAGGGCGGGCGTTAAAACTCTTGTGGCATTATCCTTCACTGGGGCTACTGGGCTGACTTTTCTTATGCTGGGATGTGCCTTAGAGGATTACGGTGTTTACTGACCCTTGTTTGTCCTGATATTACACGTCATCTCTCCCATCCCCTATTTCATTGCCAAACGAGCAACGTATGACGCCTATGCAGGAAGTAGTGCCTGTTGGGAACTGGCTTATTTTTTCACTACCGGAATTGTTGTTTCTGCCTTTGGATTTCCTGTTATTCTTGCTCGTGTGGCTGTGATCAAATGGGGAGCCTGTGGCCTGGTGCTGGCAGGCAATGCAGTGATTTTCCTTACAATTCAAGGTTTTTTTCCTTGTATTTGGAAGAGGAGATGATTTAGCTGGGAGCAGTGGTAGCACGTGCTTTATTCTGAAAAAATGCACTTAATTTCTTAGAATTCATACTGTATGTATATGTGTGCACATGTGGCCTTTTACTATGAAATTTCATATGCGGTTTTTTTATACCTTTGTAATCATGTTCACTTTAAGGAGAACTACATGGGGAAAAGGTTAGTTTTATTCCCAGCCAGTAGATCTCTCCATTTACTCAAGTTGAATTATGTTATTTGTTTAGCTGTTCATATAGTCACGGTGCTCTCAGAAAATATGTTAACACAGTCTTGTAGACAGTTGCTCACTCAGTGTGCTGCATCTCCACCTTTTCCCCGGGGATGTGCTTGAGTGGGCACATAGCACTGGGGCTGTCTCAGCTCTGCTCAGGACTTCCAAGAAATACCTGTGGCCCAGAGAGACAGAGGCGGCTCCCTCTTTATGTTGCGGACTCTTGCTTCTCCAAGTGTGGTCCATAGACCAAGAGCATTAGCATCTCGAAGCGTGGTGCATAGGAGCTTATTACAAATGCAGAGTCTGGGGCCCCATCCTCAACCTAATATATTTTGATGAGATCCCAAGTGAATTGCATGCACATTAAAGTCTGAGAAGCGCTGTCATGAAGGAAGAAGCATTGCCTTCCCCTTGGCTGAACCCCTTAGCCTCTCTGGGCATTAGCTGCTTGTAAAAACTGTTTCCCCTGCCCCTCATATGTTGAGGCCTACTTCAGACTATCCTTGGTATTTGTGAAATGTCCAAATCTATAATTTATAGCCTGTTCCTCAAATTTGTGAAGTGTTCTCAGTAGGGAGCAGCTATGGCTTCACATTGTCTGAAAGGCAGTGGCTGCCTTCACAGTGCTGGGGGGACAGATCCCCCACTGGGAGGCAGGGGAGGGAGGCTGGGCTGGAACTGGCCCCTGCTTTAGCAGGATGGGGAAGAATGGATAAGTAATGCTGTTTAATTTCCCTTCATAGTCTGACATTTCTCCCCAGCTCCTTCCCTATGCTTCTCCCCACACACCCTCACCAGCCCCTCCAGCCCCCCAAACACACACACTCCCAGCAGTTCCCATTTGCCCTAACTTTTTCATGGCTCGGCTTCTCCTTCCTATAGAGACGTGGAGCCAAGTAAGCAAGCAGAGGGTGAGCTGCTTAATCTTATTTACATGTGATATACTTATTGTCTTTCATGCCCTGTAGGACTTCAAAAAAAAATTATATATATATATATATATATATATATATATATATATATAAAACACTTTATGCCACTTTTAAATGAGTCATTGAGAATTCATTTCATGCTGGGTCCTGTAATCATAGGTTTTCTAGATCAACTTTTTGTCCAAGACCTATCGAGAAAGGGAAATATGGGAACTAGAACCACGTGTAGAATATAAGCAATGATTTTAAAGCATTGTTAATGTGTGATAACTGACATACATTGAAAACACTGAAACCTTGAAGTTTGTAACTCCTTCATATTCTGTAATGATGCTGGGATCAGAAGACAAGAGTAATACCTAAAAGGATAATGTGCAAAGTGATATTTTAGCCTTGTGCATGATTTTATGTTTTCAATGTACTATGTATGTATAGAACTGTTAAAGTTGTTATTTCCAATATGTATATTAGAAAAATTATATAGACACTTTATAATTTTAACAAGCATTTTTAATAACACTTGCACTTACTGTATTGTAATAAATTTCACTTTTAACAGAAAAGTTTAATTTTAAAAGTTTTTATTCTGATGTCACCTTGCTTAAAAGGTAACAAAAATATGAAAATTTCTTGGTGTTCTGAAATGTGCGGTTGTGAGCAATAATCTGTCCTGCATTAGAATAATAGCAATAAGTTGTAAGATACCATTTTGGATGTGTAGTTGGCTTGGAATAGCTTATCTTTTCCTAAGATGGAGATACTGTTTAATTTATACTACCTTTTGCAAAAATGCCCTTGTTGCTTATACACATTTAAATAACCAAGGTAGCCTTAATGTGTAGCCTTAAAGCATTGCCTCTTGAGTGTATTTCCAGAATGATATAAAGTACTTGCATATAGAATATTTGTAGTTATTCCCTACTAATGGAATGGTTTATCAAAGTGATAGATTATTGGATTTTCTATATGTCTGAAACAGAGGCATTTATTCTACAGCACCTAAGTATCATTAAAGTAATAAATGTCTGTAGGGAAAATAAATAAATAAAGGGGAAAGAAAATAAGCACTGTACGGATTATAGGTTCCCTCAGTGGGGAGGTGGTTAACACAAAGTGAATTATGGGAGTCTGAACAAGGGTGTTGATGGTTTCTCTTCACTCCTCCAGCTCAACTACTTTCAGGTTATTACCCTCGGTATTTTTACATTAATATAAAATACATTTTTTAAATGATAGGAATGGATTTAGTGGAGAGGAGCTTCATGTTAAGCACTCCAGTTTATTAATTAAAAATTAACTTGTTTGATTTTGTATTACTTATTTCAGTTGATAATCTCTTAAAGTAGCACATCTACTTATTACACACATACATTATTTTTTATGCATTACAAAAGATAACCTAGTTTTCTTTTGGCAATGATCGCAGAGAAGTTAAAGTTTAACTCGACAAAATCATTACTGTTATAAAAAGGGAAGCATTTGGTCTAATCAGAAGGTTTTACAGAAAATAAATATTTCTTTCACAAATTCATCTCTTGATATATGCTGCATGGCAAAACAAAATTAAGTCAACAAACTTATAACTTCCTAGGTACAAAACATTTTGAGAGCTACATTATAGTTAAAAAGAACTCTTGGAAGTCAATTCTTCATGGGTCTCACTCACGCTTATGTATATCTTGTAAGCAGAAGCACTGACTGCCTTTGTTCTGGGCTATCATTTCAAGAATGTTTACATAGTGAACAGACATGGAAAACAGAAACAATATCTTTCTCTCAAGTTTAATGTTCCTCTTGGGTGACACAATGCATTGTGTGTGCTGATGTCACTTGTCCCCTCTTCATGTCACCCTGAACAAATTGGAGACTGGGGAATAGGCAAAGGAAAATGCTGATATTCTGGCTATTGCTATTGTGGTAAGTAATAGAGTTCTTTGTCTCTGACTGAGAAGGCCTGTGTCTTCTGCCAGCATCCATGAAACTGTGGCAGGCTTACTTGTTAGCTGGAAAGTAAGGTAGAATCCCAGACCCTTCACAGCTCTCAGGAACATATAAAACAGAACTGCTGCCTTTAAAAGGGGGTCAGTCTACTTAGGGAGAACACTGATGGAATAAATCAGAGCATACATATAAAAAATAAAACATTTCATAGCACATAAAATTTGATCCAAAACATATGAAATATTAATTCGAATGTGATCTTCTGAATAAATTAATGTTAAAACTTTTAATTCTAAGATGATTTACTTATAATAGTGATTCCTTAACTCAGTTATATAAATCTTTGGAGAGCTACGTATAGTGAAAGGCTACTGTCAAATGTACAGTCTTCTAATTAAAAAAAAAAAAAAAGTCCATATTTTCTGAAACCACCCCCAAAGGAAGATAATATATACATAATTAACCATAGCTTCTTACAAATACCTCTCCCAGGGCTGCTGGTATTTAAAATTCCACAAATTGAAAGCATTTTCCATTAAAAAATAATAACCCTAGAAGGCTATAATAAGAAAGATCAATAATAACAAGTGTTGGTCTGGAGAAATTGGAATCATCGTATACTGCTGGTGGCAATGTAAAGTTGTGCAGACAGTTTGGAAAACAGTTTGAATGTTCTTCAAAAAGTTCAAACATAAAATTGTTTTCATATGATTTAGCAATTCCACTCCTCGTTATACATCCAAGAGAATTCAAAGCACGTATCCACACACAAAAAGACTTGTACATAAATGTTAATATTAGCATTATTCATAATAGCCAAAAAGCAGGAAAAAAGTCTACCAATTAATGAATGGATAAACCAAATATGGGATGTCCACATAATGGGAAATTATTTGGCAATAAAAAGGAATAAAATACTGATACATGCTGCCACATGTAACAATGAACCTTGAGAATATTATACTAAGTGAGAGAAACCAGTCACAAAAGAGAGCATATTGTATTGATATTATTCTATTTATATATGCATTATATTGTATTGCACTATTCCATTTAAAAATGTCCAGAATAGAGAAATCCATAGAATCAGAAAGTAAATTAGTAGTTGCAAGGTAGCCTTCCCTGACCCCTTTCCTAAAAAGTGGGTTAGTCTCTTCCTAAGTGACTCATAGCCTCTATATTTATCTCTATTGTGTATTTTCTACATGGTGCTACAAATGCCTTTAAGCAATTTGAGTACTGAGACTGTTTCATGTTATGCTGCCGAATCTTCACTATTTAAAACCATTCATTCATTCAATACATAGTTTTGAGTAGCTACTATATGCCAAGCAATAAGGACACAGCATAAACAAATCAAGATTTCTGCTTTGTGGAATTTATATTGTAATAGGATACATAGTAAGTTCTCAACAAGGATTTGTTTAATAGAAGAATGAATGTGAAAACTATTTTTTTAAATCTTAGAATCAACTGACAATCCATAAAAGAAGGACTACATTTACAATAAAATGCTAAAAGGAAGTGAACACTTTGTCTTTCTGAGTTTATACTTCTCAGGGTCTAACAGATTCAATAATAATTTTGACCAACACATGGATGTCAACCCTCTTACTAAATTTATTCCATCACACAGTATTAAAAGCATCATTCTAGATTTAATTAATCCCATTCACAAATAGTGATAAGAAGCATTCAAGCCATTAAAATGAAAGTGATAACCCAGAGGCAAAATAAAAATCTACTTGGATGATCTGCATAATTAAACTTACATTACCTCTAAAATAACAAAACATGTAGAGTGTGCATTCAGTACTTAGTTATAAAGTAATCTAGTTAGGGACTTATAAACATCCTATTAAAATTAATTATAGTACTAACTGATTTAATGCAATATGTAAAACCACAATTGTTTCAGCACTTATGGCATAACGATGCTTCATCTACAGTGAGTGAAGCCAACATACATACACAATTCATTAAGTGCGTTTTGTTAACTTGAATGTAGTCATGATTAGCCATCTCTTATGTAGTAAAATAAGATTAGCATATTGGGATTATCAATTTTATTTTTCTGTAATCTGCTAAGATTGGGAATTCGATTAAATAAACTGTATGGCTCTTTTAAATCTACAATCTATGATTCTATAAATTCAGTTGAGCTATTCTGACCTATATGTTTTCACATTTTAGAAGTACATATTTTTTTTAGGATAGCATTTTTAGCACTTTCTTCTGCAGACCACTATTGTCCTACAAAAATATTAAAAACTGGTTTATAGTGGGGAGAAGGGGAAGTCAAAGAAATTTGGGTAATATTAGATTTAAAAAGTTAAAGTGGTTAATTTATTGAATGATTTCTCAGATCCTTATCATCTGACAGATTCTCAAGTAGGGGAAGAGAGTATCCCGTTCAACTATAGGATCCCTTTTTTTTTTTTTTTCTTTTAAACATACCCATAGGCATTCCACAAAACTCACTTTGGGGGGCTTCCCTGGTGGCACAGTGGTTGAGAATCCGCCTGCCAATGCAGGGAACATGGGTTCGATCCCTGTTCCAGGAAGATCTCACATGCCATGGAGCAACAAAGCCCGTGCACCACAACTACTGAGCCTGCGCTCTACAGCCCGCAAGCACAACTACTGAGACCGCATGCCACAACTAGTGAAGGCCCCGTGCCTAGAGCCCGTGCTCCGCAACAAGAGAAGCCACCGCAGTGAGAAGCCCACGCATCGCAACGAAGAATAGCCCCTGCTCGCCGCAACTAGAGAAAGCCTGCGAGCAGAAACGAGGACCCAACGCAGCCAAAAATTAATTAATGAATTAATTAATTTTAAAAAACCCCTCACTGTGGTACACTGCTGATTTATCTGAAAATTTTCTAAGTAGAAAATATTGAACATAAATCTTTTACAATACTTATTCTCTTTAGACTATAATAAATTTAAGCTTCAATAGGTGCGGTTTTATGATTTAGACGAGAGTCGCAAACCTTTCTGTAGAGGCCAGAGAGTAAGTATTTTTGTTGGACATATGGTCTCTGCTCTGACTACTCAACTCATCTGTATCATGAAAGTAGCCATAGACATTAAGTAAATGAATGGGCATAGTTATGTTAGAATAAAACTTATTTTCATAAACAAGAGGTGGGCCATAGTTTGCCAATCTCTGTTTTAAACAGTGGAAATTGATTCCAAAATAAAAGTTTAAATCTGTTGTAAGAAACTACATTAAGCTATCTGTTGACAGCTAAGAATAAATTAATTATGGTTCTATTTAATTCAGATTTCTGGCCTTAAAATATCCTTTTAAATCAATCTTAATATTATATGGTTTGCTCAAAAAGTGATACTTTCTTATAAACATAGGTCATTGTGTTGTTGGACTATTGGTCTTTTCTGAATTCAGTAAAGAACAGGAGAACAGATGGCGACGTTTTATATTAAATGTTAATATATTCCAAGTTAGATGTACACTAGGTTTAAGAGTTCCCATTATGTTCCCAAAACATCATATTAAAAAAAAAAAAAAAAGATTCCTGTCTACAAATGTTTATTTCACAAGCAAGAGGATTTTTGCCTTAGACCACCTGGCATGTGTGTACACTTCAAACCCTTCACTTCTTAAAGATGTATGAAATAATGTCATATTGTTTCATGAACCATTTGAAAAGATTTATTCACATTTTATTTCATTTATTTATCTATTTTTATCTAGGACTCTTTCCTTGAACCATTTTCAGCTCTTATCCAAACAGCATGCTTTTATCCTGGAAGGTGGAAAAATATAACAGTACTTCAGTTCTCTAAGGTGCTCCCCTCCTGTGGTACTGATAAGAGCTGCTACTGAAAACATTTAAGATTCTGTATCAAAGATAGGACAAGACACAGCAGTTAGTCTAAGAGAAGGGCAAGTGAGCAGTATGGTAGTAAGCGGGTTAATAGGAAAACTAGGGCACTGAGGAGGATCATCCTTCAAAATAGAGCAATCTCATCACACTGACAGGTGCCATCAAAATTCTTACAACTGGGCTGTTGCTGGCAGTACCCACTGCCGTCTCACTGTCCCAAATCTGCGGTCACCTGTTGCTCCACAAATGAGATAGATGTTAAACAGAAACTTACACTCTGCTATTCTTTGAACCTTATTCACACTAAATTTTACAAATCAATTATATTCTATGACAAAAAAAGGAAGTTATTAATTTCTAACCATTTAAACCAGACCATTTATATTTTTGCAAGCTCATTCAAGAGAAGGAAAACACTGCCTATACTACTTACAGCTCTAGAATATTATCCTTACAGATATTCAGTAAACAAATATACTGAGAAATTAAAATGTATTTTCTATTAAACAGAGTACTTAAAACATATGACTAAACTAATAGTTGACTCTATGATTTAAGCACTTTACATGCTAAGAAGCAATTGTCAGGAATGTTTGAGTTATATATGGTGATATTTCAAGGTGATGGTTTCATTGCAACAAGCATTGTTTTTTGGTCAGCAAGTGTCCCGATGTAAAATAACAACTACTGATAAAAATAAATGTTCTACATACACTGCAGTTATGAAACTTGGTCCACTAGAATTATTCTCCCTCCACCAGGCTGTGGATGTGAATGTGACTAATTTGGCAGGATGCCATTCTATTTTTTAAAATAAACTTCTTGATATCAAGTTTAAAAAATTATTATTAAAAATTGGTATATTTGTTTTAGAAGAAGATTGCTATGAATCAACTCTAATAAATATAGTTTTTTTGAAATTTAAAGATTCACATATTTGAGAAATTATTAAGTGAAAAAATATTTTTAGAAAAATTGTTAAAATGCTAAATCTATTTGTTACTAAACTTATGTATATGGAAGAAATATATCTTGTATTTGTCTGCTTTTTCCTTTCCAACTAAAATTTGAATTGTCAAATAAAACTAAAATAATTGTACTGCATAAAAAACAACTATAAACATATTAATGTTTTAAATCACTACCTGGGAAAAGAACTGCATCAACAAATTTACTTTAAGAATGCATAAGAAAAAATTTATTCCACCCTATAATTATGGGAGGCTTAGAACAATAGACACTAAATTATATTTTATTAAATTGACCTAAAATATAAGATGCTGGCAAAGTGTCTCTACCCTGAATTAAAATATAGGTTGTTCAGGATAAAATCTATTGGATTTTTTTAAAACATTTTCTGTAATTTTAAAAATGAGGTATTTTCATAAGTAATGCCTTATATGATAAAGAGTAACTTTTATTAATTCGACATCTTTTACCTGTCATAAATAAGAAATATTACATAGAAAAAAGATGGAGATTCTAAAAACAACATTGCTTAAAATTTCATAATTTAATAATACTGACATTTCATCAGATTCAGTGTCCTGATGCAGAGTTGCTATACTCTGTAAAATGGAAAGCATGGTAGGCAAAGAAATGTAGTTAAACTGAATGTATATAACTGAATAATATGTCTTTGGCAGTTTCATTAACATGTAAAGCTTTACATAAAGGTCTCCAGTATATTAGTAAATATATAATTTCTGAATATCTAGAAAGAAGAGATTGCTAAAATATAGGATGAACTCACTCTGAAAGACTCTAAATGTCCTTTTTAAAAAAATTTTTCATAAAACTATTTAATTGGATAAAAAGGATGCTGTAGATGCTGTACCTAGGGGTTTCAGCCAGAAATTTGATATTTTCTTGTCATGTGATATCTTTGTGGACAAAATGGAAAAATGAGACCCAAATGATAAAACAATAAGGAAAATTTCTATGTTATTGAGTGCTGGTGTTGACATGTCAAGCCAGAGAAAGGCCTCTATTGCTGTAGTTCTTAGATTGTGGAGAAAGGGGGAAATGCATATCAGAAACACAGAGACTACTTTTCAAAACATACATGCCAGGGCCACCTTGTTGGGCAACAACATAACCCTAAATTTGTGTACACAAAATATCAGAGCTTTAAATGTTCATTGATGACAATAATATAAAATATGTAAATAAATGAAGAAATTTACCAGGTTTATGACCTGACAGACACAACACTTTTACCATTTCAAATCTGCCAAAACTGCGCTGTATATTCAACACAATCCCAATCAAAATCCTAATGGGCTATGTTGTAGAAATTGGCAAGTTTATTCTAAAATTTATACTGAAAATCGAACGTCATTAAAAGGTCAACATAATTTTAAAAGATAAAAAGAAATTTGGAGTACTAACATTTCTTCATTACAAGACTTACAAGAAGCCAGTGTAATCAACATAGCTATACTGCTGTAAGAATAAACAAATGGATGACTAAAACAGAATACAGCCCAGTTAATAGACTGACCCTTATATGATTAATTAATTTTCAACAATGGTGCCAAGGCAAGTAAATAATGAAAGCAAAATCTTTCCACCAAATCTTATTGGCCAACTTGACAGCCACAAAGGAAAAAAAAAATACAAAACTTGCTTTACACTTATTGTGTCAATAAGCACATAAGATGCTCAAAATTATTGATTACAAGAGAAATGCAAATTAAAACTACACTGAGGGGAGATTTGTTCAAGATACCAGAGTAGAAGGACATGCTCTCACTCCCTCTTGAAAGAACACTGGAACCACAACTAACTGCTAAACAATCATCTACAGGAAGACACTGGAACTCACCAAGAAAGATACACCACATCCAAAGACAAAGGAGAAGCCACAATGAGACGGTAGGAGGGGCACAATCACAATAAAATCAAATCCCATAACTGCTGGGTGGGTGACTCACAAACTGGAGAACACTTATACCACAAAGGTCCATCCACTGGAGTGAAGGCTCTGAACCCCACGGCAAGATTCCGAATCTGGGGGTCTGGCAATGGGAGGAGGAATTCCTAGAGAATCACACTTTGAAGGCTAGCAGGATTCGATTGCAGGACTTCGACAGGGCTGGGGGAAACAAAGACTCCACTCTTGGAGTGCACACACAAAGTAGTGTGCGCATCGGGACCCAGGGCAAGGAGCAGTGACCCCATACGGGACTGAACCAGACCTACCTGATACTGTTGGAGGGTCTCCTGCAGAGGGAGGGGGTCACTCTCTCTCATGGTGAGGACAAGGAAACTGGCAGCAGAAGTTCTGGGAAGTACTCCTTGGTGTCAGCCCTCCCAGAGTCCACCATTAGCCCCAACAAAGAGCCTGGGTAGGCTCCAGTGTTGGGTCGCCTCAGGCCAAAAAACCAACAGAGAGGGGATCCAGCCCCACCCATTAGCAGACAAGCAGATTAAAGTTTTACTGAGCTCTGCCCACCAGAGCAACACCAGCTCTACCCACCACCAGTCCCTCCCATCAGGAAACTTCCACAGATCTCTTAAATAGACTCATCCACCACAGGGCAGACAACAGAAGCAAGAAGAACTACAATCCTGCAGCCTGTGGAACAAAAACCACATTCAGAAAGAGAGACAAAATGAAAAGTCAGAGGACTATGTACCAGATGAAGGAATAAGATGAAAGCCCAGAAAAACACTAAATGAAGTGGAGAAAGGCAACCTTCTAGAAAAAGAATTCAGAATAATGATAATGAAGATGATCCAGGACCTCGGAAAAACAATGGAGGCAAAGATCGAGAAGATGCAAGAAATGTTTAACAAAAATCTAGAAGAATTAAAGAACAAACAAAGAGAGATGAACAATACAATAACTGAAACGAAAACTAAACTAGAAGGAATCAATAGCAGAATGCCTGAGGCAGAAGAACGGATAAGTGACCTGGAAGACAGAATGGTGGAATTCACTGCCATGGAACAGAATAAAGGAAAAAGAATGAAAAGAAATGAAGACAGCCTCTGGGACAACATTAAACGCAACAACATTCTCATTCTAGGGGTCCCAGAAGGAGAAGAGAGAGAGAAAGGACATGAGAAAATACTTGAAGAGATCATAGTCGAAAACTTCCCTAACATGGGAAAGGAAATAGCCACCCAAGTCCAGGAAGCAGAGAAAGTCCCAGGCAGGATAAACCCAAGGAGAAACATGCCAGGACACATAGTAATCAAATTGGCAAAAATTAAAGACAAAGAAAAATTATTGAAAGCAACAAGGGAAAAATGACAAATAACATACAATGGAACTCCCAACAGGTTAACGGCTGATTTCTCAGAAGAAACTCTACAAGCCAGAAGGGAGTGGCATGATATATTTAAAGTGATGAAAGGGAAGAACCTACAACCAAGATTACTCTACCCGGCAAGGATCACATTCAGATTCAATGGAGAAATCAAAACCTGTACAGACAAACAAAAGCTAAGAGATTCAGCACCACCAAACCAGCTCTACGACAAATGCTAAAGGAACTTCTCTAAGTGGGGAACACAAGAGAAGAAAAGGACCTACAAAAACAAACCCAAAACAATTAAGAAAATGCTCATAGGTACATACATATCGATAATTACCTTAAACGTGAATGGATTAAATGCTCCCACCAAAAGACACAGGCTGGATGAATGGATACAAAAACAAACCCCATATATATGCTGTCTACAAGAGACTCACTTCAGACCTAGGGACACATACACACTGAAAGTGAGGGGATGGAAAAAGATACTCCATGCAAATGGAAATCAAGTGAAAGCTGGAGTACCAATACACATGTCAGATAAAATAGACTTCAAAATAAAAAATGTTACAAGAGACATTACAAGAAAGGACACTATAATGATCAAGGGATCAAATCAAGAAGAAGATATAACAATTATAAGCACATATGCATGCAACATAGGAGCACCTCAATACATAAAGCAACTGTTAACAGCTATAAAAGAGAAAATCAACAGTAACACAATCATAGTAGGGGACTTTAACACCTCACTTACACTAATGGACAGATCATCCAAACAGAAAATTAATGAGGAAACACAAGCTTTAAATGACACAGTAGACCAGATAGATTTAATTGATATTTATAGGACATTCAATCCAAAAACAGTAGATTACACTTTCTTCTCAAGTGCACATGAAACTTTCTCCAGGATAGATCACATGCTGGGTCACAAATCAAGCCTCAGTAAATTTAAGAAAATTGGAATCATATCAAGCATCTTTTCTGACCACAACACTATGAGATTAGAAATCAATTACAGGGGAAAAAAATGTAAAAAACACAAACACATGGAGGCTAAACAATACGTTACTAAATGACCAAGAGAACACTGAAGAAATCAGAGGAAACGAAATAATACGTAGAGACAAATGACAATGAAAACATGACGATCCAAAACCTATAGGATGTGGCAAAAGCAGTTCTAAGAGGGAAGTTTATAGCTATACAAGCCTACCTCAAGAAACAAGAAAAATCTCAAATAAACAATCTAAACTTACACTTAAAGGAACTAGAGAAAGAAGAACAAACAAAACCCAAAGTTAGCAGAAGGAAAGAAATAAAGATCACAGCAGAAATAAATGAAATAGAAACAAGGAAAACAATAGCAAAGATCAATAAGATGAAAAGCTGGTTCTTTGAGAAGAGAAACAAAATTGATAAGCCATTAGCCAGACTCATCAAGAAAAAGAGGGAGAGGACTCACATCAATAAAATTAGAAATGTAAAAGGAGAAGTTACAAAGCAAACTGCAGACATACAAAGCATCCTAAGAGACTACTACAAGCAACTCTATGTCAATAAAATGGACAACCGGGAAGAAATGGACAAATTCTTAGAAAGCTATGACCTTCCAAGACTGAACCAGGAAGAAATAGAAAATATGAACAGACCAATCACAAGTAATGAAATTGAAATTGTGATTACAAATCTTCCAGCAAACAAAAGTCCAGGACCAGATGGCTTCACAGGTGTATTCTATCAAACATTTAGAGAAGAGCTAAAACCCATCCTTCTCTAATTCTTCCAAGAAATTGCAGAGGAAGGAACACTCTGAAACTCATTCTATGAGGCCACCATCACCCTGATACCAAAAACAGACAAAGATAGTACAAAAAAGAAAATTACAGACCAATATCACTGATGAATATAGATGCAAAACTCCTCAACAAAATACTAGCAAACAGAATCCAACAACATATTAAAAGGATCATACACCATGATCAAGTGGGATTTATCCCAGCGATGCAAGGATTATTCAATATACTCAAATCAACCAATGTGATATACCATATTAACATATTGAAGAAGAAAAACAATATGATCATCTCAATAGATGCAGAAAAAGCTTTTGACAAAATTCAACACCGATTTATGATAAAAACTCTCCAGAAAGTGGGCAAAGAGGGAACCTACCTCAACATAATAAAGGTCATATACGACAAACCCACAGCAAACATCATTCTCAATGGTGAAAAACTGAAACATTTCCTCTCAGATCAGGAACAAGACAAGGATGTCCACTCTCACCACTATTATTCAACATAGTCTTGGAAGTCCTAGCCACGGCAATCAGAGAAGAAAAAGAAATAAAAGGAATACAAATTGGAAAAGAAGAAGTAAAACTGTCACTGTTTGCAGATGACATGATATTATATATAGAGAATCCTAAAGATGCCACCAGAAAACTACTAGAGCTAATCAATGAATCTGGTAAATTGCAGGATACATAACTAATGCAGAGAAATCTCTTGCATTCCTATACACGAATGATGAAAAATCTGAAAGAGAAATTAAGGAAACACTCCCATTTACCATTGCCACAAAAAGAATAAAATACCTAGGAATAAAGCTACCTAAGGAGACAAAAGAACTGTATGCAGAAAACTATAAGACACTGATGAAAGAAATTAAAGGTGATACCAACAGATAGAGAGATATACCATGTTCTTGGATTGGAGGCATCAATATTGTGAAAATGACTATACTACACAAAGCAATCTACAGATTCAATGCAATCCCTATCAAATTACCAAAGGCATTTTTTACAGAACTAGAAGAAAAAAATCTTAAAATTTGTATGGAGACACAAAAGACCCCAAATAGCCAAAGCAGTCTTGAGGGAAAAAAACGGAGCTGGAGGAATCAGACTCCTTGACTTCAGACTATACTACAAAGCTACAGTAATCAAGACAATATGGTACTGGCACAAAAACAGAAACATAGATCAATGGAACAAGATAGAAAGCCCAGAGATAAACCCATGCACCTATGGTCAACTAATCTATGACAAAGGAGGCAAGGATATACAATGGAGAAAAGACAGTCTCTTCAATAAGTGGTGATGGGAAAACTGGACAGCTACATGTAAAAGAATGAAATTAGAACACTCCCTAATACCATACACAAAAATAAACTCAAAATGGATTGGAGACCTAAATATAAGACTGGACACTGTAATATTCTTAGAGGAGAACATAGAACACTCTTTGACATAAATCACAGCAAGACCTTTTTTGATCCACCTCCTAGAGTAATGGAAATAAAAACAAAAATAAACAAATGGGACCTAATGAAACTTAAAAACTTTTGCACAGCAAAGGAAACCATAAACAAGACAAAAGGACAACCCTCAAAATGGGAGAAAATATTTGCAAACAAATCAATGGACAAAGGATTAATCTCCAAAATATATAAAAGCTCATGCAGCCCAATATTAAAAAAACAAACAACCCAATCCACAAATGGGAAGAAGACCTAAATAGATATTTCTCCAAAGAAGACATACAGATGGCCAAGAAGCACATAAAAACCTGCTCAAAATCACTAATTATTAGAAAAATGCAAATCAAAACTACAATGAGGTATCATCTCACACCAGTTAGAATGGGCATCATCAGAAAATCTACAAACAGCAAATGCTGGAGAGGGTGTGGAGAAAAGGGAACCGTCTTGCACTGTTGGTGGGAATGCAAGTTGTTACAGCCACTATGGAGAACAGTATGGAGGTTTCCTAAAAAACTAAAAATAGAATTACCATATGACCCAGTGATCCCACTACTGGGCATATACCCAGAGAAAACCATAATTCAAAAAGACACATGCACCCCAATGTTCATTGCAGCACTATTTACAATAGCCAGGTCATGGAAGCAACCTAAACGCCCATCAACAGATGAATGGATAAAGAAGAGGTGGTACATATATACAATGGAATATTACTCAGCCATAAGAAGGAACGAAATTGGGTCATTTGTTGAGACGTGGATGGATCTAGAGACTGTCATACAGAGTGAAGTAAGTCAGAAAGAGAAAAACAAATATCATATATTAACGCATATATGTGGAACCTACAAAAATGGCACAGATGAACCAGTTTGCAGGGCAGAAATTGAGACACAGATGTACAGAACAAACGCATGGACACCAAGGGGGTAAAGTGGCTGGGGGTGGGGGTGGTGGTGGGATGAATTGGGAGATTGGTATTGACATGTATACACTGATGTGTATAAAATGGATGACTAATAAGAACCTGCTGTATAATAAAATAAATAAAATAAAATTCAAAAATTCAAAAAAAGAGAGAAAAACTTAACAACAATAAAACCATACAACCTGATTCAAAATGAACAAAAGACTTGAACAGATATATGTCCAAAGAAGAGATACAAATGGCCAATAAGCACATGAAAAGAAGCTCAACTTCACCAATCATTAGGGAAATGCAAATCAAAACTGCAATGAGATACCACCTTTCACCCATTAGGATGGCTACTATCAAAAAGTAGAATATGAGTGTTTACAAGGACATGGAGAAATTGGGACCCTGGTGTACTACTGGTGGAAATTGGTACAGTCACTATGGAAAACAGTATGGTGTTTCCTCAAGTAATTAAAGATAGAATTACTATATGATCCAGCAATTCTGCTTCTGCAGATATACCCCAAAGAACTGAACGTAGGATCACAAAGAGATATTTGAGACCCATGTTCACCCATGTTCATAGCAGCACTATTCGTAATAACTAAACCATGGAAGCAACTCAAGGGTCCATCAGTGGATGAATGGATAAGCAAAATGTGGATATACATGCAATGGAATATTGTTCAGTCTTAAAAAGGAAGGAGATTCTGCAGTATGTTTATAACATGGATGAACCTTGGGGACATTATGCTAAATGAAATTAGCCAGTCAGAAAAAGGTACATACTGTATGATCCCACTTATATGAGGTACTTAGAATAGTCAAAATCATAAAGACAGAAAGTAGACTGGTGGTTACCAGGGGCTGGGGGCAAGGAATAACGGGGAGTTATTGTTTAATGGGTATAGAGCTTCAGTTTCACAAGATGAAAACAGTTATGGGGATGGACAGAGGTGATTTTTGCACAACGATGTGAATGTATTTGATACTGCTGAACTGTACACTTAAAAAATGGTTAAGATGGAAAAAAAATTGTTTATCATGAAATATATCAAATACAAAGTGTAAATAAAATACATATGTATAAAAAAAACTACAATGAGTACACAAATATTAGAATTTTAAAATAAAGACTGATGATAGAAGTGTTTCAATGATGTGGGGCAAGGAGACTACCAAACATTACTGGTGGGAGTGTAATATGGTACAACCACTGTGAAAATCAGATTGGCATTTTCTTATAAAGTTAAACATACACTTACTATATGACCCAGCAATTCTACTCCTAAGTGTTTGCTAAGGAGAAAGAAAACCTGTGTTTACGAAAAGACTTGTATGTGAGCATTCACCTCAAGTTGATTCAAAATAGCCCCAAAGTGGAAAAAATCAAAATGCCAATCATTTGAAGGATGGATAAGCAAACAGTGGCATGTGTGTATAATGGAATATATTGAGCAATAATCAGAAATGAATTAATGATACACACATCAACGCAAATAAATTCTAAAACCAAGCTGTGCGAAAGATGCCAGGCATGAAAGAATATATATGATCTTGTTTTTATGAGGTTTCTAGAGTAGACAAAATAAATTTATAATAATGGAAATTTGACCAGTAGTTTCCTGGGACAGATGGTGATGGGACTGACAGGAAAAGAACATGAGAGAACTTTTTGAGGTGATGGAAATATTCTATATCTTGTTTGTAGTGGTGGTTACACAGTTGTGCACATTTGCCAAAGCTCAACAAATTTTACATTTATAATGGGTGCTTTTTATCATATGTAAATGACACCTCAATAAAGTTGATTAAAATGTAAATATGGGATAGGTAATCCTAGCTTCGGTTCATTCCATGTGAAAAATTTCAGCTGGCTTTGCCTGGTTGCATGTTCAATTTGAGCTAGTTACCGAAAAAGATTTCTAAATGTGAGGCTGCCTGAATAGAAATGCAGTAACTACAGGACAAGAGTTAGTATCGCCATGGTCTGACACCAAGTGTCATATTATGTCCAACTCTGTGTGCCTTTAAGAAGGCACTCCACACTTTGGGAAGATGATGATGTTTTTCATGAGGGATCTCAAAAAGAATGTTCAAAGTAGTTGGAATTGCTTCTAGCTTGAGAGAGAGAAGAGAGAACTTGGGATCTTGCAGATGTTCTAGGATACTTAAAGGTTAATGTCGTAGAGACTGCTTGATCATATATTGATTTTCCTCTCTTCTTTATTAACAGAATCTCAATTTCATTGGGTATGACAGTGTGCCCAGGTATAAAAATTCTTTTCTCAATCATTTTAGCCAAGACCAATGAGACTTAAGCAAAAATTGTTGGGCAGAACTTTAAAGACTCTTGAAAGATCAGGCAGACTTTGTGGATGTGAGTATTTCCTCCCCTTCTGTCCCCATGGAGTACTGAAGTTATGGCTGCAACCTCAGCCTCCATCAGCAACCATGAAGAAAAGGCAGAGACTTTGGATCTATTATCTTTGAGACACTGAATTAATACCAAGCTTTCTATCGGACTTCTCATTTTGTGAGAAAAACAATCCCGCATTCGGACAAGTCCACTGGTGACGGGTTTCTGACATATGGAGAAAAACACAGAGTCCCTAACAGAAACTAGGTAGGTATGAAGAGTGCATGGATAAATTTACTTTGGCCTCAAAAAGCATAGTGTGAGTGAGCGACTGATAGATAGGTAGGTATTTGGTCAATATAAGGTAAAAATTAATAATAGAGCTTTACAAAAACTGAGCAGGTCTGCTAACAATGTAGTGACTGCTCAGCAGAGGCCATGGGGCAACATGTCAGCCATGTTAAATGAGGTCTACCTATAAAGCAGTGGATAAGAAATTATGTGAGCTAATTCCTAAGGGTTATTCCTTTAAATTCTACGATACTATGGCTGAGCTTTTTTTAGACTAATTGCTTTTGCCTATTTCATGTTGTGACAAGAATTTGGCCTAAGGAAGTAAAACTCTTTTACCTCAGTGTGGTAATATTTCTTATAAAAATTATTAGGAAACTAGAAGGAACATTTCTGTGAATGCAGTTTTCTAAAGGTCACATAAAACTTCCAGGTATAACAGATTTTGAAAGATGAATGACAGCCACTTTAGTGGTTATCAAATCATTTTCAAAGGACTTGTGCAGCACACAGAATGGTTTCTAAATAATATTATTCATAATATTAATTGATAGTCCCTTCAGAATTCTAAATTCAGCATTATACAAAGCTTTACAAATGAAGGGGAATTTTTAAGGTAGAGCTAAATGCAGAAAAAAGTAAGAAACAAATTACTGCCAAATGACTATACCTATTATCATGTGAAATTTTGTTAATATTGTCTAAGCTAAATCATCCTTTTGGGATACCTCATGCCATACTTTTCAAACTATCCTTCACCTTAAATGGTAAATATGGCCCAGTAATTCTCATTTTTAATTGGCAGTGTTGTCAGACATTTCAATGACGCTAGACATAATATTATGACATTGAGGGCCAGAGAGCAAGGGTTCTCTACTTGCTTTCAGCTGAAAGCAAAGAGGTTCTCAAAAGCTGTCAGCCTTTCTTCTTTATGTTCTGAAAGCTGCCTGAACTTGTCAGTTTGCTTGCATGGCACTTTTATGAAATAATGCAAGAAAAAAGTTATCAGAGTGTTCACACTTTTAAATGTTGTTCTTTTGTAATAGGGTAGAAATGTCACAGGACCATAGAATGCTGGAATCAGAAGAGTGTTTAGGTATCATTAATTCTAGTACCCCCATCCTACTTAGGAGGAAAGCTGGAGAGGCCAGAGGACCTCTCCAAGCCACACATGCAGTCAGTAACAGAGCCACTCTAAAAACTGCATGTGACTCTGAGCACCACTTGTCATCTTGCTCTTAACATGCAAATAGATAAAGCTAATTTTTACATAACCCTCTCTATTTATTGGCAATAATTGTAAATTCTAGTCCCTTTTTTTTAACCTTTAAAGCATAACATTAGAAGCAGCCATAGTTAATAATAATTTCAATTTTATGTAGAGTTTTATGGTTCACAAATATGTTTTGAAAAACATGTTTCCAATATTTCACTTTCTTACATTGGGTGCTTTAAAAAGAAATAAAACCCCCAAATCCATTCTATTAAAATTTCATATTGAAAGTCATGGGTAAGAATAATGGCAGATTCCTCCCATTATCTTTGCTCTTCTACTAACATAGCAACCAGATAAATGACTTCCCAGAGAAACAGATAGAATCACATAAGATAAAACATTTTTTTCCCCCATTCTGTTCAGGGTTGATGATGAAATATGTCTAAATATTGGAATAATCATTCCTTTATCGCTTGTAGTCAGGCTTACTTTGTGCAGTGGCAACATGATCAGGCAAGTAGCTCTCAGATGATATGTGACAATATTAAATTCAATCTTAGCAAGCAGCTCCTCAGTTTCACACTTATGGCGGCTGGATTAACCCAATTATTTTTTTGGAGGTTAAGGGAAACTACATTTGCAGGACATCATCTTTCATAGACCAGGAGCTAGGATTTTGTTATCTCAGTAGAATTTTATGAAGGCAAAAGGATCAGTTAGCTATTTATTAAATTTTAGCACAAATCAGATGAAGAGTTTTGAAGGAAGTAGATATGATTCCCTAACAATGCACTATGAGTTCTTCACTTTGCCCCTCAGAAATGTGTGAAGCTTGGAACTTTCATTTAGCACACCTTTCAGGTAAAATATTTCCAGTGTACCAGTTTCAAGCTCCTGGTTCTAGCAAAGAAGATGTATATCGGCTGCCATCCGTAAAAAAGACTTAACCAAAACCAATTAGAGATTCAAGTTCGTAAAATGTAACCATTTTCATTACAGTAGATTGCAAGTTTATTAGATATTTTAAAAAATTATAATAAATTCCTGTTAAAATACATCAGAGCCTCATCCCTGATCTTTATCTTTTGTAGCTCAGATTTTTTTTGACTGTACAATTTCAAATGCTCTATCCCATGCCACTCAGATGTATATCCACTTTTAGACCCACTGTTTTGATTTTTAGACTAAGAAAGATGACCATACAACATGTTATTTTGACTTGCTGGAATAAGGAAAACTCACAAAATCTAATTTACATAAATTTATCAGGGGTCATGGATGATACAGGTCATGGATGACTTAATCTTTATGAAAATAGAATAGGATTTGGAAACACAAGACTTCTATTCTGCCTCTGCCGTTTACCAGTGGTGTGGCCTCATGTGATTTACTATAACTGTGAATCAGGATCAGCATTTCCTATTCTGTAAAATGGGGATAATGACACTTTCTAACTGGGTTTTGCAAAAATTAAAGTAATGAAATCATGTAATCTGTAGGAATGCCATGTCAATATCAATTTTATATTAATGTATAAAAACAAATTTGCACAGTAACATTACTGTAATTAGCCTACAAATACACCTTTTCCTTTGTGATCTAGACTAAAATCTAGAGCAATTCCTGCAAACATTCATGCATAATTTGCAGACAAACTTCCTTTACTTTTCTTCTTAAATACAGTGCTAATGATATGCAATCAAATATGTCTTCCATCTAATTGCCCCAGAAAAAATTTCCAAGTAGTGAATGGAGTAAATCATATGGAAGGCAGTGCTGTACAAAGTGTAATTCTCCTATAGCAGTTTAAGAGAAAGATTATTTCAGTGCACTGAAAATATCAGATTTTCCAACAGAAATGTATTTTCTCCATGTTACCAGATGGAGTCATAGAGAATGTAAGTCAAAAATAGTTCTTAAAAATCACCAGTTTAATTTTTCTCCCATCCAAGATGTCTCCTTATTCTCCCATCCAAGATATGTCTCCTTATTCCAAGATAACTTGTGACATGTCTTTTGAATGCATCATTATACTCATTTTACTGTCATAATACTTTAATTATAATGATACCAATATCAATGTATAATTTGCCCCAAATGTAGGGCACTGCTTTCATCTACCATTTTATACTAGGCCCAAATATTTGCTTTGCTTTCACAATTGGAGATTAGGAAGTATGTTAATTAGGTAAGAAGGGACTGATGGGGGTAGGCATGCTTTGGGGACATCCAGGTGGGTCTCAGCTGCTGCACTTCAAAAATAATTTCTTCCACTATAGGCTGTGTGTTACGTGACTCAGGGGGGGACATTAAAAAGTGTGAATAATCTAAACAATAATTTAAGGGACAGGGAATAATTGTTGATTATCACTCTCAAATCCACAATCCAAGACAATTATATCACTATGCTACTTCTAACCAACTTCTCAGAACATAGAATCTGCTCTACTTCCCTTGCCATCCTCCGTTTTGCTTCCTCTTCCCTTCCCCCACTATCACATCAGTCTTCACCATCAATGGTATTAAAATGGAACCACTCCTTTGGTTTTGTTTCATGCATGGGGATAAAAATTTATATTTCCTCATCTTAACAAAAAAGAGATGAATTAGGCCTCTTGTATTTTTTAAAGAAGAAAAAGGATACGAGGGAGAAAGCGAGAAAGAGAAAAAGAGGGAGAGTGTGTGTGCCCATCGATTTCTCTCCTCTTTTTCTCTTTGAAACAGTAAACCTAATTACATAGAGTGGTCAGGGGGAAGACTTCTCACTGCTCCTCTATCACAAAGCCATGTTCCCTAGAAATACAGCTAGTAAAAAAACACACTGTAACTGCTTCAAATCACAAGGAGGTAATGATGAAAATGCATTTGTGCTAATGCCCAAGACTCAAGTCAAATGTCAAATCAGTCTTCAAAGCAGTTTCTTAACTAAGGCACTGATTTCTCACAGGACATTTCAATATGCATTATTTTCCATGCCTAAACTTTCATTTTCTGAATATACTTGAAAGATTACACAGCTGAAGAAAATACACTGAATTAAAATTACAGCAATATTCTAGTTACTAAGAGACTTGTTAACAGTTTCTCTAGTTTATGTTATTAGATTCTCTAGTGCTCTTATGACAGACATCTTAAAGAACAGCAGAAAATGCTATTTCATGGGAAAATAAATTAGATTTTATGGACCAAAATGAGAATTATATAAAAATAATGAAAATGATTTCATATTAAGATACACATATGTGTATGTGTGTTCAGTTGAACATGGAAAATTGACATTTTACACTTGAAGCTTGCTAGAGAGACAGCAGATATCTATTTATTCAAATACATATATAGATATGTATATAAGGTATATATGTATATACATTTATCTATCTATCTACATCTATATTTGTCTGTCTGTCTGTCTGTCTGTCTACCTATCTATCTATCTATCTATCTATCTATCTATCTATCTATCTATCTATCTAGAGTTCTATCTCAGAAAGAAAAGAAAATCTACTTGACAAGCACTTCTTCCTCTATGGCTACACACAGATTTCAGTTACATTTTTGGTATTTTATTTTTAAATATAAAAGCCAGAATAAGGTCAGCAGGTATTTGAGGATAAGCCACAACATAAAAGAAACAGAGCAAAAAAACAGAAAAAAAATAATGCACATAAATAAAGACACTGCATAGAAAGAAACTGGAAAAGGCATAGTTATAACTAATATTATAGGAAGATTTCTACATTCATTAAAAAGTCAGTGTATTTAAGAAAAAACATATCAGAGTTCCAGAAACAGCTCCTAGAAATTAAAGATATGATAGTAGAAAGTTGAGCCAAAGTTGAGGCATATTCTAGAGGTAGAACCAAACAAGCAAACAGAAATGGATTATAAAGAAGAAAAGAAAATTAGAGGTTAGTGTAGGTGGTCAAACATCCAACAGAGTGTCAGAAAATGGAAGCAGATAAAACAAGGCAAATGATTTTAGTAAATAAATATTTAAGAACATTTCCCCAAACAGAAGGACATGTATATACAGATTGAAAACTCCCACTGAGAGGTGTGGGGGAAATAATGGAAAAATAATCCATACTGATGCACATCATTATATATGTATAGAAAAAAGACCCTAAAAGTTTCCTAGGGTAAAAAGCAGCAAAATAGGTCATCCCATAGAAAGGATGTTGAATTAAAATAGTACTGAACTTTTCAACAGGAACACTGTCAGCTGACAAGCATTATAATATTCTGAAGAAAAATTATTTCTAACATAAAATTTTAATACCTAGCCAAAATACCAGCCAAGTATATGGCCAAATAAAGACATTTTCAAATATGCAATACCTAAATACTTCTACCTCCTACCCACCCTTTCCCAGGAAGAAACTGGAGAATAAAGTGAAGTAATCAAAAAGGAATAATACATGGGACTCAGGAAAAGAAGCAAGAAGAGCAAGGCAAAGGAATGATTAGGCTGATTATAAAAAGGAAATGATCAAGGCAACAAGAATGAAAGGGTGACATACTCCAAAAGGATGTCTCCAAGATAAAAGAATGGAGCTGAGACATCATCTAATATATCTATACATATTTAGAGATGTCATAGTAGGGCTGAAGAGTTTGGAAAATAATTTATGACAATCACCGTGAAAACTAAATAAATTAAGAAACAGTAATTAAAAAGTCTTACAAGAAATTCACATAAATAGAGTATACAATGACTGATCTGTGAACAATGATTGCGTTATCACAAAAACACAAAGTAGTGATTTATTTAAAAATTGAGGAATAAATAAAATGGGAAGATAGGAAGTGAAAGATGGAGTGTATTGAGTGTTAGTCATGTAAAGAAGCCCAGTCATCTCCTTTCTTAAGAAGATATCAATTCAACATTCACAAAATATTAGCATGAATATAGAGCTAAACAGAGCTAAATGACAAATGATACAGTTAAAATAATTTAAAGTGGCTCCATTTAGGGAGTGAGCTGAGGGGTTCAGAAGAGGTGGGATAACAAATTGCTCTCTCTCTTTTTCTTCCTCTCTCTTCCCCCTCCTTCCCCTTTCCTTCCTTTCTGGTCCTAAGTTTTATCATTCTAATTTACCTCTTAACTATGTACATCTATTAATTCAGCAAAGAAAAAAAATAAAGATAAACTCATATGACATTTAATGATATATCTGTATTTCATACAATTTACTGTTTAATTTTTTGCAAATTTTGGTGCTCTATCTTTGCACAGTAATCATGCAAAAGGGAATAGAGAATTGTTCTTATTCATACATCAGGCACTGGTGAATTTTTTTTAGTGCCAAGATATTGAATAAAAATCACATAATACTTGCAAATAAACATTTTCTGACTTGATCAAATTGAATAAAGAGTTTCATTATTTCTACCTCCATTAGGTAGTTAGTACATAGAAGGTATAAATTGAATTTTAGTTATTATCATTCAGTATTTTTTACCAGCCACCCTTAGCATAGTGAAGTGGTTTGTTGCTATTGTCGCTGTTTTAATTAAACTGGATAATCATGGCATATTTTTCTAAGATGGTCTTGGAAAAATCATTAATTCAATTGGTTTTTTTGTCCTTGGCAAAAACACATGTAATATTTCCCTAACGTGATTGGTTCTGGGGGGCGGTCATTTTAATAAGCTGGATAATTGTTAACTAATTATTGTAAATGGTGATTGTATATTGGCAAGAATTGAATATTTAAGGGTTATGGGTTTAACTGACAGTAGGATATTGCTGTTTTGGAGTTTATACAATAACTGCTGTTGTACATTTACTGCTTACAATAAGCACTGGTGGACCGGAATTAAATCTGTATTTTCAATATGTTAAAAAATGGTATGATTGCTTCGTTCAATGCCAGGTGTTGAGACGGCCCTTGAAACCTCAGAACAGAACCTGTGTATGGCTGGCCTACAGTTCCATGGGTTGTCACTTTAAGGGAATTTTGCTCTCCTCATAGCAGTTGATAGCTGGTGGGGTTCATTCCCTCCCAAGACTACTTATCCCGAAAGCACAGTTCTATACCTTTTTAAACTACTGTGCCAAATTTGGGAGAATGTGTTTTTTGTTGTGCTCCAATCTTCCACTTATCTCTCGAAGGTATGGGATTTAGGGTAGTGACTATCAGCAATAAAAAGCATGTTTGCTGGACTATCACTTCGTCTTATCTGTGAACTATTACTTCACTGTGTTGGGAGCATACAAGAGCAGGGCAGCATAATATAGTACAGAGGAAAATTGAACTTACTTCCCACCTTTGGAAAAATTCTAAAATTTTGCTGTATCTTAATTCACATTGGAAAGAATAATATTCAGCCCCTTTCACAGGTTAAAAGACAACAGCTCGGGCTTCCCTGGTGGCGCAGTGGTTGAGAATCTGCCTGCCAGTGCAGGGGACACGGGTTCGAGCCCTGGTCTGGGAAGATCCCACGTGCCGCGGAGCGACTAAGCCCGTGAGCCACAACCACTGAGCCTGTGCGTCTGGAGCCTGTGCTCCGCAACAAGAGAGGCCGTGATGGTGAGAGGCCCGCGCACAGCGATGAAGAGTGGCCCCCGCTTGCCGCAGCTAGAGAAAGCCCTCGCACAGAAACGAAGACCCAACACAGCCAAAAAATAAATATAAATAAATAAATAAATTTATATTAAAAAAAAAAAAAAAAAACAACAGCTCAAGCTCTGGGTCTCATTAATCCTAACTGGGGCCATCTTCTTCAAATGTCTTTACTAGGACATTTTATCTTGTTGATTTTCAAAAAATAAAAAATAAACTGACTTCCTAAGCCAGTGATTTAATCAGATTTCGTAAGGCAGTTATCATTTCTGTAAAGAATGGACAATCCAAAATGCTACCACAATTACTTAAAAATATAAATTCGATATTCTGAGTCAAGGTATTAAAGTTAGAAAGGTAAAGAAGAAGAAATGATTGCACATTAAAGCAAAAAACCAAACAAACAAACAAAACTATACAAGTGTGTGTATGTATCCAGCAAGGGAGATACAGAATGAGCCCACCAGGAGGAATCTAAGAATAGACAAAATCACCAGTTCACTTCTTCTGCTGCTTAGTTCTAAGAACTTTACAAAAACCAAGTATTTTGAACTTATATCACATGAGAATATTGTGGTTTTCACATCAAATGGCATGCATTTCAATTCTTTAAGTTCTTCCTTTGGTGACTCCATAAGCTAAGCCTGTCTGCTGACCTGGCCAGGTTGCCCTTAGGGGCACTCCCACTTTCTCCAGGCTCTGCTCTGCATTGTAGGAGGCCCTGGCCTCTCCAGCAGCATTTCCCAGGCTTCCATGTCAGCTGATGCCTGGCACTGATGGCTTTCTGCTGTTGCAGAAACCTCTGGGTTTCCTGGGTTTCTCCCGTTGAGCTTTTCAGTTGTGCTAGTCTCTGTAAAATATCTATTATCGTCCCTTTGTTTAAAATACTTAAAGCAGATCCTCCCCATCCCCCAGCATTAGAACTTGATTGTTATAGCCACAAAGGTGTCTTTTTTTTTTTTTTTTTTTTTTTAATGTGAAGAGACCAGAAAATGCATCAGCATTTATATTGCCTTACTTGTGCCAGAATCTCAAGTTAAGCTCAGAACCATGAGCAATTCCATATCCGGGTATTTGTTGCAAATACTGTGTAACAAACTTGTTAGCAGGAAGGATGGCATATCTGTAAATTTGTTGCTGACCACAAACATTAAAAGTCACATCAAAATATGATATCTAATAAGGCAAAGGGAAAAATCAGTAGAACAATTATTTCTTATAAGGAAGAAAATTTTCTTTTTAATTATAATTTACAACATGTCTATAATTACAGATTTCCAACATAAAGATAAGGAACAATCCTTATGGTTTGCAGAGAATGAAAAAGAAAAATAATGTAGCAAGAGTTCTGGCAGAAGCTTAAGTCTGATTTTCCTAAGAAATATCCTTTTTTTCCAATAATTTGTTAGCTGTCCGCGACAAATGTAACCAACTTAAGATGAATCAAGCCTAAACAATGCAGCAGCATAGCCTGTCCCTTTTCCTCAATTGATCTTTGTGACCTATTCCTTAGTGTAGGTTACTTTCCTCACTTTTCAAAGAGTAAGGAGAAAATGGATTCCATGTGGGTGGAATATGTCTATTAAAGCAAGCCAAGTGCAATAAAAAAATAGCATGGAGAGGATATAAAAATGTTTAAAGGATTAGTTTTCACTTTAAAAAGAGAAGAATCCGTCATTCACTGAGTGTAAAGAGAGATGATTGGAAAGTAGCATTGTTTGAAAATACCGTGAGCCAAGCGACTCCACAGTGGACGCGAAGGATCGCAGGTATTGGGACCATCCAGCTCCCCCAGGGGGACCCCACCCTTTCACATTCAGCCCCCAGAAAAAAATAACAATGGTAATAACAATATGAACATGCTCACAACTCTGTCACATGATAATGGACCATTTCAGCAGCAAGGGATCTGTGAGAAATGAAGTTAGTGCTTCTAAAATCATGCTTGCCTGAGAACTCACACCTGTTACAGGTCACTTTCTCAGTGGCTTCAAATTCTTCATGCCTCTCCCCTCTTCTCGTCTTCTTTTCATCATGTACTATGCTGCCCAGCTTGTCTTACCATAACACCAATTATAACTGCTTAAGAATCTTTCATGGCTCCTGATGTTTCTATCTTTAACATGAATGAAATGGCATTTTCTTTCTTTGGGGCAAAAGGCTATATATGCCATTGACATTCCTTACAATTCTAATAGCCATTATTCTAAGGATTTCTGTCACATCAAGGGTCTTAAGGACTTTGTTCTTTTCTCTGTTTTACAGCCCACTCCTCCCACCACCAACTCAGTGCAGAGATGAGAAGTCACTTGGGAGATACTGTTTAGGTTCTTCTCCATTCATTTCCAAGATCCCGTATCAAACAGACATCATGTCCCTGTTACAATTGTTGTTTGCTATCCAAAATATGGAGTTTTCACTCCACTCCAGTCAGGCTATTCTTACTATGCTCAAAAATCTCACACTCTTCGTACTTCTGCTTATTATTTTCCATCATGGAAACAGTCTTTCCATTATCTCCCTAGTTATTTGTCAAGCTCTTACTTAAGTTTTACTTGTCACATTAGGCAATGCTTCTAGTAACTACTGTGGTCACCAAAAGTAAGTTGTTAATTGTTCTCTATTCCATTTCTGGTGAAATAACAACAATAAAAGCTACCATTTACTGAACCCACACTGGGGCTCAACAAGGGTTAACAAGGCATTGTGTTAAAGCTTTGTTTACATGAAATCCTCCCGGGCACCTTCTGGAGAAGATTTTGCTGTTATCATTACCATATAAGAGAACCTAGGATAGCTGTGTTTAAGATTCCTAATATCATAGTAAGCAGCAAAACTGGATTATAATCCTGGTTTCTGAAGTCCAAGCTGGGATTCTTAAGAATTTTGATACGTAGTATCTCTTGACACTTTAACCAACCCGAAAAGTCATTGGAGGTAGTTACAGTGGCGTGATGTTTTCCCTTTGTCTATTCTATAGTGCCTACAATACTGATCCTCATGTACTCATTGGTTGATGGCTTGAATAGACATCTACCTTATTTTACAATCAACATTTTATGGGGCCCTCAAAGTCTATTACACTCAAAAGTAATATATGTAAAGTTTAAATAATTTAAGTCAAATTAAAAAAAAATGTTTTCTGTTTTAAAAGCCCAAGTCTTAAGATACAGAAAAGTACATATATGATAAAATCATCTCTGAATAGGAATTGTCAGTATTTTCTCTTGGGAGGTGTCAATAACTCTTTAATGTAACTAGGTCCTAAAAATAAAGATTTTCTTCCTACTATTCCCTGATTTTTACTATTATTATTAAGGTTTTATCATATTCCTATTATCAGTTGTAAGTATATAAGGTAATTCCATTTCATGTATTTTTCACCTGAATTTTGGACAATCTGCAATAAATTTCATAACATCCTTTAGTTTGTAAAACAGTAATCGGTTCTGCATAATTTAAATTTAAGATTGGGTTAGATTACCCAACTAATCCTTTCCAGTCTCAAAGCGTTAGTTATTATCAAGGTGTCATTGATAAGATACATTACTGTTGCTCCTTTTGTTGGATTATTTTCTCTAAAAATGACTTATCAGACTTTTAATGCATCAGTGGAATGAAGGCTGGAGAAAGGAGACTGGACATGGGTCTAAAAAGACCTATGGTGGTACACATGGTTATAATTTTGGCAACAGTTCATAGGTCTGCAAACATCCAATGTTTTACGCATTATGAAGTAAACCTCCCAGCTGCTGGGCAATTCCAAGTGATGAAATTTCCATATGATTCTTGATTATCATGAAAGCATATCTTAGGTGGTTTTAGCTGTCATTTGGCTGTTTTACAGACACAGAAATTATTTTTATATATTAACCAGTTTGACAAAATATGTTGAGTGAAAAACCTGCCGTATTTGAAAACTAGATTAGAGGGAATTTGATGTTTCAAAATAAGTGGTTGTTAGATTTCAAATCTTTTTCTTCCAAGTCAGCTTGCAAATCAATAAAACCTAAATTTTCTTGGACATATTTTAAGTTCCTATGACACTGAAAATAATAGCAGGACAACTGGCCAAAAAGCAAGGAACCAGCTCTATTATTTGTAGCCTTGTGACTTTGGGTAAATTACATAGATTTGGCACAACTTAGTCTTCTCATTATCTGAAATTCTTTAAAGTAATAGCAACTTATAATAAGTTACTTGTATAGAAAACTATGCTGTTTCATCTTTAAGTTTTTAAGGAATTTTGAATAAATTGGAAATCAGGAATAGCCAAAACATGAAGTGAATATATACTGAATGAATATTTATATTCCTATTCAAACTTTCTAAAACTAAAAAGAAAAAGCAGAGAAGCAGATTAAGTTGGAAATGAAATATATCAGGATTGTAAATGAATAACAGCACAAAGCCAAACATACACACACACAAACACACACACACACACACACACACACACAAAGTGTCTTAAAAGAAAATAACAGAAACTCCTCATCCTTCTTTTAAATTAGTGTGAATACTCTATCTTCTGAGTTCATTGATTTCAAGAAAACAATAGCTGGAGAAATAATGACTATCTGCTTGAGTCCAAGCATGCCAGGAATAAGTGGGAGGTTTAACAGTTATCTGTGAGAGCTCATATTGGACTAAAACTTCTTTGTCTTTTAGTTTTCTACCATACGCACGGAAATGTAATTCAGCAAAATTTTGAGAGATAAAACATTTTCTTTTCACTCTTTATATCATGTCTTTGCACCTCCTTCAGGCAGCTGCTCAATTCTCTCTGCTCCATCTTAGTCCCAAAACAAATCTTGAGCTTCACTCCTTTGTTAAAATGCTCCCTAGTAAGATATTACTGAGAGGTGTGCGTATTTTCTTCTATCAAGACTCTGAAGTCACTAGGGATAGATCATGAATGGCAGCACTTTATACTCTATGACTGGAAGAAAGGAAAATATTTGCTATATCTCAACTAACAAGGTAAGAAACTTGAAGGAATGCTTTCAACCTATCTTAACTGGGGACTAAATTTTCTGCAAATGGAATTTTGGGGTAGTGAATTTCTCAGATGAGCTCTCAGTAGAATGTACATTAGGATCCCTTTGTGTAGTAAAGAATCTTAGTCCAGTTTTCCTTGTTACTGACAGGTTTTAAGCTTTACCCCTCCCTCTTGCCCCTGTCCCTACAGGTGGGCAAACTGACTAGAAAGCCTGATGCTCCCCACTTTGGTGCTGGAAGTTCAAACCATGTACAGGAACCTTCAGCTTGGCTGTATCCCTTAATCACCCAACAACAACAACAACAAAAACACAAGCCAGTCTCTTTCCCCTGTTCTTCAAGCCATTTCAGACCTTGTGAGCTGCCTGCTTTCCACAGAAAGCCTCATTCTCTAAGTAATAAACCTCTTCATACCCTCTTGGTGCATGCACAGCATCATGCATCTTAAACTCGGAACCAAACTTTGTGTCCATCCCGTTACTGCAGACTGCCCGCAACACCTTGTTAGTTCTGACAAAATTGATGAAGGTTTAGTGGAACATCTCATTTATTCCTCTGATGTAGTATCTTTAAGATCAGGCAAGCACATTCCCCACCCTCAAGTGGCTGACTGGGAATTTCCTGGAGAAACTCCAATTGTTACTTTCCGTCCACTTCCCCTTTTCCGCCTCATCATTTAGCATATTTCCATCATTCTCCCAATTCGACTGTTTAGATGAGTTGCACCAGACTCATTAATGCTCTGAGGTTATCTCTACTCCTATTGTGGTCTCCCTGATATCTCTGCACATATGCAAATGCAGCAGCATTTAAGCCAATCCAGAGTGGGGATGACCCCTGCCGGCAATGTTTCCTATATCCTCTTTCCTCATACCTTACATTCAACTTCTTCTATTGCTCAAAGTAAAAGATAAAACTTTTGATTTATTCAACATTTTAAATCGATAGTACTAGTTAATTGTATATTTATATACAAAAATATTTATATATGGAAAATACCTGTTTTGATGCTGAGTGTGTATATGTATAAACTTACAATTATCCATATGTAAACTTGCAATTACACATATAAATATGCTTCTAATTTTTCACTATACACATATATACATATTTTGTCTGCTAATTGATATGGTTATGAATATTTATTATCTCATTGAGAAAAATGTATTGCTATTTTTAAGCAACAGAAAAATATCCTAGATAACATTAATAAAATGAATGGAGCTTTGCCATACAGAACCCAACACTTATTACATTTCCCCCACGTGGCCTTGAAAAGTAAGGTTCACTGAAGTCATTATGTGAGGCAAGCTGTACAATTTACAGGTTTATAGCAGATTTACTGAACATATTAAATCATATTCCAAACTATGTGTAATTCACATTTTATTGTTTCAAAGCTGCTGTTTTTTTTCTCCTCAGGAAAACTATTTATATGCTAAGTTAGTTATTCTAAGGTCATCTATTTCTATTTTTAACAACAAAAAAAGAATGCCAGGACTGTTTGTATGTGTGTGAAAGTACCCATTTTGAGAAAAAGGAAGGATTGGATTCATAGCAGAGATCATTTTACTTAAAATTTACATTTAACTTTATTTTAGGATTTTAGAAATTTGATAAAAAGCAAGCTATTTTTGAGAAGGGGAGATATTTTTCCAGAGGCCAATGAAGTAACAAGAAGAATGAAAGTTAGAAGAAACAGTCTAACCCTTGGCTATCCCACACAGTGTCTTAAATTGAGAGACTCCTCCCTAGGAGAAATCCCTGACATCTTCCCTCCCCTCCCCTTTCCCATTTGTCAACCACGACTCTAACCTAAAACCTTAGTAGGAAGAGAAGAGACCCATGATGTGGGTATAACGCGTAAAGAAAGACATGGTAGCATTGATGTCCTGATTCTACACTCTCCCACCCCAACCCCTGCCAATAAGCCCTCTGGAATTACCACTCTGAATACTACTGAACCCTTTGAAACGTGTTTGCTCATCAGAGAGAGTTTCAAGGTTTCCAGAAAATTCTCAACATATCATCCAAACAAGCAGAATCGACCAGAAGGAAAAGTGCCGCCACTCTATATCCATTTGACATTTTCCCCTTTAGGACAGATAGCTGCTCCTCCTGTCTCTTCCCCAAGGTAAGGGCTTAGTTAAGTGAAGCCTTAACTTTCACTGGTTTATAGAAATAATTTGTTAGAAACAGGAACATATTTTATTGAATTTACTGATTTATCCTGCATAATATTTTAATAAATGAGGAAGCAAAACAAACAGAGAGCAAGGAGTATCAAGGGAAAAGGTAAAAGAAAAAAAATCAAGCCAGCTGATTAAAATAAGGGGGAAAGGTACTACCAAGAATACTCTTTTCTGAATGAAAGACTTTATTCAGAATTAATAAGGTTTTAGTTTTTTCTTTTTTCAATCAATCCTTGGATAAATGTTAAGAACAAGTATCTATTTGGTAAGATTAGAAGTGATGCTTTGTGTTGTGTTTTCTAAATGTTATAAACTGTTATTCTGCAACAGTACTTTAAAAAGTTAAGGAAAAAAAAAAAGAAATAAATGTTGTAATGAGTTGAATTATGTTCTCTAAAAAGATATTATAGGTTCATGTCCTAGCCTCCAGTACCTCTGAATGTGAACTTATTTGGAAATAGTGTCTTTGCACATGTAATTAAGACGTTTAAGTTAAGATGAGGTCATGTTAGATTAATATGGGTCCCAACTCCAGTCACTGTAGAGACACAGTCACACACAGAAGGAAGACAGCCATGTAAAGATGGAAGCAGAAATTGGAGTGATGCAGCTGAAAGCAAAGGGACACCTAGGATTACTGCCAACGCCCAGAAGCTAGGAAGATGCAAGGAAGGATCCTCTCCTAGTACTTCAGAGGGAGTATAGCACCACTGACACCTTTATTTTGAACTTCTAGCCTCCAGAACTGTGAAAGAATAAATTTCTGTTGTTTTAAGCCACCCAGTTTGTGGTACTTCACTATGGCTGCCTTAGAAAACTACTACAAAGGTCTATGATAATCCTCCACAAATGTCCTTCTTTAAATTAGGAACATTGCTGAGTAAAGATATGGATTTAGTGTACAGAACTGCCTTTTTGAAATCTGCATTGGTCTCTTTAAGCTGTCGAGTCTTACTGTGCTTGTTCTGTGTGTTAACCTAAAATAATTATTTCACCTCTTTAATGAAATCTTGACATAAAGCTATGGTCAAGCAAGAACATGGACCAAAACATCTTCTTTATTATTATTATTATAACTTCTACTACATGAATGTGTGTTGATGGCGGAGTTATCTATTTAGATGACCGTGCCTACTTTCTTCCTTTCCTCTGCCCCTTGAACACAATTGCATGGTTGTGTGGTGTACTCTTGTACAAACTAAAAGTAGCTGACTCTGTCTCTGCTTCCCTTCTCTGTGCTCTGACTATAATCTGAAGACTTAGGGGGTAGACCTAGTATATTTAGTTTTAAATACTCCATTTAAGTGCACAGTCAATAGTCAATTTACAGAGCATCAATTCCGTTTATCAAATACAAAGCATAAACTTGCTTTACCAGCTAGTAGATCCCGGGCTAGCCAATCGGAAAGAGATTAGGCAATCCAAGGCCTGCGTGGCTGAATTCATCACTTGACAAAAGGGAGAGATGTCAGCAGTATCAGTTGAAAGCTGAAAATTAATGCTGAACATAGCTTAACAAGCCCTGAGTCACCAGCCTCCTGGTTTCCAGGTGCTGCTGCTGTTGGAAGGCAGCCCAGTATAATAGCAGCAGCTCAGACTCTGAGTCAAGGGGCTGCTTGACGTCAGCAAGTGACAGGCCATCTGTGCACCTTATTTTCCTCAGCTCTAAAATTTTGACAATAATACTTGTGATTAACCATAATACTTGCCTTGCAAGACTAAAATCTGTATAAAGGCCCAACGCAGTTTCTGACATTTAATAGATGCTCAATAAGTCGTAACCATTATTGTTGATATTGTTTTCATTTTGTTTTTCAAGGTAGTTGTTCGACTCCTAAAAGATGGTTAGTCTCTTGTATGGATTCACATAAGGCGGGCACAGTTTCTGCTTCTAACAAGCCGTTGAAACTTGAGCAAGTCACTTACCCCTCTTGACCTCAGTTTCTTCATCTGTGAAATGAGAGAGTTGGATTTGGTTTATGACAACCCTCAAAGTGTATGATTTTAAACCAGAGCACAAAGGAACTGAAAAATGCCAGTTTTCTTTCTGTCATTCTGTTTTGGAGTCACTGAGCCATCTTGACTGATTTTTTAACCACTCACATATAAAATGTATATAATGCTGACTCCAGTAGAGTGGTTAAAGGAAACCCTTAGTTTTCACTAGGCATATCTTTTGTGAGGTGAATATGAATTTGATTGAAAGAAAGAAGATTCCATTGTCTATGGTGGGATGAGGGTAGAGAATTTCGGGGTGCTGACATTGGGGGAGATGAGCAGAAAAGACAGCATATGGAATATATATGAACCCATTAGGTAAAATAATACATATATACATATGTGTGTGTATGTAGACACATATTTATATATATTATAAGTGTATTATAAAGATGCATAAAAGAGTGGCCATTAGGTATCAGTGGAAGTTATCTCAGTGTGGTAGAACTGCAAAACGCCTTAACTTTCTTCTTCATATTTTTATATACTGTTTGAACTTGTATAATGAATATATTTTATTTATATATTCAGAAAAATGTAATACAATTACATCCTTGAGATAAGAAAAAGATGTACACATAATACTCAAATATGCAAAAAAGGGCAGCTTGAATTTTTAATTTTACTGCAGCTGATGTATCCTTTCTCATCAATCTCTTTTGTCTCTGGACGATTGGAAGAACAAATATGCCAATTAAATAAATCTCAGTCTGTTTCCTTTCTGCTATTTTAGGGAGGGTAAATTTTCAAAGAGAGGCTTTGTATTGTCCTTGCAGGAAAGTGGGCCTGGTATCCCTATGCAGATCATGTTAGGGTCTTCTGGCATTTTGCAAACCTGAACAGCAATTTCTCTGCGTCATTTGGCTATTAAATATACAGCCGCAACCGCTATCAAGTCAGTGATGCTAACAATTTATAAACTCTCCCCCAACTCTACTCTGAAGCTCACATTTCACTTAAGAATTGATCTCAACCCTGCTCTGCTAGTGTACATTTTCTAGTTCTCAGTCACTCGGCTTAGGCTACCCATCGAGGGTTCTCCATGATGGTGCTGTAGGTTCACACGGTATCCCATGCCAATCAACAGATTCGAAACTATCACACTTCATATCTCCCATGGTTTCCATTCCAAGCTTCATAAATGCTCAGGAAGACTTCTCAGTGCCCCAGTGGGACTTCTCTTTGCCAAACACAGCACACTGTCATTCCTCTTCCACTGTGATCACCATGGGGGATCAAGCTGGAGTAGTACCTGCCAGGTGATTTTTTTTCTAAAATGCAGAATACCAACACCACCATTCTAGAACTTGCTCTCACTTTCACCCTCTCTCTCTTTCTTCTCCCTAACCAGAAAGGCCCTTTCTGTCTGAAAGAAACCTCCCTTACATCATACACTTGTTCTCTAGGAAGTGGCATTTGACACTCTCGTTTCCTGGTTCCAACATGGTAGGGAAGGTACTGGGAGAGAAACTGACCTCAAAAGGAAGATATATCAGAAGGTATTTTTAAAATATCCTGAAATATTGGAAAAGATACATTCACCCCAATGTTCATAGCACCACTATGTACAATAGCCAAGACTTGGAAACAACCTAAGTGTCCATCAACAGATGAATAAATAAAGAAGATGTGATATATATATATAATGGAATACTACTCAGCCATAAAAAAGAATGAAATTTTGCCATTTGCAGCAACATGGATAACTTGAGGGCATTATATTGGATTGGCCAAAAAGTTTGGGTTTGTTTTTTTTTTTTTTTAATTTTTTATTTATTTATTTTTGATTTATGGCTGTGTTGGGTCTTCGTTTCTGTGCGAGGGCTTTCTCTAGTTGTGGCAAGTGGGGGCCACTCTTCATCGCGGTGCGCGGGCCTCTCATTATCGCGGCCTCTCCTGTTGCGGAGCACAGGCTCCAGACGCGCAGGCTCAGTAATTGTGGCTCACGGGCCTAGTTGCTCTGCAGCATGTGAGATCTTCCCAGACCAGGGCTCGAACCCGTGTCCCCTGCATTAGCAGGCAGATTCTCAACCACTGCACCACAAGGGAAGCCCAAAGTTTGGGTTTTTCCATAACATCTTACAAAAACCCGAAGGAACTTTTTCGCCAAGTCAATACTAAGTGAAATAAGTCATAGAAAGATGATACTGCTTACATGTGGAATCTAAAAAATACAACAAACTAGTGAATCTAACAAAAAAGAAGCAGACTCACAGATATAGAGAACAAATTAGTGGTTACCAGTGGGGGAGGGCAATATAGGGGTGAGGGAGTGGGAGGTGCAAACTACTGGGTGTAATATAGGCTGAAGGATGTATTGTACAATGCGGAGAATATAGCCAATATTTTGTAATAATTATAAATGGAAAGTAACCTTTAAAAATAGTATAGAAAAAAAGATTCTGTGGGAACATACCCCTGATTTTTTCCACCTGTTAGAGGACTCTTCTTCACCTTTAGTCTTTGAGCTTAATATCTATTTACATATAATACTAAAATTCTTTTAAAAATAAATAATAAAAGAAAAAAATTGTAAAAATCCCTTTCATATTTCTCTTTAATATTATTTAAATTAACATTCACTGAGTACTTCCTAAGGGTCAGCTATGGAATTAATCAGCTACAGCATTAATCATGATTCAGTGTAATACTGAAGAACAGAATCAATGAAGTACTAGCACTTTAGGAATGTTACTCAATGTGCCTGAGCTTCAGTATTGCTTTTTTGCAGAATGGTAACAGTACTGTCTGACTAACTAGTTTCATTGGCTGCACAATATGGTGAATAAGGGCACAGATTTTGGACTCAAAAATATTAATATGTGAATTCAATCTCAACTCCTACAGTTATTACCTATGTAATTTGGGAGAAACCTATTTAATCTTTTTGCTTCAGTTTCCTTACCTGTAAAGTGGGGATTAATAATATCAATAATAATGAAAATACCTACACCTCATATATTGTTGTGAAATTCAGAGTAATTACCTGTACAACATTTATATGTTTGGTGTATAATAAGCATTCAATAAATGACTGCTTTTCAGAATTGTATTACTATTAAAGGACAAAAAATGAATATGAGAGAAAGTTGTACTCTCTGATATGTTTTATAAAGCTAGTTTATTATGCTACCTGTACTAATAATATACTATCCATATCTACTTCTCCAGTATTTCTGGATAATCCAGGAAAAGTTTTTTAAGTTTACACAATAGATTCATGTGTCAATAATCCATGATTATCAAGTAAATAATACAAACTGAAGTACAAAGACGTAAATATTACCAACACTTTAAATCACATCCAAATTAATTCCACAGTTCAAGAAACCCATTAAAGCAGAAGAGAAGGAGGAAAGGAAAAGGTTTGGCAGAAGACATGTTTCTCATAACCCCATCTATAGAGTAGCTTTGGGCAAAATAAGCATACTTGACCAATGAACATCATATTGTGTGGAATGTATTGGGCATGGCTTCCTGCCCTTTCCACTACTGAATTCCATGCCTGCTGCAAAGTTGAAAGAGATTAAGTAAACCAAAAAAGTGCTCTCAAAGAGAAGTGCCGATTTTCATGCACTTGGCAAAGAAACTGCCAAATATAATGGGATCTACTTGGATGTCAGCACATAAATACCTCGACCTCTTGCTTCAGCACTAGTAGAAATCCTCTAAATTTTACAAAAGCAAGTTCCTGATCATGAGTAATCCTGGCAGAGAAAATAAAAGATAGTTTGTCAGTATTAACCTGGTGTTTTGCAGTATTAAACTGGTGTTTATGAGACAGAAATGGAGCTACTTCAGAAGTGATATAAGCTCTGGAATCTTGCAGCACAGAAGGATTCTTTTTTTTTTTTAACCAAAACTGGTTGAATCACATTTTACAGATGAAAAATGTAGGTCGCCCTAATAGCGTTCCACTCATTGTACCTTCTCATTCAATTTGTTATTCTATCTCTTTCCTGCCCTTCTACTGACCCCTTTCACTTTTAATACTTTTTAACAGAAATGCTACTGTTAACATTGCCCTGCCTACACTGCATATCTTCATTGGCAGTTCCTCTTTTTCAATCTCCCCTGCCCACACTTTTGCAGTACAATCACTGGAAAAAAGGAGAAACATAACTAAACACATGAAGCATCTGGGCAAAAATGGAAAATATTCATACAAGATGCTTGAAAGACCAGGTGGCTCAGTGAACTAAACAGCATGATATAAACTTAGATTATAGGGGCAGAGAGCAGAAACAAGAAAAACTACAATCCTGCACCCTGTGGAACAAAAACCACATTCACAGAAAGATAGACAAGATGAAAAGGCAGAGGGCTATGTACCAGATGAAGGAACAAGATAAAACCCCAGAAAAACAACTAAATGAAGTGCAGATAGGCAACCTTCCAGAAAAAGAATTCAGAATAATGATAGTCAAGATGATCCACGACCTCGGAAAAAGAATGGAGGCAAAGATCGAGAAGATGCAAGAAATGTTTAAAAAGATCTAGAAGAATTAAAGAACAAACAAACAGAGCTGAACAATACAATAACTGAAATGAAAACTACACTAGAAGGAATCAATAGCAAGAATAACTGAGGCAGAAGAAAGGATAAGTGACCTGGAAGACAGAAAGGTGGAATTCACTGCTGTGGAACAGAATAAAGAAAAAAGAATGAGAAGAAATGAAGACAGCCTAAGAGACCTCTGGGACAACTTTAAACACAACAACATTCGCATTATAGGGTTCCCAGAAGGAGGAGAGAGAGAGGACCCAAGAAAATATTTGAAGAGATTATAGTTGAAAACTACCCTAACATGGGAAAGGAAATAGCCACCCAAGTGCAGGAAGCGCAGAAAGTCCCATACAGGATAAACTCAATGAGAAACATGCTGAGACACATAGTAATCAAACTGGCAAAAATTAAAGACAAAGAAAAATTATTGAAAGCAGCAAGGGAAAAACGATAAATAACAGACAAGGGAACTCCCATAAGGTTAACAGCTGATTTCTCAGCAAAAACTCTACAAGCCAGAAGGGAGTGGTGTGACATATTTAAAGTGATGAAAGGGAAGAACCTACAACCAAGATTACTCTACCCAGCAAGGATCTCATTCAGATTCAATGGAGAAATCAAAAGATTTACAGACAAGCAAAAGCTAAGAGAATTCACCAGGACCAAACCAGCTCTACAAAAACTGCTAAAGGGACTTCTCTAAGTGGGAAACACAAGAGAAGAAAAGGATCTACAAAAACAAACCCAAAACAATTAAGAAAATGGTCATAGGAATGTACATATCGATAATTACCTTAAAAGAGAATGGATTAAACGCTCCAAGCAAAAGACACAGGCTTGCTGAATGGATACAAAAACAAGACCCATATATATGCTGTCTACAAGAGACCCACTACAGACCTAGGGAAACATACAGACTGAAAGTGAGGGGATGGAAAAAGATATTCCATGCAAATGGAAATCAAAAGAAAGCTGGAGTAGCTATACTCATATCAGATAAAATAGATTTTAAAATAAAGAATGTTACAAGAGACAATGAAGGACACTACATAATGATCAAGGGATCAATCCAAGAAGAAGATATAACAATTATAAATATATATGCACCCAACATAGGAGCATCTCAATACATAAGGCAACTGCTAACAGCTATAAAAGAGGAAATCGACAGTAACACAATAATAGTGGGGGACTTTAACACCTCACTTACACTAATGGACAGATCATCCAAAATGAAAATAAATAAGGAAACAGAAGCTTTAAATGACACAATAGACCAGATAGATTTAATTCATATTTATAGGATATTCCATCCAAAAACAGCAGATTACACTTTCTCCTCAAGTGCACACGGAACATTCTCCAGGATAGATCACATCTTGGGTCACAAATCAAGCCTCAGTAAATTTAAGAAAATTGAAATCATATCAAGCATCTTTTCTGACCACAATGCTATGAGATTAGAAATGAATTACAGGGAAAAAACCGTAAAAAACACAAACACATGGAGGCTAAACAACACATTACTAAATAACCAAGAGATCACTGAAGAAATCAAAGAGGAAAACATAAAATACCTAGAGACAAATGACAATGAAAACACGATGATCCAAAACCTATGGGATGCAGCAAAAGCAGTTCTAAGAGGGAAGTTTAGAGCTATACAAGCCTACCTCAAGAAACAAGAAAAAACCTCAAGTAAACAAGCTAACCTTACACCTAAAGGAACTAGAGAAAGAAGAACAAACAAAACCCAAAGTTAGCAGAAGGAAAGAAATCATAAAGATCAGAGCAGAAATAAATGAAATAGAAACAAAGAAAACAAGAGCAAAGATAATAAAACTAAAAGCTGGTTCTTTGAGAAGATAAATAAAATTGATAACCCATTAGCCAGACTCATCAAGAAAAAAAAGGAGAGGACTCAAATCAATAGAATTAGAAATGAAAAAGGAGAAGTTACAACAGACACCGCAGACATACAAAGCATCCTAAGAGACTACTACAAGCAACTCTATGCCAATACAATGGACAACCTGGAAGAAATGGACAAATTCTTAGAAAGGTATAACCTTCCAAGACTGAACCAGGAAGAAATAGAAAATATGAAGAGACCAATCACAAGTAATGAAATTGAAACTGTGATTAAAAATCTTCCAACAAACAAAAGTCCAGGACCCGATGGCTTCAGAGGTGAATTCTATGAAATATTTAGAGAAGAGCTAACACCCATCCTTCTCAAACTCTTCCAAAAAATTGCAGAGGAAGGAACACTCCCAAACTCATTCTATGAGGCCACCATCACCCTGATACCAAAACCAGACAAAGATACTACAAAAAAAGAAAATTACAGACCAATATCACTGATGAATATAGATGCAAAAATCCTCAACAAAATACTAGCAAAGAGAATCCAACAACACATTAAAAGGATCATACACCATGATAAAGTGAGATTTATCCCAGGGTTGCAAGGATCCTTCAATATACGCAAATCAATCAGTGTGACACACCATATGAACAAATTGAACAATAAAAACCTTATGATCATCTCAATAGATGCAGAAAAAGCTTTTGACAAAATTCAACACCCATTTATGATAAAAACTCTCCAGAAAGTGGGCAAAGAGGGAATCTACCTCAACATAATAAAGGCCATATATGACAAACCCACAGCAAACATCATTCTCAATGGTGAAAAACTGAAAGCATTTCCTCTAAGATCAGGAACGAGACAAGGATGTCCACTCTCACCACTATTATTCAACATAGTTTTGGAAGTCCTAGCCACAGCAATCAGAGAAGAAAAAGAAATAAAAGGAATACAAATTGGAAAAGAAGAAGTAAAACTGTCACTGTTTGCAGATGACATGATACTACACATAGAGAATCCTAAAAATGCCACCAGAAAACTACTAGAGCTAAACAATGAATTTGGTAAAGTTGCAGGATACAAAATTAATGCACAGAAATCTCTTGCATTCCTATACACTAATGATGAAAAATCTGAAAGAGAAATTATGGAAACAGTCCCATTTACCACTGCAACAAAAAGAATAAAATACCTAGGAATAAACCTACCTAGGGAAACAGAAGACCTGTATGCAGAAAACTATAAGACACTGATTAAATAAATTAAAGATGATACCAATAGATGGAGAGGTATACCATGTTCTTGGAATGGAAGAATCAATATTGTGAAAATGACTATACTGCACAAAGCAATCTACAGATTCAATGCAACCCCTATCAAATTCCCAATGGCATTTTTTACAGAACTAGAACAAAAAATCTTAAAATTTGTATGGAGACACAAAAGACCCCGAATAGCCAAAGCAGTCTTGAGGGAAAAAAACGGAGCTGGAGGAATCAGACTCCCTGACTTCAGACTATATTACAAAGCTACAGTAATCAAGACAATATGGTACTGGCACAAAAACAGAAACATAGATCAATGGAACAAGATAGAAAGCCCAGAGATAAACCCACACACCTATGGTCAACTAATCTATGACAAAGGAGGCAAAGATATACAATGGAGAAAAGACAGTCTCTTCAATAAGTGGTGCTGGGAAAACTGGAGAGATACATGTAAAAGAATGAAATTAGAACACTCCTTAACACCATACACAAAAATTAACTCAAAATGGATTTAGACCTAAATGTGAGACCGGATGCTATAAAACTCTTAGAGGAAAACATAGGAAGAACATTCTTTGACATAAATCACAGCAAGATCTTTTTTGATCCACCTCCTAGAGTAATGGAAATAAAAACAAAAATAAACAAATGGGACCTAATGAAAGTTCAAAGCTTTTGCACAGCAAAGGAAACCATAAACAAGATGAAAAGACAACCCTCAGAATGGGAGAAAATATTTGCAAACGAATCAACAGACAAAGGATTAATCTCCAAAATATATAAACAGCTCATGCAGCTCAATATTAAAGAAACAAACAACCCAATCAAAAAATGGGCAGAAGACCTAAATAGACATTTCTCCAAAGAAGACATACAGATGGCTAAGAAGCATATGAAAAGCTGCTCACCATCACTAATGATTAAAGAAATGCAAATCAAAACTCCAATGAGGTATCACCTCACACCAGTTAGAATGGGCATCATCAGAAAATCTACAAACAACAAATGCTGGAGAGGGTGTGGAGAAAAGGGAACCCTCTTGCCCTTTTGGTGGGAATGTAAGTTAATACAGCCACTATGGAGAAGAGTATGGAGGTTCCTTAAAAAACTAAAAATAGAACTACCATACGATCCAGCAATCCCACTACTGGGCATATACCTAGAGAAAACCATAATTCAAAAAGACACATGCACCTCAATGTTTATTGCAGCACTATTTACAATAACCAGGTCATGGAAGCAACCTAAATGCCCATTGACAGACGAATGGATAAAGAAGAAGTGGTACATATATACAATGGAATATTACTCAGCCATAAAAAAGAATGAAATTGAGTCATTTGTTGAGATGTGGATGGATCTAGAGACTGTCATACAGAGTGCAGTAAGTCAGAAAGAGAAAAACAAATATCATATATTAATGCATGTATGTGGAACCTAGAAAAATGGTACAGATGAGCCGGTTTGCAGGGCAGAAGTTGAGACACAGATATAGAGAACAAACGTATGGACACCAAGGGGGGAAAGCAGCTGGGGTAGGGGTGGTGGTGGGATGAATTGGGCGATTGGGATTGACTTGTATACACTGATGTGTATAAAATTGATGACTAATAAGAACCTGCAGTATAAAAAAACAAACAAAGAAAAAAAAGACAACTAATACTAAACTTTCTTTGGGTTATTTGTATGGAAATATGTTAATAAATGTTTCAGATATTACATGAAATTTCTAAAAATCTTATATGTTCTGGTATAATGTTATAAGTCATAATTCTAGTTATTACTTTGAAATATATATCTCAGAAATAACTAAATTTCCTTGTCAATTGCATTATTATGAACTTTCATCAAATCTTTAACCATGGTCATTTTTAAGTCTTTTGTCATTTACAGACAGTTCTGGGTGTACTCTGATGTTTTCACAAAAATGTTCCTGTAAAAGGGTTTCATCTTTAAGGAATTCATGGAAAAGACTCTGACAAGTACAGGTTTCTGGTAACTGACTATACTGCTGAACTGAATGAATAAGCATTTTCAGAACTCTAATGGAAAACTGATGAATTCATAAAAGTGGTAACAAAAGATCAAGATAAAAAAAATTAATTACATGGGACTGAGTGAACTGATGAGGATGATTATAATTTTTGTGACTTTCTGTTTGAATAATAAAAAAAAAAATCCCACAGGGACTCAGAGGCAAAAAATATACAAATCAATTTTCACTGCAAAGTAAGGGAGCTGTTACAGTGGAGGATTACTGGACTGAATGTCAATATTATGACATAGTATGAGTGTGTTTCATGTTTGGTAATTGCAATCATTGTTGCTTTTGTTGTGGTCATCCATTTACAATGCTGGGTGTCAGTTTATTTATCTATTGTAAAAATAAAATACAGTGTGTGTGTGTGTGTGTGTGTGTGTGAGTTGTGAAAAAAAAAAGTTATATTAATCCATCAGAAATTCAATCAGTCTAAACAATTTATATAAGAAGACTTCATCTGAAAATTGATTTATTCTACCATTTCACTTTGTTCTATCAGATTATATCTGGTCTTATGTAGAAGGTTAAATATATAAGTTATTACATTAATGACCATTCTGAATATCTCACATTTGGTTAATCCTTAGCTGACAAACCTTCTTTTATAAAATATTCATTTAAAATAAGTTTCAGACTATTATTGTCTTCCAGAGGGGATTGGGTGCAAAGGTTAAACGTCCACCCCTTTTCCTTTCATCAGATCTTCTCCTTCTAATTTTCAACAATAACTTTACTTTAGCCCCTGTTAATCAGCTTTAGTTGTTTCCATAACCATATATATATATAAGATGATACATAAAATTATCCAAGGCCTTAGAGAAATAAATGCCTGTCTCTAACGTAGTAATCTGTAGTAACAGATTTTAAGAAAAATTACCAGGAGTTTACAGTCTATTTTATGATACTGAACAAGATATCTCTCTTTTTATGTATTTATGTACTTATGTATTTATATATGTATATATGTATTTATAAATGAGAATAGGAGGCTTGTGGTGGGGAGTGAAGAACAAAAAAAATTAAAAAAAGAAGCTTAGATTGTTAAGGGTCTTCCTCTCCTTGCTTAATTTCTGTAATTTAATCTTTTCTTGTTTATTTTTTTTTTTTGGCTGCCCAATTGGATCATCAACATGATTCAGAAAGTTATGTAAGCTATTGTAATTTATAGCAAAGTACTTTAATGACTCTCTAGAATTTGTTAAGAAAAATAATATGGAAATTGGTTGTTGGTGTAGAGAAGCAGTGTTCTAATTTATTCAACCTCAGTTTTTTCGTCCGTACAATGGAGAAATTCTATACACCTCAGGGCATGTACTGCTTTTAAAGTTATTTGTCATGAGAAAACTGAGAAAGAATAGCAGTTGCTATTTATTATTAACACAATTGTACCAAAGTTTTCATGCTTATGACAGAAAATGTGTAGTTAAAATTATAAAGCTGTTGTTCAGTCTGGGCCATTTATAAGAAATATTGTCAACTTCACTGCACTAAAAACACACATGTGACTGATTGGTACCATACTGTATTGGACTCTTCCAAAGGGATTAAAGTATAAGGCACAGCTTCACTCACCCAGGGTGATTAAACTCAGGCATCATGAAAAGCTGTACCTGAGGACAACAGTTGTGAAGTTTTGATTAAGCACCAAACAGAAAAAAATTATAATCTTAAGACAGAAAAAAATAATGGAAAACATTTTTCTTTTAATTTATTGTTATTTATTTTGCTTTTCCCAATGTGAATAATTTAGAAAAGTCAGAGTCACTATTACAGTTTGGTTTGACTGTCTGTCTTGGGTAATTAACCATAAAATAACTTATTTTGTTTAAGAGGATCTCTGTATTATGTGGGAAGGTGGGGTTAGTTTAAAATATCTCTATATATCAATATTTCTCTGTATATACAGTTGACTCTTAAACAAAGTGTGGGTTAGGGGTGTCGACCCTCCATGCAGTTGAAAATCTGCATATAGCTTTACAGTCAGTCCTCCGTATCCACATTTTGGCTGCTGTGGATTCAACCAACAAGAGATCGTGTAGTACTGCAATACATATTTACTGAAAAGAATCCACATATAAGTGAACCTGAGCATTTCAAACCTGTGCTGTTTTTAGGTCATATATATATGATTTATGTGTTGTTGTATATTTATATATATATATAAAACCTGTGTGTTGGTGTATACACACACACACACACACACGAGTGTGTGTGTGTCTAAAGAGAATACCAATATTTCACAAATACCAGGAAAAAGTATTTATTTTAACACTGGAACAACAAAAAAGGATTGCCATCAACTTTTGTAACTCCCCACTGCCTAGAGAACAAAATACTGCCTGTAGGATCAAATGTGCTGTGGGCTGGCCCCAACTACTGTTCCATCTTCACCTCTTTCAACTCCCTATCCTCTGGTCCAGCCACACACAATCAAAAAGTACTTGTTTCTCCTTAGCTCAGTGCTTGTGATTGTATAGCTCTTCACCGGGAATCCATCTCATACTTAGACTTTTGATATATTTCTTTTTTATTCCTCTGACACTTCTCTTTCCAAAAGCCTTACATCCAAAAAATTTGATCATCTCCCACTCACCTTTCAAAATTTAGTCCAAACTTCATATGGAAATGCAAAGTGTCCAGAATAGTCAAAACAAGAACGAAGTTAAAGGACTGATACAAACTACAAAAACTATAGTAATCAAGAGAGTATGGTACTAGCATAAGGATAGACACATAGTTCAACATGCATAGAATTGAGAGTACATATATAAATCCTTACATCTATGCATAATTGATTATCAACAAGGATGCTAAGATATTCCATGGGGGAAAAACAGTCTTCAACAAATGGTACTGAAAAACTGGATATATACATGCAAAAGAATAAATATGGACCCCTACATCACACCAATTCCAAAAATTAACCCAAAATTAATCAAAGACCTAAATGTAAGAGCTAAAACTATAAAACTCTTAGATGAAAACTTAGGTGTAAATCTTCATAACCTTGGACTAGGCAATGGTTTCTTAGATCTAGCACCAAAAGCATATGTAGTTAAAGGGGGGGGAAAAAAGATAAAGTGGATTCCATCAAAATTAAACTTTTGTGCAGCAAAGGACATTATTAAGACCATGAAAAGACAATGTACAGAATGGGAGCAAATATTTATAAATCAAGTACTGATAAAGAACTCATACCAACTGCTAATGAAAAAATAGATACAAGAGCTGAAAAAACATTCCTCCAAAGAAGACATACAAATAGCCAATAATTGCATGAAAGATGTGCAACATTGTTAGTCATTAGGAAAATGCAAATTAAAACCACAATGAGCTACCACTTTAAGAATAATATAATTTATAAAACAAAACAAAGAAAAATAACAAAGGAGGCAAGGATACAGGAAAAATTGGACCCCTCATATATTGCTGGTGAAAAGTTAAAATGGTGTGTCTTCTATAGAAAACAGTTTGGCGGTTCTTCCAAAAGTTAAACACAGAGTTATCATCTGAGCCGGTAATTCTACTCCTGGGTATATACCCAAGAGACTTGAAAGCACATGTTCACACAAAAACTTGTATATGAATGTTTGTAGCAGCATTATTTGAAACAGTCAAGAAATGAAAACTCAAATGTACATTAACTGATGAATGGATAGACAATATGTGGTATGTCCATACAATGGAAAATTATTCAGCCATAAAAAGAATGAAGTTGTGATATATACTATGACATGGATGAACTTTGAAAATATGATACTAACTGAAAGAAACCAGTCACAAAACATATTATATAATTTCATTTATATGAAATGTTCAGAGTAGGGAAATCTATGGATATGAAAAGTCGATTAGTGCTTGCCAAAAGCTGGAGAGAGGGAATGAGGAGTGACTGTTGATAGGTACAGAGTTTCCTTTTTGGAGCGATGAAAATGATTTTGGGGTTAGATAGTTACTATTGTTGCAAAACTCTGTAAATACACTAAAAAAATTATGAACTGTACACTTTAACGTGGTGACTTTTATGGTATGTACACTATATCTCAATAAATTAAAAAAAAAATTGAAGCCGCACCTCCTCTGCAATGATATTTTAGGCTGAGGAAGGTGTCCATCTCATTCCTGCAGCACCTTATTCTTCTTTTCTGGACTACTGTTATACTCTTTCATAATTAGCCCTCATGTCCCCCCTGGATCTTTAGCTTTTTTAATAAGAAGCCTCTTCTTTTGCCTCTCTGTGCTTCACTAATAATAGTCACTTGAGCAATGCTTATTGACTGGATAAATGAGGGCACTCTCAGGGCATATAAATATAGCTTGAGGAGAGGAAGAATCTATGAGTGTGGGTATTTGTATTTCTTCTTTACTTCAGCAATGCCAAAATGTTGCTGACAAGCATCTTGAATAGTGTGATGGGAGCTTGCTTCTATAACCCAAGGGCCACTTAAAGAAGCTCAAGTAGCACAAAGCTACTCCTAAAACTCCCTGCTGAGAACTACCTTCTTTATGTAGAACTGAGACAGAGAGTTGTTCTACTGTTCTAGGTCCCAATACGAATTCCTTGAGAGTCGGGAAGTACCAGTGAGTGTTACGCCAGCCACTGAGGGCTGCTCTATCACAAGAGAGAAGTGAACACAGCACACGTTTAGAGACTGCACAGCTCACATATCCATGGCCTTGTTCACCATCTTGATGTAAATCACCTGGCCATCCCTGCACTGAAAAGTGTGGCCTAAGAGTCATATTTAATCATTGTCTATTCCATTATAGTCAAATGTGGTCTACGGTAATTCTAATTATATCATAGTTACTTTGATACTTATAAAATTGGCAGCATTTCTTCTATGTCTTATAATGAACCACCTGCTATATGGTAATATACATGTTGAGTTATATTTACCAAAATGATTCCTATCCTATGGTTTGTTCTGGTTTAGAGAAGAGATAATAAAAGGATTAGAGATTTAGCTGGGACTGTGTAACATCATGTGCCACACACCTGAAACTCTCAAAAGGCTAAAAATAATTGTCTATATAATTTAGACTGTTGAATAGTGATGCATTGGGGTTACCTTTCTTTCAGAAAATGATACAACTCTTTGCTCAAATATCATCTCACTGTTCAGATTTTAACACATTTCCTTACTAGTTTTGAACCTTTTTTCCCCAAGAGAATTTTATCCCCTAAATTATATTCTCCTTCTTTTACTTCTGAATATAGGGTCTATCCAGATAGTTGGTGAATACCTGTGGAAAGAAAGTCTTAATCTGGTTTCCATAAGTCTATGAGGGGGTAATATCTTGAAACATTTTTTCAAGGCAATCCATAAATCCTCTGAAATTATAGGCAATTTTTTAAAGTATGTTTTTATGTACAGTTCTTTGCAGAGAAGATAGTATATTTCTCAAAGCTGTCAGCATCTTACATAATGATTGTCACTTATTTCTCCTGCCCATTCTCATTAATAATATTCACTCTTTTGTTCAAGAGTAGTATGTCCACAGTATAAAATGAGACACTATGAGGAATTAAAGACAAACATAAAGCATCGTTCATAGAGTCAGGAATTTAATCGTGCAACTGAAGAGACAAGCCTGTTACTTCCTCATTTTTATACAGAATAGAGTGCATCCCTGACCTCCAAGATCCCTTCCAGGGCTGGAAATCTGAAATTGCGAATCGTTATTCACATGCAGCAGTGGAGATAAAAAGAGAAACAAAAACAATGCAGAACCTTTGCACCTTTTCACACCTCACTCAGCTAACTGAACCTGATAATTCCAAGCTGGATGATAGCTACAGCGGGATCATCCAGCCCAACCCCTTCGGTTCACACAGGCTCTCTATCTTTTGATTAGTAATTGTAGTCAAAGTGTGATGTGACTGTCATTATTTGCAACATTTACCCCGAGATTTAACTTCATCATCCTGAAGTCTGCTGAACAACGGCTTTGATCTGCCTGTCAGCCCAGCACGCCAGTGCGGCTGTGCCGCATGTCTCCAGGTCCCTCTTCACTGCCAGAGGCTGTCCTTGAGGCTGTGTGCCAGTGAGTCTTTCAAACTCCTCCTGCCCTCTTTCTAATAAACAGGCTGCCTTCCCTCCTCTCTCTGCATCACCTTGTCTAGTGCAGCCAAGATAATGACTCACTTCTTCCACCAGCCTCCCTCTTCACTTCGGTTGACTTGATGGTGCCCTGAAAGCTCAGCCCCAGAGCAGGTATAGGACCGATCTGAACCATATCTAATGGGAACCCAAGGAAGTCTTCCACTCCTGTCCATGTTTTAGTGCCTGGGATTTACCTGGAACCTAAAACTCTTCATATTAGTTTCAGCAACTCAGTCTGTTTTTTTTCCTTGTTCCTCTGCCTCTCCTAAATGGATAACTTGCTCAGCACCTCTGTTCTTCTAAAACAGGGGCCCTGTTATGATTTTTAATTTCCTCATGGGATTGGGCTCTGCTGCAGAACCCCAGTCCTGAGGTTGCCCCAAATTCCCAGCTCCTTACCATCTGAAACTGCTGCCCTTTCCCTATACCGGCCCACAGGACTCAGTATAGAGCTGTTGTCTTTAGCAGGCCTTTAAAGAAAGCTTAGAATCACAAACAAAAAAAGGGCAAAATGAAAAATTTAATATTAATTATCTCTAGCCTTAAAAATGAATCAGCTCTTTCCCATCACAGGGACTTTCTTTCAAGTGTCCTCCCCTAGGGTCAGCTGAACACAGGCTGTCCTACCCCTCCTTTCTTCTAAGAATGTTTCTTCCTTTTCTAGCTCCCACTACAAAATCACACTCCTCTCATAGCTTTGTGTATCTAAAAACTCATTTATATGAGTTACTAGTGCAGGGGCAGTGAAAGGCCAGTTTATTTTATGAGGGATCAGGAATAGTTTACTAGGCAGGGTTCTACACCCTTCTCTCATCAGAGCTGATGCCAGGGCTAGGGTACTGGGCTCTTCCCAGTTATAGGAAATTGTTCAGGTGATAACATTATCAAATCATAAGCCAAAAAAAGTTACTTAGACCTAATCAGGAATGGAGACTAATGAGCTACCATAATAGGTGTTGAACTCGGCATTTTTTTGTTTTTCTTCTTGAAGATGATGAAAATAGCAACATGTCGAAATTTTATCTCTTTCCTCTGTCCTTTTTCATGATAAAGTCAAAGAAGCTGGGTTTTTTTTGTTTGTTGTTTGTTTTTTTAATTTCCTCTTGTATTAGTTTGCTAGGGTTGCAATAACAAAGTACCATAGACTGGGTGGTTTAAACAGCAGAAAATTATATCCTCATAGTTCCATAGACTAGAAGTCTAAGATCAAGGTATCTACAGGGTTGGTTTATTCTGAGGCCTCTCTCCTTGGCTCGTAGATGGCCATCTTCTCCCTGTGTCTTCTGTGTTTGTTTGTGTTCTATCTCCTTTTCTTAGAAGGACACTAATCATATTGGATTGGGGTCTACCCTAGTTCCCTCATTTTAACTTGGTTATCTCTTTAAAGACCCTCTGTCTAAATACAGTCTGAGGTACTGGGGGTTAGTACTTCATCATAAGAATTTGGGGGGGGGGGATGCATTTCAGTCTGTAATACCTCTTAACTAAATATATATCACCTGGACTCCATCATCAACTATATTGGGAAATCTTAGTTTTAATCTAAATAGAGTCCTCATGACAACCAGTAAATACCTGTTATCTCACATAGTTATTCATAGCAACCCCTTTTACTCTCAAAAGTGTCCTGGTTGGTCTGCATATGATATAGTTACCCTGAGTCTAAAGAAAGTTTCTTGGTTTTGTCCTGTTTTCCTTAGTGTACTAGAAGCCATCCCAGGAACATCAATATCACTGAGTAAGGTTACTGAATAGTGAATTGGCCTGTGCTTACTCAGTTTAATATTCATCAAAGCTTTCTTGGAATATTGAAATGACTGAGATTTTCACAGAGGTATCATGGTAACAACTTAAGTGTGTTCATGGAGCAGGTGAATATTTCAATGAGATGTTTTCTAGAAACAATTGCCTAAAAATAGCACATTATCTTTCTGGCCTGTTGAATGAAAATGTGTGTATGTGAATTAAATTAAAAACTGTCACTTTATCATTTTTCCCAGGATAAAATTGCATTTTCTATTCTGTCTCTGAAATGGGAAAAAAAATCACCTGAGTGGCTGGTTAGAGAAGGCTGTTTATGAGTTTTGCTCAAATTTGTGTTTTAAAAAACCAGATTTTTGAACGTCGTTCGCAATGAACTGGAACAGATCATGCTGAGTAAAAGATTAGTTGGGATACACTGATTTTCCAGACTCTAGACTATACCAAAAATTCAATTACAAATCTAATTACAACTTTAATTGTTAAACAATCAACCAGATTATTTTTTTTTGCTGCTTGTTGTTTTGTTTCCTGCTGACTCATAAGCAGGTGTACCTGCAGGTGTTAACTTTGCCATCACAGGTGATATAATCAGCCCTGCCCTTTCCTACTTTCTGTATTACTTTTTACACCATATCCCAAGCTACAAATCTGCAAAAGCTGAGGTACAAACCATTCATCTCTATGTAGGGGCATAAAACTGGGGAAGGATTTGTGGCAGGAAGGGGCAGGTGCTTCAGGCCAGCAATCCCACAGGAGATATGACTGAATAATAGTCCTGCCAGATGCTCCTCTCAAAAATGAACTCCATGGTCAAATAAATTTGAAAAACCTTTCAGACTACAGTGCTTTTGGAATTTTGTAAAACACATTATAATAATAGTAGGTTTAAAAGTTCTATAGTAGGACTTCCCTGGTGGCGCAATGGTTGACAATCTGCCTGCCAATGCAGGGGACACGGGTTTGAGCCCTGGTCTGGGAAGATCCCACATGCCGCGGAGCAACTAGGTCCGTGAGCCACAATTACTGAGCCTGCGCGTCTGGAGCCTGTGCTCCGCAACAAGAGAGGCCGCGATAGTGAGAGGCCCGTGCACCGCGAAGAAGAGTGGCCCCCGCTCGCCGCAACTAGAGAAAGCCCTCGCACAGAAACAAAGACCCAACACAGCCAAAAATAAATAAATAAATAAATAAAAATTATAAAAAAGAAAAAGAAAAAAGGAGGCCTCTTTCTTCTTTAAAAAAAAAAAAATATTTCTATAGTAAAGAAAGCTGTGCAACTTAGTTTAACCCTCTATTTCCTCAACAAATTTACTAAATATACTTTTGTAAATGTTATCAAGTCCAAAACCTGAGTAATTAATGAGAAGCGTAAGGAGAAAAGAGAAGAAAGGCTTTCAGGAGCTCCTGTGCCTAATAGGAAGTTATGAGGGTATTCAGTAATCACATAGGTGTGTAAACATGTAAGTCACAATCTTTGTGAATATACAGGTGGTGTCACTTCATGTTACTCAGGTGTCAAGGAAAGAAAGGTCATTACCTGACCTGTTTCCATCAGACAGAGCTGGTTTTACATGCAAAAGAGGTCCTGAAGCCTGGCTTTTGACTTATTACAAAAGCAGTCCACATTTATACTCCTCAAAAGTCTAATACTGAGAATATTCTCTCTCAAAAAACATAATATTCCAAAGATTTAATTTTTCGACTCTCGCTGGAAAATTTAGGACTGAGTGGCTGTTGATAGGCAAAACACAAGTAGAACACATTTTTTCATCCAGGATGCAGCTCTCAAATGAAATTGTATGGGACTGAAATTTACAATGCCAGCAGTTTGAAGCAAATGCAATAACGCTTTAAAGTAGCATTACAAGATTTATTTTTACATACTTAAAATTCGAAAACTCTCCAGAGAATACTGGAAATGGAAAATGTTTACTTTAGGAGCACTCAACTATGTTTTGGTTCAACACTAAACCATAAAAGAATTCATGAAGCATCCCCAGAACGTGGTTCTTAGAGTCTGCTTTGTAAATAGATTTTAAATAATTCAAGTGGTAAAGAAGACGAACAATTTTCAGTTCTCAAGATTATATACAGAAAGTCTCAGGGATGATCTAATACAGCAGATAGCCACCAAATTTTGTATAAAATCACATTGTTTCAAACATTTACTCTGTAGAGCTCATCCAGTAGAGCTTTCTTTAATGATGGAAGTCCTCTATAATAGCCCCATGTGGCTACTGAGCACGTGAAATGAGAACAGTATGACTACATTTTACGTTTTATTTAATTTTAATTAATTTAATTTAAAATTAAATAGCCACATAGGGCTATTGGCTACTATATTAGACAGTGTAGCTGTAGCACTTCTAACTCATGACCAAGAATGGAATTAAAGCCAGATTTCTGTATTGGACATAGTAATGTCCTGTCCAGATGTTCCATGGTGATGTTCCATTCTGTCAAGGGAGAACTTGTCAACCTGCTGCTGTGAGTGCTATGAACAGACAGTCACCAGCTGTTAAGTTTTTCAGGGTTTGCCTTAGTCACAGGAATCACTTTGCCAAGTGTCATGCCTTTCTTGAGGCAGCACACATCCAAAGACTGATTTCAGAAGAGGTATACGGACCTGGCCATTTGGTTCACTAATGGTCAATCCTGATAGACCATCTATTCCCAGTGGTTTCACTGTTTTGAAGTCCATATTCCCCTCTGCCCAATCCCCACTGCACTCCCTCTTTCTCACAGGTGTTGATCTCTAATAACAATCCTGCCAATTAAACTCTCTCTCAGTACCTGCTTCTGGAGAAGCCAACCATTGGCAATCCCTAAGAAATGATATGGAGAGAATTTTAGAATAACTGCTACATTTAAAAAAAAAAAAAAAAAGAAGTACCTCTAGCTCACTCTCTCCACTTCTATTCAACACTGTACTGGAAGTCCTGGCCAAAGCAATTAGGCAAGAAAGATAAATAAAAGGCATCTGAATAGGAAGAAGTAAAAGTGTCTCTGTTGCAGATAACATGATCTTTATATATATATATGTGTGTGTATGTATATATATGAAACCCTAAAATCTCCTCCAAAAATCTGTTAGAAATACTAAACTTATTCAATAAAGTTACAGGTTATGAAATGAATATTGAAAAATCAGTTGTGTTTCTATATACTAACAATAAACTAATGGAAAGAAAAATTAAGAATAAAATTTCATTTATAATAGCTTCAAAAAATAACACTTAGAGATAAACTCATACAAGGAAGTGAAAGATCTGTATTCTGAAAACTATAAGACACTGATAAAAGAAATAGAAAAAGACTCAAATGAATGGAAAGAAATCCCACTTTCTAGGATTAGAAGAATTAATATTGTTAAAATATCCATAATACCCAAAGCAATCTACAGATTCAATGCAACCCCTATAAAATTTCTGATGGCATTTTTCACAGAATTAGAAGAAAGAATACTAAAATTTGTATGGTACCACAAATGACCCCAAATAACCAAAGCAATCTTGAAAAAAGAAGAACAATGTTGGGGGTACTACACTCCCTGATTTCAAACTATATTACAAAGTCATAGTAATCAAAACAGTATGATACTAGCATAAAAGTAGATACATAGATCAGTGGAACAGAATAGAGAGTCCAGAAATAAACACACACATATATAGCCAATTAATTTATAACAATGGAGCCAACAATGGGGGAAGGATAGTGTTTTCAATAAATGGTGTTGGGAAAACTAGATATACATATGCAAAGGAATGAAACTGAACTTTTATCTTATACTATCCAGAAAAGTTAACTCAAAATCAAAAAAAAGACTTGGATATAAGACATGAAAATGTACAACCACTAGAAGAACACATAGGGGGTAAGCCCCTTTACATTGGTCGTGGCAATGATTTTTTAGATTGACACCAAAAGCAAAGATAACACAAGCAAAAATAAGTAACTGGGACTACATCAAACTAAGAAGCTTTGTACAGCAAAAGAAAACTGTCAACAAAATGAAAAGGCTACATACTGAATGGGAAAAAAATATTTGAAAATCATATATCTGATAAGTGGTTAATAGTCACATATATAAAGAACATGTACAATTCAATAGCACACACACACAAAAATCTGACTAAAAAATGGGCAGAAGACCTGAAGAGACATTTTTCCAAAGAAGATATACAGAAGGTCAACAGGTACATTACAAAGATGTTCAACATCACTAATCATCAGGGAAATGCAAATCAAAACCACAATGTGAAATCACCTCACATCTGTTAGAATGGCTATTATCAAAAAGAAAATAAATAATAAGCATTGATGAGAATGTGGAGAAAAAGCAACTCTCATACACTGTTGGTGGGAATGAAAACTGATTCAGCCACTACAGGAAACAGTATGGATGTTCCTCAAAAAGTTAAGAATATGACTACCATCTGATCCAGCATTCTCATTTCTGTATATCTATCAAAAGGCAACAAAACATTATCTTGAAAAGAGATCTGTTGCAGACGTTGCAAATAATGTTGCAGCATTATTTACAATAGCCAAATTATAAAAACCATGTAAGTTTCAGTAAACAGATGAATGGATAATAAATAGTGTTGAGGAAAAAAAAAAAAGAGACATTATTTTTATGTTGCCTTTATCATTTGGCAGTGAATGTAAAAACAGACTATATTGACCTTTATAATTTCATATCTGACATTAGTTATACTAATGATATTTTCTCTAAAAAAGCTTAATTTTGTCAATAGCAAAATCTCCTCATACTGTAGTTTATAGGTTCTGACCACAGCAGATGAAAAAGCATGAAAACTGGCTGGAAAAAGTAAAATTAATTGTGTCGATCAGCATGATTAATTATTTCTCAGGTTTATTCCTTTTCTTTTATATCTACTATTGCTCAGCTACTGACAAGTTCCTTGAAAAGGTGGGTTGTACTCAGGATAATAACAACAATTTAAATCTTTGAGGAAGCTAATCTGATTATTCTATTTTACAATTTAAAGCTATTAAATTAAAAGGTTAATAAAGTTTGGAAAATGACAAGTTCTGAATATATTCCACTAAAATAATCCACATAAATTTGTGGTTGAAAAAGTAAAATTCAAATAACTAATTCTTTGGTTAGTTGATTGACTGTTCAATTTATTTATTTTATAATATGCAATTTCCATTTTTATAGGTAAGTGTAAAAAACTGTACTCTGGAAGACAACTGGTAATTGCATATGATTTAATCTAAATTTGTTCTGAGGTTATACTGATATAGTCTAAACCTATAGATACATTTTATAATTTTACTATTTTATATTTCACCTTCAACATTACCCCCCAAGCATATGGCGAATGTATGAGAAAAACGAAGTCAAACTTTGTTCATCATTAAGTTTGAATCACACCAAACTGCAAATCTTATTTGCCTAAGTTGTATAGTGGATGCCAAATCATATAGTGGAATTCCCATTACGTTAGAAGTTAGATAACCTTGTATTTAAGTGCTGGTTATGTTAGTCAAGTCACATTGATTAAGGCTCAGTTTCTTTAAAGATCAGCAAATAAGCTGAAGTGGGGCCAGTAAAAGCTGTCTTGTTAAAAGATCTTATAAGATAAAATGCTAAAAACATGTAAAACTAATTTTATTGTTGTTTCAATTAACTTCTTATATGCATTGTGAAGGAATATATTTGTAAATCATTTTTTTAAAGCAGTGGACTTTATCCTCTTAGAATCACCACCAATTTTTGTGAAAACTTTGATTCTTAAAGCAAACAAACAAAAAACCTGATTGTCTCTACTGACAGAGTATTTGTTTAATTTAAAATAGAAAGCTCCTTATACAATAATCAGTAAAGAACATTCTGAGCAACTAATATACTACATGGCAGACTGATTTCCTAAGAATAATAATCACTCAAAAATGTCTCTGAAGACTATAATCCTAGACATTTCAAAAATCAATTGGAAATTTTCAATTTTTTGGAACCAAGAAATACAAGAAAACTTATATTACCAAAATTATATTTCAAAATGAAATTTAGAGTTTTTTTAAAAGGAGTAGTTTGAATTTAAACTATCTACTTTTTAAATATGTTGCAAATTAAACTTTCTGAAAAAGAATCACATTGTTTAATAATGAGCCACTCTTTAAATTGATCTAAGAATCATGTTGAATAATACTTCATGTAAATAGGAAGATTTTAGGACATATTCAAGAACCACCAGTTACAGTAAAATAGTAAGAATACAGACATTTTTTATTTTTTCCCAACCAAGTGACAAGGTATTTCACGCTGTGAGTATCTAACACTCTGCTTTGACAACTAGGCACATATTTATATTTTCTGCTATTCTAGTTCAACATTGTCTCAGTTGATTTAGTGCCAACTCAAGTCAGTCTTTCAATATTTGTCCAGGTACCTGGACCAAGAACACCTGGTGAAGACTTGTCACAAATTACAGAAATATTCTTTATTCTTTGAATGGTTTTGGTTGGCAGAGGCAATGTTGAACAGACAGGAGGTAAACAACACACGGATCCACTGAATTGTAACACTGGGAATATTAAATAAACTGTGTTGTTTGATACACTTCACTAGAGTAAAATGACTGAAACGATTTTCCTCTCCAGAATTTAAAACAAAAAGAAAAACAAAACAAAAACAAAACAGGATTATAACAAATAAAGAACAGGACACAGACATAAGGCTTTAAATCAGGATGGATTTTAGGAAATAGGGTATAATGAGAATCAAGTCTAAGCCAAGATAAAAGAAATATCTTGGGTTTCAATTAAGTAGTAGTCCAGAGATTAGCCAGGCAGTTATCTGATGATACTAAATTTAAAATCAACTCTGTAACCTACAGAGTTTTCAGAAGATATATTATTAAGGGAAATAATATGGAAACAAAAGGATTTCTAACTCCTAATACTATTTCTAGGCCTTCAGATGTCAGACAGTCTTAATACTTAGAAATTGGTGTAGAATTTCCTTTTCTGTGTTTCAACATAGTAAAAATAGAATACTACTTAATGATATCAATTTCTCACTTCTTTATTTTAATGCTCACCCCATAGTTTTTGATCCCCTCTTTGTTTTGAGCCTTACCTTATGTACCCAATTAGTGATTTTAAGCCAAGCACATCTTTGATTATAACTGATCACAGGTATTTTAATAATAACCAGTTACTGTAAATGTCAGTTTTTATGCCCCATTTATCTGAGTCCCTAGATAACATGATCAAGTTTCTTATGCCTCAATTTTGAGAATAAAATTGTGCTATTTATACTCTAAAGCCTCTTAGGATTCTAAAATTATATGGTTCCAGGGAACAGGGTTTGCTTGGATCATAGTTGAATGTATTAAAACACTCCTGGCAAGTTGGTGGAAGAAGTTATGATAAAGTCTGATAGTTTGAACATTTTGTCTTTGAAATATTTGATAAATTATCAAAGGAATTAAGAGACTAGATTAGACTTCTGATATCCTAATATCTTAAATGGAATTTCAAAGCTTTTTCAATCAGTGCAATCTCTGCTATTCTGAGTGGTAAAAGAGATGTGAGAGAATTGACAGAAGCATTTAGGGAGAAAAACTGTGTGTAAGTATGTATACATACTTTTTTAAAAGGAGTTTTAATTAGGTTAATTAAAATTAGCATATAGCCAAGGATCAGAATCATCACACAAACAGCCATGGACCTAGAGATTATCATGTTAAGTGAAGTAAGTCAGACAGAGAAAGACAAAAATCATATGATATCACTTATATGTGGAACCTAATAAAAAATGATACAAATGAACTTATTTATAAAACAAAACAGACTCACAGATATGGAAATCATACTTATGGTTACCAAAGAGGAAATGTGGGGGCAAGTGATAAATAAGGAGACTGGGACTGACATATACACACTACTACATATAAAATAGATAACTAACAAGGACCTACTGTATAGCACAGGGAATTCTACTCAATATTCTGTATATGGGAAAAGAATCTGAAAAAGAACAGATATATCTCTATAGAGATATATATGTATGTATAACTGACTCACTTTGCTGTACACCTGAAACTAACACAACATTTTAAATCAACTATACTCCAATTAAAAGTTAAAAATAAAAGAGAATAACTTATTAACTCAACAAATATTCACTAACAGCCCATTGAGTACAAAAAATTGGGCTGAGGATCAGGAATACATATGTTCCTCCGTCCTGATTGGTGTGGAGGCAGCAATACAAGATGCTGAAAGAACAGTAACATGAGGTCACAAAGTTTAGGTCAGTAGCCCCAGTGGTCCAACTCAGATGTGGTAGATAAAGAATAGTAAAGGTCCTCTAGCTCAGTGGCTCTCAAAATTTAGCTGCATCAGAACTACCTGAAGAATCTGTCAGAACACAGATGGCTGGGCCCCTTCCTCAGAGTTTCTATCTAAGTATAAGGTGGAGGCCAGAATTTTGCATCTCCTTACAAACAATCTTGTGAGATACGTATTAGTATAATCCTCCTTTTTATTGTGAAGAGAATAAGGCTCAGAGTAGTTAATTTACATGCCAAATGAAGCTAAAGTCTCATTCTCGTAAAAAGAGTGATGAATTCTTTTCTGTGTTATACAGACAAAGATTACTTTAAAACTTTTTACTCTTTTCTCTGATTCTATAATAATCAAGAACTATTGCATATTTGGATATGCAACAAGACTTACTGAGCTACCTTACAAGAAGACCATGTGTTTCTTTGAACAACTTATTTGGATCATGCATTGTGGAAGAGTGCATTGACATTCTTGTTTAAAGAAAAAAAAAAACTACCTAAACCTATACAAAAATTGTGGTATGCTTCCCAGCAACAAAAGGGGATGAACTACTGATACCTGCAACCATGAATAAATATCACAGACATTATTCTGAGCAAAACAATCTGCACACAAAGAATATATACTTCATGTTTCCATTTTTATAAAATTAAAAAATTTTTTACCATGAAAATCTTGAGACTGGTGGTTAGCTACGTTTGGTGTTGGGGAATTATTCTGAAGTGACTCAGAGAACTTCTGGAGGTGATGGGAATGTTCTAATACTAAATATGAATGGAGAGTACATGGCTGTATCCTTTTGTCAATTAAGATATATCTATTTCAATTTACGTAAATTTTATTTGAAAAAATAAGTGGTGCTATGGAGTGTGAGGGGATATATAGACAAAACAAAAATGGTAGAATAATTGATGAAGCTGGTTGAGGTATATGGAGGGTTAACTGTACTATTCTCTTTATTTCATATGTATTAAACAAACAAAAGAGAGGGTTCAAAATAGCAGTATGGGAAGATCCTGAACTCACCTCCTCCTCCCAGAGATACAACAAATCTACAACTACATATGGAATAAATCCCATGGTAAGGGACCTGAAAACTGGATGAACAGAGCCTCCACAACAAAGGGTAAATGGACAGCTTTGAGATGAGTAGGAAAGGTAGAGATATGATCTCATCAAGGAAAAAACCACACCATCTCAGAAAAACCACAATTAGGAAGAATCACAAAGATATGGATCTTTAACCTGAGGAGCAAGGGACTGAGCTCCATATCAGGCATCCCAGCCCCTAGATCCTGCACAGGAGAAAGAAGCTCCCAAAACATCTGGCTTTGAAAACCAATGAGAAATATATCCAGGAAAACCACAGAACTGCAGGGAATGAAAAACCTCTTCTTAAAGTGCTTGCACACAGACTCGACCTGAAAATCAGCACAAAACATATGGTCTATAGATGAAGGGGACCCACTTCCTAATCTTAAAGTTTCTGTCAGAGAGAAACTAGCTGGGATACTCCCTGGGGACTGAGATACTGGCAGAAGCCATTTTGTGATCTCAGGCTACTTTGATAATGCCAGTACTGAAGGGCAGCATTTTGGAATTCTCCCTATAAACTGTTAGAGACAGTGGGCATGGCCCCACTGAGAGCTCTGCTTACCCCAGCACCTAAGTCAGGCCTAACAAACAACTGAGCAACAGTCCTGCTTACCAGTGTCCAACAGAAGCCACAACCAGACCCTGCAGCCAGTCCAAGGGTAAATCCCACCTGACAGTATACCACAGCAGCCATGACTGGGCTCCACCACAGGAGGAAGACACACAGAGTTCACATAGGGAAAACCCCTTGAGCATCTGGCTCTGGTGACCAGGGAGGATTGCACATCTGAGCCCCACAGGACATCTCCTAAATAGGGTCACTCCTTAAGTCTGGGAGAGATAGTTATTAACTAATACATAAAAACAGAGAATTAGACAAATTGAGGAGACAGAGAAATATGCTCAAAATGAAAGAATAAGACAAAACATCAGAAAAAGAACTAAAGGAAACAGAGATAAGCAATCTACCTGATAAAGATTTAAAAGTAATGGCCAAGAAAGATGTTTCACTGAACATGGGAGAACAATGTATGAATACAATGAAGCCTTCAACAAAGAGACAGAAAATATAAGAAAATACCAACAGAAGTTATAATGGAACAGAAGAATTCACTAGAGGGGCTAAACAGCAGATAGAAGAACAAATCACTAAGCTGGAAGACAAAACAAGCTCACTCAGACAGAGCTGCAAAATGAAAGAGGAATTTTAAAAAGTGAAAATACCTTAAGGGACATTTGCAACAACATTGAGCAGAATGACATTTATATTATAGGGGTCCCAGAAGGCAAAGAGAGAGAAAAAGGGTCAGAAAAATTATTTGAGGGAATAGTGGCTGAAAACTTCTCTAACCTGGGGAAGAAAACAGACATCAGGTCCAGAAAGCCCAGAGAGTTCCAAACAAGATGAAGGCAAAGAGACACATATGAAGACATATTACAATTAAAATGGTAAATGTTAAGGATAAAGAGAGAATCCTAAAAGCAACAAGAGAACACAACTTGTTACATACAAGGAAAATCCCATAAGAGTATCTGCAGATTTTTCAGCAGGAACCTTACAGGCCAGAAAGGAGTGGCATGACATATCCATCATGTGGAACAGAAAAGTCCTCTAACCCAGAATTCTCTACCCAACAAAGTTATCATTCAGAATTAAAGGAGAGATCAAGGCTTTCCCTTGATTTCTAAAGGACTTCATCACCACTAAACTGGCCCTGAAAGAAATACTAAAGGGATTTGTTTAAGCTGAAAAGAAATGGCATTAGTTAATAATAAGAAAATACACTAAAGAAAAAAATCTTATTGGAAAAGGTAAATATACAATAAAGGTAGTAAAAAATCACTTATAAAGCAAACATAAAGATCACAAGAAAAAAGTAGAAAAATTAACTAAAATTATAATACTTAGTTAAGGAATGCATAAAATAAAATGATGTAAAATGTATCATCAAAAATATAAAATGTGTGTGTGTGGTGGGGGGAAGTAAAAAGACAAAATTTTGGAATGTGTTCAAATTTAAGTAGCTACCAACTTAAAACAGGCAACACTCAAGAATGTTATATGTGAACCTCACAGAAACCACAAGGAAAAAATGTATAGTAAATACACAAAGGAAAACAAGAAAGAAATCTAAATATAATACTAAAGAAAACCACCAATACACAAGGAAAGAGATAAAAAGAAAGAGAAAAAAACATAAAACAACAAAATGGCAATAAGTACATACCCATCAATAATTACTTTATATGTAGATAAACTAAAGCAGCCAATCAAAAGACAGAGTGTCAGAATGGATAAAAAACAAGACCCATTTATTTACTGCCTATAAGAGACTCATTTCATAAGAAAGGACACACACAGACAGAAAGTGAAGGAATGGAAAAATGTATTCCATTGAAATGGAAATGAAAAGAAAGCTGGAGTAGCTATACTCATATTAGACAAAAATAGACTTTAAAACAAAGACTGTAAGAAAAGACAAAGAAGAGTATTACATGATGATAAACAGGTCAATCCAGCGGGAAGATACAACATTTATAAATGTATATGCACCCAACAGAGGAGCACCAAGATATAAAAGCAAATACTAATGAACTTAAAGGGAGAATTTGAAAGCAATGCAATAATAGTAGGGGACTTTAACAACCTACTTACATCAATGGATACACCATCCAGACAAAAAAATCAATAAGGAAACATCAAATTTAAACAACACATTGGACCAGAGGGACTTAATAGCTATAGAGCATTCCATCCAAAAGCAAGAGAATATGCATTCTTCTTAAGTACACATGAAACATTTTCCTGGATAGATCACACGTTAGGTCGCAAAATGAGTCTCGATAAATTCAAGAAAAATCTTCTCCAACCACAATGGTATGAAACTAGAAATCTATCATGAGAAAAAAAGAAAAAGGGAAAAACCACAAAAATGTGGAGATTAAAAATATGTTACTGAACAATCAAGGGGTCTTTGGAGAAATCAAAAAAATACCTACAGACAAATGAAAACAGAAATATGACATAAAATCTATGGGATGCTGCAAAAATTGTTCTAAGAGGGCAGTTCATAATAATGAAACAACAACAAAAAAATCCCAAATAAACAATCTAACTTTACACATAAAGGACCTAGAAAAAGAAGAATAAATGAAGCCCACAATTAGCAGAAGGAAGGGAATAATAAAGATCAGATGGAAATAAATGAAACAGAGACTTAAAAAAAATGGGAAAGATAAATGAAACTAAGAGCTAGTGATTTGAAATGATAAAATCATCAAAACTTTAGCTAGACTAACCAAGAGAAAAAGAGAGGATTCAAATAAATAAAATCATAAATGAAAGAGAAGTTACAAATGTAACCACATGAATGTGAAGGATCAAATGAGACTACTACAAATAATTATATGCCAACAGTTTGACAACTTAAAAGAAATGGATAAATTCCTAGAAACATAAAATCTTCCAAGACTGAATCATGAAGAAATAGAACATCTGAACAGACCAATTACTAGTAAGGAGATTGAAACAGGAATCAAAAATCTCACAACAAACAAAAGCTGAGGACCAGATGGCTTCACTGGCAAACTCTACAAAACACCCAAAGAAGATTTAATACCTATTCTTCTCTCAAAGTTAACACAAAATGTTCACAGATGACTTAATACTTTTCTTCCAAAAAAATTGAGGAGGAGGGAAAGCTTCCAAAGCACTTTACAAAGCCAGCATTACCCTGATATTAAAACCAGACAAGGACACCACAAAAAAGGAAATTTGCATGCCAATATCACTAATAACCACAGATACAAACCTCAATGAACTATTAGCAAATCAAATCCAACAATACATTAAAAATTGTATATCGTGATCAAGTGTGATTTATTCCAGGGAAGCAAGGATGATTCAACATCTATAAAACAATCCATGTGATACATCACATTAACAAAATGAAAAATCAAAATCATATGATCATCTCAACAGATGCAGAAAAAGCATTTGACAAAATACAACCCTCATTTAACTGTCAATAAAGTGGGTATAGAGGGAATATACCTCAACATAGTAAAGGTCATATATAACAATTTTACAGATAATAACATACTCAAAGATGAAAAACTGACAGCTTTTCCTCTAAAATCAGGAACAAGACAAGGATGCCCACTCTTGCCACTTTTATTCAACATAGTATTGAAACTCCTAGCCACAGCAATTAGGCAAGAAAAGACACTCAAATCTGGACACAGAAAAAAAACTGTCACTATTTGCAGATGATATTATATTATACATAGAAAACCCTGAATACCTCACCAAAAAGATGTGAGAACTAGTAAATAAATTCAGTAAAGCTACAGGATACAAAATCAATATACAGAAATCTGTGGCATTTCTATACACTAATAACAAACTATCAGAAAGAGAGGTTAACAATCCCATTTACAATTACATCAAAAGAATAAAATACCTAGGAATAAATTTAACCAAGTAGGTGAAGTAGTTGTACACTGAAAACTGTAAGATATTGATGAAACAAAAAGACATATGAATGAAAAAATATTCTGTGCTCATGGATTGGAATAATTAATATTGTTAAGATGTCCATATTACATAAAGCAATCTACAGCTTCAATGCAATTTCTATCAAAATTCCAATGACATATTTCACAGAAATAGAACAAATAATTCTAAAATTTCCATGAAAAACCAAAAACCCTGAATAGCCAAAACAAACTTGAGAAAGAAGGACAAAGCTGGAGGTATCATGTGTCTTGATTTCAAACTATACTACCAAGCTATGGCAGTCAAAATAGTATGGTACTGGCACAAAAACATACACAGACATCAATGGAACAAAACTGAGAACCCAGAAATAAACCCATACATATATGGACTATTAAGTTACAACAAAGGAGCAAAGAACATACAATGGGGAAAGGATAGTCTCTTTCATAAATGGTGTTGGGAAACCTGAACACCCACATGCAGAAGAATGAAACTAGACCACTTCTTACACCATACACAAAAATTAACTCAAAATGCATTAAGGATTTGAATGTAAGACCTGAAACCATACAATTCCTTAGAGAAAATGTTGGTGGTAATCTCATTGACATCAGTCTTAAAAATTTTTTTTTTTGTGGATCTGACTCTAAAAGTAAAGGAAACAAAAGCAAAAATAAACAAATGGGACAATGTTAAACTAGAAAGATACTGCACGTGAAGGAAACCATCATCAAAATGAAAAGGCAACCTACTGAATGGGAGAAGATTTTTGTAAACCATATATCTGATAAGGGGTTAATATTCAAAATATATAAAGGACCCATACAACACAACAATAAAAAACTAAACAAACCAATTCAAAAAATGGGCAGAGAGTCTGAATAGACATTTTTCCAAAGAAGACATACATAATATTAGAGGATGCTGGGATAAAGATATAAGGATTCTATACATACTATATTTGCAACGTTTTTGTAAGTTGAAATTATTTCAAAATAAAAAATTAAATTAATTAAAAAAGAAACAAACATTCTGAGATTCTCAAGACACTGGCCAGCACTTTGCTAGATATGACTGAATTCTACTTTTATTAAATGACCTGAGCCAAAAATATATAAAGAGTAACTGTTGCCAACAGGGCAACTTACCACTTAAGCAGAGTATTCATAAAGTATCTGCTTTTCAGTAGCACTGCAGACCACTGATTTGCCATACAGAGTTAGCTGCCATGTGCAACCTCCTGATGCTGAGACATTACAGCCCAAGGCAATTAGAGCATTTGCAAATGAGAGAGCTCAACTGATATTTTTGGTGATGCCTGAGAATTGTAGATGGATACCTACTAATTTTAATTTCAAAATTGTAATTAAGAGAGAGTGGACTGCACAAAGTACAGATCAATGAGGTCCCAGTAAAAATTCTTACATGGATTATTAAAGGGGTACTTTAAAAGACAAAGCAGTACTCAGTAGACCAACAAAATTCATAAATTATAGTCATATTTGACTCAGTTTACTTCCTTCTTAGAAAAAGTTATTAATTGATTGGTAATATTAATATATATAAAGGACAGTTAGACTTAAGTAAGATATTATTAGTTTTTTGTAATATCTTGTTGAAAACAAGGAAAAATATTGATGGAACACATGGGTAATTACACGAATTTTTTGTTAGCTTAATTCCTGACTGAAGTATCATGGTTAATGGGTTAGTATCACAATGGAAGGAGGTCCAAAGAGCTTTTCCTCTGCCAAGTCTGTTTAAAAAGAATATTTGTCAATGACACATTAGACAGAGAATCAATGGTACAGTGAGCACCTGCCAAAATCACAGTTGTTTTTTTATCTTTGCCACATGATTCCCACTATAATGAACACAGCTTGCTGGGAAAGAAAATGATGTTTGATGCAAAATAACCATGTCTATGCTGCCAGTGGCTGGACAAACCAATGAGATCCCTTCTTTTAGGAAGCCAGACAATTTGATTGTGTCAACTCCATTCCTCTCCAGCATCATTTCCCAATGTTTCAGTCACCTGACTTGAGCACGTGTACCCCTCGACTCTGGACTTAAAGTTGTAACAACAACTCGAAAGCAGCAGACATTTCATGCTTCTAGGTATGTGCACGTGCTTTCCACCTACATAGAGTACTCGACCCACATGGTGTTAATTTATCTTATCAGTCAATCAATAATAACACATAAAATGTTTTCCCTTGTTATTGAGACAAAAATGTATTGCAGGCTTTTTAGCAAGTTTTATTCCAACAAATGGGTAGTCTACAATTTTGGGAAGATAAAACATTCACTTTTAAAAATACGGAGTGCTAAGAATTCTTCAACTTTACTATCCTTTGATTACTTTAGGTAGAATGTACTTATAAATTACAACCTTGTAGTGCTTACAAGAATAATAAGGATTAATAATGAACTTACCAATACTTGGATAACCAGGTGTAGAAGGGTCTCCTCCTGGATTCAGTGACACCATGAAGGTATCATAGCTAAGATTTGCAGTCTTCGGTAAATCACAAGGATCAATATACAGAAGGACACCTCCAAATCCAGCCTTTTCCAATAAAGAAAGCTAAAAGAGGAGAACAAATTATTAAAAATGTCCTCATATACATTTTTAGTTCATATACGGACACTTCATAAATGTGACTACAATTAGATGACTCCTTTTTCTGTTAATTTTTTCTTTTAAAATAAGTAGAAACTTCCGATTTTCTCATTATCAAAGCCCAGACAGAGAGTTATCCTACTGGCCTCTTCCTTTTTCCTCTGTTCAACAATATTTAAGCTGCATTCTTATAATGTTTATATTTGATTTCAGTTGTCTGCATTTGGAATTTCTTTGTTTTTTAATTGTCCAAGTAGATTTGGAAGTTTTCTCTTTCATGAGATTAACAAAAAATCTACCACAGACAAAGTTCCATTGTAAAAGGAAAGCTGTTCTGACCATTATTTTATTCTTCCCTAGAGCAGAAGACATCCAACAGTATTTTGATTTATTTTCTCCAGAGCTGAGACTGCCACTCCAGTTGTTAAAATGTTGAAATCTTTCACACTGTTTGGCAAACAGCCACTGTTCTGAACCGCCTGAGGGCCCCCACTAGTCACTCTGGTCTCTGCCCTGGATGTCCCAGTCAGACATCTAAGATAGAGCAACTAATGGGATATACACAACAAAGTAGTGGGCCTCCTTCTAAATGGTCAGTTCCTGCTTTGTCTCTGTCATTAAACACTTTGAAAATATCCCGATTACCTCTATGAACATACTTAATGCAAAGGTTCCGCTCTGTTCTTCAGTAAGTACACAATAGAGAAGTATGATGGGGCAGATGAACTTGACGTCCCAGGTTCTCTTTGTTTTAACTTATTAAATTAATTTTGGCGGGTAAAGATCTTATTCATCTTAGTGTGACTTACATGATTTGAAAAATAATAATCATGATTTGCTAATCCTATTTGTTTCCCATGAGAGAGGAAAAGTATAATAATTCAGCGGTACTAGGGAATAATGGAGACTATGACTAAGAGTCATATTTAGTATAGGCAATTGCTGCTCATTGTGTGACTCTAGTTAACACCTATACTTCACTTCCCAGTTACTGCTTATGTTGTTTACTGAGTTTTATAGTAGACTAAGCAAGGCAGCAACTGTGTCCCAGACTGGACCACTCCATGAGAGTAGGAATCATGCTTACATTTTGTAGCACTGTACATACACCTTGCACATAGCAGGCACATAGTAGGCATTTAAGAATATTATTAAATGAAAGAACAAATGACATAGATGCTGATATGGCACAACAGCTACCCTTAAAGAAAAGAGAGCTCTGAGAAAATATTTAGGATGTACTTCAACTGGAAAAATAAAACATATAATTGTAAATATTACACAACTTTAACTACATACAGGAAATAACATGTAGAAAAATAAAAACTGACACTTGATATAAGTATGCTATGTTAATTGCATCTTTTCAGCTCCTTTAAAACTGTTCTGTATTTTTCCATTTCTAAACAAGTAATGAACAAGTATGGATTTTTATAATAAGAAAAAAAAACCTAACACTGAGAACCTAAGCAAAGTATAATGGACTCACATGTATACCTTCTATAAGAAACCACTCTGATCAGACTTCTGTCTTTTTTTTCCCCATCAATGCTTTAATGAAGATAGGGAAAGGATTCAGGGAGAGAGGAGGAATGAGAGACAGAAAAAAAGAGAAAATAATATGTGAATAAAGGGCAAGATTTAAGACTGATGCTCCAAATGCAGAGACTGAAGTCCTTAGGGAGGGTTTCTAATGTTTGGATGCTGAAATTGCTATTCTCAAAAAGAATGATCAATGGAATGATTTTCAATGTTCTGCTTACTATAGGAGAATATATCAAGAAAAAAAAATGAACTTCTCTAGAAAGCAATTTTTAAAATATTAAAAATTTCTTTTTTTATTACTAAAGCAATTTGTGATCATTAGTGAGAAAGAGATACACGTCAACAAAACAAAACAAAACAAAACAAAAAAGCAAAAGGCAATCCCATTACCTTACCTGTCAAGAGGTTGCAAATGTTAACATGTTGGTGTTTCTAGATCCTTTTACTGGGGCTTATGCACATTCACACATATATTTACAAAATAAAACTAACTATGATAAATACTATTTTGCAATCTTTATTTTTCACTTAACAGTATATACTAAACATTTGTCCATGTTAATAAGTACACTTTTGTATCATTTTAATACCTATTTACTGTGTATGATTAATATAAATAATATTATATAAAAAGGCCATCAAATGTTATGTAACCAACCCGTGACTGTTAATCAAATTATTTAAAAAATTTTATATTACATTGGAACAAAATTCCCTATATCTAAATCATTGCACAAATATCTATTTTAATGAAGTATAGTTTCACAGGTCGAATTTCTAAGTCAAAGTATTCCTTTTCTTATGATTTTTTTTGTAAACTAATTTCCATTTAGAAAAGCTATAAAAAGTTATATTCTTACCTGTAGTATATGTACTTATTTCCCCTCATTATCACCAACATTGAATATTATTACTTTTCAAAAGATATTTGTCAATCTGGCCAAAATTTATTTCTCCAAAGATTTTTAATTATTAATGAAGTTAAATTTATTTTTGCTTGTGATTTTGGCAACTGTATATTTTCTTCTGAGAATTACCTGCTTGTGAAAAACTATTTTTACAATTCCTGGGCCATGTATCCATTTGTAACTATATAATGAGTGTCGCTGTTATGCAGGTAATATGCTGGCATTGGGATATGAAGGTAAGTAGGACAAGGTCTTTGCTCTTAGAAAGCTGAGTTTACCAGTGGAATGACGAACAGTTTTCATCTTGAGTGCTAACTCCAATTAACTGACAGTAAATGGACGTCGGGAGAAGGATTGTGAGGCTAGATTCAGGGTCAGTGGAAAGTGAATCTATGAGAGATCACTGCTTTGGACAAAGAAAGGGAAGTGATGGCCAACAAATTTTTTTTTTTTTTTTAATTTGCTGATACTGCTTTAGTGGAAGTCAAAATAGCTTCAAAAGTATCTTCTAAAAAGGTAAATATGATAATAATTTATTTAATGTTTATGAAACCTAGTGGTTAAATTTATCTTAGTCAAAAATAAAATGCTGAAGTTGCATATTTTGTCTCTTCTGATTATATTTGGTAATATGCTGTGATCCCTTTTATAAGGAATATGTACCATGATATGTTTCTATTCCTAACGGCCGATAATGAAGCAATGTGGTTTAACAGAATACTATCTTTGGCCAGACTTGATTACCTCCCTACACCTCTGAAGAGACAGCTTTATATGCGAGCTGACCCCCTCTTCCCGTCCTCTGCCTATAACAGTTGGACCTGAGGTGGACACCTCTTCAACATTGTCAAATCTGGTTCCTGATGCCACCCCTCACTGACCATCATAGAGCTCTTAAATAAGTAGTTTAATTCAGTGACTCAATTTCAGGAATTGTCTATTGCCAATGACACTGGCAACAGAAGAAACTGCTTACATGACATCAAATTTTTAAAATGTTCCTTTGCATTGTTAACATTGCATTTTGAACTTGATGAGGTGGAGGTTGCCTAAAATGCTCAAAAGACTTTGTATTCTGGTGAGATTACATTTTTAAAAATACTTCCAAAGGCAAGCCAAGGCCAAAAAGATGAAGCCAGCTGTCATTGGGTTGTCCGATTGCAGACTGTCCCTGGGTGCACAGGTGAAAGTTATTAGCTCTGCCTAGGACCTCTCACAGCTTGAGACCGAGACTGACGATTATACTAGGTGTCTAATACATGAAAAGAGACAGCAAGTGTAAGGCCAGATTCCCTATATTAAACTTCAACTGTCCTTTGCTTCTCTTTCTCAAGTATATATGTGATAAGTTTGGGGTTCTTTGTCATACTTACCACCTTGTAAACTAAGACAACATTTGATACAAGTAGGACCAATCAGGACTTGGAATGGAGACACCAAAAATGAGTCAGGCAGATGGTGTTGGGCCTGAGTGTTGTGTGCTCAAGGAGAAGCAGGCCACAACCACTGGCTAGTGTGGTGCACTGACCCACAAGGCTGTATTGCCCTGGAGGGGCACCATTTCCTAATTCACACAAAGCACCATATGAGCAAATGGCTTCTCTGTTCAGAATCAGTTTTCTGACATGTGCAAACTAGTCTTTTCAGAATGTAGAAACCATGAGCCTTGCCAAGGAAACTGGCAACTAAAAAGGAGTGGGAATTCAGAGAAAACAAAGATGAGAATGGGCAAGAGAGGGAATGGCACACACAGACCTCAAGTCCAGCTGTATGCCTTTCACTTGCATTGGGTGAGATTTTCCTCCCTTTCTCTGAGGGTGCTTCAGTTATTTGCAAATAAATCAATCCATAACCAAGACAAATGAAAAAGCATGAGACTTTTCATTTGATGGTACTGGATTTTGGTACCAACCCTGACACTAAATAGCTATGTGACAACTCATATAGTTTTTCCAGGCCTTTGTTTCACCATCCATAAAATGCAAGGATTGAACAACATTAGCCTCAAAGACCCATTGTGTTCTCAATTAAAAAAACATGTAGTCTAATTCTTTGATTTTAACATTGTTTAAGGAGACATTTATTGTACTTTTAAATATATTGTCACATGTGAAATTTGCTTTTAAACTATTGGTCAGGGATACCCTCCCCCAAAATAACACACTTTCTATGATTAATAAAGATTTTTCAGGTAGTTTTTATGATGTGATTTCATATAATATATAGTATGAATATTTTAATTTTGCATTAAACTTCTGTTAGGGACAGAATATAGGGAAAACAAAAACACTTAGAATCTGTACATTGAAACTCTTCTGAGTTACTGAATTGATTCTTCCTTTTCAGTATAAATTCAGTACTAATTTAAATATAGTACACTGTGAAGTGTTAATTTCATCTTTCAAAACTATTTTACAGTGCTTATACCCCAAAACATATATGACAATTGTAATAAATCACACAGAGTTAAATGAATAATATTTCAATGCAGCTATCAACCTTCTGTCTAAATTGGAAATATTTCTACTCTACTCTAATAAGTACTTCAACTAATATTTTATTTCTAGGAGAGAAGTTAAATATTGCATAAATTTACTGACTATGTTTATTCAAAATGTCCACCAGTGATAATTACTAGTCTCCACATATCTAAGGATTGCTCCTCCTCCTCAAAAAAAATCACAGTATGTTTCCATGAACATAGGAATCATTAAACCAGCATCCTACTCACATGCCTCCCGCCCTCTTTTGTTTAACTCAAAGAACCACTAAGTGCTGAGCCGACATGATTCTTAAGTTTTTATGGGTGCTAAAATCTCAATAGGCATGAGGTATCTGAGATAGTTGCTAGACTAGTAACCAAGAAATGGTCCTTAGTAACCCCGAGACACTTCTCTGTTTCTATACAGAGTCAGTCAACTCCCTTCAAGCTATGCTATGGCTTCACATCACCTGAAATACTTCTAATGCCCCCAGTCTCCAAAGTGAAATTTTATTAGTATTATTTTTTTATCCCCAGTAATTAAAAAGGATTTGATGGATAACTTTAGTAGCACTAGATTATGACCTGCTTGAAGACAGTAACCTTATAGCTTCATTTTATATCCCTAGTGCCTAGTATAGTGCATGGCTACAAATGATTTTTCTATTGTTGGGTTAATGAATAAACTAGTGTATGTACCAATGAATGAATGAATGAAAAACATAGTGTATACAGGTACAAGTGTATTACATGAATGTTATTTTGCTCTACTGTTCACATCCACTGGCTGGAAAACTTATGCAATAAATTTTGTTGTGACATCTTACATGTGTTCATTAGAATGTGAGATAAGTATTAAGCCAGCTTGTTTCTGAAATAAAAATAAACATGTTCAACTAAGTGTGTTGTCTTTTTATACTTCTGTAAAAATACATATTAAAATAGGTCTATTTTGTTTTGATTTTTGTTTTATTTTGTTTTGTATGATGTTTTGTTATCTAAGAATAGCAATAAAGAGCTGAAACTAGCCCCCAGGGATTTGAACGTGTGGATTTGTCTTATTGACAGGGTCTTGGAGATAAAATGTCTTTGACCAAGAAATATGATCTCATATTTCTTGCTGTGAACCATATTAATATATTTTTCCTTGTGTATAATATATAAAGCTATCTGTTGCCAAATAATCACCTCTGAAATAAATGGTACTACAAATCTGTGGGCAGGACACAACAATCTTACTGAACAAACCTTACAAAATGAAAAGCTCCTTGGGAATTACTCATCCAAGGGTAGTAGTCTGGCACCTGAAAATGGTCCAACATAGGTTTATATTCCCATTGCCTTGGACAGACAGCACATATGAACTGGGTGGCTGCATGGTATTCAGATATTCAGGAAACAATCATTTAAAAAAAAAATCAAAGCCAGGGACAGTAAAAGAGAAAGGACCTTTCTCTGATTCCTACCACTTAACTTCTGTACTTAACCGACATCTACTCTTACTTTCAACCAAAACGCCTTTCCTGTTCCAGGAGGATGCTGTTGCTATTGTCATTTAGACAATCCACTCCTTCAGTGTCCAACAAGGGACTACTGGCTGAATTCCACAGTTAGGCTCTAATCCATTTTCAGATGCCCCCAAGTTGTTGACTCACCCTTTTGAACCCACTGAATGTGAGCCTTGCTCTTTATTTTCACTGGTCACAATGCAGGAGATCCCTGACCTACCACCTGATATCAAGAACCAAAGGAGAAAGCTTGTGGTTTTCTCTGTAATTTAGTCTCTTCAAAACATTGGCTCAGTATTAAAACCATGCCTCTGGCCTCCATAGCCTAGAAAAGTTTCCTGAGCCTTCATGTGGAAAACGAGAACAAATATAACATAACGAGACAAACTTGGTTTTACAGATAAAATTAAGGCCTATTGTTATGGGCTGAGTTGTGTCTCCCTAAGATTCATATGTTTAAGTCCTAACCTCCAGCACACCTCAGAATGTGACTACATTTGAAAATAGGGCCTTTAAAGAGGTAACTAAGGTTAAATGAGGTCATATGGGTGGGCTCTAATCCAATGCAACTAGTGTCCTTATAAGAAGAGGGAAAGACATCAGAGGTCTGTGTACATAGAGAAAAAGCACGTGAGAACACAGCAAGAAGGTGGCAATCAGCAAGCCAAGAAGAGAAGCCTCAGGAGAATCTGAACCTGTCAACACCTTCATCTTAAATTTTCAGCTTCCAGAACAATGAGAAAATAAATCTGTGTTTAAGCCACCCAGCCAGGAGTATTTTGTTATAGCAGCCCTAACAAATTAATACATTCATATATGATAAATATGTCAAACTTTATATAAAGATTCAGGAAAATCATGTGATTAGAATCTAGGTCTTCTGAGTCATCTTCAGGCCAAATCATCAAGTATTAATTGTACATCTACTATAAGCCAGATACTGTCTCACAAGTTATTTGCTGATTTTTATTCAAAGCATTTGATATAAGTCATTTCAATTCCCATTATATAGTTGCTGAAACTGTGATTCAGGAAGGTGAAGAGCTTGGCCTGGGGTCAGAGCTAATAAGTGGTAATGCCAGGGATCAAACGAGAGTTTTCTGAATTCAAGCCTAGCGATCTTTCCACTAAAGCACACCTTTTCTTTAAATTATACATCCATCCTTTACAAAGACAAATAGACTAGCCAAAGGGTGAATTTATAAAACACATCAGATGCTTCTTGCTGTGATCTGCTTTCTGAGAAGATACTAAAATCAATACTGTGTGAATTGTATGACTGTTTATTTAGAATGCTAAGAAGACCTGGATTTTTACAAAGTGCCATAATGGGAATTAATATGTATTAAAACAACAGAATGTGGACATTTTAGATTGAAGATTCATGGCTATAATAACAGAAAAATAAAAATACACTTTTAAAAACCATGAACTAACATTTCATAGTACATTCTTACTCATTTAAATTAAATAGTTCTGGAACATGTGAAAAATAAAAACATTGAACACATAATATGTGATCATTTCTTAAGCAGATATTTTGACTTCAGAGCTCAAATTTTATGTTGTCCTTTCTTCTTGAAATTGTTTTCCTTATTAATAGGTTTGTTGTTTGGTCCTTTAATTATGTATTGTATCATTAGGATGCCATTAAAGAGATTTGTAAGATTCCTGTTTGCTTTGTTATATTTTGGAAGTAAACTCATCTTTCTTTGTCAAAAAAAAAAAAAAAAACTATTATGGTGAGGAATATTCACTGTAATCAGACTGAGTATATCTGAGGCATAATCACAGCATTCTTTTTTGATTTCACTGAACACCTTTACTTGGATTTTAAATTGCTTTACTTGATGTATCCAAAGTTATTTAAATAATTCTAGTGAGATTAATAAGAAGCAATGAACCTCTGCTTTTGTAAAGAATAAACCTGAAGTTATTCAGAAAGTTAAGCCTGTTGTCAGAGTTCTAAAAAGAGTCCTCAACTCTTATCACTAGATTACAGGGGAGGGAAAGAAGGAGGGAAGAAGGGAGGGAAGGAAGGGAGGAAGGGAGGAAGGGAGGAAGGGAGGAAGGGAGGAAGGGAGGAAGGGAGGAAGGGAGGAAGAGAGGGAGGGAGGGAAGGTGTCCTATTTTATAAGGTATTCTCATGCGTATATTTTTGTGCTTTAAATTAATATCTCATTGTGGCCTATGGGATTATTCTTATTTCACAAATGAAGTAATCATGAGATAAAGATGATTATATCAAGATCATATAGTTAATCACAGATTTCAGACTAAACGAATGTGTCCTCATAGTTTATTTTCCTGTGCTTCTCCCATTAAACCATATTGCTTTCAAATAATGAAAAAAATTGTGACTCTGCATTTTTTTGTTTTTTAAAGTTCATATTACATTATTTGACAGCCTTTGCAATGTCTGCTGCATGGAAGAAGTCTAAATATTAAAAAAAGTCTTTTAAAATATGATGTTATTTTTCCAACTATAGCTTCAAAATATTGAGGAGAATGCTATAATTTATTTTCCCACTCCTCATTTTCCCTATCCATTGTGGATCCACCTATGCAGTATAGATCCATTGCTCCAGGTTCTAGGTTGAGAATACAATGATAGAGTGGGGGCCAGCAAGCATTAACCTAAATCGTTTTATTTTTAGGGAGAGGAAACACAGTGGCCTGGGGTATTTTCCTCTACATAGGTGGTTCATGAACTGAAAACACTAAAGGGCATTTGTCCTTATCAATTTCTCTAACATGATTTCATTACTGATATCCAATATTAAGAAGAAAATATACAATTGTTACTAGTAAATATGTTGCTGATATTACCAACTGCATGTACATCTCTTTCCCCCTGTAGACGTGCTGTTGCTTTTCATGTTCAAAAGGAATGGAGAAGAATACTAACACTATATATATTTAGAAATGAAGTCATAAAGACATAAGCTTCTGACTTACAAACTTAATATTTTTTGTGCTTATATATGTGAATATATGAGAGAGGAAGAGACAGGCAGTGGAGAGAGAGAGCATAGTCTCACATAACCACATGCATGAATCTCTGAGATTATGCAATTTTCTAGTTGAATAAACAAGATCAAGAAAAAGTTAGAGCTCTTCACATCATTTAGTCTTTGAAAATGTACTATTTTTTAAAAAAATTTAATATACACTACAAATGTTCTTAACTAAGAGCATATTCAACTAAAGCCATAATGAATAGAGATAAACCCATGTATAATACATAATAAAGATAAAATATTTCTACAAGTGAATCTATATACAAAACAGAAACAGACTCAGACATAAAAAACAAACTTATGGTTACCAAAGGGGAGTGTGCGGGGGGAAGGGACAAATTAAGAGTATGGGATTGACAGACATGAACTATACATAAAATAGATAAGCAAGAAGGATTTACTGCAAAGCACAGGGAATTATATTCAACATCTTGTAATAACCTATAATGCAAGGTAATAAAAAAAACTTAATCACTATGTTGTATGCCTGAAACTAACACAATACTGTAAATCAACTATACTTCAATAAAAAATATTTCTAAAGATATCTCAGAAATTATTATGTTTACTGACAATTTTCTGATGTTTCAATGTGTTGATATTAATCAATATTTAATATTCTTATTTCTACTGCCTACAAAATTGCTTCTTTAACAGAAATATTAAACAGACCTCCCAATTTTCTTACACATAAAAAGAAAAAAAAAACATTGGTGACTAGATGTATATATGACATTCAATCTTTTCTAAATTTACAGTATTATGACTCATCATATAAAATTTTTAAAAACAAGTCAAGTTCTGGGAGTGTCATTTTTTAGCTAAAAATTTTATATGTATCTTCTCCAAGGTGGGTGGATGTGGAAGAGATACACGAGAGAAAATTAAATGAATATTAACATAAAAAAGACTATGTCAAATTACTTTTAAAAATTTACCATGGTAAAACTTCTAATCTTGTACTACCTCCAAGTGTTACATGATATCTGAAGCTGTTAGGAATACATCTGAATTTATCGAATTATTGTTTTGTAGCTTGGTTTGTAAGCAACATGGTGGATGAAAAGAATAGCAAGTCTTGAAGTGGACCAGTCATTAGGTGACGGATGCTGAGCATGCCACTGAAAAGCCACAAAGTTCAATTTTCTCATCCATAAAAAGAGATGACATTTGCCCCGCCAATCACACAAAATGACTGGTAGATTCAAAGGAGGTAATATGTCTGAAGGATTTTGAGAGTGTAAAATATTACATAATGTGTGAGGGTTTTTATTTTCTTTTGTTTTTCAAGGGAATGACAAGGAAGAAGAGAAGGTAGAGAATGAACAAGGTTGATAATTGAGGGAATGCAATTTCTTTGCAATTGTCTGTGGTTAGAGAATGGTATCAGGGAAAAAACAAAAACAACTAGTTAATCTGAAAAAAAATTTTTTCTTGACATAAAAGTGATGAAATTTCATGAATTTATTTCCAAAAGTAAATATTCATATAACTTTAAAATACTCTTCCACTGTCTATCACTTATTACCAGGCTGTTTGTTGTATGTTAGATTAGAGGAACCATGAATAAAAAATCCTAAAATACTCCAAGTCATAATTTCTTTCCAAACTGCAGTAGGCTTTTAAAATTTTTATAATCCCATTACTTAAAATATTAGCTTATATCTTTAAATATTAGGATAATGATTATTATATTTTGCTTACCTATCAAGGAAATATTATTTTTGTTATCCTATTATTTTTTTCTCCATTAAAAAAAAAAAGGCAGTCTACTTCACAGAGACAATTTTTCAACCTCTCCTGAAATTAATTATTTAATTATTCAAGACCTGAGATTTTAGCCAGGCATAGGATTTGTAACCAGATGTGAACACCTGAAGGACGTTCTTACTCCAGGACAAGGTAAAGGATTACACATACATGGAGATGGATTCTTTGTAGCTTCTTTTAGGAAGCAAACCTGATGCATACGTCTTGCAGAGAATTTAATCAGAATAGAAATAACTTCCATGTTATCCTTTCTAACGTCATTAATTAGAAAGATTTATACTTGTCAAACAAGGGTCAGAGTGCACATCTCTTGTCCATGCAGTTTATAGATCACCATTTGCCGTCTTTGCAATCCTGTCTGGCAGAAATTGACAATATCTTCTTACAGTGCAAATCCATCAGGGGTCACAGCCAGAGTTTCCATTTCCCTGCCCCTGGAAAGGCTTTTGATTTTCTTGAGAATCACTACTCCCTTTTGCGTAAAGAAAAAATTATTTATATATTCAGTCAGATTTCAGATATTTTTAAAATAGATAAGATATAAAAGGTGCATCTGACTCTGAGTTACCTTTCAAAAACTATAATAACTGTTAAATCAACCTGTTACATTTTTCATTACCTTATATATGATATCTTATCTAAGAGTATAGTTCAAAGTGTTATTTCAATGGACTGTATCCCAGGTGACTGAGGTAACTATTGCAAACTTCCCCCACTTCTTTCTCTCTCTTTTAGTATTATATTAAGATAAAATGATGGGCAGAGAACATGTCCAGTTTAATGCCTGAGTGCATGGAAAAAAACAGTTACTTTGGATGCACTGTTCTCAACTAGCTCCAACGTGATGAACAGCATTAAAATACCACTGAACAAAAAAGACACAGAAAAGAAACAGGTGTGGAAAACTGGGAGAGAAAAAAACATTATCACAACTGGTCTTATGGTTCATTGCTTCTTTCCACATGGGTTCATCACAAGGGAACTTAAGTTTCTCTTCTCTTGTGAATGTTTTCCTATATAGAAATATCTATCCCATATGAATACACCTATATTTTATTGAAGCAATACTTAAGCAAAGTGATTTTTTAAGCCAACAAATCTATTTTCCTAGGCATTTCTAGAAACTTTAAAAGCTATTGTGCACATCAAATAGGAGTAAATAATTACTTTGCTTTGTTTTCTCTTTTAATTGAATAAGTTTTGCTCATGTGATAACAGATTTATTTGAAAGTGAACGTAATTTGTTATAGAACAGCAGCTTTTATAAATGGAAACTTCTACAACAGAATACGGTGAGATGTTTAAATATTAACCAGACATACTGCTCACTCACTCTCTGCACTAAATTTCAGAAACTTAATACAAATTAAGTACATACTTTATTGCTGGATCTTGCTTACCAGTGCTAAGAAATCCACAATGTTCAATTCTAATTAAAAATGAAATTGAACTGCAATTCCCTGGAAACAAGGGCTGATCAGACTCAATAAGCTTTACTTAATTGAATTGCTCATAGACAAAGAAAAAAATGCTTACATTGTTAATGAAATACATGCTTCCAAATCTTTTGCAATTCTACTATATTTTCTAATGTTCACAGCTGATTATAACCCATATGTATGTTTCAAACTATTTAAGGGTCCAGGAATATACCATTTACATTTATCTTTAGTATTCACATCTTCTATATGTATACTTACTAGGGCTGCACCGTAAATTACATACTTAAACATTTTTTATTTTTAATTTTCAAAGAGATATAAAGAAAACTATTATTCTTCATTATATTTCTTAAATTGGATTAGTATTTTTAAAAAGGATTTTCCCAAATGCTTGACTAATATTATTTAATTATCACAACCACCCCAGGAGACTTTTGAGATTATTCTCATTATTTTTCTTATTTGTATTTCATTTTTGTTTCTTCAGCTTAAGAAAACTGTGTCTCTGTGAGGTGTTGTGATTTTTCCTATGGTTATGAGGCTTGTAATAGTGAAAATAATAACACTGTTTTTAAACTAATAGGAAAACTGAAAAAATAAACTGAACATGAATGAAAAGTATACTGGTGAGCAAAGAGCAGAGCAAATGATTCCTTACTCCCCTCTCTTTGTGTTTTCAATTGTTTGAGATCACAATGGTCCCAACATATCTAAGCCCAGAAATGAAATGGCTTTATCTTCAGAAACAGTGTTCTTTGGATATGAGGTTGGATTAAGGAGCAATGATTCTAGAATAGTCCTAGACAATAACTCTATGTAGCTCTGGACGTCTATGTAAGAAGAGACATTGTAAAAATTGGAATTGCCCAGCAATGAAATAAACATGAAGACTTTGTCAAGAGATAGAGTTTATGAAGGAGAAATGTCCATCTGTCAAGGAATTCATAGAAGTCACCCTGGCACTGAGCAGAAGTTTATCTAAATCCATTTCTCTAAGAGTACGTGCCTTGTACAGGTCAAATAAATAAGACAAATGTGATAATACATGATAATATTTTGAAACAGGTGTATGCAAAATAGTATCATTGTCATAATTAATACTGCAGTATAATTTTTATTAGAAGATCTCAAAAATGTTTAAGAGAATAAAAAAAGTGTTCATGTAATAAAGTTGGATGAACACATTAAATCAGAAAATAGAAAAATAAAGATAAACAATGAACATTAAGGTAGAAGAAAAAATTAAACATAAAATTTTACCCTGAAAGGAAACAAATGAATTATCACACTAAATCACAGATGTTTGAATTGAATCAAAGGGAATAATAACCTAGCAATATGTTTTTCTTTTTTTTTTTCTTTTACAAGAAACTTTCTTGAAATAAGACAAGATTGGAAAAAAAGAAGATAATCAAATAGACATCTGGACAACTAAAAGAGGCAGAAGAGGCAAATTCATATAAAACATCTGAAATTAAAAGCAATTTTAATTAAGATTCAGAAACGTGCATTTCTTTAACATCATAAGCCTTTTTCTTTGTTTATGAGAAATTCAATTATTTTGTTTCAGAAATAAAATAAGTAAATTAAAGAATAAAAAAATACACTATAGAATGATAAAAATATCAAAGAAATAGTTAAAGGATATGGCATAAATCTGAATGCACTAAACAACATAATGGCAAAATAAAAATACAGTATAAGACATGCAAGATAGAACCCTACAAACAGAATTATACGAGAGATCTACCTCTTTCAGAACTGAAAAAAATTTCAAAAGCCAAATATGTATGAATATACAGGAATTAAATAATTAATTACTGAACTTGAGATAGAGAATTGCATTTCTCACAGAGCACACACCTACCCACCAATAATCATTTACATGAATTTTGTCAGAAAGAAAACCTTTTAAAAATTCTAAAAGCTAGACTTTTATTCGCCATATATTTACCATACTCCAATCAATCTGAAATTAATAGTAAAACCATGAACCATAACCATAAATTAACCATAAAATTAATTTATTCCCAAATAACTATGGATCAGAGAGCAAGTGAAAAGCATCTGGAACACAATAAAAAGTAGAAAACATAATAATGAAACTTTTGGGATACAGTGGAAATTACATTCAGCAAAAAATTTATAGTTTATATGGTTTACCTAGGAACTTAGTTCTCATCTTAATAAATTAGAAGAAAAAACACAGGGAGGACCTTCAAGATGGCGGAGGAGTAATACGTGGAGATCACCTTCCTCCCCACAAATACATCAAAAATACATCTACATGTGCAACAACTCCTACAGGACACCTACTGAATGCTGGCAGAAGACCTCAGACTCCCCAAAAGGCAAGAAACTCCCCCACGTACCTGGGTAGGGCAAAAGAAAACAGAGAAAAAAGAATAGGGATGGGACCTGCACCTCTGGGAGGGAGCTGTGAAGGAGGAAGTTTCCACACTCTAGGAAGCCACTTCACTGGCGGAGACGGGGGTGGATTGGGGGGAATGTTCAGAGCCATGGAGGAGAGTGCAGCAACAGGGGTGCAGAGGGCAAAGCAGAGAGCTTCCCACACAGAGGATCAGTGCCAAGCAGCACTCACCAGCCTGAGACCTTCTCTGCTCACCCACCAGGGCAGGTGGGGGCTGGGAGCTGAGGCTCAGGTTTTGGAGGTCAGACCCCAGGGAGAGGACTGGGGTTGGCTGTGTGAACACAGCCTGAGGGGGCTAGTGCGCCACAGCTAGCCGGGAGGGAATATGGGGAAAAATCTGGAACTGTCTAAGAGTCAATAGACCATTGTTTTAGGGTGCGCAAGGAAAGGAGATTCACTGCCTAAACGAGCTTCAGAGATGGGAGAGAGCTGCGGCTATCAGCACAGACACCAGCGATGGGCATGAAATGCTAAGGCTGCTGCTGCAGCCACCAAGAATCCTGTGTGCAAGCATAGGTCACTATCCACACCTCCCCTCCCAGGAGCCTGTGCAGCCCACCACTGCCAGGGTCCCATGATCCACGGACAACTTTCCCAGGAGAACACACGGTGTGCTTCACGCTGTTGCAACGTCACACCAGCCTCTGCCACCGCAGGCTCGCTCCACATTCCATACCCCTTCCACCCCTGGCCTGAGTGAGCCAGAGCCCCCTAATCAGCCACTCCTTTAACCCCCTCCTGTCTGGGCAAAGGACAGACGCCAGAGAGCGACCTACATGCAGAGGCAGGGCCAAATCCAAAGCTGAACCCCAGGAGCTGTGTGAAAAAAGAAGAGAAAGGGAAATTTCTCCATGCAGCCTCAGGAGGAGCAGATTAAATCTCCACAAACAACTTGATGTACCCTGCACCTGAGGAATGCCTCAGTAGACAACCAAATAATCCAAAATTTGAGGCAGTGGACTTTGGAAGCAAATATAGACTTGGGATTTGCTGTATGCGACTGACTAGTTTTGGATTTTTATGTTTATCTGAGTTTAGTTTTAAGTGCTTGTTATCATTGGTGGATTTGTTTATTGGTTTGGTTGCTCCCTTTTTTTTATCACTTTTTTATTGTTTTATTTTAATAATATGTTTTATTTTTTATTTTAAGAACTTTATTAATTTAATTTAATTAATTTATTTATTTATTTTCTCCCTTTTCTTCTGAGCCATATGGCTGACAGGGTTTTGGTACTCCGGCCGGGTGTCAGGCCTGTGCCTCTGAGATGGGAGAGCTGAGTTCAGGACACTGGATCACCAGAGACCTCCTGGCCCCACGTAATATCAATCAGTGAGAGCTCTCCCAGAGATCTGGTCTCAATGCTAAGACCCAGCTCCACTCAACAACCAGCAAGCTCGAGTGCTGGACACCCCATGCGAAACAACTAGCAAGAAAGGAACACAACCCCACCCATTAGCAGAGAGGCTGACTAAAATCATAATGAGTTCACAGACACCGCAAAACACACCACTGGACACAGTCCTGCCCACAAGAAAGACGAGATCCAGCCTCATCCACCAGAACACAGGCACCAGTCCCCTCCACCAGGAAGCCTACACAAGCCACTGAACCAACCTTACCCACTGGGGGCAGACACCAAAAACAATGGGAACTATGAACCTGCAGCCTGGGAAAAGGAGACTCCAAGCACAGTAAGTTAAGCAAAACAAGAAGACAGAGAAACACACAGCAGATGAAGGAGCAAGGTAAAAACCCAACTGACTAAACAAATGAAGAGGAAATAGGCAGTCTACCTGAAAAAGAAGTCAGAGTAATGATAGTAAAGATGATCAAAAATCTTGGAAATAGAATAGAGAAAATACAAGAAATGTTTAACAAGGGCCTAGAAGAACTAAAGAGCAAACAATTAATGAAAAATATAATAAATGCAAGCAAAAATTCTCTAGAAGGAATCAATAGCATAATAACCGAGGCAGAAGAACGGATAAGTGACCTGGAAGATAAAATAGTGGAAATAACTACCACACAGCAGAATAAAGAAAAAAGAATGAAAAGAATTCAGGACAGTCTCAGAGACCTCTGGGACAATATTAAATGTGCCAACATTTGAATTATAGGGGTCCCAGAAGCAGAAGAGAAAGAGCCTGAGAAAATATTTGAGGAGATTATAGTTGAAAACCTCCCTAATATGGGAAAGGAAATAGTCAATCAAGTCCAGGAGTTGCAAAGACCCCCATACAGAACGAATCCAAGGAGAAACATGCCAAGACACATATTAATCAAACTATCAAAAATGAAATACAAAGAAAAAATATTAAAAACAACAAGGGAAACACAACAAATGACATACAAGGGAATCCCCATAAGGTTAACAGCTGACCTTTCAGCAGAAACTCTGCAAGCCAGAAGGGAGTGGCAGGACATATTTAAAGTGATGAAAGGGAAAAACCTGCAACCAAGATTACTCTACCCAGCAAGGATCTCATTCAGATTTGAAGGAGAAATTAAAACCTTTACAGGCAAGCAATAGCTAAGAGAATTCAGCATGACCAAACCAGCTTTACAACAAATGCTAAAGGAACTTCTCTAGGCAGGAAACACAAGAGAAGGAAAAGACCTACAATAACAACCCCAAAACAGTTAAGAAAATGGTAATAGGAACATACATATCGATAATTATCTTAAATGTAAATGGATTAAATGCTACAAAAAAAAAAAGATAAAGACTGATTGAATGGGTATGAAAACAATACCCATATATATATACTGTCTAGAAGAGACCCAGTTCAGACCTAGGGACACATACAGACTGAAAGAGAGGGGATGGAAAAATACTTTCTGTGCAAATAGAAATCAAAAGAAAGCTGGAGTAGCAATTCTTAGATCAGACAATATAGACTTTATAAAAAAGATTATTACAAGAGACAAAGAAGGACACTACATAATGATGAAGGGGTCAATCCAAGAAGAAGATATAACAATTGAAAATATTTCTGCACCCAACACAGGAGCACCTTAATACATAAGGCAAATGCTAACAGCCATAAAAGGGGAAATCGACAGTAACACAATAATAGTAGGGGACTTTAACACACCACTTTCACCAATGGACAGATCATCCAAAATGAAAATAAATAAGGAAACACAAGCTTTAAATGACACATTAAAAAATATGGACTTTATTGATATTTATAGGACATTCCATCCAAAAACAACAGAATAAACTTTCTGCTCAAGTACTCATGGAACATCCTCCAGGATAGATCATAACTTGGGTCACAAATAAAGCCTTGGTAAATTTAAGAACACTGAACTTGTATCAAGTATCTTTTCTGACCACAATGCTATGAGACTAGATATCAATTACAGGAAACAAACTATAAAAAATACAAACAAATGGAGGTGAAACAATAGGCTACTAAATAACCAAGAGATCACTGGAGAAATCAAAGAGGAAATAAAAAAATACCTAGAAAAGACAGACAGTTAAAACATGACAACCAAAACAAATGTGACACAGCAATAGCACTTCTATGAGGGAAGTTTATAGCAATACAATCCTGCCTCAAGAAATATCTCAAATAAACAACCTAACCTTACACCTAAAGCAATTAGAGTAGGAAGAACAAAAATAACCCAAACTTAGCAGAAGGAAAGAAATCATAAAGATCAGATCAGAAATAAATGAAAAAGAAATGAAGGAAACAATAGCAAAGATCAATAAAACTAAAAGCTGGTTTTTTGAGAAGCTAAACAAAATTGCTAAACCTTTAGCCAGACTCATCAAGAAAAAAAGGGAGAACTCAAATCAACAGAATTAGAAATAAAAAAGGAGAAGTAACAACTGACACTGCAGAAATACAAAGGATCAAGAGTGATTACTACAAGCAACTCAATGCCAAGAAAATGAACAACCTAGAAGAAATGAAGAAATTCTTAGAAAAGCACAAACTTCTGAGACTGAACCAGGAAGAAATAGAAAATATAAACAGACCAATCACAAGCACTGAAATTGAAACTGTGATTAAAAATCTTCCAACAAACAAAAGCCCAGGACGAGATGGCTTCACAGGCGATTTCTATCAAACATTTAGAGAAGAGCTAACACCTATCCTTCTCAAACTCTTCCAAAATATAGCAGGGGGAAGAACACTCCCAAACTCATTCTACGAGGTCACCATCATCCTGATACCAAAACCAGGCAAACATGTCAAAAACAAAAGAAAACTGCAGGCCAGTATTTCTGATGAACAAAGATGCAAAAATCCTCAACAAAATACTAGCAAAGAGAATCCAACAACACATTAAAAGGATCATACACCATGATCAAGTGAGATTTTTCCCAGGAATGCAAGGATTCTTCACTATACACAAATCAATCAGTGCGATACACCATATTAACAAATTGAAGGAGAAAAACCATATGATCATCTCAATAGATGCAGAAAAAGCTTTAGACAAAATTCAACACACGTTTATGATAAAAACCCTCCAGAAAGTAGGCATAGAGGGAACTTACCTCAACATAATAGAGACCATATATGACAAACCCACAGCCAACATCGTTCTCAGTGGTGAAAAACTGAAACCATTTCCACTAAGATCAGGAAGAAGACAAGCTTGCCCACTCTCACCACTATTTTTAACATAGTTTTGGATGTTTTAGCCACAACAATCAGAGAAGAAAAAGAAATAAAAGGAATCCAAATAGGAAAGAAGCAGTAAAACTGTCACTCTTTGCAGATGACCTGATACTATCCATAAAGAATCCTAAGGATGCCACCAGAAGAATACTAGAGCTAACCAATGAATTTGGTAAAGTAGCAGGATACAAATTAAAGCACAGAAATCTCTTGCATTCCTATACACTAATGATGAAAAATCTGAAAGAGAAATTAAGGAAACACTCCCATTTACCATTGCAACAAAAAGAATAAAATACCTAGGAATAAACCTACCGAAGGAGGCAAAAGACCTGTATGCAAAAAACTATAAGACACTGATGAAAGAAATTAAAGATGATACAAACAGATGGAGAGATATATCATGTTCTTGGATTGGAAAAATCAACATTGTGAGAATGACCATATTACCCAAAGCAATCTACAGATTCAATGCAATCCCTATCAAACTACCAATGGCATTTTTCACAGAACTAGAACAAAAAATTTCACAATTTGCATAGAAACACAAAAGACCCCAAATAGCCAAAGCGATCTTGAGAAAGAAAAATGAAGCTGGAGGAATCAGGCTCCCTGACTTCAGACTATACTGCATAGCTATGGTAATCAAGACAGTATGGTACTGGCACAAAAACAGTAATTTAGGTCAATGGAACAGAATAGAAAGCCCTGAGATAAACCCACACACATATGGTCACCTTATCTTTGACAAAGGAGGCAAGAATATACAGTGGAGAAAAGACAGCCTCTTCAATAAGTGGTGCTGGGAAAACTGGACAGCTACATGTAAAAGCATGAAATTAGAACACTCCCTAACACCATACACAAAAATAAACTCAAAATGGATTAAAGACCTAAATGTAAGGCCAGACACTCTAAAACGCTCAGAGGAAAACATAGGCACAACACTCTGCCATAAATCACAGCAAGATCCTTTTTGACCCACCTCCTAGAGAAATGGAAATAAAAACAAAAATAAACAAATGGGACCTAATGAAACTTAAAAGCTTTTGCACAGCAAAGGAAACCATAAACAAGACGAAAAGACAACCTTCAGAATGGGAGAAAATATTTGCAAACTAAACAACTGACAAAGGATTAATCTCCAAAATATGCAAGCAGCTCATGCAGCTCAATATCAAAAAAACAAACAACCCAGTCCAAAAATGGGCAGTAGACCTAAATAGACATTTCTCCAAAGAAGATATACAGATTGCCAACAGACTCATCAAAGGACACTCAACATCACTAATCATTAGAGAACTGCAAATCAAACTACAATGAGATATCATCTCACACCGGTCAGAATGGCCATCATCAAAAAATCTAGAAACAATAAATGCTGGAGAGGGTGTGGAGAAAAGGGAACCCTCTTGCACTGTTGGTGGGAATGTAAATTCATACAGCCACTATGGAGAACAGTATGGAGGTTCCTTACAAAACTAACAATAGAACTACCATATGACCCAACAATCCCACTACTGGGCATATATCCTGAGAAAACCATAATTCAAAAAGAGACCTGTACCACAATGTTCATTGCAGCACTATTTACAGTAGCCAGGACATGGAAGCAACCTAAGTGTCCATCGACAGATGAATGGATAAAGAAGATGTGGCACATATATACAATGGAATATTACTCAGCCATAAAAGAAACGAAATTGAGTTATTTTTAGTGATGTGGATGGACCTAGAGTCTGTCATACAGAGTGAAGTAAGTCAGAAAGAGATAAAAAATACCATATGCTATCACATATATATGGAATCTAAAAAAAAAAAAAATGGTTATGAAGAACCTAGGATCAGGACAGGAATAAAGACACAGTCGTAGTGAATGGACTTGAGGACATGGGGAGGGGGAAGGGTAAGCTGGGACGAAGTGAGAGTGTGGCATGGACATATATACACTACCAAATGTAAAATAGATAGCTAGTGGGAAGCAGCCACGTAGCACAGGGAGATCAGCTCGGTGCTTTGTGACCACTAGAGATGTGGGATAAGGAGGGTGGGAGGGAGCCGCAAGAGGGAGGGTATATGGGAATATAAGTGTACGTATAGCTGATTTACTTTGTTATAGAGCAGAAACTAACACCACATTGTAAAGCAATTATATTCCAATAAAGATGTTAAACAAAAAAAAAGAAACACAAAATTAACTAGGAAGAGGAATTATTTAATATAGAAGCAGAAAACAATGAACTGGAAAACAAAAAAAAATTGAAAAACGCATTATTTTTTAATGTATGGATCTTAAGAACGATTTGCACATTGTAATATCTGCAAATATTAAGTACGGAACAAATTCATCACAACTGACAGCACATTGAAGACTGTGGCATCTGGATAAATTAGGTATTTCGAAAGCAGCCCGACCGTGTCCCTAGACTCAAATCAGACAAAGTATCCAGCAGTGGAGCATCTGGTCCAGCAGCTGCCAGGCAGCCCCTGTGAGTAGAAATGAGCACTGGCTTCACTTGGAAACTAAAGAGTAGGCTGCCAAGGGGAAGGGCCTTTAATAAAGCCAACAGTGGGCAGAAACAATGCCAAATTAATATAGAAATTAGTACAGGCATGTGCCATTTTGTCTCAATTACACAAGTCAAATCTGCAAAGTGGAGAGTCATATCAGACATTTACAGAGGGTTGCAATTTTTGAATATTTAGGTCATAAACATTTGGACATACTTGCATACATTTCTAACCTCTCTGGATAAAAGATACTGGAAAATAAAGGAGGGCCAGAATTTCTTCCATATCTGCACAGTTGAAGAGGCGATTACCCGCTAACAAGTTCATTTCTGCCAATCAGAAAACTCATGACTCCTGATTTCATGACTGACCCAGATGTGAAAGGAATCAGATGGACGGTGATACCTCTCATGGAGCAGCATTTCTGTTTAACTTCCCCTTCTCTCCCTTCTTGGACAAATAATAATATTTTTTCCTTATAGAACTCATAGTGCATATTCATTCTTAAAATTATCGAGAGCAAGAAAAGACAAAGAAAAGCACTATCTGTATTTGGTTGTGTAGTCTATCTCTGACCTTACTCTCATCTTAATGTAGAAAAATAGTTTCTAATTCCGTGAGGCTATCCGTTAAGATGTCCTTGGGGTTACTGACATTATTTTACAAGTATTTCGGGAACAGAATGAAAAGCTCCATATTGAGCCGTAGCCTACTTCCACTGCTGCCCTACTGGCTTCATAACTAACATCTAGAAAGGAATATAGTAGAGCAAGGCAATAGATAAATCATATTATCAAATGAATGAGAAACCACACCATTTCAGTCCTGTAATAACTTTCACAGAAACCGCTGTAGTTTTCATGTGTAATCGGTGAAAATTATCTGAATCATTGTTATTATCTAGCTTCTCCAGTAGTATGATCCCTAAGGAAAACTTAAAAATGGGAATGGAGGCCAAGTCATTCACTGTGTGGGGTAGCTTAGGAGAAATTACAATAACCTAATTTCTATACAAAATCTTGAAAGGAAACTAATAATATATAACCATGAGATTTTTCGATAAAGAGACTCAAGTCAGGGCTTGGTATATATTTTAGGGGTTAGAAAAGTAGAAAAACCAGGTTAGGATCTGAGATATGGGAAATGCTTTTTTTTTTTGATGGTACTCTCCTTGTTCACAGTTCGCAAAACTCAAAAGCTTTTTCAAGTACAAAGCTAGTTCCAGCAGCCTTAAAAATTGCATGATTGCTATACAACCTATTTATTGGTTTCTAAGTTTTATCCTTAGAAAGTAACAATCACCATTTATTATTTGCCTGTATCCTGACATACATTTTGCAGTTGGAGCTACACAATAATGCAGAGAGAAGGGTGTTATTAATTTTCTTGTACAAATGGGAACACTGAGGCCAAAAGTTTAAGTAACTTGTCCAATTTATTAGCACAAAGTGATGGAGCTGAGAAAGAACTATGTCTGTCTGTCTTCGAAACCTATGTCTTTTCTATCATGCTATAATTCATGGGGTCTCTTAAAGTATTCTAAAAAATTATGATTTCCACTTAAACCTGTATCTACAGATTATTCATAGTACCTATCAATGCCTTTTGTTTAATATTTTTTTCTATTGCTTTTAATATTTCCTTTCAATTAATTTTTGAAATATAATTCTTCCCTTTCTCCTGCTCTCCTTTAATTTTCTTATATCCTTTCATTTTTTAACTCTACTGGAAACTATATATGAATGTATATATATATGTGAGAGACAGACAGAGACAGAGAAAGGAAGAGACAGATACTAACATTTGTAACTAAATGTAAGTAACAGACCTACTGCCCCAGTATTTACAAAATATCTCTCTGCTACATGCCATTTTCCAAATACTATGTTAAAGTATGGGTATTTTGAGTAATACAAAATATTTAATACAGTAAAAGAAAATCTTTACCTTTCTACAGTGTATGTTCTATTAACTCAGCCTATATATGGGGATGAATTTACATATTATTTGCATTTTCTTAAAGGAGGTATATAGTAAACATAACATATTTCAAATAGTAAAAAAACAAAAAAAAGTTTATTGAAAAAGTTTACTACCCTGAATAGTGGTTACTGAAATATGATTATTATTCTAAAATCCCTTAAGCCCCATCCAAGCTATGATTAATTAACGTGGACAAATAAAAATGCCCTAAAAGTTAATCCACTGAAATACATATGTCGGTAAAACAAATATTTGCCTTTGATTCATTCCTGTCCTTCATTCACCTAAAAAATAAAAAAATCACTAATTTATTTCTTTCTCCTTTAAGTATTACTTAATTCCTAGTATATGGTTCAAACTATACCTCCTTGAATATTGAAGTAGTTAAAATATTAGACTCAGTAGAAAAAAAAATTAAAGGAGAATTATAGATTGGATAACTCAGAGTGCTGAAATAATCACCCACATTTAAAAATGAGAAATTATTTCTTGTTCCTCTTACCTTAAGATCGATTACTGCTTTCTGTATTCTCAGCATCAAATTCATTCTATACTTTGTCTTCTTAAATTAAACTATCGCTCACACTGCTGGCTAACAGCTGGACAGTCACAGGAGTAGATTTAATCAGTTAACAATATTCCCCCAACTGGAAGGGCAACTGGATTTACCATATCTGCCATCTTTCTTGTATTTTGTCTCAATTCAGATTCAAAGCAAAGAGTCTCAGATCCTCAGACTGTGAAAGTGGCACCATTATTGAGTAATCCACAATGAATATCCACTGCGGCTGGTGTTATAATTTAGAGCTAGATGCCATTCTTCACTTAACAAAAGGGGAGGATTATTTTGGTCCAGTAGAATTTCATCATTCACATTCTTTCGGGTTTACATCAGTAGTTATCAATCCTGCCAAAAATTCTCTATTTCAGTAATTATTTTCTTCCTATTTTCTTTTTCACCCATCCTCATTACATCAATAGCCTAAATCACAGTTAATTGAATGTGCTTCAGTGTGAATTTTTATATTCAGTGAATTAGAAATGTGTAATAGAGAAATTGGAATTAATAGTGTTTTACAAATGCAAAGCAGAAAAGACAGCTGCAGGCGTTTCTGTAGTAGCATCTAAGCTGTTCCACATACTTTGCTGATGGTTACACTGCTGTCATTACTCTGATAGGATTGACTTAAAACTTAACCTTAATAAATAAATATATAACGTGCTTCATTTTACTTGCACTTAAAAATGTTCCAATATACAGCTCCAAAGGTAGTTTAAAGGAAACACAAAGGTTTAACAAAAAAAAAGAATAAAGTGATTTACACCTCATTAAGATATAAGGTATTCCACAAAAGTGCATTTTCTATATAAATGAAAGTTGATCTTTTAAATCCTAAAACTGTTTTCCCTAGTTAAAGACTTTAGCTTTATCCTGATTTAAATGAAGCCAGTATAGAAATGCACAACGCATAACTGACAGAAAGAACTCAACTTTACAGAAGACCAGGACTTTGGAAAGAAAAGGCTGAGAAGCAGGGTGTTGCAGAAGAAGTGGCCATAGGGTGGTGGTGAGGTGAGGGCAGGGGGAGAGGGGGTCGTTTGAGCAGAGATTTGAAAACTCTACCGATTTTTAGATTTAAGGTTGGACAATAAGAACCCAAGAAGTATAAAGTTCAAAAGGAATGACAAGAACTTCTTTTTTATTCTCTCCTTTTGTGACATTCTTGTTTCAAAGGGTAAAGAAAATTATTAATTATTCATGGTCTGTTGATAGAGTTTTATCATATTCATGAAGAGTGATCTACATTCTCCACAAACGCACAACTAAAATATAACAATCCGAGCTCAAAAGCAGTGAAATAAATGAAAGTGTCTGCTCAAGAATATCCTAAGAATTTATAATAACAAAACAACAAAACAAGCTTTCACATCCATCTGGTCCATTGCTCATTAAGGTCACCACACAGAGGTATTTTTATCACAAGTTGATTTCAAATGGGCAACAGTTTCATTAAAAACTTACAAAGGGCCCAACAAGAGAATGTGGAAAATTTATGGTTGGAATGAGTATTTCAGTGCTTTGTTCCCACCAACTCTTATTTATAAAAATTATAAAATGAAAATGCATTATTAATTTAGCTATCATTCAACAAGTACTCATTGTGGGCCCCCTATATGCTAGGCACTGCTCTAGGGTCTGAGATTCAACAATTAGCAAATACTAAGCTGCAACTATTTCCAGCTACCTTTTCAAAGACAGACAATGTGTTCACAAGCATTAAGTTTTCAGAGTCCATCATATGTGACAATGCCAGATTTTTACACAGAAGAAATTAAAATATTTATCATGTAAAATGAAAAATGCAAATGTTAGTTCTCTGTAAGATAAGTGACCCAATCTACATTATTATAACAAAATACAATGAAATCAAATACACAAGCAGATATATGTTAACATCAAGTATCAGGACTTTAATAATCAGACTAAAGTAAGGGCTGATATGCTACCCTATAAGCAATATGGGACAATTTTAAAATGTGGATTACCCATGGTTAGTAACACCATAGTAAAAAGGTTATATCTAAAAATGTAACAAAAATGACTAAAAATTGCAGAGAATGTGACAAAGGCATAGTATCCAAAGTAGACAAATAGAAAAAAGCAATTTTGCCAGCAAAATCACTTTTGCTTAGGATCAAATAGCTGGTTCATAAATGCTATTTTATAAAGTGATTCATCACCAACATGAGGAAAGCCCTTCTGTGTTCCTGTTTCTTGTTTGCAGAAAAATGCTTCAGTCTCCTAGGCCTTTCCTGAGTTCCAAAGAGCAGACTTGAGCACTTACTAATTAGGGAAGTGAGGTAATAGGGAAGCAAAGGAAAAGCAGTCAAGCAAGAAAAGTAATGAGAGCTTAAACAATAGTTCAAGGATAAAAGAGAGTCCTAGTTCCTCCTCAAGAGATATACATAACAATCTGATGCATATCTTTGAGTTGTTCTGCAGAATCTAAGACACCCACACCCCTATCCAGGTGGAAGATGGTGACAACATGCTGACCACTGCATGCAGACCCCAGACTGGTGGGAACCTGAAGGTGGATAATTGAGATTCCCAAAACATCACCCAGTTACCTCATCACCAACCAATCAGAAGAAAGTCATGCACCCTGCAATCCTTACCCCAAATATTGCCTTTAGAAACCCTTCCCTGAAAGCCATTGAGGATTTCAGGTCTTTTGAGCATACGCTGCCTGTTCTCCTTGCAAATAAATGCTGTGGTGGGAGTATTCCTTCACCACAACCCAGTTTCAGTAGGTTGGTTTGGTTCAGAAACAACTGTAGCTGAAGATACAACATTCTTGAAAATGAAAGTAGCTCTTACTTAGGAATTCTATTCTGGTGATAACAGCTGACAATTTGTTTGGATGTACTTAATATGGTTAAATAAAAAGTTAGGAGTACTATGTTGAACACTTCGTTTTCTGCTGGCTTTTTGCTGAAAACTTTTTTTTTTTTTTTAGAACAGAAGCCATCAGATATCTCCTGCAAAGGCCACCTAGTAAATATTTTAGGTTTTGCAGGCCGTATGGTCTCCACTGCAACTACTCTTACCTGCTGCAGTAGCACAAAACAAAAAAACAAAAACATAGACAATACCTATGTTCCTGTGACTGTATTCCAATAAAAGTTTATTTGCAAAAACAGGCTGTGAGCTGGATTTGTCCCACGGCCAAAGTTTGCCAACTCCTGCTCTAGACCTCCTCTGTGGCCCTTTATGTAAGCCTGGATAGGGAATTTTTCAAGAGCCCTGATAGCCATTCTGAATAATCTAATCCTGTTCCTCCCCCACTGCATCAGCCTACCTACCCCCGTCAGGAAAGGTAGCAGCTCATTCCCTGAAGTGTAGAGGATGAAGTCACTTCATTTCTCTTGGTAAGCCTCTGAGAAGCAATAGTGGGCCCAGTGTACATACTCACTCAAATTCTTAACAGAATTTATTGCAATTATTTTTACTAGTCAGCATTTACGCTGGGAGCACATTCAAAATATATTGCGGAGATTTACAGAAAAAAAACCCTAGTGGGACACTAGGAATAAATAAATCTTCCAAGAGGAAGATAGAAATATTAATCCTTTTGGACATTAAATCTGAGCTTCCTGTTGGTCAGAGTAAAAAGAAAAAACACAGGGCTATATTAGTGACTTAAATAGGAGGGCACATCAGAGTTACTTGGAAAACTGTTTAAACATATACATGCCTAAGACCAACTTGTCTGAGATCTGGTTTCGGAAGGCTGTGGTGAAATCCAACTATGTTTTGAACCCTCAAGGTGAATTTCCTTCATGGTGTGTATAATCTAATGCACAATTTCTCACAGGAGGTATTTTTGGCATTTTGGGTAGAACAGCTCTTCCTCTTATGGGCCTGTCCCAACCAATGCAGAACATATGATTTCTGCCCTTGGCCATTTAATACCTGTAGTGTCTCCTAGTGATTAAGACAATTGAAAATGCTCCTACATATTTCCAGTGGGATATAGGTTATGGGCTATTGATCTAATGAATACAAAGAGAAGTTAGTTATGGACTGTGTCCTCAGAGAGCTAATGGTAGATTTAATATTGTAGTCAGGGAAGTGATACAGATATGATAAAGGTTTCTATGAGAGAACAAAGATCCCTAATCAGGCAGATAGATTAAAGAAAACTTCCTATGATAGCTAAGACTAAACTAAATCTGAAAGCTTTTGGTCACTGGGAAAGTGCCTTCCAAACAGAGGATACAGCATTAGCAAAGATACAAAAGGGAGACCAGCATGAGTTTGCATGAGGATTATAATCAATTAGATTTTGATTGATAAACAAGTATGAGGCAGAGAATGATGCATGGTAAGGTTGGAGAGGTCAAAATGGTCAGATTATGGAAGTCTTTGTATGACTGCTTTAGGACTTCAGATATTTGTCCCAAATGTGTTTGAGAATCATAGAAGAGTGTGTATGTGTGTGGGGGTGGGGCTGGGGCGGGGGAGGTGGGATTGATGGATTTTCATTAAGGAAGCATCATTGTCAGACTGTGCTTCTAGATAACACTCTGGCAGCCACACAGATGGTATGTGTGAATGAACGAGGACTAGGGCCAAGAAAAGCTATGGTAGAGGACAGGAAGGGTTAAAGACATGTGGTTATAAGTTACAAGCCTTGGTAGTTTTTTTTTTTATTAGGGCATGAAGACAGTCTGAAGAATCAAGGGCGACATTGATTTCTAACTTGTGTAAGGAGGTATATTGCTCTACTATTCAGGGAGGAAAAAAAATATAGAAGAAGCAAGGGCATGGGGATGAAATGAGTTCAGGTCTGTCCATGTTGAGTCAATCTGCCTCTGAAACATCTAAATGGAGCTGTCCAGCCCTCAGTGGGCTGGATTGTGATGGACTACGCTGCTTGGCAGACTTGGTTGTAAAATCAAGACTAGTCCACTCCTTGATGAAGCATTTAAAACTCCCCTTAAGCATGCAGAGATTGCAAATGATCAGATAATTTATTTTCGTGCGATATTACCAATGACAGGATAGTCTATGGATCTAATTTCTCGTTCCTGAATTTCTGAAAATATATAATAATGTCAACATTTACTAAACACTTATTCTGTGCCACAGACTCTTCTACATGACTACATACACTGTCTCATGCAGTTCTCACAGCAACCCTATGAAGAAGGGTCTTTTATTACCTAGCCCCATTTTAAAGATGAGTAAACTGAAGCAGAGACGGTATCTTCTACCTTCTACTCAATCACACCGATATTAACAGGAAGCCATGTTGATCCAAGTAAACTTCAGAGGGTCTACCACACTAGTAACTCACATGCATGGCAGACCCTCTACTGATCCTAATATTTAGATCGCCTAAAATAATTTTTTCTGCCAGCCAAAGAGCAAAGAGCAGTGAACATTTCCAATGCTCTTGCCTATACTTCTTAAGGCATGGCTGTTAGAAATTTCTCTATAAAATTCTTCTCATAAATTGTCTTTGTTTCTAGTTCCACACAAATATTTTTTTTTGAAACCACAGACATTGGTTATCAATAGGAGCTTTAGAATTAGACAGACTTGGGTTTTAATCCTGGTTCGGCAACCTACAAGCTGTGTAAACTAGAATAGGCTGCATCAGCCCTCAAAGCCACAGATCCTATCTATAGGTAACTGTAAAGGTTATGTAGTAAGTCAAAAATTCACCATGTTTTTCTTTTCTCTGGGTTGTTTTGGTGCCCTGAGTACCTTCTGCTCCACTTGTTGTGTTCTAGGTCTTTAGGGATTTCTCCAGGACACTATTCCCACACACCCCATCCAATTCCTTGGCTAACATTTCATTTCCTTGGGTTCTTTTCCTCTTCCCTAGTACCTGTTGCAAACTCCCTGCTCAGTGCATCTAGACTGAGCTGTTGGAGGTGCTCAGCCTGGGATGGTCTGGCCATGCCCTAGGGTAGCCCCTTTATGACCTCCTTTGGGTTCATGAACTGAAGACCAAAGGCCAGTCAAGTCTAGCTCTGTGTACTGCTTCAGCTATCAGACCTGAGGTCGCATGTTAAGTTGTTCAAGAAAATGTTCTACCCTGGAAAACTTATATATACTCAGGAAAAATAGTTAGTTTGCTCATTGTTTCCTATATTAATAGTGATGACAAAAGCTACTAATTACTAACTGCTTTCTATGTGACATGCAGTGGACTTTAAATAGAGTATGTTATTTAAATCTCAAAATAAATTTGTGGCACTATGTATCATGTACTCTATTCAGAAGGCATGATGAAGCTCAGAGCTGTGGCTAAATAGCTCTGGCGATCTGATGTCTGCTAGGCAGCTCTTCCTCTGCAATGCCCACCTATTTATAGAAACAGGCTCCACTCCAAAAAATTTAACCAGGGTTTGAGTCTGGAAATGATTGTATCTTTGTATCTACTAGACTGAACACAATCACAAGGAGACTAAATTCTTTCACAGTGGTAGCCAAGTTCTCTTTATTTCTATAAACTTGGACTCTTGCACACAGCCTACCACTTTGATGATCAATGAACATTTGTTGAATGGATGACTGAACTATCAGAATGAATCTGGTAAACCTAGAATCCCCCTGGGTGTCAAAAGAAGATTATTTAAGTCCCAACTCACAATCAGATGTCTGACCATGTGTTTGCAGAGGCTCAATTTATCGTGTTCCATTGACAGATAGTAACAACTGGTAAAAGTAATTATTCATGGATCAAACTTTGGTTAAGTATTTTGTAGCTAGAATTTACCAAGATAAAATATGGCAGTCCAGAAAATCACTCTCCACACACAGATACCAAGTTTCTATCATTCAAAATACAGGTATATTTTAAAAGTGCCACAAAGGTAAATACTAGTTTATTTGCCCATGATCTAAAATTATAAATCAGAGTAGTTCCTTGAAGACTTTAGGCAAGGAACCTGGGGCAGAATTCTTCATAATGCCTAAAAGTCATTTGCTGGGCTTTGCTTTTCATTTTTGTTAATTTTTATTTAAATTGATGTGGAAATTTGTGCCTAGTGGCAAACTCAGTATAGATAGCAAATAAGCCAAAGTCTGGTGCTTTTATTCAAATGATAAAGACATCAAAAGAAGAATATCTGATGGGGAAGAGAGAGGTAGGGTATTTCAATATGTGTGAATGAAGTCAATGCAAATTCTGTTGTTCAAATGGCATTCTCTGAATAATTCTGTAAAACTACCTGCAAGGCTAATATATAAAGTATACTGGAAACTAATAAGAGATTAAAAAGAATTTAGAAATTGTATTTGCCTTGTGAGCATGGTAAATGAGCCGTTATTAGTATATGTTCTTAAAACATGTATAAATAACAATTATCCTCAGTCTTTTAATCACTAAGTCACATTTACTACACTGGGTAATTGCAGCTTGGGAACCCTGTTAGATGTTTTAAATGTGATTGTTTTCAGCAGTCGTGGTTTGTGGGTTCCCTTTCCTCTCTTCATTATGTCACTGCATAAATGTCACTGTATTAATAGATATCCTATCTCCATGAAATTCTATGAATACTCAGGACTCTTCATTCCTTGGGAAGAAGTTCCTGTGTATCACAATTCCAAAGCAGCCTAAAATCATCATCATATTTCTCTGATATTTTAGATATATTATTTTATAAACCATTTAAACTTTCTCTTGTTTTAATTATTTCCAGCTTGAATAACGTATGTAACTCCAGGCATGGGTAGGTACCTATGAGTTGGAATAAACTATTTAGTCAATTAATATTTACATTCACTTACAAAATTAGACATGTGATTTTAATTACTTGGTAAATCTTATCTTTAGGTAAATCAATATTGCAAGATAAACTCATTTATCATTCTTATTAGAAAAATATATACGAATAAGTAATAAAACATAGCAAATGGGAAAAGTCTAATTTAGATCAAATCAACTGCTGCTTCAATATGCTTGTATTTGAAAGAAATTACAAGCATTCAGTGAACACTTAAAAGTTTAGGATTCAGAACAAATAGGTAGTTTTGTTTGGCTCTGAAACAAAATTCAAAGCCAATATTATTTTCTACTCAATTACTGCTCAGTTGACATTCATACTGATAAACCAAATAGATACACTTACAATTTACTTTCAGTCTAAAGGAAATAAGCAGCAGTGGAGAAATAGCAAAATAGTTCACTATAGTGATAATATATATATATATACATATATATATGCTTAAATATAATGTGCATATATGTAAGAATAAATAACATTGGAGGTATTGCCCAAAGAAATTTATATACTTTTATAAATTTATATAATTTTTTCCAACAAAATTATTGTTTTGAGGAAATAATCATAGTGGTAGCGAAAATGTTTAAGATCTATTATTCTTCATTAGATGTGAGACATATATTCAAGTTTCCTTTCACCAAGACAAGAAGATGTGGACATCCTAGAACAGACTATGTGATTTAACACTGGCTATTCACCGGTTACAGTTAGATTTGCAAAGCTTCATTTTAAATTATATTTTAAATAAATTTTATTGAGGTATAATTTCCATAATATAAAATTTACTAGTTTTTAAGTGTATATTTCAATGAGTTTTGACAAATACATATGCCTATGTATCCACCACCACTATCAAAGTAACAAATATTTCTATTGCTCCCAGGTATACAATATTTCCATTACCTCCAAACGTTTATGCCCTTTGCTGTCAATCCCCCAACCACCAGTTTTGGCAACCACTGATCTACTTTCTGTCTCCATAGATTAGATTTGTTTTCTCTAGATTGTGATGTAAAAGGAATCGTAGAGTGTGTACTTTTTCACATCTGTCTCCTTTTGCTCAGCTTAATATTTTTTAGATTCATTGTAGTGTTGCTTATATCAACAGTTTGTTCCTTGTTATTGTAGAGTAATATCCCATTTTTTTTCTGAACTCTATCCTCTGACCTATATGTATATCCTCACAATAGTACAAACTATTTGATTACCATAGTTTTATCAAAATCTTGGAATCAGGTGGTACAAATACTTCAAACTCCAGTTTATTTTTAATCTAATATATACTTATTTCAAACAATTGAATATCAGCTTATTCCTTAAAATCTAAAAATTTCACAGAGCAATTTGTGTTTTTAAAATAACGGATATTTAAAATAATAATGTCTAGAGATGTTCACTTTCTTGCTAATTATTACACAGCATAAGCAATTACAAATATAATTTTTAATATTAGAGATAAGGGCTAAAAATCTTACATAAACTCTATAAAAATTATCTGTCACAATTTAGAAAAAGCCACAAGTGTAGTAATCTTTAAACATATTAATTTTTATGAGGTTTTCTACACTATCCATATTTTGTCATGCTTGATTTCAGGAGACCTCTAAATCAGCAGTCTTCTCTCTTCTGACCTCCTAAGTAGCTAGTTTTACCAAAATTAAATAGAAAAACTTCTTGGAAGACATCCAGAGTTCCAACGTTTGATGAGAACAGAGTCCATAACTGATTTAGCTTGGCAAAAATACAATTCGGCATCCCACAATAATACAATTATGCTACTAGACTATATCTAGGTTATATTCAAGAGTAATATGAATAATATTAACTACCATGCACTATGGGAACTGACCAATCAGAATGGATTGTAAGCAAATGGCTTGGGTATACTGGAGTGTACTGACTCAATAGCCACTTGGATATCAATCTATAGAAACATCCCTGACTAAGGAGCAGCAAGGGAAACAATGGATAGATGAATGAAATGAAGAATCATGTCACTTTTCCACAAATATTTGAGAGGTTATGACGGTTAATTTTATGTGTCAACTTAACTGGGCCAAAAAGTGCCCAGATAGTTGGTCAAACATAATTCTGGATGTTTCTGTGAGGGTGTTTTTGGATAACATTAACATTTAAATGGGTAGAATGAGTAAAACAAGTTTCCTTCTCTACTGTGGGTGGGCCTCATCCAATAGTTGAAGGCCTGAATGGAACAAAAAGGCTGACCCTCCTCCTAGTAAGAGAACTGCTCCTGCCTGATAGCCTTTGAACTAGGGCTTTTTCCTGCCTTTGAACTCTAACTGAAACATGGACCCCTCCTGCGTCTAAAATTTGCCAGCTTTGGTATTAGAACTGTACCATTGGCTCTCCTGGGCCTCCAGCATGCCAACTCACATTGCAGGTCTTGGGACATAGTGACTTTCCAGTCTATATAATCATGTGGGCCAATTCCTTATAATAATTAAAAATACACACACACACTTACACATTCTATATCCTATTGGTTCTGCTTTTCTAAAGAACCCTGACTAATACAGGTGTCGAGATTCCAAGTGAGAGAAAGTATAGAATGTCAGCAGATATGTAATTTCTACAACTGTGATGAAGATTTGGGGTTGATAGTAACAACTGATTAAATTCTAGAAATCTCACCCACTTCTTTTCCTAAAATTAAGTACAGGAGTGGGTCATGTCTAAATCTTGGTGAGTAAAACATTAAAATTGGTTAACTGTCTGATGTATCATGAAATGTTCATATGATAATATAAACATGCAATGTTAATATTAAACAAATAAATGGAGCTGGTGATCTAACCATGTCAGTAGCAATTTCTGTGGAAAATTTGAGGGACATGGACCATATTTTTCTCCTTTCTTATATTCATTTGCCATGACAAAGACAGGTTTATTCAAACCACATTTACTGAGAATGCATTCTGCCCTAGACACTGTGCTAGTCATCTGGGATTCAAAGACAAATGTATCCACTTCATTCCTCAGAGATCTTTTACTTCCTCCTGCTCTATCCCGTAAGATGGGGAACAGCACTTCAAGATGTGATAGGGCTGTATGGATGAGGTTTTAGTTTTAACAACTCAGTTACTTAGAAACACATAGCACTGTGGGTAAGAGCACATGCTTTAGAGCTTAACAGCATGGGTTTGAATTCAAACTGTTACAGTTACCATCAGCTGTGTAACTTTGGCAAGTTATGTCACCTCTTTGTGTCTCTGTTCCCTCAGCTATAAAGTGGAAATAACTGTACCTTCCTCACAGTGTTGTTAGGAGGGTTACTGAGGCAACACATTTAAAAGTATTTGTAACAATGCCTGGTGTATAATAAACACTTAAAAACTGTTTGCAGTTTTTTTTGTCTGAGGTACCTAATGTTTTCTCTTGCTGATGTAGGTGTCATTGACGTCATTTTTGTACTCTGACAATACTTGAAATATTTATTCATTAAAAATTTTAAAGAAAATGCTAGAGAAACTTAAATATTATTTACACTAACAATCAGACCATAAGGTATCTTTGAATTAATTGAAAAATAACTCAGAACACTTTTATGGAGAAATATTTAACACTATTTAAAAGACATGAAGAAAGATCTGAACAAATGGAGAAACATGGGATCATGTATGGAACAACACCACATTGTTAATATGGCAATTTTCCATGCAGTAAGTTTTAAATTAAAATTAATTTTTAAATGTTTGTAAAAGAATATAGCTAAAATTTGGATAAATAATTGGCATTATCAAAATAAATACAAATTACAAAGCTCTAAAAAATAAAAGGTGTGTCGCTGCTACAGACGCAAACAATGGAATAAAGTAGAGAACCCAGAAGCTGAGCTGTGGATATTATAGAGGTAGCCCCACAAACGTTGGTGAAAAGATGAATATAGTAAATAGCTCTGGGAAAGCTTGCTCACTATTTTGCACCTTGGAGACATAAAAGTCTTCAAAGCTCCAGTTCTTCTGAGTCTCTGCTATAAAATCCTTTCTTACCACCTGGGTAGACATGGCATCCTTAATTGTCTATGGTAATGCCTTGGCGCACACCACAACCTGCAAACACCTGCCTCCACCAGCTGGGGATGGTCGAGGTCCAGGAAGAAGCTGCATAATAAGTCTCCTTACCAACCTTCTACTCTTCCCACTCCCAATCACTGTGGTCTGAATAAATTTGTCCTACTTTTCTAGAATTTTCCACCATTCAGGACCAAAGTTTACATCACTTAACATAGCAACATGCTGCAGCAAAAATGCTTAAAGTTATTCTTTCCTCCTAATGTCAACAGATAATCTGAGTTTTACAATTACTTTCCATAAACCTACTTGTTTTCACATAACTACAGCTTGGTTTCTCTTTCTGAATAAAGAAACTCAAAACTCATTTGAACAAGTTTATACAACATATTTGGATAAAAGTAAAATTATAAACAATAAAACATTGAGTTTGAATCTTTAGTTCACTTTGACATAGAATATTCTGTATAATGGCTTCTATGAAAATATAGCTCTAATTTTCTAAATCAAATTTAATATCTTTCAAGGATAGAAATCATTGGCATGATGAATATATATTAGGGATTTAATACAAGAAATATTATATTTCACAATATGATGATGTGTTATAAATAACATGTTAATGCTTTGCATTTTAAGTATGTAAAATAATAAGTGATCACTTAAAATATAGATGTAGATAGCATGGTTTACAAAATAGGACAGTCAGAATGTAATTGCTTTAAATGTAGTACTTATTGTAATGTCAAAAATAGAAATGTCGGGGCTTCCCTGGTGGCGCAGTGGTTGAGAATCTGCCTGCCAGTGCAGGGGACACGGGTTCGAGCCCTGGTCTGGGAGGATCCCACATGCCACGGAGCAACTAGGCCCGTGAGCCACAATTGCTGAGCCTGCGCGTCTGGAGCCTGTGCTCTGTAACAAGAGAGGCCACGATAGTGAGAGGCCCGCGCACCGTGATGAAGAGTGGCCCCCACTTGCCGCAAATGGAGAAAGCCCTCACACAGAAACGAAGACCCAACACAGCCATAAATAAATAAATAAATAATTAAAATAAAAAAAAATAGAAATGTCAATCCTAAAGGAAAAAAAAAAGGAAAAAGGAAAAGAAAAAAGAAAGGTTTTGAGGACAAAGCACAAATAGGAGAAAAGCAAATTACATCATTTATTTGATTTTATTAGCCAATTTCCTCCCACCACACTGCCACATGAGTTAGTAACACTACCAGACTGACTACAAATCAGTGTATACTAATTCTCCATCTTAGAAGGTCACAAAGCTTCCCATAAGAAATAGCCACTTGAACACTTCTTATTTTAAAACAAGAAAGTAAACAGTAATGTCATGAGCTTTATGTCTTTATTTTTTAAAAATTTCAAAGGACTGATAATTCCATTTGGGGAAGGTGAGATCATCCTATTGTAACTCTATAAAGCACTATGTACAGTATACATACTGTAACATGTGGTACAGTAGGTACCACACATTGTTTTTAAATTAGATGACCAATCTCTCTAGAAAAAAACGCCCTTATTGACTAGCCTACAACTAAAATGTTTTATAAGGTTTTAAAATACGATCTATGACCTCTTGCAAAAACTGTGTTAATGTGTCTTCATTTTTTTTCTGAAAAGAATTAAGGTTCAAAAAGATAGACGGCAGAAATGTCTCAAATAATGAAGAAACTGTTGCTCCATCTATAATTATCTATAAAGGTAGACATACCACAGGAGGCAAAGCATCCAAGACAGAGTTAGTTGAGTTACCTTTACGTTATGGTTTCAAGATTATACTTCTATTTATGAACTGCCTGTGAGGAATACTAGGATTCTCTAACCTGAGCAGCTAAGTTTACTAAGTCTTGAAAGATGCCTGTGATCAAAACTCAGAAAAACATCTTACCCGTTCATAAGCTGATAAGGTCACGTGAGAATTTAGCAGTGCTTCAACTCTTATTTTTACTCTCAAAAGGCCTAATTCAGAGAAACTACCATTGACACCCACTGCTCCAACCCAGTTTGATATTCAAAGTTTAGTAACTGCATAATTAAGAATACTCTAAGACCTACCAATTCCACTCTTAAGTTTATACTCAGCAGAAATTAGTACGTAAGTTCACCAAAAGACATGTACAAGAATCCTCATAAGAGCACCATTCATAATAGTCCCCAAATGGAAACAACCCAAATAGCAACCAACTACAGCATGTATAAACAGACTGTGGTATATATTGGTATAATGAAGACTTTACAACAATAAGAATGAGCAATGACATGCAATAAAAATGTGGGTAAATCACTCTCACAAATATAATATTGAGCAAAAGAATGCTAGCAGTAAGGATATGTACTGGTGATTCCATTTACTGTAGTTCAAAAACACAAAATTAAACCATGTTATTAGGAGTGTGGATAGTTGTTTTTGGGGCTTAGTGATTGAAAGGGGCTATAAGGATGGCCTCTGGGATGCTGGCAACACAGGCATATAAACTTTATTAAAGTCATTTAGCAGTATGCCTAAGATTTGTGCATTTTTCTCTGTGTGTGTATGTGTGTATGGTACTTTAATAAAATTTTTATTAAAAATTTAACCACATAAGAATAAAAACTTAGAAAGTGATTTTTCTGAGTGGTAGTGACTTATTAGGTATTTCAACATAAATTATTTTATTTAATTATGTCTTAGTTTCATCCAAATCAGCAAGGAAGAAATAAAATTGTCTCTCTTTGCAAATGACATGATATTACGTATAGAACAGACTCCACTCAAAAAGTTGTTAGAACTGATAAACAAATCCAGTAAATTTGCAGGATATAAAATCAATACACAAAATCAGTTGCATTTCTATACACTAACAATGAACTATTTGAAAGAGAAATAAGGAAAACCATCCCATTTATAATAGTATCAAAACAATAAGAGACATAAGAATAAATTTAACCAAAATGGTAAATCTGTACACTCTAAGAAAGAAATTGAAAAAGACACAAATAAATGGAAAAATATATCCCATGTTTGTGGATCAGAAGAAATAAAATTGCTAAAATATCCATACTACCAAAAGTCATCTACAGACTCAGTGCAATTCCTATCAAAATTTGGATGCCATTTTTCACAGAAATAGAAAAAAATAATCCTAAAATTCATATGGAACCACAAAGACCTCAAATAGCCAAAGTAATCCTGAAGAAAGAACAAAGCTGGCAGCATCACATTCCTGATTTCAAATTATACTGCAAAGCTATAGTAATCAAAACATATGGTACTGGCATAAAAATAGACACATAGGTCAATGGAGCAGAATTAAGAGCCCCAAAATAACACCATGCATATATAGTCAACATTTGTTCAACAAAGGAACCAAGACTGTACAAGAGGGAAAGAACAGTCTCCTCAATAAATGGTGCTGAGAAAACTGGACAGCCATGTGCAAAAGAATTTAAGTGGACTCGTATCTTATACCATCCACAAAAATCAACCCAAAATGGATTAAAGACTTGAATGTAAGACCTGAAATCATAAACTCCTAGAAGAAGACATGGGGGTAAGCTCCTTGACATTGGTCTTGGCCATATATATACATACATATATATATATATATATATATATGTATATATGTATATATATATATTTTTTAATTTCAACCAAAAGCAAAGGCAAAAACAAACAAGTTTGATTACATCAAACTAAAATGCTTCTGCTCAGTGAAGGAAGCCAACAAAATGAAAATGCAACCCATAGAATGGGAGAAAATATTTGCAAACCTTATCTCTGATAAGAAGTTAATATCCAAAATGCACAAGGTACTCATTCAACTTAATGGCAGAAAACAACAACAACAAAACACACACCCAACTTAAAAATGGACAAAGGACCTGAACAGACATTTCTCCAAGGTGACATACCAATGACCAATAGGTACATGAAAAGATGCCCAACATCACTAATCATCAGGAAAATGAAAATCAAAACCACAATGAGATATTACCTTACAGTTGTTAGGATGTCTATTAACAAAAATACAAGAGATAACAAATGCTGGTGGCAATGTGAAGAAAACGGAACAGTTGTACACTGTTAGTGGGAATGTAAGTTGGTACAGCACTGTGGAAAACTGTATGGAGCTTCCTCAAAATAGTAGCAATAGAACTTCCATGTAACACAGCAATACCACTTCTTGGTATATATTCGAAGGAAACAAAATCACAGTTGGAAAGATATCTGTACTCCCACGTCCATTGCAGCATTATTCACAATAGCCAAGACATGGAAACAACCTAAGTGTCCATCAACAGGTGAATGTATAAAGAAGATGTGGTATAAATATATACTATTCAATATTATTCAGCCTTAAAAAAGAAGGAAATCCTGTGATTTGCCACAACATGGATGAACCTGAGAGAGCGTTATGCTAAGTAAAGTAAGACAGACAGAGAAAGACAAATACTGCGTGGTATCACATATGTGGAATCTAAAAAAATAATAATAAATAAAATAATTTCTAAAAAGGTAAATGTGTGAGGAGAGTTCACCCAGACATCAACTATTTTTGAGGATTCTGACATTTATCAATCTAGTAGAAGTTTCCGAATGAACAAGTAAGCATTTATAAGATGTTAAAATAACCAATTCAGGTACTTCCCTGGCAGTCCAGTGGTTAAGGCTCTGTGCTTCCCCTGCAGGGGGCACGGGTTCCATCATGGGCCGGGGAACTAAGATCTCGCATGCAGTGTGGCATGGACAAAACAATTAAAAATAACCAGTTCAGTTAAAATCTGGAAAGTTTGCTTAAATAATTTCCTGAATTAACTGAGCAGATATTGTGACATATATGGTTATATCTTGCTTCTTTTTAAGTGCTATTAGCCTTCTAGGCAGGTAGAAGGCTTACATTTACTTAAAAAATTGACAAACATAAATCAGAGGAATTGATTCAGATTTGAGGAAAAAGTCTCAAGACAAAACAGACATTTTTAACTTTTTTGTGTCCACAGAATGAGGCTCTTTGTGTTACACTCCTGGAGCTTGACTGGCAGCCAACAACAAAGACGCTGAATTTCCAGAATGTCTTCAGATTATTCACACACGTCAATCCAGACACCAAACATAAGAATACCTTTTTTTCTCAAATACAAGGACAACTCAGTTAGTGCCTGGTTATCCATTACAAAAAAAATAGATTTTGTCATTATTATTTTAATTTAAGGACTTTCCCCCCCTTTCCATTAAGAAACATTGTTTATTCTATCAGACGGAAGAATCTGATTCCTAAAACCTTCTAAGAACAGGCATTGCCAAATGTTTGTGAATTCTAAGTTGTACTAGAAACTTTCAGAGAAAAAGAAAACAATTTGTTGAGTTGATAAGCTAACTAATTAAGAGCTCAGCTTCTTTTATCAGGCCCCTACACAAATAATCCTGGCTCCTTTTAAGTCATACACTAATTCACACATATAAGAAATATCAGAATATTTCCCTTTCCAAATGGAAAATAGAATGTAGTAGTATAAGAAAATAAAATATTTAGAGGTAACCCACTCCACCTCTGAAAATATTTCGTTTCCAGGGCTGAACGTTTCATGACCCTATTCTCAGTATAGATCCAATTTCTAGAAGCAAGACCAAGAGAGTCACTATAAGTCATCCTTATACACATATCCTCTGACACACATTTGCACACCAGAACAAAAGCACATTAAAAAAAAAAAAATACAACAGTCCTAATGGAAAGAGGAAAAAATATCCTTTACCATTTTCTTTCTCATTCCCAAGGCATTCCACTTCCATTTAAGTATGTTTCTTTTACAAATTAAACTAATTATTTTAGAAAAGAAGCTCATTTTGTTTTAGGATGGACAGGCGTTGTTTGGTAGTGGGACTGTAAGGTGTTGGGAGTGCAAAGATAAATTAAAATGATTTTCTCTGTTTATAAAGGGTATTTGGGGACTATTTTGCCCTTCTCCCTTTCTTTAGTGTGTTTCTTTGGAGACACGGTGAATCTGATTCCTTCCTCTAGGAAGATTAGAACCTTTAGGATAGAGATCAATCTCTCTAGAGATTAAGCCTCATCCCTAGTTGTACAATGAAGAAATATCTCCAAGATGGCACCCAAATAACCACTAGATATGTTAAAGCATATTTCCAGAATTAGCTCAGGGGACTCCGAGGAGATGTTCAGGAAATTGACACAAGGTACAGATCCTTGCCTCTCAAGCAGGTAAGAGAAGTTCCTATTCATTTTTTTTTTAATTTCGAATATAATTGCTTTACAATGTTGTGTTAGTTTCTGCTGTACAACGAAGTGAATCAGCTATATGTATACAAATATCCCCTCCCTCTTGGACCTCCCTCTCACCCCCACCCCCCCAATCCCAACTATCTAGGTCATCACAGAGCACCGAGCTGAGCTCTCTGTGCTATACAGCAGGTTCCCACTAGCTATCTATTTTACACATGGTAGTGTATTTATGAAAGTTCCTATTCTTTATTCTGCTTTGCTGTATCAAATGAGAGAGACTTTGTCCTAACTTTGTATTCAACTTCCTGCTAACTTACATGCAAGTAAATCTGTAAATGCTGACAGAATGATAAATTATGTTCTCTTTAACATTGGTATGAGGGCTCTTTTTATTGGCAGGATTCTTTTATTTTTCCAACAGGAGGAAGAAAAGGAACATAAAATGAGTGCTAACTGCATGTCAGAGTTGTCTGATGTAACAAAAACTTTCTGTAAAGTACACTGAAGAAATAACTTTTGTTAATGTCACAAACTCTATTATTTTTGGTAGTCTAGATGGTAGCAGCAAATACAATGACTATCTTGCAAGTAGAAAGTATAAACGGCAGTCTCATTTGAGATGCATGCTTCTTTGTGCTTCCTATATGGAAATGTAAGAGAAGAAAAGGGAAAGAGGTGGTCAGGCAGTTTTTACTATATTGTAAACTGAATCTTAAAACATGCATGCAAATGGATAGTGAGTTCATCTGAATCCTTAGAAGAGTATTATCAATTTTTTTTAAAGTTTTGAGTCCATTTCCCTTAGCTAATTTCAATGTGGGAACAAATGTGTCTATGTCTCCATGTAGCCCTGATGTTTCAGTTTAAAAGTTTGTTACTGATCATTGCCAAATCTGCTACTTCTAACGGGAATTTCTTTAAGTAAACAAACCCTGAATAATTGGAGGATGAAGGGAAAAAAAAGAACAGTGATAACAGCTGTATGCTTCATTCTTGAGAGTAAAGTCAGACCAAAGCTTGAGTCATAAACCTAAGGACATTGGGACACTAGCTAAAAGCCATCAAGATTATCTGCAGAAAAACAATATTACCCTTTCCTTCACCCAAATTTCCTCTTAATTAAGAGCTGCTGAGTTGCTGAATAAATGTAATAAACATTACCCAAACTTTCCTTATAAGAATCACTCATGTTTCTGGGGACCCCTGAGATGGCTAGGACTTTCGGAAGTTTGTGGGGCAGGAGATAAGTAGATTGGTGGGGATTTGAAGAACTATCCAAAGTTAATTCATTTTTATTCAAATGATGTTCCCTTTTATTCCCTACCTCTGTCTCCTTCTTATGAGACATTTAAGAGAATCTAAAGGCTGTAATAATGCTTTTAAAGTTTGAAAAACAGTTGATGTCACAGGCTTTCAAATAAGAAAATATCTAATAACTGTGATCTATTAAGTGTTCTTAAAAGCAAACTAAGAATTGAAAGTTGTCCCTGACCAGCTCCCTTAAGTAACAGAACAGTAAATGACAATTTTCTGGTAACCTCACTCATGCCATACTCCTCATAGATTGATTTGGTTAATTGTAGGAACATAAGTCAGGTATTAGGGCTTTCTAAAATGTATAGAAAAATATTCATCTTATAGCTCAACGTTTGTACCCTTTTACCGACATCTCCCTATTCCCCCCACCCTCTGGCAACTGCCATTCTACTCTGCTTCTATGAGTTTAACTTTTTTTTTTTGGATTCTACATAGAAGTGATACCATGCAGTATTGCCTTCTCTGTCTGGCTTACCTCACTTAGCATAATGTCCTCAAGGCCCACCAATGTTGTCACAAATGGCAGGATTTCCTTAAGAGGCTGAATAATATTTCTTTATGTATGTGCATGGGTGTGTGTGTGTGTGTGTGTGTGTGTGTGTATCTATCTCACATTTTATCAATTCACTCATTGAAGGACACAGTTTGATTCTATATCTTAGCTATCATGAATAATGCTGCAATGAACATGAGAGTGCAGATACCTCTTTGATATCCTGTTTTCATTTCTTTTGGATATGTATACCCAGAATTGAGATTACTGAATCATATGGTAGTTCTATTTTTAATTTTTTTTGAGTAACCTCCATACTGTTTTCTATAGTGACTGCATCAACTTACATCCTCACCAACAGTGCAGAAGGGTTCTCTTTTTCTCCACTAAGCTCCAAATAATACACACTGTGTTTATGTGTTAGAAAATGTCTAAGTGTATCAGGAAGAGAAAAGGCCAAATTGGCTCCCACAGAGGTTATTTTTCCATTTCATAGAAAAATTCCAAAGCAAATAGTCATATTTTTTCAATGGTAAAATCATATTGCAATGAGCATCTCCTATAGCCTTCACTGGGATGCTACGACCTGCCTAATCTTATTCCCTAGATATTTCCTAGTTATTGCATCTAGCATGGTGCAATAGGATTTCTTCCAAATATAGGTGGTCCCTGACTAAGGACATTTCAACTTATGATGTTATAACTTTATGATGGTGCAAAAGTGATATGAATTCAGTAGAAACCATATGTCAAAGTTTGAATTTTGATCATCTCCCAGGATAGCAATATGTGGTAAGATCCTCTCTCGGGGTGCTGGGCAGGGCAGTAAGCCACAGCTCCCAGTCAGCCACATGATCAAGAGGGTAAGCAACTGTAAAACAATGAAATTAGAACACTCCCTAACACCATACACAAAAATAAACTCAAAATGGATTAAAGACCTCCACATAAGGCTGGATATTATAAAACTCTTGGAGGAAAACATAGGCAGAACACTCTTTGACATAAATCACAACAAGATCTTCTTCAATCCACCTCCTAGAGTAATGAAAATAAAAACAAAAATAAACAAATGGAACCTAATTAAACTTAAAAGCTTTTGCACAGCAAAGGCAACCATAAACAGAACAAAAAGACAACCCTCGGAATGGGAGAAAATATTTGCAAATGAAGCAACAACAAGGGATTAATCTCCAAAATATACAAACAGCTCATGCAGCTCAATATCAAAAAAACAAATAACCCAATCAAAAAATGGGCAGAAGATCTAAATAGACATTTCTCCAAAGAAGATGGCTAAAAAGCACATGAAAAGATGCTCTACATCACTAATTATTAGAGAAATGCAAATCAAAACTACAGTGAGGTACCACCTCATACCAGACAGAATGGCCATCATTAAAAAGTCTATAGGGGGCTTCCCTGGTGGCGCAGTGGTTGAGAGTCTGCCTGCCAATGCAGGGGACACGGGTTCGAGCCCTGGTCTGGGAGGATCCCTGCATGCCGTGGAGCGGCTGGGCCCGTGAACCACAACTGCTGAGCCTGCGCGTCTGGAGCCTGTGCTCCGCAACAAGAGAGGCCGCGGTGGTGAGAGGCCCGCGCACCGCGATGAAGAGTGGCCCCCACTTGCCGCAACTGGAGAGGGCCCTCGCACAGAAACGAGGACCCAACATAGCAATCAATCAATCAATAAATAAATCTTTAAAAAAAAAAAAAAAGTCTACAAATAACAAATGCTGGAGAGGGTGTGGAGAAAAGGGAACCCTCCTACACTGTTGGTGGTAATGTAAACTGATATAGCCACTATGGAGAACAGTATGGAGGTTCCTTAAAAAACTAAAACTAGAGCTACCATATGATCCAGCAATCCCATTCCTGGGCATGTATCTGTAGAAAATCATAATTTGAAAAGATACATGCACCCCAATGTTCATTGCAGCACTATTTATAATAGCCAGAACATGGTAGCAACTTAAATGTTCATCAAAAGAAGAATGGATAAAGAAGATGTGGTACATATATACAATGTAATATTAGCCATAAAAAAGAATGAAATAATGTCACTTGCAGCAACATGGATGGACCTAGAGATTCTCATACTGAGTGAAGTAAGCCAGACAGAGAAAAACAAATATCACATGATATTGCTTATATGTGGAATCTAAAAAAAAGGGTACAAATGAACTTATCTACAAAACAGAAATAAAGTTACATATGCAGATAACAAACTTATGGTTACCAGGGGGTAAGCAGGAGATGGGGGGCGGTGATAAATTGGAAGATTGGGATTGATATAAATATACTACTATGTATAAAATACATAACTAATAAGGACCTACCATATAGCACAGGGAACTCTACTCAATACTCTGTAATGGCCTGTTTGGAAAAAGAATCTAAAAAAGAGTGGATATATGTATATATATAACAGATTCACTTTGCTGTACACCTGAAACACAACATTGTAAATCAATTATACTCCAATAAAAATTTTTTAAAAAAGAGAGTAAACAATTGATACCTTACAACCATTCTGTGTCCATAGAACCCACTCTGTTTTTCACCTTCAGTACAGTATTTAACAAATTACATAGATATTCAACACTGTAGTATAAAATAGGCTTTGGGTTAGATGATTTTGTCCATCTGTAGGCTAAGGTAAGTGTTCTTGGCATGTTTAAGGTAGGCTAGGCTAAGCTATGATAGTGTATTAAATGCATTTTCAACTTACAATATTTTCAACTGTATGAGGGGTTTTATCAGGACAGAACCACATCCTAAGTTGAGGAAGATCTGTACAGCTATAAATATATAATGCAGAAGAGTTAGGAGGCCAATCACAAACTAACAACATTAAGCCCATTTTTTTCTGAGTATATGAATTTCTTCACAAAATCTTTAATGGTTTTATGAATTCTGGTAAAGGGGAGGGGACACAGTCTTCACTTTGTTCTTTACATAGATTTTTTAAAAAGTAGAAAATATTTTCAAGAGTGTAAATGGAGGCAATGGTTAGATGGAGAAAAAGAGAGAAATCAAGATAAAATTGAAGAACTAGAAAGGAATGACCACTTGGATAGGAGAGCTAGTGGGACAGTAAGAACAAAGATTCCTCATCTTTCCAGTTCCAGAAAGATCAAACGTCTGCCCAGAAATAGATGACTGTGAGTGCTGATTCCCAGGATCCCCTCAAAAGATATTTTAAAGTTTATAAAATGTAGGAGCAAAAACAAAGACAACTGTCTAGCCTATTTATTCTATCAAAAAAGGAGAAAGAAAAATTCCTATCCCTACATTTTCCTTACATAAATTTGCATGGTGTATGCTTCTAAATTTCTAGGAAAGTGCGTACCTATTCAGTGAGTTATTCCCATGAGCATGTTTTGATATTTGAATGCAGCTTGTGGTATACATCCTTATTTATGATATGTATATATACTAATGTGTAGAGAATCTTATTTAGAGATTGTTGTAAAATTCAGAGCTATTTTTTATCATGTTGGCCCTCGTGACATTATCATTCTAGATCATTCTTTCCCCCCAAATTTCAGGAAGTAATAAAATATTATGTAATATCTTCTGCCATAAAAAATAAAGTGCAGATGGTTTGAATTAGGAATTAAAGTATGTGGTTTTGAAGAGATATATGATTTTATGCCTAGAATATAATAAAGTAACAGATTTATTATGTCTTAACCCAAATGGGAAAATTTTTCAAAGAAAAATAACTTATGCTTTTAATTAAATGCATCTTTTCAATCAAAAGCATCAGCACTTTACATATGAATCTAAAATGAAAACTGACATTAAAATCCACATTAAGGAGGTTTAGCTTTCAGGCAGAATTATAAGCAGTAAATTTTTTTAAATAGTAGGATGGGCTTTCTTTTCCTAGAGCTGTTTCTAGCATATTTTAGTAATTTCAATGAGTACATTGGCAATAAGGATAAATCTCTTCAGTTAGCTTAGATTAAATATCCACTTGCCCTAGGGTTCCATATAAAATGAATCCAAGTTTGAGAGTTCCCTTTGTATCTGATGTGTCACTGTCAATGGTGCATTACTTGTAGGGAGTGTATCTGGTGATCTATCTACTTCTATGAGCAAAAGAAAACTCTAATTGCAACTAGCAGATTTATTCATAGTTGGAGAGTTAAACTCTTCTGAAATGAAGGAAACACAGTGTGAACTTTTGCAAGAGGAAGGAAATGTACACTCACTCCCTCTGGTATGTAGAAGCATTGTATAAAATAGCACAACAAAAACAGTATCTCTGCTTTACAGAAGCTATATTTTTAAGATGGTAGTTCTTACCTCATAGATAAATATAAATTTCCCTGGATATATAGATAAAATTATTACAACTTTGGATAGGAAAAGAATAGAAGCTTCCAGTCCTAGATGCCAGTCCTTCAGTCTGACACCTACTAAACTGTATAATTGAAAAGTAATTACTAAGGGCCTCAGTTTACCCATGTGTACAGTGAGCATGATAGCTTAAAAACAGGGTTGTGTAAAGGATTAAATTTAAATGAAGTCACATAAATATGTCATCTTGTACACTACAAAATCACCACCTCATCAGACCAGGGTTCTTAATCTGGACTTTTCCAAAAAGACACTCTTAAGCAGAAAAGGAGAGGTTGAGAGTTGCAAATCCATCAAAAAGTTGGCACACTATGGATAAGTTTCTATTTTCAAAATTATTCTAATCAGGGTTTGGCTAGTCATACACTGGCTAAAATTCCACTTGTTCCCTTGAACTCTAACAATATAAGATGGTTAGACTCAGCTACTCAATTAGCTAATATAAAACAGTTTTAGAGCTGAAAAGAGAGTCAAGCTTGGATTTTTCTCTGATATATTAACCAGACACACTCATTAACTCACTCACTCCTTCAACACATAATTTTTGAGAAACACCTAGCACGTGTCAAGGACAAGGCATGTTGTTAAAAGCTGAAGGCATAACAGTGCAGAAAAATAGACGTCTTTCCCTTTTTGAATTTATCATCTAACAGGGAGGTCAAATACTAAATAATATTACACAGATGAATTAAATAATAAATGTGATATTTGTTAAGAAAAGGGGAACTATCTATCCAGAGGGCCCAATATATTCTTTGGGATCAGGGAAGAATTACCTAAGGAAGTAATAATATATGAGTTGAAGGTCAAAGAGATTTGTGTGGGAAAAAGTATAGGAGGAGGAAAAACCATGTTGAAGAAACTAGAATGAAAAAATGTCCTGAGATAGGAGAGTAAATGGTATATTTTAGAAACTAAGAGAAGGCAATAGCCAAGAAATGAAGTTGTACAAGATGAGTCACATAAATGTCAGATTATTAAGGGATTTGTAAGTAGAATAATACCAAGCATTTTGTTCTCTGTCAGTGGAGAATATCTTTATAACATTGAGAACCCATTGGAGAGTTGTAAGCATAGATTGATAGGATCAAGTTTGTGTAAGGAAAAGATCACTTTGACTGTTGAATGAAAGACAGACTGAAAAGGAAGAGCACTGGATAAAGATACATCTATATCTGGAAATGTGGCCATTTTGTTAGATTAACATATTGGTTCCAATCCTTTAGTTTTCTCCTCTATTAATCTGTAAGTCCACAGCCTTGCCATAATCTTATTCTCTTCAGAAAAGAGAATAAATTAGGAACTCTGTGTTGATTATCTCATAATAAAATGTATTATCTGTATCAAATAGTCAAAATATGGGTACTTTTGACACAAAGTTCAAATCTTATTTGATAAAATCAAATCAAACACAAATTTCAGTTTGTGGTACAATGCATGGTAAATATATTAAAATATATTGGGTTTCAGTGGTTCTACACCCTTGGTCTTTGAGTGAGCATACTGCAAGTCTTATCCTGCACAATTATAAATATTTTTTCTGAGTACGCCTAAAGATACATATAACAACTGTTGATTAGAATTAGGTCCAGGCACTAGTAGTTAGCATACCTCAGTGCCTCTGGAATTGAGAATTGAGGATGGGGTGGGAAGATGAGGTGAGTTGTTAAATCAACGGATTAGTTGAATTAGTAGGATTGAATTATTGAGGTGGGAAGATGAAAGAAGTGGATTTCATGTTAATGAAAACTGAAATTCCTCATTACTCTAAATATATATCTTTAATTTTAGAGTTCTATTTTTATCGGTTCCAATTATGAAAGATCTATTTGAATTTTTTTTTTTTAAACTGGTTAGTTATACATGACTTGCAAAACCGTTTTCTTGACAATAGCTGCTGAAAGCTATGAGGTTAAAGAACACATTTGCAAAGGGATTCTCAAAAGCCTTGCTAGCAAGCGAATTATTTTTTAATTATACCACAAAGAGAAATGTAGACCCTTGTTAGCTGAACTCAACAATGAAATAATTAATTTTGTTCAAATGACAGATAAGTAGTTTATGATAAAACTGTTTATATTATACTGTTCCATATGTATACTCAGCTTATATAAACTTATCTAATGAATATCAATATTTGTGGGGTATAATTTTTATTAAAAAGAAGCAATTTTTTCATGTGGCTGCATTTTTTTGAATTTTATTTTATTTATTTTTTTATACAGCAGGTTCTTATTAGTTATCCACTTTATACATATTAGTGTATATATGTCAATCCCAATCTCCCAATTCGTCCCACAACCACTCCCCCGGCCGCTTTCCCCCCTTGGTGTCCATACATTTGTCCTCTACATCTATGTCTCTATTTCTGTCCTGCAAACTGGTTCATCTGTACCATTTTTCTAGATTCCACATATATGCATTGATACACGATATTTGTTTTTCTCTTTCTGACTTACTTCACTCTGTATGACAGTCTCTAGATCCATCCACGATTCTACAAATGACCCAGTTTTGTTCCTTTTTACGGCTGAGTAATATTCCATTGCATATATGTACCACATCTTCTTTAGCCATTCGTCTGTTGATGGGCATTTAGGTTGCTTCCATGACCTGGCTATTGTAAATAGTGCTGAAATGAACATTGGGGTGCAAGCGTTTTTTGAATTATGGTTTTCTCTGGGTATATGCCAGGTAGTAGGATAGCTGGGTCATATGGTAATTCTATTTTTAGTTTTTTAAGGAACCTCCATGCTGTTCTCCATAGTGCCTGAATCAATTTACATTCCTAGCAACAGTGCAAGAGGGTTCCCTTTTCTCCACACCCTCTCCAGCATCTTTTGTTTGTAGATTTTCTGATGATATCTCACTGTAGCTTTCATTTGTGTTTCTCTAACAATTAGTCATGTTGAGCAGCTTTTCATGTGCTTCTTGGCCATCTGTATGTCTTCATTGGAGAAATGTCTATTTAGGTCTTCTGCCCATTTTTTGATTGGGTTGTTTGTTTTTTTTAATATTGAGGTGCATGAGCTGTTTATATATTTTGGAGAGTAATCCACTGTCTGTTGATTCATTTGCAAATATTTTCTCCCATTCTGAGGGTTGTCTTTTTGTCTTGTTTGTAGTTTTCTTTGCTTTGCAAAAGCTTTTAAGTTTCACTAGGTCCCATTTGTTTATTTATTTATTTTTATTTCCATTACTCTAGGAGGTGGATCAAAAAAGATCTTGCTGTGATTTATGTCAAAGAGCGTTCTTCCTATGTTTTCCTCTAAGAGTTCTATAGGGTCCAGTCTTACATTTAAGTCTGTAATCCATTTTGAGTTTATTTTTGTATATGGTATTAGGGAATGTTCTAATTTCATTCTTTTACATGTAGCTGTCGACTTTTCAGAGCACCGCTTTTTGAAGACACTGTCTTTTCTCCATTGTATACCCTTGCCTCCTTTGTCATAGATTAATTGACCATAGGTGTGTGGATTTATCTTTGGGCTTTCTATCCTGTTCCATTGATCTATATTTCTGTTTTTGTGCCAGTACAATATTGTCTTGATTACTGTAGCTTTGTAGTATAGTCTGAAGTCAGGGAGCCTGATTTCTCCAGCTCCGTTTTTTTCCCTCAAGACTACTTTGGCTATCTGGGGTCTTTTGTATTTCCATACAAATTTTAAGATTTTTTGTTCTAGTTGTGTAAAAAAATGTCATTGGGAATTTGATAGGGATTGCATTGAATCTGTAGATTGCTTTGGGTTGTATAGTCATTTTCAAAATTTTAATTCTTCCAATCCAAGAACATGGTATATCTCTCCATCTGTTTGTATCATCTTTAATTTCTTTCATCAGTGTCTTATAGTTTTCCGCATACAGGTCTTCTGTCTCCCTAGGTAGGTTTATTCCTAGGTATTTTATTCTTTTTCTTGCAGTGGTAAATGGGAGTGTTCCCTTAATTTCTCTTTCACATTTTTCATCATTAATGTATAGGAATGCAAGAGATTTCTGTGCATTAATTTTGTATCCTGCTACTTTACCACATTCATTGATTAGCTCTAGTAGTTTTCTGGTGGCACTTTTAGGATTCTCTACGTATAGTATCATGTCATCTGCAAACAGTGACAGTTTTACTTCCTCTTTTCCAATTTTTATTCTTTTATTTCTTTTTCTTCTCTGATTGCCGTGGCTAGGACTTCCAAATCTATGTTGAATAATAGTGGCAAGAAAGGATGTCCTTGTCTTGTTACTGATCTTAAAGGAAATGCTTTCAGTTTTTCACCATTGAGTATGATGTTTGCTGTAGGTTTGTCATATATTGCCTTTATTATGTTGAGGTAGGTTCCCTCTATGCCCACTTTCTGGAGAGCTTTTATCATAAATGGGTGTTGAATTTTGTCAAAAGCTTTTTCTGCATCTATTGAGATGATCATATGGTTTTTATTCTTCAATTCATTAATATGGTGTATCACATTGATTGATTTGTGTATATTGAAAAATCCTTGCATCCCTGGGATAAACCTCACTTGATCATGGTGTATGATCCTTTTAATGTGTTGTTGGATTCTGTTTGCTAGTATTTTGTTGAGGATTTTTGCATCTATATAACAGTGATATTGGTCTGTAATTTTCTTTTTTTGTAGTATCATTGTCTGGTTTTGGTTTCAGGGTGATGGTGGCCTCATAGAATGAGTTTGGGAGTGTTCCTTCCTCTGCAGTTTTTTGGAAGAGTTTGAGAAGTTTGGGTGTTAGCTCTTCTGTAAATGCTTGACGGAATTCACCTGTGAAACCATCTGGTCCTGGACTTTTGTTTGTTGGAAGATTTTTAATCACAGTTTCAATTTCATTACTTGTGATTGGTCTGTTAATATTTTCTGTTTCTTCCTGGTTCAGTCTTGGAGGGTTATACCTTTCTAAGAATTTGTCCATTTCTTCCAGGTTGTCCATTTTATTGGCATAGGGTTGCTTGTAGTAGTCTCTTAGGATGCTTTGTATTTCTGCGGTATCCACTGTAACTTCTCCTTTTTCATTTCTAATTGTATTGATTGGAGTCTTCACTCTCTTTATCTTGATGAGTCTGGCTAATGGTTTAGCAATTTTGTTTATCTTCTCAAAGAACCAGCTTTTAGTTTTATTATCTTTGCTATTGTTTTCTTTGTTTCTATTTCATTTATTTCTGCTCTGATCTTTATGATTTCTTTCCTTCTGCTAACTTTGGGTTTTGTTTGTTCTTCTTTCTCTAGTTCCTTTAGGTGTAAGGTTAGATTTTTTATTTCATATATTCCTTGTTTCTTGAGACAGGCTTGTATTGCTATAGACTTCCCTCTTAGAACTGCTTTTGCTGCATCCCATAGGTTTTGGATCATCCTGTTTTCATTGACATTTGTCTCTAGGTATTTTTTGATTTCCTCTTTGATTTCTTCAGGGATCTCTTGGTTATTTAGTAACGTATTGTTTAGCCTCCATGTGTTTGTGTTTTTTACGTTTTTTTCCCTGTAATTCATTTCTAATTTCATAGCGTTGTGGTCAGAAAAGATGCTTGATATGATTTCAATTTTCTTAAATTTACTGAGGTTTGATTTGTGACCCAAGACGTAATCTATCCTGGAGAATGTTCCATGTGCACTTGAGAAGAAAGTGTAATCTGCTGTTTTTGGATGGAATGTCCTATAAATATCAATTAAATATATCTGGTTTAATGTGTCATTTCAAGCTTGTGTTTCCTTATTAATTTTCTGTTTGGATGATCTGTCCATTAGTGTAAGTGAGGTGTTAAAGTTCCCCACTATTATTGTGTTACTATCAATTTCCTCTTTTATGGCTGTTAGCAGTTGCCTTATGTATTGAGGTGCTCCTATGTTGGGTGCATATATATTTATAATTGTTATGTCTTCTTTATGGATTGATCCCTGGATCATTATGTAGTGTCCTTCCTTGTCTCTTGTAACATTCTTTATTTAAAATCTATTTTATCTGATATGAGTATTGCTACTCCAGCTTTCTTTTGATTTCCATTGGCATGGAATATCTTCTTCCATTTGCTCACTTTCAGTCTGTATGTGTCCCTAGGTCTGAAGTGGGTCCCTTGTAGACAGCATATATATGGGCCTTGTTTTTGTATCCATTCAGCCAGTCTATGTCTTTTGGTGGGAGCATTTAATCCATTCACATTTAAGGTAATTATCGATATGTATGTTCCTATTACCATTTTCTTATTATGGGTTTGTTTTTGTAGGTCCTTTTCTTCTCTTGTGTTTCCCACTTAGAGTCGTTCCTTTAGCATTTCTTGTAGAGACGGTTTGGTGGTGCTGAATTCTCTTAGCTTTTGCTTGTCTGTAAAGCTTCTGATTTCTCTGTGGAATCTGAATGAGATCCTTGCTGGGTAAAATAATCTTGGTTGTAGGTTCTTCCCTTTCATCACTTTAAATATGTCATGCCACTCCCTTCTGGCTTGTAGAGTTTCTGCTGAGAAATCAGCTGTTAACCTTATGGGAGTTCCCTTTTATGTTATTTGTCATTTTTCCCTTGTTTCTTTCAATAATTTTTCTTTGTCTTTAATTTTTGCCAGTTTGATTACTATGTGACTCAGCGTGTTTTTCTTGGGTTTATCCTGCCTGAGACACTCTGTGCTTCCTGGACTTGGGTGGCTATTTCCCTTCCCATATTGGGGAGTTTTCAACTATAATCTCTTCAAATATTTTCTCGTGTCCTTTCTCTCTCTCTTCTCCATCTGGGACCCCTAGAATGAGAATGTTGTTGTGTTTAATGTTGTCCCAGAAGTCTCTTAGGCTGGCTTCATTTATTTTCATTTCTTTTTCTTTATTCTGTTCCACAGCAGTGAATTCCACCATTCTGTCTTCCAGGTCACTTATCCGTTCTTCTGCCTCAGTTATTCTGCTATTGATTCCTTCTAGTGTATTTTTCATTTCATTTATTGTATTGTTCATCTGTGTTTGTTTGTTCTTTAATTCTTCTAGGTCTTTGTTAAATATTTCTTGTATCTTCTAGATCTTTGCCTCTATTCTTTTTCTGAGGTCCTGGATCATCTTCACTATCATTATTCTGAATTCTTTTTCTGGAAGGTTGCTTATCTCCACTTCTTTTAGTTGTTTTTCTGGGGTTTTATCTTGTTCCTTTATCTTGTACATAGCCCTCTGCCTTTTCATCTTGTCTATCTTCCTGTGAATGTGGTTTGTGTTTCACAGGCTGCAGGATTGTAGTTCTTCTTGCTTCTGCTGTCTGCCCTCTGGTGGATGAGGCTATCTAAGAGATTTGTGGAAGTTTCCTGATGTGAGGGACTGGTGGTGAGTAGAGCTGGGTGTTGCTCTGGTGGGAAGAGCTCAGTAAAACTTTAATCCGCTTGTCTGCTGATGGGTTGGGCTGTGTTACCTTCCTGGTGGTTGTTTGGCCTGAGGCGACCCAACACTGGATCCTACCCAGCTCTTTTGTGGGGCTATTGGCGGACTCTGGGAGGGCTCACACCAAGGAACACTTCCCAGAACTTCTGCTGCCAGTGTCCTTGTCCTCATGGTGAGCCACAGCTACCTCCCACCTCTGCAGGAGACCCTCCAACACTAGCAGGCAGGTCTGATTCAGTTTCCTATGAGTTCACTGCTCCTTCCTCTGGGTCCTGATGTGCACACTACTTTGTGCGTGCCCTCCAAGAGTGGAGTCTCTGTTTCCCCCAGTCCTGTCGAAGTCCTGCAGTCAAAACCCGCTAGCATTCAAAGCCTGATTGTCTAGGAATTCCTCCTCCCATTGCCAGAACCCCAGGTTGGGAAGCCTGACATGAGGCTCAGAACCTTCACTCCATTGGGTGGAGTTCTGTGGTATAAGTGTTCCCCATTTTGTGAGTCACCCACCCAGCAGCTATGGGATTTGATTTTATTGTGATTGAGCCCCTCTTACCATCTCATTGTGGCTTCTCCTTTGTCTTTGGATGTGGGGTATCTTTTTCGGTGAGTTCTAGTGTCTTCCTATCAATAATTATTCAGCAGTTAGTTGTGATGCCGGTGCTCTCACAAGAGGGAGTGAGTGCATATCCTTCCACTCCGTCATCTTGAACAAATCTCCACATCTGCATTTCTAACAAGTTCCTGGGTGATGCTGAAGCTGCTGGTCTGGGGACCACACTTTGAAAACCACTGGGTTAGAACAATGAAAACAATTTAGCCTTGTGTCAGTCACGTGTATCCTACTTACTGTTCTTGGGAAGCCCCGAGGATCAGAGTGTGGGTGGTGGTGGTGGTGGTGGGCTGATGTTCTCTGGATGCATATTTATTGAAACTCATTATTTTATGACTATAGAGAAAAATAGAACTAGAATGGTTTACATCATGTAAGTGCCATACTATCTTCTGGTGGATATCAGAGTTGCAGTCTGAATTCTAAAAAAAAAGGAAATGGCCCTCAGAATTTTCTTATAATTATGATTATATTCTTAAAATCTTTCTTACAATTATTATTTTTAATAATAATAGCTAAAAGAGCACTAATATATTTTGTTGAAAGCCTAGGCACATACTTAGAATTTTCATCTGTGACCCTATTTGATCTTTGGGTTAGAATATATCATAATTGTATATCAGTTAAATTCTGAGCTCTAACTAATATGCAAAAGATACCACATAGGTAGAGGTACGTATAAGACAAGTGTCCTCAAGATACTTGACTTCCATCTGCTAAAATTTGTCATACTGATTTTGTTAGGAGACACTACTGCTGTCAGACAGAAAATGGTTATAAAAAATACACAAATGCCTCATGTCTCTGTTGTAAATGTTGCCTTACAAGATGTAAACTGCATGACTGGCACAACTGTATGCAGTAGCCCTGGTAAACAAACTCCACACTTGTTTATAAATGGAAAGGACATGTGAGATTTTAGTTTCCTGGAAATATACAAGAAAAAATCTTATTTAATTTTTGAACATCTTAAGATCTTCCTGAAAACATTATGAAAGTAAACTACTTCTTTTAGATGAATATATATTCTTTATCCAGCTATTTGGAATGACATTCTCAGAAACTGCCTGAGTTTTCTCTTTATACATCTTCATTCAGTAAACATCTGTTTACACATAATGAAACTGGAATGTGGCCTTTGATGTTCACATCTGTTTTTCTACCACCATTGCACTCTGGTTGCTAACACCAGAAAAACTTCTACAATTCTAACATATCTTTACTGCCACCATTTCAAAAGGTGGAGGTAATCTTTAGCCAGTAAAAATGACACGAGCATTGAGGAGCTGTCTGGCTAATAAAGGAAAATAGTGGGTCAGAAACAGCAGGTGTTTCATGTTATAGCTCTTAGAATTTCATGGGGTTTTATTTCTTAGTATTCATCACTCTGACAAGTTCTTCTCAATTAACAAATAATGCCTTTTTGCGAATCATCTTCAAGAGTATGGAAAGAATAATTATATCTGATAGTATCAAAATATAATTCTTAATATGTGATAGTTATGGGCTGAAATTGCCTATCCTCAATTGAGAAAATGGGCTTGTATCATTTTGAAGTTAGTTCACCTTCAGTTCACTTAGTGAATACTTTGTGGCAAGTATTGTATTAATTTTAAGATGAAGATGAACTTGTAGGTGAAGTGATTCTCTTGATGTAAAAGGTTGAGCCAGGATTTAAATCCCAAAATGTTTGCTTCCAGAGCCCGTGCCATTAGGCACTAAGTTCCCCTCCCTCATTAGTTAATTTTATGGTTGCTCTTTTAAATGGGAGAAGGGAACTGTGCCGTATTAAAACAAAGTTCACAGAGCTCACTAATATTATAAAATTTGACATTGTAACCTCTAAGTAGACTAGCATTGAAAGTGTAAAATTCAAAATACTGTGCATGTGACATTTATTTATTTTACTTTCTTTTGTTGTAATACTATGCTATTTTGAGTATTTTGGGAAACATTTCTATTTATACTTAACAAAACTGTATTAATCTATAGCCAGCTTATCTAAAATATTCAAATAAGTCAAAGAAAACCCTATTTTTTAAGAGATATTTTAATTTGTTGAAAAAAATTAAAATAGTGATAACACGCTTATTTTAAAATACTTTGAGTAAACAGATATGTATAAAGGGGAAATAATAAAAACCACCTTCATATTCATCACATGTATATCCAAAACAAAATGTAATAGAAATATCAATTCTTTACCCATTCCCCCCCTGCCAGAGAATTCATTATGAAATACTCTCACACAGGGATAGAAAGGAGAATAAATGGTCTCCTTTTGATCTGTGCAACAACTGTTTGATCCATGCAAGTTTCTTAACCGCTTTGTATACCATCTTAAAATTAAGAATTTATTGTAGATAATCTTGAGTGATCATCTTTCCTAAATGAATGAAAAATTCAATATTCTAATATGGAAGGTAACCTAGTGTAGCAATTGAAAATCCTTGGCATTGATTTGGAATAAGAAACATGCATTATAATAGACTACTTTCAAATGAAATACTTATGGAAAAACAAATTACTTTGGTTACTTACAAATATGCTACCAAATTAAAACTTTAGTGAATTTTTCATGTCTATAGACATATGTGTGGAGATAAATTATAAGATAAGAACAAACACACAAATAACTGCAGCATTCTATCACTTATGTTGCAATCAAAAAGAAGCATCCATATACATATTTGTTCATGAACTACATGAACAATGCGATGCCTGATGTTTTGTAATTAAAATGAAAAATACATTAAAATCATTATGGGAATCTAATATTAAATTACATAAACCATGATTTTAAATGGGCTAAATGTTTAGAGGTAGACCTATGAAAAATGGATACTCTATAAATGAACTATAAGTCAAATATTGTTTCTTTTCTTATCCTGATCCATAATCTTCATGTTATTATTGTTATATGTTTTTGCTATATTGTCATTATTATGTTTACTTTTCTCACATTTTAATCTTAGTATTTCCCCCATTAGAAGAGGATATACTTAAAAGTAAAATATCCATGCCTTATTTTAAATCAGATAAATAAGCCAAGAGAACTGGTTAAATAATTTATAAAATTAGGTTTCTATGGACCTGGAATTACAGATGGAATTATTCCATTTCATATGAGAAATGGGATGCATATTATACGATCTTCAAGTCTTCCCAGGTACATCTTCTACATTATAAAAAATAACACTTTAAATGATTTTGTGGGATAGAGAGGGCAGTACCAAGGATGACATATGATAGCAGAAGTAAACTTCTCAACCCTCAATATTTATCTGATGTCAAATGCAGCAGGTTCAATGCATCATACATTTATGTGATCAAGTAAATTGCTAGAAGCAAATTTGACATTAAGATGATAAACACGGCTATTAACAGAAATCAGGCTCTATGGTAATCAGATCCAATCAGGTAATTAATCTTAGCTCTGTCACAAAGATTCCTTGAGAGTGGAATGATAACCTAAAGCATAAGTAGCACATTTCAAATGATTTAGCCTTCCATCTCCTATGAGGTAAACATGAGAAGGACAGGGCCATGGTGACTGGGATTAAATGCTCTTCTTTTCAATGTCTATGCTGGGAATCTGCACAGGAATACATTGTTAATCCAGCTCCCTTTCAGTCAGAATCATGAAATTATCAAAATAACTGATAGTTATAATAAAATGAAATACGATTGATTTTTTACTCTCGTTAAGTTACACATTAAGCAGAAAAAAAAATCAAGTCTGGGCCTCATTGAAATGGTGTCCGCAGATCATGCTAAGGTTATAGCGGGGGGAGTGGTGGCAATTTTTCCATAATACCGATACAGTCTGAACAGGGATTGTGTCTGCCAGAGTCACATAGACACTAGTCATTTTCACAAGTGAAAATAAGTCACCCACGTACACAGTCCTCTTTTTACACTAAAGATGAATAATTCACATAATTTGACTGAAAATATAATAAACTAATTTTCTTAACAATATACACAAAAATGGTCTGATTTTCTAAAAATATTCATGCTAAACTAATGCATTCCTGGAGCAGAATTTTTTTTTAAATAAAGTACAGAATTTGCCATAAGTTGAATAAAAAGCTCCAACATCTTTTACTAGAATGAAGTAATGAGTTCATAAATGCCTTAACCACTTCTTTCAGAAAGGACCAATTCCTCAGCCTACCTTAGATCACAAAATCATTACTAGTGTGTGGTAAATTTACGGGCCTTCTTATTTTTTGTTTGAAAGTTTTCTTACCAGGGCTAAGGTGGTATAAAGAGAAAGATAGCTAGTATACGACATATACTAAACCAACATATAACTCCATAACTTGCAGTGAATTATCAAACATTTATATATATATATAAAACCAGTAAATATATATATTAACACATATATATAAAAGTCAGGAAACATTATATAAAACATTAGGTATTCAAAAGTTCTAGAAGCAGACTGGTACAACCATCTTTGGAAGGTGTTTCTAGTATTTAATTAGCCTTATTTTATAAAATTATTTATGTGTAACCTAAAATATTTTGCTATAATTGAAGCCCATGTTTTATAACTTTAAGCTCTGCAAAGATTGGAACAGCTCCTAACTTTATAACACATGAAAACTCCTTCATGTGCTTAAAAACTGTTCTTAACTTTCTCCTCAGGCTTGTCTTCAGATTAAATAACTTCCAATTAAATAATTCACCTCATTTTCCTGATCCATCAATCATTTCTGAGTCAGTTCCTCAAATTCTTCTACCTATTTTAAAATAGAGCAAATCAAACCTACCCTGAGATTCTACTAATTAACAATGCTTGGGGCAGATTTTTTTTTTCCACTTTTGCATATCTTTTTCTTGCTAAAATGAATCCAGTAAGTTTTTGTTTATTTTTAATGATGCTGTCCTGATATTTCCTGGTCTTTTTCAGCTGCTCTAGGGTCAAATTATTCACATTTTTCTAAAACTAAAATTTCTCTGGGATTCTGAGACATCAAAGCAGTAAGAGAATACAATTATACAGGATCCCTATCTGCAAAAAAAAAAAAAAAAAAAAAGGGGAGCCTACTCACTAAGCTATACTTTGCTCAGATATGTATTTTTAAAATGCATTTTAATAAAAAGAAACAAAGAATAAATCACTAATCCTCGCTCCAAACTTATAGGTCTAGCTAGTGCAATAAAATAAGCCTGTCATTTTCAACTCATAATTAGAAACTATTTCTTTCCGTGCGGGTTTTGTTAACAGCCAACAAAAATCACTACAATACTGGAAGATGTTCACAGCAGCCCAGCAGGTACTTCTCACTTTCCCATTAAACATTCCATATGCATCCATCAAGTCATTACAATATTCTACATATCTGTCAACCTTTGCCAGGCTATCCCATACAAGCATGCACCCTAAGACGATTCTTATGAAATATTCATAAACATTTTCAGGTTACAAATTCCTTTCATTCAAGATAAGATTTAATGGCAACACTTTCCTGAACAAGTTAATGAGAACTCTTCTCTAATAATAAACGAGCTCAGATATACAAGGGCCCCATGATTTCACCAGGCACTCTTTTGGAAGCAAATTCAACACCAATTCACCTTCAGCTTTCTTTTCTTTAGATGCCTAAGGCTATGTCTTCCTGGCTGTCATTAATCTGATAAAAATATCTAAATTCACTCAATGTGGATGAAGAGGGATTTAACCTTAATGACCATATCCAACCCACCAGTTGATTTTTACCATATTTCAGAGAGAATATCAAGTGACATTTTTTACCCACTAAATCAAGTCAGATTTTGGACATCTAAACTGGTAAATCTGAATTCTCTGATTAATACACCTGATTGACTAAGAGCAGAAGCCAACAGAAAGACTCCCAACATAAATGAGAAATCTTGTCCAAATGGAAAGCACATCTTGTAACCACTCAATCAGCTCCCACGGAGGGGGGAATAAGCTAAATTAACGTTAAAACAGAAGAATTTACAGGCACCTGTTGAGAATCCTGATTTAGTCCACTCTCACCACACCCCTCTCCCAAATTTTTATTTTGAAGATTTCAATTGAAATGAAAAATACAGTAGGATTAACATTCACATACTAATCACCTGACTTCTCCAGATGTTATTTTTTCCTCACATTTGCTTTATTTTTCATGTGTATCTTTCTCACTCTGAATCATTTGAAAGTAATCTGAAAACTCTTTGTTTAGTTGTGAAGAACCATGACTGAAGCCATAGTGGCGCTAAGGTCTGGAAAAGGTATCTTAAAGGTTCTTTCATAAATACAGATACATTAATGAGCTGTGGGGTGCAGAAAGTACACTGGGTTTGGAATAACAGCCCTATCCCTCCTGTGTAATCCAGGTATGACACTGAGGAAGACACTCTGAGACTAAGTTACTCACTACAGAGCTATGACCATGCCTACTTCACCACGATTTTGTGAGGACTACGGGTGTTTACATGAGACAATGTACCTGAAAGAAAATTACATTGTCACACAGATATTATTTGGGTAACTATGTTTTTTAAAAATCCTCAGTGACAATAAGAACTGTTCTTTTATCTGGTTACAACACAACAATAATAAGGAACATTTATCGAGCATTTACTAAAAGCTAGGTGACCATTATTATACTGGTTTTATAAGAAAGAAAATTAAGTCTTACAGAGGTTAAAAGGTTTGAAGACTGACTCACAGCAATTTAAGTGGTAGAGCTGGGATTCCAAGCTCATGTAACTGGTCAGATTCTATACTTTAGCCAGGGGATGTGAGATAGAAATTTACTACAAGTACAAATAAACAACTGATGCAAATGTATCCAACAAAGGCCACCCAGGTCAGAATTGTGACAAATTCAAATCTGCCTTTAGTCACCTCTTCTACTCCAAGCCCCATCATCCAGATAAAGTATACCTATTTTATCCCTATGCTAAGGATACTGAATTGGCATTATACTGATATCAATTACCTTTTAATAAAATCTTTCTAATTATCTTATGTATAGTGACATCTTAAGAAATTTCCCATTAAATACATGAAGAAGTAACTTCTAATTTCCAGCATTTAATGGATATAATTTCAGCCAGAGAGGACTCCCCGAAACCTCCCAAATCACATGAACGTGCTCGCATACCCTGCCTACTTATTGCCATCTGCATGTATGTATTTCCCAGCCTCAGGGCAAAAGGTAACTTTCTATTTCATCAGAATTTTAAACAACCTCGAATTAATTATAAAACACAAGCCTTTCCTGGCTTACTGGCTGCCTGATCTACCTTATTGTTAAATATATTTTACCTACCTGTTTTATAATCAATTAAAACACACAAATAATGAAGCCAAGCCAAATAAAAGAAAATAAATCTACATATGTAGTAGCTCACACTCGGAATTTTTTAAAAACCCAAAAAAATAATTTTGTACATGTTTTGCAATCATCACCTATAGTACACCATTTGTAGCCATGTTTCACTTCATTGTTTTCCACACAGGTTACTCTGATATTTTCTCCAGACCTCTTTGTTTCTGATTGAGCATTAAACACTTTCTGCCATTTAGCTTTGTTGCCTAAGAATGACAGGTAATAAAGAAGCCAAGAATACTGCAGACAACTTTAAAAATTTGAGAAATTAAATTATTTTATTAATGATCTCACCAATAAATCTTCTGACCCAATCAGAATCATATCCTGCAGTTACCTATATCTTTGGTTTACTTTGAAATAGGCTGTGTACATGAAAACATGTTGACAGCAATAACTACAAATATTAAAACATACAGAATATGTTAGCACACATAATACCACAGGAAGCCAACATGTGCTAATTTGCTTAATTTTGTTTACAATTCTAAAGAAAAAAAAAAAAATTTAATCCAGGCACATCACACACGTGTGAAAGGTTTAGATAACCTGGTAAGGAAGTCACGTAAAACTACTCAATAAGGAAGGATTTGAAATGGGTAGAACAATGCTTGCCCATCTGTAATATAACAGTAACTTTGGAGAAAAGACAATTCCATTTTAATCTGCTGAATATTACAATTTTTTTTAAACTAGTTCTACTCTGAAGTTAAAGAATCCTTGAGGGCTTCCCTGGTGGCGCAGTGGTTGAGAATCTGCCTGCCAATGCAGAGGACACGGGTTCGAGCCCTGGTCTGGGAAGATCCCACATGCCGCGGAGCAACTAGGCCCGTGAGCCACAACTGCTGAGCCTGCGCGTCTGGAGCCTGTGCTCCGCAACAAGAGAGGCCGCGATAGTGAGAGGCCCGCGCACCGCAATGAAGAGTGGCCCCCACTTGCCGCAACTAGAGAAAGCCCTCGCACAGAAACGAAGACCCAACACAGCCATAAATAAATAAATAAATAAACTACATTCCTTAAAAAAAAAAAAAAGAATCCTTGAGCTTGTAAAGTGTATAAAACTGAGAAGAGAGTTTGGTATCATCTAAAATATAAGGCAAAGCAAAGTGTTAAAACTGTTGTTTTCTTAACAAAACTAAAATTAAACTGGATTATAACAAATTATATAGATATAAATTAGATTCACAGATGTCCATAATACCATCACCAAGTTGTACTATTATTTAATTACAGACATGCTATTATTTAAAAGCAAAGAAACTGTATTAGAACAGCTATTAATTTGGGTATTAGACCAGTGTCAAGTAAGGATGGCATGTTAAAACTGTAAGCGTTCCTCCTGCATTCATTCACTCATTTTATACACGATGAAATTTAACCTAAAACTGTTTGGGAATTGTCTTTGTGTGAGAATTATGAAAGAAGTTTGATATGGGTAATTTATGCACTTATGAAAAATAAGCATGTTCTTTATTGACAGGTAGGGATAGTAATTTTAACAACTTAATAGATTTAGATTAAAACAGAAAATTATAATTGTAAATTGAAGAGCAAACATAATTTTCTCTGAAGGATCTACTTATAGTTCTTCTTTGATTGTGAATATTAGTCCAAATTTAAGTCTGCTATTATTCTACATGTATTTCTGGGATCATAGACACTTTAATTTTTCTAAATTTTCCAGTACAAAATTGATTTAAAGAGTGGAATTATTCTAATAATGGCTGAAATTCTTGGTGTTGTCAGAGTTTTAAAATTTAGATATTACATGATTATACTATTCAAATAATTTATTAATTATTAAGTTAAGAAAACAATTTTATTATGCTAAATGAGATTACAAGGTGTAATCTAAAATGCAATACAAGAGAAAATATACAAAATTGATGTAAAGATTTCATAAAATTTGGAAATGCAAATCTAGTAAAGAAAAGTAACTTTTTAAAAAACCTGTAATAGAAAGGCTTTTTTTTCCACCAGCACATTATTAAAACCAAAAAAACTTTATTCTTAACTATAATATATATGGAACTATAAAATCTTCCCAATAACTTTTGCATAAACACAGTAAAAACATATTTTCAGTTAAAAAGCAATTTAATATTTATGAAAATAATAAATACCTGTTACTAATTACTTATTAAAATAATATTTTGAGTGTATATTGTTTTCAAAGTTCAGGTGAAAATATTTTAAGCTTGTGTAGCTACATCAGGTCTTATAGCTTACTAAAGGTTGTTATAAAAATAAGAAGTCTATTGAATTCAAAAATAGATACATTTTGTAGCTGTAACTTTAATTACATAAATTTTAAGAAGAGGTATTTTTTTCCCCCAATATTAATTTTTTTCAATGATGTTTCTTTCCAGAAGTAATTTAACTCTGTCTTCACATATTTTATAACAACAACAAATTAGTAAAATCCAAGTTGCTGCCCAGGACTCGTTACCAATGTGTTCCAGAGCAAAGTAATAATTAATCTACTTTTATCATAAGAAAATGAATGAGAAAAAACAGCAAAAAAGAACTTAGTGCCGTATAGTGATTAATAATTAGACATCAAGTGGGTTCTTTTAAAACCTTGTTAATGTAGAGCCAAGGGTTTATCTATTTTTTAATTAAAAAAATTGTTAACACCCATGACCTCTATGAAATATCAACGAAGAAGTGAAAGGAACTATGCAAAATCTCCACATCAGTTTTAGGTTATTCTAAATTCAAACTGTAAGAAAATGTTGAACTAAAGTTTCAACATCATAATCATTCCTGCAATAATCTAAACCATTTACTGAAGTACTGAGCCTTTACTTAAACAAACAAGGCTGGGATTATACTATTTAGCAAATGATAAGGTCTTAGATTTTTGATCACATAGGATGGTGACCATTAAGAAAAATGGAATTCAAGCAGAAAATGTAATATTTAATAAAATTTTTAATGTGATTAAATAAAATATTAGCTTTCTTTTAATGAGTGCTTAGTATGTTCTTGGCATTGTGTTGTGTACTTACATGTATTTTTTAAATTAATTTTTACAACAGCCTTATGATGTAGGCAACTTCATGATGTTCTTGGAAACATACATGATACCTCAACTTTCAAAATAGTTTAAAATTTGTATTAGATGTTTATATAACTACTATAAATGTAATATAGTTTTAATTCCTAAGACAATATTATTTTCTTAATATTACATAATTCTATCACCTCACAAAAAAGTCTATGCATTAATACTGAAGAATGTAAAAATCAAAAGCATCTACCATCCTTTTAGGTCACTGTTTATATTCATCCTTAATAATCAAGTTATATTTATTTTTAACATTCATTTCTCCACTTACTTATACCTGCCTTATTCCACAAAAATCATTAGAGGCAGCTTTAGATTTTTTATTTAAGATTCAAAGTATGCTACATAGTATCAGCATAATCCTTACTGTTAAATAATGCAAAAGTGCAATCTTGAGAGACCATATTTCTATAATAGATTCATCTAGTATTGATATTATTACATGCAGTTCAGTTTTGGAATTTTGAGAGAGCTGTCATTCCCCATTATTAAACTCATATCGTTTCTCCTTAGAATCTTATTCAGATTTTAAGGGCTTACTAATAGTAACTAATATTTATTAAGAATTATGCATGCATTTTAAGATTTAATGCTCACACAAGCTTGTGTGTTGGGATTACTTTTATCGCCATTTTGAGATTAAAAAAACAAAGAAACTTTAAAACTTCAGAGGGGTTACATAATATCCCAAGGTCACATAAACATCAAGCTTGAACTTGAGCCTGTCTCTACCATCTTTGCATCCTGCCATGCTGTACTTCACTACTGAAAATAAATCACCTGTTGAATACAGAACAAATACAACGCATTGGAAAGACTGGGAAACCCATCTACAGCAGGAAAAAATGAAAAGCGTCAACCAGACAGAGGGAGAGAAGGAAAAGTTAAAATGTGAAAGGATAGCTCAGAACTACCACAAAGCCAGATGTTATTATCATAGAGACATCTATGCTGGTGTGTCCAAATAATTCCTCAAAAATTAAAATATGTGTGAAACTTACTCTTTTGGATTTTAGAGTAATATATAATGTATAAAAAAGATTTCTGAAATGTAATTTTAGGGCATGAACTAGGGGGGAATTAAGTGCTGTTTTCTTTCTTTCCTTCTATCCTTCCTTCCCTCCTCCCTTTCTGTCTGACTTCTTTCTTGATTTCTTGCTTTTCTTAGTTTATATTATAATATTTAAGACAAACAAAATGCTTAGCACCTTTTCTTATACTACCAAACTTTCATGAATGCATGGGGATGATTTACGTTTAACATACTACAATAAGATAATGCAAAAATCAAGGCCTCTAATGAATGATGTCACTAGTTATGATTTCCCAATATTCAAATGGTCAGTCAATAAAAGTAATTATATTATCATGAAGGTAAAATACAGGCATGACTTCTTAGTTATGGGAATCATTCACAACAGACTGAAGATTTGTAGACATACCTTAATTTGGTTTTAAGCCATGAAAAATACTTTAATTTTAGGTATACGATCGGAAGTATTCAGGATTAGTTATCCTCGTTCTAAATGCACTTTCTTAAAGTCTGACTGCTAAATGGCAGAATAACACTCAGTCTAAAGTTTTTCTATTATAACTTATGATTGAAGTTGTATTTCAACAAAAATTACCTTTTGTAGATATGGTAATATTTGGTTTAAAACATTTAGAAAAATAACTAAAGACAGTCAGTGGAAAATGGAAAACATTCTGATTAAAAAAAAATAATAGCAGATTTGGCTTTTAAATACATTAAACCATTTTTTCTGATTTTGTGTTCTAGTCTTGACCATGTTTTCTGTGAGCAGTGTAGCAGCTCTGGACTCGTACAATTACAAAATACGGAGCACTGGTCTTTTGTAATTACTTCTGACAACAGGGTAGGAAGTGCCTCATTAAATCAGCCAGTGAACAAGCATACCCTTTCTAAGTATCAAGATAGTGTTCACTTCTTTTGGTTCATAAAATGCCTTCCAAAAGTGTCTTAAAAAAGAAGCAACTTTGCCTCCACATACAAAACTATACCCCCCAAATCATGCAATGACACTGAATTAAATGTTTTTTTTTCATCTGAAATATTCACAGACTATCATGTAAATAGATCTGCTAGCTTCATCAATACCAGGGAAAATGATAATGCATCAAAAGTTTCAATAAGGAAGGAGTCTTTCTCTTCTTTCTTACTTTCCCAGCATGTCACATGACACATAAGTCTGTACCAATGTGCACATACATACACCACACACACACACCATGAATATCTTATATTCAAAAAATACTGAGTTCCTTTTTTATGCACATTGTTGTACTATTGTACTGGGTACCACATTCTTTTTTAACATCTTTGTAGGAGTATAATTGCTTTACAATGTTGTGTTAGTTTCTGCTGTATAACAAAGTGAATCAACTATATGTATATATATATCCCCGTATCTCCTACCTCTTGTGTCTCCCTCACACTCTCCTTATCCCACCCCTCTAGGTGGTCACAAAGCACCAAGCTGATCTCCCTGTGCTATGCTGCTGCTTCCCATTAGCTAACTATTTTACATTTGATAGTGTATATATGTCAATGCTACTCTCTCACTTCGTCCCAGAATAACCATCCCCCTCCCGGTGTCCTCAAGACCATTCTCTACGTCTGCGTCTTTACTCCTTTCCTGATCCTAGGTTCTTCAGAACTAATTTTTTTTTTAGATTCCATATACTTGTGTTAGCATATGGTATTTGTTTTTCTCTTTCTGACTTACTTCACTCTGTATGACAGATTCTACGTCCATGCACATCACTACAAATAACACAATTTCATTTCTTTTTATGGCTGAGCAATATTCCATTGTATACATGTGCCACATCTTCTTTAATCATTCATCAGTCGATGGACACTTAGGTTGCTTCCATGTCCTGGCTATTGTAAATACTGCTGCAATGAACATTGTGGTACATGACTTTTTTTGAATTATAGTTTTCTCAGGATATATGCTCAGTGTGGGATTGCTGGGTCATATGGTACTTCTATTGTTAGTTTTGTAAGGAACCTCCATAATGCTCTCCAGAGTGGCTGTATCAATTTACATTCCTACCAACAGTGCAAGAGGGTTCCCTTTTCTCCACACCCTCTCCAGCATTTATTGTTTGTAGATTTTTTGATGATGGCCATTCTGACCGGTGTGAGGTGCTACCTCACTGTGGTTTTGATTTGCCTTTCTCTAATGATTAGTGATGTTGAGCATTCTTTCATGTGTTTGTTGGAAATCTGTATATATTCTTTGGAGAAATGTCTGTTTAGGTCTTGTGCCCATTTTTCTATAGGGTTGTTTGTTTTTCTGATGCTGCATGAGCTGCTTGTATATTTTGGAGGTTAATCCTTTGTCAGTTGCTTCATTTGCAAATATTTCCTCCCAATCTGAGGGTTGTCTTTTCGTCTTGTTTATGGTTTCCTTTGCAGTGCGACAGCTTTTAAGTTTCATTAGGTCTCATTTGTTTATTTTTGTTTTTATTTCCATTTCTGTAGGAGGTGGGTCAAAAAGGATCTTGTTGTGATTTATGTCATAGAGTGTTCTGCCTATGTTTTCCTCTAAGAGTTTTACAGTCCCTGGCCTTGCATTTAGGTCTTTAATCCATTTTGAGTTTATTTTTGTGTATGGTGTTAGGGAGTGTTCTAATTTCATGCTTTTACATGTAGCTGTCCAGTTTCCCAGCACCACTTATTGAAGAGACTGTCTTTTCTCCATTGTATACTCTTGCCTCCTTTGTCAAAGATAAGGTGAACATATGTGTGTGGGTTTATCTCTGGACTTTCTATCCTGTTACATTGATCTATATTTCTGTTTTTGTGCCAGTACCATACTATCTTGATTACTGTAGCTTTGTGGTATAGTCTGAAGTCAGGGAGCCTGATTCCTCCAGCTCCATTTTTCTTTCTCAAGATTGCTTTGGCAATTTGGGGCCTTTTGTGTTTCCATACAAATTGTGAAAATTTTTGTTCGACTTCCGTGAAAAATGCCATTGGTAGTTTGATAGGGATTGCATCGAATCTGTACAGTGCTTTGGGTAGTATAGTCATTTTCACAATGTTGATTCTTCCAATCCAGGAACAGGGTATATCTCTCCATCTGTTTGTATCATCTTTAATTTCTTTCATCAGTGTCTTATAGTTTTCTGCATACAGGTCTTTTGTCTCCTTAGATAGGTTTATTCCTAGGTATTTTATTCTTTTTCTTGACATGGTAAATGGGAGTATTTCCTTAACTTCTCTTTCAGATTTTTCATCATTAGTGTATAGGAATGCAAGAGATTTCTGTGCATTAATTTTTATCTTGCTACTTTACCAAACTCATTCATTAGCTCTAGTAGTTTTCTGGTAGCATCTTTAAGATTCTCTATGTATAGTATCATGTCATCTGCAAACAGTGACAGTTTTACTGCTTCTTTCTTATTTGGATTCCTTTTATTTCTTTTTCTTCTCTGACTGCTGTGGTTAACACTTCCAAAACTATGTTGAATAATAGTGGTGAGAGTGGGCAACCTTGTCTTGTTCCTGATCTTAGTGGAAATGGTTTCAGTTTTTCACCACTGAGAACGATGTTGGCTCTGGGTTTGTCATATATGGTCTCTATTATGTTGAGGTACGTTCCCTCTATGCCTACTTTCTGGAAAGTTTTTTTTATCATAAATGGTGTTGAATTTTGTCAAAAGCTTTTTCTGCATCTACTGAGATGATCATATGGTTTTTCTTCTTCAACTTGTTAATATGGCATTTCACATTGATTGATTTGCATATATTGAAGAATCCTTGCATTCTTGGGATAAACCCCACTTGATCATGGTGTATGATCCTTTTAATGTGTTGTTGGATTCCCTTTGCTAGTATTTTGTTGAGGATTTTTGCATCTTTGTTCATCAGAAATACTGGCCTGCAGTTTTCTTTTGTTTTTGACATGTTTGCCTGGTTTTGGTAGCAGGATGATGGTGACCTCGTAGAATGAGTTTGGGAGTGTTCTTCCCCCTGCTATATTTTGGAAGAGTTTGAGAAGGATAGGTGTTAGCTCTTCTCTGAATGTTTGATAGAATTCACCTGTGAAGCCAACTGGCTGTGGGCTTTTGTTTGTTGGAAGATTTTTAATCACACTTTCAATTTCAGTGCTTGTGATTGGTCTGTTTACATTTTCTATTTCTCCCTGGTTCAGTCTCGGAAGGTTGTGCTTTCCTAAGAATTGGTCCATTTCTTCCAGGTTGTCCATTTTATTGGCATAGAGTTGCTTGTAGTAATCTCATGATCCTTTACATTTCTGCAGTATCAGTTGTTACTTCTCCCTTTTCATTACTAATTCTGTTGATTTGAATTTTCTCCCTTTTTTTCTTGATGAGTCTGGCTAATGGCTTATCAATTTTGTTTATCTTCTCAAGGAACCAGCTTTTAGTTTTGTTGATCTTTGCTATCATTTCCTTCAGTTCTTTTTCATTTATTTCTGATCTGATCTTTATGATTTCGTTCCTTCTGCTAACTTTGGGGTTATTTTGTTCTTCTCTCTCTAATTGCTTCAGGTGTAAAGTTAGGTTGTTTATTTGAGAGTTTTCTTGTTTCTTGAGGTAGGATTGTATTGATATAAACTTCCCTCTTAGAACTGCTTTGGTACATCCCATAGGTTTTGGGTGGTCGTTTTTTCATTGTCATTTGTTTCTAGGTATTTTTTGATTTCCTCTTTGATTTCTTCAGTGATCTATTGGTTATTTAGTAGCCTATTGTTTCACCTCCATGTGTTTGTATTTTTTACAGTTTTTTTCCTCTAATTGCTATCTAGTCTCATAGCATTGTGGTTGGAAAAGATACTTGATATGATTTCAAGTTTGTTAAATTTACCAAGGCTTGATTTGTGATGCAAGATATGATCTATCCTGGAGAATGTTCCATGAGCACTTGAGAAGAAAGTGTATTCTGTTGTTTTTGGATGGAATGCCCATAAATATCAATTAAGTCCATCTTGTTTAATGTGTCACTTAAAGCTTGTGTTTCCTTGTTTATTTTCACTTTGATTGATCTGTCCATTGGTGAAAGTGGTGTGTTAAAGTCCCCTACTATTATTGTATTTCTGTCTATTTCCCCTTTTATGGCTGTTAGCATTTGTCTTATGTATTGAGGTGCTCCTATGTTGGGTGCAGAAATATTTACAATTGCTATATCTTCTTCTTGGATTGATCCCTTGATCATTATGTAGTGTCCTTCTTTGTTTCCTGTAATAGTCTTTATTTTAAATTCTATTCTGTCTAATATGAGAATTGCTCCTCCAGCTTTCTTTTGATTTCCATTTGCATGGAATATCTTTTTCCATCTGCTCACTTTCAGTCTGTGTGTGTCCCTAGGTCTGAAGTGGGTCTCTTGTAGACAGCGTATATATGGGTCTTGTTTTTGTATCTATTCAGCCAGTCTGTCTTTTGGTGGGAGCATTTAAACCACTTACATTTAAGGTAGTTATCAGTATGTATGTTCCTATTACCATTTTCTTAATTGTTTTGGGTTTGTTATTGTAGGTCTTTTCCTTGTCTTGTGTTTCCTGCCTAGAGAAGTTCCTTTAGCGTTTGTTGTAAAGCTGGTTTGGTGGTGCTGAATTCTCTTAGCTTTTGCTTTTCTGTAAAGGTTTTAATTTCTCTGTCGAATCTGAATGAGATCCTTGCTGGGTAGAGTAATCTTGGTTGTTGGTTTTTCCCTTTCATCACTTTACATATGTCCTGCCACTCCCTTCTGCTTTGCAGAGTTTCTCTGAATTTTCAGCTGTTAACCTTATGGGGATTCCCTTGTATGTTATTTGTTGTGTTTCCCTTGTTGCTTTTAAAATTTTTTCTTTGTATTTAATTTTTGATAGTTTGATTAATATTTATCTTGGCATGTTTCTCCTTGGATTTATCCTGTTTGGGACTCTCTGTGCATCCTGCACTTGGGTGGCTATTTCCTTTCCCATGTTAGGGAAGTTTTCAACTATAATCTCTTCAAATATTTTCTCGGTCCCTTTATTTTTCTCTTCTTCTTCTGGGACCCCTATAATTCGAATGTCAGTGTGTTTAATGTTGTCCGTGAAATCTCGGAGAATGTCCTAAATTCTTTTCATTCTTTTTTCTTTATTCTGCTCTGTGGTAGTTATTTCCACTTTTTAATCTTCCAGGTCACTTATCTGTTCTTCTGCCTCAGTTATTCTGCTATTGATTCCTTCTAGAGAATTTTCAATTTCATTTATTGTGGTGTTCATTATTGTTTGTTTGCTCTTTACTTCTTCTAGGTCCTTGTTAAAAGTTTCTTGTATTTTCTCTATTCTATTTCCAAGATTTTGGATCTTCTTTACTATCATTACTCTGTATTCTTTTTCAGGTAGACTGCCTATTTCCTCTTCATTTGTTTGGTCAGGTGGATTTTTACCTTCCTCCTTCATCTGCTGCGTATTTCTGTGTTTTCTCATTTTGCTTAACTTACTGTGTGGGGTCTCCTTTTTTGCAGGCTGCAGGTTTGTAGTTCCCATTGTTTTTGGTGTTTGCCCCAGTGGGTAAGGTTGTTCAGTGGGTTGTGGAGGCTTCCTGGTGTAGGGGACTGGTGTCTTTGTTCTGGTGGATGAGGCTGGATCATGTCTTTCTGGTGGGCAGGACCACGTTCAGTGCTGTGTTTTGGGGTGTCTGTGAGTTTGTTATGATTTTAGTCAGCCTGTCTACTAGTGGGTGGGTTTGTGTTCCTGTCTTGCTAAGTGTTTTGCATGGGGTGTCCAGCACTGTAGCTTGCTGGTTGTTGAGTGGAGCTGGGTCTTAGCGTTGAGATGGAGATCTCTGGGCGAGCTCTCGCCAATTTCTATTATGTGGGGTTGGGATGTCTCTAGTGGTCCAATGTCCTGAACTTGTCTCTCCTACCTCAGAGGCTCAGGCCTGGCACCTGGCCAGAGCACCAAGACCCTGTTAGCCACATGGCTCAGAATAAAAGGGAGAAAAAAAAGAAAGAAAAATAAATAAATAAATAAAATAAAACAAAGTTATTAAAATACAAAATTAAAGAAAATTATTAAAATAAAAAATATAATATGTAATTTAAAAAATTTTTAAAAAAGAGCAAGCAAACCAATAAATAAATCCACCAATGATAACAAGTGCTAAAAACTATACTGAGATAAACATAAAAATCAGAAACTAGTCAGCTGCATACAGAAAACACCAAGTCTACATTTGCTCCCAAAGTCCACCACCTCAATTTTGGGATAGTTCGTTGTCAATTCAGGTATTCCACAGATGCAGCATACTTCAAGTTGATTGTGGGGATTTAATCTGCTGTTTCTGAGGCTGCTGGGAGAGATTTCCCTTTCTCTTCTTTGTTTGCACAGCTCCTGGGGTTCAGCTTTGGATTTGGCCCCACCTCTGCATGTAGGTCGCCTGAGGGCATCTGTTCTTCGCCCAGACAGGAGGGAGTTAAAGGAGTGGCTGATTAGGGGGCTCTGGCTCACTCAGGCCGGTGGGAGGGAGGGGTACAGAATGCGGGGCCAGCCTGTGGTGACAGAGGCCAGTGTGACTTTGCAACAGCTTGAGGCATGCTGTGTGTTCTTCCAGGGAAATTGTCCATGGATCACGGAACCCTGGAAGTGGCAGGCTGCACAGGCTCCCAGGAAGGGAGGTGTGGATAGTGACCTGTGCTTTCACACGGGATTCTTGGTGGCTGCAGCAGCAGCCTTAGTGTTTCATTCCCGTCTCTGGTGTCCACACTAATAACAACGGCTCACGCCTATCTCTGAAGCTCGTTTAGGTGGTGCTCTGAATCTCCTCTCCTCCCGCACCTCGAAACAATGGTCTCTTGCCTCTTAGGCAGTTCCAGTCTTTTTCCCGGACTCTCTCCCCGTTAGCTGTGGTGCACTATCCCCCTTCAGGCTGTGTTCACGCCGCCAACCCCAGTCCTCTACCTGGGGTCTGACCTCCGAAACCCGAACCTCAGCTCCCAGCCCCCGCCCGCCCCGGTGGGTGAGCAGATAAGCCTCCCGGGCTGGTGAGTGTTGGTCGGCACCAATCCTCTGTGCGGGAATCTCTCTCTTTGCCCTCTGCACCCCTGTTGCTGCACTCTCCTCTGTGGCTCTGAACCTTCCCCCCCGTCCACCCCCCGTCTCTGCCAGTGAAGTGGCTTCCTAGTGTGTGGAAACTTTTCCTCCTTCACAGCTCCCTCCCAGAGGTGCAGGTCCCATCTTTATTCTTTTGTCTGTTTTTTCTTTTTTCTTTTGCCCTACCCAGGTACATGGAGAGTTTCTTGCCTTTGGGGAATTGTGAGGTCTTCTGCCAGCCTTCAGTAGGTTTTCTGAAGGAGTTGTTCCACATGTAGATGTATTTTTGATGTATTTGTGGGAAGGAAGGTGATCTCCATGCCTTACTCCTCCACCATCTTGAAGGTTCTCATATCACATATTTTTGATGCTAATTATTAGCTGAATACATCATATGTTAATTTGGGGAAATGAAAATTAAATTTTAGATCTACCATCTTAAGCTTCTACCACATGTAGTAGAGTAATGCTGCTCTCTCTTAACTGAAATTTAAAAAAAATAATTCTTTTGAATGCAGTTATCATAAGGATTAAATAATTGTCATCAGAAAAAAAAGGAGAGTGGAGCAAATGAAACAGAGTGTAGTTCAGCAAATATGAAAAGCATGTCAATGCCTTATGTGAGGTAAGGTTTCAAAATATAGTATTTCTCAGCATTTACTTTACCTAAACTAGAGAATTTCTTACTGATCTTCCTATTGCCCACTTGCTGAGTACTGATTGATAAATCACCAAATATAGAGATTTCCTCACTAAACCCCCAACTCAGTGTTTTAAATTTACTTGTTTTGTAGATGAAATTGGGTTTGAAATTCAAATAGTATGAAGTTTACTTTTTTCCTAATCTGTTGGAAACAATCTACTGAATATTTGAAAATATCAACACATAACAATTGTTTTCTACCTCTCATTTCCAGGCTCTTCCAAATGCCTTCCTCTTTAAGCATGCTTTATGGACTTGAGTGATAGTTGGTTAAGTCATACACAGGCCAAACAATGAAAAATTGATATTAAAATACAAATCTTATCTGATGAATAGATAGAAAACTGTTTCATTTGTAGGAAACTACAAAATCAATTGGATTACCAAATCACTAAACTTGTGGTTACAGGGATAAAAAGATATATAAGAAAATGCAAAAAACAGCTAATATTTGCTAGTATCTTACTATCTAGCTGTGAGTACTAGGAATGTACTGTATGTTACTTCATTTATGAAAAATTCTTAACAGCATTTATTAATTTTCATGTGTAACTTTACCATGCACAAAAGGCATAAGATATTTATTCATTTGTAATTTTACTATATGCAAATTTGTCTCTTACAAGACTTGGGGCTTATATGTGGTGCGGACCCAGATAATGCCCCATCTTCCACATTTCAGTGGGATTTACTCAATTTCTAGCTGCCATGGCGTACACAGTAATTTTTTTTTTTATTACTGCTTTTTGTGAAAATGACTCTAAAAGAAAGCCAAATGCTTTTATTGCCTTTCATAAAATAAATTTCGTACTAGAGAGCTATTTAGCAATTTGGGAATTTGCAAGGGTTTTTGGATCTGCTTTATTATGTCTCAGATTGTCACTGAGACAAATCTAAGTAAATCCATCATGACAGATAAAAGACTATTTTGTCTTAAAGCTTAAGGAATGAAAGCACTCTCCTATAAAATAAACTGCTATAAATACAAAGCTCATAGAAACCTAAAGCCTTTCCTCTAAGGTTTAAGCTTAAGGAAACTAGCACAAGCTAGGTCTGAAGGACTTGGCCCTTTCCTGCAACAAAGTGTGGACATCAAGGCTTAGAGCTAGAAGCCATCTGCCTTTTACAGCTCCTGCTACAAATGTGGGGATTACTTCATCAATCCCTTCCTAGTGACTAAATTAACACATACATACCATTTATGATAAAACTAATGAGATCTCCTCCTTCTTGACTGCGGATTATTTTTCTACTCTCTTTAGGAGGTAATATCACAATTTTGCTTCCCCTTTGCCCTCTTTATCTCAGATGCAGAGATTCCCTCCCAGATTCATTTTTTAAACTATGATTTAGTTACTACTGCACAGTTAAAATACGATTAACTTTTCTCAACTCATTCAGCCCCATGTTCCCAGTCCAGATGCTCATTTGGAATCATGAGTAACAGTTGTAATTCACATAGAAGTCAATTGGTCCTCTGCCTTTTTTTCAACCCAGCTGTATTATTCTATGACCTCATTTTCCAATTTCAGCCTCAGAATATATTTGATGGACAGGTGAAGCAAGTTCAGCTATAATCATGCTATATAACCTTGTCTACACCATGCTTTCTTTTTTCTTTACAATGTGAATATATATTAACAGATATGGAATCAGTGATTCCATAATCTCTGGGACAATCTACAGAAAACAGAGATGCCTAGAATAGAATCTAAAAGGTTAAAGAAAGAGTGCTTTCTCTTCTCTGGCTAGAAGATAATGCCAATTTTGTGGCAAGGCTCTGTCTAAAGGGGAATTCTGCACAGACCTCTTTGTTAAATCTCTTCATAGGCCTGTAAGGAAGATGATCAGGGAAAATATACCAGGGTTTTAATAACTGTGTCCTACTCTAGATAAACCACTATTTCAGTACTTTGTGGACCTTGCCAAATGGTTTCATAATGTAAATATTCTCTGGAGCAGTCAAATAAAAAGAAAGTGGCTATGTTTTAACCCATTATCTACTGGTAGGGATTTTGAGTATTTGGCCTATAAACACTGTTAGAAAAAAATTTAAATGCCTTATCTTAACATGAATTTTTAGACTTTTTTTCCTTACAAAATATATACAAAATCATTAGGAATTTAGAAAATATAAAGAAATAGAAATCCATAATTCCATCAACCCAATTTAGATAATTGGCCCCTACCACAAACAACATTTTAGTCATCTGTATCACTCTTAGGTTGAACAAGCAGGATTCATATAATGTACTCAAAGCAGTGTTATAGTAGTTCCCTGTTATCCATAGTTTCAGTTTTAGAGGTTTCAGATGCTCGTGGTCAAGTGCAGTCCAAAGTACACTGAATGGAAAATTGCAAAAATATTATTCCTAAGTTTTAAATTATGGGCTGTTCTGAGTAGCCTGATGACATCTCAGGCTGTCCCACTCCATCCAGCCAAGATGTGAATCGTCCCTTTGCCCAGCACATCCATGATGTATATCCTACCCTGCCCATTAGTCACTAAGCAGCCCTCTAAATTATCAGAATGACGTTGGTGGTATCACACATAATTTTTATTATAGTATATTGTTATATGCTCTATTTTATTATTAGTTATTGTTGTTCATCTCTTACTATGCCTAATTATAAATTAAACACTATCATAAGTATATATGTATAGGAAAAAGCATAGTATATGTAGGGTTTGGTACTAACTGTGGTTTCAGGCATCCACTGGGAGTCTTGGAACTTACCCTCCATGGGTAAGTGGGTCTGTTGTGCTTTGTTTCCCACTTCCCTTTTAAAACATCTGGAAAAGAACATTCTTCCCCAAACAACTAGAGGAAGAGTTCTTCTGATTATTGGTAATAAAATGTCCTCTAAGCAATTTGAATCACTTGTCTTAAGTAAGTAATTAGAATGCCTAGTCTCATATCATGATCAAATCTGTACCCTTGATTTAAAATGTTATCATTTTGCCCCTCTACCAGACTGGGGCTGTTTTTGGGGAAAGAGTATAATCTATCTTATTTCCTTCCTCATGCACTTGTGATACTTATCTATAAATTGAAGATAATAATCTGTACCTCAACACTGGTTATTGTAAAGATTAATGTGAAAATACATAAAAAAACACTTAGAAAAATATTTAACCCATATTTCTAACAATGTTATTTTTAGAAGTAACAATAAATGTAATCATTATTATATAATTCTTATAAATGTCCTCTTTATAATTTATTTGTTTGACTTATGAGGATTTTCACATATCATTAAATATTCTTTACATTGTAATTGTTGTATAGTATTCAGCTGCACAAATGTAGCACAATTTTCAGTGCTAAACTGGATGCATATATCATTTCAAATATTTTCTCACATCATTGGTAATCATTGTGTTCATCATCTCTGATTTTTTTCCCCTTTAGAATATACTGTTGAAATGGAATTATTGGGTCAAAATGATTATTTTAAGGCCTTTAATACATACTGACAAATTATCCTACAAAAAATTAGTATCAGTGTGTATTATATTTTCAAGACTATCTTAAAATTCTGGCCTATTATCTACTATCAGACATTGATTTAAGTATAAGAGCATCCTTGGAAAATAAAAAATAGGCACAGAATGTTCTCTTGGGTCCTTACAGAGCGTGCCAACAGATTTCTGGATACATTTTTTGCTCCTGGGAATTAGCTAATCTCATAAAGGTTTGAATGAGGATAAATCCAATACATCTTCAGAACCAGAGCATTCCAGGGACATAACTACACAACTACACTGATCATTCTTTTTTAATAGAAAAAGAAAATGAAGTAAGAATAAGCAGTAGTGACTCTCTATTGTGGTGGCTCATTATGAGATATTTAGATTGAACTGCTTTAATTATGTAAATGCATCTGGTGGATGAGTGTTAATAAACTTCTCTTTAAATAAAATAAATCAAAATTCTGCTTTTCCTTAGTATATTATATTTTAATTAAATTTCTGAGCACAGTCAGTAACTGTGAAGTTACAGAGTTGACAAAAATTAATCACTAAGGAGTGTAAATCAGTGAGATACTAGTCTAACATAAAGCAGATGGTAATTAGATAACAGATTAGAAGTTTCACAGATGTCGCGAGGACACTGTGGTTCTCATTTTTAGCATTCCAGATAGGTATTATGAAGGAAATGCCAATTTTTTGAAGGTCCCACAAACTCACAATATCTTAAAGGTCTTAATATAAAATTATCCATTTTGGAAAAGTTATCTTCCTGTGATACCCTATGCCTCTCTGTCTTTCCACTCTGTTGCTCTCCCTCTCTCTCTCTCTCTCTCTCTCTCTCTCTCTCTCTCACACACACACACACACACACACACACACACACACACACACACACACACACACTCTCCCTCTCTCTCTTCATGTTCTCAGATGCACATGTAACCCCAACTGAACAAAATATTCACCCTACCACCAAATAACAGCCATTGGACCAACCTTATAAAGTAGTGGCAGTTTTCCTAATTTCAGGAGTGCAATCTGATTTGTGACATTTTTCATTTTTTTAATCCTATTTAAATCATCTGCATTTCCATAACTCACATCAATGACTTCAGCCTGAAAGAGAAGACAAAGAAAAATAAAGCCCTGTCAGAAGCATTATAGCAAGTTGCCCATTTAATAACAAAATCATTCATAGTAATTCAAAAATGTTCAAGGAGAACTAATCGCTCTCTTACCCTGTCCCAATCATGACCTTTCTATTTCTATCAGGGTACAACAATTCTCCTTTGAGAAGTCACTTGAGAAAAAGGTTTAGAGTCATTTTTGCTTTGCAGTCTCTTCTAAACATATTACAAACCCAGTTTATGTCTCTAACAGACCCAGTTTGGTATATTATTACATTCATGTTTCTGGAATTTGAATCATTTTACAAGACGCTGCAAAATTAATTTCCTTAAGGTTCAACAACGATCATACTACTCTTAGATGTGAAAACAACTCAAAGATTCTCTACTGTTATCCAAATTAAGTACAAAGTTCACAATGCACAGCTGTTCAGGATGTGCACATATCCAGCTGTGAATGACAGCCCCCTGGGTTATGCAGGATACAACCTATACAACCACCTATACCACTGTGACATTCAAGACTTTAGAATATGACACCAAACAACTATTTCTGTCACATATCCCACTACTCCCCTAGAGTTATGTTTCATATCAATATTTCTCATTTTTAAAAGTCTCATTTTATTAATGTAAAAATTGTATGCCTTCTTGGAAATTTTACTGGGAATCCTATGATTTGGTGACCCCCATCCCACACTTTGAAAAGTACTGCCCTGAGGGTTCCATCCAGCATACTCCTACAGCCAAGAGGATTCCTTTTGGCTTTACTTTCTGGAATTTCTATTATTAAAATAATAGCTGTTATGCTTTCCAGTCATAAAATTATAATACTAAATGTGCTGCTTCAGGAGGGAGGACCTTCAATATGGCGGAGGTGTAAGACGTGGAGATCACCTTCCTCCCCACAAATACATCAAAAATACATCTACATGTGGAACAACTCCTACAGGACACCTACTGAATGCTGGCAGAAGACCTCAGACTTCCCCAAAGGCAAGAAACTCCCCACATACCTGGGTAGGGCAAAAGAAAAAAGGAAAAACAGAGACAAAAGAATAGGGATGGGACCCGCACCAGTGGGAGGGAGCTGTGAAGGAGGAAAGGTTTCCACACACTAGAAGCCCCTTCACTGGTGGGGAGAGGGGGTGGGCAGGGTGGGGAATCCTTGGAGCCGCAGAAGAGAGTGCAGCAACGGGTGCAGACAGCAAAGCAGAGAGATTCCTCCATAGAGGATTGGTGCCGACCAGCACTCACCAGCCTGAGAGGCTTGTCTGCTCACTTGCCAGGGCAGGTGGGGGCTGGGAGCTGAGGCTTGGGCTTCGGAGGTCAGACCCCAGGGAAAGGACTGGGGTTGGCTGCGTGAACACAGCCTGAAAGGGGCTAGTGCACCACAGCTGGCCGGGAGGGAGTCTGGGAAAAAGTCTGGAATGGCCAAAGAGGCAAGAGACCATTGTTATGGGGTGCACGAGGAGAGGAGATTCAGAGCACCACCTAAATGAGCTTCTGAGACAGGCGTGAGCTGTGGCTATCAGCACAGACACCAGAGACAGGCATGAAACGCTAAGGCTGCTGCTGCCGCCACCAAGCAGCCTGTGTGCGAGCACAGGTCACTCTCCACACCGCTCCTCCTGGGAGCCTGTGAAGCCCGCCACTGCCAGGGTCCCGTGATCCTGGGACAACTTCCTTGGGAGAACACATGGTATGCCTCAGACTGATACAACGTCACGCCGGCCTCTGCCTCTGCAGGCTTGCTCCGCATGCTGTATCCCTCCTTCCCCCCAGACTGAGTGAGCCAGAGCCCCCGAATCAGCTGCTACTTTAACCACATCCTGTCTGAGAAAAGAACAGAGGCCCTCAAGCTACCTACACACAGAGGTGGGGCCAAATTCAAAGCTGAACCCCAGGAGCTGTGCAAACAAAGAAGAGAAAGGGAAATTTCTCCATGCAGCCTCAGGGGCAGTGGATAAAATCCCCACAATCAACTTGATGTACCCTGCATCTGTGGAATACCTGAATGGACAACGAATCATCTAAAAATTGAGGTGGTGGACTTTGGGAGCAACTGTAGACTTGGGGTTTGCTGTATGAAACTGACAAGTTTCTGATTTTTATGTTTATCCTAGTTTAGTTTTTAGCACTTGTTGTCATCGGTGGATTTGTTTATTGGTTTGGTGGCTCTCTTCTTATTTTTTCTTTTTTTATTACTTTTTAAATTTTTTATATTAATACTTTTAAAAAAATATTTTATTTTGATAACTTTATTCATTTCATTTTATTTTTTTCTACCTTTTTTTTTTCTCCTTTTTCTTCTGAGCCATGTGGCTGACAGGGTCTTGGTGCTCCGGCCGGTTGTCAGGCCTGAGGCTTTGAGGTAGGAGAGCCGAGTTCAGGAGATTGGACCACCAGAGACCTCCCAGCCCCATGTAATAACAATCGGCAAGAGGTCCACCAGAGATCTCCAACTCAGTGCTAAGACCCAGCTCCACTCAACAACCACCAAGCTCCAGTGCTGGACAACTCACGCCAAACAACTAGCAACACAGGAACACAACCCCACCCATTAGCAGAGAGGCTGACTAAAATCATAATAAACTCACAGATACCACAAAACACACCACTGAACATGGTCCTGCCCACCAGAAAGACAAGATCCAGCAACATCCACCAGAACAAAGGCACAAGGCCCCTCCACCAGGAAGCCGACACAACCCACTGAACAACCTTACCCACTGGGGGCAGACACCAAAAACAATGGGAACTACAAACCTGCAGCCTAAGAAAAAGGAGACCCCATACAGTAAGTTAAGCAAAATGAGAAAACAGAGAAATACACAGCAGATGAATGAGCAAGGTAAAAACCCACCTGACCAAATAAATGAAGAGGAAATAGGCAGTCTACCTGAAAAAGAATTCAGAGTAATGATAGTAAAGATGATCCCAAATCTTGAAACTAGAATGGAGAAAATACAAGAAACGTTTAACAAGGACCTAGAAGAACTAGAGAGCAAACAAACAATGATGAACAGCACAATAAATGAAATTGAAAATTCTCTAGAAAGAATCAATAGCAGAATAACTGAGGCAGTAACACAGTAATAGAAGGGGACTTTAACACCCCACTTTCACCAATGGACAGATCAACCAAAATGAAAATAAATAAGGAAACACAAGCTTTAAGTGACACATTAAACAAGATGGACTTAATTGATATTTATAGGACATTCCATCCAAAAACAACAGAATACACTTTCTCCTCAAGTGCTTATGGAGCATTCTCCAGGATAGATCATATCCTGGGTCACAAATCAAACCTTGGTAAATTTAACAAACTTGAAATAGTATCAAGTATCTTTTCCGACCACAACGCTATGAGACTAGATATCAATTACAGGAAAAAACTGTAAAAAATACAAACACATGGAGGCGAAACAATAGGCTACTCAATAACCAAGAGATAACTGAAGAAATCAAAGAGGAAATCAAAAATACCTCCAAACAAATGACAATGAAAACATGACGACCCAAAACCTATGGGATGTAGCAAAACAGTTCTAAGAGGGAAGTTTATAGCATTACAATCCTACCTCAAGAAACAAGAAAACTCTCAAATAAACAACCTAACCTTACACCTAAAGCAATTAGAGAAAGAAGAACAAAAAAAAAAAATCCCAAAGTTAGCAGAAGGAAAGAAATCATAAAGATCAGATTAGAAATAAATGAAAAAGAATTGAAGAAGACTATAGCAAAGATCAACAAAACTAAAAGCTGGTTCTTTCAGAAGATAAACAAAATTGATAAACCATTAGCCAGACTCATCAAGAAAAAAAAGGGAGAAGACTCAAATCAACAGAATTAGAAATGAAAAAGGAGAAGTAACAACTGACACTGCAGAAATGAAAAGGATCATAAGAAATTACTTCAAGCAACTCTATGCCAATAAAGTGGACAACCTGGAAGAAATGGACAAATTCTTAGAAAAGCACAACCTTCCAAGACTGAACCAGGAAGAAATAGAAAATATAAACAGACAATCACAAGCACTGAAATTGAAAGTGTGATTAAATATCTTCCAACAAATAAAAGCCGGGGACCAGGTGGCTTCACAGGTGAATTCTATCAAATATTTAGAGAAGAGCTAACACCTATCCTTCTCAAACTCTTCCAAAATATACCAGAGGAAGGAACACTCCCAAATTCATTCTACAAGGTCACCATTACCCTGATACCATAACCAGGCAAAGATATCAAAAAAAAGAAAACTACAGGCCAATATTTCTGATGAACAAAGATGCAAAAATCCTCAACAAAATACTAGCAAACAGAATCCAAAAACACATTAAAAGGATCATGCACCATGATCAAGTGGGGTTTATCCCAGGAATGCAAGGATTCCTCAATATACGCAAATCAATCAATGTGAAACGCCATATTAACAAATTGAAGGAGGAAAACCATATGATCATCTCAATACATGCAGAAAAAGCTTTTGACAAAATTCAACATCATTTATGATAAAAAACTCTCCAGAAAGTAGGCATAGAGGGAACATACCTCAACATAAAAGAGACCGTATATGACAAACCCACAGCCAACATCGTTCTCAATGGTGAAAAACTGAAACCATTTCCACTAAGATCAGGAAGACAAGGTTGCCCACTCTCACCACTATTATTCAACATAGTTTTGGAAGTTTTAGCCACAGCAATCAGAGAAGAAATAGAAATAAAAGGAATCCAAATTGGAAAAGAAGAAGTCAAGCTGTCACTTTTTGCAGATGACATGATACTATACATAGAGAATCTTAAAGATGCTACCAGAAAACTACTAGATCTAATCAATGAATTGGGTAAAGTAGCAGGATAAAAATTAATGCACAGAAATCTCTTGTATTCCTATACACTAATGATGAAAAATTTGAAAGAGAAATTAAGGAAATACTCCCATTTACCATGGCAACAAAAAGAATAAAATACCTAGGAATAAACCTATCTAAGGAGACAAAAGACCTGTATGGAGAAAACTATAAGACACCAATAAAAGAAATTAAAGATGATACAAACAGATGGAGAGGTATACCCTGTTCCTGGATTGGAAGAATCAACATTGTGAAAATGACTATACTACCCAAAGCAATCTACAGATTCAGTGCAGTCCCTATCAAACTACCAATGGCATTTTTCACAGAACTAGAACAAAAAATGTCACAATTTGTTTGGAAACACAAAAGACCCCGAATAGCCAAAGCAATCTTGAGAAAGAAAAACGGAGCTGGAAGAATCAGGCTCCCTGACTTCAGACTATACTACAAAGCTACAGTAATCAAGATAGTATGTTAGTGGCACAAAAACAGAAATACACATCAATGGAACAGGATATAGAGCCCAAAGAGAAACCCACGCTCATATGGTCACCTTATCTTTGACAAAGGAGACAAAGATATACAATGGAGAAAAGACAGTCTCTTCAATAAGTGGTGTTGGGAAACTGGAAAGCTACTTGTAAAAGAATGAAATTAGAACACTCCCTAACACCATACACAAAAGTAAACTCAAAATGGATTAAAGACCGTAATTTAAGGCCAGACACTATAAAACTCTTAGAGGAAAACATAAGCAGAACACTCTATGACATACATCACAGAAAGATCCTTTTTGACCCAACTCCTAGAGAAATGGAAATAAAAACAAAAATAAACAAATGGGACCTAATGAAACTTAATAGATGTTGCACAGCAAAGGAAACCATAAACAAGACGAAAAGACAACCTTAAGAATGGGAGAAAATATTTGCCAACGAAACAACTGACAAAGGATTAATCTCCAAAATATACAAACAGCTCATGCAGCTCAATATCAAAAAAACAAACAATGCAATCCAAAAATGGGCAGAAGACCTAAACAGACATTTCTCCAAAGAAGATATACAGATTGACAACAAGCACATGAAAGGATGCTCACATCACTAATCACTAGAGAATTGCAAATCAAAACTACAATGAGGTATCACCTCACACCAGTCAGAATGGACATCGTCAAAAAATCTACAAATAATAAATGCTAGAAAGGGTGTGGAGAAAAGGGAACCCTCCTACACTGTTAGTGGGAATGTAAATTGATACTGCCACTATGGAGAACATTATGGAGGTCCCTTACGAAACTAACAATAGAAGTACCATATGACCCAGCAATCCCAGTACTGGGCATATACCCTGAGAAAACCATAATTGAAAAAGAGTCATGTACCACAATGTTCACTGCAGCACTATTTACAATAGCCAGGACATGGAAGCAACCTAAGGGTCCATTGTCAGAAGAATGGATAAAGAAGATGTGGCACATATATACAGTGCAATATTACTCAGCCATAAACAGAAATGAAATTGAGTTATTTGTAGTGAGGCGGATGGTCGTAGAATCTGTCATACAGAGTGAAGTAAGTCAGAAAGAGAAAAACAAATACCGTATGCTAACACATATATATGGAATCGTAAAAAAAAAAATTGGTTCTGAAGAGCCTAGGGTCAGGACAGGAATAAAGATGCAGACGTAGAGAATGGTCTTGAGGACACGGGGAGGGGGAAGGGTAAGCTGGGATGAAGTGAGAGAGTGGCATGGACATATATACACTACCAAATGTAAAACAGAGGGCTAGTGGGAAGCAGCCACATGGCACAGGGAGATCAACTCGGTGCTTTGTGACCACCTAGAGGGGTGGAATAGGGAGGGTTGGAGGGAGACGCAAGAGGGAGAGGATATGAGGATATAAGTATACGTATAGCTGATTCACTTTGTTATACAGCAGAAACTAACACAACAATGTAAGGCAATTATACTCCAATAAAGATGTTGAAAATAAATAAATGTGCTGTTTCAACGTATAGCATATCTACGTTGAGGTGTTGATAAAATGTTAGTGGTGGCAAATAGTGAAAGAATGGAGATGAAGAATTCAGACGTCTCACTTCCCACCCTTCTCAGTCAGAGCTATAACGTACCTTAGCCAATTGTATACAAAGCGCCTCCACAGAAGACTCATTTGAAGAACATGTGAATAACAAGAGATCGGTAAATCTAACTATTCAAGGAAACATTTCTGGCATGAAATATTTCCTTAGCCATTACCTTCACCTGCTTCTATAAAAACTTTACTAATACTTTAAAACCCATTTCAAATGTTACCTCCCTGAGGAATTATATTTACCTGTTGCCCAATTATATGTGAACTTATCTTTTTACTTTGATTCCCACAGTCATCTGTTTCTGCCTCTCTTAAGACTCATCTCTTTATGCATATATGTGTCTATCAGTTTCAATTTCAATTACAGGGTAATTTCCTCAGTAAAGGGTCCATCACACATCCATTCTCACCCTGGTGTCCTACATACATTGTTGGCTTATCTGTCTTGAATTGAAATGATTACAGTTTACAGTATCTCCCTAAAGTTAAGCTATACTTTCAAATGTATTTGCCAAGGAAACCTAATTGTTAAAGTTACTTGTGTCAGAATGGTTTTTGATCAAAATTTTGCTCCTATTAAAATGTGATTAAATCAGTGTCTTATTAATTTGATTTTTGAGTCTGCTGATACCATTACCATATAAATATTGATCTACAATTTTAAAGCTCTATTAAATAAATGGTCACATAATATTAATGATCGTATTGTAAAAATGAGAGAATTCATATTTTCCATTTCAACTTTCTAAGTTATCTACTAATTATGATTCACTGATAGCATCTTAAAGCGGAGATATTATTCATTTGGTTATATTAATGAACATACTTTTCATATTTAGGAGAGGTTTGGGGAAAAATCATACTGGTCTGAGAGCATGTAGGCCAGACTATGACTTTTTGTTTGTGTACATACCAGAAAAATATGGCAGTTACTAAAATACCAATTCTGTAAATGACATCAAAAATGGCAATTTCAATTAAAGAGATCTTCAACTCATCTTCCATAAATAGCATATAACAATGATTAAAGCATTTTAACATGTAAGAGGGTTCTATCCCACAAAAATATTCCCCAAAACAGGCATCATTTTATGAATTTATTTTGGTTTATGTACTTTGAGGCTATGCATTAAAAGGCAATATTTACAGAAGTCTCAATGTTCTGACAGTTTGACAGGTGATAATAAAAATTATCTACTGTCTTCAAAGGATGCTTCTGAACCAGGTCCTTTCCAAAAGTCTTTCATATTTACCTTCAAGCAAACTGAAAATCACAGATGCAAGAAAGCACATTGAACTTTTCTGAGACAAATCAATATACAATGATATGATAAAATGTCAAGCCATTTTTTCCAACCATTCTTGTTGCTACAATGAACCTCTCTTTATTGCATGTATTCTGTCACGCTAGAAAACCATCCGCTTACCAGTTGGCGTACCATGTTTAATTTATGCCCAAATATCAAGGATTAAGTCACATCTGAGTAGTCTTTGGGAAATGTCAAGTGAACAGGAATGTAGGTGCTTGTTGAACTATTTACTCTATGTGTACCAGTTTTTCCCTAACACAGAGAGGACTTCCTGACACATAGGAAAGAGTAAATGAGAGGTGCAGAGTGAAAGGAAACTAGCTCTGTTTTAATTTTTTTTTTTTTACCAGAGAGAAATATTAAGAAGTCTACACATTAATTTTTATTTAAATTTTATACGTTAATTTTTGAACAAAGAACTTAAAAAACAACAATTGTAACAGAAAATCAAATATTTATACTTTGTTAAAAAAGAAAAAGTATCGGCATGACAACAGATGGGCCACATAGAAACAGCTAAGAGGATACTGGTACCCTTTAGAAACAAACATTAAAATACAATTATCTTCTATCCACTGTAAAATATGTGATTAGAAGGAATCATAAACCAAATAATTAGCAATGACTAAAAATCAAAACATCAAAAAGTGACATTCTATAGCATCAAATGTTCTATGGAAAGTGGAGAAACTATTCTGAGAAGAAGCAACAGAAGAGAATAAACAAGAGAAATGAATAGAATTGTTATTTTCTGTAGTAAGCAAGCTAACTAAAATAAATAGAACAATCACGGAAAGTAGCCAGGTCAGAGAAGTGTTTCTGGGGCCCTCCACCTGCTGGTGGCCTGGGTTCCACGTTGAGGAACAATCCAGGGCCATGTTTCTCTTCTACCTGAGGTAGCAAAAATTATTCATGCTTATGAAATGATGTATGCCTCGAAATTTTTCAGACTTGACATTTTCAACCAAATCAATCACTCTGAACCCTCCCAGTTTTCTCTAAGAGAGATTCTGAATGTACAGAATATTTGAAAAGCCTGCTTTGACTAAAACAGTAATTTTCTACTCAAAGTCAGAAATGGTAAACCCAAGCAGTTCTCATACTGACAAAATACAGGGTTATCAGAAGTACTATTCATCCAAATACAAATTTTACTTTAGAAATTTACTACTACTTTATGTAATCTAGCTTTTGAATATTCTTCAAATTAAAGTGCTTATGTTTATTAAAAACTTGTAAAATCAGAATAATCTCCCATATTTACTGTTATCCTTTCTAAAAAAATAGTATATTAGTAATGACGAAGAGTTCAAAATTCAAAGATTGTTAGAACTTTCTTAGTTCTTTTTTTTCAAGTTCACTGAAGAGCTTTCCATCATAGACCTTATTATGAAAACCACAATGTATTAAAACACGAAAGTCAATGCTGCTTCCTCCCACCCTTGTGGCAGATATCACTAATCAATCCTTTCAAACTCCTTCTCAAAACAGTATTCTAGAGTTAAGATGGGGTTGGCATAAGCATCCAGATATATAAAATATTAAGTATTTTAGTATTAAAAAGCTATTAATAATTTAAATAATATTTAGTTATTTAAAATATTTAATTACTAGAACAGCAGAAGAACTAATCAGTTAAAATAGACTCCCAACCGATCAGAAAGGACACCAGCAAGTGTGCTAAACTAGTATATCCCTGGGCTTCCCTGGTGGCGCAGTGGTTGAGAATCTGCCTGCCAATGCAGCGGACACGGGTTCGAGCCCTGGTCTGGGAAGATCCCACATGCCGCGGAGTGACTAGGCCCGAGAGCCACAGTTGCTGAGCCTGCGCGTCTGGAGCCTGTGCTCCGCAACAAGAGAGGCCGCGATAGTGAGAGGCCCGCGCACCGCGATGAAGAGTGGCCCCCGCTTGCCGCAACTAGAGAAAGCTCTCGCACAGAAACGAAGACCCAACACAGCCATAAATAAATAAATAAATAAAAATACAAAAATAAACAGGAGCTGTTGTTTTAAAAAAAAACAAAAAACAAACAAACAAACAAAAAAACTAGTATATCCCAACTGAATTCAGCATTAAGCATGAGACACACAATCCATTCTGCTGTCTTCAGTGTAAAAGGTCAGAGAAAGGGATGGCTTGTCAATTTTATCACTTTTTATTACTGTAATATAAACACATGCTGAAAAAATATTTGCTACAATGATGTACTAAATGCAATGCTTAATGGCACAGTGAATAATTTATTTTATTTTATTTGTGTACAGTGACCATGTTTTGAAAGCAGAAAAAACAAAGATAAGCCAGAGTAGTCACTTGTCTTGGCATATAGTAATCATTTTTAACAACTTGTGAAATGTTTTATAATCTAACATATAAAGCACATTCATCTAAAGAAGAGAAAATTAAGTTAAAAAGTACTGTAATATAGAAATTTAACCAAAGTGAAGCAAAGTTCTGTCAGGATTACATTTCCATATTTACGTCAGTAATCTCCAAAGTCAACAAGCAAAATAATGCAAACGTGGGATAAGAATGTATACTAGATTAAGAAAACAAATTGTTGGGAAGAAAAAAATACACTCTTTAAGGATTTTCTAGGTAATTTAGAAAAAAAAAAGATATGCATTAGAGATGTGGGTTGAAGCGTGTGCCTAGGTCTAGGCAAAGTGGAAAAAATTCAGAAGTAGATCAGGGCAAGAGGTGGGTAACGGCAAGAGAGAGATAAGGGCAAGAGGAGGTTCACAGGGAACCCCAGCTGTTGGAAAACTGGAAATTGAATACAGAACCTTAGAGGGAGAGAGACAGAGAGGGAGGGAGGAAGAGAGAGAGAGAGAGGGAGAGAGAGAGAGGGAGGGAGGAAGAAAGAGAGAGAGAGGGAGAGATCACATGCATGCACATGTGTATTATAAAAAGGGTTAAATTGGCCAGGGCTGTTATGATAAAAAGGAGAAAGAAAATCAGTACTTAACCATTTATGTCCTCTGTGCTAGACATTTTACCATGGAGATTACATCAGTTGTTTTCAGTCAATCTTCAGAACATTCATATTTCTCGATATTTCTGCCCACTATACAGATGAGGAAACGGAGTCTAGAATATTTAGGTAACTTGCTAGTTTTCATAGCAGGATGGCACCATGCAGTTGTGTAACTGCTTACCTAATAGCAAGTTTCCCCTGTTAGACTGCCAGCTACATGTGGGCAGCGTCCAAAGCTTTCTTATGGATCATTTTGCTCCTGTGATTGGCATAAAAAAGGGCACTCAGTATATACTTGCTAAATGTTGAGTGTTTCTTGCTACATTAGTGACAGCCAGCAGGCTAAATTCTGTATCAGTCAGTTTATCTTTCAGTATCAAATTAAAATACAAGGAAAAACAGATTAATAATCAGAGGGTACTTTATTTAATAAATGATACTCAACTTATTAAGGTAAGGATATTGAAGGAGTTGCAAATTAATTCAAGAGAATTCTTCCTGGAGACCATGAAATTAATATGATAGAATTCTGCTTCCTTTAAAATCAACTATATTAATGTATTGAAATAGTGCATAAACCTAAGGATCAACTTTTGCACAGATCTCTCTAGTTCTGAAAAGACTGAATTTGCAGCGTCCAATGAAATGAGGTAAATCTTACTTGTAAACTGTATACTGGCATTTTATGAAAATTAAACTATATATTAAATCTGTTAAGAAAGTTATGTTATCAAAACATTGTAAGTGGTATGCTTTAACGTATATTAAAACTAAAAATTCTGACCTAGAATTTTCTGTCAAACAACAATTATGGTGATTCAGAATCTTTAGAAATAACTTTAGTCAAATTAGAAATCTGTAGTCAAACACTTTCTCCCTCAAAATGCTGTATTTCTTCTAATGAAGAGGGAGAAAAATAGTCCATTGTACTTTAACTATTTAGGTGAATTCAACTATCTTTGTTGTAAATTTTTATTTCATAAAATAGGCTTTTATTCTTTCCCAGGAATAAGATGTAACCTCCCTAACAAATATCTCACCATGGACACTATGTTGTGATAGATCACTTTTTTATTTGTAAATGCTTCTCTCTATGAAATTTTAAATCCAGGAAAAATATATACCTTAAATATGTGGAAACTAATCCCATGGACTATCTTGAAAAAAAAAAAAACAGTAGCCGGCTATGAAATTATTTTGCTAACTCAGTTAGTTACTGCACAGAGCTTGTGAAATAAGAAACAGAAGGTCATATTAAACCAAGGGATTTTATCTAGATTTTTTTTAAGTGAATCACTTACATACAACTTTGTTCAAAGCCATTCATCTCACATTTGTGCACTGTTGACCAAAAGATGGATTCCACAAAAGAGGGGAGACAAATAAAATGCAAAATCCTTTTCAGCATTGAAAAACTGCTGGAAGCTCACATTTTTTATTTGTGAGAGAGCAGCCTCACCTTCATACCCAGACAATAATACAATTTCATTCTATTCCTTTAGCTTTCCGATATTTTTATCTGTAACAGGAAGCATTCAGAGCTAAATACATATAGCTTTGCCTTCTGCCATAGCACTGATCATTTTGCCTTTGTTTGAGAATATAAAAAAATAAAAGAGGAAGACAAAGTCTTCCTAGCCGTGAGAAAATAGACATCTGATTACAAGTTATCCAAGGATTCCATGCAGCGATTATTTTCTCTTTAAGACTTTTTGACAAAATATTTGATGCAGTGTTCAGATTTCATGTGTTAAACTATGTCATGATATTTCACAAAACAGACAAGCAATGCTCTTCAGGCCCAACTTGACATGACTTGCCATTCTGCATTCAAAAATAAAATATTTCATTTATTTGAGCTTTCAGTTTTAAATAAAAAATATGGTCAGGGAATTATATTTATTTTATTATATATTCATACTTAAGGCATTTTCCTCCCTAATGATTAATATTTGTCATGTTAAATAGAAGACAGGAAGATTGTATTGACAATGTGGTAAAAATTTGTACTCCAAATTTTATGATATATAGTTCTGATATTTTCTTAATTTCTCCCATTTAAATGCATCTACTTTATACCAACTACTAATAACAACAATAGCTAACATTTATTGAGTGCTTCTAAGTTCCAGGCCCTTGACATGGTTTCTATCATTTCTTCCTCACAACAATCATTTGAGGTACTATTACTATTCCCCTTATACAGATAAGGACTTTTGAGGCTTAGAGAATTGAAGCAACCAATCCACAGATGTGCAACTGATGAGGAAGGTTGCCAGTCTGGGCTCTTGAACTATGCTTTCTGAGGAATGGGATAGTGAGAAGTGTGTTGGTAACAATATTTCATGCGCAGCTAATGAGCTGTTGAAAATGTTTCTTCATAAAACTGCATCACTTGGTTTGTCTTCCCGATACAAAATAATGCTTAACAGAAAGAAAACTTCAAAATTTATAAATGTATTGGAATAAAAACAAATCCCTTATTCAAAGTAAGAACATGGTAGACCCAATCTGACCAACCTATATTAAATACTAATTGTTCCCTTTGCTTTTCTGTACCTGCACGGGTTTCACAAAGGACAAAAGAAATAACTGAAAAAAAAAAAAAAAAAAAAGAAAGGAATTACATAAAGCCATATATTCTACTTATAAAACTTATAAAGCACAGGAATTACATAAAGCCATATATTCTACTTATAAAACTGACTAGACATTGCCAGCACTATCAATGTCTTTAACATTATGATGAAATTATAGTTGATATTTCCCTTTAATAAAAATATAAATCACTGTTTACTCCCTGAAGCTAACCTCACTCATGCTAAATTATTTATGTATCCATTTTAATATGTATTTTGCGTCTGACAGGACAACTCTCCTTAGGACCATTTTACTGACCCACCTGTCATTATGATGGGGTAAACAATGTCACCTTTCCAGTGCACAATGAATTACAAAAAGTTGCAAAGTACGCCATCCATCATGCTGGCACTAAGTAGGTTTTCGAAGCAGATCTCAGATATCACAAATGCTGTTTAGACTGTTAGCAGAAAGCAAAAATTGGAAGCTTATACAAAATGGTCATATGATGAATGGACATGACGGCTCTTCAAAGAAAAAGGGCATGGCTCTTCTACAAATAACCTTGTCAAAAGCAAAAGTAGTGGGGAGCTTTGCTGGCAGTCAGACTAGTATAATTTAAGAACTTGTTAATGGCGCTGCCTGATAGAAATTCATGCAAACACAATGTACTCAAAATCAAAAAGTAGGTATGCCTGAATCATCAGCAGCAACCTCTCAAGCTTGATTTGAATTGGGAAATAGTCTGAAGAGACACAGAAAATTCACCAGTGTCCTATTAATTAGAATATGTGAGTTTCAGTAATACACCTATCTAAAACATGTATATAAAATATATGCAAGTATTCTATATGCATATAAAATAGTCACCAAGAAATTGCTTTGCTTTTGAAAATTATAATCCTAATATAGTAAAAGTTTAAAAAGTCAATATCACATTATGTCCTTTATTTATATAAATACTTAAATTATTATGTACTTAGTGTAATAGATTTGAATTATTAACATAATTCTAAAAATACTTATTGCCAGTGTTGTCATCTAATTTGCACGGTTAATTTCTTAAATTATGTTCTTCAAATACAAAGTGTTTGTTTTATCCATAATTGCATTTTAGTTCCTTTAACATTATTCCCTTCTATCTAGGCCTAATATTTCAAACATGGAATACACTTCTACATCTATAGCTAACTTTATTTCTCCCTTTTAATAGCTATATTATTTAAAATCTTTTTCAGCACTTCTTTATTAAAAATGGTATTTTTTTAATTCAAGTATAGTTGATTTATAATATTGGTTTCAGGTATGCAACATAGTGATTCAATATTTTTATAGATTATACTCCATTTAAAGTTATTATAAAATATTGGCTATATTCCCTGTGCTGTACAATATATCTTTGTAGCTTATTTACTTTATATATAGTAATTTGTATTCCTTTATCTCCTATCTTGCCCTTCGCCTTCCCTCTCCTCACTGGTAACCACTAGTTTGTTGTCTATATCTGTGAGTCTCTTTGTATTTTGTTATATTCATTCACTTTATTTTTTAGATTCCACACATAAGTGATAAAATAGAGTATTTGCCTTTCTCTGTCTGACATTTCACTAAGCATAATACCCTCCAGGTCCATCCATGTTGTTTCAAATGGCAAAATTTCATTTTTTATGGCTGGGTAATATTCCATTGTGTGTGGGTGTCTGTGTGTAAAAAATTACACTGCTATGAACATTGAGGTGGGTGTATTTTTTTGAGTTAGTGTTTTTGTTTTCTTCGAATATATACGCAGAAGTGGAATTGCTCAGTCATGTGGTAGTTCTGTTTTTAGTTTTTTGAGGAACCTCCATACTGTTTTCCATAGTGGCTGCACCAATTTACATTCCTACCAAGATAATACTAGAGTTCCATGACTTATGACTTGGCAGACACTTAACTACTTCCATGATTCTATAGCAGACCTTGGTTTTCTTTTATATGAAACAAAGAGAAAATTTAAACACTTATAACTGATAAGATAAATGTGTGAAAATCCCTCAGAGATATGGTTACATAGGAATATAAAAAAAAAAAATCCAATGTGCCCAGGCGATTATTAAACAGGTACACACTGAGGCAACTGAGACACAAGCTATAGTTCCACGGCTTTTCCATATCACCTCAGTCGGGGAATAATGAATGCTTGCCAGAGGAAATTGGAAAGAAAATAGATGGGGGTGATTCCAAGGATCCACTCAAGCTTCTGGGGTTTTGTTGTTGTTCTGTGTTTTGGACATGTTTTTGTTTAAGGAAGGAGATAACTGTGCTGTACTTGAATCAACCAGGATAAAGAGGAGCCTGGAAATGTGTGGGGCTTATGCAGGGTTGGGAGGCTAAAATACGTGGGGTAACTTTAGAATCTCGACTTGAGACCAAAGTTTCTGAACCGAAGAAAGAATGCTGGCAGTCTCCCTCTATTTCTATTAGTATGCAGGTACTTTTCCATTATTGCCTATGAGACATAGTGTATATTCACCAAGTCAAATCATGAGTCTTCCACTAGAAATATTACAGACATTTAATATTATATTAACTTTTAATTAATAAAAAGACTTTCAAGGTGGTGCTGGTTATATGCGGTTCTGCTAAATATCAGAGAATGTTACAACACAGAACAAGAACAATGCCAAAGCACTGGTTAGCTGTTTCTCCTCATGCCGCACCCGAAAAAAAATTTTTAAAAATTGGGAACAAGCAGGTATTTCTGCAACGTAACTTTAAGTGATTTAAATTAATCATCTTAATCAGAGTTAATAATAAGTTGGATTCTTAAAAATCTGTGCCAATAATCAACAATCAGAAACAGCATTTCATTCATATAAAATCTATAGAAGAAATCAATAGTTTTATAAAAAAAACTGAATGTGTTTATTCAAATGAGACTTTTCCATGGAGATGGCAAAGTTACCTATATAAAGGAAACTAGTGACCAATTAAATGCTATGGTATCTGACTGCTCTCTTGTCCTTACCTTCCAGGCTAAGCTCTATCCTCCAAGATTTACATATATTAATTAATTTTATACTCATAACAAGCTTATGAAGCTGGAACTATCATTATCCCCATTACAGAGATGAGAGAACTCAGCCCTATACGCTTAATTAACAGTGGTAATTGGGGAGCTGAGATTTGAAACTAGTCCACGTGGCTCTAGAAGCTGTGCACTTAACCACAATGCCAAAAAACCACCACGTCAAAAAACCAGCTAACCCAGAAAGACTAAAGCAATAATTCACACCTGGTCCCTTGTTTATATTTTCCATCAGAAAGCAGACACACTGTATGTCAAATCTTAAATGTGTGAATAATCACATCAATTTTCCACTTCATTTCTTGTGCGCATACACAATTTCAAAACACAACCGCCTCCGTTTCTATTCTTTCTGTCCACATTGATCTATTAACGTTTGCCTCTTCAGAACCAAAGAACGAAATGAACTCACGGTGTGAGGATTAAGCAAAATGTGAACGACTCGGTCACACACTCAACACGTTTAAATTAAATTCCTCTAACATGTTTTCGCTTTCAAAATATGACAAGAAAAGGGGCAGGCAGTTCAAATCTTCCTTCCCCTTTCCTGGCATCTCCACACTGAGCACATTTAATGGTTATTTTGGTATGTTGCTTCTTGCCAGTTAGTTCAATTTAGATGACAGCTGTTGTTTTCTAATTTCATTCCACTGTAAATGACAGAGACAAATGGTCATATTACCTTGAGAGTTCCGCTGGCAGAATAGGCTGCATATGAGTAGAGCAGATCTTGGCTGCTGTGTTGTCTGGTTTCTTCGCTGCAAGGCTGGCCATTAGGATGAAAGCACTGGTCACTGCTGCTCAGAGTCACTGAGCTGGGAGAAGTGCCTGGCAGGTTCAGCAGCACAGAGTAGTTTACAAACTGTACGTCTTCCAGGCCCAAAGAAGTCCACTGGGTTTTAATCTTCTTTGAAATTTCTATGTCATTTTCACTTTTGTACAGTTGTACCAAATTTCTGAAAGAAATTTAAAAGGCATATTCTAAAAAAAAAAAAAAGGAAATCTTTGTTCTTTCAAGTTATGGTTGTTCAGCATACGAACCATTATTAATAGACGTGGGATGTGAAAGATGCATGAGACGGGACACTACACAAGAAATTCACAATTTGGTAGAGGTGATGAGCTTTACAGAAATTATACAAAATCAGAGCAGAATGAATTAAACTCAAATTAAGAACTAATCAAGGACCATGGGACTACAGAGAAGAGAATAATTAATACCAACTAGCTCTTTTCTTACTTCTGATCCTTCTATTGACAACAACATAATCTATTTAAAAATCGGCTCCGAAACTAGGAGTCATGTTGATTGAGACACTTCTGCACTATAGTTAATATGATTACATATAAAGCTATGTGATTAATACACAGCTATTGGTATTTGAAAAATGATTCAGAGGGAACTCTTCTGATACAAATTACATGCCAGATTACATGATGCTATGAACATAATGATATGCAATAAAATCAGTATATTGTGGTAAAACCAACCACAGATTGTCAAACCAGTATGAAGTTAATTTTTGTGTGTGCTTGCTGTCTAGTCTATATATTTATTCCTATACTTGTTCCATAACCCATAATGACACTATTTTTGCTTAGGACATCCTAGAAACCAGACAAGCTCTGTTTAAAACATGCATAGAACCTAGAAAAGCATGAGATATGGGAAATTAAAAAATAAAAATCTAATAAAGTTTTGCTTTGTTTTGGGCTAGAATGCAAAGGAACCAGCTCTTTTTTTGGCAAAAATTTATCTTCCTATAAGCATTGTATTGCTATCCAAACTAATACCTAAGTGGATATTTTACTATAGTTGTCATTTTTGCCCATCAAATTATTTTTGTCACACATACTTATTTTAGGACCCTGTTTATTCAAGAACCCTCAAATGAAACATATTTGAAAAAAGAATAAGAAACAGCCACAATGGAAAAAAAAATACATAAGATGGTATAGGAAAGCATTACTGGAGAAAAAAGGTCTGTTGACATAGCTTAAAAGTTGGTGTATACAGGAAGGTACGATGACAATTTACCAGTTGTTTTCTATCTTTTTAAGGTTATTTCTATTCTTTTTTAAAAAAATATCTAATTTGACCAATGATCAGTGTCATGTAAATTTTATGGGAAAACTTATGGGAAGAATTCTACTTTTTATTCGGAATAATACTGGTCAGCCTTGTATTTTTTTTTTTCTTATTTTGGTGGGGAGGCTTTTTGAGGTATAATTGACAAATGAAATTGTATATATTTAAAGTGTATAACATGATGATTTGATATACATGTATGTTGTGAAGTGATTATCACAATCAAATTAACACATCCATCAACTCACCTTTGTTACTTAGTTGTGTGTGTGTGTATGTTGAGAGCACTTAAGATCTACTCTCTTGGCAAAATTCAAGAATACAATACAGTATTGTTAACTATAGTCACCATGCTATACGTTAGATTCTCAGAACTTATTCATCTTATAACTGAAGGCTTCTATTCCTTGACCAACATCTCCCCATTTCCCTCAACTCCCAGTCCCTGACAACTATGATTCTACCCTGTTTCCAATAGTTTGACTTTTTTCTTTTAAGATTCAACATATAAGTGATATGATGCAGTCTCTGGCTTTCTTGGTCTTGCTTATCGCACTTATTGCAGTGTTCTCTGAATTCATCTACATTGTCGCAAATGGCATGATCTTTTTTAAGGCCGAATAATATTCCATTGTATATACACACCACTTTTCTTTATCCATTCATCTGTCCACGAACACTTAGGTTGTTTTCATACTTTGGCTATTGTGAATAATGCTGCAATAAACGTGGAAGTGCAGATATCTCTTTTAGATACTGATTTCATTCTCTTTGGATATATACACAGAAGTAGTACAGCTGAATTGTGGTAGTTCTAGATTTAATTTTTTGAGGAACCTCTATACTGTTTTCCATAATGGCTCTACCAATTTACATTCCCACCAACAGTGTACAATTTCACCTTTTCTTCACACCCTCACCAGCATTTGCTACCTAGTCTTTTTGACAGACCTCCTAACAGGTGTGAGGTGATATTTCATTGTGGTTTTGCTTTGTATTCCTTGATGATGTTGAGAACCTTTCACGTATCTATTGGTTATCTGTATATCTTCTTTGGAGAAATATTAAGGTCCTTTGCCCAGTTTTTAACTGGATTGGTTTTTTTTTTTGGCTATCAAATTGTGAGTTTCTTATATATTTTAGATATTATCACCTTATTAGCTATATGTTGGGTATTTTCTCCTATTCCATAGGTTGTCTTTTTATTTTGTTAATCATTTCCTTTGCTGCGCATAAGCTTTTTAGTTTGATGTAGTCCAACGTGTATATTTTTGCTTTGTGCCTGTGCTCGTTGTCTTATCCAAAAAACAAATAAAAAATTGCCAAGACCAATGTCAAGAAGTATTCCTTTTTAGGAGTATTGCAGTTTCGGGTCTTACATTTAAGTCCTTAATCCATTTCAAATTAATATTTATTATGGTGTAAGATAGGGGTTTCTTTTGCATGTGTATATTCAGTTTTCCTGATACAATTTATTAAAGACACTATTCTTTCCCCATTGTGTTCTTGCCTCCTTGGCCAAAAATTAATTGACCATATATATTGGGTTTATTTCTGGGCTCTCTATTCTGTTCCATTGACTGATTTTCTATGATTAATTTGTTTCATTGATCATTTTTGATCAAACAGATCATTGATGTGTTTTGATGACAAAATAATCTTTTGATCACTATAGCTTTGTAATATAGTTTGAAATCAACAAGTGTGATGTGTCCAGCTTTGTTCTTTTTTCTCAAGATTGCATTGGCTATTCAATGTCTTTTGTGGTTCCACATAAATTTTAGAAATGCCACTGGAATTTTGATAGGGATTACATTGAATCTGCAGATTGCTTTGGGTAGTGTGGACATTTTAACAATATTAATTCTTCAAATAAGAATATGAGATATCTTTCCATTGATTTGTATCTTAATTTTTTTCATCAGTCTTAAAGTTTTCAGTGTACAGGTCTTTCACCTCCTTGGTTAAATTTATTCCGAAGGATTTTATCCTTTATTCTAGGCTTCCAATTTGTTGGCTGATATTTGTTCATAGTAGTCTCTTAAGTTCCTTTGTATTTCTGTGGTGGCAGTTGTAATGTCTCCTCCTTTATCTCAGATTTTATTTGAGTCTTCTTTTTTCTTAGTCTAGCTAAAGGTTTGTTGATGTTGTTTATCTTTTCAAAAATATAGCTCAGTTTCATTGATCTTTTCCATTGTTTTGCTCGTCTCTATTTCATTGATTTCTGTTATTTCCTGATCTTTGTTATTCCCATCTTTCTGCTAACTTTGGGCTTAGTTTGTTCTCTTTCTACTTTCTTCAGGCGTAAAGTTAGATTGCACATTTGAGATCTTTCTTTTTTCTTAAAGTATTTATCTCTATAAACTTCTTTTTAAAACTGCCTTTGCTGCATCCCATAAGTATTCATATGTTCTGTTCCATTTTTTCTCAAGATGTATTTTTATTTCTCTTTTGATTTCTTCCATGACACACTGGTTACTCAGGAGTATGTTGTTTAATTTCCATGTTTAAAATTTTTCCAGCTTTCTTCCTATTACTGAGCTCTAGTTTTATACCACTGTGGTCAGAAAAGATATTTGATACGATTTCATACTTCTTAAATTTGCTAAGTCTTGTTTTGTGACCTAAATTATGATCCATCCTGGAGATGTTCTATGTGTGCTTGAAAAGAAGGTGTATTCTGTTGTTGTTGGGTAGAATATCTTGTATATGTCTGTTAGGTTCATTTGGTCTAAAGTGTAGTTCATATTCAATATTTCTTTACTGATTTTCTGTCTGGATGATATATCCATTGTTTAAAGTTGGGTATTGGAGTCCCCAACTATTATTATATTGTTCAGATCTGTTAATGTTTGCTTAATATAGGTGTCAGTGCTCAGTACCTATACATTTACAATTGTTACATACTCTTAATGAATCAATCCCTTTGTAATTACATAATGACGTTCTTTGTGTCTTTACAGTGTTTGAAGTAAGTCTATTTTGTCTGATATAAGATTGTAGGGGTCCTCAGTGGCCAAGGTTGTGGCTGTACACAGTAGCAGTGAGGGCTGTTTGGTAGCAAAGGCTGCTGGGGACTCCCTGTCTCTTTTTCTCCCATGTAGGATGTTTTGGCTGAAGGGATCCCTCCTGGTGCCTGGTTGGCTTGCAGGGCTATTACAGTGAGGGTGACATGGGTGTCTGATGAATGGACACCCATAGAGCAATCACAAAGCCAGGGTCTGGAGTACAGGTGCTTGTAGAGTGATAGCAGCTCCCAGGATCCAGGATACTCGTCAGCCTACAGTGGCAGTGACTCTATTGCCTAAGTCACAAGAACACATGGAATGGCAGCTATATCCAGGTCTAAAGTGCAGGTATAGCAGAGTAGCCATGGCTCTGAGTTCTGGGGAATGTGCACGGTTGTGGGGGGGGTGGCAGCCCTGGTTCTGGGGACTCTGCAACAGCAATTCCTTTGGGTGTGGAGAGGGATAGCAGCACCTCCCTCTCCTGGGAGTCTGCAGCAGTGATGGCTTTTGGTTACCTCAGTGGTGAAAGCTGCTGGTATCCTCTAAGCATCAGGTCGCTGAAGTCCATGCCAGAACGTTTTGGGGCCTCCCACCATGAAAGCTGTGGGGAGTTTGTGGCTGTCGGGGTGTTACAGTCCTGAGTGACAAGATTGTTAGGATCTTCCACAGAGCCAACCACTGGGGACCATGGTGGCATCCTCTGCATGGTTGATACCAATAGCCTCCACCCTTCTTGGTCCCTAGCCATCTTTGGATGTCCCATCTAAACTGATCTCCCCCACAATCCTTTCTCCTTTTTTTTTTTTTTTTTGATCCAGGGTGTTGCCATAGCCCTCCCAGACCTATTTTAGTGCCTGGGTATCTATTTTTTTTTTTTTTGGTTGTGGGGGAGGAGTGGTGAATACAGGCTAGTATTTCCTACTCCCTCATCTTGCTTCTTCCCTGTTCTTTCATTGCTGTATCTGATCTCTGCCTCTGCAACTCTCTTTCTTTGTTCCTAACTGCAGTTCTTTCTGCTGTATTTTGGACAGGGCAAGTAAACTAATTGAATTGAAACTTAACTCAGTTTGATGAAAAAGCCATTTGGAAATTAATAATCAATAATGTCCTTTTGTAATATGTATAAAGTGGAGTTGCAGAATACACACTTTTTATTCATGCAAATTTGACTATGTACAGTCAACATTAACAGAAAAAGAGAAGAGAAATTTTAATACTACTTTAGACTTTTTTTTTTTTTTTTGCTCCTCTACCCAGTCAATTGATGACCATAAGTCTACCAATTAGTAGGCAAGATGTTTACTCTGCCATTTCTTTTGCTACTCTCAGGTTCAAAGTGCTTTACAGTGTAAGCAACACAAAAAAACGTTTCAAGATGTTTATGTTATACAATATGGCCTTGAAAGGTAAATAAAATACTACTTTAGGGACTCAACTGAAGAATTAGTAATTTGTCTCAATGCTGGAGAATTTCTAAATATTATTCACTATTAAGCTAAAATTACTGAGTAAAGGATATTTGTATTCTCTATTTCACTTTCAATTTAAAGGATATATACTTTTTGTATTATAATTTCATTTTTAAATGTTATGAAAAGATTGAATATATAATATATAACATATATAACTTATGAAGAATAATGAAAGAATGACCCAGCCTATGAAGTATAACATCTCCAATATTACTGAGGCCCTCTAGATAGTCTTTATTTCATCAGTTACCCTGGCCCCCAGGGTAATCACCAATCTTTTTTCTCTTTTTGTGGCTTCCTTTGTCTTCTTTTTATAGGTTTAATATGTATGTATCTATAAGTCCTTAACAGTTCATTCCTTAGGCTTTGAGTTTCTACCTTTATATAGTTGGTATCTTCTATATATTCTTTTTTTACATATATTGACATATGACATTACGTAAGTTTAAAGTGTACAACATGATGATTTGATACACTTATATATTACAAAATGATTACCACCATAGTATTAGCTAACACCTTCAGCACATCACATAGCTATCATTTATTTTTTGTGGTGAGAACATTTAAGATCTACTCTCTGGGCTTCCCTGGTGGCGCAGTGGTTGAGAATCTGCCGGCCAATGCAGGGGACATGGGTTCGAGCCCTGGTCTGGGAAGATCCCACATGCCGCGGAGCAACTAGGCCCGTGAGCCACAACTACTGAGCCTGCGCGTCTGGAGCCTGTGCTCCGCAACAAGAGAGGCCACGGTAGTGAGAGGCCCGCGCACCGCGATGAAGAGTGGCCCCCACTTACCACAACTAGAGAAAGCCCTCGCACAGAAACAAAGACCCAACACAGCCAAAAATTAATTAATTAATTAACTTAAAAAACAAAAAAAAAGATCTACTCTCTTAGCAACTTACAATATGATGATTATTGTAAATATACGTATATTCTTTTGTGATTTGATTTTCACTCAGTATTAAATTTCTGAGATTCCTCCAGGTTTATTATCAGTTTCCTGAGACAAGTATTTTAAAGTTGTTTTGTTTTTTCATTATTACAAATAATGCTGCATTGATCATTCTTGTCTATGTTTCCTAATAGATACATGCAAGAATTTCTCTAGGGAAGGACTTACTGGTCCATAGGTTATGTGCTTGTATAACTTTAATCAAAAATGCCAAAATGCTTTTTTAAAAGTTCTGAATACACTGCTGCCAGGTCTGCATGAAACTTATTCTTCCATTCCTCACCAATACCTGGTATTATCTTTATTATTTTATTTTATTTTATTTTATCTTATATTTTTACCAAGGGTAGTGGGTGTAAAATTGTATATCATTATGTAACTCAGAAATACTGTCACTGGGGTTACAGGGTATGCTAAATAGTTTTCCAAAGCTTGTTGTACTACCAGCATTATTTAAGAGGTCCTATTTTTAGAGTATCTAACTTTTGCTATCCAATAAAGGTAAAATTGTATCCAACTATGATTTCAATTTGCAGTTCCATGATTACTAATGAAGATTTTTTCATGTATTATTTAGCCACCCATATTCCCTTTCTATGCAATGACTATCTGTGTCTTTTGCCCAAATTTATGGAAGCTTTTGTGTATTCCTGATAATATTTTTAGGTCAGGTATAGGGTACTGGTACTTATCTTCTCCCAGTTTTTGGCTTCTCTTTCATTTTCAGTGTCTTGTTTTATGGTATTATAAAAGTTTATAATCTTAATGTACATTTTTTAAAGGTTTTTGGTTTCTTGTTTGTTTTTAATAGAATGTACAGTGCCATAAGCTGGCCACAGCATGGTGTCATTTGCTCCAGAGAGCCTTTGTGTACATGTTTTTTTAAATACAGTGTAATGGTTTGCACATTTTCCTGATGTGCTTAAGAAATTCCTCTCAGGGACTTCCCTGGTGGCACAGTGGTTAAGAATCTGCCTGCCAATGCAGGGGACACAGGTTCGAGCCCCGGTCCAGGAAGATCCCACATGCCGCGGAGCAACTAAACCCATGCGTCACAACTACTGAGCCTGCGCTCTAGAGCCCACGAGCCACAACTACTGAGCCCATGTGCTACAGCTACGGAAGCCCATGTGCCTAGAGCCTGTGCTTCACAACAAAGAGAAGCCACCACAATCAGAAGCCCACGCACAGCAACGAAGACCCAACACAGCCATAAATTAATTAATTAATTAATTAATTAAAAAGAAAAGAAATTCCTCTCAAACCTGAGGTAATGAAGTCATTCTCATAAAAGTTTTAAAGAATTAAGTTTTTCACATTTCAGTGTTTACTTGGGATATTTGTGTGTGTGTGTGTGTGTGTGTGTGTGTGTGTGTGTGTGTGTGTGGTATGGGGTAGGAATGCATGAAATATTACTTTTTTCCATATGAATAATCATCCTAGTCCCCTTTGTCATATTCTTCACTCATGTGTAGTGACAGTCATATACAAATTTGTACATGTCTGTGAGTCTGACTCAGCTCCTTAGTCAATTCCATTAGTCCTTTTGATCCATCTTCATAGAAATATTCTATTTTAATTATTATTACCTTAAAATATGCCTCCGTATTCAGAAGGGCAAGTCCTCCTACTTGTTCTTCCTCAAGAACATCTTATGTTTTTCTTTTTCTCTTCTATACTAATATTAAAATGAGTGTATGAATTTCCATATCAAGATTATGATTAGAATTACACTGAGACAAGATCAATATCAGGAGAAATATCATCCTTATAATAAAATAACAATAAGCCCTTAATATTATCAAATACCCAGTTAGTGTTAACATAAAAATGTTTTAAAATTAAAATAGTTTCTGCTTATTGATGGTGTACAGGAATACTATTCCATTGTTCTATCAAGTAATCCTGCTAGACTCTAATTATAACATTTTTATCTTTTTCTTAGTTTTCTTCATTAAAAATATGATAAGCAAATAATGAAGCTTTATCACTACCTTTCTAGTCATTTATAGATTGTAATTTTTTGATTACTAAGCAGGCTTAAACCTCCAGAAGATATTTAATAAAATATTTAATAAGTTGTGATAGTTATTTCTAAATATTAGATTAAATATGTTCCTCTCATTTTGATAGGAGCTGTTTTATAATTAGGTATTGAATTTTATCAGAAATTCTGATGCATTTATTAAGACAATAATATTATCCTTTTCTTAATAGGGTGGATTACCTTAATTGAAATTTTTTAGCATTAACTCAAACTTGCATTCCAAAAATTAACTCTACTTAGTAGAATGCACTATGATTTTTAGCTATTATGTGATTTATTTTGAAAACATTTTATTCACAATTATCATGTCTATTTTTATAAGTAAAGCTGGTATGCAACTTTCATGCATGATTTTAATTTGAAGTTACACAAACCTCATAAAATGAGGTAGAGAGTATTTAGTCCCTCGATCTTTTTTTTGGGAGAACTTGAATATAATTATAATTTTTGAAAAATAGATATTATTCTTTTTTTTAACATCTTTATTGGAGTATAATTGCTTTACAATGTTGTGTTAGTTTCTGCTGTATAACAAAGTGAATCAGCTATACATATACATATATCCCCATATCTCTTCCCTCTTGCATCTCCCTCCTACCCTCCCTATCCCACCCCTCTAGGTGGTCACAACACTGAGCTGATCTCCCTGTGCTATGCAGCTGCTTCCCATTAGCTATCTATTTTACATTTGGTAGTGTATATATGTACATGCCACTCTCTCACTTCATCCCAGCTTACCCTTCCCCCTCCCTGTGTCCTCAAGTCCATTCTCTACATCTGCATCTTTATTCCTGTCCTGCCCCTAGGTTCTTCAGAACCTTTATTTTTTTTTTTTAGATTCCATATATATGTGTTAACATACAGTATTTGTTTTTCTCTTTCTGAATAGATATTATTCTTAAACTAAAAATTGTCTGACCTTGATGTTCTTATTATGGGAGAACTGTGAACTGCTGATTCAAAATCTTTAATGCTATACTAATTTTATTAGTTCTTCTTTGAATCATAGCTCTTTCATTGCTCCCTGTGTCACTTGCTATTAATCCTCAAAGTGCTGGGTTTCTGGTTTCATCACTTGCCACAGTACTCTATCCTACGTTTTGATTCCCTTGCCAACTTCTCTTACTATCCTGTCAGCTCAGGATACCAGTGTTTTAAAGGAGGTATATGATAATGTACACAGCCTCTACATGTTTTGTACAGTACCTACCTAAAAATAATACCAAAACCAAAAATGCACTAACTTGAGCACCTAACTCCCTACATGTATTAGACATGATGTCTTTGTAAGTACTGATTACTATTCCCACAGCATCTAATAGGGAAAAATCTGGATAAGCAGCTAAGAATTATGACCCAAATTCCTGCATCTTCCACAGACTTACATTGTAAATATTTGTTCAAAATTTATTGATATATCATTTTACACATTATCTGTACCTTATAGAGATTATCTTATTCAAATCTTGTACACTATGATGGTTGACTGGATTTAAGGGAACATGTATTACAGTAGTCTGAATACCACTCTATCAATATCACAAAAATGCATCCTGAAAGATGTTAACAAAGCTTTGGTATACACATGGTTATAAAAGTACTGGTCTTTAAAAAATGATAGAGAAAACATTTCCTAATAAATATTGCCTAACATTCCAAATAATTAAGATAATAAATGCCTGTTCAAGCTTAATCTTCCTAAGATCAATTTTTAATTCTACTGCCTTTAAAACTGTATTTTAAATTTATCAAATTGTTTATACGAGTCTTGCCCCCTGAACCACCCTTCCAAAAATGTTTTAAAGAAGCTATATGAATTCTATGTTCTGAAATTATGTAACCTTTAAATCTAAATTGTTTTACATAAATCAGTTTTATTGATACAAATGGTTTGGTCAAATGATTCTATCCATTAATTATTCCAAATCCCTTAGAATGTTAAAATGCAGAAATTTTATTGAGAATCTACAGATTTCTGAACTTTTTTCCCCCACAATATTTTGAAATATACAGTGAACAGTTCTGTTATAATTAGGCAGTTTGCTATATTCAAAGAGAAATGTTATTCAGTAATTAACTGCAATACAATTTCAATTTACTAATTTCAGAAAAAGCTGCAAAACTAGGAGTGTGTCACCTAAAATCACACGATATTTGACAAAAATTTCGCTCTGCCTTAATTTTTAGGAGTTTCCATGGGCCAGTAGTTTTGGCAGGAAGCATAATGAACTGTGATGCCTGAGACTTGAATTTGGAAGTAAGTTTGGTATTAGTGTTTCACTGGCTGGTAGAGACTGGAAATGGGAGGATTTTGGCTTTGGTAGACAAAATTCTGTTTATATCAATGTTTCACACCTGCTACTGGATGAGCCACAGAGTAACCCTGGTGTTCGAATTGGAGGAAGCGATGCATGTAGTATTCCTAGTGCAAGGGTGAGTGCCAAGATTCTACTATAAATGAACGGGGAAAGAAAACGTCTAAAGAAACACACTCGCATTACACAGAAAACAAACAGCGCATGTACTAATGTCCACCGAGATTTTCTTATGTGCATATAAAATAACATACACACATACTCATATTGTACCCGTTTGATATTTCTCACATATTAATAAGTCAAAAGTTTCTTTAAGGTTGTTATTTGACTTGGTATTCAATGTAGTAAATTCTGTGAATCATGCACTATAGGTACCTAGTAAATTTCAAGATTACAGCACGAACTGACGTTTTATCTCAATTTTGCTTTAGAAATATTAAGACTAAAATGCATGGTAAAACTGTATCACACATGATAGCAAGAAATTAAGTGGTTAGGAGGGTAAAGGAACATTGTTTCACTTTTCCTCCCAGCCACCCACTAACACCATGCCAAATAAAACATGATTACTTGCTCAACTACTTTTTGCCTTTTAAAAGACCATATTAACAGTAAATCATGTATTTAATGTCTACTCTAGAGACTGAAAACATTGTGCATAATTATTTCACAAAAAGACCCTCATGTAAGTACTGTTACTGTTTTACAGGTAAGAAATTTGAGGGTCAGGCAATGTAACCAAGATGTAAAATGTCCCAGATTTTAAGGAGGTCAGATTTCTCCTACACTACATTGTATTTTAGATTTCCACTATACTACACTGCTATTTAGAAGGAGCAGATAGTCTTCCAAACCCTGATGCTTTCCAAAAGCAATAAAAATGTTGAGGTTTATAAAGCATAGTATTTGGGTAAAATAATTAAAAGTTAGATGGTATGAGGTTGGAAGAAAGAGATCTTTATGCTCATGAGAAAATAAGACTTAGAGAAATCAAAGTATTTTAAGAACACAGTAGTCTAAATTTCAGCGTTTGAGAACCATCTGAACAAGAAAGAAAAAACTGCTTCTTATATACTCCATTTTTTAAAAAAACTAGCACAGAGGTAGATTAGCTGAAAGAGATCTTCCTGTCTCCTTCTCCTTGTGATCAAGGAGAACATGGTACATAGCTGTCTGCTTTGCACGTTATGGAAGGCACACAGACGGGCTTGGTGATCACTAGCTAAATCCCTGGCATAAAGCTGGTAATTAATACTCAATTCATTAATTTGATATTTCTTTTAACTTGATATTACACAAACAGTAAAATAAAAGACTAAAACCCAGGACACACAGAAATGAAATAAAATAAACTGCCAGTACATCTGTTACTAACTGAATTAGAAAAAATAAAAGTCTAGTGGTATATCTCTACATCTTTCATCCTTTGCACACATTTGTACAGGAGATAATTCCATCCCTGGTTAATAATGTGTGCATATTTAGATTGTAAGAAAAAAAATACAGTAGTATCTAATGATGAAGCATTTAAAAATACATTTTAGAAAGAAGAAATGTGAAAAGAAAAAAAAAATGGAGGCTAATAAGCTTTTATAGAATGCACCAGCCCAGCACAAGAATGTTATACTTACTGTTAATAGCGCCTGGCTTTAGAGACTCTTTCTCTGTCTTTTAGGGAAAATAGTTGTCAAAGGTCACTTTCCGATTAAGCACCTAAATTATCTAAACTAAATCTAAAAGTTGATTCACAAAATGGACAAGTTAATCCAATCAGTAAGACATTATAAGTCTTCAGTGTCATCTGCTTGGTTCTCTAATGCAATGACATAAACCTGGATGGTACCAAAACTTACATGGATTCTTTTTTTTTTTTTTTTGACTTAGCATAATGTTTTTTTTTTTTAAACATCTTTATTGAAGTATAATTGCCTTACAATGGTGTGTTAGCTTCTGCTTTATAACAAAGTGAATCAGTTATACATATACAATATGTTCCCATTTCTCTTCCCTCTTGCATCTCCCTCCCTCTCACCCTCCCCATCCCACCCCTCTAGGTGGTCACAAAGCACCGAGCTGATCTCCCTGTGCTATGCAGCTGCTTCCCACTAGCTATCTATTTTACATTTGGTAGTGTATATATGTCCATGACACTCTCTCACCCTGTCACATCTCACCCCTCCCCCTCCCCATATCCTCAAGTCCATTCTCTAGTAGGTCTGTGTCTTTATTCCCGTCTTGCCACTAGGTTCTTCATGGCCTTTTTTTTTTTTTTTTCCCTTAGATTCCGTATATATGTGTTAGCATACTGTATTTGCTTTTCTCTTTCTGACTTACTTCACTCTGTATGACAGACTCTAACTCCATCCACCTCATTACAAATACCTCCATTTCATTTCTTTTTATGGCTGAGTAATATTCCATTGTATATATGTGTCGCATCTTCTTTATCCATTCATCCGATGATGGACATTTAGGTTGCTTCCATGTCCTGGCTATTGTAAATAGAGCTGCAATGAACATTTTGGTACATGACTCTTTTTGAACTATGGTTTTCTCAGGGTATATGCCCAGTAGTGGGATTGCTGGGTCGTATGGTAGTTCTATTTGTAGTTTTTTAAGGAACCTCCATACTGTTCTCCATAGTGGCTGTATCAATTTACATTCCCACCAACAGTGCAAGAGTGTTCCCTTTCCTCCACACCCTCTCCAGCATTTATTGTTTCTAGATTTTTTGATGATGGCCATTCTGACCAGTGTGAGATGATATCTCATTGTAGTTTTGATTTGCATTTCTCTAATGATTAATGATGTTGAGCATTCTTTCATGTGTCTGTTGGCCATCTGTATATCTTCTTTGGAGAAATGTCTATTTAGGTCTTCTGCCCATTTTGGATTGGGTTGTTCGTTTTTTTGTTATTGAGCTGCATGAGCTGCTTGTAAATCTTGGAGATTAATCCTTTGTCAGTTGCTTCATTTGTAAATATTTTCTCCCATTCTGATGGTTGTTTTTTGGTCTTGTTTATGGTTTCCTTTGCTGTGCAAAAGCTTTTAAGTTTCATTAGGTCCCATTTGCTTATTTGTGTTCTTATTTCCATTTCTCTGGGAGCTGGGTCAAAAAGAATCTTGCTGTGATGTATGTCATAGAGTGTTCTGCCTATGTTTTCCTCTAAGAGTTTGATAGTGTCTGGCCTTACACTTAGGTCTTTAATCCATTTTGAGTTTATTTTTGTGCATGGTGTCAGGGAGTGTTCTAATTTCATACTTTTACATGTATCTGTCCAGTTTTCCCAGCACCACTTATTGAAGAGGCTGTCTTTTCTCCACTGTATATGCTTGCCTCCTTTATCAAAGATAAGGTGACCATATGTGTGTGGGTTTATCTCTGGGCTTTCTATCCTGTTCCACTGATCTATATTTCTGTTTTTGTGCCAGTACCAAACTGTCTTGATTACTGTAGCTTTGTAATATAGTCTGAAGTCAGGGAGCCTGATTCCCCCAGCTCCATTTTTCGTTCTCAAGATTGCTTTGGCTATTCGGGGTCTTTTGTGTTTCCATACAAATTGTGAAATTTTTTGTTCTACTTCTGTGAAAAATGCCAGTGGTACTTTGATAGGGATTGCATTGAATCTGTAGATTGCTTTGGGTAGTAGAGTCATTTTCACAATGTTGATTCTTCCAATCCAGGAACATGGTATATCTCTCCATCTATTTGTATCATCTTTAATTTCTTTCATCAGTGTCTTATAATTTTCTGCATACAGGTCTTTTGTCTCCTTAGGTAGGTTTATTCCTAGATATTTTATTCTTTTTGTTGCAATGGTAAACGGGAGTGTTTTCTTAATTTCACTTTCAGATTTTTCATCATTAGTGTATAGGAATGCAAGAGATTTCTGTGCATTAATTTTGTATCCTGCTACTTTACCAAATTCATTGATTAGCTCTCGTAGTTTTCTAGTGGCAGTTTTAGGATTCTCTATGTATAGTATCATGCCATCTGCAAACAGTGACAGCTTTACTTCTTCTTTTCCGATTTGGATTCCTTTTATTTCTTTTTCTTCTCTGATTGCTGTGGCTAACACTTCCAAAACTATGTTGAATAATGTGGTGAGAGTGGGCAACCTTGTCTTGTTCCTGATCTTAGTGGAAATGGTTTCAGTTTTTCACCATTGAGGACAATGTTGGCTGTGGGTTTGTCATATATGGCCTTTATTATGTTGAGGAAAGTTCCCTCTATGCCTACTTTCTGCAGGGCTTTTATCATAAATGGGTGTTGAATTTTGTCAAAGTTTTCTCTGCATCTATTGAGATGATCATATGGTTTTTCTCCTTCAATTTGTTAATATGGTGTATCACATTGATTGATTTGCATATATTGAAGAATCCTTGCTTTCCTGGGATAAACCCCGCTTGATCATGGTGTATGATCCTTTTAATGTGCTGTTGGATTCTGTTTGCTAGTATTTTGTTGAGGATTTTTGCATCTATGTTCATCAGTGATATTGGCCTGTAGTTTTCTTTCTTTGTGACATCTTTGTCTGGTTTTGGTATCAGGGTGATAGTGGCCTCGTAGAATGAGTTTGGGAGTGTTCCTCCCTCTGCAATATTTTGGAAGAGTTTGAGAAGGATAGGTGTTAGCTCTTCTCTAAATGTTTGATAGAATTCACCTGTGAAGCCATCTGGTCCTGGGCTTTTGTTTGTTGGAAGGTTTTTAATTACAGTTTCAATTTCAGTGCTTGTGATTGGTCTGTTCATATTTTCTATTTCTTCCTGGTTCAGTCTCGGCAGTTTGTGCATTTCTAAGAATCTGTCCATTTCTTCCAGGTTGTCCATTTTATTGGCATAGACTTGCTTGTAGTAATCTCTCATGATCTTTTGTATTTCTGCAGTGTCAGTGGTTACTTCTCCTTTTTCATTTCTAATTCTATTGATTTGAGTCTTCTCCCTTTTTCTCTTGATGAGTCTGGCTAATGGTTTATCAATTTTGTTTATCTTCTCAAAGAACCAGCTTTTAGTTTCATTGATTTTTTTCTATTGTTTCCTTCATTTCTTTTTCATTTATTTCTGACCTGATCTTTATGATTTCTTTCCTTCTGCTGGCTTTGGGGTTTTTTTGTTCTTCTTTCTCTAATTGCTTTAGGTGCAAGGTTAGGTTGTTTATTCGAGATGTTTCCTGTTTCTTGAGGTAGGCTTGTATTGCTATAAACTTCCCTCTTAGCACTGCTTTTGCTGCGTCCCATAGGTTTTGGGTCGTCGTATCTCCATTGTCATTTGTTTCTAGGTATTTTTTGATTTCCCCTTTGATTTCTTCAGTGATCACTTTGTTATTAAGTAGTGTATTGTGTAGCCTCCATGTGTTTGTATTTTTTACAGATCTTTTCCTGTAATTGATATCTAGTCTCATAGCATTGTGGTCAGAAAAGATACTTGATACGATTTCAGTTTTCTGAAATTTACCAAGGCTTGATTTGTGACCCAAGATATGATCTATCCTGGAGAATGTTCCATGAGCACTTGAGAAAAATGTGTATTCTGTTGTTTTTGGGTGGAATGTCCTATAAATATTAATTAAGTCCATCTTGTTTAATGTATCATTTAAAGCTTGTGTTTCCTTATTTATTTTCATTTTGGATGATCTGTCCATTGGTGAACGTGGGGTGTTAAAGTCCCCTACTATGATTGTGTTGCTGTCGATTTCCCCTTTTATGGCTGTTAGTATTTGCCTTATGTATTGAGGTGCTCCTATGTTGGGTGCATAAATATTTACAGTTGTTATACCTTCCTCTTGGATCGATCCCTTGATCATTATATAGTGTCCTTCTTTGTCTCTTGTAATATTCTTTATTTTAAGTCTATTTTGTCTGATATGAGAATTGCTACTCCAGCTTTCTTTTGATTTCCATTTGCATGGAATATCTTTTTCCATCCCCTCACTTTCAGTCTGTATGTGTCTCTAGGTCTGAAGTGGGTCTCTTGTAGACAGCATATATATGGGTCTTGTTTTTGTATCCATTCAGCCAGCCTGTGTCTTTTGCTGGGAGCATTTAATCCATTTACATTCAAGGTAATTATCGATATGTATGTTCCTATTCCCATTTTCTTAAATGTTTTGGGTTTGTTATTGTAGGTGTTTTCCTTCTCTTGTGTTTCTTGCCTAGAGAAGTTCCTTTAGCATTTGTTGTAAAGCTGGTTTGGTTGTGCTGAACTCTCTCAGCTTTTGCTTGTCTGTAAAGGTTTTAATTTCTCCATCAAATCTGAATGAGATCTTTGCTGGGTAGAGTAATCTTGGTTGTAGGTTTTTCTCCTTCATCACTTTAAGTATATCCTGCCACTCCCTTCTGGCTTGCAGAGTTTCTGCTGAAAGATCAGATGTTAGCCTTATGGGGATTCCCTTGTGTGTTATTTGTTGTTTTTCCCTTGCTGCTTTTAATATGTTTTCCTTATATTTAATTTTTGACAGTTTGATTAATATGTGTCTTGGCGTGTTTCTCCTTGGGTTTATCCTGTATGGGACTCTCTGTGCTTCCAGGACTTGATTAACTATTTCCTTTCCCATATTAGGGAAGTTTTCAACTATAATCTCTTCAAATATTTTCTCAGTGCCTTTCTTTTTCTCTTCTTCTTCTGGGACCCCTATAATTCGAATATTGGTGCGTTTAATGTTGTCCCAGAGGTCTCTGAGACTGTCCTCAGTTCTTTTCATTCTTTTTTCTTTATCCTGCTCTGCAGTAGTTATTTCCACCATTTTATCTTCCAGGTCACTTATCCTTTCTTCTGCCTCAGTTATTCTGCTATTGATCCTATCTAGAGTATTTTTAATTTCATTTATTGTGTTTTTCATCGTTGCTTGGTTCCTCTTTAGTTCTTCTACGTCCTTGTTAAATGTTTCTTGAATTTTGTCTATTCTATTTCCAAGATTTTGGATCATCCTTACTATCATTATTCTGAATTCTTTTTCAGGTAGACTACCTATTTCCTCTTCATTTGTTAAGTCTGGTGTGTTTTGACCCTGCTCCTTCGTCTGCTGTGTGTTTTTCTGTCGTCTCATTTTGCTTATCTTACTGTGTTTGGGGTCTCCTTTTCACAGGCTGCAGGTTCGTAGTTCCCGTTGTTTTTGGTATCTGTCCCCAGTGGCTAAGGTTGGTTCAGTGAGTTGTGTAGGCTTCCTGGTGGAGGGAACTAGTGCCTGAGTTCTGGTGGATGAGGCTGGATCTTGTCTTTCTGGTGAGCACGTCCACGTCTGGTGGTGTATTTTGGGGTGTCTGTGGCCTTATTATGATTTTAGGCAGCCTCTCTGCTAATGGATGGGGCTGTGTTCCTGTCTTGCTAGTTGTTTGGCATAGGGTGTCCAGCACTGTAGCTTGCTGGTCGTTGAGTGAAGCTGGGTCTTGTTGTTGAGATGGAGATCTCTGAGAGATTTTTGTCGTTTGGTATTACGTGGAGCTGGGAGGTCTCTTGTGGACCAGTGTCCTGAAGTTGGCTCTCCCACCTCAGAGGCATGGCCCTGATGCCTGGCTGGAGCACCAAGAGCCTTTCATCCACACAGCATATGCAGTATTGATATATTGTTACTCTACGGCAAACGATGCTGGTTTTCCATCCATGCTGGGGGTTCAGAGATTCTGTTTTAACTTTACAGACTGTTCTCAATGGATTTCCCTTCTTTGCTGAGCTTCAAAGCTTCCAAGATCTTGGCAGCTGGGAAGTGAAAGGCAGAGGGAGAGAGCACGGGGCAGAAGCAGCTCCTGGGCGTGTGCCCACGGGAGTGGCTGCCTGAGGGGCCCCTTACATGGACTCTTGATTTAAATAGTCACTACTCTATGATCCAATGAATAAATATTGGGAGAAGCATATTCCATTTCAATAAGATCATAACAAAAGTGACTGGTCTCCATACTTCAGAATAAGCATTTTTACTGAGAAACTTCTAAAGTACCTGAAACACTAGCATGATTCCCTGTTCTTGACGTTAACACAAAATTATTAATGTATTTTACTAAACTTAAAAAATAAACTTTTTAAGGACAAGTATTGAGTCTCACTCTTTTTAACACATCCTAAAACTCTAACTACAGTTCCTTGTGCTTAGTAAATGGGAACCATAGCAAATAATCAGTAAATGTTTTTTACTAAATATACTGTTAAGACTATATTGAAAATATAATTTTAACATACTTATTTTCATTTATTTTCCAACATAGCAAATTAAATCTTGAGTAGTACAGCAAGGTTGACTAAAACAATGAAGTAACCTTATATAATGGGGGGGAATTAATATATTTAAAAAATAATTTTTAGATATTGTCTTTCTGTGACACTACAAATACATTAAAGCTATTGTCAAAACAATGAATGATAATGTCTCCATGAGGACAATAATCAAAATCAGTAAGAATTTGTGTTACTTGTCACTTGTTAATCAAGACTACCTTCCTTCATGCACACATTCATTTCAGCACTTGAGTGAAATCTTCTCTATTAAATCATACTCATTATATGACATGTTGCATAAATCACGAGAAAAAACTCTTAAAACACTCATCTTTATGAAATGCATTGAAATCAATCTGTAGAGATATCTGGTCATTGAAAGTCATAACAGTATGGAAACAAAAATGAAAAATGAAAAGTAAATGTTAAAATGATAGAAAATTAGGGTTTTGACAAGAAAAACGTATTGCATGTTGAGATATTTGAATAAGCTGTCATTTACAAGCTTCATCTCTATTGTATATGTGAAGAAAGAAGAAAAGAGGCTTATTGCTAGAGAAGAAATGAGCAGCATTGATGGTAATGTATTTCTGACATATACTATCCCTAGTTGGGCCAGACCCTCATCTGCTGAACATCATGAATAATCCTGGATAATTGGACAACCAACTGTCAACAAAAGATTGGTAGAGGGTAGTAGGTGCAGGTGGAGAGGGACAGGAGCTTTGGGAGGAGGAGTATAGAGAGTGGAAAGACTCTGGATTATGCATTTGGTAAAAGAGGGCTTACATTTTGGTTTTCACATATAAGCCAAATGACTTTGTGCATATCAGTATCTTTTGAGCCTCAGTTTCCACATTGTAATATGTTGAATAGTAACATGTTAAGGTTTTTTTGAGAGCATTAAATGCATATGTAAAGTGCTTAGCACAGTCTCTAGCACCTCCAGGAGTATAACAAAGGTTACTTTTCTTTCCCTTTTCCTGTCCTAAATGATCTGTCCCAAGTACTGAAACAAGAATAACAGCATCTACTTTAGTAGAAGAACTGCATCAGAATATATACATGGACATAATTTGATTCATGGTTGGAACTATTGATATTAAGCCCTATTTGCCATCTTTCTCTTCTTCTGAGAAAGTTCATGATATTTGAATATACTGCCACACATTTGAATTCTAGACACTGGATTCAATGTTTTATATTTTCTTTCTTCCCTACAGGTCCTTAACAGTTAAGACAAGGAGCACAATGGAAAAGTTAAGTCTAGAAGGATCTCAGATTATTGGTTACTTATTCTTCACAGAAAAATTACCATCATCTCCCTTTAAAAGTTTTTATTTTTGCATTATGTAATTAATGTGTATTTACTGGAGGAAAAAATAGAAAACACAGAGGAGCAAAAACGTTTAACAAAAGAATGCAAGAAAATAATCCCAACAGGAAAATGCTCTCCTGGTAATAAAAACAAAAACAAAAAAAAAACAAAAACAAAAACAAAAACTATTACCTGTTGGCAAAATTGAGTTCACAATTCAAATGCTTTTTAAAATAAATACTCATAATAGTTACGGCATTTATACTGTCACCACTACTAACATTTTCTGAGTGTTTGCTCTGTGTCAATCATTGTTTTAGGTGGTTTATATTCATACAATATTTGAATGCAAAATTTGAAATTATATTAAAATGGGCCTAGGAAAGAATTAGAATAATTCCCAAGTTTTAAGAAAAGATGTCTAGAAATTTGTTTCTTTGCCCTGGCCCACGCCAAACAGCTGACTATAGAGATGCCAGTTAATGAAGACTGGCAGAGCAAGGTGACATCATCAAGTCAGGAGGATAGAGCAGTAAGCAAAGTTTCAGAGAATTGTATTCTTTCTAGTAATCTAGAGATGGTGGACATTTCTTGAATCTAGGTCAAATATGTCTTTGTGTGTGTATGTTCATACCACTGAATGAATATTGGTGATGCTAATCCAATTGATGAAGCAAAAGCAGATGGCTAATATGCTCCCAGATGAAGGAAAAAAACAAACAAACAAAGAATAGTGCTCTCATCACTGAATATCTACTATGTACAAGGAAATGTAAAAGCTCCCATCTGGCAAAATCTGGCTAGAACATCTTAACTTCTTTGGCAGTTGGTCAAATCTCACTTTGAACTGTCCCATGCATATTTTTTTGGACTTTGCTACTAGATACGTATTTTTATTCTCACATTCATTCTCCCCCTGGCCCTCCCCCTGCAAAATGACCACTGAGTATCTACTGTGTGGCAGCCATGGTGTTTATTTCAGGTAAATGGTTAAACCAAACAGACAAAACTCCTTGATCTCCAGTTAAGTGAGGTAGGCTTTAAAACTTACAAAACAAAATTTGAAAGTACAAAGAAAATATGCAAATTTACAATCAGAGTTGGAAATTTTAATAAACTTCTCTCACTAATTGATAGAATAAGCAGAAAAAAAAAGTTGACTTTTCTGGAATAATACGACTGGAATAATAATTTAAAAATTGACCAATTTGACATACACAGAAAACCATACCCAATAACTTTCTAAGTGCACATGGAACATTTACCAAAATTTCCCATATGGTAGGCCATAATGCAAGCCTCAACAAACTTCAAAACACTAAAATCATACAAACTGTATGTTTTGAACACAGTGGAGTTAGGCTAGAAACAAAAAAGAAAAATATAAGCAGAAATTCCAGTTGCTTGGAAATTAGATAATTCTCCTTAGTAACCAGTAAGTCAAAGGTGAAATTAAAATACAAATAGGGAATATTTTTAAATGAATGATAATGAAAATATGACATAGCAGTATTTTGGGGAAGCAGCTAAAGCAGAGCTTAGAGAAAAATGTATTGCCTTAAACAAGTAAGTAAGAAAATAGAAAGTCAATGATTTAGCTTCAATTTCAAGAAATTAGAAAAATAACAGCAAAATAAACTCAAATGAAATTTAAAAGAAGGAAGTAATAAAAATAAGAACAAAAATGATTGAAATAGAAAGCAAATGTATAGGAGAAAAAATCCTATGGAAGCTCTGATATGCATTTTGGGTTTTTGTTTTTGTTTTTTTAATTAATTAATTTATTTATTTATTTTTGGCTGCATTGGGTCTTCGTTGATACACATGGGCTTTCTCTAGTTGGAGAGAGCGGGGGCTACTCTTAGTTGCGGTGGGTGGGCTTCTCACTGCGGTGGCTTCTCTTGTTGCAGAGCACAGGCTCTAGGTGTGCAGGCTTCAGTAGTTGTGGCATGCAGGCTCAGTAGTTGTGGCTCATGGGTTCTAGAGCACAGGCTCAGTAGTCATGGCGCATGGGCTTAGTTGCTCCGTGGCATGTGGGATCTTCCCAGACCAGGGCTCGAACCCGTGTCCCCTGCATTGGCAGGCGGATCCTTAACCACTGCGCCACCAGGGAAGTCCTGGTATTTTTTTTTATAACACATGAATTTTTAATAGATATTCTTTTAATAAATATCTTTTAATTATCTACTATGGAACATTTACATAGTACATGAATATTATTTAATATTTGGAATCCATTTACATAATATATGAAGTACATAATACATGAAACAACTAAAAAGTATGTTTCATTTTAACCTAAAAATTCAGGTAGCAAAGAACTGAAATATACATAATAGTTTTCAGAAACTTGATCAGGCTACTCATTAAACACAGTTAAATTAACATGGATATTACCTATTCATGTTCCCCTGCCCTTTCCTTAGTCTTCACCATTTTTATGGCTTCTATATACACAAACTATGATTTAATTTCTCTCATTAGCCAATGGGTTTGGATTTCCTAACAAACTCCAATGAAGACAAAGACCCGAAGATAATAGAAGGAAAAAATAAGGGAAATGAACTAATTCTTTAGAGCCCACTACTCCAAATCCTTGTTTTAATTCTTAGAATATGGGCATAAGCATATCTTCATATGAGTTCATGGCTGCTTATGGCTACACAATGTTTAAAGTGGTGTATAGTTAAAACTAGAGCTCTGATTTTTCTTATAATCACTCAGTGCACTTTTCACAGCCATAATAATGTTACATAATTATATTGAACTGGGTTAAGCTGTGAGAAAAAGGTACCAACCAAGCAACTTCTGTTAATTGCCACCTTTAGTATTACTTTTCATGGATGGCCAGCAGACTATTTTTAGAGTCTTTAAAAATATATGCACATATTTCCAAATTAAATCATGCTCTTTGGGAATACTTGAACTAATTTTTAGTCTATATGAAATTAACAAAACAAAAACATTTAATTTGAATCCTAAGCAAGAAAGTCATGCAAAGTAGAGTTTCTTCTTCTGCTTGTTATTTTTGGAAAAACAAAGCTTCTGTGAGCACTGCAAACTGGAAATGTGCACACAATGTTGCTGGCCAGGCTTTCCTCAATATTGCTCTCAAAGAACTGAAATGTCCTTATTTTTATATTGTTCAATACCTCTCTCTGTATGTTTTGGCTATATACACCATGTTGGGCTGTACTCAGCACGTGTATAACCAGAGAGAAAAAAAGGGAAAAAAATTGTTCTGATTTTTTTTCTGAATTCAATTATATTGTAGACATAATCCAAAATAACAATGTATCAAATACCTAAAGCATTGATATTCCTATATCTTGTATTTTATTAACATTTAAAATCGGAAGTTTTTAAAAATCCAGAATTTCTGATTCTTCTTTTTTCTCCTTTCTTTTCTGGTCTCATCTTTTGAATTGAAGATCTGACATCACTGGTCTGGAATTCTTGCTTCTGGACAATCTACTGGAGTGGAGAATGCTCGGCTATTTTAGACAAAGCGTGAGCCTTGCAGTTCACTATGTGCCCTGTCCCCAGTACTCTAGCACTTACTCTATTTATTTTACATTATATAGTTGGCTTAAATAGGCTTTTTAGTTTTTTGACTTCCCTTCCTAAATTATATACTCTAGAAAGGTAGCAATTGTAAATAATTTATCTACTTTGCAATGAACTTGTTGCAACTATTTGCATTTATCTTTAAAGATTTTTTTAATATTCTCTTGCAGGTTATTAAGTCTGAGGTAATTCATTTTATTTCCTATAAACTAATGGAACCAAAAATTGTGCTAAAGAAAACGGCCACAGCAGAATTTAATTTTTTTTTTAACATCTTTATTGGAGTATAATTGCTTTACAGTGGTGTGTTAGTTTCTGCTGTATGACAAAGTGAATCAGCTATATATATACATATATTCCCATATCTCCTCCCTCTTGCATCTCCCTCCCAGCCCTCTAGGTGGACACAATTTTGTTTTAATATTAAGGACACTGGTATATGTGAAAAAATGAGGGAATGGGAATCAGGATATGCAATATTCATAATTGGTCATCTTTTTTCATATGAATGCATTTATACTACTTCTTGTCATAACTAAAAGTCAAAAAAGAATTTTACAAATCAAATAAGAAGCCATGCGGTACACTTGTGACAGATTATTGGCAGGCTAGAAAATGCATTTATCTTTGAGAAGGATGATTAAAAATTGGCACTAAAATTATTTATCCATTAAGGATCTACTGACATGTCATGATATCAGAGAAATTAATAGAAAAGAAATAATTCTATTTAGAGATAATTCCATTTGGTCGTACATTTTTCTCCAGGAGTATGTTTATTACTACCCAGCCTGTCTGTCTGACTAAACCAGTCCTCACAGTCTTACTTCCTATCCTATCCAAAAGAATTATTTTAATTATAAAAAGAATCAGGCCCAGATTGATAGATTGTTTGAAATGTTTTCAAAGGAATGAGTGTGGACTGGCCTGTATGCATAAAATCAAGGGTTAAATTGCTGAATTAGGGGTATGCAGACAACCATATCACTTCTAAGAATGAGAAAGGTCATCAACTAAAATGATTTCTGACCCAGTGGTTAGAGGGCATTAACGTGCATAACTCCTGAGGCCAGAATTCTCCAAGGGACATTAAGGAAGCCATAGAAGTGGCCTGAGAGGTGGCCACAGCCTGGTGATGAGAAACATAACACTGAACAATGTGAAAAAATCCAGGTAAGCAGTCAATTGTCAGGTAATTGGTTCCCAGATAGCAGGACTCCTGCATGAGTTTATAAATCTGGAGCAGTCTTCAGTCCCTGGGCAGAGAAGACTAAGAAATGCAAGACAAAGTGCCACGAGAGGAAGGACCAAGTGATACATCAGGACTATGATTTAAGAATTGGCATTTTATTAGAGGAAATAGACATAATATTAACATGGGAGAAATGTAAGTTTTTGGTGATACTTCTCTGATTATTGATGAACCAGCACTAATAATAATGATGATTTATCAACATGCATTTCAATCCTGAAGAGTATATGTACTGAAACATCAAAGATGAGGAAACTGAAGTTTGGATAGATTGAGTTAGAAAACTCTAATTCAAAAAGACACACACACCCCAGTGTTCACGGCAGCACTATTTACAATAGCCAAGACATGGAAGCAACGTAAACATCCATAGACAGATGAATGGATAAAGATGTGGTGTGTGTGTGTATATATATATATATATATATATATATATATACACACACACAATGCAGTATTACTCAGCCATAAAAAAAGAATGAAATAATGTCATTTGCAGCAACATGGATGGACCTAGAGATGATCATATTAAGTGAAGTAAGTCAGACAAAGACAAATATCATAATGATATCACTTATACATGGAATCTAAAAAAAGGGTACAAATGAACTTACTTACAAAACAGAAATAGAGCCACAGATGTAGAAAACAAATTTATGGTTACCAAAGAGGATAATGGGGTTTGGTGGGGGAGATAAATTAAGAGTTTGGGATTAACATAGACACACTACTGTATATAAAATAGGTGAACACCAAGGCCCTACTTTATAGCACAGGGAACTATACTCAATATCTTGTAATAATCTATAATGGAAAAGAATCTGAAAAAGAATATATATATGTATATATATATAGATATATATATAACTGAATCAATTTGCTGTACACTTGAAACTAACACAACACTGTAAATTAACTATACTTCAATAAAAAATAAAAATAAAATAAAAAATACTTTACAGTAAATCTCTAAATAAAAAGAAAGAAAGATGGAGTTAGAGACTCTCATATATCCCCTTAATAGTGATTAATCTCAGAGACTGTGATGGTAATTTGATTGCATGTAGATGTCAAGTAACTTCAGTTGGGGAAGAAGAGAGTCGTGGTCTCTGGGAACCACTAAATGAGCCCAATTATAGGAAAGCAATTTATATCATCTAAAGTTGCAAACAACATGTAAAGAATTAGTAAGCCCCATTACTTGACACAAATGCATTACACACTTGTGCGTTGTGAAGTCACCACAAAACCAAACACCTATGTATATGGATCCAAATTAACACCCAAGAAGGTCTATACTGCTGAATTGTGGGTCTTAATGGTTAGGGCTTGAATTAACAAAGAACGTGTGCAAATGGAATCATGTTCTTATTAATTACATTTCATTTTGATATCTACATAGCTTAAAGTTGCCAGTTTAGTAAGAATGAACAAAACTAGCTCCAATTTTGTTCTTAATATCTGTACTACCTTCGTAGTTCTATCAAACAGCACAAGAATATGTTTGCTGTCTCTTGAAGACTCTATAAGAAAAAATGGTTTTCTTATGACAACTGATTTTTACTTTTCAGAGGTCAGCCAAAGAAGACTGATGATAAGCAATACCTTAACTCACCTAAAGCTCCAACAGGATATGAATAGATCCATCAAAATGAAATCAGTAGCTGACATTTGTACAAAATACGCAATTAATCCAAAGGTTTATAGCCTCTCAAGATAAATAACCGTCAGGAAGCCATCCTTTACTAGAAGAATGTTTCATCTGAAAGGCACTTAACAATTTCCAGCTCTGCTGTGAAAGCTGACACAATGGCAATGACTGGTTTCCAAAAACTGTGTTTAATTTTCTATGATTTTTATTTAAATGATGAATTCAATACATTGATTTATTAGGCAAACATGCTGTCAGATAGATGACAATAAACATAGCTTCTATATATAAAAGCAATGTGTTTCTTCTCCAAATGTCTTGATGTTTGGTTTGAAAAATAATTTCAGTTATTTATATAAAATAAGCATGTTAGCTTTTATTAAGTATATATTTCTTATAAAATGATAACTGAGTTCTATTTTCAAATTTTCGGAGGCTTTTATCCGCTAATTTTTACAGAACCATTATGGAGCACTGCATTTTATTTAATCTTAAGAATTCCCTCTTATAGTCCCTAGGTATAAAGTTGTTAAGTAAATGGGATATTCCCACTTCATATGAGAAGGAGGAATGAAAAGTGTGATTCTGGAGACAAAATGTATTCAAATCTCTATTCTGTCATTTACTTACTGAACAATCTTGGGCAGATTATTAAAGATCTTTAAGCCTCAGTCGCTTCACTGGAAAAAGGAGATAATAATAGTACATACATTATTAAGTTGCTACGATTAAATATGATAATCCCTATAAAGTATTTTACACTTTATAAATCCCAGTGACCACTCAGCTCCCATCCGCTGCTCAATCCATCACACTGTCTTCGGTACCTACTACATGCATTATATAAATGCAGAGTACCTATCTAGATTATTCCTGCCCAGGTCACAAGTAGATACTATCATGAAGAGGATTCCATTACTTCAACAGCTGTAGATATTCACTTGATTATGATGCATCAAATAGCTAGTTTCTAATTGTTGACTAGCTGACAGCACTAGCTCTCGTGTGACCTCCACTACCCTTGTGTACTCCAGACATGGGAAGTAGACATTGTGTTTTGATGACGTAACTTCCCTACAACTACCGCCAATCTCCCTTATTTTCTATAAGGCAAAGCCCCAAACTTACTTTTCAGTATTTACGTTTGGTAAGAGCCTTGTCCCCACTTCCATTTCCAATCTGATCTACTATAGTACTCCCACCCGTTGGATGATTCAGAGGCAGCACACCCCAGTACTGAGGAATAGAGATTGGGAGCCAGCCTAGCATAGGTTCTCCTACTGTCCAGATATGAGACCTGGGATAAGTTATTAACGCAAATGCCTCATAACAATTCCTACTTCACTGAGCTGCTAAAATCAAAACTGATGCTTGTAAACTGCATAGCACAGTGCAGGTACACCATAAGCGCTCAATAAGCACTCTACATTAAGCTTGCACTTTCTTATTGCCAGGCCTGCCTATCACCTGAGGCTGCCATGCTCCACGTGCCACCACCCGTGCCTGCTCCCCTCACCTGCATCAGGAAGCCATTTCTGCACAGACCAGCCAACACTCAGTAATCTGTACTCCAAACGCTTGGCATCTGGCTTGTAAAGCATCACACAGACCTCTATGGATATTTAAATATTTCACCTGAACTTTTAAAATCAGCTGCTCTTTTATTTCCATAAGTGTAGAAATAGACTTTTAAATTTCTTTTACAGCAGCTCATTTCTTGGAAAGTTGGCTTAAAATTATCCTCAAAGTAAGTAATCAGTAAATCAATGTTGAGTTAGGGAGATAATAAAGAAGGGAAGAAGGGAGGAAAGAAGAGAGGGAGGGAAAACAAAGGGAAGAAAGGATGTAAGAAATAACGTATGGTGTTTCCTGATTCCTGAGGTATGTCATTATTTATACCTGGAAATATATACTGTTTTTCCCCTATGATTTCTCCAAAAGAAGAAATGTGTATTTTCAGATTTGATTTTACCCTAGAATCAAATTGTAACACTATTTAAACTCAATAGACACTTTTAGCTTTGTTTTCTTTTATACAAGTTAGTCAAATATAACTCAATTCTTCATCTTACTATGGCTTAATTAGCTCTTGTAGAGTAATGTGATTGTCAGTTGGTAGTTCCCCAGTGTGTAGATACAAAATATATTCTAAACAGACTAGCGTTTGCTTTCTTAATGGGCATAGACATCATATAGGAATCTTACTACTGCAGATAATAGCAACTATTCTAGATTGATGTGTTTAATCTGTTCTACTTCAACTGCTATTATTTTTCAGGGAGAGTAAAAAAAAAAATGTCCTTTCAGTTACTCTCTTGAAAAAACACAAACTTTGAAACAGTTATCCCACAGCCCTGTCTGAATAATATCAAATATCCTGCTAAAAATAGCCAACATGTGGCTACTTCATTGTGTTTAAGCAGGACATTTTGGTGAGTGATTGAATTGTATGTCTGTCATCACAAAAGGAGAGGACTAGCTCTTCTTGGATTAGGCAGATATTTTTGTAAATGGACATTCATTGTTTTAAGAACAAAACCTGAAAACTCAAAGTGCTTTTTTTGTGCATAAGTTTTCCACTAAGAAATACAATGACACGTCAAAATGTGTTAATCTTACATTTAACTTGTTTGGTAATCAAGCAACCCCCATAGACTTAAACACACTGGGTGTGTTCACTTGGCATCAGAAAGCATGAGGTAACATATCCTAGGTCTACTTTCATGATACGGTCATTTCAGGAAATGTGTGACACTATATAAATATGAATGATAATATAAGTGAGGAATCTGTAGGAAGGAATCTGTAGGAATGGCCCACCAATTATTTTGTAATAAATGTAATATGTCAATGTTTTAAGTACAGGATTACTTTGGTGTAAAATAGAGGCATGTTTCTAAAAGCAAGGCAAATAGAATATCCCTATATAGAATATACTAGACTTAATAGGCAATGTTGGCCTTAGATCAAACGTAATCACTGAGCTACTTCTCCTTGGATTTCTTTCATTACTTATTTCCACCTGGACTGCCTTTTCGCCAAAACTTGCACTATTCAAATTCTGCCCATTATTCAAGTTCCTCTTCCCTGAGAGCACTTTTGAACATGTGCATAAAATGTAATAAAGACCTTGGAGTATCCTTGCTTATTTGGTGTTTTTCCAACGTGGTTTCAATAGATGAAATTAAAATGTATACCACTTTAAATTGAAGTACTCTATCCCACCCACCCAGCTTTACTGAAATAAACTGCTCTATTTTAAACTTTTAATTCTTTGGCCTAATTAAGGAATTTCTATCCTGGTTAGAATATAAAGAATCCTCAGAGCTAATGGGCCTTTCCATTTAAAATGTTAAATTTAATTTCCTGTGAATTAAATTTTACAACATGGAAAATACTAGATCTTGTTATTGAAACACTAGTCAAGTACAGTAATCATGAAAAATGCCAATAAGTAAAAACATCCTGTTCACATCCTCTACAATTAGAGTAATATAAAAGGTAGATAAGTTATAAATATTTCAATATTTGGAAATTTAAGATATTTAAACAATTTTTTATGGGTAATATAGAATAATAGAACACTGGGTTAGGAATCACGGACCTAGGGGTTAATATTTTATTTTTTAATCTTTATTATTTTATACATATATAGTCATGTAAAATTAGTCATCTCATAACATTTTTTAAATTTTCCTTTTTTTTCCTTTTTTTTCTTTTTTCTTTTCTTTTGCTTGTTCTGCCTTCCTCCTGTCCACTCACATCACTCTATTCCATATTAACAACTTCTGTATTCTTCACACATAATATGAATATATAATTACATAATATGTATTGTGTATTCACCAGTATTTTCTCCTAGAACATATACACATAATACACATGCAAATAGATATGCACAAATCAATGTATAAACTGGTTTACAAAAAAAGGTAGACATCAAAATGTACACATTTTTCTATATCCTGCTTATAGTACTCAATTTTATCTCTTGGAAATCCCTCCAAGTCATCTAGAATGTTTTTAATTATTATTATTTTTTTACTGATTGCAAAACTAATATTTTATACTTTATGGTAAGCCATAAATATTCAATCATTCTTCTACTGACGTTCATTAACTTTATGTTTAGTTTTTTCACCAATATGAAATATCCTTGTACTTATGTTTTTACTTACTTGTAGTTTTTTTTTTTTTTTTTTTAAACCACACTATATTTCCAGAAGTGGGATTGCTCAGTATATATTTACCCTTGCAATCCCTTGACAGCTACAGAATTTGAGTAGTAACTTTTCACATTTTATTTGGCCATCAAGATTTTCTTTCATGTAAATGATTTATTCGGTCTTTGTCTAATTTTTCTTTTGGTTTGTTTAGGTTTTTCTTGCAAATTTGAAATGGCTCTCTGTCCATTATAGATATCCACCCTTTTCTGTCACTAATATTGCAACTGGTATTGTTTTTACTACATTATATGACAATTTTAATGTATTTTACTATATTTATAGAATTAAGTATGTTGCTGTTTATTTTCCACTTTCTTGATTTCCCTCATAGGTTAAGGTTCTTTCTCTTAATGCTATATTGAAAATGAAAACTGCTAGATTTTTTTTCTAAGATCTTTCTAATAATTATTTTTTGCATTTTGAACATGTGTGTTAATCTTTCTGAAAATTAATTTGTATATGGTTTAAGTTAAAATTCCAACTTTATGTTGGGATAGCTTGCCAGGTTTACAAAATCATTTATTAATAAATTTCTCCACTAGCCACCAAATTGAAATACTATCTTTATTGTAGAAAAAAATACTATTTTTATCATCATTCTTTACTGAATTTTCTATTCTGTTCACAATTTTTTAAATCTGTTGCTATACTATATTTATTTGGATTTCATTTCATTGCCTTTTATAGAATGCTTACCTATAAGGCAAACCTCCAACATTATTATCCTTTTTTTATAATTTCCTTGGCTTGTTTAGATATTTGTTTTTCATAAGAAGTTTAGGAAAATTTTTCCAATTAATAAAAAATCCTTTTAAAATTCTAACTAGAGCTGCTTTTTTTTTTTTTAAAGGATAGTTACTTTAAAAAATTGATTTTTGGCTGTGTTGGGTCTTCATTGCTGCACACGGGCTTTCTCTAGTTGTGGCAAGTGAAGGCTACTCTTTCTTGAGGTGCGCAGGCTTCTCATTGCGGGGGCTTCTCTTGTCGCGGAGCATGGGTTCTAGGCGCGTGGGCTTCAGTAGTTGTGGCACGTGACCTCAGTAGTTGTGGCTCATGGGCTTAGTTGTTCTGCGGCATGTGGGATCTTCCTGGAACAGGGCTCGAACCCATATCCCCTGCATTGGCAGGAGGATTCTTAACCACTGAGCCGCCAGTGAAGCCCTAGAGCTGCATTAAATTTATATATTGATTTGAAAAACATTATGTCTCTTTAATATGAAATCTTTCCATAAATGAAGACAATGTCTTCCATTTGCTCAAATCTTAATTTTTATTCTTCATAATATTTTGTAGTTTTAAAAATAAATATTCCACTATTTTCTTATTTAAATATTTTATTTGGTTTTGTTACTGTTGAGAATTAAATATTATCCCAATTCTTGGTGTTAACTGCTTGTGTGGATAATATAACTATTTTATCTATCAGATACTTAGCTACTTCACTGAGTTCATTATGAGTATTCCTTTGAATCATTTGGGTCTCCTTAGTAATGGGTATCATCATCATCAAAAAGAGGCAGTTGTATCTATTCCAATGTTTATAGTGATCACTTCTCCTGACCTTAAATTTTATAGTTCTTAGTTCTGAAAAAATTATTATACACAAACCTCAATTAAACAGAGCTGGGAAACCAGAAAGGGAGGCTCTCATGCCCTGAAGCCATAGCAGAGCTCAGCAAGAAGAAAGTTTTCTCTTCTTTCCTGGCAAGGACTCAGCCAATGAAAAGCCATGGATTCTTTGTTCACTTTAGCCCTCCCAACTTCCTTTTCCCCTCTATGAAAGTGTTCTTCTCTTGCCATGCAGGAACTTCTACATGGTTCAACATGGTTGCATACCCCAAATTGCAACTCTTTGCTGATCCAGAATAAATCCATCTTTGCTGGAGAAATATCTGGCAGTCTATTTGTTTCAAGTCAACAGTTTTTATTTGGTTTTAGAATTTTGTTTTAAATTAAATTATGTTTATATATTTGTTGAACAATGTTATTATACTTAAGTAGTTTCTTTCTCTTCTCAGTTACCCAGAAATGTTATCAAGTGTGGCTTCTACATTTTTATCAAATGTTTTTTCAGTGGCTTTTGATGTGATCATCTAGATTTATCTTCTTCAATGATTTGTTATAATGAATCATGATGTTAGTTTTCCCGAGTCTGGAGTACTGCCTGACATAGCAAATTCAATTTTAGATATACTAAAGCTTGTCTTATGTCATTTTATTTAGAATTTCTCTATCTATAGTCACAAATGAGTTTTAGTTTTACTTTTTGTACTATGTTTATTAGGTGTTGGTATAATAAGCTGGATTCATAAAATAAATAGAAAGTTTTTTTTTAAGTTTTTCTATGGTATGGAATAAACATTGAAATTACAATTTCTTTAAATGTTTAATCTAATTCAGTTGTAAACATAGTTGGTTAGGGCCTCTTTGTGGAAGATCTCTAAACACATTTCCAACTTCTTTTAGAAGGACACTACTCAAATATTTTTAATCTGTGGTAATTTTTATTTTGATAATAAATCATCTATTTCCTGTAGGTTTATGAATTTGTTGCTTGAGTTTTATGTTGTATTCTGTTCTAATTTCTCTTTTAATCTGTCTTGTATTTGAAGTTATATCTCCTTTTAAATCTTAGCTTCCTTTGCTTTTTTTCCTAAATTGGTTTTCTCAAGGAACTGACATTTGAATGTAGTTATATATCAACTATCTTTTTTCTGTATTTCAGTCATTTAAGTGTTTTTCTTTATTAACTCCTCTTCATTGGTAATTGTAATTTATTTTTATATTTATTTTTAATTACTTAGATCAAGTAATGAATTCTTCTATTTACCCTCTTTCTTCTTTAATAACGAAGACATGAGATTGTCCTGTGAGTGAAGCTTTTGCTGTTGTCCTGTAGATTTTGGTAGGTAATAATTTCCCTTTTTTCTAGATAATTATAATTTTAATGCCAATTTCCAGTTTGAATAAAATATTTTAAAGAGTATAGATTTGGGAGGAATTCAATTTTTAATATTTAGTTCTAATGTTTTCATGTGACTAAATATATAATGCTATGATTGGATAACAATCAAACATTAGTATGTTATGTTTGGAGAAAATATCTAAAAAAAAGTAAGGTATCTTTGGTGGCCAAGTACTTGAATGATTTTTGTATGTTCTATGGACATTAAAAAAAAATTAGGATGTTAAGACTGTCTCTATATATTATAAATAGTCTCCTGCTACAATCATTATCAAGTTATTTTCTCTTTACATATTTTATTGCTATATTGATAGGTGCAGAGTTTATGCCATTGTTAATCTGTAAATTTGAAAGTACTCTCCCATTCCTTGGATGGCTACCTTCTCCTTCCTTTGTTAATCTATAAATTCTACTTTAATATTCTGTTTCCATGATAACTACCATTTTCAGTGTTTATACCAAGACATACATATTATCTGCTCCAAATATTCTATATAAACATTGTTTTTTACCATGATGCTATATACTACCAAAACCCATATTTATAGTATTATCACAAACAAATTTTTCATTAATATTCAACTTTTACAATGTCTGAGGTTTCAACTTGGCCAGATTTAAGCTCTAAGAACTTGATTTTAACTTCATGCAGTACATGCAAAAAGAGAAACATTGCTGGAATTAACTGACTTTCCCTTGAAACTTTAGATAGCACACATCACTTAACTCTTGAGGGTAAAGAACTCAACAGTTAACAGCTACCACTTCACTTTTGATAGGTACACACGTACACACAGCTTGGAATTGAAAATGAGTACCTTTAATTTATAAGGACCATCATTTGATCTATAAGAGCTATCATTTGATTTAAATGATATGATCACAGAGTGGTAAACACACCTTAGCAGTTGTGTTAAATTCAAATAATTCTTCTTAACATCGCTAATAACTTTTGAAGTAATTATTGATGTTTCTTTAGCAGATTTGTGTCCTGTGATTTTCATGAGATTTTCACATTTTCAAACCTCCATAGTGGATGCTAAATGTCAACAAACATGTTGTGCAAGTTAATCATCTCAACTTTTAAAAAAAGGAAATTCAGTGCTAAATTTTCCATTAAATGTGTATCTTCATTTTTTCAAAATTACTGTTTCTGAAAAAGTCGACTGCAAAATTATAAGAAGCACTATCAAACAAAAAGTTAATAGTTAATAGGTTTATAAAACCACTGAAACGTAAGTTTCTCTACACACTCTAAAGACTGACTGCTCAGCCTCATTACCCTCCTTACTACAGGTAAAGCTAATCTTTAAATCTGTTTCTTGGGGGGCTGGGCAAGATGGCGGAAGAGTAAGATGTGGAGATCACCTTCCTTCCCACAGATACATTAGAAATACATCTACATGTGGAACTGCTCCTACAGAACACCCACTGAACGCTGGCAGAAGACGTCAGACCTCCCAAAAGGCAAGAAACTCCCCACGTACTTGGGCAGGGCAAAAGAAAACAGAAATAACAGAGACAAAAGAATAGGGACGGGACCTGCACCAGTGGGAGGGCGCTGTGAAGGAGGAAAGGTTTCCACACACTAGGAAGCCCCTTTGCAGGCAGAGACTGCGGGTGGTGGAGGGGGTAATCTTCGGAGCCACGGAGGAGAGCGCAGCCACAGGGGTGCGGAGGGCAAAGCGGAGAGACTCCCGCACAGAGGCTCAGTGCCGAGCAGCACTCACCAGCCCGAGAGGCTTGTCTGCTCACCCGCCGGGGTGGGCGGGGCTGGGAGCAGAGGCTCGGGCTTTGGTCGGATCACAGGGAGAGGACTGGGGTTGGCGGCGTGAACACAGCCTGAAGGGGCTAGCGCGCCACGGCTAGCCGGGAGGGAGTCCGGGAAAAAATCTGGAGCTGCCGAAGAGGCAAGAGACTTTTTCTTGCCTCTTTGTTTCGTGGTGCACGAGGAGAGGGGATTCAGAGCGCCGCCTAAACGAGCTCCAGAGACAGGCGTGAGCTGTGGATATCAGCGCGGACCCCAGAGATAGGCATGAGATGCAAAGGCTGCTGCTGCTGCCACCAAGCAACCTGTGTGAGAGCACAGGTCACTATCCACACCTCCTCTCCTGGGAGCCTGTGCAGCCCGCCATGGCCAGGCTCCCGTGGTCCGGGGACAACTTCCCCGGGAGAACGCACGGCGCGCCTCAGGCTGCTGCAACGTCACGCCGGCCTCTGCCGCTGCAGGCTCACCCCGCATCTGAGCCCCTCCCTTCCCCCAGCCTGAGTGAGCCAGAGCCCCCGAAGCAGCTGCTCCTTTAACCCTGTCCTGTGTGAGCGAAAAACAGACGGACTCAGGTGACCTACATGCAGAGGCAGGGCCAAATCCAAAGCTGACACCTGGGAGCTGTACGAACAAAGAAGAGAAAGGAAAATTTCTCCCAGCAGCCTCAGAAGCAGCGGATTAAAGCTCCAAAAACAACTTGATGTACATGCATCAGTTGAATACCTGAATAGACAATGAATCATCCCAAATTCAGGAGGTGGACTTTGGGAGCAGGATATATTAATTTTTCCCCTTTTCCTTTTTTTGTGAGTGTATATGTGTACGTTTCTGGGTGAGATTTTGTCTGTATAGCTTTGCTTTCACCATTTGTCCTAGGGTTCGGTCCGTCCTTTTTTTTTTTTTTTACTTAAAAATTTTGTTTCTTAATAAATGTTTTCTTAATAATTTTTTCCTTATTTTCTATTTTTAAAAATTAAAAAAAATTTTTCTTAATAAGTTTTTTCATATATTTTATTTTAAAAAATTAAAATTTTTTCTTAATAAATTTTTTGTTCTTAATAATTTTTTTCTTATTTTTATTATAATACCTTTATTTTATTTTATCCTCTTTCATTCTTTCTTTCTATTTTTTCTCCCTTTTATTCTGAGCCGCGTGGATGAAAGGCTCTTGGTGCTCTAGCCAGGCATCAGGGCTGTGCTTCTGAGGTGGGAGAGCCAACTTCAGGACACTGGTCCACAAGAGACCTCCCAGCTCCACGTAATACCAAATGGTGAAAATCTCTCAGAGATCTCCATCTCAACATCAAGACCCAGCTTCATTCAATGACCAGCAAGCTACAGCGCTGGACACCCTATGCCAAACAACTAGCAAGACAGGAACACAGCCCCATCCATTAGCAGAGAGGCTGCCTAAAATCATAACAAGCTCACAGACACCCCAAAACACACCACCAGACATGGACGTGCCCACCAGAAAGACAAGATCCAGCCTCATCCACCAGAACACAGGCACTAGTCCCCTCCACCAGGAAGCCTACACAACCCACTGAACCAACCTTAGCCACTGGGGACAGATACCAAAAACAACGGGAACTATGAACCTGCAGCCTGTGAAAAGGAGACCCCAAACACAGTAAGATAAGCAAAATTAGAAGACAGAAAAACACACAGCAGATGAAGGAGCAGGGTCAAAACACACCAGACCTAACAAATGAAGAGGAAATAGGCAGTCTACCTGAAAAAGAATTCAGAATAATGATAGTAAAGATGATCCAAAATCTTGGAAATAGAATAGACAAAATTCAAGAAACATTTAACAAGGACGTAGAAGAACGAAAGAGGAAGCAAGCAACGATGAAAATCACAATAAATGAAATTAAAAATACTCTAGACGGGATCAATAGCAGAATAACTGAGGCAGAAGAACGGATAAGTGACCTGGAAGATAAAATAGTGGAAATAACTACTGCAGAGCAGAATAAAGAAAAAAGAATGAAAAGAAGTGAGGACAGTCCCAGAGACCTCTGGGACAACATTAAACGCACCAACATTTGAATTATAGGGGTCCCAGAAGAAGAAGAGAAAAACAAAGGGACTGAGAAAATATTTGAAGAGAATATAGTTGAAAACTTCCCTAATATGGGAAACGAGATAGTTAATCAAGTCCTGGAAGCACAGAGAGTCCCATATAGGATAAATCCAAGGAGAAACACGCCAAGACACATATTAATCAAACTATCAAAACTTGAATATAAAGAAAACATATTAAAAGCAGCAAGGGAAAGACAACAAATAACACACAAGGGAATCCCCATAAGGTTAACAGCTGATCTTTCAGCAGAAACTCTGCAAGCCAGAAGGGAGTGGCAGGATATACTTAAAGTGATGAAGGAGAAGAGCCTACAACCAAGATTACTCTACCCAGCAAGGATCTCATTCATATGTGATGGAGAAATTAAAACCTTTACAGGCAAGCAAAAGCTGAGAGAGTTCAGCACAACCAAACCAGCTTTACAACAAATGCTAAAGGAACTTCTCTAGGCAAGAAACACAAGAGAAGGAAAACACCTACAATACCAAACCCAAAACATTTAAGAAAATGGGAATAGGAACATACATATCGATAATTACCTTGAATGTAAATGGATTAAATGCTCCCAGCAAAAGACACAGGCTGGCTGAATGGATACAAAAACAAGACCCATATATATGCTGTCTACAAGAGACCCACTTCAGACCTAGAGACACATACAGACTGAAAGTGAGGGGATGGAAAAACATATTCCATGTAAATGGAAATCAAAAGAAAGCTGGGGTAGCAATTCTCCTATCAGACAAAATAGACTTTAAAATAAAGACTATCACAAGAGACAAAGAAGGACACTATATAATGATCAAGGGATCAAACCAAGAGGAAGGTATAAAAATTGTAAATATTTATGCACCCAACATAGGACTACCTCAATACATAAGGCAAATACTAACAGCCATAAAAGGGGAAAACAACAGTAACACAATCATAGTAGGGGATTTTAACACCCCACGTTCACCAATGGACAGATCATCCAAAATGAAAATAAATAAGGAAACACAAGCTTTAAATGATACATTAAACAAGATGGACTTAATTGATATTTACAGGACATTCCACCCAAAAACAACAGAATACACATTTTTCTCAAGTGCTCATGGAACATTCTCCAGGATAGATCATATCTTGGGTCACAAATCAAGCCTTGGTAAATTTCAGAAAACTGAAATCGTATCAAGTACCTTTTCCAACCACAACGCTATGAGACTAGATATCAATTACAGGAAAAGATCTGTAAAAAATACAAACACATGGAGGCTACACAATACACTACTTAATAACGAAGTGATCACTGAAGAAATCAAAGGGGAAATCAAAAAATACCTAGAAACAAATGACAATGTAGACACGACAACCCAAAACCTATGGGATGCAGCAAAAGTAGTTCTAAGAGGGAAGTTTATAGCAATACAAGCCTACATCAAGAAACAGGAAACATCTTGAATAAACAACCTAACCTTGCACCTAAAGCAATTAGAGAAAGAAGAACAAAAAAACCCCAAAGCTAGCAGAAGGAAAGAAATCATAAAGATCAGATCAGAAATAAATGAAAAAGAAATGAAGGAGACAATAGCAAACATCACTAAAACTAAAAGCTGGTTCTTTGAGAAGATAAACAAAATTGATAAACCATTAGCCAGACTCATCAAGAGAAAAAGGGAGAAGACTCAAATCAATAGAATTAGAAATGAAAAAGGAGAAGAAACCACTGACACTGCAGAAATACAAACGATCATGAGAGATTACTACAAGCAACTCTATGCCAATAAAATGGACAACCTGGAAGAAATGGACAGATCCTTAGAAATGAACAACCTGCCGAGACTGAACTAGGAAGAAATAGAAAATATGAACAGACCAATCACAAGCACTGAAATTGAAACTGTGATTAAAAATCTTCCAACAAACAAAAGCCCAGGACCAGATGGCTTCACAGGCGAATTCTATCAAACATTTAGAGAAGAGTTAACACCTATCCTTCCCAAACTCTTCCAAAATATTGCAGAGGAAGGAACGCTCCCAAACTCATTCTATGAGGCCACCATCACCCTGATACCAAAACCAGACAAAGATGTGACAAAGAAAGAATACTACAGGCCAATATCACTGATGAACATAGATGCAAAAATCCTCAACAAAATACTAGCAAACAGAATCCAACAGCACATTAAAAGGATCATACACCATGATCAAGTGGGGTTTATTCCAGGAATGCAAGGATTCTTCAATATATGCAAATCAATCAACGTGATACATCATATTAACAAACTGAAGGAGAAAAACCATATGATCATCTCAATAGATGCAGAGAAAGCTTTTGACAAAATTCAACACCCATTTATGATAAAAGCCCTGCAGAAAGTAGGCATAGAGGGAACTTTCTTCAACATAATAAAGGCCATATATGACAAACCCACAGCCAACATTGTCCTCAATGGTGAAAAACTGAAACCATTTCCACTAAGATCAGGAACAAGACAAGGTTGCCCACTCTCACCACTATTATTCAACATAGTTTTGGAAGTGTTAACCACAGCAGTCAGAGAAGAAAAAGAAATAAAAGGAATCCAAATCGGAAAAGAAGAAGTAAAGCTGTCACTGTTTGCAGATGACATGATACTATACATAGAGAATCCTAAAGATGCTACCAGAAAACTACTAGAGCTAATCAATGAATTTGGTAAAGTAGCAGGATACAAAATTAATGCACAGAAATCTCTTGCATTCCTATACACTAATGATGAAGAATCTGAAAGTGAAATTAAGAAAACACTCCCGTTTACCATTGCAACAAAAACAATAAAATATCTAGGAATAAACCTACTAAGGAGACAAAAGACCTGTATGCAGAAAATTATAAGACACTGATGAAAGAAATTAAAGATGACACAAATAGATGGAGAGATATACCATGTTCTTGGATTGGAAGAATCAATATTGTGAAAATGACTATACTACCCAAAGCAATCTACAGATTCAATGCAATCCCTATCAAAGTACCACTGGCATTTTTCACAGAACTAGAACAAAAAATTTCACAATTTGTATGGAAACACAAAAGACCCTGAATAGCCAAAGCAATCTTGAGAACGAAAAACGGAGCTGGATTAATCAGGCTCCCTGACTTCAGACTATATTACAAAGCTACAGTAATCAAGACAGTTTGGTACTGGCACAAAAAGAGTAACATAGATCAATGGAACAGGATAGAAAGCCCAGAGATAATCCCACACACATATCGTCACCTCATCTTTAATAAAGTAGGCAAGCATATACAGTGGAGAAAAGACAGCTTCTTCAATAAGTGGTGCTGGGAAAATTGGACAGCTACATGTAAAAGTATGAAATTAGAACACTCCCTGACACCATGCACAAAAATAAACTCAAAATGGATTAAAGACCTAAGTGTAAGGCCAGACACTATCAAACTCTTAGAGGAAAACATAGGCAGAACACTCTATGACATAAATCACAGCAAGATCCTTTTTGACCCACCTCCTAGAGAAATGGAAATAAAAACAAAAATAAACAAATGAGACCTAATGAAACTTAAAAGCTTTTGCACAGCAAAGGTAACCATAAACAAGACGAAAAGACAACCCTCAGAATGGGAGAAAATATTTGCAAATGAAGCAACTGACAAAGGATTAATCTCCAAGATTTACAAGCAGCTCATGCAGCTCAATAACAAAAAAACAAACATCCCAATCCAAAAATGGGCAGAAGACCTAAATAGACATTTCTCCAAAGAAGATATACAGAGTGCCAACAGACGCATGAAAGAATGCTCAACATCATTAATCATTAGAGAAATGCAAATCAAAACTACAATGAGATATCATCTCACACTGGTCAGAATGGCCATCATCAAAAAATCTAGAAACAAGAAATGCTGGAGAGGGTGTGGAGAAAAGGGAACACTCTTGCACTGTTGGTGGGAATGTAAATTGATACAGCCACTATGGAGAACAGTAGGGAGGTTCCTTAAACAACTACAAATAGAACTACCATATGACCCAGCAATCCCACTACTGGGCATATACCTTGAGTAAACCATAATTCAAAAAGAGTCATGTACCAAAATGTTCATTGCAGCTCTATTTACAATAGCCAGGACATGGAAGCAACCTAAGTGTCCATCATCGGATGAATGGATTAAGAAGATGTGGCACATATATACAATGGAATATTACTCAGCCATAAAAAGAAATGAAATGGAGGTATTTGTAGTGAGGTGGATGGAGTTAGAGTCTGTCATACAGAGTGAAGTAAGTCAGAAAGAGAAAAACAAATACCGTATGCTAACACATATATATGGAATCTAAGGGGAAAAAAAAAATGGCCATGAAGAACCTAGTGGCAAGACGGGAATAAAGACACAGACCTAGTAGAGAATGGACTTGAGGATTTGGGGAGGGGGAGGGGTAAGATGTGACAGGGTGAGAGAGTGGCATGGACATATATACACTACCAAATGTAAAATAGATAGCTAGTGGGAAGCAGCCGCATAGCACAGGGAGATCAGCTTGGTGCTTTGTGACCACCTAGAGGGGTGGGATAGGGAGGGTGGGAGGGAGGGAGATGCAAGAGGGAAGAAATATGGGAACATATGTATATGTATAACTGATTCACTTTGTTATAAAGCAGAAACTAACACACCATTGTAAAGCAATTATACTCCAATAAAGATGTTTAAAAAAAAAAATCTGTTTCTTTCTCTCAGATTCTTCTTACTGGCAGCCTGCTGGCTTTGTGTATTTCACATGCGTTGGCCAGAAGGGGCAGCAGGTTTGAATCTTTATCCCACTACCACTGGGAATCAAAGAGATACATTTGTCCCTCATGTTATAGCACGCTTCATGTTACCTTGTGTGTAAATGAAGTCAAGAAAAAGAGAAATGTAATGCTGGTAGCCATTTCATATAACCAAATATGACTTGTTGTAATGTAAATGATAATAATATTTTGCTAAAGGAAGAGAGGAAGGAAGGAAAGAAGTCAAGAAAGAGAGAAGGAAAGAAGGACAATTGAGGTTAAGTACTAAATTTGTCAAGATGATAGGTCAACAGGTGCACAGTGAAATTGTCCCAGGCCACCATGTGTGCAAAAGTCTCTCTATTACAGCACATAGGCTAAGCCTCCATTATCACATTTTTTCACATGGTATTGTACAAGTTTCCCTAAATTTCTATCAGGTACATACTAAGTTTGCAGAAGAGAGGAAATGTTTTGTTATTTTCTATAATCCCATTGTCTTTTACAGATCTAGAAAAATAAGTGAGCAAATGAATTTAAGCAGTAAGAAAGCTGTCCATGTGAATGGTATTTACAGGGACTCAAGGTCTTTAAATAAAAGATAAAAAGTTTGCTTGGGTTCTATGGCACAAATATTCATTACCATTATTTATGAGGACCTTGTGCTATTTATAGATATCTACCAAGTATGTATATCCAAATAACTAATACATGTGTCAACAACATGCCATTGAAAATTAGCCATACATTTTATTTTTTTAAATCTATTCAAATGTACTTAATCTTTTACTGATTATGTTACACCATAATAGGCACACAACAACCAATTTTCTATGGTTGATCTTCTGAAGTTATAGAAATAGAAGTTCTACTAAAGCACTGCTTTTATTACATAAAAGGCACAATTACCGCAAGCATTTTAAAAGACAAGTAGCCATTTTCAAGACAAAATTTTGTCTTTTCAAGAATGTTCGTTAAAACTATAATATAACCACATACTAGTTCTACTTCTGCTCTTTAAGAAAAATGAACTCCTCTCTGACTAGTTTAGTAGTAATTGGATAGAAGGAATATAGCATCACTTCCAGACTCTTCATTGAACTAAATGCTTTTTTGCTGCTTTTATCATCAGCAATATCTTTTATAGCTACTGAATAAATGCAGTTCATATAAGCACACTATCTCTAAAAAGTCAGAAAACCATTTTTTTTTTTACCATTTTAAGTTGATTTAGGAACAGACAGCATGTTTTCTTTGATATCCTGTTCCTTACTACACCTTCAATTTAAGACCCACTAAAAGAAGAGAAAGGAGATCAAACATTCAACAAAATAAAAGCCTCTTTTTCAATTAAGCAAAGCTTTTGCTTTTAATACTAGAACAGAAGTCCTTTGTGAACAGTATGATTTTGTAGCCACTGAAAAGGGAACAGATTAGAAAACGCTACAGAGGTTCTGGCCCAAGATGGTAATGTAGGAAGATCCTGAACTCAACTTCTCCCATGGAAACACCAAATCTACAGCAATATAGAAACAATTTTCTCAAGAAAAAAATCTCCAAACTAGTAGAGCAACCCCTTCACATCAGGCAAATGAAAAGGAAACCACACTGAAGTGGGTAGGAGAGGCAAAGACAAGGTCTCACCATAGACCCCACCCCTGGCATTGCAACCCACAAATGGGAGGGAAGTCAAAACCTGGAGCTTCTCCCTGAGGAGCAAAGGGTTCATATCCCACATCAGGCACCCCAACTTTTAAGACTGGCACTTGACAGATGAGCTCCCAAAACATCTGACTCTGAAGACCAACAGGGTTCACAGAGCCGTGGTAAACTGAGGAATGGCTCTTAAAGAGCTCATGCACAGACACATCCACTGCAGAGCCCAGCAGAGAAGACACCCTTTGAAAAGCACCCAGAGTTTATGTGAAAGAGACTCATTTCATAATTCTGAAGTGCTGGTCTGAGGGGCAGGGGCCTGCTGGGATACTCTCCAAGGATAGAAGACGGTGGGTGTCACCTTCCTGCTCTCCTTCTGCCTTGCTAAAGCTGGAAGGCTCCATCTTTTTTTCCCATTCTGGTGGGTGCCATTTTTATGTTCCAGTAGGTGGGCACTACGTCCATGTTCTCTCTCTGACTTGTTAAACCTGGCGGGCACCATTCATTTTTTTTCTTTTTTTCCCCCTTTCCCTATTTTTTCTTTTTATTCATTTCCTTTTTTTTTTTTCTTCTTTTTTCTGATGGGTGCTATCTTTGCACTCCAGTCCAGAAGGTGACATTTCTCATTCTACCTCATCCACACTCCAGAGTGCCTTCATCTCCTGGAGGGGAGCCTCTATGCATGCCTGGTGTCCCATTTTTTATGTCTGGCAACCCAGCTTTTGCAACTGCCACCCAGGGGACATCCCTGACTGCCTGGCTCTGGAGGCCAGGAGGGCTTACATTCTGGGTACCCTAGGACTGTAATAATCAGAGATTCAGTTCTTGGCAGACTACCACTCCCAGGGCACTGCACAGATAGCAGACTGAAACACACCCCTAGTCTTTCTGAGAAAGAGGCCTATGTGCTTGCCCAGGAGCTTTGTCTTGAGGGACAGGCTTCTGGTTTGGCACACTTATAGAAGTCTATGGAGCTACTCTCAGGGAACAGAAGCCAGTGGACACAGTCTCTGCACTCTCCCCCTCCACCAGCTTGCTAGTAACTTTCAGAAAGAACCATTTACCCTTTTCTGGTGCCCTGACTTTTGCTGCCAAGAGACACTTCTACATTGTCCAGTTCTTGTGGCCAGCAAGGCTTATACCTGCAGGTCCCACAGAACTCTAACCAATGGAGAAAGAGTTCTTAAACAGCTAACGCCCCCAGCAAGAGGCACAACAAGAGGCAACAGACCCAGGAGTTCAATCTTTCTGTGGAAGAAGTCTATGAGTTTATCAACAGAGCTGCAGCCTGAGAGACTGGCTTCTAATTAAGCACACAACTACGGGCCAACTGTAACCTTTCCTGAGATCCTGAAGGGCAAGCACTATCTTCCTGCTTTCCATCTGCCCTGCTCCAGAGCACCAGCTTCTCTCAGATGGGAGCTCTTAAATGTGTCTGGTGCTCTAGTCTTTACATCTGGTGCCATGGTTTTTGCAGCTGCCACCCAGGGTATACCCCTTGATCATCTGGCTTCGCTGGCCAGGGGAGCTTGTATTTCTGGGCCCTACAGGACTGTAATAATCAAAGAGACGGTTCTTGGAAGGCTATCACCCCCAAGACACTGAACAAAGAGCAGTCTGAAACACACTTCCAGTGTTTCTGTGACTTGCTAGCCCTGGAGCTTCAACCTTAGGGGCAGGATTCAGGTTTGGCACACATGGAAATGCTTTCAGGGAATGTAGGCTGAGAAATGCCATCTTTGTGCTTTTGCTCTGTCTCACTGCAACTCACTGGTATCTCCCAGAAAGGGCTTATACACTCATTTGGAGTTTCGGATTTTGTGACTGCTCCACAGGACACACACCTCCAGATCACCTGGCTCTGGAGGCCAGCAGGGCTTATGTTTACAGTCCCACAGGACTATATTTGCATTCTTGAAAAGCTGCAGCCTGAGGATCTGGCTTCCAATCAGCCTGAATCTAGGTGCTGAATGAGATCTTCCCCTTTAGGACACTGGCTGATCTTGGCACACCCTCAATTACTAGGAACTATTAAAAATAAAATAGACTGCATGGACAATCACAAAGGTCTGAAAGACAACCAAGAGCTAGGGCAGGGTTGAATGATAAGGGTCATCATCTACATAAGGCCAACCCTTATGTAGACTGGGAGAAGTGGCTGTCTCATCTAACACATAGAAACCATCAAAGAGAGTCAAGCAAAATGAAGAAATAGAGGAATTTTTCCCAAATGGAAGAACATCATAAAACCTCAGGGAGGGGAAAAAAACACCTAATGAAACAGAGGTAAGTAATACACCTGATAAAGCGTTCAAAGTAATGATCACAAAGATGCTCCCTGAACTCGAGAGAAGAATGGAGAAACACAGAGAGAACTTCAACAAAGAGACACAAAATGTAAGAAACTTCCAAAAAGAAGTTGCAAAGCTGAAGAATACAGTAACAAAAGTGAAAAATACACTAGAGAAGTTCAACAGTAAACTAGATGGAGCAGAAAAAATTATCAGTGAACTCAAAGAAGGGTAGAGGATCTCACCCAGTTGGAGCAAAAAAATAAAATAAAATAAAAGTGAAGATAGCTTAAGGGACTTATGGAACAACATCAAAGAGGCTAACATTTGCATTATAGGAGTCCGAGATGAAAAGACAGAGATCTTATTTGGAGAAATAATGACTGAAAACTTCCCTCATCTCGGGGGGAAAAGAAAAAAAACAGACTTCCAATCCAGGAAGCCTAGAGAGTTTCAAATAATATGAACCCAAAGAGACCCAAAACAAGACACATTATAATTAAAATGTCAAAAGTTAAGGACAAGGAGAGAATCTTTAAAAACATTAAGAAAAAAAAAAAAAACTTGTAATATACAGAGGAATCCCCATAAGACTACCAGATTTTTCAGCAGCAAATTTTCAGGCCAGAAGGGAGTGTCACAATATATTCAAAGTACTGGAAGAAAAAAAAAATTTACCCAAGAATACTCTACATAGCAAAGTTATCTTCAGAATTGAAGGAGATAGAAAAAGTTTTTCAAACAAAAACTAAAGGAATTTATTACCACCATACTGTCCTTACTAGAAATGTTAAGGGATTTCTTTAAGTTGAAAAGAAAGGGCACTAATTATTAACAAGAAAATATGTAAAAGTATAAATTTCATAGGTAAAAGTAAATATATAGTAAAGGTAGTGGATTAATCACTTATAAAGATAGTAAAAAGGTTAAAAGATAAAAGTAGTAAAAATAACTATACTACAATAATTAGTTAAAGGAAATACAAGATAAAAAGATGTAAAATGTTACATCAAAAACAAAACATAGTAGGGGAGAGTAAAAATGTTGAGTGCTAGAATGCATTCAAACTTAAATAGTTATAAATTTAAAATAGACTGTTATATAAGTTCTTATACATAAACCTCATGGTAATCACAAAGCAAAAACCTATAGTAGATACAAAAAGATAGTAAGAAAGTAATCTAAACATACCACTAAAGAAACTCATCAAACTACAGAAGGGTAGAGCAAGAGAAGAAGAAAGGAACAAAGGAACTACAAAACAGTCCTAAAACAATAACATGGCAATCAGTACATACCTATCATTATCACTTTAAATAAAAATGGACAATATTCTCCAAAAAGATGTGGAGTGGCTAAGTAAATTAAAACAAACAAACAAACAAATAAAAAGCCACCAAAGAAAAAAACATGGCCATCTGTATGCTGCCTACAAGAGACTCACCTCAGATGTAAGAACACAGACTAGATGTGAAGGGATGAAAAAGGATATTCCATGCAAATAGAAACCAAAAGAAAGCTGGGGTAGCTATACTTTTATCGGACAAAATAGACCTTAAACAAAGATTGTTATAAGAGACAAAGAAGGGCATTACATATTGATAAAGGGGTCAATCAAACAAGATATAACATTTCTAAACATTTATTTACCCAACATAAAAGCACCTAAATACATAAAGCAAATATTAACAGACCCTACATATGAACAAAAGTTCCGTTCTGAGAGTGTGTTCATAAGTCCAACAAAGTTAGCCTAGATACTTAACTAACACAGTTGGCTATATAGTACTGTATTGTAATAGGTTTATAATACTTTTCACACAAATAATACATAGAAAACAAACACAAAAAATAAAGAAAACATTTTAAATCTTACAATACAGTACCTTGAAAAGTACAGTAGTACAGTACAACAGCTGGCATACAGGGGCTGGCATTAAGTGAACAGACAAGAAGACTCGCTGATTGGAGGAGGAAGGGGAGGTGGGAGATGGGAGATGGTAGAGCTGAAGAACTGTCAGCAATAGGAGACTGAGGACAAGCTGCAATTTCACTCACGCCTGCTTTTATGCTTGCTTCCAGACATCCTGGGCTTGAAATAAAGATACTGTACTACTGTACTGTATACAGTACTGTAAAGTACACAAAAGCACAACCACTTGTAGAGGATGAACACACATGACAATGTACACCAGACATGTGAACTAACTTACGTGACTGGACATACAAATGCACATTCTCATCTTTGAAAGTTCGCAACTTGAAGGTTTGTATGTAGGGGACTTGCTGTATAATAACAGTAGGGGATTTTAATAGCCCACTTACATCAATGGATAGATCATCCAGACAGAAAAATCAATAAAGAAACATCAGCCTTAAACATGTTAGACTAGATGAACTTAACAGATACATACAAAATATTCCATCCAAAAGAAAGAATACACATTCTTCTGTGCACATGGGACACTTCCAAGGATAAATCGTATGTTAGGGCACAAAACAAGCCTTAACAAATTTAAAAAGTATGAAATCATATCAAGCATCTTTTCTGAAACAATGGTATGAAACTAGAAATCAATTATAAGAACAAAATGAGATAACTGGCAAATATGTGGAGGTTAGATAACATACTATTTAACAACCAATGGGTCAACAAAAAATCACAAATGATATAAAAATACCTTGAGACAAATTAAAATGGAAATACAACATTCCAAAATTTATATGATGAAGTTCTAAAAGGGAAGAACATAGCAATAAATGACTATCTCAAGAAATGAAAAAAGTCTCCAATAAAAACTTTAGTTTATATCTTAAGGAAGTAGAAAAATAAGAACAAAGCCCAATGGCAGTAGAAGAAAGGAAATAAAGATGAGAGCAGAAAGAAATGAAATAGAGACTAAAAAGACAATAGAAAAAATCAAAGAAACCAAAACCTAGTTCTTTGAAAAGAAAAAAAAAAAATTGACTAAACCCTTAGCTAGACTAACCAGATAAAAAGAGATATGGCTCAAATAAAATAAGAAAGGAAAGAGTAGATGTTACAACTGATCACATAGAAATACAAAGGGTCATAAGAGACTACTATGAACAGATATATGCCAACAAATTTGAAAACCTAAAAGATACGGATAAATTCCTAGAAATATACAATCTCTAAGACTGAATCATGAATAAACAGAAAATATGAATAGATTGATTACTACTAAGGAGATTAAATCATTAATCAAAATCAGCCCAACAAACAGAAGTCCAGGAGCAGATGGCTTAACTGGTGAATTCTACCAAACATTCAAATAAGACTTATTACCTACTTCTCTCAAACTGTTCCAAAGGATTGAAGAGGATGGAACACTTCCAAACTCATTTCACAAGGCCAGTATTACCCTGATACCAAAACCAGAGAAAATCAGAGACGGATACCACAAAAAAAGAAAATTACATGCTAATATCCCTGATGAAAATAGATGCAAACATCTTCAATAAAATATTAGCAAACTGAAATCAATAATACATGAATTGAATACCATGATCAAGTGGGACTAGGTAAGCAAGGATGGTTCAACATCTGTAAAAATCAGTATGATATCCCATATTAAATGAAGAACAAAAAATTATATTACTGTCTCAATAAATGCAGAAAAAAATTTGACAAAATTCAACATTCATTTTTGATTAAAAAAAAGAAACTCTCAACAATGTGGGTATAGAGGGAACATAGTTCAACATAATAAAGGCCATATATGACAATCCCACAGATAACATCATACTCAATGGAAAAGCTGAAAGCTTTTCCTCCAAGATCAGGAACAAGGCAAGAATGCCCATTCTCACCACATTTATTCAACATAGTATTGGGAGTTCTAGCCAGAGCATTTAGGCAAGAAAAGGAAATAAAAGACAACCAAATCAGAAAAGAAGAAGCAAAACTATCACTATTTACAGATGACGAGATATTATCAATATATATATAGAAAACCTTAAAGATCTCACAAAAAATGTTAGAATAAATGAATTCAATAAAGTTGCAGGACACAAGATTAATATACAGAAATCTGTTTTTTTTTCCTAATTCATTGATAATGAGCTATTGGGAAGAGAATTCAAGAAAATAATCCCATTTACAATTGCAACAAAAACAATAAAGTACCTAGGAACAAATTTAACCAATGAGCTAAAAGATCTGTACACTGAACCCTATACTACATTGATGGAAGAAATAGAAGACACAAATAAAAAGACAGTACATGCTCATGGACTGGAAAAATTAACATTGTTAAAATGTCCATACTAGCCAATGCTATCCACAGATCAATGCTGTCTGTATTAAAATTCCAATGACATTTTTTACAAAGCTAGAATAATCTTGAAATTTGTATGGAACCACAAAAGAACCCCATTAGCCAAAGGAATCTTGAGAAAGAAGAAAAAAGTTGGAGGCACCATGCTCCCTGATTTCAAACTCTGTTACAAGTCTACAGTAATCAAAACGGTATGGTCTCGGCATAAGAACAGACACATAGGTCAATGAAACATAATATAGAGCCCAGAAATAAACCCACACATTTAGTCAAGCAATTTATGATCAAGGAGCCAAATACATACAATGGGGAAAGGACAGTCTTCAAAAAGTGGTGCTGGGAAAACTGGACAACACATGCAAAAATGAAATGGGATCACTATCTTACATCATACACAAAAATTAATTCAAAATGGATTAAAGACTTGAACCTAAGACTTGAAACCATAAAACTAGAAGAAAACATAAGTGGTTAGCTCTTTGACATCTATCCGGGAAATAATTTTTTGTATTTTACACCAGAAGCAAAGGTAACAAAAACAAAAATAAATAATTGGGACTACATCAAATTAAAAAGCTTTGAATTTTATCAAATTTTATCAAATCATGTATCTGATGAGAGGCTAATATATAAAATATGTAAAGAACTCATACAACTCAATAGCAAAGAAAAACATCTTAATAAAAAATGGGCAGAATATCTGAATAGATATTTTCCAAAGAAGACACATAGAAGGTCAATAGGTACATGAAAAGATGCTCAGCATCACTAATCATCATGGAAATGCAAATCAAAACCACAATGAGATATCACCTCACACCTACCAGATGCCTATTTTCAAAAAAACAACAAACCACAAGTGTTGAAGTAGTGGAGAGAAGGGAATCCTACTGCATTGTTGGTGGGACTGTAAACTGTTGTAGCCACTATGGAAAACAGTATGGAGTTTCCTCAAAAACTTCAAAGAAGAACTTCCATATGATTCAGCAATTCTGCTTCTGGGTATTTATCTGAAGCAAATAAAAGCACTAACTTGAAAAGATACATGTACCCCCATGTTCACTGCAGTATTATCTACAATAGCCAAGACATGGAAACAACTTATGTGGGCATCAATGGGCGAATAGAAAAAGTGGTATATGAATATGTGTGTGTGTGTGTGTGTGTGTGTGTGTGTGGGCACGTGTGTGTATTACTCAGCCACAAACAGAAATGAAATCTTGCCGTCTGTGACAACATGGATCAATCTTGAGGGCATTACGCTAAGTGAAATAAGTCAGACAAAGAAAGACAGATACTGTATGATCTCACTTCTATGTGGAATCTAAAAACAAACAAAGCTCATAGATAGAGAGAATAGATTGATGGTTGCCAGGGTTGGGGGGTGGGCAAAATAGTTGAATGGAGTCAAAAGGTACAAACTTCCAGTTATAAAATAAACAGGTCATGGGGATGTAATATACAACATGGTGACTATAGTTAATAACACAGTTATAAAATAGATAGGTCACGGGATATAATATACAACATGGTGACTGTAGTTAATAACACTGTATTTCATATTTGAAAGTTGCTAAGAGAGTAGATCTTAAAAGTCCTCATCACAAGGAAAAATTTGTAACCACATATAGTGATGGATGTTAACTAGACTTACTGTGGTGATATTTCTCAATATATACAAATATCCAATCCCTGTGTTGTACACCTGAAACTAATATAATGTTGTATGTCAATTATACTTTAATAATTTTTTAATTAAAAAATCACAAGTTGTTTATAATTTAGAAGGCAAAAAATTCTAAAATGCAACCTAGCCAGTTCTATGCCTAGACTGACCCTTACAATCTTCAAAGAATAAACATTTATTCCAAAAGCGAAAAAATGACTCAGAGTTGTTCTTCAAATAATACAATCTATTAAACTTGTTCTGATACTAATACATTTCCCATTTTTCATATTATTTACTTCCTATCTATCTAAATTGAGTTTTAAAGTTCAACAGTATGGAGGATTGTGTGCCTAATGGAAAAATGCATTATTGGGAGGATTTAATATAAGCTGCATCTTTAGGATATAAAACAAAATTGTATTCATATTAATTTTAGCCAAGTCACTAGGATTGGCTGTTCGAATTTCACTTCATAACAGAGTTGATTCATTAAGCACACAATGACCAGCTAGTGCCATGGTGTCTACCAAGGGCAGAGAGAATTAAAAAACAAAAAAATACAAAAAAACCCACACCTTTTCTAAGAGGCTAATCATGTTTTGAATGGAAGTACAAAATATAGCATACACAAAGAATACATAAACTTTCAGATGCCTGTGAAAGGTAGCAGAATATGCCACCCTAAAATATATCACTTGGCATAAGTATTATTTTGAGCTGAAAGCAACTGAGAAGAAGCAGATTCAAGAAAAGCTCTCTGCCCTCCTCCTTTTACCTAAGAACAGGACATAGATTTGTTAAAGGTGCCAATCCTCCTCTCTCTACCAGAAAGGACAGAAGTTACTCAACTGGAGATAAGTTAGAACCTTATCAATCCAGAGGCTGGCACTAGAAAAAATCTACACAACACACCTGGCTAAAACTAGCCCTTATTTACCATCATTGTCCTCATATATTTTCCTTCCCACAATTTGCTACCCCAGATACTCAAAATCCTTTTCCTTTTTGTCTGTCACTTCTCTACAAAATTATTGTTCTTTTGTTATGATGATATATGAACCCAAATTCTAACCACTCTGTTGAATTACTCATCATTGAGTACTCCCACTAGGATGCATGACTCAAGTTTAATAAACTTCAGTTTGTTCTTCTTTTATTAAACTGTCTTTTGTTGGTCTAATTTGCAGAATCCCAGCCAACAAACCTAAAATGGATGGAGGAAAAAGAAAATTTTTCCTCCCTTGCACCTGGGAGATCCAATGGCAGGTGTGCTAGAAAAACAAGAGAGGTTTAGACAGAAGTCTTCACCTACACTTCTAAAGAATTAACATACCCAAATTGATGGAACAAGGGTGCAAAATGCAAACAGGTTAATAGAAAGAATACAAGCAGGTTGGGACAGAAAGAAATCAGTACTGGTAAGATAAGGAGGTTGTTCTACTGGAGCTGAGGATGGGTGGGATAGTTGTGATTCCCTTAAGAATAGTCAGGTGGAAGACAATGAGCCAACAAAAGAAACAGTGGACATTTTGTTTCTCAAGAGATATGTCATTTATTTTTGCTTCCTTTCCCTTTGTTTAGCTTCTGGAGCACTTTATATTTCTTTCCAATGAGAGTTTTTGTGTCCTTGTTCAGTTTATACTCCCTTAAGTAAATCTTCTCAAGTCATTGATTCTATGGTTTCAAATATATATTTGGTGGCACAGTTTCCTTTTCGTGTGGAACCAAGTCCATCATTTCATTTATCAAATGAAGGACAAGGCATCACTGCTTTGTCTGTGCATTTAATTATGGGTCCCTGTAGAGCAGCCCCCCTTTTTTCAGATATGTTTAAGCACTTAAATCTACACATTAGATAAAGGGAAGATTTGATCAGTCTCATTCAGCTTAATGTGCCTCCAAGTCCTACTATTAAAGCATTAAGTGAAGAAACAATCAAACAAGGGTAAACAGGAAAGAGGAAATGTATAGGTAAACAACGAGGAGATACAGATGTTGAGAAATTACAATTAAAATGAAAGATGCCCCTAGTACATGTTCTAATGTGTGATCACCTGATTTGCCAACCAAAATATACAAATGGGCTATTTTGCTTTATGAATATTGAGTCCTAAAAAACAGATGTGGAAAGCTATTGTTATGTAGTAAAGATAAATTAAGGCACTCCAAAATCCAGCATTAAATCTTTTGAAACAAAGCCAACTCGTAATATGATATTTGGTATTAACCTCCACATTTAATAAAATCGTCGCTTAAGATCAAAATTCAAATTATCTATTTTTACTTTTACCTACCTGTGTGATTTACCTGTCCTCAATTTCAAGCCTTCCAATGCCTCCAGTAGTTTCTAAAAACAGTGTTAATATTGTCTCAGTCTGATATAAATATCTGTGTTTAATGAGACATAATATTGACTTGCTCAACAAGTTAAGTTATTCGACCCTTAATTCATAGATATCAATTGAGCACTTCATTTCTACACACTACTGTGTTCTCAGATGCAACGCTTTTAATAATAGTGCCCTTTCCAAGAACTGTTCTATTCCTTTGAACTTTTTCCTTATTTTTCATCTTATTCTCTTTTATCATTGCATTATTTTTCCTTATTTCTCTGTGGTTTCTCCAATTTTGTTTTCCTCATTTTGTGTATTCTCCCCAGTCTTCCCTTCACATCGTATATTATTCATTGCTTTCTTTCCATGTATCATCATCTCAGAAGTTTGCCTTTCTCCTCTCACTTGCATTCTTATTCATTTATTCATTATACATGTTTTGCCATCCCCTCCTGCATACATCAAGGAAAACCTCCTATTCACTAATTCACATACTCATTTATTTTCTAATATTTTCTCTTTCTATGTACAATTTCCCTGATGTTTTCTCAAAGTTATATGTATATAAAGAAAATATCAATATATATGAGTAAAGCTCTGTAATATCTATCATTCAATCCATCTATCTATACCAACCTATTTGTCTCTATATTATATGTAAATGTATAAATATGGTATATGTATATAAATACGACATACATATAAATATATATGTGTGTGTATGTGTATTTGTGTTATCATCAGTGTCTGAGTGTGTGTATCCAGTTTTTCTTACTTTTCCACTCATTTTTTCTTCTCATTTTCTCATCTTTCCTCTTTTTAATCATGAGCTGAATATTTAAAGACCTGTGTATGTTTACTGAGTTTAACACCAGTAAAAAAAGAGTTGATTGAGCTGGGTTACTCCATCTCTAAACATGGTGGAAGGGTTAGCAGAGCTAACCTAGGAAAAGTGTCAAAGTAGTGGCTCCACCCCTCTACTCTGCTGCCATGACATCTAGCATCATTCCCAAATGGTGGTTCTTTCTACTCCTCCTGAGTCCAGATAGCCATGCATGCTAAAATCACTTTTCCTTGAATCAAGGGAAAGCTGCTGGCATGTTGGATGAGACAATTCTTCATTGTTCTAATGAAGCATGTTGGACATTCCTGAACTCACTCCCCTACTCAGCATTAAACAGCCATGGCAAACCCCAACCCAGCCCCCAAGACCTGTCCTTAAACTAAGTGGAGAGATGCATGAGTCAGAGAGGATGAAAGAGGGACCTCATCAGGGCTTGAATAATAGAACTCTCCTTCCTGGAGGAGGAAGGAAGGTGCTGGAACAAGGCCAACATGGTTGCCTTGGCTGGAGACCACCGTGTTCAGTAAAGCCAGATGCTGCGAGGACAACTCCAGCCTGGCAAAGAAGCTAGTCAGCTGCAAACCTCACTGTCCTATGGAATTCAGCTTCCAAAGGAGGTATCATAACACAGTGATTATGAGTATGGATTCAGTCATGCTCAAAGTCTCAGCTCTAAATATTGGGTAAGCTACAGAAGCCTTCTGTGCCTCAGTTTTCTTATCAAAAAAGTGGGAATAACAGTATCAGTACTGATAGAGTTAGGACTGTTTTGCAGATTAAATAAGTTGTTATTTGTTCATGTTTTAAATGTGTTAAGTACTATACAAAAAATAAAGTGAAAAAATACACTGACAAGATCAAGTACGTCCTTTCTGAGGAAGAGCAGATGAATGAGTCTATTTATCGCCCTATGTCCTCAAAATCTTCCTCTCTGTCAATCCTCCCTTTAGCAATACTTTTGCAAATATGTTTTTTTTTTAATAAGTACCTCCAATTGAACAACTAGCTAGCTAAACAAAGAAATGATGCTTAAGTGAGAAAGAAGTACACAATAGATGGTAGGAGGCATGCAAAAGGAAATTAGAGAACAAAGTTAAAAGAATATGGTAATTTAAAAAAGAACTGGATAAACTAAGTTGAGTTCTGTTTGTAGAGAAACACTGTAATGAAAGAATGTAATGCCTGAAATGATTTAGATTTACTTTCAAACTTTGTTAACATGTTTTATTGTTTTCCATATGTAGAATCTGAAGCTGAAAAGTTAAATTACTCCATGGTAATTGACATGTTGAATGACTGTAATATTAGAATAAGAAACCATCTGGTGTTTTAACACTATTGGACATAGGAAAAAATATTATTTATTAAACTTGTGGAAAATCATTAAATGATTGGGACATATAATATTTTAGCTATTGATGGGGGAGGTGGTTGATAAAAGTTAAAGTGTAAATATACTGTTAAAGTAACCAGATTAGCCCAAGATGGAGTCACTCATGCTAGACCCCATGTCAGCAAACCAAAACTTAACAAAGTTTCTGTGCTTGGATCTCCCAGATAAAGCAGCCCTAGGTGAACCAATCAGTGCTTGCCTGTTCAGCACATGTTACCTGGCTCAGCTCCAAGATTTCCCTTTGCTCCATGTAAGGACGGTAAACCTGCTTTAACCACTCAGCAAATGCCCAGTATAACTTCTTTGTTCCTGCTCACTTTGATCTATAAAAATCTCACACCTTGTACAACTCTTCAGAGCTCCTTTCCATTTGCTATATTGGATGAATATTCATTAATTGCTGAATAAAAGTCTACTAGATCAATACATTGTCTGTGAAAAATTTTTTTTCATAGAGGCATGACAGGGAAACTTGGGTTAACTACTTATTTCTTATTTTCAGTTTCAAGTTTCTTTTGTTTTTAGGTACAGTCTTTCATTCACTTTGGCTAGAAAGTTCTCTTCTAGTTTACATTTGATTGATTTGTTTGTAAAACGGATGGAATTCGCAAATCAGTGGTAAATTGTGTACCGTATTTTCAATACATATGCTACAATACACTACGTATATGACAATGCAAACACTAATATTTAATTTTATCACCTATGCCACGTTATTCCTCAGCCACTCATCTATTTTTGTAGTCATTTTCAACAGATATTGTGAAGGAGCACATACATCCTGGGAGGGAGGGGAAACAGGCACTAGAGATCTACAAAGATGTGGTCCTTGCCCGTAGGGAGTTTTATATTCTAGACATTCAAAAAGGCATCACAACATTGTGTTACTGGAAAGAGAAAAAATAGAGTGCTTTGAGAGCACAGGAGGAGTTCACCTAATTCTGACTGAGAGTGAATGAAAGGTTTGTGAAGGGTTTTCCTGGAGAAGGTAGTATCTGCACTATGTTTTAAAACATTAGTAGAAGTTAGCCTGGGAAAGACCATGGAGAAGGATATTCGGAGCCAATGAAAGTGCCCAGGACAAAACACTAGGATGATGTGATTTGAGTGGGGGTGAGGGGATGTGGTGAGAAATCAGGTTGGAGAGGTCATGCTAAGTAGTCTGGATTTTAAGTTTGCAGTTGTCAAGGCAATGGGCACATTTCAGAGTAACCACCTGTTTTGTACTTTAGAAAGGAACTGTGTAAAGATAAGTTTGAAGGAAAGAGGTTTCCTTTAGTAATTTGGACAAGAAATGCTGAGGGCCTGAATTATGGCAATAATGACTCAGAAGGAGGAAACAGTGGAAGGCATTAAGGCAATCAAAATCATTAGACTTAGTAACTAGCGTGGGTTAAGTTTAACCCTTGCTTTCTGGCCTCCATTCCTGGAAAGGTGGTTATTCCAGTCACCATTAAAGGAAGTACAGAAGGAGAAAGAGGTTCTGAAATCCAGGTTTCAGAAATTGATTCTGGGGATAATCATGAAACATCTAAGAAGATGTTTTCGATATATATGTTTGGAATATGCAGTTTTAGGCTGTGGGTTTCCTTTGATTTTCTTATGGAAATAATTTTCTCATCTTATAAATTATAGGAAAAAAATCTCCCTGTTGTTTTATATTTTAGTGTTGGTGTTCCAATTATATTATGTTCTTCATTTTTCACTTGAAGAGAGAATGGGATTGCTTAAAGGAAAAACAAATTGGTTAACTGAGAAAGGATTTCACCCTATTGACTCATGATATGTCAATCATCATGGTTCTGAAATTGAGCTGGGAACTAGCAGCATTCCTCAGGCTAAAATCAGGTGCACCCTTGTGGCACATGAGAGGCATAGCCTTTTCAAACACTTGAAGTCCACTGAGTCATTTAAAATAATAAATGAAGAAGCTAAGCTTAAACAAAATGAAAACCAACTTAATGTTGCTAGTTTCAAACAAATTGGTGGTGCTGGGGTTTCGGGAGGGTGGGAGAAGGTATGAAGAGCCTTCAAATGGACAGAGCCATGTCCTGTAAGGCAACGTGCAGCTGGCCTTTGGAAAGCAGTGGTACAAAAGCTTACCCACTTCCATGCTCACCCATGCATTTCTGGCTTAACCTGTGTTAGTTTTCCCACAGTCTCCTGGGAATAGCAACCTTGCTTCAGGAGGACTAAGGGGGAAAGAGATGTGTTTGTTTGTTTGTTTGTTTTTCCCTACAGACAGAATAAGATTGAGACTCTAGTCCTAAAGCAGTGAGTCAACCAGTTACCTTGGCCAGAGAACTAGGAAATAACAGTTCCTGGAGAGTAAAGCTAAAGCCTAGGTGAGATATAGAACAAGTGAGAGTAAAGTGAAAGTCTAAGAGAGAGGCAGGGCCATCAGTGATTGCTGAATCATGCATGCATGGGGTAGCCCTTATTCAGCATTTATTCATTCATCCATTCATTCATGTAACAGACAACTGGTTGCAGACCACGTGCTCGCAAATGTGCAAGCAGATGGAATTTATTACAATAGTGGATAAGGCATACAACTCATGCCCTTGAGAGCTTTCCAACATTATTTACATATTACATATAAAGAGAACATTGAAACCTAGCACAGTATGAAAAATTTAAATAGCAGTAAAGTGTGGTGTCAAGACGTACTAGCAGCATACTCCCCACACCACCCCAAGATTTGTTAGATTTCAGGTGTGAGAAAAATGGAAAAGACACAAATAAGGATATGTCAAAAATAAAAATCATTGTATGACATTTTCTTCCTAAAAGCATAAAAGGACTCCCCCAAAGAGAGCAAAAAGGTATAAGATAGTAATCAGGAAGGACTAAAAGTCATTGGAAAATAAGGCATAAATATACATTATTTTTGGAAATACATATTTAAAATAAAATACAGGAAAACCTTGCAAGAATGTTGTGAAAATAAATTTCATAACATTTGAAAGCTCAAATGACTCAAAACCTGGGGTGGGAGAGGATGTCTCTTCTCTTATGAAGTTATTTAAAAAGAATTTGTGGGACTGGGAACCTCATACACTAGAGGTGACAGTATAAGTGCATATAATCTAATTATTATACTTGATGAATAAAGCCAAACAATTTGGCTTTATTCATCAAGTATAATAAAAATATGTATACCTTTAACCCAGCTATTGCATTTCAACTTTAAAAACATGGAAAGTAGACAAAGATGTTCATTCATTACAGTGTTGTGATAATCAACATAGCCAACAAAAATATCCAACAATAGGGAGGTAATTAAATAAATAATGGAATCACATGATAGGGAATTTTGATGTCTATAAAAAGCGGTAACACCATACAAAAACACAGTGAAATGCTAAATGAAAATTACTTAAATTTCTCTCTCGCTTAAGTGTGATTGTATATGTGTGTATAAACAAACACAGTTTACAGAGAAAGATAAGTAGTAATGCTTCAAAATGTCAGTTTGGGGCTGGCCAATCTGAGCTGAAGGATTATAAGTTATTATGTTTCTTATATCTTGTAATTTCTACATTTTGGGCAATAAGCGTATGCTAATTTTATATTAGAAAATATGGTTATATATTTAATAATTTGATCTTAAAACACCTTAGGTAAGTGTATCAGACAATAGATGGCAAAAGGTAGAAAGTCTTTGGGAAAAAACAATTAAAAATTGGAAAACAAATATACCAGCTTATGAGATTTTATAGGTGTTGACATAAAATAGCAATATAGGCTCTCCATTCAAAATTTTTAAAACGAAAAAGGCTACTGAACCATTTTATCACACAAAATCTGAAACTCTATTCAAAATGTTTTCAGTTTTGAAGATGTTAGCTGACTAAAATATATTGTTTTGCTTAAGAGTTACTCTGCTACAGGAGCCATTTGTTTTCCTTTGCTGCAAAGCCCCAGAAATATTTAACTCACATTTATACTTAAATATGAGGCTGAGATCGGTGTGTCTAACAAGAGTTATATGTGACTGCTAAAGACAGAAAGATGTTGATAACGTAACCTGCTTTTTCTACCTTCAGACATGTCTAACTACAGTCCAACTTGTCTCCTGCTTGATGAAGCATAAACCCACAGAGAAAAGCCACACTGGAGCTGGGAACTATTCCACCTTCAATGTCATTCAAAAGAAGCCTCAGAGAAAAGTCTGTGTTCTTTGGGCAGGAGGAACCTCCACTTTTATCTTCAGATTTATAAAAACATATTAGGCTGTACTGCTGGCCAACACAGTCCCCTTTTCAAAGGCAAAATGATTGTATTGCCTCTAACACGATGCTTACCTAAAACTATTTGTTGAAAGTGTCCTTAACATGTAAATTTAGAGTGTCCAGATGTAAATATGCACTGATTAACAGTTAATCTCAGTTCTGAGCTTCCCATGATACAAAAAATAGATCCTATTTTTGAGATGCATGAATGGGTTTGCCTGAGGTTTACATCTGGATACTAATTATTAACGCTCACTGTATTTCTTTTACATAAAAAATGATGGTGACCTTATGAAAATCCCTAGAGTTTAAGGGGGAAAAGTACTGGCCCTTAAATTTAAAAACCTGGGGAGTACTCTAGGTTACAGGCAAGTTTCCTGTCAGTACAACTAAAGTTTCAGTCTGGAGAGCGTAAAACCCTCATCCTGTTTGTCTGTCATGAAATCCTCCTCCAACATTGCCACATTCAGGCAACGTGAAGAAAGAGCTCAAGTATGTGGAGAAGTTATTGACTATATTATGGGATTACATGAATATATAAATCCTATGTGCATGCAAGTACACTTCATATATTTGTATATTTATTTATACACACATAACTAATGTATCTAATTTTATGCTCAGTTACAGTTGGGAGGACTAAGTAAATGAAATATTGTACATGTGTAGATAGATCTTCATGACAGGTAAATGTTATCAGATATGAAGTGATATATAGGAATAGGAAAATAGACTTTAACATATAAAAAAAGTAATTTAAAAAGACTTTGCTTTTCCATTTATATATAATTCAGGTTCTCTAACTAGGAAAACTATTAGATACCTAGAGTTTAAAATTTATCTTGAGTATAAGGTTTCTTACACTCTTGCTAGGAGTAGAGCCCGAGGGACAGCTCTAAAGTATATTCTACACCAGTGTCATTCAAAGCGCATTCTGAGAATGGTGCGCTATTGATCCACAATTGAGTAAATACAGAAATTGAGCGAGTGATTGAACACCTTTACAGCAATTCTGCAGGCTAATTTTGTTTCTGTTGGATCTAATAATAAAAAGTATCAAATAATCTACCACAGATTTAAATTTATTTTTAAAATGTCCTTCCCCACAAACTCCCCAGAGAATGTAAGCAGCACTGTTCTAGACCGTCTCACTGAGATTTCCAGAACGACTGATCCCCAACTGCCTTCAGCACTTATCTTCTCAGTATGGTACCTTTGTTGGCTTCCTAGCTTCCCTCTCACTTTCACACTTGTCTACAGAAGTTTCCTGAGGTTACCTTCCAAATAAACTGCCTGAATTCGTATTTTGTCTCAGAGTCTGCTTCTGATGTCAGAGAGTTTGTTTGGTCTACTCCTGTACCTCTGATATCTGTAACAATGCCCGACAAACAGTAGCTGTTCTATCAATCTTAATTAATTAGTTAATGTTTTTTATTACAGGTTGGGTAACCTTGGACAAATCGGTCTACTTCCCTGTCGCTCAAATTCTTCATGTACATATAAATAGTTCAGAATGGATAACCCCTAAGTACCTCTGGCTTCCAGCTCTATGGTTATATAATTTGTTTTGTGAAGGACTGTGGTAGACAATGCCCCAAATCCAAAGAAGAGGCAGATTTCAGTGAACTCAGGTAGGTGGAAGTGATATTGATGAGAATTAGGAAATATGGAGTATGCTTAGGATTGGGGTAGGCAGAGAGGAAGGGAGAATCCATTTGGAGACAAGTTGATGTTTAAGGGATGAGAAATCACAGACATGTTGAAAAGCCAGTGTGTAAACCAGGATTGACCTATAAAGCAAATGTGTTTAGGACAGTGGGAAATATCCTGGAAAAGCATTTAAGGACAGGATTAGTGGCTTCCTCTGCCTGACAAAAACTGGCAATATACAAGTATGTGTGTACAGAAAACATTATGAGTCTATAACTAATACTAAGGGAGGACAGCAAAAAAACTTAAATCTACCTCTAGATGCAATTCATTTCAGTAGAACATTCTAAGCACTAAGAGTCCATAGAGATAAGGACACAAGTTAACTACAACATTTGAGTGTTGCCTATGCTCCAGGCACTATACTAAGTGCTTTATACACAGAGTCTCATTGAATCCTCAAGACAACATATGAGGTAGTAAAGTTCTATCCTCATTCTGCTATGAGGAACTGAGGCATACCACAACCAACCTCATAGAATTTGAATCAAGTAATGTTTACTCCAGGCCTAGGGGGGTTCATGATCTTTAAACCAGAGCTGTCACATGCAACATGCATCCAGCACCTAAGAAGTCACATCTATCTTGAGGACTGAGGTGGACTTGTTCAATGGAGAGTAGAAGGCACATTATGGGTTACACAAGAGTGGAAGCACCTGAGAGATGTTAGGCAGATGTTTAGGGGAGAATGAGGAGCTCCCCAGATAATCTATATGAGAACGCATATCAGGGAATAATAGAAAGGAGGATCCAGCATAAAGGCAATTTAACTACACACCTAAACTGGCTTACCTTTCAGAAAAGGTGAGTATTGGTCTAAATGCTATTTTTAATTTTTTTTTAAATTGAAGTATAGTTGATTTACAATATCAGTTTCAGGTGTACAACATAGTGATTCGATATTTTTATAGATTATACTCCATTTAAAGTTATTACTAAAAAAATGGTTATATTCCCTGTGCTGTGCATTACATCCTTGTGGCTATATATTTTATACAGAGTAGTTTGTACCTCTTAGTCCCTCCTCTCTCTTGCTGTTTCCCCCTTCCCTCTCCCTACAGGTACCCACTAGTTTGTTCCCTATATCTGTGAGTTTGTTTCTGCTTTGTTATATTCATTCGTTTTATTTTTTAGACTCTACATATAAATGATAACATACAGTATTTGTCTTTGTCTTTGACTTATTGCACTAAGCATAACAAATGCTAGTATTAAAAACACTTTGGTAAAGTCATTAGCATTTTTGGAGCCCATTCTTCATTTTCTATATCGATCACTGTATGAGATGATTTCATCTTCATTTTATTTAATCTTAAATCCCTCTAATGAGTCGGCATTTTTATTCCCACTTCCAGATAAAGCACATGAATAACTTGAGACAAATTGTTGGTATCGATTAACAGTCTCAACCCTTCACTGACTCATTTCCAGTTTATATCGTACTGTCTTGCACTTGTGAAAATGTATTTGTTTCCCCCAAATGGAGTGACGGCATATTGAGAGGAGGGAACCTGTGTTATCCATCTTTTTGTCTCCAGTATCTACTATGATTTAGTACATAGTAAGGATGTAGTAGGTGCAAAATAAATATTTTAAAATATTAAATATATATTAAATATTATATATATCAAATATTATATATTTTAAATATTTTAAAGTGATACCCAGGGTTTCTTTTTTTAATACCCTTCTCCAAAACTGAAAGTCCTTTTAAAGAATTTCAGGGAGGGAATCAAGGTTCTTCATACACTAAAGTAAGTCCTTGAATCACAAAGACTTCCTTCTTTAAAATGTAAAGCAAAACAAAACATTTGTCAAGAAAAGTCTTCTTTAAACAAAGAAAACTAAAAAGCAAACCAGACAGTGTTAGTCTCCATCTCATCTACAAGTTTCTTCTCATCTCCTCAACCTGTGAAAGTTGGGGTGCCCCATGGTTCCATCCTCAGATATTATTCAGGCTCATGGCTGGATCATGGGCCAAGAATATGCTGATCATTCCTAAATTTCTATTGCTAATCTTAACTTCTCTCCTAAACTCAAGATGCAAATATCCAGCTTCATACTCAACATCTCCAACTGGATTGATAGTAAAGTCCTGAAAATCAGTGTGGCCAGAGGTCCTGACCTGACCTGCATACAAACATGAGCATGTTACAGTCTACAGCATGTTACATGAGCATCCTACAGTCTTTCCCATTTCAGCTTTGTGACCATTCCACCCTTTCAGTTGCTCAGACCAAAAACTTTCTACTGTAATCAACTAAATTCTTTTCTTTCAATCGCAATTTAAATCCACTTACAAATCCTGTTGGATCTAATTTTAAAATGTATTTGGAATGTGAACCTCCTCCTCCAACAGTACTACTCTGATGTAATGGATCACTATCTTGGACTTGGGTTTCTACAGTAGCCTCATAATTTGTCTCTCAGCTGCTATTCTTCTTGCCCAGCTCGTGTCTTCTCTAATAAGTAGCCAGAGTGATCCTCTTAAAAATCTATCATATCATATCATTCTTCTATCCCAAGCTATCTAATAATTTCCCTATTCATTCAAAGTTAAAGCCTGAGCCCTTAAAATGCCTCTATTTTTTGTCCTCCTCGTTTTCACCCCCTTAACTTCATCACCTTCTTGCTCTTGCAACACCACTCACTCAGACCGCTTCACCATTCTTTAAACACAGGTATGCTCCCAGCTCAGGGTACTGCTTGACACAGACCGTGGTAATTATTCAGTCTATGTTCAAAAATCGCCTATCAGAAGAGCCTTCACATACCATCTTATATGAAAAATTATCCCACACCTTTTCCTCATTACCTCATCCATCCCCAAATGTCTGCTTGATTTTTTTCATAACTTTAAAAAAATAATTTTGCACCATCTGACATATATTTACTCATGTATTTATTTATTGTCTATATTCTCCACTAGAATGTAAATACTATAAAATCAGGAAATTGTTTTATTCACTGCCCCTCTCCCCACCAGCAACTAGAACAGTGCCCGGAACACAATAAGTTCTTCAAAATACATTTTAAATGAATAAATAAATAAATGAAGGGGAGATATTATATGACTGTCTCCTGCAGTTATTATCCAAATAATGTACTACTAGTGGTATAAATCAGTTTTCCATGCAGCATTAACCTGTTTGCACACATATTATGATTTTATAATAAAGGAGAAGAAATTTTAAAAGAATAGTGCATGATCATCTATGCTGGGGAATTACACAGTCTTAGAGAGAGAGAATGACAGAGAGAGAGAATTAGAAATGAAAGTTTCACTTAGCTTAAGCTTTAAGGGAATAATCCTACATTGTTTAAATGGTGACTCCAGCTAAACTTTATTCTTGTACAATAATGGCAGCTTCTTAAATTTTAAGTCTGTTGCCCATATTAACATGATTGAGGGAAAAACTTCATTATTAAATGAGTTGATGCTTTTAATATTATGACTATTTCAGAGTTACAAGGATGTGATCCCTTAAATAGAAAAATATCTTAACAAACTACACAAGATTTTTGAATGCATATGCAGTAATAATATTGTGAATACTCACTGACTGAATCGTAATTATTAATGCCCTGGCTTTTAAAAAACTCATCTAATCTGCATAATAAATGCTTGATTAATAATGAGCCTACCTCTGTAAAAGTTAACCTAATTACAACACAATATTTATAAGGGCAAATGTGTCTTAAATGTGTCTTAAAATATTCAAAGAGAGATTTCTACTTGGATATTTTTCTTGCCACATCGTTTCTAAGTTGCTGTAGCCTACCTTTCATTACAAGTTGATGTGACAGATTGCTGTAATTTTTGGATTGCTAAATACTTCTGTCAAGCCCCTTAAGGCATTTTCAGAATTTAGTTCTTGGAGTTTTGGGGATAATTTCCAGGCTCTCCTTTTTGGTGGAGATGAGGTAAGCAACAGCTTGAAACTATGATTCATTTCTGTTGGAGTTTCTGTCAGATACTTGCAGGAAAAAGAAAATGACTAATCACCTACTAAAAATGGCAGCAGATGCCATAAGCAAAATTTCATTCAACCTGTTAACTTTGGTTTCAATGTAAGAATTATTTAATTAAAAGTCTTAGTTTTTAAATATCATTTTTTAAAAATAACGTCTGCTTCTAAAATATGAGGTAATGAAATTTACTTTCAATATTTTAACAAAGTTCTTTACAACGACCTTTCTCTGCACTTCAGTTTATACACATCAACATGCATGTATGTATAGAATATACTTTACAGTATCATGAGGACATACATACATGTGCTCCAAGACAGGGCTATTAGCATTTAATATTTCTATCTTTTAAGAAGTCTTAATGGTATAATGTTTACCACATTTGGTTTATATGAAATAGTGATTAATGTTTCATAAAATATTTTTCTATCTTTTGTATTCTAAATACATTTTTGTTCAATGTTCCTGTGACTTTATATCTGAAAAAATCAGGTCCAAGAAATAGCTGATCAATTTTGTGATTCAAAGCAGTATACTGATAAAATAGAAGAATTCAAAACTTTTTCTAAACCAAACAGTGACCTAAGGAGGGTTTGTTTTTTTTTTTTTTTTTTCACGAAGTACTTTTGGGAATTTTGCCACCAGTTCTTGAAGTAGGTAGTATAGTGTGGAATGTGGTAAGGACGGAAGAGAGCTAGATCCTGAAGGAGAAGAGAGGAGGGAGATAATGTCGAGATTGTTTCTTAACTACTCCCTGTGCCAGAGGAAGGAGACTACAACAGTACATGAGGAGTTGATGTCTATGTAGGATATTCATAAAGACCATCATCGGTTTGGGCCTGAAAGCAGGGCTAATGCTAGAGTGTCTATTTCCCAGCTTCTGATCATTACACAAGCAAAAGGGCCCATATAGAGGAAGAACTGTGTTGTCGTTGAGAAAAATCCTCCAGAGATAATACTTTCATACCTACCATTACATCTGCTATTAAAACAGTTCTGTGAGCTTACATGTCTCCATTTCACAGAAAGGAAACCAAGCCTCAGAAAGGATAATTTGACAAGGGACACATAACTAATAAGAGGCAGAGCCAGAATCTACCCAGGGCTACTGATATTTAATTCAATTGTCGTTCTACTACACATGCTTAAACATGCATCCCTGACATTTTGTAGTTGGCAAATATCAAGTTCACAAAAGTCAGGTGACTTTCCAAACATCAAATTCTAAGCAGGATAGTATTCTCTTATGATTTTCAATCCAGTGATATATACATGACTTCCAAAAGTCTCTTGGTCTTTTTGAGTCACATTGTATTTGGAAAGTAAGAGATATAGACCAAGTGATTTCCGAGGTCTCTTCCAGCCCTAAAATGCATAGGTTTTTGATTCTATCATACGTTGGCTATGACTAAAATCATAAACTGATTGATATCATCAGAAACAATTCCAAATTGACTTGGACAATGTTAAATATCACAGATATGTTGATAAGAGCATTATTTCAGTGCAAACAAAAAACTACTGACTTGGGGAATATATACTGGATAGGAGCAAACCGAAATGGTGCCAAGAAGAGCTAATATAAATGTTAACCACGATTCAGAAAAAAATACACAAGTAATGACTTTTGTAATAATTAAAATGCATGCAGTGATTTTTTTTTTTTTGCTTGGAACAGTAATTAATAATTCTTTTTCTTCTGTCTTTGATGACCAATTCACTTAAAACTCAGAAGGCAAATTAGTGAACATTTTACACTTATTATGAACCAAATTTTAGCTGCAAATCTCCTAGGAAGTGATGACAAAATACATTAAACAGACCTATATTAAGTTATTCAAATGTGACAAAGTAAAAACCAACCTTCTATTCAACTGATATAACAAAATGAATTTACAAATGAAATGATAGAGCATATAATTCCATTCAGAGCACAGAAATCAAATTTTTAAAAAATCACCCCTCTGAATCTTGAAAACATAAGACAACTTTCTGATGGTAAAGCTCTAGTTCTGTTAATTGAACCACTATTTTGGAAACTAGCTTTATATTTATTTATAAACACACATATATTAATTGAGGTTTTTTCCTTTGAAATACATCTTGCCACAAGATGGAGTACACCCCTTTCAACAATTTCCAGGAACACTATGGTAAAACCTGATGCATTAACAATATTTGTTTTAGCTATTTTACGGCTAATATAACACAATTAACACATGAAAAAGCTAAATGAGATTTATTACCAAATACATTAATCAATTACATAACTAATTGATACTTTCAGTCTTTATTTTTAAGATGTATTTTTAAATTATTTTATTTTGGTTGAAACGAATGTGTTTATTTGGGAGACCACTGATGACACAACATCTCAATGACGCTGTTGGAGATGAAGATTTTCATCAGGGTGCTCTGACTCCCATCCCTTCCTTAGAAATAGATAAGAACCATCTTATTTCAAGCAGATTCTAAAAAGTGGGGATCATAGCAGCTTTGCGTTTTCCATCCACTTTTTCAACAAATCCATAAGAATACTTGTTACATAAAAGGTTTAACCTTAGACAGCATCTCCTCAAAATTGCTTACTGTAAAGTAAAATCAAAACACACAGACTATAACTACCTTTTGGGACTCATCCAGAACTTACTGCTTAGTGAAGCCTTTCTGACTCCCCTACTGGAATTAGATCTCTCTTCTCTCTGCACCCAGAGAGCATTTCATCCATATACACATATATTGTTTGATTCAGGGCATGCCCTCTGGGGTTATTATTGTAGAGAGGAATCCCTGACATCATGTTTAACAACTGTCCCTCTCTTCTTTCAAAACTTCCCCTAATCAGAGCATCCCCCTGGCCAAAATGTCTTAGGTCACCACTCATATATTTATTGATTGAACTCTGAGCTGCAATGAATTTATAATGACTTCCATAAAAGCAAAAGACTCCTACCGTTCCCTAATTACTTGATTATATTCACTTGTTGTTGTCTCAACTACATGAACATTCTTGGAACTGCTATACAATTTACATTTTAAGATCATGTCTAATATTTTTCCTTTGTTTCTTTCATCAGTTGCATTACTGCAATCAGGTATAGGTCAAAATTTCCTACAAGAGTACAAAATTAATGACAGAAAGAGTTCATAATGAGTCAACAACATGTATTGCAGAATAAAGAGAGCTTTTGATGTGTGGAGCATTTTTCCTTGCTGACCTAGAATTGGAGTTCAGTTTGATGCATTAACCCATGGTAGGTAAGAAGAGGATATGAATACTGTACACTCAGATCACAGGCAAAATAAATACTAACTAAGCAAAATATTTAAGACAAAATGGAGAAGCAATGAGTTAGTCCTGCAAGTGACCATATGCAATTAAAGCACTTACACTTCACAATAATAATGTGTTTATGTATTTATCTACTACTTGAGGGCAAGGACTATGTTCAGTCATCTATATAGTCTCAGTTCCACTCAGGCCCCAGGACTGTACTTGGCGCATAATATGGAAGGCATTCAATGCCTACTGAGTGGGTACATATCCTACTGATCAGATCATTCTCATACATCCTCATGGGATAATTCATACTAGAATTAATAACTCACAGTTGCCTTACATACTGAAAATATTTTTTAATTGAACTAGAATAAAAGTTTAGTCTTTATATAATTAAGGTGATATAAACATATATAATAACATAATAATTTGAAAGAATTTTATTCTACAGTGTTCTGGGCCTAATCAAAGATTTGTGAGGGAAAAATAAAAATAGAAGAGAACAGATTCAAATCTAAAGCTTATACTAGTTGGGGGAGTTAAAGAAAAGTTAGAAAATATCATAACATTCAAAGTGACCAAAAAATGTAAATGCTAGGATCCATAAACAAGTGTAGGCAATAATCAACCTTGAGTCTTTACACCATTGTATCAGTGCTTCTGTTACAGCACTTGCTACTGTTATGAAATTGTCTATGTCCATGTAATTCCGATCCCTGCTACTTTCTGCAGGACAACAATTACAAGACACACAGCTGGTGTTTAAAAATGTTTATGAAATGAGTGACTGACTGCATGCATGCACGCACGAATGAACAGTTGTCAGCGAAATGTAGAAAGACATCTCCTAGATGAAGGGTAATTCAGTCATCAAGGCCTTACCAACTGCAGCAGCTAGGGTGACATACCAGAAACACCAGCTTTCAGATGTTACCAAGCAGTGTGAATTTAAATTTTATTTATTATAAAATGAAAAGTCAGAAAATAAAATAATGGAATAAAGGGCTGTTAAGATGGTCTTTGTTTTGTTATTGTATTATTTTTCTTTGGGGAATTTTCTCTTGCTGTTCTTCTATTGCATGAAGTAATAACTAGTAGGGCTCTGACTCCTAGAAAAAAGCAGTCAGGACAGTCTTTTAATTAGTTGGAAAGAGAGATGGAAAGAGAGATGGAAGAGAGATGGAAAGAAGAGAGATGGAAAGACTACCAGATCTTCAGAAATAAAGAGCTCAAGGCATTTGACCTTGAGGTAACCAAAGCATCCACTATTTGGCCAGAAAGCATTCTGTACTTGATGCTAAAACTTAGAGGCAATAAAAGAAAAGCAAGTTATGGTTAATAAAGAAACAGCTTAATACTTTCGGTATTAATTTCTTTACTTCTTTCTTTAAGGTAAAATTTTAAAATAATGGGCCATCAATGTTTTATAATCTTGGTTGTTTTCTTAAAGACATAAACAATGGGGGCACTTGGATGTTTTTATTTTTAAATTAGCCAAGTAATTATTTTTAAGTCAAAGGAAAAGCAGGAGACAATTAGAAGGAAAAGGTAGGGACATATGACAAAGGTCTTACAGTTAGTTCTTGACTGGTGTCTGGGAACCCTGTGGGACAATGAGAAGGTCAAGGTTGCATCTGGAATGCCACAACAGGAAGAGAATTTTCTGGGAATATAGAATGGTCATATGCAAGATTACTGAATAATGAAGACTGACACTAAAATTAATTTTCATCATTTTAGTTATCTAAGTTCATCTCTTCAGCATTTACAGTATGTCAGACATCACTCAAATGGTCAAATATTTAAGTTATGCCATTCAATATCACAGGCTGACACCTCCAGCTGTTCAATAATCAGGTTGAAAGAAGTACAGAGATAAGTTACTAGGAGTGAAAATTAGATGACTTCTAAAATTTGATACTGAAATCTCACCCAATAAGTACCAAATAGAATATTTAAAGTTTCAAAATAAAAATAATACATTTTTGAATGTATAATTTTTAAGAAAATGATGACATAGTAAAAAAAAAAAAAAAAAAGAAAAATAACAAATAATTAGTAAGTTACAAGGGCTTATTTTTGGCTGTATGTTTATAATTGACATATTACACTACATTATTTTACTAAATATTTTACATATACAAAAGGCTTAAAAGAATTATATAATAAATACTAACTTAAGAAATGTCATTTCCAGTTGCATGATCACACTCCTCTCTCCCCAAAGAAAACTATCTTGAATTTGATATTATTCCCATGCATGAATTTATGCTTTTACACATATATAGCATATATCTATGCAATACTGCTTGGATATAGTAAAACATTATATAAATATATCATGCTGCATGCATCCTTCTGCATAGTTTTTTTTTTCTTTCAATCTTATGTTTGTAAGATTCGTCCATGCTAACACCAAAACATTTACCTCATACATTTTCTTTGCTGCTCTATGAGTATACTACAATTTACCTACATAGCTAGAAAGGGACATCTATGTTTTCCTTTTTTTCCCCATTATAAACTATACTGTCAAGAACATTCTTGCACACATCTCATTGTTAATATGTGGACAAGTCTCTCTGGGGTGTACAACTAGGAAGAGCATTGGTGGATTATAGATCATGTGTATCTTCAGCTTTGTAGATAACATCAAGTGGGTGTCCCAATTTACCAAAAGGGATAAGATTTTCTGTGGTCTCCCCAGTACTCCATTTAGTAGGTCTTCAACGTATTTCAGTTGTTCTCTAGGTTCTCATTCTCTGCATCAGAGTCTTTCCCAGAGTGACACATGACAGGTAATAACTATGCTTCAAAAACTGAACATCACTCCCCAGATTCAAGAAAAACCAAGGAATTTTCCTATCCCTCATCCTTAAAATGCTCAGAGGCAAAAGGAGCAAGAGTCCCAAACAACAACCAAAATATATAAGCTATCATACAGTAGTTAAAATGAAAATAATTGCTATTATTTACTCTGAAGCAATTATTTTCCAAGCACAGTAGTAGGTACCTAATGTGCATTATCTTACCATATCCTTTGAATAAGATTGGCAATGCAGTTGTTGTTATCCTTGCTTTGTATAAGAAAAAATTCAGAAGTTGAATCACAAGTTCAGTTACTTATCCAAGACAACATAGCTAGAGTAAATGACAATCAGCATTCAGCTGACTTAGTCACACTCCAAACCCAGTTTTCTCTATTCTACCCTGCAGTAGGCTTCAAGTTAGAACTCACAGCATTCATTCACCACAACAATCTATAAAGCACTGCGAAGAGCAAGTAGATTTAATTAACTTCACTTAAAATTTAGGAACCTGTACACACACATGAGATTCTCCAACTGCCTGTTGCTTTATTTTGGTGGTAAAATTTCACTACTCAAAACTTCCAGAAGAAGATAAGGGGTCATTAAATAAGAATTCAAATATGCTTAGTCAATTGTACTAAAAAGTCACAATACTGCTAAAAGCCGCAGCAGAAAGTAAATGATTACTTAAGATGAATTTGGGTCATTATCTGTGGAATTAACTTATTTATAACATCCCTCTACCACACTTACTTAGATGACTCAACTGCTCAGTCAGCACCTTAAGCCTTGCTTAGTGTTAAACGGAAAAGGAATTCTGAGCCTCTAAAGGAGAAGGAATCTAAAAGAATTAAAATCATTCCAATTCAAACTCTATTCTGCCAGATGGCATCAGCCCTACAAAGAATTTTAAGAAATGGGGCACACAGGCAAAGAGGGTCAAGGGAACTTCCTAAGAACACGTAGAGACATCAACAATCACAGCACAGGAGAGTCTGCCTTCTTAGGAATGACAACGGGAGAAAATCGGGGCAATCAGAAGAATGATACCAACAGAGAATAAAGGCAAAAATCTGAAGAGCTTGAAAAAGGATGGAAAACATATATTTTCATTTTGAGGGTGGGGAAGACATGTTCACTTGATGACCAAAAGTAGCACTCTCAAATTCAGCTTTTTTCAATATATTAGTTAAAATGTAACTGTTTGTCATATGCTGGGCCTCATACTCTATAACAAGGTAAGAAATAACAGGACACCGAAGTCTATCAAAGTAAAAAGCCTGGAAAATAGAAAATTCAAGGGGTGTGAAATGAGCTGTTTTCAAATATAAAAGTTTTTATTATTTTCACTTTTTTCCTCTTTGATTTCTTTTTTTTCAATTTATTATTATTATTTTTTACTATACCATGTGAGAAAGCTAGGCTCAATGGATCTACCTTGCAGGGGGACATATTTTGGTCCAGTGCCATATCCCCCACCCACCCACCAAAATGCTAATAGACAAAGGTCTTAAAGAACACAGTTGCATCCAAATGTCATGGAAGGTGTGAAACACAGCGGAAGTTTTCACTTTGTCAAGGATTTCACTCACAGGCAGCTATATAACATGGTGATTCACAGAGCTTTAGAGTTCAATGGGCTCAGATTCAGTTCAATCTCTTACCATCTATGAGACTTTGGGCAAACTATTTAGACTCTTTACACCTCACATTCCTTATCTGTAAAATGAGGATAATAAAAGCATCTACCTGAGAGACCCATTATAAGGATTAAAGGATTTAAAGAAGTGCCAGCCAAATAATACATTTTAGAAACAATAATATTTTTAATTTTATTTTATAAATCATAATTAAAATAATAACATTCATAATGATGATGATAACTAAATGGTAATTGGAAAAAATGGCCTAAGTCCTCTTTCTCATTCCATGAATTAGTGGTATAAATTTAAATTTGCTATCTCCTTCCTACTTATTACCAAGAATATAACAGCAGATATCCTGCATGGGACCTGAACTAGGAAGTTACGCAGAGGGATCAATTGTGGGCTTGATTTCACTCCTTCATTATCAATCATTAAGCCAGGAAAATTATAACTTTTTTGCCCATTTTTATTGAGTTTCTGTAATGGCAACAGATTTCCAAATAATGATAAAACAATGAAAAGGTGGTGTTGGATGTATAGCTATAACAAAATTCTCTCTTACACATTGACTATTTCAATAACTTTTAATTGTATTAGACATTTTCATACATCAAGAAAAAAGGCATTTTATATTCTTTTTACTGTTTTTATCTCAATAATTCTAAATAATTGATTCACAATAGACACTGTTATGGACTGAATGTTTATGCCCCCCCCAACCAGATTAATATGTTGAAGTGGATTAATATGTAGGAGGTGGGGGCTTAGGGAAATAATCAGTTTTAGATAAGGTCATAAGTGTGAAGCCCCATGATGGAATTAGTGTTCATATGAGAGGAGGAAGAGACACTAAAACTTCCTCTCTCTGCCATGAGAGGGTACAGCGAGAAGGCAGCTGTTTGCCAGCTGGGAAGAGGACCCTATCTCCTAGGACCCTACTACCTTTTGCTAGTTCCACCATCAGCACCTATAAACAAACACCTTATGGTCTGCTAAAATGAGCCTCAAAAAGCTGATCTGAGCAATCAACATAATTGTAGGAACTGAAATGTGCTTAAAATCTGAGTTAGTGCTGTCAGTGAATGTGCTTGAATGCAAACAAAAACCTATGCATACCAATACTGTTTCATCATTCTGATCGGCAGAAATCATTTTTTTCAAGGCTCAGCCTAATCTAAAATGTGTTGCTTGAAATTCTGAACCAGTATAAATCATGCTAAAGTAGCTAATAAAGTAGCCTAAATTCAAGAAAGTAAACTATGATAAATATAAAAATAAAAATGTAATTGCTATACTTTAATTTGCCAACGGTTCAGTCAAAATCCTTGTAACAATGACAGTGGCTATGACTTAGTTCTCTCTGGGAGTAACACATGTCTGGGGAACCTACAAATAGCTATGAAGTTTTACAAGTATCTAAAGGTTTCCAGGCAACCAGGAGCACTCCACAGATATTCATGTTACAAAGGAAGAAAATATGCATGTATTTTGAATTTCTAAGAAGAACCAGTGAACTACTTTAGGCTACTTATTCTTTCATGAGGATCCCTTTAATGTGAGATGATGTTTCCTGAGTAAACAGTACTGAAGTGATCTTGATTTTGATAAGAAGAACTCTGGTAGCCATCATACCCTACCCCTCGCTGTATGTATACATGTGTGGGGGGGAGGGGGGAGGGAGGGAGGGAAGGAGGGAGAGGGGGAGAGAGAGAGAAAGAGAGAGAAAGAGAGAGAAAGAGAGAGAAAGAGAGAGAGAGAGAGAGTTTTATCTATCTATATTTAACAGAGGTCAGAAGTTATCACAACTCACTAAGTATCATTTATTTACTTAGATAGTTATTCACTTAACATTTATTTAGGGCCTGTCTTATTCCTGGCACTGAGCTAGTTGCTGGAATTGTAAGACAAATAAGAGATCACACTTCCTAAAGGGGAATAAATGTACAAATTAACCAATTAAACTACAACTTGGTCAGTGCATAAATGGTAGTATATTTTATGTGATACACATCATAAAAGGAAAATAATATCTGGTGTACCAGAGAAGGCACCCCAGAAAAAAGTAATATTAAAAATAATTCTTAAAGAGTAAACTTGTCCAGCAGAACACAGAGGGTAGTCTTTTCTAGACAAAGGAATAGCATGGTGAATACTGGTGAACAGCGCCTATGAAAATAAAGTTATATATTTTTAATCATTCACTTAACCAAGTGGCATTTAAAAGTAGACTTTTAGGAGGAAACTTACACAAGAATCTTAGATAGCCTCATACACCAGAGGGCAGACAGCAGAAGCAAGAAGAACTACAATCCTGCAGCCTGTAGAACAAAAACCATATTCACAGAAAGACAGACAAGATGAAAAGGCAGAGGGCTAGGTACCAGATGAAGGAACAAGATAAAACCCCAGAAAAACAACTAAATGAAGTGGAGCTAGGCAAACTTCCAGAAAAAGAATTCAGAATAATGATAGTGAAGATGATCCAGGACCTCGGGAAAAAAATGGAGGCAAAGATTGAGAAGATGCAAGAAATGTTTTAAAAAGACCTATAAGAATTAAAGAACAAACAAACAGAGATGAACAATACAATAACTGAAATGAAAACTACACTAGAAGGAATCAATAGCAGAATAACTGAGGCAGAAGAAAGGATAAGTGACCTGGAAGACAGAATGGTGGAATTCACTGCTGCGGAACAGAATAAAGAAAAAAGAATGAAAAGAAGTGAAGACAGCCTAAGAGATCTCTGGGACAACATTAAACGCAACAACATTTGCATTACAGGGGACCCAGAAGGAGAAGAGAGAGAGAAAGGACCAGAGAAAATATTTGAAGAGATTTTAGTCGAACACTTCCCTAACATGGAAAAGGAAATACCCACCCAAGTCCAGGAAGTACAGTGAGTCCCATACAGGATAAACCCAAGGAGAAACATGGCGAGACACATAGTAATCAAATTGGCAAAAATTAAAGACAAAGAAAAATTATTGAAAGCAGCAATGGAAAAATGACAAATAACATAAAAGGGAACTCCCATAAGGTTAACAGCTGATTTCTCAGCAGAAAGTCTACAAGCCAGAAGGGAGTGGCATGATATACTTAAAGTGATGAAAGGGAAGAAACTACAACAAAGATTACTCTACCCAGCAAGGATCTCATTCAGATTCGATGGAGAAATCAAAAGCTTTACAGACAAGCAAAACCTAAGAGAATTCAGCACCACCAAACCAGCTCTACAACAAATGCTAAAGGAACTTCTCTAGGCAGGAAACACAAGAGAAGAAAAGGACCTACAAAAACAAACCCAAAACAATTAAGAAAATGTTCATAGGAACATACATATCGATAATTACCTTAAACGTGAATGGATTAAATTCTCCGACCAAAAGACACAGTCTTGCTGAATGGATAAAAAAACAAGACCCGTATATATGCTGTCTTCATGAGACCCACTTCAGACCTAGGGACACATACAGACTGAAAGGGAGAGGATGGAAAAAGAAATTCCATGCAAATGGAAATCAAAAGAGCTGGAGTAGCAATATTCATATCAGATAAAATAGATTTTAAAATAAAGAATGTTACAAGAGACAAGGAAGGACACTACATAATGATCAAGGGATCAATCCAAGAAGAAGATAAAACAATTTTAAATATATATGCACCCAACATAGGAGCACCTCAATACATAAGGCAACTGCTAACAGCTATAAAAGAGGAAATCGACAGTAACACAATAATAGTGGGGGACTTTAAAACCTCACTTACACTAATGGACAGATCTTCCAAAATGAAAATGAATAAGGAAACAGAGGCTTTAAATGACACAGTAGAACACATAGATTTAATTGATATTTATAGGACATTCTATCCAAAAACAGCAGATTACACTTTCTTCTCAAGTGCACACAGAACATTCTCCAGGACAGATCATATCTTGGGTCACAAATCAAGCCTCAGTAAATTTAAGAAAACTGAAATCATATCAAGCATCTTTTCTGACCACAACTCTATGAGATTAGAAATGAATTACAGGGAAAAAAACGTAAAAAACACAAACACATGGAGGCTAAACAATACGTTACTAAATAACCAAGAGATCACTGAAGAAAGCAAAGGGAAAATCAAAGAATACCTGGAGACAAATGACAATGAAAACACGACGATCCAAAACCTATGGGATGCAGCAAAAGCAGATCTAAGAGGGAAGTTTATAGCTACACAAGCCTACCTCAAGAAACAAGAAAAACCTTAATTAAACAATCTAACCTTACACCTAAAGGAACTAGAGAAAGAAGAACAAACAGAACCCAAAGTTAGCAGAAGGAAAGCAATCATAAAGATCAGAGCAGAAATAAATGAAATAGAATCAAAGAAAACAATAGCAAAGATCAATAAAACTAAAAGCTGGTTCTTTGAGAAGATAAACAAAATTGATAAACCATTAGCCAGACTCCTCAAGAAAAAGAGGGAGAGGACTCAAATCAATAAAATTAGAAATGAAAAAGGATAAGTTACAACAGACACCACAGAAATACAAATCAACCGAAAAGACTACTACAAGCAACCCTATGCCAATAAAATGGACAACCTGGAAGAAATGGACAAATTCTTAGAAAGGTATAACCTTCCAAGACTGAACCAGGAAGAAACAGAAAATATGAACAGACCAATCACAACGAATGAAATTGAAACTCTGATTAAAAATCTTCCAACAAACAAAAGTCCAGGACCAGATGGCTTCACAGGTGAATTCTATCAAACATTTAGAGAACAGCTAACACCCATCCTTCTCAAACTCTTCCAAAAATTGCAGAGGAAGGAACACTCCCAAACTCATTCTATGAGGCCACCATCACCCTGATACCAAAACCAGACAAAGATACTACATAAAAAGAAAATTGCAGACCAATATAACTGATGAATATAGATGAAAAAATCCTCAACAAAATACTAGCAAAGAGAATCCAACACACATTAAAAGGATCATACACCATGATCCAGTGGGATTTATCTCAGGGAGGCAAGGATTCTTCAATATACGCAAATCAATCAATGTGATACACCATATTAACAAACTGAAGAATAAAAACCATATGATCATCTCAATAGATGCAGAAAAAGCTTTTGACAACATTCAATACCCATTTATGATAAAAACTCTCCAGAAAGTGGGCATAGAGGGAATATACCTCAACATAATAAAGGCCATATATGACAGACCCACAGCAAACATCATTCTTAATGGTGAAAAACTGAAAGCATTTCCTCTAAGATCAGGAACAAGACAAAGATGTCCACTCTCACCACTATTATTCAACATAGTTTTGAAAGTCCTAGCCACGGCAATCAGAGAAGAAAAAGAAATAAAAGGAATACAAATTGGAAAAGAAGAAGTAAAACTGTCACTGTTTGCAGATGACATGATACTATACATAGAGAATCCTACAGATGCCACCAGAAAACTACTAGAGCTAATCAATGAATTTGGTAAAGTTGCAGGATACAAAATTAATGCACAGAAATCTCTTGCATTCCTATACACTAATGATGAAAAATCTGAAAGAGAAATTATGGAAACACTCCCATTTACCAGTGCAACAAAAAGAATAAAATACCTAGGAATAAACCTACCTAGGGAACAAAAGACCTGTATGCAGAAAACTATAAGACACTGATGAAAGAAATTAAAGATGATACCAACAGATAGAGAGATATACCATGTTCTTGGATTGGAAGAATCAACATTGTGAAAATGACTATACTACCCAAAGCAATCTACAGATTCAATGCAATCCCTATCAAATTACCAATGGCATTTTTTACAGAACTAGAACAAAAAATCTTAAAATTTGTATGGAGACACAAAAGACCCCGAATAGCCAATGTAGTCCTGAGGGAAAAAAGTGGAGCTGGAGGAATCAGACTCCCTGACTTCAGACTATACTACAAAGCTACAGTAATCAAGACAATATGGTACTGGCACAAAAACAGAAACATAGATCAATGCAACAAGATAGAAAACCCAGAGGTAAACCCACGCACCTATGGTCAACTAATCTATGACCAAGGAGGCAAGGATATACAATGGAGAAAAGACAGTCTCTTCAATAAGTGGTGCTGGGAAAAGGGGACAGAGGATTAACAAAGGATTAATCTCCAAAATATATAAACAGCTCATGCAGTTCAATATTAAAGAAACAAACAACACAATCCAAAATTGGGCAGAAGACCTAAATAGACATTTCTCCAAAGAAGACATACAGATGGCCAAGAAACACATCAAAACCTTCTCAACATCACTAATTATTAGAGAAATGCAAATCAAAACAACAATGAGGTATCACCTCACACCGGTTAGAATGGGCATCATCAGAAAATCTACAAACAACAAATGCTGGAGAGGGTGTGGAGAAAAGGGAACCCTCTTGCACTGTTGGTGGGAATGTAAATTGATACAGCCACTATGGAAAACAGTATGGAGGTTCCTTAAAAAACTAAAAATAGAATTACCATATGACCCAGCAATCCCACTACTGCGCATATACCCAGAGAAAACCATAATTCAAAAAGACACATGCACCCCGATGTTCATTGCAGCACTATTCACAATAGCCAGGTCATGGAAGCAACCTAAATGCCCATCGACAGACGAATGGATAAAGAAGAAGTGGTACATATATACAATGGAATATTACTCAGCCATAAAAAGGGACGAAATTTTGTCATCTGTTGAGACGTGGATGGATCTAGAGACTGTCATACAGAGTGATAAGTCAGAAAGAGAAAAACAAATATTGTATATCAACGCATGTATGTGGAACCTAGAAAAATGGTACAGATGAGCCGGTTTGCAGGGCAGAAGTTGAGACACAGACGTAGAGAAGAAACATATGGACACCAAAGGGGGAAAGCCGCGGGGGGTTGGGGATCGTGGTGTGATGAATTGGGCGATTGGGATTTACATGTATACACTGATGTGTACAAAATTGATGACTTATAAAAACCTGTTGTATAAAAAAATAAATAAAATTAAATTTGAAAATTAAAAAAAAAAAGTAGCCCTTTAGAGATCAGCTCGGTGCTTTGTGTCCACCTAGAGGGGTGGGATAGGGAGGGTGGGAGGGAGAAGCAAGAGGGAGGAGATACGGCGATATATGTTTATGTATAGCTGATTCACTTTGTTATACAGCAGAAACTAACACACCATTGTAAAGCAATTATACCCCAATAAAGATGTTAAAAAAAATTGAAAATAGAACTACCACATGAAAAAAAAAAAAAGTAGCCCTTTATCTCTCACAATAGTAAACCTCCTGTTGAATCTATAATGTTGATATTCTGATAGATATTCTGATGGATATAATGTGTCCAATCTTTCTAACCTAATACAGGGTTAACTCTTCTCACTTAGAGTTATTTAAAATGGAAGCCAAGAAAAACAATTATTTAAAAAATTTTATGTTTGTCACAGAATTGGTTCTGCTATAGCTTAATGATTTAAAGCAGTGGTTCTCAAAGTATGACCACTGGACCAGCAGCATCATTGGCTGGAACTTTTAGAAATTCAGATTCTCAGGCCTCTCCCTAGACCTACTGAATTCGATGCTATGGAGATGAGGACCAGCGCTCTGTGTTTTAAGAAACCTTCTAGATCATTCTGATGTAGAGTTTGAGAATCACTAATGTAAAAGCATTGCTTATTCCAGCAGTAACACATTCATTTTCTGTATGAGTCTCCTTGCTATCTTAAGAGAGAAGGAAAACTCAACTCTACAATAGCCTAACTTGACCACTTCTGCTTTGAACCAATCTCAATTTTGTTGCACAGAAATACATAATTGACCAGATTAGTTTATCTAAGATTATTTGATTTGACAGTGATTAAAGATAACGGAGACCAAAACGTACATTTGGGACAAATGAAAGAAGTATTTTTAGAAGTATAAGTATTTTTTCCTATTAAAATACACATGCATATTAGATAACTTTACTTCAATTAAAATGATCATTATAATAGCTAACAATGACACAGCACTTAACTTGTGTCAAACAATGTTCCAGAATATTTTACATAGATTAACTCCCCTAACCCTCCTAAGAGTTCTTTGCAGCACACAGCTGTAATATCCCAAGCGACTAAGGCACAGTACAGTTAAATGACTTGTCTGGGAAACAATACTTTGAATCTGAGCAGTGAGAGCCAGGCAGTGAATACAGACAGTATGGTTTCAGTCTCCATGCTTGTTATACTGCAACCAGTGCAAGAGGTATTTTTAATATTATTTTTAATTAAACTAAGAGTCTAATAGCAGAGGATACCTTATAGCATTAGTAAATAATGTTATTGGTTGTAGGTTATTTTGTGAGTACCTAGAATACATGCACACACACATACACACACATACATACACACACACACACACACACACACTTTGCCAGCCCTGCCACTTGCATGATCTTGGGCAAGTCAACTCACTTCTTCTGCTTCAGTTTCCTCTTGTGTTACATGAGGACAGAGTTCTAAGCATTCATTAAATGAATATGTATATTATTTAGAACAGTGGTCAGGATAGGTCCTATCACTGTTTTTGTTGCTATCTGAAATAAAAAGTCAGAGTACATTATACAACAGAGGCTCCTTCAATATTTTGTATTTTTATGGCCTGCGCCAATAAATTTTTACATTTATTTTAATTGTTCCTTCCTTGAAAATTTTTCATCAGTTGCTTTGAATAGTCAACTACTGCTATTCTTCCCAACCCTTTCTTTAATTAGTTCTAGTAGTTTTAAATGAGTGATAGAAATAGGGTCAAAAAGGCCTGCTTACCCCAAACTCCCTTTCTGTGAGTAGGTTTGAATTAGAATCCTCTCTATATGTAGGTTTGAATAAAAATTTCTCTATGAATAGTTTTGAAATAGCTTACTATTAGTTTAGAGAATAGGTATGAAGAGACTATCAGCAACAGGGAAGTTCTCATGAAAACACAGCGCACAGATAGCTACTTTATGGGTTGCAGGCACAGAGATCAAACACGAAGTTAGAGTGATGGGGGTGAGAGAGAGGTATAATGGAGGTGGCTGGAAAACAGAAAGGTAGTAAACCAAAACAGACAAAGGAAGCTGTGGCAGAAAAGGAATAGTGATTTAGATAAGATGTCTGTGCTGGGGCATGGAGGAAAAGTCCAGAGAAATGGTTCATTTCTATTAGAGAACATCCAAGAGAAGGAGAAAGATACCCAGGAATGAATTTTATCTACTTTATAATTATACTTTGGCTGGCTTTTCTTTTCTACAAGTCATCCTCCTATATATGATTAACTGTTGCATTAGTTTCCTATTGCTGCTGTAACAAGTCACCACAAACTTAGTAGTTTAAAATGGCACAACTTTATTATCTTTCAGTTCTGAAGGTCAAAGCCCGAAATGTGTTTTACTGGGCTAAAACCAAAGTCAGGTTTTGACAGGGCTGTGTTTCTTCTGGTGTCTCTATGGGAAAAATCAATTTCCTTGACTTTTCCAGCTTCTAGAAGTTGCTACATTCCTCCGCTCATGATCTCTTACCCCATTTTCAAAGTCAGCAGTGTAGTATCTTCAAATTCATTCAGTCATTCATGTTCTCTCTTTCTTCTTCTCTCTTTCTCTCTCACTGCTGCTTCCAACATCACATTTCCTTCTCTGATTCACTGCCTTCTTCTTTTTAAGAACGCTGTGATTATATTGGGCCCATCCAACTACTAGTATAATCTCATCTCTAAATCCTTAACTTAATCACATCTACAAAGTTCCACTTGTCATGTCAGGTAACATATTCAAAGGTTGCAGGGATTAGAATGGAGCCATCTTTGGTGGTGGTGGCAAGGGGAGCATTATTTGTTTACTGAAATCTAGTTCCAATATCCTTTCTGACAATGCCTGATTTAAGTGCAAACCTACCTAAGGGCTAGGGCCTTGAATATGTCATCCTGTAAGAGTGCTCCAAGATTCACAGAACTATTCATCAAGCTTATGCAAAGTATTTCTCTTCTATTTAGTAAACCCACATGTTGCTATTATAACATAATAACTGATATAATGACAAATAACTATACATTTGTCTGACAAGAAATGATTCATTAAAATGCAGAGAAATCTAAATTTTTTTTAAAAAGGTGTTTTCCAAGGGAGCAGGGAAGAGTTACAGCTCTATGGCCACAGAAGATATATTTATAATTATTTTAACCATGGAACATAAAAATCATTCAGTATGAAATGCACAGATTCAAATAAACCAGTTCTTGATGAAAATGGGCTTTGTAAAAATTGTCTTTTATACCATCAAAATAGAATGTTGTCTTTTCAAAACAATTTCCAGATGAATAGCATATCATAATGTATATTTGCCAGCACATAAATAACTGCCTGAATAAAAAAGATGGGAAGCATAGATATAATTTGAAGATATGTGTTACAAATAAAGCAGATATTTTATGATTCACTGCTACATCTAATTTTGTGCCTATATGTTTCTCTTCCCAGTATGACATCTGAATATTTAGATGATAATTTCTGTATGTTTGGAACCTAATGTTAAATCCACTAGTACAGATTGAGTGAGCATATGAAAGAAATATATCACCGGCTAAAAATCAGGTAAGATAATTAAACTATTGAAAGTGAATGAGAAAAACAAAGTCCAGCTCAATTATTCCCTATCACTTGATTAATTATTGAAACAGAAAGAAAGCAGTGGGTACTTTGAATAAAAACTAAACACATTTTAAAAGTCCACATACATATACCTACAATACAGTGTGATGTGAAGAACATAAAACTACATGAAATTAACAGAAGGAGATTACAAAAATAGATGATTAAGATGTTGTAAAACTAATTTAAAGAACAGAGCAATTAAAATGTCAAGTAAGAAAGGACACTTACAAAAATATAAGCTAATAGAAAGAACAAAATATAAGCTAATAGAAAGAACTAAACTATTTATAAAAGGGCTATCTTCAAAAGTTGAAAGAGTAGGATGTAGTGAATAACTAGACTGGATGAGACAATGAGAAAGCTGCTTGCATATTCAAAATATGTATTCAGTTGTCAATGACCTGAAATTGAAGTTGAAAAACTAAAAAAAAAAAAAAAAAAAAAAAAAAAAAAACCTCTGTTCGAAAAAACAGCTCAAAATGATGCAGACAGGTTTTCTCTTCCAGACACTAAATCCTATCAAAGTACTAAATAAGCATGCTCATTTCTAGAAGAAAAGCTAATTATTTTAGATCTGCACATTTACATGACAATGTATCCTATTTACTAATTAATCAAAAGCCAAGAGTTTTCTTAGAACTCGTACAGATGTCATAAAACTGATTTCTACAATATCTGGTCATGAAATTTGCAACGATACCATGAACAGCAGAAAAGTAAGAAAAAATTGTACATTTTAAAAAAGAATTAAGTACTGCTTTTAAGATTACCTTCATTGAGTTTTCAGCTGCTAACTGCCATAGTATGTATCTTCCTAATATTGTGCAAGAAATTTAATGGGCAAAATTTGAACAGTAGATTTATCTCTGTTTGGGTTTCTATCTGCAAAGTTTTGAAAGAAAAAATATATATATTCAATCTCTATTGATATATTACCAGAATTTTATGTATGGTCTTTAATTTTTCTAATTTTTCATCATAATTAAAAATACCTGTCATTTGTGTAAGTCCAAGGGGTATCAAATTGAGCCTAAAAACATGTCATCATTGCCATACTTAATTATTCTCATATTTGTCCTATTTTAGTAAGTACAAGATAATTGCTTTTTATTACTTGTGCCAGCAATATAATTTTTCCATTTTCATGTTCTTATATAAAATACTGAGGACAATATGAAAAATGCAATTAGATATTCAAATAATTGCACATTACTTTTTAAATAAGATGGAAATGCTGCAGAAATGTGACTGTCATCCATCAAGATGTGCTAACATGTGGTAGCCAAAAAATGTTTGTTTAGATGGTAATGTATATGGTTACTTAACCATGGTAACTCATACTAGTACTGGCTGAATGATGGGGAGGCCTATTAAACACTGGTTAACTTGTAATAATAAGAAAGATTTTTTTTTTTTTTAAATTAGTGGGTGGGTCGACTCACTGGCCGTCTTTGCCACCTTTTTTTTTTTTTTAATTATTATTATTTTTAAATTATTTATTTATGTATTTATTTATGGCTGTGTTGGGTCTTCGTTTCTGTGCGAGGGTTTTCTCTAGTTGTGGCAAGCAGGGGCCACTCTTCATCGCAGTGCGCGGGCCTCTCACTGTCGCGGCCTCTCTTGCTGTGGAGCACAGGCTCCAGACGCGCAGGCTCAGCAGTTGTGGCTCACGGGCCCAGCTGCTCCGCGGCATGTGGGATCTTCCCAGACCAGGGCTCGAACCCGTGTCCCCTGCATTGGCAGGCAGATTATCAACCACTGCACCACCAGGGAAGCCCCAAAAAAGATTTTTAAAACATTGGTTATATGGATCGGTCAATAATTTGAAGCACAAAATAAATTAGTGTAAGCAAATGTGCCCACATTTTATAGTACATTTTTTGTGTAATATGTGGGATTAGGGGTATATTACTGCAATTCATAATCCTTCTAAAATTTATGTTCTAAATAGTGTTTTAAAAATGACCAAGAGTACAATAATATAATAATTTCCCTTAGAAAATCATAAGTATATGCAACTGGAGGACCAATAGTACAAAAATCAAAGTGAGGAATTATACTCAAAAGTATAATACATTTGACATCTGTTATTAAGGTATTAAATATTCTTAGATGAGTCAAAATCAAAGAAAACAAATCCGCAGACTAAAGTTGCAGAAGTCCAATTCAATACACCTGCTGATACTATATCCTGTATGCTGCTATATACAAAACTATGCTGAGAACATTGAAGACATTGGATACAACTTTCATTGATCAAGGTGCTTGCGGCTAGGAAGCCTGAATACACTGAAGAAGAGGAATGCTAAACAGAACAACAGGGAACAGAAAAATATAGCAGTGTTACTAATCACGTTTTTAGTTAATGTAGGAGATCAGCTAATGACTCAGAAAGTTAGAAAATGTGTACCAAATATAATATGGTGAATAAATAAAGGTTTAGATAAAGTCACTCTCGTTTCTCTCAAACTATTCGAAAAATCTCATTGAAATACTTTTAAAAGATGCCCGGGTGGAATGGCTCTATTTGATAGAGCACCAAAAAAAACTGTACTTCGGCTCCTTTGCTGGAAAATTTTTAATTAGCACCACAGATTAGTTATCAAAATAATATAAATAGCATTCCTGCTAAGATGCTAACTGGATGTGCTCCTCCCCCACCAAGTACAAAGAATCTTCATTGGGCAATGTTTAGTGGTACTTCCCAACATCTTCATGTAAGACGTAGATGCTATCTTTGACCCAGAACATTCACTATAGTGGGGATTATGGCTTCTTTGATAATATTTTGTTTTGTGTTTAAGTGATAAATTTCATGTATCTATTTACTCAGGACCCAAATGTTGAACTTTTGTATTTCAGTCAGCATATAATGGCTTGAAATATAGTGGTCTTCCACAAGACAAATCTGGGTCATAAGGATTCTTTTCGAGATGTGTAGGATCATTTTATTTTTTCTTTCGGCCCAGAAAATAAAATTTTTTCTCTAAAGCAGATATAAAACCTGTCTAAAGGTTATTATCCAAAGGGAAACAAATATAGTATAAATTGCATTAATAGACAAATCTCCATTCCATTCTCCCATTAAACTATAAAGCCCCTTGAGCAGTGAAATGACTTTTATTTTGCACACAATTCAGCATCTGTGATAGTGCCAGACATGTAACATATTCTCAATAAATTTTAATAAATGAGTGAAATTTGGTAAAAAAACAGTGGCTTGTCTCTAAAGATTATATTTCCCAGGTCACATGGAGCCTGTTTTTTTTTTTTTTTTTTTTTTTTATTTATTTATTTATTTATTTTTGGCTGTGTTGGGTCTTCGTTTCTGTGCGAGGGCTTTCTCTAGCTGTGGCAGGCGGGGGCCACTCTTCATCGCGGTGCGCGGGCCTCTCACTATCACGGCCTCTCTTGTTGCGGAGCACAGGCTCCAGACGCGCAGGCTCAGTAATTGTGGCTCACGGGCCCAGTTTGCTCCGTGGCATGTGGGATCTTCCCAGACCAGGGCTCGAACCCGTGTCCCCTGCATTGGCAGGCAGACTCTCAACCGCTGCGCCACCAGGGAAGCCCGGAGCCTGTTTTTAAAACACCTTTAATAAGAAATTTAACTACAAAAAAACCCATCATCCTTAAATTAAAGTGGCTATCCATTTTATCTTATATGTTTTAAAAGTGCAACTATGACAGTAACATCTACTCTATAAATTACATATGGACTAGGAGGAAAACAGAGCAAGGAGGAGTAGTTTGATAGATTAGCAAAATCTAAAATCCAGTGTAGTCAGAAGAAATAAGAACTCTGCTCTTCCAGCTGGCAACACAATAGCTAGAGCTGAGGATTATCAACACATGTTTCATAGAAGAATGAATGACTAAATGAGCAAATATGTAACTTTCCATTCTCCCAATGCCAGCTACTATTGGTACTGTAGTATTTCTAAGTGTAGGTTTTGTTTAAGATGACTAAAGCACAATCCATGTACTATATACACAACTATATTTGAAAGGCAATGCAAAACCATTCCAGTCACTATGTGTGACTCTATAAGGAGAAACATGGTGACTTGCTTTGTCACTTACTACTCTATACTGTAGTTCCAAATTGCCAATTCTTTTGGTTTCAGTATGCACTGCTTCTCTATGATATACGTTTATGACATAATAAGGCAGTATAATAGAAAAACAATAATAGCTCCTTTTATACCTAATTATAACCCTGAGATGTAAGAATTTTTAAATCTTTGAAAAGGTAAAAGTATCATAACATACAAAAGAAAAAATAAAACTATTCTGAATATATATTGCATTTTACCTAATGACAATTGTCCTATTTTACACTCTTACATATTCATTATAGAAACTGAGAAAGCAGGGGAAAATATAATAAAAAATGTAAAATCATCTGTATTACTTTCTGATGGTAGCCATTACTAACCTTTTGTTTTATTTCCGTCCAGTTTCTCATATACATTATATTTTTCCATACTTGAATCATCCTGAATATAAAATTTTAATATTCTTATAGGCTTTATACTATATTCTAAACATGTGCAACTATGACATGAATACATGTCAATGAATACATGTTTTAATGGCAATATCACATTAAGGTATACAGCTGTTCCATAATTTAATCATTCCCCCAATATGGCTTATTAATTTTTGTTTCCAATTTATCTCTATTGTAAATAATATTCCAATGAACATCTCTATATATGAATTTCCATGTGAATCCTTGCTAACTTTCTTGGAATTTATGGAATAGTAGTAGTTATAAGTCACAGAGTACAGATTATTTACTATTGAAGTCACATAAGAAAATGATAAAGGCACCTTTTATCTCTCTTCTAAGCAAATGGTATATATACATATATATACACACACGTACACACAAATTGTGTGTATATATATTTTTTATTTTATCTTTAAAGATTTTAACAGAAAATCCTCTTTCAACTCACCAATTTAGTTTCATGTGCTGATTTAGAAATACAGAAAATTAGCAAGAAAATAGTATAATTTTGCAATTTTTACCCTATGATTCTTTTTTTAAAGAAGAAAAGAGAAATATATAGTTTGGGAATTAGGAATTCATTTCAGTACTTTAAATAACAGAAATTGCCTATTAGTTCACTTAATAAAAACAAAGCAATGCAGTATGAAATCTAAATGGAGTTAAAAGTTGTCAACAAAGTAGGCTTATCAGAACACTTCTATTAAGAGAAATCCAACCAGGTTGTAAAAAGTTAAACATAAGGGAATAAACTGTGTAGAACTCACTCATATCAAGGAAATGCTTTAAAATATTCTCAACCAGGGAGTTGAAAATGATGCTAAATTGTGTAAACCACCACCTGCAACTGCAAGCTCTATCAGTAAGTTAACAAATATGTGTCTCCAGGTTATCTCTTCCTATGCAACATGTAACAAATCACTGGAATAGCCCCATCCAACAAAATAGCTATCATAGAAGTCTGGATGAACCTATATAATGATAAACTGAGATATTTCCAAACTGGCAGTACAGAATATGACAAAGGGTACATCACGGACAGAATGCAAAAAGCAATAAAGAAAAAATAAAAAGGAATAAAACCCCATAATTAGAAAAAATACCTACAAAATTAAAATGTCACATTGAACCAAAAGCAATGAAACTTTTCAGCCATATTTCTGGAGTCTTACAAAATCATTAGACATGATGCCATCATCAACAATAGCAATATCATTTATACATGTCAAGAGATTATATGTATAGGATTTCCAGGGCTGTTCCACATGGAAAATTGAAATTTCCAGAAGCTAAATTACCTGGCCATGGTGACTGCTAGTAAGTAGCAGAACCGGAATTCAAATCCAGCTGTCCTAAACCCAGAAATAGCTCTTATATACTAATTTCCAAAAATAAGAAAAATGTAGTTATAAATACTTTAAAAGCAGTAAGTAGATTGGTCGCAAAAATCAATTAGAGGCTTATGTCTGAAGAAATCTTTCAGAGAAAGCATATCCTTCAAGTTTACTTAAATAATTTTTTTTTTTTTGAAAAGTAAAGTAGGAGATTAACCAAGATGGCGGAGTAGAAGGACGTGCTCTCACTCCCTCTTGCGAGAGCACCAGAATCACAACTGGCTGCTGGACAATCATTGACAGGAAGCCCCTGGACTTCACCAAGGAGGATACCCCACGTCCAAGGACAGAGGAGAAGCCACAGTGAGACGGTAGGAGGGGCGCAATCAGAGTAAAATCAAATCCCATAACTGCTGGGTGGGTGGCTCACAGACTGGTGAACACTTATACCACAGAAGTCCACCCACTGGAGTGAAGGTTCTGAGCCCCACGTCAGGCTTCCCAACCTGGGGGTCCGGCAATGGGATGAGGAATTCCTAGAGAATCAGACTTTGAAGCCTAGTGGGAATTGATTGCAGGACTTTGACAGGACTGGGGGAAACAGAGACCCCACTCTTGGAGGGCACACACAAAGTAATGTGTGCATCGGGACCCAGGGGAAGGACCAGTGACCCTGGGGGAGACTGAACCAGACCTACCTGCTGGTGTTGGGGGGTCTCCTGCAGAGGCGAGTGGTGGCTCTGTTTCACCGTGGGGATAAGGACACTGGCAGCAGAGGTTCTGAGAAGTTCTCCTTGGCGTGAGCCCTCCCAGAGTCTGCCATTAACCCCACCAAAGAGCACGGGTAGGCTCCAGTGCTGGATTGCCTCAGGCAAAACAACCAACAGGGAGGGAACCCAGCCCCACCCATCAACAGTCAAGTGGATTAAGGGTTTACTGAGCTCTGACCACCACAGCAACAGGGAGGGAACCCAGCCCCAGCCATCAACAGTCAAGTGAATTAAGGTTTTACTGAGCTCTGACCGCCACAGCAACAGTCGGCTCTACCCACCACCAGAGCCTCCCATCAAGCCTCTTAGATAGCCTCAACCACCAGAGGGCAGACAACAGAAGCAAGAAAAACTACAATCCTGCAGCCTGTGGACCAAAACCACAGTTACAGAAAGATAGACAAGATGAAAAGGCAGAGGGCTATGTACCAGATGAAGGAACAAGAAAAAACCCCAGAAAAACAACTAAATGAAGTGGAGATAGGCAACCTTCCAGAAAAAGAATTCAGAATAATGATAGTGAAGATGATCCAGGACCTCGGAATAAGAATGGAGGCAAAGATTGAGAAGATGCAAGAAATGATTAACAAAGACCTAGAAGAATTAAAGAACAAACAAACAGAGATCACCAATACAATAACTGAAATGAAAACTACACTAGAAGGAATCAATAGCAGAATAACTGAGGCAGAAGAACGGATAAGTGACCTGGAAGACAGAATGGTGGAATTCACTGCTGCAGAACAGACTAAAGAAAAAAGAATGAAAAGAAATGAAGACAGCCTAAGAGACCTCTGGGACAACATTAAACGCAACAACATTTGCATTATAGGGGTCCCAGAAGGAGAAGAGAGAGAGAAAGGACCAGAGAAAATATTTGAAGAGATTATAGTCAAAAACTTCCCTAACATGGGAAAGGAAATACCCACCCAAGTCCAGGAAGCGCAGAGAGTCCCATACAGGATAAACCCAAGGAGAAACACGCCGAGACACATAGTAATCAAAGTGGCAAAAATTAAAGACAAAGAAAAATTATTGAAAGCAGCAAGGGAAAAACGACAAATAACATACAAGGGAACTCCCATAAGGTTAACAGCTGATTTCTCAGCAGAAACTCTGCAAGCCAGAAGGGAGTGGCATGATATACTTAAAGTGATGAAAGGGAAGAACCTACAACCAAGATTACTCTACCTGACAAGGATCTCATTTAGATTTGATGGAGAAATCAAAAGCTTTACAGACAAGCAAAACCTAAGAGAATTCAGCACCACCAAACCAGCTCTACAACAAATGCTAAAGGAACTTCTCTAAGTGGAAAACACAAGAGAAGAAAAGGACCTACAAAAACAAACCCAAAACAATTAAGAAAATGTTCATAGGAACATACATATCGATAATTACCTTAAACGTGAATGGATTAAATGCCCCAACCAAAAGACACAGACTGGCTGAATGGATACAAAAACAAGACCCATATATATGCTGTCTGCAAGAGACCCACTTTAGACCTAGGGACACATACAGACTGAAAGTGAGGTGATGGAAAAAGATATTCCATGCAAATGGAAATCAAAAGAAAGCTGGAGTAGCTATACTCATATCAGATAAAATAGACTTTAAAATAAAGAATGTTAAAAGAGACAAGGAAGGACACTACATAATGATCCAGGGATCAATCCATGAAGAAGATATAACAATTATAAATATATATGCACCCAACATAGGAGCACCTCAATACATAAGGCAACTGCTAATAGCTATAAAAGAGGAAATCGACAGTAACACAATAATAGTCGGGGACTTTAACACTTCACTTACACCAATGGACAGATCATCCAAAATGAAAATAAATAAGGAAACAGAAGCTTTAAATGACACAATAGACCAGATAGATTTAATTGATATACATAGGACATTCCATCCAAAAACAGCAGATTACACGTTCTTCTCAAGTGCGCACGGAACATTCTCCAGGATAGATCACATCTTGGGTCACAAATCAAGCCTCAGTAAATTTAAGAAAATTGAAATCATATCAAGCATCTTTTCTGACCACAACGCTATGAGATTAGAAATGAATTATGGGAAAAAAACGTAAAAGAGACAAACACATGGAGGCTAAACAATACGTTACTAAATAACCAAGAGATCACTGAAGAAATCAAAGAGGAAATAAAAAAATACCTACAGACAAATGACAATGAAAACACGACGACCCAAAACCTATGGGATGCAGCAAAAGCGGTTCTAAGAGGGAAGTTTATAGCTATACAAGCCTACCTAAAGAAACAAGAAAAATCTCAAGTAAACAATCTAACCTTACACCTAAAGAAACTAGAGAAAGAAGAACAAACAAAACCCAAAGTTAGCAGAAGGAAAGAAATCATAAAGATCAGAGCAGAAATAAATGAAATAGAAACAAAGAAAACAATAGCAAAGATCAATAAAACTAAAAGTTGGTTCTTTGAGAAGATAAACAAAATTGATAAGCCATTAGCCAGACTCATCAAGAAAAAGAGGGAGAGGACTCAAATCAATAAAATCAGAAATGAAAAAGGAGAAGTTACAACAGACACCGCAGAAATACAAAGCATCCTAAGAGACTACTACAAGCAACTTTATGCCAATAAAATGGACAACCTGGAAGAAATGGACAAATTCTTAGAAAGGTATAACCTTCCAAGACTGAACCAGGAAGAAACAGAAAATATGAACAGACCAATCACAAGTAATGAAATGGAAACTGTGATTAAAAATCTTCCAACAAACAAAAGTCCAGGACCAGATGGCTTCACAGGTGAATTCTATCAAACATTTAGAGAACAGCTAACACCCATCCTTCTCAAACTCTTCCAAAAAATTGCAGAGGAAGGAACACTCCCAAACTCATTCTATGAGGCCACCATCACCCTGATACCAAAACCAGACAAAGACACTACAAAAAAAGAAAATTACAGACCAATATCACTGATGAATATAGATGCAAAAATCCTCAACAAAATACTAGCAAACAGAATCCAACAACACATTAAAAGGATCATACACCACGATCAAGTGGGATTTATCCCAGGGATGCAAGGATTCTTCAATATACGCAAATCAATCAATGTGATACACCATATTAACAAACTGAAGAATAAAAACCATATGATCATCTCAATAGATGCAGAAAAAGCTTTTGACAAAATTCAACACCCATTTCTGATAAAAACTCTCCAGAAAGTGGGCATAGAGGGAACCTACCTCAACATAATAAAGGCCATATATGACAAACCCACAGCAAACATCATTCTCAATGGTGAAAAACTGAAAGCATTTCCTCTAAGATCAGGAACGAGACAAGGATGTCCACTCTCACCACTATTATTCAACATAGTTCTGGAAGTCCTAGCCACGGCAATCAGAGAAGAAAAAGAAATAAAAGGAATACAAATTGGAAAGGAAGAAGTAAAACTGTCACTGTTTGCGGATGACATGAAATATAGCCATAAAAACTATACATAGAGAATCCTAAAACTGCCACCAGAAAACTGCTAGAGCTAATTAATGAATATGGTAAAGTTGCAGGATACAAAATTAATACACAGAAATCTCTTGCATTCCTATACACTAATGATGAAAAATCTGAAAGAGAAATTATGGAAACACTCCCATTTACCATTGCAACAAAAAGAATAAAATACCTAGGAATAAACCTACCTAGGGAGACAAAAGACCTGTATGCAGAAAACTATAAGACACTGATGAAAGAAATTAAAGATGATACCAACAGATGGAGAGATATACCATGTTCTTGGATTGGAAGAATCAACATTGTGAAAATGAGTATACTACCCAAAGCAATCTACAGATTCAATGCAATCCCTATCAAATTACCAATGGCATTTTTTACGGAGCTAGAACAAATCATCTTAAAATTTGTATGGAGACACAAAAGACCCCGAATAGCCAAAGCAGTCTTGAGGGAAAAAAATGGAGCTGGAGGAATCAGACTCCCAGACTTCAGACTATACTACAAAGCTACAGTAATCAAGACAATATGGTACTGGCACAAAAACAGAAACATAGATCAATGGAACAAGATAGAAAGCCCAGAGATTAACCCATGCACCTATGGTCAACTAATCTATGACAAAGAGGCAAAGATATACAATGGAGAAAAGACAGTCTCTTCAGTAAGTGGTGCTGGGAAAACTGGACAGCTACATGTAAAAGAATGAAATTAGAATACTCCCTAACACCATACACAAAAATAAACTCAAAATGGATTAGAGACCTAAATATAAGACTGGACACTATAAAACTCTTAGAGGAAAACATAGGAAGAACACTCTTTGACATAAATCACAGCAAGATCTTTTTTGATCCACCTCCTAGAGTAATGGAAATAAAAACAAAAATAAACAAGTGGGACTTAATGAAACTTCAAAGCTTTTGCACAGCAAAGGAAACCATAAACAAGACAAAAAGACAACCCTCAGAATGGGAGAAAATATTTGCAAATGAATCAATGGACAAAGGATTAATCTCCAAAATATATAAACAGCTCATTCAGCTCAATATCAAAGAAACAAACACCTCAATCCAAAAATGGGCAGAAGACCTAAATAGACATTTCACCAAAGAAAACATACAGACGGCCACGAAGCACATGAAAAGATGCTCAACATCACTAATTATTAGAGAAATGCAAATCAAAACTACAATGAGGTATCACCTCACTCCTGTTAGAATGGGCATCATCAGAAAATCTACAAACAACAAATGCTGGAGAGGGTGTGGAGAAAAGGGAACCCTCTTGCACTGTTGGTGGGAATGTAAATTGATACAGCCACTATGGAGAACAATATGGAGGTTCCTTAAAAAACTAAAAATAGAATTACCATATGACCCAGCAATCCCACTACTGGGCATATACCCAGAGAAAACCGTAATTCAAAAAGACACATGCACCCGAATGTTCATTGCAGCACTATTTACAATAGCCAGGTCATGGAAGCAACCTAAATGCCCATCAACAGACGAATGGATAAAGAAGAGGTGGTACATATATACAATGGAATATTACTCAGCCATAAAAAGGAACGAAATTGAGTCATTTATTGAGACGTGGATGGATCTAGAGACTGTCATACAGAGTGAAGTAAGTCAGAAAGAGAAAAACAAATATCGTATATTAATGCATGTATGTGGAACCTAGAAAAATGGTACAGATGAGCCAGTTTGCAGGGCAGAAGTTGAGACACAGATGTAGAGAATGGACATATGGACACCAAGGGGGGAAAACTGCGGTGAGGTGGGGATGGTGGTGTGCTGAATTGGGCGATTGGGATTGACATGTATACACTGATGTGTATAAAACTGATGCCTAATAAGAACCTGTAGTATAAAAAAACAAACAAAACAACTAATACTAAACTTTCATTGGGTTATTTGTATGGAAGTATGTTAATATAAATGTTTCAGACATTACATGAAATTTCTAAAAATCTTATATTTGTATTTGTATGGAAATATGTATGGAAATATGTTAATATAAATGTTTCAGACATTACATGAAATTTCTAAAAATCTTATATTTGTATTTGTATGGAAATATGTATGGAAATATGTTAATATAAATGTTTCAGACATTGCATGAAATTTCTAAAAATCTTATATGTTCTGGTATAATGTTATAAGTAATAATCCTAGTTATTACTTTAAAATGTATATCTCAGAAATAAGTAATTTTCTTGTCAACTGCATTATTATGAACTTTCATCAAATCTTTAACCGTGGTCATTTTTAAGTCTTTTGTCATTTACAGACAGTTCTGGGTGTACTCTGATGATTCTGCAAATATGTTCCTATAAAAGGGTTTCATCTTCAAGAAATTCATGGAAAAGACTCTGACAAGTACAGGTTTCTGGTAACTGACTGTACTGCTGAACTGAATGAATAAGCATTTTCAGAACTCTAATGAAAAACTGATGAATTCATAAAAGTGCTAACAAAAGATCAAGATGAAAAAAAAAAAATTAATTACATGGGACTGAGTGAACTGATGAGGATGAGTATAATTTTTGTGACTTTCTGTCTGAATTAAAAAAAAAAAAATCCCACAAGGACTCAGAGGCAAAGAATATACAAATCAATTTTCACTGCAAAGTAAAGGAGCTGTTACAGTGGAGGATTACTGGACTGAATGTCAATATTATGACATAGTATGAGTGTGTTTCATGTTTGGTAATTGCAATCATTGTTGCTTTTGTTGTGGTCATCCATGTACAATGCTTGGTGTCAGTCTATTTATCGCTTGTAAAAATAAAATACAGTGTGTGTGTGTGGAAAAAAACAAAACAAAAAAACAAAAAAAAAAAAAAAAAAAATCAAAAAACACCAAGAGCCATTAAAAAAAAAAATAATAATAATAATTTTTTTTTTATTTAAGATTATATCATTCTAATAATAGCATTTAGTAGCAGATCCAAATTAACAATTAAGATCAGCCAAAATGCCAACTCAATGCTTCATTGGGGTTTAATGGGGTTGGTTTTGATGGTAATAAATTTAAATTTTAGAATTAATCTGGATGACTCATACTTTTAAAAAACCCATAGAGCTACAAAATATCCTACTGTGCTTTCCTCTACTAATTTGTTTTTCATGAGTAACCCAAAAGTCTCAATCTTATGTTAGAACAACAATAAAATTCCAGTGAATAAATGTTTGATAGCAAAATACCAAAGATTATTCATGGGTCTGGCACCCATAGCATATATTCTCACTCAGTAAGTAGTATAAAATATCTACAAGCTCATGTTGGAGAGAAGAAATCTAATGGACCTGAATCCACTTTCCAGAGCTCCATTTTTTAATCTTAATTTTTGAATAAGGGCCCTGCATTTTAGTTCTTCACTAGGCCTTGACAATTAACAGAGCTGATCCTGAACATTGTTCATGCTTAAGAAGCTTAAATGAAAATAGTGATATTGGAGGATGTGACCTCAGATAAAATAGGAATGGTAAGAAAGGGCCAAGCCATGCAGTGCCTTGACAGCTGCATAAAAAGTATGGATTTTATTTTAAATGTATTAAGAAGTCATTGAAGGCAGGTGTTCCACAGGGGAGTGACATAACATTTGCATTTAGAATATTCCCTCTAGCTGCAGCATGGCAGAGGCTCACCATTTTTTTTATAAATAAAGTTTTATTAGAACACAACCATATCCATTCTTTTATATATTGTCTATGTCCTCTTTCACATTACAATGGCACAGCTGAGTAGTGGCAACAGACAGACTGTTTGGCTGACACAGCCTAAAATATTTATTTTCTGTTCTTTTATAAGAAAGGTTTGCTGACCCCTGGATTAGAAGGGTGCAAGAATGTAGGCAGGAAGATCTGATGGGAAGCTTTAATACTAAGAGAGCTTACGTGTCACCGGTCAAGTACTGGAAAAACATATCAATATAAGGCAGCAGATTCAGACATATTTAGAAGACTTAATGAAAGGATTAAGTCATTCATTGGATGTGAGTTGGAGGTTGAGCAGCTAGGCAAAAGGTGATGTCATTCATTAAAACAGGTAAGACTGGGTAAGCATTATGGCACTGTGAGGAGGAAATCAAAAGTTCTATTTCATACATACATACATGAGATGCCGTGAGACAGTTAGAGAGGTCAAAGGGTAGCAATATCTATGACAATAGAACTTGGATTTTGAAGAGAACAAGGACAGGCATGTAAATATTGGAATCACTGTCAGAAAAATGCAACTAAATTCACGGAAATGGACGAGATCATCTAAAAAGAGAAAACCAACAGTAGTGGAAAAATGAAGAATATACAGTGTCTTGGAAGTCAACAAGAACAGTTTCTTAATAAGAAGGAGTTGCTAGGAGTTTTAAATGCTACTGAGAGACTTAGTAGGATAAAGCCAGAAAGATGTCCACTGGATTTTTAAATCGAAAGGCATTAGTGATATTTATTATTGTTCTACCACTGGCATAGACGTAGAAGACATATTGAAGAGTGAAGAATGAATGGGAGGAAATGGAAGCAGGGTGAGAAGACAGATCGTTGCAAAACTTTGGGAAGTAGGAAAATGGGAGGAGAACCAGAAGCACAGTGGAAAGTAAAAGTAGTTTGTGTGTGTGTGTGTGTGTGTGTGTGTGTGTGTAGAACTGGTTTATGTGAATGGGGAAAGGGAGGGGAGTAACACAAAGCAAGTTGTGTTTGAGAAGTAAGATGTTCTAAGTCATGACTCCGAAGGCAATGGCAGTTGAAAATCCCAGTATATGACCATTTGAGTGTGTATCTAAAATAGATAAGTTAAAAAATCGAAACTTTAGAAGATTAAGAAACGAAAAAGCAATGTCTATTGAATGTTGAAGATGGTGATATTAAAAGAGCCAGAAAATGGTAACAGGAGAAAGACTGTGAGGCTAGTGCTCAGTCCACATGTTATTGAATGAAGGAGAGCTGAACAGAAAGATAGCAGCAAACAGCAATGAGAGGAGGGACATGGTGGCTTAAACAGAGTAAAGAGCATTACCAGGCAAGAAGACACTGAGCACACTCTGAGGTTCCTGTCCGTGTAGCCACCAGAGAGAGGGATGCAGGAAAGGTAAGTCAGCATGGGGTGTGCATCCCACAGCAGTGGATGTGTAGGACCTTACGTGATGAACACCGTAAAAGGTAAACATGATTATAGGCACATCGTTAGCATCACATCCCAAGTTCATTAATTTCAAGGAACACTTTTTTCAGAGGTAGTCAAAACCATTTCTTACACATTTTACATAAATTGCTGTGTTACTGTCTTACGCCAATATATTTTTTCCAAATTCTGGGATTTGGTACACAAATAAGTACACCTTCACCTTTTTCTACAGTTTATCTGCTTCTAACATTTTGTTTTCTGTTACACTTGATTGGAGTTCAGGGCGTTAGTTATACAGGATGGACCTGCAGACCTGGGACATACATTAGACAATGCTCATTGTGCTTTTCAAAGTCCTTCTTGGGGGATGCCCCCAAACTCTGTTAGCTCTTATGGCTATCATAGAAAAAATATGTTGGCATGAGTTTTCTTTTAATCCATCAACACATTTTAATTTGTTACAATATACTCTCACTTCCACACCATGTCTATAGCTCTTGCCAATTAACATCTCTCCATCCAGGGTAACAGATATTATTGAATCATTTTATACAAGCCAGTTTTTAATATATACTTGTCTCTTATGCACTCTTTTTTTTAACCCCTTAGAAAACTTTTGAAATGCTGTAAATAGTAAAATCAATACTTTTCTTCTTTAGAAATTAAATTATTCTAAAGAAATTATTATGGCAATCCAGTTTCCCAGATTCTTCTCTTCTGTTTATCATTATTTGAGGGAAAGAAGAACAGAATGTTGATGAAACAAGAGCCATTCCTGATGGAAAGGTGTCTACCCTATATGGTTGACTAAAAAGTTTACATTTTACATGTTTATTATGTATAAATAGTTATATATATAAATATAGATAGATATATATATATATATTTTTTTTAAGAGGGAATGAGAAATTGGACTATTGGTTCTTTTCCTTTTCTTCTTGCATGGCTATATTGATGCACATGTATTGATTTTATTAATTAAAAAACAATAAAAGGCTGTTTTAAAAATAATGTTTTGGCAATGGACCTAAGATTGGTTCTTATGTTGATTAGATTTAAAAAGAAAATGCCAGCACACATAGTAGGATATGCCATCACTTTAACTTCCCATATAAAGCCTGTGAATCTGTATAGTGTTTTCCTTATGGTCTCCAACAAAACTAGAAGTTTCTGGCAAAATGCCAAGAGGAGAACCTGTTTCACATTCAAATTTCTGCATCACTGAGAGTGGAAGCTTGTGCACTGTCTTTGAGAACAAACACTGTCTTCACTCTTTCCTGTGTATATTCATGAATCATTGAATTTCCTTCCCCAGCATATGAGCAGCTGACCCTCTGGTTCTCACCCAAGGCTTGTACAAACCAAAAGGTGCCATGAAGCACAGAAAAAGAACTATGTAACCTACCACATGAACTCAAATAGATGGACTGAAAAATAAACCAATTTACAATACAATAGGAAGTGAAAAAATATCAGTGCTAAGAATCCATGGGTCTCTCTATACTAGTCAAGTATAGATAGTTGCTATGGTAATAAGCAAATGCAGAAAGGCAGAGTCATGCATCTCCCCTACTCTCACTAGATGGGTAGAATACTATGGTGTGCACTCTTAGCCTTATTCCTGGCTCTCCTCCATCCTCACATTTATGTTTTTATTTGCTTATACCAATTTCAGTTTGAAGCTAAATTTTCATATTTTGCCTATCCATGTTAGCTACCTTAAAATCTTAATATATCTAACCCTTTCCCATTTAAAAGACAATACTGCACAAAAAGAAACCTCTTGGAGGGGAGAAAAAAAATCAGTTACTCCATTTGAAAACGACTGCTGTATAACTTTTCACCTAATTGTCTCAGAGTGATGTGCCATTCATCATTTGAAAGGAGTATGGATTTTTTTTTTCAATACGTTTATATCATCAGCAGGTAGAAAGAGCTCCCACAGACATTCTGAACTTTCCCTCTGTGTCATGGATAAAGTTTTTAAAGTCGAAAACTAGCCACTTTTTTTCCACTCTACTCTGCTATATTCTCCAGTTGTAACATGAGTTTCATTTCATATATACCTGAAGCATAACATAAAGATTTGCCTGCCTCTATGAACTAAGTATAGACTAGTTCACTTCAAATACTTTTCAGAAACCATATAGGTTGTAATGGTCAAATCACAGAGATTATTTGTGATATCCTTTCTCAAGCCTGGAGAAAAGAAATAAGTGGTCAGTTCCAGGCAATATAATTTCATCTAGGCTTTATTCCTATGTAAATATCATTGCATGCTCAGAGACTGAGATCTTATATACATATATGGTCAGAAAATGTTCTAAAAAAATGCAAGAGTTTTTTTTTTAATTTAAAATATTTAAATATTATATAGGTATCTCAGTTTGCCTAAACAGAGAAAAGACAACAAAGAATCAAACATACAAATTAATTTTTAAAAAATTTCGAGATGCGCCTCTCTTATACCTTTAATTTGACAAAGCTTCCTTTGAAAATGAAATCAAATCGAGCTATTTGAATATCCTAGAATATTAACTTTCCTCTTGAGTGCTGGCTCCTGGCAAGAATCACTTAGAGAGTTTGCAAACAGTATAAGGATGTAGTGCAACTTTTGGGCTCATATTATATACTGAAGAGGCAAAAATAATTTGAATTAACTATGTATGAGAAAGAGATGCAATCAGTCAAAGCTGAAGAAAATAGAAACCTCAGGTATTCCTTCATAAACATGGCAAAAGGCATCCTCTCCCAAAGCCCAGTAAACATTAAGATGGGATTTCAATCTGCAGTCTGTATCCTTTTGAGCATCTATGCAGACACCACAACGTAGTGCAATGTAAATTTTCAATATGCTGGCGGCGGGTGGGCGCACAAAACATTTTGGATAAATAGAATGTGGTCTCTCATAGGAAAAAGAAATATCGAAGCATTTAATCTAGGGGTACCAGTGATATGATGCTAATTCTTGGTTAAGAAGCAGAATAAAAGGAAAATTTAATAGCCTTTTCCCTAAAACTCAGTTTATACTTTACACCAAATGTGTTTGAACATTAGGACTTTACAATTAATATTAAAATTAAATGATCATAGATAACATTAACCTTTTGGTGGCTGTGGTACAATTGAAGTCCCATGCTTTCATCTGCATTTTTTGTAAAATTCTTGCACTTATTTGACTCGATTAATTTAACGAATGACAAAGATTCTCTCCATGACCAAACTCTACTCAGGCACCTTTGAGCTCTTTTTCAACTAGGCTTTCACTTTTGAGCTTCTGTGTTCCTCTCTGTACTGGCCAATTTTAGCAAGAATCCTGTGAAGTCAGTTTAACCAGAATTGTCCATCCTCAATAAATCATCACCCTCAATATCTAATCAGGTTCCTCATCCTCTAGTCAGGTTCCTGATCACCTTGGCCTACCTTCGGAAAGAATCTTGTCGGGTCAGTTTAGCCAGAATTTCCGCTTATCACTGATGTGGCCTCTTAATATTCCATCCACTGACCCAAACCCTGTTCCTTGGCTACAAACTCCCACTTTTTCTGGTATTCGGAGTTGAGCCTAACCTCTCTGCCTTTCACTGCAAAACCCCACTGCAGTGGTCCCTGTGCCTACTAAGATAGTGAGACAATAAGCCTGAATAAAGTCTGCCTTACCTTCCTTACCAAGAGGCATGAATAACTTTTTCTTTAAATAAGTAGCCCACCAAAATGGCAATTCCAAAATGTGTTTTGTTTTCTCCCAAAAGGCAAATATGAATTTAATGATAGAAAGCTAATCCTCAGAGATAAATATTAATTTTATGGACACCTTCTGGTAAAATACAGAAAAAAATAATTTCCAAATTGGCATGAATTATTTTCCAAAATTTTACCTCTCCTGAAAGGGTAAAAGTTTTTCAACTTTGTTTAGAGATTATTCAGGATCATAATTTTTCTGTTTCTAAATTAACCTTTACTTCTTTCAGATGATAAACAACTGAATATTGTTTATACTTTTTTAAACAGAAGGAGTATATATACATATATAACCATATAACTTTATATATATATAACTTTATATACATATATACAACTTATATGCCTTTCATAAAGAATTACTATAATATTTGCCTCTGGTAAAGGAAATCTAAAAAATGTAAATTCAAAATTGGTAGCTAATGTTATTAACCATTAATAATATTCACTCAATTTTTTTAAAAAAATTAATTTGCTACATCCTCCACTATTTCAGTAATATCCAGAAACTACTTAGGTACTGCTAGTAAGTCCAATGTAGTCCCATGTAGTCAAGACCAATGAATTTCCTTCATGTCACAGTTTTGCACTATCTATAAAGGTTCTGAAAAATTGTCAGTGTTATCCCAGGGGCATTGTGTGAATCTGGCCCTAAAAAGGATGGACATATTAGAGAGATTTTAAATTCTTTCACTTTCTGTCAAAAATCTTATCAAGGCTAAAATCAGAGATGCATATTACAGTGAGAGAAAGAGAGAGAGAGAGTAAAACACAACTCTAGATGTTTCTTTCCTAAACTTGGCTACAATTCTGATAAAATTTCAACTTCTGTTCATGGCATCTTTATAGGCTTAGACATAGTACCCAAGTCAGCTACTTTTGGCTGCAGGTATGCTTCTGTAACCCTGGCTAAGTTAATCTTTGTTATATCCTCAATATCAGTGAAACCCAAGACTTCCTTTTAATTAAGATTTCTTTTTACATGTTTGTGAGAATCTTACAGTTATAGATGACTGACTTTTCATTGCACTTGCAGCTAACTGCATATCTGCATATAAAATTGAGAATAAATTAATCTAAAAATTTTAGGTTATCCATCCTTATTAAGCTGACAAATTTGATTTGAATTTATATGCTTTTGTTGGCATCCAAATTGAACCCTTAAATTAATATACATTTTTCTTTTACCTCTCAATTTGATTTCAAAAACAAAATTTTTAAAAAAATTCAGATGAAATAAATCTATCATATGTTCATTAATTAACATATTTCAAAAATAGAATACACTAACAGTGAAATTCCAATAAATTTTCTTTTTGAAAATATGTTTTGAATAAGCATATGATCATTTTTAAGGGTAGTATCTTTACAAGATGGCTGTTCACGATGAAATTGCAATGATTTCAAACACACTTAATTTTATTCACATTTTCTGGCCATTTCAAGAAGTTCGTTTTTCCTGATTAGAAACTCCATTTGTTCCCTTTTCTTGGTAGAACAATCTTCACTGCCAAACCTATTGCTATTTATACTTTAAACACTAGAGTTCCAGAAAGAAAGGTTTTCTGTGATTTACTTTATTTTTTTAACCATTAAGGTATATTTCAATCGTTCTTACAAATTTCAAACAGTGATCAGAATTCATTCTATATTGATGGATGAATATAATACTGGCAATATTGGGAATACTGTGTTGTTCCAAGATATTACTACTATTGAAAACATGATTTGCCGTGTGTGTATGTGTGTGTATTTTTTGGTGAAAAAAATAGTAACATAAATTTTATATTCTTTTTTCAGTTACTACAAAAGAAGTCAAAATAGCAAATAACATAAAGAGGGAAAAACAATCTGTGAGCTGAGTAATGCAAAACCAAATAGGATGTAACCATAACATTTCATGTATGCCAAGAATTTGAGTACTAGACAAATACAAATAATGAAACAGTAAAGTCATTGTTAATAACGAAATGCATGTTTTTTTCTTTTAGATTAAAAATATACAGATTTTACATTGCCACAGAAAAATTAGAATCATGACTTGTTTTTAAGTTTCCAAAGAAAATAAGCATTTAACAATTTTAAAATATTATCTGAATTGAGTTCAGTGTATACTAATCCTCTTCCAGCACTACCTTCATGTCAGTACCAACTCTGTTCACACATAAAGAACCTTAGGATTTAGTCCGGCAGTTCTGAAGCCCAGCTGCAGAGTACAATCACTTAGAGATCAAGTTAAATGCTGGTGCTTAGCCTCCACACCAGCCTAAATAAATCAGAACCTCTGATAATGGGCTCAGACATCAGTATTTTTAAAGAGTTCCCCAGGTGATACTAATGGGTTGAGAATCAGCACTAGTCCCAAATATTCATTTTATAGATGAGAAAACAAACCTAAAGAAACAAACTTCCCTGAAATCAAAGTTACTAAGAGGCAATGTCAGGGAGCTTACCCAGGATCTTCTGATTCAAAACACAGTGTTAAACATGGAAACAGCTTTTAATTTTTCTCACCATTCACTGGTGACTTGACCCTCTCCTTCAATTCTAATTATTTGCTTTGATAGAGCCAAATATATCATCTCTCTATTTTAATTATTTTTTTTTCTGATATGTTCTGAAAATAAAACAATTCTCTTAAGATTTTGGGGTAAACCTGGTATATTAGTCGAGTTCTCCAGAGAAACAGAAGCAATAGGGTGTGTGTGTGCGTGTATAAATGTTTACATAAAAGTAGATTATGAATAATTGGCTCATGCAATTATGGAGGCTCAGAAGTTCCAAGATCTGCAGTCAGTGAGCTGGAGACCCAGCAGAGGCGTTAAGTAGTTCCAGTCTGACTCCAAAGGTCTGAGAACCATGAGAGCTGATGCTGCAAATTCCAGTCCAAAAGCCAGCAGTTTCAAGAACCAAGAAGGATCAATGTTTTAGTCCCAGTTCGAAGGTCAGAAAAGCCTGATGTCAGAGCTCAATCAGTCACACAGGAGGTATTCCCTCTCACTCAGTCTACTGAGGTGTTTGACTGGGGGATTCCCACCCACACTGGGGAGGGCAATCTGCTTTATTCAGTCTATTGATTCAAGTGCTAATCTCATTCAGAAACACCCTCACAGACACACCCAGGATAATGTTGGCCAAATGTCTGGGTACCCTGTGGCCCAGTCAAGTTGACACATGAAATTAACCATTTTACTTGGAATCCAGAAATTCTATTCCCCAGTTCTCAGATAGGTCCAACCCATTTCCTTGTCTCACCAATACACTGCTCCATCAAGCTCCGGGCTCCTAGTGATTGCTTCACCTGTTGATCTACCAGTTCAGGATTGTGTAATACTTGTGCTGAATGGAATATGATAAACCACAATGAAGAGTCATTGGAGTTTGTGTTCTTGCTTCTTCTGCTTGATGTGAAAACAACCCTTATTTTGAGAGAGACTTAGGACCGACTTTCCTTCCCATCAGATGAGGCCACAAAATCAGTAACCCTACTGACATGTACCTGAAGCACATGTTAAAGACGATAATTCAGCTAAAAGCTGAATGTGCCTTGCACAAACAAATGTTTGATGACTGATGAAATAAATGATCCCACCTGACTTCTACTTCCACATCTAAAGAAAACTCCAAAACTAAGATATTTAGGTAAAAGATCATTATCATTTTCTTTCATAAAATACTTATATATATATATATATATATATATATATATTTTTTTTTTTTTTTTTTTTTACAAAGGGGAAATATAAGCCACTTCTATAAATTTTTGGCTGTTGTAAGTGAGGTATTAGGCTGAACTGTCAATTTTCATTTCTCAGGAAAATTTGCTTCTGACTAAATTAACAGCACTTTCAGAACGTGGGAAAGACTGTGCTCTCTATGTCAATCAACAGCAGTTCTGTGGGTTTTTTAGGAAATTGTTAATCATCACCTGGAATTACATTAAGTTATTTTTGCCCCAAAGGATAGAAACTAAGATATAAGATAACCTTCCAGTTAAACATGGAGAGACTGCAGTCAACTTGAGAAACCTAGTTAAGGCGTGATTCTCTGTTCCTCTTCATTTTCAGGTAGCTTTTTGCGGATAGAAAAATGCCATGTGACAGCAAGCTGACCCTGTAACATCCTATACAAATATGGTTGGGATAATAGACGTCCAGATCAAGCTTAGAGCCTTCTACCTCTCCCAATAATGAGACTAATTCAAAATTGTTTGTTTTCCAAAATCACACAGAATCAAAATATTAATAGAACCCATTACTCAATGTCTTCTGTGTGTTGACGTATTTACAAGTATTATATCATTTAATTATAACTCTAATAACTAATTAATTTAGATTTTTTTTTTTTTAAGTTGAACACAGTAGTTATAGAGGTATATCTCCCCTGCTTTTCTGGAAGTCAGCTGTACCCAACTAGGTATGTGACTGCATGAGAAGTTCTAAATTGTTAAAATTAGGTAAGAGCTAGTTCCAGAAGTCTTCCAGCCAGTATTTTGGAAGAACAGAGAATATACTACTTTTTCTACTACAAACTTTTAGTATCTTAAGAAAGAATAAGATTTAGTAATTGAGTCATTTGTTGAGACATGGATGGATCTAGAGACTGTCATACAGAGTGAAGTAAGTCAGAAAGAGAAAAACAAAGATCGTATATTAACGCATGTGTGTGGAACCCAGAAAAATGGTACAGATGAGCTGGTTTGCAGGGCAGAAGTTGAGACACAGATGTAGAGAACAAACATATGGACACCAAGGGGAGAAAACCGCGGGACAGTGGGGATGGTGGTGTGCTGAATTGGGCGATTGGGATTGACATGTATACACTGATGTGTATAAAACTGATGACTAATAAGAACCTGCTGTATAAAAAACAAAACAAAACAAAAAAGAAAAAAACAAAAACAACATGCTACACACTTAAAGTACCAGGAACTAATTCCCAATATAAAGATTGTCATTAATCACCACTTCCTTTATTACCAGAAGCTTTTGAACTACTTTTGCAGTGGTCGAGACTCTGTAGCTAGCCAGGTTTGTTTCTTTCACTTTGAGCTTTAAAGAATCAAAGATACTAAAGTTCAGAGAAGCAGGTGGAGACCTGTTAAAGAAGCAAGTGTCAAAGGGGCAATAGCTTCAGCTACTGCAAATGTAGGCACCCACTGGCCAAGGCACACCTGGAATAATTCAGTGATTTTTCTGCTCTGGTTGCACTCTCTGGGGAACTTTGAAAAATTCCTGATACCCAGGTCCCACTGCCCCAGAGATGTGAGGTGGGGCTAGAGCATCTTATGTTTGGAAACCTCTCCAAGGGTTTGCTATGTGCAGCCAGTATACAGAACCACTGACTCAGATGGGTTTGAAAAATCCTGCAGGTCATGTGAATGTAGGCAATTTGTAATATCCCCATGATGACAAAATCTGAGGGACTCCTCCTCACTCATACACCGTTGACTCTCCTTTCTGACATGCCCTCCCTTTATTGTTACTCAAACATTGCTCTTTTTTCATTTTGAACTTACATTAACTCTAAAATAACAGGGATTTGAAATAGGGAAAGTAATGTGAGTTGCTATGAATTCTCTAACTCACAGAGTGGCTTTCATCAGAGGTAAATAGATATCTGGGACTTTGATCCTTCTGTTATATTTTGTTTAATTTATCTTCATTCTCAATTCTTCACAGTTTAGGTGTCAAAGATGTCCTACATTGTTCCTCAGAAGTCAGAAATATATAATAAATGTAATGACAAATTGCAAAGCTTCTTTCCTTTCTTCTCAACTACCCAGATGCAAAAATGACTTTCAAAGCCTTTGATATTAATAGTGAAATTAAACACACACATGCTATTATTAGAGCACAATATACCAGGACTGCTCTAAGCACTTTGCGTATATTAATTCATTTAATCCTAATAACAACTCAATAACAAAGTAATATTTTACATCCATTTTACAGATGAGAAAAGAGAGGCATGGAGAGGTTAAATTTCTCAAGGTCACCAACAAGTAGGTAGCAGACAATTACTCTTTTAAAATCTCAGTTCTTAACTATACTACTATGATGCCTCTATGAAAATTAAGATTTACCTTCCTAGAGTAGACAGATGATTTACCATATTATGCTTAAAATTAATGGATTCAGTCTTCATAGCTTAGTGGGATAATGCAACAGAAACAAAATTTATGTTTTATAGTATTTTCTGAGTCATAAAGATACCAGAAAAATCACCTTGAAAGCACTAAATGCATCCTCCAGTCCTCAGAAAAACAAGTATGTGATATTGGAATCACCTAGGAACTATCAGAAAAATAAGTCACTTCGGAGGCTCCTTTAAATAGGGAGTCACTTTGAGTAAACTCAGGCAAATCCCCTCAGAAGAGTTGGTAAAAATAGCATGGAAAGTTCAATGAGTTGGGGAAAGAGAAGAAAAAAGTTCCCACAATCCTAGGAGACATCTAATTGTTCTAAGCTTCAGAACTGGTTTTAACATTTTAATCAATGACAATTCACTTCAATGAAGTCTCTGAAAGCCAACCAATCAATGACAGCCACATCCTCTGAAAGTCAGCCAATGAGCAGCAGACTCACTCCAGTGGAAAGCTTCTAAGGCCTCGGTTAACCTGCTCCCAAGTCTGTAATTCATGTGCCAGTGATCTAAATGAGATCATAAGTTTGCTTTGCTCAGCAAGACTGCCTGACCAGCATAGCACTCCCTTACTTTACTTTCTTGGTTTCAGATACTGAGTGGTGATCTCTTCTCTCAACAGAGGATTCATTTAAGTGTTTTTGTTTTAAAAGCTTAAAATGTAATGCTATTCCAACCCTAGACTGCACCCAGTAACAGTAGTTCTAAGTGTATGATGTAGAGAAAGTGATGTCTAGTGCTGACAGAGTGACCTTTTGGTAGACTGGTACTCATCGACGAAGCTTCATAGGTGAACCAAAAAAGCTACATATGAAGATGGGTCCTCCATGAGGACCTAAGCACAGGGCAACCTCTGCTGTTAGACTGAGAAGATGCAATTGTCCTTTCATGGAATTAAGGCAGCCTTGAAATGGTTCTAGGTGAGGGAAACCTCACTGCATCAGGGAACACCATGTTAGAAGGGCAATCTAGTCTTCAACACTGACGAGACCTGGTACAGAAAAGCAACTTCTCTGCCCATTTTGGTAGAAAAGCTGGACATCTTTTGAATTGTATAAACCTTTAAGGTTTAGGGCAGTTCAGCAGGAAGATCTTTAAAAGTTAAGTGGTATATATCCTGTTAATAAGGCATGTGGGTTCTCAAACAATAAACTGGAAAAATAAGAGATATATGTGTATTTGCACCTCAAGCTTGGAAGAAAGTTGATACTTGTGAATGTGTAATTTCTATTTAATAATGAAATCTCATGGCTCTTTTGGGAAACCATCAAAGACATCCTAGCATTTTAGTCACAATATTTTGATGGTTCAAATCATGGAACAAATTTGTATAAGGTTTAGTTTATCTGTTAGAGACAAGAACAAAAACTAGCTCCATGATCTTAGAAACATGGGTAAAGGTTTCAATGTGTAGTATAGAAATCTATATATCTTTACTGTGTTATTTATATGCCAATTTTTCTGTTCAAAGTTTTGGAAATTACTGCTGATAACTTTCTATAATATAGCCATACTTATATAAACTCTTAATCAAAGAAAATCCAGCTTATACCAGAAGACAAATAAGGCATTACTCAACTGACACCAGCTATTAAAAACAAATACAAACTGTAAGGAGAACATTACTTTTAATCTGTTGAACAATGAAAAAGAATGGTGGTAATAGACATTAGCAATTTTATTTTATACTAAAGTTAAAAAATATACTTGGTAATTACTTTGCTCAATTTGTCGGATGTTAACTGTGTCTAGAAGGTAATAAACACACAATAAATGTTAGTATTATTGTTGCTGTTAATTTTTAGCCTTTGATGAGAGGCAAATGGATGATAATCTTTTAAAGTGTGCAAATAAAATATTAAGACATTTCACCCTTTTAAAAACTTCTATTCTTTTGCATAAGTTTTGTAATTCACACAATATTTGGAAGAGTGGTATAATGTATACATAAGTTGTGTAGTCAAATCATTACTATGTCATCAATTATCTTTAGTTTTTTTTATTTTGCTGTGATGCTCAGTCAGAAAAGTATGGTAATTTCTGACCTAGAGGTAATCAGATCTACATCCACATTAAAGTAATCTCAGGATAGTTCACCCTTTAGAAAACAAACGATTTGCTATGAATTAGAAGACAATTCCCAGTCTAGGAGGATAAATAGGATGTTAATGGCAGAAAAGCAAACCAGTCTATAGGCCAGAACTGCTGAATTTGACCAGAGCAGACAGCAAGCCCCACCTGCCCGACATGGGCACCAAGCAGTGGTTGGTCTGCAGTGCCTAAGGTGGCTGCCTGTTCAGCTAGGCATAATATAGTTACTCAGTGATTAGGGACTTGAAAACTCATCCTGGCCCCTCCAGGCCCCTGACTGCACATTGCTGATGACATGATAAGTGGTAAATGGGAGAAGCAGCTCACTAATGCAGATGTTCTCACAGTCACTGGGGCATCCCTACTCTAATTCACTACCAGAAGCTCAACCTCAGGAGCAGAGAGCTGCATAAATTACTCAGACCCCAGGTGTGTCTCTTTTTTTAAGGGATGCCTCAATGTTTTAATAAATTTTGAATTTGAATTCTGTCCAGTAGAATATCCTTTAGCCACTGCCTCTACCACTAATTATAAGCTTTTATTCGCAGCTTCCCTCATTTTCTTTATTTACTTGGCCCTGAAGGCATTTGAATTTATAACTCCTATGACTAACCTGTCAACTACAGGAGGGCAGGGATTATGTCAGTTTCATTCACTGATGTACATTTGGCACCCACCAGAACACCGTATACAGTGCAGGCTATCATTAATATTTGATGAAGCAAAGAATGTATAAATGGATGAATGGCAGCCTTGTATTCAGATTTCCTGAGTGAGCAGCAGAGAAGTAAAATCTGTACGTGCCCACTTTGTTCATCTTTAGAGTCCTTAAAATTGATCATTACTTGTTCCCTTTAACTCTGGCAAACAGATGCAAATTAAGGCAGGCTATCTAAACTGGTTACTATGATACCAAATGACAAATCTCACTTTCTGAGTCCTGGAGGTGAAGGTTACCAAGTGAATCCAGACCACTATATTTGTGGGCACACTCAGTATATAACATATTGCTTCTAAAAGACAAACAACATATAGCTGCACTGGCATCTGTCATATCCTTTAAAATAATAATCTGTCTCAGAGAAAGAGAAAAATGGGGAAAGGGGATTCTTAACAGCCGAGATAAACAAAGCTAGGACAAACTCCTTTCACTGGTGCAAAATCTGACAGTCTCATTTACGAGTGGCTCCAGGATAGAGTGTGAAACCAAGAGAGGTTACTGTCATCAACTTCTCTTTGAAAAGGCTAGCCTTTGAATTTTTGGCACCTTGCTCAATGGCTTTGGAACAGGAGCTTGGAGACAACAAAACATTTCCATCACATCTTTATGCTCTTTTGAAAACTTTCTATTGCTTAAAAACACACAATGGTTCTTAATCTCATTGTTGTATATGATCTAGAAATTTCATCTCCAAAACTGAGAAAACATATGCTGGCAGGGAAGTACAAAACGATTGCCTCTTTCTAATACCTGCGGTCAGAGCATGATAATAACTGTGTAAGACAACTTTTCCCTTCTCTCAAAATAATTATGGCTCTCTAGAATTAAGCATCTGTGCTACCAGATGTTCCTGTCAAACACGTAAGCAATGGGTTTGAGCACTGCACAAACCTGGCTAGCTTCCAAGAATCTTTTTCTGAATACCTCAGCAAAAGCAGGTGGCTTTCTGAAGTCCTAGATTTTAAGTACCAGACCACACTAATCCAGTTTCATAAGGAAGACATGGTTTTCTCTAGTGATGGATTGAATCTGTTCAGATTCAAGCTACTACTTTGGGGCTACGGATAAACACTTTTATAGCTATGTTTTAAATGGACGGAATATAAACTCAAACATTTAACATCACTAATAAAAAAAGATAAATAATTATAAACCAAAATTATTTCACTATTTTCCCTCAAATAAATGACACCCTGCTGTCACGGCAACTAACCAAATGACTCTGTAAGAATAGGAAGAAAATTTTCTTTCTTTCTTTTTTTTTTTTTTAGAAAAAGATGCAACGTTAACGTTTTAGGTAGCCTGTGAAATGTTTGTTACATAATACAATCGGTGTTAGGCAGCCATTAAAATGTTGATTTTGAGATGCAGTGAGTTTTAATAAAGCACATCATAAAATTAGATGCAATTCTTAAAACTGGAGATTCTCCTTCCTTTTTGATATTAAAATAGGCTTCAATTTATGAAATAATGATAGTAGACCATAGTTCCATTTTTTGTCTTTACTTGATGAAATTAAAAATTGATAACCATAAAAATATTTGAAGAAATTAAATGTAAAATACTGATGTTTCAGTAATATTTAAAGACACATCTGCTTTTTTTAACTCTAAATTTACTTCAGAAGGTATTTGTTAACCTTTTCCTAAAAGAATGTCTCAGTCAAAATCAGTGCTTCTCTCTAGCAAGAACTGCTTAAATGAAAATAATTTGGAAATTATATTAAAATGAAGCTACTTTATGCACATTTTTTGTGATTAAATGAGTGATGCATTTCAGATCTTAGAAGACTATGTATCTACATGATGCCAGTAAATCAGAATTTATTTAAATTTAGTAAAAAAACAAAAACAAAAACAAGTTTTTTTTTTTCCCAAAAAGGTAACTGATTGATTTTCCTACTACTATTTTGTCATCATGTGGCTACAGGGAAAACATACACACACACAATGAAGGAAAAGAGTAACTTTAGGTCTTTTAAAATTATTTTTTCTATTCAATTCATATGATTGAAGCCATCCATTCTTCAAAATCTACTTCTTCCAGTATAGTTAGTAATACATGTGATATGCCCAACATTATAAAGTAAGATAAGTCAAACTCTGAGTTTAATTTCACCTCTGATTTATCAATATTTTTCTTCTGCATCCTCTCACTACAAGCTAAATTATTTTAGCTTGCCAGTTACTTATCCCCACCAGAGGGCAGACAGGGGAAAGCTCAGACTAAAATCTCAAATAAGCACAATACTGTTATTTACTCATTTTCCTACCAAAGTCGGGGAGATATTGGATGCTTATTTCAGAGTTTTGCATAGTTTTCCATAGTCATCTCATCTCTGGGTAGACCAGAAACTCTCTTCACGATCTAACAATTATCTAGAATAAATCTTAGTGGAACTGAGTTTATTTTGTTTAATCTGTATACAGATTAGTTAAGAGTCAAAGATACACATCAACCAAATTTAAAATTCAAAAACAGTGCATAATAATAAATCAATAGGGAGACTTCAACTGGTGAGATTTTTCACTATCTTGTGGGAACCATGAATCATAACTTATTACCAAATATAGTATGTGTCACATTTTCAACAATGAGAGTTCTGACACAGGTGAAAACAAATACTATATTAATCCAAACTGTATGCTGTAAAAACATATAAAACAATTTCCACATCCACAGGAGTCAGTACTTGATTCCAACTGTAGGTCTGAAATAATATAAAGGAGGTTTAATAGCAACTTTATTATATTTGTCAAAAGAGAGGATTCCTTTCAAATTCAAAATTCTCTGAAATGGTAGGGAGGATTGTTCTAGAATATACTTTTAAAGAAATTTTAAATACCATAATTATAAGGAACAGTAAATCATTACTTCCAAAATAATTTTATACATTTTTGCAATAGCAATAATAATCCAGGTGAACAACTACTGAGGAGCTTCACAGAGTAATACAAAATTTAATGCTTTAGTTATCAGTAAATTAGCCAAGAACTAATGTACTTCATTACTATGTCTAAAAAGCTTTATCTTTGAGGCTAGATTTATAAACACAGGCTCAAGAAGGTCAAAAGAAAGAAAAAAAATCATTTTGTTTATGGTAAGTTTTATCTGCTGCTCTCCAAACCCATAGAAACTAACTATGTTAATTCTAAAGGTAACCTGTTCAAAGTCCTTAATAGTTAGATCTGTTAGTGGGTTTATATTTGTTAAATGCCACCAATAAGTAGGTATACTGGGAAAAAGAAGTGTCTTTATTCTAACTGAAGAGATATAAGCAATTTACTAAATGAAAAATCCAGGTAGCTAAAAGGAGTGTTGGCATGCCAACGGGCACAGCACATATTGTTATAGAGGAGGTAAATGGACACTGATTTACAACAGTCATCCAAACTTGGGATATACTGGCTACAGAAATTTTGCCACCACTAAATGAACAGTAAGGGATACGAGGCAAATATCCTGCCTACTGGCAAATACTAGATCCTCCAAAATTCCTCTCTATCGAAAGATGAATTCAAAGATTTAAAATTTAATATGTATGAAAAAATACAGTAAATTAAGGAGAGAATGGTGGTGAATAACAAAAAAAAAAAAAAAAAAAAGAGGGAATTTTTTTAAGAAAAAAAGATTTAATACCAGTAAGTGAAGAAGAATATTGAAACTATTGTTCTGAAAATATATAAGGTTACAAGGTCTCTTTGAAATCCTGTAATTTTGTATGAAGTCAGACATAGGCTGAGATTCAAAGAGTGCTTCTCAAAATGAGTAAAAATGTCAAGATATCAAAAAACACAACAGTGAAGTTAGAATCAGCATTGGAGACATTAAATACCATAACTGGTGTTGGAGAAAATTAAATCAGGGATTTAGAGAGTAAATCTGAGAGTAAAAAATACAGAGGAAAAAAAAATCAAGTAGAACAAGCAGCCTGCTCAATTCTGTGTATAGCATGATTCTGCATGTGGGGATTACATTTATTAAGAATAAACAGAGGAAATAGTCAAATGTGCTAATAGTGGCTATCTCTGAATTGTGCAATCAAGTGAGGATTTTGCTCTTAATTTTTACATTTTCTCAATATAAATAGTTTTTACAGCTAGTATGTACTATTTTTATAATCAGAAGGAAAAGTAAACACACACAGGCTCAACTCGACTTATACATATTTTTGGTGTATCCATTGATGGACTGACTTTGCCTACAGTAACCAATCCCTGCTGTCGGATCAGTCTTAGATTGGAGGCTTTGTAAAGCTGCTACCTTTAAATTACAAGAATGAAGCTTAATTAACCTAGGCTCTATTTCTCCCTTTCAACTCTGCATACTTTAAAGTTCCATGAAGCTGCTACTTAGAATTAATTCTAACTTGTAAAGGCATGCCATGCTGGATGATTGTTGGTTACGCCATTCAAGAAAGATACTCTTTTATAAGTCTTCTTTAATAACCCAAGAAGAAATTACATAGAATAATTTGAAAAATATCATCTCCAAGATCTAACGTTTTTGTTATTCTTTTAAATTATCTTGGGGCGGGGGTGGTGGTGGGATGAACTGGGAGATTGGGATTGACATATATACACTAATATGTATAAAACAGATAAGTAATAAGAACCTGCTGTATAGCACAGGAACTCTACTTCACTTTGCTGTACAGTAGAAATTAACACAACATTGTAAAACAACTATACCCCAATTTAAAAAAAATTATCTTAAGCTCTATTTTAAAGTTCTCCTTTATGAATTTGCTTAGTTTCTCCTAATGAAAATTTAGGAAAACTTCCTTTTATTCAATTTTTCATGAAGACAGAAGAAAAAAACACTACTTTTTCTACAATAATGTCTATTGTGCAGAGCAAGCTAGTATGATATGGTAGAGGGAACACCAGCTTCGAGGTTAAATAAACTGAAATCAAATCTCAGCTCCATCCTTACTAAGTACAAGTCATTGGGCAAAGAAATAATCATTCTGAGAGCAGCTCCCATATCATTAAAGAAAAAACAAATCTAACTGCTAATACATTTATTCCCCAAACTCTATGCCAGACACTATTCTATTTACAGGTACTTTGGGATTTAACGAATTACTTTCTGTAACATCTATATGCCAATTTTTAAAGGGCCTCCCTTATTCAATATTAGCTTTTCTACAAAAGTGAACTTTAAAGTGAATGCTAGATTATTATTTTCTCTTTATTTTTTCGAACATTAACAATTAAATGACTGGAACTTTCAATATTAAATTTGTATTGAGATGCCAAACAAAATCACACCATTTTTGTTGACTGTTTATGACTGGTACAGGAGAGAGTTAGCAGTTCTGCAACTACCCTGTTTCCAGAAATGGCAAAAAGCATACCATGATTAAATATTTTAAATGCAAAGAATTGATTTGTAGGGTCAAGTAGAATAACAAATGCTACTGTCTAATATATATCATGCAATTTATCTTTGCATGAATTAACAAAGGGGGATATTTATGTGCATTAAGACATGGAGAACGAAAGCCTCATCCACCAGAGGGCAAAGAGCAGAAGCAAAAAGAACGACAATCTTGCAGCCTGTGGAATGAAAACCACATTCACAGAAAGACAGACAAAATGAAAAGGCAGAGGGCTAAGTACCACAGGAAGGAACAAGATAAAACTCCAGAAAAACAATTAAATGAAGTGGAGATAGGCAAGCTTCCAGAAAAAGAAATCAGAATAATGAGAGTGAAGATGATCCACAACCTTGGAAAAAGAATGGAGGCAAAGATCGATAAGATGGAAAAGACCTAGAAGAATTAAAGAACAAACAAACAGAGATGAACAATACAATAACTGAAATGAAAAATACACTAGAAGGAATCAATAGCAGAATAACTGAGGCAGAAAAATGGATAAGTGACCTGGAAGACAGAATGGGGGAATTCACTGCCGTGGAACAGAATAAAGCAAAAAGAATGAAAAGAAATGAAAACAGCCAAAGAGACTCCTGGGACAACATTAAACACACCAACATTCTCATTATAGGGGTCCCAGGAGGAGAAGAGAGAGAGAAAGAACCCGAGAAAATATTTGAAGAGATTACAGTTGAAAACTTCCCTAACATGGGAAAGCAAATAGCCACCACCCAAGTCCAGGAAGCACAGAGAGTCCCAGGTAGGAAAAAGCCAAGGAGAAACATGCTGAGACACACAGTAATCAAATTGACAAAAATGAAAAACAAAGAAAAGTTATTAAAAGCAACAAGGGAAAAATGACAAATTAACATACAAGGGAACTTCCATAAGGTTACCAGCTGATTTCTCAGCAGAAAGTCTACAAGCCAGAAGGGAGTGGCACGATATATTTAAAGTGAAGAAAGGGAAGGACCTACAACTGAGATTAGTCTACCCGAAAAGGATCTCATTCAGATTCAACGGAGAAATCAAAAGCTTTAGAGACAAGCAAAAGCTAAGAGATTTCAGCACCACCAAACCAGCTGTGCAATAAATGCTAAAGGAACTTCTCTAAGTGGGAAACACAAGAGAAGAAAAGGACCTACAAAAACAAACCCAAAACAATTAAGAAAATGGTAATAGGAACATACATATTGATAACTACCGTAAATGTGAATGGATTAAATGCTTCAACCAAAAGACACAGGCTTGCTGAATGGATACAAAAACAAGGCCCGTATATACGCTGTGTACAAGAGACCCACTTCAGACCTAGGGACACATACAGAGCAAAAGTGAGGGGATGGAAAAAGAAATTCCATGCAAGTGGAAATCAAAAGAAAGCTGGAATAGCAATACTCATATCAGATAAAATAGACTTTAAAATAAATAATGTTACAAGAGACAAGGAAGGACACTACATAATGATCAAGGGATCAATCCAAGAAAAATATATAATATTTATAAATATATATGCACCCAACATAGGAGCACCTCAATACATAAGACTGCTGCTAACAGCTATAAAAGAGGAAATCAACAGTAACACAGCAATAGTGGGGGACTTTAACACCTCACTTACACCAATGGACAGATCATCCAGACAGAAAATTAATAAGGAAAAACAAGCTTTAAATGATGCAATAGACCAGATAGATTTAATTGATATTTACAGGACATTCCATCCAAAAACAGCAGATTACACTTTCTTCTCAAGTGCACACAGAACATTCTCCAGGATAGATCACATCTTGGGTCACAAATCAAGCCTTGGTAAATTTAAGAAGACTGAAATCATATCAAGCATCTTTTCCTACCACAACGCTATGAGATTAGCAATAAATTACAGGGAAAAAAACGTAAAAAACACAAACACATTGAAGCTAAACAATACACTACTAAATAACCAACAGATCACTGAAGAAATCAAAGAGGAGATCAAAAAATACCTAGAGAGAAATGACAATGAAAACACAATGATCCAAAACCTATGGGATGCAGCAAAAGCAGTTCTAAGAGGGAAGTTTACAGCAATACAATCCTACTTCAAGAAACAAGAAACATCTCAAATAAACACCTCTGTGTTCTGATGTTGCCTTAACATTCTGCTGTTGCAGCAGTTAAACACTGTGTCCACACACACCTTGAACTAACATTTCATATGATATATTTCTGAGCTATGAAACTTTTTACCTAATAGCCAGGTAGACTGGTAGTCTGGGAGTGTAAAGCCACTCAGCTGAGTTAATTATCAACACCCTGGCTGGTGATGTTCTGAGAGAAGAATGCTGTGCTTTGTCTGCAAGTAAGAGAAAACCTTGAATTAAAAAACAAACAAACAAAAAAATTTTTAAAAAAACACACAAAACCTTACACCTAAAGGAACTAGAGAATGGAGAACAAACAAAACCTAAAGTTGGTAGAGGGAAAGAAATCATAAAGATCAAAACAGAAATAAATGAAATAGAAACAAAGAAAACAATAGCAAAGATCAATAAAACAAAAAGCTGGTTCTTTGAGAAGATAAACAAAATTGATAAACCTTTAGCCAGTCTCATCAAGAAAAAGAGGGAGAGGACTCAAATAAATCAAATTAGAAATGAAAAAGGAGAAGTTACAGTGGACACCACAGAAATACAAAGCATCATAAGAGATTACTACAAGCAACTCTATGCCAATAAAATGGACAATCTGGAAGAAATGGACAAATTCTTACAAAGGTATACACTTCCAAGACTCAAACAGGAAGAAATAGAAAATATGAATAGACCAATCACAAGTAATGAAATTGAAACTGTGATTAAAAATCTTCCAACAAACAAACGTCCAGGACCAGATGGTTTCACAGGTGAATTCTATCAAACATTTAGAGAAGAGCTAACACCCAAACTTCTCAAACTCTTCCAAAAAACTGCAGAGGAAGGAACACTCCCAAACTCATTCTACGAGGCCACCATCACCCTGATACCAAAACCAGACAGGGATACTACAAAAAAAGAAAATTACAGACCAATATCACTGATGGATATAGATGCAAAAATCCTCAAAAAAATAGTAGCAAACAGAATCCAAGAGCACATTAAAAGGATCATACACCATGATCAAGTGGGGTTTATCCCAGGGATGCAAGGATTCTTCAATATACACAAATCAATCAATGTGATACACCATATTAACAAATTGAAGAAAACTGTATGATCATCTCAATAGATGCAGAAAAACCTTTTGACAAAATTCAACACCCATTTATGATAAAACTCTCCAGAAAGTGAGCATAGAGGGAAACTACCTCAACAAAATAAAGGCTATATATGACAAACCCACAGCAAACATCATTCTAAATGGTGAAAAACTGAAAGCACTTCCTATAACATAAGGAACAAGACAAGGATGCCCACTCTTGCCACTATTATTCAACACAGCTTTGGAATTCCTAGCCACGGCCACCAGAGAAGAAAAAGAAATAAAAGGAATACAAACTGGAAAAGAAGTAAAACTGTCACTGTTGGCTGATGACATGATACTATACATAGAGAATCCTAAAGATGCCACCAGAAAGCTACTAGAGCTAATCAATGAATTTGGTAAAGTTGCAGGATACAAAATTAATGCACAGAAATCTCTTGCATTCCTATACACTAACAATGAAAGATCAGAAAGAGAAATTAAGGAAACAATCCCATTCACCATTGCAAAAAAAAAAAAAAAAAACCTAGGAATAAACCTACCTAAAGAGGTAAAAGATCTGTACTCAGAAAACTATAAGACACTGATGAAAGAAATCAAAGATGACGCAAACAGATGGAGAGATATACCATGTTCTTGAATTGGAAGAATCAATATTGTGAAAATGACTATACTACCCAAAGCAATCTACGGATTCAATGCAATCCCTATCAAATTACCAGTGGTATTTTTTACAGAACTAGAACAAAAAAATCTTAAAATTTGTATGGAGACACAAAAGACCCCAAATAACCAAAGCAGCCCTGAGGGAAAAAAACGGAGCTGGAGGAATCAGACTCCCTGACTTCAGACTACTACAAACCTACAGTAATCAAGACAATATGGTACCAGCACAAAAACAGAAATATAGATCAATGGAACAGGATAGAAAGCCCAGAGATAAACCCATGCACCTATGGTCAACTAATCTATGACAAAGGAGGCAAGGATATACCATGGAGAAAAGACAGTCTCTTCAATAAGTGGTGCTGGGAAAACTGGACAGCTACATGTAAAAGAATGAAATTAGAATACTCCCTAACACCATACACAAAAATAAACTCAAAATGGAGTAAGACCTAAATGTAAGGCCAGACAGTATAAAACTCTTCGAGGAAAACAGGAAGAAGACTCTTTGACGTAAATCACAGCAAGATCTTTTTTGACCCACCTCCTAGAGTAATGGAAATAAAAACAAAAATAAACAAGGGGACCTAATGAAACTTAAAAGCTTTTGCACAGCAAAGGAAACTCCAAACAAGACTAAAAGACAACCCTCAGAATGGGAGAAAATATTTGCAAATGAATCAACGGACAAAGGATTAATCTCCAAAATATATAAACAGCTCATGCAGCTCAATATTCAAAAAAACATACAACCCTATCAAAACATGGGCAGAAGACCTAAATAGACATTTCTCCAAAGAAGTCATACAGATGGGCAAGAGGCACATGAAAAGCTACTCCACATCACTAATTATTAGAGAAATGCAAATCAAAACCTCAATGAGGTATCACCTCACACCAGTTAGAATGGGCATCATCAGAAAATCTACAAACAACAAACGTTGGAGAGGATGTGGAGAAAAGGGAACACTCTTGCACTGTTGGTGGGAATGTAAATTGATACGGCCACTATGGAGAACAGTATGGAGGTTCCTTAAAAAACTAAAAATAGAATTACCATATGACCCAGCAATCCCACTACTGGGCATATACCTAGAGAAAACCATAATTCAAAAAGACACATGCACCCCGATGTTCATTGCAGCACTATTTACAATAGCCAGGTCATGGATGCAACCTAAATGCCCATCAACAGATGAATGGATAAAGAAGAAGTGGTACATATATACAATGGAATATTACTCAGCCATAAAAAGGAGTGAAGCTGGGTCATTTGCAGAGACATGGATGGACCTAGAGACTGTCATACAGAGTGAAGTAAGTCAGAAAGAGAAAAAGAAATATCATATTTTAACTCATATATGTGGAATCTAGAAGAATGGTACAGATGAACCAGTTTGCAAGGCAGAAATAGAGACACAGATGTAGAGAACAAACGTATGGATACTATGGGGGGTAGCACAGGGGCAGAGGGGGGTGGTGTTGGCATGAATTGGGAGATTGGGGTTGACATATATACACTAATATGTATAAAATAGATAACTAAGAACCTGCTGTATAAAAAAATAATACAAAGAAAACAAAAAAAAGACATGGAGAACATTTATGGACTCTTGATTAGATATTAAATATACAAGAGAGATAGAAAATGAGAGTCTGCACTTGTGTAAAATTATTCAGTTTTTGCTTTGATACTTTAAGTATAATACTTTTGTGGTAAGAAATTGAGACAGGTGCCTTGCCCAAAGTTATATACTATAACATGGTAGTGTCCACTGTCAGACTTTTGTAAGCAAATCTTCCAGGCTCTATGGCCTGTATTATTGCCTCTAGAAAGAATAATTATCCAACTTAAAAGTATTTTAAGACAAAGTCTTTTCAATATATACATGATGATGCATTATTAAAAGTTAAAATGTACAAAAAATATTCTATAGCACAGATGAAAAGATATACTAATGACAGGTATTCATATCTCTCTTCAAATAGAATTTGACAAGCTAAAATACCTTTCAAGCAGCCAAAATCATGTGAGAATCAAATATTAACAGAAGATTTATCACCCTCAGAGAATCCAGTGAAGACCTATCCATAGAACCAACTTGTCTCTGTAAAATACTGAATGAGACAGACTGCAAATGTTACTTGACATAGGTTGCAGTTCAATGAATCTATGAGAAAGTATTCAGACTGTATTTTGAACAAAGTATTGAGGCTACAGAGCATAGTGGAAAAGAGCACTGGCTCTGGATGCAGACTCCTGCGTTTAAATCCAGGTTCTTCTTCTTACTAGAAGTCTCAAGCAAATTAGTTCGCAGCTCCATGCCTCAACTTCCCCATTTGTAAAAGAGGACAATAATAGTACTTTTCATAAGGTTGTTAAAAGGATTAAAAGAAAAATATTTAGTAAGGTAAGTAGCAAGATCTCGGTTTATATTAAAAGGGCAGTATTTCTATATATAAGCAAGCACATGATATTTTAAAAGTAAAACATGGCTGACTCAAAGTTATACATCATCATCAAGGACATGTTAATCTAAAGCACTTTGGGTTTAACAATGGCAACTGCCATTTCGCTTAATTCATTTCAGGAAATTTTTTCGAACTTAGATGCACAAATGAGAAAGGTTTAAATTTATTCAGGGAGGACAAGAATAGTACTAGGCTAAACACTTTGCTACAGCTACAAAACATTGATTTTTCAATCACAGATGGAGAACTTCATATGTGCTGTGGCCTTGCGCTGGGCACTGGGGCAGGGGTGAGGGGTGTCAAAGCATAAACAAGACTTTAGGAACTCATCAACTAATACTGAAGACAAGAAGGCAAACACCCATGGTGTTTTTCATGGACGCCGTACTTTTAAGTCTTCAGAGAAAATAGCAATATATGAAATGTTCTCTGAGGGATGGTGAAGGTTCTCCTAACCTGCTAAATTACATCCTCATCTGCTTCTGTCAGTGTCTAAAATACCTTAATCCTTTGCATAAAAAGGTGGAGTCCCTTGTTATACAATAAACACTCTCTGGAAGCAGAGCACATTAAACCATTAAACACGTATGTCAAAGTTAGTTCATTTAATTGCTTGGTTAGACCGAGAATTCTGGGGAGAGAAAACAGGATGAATATTCCTAACATTGTGGTATCAGATCAACCTTGTCAGCACATTTCTTACCCAATCTGAGCACGCATATCTCTAAACGCCACAGCAGATTTATCTGTACTTTCTTATGACATGTATAGATTTCTGCATTGAAATAAATGTATAATATTTCTTAGAACAGTTCATGTTGAATATCTCAATCAGGCTTTGTTATGCCCACTGTTACTTTTAGTCTAAGGAATCATCTGGACTTCTTCTCCCTGTCTCTCTCTCTCTCTTTCTCAGACAACTCCTGTCTTCACATTCTCCTCTATGATCAAGTAGGCTACATATCCAACACTTGAAATTATATCTTGCTTATATTCTCAGCTATTTCTCTGCTTCACCTGCTTAATAAGACCCCTGAACCCCAAATTGCAGCAGCGGTCCACCTAATATATCTGAACTTGTCCTATTGAGATCTGCTGAAAAACTTCTCAGGTTGATATCACCATATTTTGCAGCATGGCTTCTCCAGAAGCAAGGACACTCAAGACGGTTATTAGGGAGGTAGCCCTCTGCGGCTGAAGCAGACTCTGACAGAGCGGACAACTGGAGACCAAGTGCTGAACACATTCTCTAAAGCTGGGTAGTGGTCCTTCCTTGACAGGGAGTCTGGGTAAGTATACCTCTGTATCCAGACCACATATTTATGGACTCTAATTTCAACTTTATTCTCCATGACAACCTGAAATCCTTTTATGATCCCACTTTAATTTTGCTTTTAACCCAAGTACAAAGAGCATAGAAATAATTTGAAATGCATAATTTTTTAAAGAAATGTTTTTCACTGTGGAGAAATGAGAGTTGAAGACCCATGCAATCTTCAAACATGAGAACATATATAATTTGGTGAGAAGTATCTACTCTTTGTTTCAAATAAAGATAGGGTTAGTGGTAATGAATCTGAATTACAGAAAGAATGAGTTAGGGTAGAAAAAATTATCTGAATATGAAAAATGAAATATAAGATGATGCCAAAGGAAGATCTATGATTCACTATCTATGAAGCATTTGCAAATAACATAGATGGAAAAGTCTCTATTAGAACAGCAGAGACATAGGAAAGAAATTACCTCTTCTGGGCTTATGATTATATATTCGTATACTTCTTATCTGATAATGGTGACTTTTGTATCCTAAGAAAGATCAAGTTGTATTATGTATAAAGAGGGAAAAAAGACATTTCCACAACACAAATTACAAAGTAGAAAGGAATCCAAACTTCTTTTTCTCACTGAGTCACTTTTTCAGGTATTACACAAATATCCAACACCAATATTTTGTTTTATGATTATCAGAACGAGGATATATTTTAAACAGAAGCAGTAATTACCAAAGAAATGAATAAATCTGAGGGTAAGTCTACTTTCTTCCTAAATATGATAGTTTATATCTCCTAAATATTTAATCAAAGTATTTGCTTGAAAAATCTAATTTCCACAAGGAGACTTTTCACACAAAATATCCCTGACTCTCAGAGAGTAAAATTTGTATAGGTTTTTAATATCTTATTGGGTAAAAAAATTCAGAGAGAAAAATGTTCCAGTTCTTACAACAAAGTATGCATAAAATACTTAATTTATATGACCTTTGAAAAAGTATTTATAAAAAACAAAGGGAAAGAGAAATAAAACCCCCATTATTTCTTTTAGTAAAAAAGCTTAAAAATCTTAGGCCCTGTGAGTTTCCTATTTATGCGTCACAGCTCTAAACCCAGACTTCCAACAGCCATACATATTCATAATCATTTATCTATATTTCCTAGATCCAAAAGGCTCTGAAAACCAAAATCATTTTTTGTTAACTTTGCAGCAAATTCATCTGATGGCAAAACCGCATCTCTACTGACATTACACTACTTAGAATCTTAAGGTACCTTACACCAAGAGTTACATGTTTGGCAGCAAAAATATTTATGTTTTATTACCTGTGCTTCCCAAAACTCTACTGGAGTGTTATATACTATATTACCATCATATGTAAATCTGAAAAAAAACCTAAAAATCTCAAAACATCTGGATTTAAAACATACCTGGCCCCAAAGGTTTTGGACAAGAAATGGTGACTCTATCTCTGGGTGATTGCCTATGACCCATGTTAGTTTTTCTCAGCATCGACTGAGTCACTGTTCGGTACTTCTCTTAGTCTGTGTATCTCTGTATCCAGTCTTCTAGAACAGGCACCGTGACAATCTGCCTCATCCTCCTTTTGGCTTCTTGAATCCCAGTCTTCTCTCAGACTTCCTTTCCCTTCTGACATTTGTTTCTCACTCTACCCTCTGCCTTGAGACTCCCTTTACTATCTCCAGCCAACTTAATCTCCCAGGAATGGCCTCTTACACCATGAGCAGACTTTTGGAGAAAGAAGAAAAAATATTTTCTAACTGGGCAAAATTTAAAAAGTGGTAAAATACTCTTTTGGAAAGATGATATTTGACACTTTTATTAAGATATTTAAAAACTGAGTCAAGCTTTTATCATGTTAATCCCACTTGTGGGAATCTAATCTAAAGAAACAATTCTACACTCTACTATATATAAAATAGATAACCAACAAGGACCTACTGTATAACACAGGGAACTACACTCAATATCTTGTAATAACCTATAATGGAAAAGAATACAAAAAAGAATAGGTATATATATGTATAACTGAATCATTTTGCTGTACACCTGAAAGTAACAAAACATTGTAAATCAACTATATTTCAATAAAAATTTAAACATACAAAAAAGAAACAATTCTAAATATGAAATGTATTTTATGCACAAGGTTCTTTATAGAAGTGTTACTTATAAGGTTGGAAAAAATGGAGTTAATTTGCACATACAATAAGAGGGGGTTAAATAAATTAAAGCATGTCACTTTATAGTATATTATGCAACCATTATAAATAATAATTACCAAGAATAAGTAAAACCATAATTAGGAAGAATGTGTTATAAAAACCTAATGATATAAAGTTAGGTTAAATAAACTGGGTAAAATAATGCATAATATAAATGCAACTTTTTTCCTTAAAGTACACATGCTTGTGCAAAAGAAACACTGATAGGCAAATTGTGATGGGACTGATGAAGATATCTTTTATTTTCCATACTTAGGCATTCTCAATTTTTCCATAATGGGAGAATATTACTGTGTAAATGAGAAATATTTTTCTTGAATATGAAAGAAAGAGACATGCTTAAGACTACTAAATGCCAATCTTTCATACTGTTGACCATCTTACAAGGTTTAATTTTGGTGAATTCTATAGTTCCCAGAACAAAAACTTAACTAGTCGTTTAGGGAGAGAAATCCATTGCATGGACAGTTATCTTTGCCCACCAATGATGTATTTACCTCTTTTCCAAAAATAATATTAGCTTTCCTGGAGTTACTTTTAAATCCAAATCCTTATGTGATGAATCATTTCAAACAAACTTCATCATTTTTATTGACTTATGCAAACAAAAGTTCACTCTGACCTCTTCAGAAAGTAGAAATCTGCTAAATAGTGTTGCCCTACATCAATCAAGCCTTTAATTGGTAGCAAATTTTAAAGTATGAGGTCATTTTTGAAGAACAGCCTCATTACTGTGAAAATCCCATTTAGCACCTCCAGACCAAAAAAAAGAAAAGAGCTGGATTTAAAAGTTTTCTCTTCAGGCAGTGCTTAAAAAATGTGCATCACGATGTCTTCAATAATAAATGGCTTCAATAAGAAGAACAAACAGAGAAAGTTGTCTCTGCCCCTCTCTCACCAGGCTGCCTGGCTCTAGGTCCCCTAATCAGTCCTTTAATCTACACCTAGGACCACTCATCTGCCACGGGCAGCCTCAGTGCCACCCTAACTCATGTCCTTTTGGGGGGAAGTTTAAAGGACTGGAACAGTTAAGCTTATCCAGCTCATTGTGGGATGCTCAATGACGATTTAAGCTGACACCCTCACACACCACATACCCATAAGATTCTAAACATTGCCTCCGAGCTGCCTGCCTCCCCGCTCAGGTCAACTCAAAGCTCTTAGCCCAACACCCTGACTCTATCCTGCCTCGGCTTTGTGTTTGTTCAGTCTTCCTTTCCTTTGGAAGTAAAATGACCTTATTTTGGCTCCTTCAGCACCCAAGAGCTCTGACCCCCCCCAACACTCTGGCTCTGTCCACTTCACCTGATCTTCCCTCTCCTCACCCTGCAGAGCTGGTTCACGTTGGTTCCCAACCTACAAGATGTGCTTCCCAGAGCCTTGCTTTTGCTAAGTACTCCCGTTCCTTCTCCCCACAATACTTGAACGTTGGGGTCTACAAATAGTTTTCAGCGTCTGCTAGAATGAGCTTCTCAGAGCTTATTCTTAACATTTTTCTCCAGAACTTCTGTCTGTTTCCTAAAATTGTACTCTTAGACCAACTGCCAATTTTTTCTGGTAGTTATTATATAAATACCTACTTATTCTTTTGACCCCAAATTTCTTACTAAGACATATACCTTCCCCTGATGTTAACACCCTCTATCCTCCAGGTACTGTTCATAGGACCTTCCAAGGGTTACCTGCTCTGAGAGATATTATCATCTCCACGTTTTGGACTTTATTGCTATGGGTCTCCCACTACCAGTTGAATTTGGGCTTTGAGATTTATACCTTTTTTTATTACTAATTTTTTTCACCAGCAATTAGCTAAAATGGTGGCTGTTTATAAAAGTCATCATATGTCTGTAAAAATCCTACTATAAAGTTTATAGTATTGGTTATTTACTTGTGCTTACTATACAAATCTGTGTTTATGTGTGTAGTGTGCCTATCATTTTTGGAGAGGAGCCTAGGGATATTAGCAAAGGAAATTCAACAATTTTCCCATTACTGTAAAAAGAAATATATGCCCTCATTCATCTTTCCAGCACAATGAATTATCAATTTTCTTGGCAAGTGTGTTAAATGATTTTGAAACAAATCTCTCACAGGTAATGATGATGCTCTATTAGAATTCTTCTCATTAACTGAGAATTAACTCATTCCTCCCAATGGGGAAATTGGCTCTCCAGAACATTTATGGGGATTGTAATGATAGGAGTTTAAACTGTTGAGGATAGTATTTGTTGAACAAAACTGATTATTTGCATTAGTAGTAGGCCAGGAGCCATCTATTTGTTAAATGAAGAGCTACAGACAAGATAAGGAAATAATTATATCTCAATTATGTGAAAAGAAAACAAAAAGGGCAAAACTTAACCATCAGTTAATGTAGAATATCAGCATTTTACTCTATGAGTTTATATTTGATGTCTTCGGATTTGAACTATAATACGTTCAAACCAATATAACCATTACTTTTGTTAAATTGATTTCTGCTTTATTATGATGACGACCTTTATAGGCATTTTTTGTGTGTGTTAATTACCTTGGAATCAGTCTAGCAGGAAGAAAGCAAAGCAAGCATAGCAGACTAGAACAGAGATAAGGGTCAGTGACAAAAAGCATATTTAAAGACTTAATGAGTTCAGTTTTTGCCCCTTTTGAAGGCCATTCTGACTGGAATTTCTTAGGGTAGGCCACCTTTAGGACTTGGCACTTAGTTGAACTGCCTTTTCTGTACACGTGATGTTGTATTCAAAAAAGCCACGAATATGGCAATAGACCAAGACCAAGAAGATAGACAGATATTCAGGTCTCACTTAGGGTGGAGGTGGCAAGATGGTTAAGAACAGTGATATATATTCAATACTATCAAATTTAAGTTCTTCCATGCTCAGTATTTCAGTATGTACTTACCTCCCATATTTAACACTCCACCCACCAAGTCTTCAGGACACTTGTATTAATTCCTGAAATGGATGCTACACTTGTATTCCACTATATTTTTTACTCAGCACATCTTCTAATGCTATAAATTGGGAAAAATAATATTTAGGTGCCAGAGTTGTTTGAGGATTAAAAATAATGTACTCAAAATACCAGATACATGGGATCAACACAAGACAACTGTTGCACATTTTTGAGCTACAAAAGAGGCATGAAAGAGAGCAAAAAAGAAGCTGGGAAGTTGATGGCACTCACAGTGAATTAAACATATGTCTTATGTGGACGAGTATCATCACTTCCAGGAGATACAACAGAAACATGCGTGCACAAATAACTTTGCAGTTGGAAAAGAAAAGTGGCAAGTACAGGTTAAACTTTGGCTACAGGTAACCCTGAAGCTATTTGTCCAAGATAATTCTCCAAGGAATCCCAGTTTCTTAATTGATATGTCAAATAACACTTGAGCATATATTACAAGATATGGGAGGAAAAGAAACCAAATCAAAACAGAAGTAAACTGTGATTGTAGACAAACCATGCACACACACACAAGACATACTCACTGCCAACACGTGTGTGTGTGCACATTCAAACTTCACTGCATAGAACTCTACAGAATCACCCAGAAAACCACTAGCCAGATGACAGATAGGTCATTATCTGAGGAATTAACAACTTGCATTATATGCCTAAAGATGATGTCAACTAGTTGATCATGAGCAAATTATTTAATCTGTCTGACCTTTGGTTCTATCATCTAAAAATAAAGCACTAGATTTGATGACATTTAAGGTCTCTTCTAGTTCTAACATTCTATGAATCTGTAGAAATTAATAAGAAACCAAAGTGCAAAGAACACACTGGAGCTTTATAGCTAGGGGTCTACTGAAAATAAAAAGACACTCTCAGAATGGCATCAATGGCATTTCATAAAACTAATTGTACAAGTAAAAGACTCCTCACCAGTATCAAAAAAAGAAATGAACAGGTCAGAGTAATAAGCAAGGAAAAGAATGTCAGTCCTCTCACACTTCTTTCTGTAAAATTCATTCATATCTAAATCTTGATATTGAACTGCATTTCTCCTTGTAGTCCCCTATACCTGTTCAATTTCCAAATGAACTGAAACAATACAATAGGACATTTTCCCAATCTTCTGTGCAATGATGAGAATACAGAATAAAATCTAAGAGATAAAATCTCGGCAGGCTTTAGAACTGCCTACTAGCAACACAAAAGGCTGGGGGGGGGGGCGGAGGATAAATTGGGGAAATGATACTAATTAAATGAGCTTATGATTCTTTAAAGTAGCCAGTCTTTAACTATTGACCATTATTTTATTCATTCTAAAGGTTGAAAAATTAGACAACTGTACTCTTTTTTTTTTTTTTTTTTTTTAAAGAAATTCACGTTCTTTTATTTATTTATTTATAACTGTGTTGAGTCTTCGTTTCTGTGTGAGGGCTTTCTCTAGTTGCGGCAAGTGGGGACCACTCTTCATCGCGGTGCACGGGCCTCTCACCATCGCGGCCTCTCTTGTTGCGGAGCACAGGCTCCAGACGCGCAGGCTCAGTAATTGTGGCTCACGGGCCCAGTTGCTCCGTGGCATGTGGGATCTTCCCAGACCAGGGCTCGAACCCGTGTCCCCTGCATTGGCAGGCAGATTCTCAACCACTGCGCCACCAGGGAAGCCCGACAACTGTACTCTTAATATATCTAAGAATTTGGAAACATTTAAGTTAACCCTATATTTTCCTTCTAAAAGATGACTGAAATTAATTTTACTAGCAAGCACTTCCTTTCCAATTGAAATATCTTGAATATAATATAGTTAATATATTAATTTTCTAAATTATTTTCCAAAATATACCCGTGTTGATGTTTTGTTTTCTAATAAAAATGTAAGGTTATCTTCAGTAGAGTAATCTTGACAACCTTCTATATTACCTAGCAGAGGGATGATTACAGTCATAGATACATGCACCCACACAAAATCTATTTCTATTCATGTATTTTATGATTATAAATAGAAACTTACTGCATAAAAAAGAAAAACACAAAGTATAAAAAATTAAATTGATGACCCATAATTATACAACTTTTATTATTAATGTTTTCTTTTTATTTCCATCTTTTTATATTGCATATCTTTCATAATATTTATTTTATAGTGTAAACATAGTATAAAAAGTTTTATGTGATAACTCAAATTACTGAATTTAAGTGAGTGTAATCAGCATAAATGTAACAATGTAAACAGTATTTAATATTATTTCCAGATAAGAGTCACTAAAAAGTCCAATTAAGAATACAGTACAGGGACTTCCCTGGTGGTCGAATGGTTAAGAATCTGCCTTCCAATGAAGGGGATGCGGGTTCAATCCCTGGTCTGGGAACTAAGATCCCATGTGCCGCGGGGCAACTAAGCCCGCATGCCCCTGCATGCCACAACTAGAGAGCCCACATGCCGCAACTACTGAGGCTCTGTGCTCTGGAGCCTGCACACTACAACTAGAGAGAAGCCCTTGCGCCACAACGAAAGATCCCGCATGCCTCAGTGAAGATCCGACGTGCCACAACTAAGACCTGACGCAGCCAAGTACATAAATAAATAAATATTTTTTTAAAAAAATAATACAGTCCACGTAAAAGAAATGCAAAAAAGATTCCTTCCTCTTCACATTCAATTAATACTGTTGTCAACAACATAATAGAAACAGGCCTATCTTTGGCACATCTGCAGGAGTTCTCCTATGGACCAAGCAGACATAGCTGATAATGTCCAAAGGTGTCCCATGTTAGTCCTGAAAGTAAATCTTTCTATTATTTATGAATTTACTATGTAAACTTCAGGAATATTTGGAAATGACTGATTTATACTTTACAGGAAAAGGGTATCTCACTCATTTGAGATACCACTTAGATTGCCTGGGATGCAATCTATGACCACAACCAAAGTGCTTTTTTGTTTGGGTGGAGGGTGATGAAGTAGAAGAAAATTTATTTATCACATTTACCTTTCCTGGATGACAGACCATGATGCCCAGCAATGTGTTCATACGTGAACATATCTATGAATACAATGTGGGTAAGACAGTGTCCCCTAGCAGTGGCCAACAGACCAACATTTCTGGAGATTTCCTTCAAGAAAGGCCAAGCTCCAAGCCATGGCCCTAGGTTTCCTCAGGCTTCTTTCAGCAGTCTCAATTAAGTATACTCTTTGTTGTTTCCTTAGACACATGTTAAGTGAAGACCTTTCTTCCTTAGATGTTCACGGCATTGAGCCATGATATTGCAACAAGACCAACAACTCACATTCAATTTTCAAGATGCTCAGTAAGAAAAAAGAAAAAATGTGTCCCTTGAACAAGTTGAATGTCCTTGGGCAAATTATTTAATCTCTTTGAGTTTTGATAAGTCTAGACTATCTATGAGATTTCAGTTGCAAATATTTATGTTTTTATCTGTAAAATTTAGGAAACTTCATGAATTTATGCATTAAATACATTTTCCTTGATGAAGTGCTCTGCTTAACAGCTGAGGGAAAAATAGTTTTCATTTAATTGCAATAAAGCTCCCCATTATGATATATAATTATTTACTTTTTCTCAGAAAATAAGCTAAAATTCTTCATTTGAAATGAAAATATTTTCCTTTCTCATGTCTTTGAATTAAGACTGAATTTAAACAATGGAATTATCCAGTTACTTTTGAAATGCCAGTTTGATAGGCTGATAAACTTAATAAGACAGCTCTAAATCAGTGAAACTGCCAATACTGTGTGCAGTGAGTCAGACAGCTCAGCCGATCCAAGAACCAATAAAAGGAATTATGTCTGCCTTAAAATGTACTTTTCTTCCTTTACCTCTATCAAATTAAGCCTATATCCTGCACAATCAGAATTTATTAGAGCGTATCGTTTTTTCCCTAAATCAATCACCTTTTTGTTTTAATCTATCCTACCTCCAATTCCTCTTTTCTAGTCTCTCTTTAATCTACTCTGATCAGGCTTTTGTCACCCCTACTCCCCAGAAATGATGCTTGTTGCCATCACCAATAACTCTCATACCCGATACACACACACCCCACATTGCTAAATCCAATGCTCAGTCACAGACCTCATTCCCTTATGCATAGCAAAGACATTGTGACAGAGTTGAACGTTTCACCCTTCTTGACTATCCTGGTTTTCCTCCTACATCACTAGCATTTCCCTCCGAGTCTCTTTGGTGGGGGTGGGGTGCGCCTCAGCCAATGCTGCTGGATGGAATGCCTCAAGATTCAGTCCACACACATCATCTCTCTCAACCTACGTTCACGCCTTTAGTGTTCTCAGCTAGTCTCATGATTTTAAATACCACTAACATGTGAACAACTCTAAAAATTTTACCTCTAAACTAGACTCTGCTAAATTATACATTCACCATATGTTCTTGGATGTCTAGTAGGCATCTCAAACTCGCCAGGCTCCAGATCCAAGCTTCTGCTCTTCTACAACGTCTGTGCCTCCTTTGGGCGTCCTCAATCCAGTTAAGAAATTTTCCATTCTTCTAGCCAATTAGGCTAACAAATGTAGTTATTCTCTATTCCTTCTTTTCTCTCACATCCCATATCTAATCCATCAGGGAATTCTGTTGATTTGACTTTCAAAATATACACAGAATCCAGCCTCTTCAAACCACTAGCACTTATGCTATACTAACTAGTAGAAGCCACTACCACCTACCACCTGGATTAGAGCAATAGCCTCCATCCCCTACTTTGCACTATTTTTAATAAAGTAGTAGAGTGGTCCTGTCAAAACATAGTTTGGATTACGTCACTCCTTTGCTCAATACCCTCCAATGGTTTCTCCAACTTTCTCAGAGGAAAAAATCAAATCCAACTTACGATGGCCCACAATGCTCTAACCTGTAATGTTGAGTATGGTAACCACCAGCCACATGTGGCTAAAGTGAAACTGAAAATATTTAAAATTCAGTTCTTCGGTCATAATAGTATATTTCAATGTACAAGAGCCACGTGTGGCTAGTGGCTAGCCCACTGAACAGCACAAACAGAACATTTCCCTCACCACGGAGAGCTGCATTGGACGGTGCTGCCCTATACAATCTACTCCTTCCCATTATCTCATTCACCCACTAAACCCACTTCTGCAAGCTGAAGATTGATCTCCACACTGACTGATTTCTAAAAACAGTTTTACTGCTCCTCCCTTTACTTCAACATATTGCCTGTTATACTTTATGCCTGTTGAAATTGTTTCCACCTTTAAGTTCTGTATCAGACAACACATTTCATAAAGTTTATCCTGGACACAACCCTCTCCTTAATCAGTTATAATCTCATCATTCTTACAACATCCATATTGTCCTGTTTGGCTGTGTCATATGACACACTTGCTTATTCTACTATGTAGGATAATCATTTAAACACCTGTCTTAACGTCCTGCTAATATGTGGCCCACACTCTTGGTTAACCAACATCTCACCCTTTCCCCCCTCTTTTCTTTCTCCGTGCTCCGTTCCCTAAAAAGGCTGGAAAAGCCTCTGTTGCAGCTAGGGAAAGCCATGTGCCAGAAATCTGGCCAGTGTGAAGACTTGCTGAGGGATTCTGGGAAAACATCCCTTTCCCTGATCAAAGTGATGGGTGTGGTTAGTGCTGCCTTTCCTCCTCTTTCCTTCATATATGCCTAGATATGCAGTGGCTTTCCTGTGACCATGAGGTGAAAAGCTTGAGGGTGAAGAAAGCCAAGGTGTTGAGGTTGGCAAACAGAATGTGACAATGTGCTTGGGCCCCTGATGTCACCACTGAGTAGCTGCACCAACACCAGCCACCACCTAGTTCCAAGTATCTTTCTTGGTTTTGCTTGAGCCACTGTGAACTGAATTTTCTATTCCCTGAAGCTAAAAACAGAATATATAGACTGTAGGATTTAACTATGCCCTAATCATTTCTGTACGTTTACGGAATGTGGCAGAGACCCCTGCACAGAGAAGGAGGTCCAATACATATTTTAACTGAGTGGAACCAAGTTGGACTGCCCACTTAAACTCACAGACATCAACACACTAAAGCAAGAGATGGGCAAGAACAATACAGACACCTACAATCTGCTTTAGAGAGCACCTTAGGAGGTTAGTCTCAGGTTCTTCTTACTTTCCTCCAGAGGAAAAAAAAAAATGTCTTTTTATGACAAAAAAGATCACACTGTTAGACAAAAAGCAAGCAAACAAACAAAAAATGTATACTACATAGCCCTTACTCTTAAGAAACACAATCTGGTAGAAGAAAACAAAACCAGTAATGAAGAATGTTGAAGTGCTCAGTACTACTATACTGTCAGAGCACAGAATTCAATATGTTCAGTGCCATTCGATAGAAAACTGGTAAGGGTTGGAAAGTACTCAGAGGAGGAAATGCTTGAGCGGACCCTTGAAAGATACAAGGGCATTTGAAGCAGAGGCAGCAGCTTGAGCCAAGGACACAGGGACAGTAAAAAGGAGGGGGCGTCTGGACAATGGCAGGTAGCCCAGCTGAAAGCTACGGTAGGGAGAGAAAGTCAGAAATAGAAAAAGGAGCCAGGTCATGCTCTAAAGCTGTGCTCAGGAATTTGGGCATTTTTCTGTCAGCAACAAGGAACAACGATATTATCAAGATCATTGTCAAGAACAATCATTAATTGGGCAGATCACCCAAACACTAGTGTCGAGAGGCACTGTGTCAGGCACTGGGCACCTAAAAAGGTTTCATGACAGAAATCATGACTTGGCACCATTGCCCTCATATCTATTAGTACCACCATCCATAAGCTTGAACACAAGTCCTGAACTGCGTTAGTCACCGGCACAGTTCAAAAGTCTGAGCATCTTATAATCAATAAGAATTTCCATATTCTGGATTCTTCTCTTAGTTTAAGGGCTTTTCCAAATGATTTTTGTCTTTCCTATTTTAAACACTGAAAAAATAATTTTAAAAGATGTCCATATACATTTTTCTCTACCTGGATGTTGCAAAAAGTGTGCGTGGTATGTGGGGGGCAGTGTCATGAGGGAGGAGATAATAAAGAGAAAGCTGCTCTGTGCCAAACCCAGACCCCAGAGGGAAGCAAGCCAAATTGAATCGGAGACTCCCAATTTATAACCTAAGTTATTACTAGATTACAATTTCTAACTATTCTCAGGTAGTACCGCTCAAAGATTTTTTTCTTTTTGGTCTAATGAGATGCCAGCTAGCTTTCTTCTTGAAGCCCTCTAGCCAGCCTTTACTGGGATATAATATTTGATGGTCTCACCATACCTGTTCAAAAGCATTTAGAAGAATATACTTAATACTTTGATGTCTTACCACACCTTTCAGGAGCACGTAAAAGAAAATAAGACCTAAGCGAAAAAAGCAATGCTTGGTTCACAGCCAAGTGAAATCCAGGAATCTCATCCATACAATCAAATTTCTCCACTGTATAAATGAACCTGTCACATATCTTTGCCACTTTTGATTGCAGTGACCAAGTGGCAATCAACTAGGGTGCAGAATGGGCACACCTTTCTGTCCTGAGGCAATCATGAACACAAGTTTCTATCAGTATAGACAGTCATATTACAAAAAAATCCTTTGTAAAAGTGAATTCACAAGGTGTGTTTGTTCCACCTCTTCACTGCCTAACTCCTCGAACGATACAAAGCTGGGTTTAATCAACTACCAATTCAGGACAACATAATCCTTTTTTATTCTTATTTCCTTTCAACTACTGCAACATGTCTCCATTGTGACAGTAAGGAAAGAATTGGAAAGAAAGAAACACAGGGATCACAGACAACAAAATGAAATGAGTGAAAAGTAGCAGGGGCTTGTCCTGTCTTTCAGGCTGAGAGTCTCTCCCAAATACTGGCCTCTATTCTGAAAAAGAGTAAGGAGAAGAGTATATTCCAGTTAAGTTGAAGAGGCCAACAAAACTCAGGCCAGAGGGAAAGCTCAGAAGAGCCTGCCTTGAGTCCTGCCTCAAAGCTCTGTGGTACAAGGTCCAACATAGGGAAGGGTGCCCAAGTTGCTAAATAAAAGAGTAAAAGCCTTTCGGCCCCAAACCATAAACAAAATTGTGATGTTAATGGAAATGTAGGTTTGAACTTTATTTGAATGTTGGAACCACGTGGACCCTGCCCACAGGACAACAGCTATTTCCATCTAGTCCCATAGAAGAGGGTGCCCCTCAGCTTTTGAATCAGGAGGGACATTCTGTAGGTACAGCTGTAACCACTGGAGTCCACTAATCAAAGTGTGGTTCCTTTCCTGTCCACAAGAGGTCACCAAGATAAGTTCCTGCTTTTCTCCCTAACCATCAGCTTGCCCCAAGCTCTGGTTATGAAGCTTCCTACCCCTTACTTTGTAGGCCAAGAGGTAACCAAGGACAGCAGTGAAATAAGCATGAACGTATCATCAGGAAGTTGCCTACATGTCCATCCTTTGTTCAAATGCAAGGTTAAAGAACCTCAGACAAGTTAGTATATATAAGCAGAGTGATGACCAGGCCTAACACACCTGCATATTTGTATGAGCGTTTAGCTAGATCCTCAAGATCGGTCTTAGGCAAATCTCTCTTCCTTGTGCTATGTGAACAGGTTCAACCTTATTACTAGTCTTAAGTCAGGATCAGAAAAAATATTAACCTAAACCAGAAAGAATTAATTCTTAATAACCATTTGAGAATGCTGGATAACACCCAAAGAGCTGAGCCCAAAAGAGGACTAACAGAAAATCAAGGACTGTCCCCACCTCCATCAATAATTCTTTTAGTGAATTAATTTATAGCTTTCTGAAAGACTTATGAATCAAGGCACCTTTGTTAGATGATTGATTTTTTATTAGCCCAGACTAGCCTTGCTCTTTGAAGATTAACTTTTTAAGGTTATATCTGTAATGATAGCAAAATAAGAGTTGGTGTGAACAGTTTGATCAACCAATTAGCTAAATTAGTTTTTGTTTGGAGTTTGCAAAGAAAAGGATCAACAATCAAACAGATTATTGCACAGGTGTTGAAAACAGCTACACTTTTCAACCAGTTGTGTTATAATCATGTAGACATAGCTTAAGTGAACTGAATTGAAAATAGCATCTTTTTTTATTGCAAGACCATTATAACATACAATTATTAAAATTGATTAATACTTGGGCCAAAGCAATTTCATTATCTCTGATCGATTTCAAGCATTACTTTTTAATGGCCTTCACTCTTGTCATTTTGGTTAGAACTGCATGAACACTAGCTTAGTGGAACAACACACAGCCCTTTTATATAAGATTAAGCTCTCTGCTTAAACGAGTCCCAAATGAATAAACGGCGAAAGACAGAAGACCAGAGGCTTCTACATACACTGTTTAGAAATCCATACCTTTTAGAGGATTTATTTTGATGGAATTTTATGTTTTTAACACCAGAAAAAATTGCATTGAATAGGGGTTGTAATTACATTATAGTCCATAGCATTGGGCTTTATTTCAAATAGGCACCCAGGAAGTGGTTGTTATGTGATTGCATGAAAAAGATAGAAAACAAATACTATCTGACCTAAAATCATCTTTTCCTCAGAATCAGGAAAGTACAATCTGGAAGGACCAGACTCCCTACTTCTTTGTCAACTGCTAAAGCAGCAAATCCTCTGGATGCTACGTCTAAAATATCAGGGAAGTCCATTCTGTGCCTCAGGTACCATGAACTTTGCTTTGATTCAACCTTCAACAGCAAAGCAAGCAATAAATTTAATTCTTGCAACAGCTTCCTATGTTCTTAATCTCGTTTAACATTTTCCTCATATAATGCATCCTCAATATTGTCTCCTGCTCTTGTTTTAAAATACATATCTCATAAAGTGACTCCTCAACCGTCACGTTAAAAATAAAGCAAAACAAACCAAAACATTTTAAGACGGCATAAAACGTTCTTCATAATCTGACTGTGACCTGTATCTGTCTCTCTCTCTGCTCCTCCTCTCCCCTGTTCTCCCCTTTCCAATTCCATCTCTCCCCCTCTTTCTCAAATCACCTTATTTCCAAATACTCCATATAATTCTGCACCTTCCTATCTATCTTACACCTTGAACTCTCTTTGTCCCTTTCTCCACCTGGAAAACTCCTTTAAAACTCATGCCCTTTGTGAATCTATCCCTGTTCTTTAAAACCTTGTTATTAGTTATTACACAGATATTTCCATAATTCTTTGTTATACCACACTTTACTTAAAAGATATCATTTCACCAAACATTCCCATCTCCTACCTCCTAGTAGTCTCTGGGCTTTCTGAAACTAGGAAGCCTAGTATATGTATTTTAAAATTGTCTGTACCCTGATACCTCTTGCAATGTAAACATATGCTTAACAATGTCCATGGTATAAATGTGTGAATACAATTTAGGAATTTGGGTTTAGTATTCAACCGATACAAAATAAATATATTTTAAATTATGGATATCCTTAAGTGTTATAATATGCAATACTTTATTTTCTTGATAGCTATTGACCAGCACGTCTTACCCAGGGAAGTAAAAATTAGACTGTATTAAGAGCATACTTTACAAAACTGATTATATCTCTGTACATGTGCTATAATCTTGAGTCTAAGAATCCACAGGAAGAATCAATATCATCAAGGCAGTAATCTTAGGAGATAAATGGGCAGCTGGTGTCATTCTCCATTCATCATGATATTGTTATAGAAGAGACTGTGCATGACTATAATCTAGCCTGACAGTGTTCACTGATCCAGAACCCTATTGCAGATTTTTATAACTTGCATTTTTTAAAATGCATTAGAAACTTTGATTTAGACATTATAGAGTATTGAATAAAAGAGACAACCGAGTTAAGTCATGGTTCTCTTGCACGTGGCACCACTGTACCGTATGCTGACTAGTCTACTCATAGCCTGACGGTCTGTTTACCACTTCTGGCAGACTGTTGTCATTAAAACACATCATCTGGTGATTACAAAGTGCTAATTCATTGTTGTTCCCAAGGCTAGTTTTATTTTATGATTTTTTACGCTTTATGTATTTATTTTTTTGATGATCCAAGCCCCACTAGCGTAACTCATTATTGATACACAAAACAGTGAGGCGATTCATTTCAGTTCTGCGATCTCTCCATAGCCACTGTTAAAATTTGAGAGGACATTTTGAGCTATTCAGAATGTTGAAATTCTTAAATCTAATTTGGGAGAAGCAAAGTAAGCAAGTATTTTATCAAAGCAGTAATATCCATTATTGCTCCCTCACTTAAAGACCCTGAGATTCTCACAACACATATTTCTAGCAAATACTTTCTAAGTGGATCATCTTAAAAATCAAACATAGAAGAATTTTTTATTTGCTGCCTAAAAGTATATATTCACTTTTATGCTAACACTATACTTGTAGACTTGGTATGAAATTATTAAGCATGTTTTCTGTTATTTGCAAATGTTCAGAGTTTTACATAGAACTTGCAAAAATGTTTTATTAGCATGTTTTATTTAAACAAAAATAAAGCCAAGTTTATATGTTAATCACCATGTGTCTTGAATAGATTTTGGTACCCATATGTCAAGAAACTATACCTAACTTTTGTGACATCTATAATAAGGTTTGATTGGAAACACACACACACACACACACACACACAGACACACACACACACAACAAATGGGATGCAAATACTAACTCAACAAACTTTTGTTTGTTGGTTTGCTCAGGCTATCAGCAACCAGGCAAGCTCTTGGAGCAAGAGCTTCAAGGTAAACTAACTCAGGAACAAAGGAAACCCAAGTCTTTATTATTTTCCCAAATAGACCATTACTACCTGCCTGCAAAGGATCACAGGTTGATACTGTAGCCTCTGAGTTGGTATTTAATTTCAACAGTAGCTCTAGGTGCATAGTCTTATTTCCCATCACTCTGGAGGATTTCAGAAACACTAGGCATAAATAATCCTATGACAGAGTTATATTAGTTTCATCTGCAGAAAAATACTGCATGACCTCTATCAACATTGAGTGTGCAGTTTAGATATAGATTCTGGAAAGTCCTGGGCAACGTTCCAAGGTCAAGTGAGACCTAGAAGTATGTTTGGTTTTCTGCTAAGTTTTGCAGCTTTCTCTAGGTTCCTCTTCAGATGTTTACTTCACTTCCAAGACTCAGACTGGATAAATTTTCCCTGGATAAATCTTCACCTTCTTCCCAGGACTTGTACACAGCCCACACAGAATATGGGAGCAGGGCCTCTCAGATCTGAACAGCTGAGTTGCCATTTCTCCACGGCCCTATTGTTGACTGTCCCATTAGCTTCTACTGTAGCCTCTTTTCTTCCCTTCTAACAATTTTCTAGACTAGATTCTCATGGTAGCCTTTCCTTCCTGGGTTATTTTCTAACCCAGGTTTCTAAGCTAGAAACCTTCTCTTAAATCACCTGGCAGAAGGAAAACTTAACTTGTTTTGCTGTTGATTGTCATCTTATTTCTCTCATTTCAAATTGTTCTCTAGTTTTCCGATTTTTTTGTCATCCTGTGTCATTTTCACAGCTTTTTCCCCCAAACAATCAGCAAATTATCTTCCAAGTGACATTTCCCCCAATACCCAAATTTATTTTTCCTGCTTACAGACTATTGTAGCAATGCTTAATACCAATACTGTCTGTCATTTAGTTTGCCCTTATTCCCAGAACAGGAAAAGATTTTTATTTCTGGATTGAAAATGGCTAGCAGTAATCACTATCTTCTCTACCTGCATGATTACCACAAAGCTGCTACTTTCCCAATTCTGAGAACCCATACCTTGAGACTTCTCAAATCCTCTGGTCCCAATTCCTTCTGGACATTTCCTGCCAAAACGGTAACATTTTCCACCAAAAAGGCTGGAGTAGAACAACTTCCAATACCCTGTCCCTACCCATTTGAAGGACTCAGTTGCAATATATGTAGATGTTAAGAAAAGTAAACAAAAAATATTCAAGTGAATTTTCTTATCTGTAAAGCAACTCCCTCACGGATACTGCCTGCAGCCTTAAAAAGCTAACATGTACCACTGGGTGTCAGATCATAATTACATATAATTAGCAAACTGCAACTCTTTCAAAAGGCTGCAACTGATTAAACAAGAACTAAGAACTGAAGAATCCAGGGTTAACATATCCTTAGAATGGTTATTTCAGAATAAGACTGAGTTATAAGAAAGATTTTACTTATTATGTAATGTGGAATTTATGGGGAAAAAAAACTAAACAAAAACAACAGGCAGGGATAAGGCAATCCTGAGAAATGAGGCTATTTTGGGAAGAAAAACAGAACTTTAAGTAAGTGACCCTATCTTCAGTAATTTTAAAGAGAGACAGCAACGGAGCAGTGTTTCTTATTTGGAACAGTTAAATTCCATGTTGGATATTACAAATAAATAGAAATTCAAGGGTGGTCAGAGGTCACCATCTCCTCCCATCTGCTTGCTTCCTACTAAACTGACTCTTTACAAGTGGGTTAGTTTTGTATTTTTTGTTGTCGTTTATTTGCAAAAGTAGTGGCAAAAAGCAAGTAACTTAGCAGGAGAAGAGCTCCACGGAAGTCCACTGAGCAGGGAGGAGAGACAGGCTGTGCCAGACAGCTGCTAAGCAATGTACAGTCCCATAGGCAGCCTGGGTTAGAGGTCCAGAGGGACTGGTCCACAGTTAAGTGTCCATTTGAAACTGAATTGACCACTTCATCCAAAATTAACCCGGTGGAGGCCTCTGCAAATTAATCAGTCTCTCCCTCCCTCCCTCCCTTCCTACTGACCACAATGTATCATTTTGTTTCATTATGCTTAGTTTACAGAACAAGTATGTTCCCATTGATTCCCTCTGGCCAGTGGGAACATAAACACCACAAATGCAGGTACTTTGTATGTCTTGTTCATTGTTTTGTCGCTAGCCCAGCACACAGTAGGCTCACAAGAAATAGTCATTAAATAAATACATGCATAAGGAAATGCACTGATGTTAAAGGGCACTGAATAAGTCTTCGATGGTAGGCCATCAGGTGTTATTTTTTTAATGGAATATAAATTTGATTAAGAATACAAACCCTTAAATTAGAAAGTTGAGGTGTCTCCTTTCCCTGTAACAGTGTACAGCTTGGACTTTGCCTCTAATTCCCTAGTACTTTTCTATATAAATAGATAATGTGCTTACTTTTGTGTATTATTTGAAGTCTTTGATTGAAACGTAATTTAAAAATTTGAACCAGGAGAAACAGATCATATGGGAATTTAGGTTTTCTACTTTAAATAAGAATGGCAGAATGAAGGCTTAGATCTCTATCATGTGGTATGCCAGCAGCAACTGATTCAGATCGAGCTATGGCTCACAAGAGCAAGATGCAGAAAAATATCTTCAAGGGTCTGGCCAAGAGAAAAACCCATAGGAAGCCACAAGAAGCAAAAGCCTATGAAAACCTGATACAATTTATCTTGGCTGCACCCTCTGGGCTAAAATAAACATTTTTCTCCCTTTGCTCTTTGCCCATATGAATAGCAAGATATATTCTGAAATACCCAGCTAAATTCCGATATGCCACTCAGACACATCGAAGGCAGCTATAATAAGAGGATATCTGATGTGTTTCATCAAATTACAAAAATTATCAGGCTAATAAATTAGAACTTTTTAATCTCTGTAGCAGCTTGAACTACAATATTGGCACAAGCTGATTTTACAAGTTGTTCCCTACAGAATAGAGTTAATATGATGAAAGCAAGTGAAGAAATAGCCAGAAAACGCCCACACTTATTTTATTTTTATTGAAGGTAAAAACCACCTGCACACATTTCTGTTCAATGCAGAAACAAAGCAAAATGTTCAGTTTCATTTTTCTCTCACAGAGAGAAATGTACTCCACAGAACTGGAACGACTTCTTTTGTTTCTTGTTCTATCAGAATTTGATTTGCATATTTTGGGACATGATAAGGTCCTCTCTGATTTAAAGTGTTTATAAAAAGGTAATTTGATCTCAAATTATAGTTTTCTTTCTTTGTTTCTAATACTGAAACCTGCATACCCTTCTGAGAAGTGAGTCATGAGAGGAAGGCATTAGCTTACCTTGTATGAGATAATAAAAAAGTTCCACAGGGGACGAGTTACATATTATGACATTGTGAATATAAGGCTCATTTGGATTTAATTCATTACTACATCATGTTGCACAGGAAAGCAATTTTTAAGCAATAGAAGTGCACTTCATTTGTAAAGGGCCCAGCTATAACACACAATCAGTTATTGAAGACAGAAACTGATTTCCCAAATCAGGCATATAAAATTTAATACATTTGCTCCAGTTATAATGAAAGGGAAGGGAACTTCAATGCCATTTTTTTCCTAGATAAAAATGACTCTTATAAAATTTGGAAAAAGCATTTTTGCTTGGGAAGTTGATTACATTTTTATGCCACCAAACTAAGTTGAGAAAATTAAGCATTTTTAAAATATTTGAAATAGGTGGTAGACACTTTGAATGTAATTTCAAATTCTATCCTATAAATTTATTTTACATTAAAAATAAGATCTGAAATTAATGAAATAAGGGTAATGATGAGCATTGGCTTTAAAAAAAAATTCAATATCAATTTTCCATATTATTCAGTTTAACCCTAAAGATTGACTACGTTATTCTAAAGTAAAAAAACAAAACAAACAAAAACAAAACAGCCAAATTGTATTGGTTTATTTAAGTTTCCTAAATCTGCATGTATTATTAGTTAGGGTTCTCCAGAGAAAGAGAACAGGATGTATATATAGAGAGAGGGAGATATCTATTTTAAGGAGTCAGCTTATGCAACTGTGGAAGCTTGGCAAGTCCAAAATCTGTAAGATAGACCAGTAGGCTGGAGACTCAGGGAAGAGCTGCAGTTAAAGTCCAAAGGCATTCAGTGTGCTGGTAGAATTTCCTCTTCTTCCTGAGAGGTCAGTCTTTTCCTAGTAAGGCCTTCAACTGATTGGATGAAACCCATCCACATTATTAAAGATAATCTGCTTTACACAAAGTCTACTGATTTAAATGTTAATCTCATTTTTTAAAAAATACCTTCACAGAAATATCTACAATAATGTTTGACCAAACATCTGTGCACTGTGGCCTGGCCAAGTTGATATATAAAAATAACCATCACAGTGTATTTATATAAGCATCTAACATTTGGGAAATAATATCACCTATCTATTTTGTTATAGTTTCCCAAGATGGGGGCAGTGGAGAGGAAGATTTCATCATCCATTTTTAAATATCTGAATTACGAGCCAAATCTACTTTCTCTCCCATCAGCTAGAAACATCTGTTTAAATTTTTTTAGGTAACTATAATAAAATACTTTATGCAACGTTTATAAAATCAAATTATCTCTTTTCATATATATTTTAATTTTTCTCTTGTAAACTAGCCTGATGAGATTATGGGATTAATGCTTTTAGCTGCAATTGTCGAATACTTTGCTTAAGTTCTAAAGCATGGATTGAGATTTTCAAATTGCAAATCTCAAAGGGCCATGTCTGCTATTTGAATCTTGATTTCACTGACATTAAAAAGGAACATGAAAGAGAGAAGTATGTAATCAGTTCCCAACCTCTCCATGTTTAACTGTACTTCACTCTACTGAATGTGATCATTACCAACTTTTCTATCGCAAGAGTGTCGGGAAGTCAAGTGAATCCACAGGAAACTGACATACTTGATCCTCAAAGGAAATGGTTTATTTATTCCCTTGTACTACATCTGACTGATCTTGTTCCTTTTTTGGAATGAATAAGATCAAGAAGTGAATGGATGAAAATGACTATTACAGTCAATGAAGGAAAGATACAAGAAAAATGTGATGAGCCTTAAGTTTGAGCAGTTTTCAGGATAGGCAGCCAGTAAGGGAAGATGACCTTGATATATCTAACAAAAATATTTCACTGACTATCACTGCAAAAGAGTCCTTTCATCATGTAAAATATATTCCTCCCATTAAGACAAAACCAAATTTGAAAAATGAAGAGTTCCTGCATTTCCATCCTTAACAATCTAACTTACTCCTGGTGTTTCACAAGAGAGACAGATTTGGTGAAAAAGATAAAGAAAATTTGCTTACTAGGAAAGTAAGTAACCTAATTGTAGTACATAACCTCGAGGATAAAATAATGTGTGTGCGTAGGGAGCAGGGAGAGGGCAGGAGATGAGGGATAGGGTGGGGGGAAAGGGAGAAGGTGCGGGGAGAACCCTTTGATTCTACTTGACCATTGAGAAGGAAGAAAGCAAGCCTTCAGGCTGAACTGGCCCTAGTCTGAGACAACCCTTTCCTGACACTGGCAGGGCATGAAAAGATCTGTGAGGGAATCTACTTTGCACCTCCATCAAACCTGTGATCATAGAAGTACATTTCTGTGCAATTTTTACTTTCATTTCTTCTTTATTGAAAGGAAATGCTCTCTAGATTAAACAGAATGTCATTAAAACCTGTCGAGTGACTGGCAAAGTGCCTGGAATACAGCAGACACACAACACATGTTTTCATTAGAGAAAAGAAAATCCTCTACCTTCAAAATCAACTTTTTAGCACTTGCTATGAGAATGTATATAAAATATGTTAAAAAGGCAAAGGTCTGATACATATATATATATATATATATATATATATATATATATATAATTTTGAAATTCAGTAATGCACATGAATAGCCAGAAGTATATGTTCTTTTAAAAAAATTATAGTAGGTCTATATTTTGGGTGCACTGTCTCCCGCAATAAAGATTTACTGAGTGTCCACATACTATGACTCAAGGACTGGGCCAGACTCATAGTTCTTTCTCCACTGCAAGGTAGAAGGTAGTTTATGTCAACAAAGGGAGAGAAAATGAAGTACTGAGAGTTTCAAGGAAAGAGAGAACTCAATTGGTGGGAGATCAAAAAAGGGACTCATGGGAATTCCCTGGGGTCCAGTGGTTAGGACTCAGGCTTTCACTGAGGCACCTGAGCCGCCCTCAGAGAATGCCTAGCATTGAGAAGGTGGCCACTGCACTCAAAGACCCTCTGTCAATAATCCTCATTCATCTTATTGGTGGGTGTGGCTCTTGCTTCGGACAAATGCCTAAGAATTGTGAAAGGCATAAGCTTTTATCTGAGTTGAGCCAGACATTTAAGAGAATTAATGTCACTCTACATGACACTGAGAAACTGAGTGAAGCAGTTGCTTTATTTCAAGTCCAGAGCAATAAAATACTATGGATAATTAAATAAATCTAATCCTTTGTATTCCTTTTGTGATTAAATTTAAGACAATGTGCATTTGTTATCTGGAGAGATCAATGATAGAATAGCTAATTACTTCCTTTAGGAACCATCACTCTATTACTGTTAAATTCATTCTGCTGTCATTTGCATAAATTGAATCATGTGCACTTTTTAAATACATTTACATGTTTTTCTCCAATTCAAATGCCAGTTGCTTTATTGCCTTCTTTGTATCTCCCAACATTCCTGCTCTCATCCCTCTAAATACTGAAATAGGAAAGGAACAAAAAACACAAACAGTAGAAAAGACAGAAGCCAAAATATAGTTCAAGACAGAGGAGGGGCAGAAAGATGGCTGGAAAGTACAGCTGGAAACCAGAGAACAGTTGCTGATGGTATCACCATCATCAAGCCTTGCATTTTTAAAGTGTAACAGCAAAAAATATAGCCCTGTGGGATCAGAGGAGAGAAAAATCACTGAAGATAATTTATAACATTTCCTAAACTTTTGAAGAGTTAATCAACAGCTAAGAAAATGTGGTGTTTTACTTAATGTTTGTAAAGATCATTTCACAGTATAACTTAACTCATGGTTAATTACTTGTACCAAGCCAAAGAATGATGAAAAGTATTGCCCCTGTCCAAATAATGCAGATATTTTAAAAAATCTAGGAATTTTATTTTATTGTTCATTTGTTAACAAATAAAATGCATCAACTAAATAAAATCCATAAAGATTACATAAAGTAATAGACTACTTTTCTACTTTAATATTCAGTAAACATAAGTTTTTTTAATTATAAAAGGTTCATACATGCAAAAAGAAACATGAATGGTCAATTAAGATATAAAAGTTTGTCAACACTATTTTTGGCCTATCAAAACAAAAAAAATAATGAGGACCTAGAAGGCTGGCAGCCCTACAAGACAATTTGGTAACTAACACAAAGCAAACAACTAAACAAATTTCAACTCCCTGAATCTGTGATCTGCTTCCAGGAATTTATCAGAAGGGAATAATTAAATAAGCACACAAAGACTTATGTATGAAAATGTTTGTAGAGACAAACTAAATGTACATTTATAAAGAACAGGCTCAATAAATTCATGTCCTCTACATAAGGGAATGCCAGCAGCATTTTAATGTAATGATTCAATTCTGTATTCATTGGTTTGAAAAATGGTTCTCAATATATTGTAAGTGGAAAAAAATTCAAAAGCAGATATCAAAAAAAATACATGGTACAATACAATTTTGCTTCTTGATAGGTAAAGATAGAAAGAAAGAAAGAATAAAATTATGGGGGAAAAGGTGGTAGGGTTATGGGTGGTTTTTACTTTTTTCCAACCTTCTGTATACATTTTACTTATAAGAAGAAAAAAAATAATGCCCCTTCCATAAAAAAAAGATACCATATTAACCATAATTAGAGTACCACATTTTCTCCTTTTCTTCTCACCATTTCACAGCATCTACAGCTGTCAAAAGGCAACATTCCTGCATTCAAAAATATACTTAACCTCACTGGTTTATTCACTTCAATTATTATTATAATATTATATTAGGTAACTAAATTTTGAAGCTTTCAGCATGCTTTACTCTGTTCAGCAATGTGCTTATGATCTTTAGTATGCATATACATATACATATGCACACACATATAGGTCATTCATTCAACAATATATATGATAAAGGCTCTGTGACTTTATTATATAGTAGAAATAAAACATGTACCAGTCACATTTAAGCTTCTTCTAAGTTAAAGAGCTCTCCTAACAGCCCTAAGTAGACATTTTATACACGATGACCAGCATCCCAATTGGCTAAATCTGATTAGACCAGGGATAAGCACTTGACAGAATCACAAACATTGCTGACCCCCAAAGGGAAAACAATCATATTTCATTCTAGCCCCATAGGCTAGAAGAGGAATGGAGGAATAATGTATTGGAGAACATAGCAGTGGGTACTGGGAGAAGAATAAGGCAAACAAAAAGTAGTACAGATGGAAAGGGAGATAAATCACTTTGGTGGTTCAACCCTTTAGTAAAAATTAGAGGACTGTGGCTACTAGGGTCCCTGGAGTTGATTGGAGCCAAATTCCTTATCAACAAGGCTCAGTCAAACAAATTCCTATTCACAGATTATTGTGTGAGCCCAGCCTCCTGTTTTGATGCTTACAATAAACTTGCATTATCTAGTTACTGTTCCAAGTCACCAAAAGCATACATGAATGCAACTTTTAATGGCCTATTTTAAATCTCACGCATCTGAATATATCCAATATACATCTGAATATACTCCATCTGTTTACATGAAGATACATGAAAGAAATCAACCACCACTGTAAAAGAGTGAATGCCTTTTTCAAATAGCAACAAGTATTTGCAGAAGTGACCAGGAGAATCTTCTTAGAAGACTGATTAATACACACATACACACACACATGGTGTTCATATTCCTGTGCTAATGTTGAAAATGATTTTCTTTTATTTGATCAATATGATATCAAGTAGTTGGCTTATGTGGGCTTTATTATGGGATAACTAGGTCCTTAAACTGGAATATGCAGTCAATATGTCAATATGTCTATCAATGATCCTCTGAATCAACACATTATTCAAATGTGTTTTTTTCTAAAACATTACACCTAAAAATAGCACATGTGTAATCTCTACACTGAGCAAGCATGACTCAGGGAATGTAATCATACAGCACTTTTTTCCTCCCATTTATATTAATTGGGGTTAGTTTTTTTGTTTTGTTTTTTTTTTTCCTGTTTCTGGATTAAAAACCCAGTAATTCTGGTCACAGTTAAGTGACCTGAGTTCCTCCAGTGAGTAATTAAAAGGTTCAGTGTCATTTAATAGTCAGAACTTTGAACTTTTCCCCACTTTTTGACCATCTCTAGATTGGGAAACTTACAGCCAAGGAAAGGAGAAGAGTCAGTTTCTTCTCTTCTTTGTGTTTTTACATCTCCTTTCTCAGAGCTTCTGACACCTCCAGGGTTGCAACAGAGCAAGTGAGAATAGCTAAAGCAGGAGCAAAAGGTTCTCACTGGCCAGGAACTCTCTAGAACTGGCATGGTACTCTGACTGTAGCAGGAGTAGTCAGCTGAATTTTCCACTTGTCCAGCTTCATCAGTTCTTTGGAGACCCACCCACCCATCCCACGACTGGGGATTTCTCACCTTCCTTTAACATGAGGAATACACTCTCCTCCACCTCCTTCTTCCTTCTTCCAGGCATCTGACCAGACCTCTAGCTCTGTCTCTGGTAAGTTCTTTCCAGCCATGCAGGAAGCTTGCTTGCTCCTCCCCCGCTATCTCTCTCTTTCTGTTAGTCCTTTCGGGCTACTATAACAAAGTACCACAGACTGGTTGGCTTATCAACATTACGTCATAGTTCTCGAGTCTGGGAATTCTAAGATCACGGCACTGGCAGATTTGGTGTGGTGGCTGATAAGGGCCCTCCCCCTGGTTCACAAAGGATACCTTCTCCCTGTGTCCTCACGTTGACGGAAGGACTAGGAAGCCCTGTGGGGTCTCTTGTGTAAAATCTCAGCCCATTCACGAGGGCTCCAGCTTCACGACCTGAGCATCTCCTTCCCAGCAGCCCCACCTCCAAATACCATTACATTGGGCATTAGGATTTCAACAACATATGAATCCTGCGGTGGGGGGGGGGGCGACACAAACATTTAGACCATAGTGATTTCTCTTCCTCTTCCCCTCTCCCTCTCTCCCTGCTTGGATAGAGTCCCTAGAAGCAAACTTTGCCATAGGCTACCCCAAACCACCACCTCCTCTTTGGCAATTTTATCCACAACTAGCCAGTCCGTGACTTGTCATTTCAATTTCTTAGGTAGAAAGGCAGACACCCAGTTCTTCCAAGTAGTTCTATTAAACCCCTTTTTCATTGGACTTGAGGCTATCTCCTTGAGAAAAGATTGGGGCTTACAACACCATTAGCAGCTCTCTCCAAAAATCCTCTTTTTCCACTCTCCTAGTTCTCAGCTTCTCTAACCTCTCCTAGGCTACAACAAGGTCATCATCTCAAGGTTTTATACCATCTTTTTCTTTTTTCCTCCTAAGTTCTACATACTGGTCCTAGTAGTAGCAATTGTATTTAAGCCTCAGCTGAAAATGAGACATCAATAGTGATACTTTAGCATTTTTACAGTATCTGGTTTTGATTTAAGTTGTCACTTATCTAAAATCAGAACATAGCATAGCCTCTGAGTAACTACAACTATATAATATAGTATTTTATAATTATGTTATAAATCAGAATTTTATTTATAATACTTTGAATATAATCATAATATGAAAAACCTAAATGGTAAGTAAAATGGTTTTCAGAATACATAATAAAATTGATGAATTAAACACAGATCTGTTCCTCACCTATTCATGCATTCATTTCCTCCCTTAGAAAAATAATTATTCAATATCTGCTGGACAATAGTCTAATGATGGGCAAAGCAAGTTGGTCCATTCCTTCATGGAGTCTGCAAACTAATCTATTATAAAAAGAGTATCTTTTATATTGCATAACTGTTAGGACGTTTGGCAAGAACTGACATAGTCTTAGAGCATGGGCAGGAATGGAGAAGAAATAGAGAAGAAATACAGCAACTGATGAATAAGACAGTAGATTGGTGGGAGCCCAAAACTGATCATAAATTGATGAAAAGAAACAGGAGGAACCCATGATGTACAGAGCCAATGCCAAGATGACTTAGTAAACACAGGAAATTATAATAAGGCATGTGGTTAGCACGACTACTGGCGGAACAGTTGTCTTTGGATGAAGAGTTGTAATTTGAAGAAAGTTACGTAAACATATTTGTACCAAAATATTATTTTTTGATGAAAAAGACCTATTATCTCAGCAAGGAAAAAACTGTGGCTATCTGACAGGACATAAGTGTGAATTTGTGCCCAACCACTGAATATTGCTTAGAAGTAAAACTGCCAGTGGTTATATTTTTTAAATATATAGTTTGTTGATTTTTGAGTTTAAGAGAATATAAGCCTTATTGTAATACAACTCCTATTCTGAGGGAAATGATGAATATGTTTACTTAATTATACATTTTCAACATTTTAGAACCAGCTGCCTATTCACAAAAAGGACATGTCAGTTTTTAAAATGTCTACAATGCTGGAAAAAAAATAAGGCAAAGAAAGCCAAAGGAAGATAAGGAGAGAAAATGTGCAGGCTAGTTAGTATACAAAAGGCATGCCTGTAAGTTCTTTATGATTTCAATACAAATTTGACTCTGAACTTACTAAAAGCCAAAGTAAAGAGGGAAGGAGGCTAGGTTATGAGATTCATTGCGTCCATCATTAAAAACTAAGCAGTTGCTCAGGAAAAATGAGTTAAATCCATGGATCCTTTTCCAGAAGACACTTTTGTAATGAAACAAATGTCCACCATGAAGTTAGAGTAGACAGAGTTTTATGGAATTCTTCTATTTTCTTTCTTCCTTTCTCTCTCTCTCTCTCTCTTTAAATAACATCCCTGTGCTGGTTAGATCTAATTTTTGGACAGACCCCTTGCCTTTCCCCTGCTGCAGGGATTTGAACGCTTTGGGATGAGTTTTCCCAGGCTCTGAGTCAGCAGCCTGTGTGCTGGGTTCAGACAACCAATGGAACAACTGGTAGGAGGGCAGGAGGAAGGGAGAAGCCATGGTACTTCTTACTCTGTCTTCAGTAGTGCCCCTGGCTGAGGTTACATCCCCACTGCCAGCCCAACCCCTGCATTTGTGTATGCAGAAAGTTCCAGCTTCCATCAAGTTACCCCAACTCCCTTTCTCCAGCGGAGGTTTAGTAATGGCTCCATTTTGTTGTTCATCTCTTGGCTACCTCAGTGTCCCCTGATTGGCCTCTCAGTTTTTCATCACTGATGGAATTATTTCCCTACTTTAAATGCCCTCTGCTTTAAATATTTAAGGAGTTTTCTGTTATGGTTGGATCCTGACTGATGCAATCATTCATTATAAGACAATGCTATATCTTTCACTCAATTCACTATAAGTAATTTTACATTGAGAAATACCATGGAAATTGTTAGTATCTGCATATGACACATCCAGAGACGCTTATGCAACAGTAAATAGCAGACATAGAAGGGTGTAGAAAACAAATTCCCACGAGTCATTCAGATGTGATATTCAGAAAGAGAATTATAATTTGCCAACCTCAATACATGTGATATTTCAGCACATAGATTAAATAATGCATCTTCAGGGGTCATGCTCCCTAGAAGATCCCTAGAAATGCACATGTGCCAACACCTTGATGGTAATAAGTCAGTGTAACCCAAAAGGAATATCCTTATGACCTAGTATCCCTCTCTCTCTCATCTACCTACAATCAACAAACATGATTCACCTAGGATTGTTCTTTACTGCCAGGTATGGAAGACATATGTGGAGGCTAATATCTAATCTTCCTCTTCCAGTTCCTCACTTCTCTAAATATGTTAACTAGGGAACCCTTTACAATTCAACATATATGCTAATGATATATCAAGCAACAAAATTTAAGTTACCCAATAGCTATATGACATGAGTGGAGATTTTCCCAAAAATTCAGAATTATTAAGGCCTGATAAAAAAATATTTTCTTATCATTTAACTTACTAACAACACATTCTGGCTAGAGAGGTCATATGCAAACTTACCTTAAAGAGAGAGGTGACCTTTTAGAATTGCCTGATATATGGAATGCAATGTGTTTCAATAAAAATACTCAACTGGGAAGCTCAGTGATGCAGGGGACCAAATACTAGCAGTGCTTGTCTTAGCCCCTGACAGTTATTTCAGTCCATAAAGCAAGTTTATTTTATTCTGATGTCATTAAAAATTTCAACCATATGGCTAATGCCCTAGTTTTTATTACACACACACATCCAGCAATCTTTGCATCCCAATTTGGCTTACCTGGGCTTTCCCAAGAGGGAGAAAATACACTGGCTGGAGTCTTTTAGTCTCCACAGTAGTTACGGTTCTTATTATCAGTTATTAAAGCAGCACCATAAATTTGCATTACAGTATCGTAAATCTGAAAACGTGCACCCCCTCTGTGAAGGGGTTGCTGGTAAGTTATGTTTCTCAGCTTGTAAGACTAACCTTAAACGATAGAAAAATCACAGTATGATATTCCCTGTAAGACATCTTTCCCAGAAGATGCGTCCCACCAACATCCATTTCTTGCATGCTTACCTGAAAGACTTCCTAATATCTTCTGCTTGGATTGTCTTGAGAATCTCTTGGTATAACTGAAGATCAAGTGTTCCTGAAGACGTAGCATTTGAAGAGCAATTTTTATGTGTGTAATAGCCTATCAAAATTCCAGAAATAAATAAAATGATTGCTGTGCAAAATATTTTTAAAAGGCGGCAAAAGTTGCAGGGGTTGCTCTTTGGTGCAGATCTTGTATAATGGGTCACATAGTCAGACTCTTCTTGAAGTCGCTGAAACCTTCCTTTGGGTGAAGTTGCTGGTTGAATGGGATCAAGATTGAGGTCTGTAGTCTCTGAATTCTCCAGGTTCTGATTCTCAGCACTATCTAGCTGGAACTGGTCAAAACCAGGCTCCTCCAGTTCCTTTTCCATGTCCCACTCTAAGTCAAGGGCAGTGGCTTGGAGGTCATCATTGTCTAGGTACTGTGAATGTCCTGGAGCTCTTCGATCTGCATTGACCTTCTGATAGGCCATCTTTTTACCTGTGAAAGTAAGAGCAGTATATTTTCTGAAAATAAATCAACAAAGAAAACCTCCAAGGTGAAAACAAAACAGTCATCTATATTAGCTGTTCATAAAATTTTAGTGATTATAATCAGGGGAAATACTTCATTCCTATAGAAAATCATATATTAATTATTTAATCTTATGTTTTGCTGTTGATGTTTATTTACTATAGGAAAAAAAGACAAACAATAAATAAAAGTAGAAGGCACCTGATGCAAAAGCTATGAGAAGACATAAAATACACACACACAGACAAACACACACTATTCTTTTGAAGTTCAGGAGAATTAAAGTCACAAATGCACAACTGCATTAAAGACAATGTATTACCATGAAAGCCAAGTTTAAGCTTATACATTTTCAAAATCACTTTTAAGAAAAACTGAGGACCGAAGCAATAAAGTGTGATTTGTTAAGTTAAGGGGGGAAGAAAAGACCCTGGGATCAGTTACATTACCAGAGCTAATTTTAAAAACACAAATTCAGGGTAAGAATGAGAACAACAAAATGAAGTAGCACCTCTATAGAAATCCAAGAAGGAAAACATGGTGTATTGCCTAGTCACGAGTTATCAGAATGACTGGAAAACTTTAAGGCTACCATAGAAAGCCAACATGTTCCATGGAATTAGTGGCATGAATTGGCCTGGCTCGCTGAACTTTAAGTAAAAGTCTGGGATGGCATCCATCCAAAGAGAGAAGCCTTTTGCCAGGAGAGGAGAGTTTAGTTTCATAACCTTGCTACTGAGTGGCAGATGGAGGCTTTTCTCCCCTACACAGTTTTGGATGACAGTTTGTTGTATCCTGCAGAGCAGTATTAGGAAAACTGGACTAATTAACTACAAGTGGTCTTCAGTCTGTATTCAGTAACACACTGGTGTATTGTAGTTGCACATTAGGAGTATTTATACTTCAATTTTCTGTGTATTAGATTTGTCATCCCAGCTAGATTCTAAGGTCCCTCACTACGTTTTACGATTTTTCTATGGACCCCACTGTGGTGAGTGGAAAAACAGAGCTCAGCTGACAACTGATTTGCTAAGTGTCTTAGAGCGGGTTGTTAACAAGTGAACTCTAATGAAAAATTTACAAACAAAGACTTCATGAAAGGGAGTGGCATTATGTACAGAATTACGGGTATATACAATTCCAATCCTGGCTGGCAGAGGTCCATATAAATTAAAATATCCTGAACATTTAAGAGAGTCCAAGTACAATTAAATATTAAACTTCACAAAATAAAAATTCTAATTCTGACTAGATTTCTCATCTGCTACGATACCATTTTTGATTTCTTCTTGTCCAGAGCTGATTCAATAAAGATGAGTACCTAATACATATCAGGTACTGGGATAGGCAATGGAAACAAAGATGAATGGGTCCCTATTCCTCAAGTAGGGAATGATTCAATAAGAGAGACAGACATTTGAACAAACAAGTATGTCACATAAAATATGCAAAGCACAAGGGAGACTCAGGGGTGACAGACTCTAGCAGAGAATATGGGAAATAATTCCCCACCCAAAGTTATTTCTGAGGTACTTCTGGAGAGAGAGGAGGAGTTAAACTAGGACACACCAGGGGTGTGAGAGGAGAGCAGCCAGGCGGGGGAAAATGTATAAACACACGGAGGAATACAAGTGCACGGTGCATGGTACGTGGACCATTTGAAAAACCCAGACTGGTGTGCGAGCCAGAGTTGGAGAAAAAGCTAGGAAAGGGTGACCGTAGGCAAAAGGCTTAACTTCTTTGCAGCTCAGGGTCTTCATTTGTGATATGGGCATAGTGATAATATAAACATCATAGTGCTGTCACTAGGAATAATTGAGACAGTGAACCTAAAACATCCATTGAGTGTCACGAAGGCTATATAGGTTTGAAGGGATATTTCTGGTATTAGAGGAGAGAGGATTGTCAAGGATGGTTGGAAGAAATAAAATTAATTAAATAATGCAGAAGAAATTATATAATTCTGCAGGACATTGTGGAGAAGGGGGACAGCTTCCATAATACACACACATGTACACACACCTATATCATATCACAGGTTTTTGTTTTTTTGGTTTGTTTTTTTTTTACAATTAGTCTATATGTAGATACTAAAATATTTTTAAAAATACCAACTCTTATCATGCAGATGCTTAGTTGGTACTACGTATTAGAACAGCCTCAGGAGTGATTCTGCAGACCCCTTTTGTTCCCCTCTCTTTTCCTTCCTCTTTTCCTCTCCCTTTTTTCTGCTTGGCCTGGTTTCCATGATGATTCAAGAAAGTGCATTATTTGAATTCTGTCTTTGGTCACATCAAGACAAGCAGAGAAAAGGAGTGATATATGGAGTTAGTGATAATTATTCAGACAGGTTAGGAGATGGTTGATTAACTGACAGAAGAAGACTTTAAATCATACTTGGTTAAAACAACAACAACAAAAATAGTACTAGACAATACTAGAGAACAGGAAAAACCTGAAGGCAGTAGAAATAAAGTATCCTTTAAAATCCATGATTCTAACCTCTCTCATATTACAGAAGAGGAAGCTGAGGTCCAAAGTTGAGTCATTCTTTAGGCTGAGAAAAGTGGTGTTTGGGGCCACACAAGGTGATTTGTGGTTTTATAAAAATATGAGATTAATAAGTTAGTGGTAAACTAATAAGTTGTGGGGTTAAATACCCCACAATCCATTTTTTTTAATGTACATTGCAAAATACTGCAATATCTTGGCAGTAGTCAATTTTTTTTTCTTGTTTGGCTTAAATATCAATCAATTCCTATCTTGACATGATATTATGATATTTACTTCTCTAACTGTTCAGTTTATGCATTATTGATTTACTTAGACACTATCTCAATATAGTTTTCTAGATTTTTTTCCGCCCATTTTAATGACTCAGAGTCTCTCTAAAGGTTTTGGGTTTTTTTTGTTTTGAATTGAATTGTAGAGTGTGTTTTATGCGCAAGGAAGACTTGGCACACAGGAGTTACTACAGAAATGTGAAATCTCTAATTCTGACCTCTAATACAAACATTCAAAGTCATTTCTCTACAAATCATTTACAAACCAACTGCAGTGATGAGGAAGAGTTTTCATTTCTAGCCTGACAATAGGTATTCCATCATCTGTACATCAGCAATTTAACGCTTTTCAAACATCAGACAGAGCCATCAATTAGAATGTAATGCAGATACAGATATTAACTCCTCACCATGATGGATGTCTGCCTGACACCCTTACTACCACTTTTGGACTCATTACACATTTATAAATTTACACTAAATTCTATCTTCCAGGAGAGCAGTATCTGGGTAGATCAAGCCACTTGATGTAAAAAAAAAAAAAAAAAAAAAAACCCAAAGTATTTTAGGAAAATTTCCAAGAAAATAAGTATGTGATAACATCTATAATGAAGCATTTAACCACTTATTTGATAAATTTATATTATAAATCCATTAGAAATTCATTTCTTTAAAATTATCTTGCCTTAAGGAAAATAGTATAGCTTTTTACAAAAATATAAACCTCTGCCCTGACAGCTTTGTTTCACTTAAGGTAATTAAAATGAACTCCTCAAAAATTAAACTGAGTAACAAACTATTAAATAAAACTAATAACATATTTAAAGTATGCACCAATTATTTCATTTGTCCCACAAAGAATGTAGCTTTCTTTAAAAACGTACTCCCCATGAGGTCAAGTAAAGGAAATATCACACTTTTTTCAACAGAACTTTCAAATTCCCACAACGGAAATTTTATATTATAAAAAGAAATCTTCAGCAAAATCAGCATGTCTTAGGTATGATTGCATAATTATGCCAAACTTCATATATTTTCTGTAACTGATGTACATGATTCATTTAATTTATGTTGTCATATTATTTATAGCTACCCTATATGAGTAATTTAAAAAATACATGTAGTAGATTTTAGAATCTACCACATGAATGTTTCCCTCAAAAATATGTACTTAGGTATAGACCAGTCATAGAAACTTGCTACATTTCTTAAAACAGAAATATTTGTAGCATGCGTACATTCTATATTATATTTTTTTTTATAAAATGCAATTTTTATGAAAAGTACAATACATTCCCCATGTTTTCAACATATCTTATTTGCTTAGGTGAGATCCTTTCCCACCCAGGCCCACAATAAGGGCTAAATTGTTATTAAAATTCAATATACTCAAACATTTATCATTTATATACACTTATTCTTTTCTAAGGAAAAGAAAGCAAATACAAGATGAACTAAAAGGTATTTCTTCTACACCAGGACAAGCTTAGATCAATAAAAAATGAAGTAATTTTACTAAGCATATGGGTAGTTTAAAATAAATTGATACTTCCGAATGCTTTGTTTCACACATTTTTACTGGCTGAAACTAAGTAAATTATGTAGAAATAAAAGATGAATACAGAAATAGGCTGAAATTTCAATATATAAAATACAGTCTCTGGATGCTGCAAATCTAACTTAACACAACAGCTGGCAAATATTTTAGATGATAAATACATGTTAAACAAAAGTTTCATTTTAATAAGTTATATATTACAAATGTCACTTAGAAATATGATTATGACACGTTATCTTGCTCAGCAATCACAATGAGGGAATTTATTACGTGAATGCCCTGACCTTATCGATCTCTAAATTAGCAGACTCTATAGTCAGACTACCTGGTTCAAGTCCTAGCTCTGCTATGTAATTTAGACCAGTCACTTAATCTTTTTATGCTTAAATCCCTTATTTGTACACTGGAAATAATAAGAGCACTGCATTTGCAGCATTACCACGAGTAAATGATATAAATTATTAAAGATGCTTATAACAAGGTCTAACATGGTGTAAGTGATCCACTAACAGAGCACCACCCCGGAAATTCTATAGAGTTTAAGAAAATAGAAGGATTTGGAGCTTACAATTTTAAAATACAGACTTAACGAAATTAAATTATGACCAGAGGGCTTAAGTTTCAATAACAAGAACCTGGAGATAATGAGGGATGGAGCAGCGCGCTCAAGCACTTTTGAAGGGGAAGCATCTGTTCATCATTAGCTGTGGTTCAGATAGATAGAAGTGTGGCTAATATGTACATAAAAGTCGTTATTACATTCTACTTGCAACCACCAATTCTATATCTTGTTATTATAGAGTTGAGTTTCTTTTCAGTCAATTTACAAAAACAACAGAGCTTTTCCATAATGCTCAAGAATTCAGTTTAACAGTTCCAGGAATTAGTGATAATTAATCATGAACATGGGTTATGTATGTTTTTGGTAGAACACCATGTTTGTCGTAGGTGGTTGACTTGATCCACTGACTATGACGATAAAGATAGTATTTTAACTCAACCAGTATAAAAGACTGTATAGATCTTATTAGAACTACGAACATATCTAAAGGCTTTTCTACTTGTGAAAGTTATTTTACAAAATAAATAAATGAGTCTGGCAGATTAACTTGAAAACATAAGGCAGAATCTCAATTTCCAATGACAGTTCTATGATTGAATCTTTATTGTACAATGGGGAAAAAATATATTCATATAGTGTTTCCTGAAGCTTTGAATATCAAATCATTTGCTGGTTGGAGCAGATTGATTTGAGGCAAAGGCATTTCTTAGAAGTGTCGGTGCATCATCAAAAAGTATTCATTATGCACCTTCGTGCAGCATTACTTTAGATGCTGCACCAGTGAACTAGGAGTGCCCAGAGGAATTTTTAAATTTAAGTTTAAGGATATTCCTTATAGGCTGAAAACACTTGACATAAATTTTTCAGTATGAACCTAGTTTGTACAAATAAAGCCCATATTTGTGGAATAATTTTTTGTTGTTGAAAGCTTTAATGGTCTCAGCTTGAGAGCAGGGCCAAAGATAAAACTATAAAAAGAGTAATTCAGAACACTCTGTTCTCTAACTTAATTTTTCGGTATAATGAGATTATTTTTCCCATCTAGTTTTGTGAAATGGCCTCAGCAATTGTTACAGTGTCTGGAAAGGTGGTTAAGAATGCCTTATTGCAAATTTGTATATTAACTGCATAAAAGAAATGACAATAATTGTTGTTCATGCTTCACTAACTGAATAAAGAGTCTATAAAGGGGAAATTATTATCTGTGCTTTATTTTTAGAAAAAAAAATTAGGCCAAGCCTACTCTGAAACAGGTAATAGCACACTGAATTTAGGCAGAGCAGATCATCAAGCTGGAGAGTATAAAATTAAAATTTAACTCTGAGGCCTGAGTTACCTTGATCTCTAAATGACATGTAAAAGGTGTGCTTCTAAGATGCCAAATTAATGAGCTTTAAATTGCAAAATGCAGTCAAAACCATCTGAGGGAAAATTACTTGATGAAATCCAGCTAGTTTGTGTAAATGTGTTTTATATCACTTGCATATGTATGACCACCTGCCAGTTCCCTGAGTGGGCCTGCCTTTCTTTGGGTACCTGTGTGTAACAGCAATTTGTGTAACACACTCTAACTGAATGGTTAGTTGGGCCCACCTGAGAGCTCCTGTATTTACAGTAAGGTTTTCCAATATTAGAATGATATAATTCAATATAGAACTTGGCAAAGAGAAGAATTAATTTAAATGACCTGAAATAATAGAGTACACTCTATGGGTTACTTGAACAGGTAGATACTCTATATAATACTAAGTGTTCAAACTATCATGGGAGTTTCAATTTCCGCTAACATCACAAAACTCTATTTAGGGATGTGTAAACAGTTCCCTGACTCCTTTCCTGGTCCTTTTAGTGTCTGATTTCCCCCTAGATTCTAAAGAATCTTCTGTTGTTTTCTTCCTGGTCATCATTTCCATTTACAGTAAAGTATTTAGAGTATTTATTTACTTCTACAGAATTTACATTCTTTTCCCCTTCAGAGTATGGATGTGGCTTACATTAGAGATGCATGTACATGAGATAAATGACACCACAAACCATAAAATAAAGAAGAGTAGCGGGAAAAAACCTCTGATAGTCTGTCTAAGGAAAGCCACTGAAATTGACTTTTACTGTAGTTGAGCTTCACTGCAGTCAGGGTGCAGAAGGGCATCTGTGGGGTCTTCTGAGGCTCAGTCAGCCTTCCCCTAATCTCACTTGGTAATCACAAGGCTGTCAGTCTTAGCTGAAGAGTTTATTTTTATTTTTTCTGAGTTATCTCTTTTTGTAGTTGCCAATTTCCATGTTGGTAAGCTATCAGTATTTTTCTCTATCTAGTCAGAGAAATCCATGTGTCTCCTTTTTATCTTTTACTCCTAGATTTGGATATACAACCACACCCATGTTATGGTATCCAAAATCATATGCTAATAGATGATTTATTGAGCCCTTAAAACGATCCAGGACTTACTATCAGGTTGGCACTTTACACACATACTGTCGTTTCATTAAACAATCCTATATGATAAGTACTATTACTGTCCCCATTTTACAGATGAGATATCTGAGACTGAGGGATTAAGTCATTTCCCCAAGTTCTCACAGCTATGAAAGTACAAGCAGCTGGAGTATCACACCCGACCTGTCAAATTCCAAAACCTACTCGTTTTAAATATTACAACATTCAGACTCTCTGAAAGTTCCCAAAGTTGGTATGATGTTAACAAATTCAGAGATCTGATGGGTTTATTTATCCCTGGTTTGTCATCAATATGACTACAAGAACCAGGAGGCCCGATGTCCATTAAATCTGAATGATCCTGCCTTGATCTTTATATCCCCGGGGGCTGCTCAGACTCCAGGACCTAAAAGATCTCTGCGGTTTGCTCTCGACAGTGCCCTAGCAGACACTGATGTTTCCTGGCCCTGTAGTTTTTAAATAAGGGAGAACTGCTTCCAAGTCCATTGCTCTGAGGAAAACACCACAACCTCCACTTTAGGGTCTCTTCTTAGCAACATTTTCAAAATTTCTCTTTTCTCCTGCTGCTGGGGGACAAAGAGCAAAGCAACTGCGCTTAGAACTTGAAAGCTACAGTTCACATTCAACCTGCCACTGTCCTGTTTTCAGACATTCAAAACCTTTGGTCCACCCCTACTATGTGTGGTTTACATGGGCCTAAGAGGGCTTTGAGAGTGTCAAGAGTTAAAATGTCAATACAGTCACTGCTCTGCTCTGAGAGCTGTCTGCCAGGAGGAGCCTCTCAGCCTGATAGATACACTGCAATTTTTCATCCTTTCAGCCAAGATGAATCATCTTAAATAGCTGCTTTTTGACTGTGGCTCTTGGATTTCTGGGAACAGACAGATGAAGCTTTTATCTACATGATACCACTACGCACTCTATTTTTCACTTCTTTTCAAAGGTACTTTATTGGCTTACTTTTTAAATATCTTTACTCTTCAAAAAGTATCAACAGGTTTCTACAAACTGTAAGTGCTTTATTTTAAAACTCATATCCCTATGTTTCCTAAAATCATAACACAGAAAGCCTATTCGATGCCCAGGTTGGTAATTCAATGCACCCAGAATCTGTGCTTTTCATTTTCTGAAATGGTTCTTTTCATACTTGTTCCTTTAGGGTGTTATTAGGAAAAAGTGTTAATATATCATGATACTTTGGTTAACTAGTGGGAAAGGAAATATGCCAGAAAAACACATGGGTAGAGAATGTTTATATTCACTTAAAATTCAGTTACTAAGGGCTTCCCTGGTGGTGCAGTGGTTGAGAATCTGCCTGCCAGTGCAGGGGACACGGGTTCGAGCCCTGGTCTGGGAAGATCCCACATGCCACAGAGCAACTGGGCCCGTGAGCCACAACTACTGAGCCTGCGCATCTGGAGCCTGTGCTCCGCAACAAGAGAGGCCGCGACAGTGAGAGGCCCGCGTACCACGATGAAGAGTGGCCCCCGCTCACCACAACTAGAGAAAGCCCTCGCACAGAAACGAACACCCAACACAGCCAAAAATAAATAAATAAATAAATAATTTTTAAAAAAATTCAGTTACTAAGAAAATATGTATCATACGAAACATCCCAAATCCTTATTGGGTAAATTCTGAAAAAAATGTTCTTCAACTAAAGATCCAAGAGCAATATCCCGATGTAAAAATTTTAGTATTCAGCTTATATAAACCGTTAGACCATGGAGTTAAGAAAATTAAAATTGGGGATTTAACCCAAAATACAATGACAGGAATAGAGTGTAGTTAACAGCATGGTATGCTCCTTAAAACACAAAGAACTTATATATTAATTCACTTTACCTTAGGACTAAAAATGAATTTAAGTGAATTATTATGTTTGCACAAGTAGTAGGAATACATTAATGGTAAGAAAACTAAGAATTATGAAGTTTTCAATTGACAACTGATGGCAGAATCAAAATTGTAATGTTTTTTAAGAATTTTTTAAGACACTGATGAAAGAAATTAAAGATGATACAAATAGATGGAGAAATATACCATGTTCTTGGATTGGAAGAATCAACATTGTGAAAATGACTCTACTACCCAAAGCAATCTACAGATTCAATGCAATCCCTATCAAACTACCACTGGCATTTTTCACAGAACTAGAACAAAAAATTTCACAATTTGTATGGAGACAGAAAAGACCCCGAATAGCCAAAGCAATCTTGAGAACGAAAAATGGAGCTGGAGGAATCAGGCTCCCTGACTTCAGACTATATTACAAAGCTACAGTAATCAAGACAATTTGGTACTGGCAAAAAAACAGAACTATAGATCAATGGAACAGGATAGAAAGCCCAGAGATAAACCCATGCACATATGGTCACCTTATCTTTGATAAAGGAGGCAAGAATATACAGTGGAGAAAAGACAGCCTCTTCAATAAGTGGTGCTGGGAAAATTGGACAGGTACATGTAAAAGTATGAAATTAGAACACTCCCTGACACCATACACAAAAATAAACTCAAAATGGATTAAAGACCTAAGTGTAAAGCCAGACACTATCAAACTCTTAGAGGAAAACATAGGCAGAACAGCCTATAACATAAATCGCAGCAAGATCCTTTTTGACCCAGCTCCTAGAGAAATGGAAATAAAAACACAAATAAACAAATGGGACCTAATGAAACTTAAAAGCTTTTGCACAGCAAAGGAAACCATAAACAAGACCAAAAGACAACCCTCAGAATGGGAGAAAATATTTGCAAATGAAGCAACTGACAAAGGATTAATCTCCAAGATTTATAAGCAGCTCATGCAGCTCAATAACAAAAAAACAAACAACCCAATCCAAAAATGGGCAGAAGACCTAAATAGACATTTCTCCAAAGAAGATATACAGATGGCCAACAGACACATGAAAGAATGCTCAACATCATTAATCATTAGAGAAATGCAAGTCAAAACTACAATGAGGTATCATCTCACACCGGTCAGAATGCCATCATCAAAAAATCTAGAAACAAGAAATGCTGGAGAGGGTGTGGAGAAAAGGGAACACTCTTGCACTGTTGGTGGGAATGTAAATTGATACAGCCACTATGGAGAACAGTATGGAGGTTCCTTAAAAAACGAAAAATAGAAATACCATACGACCCAGCAATCCCACTACTGGGCATATACCCTGAGAAAACCAGAATTCAAAAAGAGTCATGTACCAAAATGTTCATTGCAGCCCTATTTACAATAGCCAGGACATGGAAGCAACCTAAGTGTCCATCGTCGGATGAATGGATAAAGAAGATGTGGCACATATATACAATGGAATATTACTCAGCCATAAAAAGAAATGAAATGGAGGTATTTGTAATGAGGTGGATGGAGTTAGAGTCTGTCATACAGAGTGAAGTAAGTCAGAAAGAGAAAAGCAAATACAGTATGCTAACACATATATATGGAATCTAAGGAAAAAAAAAAAAAAGGTCATGAAGAACCTAGTGGCAAGATGGGAATAAAGACACAGACCTACTAAAGAATGGACTTGAGGATATGGGGAGGGGGAGGGGTGAGATGTGACAGGGTGAGAGAGTGTCATGGACATATATACACTACCAAATGTAAAATAGATAGCTAGTGGGAAGCAGCCGCATAGCACAGGGAGATCAGCTCGGTGCTCTGTGACCACCTGGAGGGGTGGGATAGGGAGGGTGGGAGGGAGGGAGATGCACGAGGGAAGAGATATGGGAACATATGTATATGTATAACTGATTCACTTTTTTATAAAGCAGAAACTAACACACCATTGTAAAGCAATTATACTTCAATAAAGATGTTAAAAAAATAAAAATAAATAAATAAAATTAAAAAAAAAGAATTATCTCTAAAAGCTTTTGCACAGCAAAGGAAACTATAAACAAGATGAAAAAACAACCCTCAGAATGGGAGAAAATATTTGCAAATGAATCAACGGACAAAGGATTAATCTCCAAAATATATAAACAACTCATCTAGCTCAATATTGAAAAAAAAAAAAACCCAATCAAAAAATGGGCAGAAGACCTAAATAGACACTTTTCCATAGAGGACATACAGATGGGCAAGAGGCACATGAAAAGCTGTTCAACATCACTAATTATTAGAGAAATGCAAATCAAAACTACAATGAGGTATCACCTCACACCAGTTAGGATGGCCATCATCACAAAATCCAAACAATAAATGTTGGAGAGAGTGTGGAGAAAAGGGAACCCTCTTGCACTGTTGGTGGGAATGTAAACTGATACAGCCACTATGGAGAACAGTATGGAGTTTCCTCAGAACACTGAAAATAGAATTACCATATGATCCAGCAATCTCACTACTGGGCATATACCCTGAGAAAACCATAGTTCAAAGAGAGTCATGTACCACAATATTCACTGCAGCTCTATTTACAATAGCCAGGACATGGAAGCAACCTAAGTGTCCACTGACAGATGAATGGATAAAGAAGATGTGGTATATATATACAATAGAATATTACCCGGCCATAAAAAGGAACGAAATTGGGTCATTTGTAGAGACGTGGATGGATCTAGAGACTGTCATACAGAGTGAAGTAAGTCAGAAAGAGAAAAACAAGTATCGTATATTAATGCATATATGTGGAATCTAGAAAAATGGTACAGATGAACCAGTTTGCAGGGCAGAAATAGAGACACAGATGTAGAGAAAAAACGTATGGACACCAAAGGGGGTAAAGCGGGGGGTGGGGGTGGTGGTGATGGGATGAATTGGGAGATTGGGATTGACATGTATACACTGATGTGTATAAAATAGATAACTAATAGGAACCTGCTGTATAAAAAAATCAAAATAAAAAAAAAATTATCTCAAGCAGCATAAGAGAGCAACAGTTTGCTCAAGATTTTGCTATTCCTTACTTCTAAAATGCCATATCCATAATTATATATATATCTGAAGCTAAATAAGAATATATTTTTGCAATATTTTCTTCTAGGCCTGCCACTCGTACAAAAAATAAAATGGTATCTGGAAAAAAGGTGACAAAATTATCATTTTAACGTACAAAATTCAAGTTCTTTCTATAAAAGACCTTTAAGTATGATAATACTAGTAACTGTCAACCTTTTCAGAAAAAAGGATTTGTTGAAAAAGAAACAGGATGAGAAATACTACAACAACATATTACATCTGTATGACAGTTTGGCATTGAGAAGTTAATTTTTATTACTAATTTACATATATGCATAGTAATAGTTTTGGGTAAATTAAAGCAACTAAATAATTTACTAAAAACTATACTGGGCATTGCTTATGTCATTTATATTTTATTTATGAACAGGAATATAAAAAATGGAATACCTCCAATGGCACATAAAAGTAATGCTGATAAGAAATTAAATGTCAGGCAAAAGGCATGAAAATGCAATATTCACAAAGCATTAAATGTAAAATGTTTAACAGAACTTTTATATAATTGACACTATTGAAAGGTAGTTTATTATAATACATGCAAAATTTTAAAATTCACCTAGCTCTTCAATTTTAAAATGTCAAATATTATTACTTTACCAACATGAATTTTAGCTTCTTTTCTCTTTTCTTTCTTCCCATAATAAGTCCTTTATCTTTTTTCTTTATATTATTTGCCTCCCTTCAGCCATTCCCATTATTTCATTTTCACTTGTCCATTCTTACTTATTTCACTACTGATGTCTCAGGAAATTGCTGAAATTAAAATAACTGACCATAAAGAGTTCATTTCATTCTTTTCTATATACTGGGAATGATATATCTTGAATAAAAAATCAGTGGATGGGGCTTCCCTGGTGGCGCAGTGGTTGAGAATCTGCCTGCTAATGCAGGGGACATGGGTTCGAGCCCTGGTCTGGGAGGATCCCACATGCCGCGGAGCAACTAAGCCCGTGAGCCACAACTACTGAGCCTGCGCGTCTGGAGCCTGTGCTCCGCAACAAGAGAGGCCACGATAGTGAGAGGCCCGCACACCACGACGAAGAGTGGCCCCCGCTCGCCGCAACTAGAGAAAGCCCTTGCACAGAAACGAAGACCCAACACAGACAAAAATAAATAAATTAATTAATTAAAAAAAAAAAATCAGTGGATGTATTTGAAATGATGACCTCATGGCCAAATCAAAGATTATGTTTGGCCTTACCATTCCAAACACACCAAATCTTGAGTCTTCAAAATAATAGTAAAACTCAACTTGCCCTTAACCTGCTGCTTGCTGCTTGGGAGTTCCATTCTCCGACACTCTGTAGGGAAAATGAAAGGCCTTCTCTCTGACACTTCTATATAGGTTTCCTTCAGCTATTGCAACTGATGGCCCTTCTCGTTCCATTCATCCGCCGTAACTATGGCCCTCAAACAAAATCTCTCTCTCTCAGTAATAGATTTTAGGAACCAAAGCTTTCTTTTTCTTTTCTTTATCCTTTTTTTTTTTTCAAGCCTGTAAAGGATTGAGGTATTTAATCATTCCTGAGAAATTTTAAAATATTTCAGAGCCCAAAATAATGGAAATATTATGGTTTCTGCCTAAAAAGAAACGTAATCATTAAGGATGTGGAAAATCAAAGTTAATTCAAAATTAAAATGGGAACGAGCATTGCAACACAAGTTGTAAACAGATGACCTTGACTAGTTTAATTGTACTAAAGAGTACAGTATTAGGGGGAAAATCCCACACATTTATGTACCACTATGTACCCTCTACTTATATCAATTCATTTAACCATCAAAACCGTACCATGAAGTTACCATTGTTATCGTCTCCATTTTACAAATAAGGACACCACAGAGAGAGAGAGTTGAAGTCACTTGCTCTAGATAACACAGGACTTGAACTCAGGCAGTATGGTTCCAGTGCCTCTGTTCTCAACCACTCTGCAATCATGACCGAAAACAATCACATGAGAGCATATTTTTAATTCCTCCAAAAATTAAGAAAAAAACATAGAAGAACATCACTCAATTTTCCCACAATCAAGCCCTAATAACATTGTGTAGTATGACCTTTTCATATAATCTCCATCCCTAAGTAGCTTCCTTAGAGTCTTTCAGAAAAAAAGTGAAGACAGGAAATGAATAAACTCACCAATTCACACACCCATGGAAGCCTCTACTCTCTAGCCTCACTAAACTGGCTTGTGGCTTTCCCCAATAAACTTCACATCCATCCTCATGGCTACTGGCGCTAAGCTCATGATTTTATTTTAATTAATTTAAAATTTTTTCTTTTCAATAGACTTTTCCTCTCTGGTTCTGCCTTCAAGAATTAGGTCTTATTAATATTTTTATTGCCCATAGTTTTTATAATAATTCTTTGACCATGTAAACATTTGTTGGACTAAACCCAGAATTTTGACAACCCCTGAATAATTCACAATCTCCTCACATTTACATCTATGGTCTTTCGGAAATACATACATCTTAAGAGCAATCATTTAACTTAAATATGACAGCTCTTAATGAAACAGATTAAATCACAGTGCAATATTTATTCGCTATAGTGTCTTATGAGAACTGTAATTAAGGCATGAATAACTTTTACGGAGAACGAATCCTTGAAGCCCTGAGCACAAGAAGTCCAACTACCCTGTTGGAGAGGCCACGTGGAGAAGCACTGAGACCATATGGAAAGGAAGCTGAGTCCAGGCATCCAAATCAATGTGCCACATGTGAGAACAGACCAGCCACCAGCTGATTTCCGAGTGACAAGCACGTGGAGCCAAATAATTGGCCAGCAGAGACCTGACCATATTCCTGATCAAATAAGAAGACATAATAAAATGGTGGTTGTTCAAAGCTACACCATAGGGGGGTGGTTTGGAGCTCAGCAATAAACAACCAGAATACTACTAAAGCTCTTTTTCCAAAGCAGAAATCTGACCACATTGCTTGACCATTTGAGATCCCATGAGGGGTTTTATTCTGCACTACCAAGACATTTCACAGACTTCTTTCCAAGGCACAGAACACCTTTGTGCCCTGGCCTCAACTTCCGTTCTGATCCTTTTCCTTACTTCCCGCTTTCAGGAACACATCACACACTTTGCATGTGCTCTTCCTCTGCCTGATTTGTCCTCAGGTTCAGATTCATTGAGGTAGTTAATTTGTCTAGATTTTTATCTTTAGAGCCTGGCACAGTATTTGGAAGCTTGTAGCCGCGTAATAAATGATAGGTGCCCAATAGGTATGATGTCTTGAAGAAAGTATAGAATTTAGGGTAAAATAATTGCCATTTTATCAGCAATGCATCTTATTGCAATTACTTCAGCTCATTCAGGTTTTAAAGAGGATGTAGTATCTATTCTATATATCTCTAAGTGTTAATTGATGAATAAAATTAAATATTTAAAAGGCAGTTGATAAACTGTAAAACCCAATATAACTGCTATTGTTTTAAAATTCTAAACTATTAGGCATCAAGAGAGCTAGGTTTATTTTTTGTTTGTTTCACTTATTTTTAATTGAGGTAACATTGGTTTATAACATTTTGTAAATTTCATGTGTATTACATTGTAATTCAACTTCTGTATACACACGACCAAAAGTCTCCTTTCCATCTGTCCCCATACAATTGACTCACTTTACCCATTTTACCCTATCCCCACCTGACTTAGGTTTAGATTTTGGATCCACAGTTCCTAGCTATGAACCCCAGAGCAAATCACTTTTCTCCATAGGTAAAATTAGATTTATGTGTGTGAAAAACCAAATGAGATAACTGATAAAATGTTTTAAGAACTATTTATCATTATTATATAATTAATCAAAGACTATTAATGATGAATAAAAATTGATTAATATGAATTAAGTTAATCACTCTCATGTCTATATCACAGGCAGCCATCCCAATTTCTGAATATTGCTGCTGGGAGGAAAAACCACAAGTGAATTTGTACAAGTGCTTAAATTTCTCTTATCACTGAGCAGGACATAAGAGCCTGGAATGAGAGAATGAAACAGGAGACTTCTGGGGTGTGTGTCAGATGTGAAAATTGTATCAGGGGGATGGGCACACAGAAGCAGAGGAGGAAGGAAGCAACTTCTGGAGAGACGGCTTCTGGAAAATCCATCCTAGAACTTACCAACTTCGAGTCCCTAAGATACATTATAAAGTTACTTACATCTTTCAGAATGGATGTCTGTAATGTGGGCATACACAGAGTTAAAAACAATATCAGGTCCTATCTCTTGAGGGGGAAAATGTGAAGAGATCTATGGGAGAAGATTAATCAACTTCCCTTCTGCACATAATGCAGTTTGAAAGGAATCTGTCCAAAAAAATCCATTTAGCTATGCCCAAAACAATCAAGACTGTGTAGAGATTGAAGTGCCTCAGTCCATCTGCTGATGATATTTATTACTTTTTGGCACCTTCTACATATTTACCAAGCCTATGTAAAAGAAAGTTATGCTTCTTATTTCTAGGACAAAAACAGATGGTGCTTCCAGCAGGTAATAATTTAATTAAATGGCTCCTAAAGCATGAACAAATTGTTCCAAAGAAAAGAAAATATTTTTATTTATTCTTTAAAAATAGGGAGGGGGGGGAGAAAAAAACTAAATCAAGTTTGACTTTTAATGCAACAAAACTAGAGTTTACTAAATCTCCTGCTCTTAAAAACAAAGTGCATCCCCCTCTCTGCCTTCCTCCTCAACTGGAATCAAAATTGTAACAAATGATATTGATGCTGTTCATTAAGTTTCATTTTTCATCTCTAAGAAATAAGTTCAAGCTAAAATGAAACACTTTTTGATAACGCTGAAATCAGATATTCTTGGAATAGGAATAATTTTTATGATATTTAAATGAAGTTTCTTTTTTTTAAAAAAAATTTTTATTTATTTATGGCTGTGTTGGGTCTTCGTTTCCGTGCGAGGGCTTTCTCTAGTTGTGGCAAGCGGGGGCCACTCTTCACCGCGGTGCACGGGCCTCTCACTATCGCGGCCTCTCTTGTTGCGGAGCACAGGCTCCAGACGCGCAGGCTCAGTAGTTGTGGCTCACGGGCCTAGTTGCTCCGTGGCATGTGGGATCTTCCCAGACCAGGGCTCGAACCCGTGTCCCCTGCATTGGCAGGCAGATTCTCAACCACTGCGCCACCAGGGAAGCCCCTAAATGAAGTTTCATAATGCACTTTGTGGACTCAGGATAGAAATAGATTATATATCTAAAATGCAGATTCTAATAATCAAAACCAAAGTCTTTCATTCCACTTAAAGCCAGGAGGCCCTTTTAAAGCTCCTGTGACACATGCATTAAAGATGTTATAAGAGTGGAAAACAGTAACAATGTTGCAGCAAAACATAGGAAAGAGCATTCCCTTGGGTTTAAGACAGAAATGCATATGAATCCCACTACTGCCACTTACCAACTTTGGGACTTTAGGACAGGAAATTAATTTTTCTAAAATTCTGCTTCCTAACCTGTATGTACATACATGCATACACACACACACACAGAATGACTGTAGTTATGGGGTCACTGTAAGACTTCAATGGATAAATTTCAAGCACTTAGCACTTTCTTAAGACAGAGTAAGCATTCTATAAATGGCTGCCAATCATCATCACCGGTAAGATTAAGCAACAAGAATATGTGTACAGTATTGGAGCTATGAAAATAGAAACAAAAATATATAAGTATATGCGTCAAGTAAATTACATCAGCAAAGACGAACTTCTATATACACACTTAAAGCCTAATCAAGAAGTAAACCATGGGGTCTAAAGAATTCAAGAATGGTGAAACTAAGAAGGGTTTTGATGGGAGTTAAAGCTGTGCCTTGAAAAAATGAATAGGGCTTAAGAATGAAGTCACTAAAGAAATAAAGAAGATAAGCTCAAGCAGGAAGCTGGGAATAAGTATCTGCATATAGGAGTCAATGAAGGGACTCTCTTGAGAATAAAGTACATATCAGAGGCTGGTAGAAAATAAGTTTTGATTGAGGGGACAGGAAACGTCTACCTATGTAAAAGGTGATCATTGCAGGTTCTTCGAGGATAAAGATTCATGAGAGTTATGTTTCACAAAAATGATATGGAGCAAGGAAAGCTAGCATCAAGAACATATTACAGTGAAGCAGAATAACTAGGTAACCCAGAGAGGTATGCAGATAGGTAACAGTGAAGATCGAAGCAATTACACTAAAATATGATGCTCTTTAACAAAGTTGGGTTATTTAGAACTCAAAGTGTATACATTTGGCTTAATTTTATGATCATTTGCAATTATACTATGTTATATATATCATATGTTATATTTAATACATATTTATACTAAATATATATATCAATTTTATACAATAATTATTTAAAATTATAATCATTTAAAATTTATATTATATGTATATGCGAACTTTGCCTTGTGTTAAGTGATAATGATGACAGCGATGTGTTTTCCACATTCATATCCTCAATCATCCATCTGTTCCCAAACTTTTCACTGGCAAAATGGTTAGAAAGAAAGGAGGCTGTGCACTGGCATTGCTCTGATAGCTGCGGAAAGCATTTGCTAATGGCTGGTGTCCCACTTCCAACCTCTAACAGTGGACCCTGGGGGAAGAGCTAACGGATAAAGACTACGTTCAAGGCACTTCCATTGTCTTTATACATTTCATCTCATGTCCTAAATATCAAAGAACTGCTGATATGAACTCCAAACAAGAGATCATTTTGAAGGCAAAATTCAATCTTATATTTTCTTCTGAAAATTTCACAACAGGGTGAAGTGAGACTCTGTTATTTTTTTTTTTTTTAAGTTCTAGTGACAAAGTTAGCAGAGTTTAATGTACATAAGAGATTTATTAGGCATTGGACCAAGTCAAATCTTGGTTAAAAAATATGTAAACAGGATTTTTGAGGTGTTGAATCCTATTTTAGTTTGTTCTTTAACCCCGATGAGCAGTGATCCAAATGTTTCAGCATGTAAAATGAACTCCTAATTAAGAAAACATTATTTTTCTTATAACCAATAATACCTTAGATTTCAATGCTTTGTCTACAAAGTATCAGGCAGCTGTAATTCTGCCTGGATAAGCTTATATTATGACATACAAGCAAATGCTGGTAACTTTGGGAGAATAGATACTTTATGAAGACACATACTCTCGTTATCCTGCTGATGTAGTTGACCCTCACCAACTTGGAGAATTAGGGTTAGTATTAAGGTAAATACAGCAAACTACTTTGATAGCATAATTTCCAGCTTAAGAATTTAAGAACTTAAAGGAAATACTGGGGTTAGACTAACTAAAAAACCCACAGAAATAAACTTTTAATGGTATATTTCTGAAATATGTGAAACACTGTCTTCAGAGTTTAACAATTCTTATATTCATTAAAAATGAAATGTTAAAGACAGCAAGCTAAATTAAGAAAATACCAAGGGTATCCTATACAAGTTAAGTAAATAATAATAGTTATTTTGAAGTTGGCTCTTTTGCATCCTTTGCTTCTTCAGGTATCCCTCCTCTAGAGTTTCAGAAAGAAGCTTGCATATTCATTTTACTTTGTCCCAGAAAATATGCATGTAAAGAGTTACTTTCCATGGCCTGTCTTTGTTCCAAAGGTTGAAAACCATTTTTTTGTTTGACTTGGAGTTAACTTCCACATCCCACCTCTCACTTTAGTCCCAGACATTAAGTGTAATCTGGACATGTATATCCAAAAACATTTTAGAAAACTTGTAGCATACTGAAGGACCAGTGTGTTTCTCCATATTTCTGTCTCTCAAAACTTTATTGCAAAAAAAAAAAAAAGCAACAAAAGAAAAAGTTACACTTCATCAAAAGCACATTTGTACTTCAAAGGACACTATCAAGAAAGTGATAAGGCAATCCACAGAACAAGAGGAAATATTTACAAATCATATCTGATAAGGGACTCTATCCAGCATAAATAAAGAACATACACAGCTTAATAACCAGAAGAAAACTTTTTTAAATGGACAAAGGATCTGAACAGACATTTCTCAAAAGAAGATATACAAATGGATAATACGCACATGAAAAGACACCGAGTGTCATTAAGGAAATGCACATCAACATCACAATGAAAGACAGCTTCACACTCTCTAGGGTAACTATAATCAAAAAGCAGTAATGGGGCTTCCCTGGCGGCGCAGTGGTTGAGAATCTGCCTGCCAATGCAGGGGACACGGGTTCGAGCCCTGGTCTGGGAAGATCCCACATGCCGCGGAGCAACTGGGCCCGTGAGCCACAATTACTGAGCCTGCGCGTCTGGAGCCTGTGCTCCGCAGCGGGAGAGGCCGCAATAGTGAGAGGTCCGTGCACCGCGATGAAGAGTGGCCCCCGCTTGCCACAACTAGAGAAAGCCTTCGCACAGAAACGAAGACCCAACACAGCCATAAATAAAAATAATTAAAAAAAAAAAAAAAGCAGTAATAAGAATGTGGAGAAACTGGAACTCTGATAAATTGCTAGTGGGAATGTAAAATAGTGCAGCTACTTTGGAAAGTAGTCCGGCATGCCCTCATAAGGCTGAACATTAAGTTACTGTATGATCTAGCAATTCCACTTCTAGGAAGAGAAATGAAAACTCATTACACAAAAATTTGTACACAAATGTTTCAAAGCACCATTATTCATAATAACCACAAAGAGAAAATACCCCAAATATCTACTAAATAATGAAAAGTTAAAAAAAAAATAGTATATCTATACAAAGGAATATTATTTAGCAATGAAAATGAATTAAGTACTGATACATATTACAACATGGATGAATCTCATTACTTTAAGTGAAGGTTAATTTTTTCACAAAAGACCACATATTGTAAGATTCTATTTATACTAAAAGTCCAGAATAGGCAAGTTTATAGAGATAGGAAGTAGATTAGTGATTGCATGGTGCTGAGGCAGGTGCAGAGGAAGGAGCTGGTTTGGAGGAAATGAGGAAGTAACCATGTGACTGCTAATGAATGGGAGATTTTTGAAGTAATAAGTTTCTAAAATTGATTTGATTATGGTGATAGTTGTACAACTCTGAATACATTAAAACCATTAAATTGTATACATCATACAGGTGAATTTTATGGTATGTGATTTATATCTCAATAAAACTTTTTAAAGTTTATTGCAAACTCCTATTACTCTTGCTCTGCCTTTTGCTATAACTTCCTTTCCTAAACTCCAGTCAAAATTTCTTCATTTTATAATTGTTCCCAGTAAAAATGCAGGTAATTTATACGGGCTAGAGGCAAAAAGTTTCCAAAAAGGTATACAGAAATGAACCTAAATATTCCAAACTTACACCAGGGAAACTTTCAGGTAGGAGAACGTTTTGCCTTCAGGATATGTTGTCCATTGATAAGATTAATGATTCCTCCTCTTCCCATCCACAGACTTGTGTTTGCTTATAAACGAAATGTGGAGAGCAGTATGGAGGTTCCATAAAAAATTAAAAATAGAGCTACCATATGATCCATCAATCCCACTCTTGGGCACATATCCAGAGAAAAACTTGGCTCGAAAGTATACATGCACCCCAATGTTCATCACAGCACTGTTTACAATAGCCAAGACATGGAAGCAACCTAAATGTCCATCAACAGATGAATGAATAAAGAAGATGTGGTACATCTTCTTTATATATACATCTATATATAAAGGTATATAGTTGTATATATGTGTACATATATACAATGGAATACTACTCAGACATAAAAAGGAATGAAATAACGCCATTTGCAGCAACATAGATGGACCTGGAGATTATCATACTAAGTGAAGTAAGTCAGACAGAGAAAGACAAATATCATATGATACCACTTATACACGGAATCTAAAAAAAAAGATACAAATGAACTTATCTACAAATCAGAAACAGACTCACAGACTTAAAGAATGAACTTATGGTTACCAGGGGGGAAGGGGGAGGGGGGGAGGGATAGACTGGGAGCTTGGGATTGACATTTACACACTGCTCTATATAAAATTGATAACCAACAAGGACCTACTGTATAGCACAGGGAACTCTGCTTAATATTCTGTAATAATCTAAATGGGAAAAGAATTTGTGAAAGAATAGAAAAAAATCAATGACAAAAAATAAATAAACGCAATAGGAGCTATTAAAAATATTAAAAAGATCATGCTATGCAAAAAAAAAAAAAAACCAAAATGTGGACACAAAGAAGGTTTTTTGTTTTAGAAAAGTAAAGCCTCTTTTTATATGGATACATAGGATGTTGGAATCAGAAGCATTTTTTTTTTAAAAGAGCAGATGCCTCTATTAATAAATATTCATGTGCCAGAGAATTAGAAAGCTGAAAGTACATTTATAACATTACTAAATAAATAGCACTGTCCTTATTGCATGCTTAATAATGCTATTAGTATGGTAAATATACAGAAAGCTCAAATTCATTACATTTTTAGTATTTTTAAATGCTTTCTTAACAGCTTTAGGAATAAGGATCCAAGTTAGAAATGTTCCCCTGTATGTTATTTTCTTTGAATTCCCATTCAAACTTTAAAGCATAACTTTTTTTTTTTTTAAATAAGTTTAAATGCCGGCTAATCTGATGGAAAAACTGTTGGGTGCTGCAGATGTTTTGTCTATGTACACTGCATACATTTTTGTTGTTTCCCTTTCCGCTCTGCTTTTCCTTTCAGACATCAGAACATTAAACAGAACCACACTAAAGGTCACTTTAATGTAGAAATAGCCGAATTTCCAACGTTCTCCCCAGTTGTTTTACACATTTAAAACTCAAAATGTTAAATAAACTGTGAAAATAAATGTTCTTATTTAATTTCTTAAAACACTTCAAATCGTTTAGGCTAGAGTTGTCACTTGAAAAAACACCGGAGAGCCGATCTTAATAAAATTCATTTAACTTCATGGTACATCTGCCATTTGGAAACATTTTTTTTTTTCTTCTGAACACAGCTTAATGAACCTTTAATTTACCTTTCATTCAGTATCCACTGAGGATCATTAAAAGACAAAGTCTTAAGTCAATGTACTTAATTACAGTCATCACATGTTATTATGTATTGTTATATAACACCATACGCCAATTATCAGGGGACTTCAATAGATACTGAATAAACACACATCTGCACAGACATATCACTTGCACTATAGACCTAGATTTGAACAGTATCTTTGAAAATAAACAGTACTTTTAAAGTATTTGCATTTAAGACATTGACTAGACACATTATAGATTTTATTTTATTTTATTTTTTTAACTTTTTTTTTTTTTTTAAACATCTTTATTGGAGTATAATTGCTTTACAATGGAGTTTTAGTTTCTGCTGTACAACAAAGTGAATCAGCTATACATATACATACATCCCCTTATCTCCTCCATCTTGCGTCTCCCTCCCACCCTCCCTATCCCACCCCTCTAGGTGGTCACAAAGCACCGAGCTGATCTCCCTGTGCTATGCGGCTGCTTCCCACTAGCTATCTATTTTACATTTGGTAGTGTATATAAGTCCATGCCACTCTCTCACTTCATCCCAGCTTACCCTTCCCCTTCCCCATGTCCTCAAGTCCATTCTCTATGTCTGCATCTTTATTCCTGTCCTGCCCCTAGGTTCTTCAGAACCATTTTTTTTTCTTTTTTTTTAGATTCCATATATATATGTGTTAGCATACGGTATTTGTTTTTCTCTTTCTGACTTACTTCACTCTGTATGACAGTCTCTAGGTCCATCCACCTCACTACAAATAACTCAATTTCGTTTCTTTTTATGGCTGAGTAATATTCCATTGTATATACGTGCCACATCTTCTTTATCCATTCATCTGTTAGTGGACACTTAGGTTGCTTCCATGTCCTGGCTATTGTAAATAGAGCTGCAATGAACATTGTGGTACATGACTCTTTTTGAATTGTGGTTTTCTCAGGGTATATGCCCAGTAGTGGGATTGCTGGGTCATATGGTAGTTCTATTTTTAGTTTTTAAGGAACCTCCATACTGTTCTCCATAGTGGCTGTATCAATTTACATTCCCACCAACAGTGCAAGAGGGTTCCCTTTTCTCCACACCCTCTCCAGCATTTATTGTTTGTAGATCTTTTACATCATAGATTTTAAAACAATATTGTAATAAGTATAACGGTGTCAACTGTTCCCTACTTATGTCTTGATATTAGACTATGTTTCAATGTATCAAGCAGAACCTCTAAAAGAAAAGACTGATCATTGCATTTAGACATCAAAACACATTCAGTCCAAAGTAATTTAATATTTGACTTTCTGAAAGATGAGGTAAATAACAAGCCAAGATATGCTTGATATTTATTCATGAAGTATTAGTGGGTTTGTCACTCATCCAGTGTCCTGTCCCACTTGACAGTCACCCAAATTTACCCTGTGCTCTGTCCCCTTTGTTTTTCTCAGTACTTAATGCTGCTTCTAGCCATAATTAGTCTCTATTACACACTGTTAACAGAGTTATCTTTTAAAATTAAGCATTTTTGGTTTTGTTTCTGTCCTTCTTAAGAACCTCCTCTAAATACCCATTCTCTAGAATAAAGGAAAAAAATATTTTTAGCATGAAATACAAGGTTTGGCATAAGCATCTCAATCTACCTTTCATGTCTCATCTAATTTTTTGTTATGATGTTGTTGATTTGTAAATTGGCCCCTGTACATGGAGGGCAAGGAGAGGCTGCAGAAAGAGGGAGACGGCTCTAGATTGTTAGGTTGCAGGTTTAATAAGTAAGGCTTATTATGAGGCTTGTCTTGGGTGGGCACAAGATGAATAGAGCTCCATACCACCGCCCACCTCCAGAATCTTAAAAGTTTTGTAATAGAGGCCTCAACTGGGCTCAGTCACATATACTATGCCGATGGTCTCAACAGCACATTTTCTCAAGGCTGCATCCTTGAAAATGGTCTTCACGGTAAGAACACTGGGCAGGATGTACATTCCATGGACAAGGAAGGGGATGAGGAACCTCCCATTGCTAAAGTCCAGCTCATGGGTCAACCAGCGGTCAAATCCTCTCAAAGGCCTCCTCCAGCAAACACTGTATATACACAAAATGAATATCTGTGCACTCATTACCCAGCTAAGGAATCTACTCTATATATTCTGAGATGTTTACTTTTTTCCCCACATATTCTAATATCTCCAAATTCATATAAAGTCTTTACAATTGCCCTACCCCAGGTGGCATTTGTGACATACTTTCACTAGTTCGTGCATGTGCTAAATTGGTTATTATTCTGGACCCGATTAGACAGCTGTAGTCCCTTCTTGGTTTCAAGTTACTGAGCCACTGAAGGATGATAGAAAAAACTAGGATCCTGGTTATTGTTAAAAAAAACCTTCCATTGATAATTTTTGATAAATTCAGGAAATTATCAGCATCAAAACTTGCAGAATGGGTGTCACAGGCTTGGAAGAAAGGCCCAGAGACAATCATGGAGCACTTTTAATGAATCCTGTATCACTACCTCTCTTCATGGTAGAGAGGGTTACTGCATGGAGAAAAAGAGGCATTAACCACTCTGAGTCAAAAAGAGATTTGAATGAGTCATTCTCTGAATGTAAAATGTTTTAGAAAAGGCTTATTATTTTGCTTATGTTTTCTTTTTTATGAATGATATAAGACGTATAAAGAATGATTAAAAAAAAGTTTGTGTCAAGAACCCTAAAAGGGTTCTTTCAGTAAGTATAAAAATTCTCCATTTTTCCTTCTTAGAGATACATAAAATAATACTGTGCCTTACAATGATTCAGTGACATGAAGCGTTCGACAGCTTCACCACTGATGTTTTGGACAAGTTGCTTAACCACTCTGAACTTCAATTTCCTCATCTGAAAATTGACGATAATACTAGAACCCAGCTCATATGGTTTCTGTGAAGATTAAAGGATTTAAAAAGGTCTTGACATGAAATAAGGTTTTATACAGTGTTGTTTATATGTCTAACACCTACTCTATTCCTCCGTAAATAGTTTTGTCTTCTCATACTTCCTTTCTTCCTTCTTCTCCCCCTTTCCATCCTCCTGCTCCTTTTTCTCCTTATTTTTCTTCTATTATGGAGAATATTTAACACACATCGAAGTATAGAAAAATATATCAACCATCAACCCCTGGTAATCATCACCCAGCTGACCATCAACCTAACCACATCCACATTCCCATCAACTCTCACTCATATTATTTTGGAAAAAATAAAAAATAAACAACCTCAAACCAAAAAACTCAGACATAGTTTACATGTAATTATTTTAGTTCTAAATAATATATAGTTTTAATAATAATTATATGGTTATAATTATTATATTAATATATTATATAATATATATTATTATTATATTAATATATTATTATCTAATAATTATATAGTTCTAAATAATAAGGACTAATTTTTAACATAACTACAATACAATTATTCACCTAAAATAACATTAATTCTCTAATATTATCTAGGGAGTATCTAGGGAGCGTTCAAATCACAAATAGTTTTGAAGAATTATAATTATACGTGAAATACTCCAGTTGAAAAGCTGTAGAGTCAATGTATTTATTTCACACACAAAAATTTTTCAATAACAAGATTAAGATTATGGAGTAGAATGAGGAAATAATAACAGCATTACCCAGAATATCAGATTTCTCTAACTTTAATGGATGGTAATGGGTGGTATGTAATAGATACTGAAAATCTGGCTTTGGGAATATTTTTGATAAATAAAGAAAATCTGGCCTAAAATACCTTATATATCACCAGATATGTTCTTGTATTTTAATAGCTTTGATTAGCATTATGTTAGATCACTTTGAGAGATGTTAGTCAAAAGTTATTAGCAGGCTTTCCTTGTAGCGCAGTGGTTAGGAATCCGCCTGCCAATGCAGGGTACACGGGTTCGAGCCCTGGCCCAGGAAGATCCCACATGCCGTGGAGCCGCTAAGCCTGTGCACCACAACTACTGAGCCTGTGCTCTGGAGCCTGCAAGCCACAACCGCTGAGCCCGTGTGTCACAGCTACTGAAGGCTGCGCGCCTAGAGCCTGTACTCCGCGACGGGAGAGGCCACCACAGTGAGAAGCCCGTGCACCAGCGAGGAGTGGCCCCCGCTCGCCACAACTGGAGAAAGCCCTCACGCAGCAACGAGGACCCAACATAGTCAAAAATAAATTAAAAAAAAAAAAGTTATTAGCATTTATTCTAAAAAAAAAAACTAGTCACATCTATTTCATCTTGTTCTTTACTGCATCTTTTAGAAATATAATTTTTGGTAAAATTCATTCACTAATTTAACAAATGGTTATTGAGCATCTACTATGTGCTGCCAGGTACACTTCTAGACACAGGAGATAGAGCAATGAAAAGAACAGCAAAAATCCTTGCCCTCATGGAACTTACTTCTCGTGTGGTATGAAAAACAATAAAACAAAAATTTAAATATATATTATATGCAGTATAACATATATAATATGTAATATAAATATACATAGGATATGAAATGGTGCATAGATGGAAAAAAATCCTGAATAGAGATAGAAGCTGGGACTTAACTGGGGGCAGGGGGAGGGCTTACAGTTTTAAATAGTTGGTCAAAGAAGTCTTAACTGAGGTTCTTTTTATAATGATCATTCCATTCCAATCACTGTCTTACATGAGGAAGATGTCTACTAATAATGAATATTCAGTGGCATGTAACCACTGGTTTCCATTAAATTCTCCTCTTGGGTAGCAGTGAATATAAACTCTGAAATTTCGCCGTAGGTAAAGCTGGCCATCTAGGATTTATTTGAAATAAAACTGCAGCACTGACTTCAAATATATCCTTCACAATGCTTCAGAAAAAATAAAAATATATTTCATGCCACTAACAAGGTTAAAAAAATAGCACTCAAACATTTTCACTTCAGTTCAGACAAGTAACTGTATTAGGACAAAGAACCTAGGAAGAAGTCTCCAGTCTGATGCTCCAGGTAACTGTGGTAACCCCTCTTTAGAGCTATTGAATTACACTGTCTGTGTGACTACCTTCAACATGACTTAGAATGATGATTTACAAGAGAAATATAGAGCTGCTCTGTTTTCCCATGACTGATCTCAAAGCCGTAGGATCATCTCTCTTGCAGTCACTTCTATGCTACAGGACCAAATAAACCTTTTTCAAGGCAACGTTAATAACATAATAAATGTTGGTCCCGTTTACCACTTTCAAATATAAAACAAACAAAACTGATTTTAGCTTTAAAAAAAAAGCCATTACTGACCCAATAGTGTCTCATTAATAACTGAGGACTGAAGGCAATTGTGCTATTCAATTTGCAAGTTTGGCCTCAAAAATCTTTAATGGTATTAAAAAAATCACTGTGTGCCAAGGAGGTTGTAAAGAGGCCAGCAGTCTCAAAACACTGCTGATAGGAGTATGAATGAGACCAACACTTTTGGAAACACAATTTAAGAAAATGTATCAAAGGTCTTAAAATGTCTACAGCTGTAATCTACTTCATACAATCTAGCCTGAGGAATTAAAAGAAAACGGAATAAAACTGTCATTGCAATTGTTTGTAAAGAAGTAGAATGGCTCTTTTCTTTTTAAACCTCTACTACCTTTTCAATTTTCAATAACTAACCTATACTACAGTTATTATCAGCAGCAAGAAAGGCAATTGGAAACCTTTTAAAGACACATGTCACAATAAGCATTCTAGTAGTGGTATTTGTCTAAGATGGAGAGGTCATCCTCCTTTTTAAATTGGAGAGCTAACTCAGTCAATAATATAAAATCCAAAGAAGGGATAGAATTCTTACCAGAGGTCTTTAGCATGACCATTTTGTTTTAGACATGCCTAGATAATTTGACATGGCCTCAAATGTTGATATCCAATTATTTGTTGTCTTGTCTAATAAAATTAACTATAAAAATGACAACAGCTAGCATTTATGAAGAATTTACACACCATGCCTCTAGTCTCATTAAAACCATTTTGAAATTTATTCTTTAATGATCCTCACGTTCAGATGAGGAAACCAAGACTTTGAAAGGTTGGTCACTTGCCTATGATCACTGATACTAAGGGGCAGGATGAGGATGCAAATTCAAGACACAAGATTTCCTACTTCCTAACCCAATGCTATACTGTCATCCTTGGTGTAAAGGCTCTCAAGCTCTTCCAGCATTCTTGAATGATAGTTGAAGTAAAATTTCCATGGCAAACTCTACAGCCTATTGTGATGTTGTGGCTTTTACAGCGTGACCATATTTTCTGAATCACAAGACTCACCTACATTGTCTAACAAGTTCAAGTATTCTTACAGGGACAAAATATAGAATACATGAAGTGGAAATAGTCCTGAGAAGACAGACATACAACTGCTTCACCATATAGTTGAAAATATAGCACTTGTTATTAAAAAAAAAAAATCTGAAAGTTATTCTTGAAACACTGAGGACAAGACTCAATAAATTACCTGGGACCTGAATAAGTATTTCACCTCTTTTTATATTTTGCATTGCTCAAACTTTCCTTTTTCTTTATCACCCTTTTGGTGCTGTTTCTCTCATTTTTGTCTCAGCTTTTTCACAAATCTCATTTCCTTCAAATATATGCCCTAACCAGCGCTGCTATCAGGCACTGGTGGCTGTGTACATTTGGCCTGATAACATTCTGTAGTCAACTGATACAACCAATTAATTAATGCATGTACATATACACACACCAAACCTGACAACCTTGTCATGCATGAGATATAGTTTAAATACTATAATCATTTTATACAGGATCATTATAAATGTGTTAATCTCCCCAGGAGGTATGTAAGTATAATATATGTTAATAATTCCAAATATGTAATATATATATATATGTAAACAAATAGATTTTTATATGAAAAACTATGCACACAAATGACAGACACCAAAAAGAAAAAAAATGACTTCCTTATTAATTGATAACTGGACAGACAATGGAGACAATACAGCAAAGCAGCCTTTGAAAAGCAAATTATAAGATTATGCCTCCAAAAATAAATGTAAAGGTATTCAAGATATAATAGCATGCATTTAAAAGACCTTAACCCAATTCACACAAGTAAAATAGAGTTGAAAAAATCATTAAAACAAGTCAGACTTACTCCGTGGCATTAGTCTGTGGTAATAATTGGGAACTTTAGGAGGCACTTGCACTTATTTAGAACATGAAAGCTTGTATGTTTGTGTATTTGTCCCTGTAGTGCACTAAATGGCACCACAGTGGCCCAAGAGGATTCTCCTTCCTAGCACTACTGTGGCATCAGGATAAGCCAGCTAAGTCTTCAGCACAGGCACCTTTCAGATTTCAGACACGTTTTGACCCACTGATAGAGCATCTTCTTGGATGCCCGTTGTTTCTTGACACTGACATTGCATATCTTTTTTTTTTTTAATTGAAGTATAGTTGATTTGTATTAGTTCCTGATGTACAGCAAAGTGATTCAGTTATACATATATATACATATTCTTTTCCAGACTCTTTTCCATTATAGGTTACCAGAAGATATTGAATATAGTTCCCTGTGTTATACAGTAGGTCCTTGTTTATCTATTTTATACATAGTAGTGTGTATCTGTTAATTCCAAATTCCTAATTTATCCCTCTCCCCACATCCCCCTTTGTTAACCATAAGTTTTTCTATGTTTGTGAGTCTGTTTCTGTTTCATAAATAAGTTTATTTGCATCATATTTTAGATTCCACATATAAGTGATATCATATGGTATTTGTCTTTCTCTGTCTGACTTACTTCACTTAGTATGCTAACCTCTAGGTCCGTGAATGTTGCTGCAAATGACATTATTTCATTCTTTTTTGTGGCTTAGTAATATTCCATTGTGTGTGTATATATATGTATATACACCACATCTTGTTTATCCATTCATCTGTCAATGGACATTTAGGTTGCTTCCATGTCTTGGCTACTGTAAATAGTGCTCCTATGAACACTGGGGTGAATGTATCTTTTTGAAATAGAGTTTTCTCTGGATATATGCCCAGGAGTGGGATTGCTGGATCATACAGCAACTCTATTTTTAGCTTTTTAAGCAACCTCCATACTGTTCTCCATAGTGGCTGCACCAATTTACATTCCCACCAACAGTGTAGAAGGGTTCGCTTTTCTCCACACCCTCTCCAACATTTATTATCTGTAGACTTTTTAATGATAGCTATTCTGACCAGTGTGAGGTGATACCTCATTGTAGTTTTGATTTGGATTTCTCTATTAATTAGCAATGTTGAGAATCTTTTCATGTGCCTGTTGGCCATCTGTATGTCTTCTTTGGAGAAATGTCTATTCAGGTCTTCTGTACATTTTTTGATCAGGCTATTTTTTCATTATTGAGTTGTATGAGCTGATTGTATATTTTGGAAATAAATCCCTTGTTGGTTGCATCATTTGCAAATATTTTCTCCGAGTCTATAGGCTGTCTTTTCATTTTGTTTATGGCTTCCCTTGCTGTGCAAAAGCTTATAAGTTTGATTAGGTTCCATCTGTTCATTTTTGCTTTTATTTCTATTGCCGTGGAAGAGTGACCTAAGAAAACACTGGTACGATTTATGTCAGAGAATGTTTTGCCTATGTTCCCTTCTAGGAGTTTTATGGTGCCATGTCTTATATTTAAGTCTTTAAGCCATTTTGAGTTTATTTTTCTGTACACTGTGAAGGTGTGTTCTAACTTCATGGATTTGCATGTGGTTGTCCAGCTTTCCGAACACCACTTGCTGAATATATCTTCTTAAACAACAGCAATGGTTCAATGAAACTCACAAAGTCCTAACAGGGTTAGTAGAACAAGAACTGTTCAATCATACACATAATATATACATATACTAATAGTATAATATATATCTCTTCATTTTTCAAATGAGTATAAGTGCTATTTAGATTAACAAATACATATTTACTTTACATCGATATTAAATTCATAGTAGCATTTCATCAAGTACTTTTTGAACCAAAAAAAGTTAAAAGGCCAGCTATCATAATATGGGTCTATAACAAAATGATTTATACTAAAAAGTGTCTTCAAATTTGAAATGTTTGTGATTCACTGTATTATAGCATAATTTTATTTGAGGGAGGTGAGAACTCACTTTAAACACCTGAGACAAAATGAATATACTACACTTTAATAGTTATAATAGGATTATCAATTTTAAAAAGCCTGCCACTTTACTTCATCAATGAACTAGAACAACACTAGAAGATTAGGAAGGCTTATCAGTTCAAGACACTTTAAGACACGTCCAGTGGTTATAATATTAATTTTTAATGATTTCTAAACCATCTGGGAGACCCTCATTATGTGTAATAAAAGCTAACCTAATAATGTTTTAAAATTCCCCATTTCACCTAGTCATCACAGAGGTCTAGTAATTTTATGTTCAAGTCCTAATGAAAATTTATACATTTGGGTAGAATTATACAAAATGTTTAAGATAACATTTTTAAAACTTATAGATTATAGACCTTTCTTAATAAAGTTTTTTGATGGCTCTTCTCCCCTCCAAATGATTAAAACATATGTGGCATACGGCAAATTTAGCCAACAAAAATTTGCTGGCAATTTTCTTAATGGTTGATCTATTTTAGAGTGGCCCATGTTTCCAGTGGAGTTTTGCCTGGAAGGTAAAAAGTACACGCTTTTCTAAAGGCATTCTGATTGCAAATTTTCTCTATCCCCTAGGTGGATGTTCACTGTGCTAAAACAGAAGGAGGCCTATGTTCACAAACCAAGGAATCATAACTTTATCTCCAGTACTATTTTCTTCATAAATTTTCATACTTTCAGTTCAAGTACCAGAGTTACATCTCTCTGATGCTAAAATTTTCACTTCATTACCAAGTAGACATGATAACAAGAACTGGATTAAACTGAGTCTGCCCTCAGGTACAGAGAACCCCTGGGACTCCTCCTTCCAAGTTTGGCAGAGGTAACACTGGTAGGAAGAATCTCCTAGTCCCTCTAAACCTTCACAAACGTCTTTATTGTAAGGTATCCTATCACTACCTTCAGTGTTTTGTTTTTACTTCCCTTGTGTCCCTTGTGTTTTGAATACTACTCATTTAACAGTAAGTTCTAAAGTTTTTTTTTTTAATGGTACCACTCTTTTAGTTCTAAAACTTCTTACATATTTCAAATAGCATCCATCCAAAACTTTTTTTAATCATCCATTGTTTCAAGGAGTTAGAAGTGCAAGCAAGCATTTTTAAAAGGTAAGAAAAATGTCAGCACATTTCTATAAGATCTGTCAGCACATTTCTATCAGGACCTTTCTTTCTCCACCCAAAACAGCAGTCAACAACCTATTTTTAGCAAACTAAGGATTAAGTGTGAAATGTTGCTTATGTTATTAGAATTTAAAAATCAAAGGGAAATGGAGAGGGTTCAAGATGGTGGTATAGGAGGATCCTAAAACACACACACACATCAAGAAGCTTTATAATTAAAATGGTAAAAATTAAGGATAAAGGGAAAATCCTAAAAACAGCAAAAGAAAGTTTGTTACGTACTAGACAGAATACTAGTAAGAGAATTGAAAAGGTAATAAAAAAAATCTCCCCCCATCCAAAAAAGAAAAAATCATAAGCTCAGCACCAGAAGGCTTCACTGGAAAATTCTACAAAACATTCAAAGACTTAATACCTGCCCTTCTCAAACTCTTGCAAAACACTGAAGAGGAGGGAAACTTTCCAAGCATATTTTATAAAGCTGGCAGTACTTTAATACAAAAACCAGACAAGGACACCATACACAGAAAGAAAATTATAAATAAATATCTTTGATGAACATAGGATGTAAAAAACCAAAAGTCCTCAACAAAATATCAGCAAACTGGATCCAACAATACATTAAGAGGATAATATACCATGATCAAGTGGGATTTGTTCCAAGTATGCAAGAATAGTTCAACATCCACAAAAACCAAGCAACATGATACGCCACATTAACAAACTATAGTATAAAAATCATATGATCATCTCAACAGATGCTGAAAAAGCATTTGACAAAATTCAACAACCATTTAAGATAAAAACTCTCAACAAAGTGGGTATAAAGTGAACATACCTCAACATAATAAAGGCCATATATGACAAATCCACAGATAACATCATACTCAACAGTGAAAAGCTGAAAGCTTTTTGTCAAAGATCAGGAACAAGACAAGGATGCCTACTCTCACTACTTCTATTCAACATAGTATTGGAAGTCTTAGCCACAGCAATCAGACTAGAAAAAAAAAGGCATCCAAACTGGAAAGGAAGAAGGAAAGCTCATTATTTCCAAATGACATGATACTATATAGAGACAACCCTAAAGACTCCACCATAAAAAGCTGTTAGAACTGATAAATGAATTTAGTAAAGTTGCAGGATACTGAATCAATATACAGGAATCCGTGGCATTTCTATACCTAATAAACTATCAGAAAGGGAAATTAAGAAAATAATTATATTTATAACCGCATCAGAAATAATAAGATACCTAGGAATAAATTTAACCAAGGAGGTGAAAGACCTGTACACTGAACACTAATAAGATACTGATGAAAACAACTGAAGAAAGCACAAATAAATGGAAAGATATCCCATGCTCATGAACTGGAAAAATATTGTTAAAGTGTCCATATTACCTAAAGCAATCTACAGATTCAATGGAATCCCTATCAAAATTCCAATGGTATATTGCACAGAACTAGAACAAATAATTCTGAAATTTGTATGGAACCACAAAAGGTCCTGAATAACCAAAACAACATCGAGAAAGAACAAAGCTGGAGGTATCATGTTCCCTGATTTCAAACTATACTACAAAGTTATATTAATTAAATGAATAATGTACTGGCACCAAAACAGATACATAGATCAATGGAACAGAATAGAGAGCCCAGAAATAAATCCACACATATATGGACAATTAATTTACAAGAAAGGAGTAAAGAACATACAATGGAGAAAGGACAGTCTCTTCAATAAATGGTGATGAGAAAAATTGGATAGCCACATACAGAAGAATGAAACTAGCCCACTATCTTACACCACATACAAAAATTAACTCAAAATCGATTAAAGACTTGAATGTAAGAAAGACCAGAAATCATAAAACTCCTAGGAGAAAACATAGGTCATAACTTCATGGACATCAGTCAGTGATATTTTGTGGATCTTACTCAAAGGCAGGGGAAACAAAAACAAAAATAAAAAAAATAAATGGGATTTCAAACGAAAAATCCTCTGCACAGGGAAGGAAACTATCACCAAAATGAAAAGGCCTACTGAATGGGAGAACGTATTTCAAAATCATCTATCTGATAAGGGGTTAATACCCAAAATAAATAACGAACTCACACAACTCACAACAACCAAAAAACAAACAAAAACCTGATCAAAAAATGGGGAGAAGATCTCAACAGACTTTTTTTTTTTTCCAAAGAAGACATACAGATGGCCAGGAGGCACATGAAAAGATGTTCAGCATTGTTAGTTATTAGGAAAATGCAAACCAAAACCACAATGAGATATCACCTCACACCTGTTAGAATGGCTATTATCAAAAAGCCATTCTATTATCATAATGGCTATTATCACCTCACACCTGTTAGAATGGCTATTATCAAACATCGAAAACAGATGTTGGAGAGAATATGGAGAACAGTCCTGTTGGTGAGACTAAATTGGTACAGTTACTATGGAAAACAGCATGGAGACTGCTCAAAAAAGTTAAGAACAGAAGTACCATATGATCCAGCTATTCCATTTCTGGGTATTTACCTGAAGGACACTAATTTTGAAAGATATATGCCCCACTATGTTCATTGCAGTATTATTTACAGTAGCCAACTTAAGTGTCCACTGATGGATGAATGGAGAAAGAAAATGTGGTACACACACGCACGTACACACACACACACACACACAGAATGGAATACTACTCAGCCATAAAAACAAATGACATCTGCCATTAACTACAACACAGATGGACCTTGAAGTATTATGCTAAGTGAAATAAGTCAGAAAAAGACAAAAACCATATGATTTCATTCATATATGGAATCTAAAAGAACAAACCTAAATAAAACAAAAATTCACCCATATATACACCGATCAGTATTTACCATAGGGGAAGGGGTTGGGGATTAGATGAAATGGATGAAGGGGGTCAATTGTATGGTGATGGATGGCAACTAGACTTGCGGTGGTGACCACTCTGTAGTGTATACAGATGTCAAGTGATAATGCTGTACCCCTAAAACTTACATAATAAAAAATAAAGAAGAATCAATATATCAGATGGGCCTCAATATTCATAAAAATTTATAGAATCCTAGTAAAGTTTAAGAATAAACTAGAGTGAATACACTTCTGTCAGAATAAACTCTAAACTCAAGGATCCATTCTCCAAACAAGCATTTATTAACAATATCTTCCAGGAAGAGTGTTCAAACTAATCAAGGAACAATCCCACCTTACCAAAAATCCATCAGGGTAAAAAAGGCAGTCTTATATCAGCCTACAATTCTGTCCATCAATTCCAGGTAGAGGTGGGTTTTCTCACCACCAAGCAATTTTTAGATACCAGCTGGGTCCTACAATTCAACTCAATTGTGACAACACCTAGGGATAGTGCAAGATCCCACAGGGTAAGGGCTCAGTCCTTCAAGACTGCCACCTCCCCCCTACCACTTTAAACTCCAATCATCAGTCCAGGTTGTTACCTGTGCTTCTGACCATCTGGCTATAGATTGGAGGTTCCAAAACCCCCTCCTTGGGTTTGATTAAGTTGCTAGAGCAGCTCAAAGAACTCAGAGGAACAATTTAGCTACTAGATTACCTGTTTATTATAAAAGGATGTAAGTGAGGAACAGCCAGATGAAAGAGACACATAAAGCAAGGTATGGGGAAAAGATGATGAATTTCCATATCTTCTTCAGAAGGTACCATTCTTCCCAGATCTCCAGGTGTTCACCCACCTGGAAGCTCTCGAAACCCCATCCTTTTCTGATTTTATGGAGGCTTCGTTACACAGGCACAATTGATTCAACCACTGGCCATTGGTGACTGAACTCAATCCAGGGGTCAGGGAGATGGACTGAAAGTTCCAACCTGCTAATCACATGGTTGGTACTCCTGGCAAACAGTCCCCATCCTTAGGTGTGGTCCAAAGCCACCTCATTAACAAAACAAAAGACACCTTTATCTTAGGAAATTCCAAGAGTTTTAGAAGCTCTGTGCCCAGAACAGTGGATGAAGTATACATAGTTATTATTATAAATCACAGTGGCACAGAGCCCCAATTGGTCCTATCCGTTTTCTAGTTACAAGCCCTTTTGGTTGTTCCTACTGCACAAACATGTGCTGAACATCCACTTTGTTCAGTACAAGGCACCTGATAGCACATGGAGTAGACAATCCCTGCCCTCATGGAACTTCCAGTCTAGTGCAAAACTCAGATAAATAACTACACGCAGCACAGCATGATGTTAAAGTGTGAGAGTACTCAGGAGAGCAGCCTAACCCAAGTTTAGAGGGTCAGAAAAGAATCCTAATTAAACTTCTTCTCTCTTCAGGCTGGCTACAATGTCACTCTTTGTGAAAACTGTGACTGTGTCTTTGCCTGTAATGTGGCTATCCTCTTGTCAAGCTCTCCTCCCATACACCCGGTCCTGGAGAGTGGCAGAATAGCCATCTTGTTTCAGCCATTCCAGGATGGCTACATTTCAGAATTTCCACTTGTCTGGAGTGCAGTGAATATAGAAGCTCCAGGGACTAACTGAGGTTGAATCTCAAAGTACATTCTGTTACACTGTTCTCTGCTGTATATGCCTTCCTGACTTTTTTGATTCATCTCTGTTCCCCGGCTGCTCTCTGACACATGGAAACTTATATAACCAAGTTTAGATTCATCTTTCCAGTCACTCTGCATTATTGAGAAAGGGGTAATTTTTCTCTGTTTCAGGGAATATGTTTTATAACAGTGCTATTTCCTGAATGTGCTTTTGAAGAACCTAGCCACTTCTGCATGTGTCTTTTTTTTTTTTTTTTTAATTTTATTCATTTATGGCTGTGTTGGGTCTTCGTTTCTGTGCGAGGGCTTTCTCTAGTTGCGGCAAGCGGGGGCCACTCCCCATCGCGGCGCGCGGGCCTCTCACTATTGCGGCCTCTCCCGTTGCGGAGCACAGGCTCCAGACGCGCAGGCTCAGTAGTTGTGGCTCACGGGCCCAGTTGCTCCGCGGCATGTGGGATCTTCCCAGACCAGGGCTCAAACCCGTGTCCCCTGCATTGGCAGGCAGATTCTCAACCACTGCGCCACCAGGGAAGCCCCTGCATGTGTCTTTTTTGTCTCTATGACCTTTGACAAGGATTGCAGCCAGCTGCATTGAAAGAGCTTACCATATGTTGAAAACTGTCTTCTGGCACCTGCTCTTACATTCCTTGCTTCAAACATGAACATGTGTCTAAAGTGACTTGAATTATATAGCCTTGGTTCTTATCACTGGTAACAGGGATAGGTCTGGTAGGGAGTCAGTCATTTAAACTAGGATTACCCAGACCTTATGTGTCATTTTGGAATGTTTTAATGAATATCAGTGAATCTGATCATCAATAGTTAACAAAAGTATATTCCTTTATAAACTCCATATAGATTCGCTCGGTTTTTTACTCTAAAAGGAGTCTAATAGCAGGCATTAACATTTTTAAAGCAAGATTACAAGGCTCAGTGGTATACTAAAATTGATATTTGCATTTTCTGTGATTTATATTAAGACTTCAGCAAGGGAGTCCTGATAACAAAAAATAGCATTAGGTCATTCAAGCAGCACAGTGCCCAGTGGTTAAGTAAAATACCTAAGTTCTCAGTAGTAATGCCCCAGTCAGGATTCAAACTCAGTTCTGACACAAAAGTCACTTGATTTTCCAAGTCTCCTAGCTGCCTTATAACAACTCTCCCTTCTTGTTAAATATTGGTTAGAAGATCTGTAAGTTTATCCTCATTTCTTACTCCAATATGTACTATAAATATGTATTATCACTGTTGAACAAGAATCTTTAAATCAATAAATGAATATCTGAAGTAGTTTTTCACGCTATGTATTATTAAATCATATTCTTAAAGTAACAAAACTCTTCCTTACACTTAAAGCTGAGCCAATTTAGTTTAAATTTTACACACACAGCTCCATCAGGAAAGGTTTATACGTAGAATTTTCATTGGCCCTCCAGCCTTCTCTGACCCACTCTGCCCAGAGAAGCTGACCTGTGAGGCCTCCATCAATAAGCTCCCTAGCCCTCCAGCTTTTAGTTGGATTGGTCCAATGAAAGGCAACAGTAGGAGATCATTGGGCAGAAAGAGAGTAAGACCAGAGTGTTTATCCCTCAGCTTCCTCCCTGCCAGGTCACAGCAAGCTGGGCCTGTTCCTTGACTGAAAGCCACAGCTCCTCCGGTAATGTCCTCTACACAACTCTCTTTCCACCTACTGATGCATTTTCCCCTTGCCCACTAGGCAAAGGACAATGAAGGTTTCCTTGTTGCTAGCCCTGGGACACTTTCCTTAGACCTGCCTACATCTTTTCCCCATCTGAGTATGCCCAGTTTCCTGATTGATACAGTTGAAAATAAACAACATGTTCTAGACTTGGGCCTTAGACAAATGAATGTGACTAACATCATCATTTGATTTCTTAGTATGTTTGTGGACTAGAAACTACATTGTTTAAGCGTATCTTCTTTTTCCTTTTCCCCAGGTTTAACTCTTTCCCTAGGGTAGGTAACAAATACCTACCGTAACCCCAACAAATAATGCCATCTTTACAACACAACTCCATAACCTGGCTTGTTGATTCCTGTCTCTAAAAAAGTCCACCTAAGATTTAGACAACTTCAGGGTGAAGAGACCTGACGTGAATTCCTGAGCTGATCCTTGTTCCTGGGTATACAGGATTTCTGACCTTCATGCTGCCTTAATGGTTAAAGAATGTTGACTATTAACTGACAGCTGAGCTGCAGAGATAGCAGCACAGAGTAACTCAGCAGCACCAAGGATTATGAAAACATTTGGCTCACTCAGTTAAAAAGGGTTGTTTAAAAATGGTGTCATTATTAAACTTACTGATTTGGATAAATTTGACTGTAATTGCTTAATATAAAAGATCTTATTCTAGAGTTGTTTGTTTTAAACTGAAAAGGTGGAAGAACAAACTTCCAAAACAAACTGCTAACTTTTACTTTACTATTCTGTTATCTGTTTTCCCTGAACTCTCACCTACTAGCCTGAGTTTCTCAGTACTGTGCATTTCCACTGCTTCAGCATAAGACCTTATCCTGCTCCATTTCACAAAAATATAGGTAGAACAAAATCATTTTATAGAAATATATTTTTAATCCCAAAGTAAAAAAAGTTCTTTAGTAAATAAAATGAGTTTCCTAGATTAAAAAAAAAATTCGACAGGTAAATTTTGCCAGTGGATTGGTTAGGATTAGGCCTATGGAATCGAAAAAAAAAAAGAAAAACTAACCACATTACAGCTAGAGAAAAATGGTTCAATATCATTCTTTTGCCCTAAATAATAAAAAATGCATTTATAGTTCTATAATAGTAGTAATTCCTAGCCACCACTTTGGGAGAAATAGCTGGGCAATTCAAATGTCATTCACAGTTGGGAAAAAAAACACACACACATAGCCAAACTTCCTGCCCTCCAAACAGGATGGAGAAACACTGATAACAATCATTATTACAAGTTAAGTGGTGGCACAAGCCCAAGTTCAAATTTATCTTCCCAGCATCTAGCTAAGAACTAGCTGAGCCAACAATCTCCAGAAATAAGATTACCATAGAATGAGCAAAACATCAAGGCCTATGACCTTGAGTTTCTTTATCTATCAATAATCCTGTCAGGATGGCAAGAGTACGTTTTGTAACCAAAACAAGTCCCTCTGGTTTTGCTTCAAAATGAGGTTGCTATTTCTGTTACCTCATCCAATAGTCAGGCTAAAATGAGAAAAGATTCAAAGCACTGGATGTCAATTCTCTCTTCATTAAAAGTTAACGCCACACCATCTCTTTCTACTGTTCTAAGAGTTACTTATTTTTAAGTGTTAAACAAAATAAAGATTCCTTTTCTGTTTTTCTTTCTTAAACTTACCAAGAAATATCTGTGTCTCTCTCACACCTGTGCTCAAGCTCTTCTGTTGCAGTGATGTATGGGCACAAGTCATGGTTAAATCTCATCTGTTTGAGTGCAGTTGGAGACTTCTATATTTACCGAAGCGCATCTATCTCTTTAAAGCAAGGCTTCCGTTAGAACTTAAGAATGGCCAAAACGCGGAAATACATGAGCATTAGCTCACGGGTTAGCTACAACATATCATTTTGTGGCTTAAAATTTTTTTTTTTTTGCACAATTGGCCAGATTAAAATGAATTATTGATTTTATTACATACCTATGGGAAATAAACAGAAGACAAAAGAAATTATCTGAATTTCCTGAGGCTGAGAAAAGGTCTAAAGTTTAGAAGTCTCTTGACTCAAATGTGGGCACTGCTAGTGTCTTTTTTCTCACATTCTCTTTCCTCCTACATGGAAGTGTAAAGTACTAATTCCTTTTGCCACCACTGTAGGCAGCCTTAGAGGAAGAACACAAGGCTGTGTATTTGAGGTGTTTATGAATAAGGACTGTAGACAGGAAAACATATGTAACAGCAATGGACATCTGTAATTGAATATTTCTCTATTTAAAATTCCAGTTTAGATTTATTTTCTCCGTTTATTTTCACTGAATAATAAAACCAACTGATGACAATCCTGCTCATAAAACACTTTCCCTACTGCTTAAATTATTGACTTACGAAAAGACCATTAGCTTTTTCATCAGAACATGAACTAATTCCAATTCATGTAGGTCTATCCGATTGGTAATATTTCCTGGCATTTTAAGGAGTGCTATTGCCCTGCTCTGCTCTTTTCTTAAGTGCATCATACTGACAAATTTAAAAGTAAAAGAAGAAAAAATGGATGATGACAGCATGACTATTTATAAAATTTCTGAAATATGCCTTTTTAAAGAATTTCTTTAAAAATTCACATACAGCTTGTGGTCTTTGTTTTTTGCTTTCTTTTGTTTTGAATTTTATTTATTTTTTATACAGCAGGTTCTTATTAGTTATCTATTTTATATATATTAGGGTATATATGTTAATCCCAATCTCCCACTTCATCCCACCACCACCACCCCCCTGCCGCATTCCGCCCTTGGTATCCATACGTTTGTTCTCTACATCTGTGTCTCTATTTCTGACCTGCAAACTGGTTCATCTGTACCATTTTTCTAGGTTCCACATATATGCGTTAATATATGATATTTGTTTTTCTCTTTCTGACTTACTTCACTCTGTAAGACAGTATCTAGATCCATCCACATCTCTACAAATGACCCAGTTTCATTCCTTTCTATGGCTGAGTAATATTCCATTGTATATATGTACCACCTCTTCTTTATCCATTTGTCTGTCGATGGGCATTTAGGTTGCTTCCATGTCCTGGCGATTGTGAATAGTGCTGCAATGAACACTGGGGTGCATGTTTCTTTTTGAATTACGGTTTTCTCTGGATATATGCCCAGCAGTGGGATTGCTGGGTCATATGGTAATTCTATTTTTAGTTTCTTAAGGAACCTCCATACTGTTCTCCATAGTGGCTGTACCAATTTACATTCCCACCAACAGTGCAAGAGGGTACCCTTTTCTCCACACCCTCTCCAGCATTTGTTGTTTGTAGATTTTCTGATGATGCCCATTCTAACTGGTGTGAGGTGATACCTCATTATAGTTTTGATTTGCATTTCTTTAATAATTAGTGATGTTGAGCAGCTTTTCATGTGCTTCTTGGCCATCTGCATGTCTTCTTTGGAGAAATGTCTATTTAGATCTTCTGCTCAATTTTTGATTGAGTTGTTTGTTTTTTTAATATTGAGCTACAGGAGCTGTTTATATATTTTGGAGATTAATCCTTTGTCTGTTGATTCATTTCCAAATATTTTCTCCCATTCTGAGGGTTTTCTTTTTGTGTTGTTTGTAGTTTCCTTTGCTGTGGAAAAGCTTTGACATTTCATTAGGTCCCATTTGTTTATTTTTATTTTTATTTCCATTACTCTAGGAGGTGGATCAAAAAAGATCTTGCTGTGATTTATGTCAAAGCGTGTTATTCCTATGTTTTCCTCTAAGAGTTTTATAGTGTCCAGTCTTACATTTAGGTCTCTAATCCATTTTGAGTTTATTTTTGTGTATGGTGTTAGGGAGTGTTCTAATTTCATTCTTTTACATGTAGCTGTCCAGTTTTCCCAGCACCACTTATTGAACAGACTGTCTTTTCTCCATTATATATCCTTGCCTCCTTTGCCATAGATTAGTTGACCATAGGTGTGTGGGTTTATCTCTGGGCTTTCTATCCTGTTCCATTAATCTATATTTCTGTTTTTGTGCCAGTACCATATTGTCTTGATTACTGTAGCTTTGTACTATAGTCTGAAGTCATGGAGTCTGATTCCTCCAGCTCCGTTTTTTCCCCTCAAAGCTGCTTTGGCTCTTCGGGGTCTTTTGTGTTGCCATACAAATTTAAGATTTTTTGTTCTAGTTCTGTAAAAAATACCACTGGTAATTTGATAGGGATTGCATTGAATCTGTAGATTGCTTTGGGTAGTATAGTCATTTTCACAATATTGATTCTTCCAATCCAAGAACATGGTATATCTCTCCATCTGTTTGTGTCATCTTTCATTTCTTTAATCAGTGTCTTATACTTTTCGGAGTACAGGTCTTTTACCTCCTTAGGTATGTTTATCCCTAGGTATTTTATTCTTTTTGTTGCAAAGGTGAATGGGATTGTTTCCTTAATTTCTCTTTCTGATCTTTCATTGTTAGTGTATAGGAATGCAAGAGATTTCTGTGCATTGATTTTGTATACTGCAACTTTACCAGATTCATTGATTAGCTCTACTAGTTTTCTGGTGGCATCTTTAGGATTCTCTATGTATAGTATCATGTCATCTACAAACAGTGACAGTTTTAATTCTTTTCCAATTTGTATTCCTTCTATTTCTTTTTCTTCTCTGATTGCCATGGCTAGAACTTCCAAAACTATGTTGAATAATAGTGGCGAGAGTGGACATCCTTGTCTTGTTCCTGATCTTAGAGGAAATGCTTTCAGTTCTTCACCATTGAGAATGATGAGGGTTTGTCGTATATGGCCTTATTATGTTGAGGTATGTTCCTTCTATGCCCACTTTTGGAGAGTTTTTATCATGAATGAGTGTTGAATTTTGTCAAAAGCTTTTTATGCATCTATTGAGATGATCATATGGTTTTTATTCTTCGATTCGTTAATATGGTGTATCACATTGATTGACTTGCATATATTGAAGAATCCTTGCATCCCTGGGATAAATCCCACTTGATCATGGTGTATGATCCTTTTAATGTGTTGTTGGATTCTGTTTGCTAGTATCTACATTCATCAGTGATATTTGTCTGTGATTTTCTTTTTTTGTAGTACCTTTGTCTGGTTTTGGTATCAGGGTGATGATGGCCTCATAGAATGAGTTTGGGAGTGTTCCTTCCTCTGCAATTTTTTGGAAGAGTTTGAGAATGATGGGTGTTAGCTCTTCTCTAAATGTTTGATAGAATTCACCTGTGAAGCCATCTGGTCCTGGACTTTTGTTTGTTGGAAGATTTTTAATCACAGTTTCAATTTCATTACTTGTGATTGGTCTGTTCATATTTTCTATTTCTTCCTGGTTCAGTCTTGGAAGGTTATACCTTTTTAAGAATTTGTCCATTTCCTCCAGGTTGTCCATTGTATTGGCATAGAGTTGCTTGTAGTAGTCTCTTAGGATGCTTTGTATTTCTGCAGTGTCCATCATAACTTCTTCTTTTTCATTTCTAATTTTATTGATTTGAGTCCTCTCCCCCTTTTTCTTGATGAGTCTGGCTAAAGGTTTATCAATTTTGTTTATCTTCTCAAAGAACCAGATTTTAGTTTTATTGATCTTTGCTATTGTTTTCTTTGTTTCTCTTTCATTTATTTCTGCTCTGATCTTTATGATTTCTTTCCTTCTACTAACTTTGGGTTTTGTTTGTTCTTCTTTCTCTAGTTCCTTTAGGTGTAAGGTTCAATTGTTTGAGATGTGTCTTGTTTCTTGAGGTAGGCTGGTATTGCTATAAACTTCCCTCTTAGGACTGCTGTTGCTGCATCCCTTAGGTTTTGGATCACCATGTTTCTGTTGTAATTGTTCTCTAGGTATTTTTTGATTTCTTCTTTGATTTTCTTCAGTGATCTCTTGGTTATTTAGTAACATATTGTTTAGCCTCCATGTGTTTGTGTCATTTACATTTTTTTCCCTGTAATTGATTTATAATCTCATAGCATTGTGGTCAGAAAAGATGCTTGATATGATTTCAATTTTCTTAAGTTTACTGAGGCTTGATTTGTGACCCAAGATGTGATCTATCCTGGAGAATGTTCTGTGTGCACTTGAGAAGAAGGTGTAATCTGCTGTTTTTGGACGGAATGTCCTATAAATATCAATTAAATCTATCTGGTCTACTGTGTCATTTCCAGCTTGTGTTTCCTTATTAATTTTCTTTCTGGATGACCTGCCCACTGGTGGAAGTGAGGTGTTAACATCCCCACTATTATTAGGTTACTGTCGATTTCCTCATTTATAGCTGTTAGCAGTTGCCTTATGTATTGAGGTGCTTCTATGTTGGGTGTATATATATTTATAACTGTTATATCTTCCTCTTGGATTGATCCCTTGATCATTATGTAGTGTCCTTCATTGTCTCTTGTAACATTCCGTAATTTAAAGTCTGTTTTATCTGACATGAGTATTGCTACTCCAGCTCTTTCGATTTCCATTTGCATGGAATTTCTTTTTCCATTCCCTCCCTTTCAGTCTGTATGTGTCCCTAGGTCTGAAGTGGGTCTCTTGTAGACAGAATATATATGGGTCTTGTTTTTGTATCCATTCAGCGAGCCTGTGTCTTTGGGTTGGAGCATTTAATCCATTCACGTTGAAAGTAATTATTGATATGTATATTCCTATTACTATTTTCTTAATTTTTATGTGTTTGTTTTTGTAGGTCCTTTTCCTCTCTTGTGTTTCCCACTTAGAGAAGTTCCTTTAGCTTTTGTTGTAGAGCTGATTTGGTGGTGCTGAAATCTCTTAGCTTCTGCTTGTCTGTAAAGCTTTTGATTTCTCCATCGAATGTGAATGAGATCCTTGTCGGGTAGAGTAATCTTGGTTGTAGGTTCTTCCCTTCATCACTTTAAATTTCTCATGCCACCCCCTTCTGACTCTAGCGTTTCTGCTGAGAAATCAGCTGTTAACCTTATGGGAGTTCCCTTGTATGTTACTTGTCGTTTTTCCCTTGTTGCTTTCAGTAATTTTTCCTTGTCTTTAATTTTTGTCAATTTGATTACTATGTGTCTCAGCATGTTTCTCCTTGGGTTTATCCTGCCTGGGACTCTCTCCACTTCCTGGACTTGGCTATTTCCTTTCCCACGTTAGGGAAGTTTTCGACTCTAATCTCTTCAAATATTTTCTCGAGTCCTTTCTCTCCCTCTTCTCCTTCTGGGAACCCTAGAATGCGATTGTTTTTGCATTTAATGTTGTCCCAGAGGTCTCTTAGGCTGTCTTCATTTCTTTTCATTCTTTTTTCTTTATTCTGTTCCATGGCAATGAATTCCACCATTCTGTCTTCCAGGTCACTTATCCCTTCTTCTGCCTCAGTTATTCTGCTATTGATTCCTTCTAGTGTATTTTTTATTTCAGTTATTGTATTGCTCATCTCTGTTTGTTTGTTCTTTAATTCTTCTAGGTGTTTGTTCTTTAATTCTTCTAGGTCTTTGTTAAATATTTCTTGCATCTTCTTGATCTTTGCCTCCATTCTTTTTCCGAGGTCCTGGATCACCTTCACTATAATTATTCTTAATTCTTTTTCTGGAAGGTTGCCTATCTCCACTTCATTTAGTTGTTTTTCTGGGGTTTTATCTTGTTCCTTCCTCTGGTACAAAATCCTCTGCCTTTTCATTTTGTCTATCTTTCTGTGCATGTGGTTTTCCTTCCACAGGCTACAGAATTGTAGTTCTTCTTGCTTCTGCTGTCTGCCCTCTGGTGGGTGAGGCTATCTAAGAAGCTTGTGCAAGCTTCCTGATGGGAGGGACTGGTGGTGGGTAGAGCTGGGGGTTGCTCTGGTGGGCAGAGCTCAGTAAAACTTTAATCCACTTGTGTGCTGATGGGTGGGGCTGGGTTCCCTCCCTGTTGGTTGTTTTGCCTGAGGCGACTCAGCACTGGAGCCTACCAGGCTCTTTCGTGGGGTTAATGGTGGACTCTGGGAGGGCTCATGCCAAGGAATACTTCCCAGAACTTCTGCTGCCAGTGTCCTTTTCCCCATGGTGAGCCACAGTCACCTCCTGCCTCTGCAGGAGACCCTCCAACACTAGCAGGTAGGTCTGGTTCTGTGTCCTATGGGGTCACTGCTCCTTTCCCTGGGTCCCAATGTGCACACTGCTTTGTGTGTCCCCTCCAAGAGTGGAGTCTCTGTTTCCCCCAGTCCTGTCAAAATCCTGCAGTCAAGTCCCACTAGCCTTCAAAGTCTGATTCTCTAGGATTTCCTCCTCCTGTTGCTGGACCCCCAGCTTGGGAAGCCTGATGTGGGGCTCAGAACCTTCACTCCAGTGGGTGGACTTCTATGGTATAAGTGTTCTCCAGTTTGTGAGTCACCCACCCAGCTGTTATGGGATTTGATTTTATTGTGATTGTGCCCCTCCTACCATCTCATTGCAGCTTCTCCTTTGTCTTTGGATGTGGGGTATCTTTTTTGGTGAGTTCCAGTGTCTTCCTGTTGATGGTTGTTCAGCAGTTAGTTGTGATTCTGGTGCTCTCTCAAGGGGGAGTGAGCGCACATCCTTCTACTCTGCCATCTTGAACCAATCTTTGTGGTCCACGTTGGCTCCCAGATCTTATTCTACTATATACCTTGTAGCTAATATAAGTTAATAGCTAGTATAATACAACTAATAACTATTATGCCCAGATTTTAAAGACATTTTGTGTTATATTTGCATCATTTTCAGTTATATTACCTATATGAATATTAATATTAAATATTAATTTTTAAAAGAGAGCATTATAAATAAAATTAAGACAAAATTTGAAGAAATATCCAGAGCAAAAGTATGAATTGGAAGTCTTTAAAACAATGCCGTATGTAAGATCTAGCATCTGCCCGTTGTTTGGTATTTGACAGATCACTCACACTTTGTAACTTTTTTTTGGTAAGTGAAGCCTACCAAATAGAGATCGTATCACAGCATTCTTGGAACAAGTAGATGAAATTCTATTTGTGCTTTAAAAGTTTTCTTTTTTTTTTTTTTCCTCCATATATCTTTATAACTAAAATCATTGGAGGAAAGGGGAGTTTTATACATTGATCCCCAACTATCTCTCTTACCACCAATGAACTTCTATCTCTCTCTTGAAAAAAAGAGCATATGAGTGTTTGATTAATGCAGTTGTGGGGGGGATCTTTTTTTTTAAACAAACTGGAATTAAACACAGCTCAACATCCACTATTGACATATGTAATCACCAAGGAAAACTAATTATATAACAGAATATTTCATTTCCTAAACAGAATTGGGGAAAAGGGCTTATTAAAAATTATCTGAAGACAAAGTAAGTAAATACAGAAACAGGCAAAAGAGCTTCGAAAAGCTTTGTCTTCACACAAGGTATTGTTATTTTATTTAAAGGTTAATACCAATAATTATTCCCTGGCCCAAGGATTGTGATGCACTACAAGAAAAGATCCATTTTAGAGCAAGGCCACTGGTAACTCCCTCTAAATTCACTAGAAGGATTATGAAGATTATTAGTCAAGATTGGTAGGTGGGGGAAAATGCAAAACTGAGCCCACTAATCTATTCACTAATTTTTCTCTTAGTGAGAGGCAGAGTTGAGTTTAGACAGCCTGAAGAAAAGAGAACAGGTCTTAATATTAAAGATACTCCTGGAAGGTGATTCTCTAGCTGCAATAGATAAAATAGTTTAAGATTAATATTTTAGGTCAATTTAGGAAGCCTTTCCTTAGACCTCACATGTTGTAATTCCCCATTCTCTCTGAAAACCAGCTTTACCAGCCTTCTTTCAGATGTACCTGCTCCTCCAAAACAGGGCATCTACATGTGTTTTTCTCTTTTCAGAAGGCTCTGTTTCCCTCCCTTGCATGTTGCCTCAGTATCCCAAATTTATCATTCCTATCTCATCAGTTCAAATAGCTTCCTCAGGGAATATATCCCTATTTACCAGATTAGTTCAACACTTCGAATTGAGATCTTATGGAAGCAGGTATGTCTCCTTATCATTGTAATCATATTTTGTCTTCATGGTTATTTGATGAATGAATTAATCAACAGATGAATGAGGGACTTCCCTGGAGGTCCAGTGGTTAAGACTTCACCTTCCAATGCAGAGGGTGCAGGTTCGATCCCTGGTAGGGGAGCTAAGATCCCACATTCCTCTCAGCCAAAAAACCAAAACAGAAAACACAAGCAGTATTGTAACAAATTCAATAAAGCCTTTAAAAATGGTCCACATTAAAAAAAAAAAAAAAAATTACTTAAAAAAAAAAAATCAGCAGAGGAATACTTAACTCATCCAAGAAGTATTAGAGTCAGTTGATGAATACTTATGATGGCTCTGTCCCTAAACTTGGAAAACCCTGAGTTGATATATTTTGCATTATGACCGTTTTCCTTTTTCTTTTAACTATTGATGGTTAGGAAATGTTTATTCAAGTTAACCAAACCACTCATTTGAGAGGTATTTTTCTTACAGTAGAACTTCTTCATCAATTTGGCATTTGAAAAGGAGACCATTTGTTCTACTTAAATATGTCTGGAATGCTAACACTTTCAACAATCTGTCCTCAGAGAATGTAATTAACTGGATGCATTTAATTATGGCACATATAGTAATCTCAGTATTGGGTTTGGATAGTATTCTACAAACATCATTGACTAGTTTTGACAAGAAGGTTGGCCTGAAGGCAGATCTGGTGGCCTAAGGGTTAGAATGTTCTCAAACGACACAGTAGAGACAGCTGTGAATTCAGTGGGGGATAACTTAGTGTCTCAATTAAGTACAGAAAGTCTCCTTTAAGGTGAAGTCATTGATGATTTGGGTTTAGCAGCCAACGATCTGGATCTGGATTCCCTTTCTTGTCTTGAGTATAAAACAGGAATTTTAGTGACCTTGACATCTGAATGCATGCAGTCATGGATTTGTTACACAGCCACCCAAGGCTCTCAGTGCCTGAATCCAGCAGACAGCCTAATTAAACAGCAAGAGTTCCTGGAGGGGAATGTTAATGAGTCTACTTGGCAGCCAACAGTCTGTTCCCCAGATGGTGCAGAGGTTATAAATTGTCAATAGGGTAAGAGTAGTGAAGGAAGTCAGGGAAAACACAGACTCCTACATTACTGGAATTTTCTGAGATATTAGCCCCACCATGAAAATATTTGGAGATTCAGTGGCAGGGGCTCGGGTAGAAGAAGGACTAGCATATTCTGTTTACTTTGAGCTGTAAGAGTACATCTTGAGTTGTTTTGGCTTTTCAAGTAGACATCACTCCATTAAATTGAATATTGGGTTGGTTATTGCAAGCACTTTTATTGGGTTGATAATGACTGTAAAAGAATGACAAGATCATTAAAGCCCGACCAGGTTTGTAGTTTGTATTTATTATTTTCTGCCTTTTTACTTTTCCTCATGGATGGAATCTGGAACATGAGAGCTCTTGCCTAATTAGGTCATTTTTGAATGAGTAATATCTTAGGAAGAAACAATCACCCATGACCTTAAAGTCACGTCCTCACTATTCCAAAATAGCCAGTGTCAAAGCAACTTCTATTAACTACAATTAGGAATGAAAACATCTCTTTTCCTTTTGTCAAGCTTTCTCTTTAATTGTTCAACTGGTCTTTAATTAAGCTTTGGAGCCAACTGGATATATGAAAGCTACAGTTAAGTTTAACTTTCACTGCATTTCAAAAGTCAATTCCAAGAACCATCTGTGGTGGACTCTAGGGTGATCCCAATAATTTTTGACTTTTAGTCCATATCTTTGTGCAACATTGTTTCCATTAGTGTGTCTAGTTTCTAAATAATAGAATATAACAAAGAATGTCACCTCGATGATTAGATGATGTTATGTAAGACTGTCTTAGCTGACCAGAGTGAGAGTCTCTTCTAGTGAGCTTGGAGAAGCAAGCTGCTATATTAACTGCCCTTGGAGAGCACCACAGGGCAGAGAACTGCAGGTGACCTCTAGGAGCTGAGGGCCTTATTTCTATAACTACAAGGAACTGGATTCTTCCAACAACCACCTCTAGAGGACCACAAGCTCCAGAAAGAAATACAGCCTGGCTAATCTTGACAGTAGTCTTATGAAACCCAGAGCCATAGACTCTGATAAGCTAAGCCTGAACTCCTGACCCATGGAAACTGAGATAATAAATTTGTATTGTTTTAAGCCAATAAGTTGTGTTAATTTGCTATGTAGCAATATAAAATGAATATACCATTGAAGGATTATCCATTTGGGCTATGTGATGGTTACTTTTATGTGTTGACTTGACTGAGCCTCAGGGTGCTCAGATATTTGATCAAACATTATTCTGGGTGTTTCTGTAAGGATGCTTTTGGATAAGATGAACATTTAAATAGGTAGACTGGGTAAAGCAGATTGCCCTCTCTAAAGTGAGTGGGGCTCACCAATCAGCTGAAGGCCTGAAAAGAACAAAAAGGCCGACCTTCCACCAAGTAAGAGAGAATTCTTCCTGCCTGATAGCCTTTGAAGTTGGACATCAGCTTTCTTCTGCCTTTAGACTTGAACTAAAATAGCAGCTCTTCTTGGGTTCTTGAGCCCACCAGCCTTTGAACTGGACCTGCATTCTTGGCTTTCTTGGGTCTCCAGCTTGCCCCCTCACCCTGAAGACCCTGGGACTCACCAGCCTCCATACTCGTATGAACCAATCCCTTCTTATACACACACCACACACACTATTGTTTCCGTTTCTCTGGAGAACCTTGACTAATACAGGCCATAATCACAAATGGGAAGAACTGTCAAATCTTAGAGTCGGAGGGGACTGTAAACATCATCATGAGAAGTTTCCATCCTCAATCTACAGAGTCAATAGATTGTTATGTCATTTCTAATTTAACACAAGCAGAAGTTTACAGCCCTGATTCTTAGCAAGTTCTTTCAAACTGACCTAAAATCTGTCTTCCTCACTGGTGCTAGTTTTATTAACCCATAGTAAGTATATTCCCTCTTTCAAATATTTGGATAACTCTTAGGCCTCTACTAAATCGTATCCTCTCAGGAATTCCCTGGCGGTCCAGTGGTTAGGATTCTGCGCTTCCATTGCAGGGGGCACATGTTCAATTCCTGGTCGGGGAATTAAGTTCCTGCATGCTGTGTGGCACAGCAAAAAATAAATAAATAAATAAAGCCCCCTTTTACTTAAAAAATAAATAAAAATAAATCAATCTTCTCTTCTCCAAGTAAAACAAACCCTACTTCCTTCAGTTCTTTCTTACATGACGTTATGTTAGCACAACTTACATCCACACCACATATTTTTGAAGGTACATTAACTCTTCTATGTACTCAGGACTAAAGATAACATTCTCAATTAGACGGGGCTATAATAAAATATAATGGTCATATTAACTCCTTTCCACTGAATTGATACTGTTTCTAGAACCTCAGTTTGTTAAAAGAGACTTGGCTTACATAGTATTTGTGGCCCACATTATAGATTAGTTTAATCAATACCTGTTCTCAACAGCTTTCTCCCTTGTCTTCCTCTAATGTAGAGTCCAGAAAGCTAAATGCTTGATATCTCAGCTTCTCTTGCAGTTAGGAGACATTAAGTGACATCATGCTGGCTAATGAAGTATATAGAGAGAAGTCTACTAGGAATGAATCATCTTTTTTCTCAATAAAAAGGTGAAACCTCATCAGGAAAAAAATGTTGCCTTTCCTTTCTTCCTGCCTGGAAGGCAGACATGATACATGAAAGTTTAGCAATTATCTTGTGACAACGGGGCCACAACTACAAACAGGAAAGACAAATAATGGAGTCCCTGACGATGTCATTAAGCATCTCCATCAGCCCTGGACTACCCACTTTCTGTCTTCTGGTTATATGAGAAAAATCAGCCTCCATTTTTAAAACCACTCTTAACTGGGTTTGCTGTTACTTGTAACTGAATGCATTCCAAACTTGCACTGTTATTTTTCTGACAGAAACTAGAGCTTAGGAAGCTAAAGAGTTTGTCAAAGGCCACATATCCAGTAAAAGAACCATAAACTCCCTAACTCACCTTTCTTGCCACCATATGGTTTTTCCATTGTACATAATGTTGCCACTCTAAGGGTGTAATATGAATGTTCCATTTTACATATATCACAAAGACAATTTCAATGTTAAAATTGTGAAAGACGTGATTAAGAAATATACATGCTCTGTCTACAACTTAAAAAGAAACAATACTTGGCCATAGATATATTCAAGATACTCAAGAGAAAGATTCAATTATGATCATAACATTCAATCCTATAAATAAACCAAAGTGACCCAGAAACTGTTCCTAGGAAATGCCACTCTGCCCTAACCAGAACAGTCGTCTTTTCCTCTTTCCATTAATTTGCTTACTCTGGCTCCTCCATAGAAGTGGTTTTGGAAGTCAAATTTCCACTTTCAGTGATGGCTCTGAATGAACACTTTTAAGTTACCACAGCAAACACTCTGAAAAAATATTTTCTCATTGTGATCATGAAACAAGAAAAATCGTTGTGGGCCCTTCTCAACTTTCTTGAAAATGCAGTAAAGAACAATTTTTGCTTTCTTCTACATAGCCATTTTCTCCCTTTCTTCCTTTCTACAATAGGCATAAACTTACCAATTTGATTTTAACTCTAAAAGACATTTTCCTGGCAGACAATCCTTAGTTTGAACAAAAATCCTTCACCTGACATTTTTCGCCATTTTAGAAGAAGGGAAAAAAACAAAACCTACACACAATATATAGCTGCAGGGAAATAAAATGTAACTGAAAGCTATATTCTTTATTTCCAACTTATCAAAAAGCCACAGAAATTAAAGTACAAATCCCACTACCACAGACATAGTAAAAGGTTGGAAGAATATTCTAAAGGTCACATTATCTTAATGAAGTGCCACTTCCTGACAACACGGCCAAGATACTGGAGTAATATACTCCATTTAGTGGGAAATGCTCTGTGAAATCCATGCCCTCTGCACTCTAAACAAAGATGTTGGTAATTTTCTTAAAAGGTCACACACAAATGCGTTACTTAAAACTAGGCATTTGCCAGTTGTGAATATATGAAAGGTGAATATCAGATATAGGAATTGGGATAAACTGTTTGTAAAATGCCAGGGCTTTTTGTCTATGCTTCAATCATATAAAATGGTGTCAGGTCATGTCATTCTTTGATCTCTATCATTTTATCAAAATATTAAAGGGAAAATTATGCTGAAGATTTTAATAAGATTTTACTTAAAGCCTCTGACTCACTCAAATTCGAAAGTGAGTTTGAGTAAATTGACAAAGTTTATTTAGTGTTTGTTTTATTTTAAAGGTTTCAGGGAAGAAGCTGCATGTTTACATATGTGTCACAACTTTAAGTACACTCTCAACAAATAATATTTAAAGGACGAATTTATAACAGACCTTTCAACCAGAGAAGAAAAAAGCAGAAACTTTACTTATCAAAGTCTCTGACTGAACAACAAACATTGTCACACTGCTAAAGGAAATACATATTCTATTTCATTTTCATAAAGTTTATTTAGCATGGGTGGATAAAAAGGTGAAAAAAATAGTGGCTTTTAAATTCCGTAGAACTATAGCAATACCATGGTCAAATAAATTTGTGATAATAACATGAAAAAGGTTGTATTTTAAAACTTGAAAGATAAGATATTTAATAAGTAAAAGCTGGAAAACTGGTTAGTAACATCGGAAACAAAGAACAGTCATCTTAAACACTTAATATAATCATGAACATAAATCTCAGCTAGATTTGAAAAGTTCTGCATATAATACAGAAATTTTAAATAAATAATTACACAGAAGAAAAACAATATATATATATAGTATGTATATATATATATACATAAAAACAGAATAGAAGACAAAAATACACATTAAAAATGGATAGGTTTGATAAATCAAAATTTAAAATTTCTACATGCATACAAAAGTAACAAAAATTAAAAGCCGAAAATATTAATATATGCTTCTATAATCCCTTGCTTCTTAAAAATCCCAGTGAAATTACAGAATAAATAAAATAACCAAAACAGAAAGGAACTGGGATAGCAATGATAAGTAAGAAATAATAGCGTTTATGGATCTGAACTCTTGCAAAATCTCAGATACAACTGGATTGACAGAGGAATAATAGTTAGGTAGTGAGGTTGCCAAACCCAGAGGTAAGCAAATATGGGGCCTGCCAAAGAGAGGTGAGAAAAGCATCTCCAAGCTTAGAATCAAGGAAAACTAAGAGTCAGTATGAATATTGCCTTGTTCTTTTTAAAAATTCCACTTGAAACAACTGAGATAGTTGGGGGGGGGGGGGCTCTCCTTTTCCCATGGGAGGAAACAGATCAACTGGTAATCTGGCTTTATGCTGAAGTCAGGAATGAGCTATCAAAGAAAGTATAGTTTCTATCTCTGTAGGCTCCTCGTGGGGATTATTGGAGTCTGAGAGGCAAAACTGATTTTAAAGTAACTCCATATTCCCAGAGGAGATACAGAAGAAAAGAGAAACCAAGGTAGGTGGCTAAACCACGAAGGAGTCAACGGTATTATGTCTTGCTTCTCAAACTTCAATGCACCTATGGATTGAATCTGGGCAGCTTTTTAAAATTTAGAATCTGATTTAGTAGGTCCAGGGTAAGGCCAGAGATTCTGCATTTCTAACGAGCTCCCAGGGGACCCCCTCCCCCACCAACGCTGCTGATCCTAAGATTTCCTTTGAGTAGCAAAAGGTTTTTATTCCTAGCATAAAACTCTCCATACCCTAGAAATTACAGAGATTCAGTTCAATTCCCCACCCCTGGGAAGCTTGGGAAGCTTTTTTTTTCCCCCTTTTGCACATTTTAAATTTAGCATAGTTTTTATCACAAGTTTCAATAATGACAGATATAATTTTCAATCTATTGTATATATTGGCATAAAACTCACATCCATTTCTACTTTAAATGGAATCTAAATACCATAGTGATTTGATAGCCATGATCATCCTTTTAAAATTAAAGGACATGCTCTTCTTTAACAGTCAGAAATTATTTTTTCGTTAAAAACATTAATCTTCCCATTACACTTCTCCTATAGAATTTTTCTGAGATATAATTTACACACCATAAAATTCACCTGTTTAAGTGAACAATTTAGAGGGTTTTTACCATATTCAAAGTTGTGCAATCATCACAGAGCAATTTTATCACCCCAAAAAGACCACCCCTCACCCATTATTTTTTTCACTCCGTTTTGTAAAAACGATGTCATCTATGACTAGAGATACCTTTACTGTTTTCTTACCGATTGGGATTTCATTTCTTTTTCTTGCCTAATTGTTCTGGCTAGAACCTCCAGTACAATGCTAAATAGAAGTCGTGATAGTGGACATTCTGGTCTCTATCTGGATCTCAGGGGAATAGCATTTAGCCTGTCACTATTAAGTATGATGTTAGCTATGGGATTTTAATAGATGCTCTTTACCAAGTAGAGGAAATTCCCTTTTATTCCTAGTTTATTGAATGTAGTTATCATGAAGGGTGTTGGATTTTGTGAAATGATTTTTCTGAGATGATTTCTATTGAGATAATCATGTAGTTTTTGTCTTTTATTCTATTAATGTGGTATAATACATTTATGAATTTTCAAATGTTAAGCAAACCTTATATTCTGTAGATAAATCCCACTTGGTCATGGTGTATAATCCTTTTTTCATGTTACTGAGTTTGGTTTGTTACCCTTTTGTTGAGGATTTTTACATTTATGTTCATAAAGAATATTGATTTTCTTCTCTTTTGATGTCTTGGACTGGTTTTAGAAACAGGTAATAAGGGCTTCATAAAATGAGTTCGGAATTATTTCTTCCCTTTGTAACTTTTGAAAGAGTTTATGAAGGAATGGTATTAATTTTTCTTTAAAGGTTTGGTAGAATTCACCAGCGAAGTCATCTGGGCTTGGGCTTTTCTTTGTGGGAAGCTTTTTGATTACTAATTCAATCTTTTCTTAAACATCTGTTCTAATTTTCACTTTCTTCTTCAGTCAGTTCCAGTAGCTCATGTCTAAGAATTTATTTTTAGGGATACAGTTATCATAGTATTACCAAATAATTATTTTCATTTTTGTAATGTCCCCTCTTTCATTCCTGATTTTCTAATTTGAGTTTTTCCTCTTTTCTTGGTCTAGCTAAAGGTCTATAAATTTTGCTGCTCTTTTCAAAGAACCAATGTTTTGTTTGATTTTTTGTCTATTGTTTTTCTACATATCACTTATTTTCACTCTAATCTTTATTGTTTACATCCTTCTGCTTGCTTGAGATTTAGTTTCCTATTTTTCTATTTTCTTAAAGTGGAAGGTCAGGCTTTTGATCTGAGATCTTTCTTCTCTCTTTTTTTTTTTAATTGATTGATTGATTGATTTGGCTGCGTTGGGTCTTCGTTGCTGTGCACGGGCTTTCTCTAGTTGTGGCGAGTGGGGGCTACTCTTCGTTGTGGTGCATGAGCTTCTCATTGTAGTGGCTTCTCTTGCTGCGGAACATGGGCTCTAGGCGCATGGGTTTCAGTAGTTGTGGCATGTGGGCTCAGTAGTTGTGGCTCGTGGGCTCAGTAGTTGTGGCTCATGGGCTCTAACATGCAGGCTCAGTAGTTGTGGCACACAGGCTCAGTTGCTCCATGGCATGTGGGATCTTCCTGGACCAGGGCTCGAACCCGTGTCCCCTGCACTGGCAGACAGATTCTTAACCACTGCGCGCCACCAGGGAAGTCCCTTTCTTCTCTTTGCAAGTTGTCATTTACAGCTATAAATTTCCCTCTGAGCATTAATTTTACTGTATCTCATACATTTTAGTATGTTGTGTTTTCACTTTAATTCATCTCAATGTATTTTCTAATTTCCCTTGTGATTACTTCATTGGCACATATCCAGGAGGGTGTTGTTTAATTCCCACATATTTGTGTATTTTCCAAATCATCATTTGTTACTGAGCTATAATTTCATCCTGTTACAGTCAAAGAGCCTATTTTCTATGATTTCAATCCTTTTAAATTTATTGAGGTTTTTTAAATGGAAAAACCCATGGTCTATTTTAGGGACTGTTTCATGTGCACTTAAGAATGTATATCCTGCTGGTGTTTGGTAGAGTGTTCTACAGATGTCCATTAGGTCTAAGTGACTAATAATGTTCAGGTGTTCTTTTCCTTGTTGATCTTCTAGCTAGTTTTTCTATGCATTTTTTAAAGTGAGATATTGAAATCGCCAACTACTATTGTTGAGTAGATTTTTGAAATAGATTTAAGAATCTATTTTGCCTTCCTGGACATATATCCAGAGAAAACTCTAATTGGAAAAGATACATGCACCCCAGTGTTCATTGCAGCACTATTTACAATGGCTAAGACATGGAAGAAACCTAAGTGACCATAGACAGTCGGATGGATAAAGAAGATGTGGTATGCATATATATATATATATATATATATATTTATACACAGAATGCAGTATTACTCAGCCACAAAAAAATGAAATAATGCCATTTGCAGCAACGTGGATGGACCTAGAAATTATCATGCTAAGTGAAGTAAGTCAGACAGAGAAAGACAAATATCATGTGATATTACTTATATGTGGAACCTAAAAAAATAGTACAAATGAACTTATTTATGAAACGGAAACAGACTCACAGACATAGAAAACAAACTTATGGATAACAAAGGGGAAAGGTGGGGGAAGGATAAATTAGGAGTGATTAACAGATACACACTACTATATATAAAATAGATAAACAACAAGGACCTACTGTATAGCACAGGGAACTATATTAAATATCTTGTAATAACCTATAATGGAAAATAATCTGAAAAAGGACATCTATATGTATATATATAACTGAATCACTTTCCTATACACCTGAAACACTAAATCAACGATACTTCAATTAAAAAAATAAACTAAAAAAGACAAAAAAAAGCAAAAAAAATCTATTTAGCCAATCTCTACCTTTTGATTCGAGTGTTCCAACTATTTACATATAATGGAATCTCTGAATTACTGATAAGGTATGATTTAAGTCTGCCATTTTGCTATTTGTTTTCTATATATCTTATGTCTTATTGTTCCTCTATTCTTCAATTACTGCTTTCTTTGTGGCAATGAGTATTAGGCAGAATAATGACCCCTCAAAGATATGTATGTTCTAATCCCCTGAAATCTTTGCCATATTACCTTACATGACAAAAGGGACTCTGCAAGTGTGATTAAAGTTAACTTGTAAGTGATGAAATGGACATTTAACTGAGGAAATGTCCAAGCAAAGTGTTGAAGGTACAGTCTGGTTTCTGCCTGCTGCTTATAGTACAATATAAGAGGAAAGAAATAAATTGTTAAACAAAAAGGAAACAGGCCTTGATGATTTGGAAAATCCTCAACATATTCAGATTGCAAAAAAATCTAAAATTAAGGGATTCACTGTTAGCAAAGCATGCTCTAGAGAAAAAGCCAAGTGTATGGCTGTATGATTTTTTGTTAATACCTTATATTTTAGAATAATCTAAACCTTTTTTCTTTTCTCTGCCTGTCTTTTGATCTTTTGTTCTCAACAGGATATGTTAAATCATATACAATAATATGGTAACTTTGGAAAACTGGGTTTGTTATTGTTGCTGTTTGTTTAGTGACTTTCCTGAATATATAAAGTCTGTATTCTTCATCATGTGTGGCCAAAGAAGTTTCTTCTTTGTTAGCTTACTGGTCATCTAATAATTATACAGAGATTTCCTCAAATTCTTGGAACCAAGAAGTTCTCCAGACTTAGCCAAGGGGCCATGTGTACATGCTGGGTCATGCCTGTATCACTCAGGCAGTCAGTTTACAACATTGCCTTAACATTCACTTCCTGTTTGTCCAGAAATTCAAAATCAGCCAGAGGTGAGATTTTGGTACTTCTCAGGTCTTTCCTTGACATGTACAGTTCTTTATATGTGAATGGACTTCAATATTCTCAGAAGTATGTCAGAGCTTCCCAAAGCCCCCAATCAATGGACATCTCATTCCCCAGATTTTCCTTTTAATTCTTTTGGTCAGCCTCTTGTTTCCCCAACCTTTATGGCCTTCTTAGGCAGTTTTGATATTAAACAATTGCCACTGATGATTTCTGAACAATCAGTACTCCCAGAGAAAAGCTTGTTTGCACTGAGCAGTCTCTAAATGCAGTTAAATAATGGCACATCCTGGAAATGCAAGTTTTCAGGGATGGTCAGAAAAGTCAAGTAATGACAATTCTGAAAATGTTGCTTTCGGGGGCTTCAAAACAAATTATTCCCCTCCAGTGACTGCTAGGCTGCTGGTTTTCACTGTGTTTGCGGGACTGATGGTTTTCAAGGCTACTACTGATACAACAATGGGAAGAGGGGAAGTGGGGGTATAAACTGGTCAGGTCAAAATGCCACAAGACTCACTGTTGTTACTAAAATTCAGCCGTTTTTCTTAAATAAATATTCCTTGAATTGTTGCAAGCCTTTAGATATTTTCAGAGTTCTGAAAAAGTTGATACTTTTTGGCATTGTTCTTATTGTATCATGAGAAATAACTTTTTTTGGAGGTACTTACTCCATTGTTACCTTCTAGTAAGTTTTGTTTTTCTGAGAAGGAATCTAGAGTCAGTTCTCCCATTGAGAGGGTTTTGGGGAAAAGACTTTCACTATATAGTTCAATCGCTATTCATCTGAGACCTCTTCTCATAAATATGGACATTAGATTAATGAAGAAAATTAAACGTATGAAAAGCTAATCTAAGATAAACAAACAGAACTGGCTCCTGAAGAAACAAAGATAAGAGACACTGCTAGTCAATTTGCTGCCCAAAGATAGACAGCATGGCATCACCAGGATTTTATTAGCAATTTAGAATCTCAAGCCCTACCCCAAATTTACTGAATCAGAATCTGCATAAACATATTCCCCAGGTGACATATACACACTGAAGTTCAAGAAGCACTGACCTAGAGGACAGAAGATAATTCTTAAAAATCACTTTGAAGTGTCCTGAGATACTATTGTACTTCCTCACCCCGTAAAAGAACAGAATTGTAAAAATGAATCAGGCAGAGAACAAACATTAGATTCAGAAAACTAAAAAATTTCCAAAGTTGAAAAAATTTAAAGGATAGATAAAATAATAAATGGAAGATACTTGAGTTTCTCTTATTTCAGTACATCTTATGAAACAAAATACTGCCTTTTGTTTGGGACTGTTTTTTCAAGGATATTTGAATAGTAAGAAGCCTTAGAAAATAGTGGTGGTGTTTCCTTCAGAGCAAAGGGCTGGTTTACTTCTAGCCTTGGATGACAGAGATGGTATTTACCCCTGGAGCAGAGGGCAGGCACGCTTCATGCCCACTTTAAAATATTTCAGTTCTTTAAGCTCAGAATTTCTCTCATGTTTGAGCAGTCACTCCATGGGACTTAGGAGCAAGGGAACCGACACAAATATATTGCTGCTCATGCTACCTGCAATGCCATGAGTAATATATTTCTTAGCCTCTAACTCAAGAGTCTTGTGTATCTATGAAACTTTGAGAGGCTAACTTGTGAGCCACAAGTAGGCTGAAATCTCAGACCATTCACAGTTTTTGGCAAAAATAAAATGGATACTGGTGAAGACCAAACTAGTAACCTAAAAGACAAATAATCAAGGAGATCTCTTCATATGTTAGGAAAAATGAGAGAAGAAAATATATATATATATATAAAATAATGTTAAAAGACCTGGAGATCCCAAAGATATGATAGGAATACTAGGAGATGACAAGGATAATGAAGGAGAGCAGAAAACAAATGAACTAATAGAAATTTTCTTGAAAAAGGCATTCATAGCATGAGATGGAGTATATATGGAGAGTGCTACTAGTATGAAACTAAGATTCCATCTTAGTTACATAACCAACATTTCAGAAATTCAGAGAAAATTCTAAGGGTTTTTATGGAAAAAAACAGATTTTCTACAAAGGAACAAGATCCAAACAACTATTAGAGGTCTTATCAGCCAAGTTTTATGTTAGAAGATAATGTCTTCAGAGTTGGAACTGGATTGGAGAAATAAAATATAAACTGAGTAATCTATAAATATCCAAAACATCAGCCTATTATGAAGGGAAAATGAAATCATCTTCAAACATTTTTTTAAAAATTAGAAAGTTTACCCCATGACTTTGTGACTAGAATCACTCGAGAAACTCCACCAAAATAAAAATGAACTGTAACAAAAAGAACAATCTAGGCTATAAGAAGCAATAACAACTGAGTAAGATCCACGAGCAAAAGACGCTAGGGAAAAAAATATTCAAAACCTTTAGACTTTGATATGTTTAAGATTCTCTATCAACATTTTTTATGGATCCAATCAACCTACACGGTCCAACAGAAAATAGTAATTACATGAACAAAGAATTGTAAAGTTTCGTCATTAGCTTTCAGTAGTTGAATACACAGCCTACCAATTGCACTTATAAAAAATATCAAATGATAGAAGCGTGGCCTTCTAATTTTACCCTGGGGCATCCTTAGAGACCAAAAATACCTAAAGATATCATAAAATGAGTAAGTTCCTTTACAACTGTCAACAATCCATTTGTCACTTGGAATACCATCAGCAGCTGAAACTAGAATTTTGTCCCTTCATAAATGCTCAAAGATGTCAGATTTTATGTTCTGAAAGTCACTAGTGACAAACACATGCAACTCATTTTGTAGGCTTAAGATTATATGGATATCCGTGAAGGGTTTAACCGAGTTTCTTGTGGCAGCTCAAAACTCTCATGGACAATTACCACAAAGATAACAGTTACAGTGTTTCCTTGCAAAACAAGAGATAGATAATAAGACAGATAAGAAGTGCATTTATGGTAGGAATATTTGAACAAATGAGGTAACAGAGGCAACACGAATGTCCTAACAGCAGGATGGTCTGAGACTGAAGAGGAGGGAGAAAGACTGCATTCTACTCATTCTTTTCACCTCTGATACATTTGATTCCTGTTCAAGATCTGATATTGGGCCTAAAATAGAATAGAAAAATCCCTTTTTGAAGCAACTATACAGTTCATTTTTTACTGGCAATTAAAACGTACCTCTAAAGCCTACATGTGTACATAAAGCTCAGAAGGAATGAATGGAGGATCTAACAAAGTGTCATTGGGTAAACATATTGAGGAAACGCATGGAAACCACATTTCTAAGGATGCTCATCTCTTTGTATTTTAGAAGGATTCTTGCCTGAGCAACATCAATGAGCAAAGGGTTACTAAGACTCACTAAACAAACGAGTTACAATTCTGGCCCTGAACAAAATGTCAAAAACCTCAAAGCTTTGTGTAGTTGATGACTATTTAGAGAGTGTTAAGAGAAGAAGAGAAAAGCTCTGAGGAAAACTTCAAGTCATTCTGCAAACATATATTTCCCAAAACAGCAAACTTTGAACACAGTTTCTTCTAACTCTGGATATCAAATGTAGATTTTCTTATACACCAACATCTGAGAGGATGCTGAAAGCATTAATTATACTGGATATATTTTGAACAATCCTGAGGATAAGAATTGCCAAATGAAAAATGGTAGACTCCAAGATGTTAATAATAATGTATTCTAGACAGTGGACCTAGAAAACACAGCATCAGCATGAAAAGTGAATTTTCATACTGAAAAGTGCTATATCCACAATATGCAAAATATCAATAATAATGTATTCCAAGAGGCAGTTGCAGAAAATAAGACCATGGCATGAATAAAAAGCAACTTTTCAGGCTGACAGAAAAATTAAGGCAGGAAAGAGCAAATGAATAAAAATGTATTGTAAATATGCAGTGGCATGCAGACACTGTATCTACAGTTACTTGGTGTGTGCCCAGGCATGAACATTTTCTGGGCCCTGAGTTGATGCATGTTTTTTAATATGGGGTTCTGCATATCTTAGTGCAGGATTAATACTGTGTATCTTGAAAAAACAGAAGAACAAACACCCTTCATGGAGAATGAATACTATGTTGTGGACTTGCCTATAAATGTATGATCGAGAATAGTGTAAATAAATGGCTTTATTTTTTATATATAACTTCACAGTTTACAAAGCCATTTCAAATTTATTATCTCAATTAATCCTTGAAATAATATACTTACAGTAGATGGAAAAAAGATTATTATTGTTACAGGGGTATAAAATGATATTCAGAAAATGCCACCAAGTTAAGGAGTGGGATTTGAGATGGGGCAGACGAGAACAAAGTAGATCTTCTGACTTCTACTCCGGAGTATTTGTGTCGTCATCACACTGACACTCTGAGGAAATGGCACCTCTAGGTATACTGCCATTAGGCTAGAAGGTATAATTACATGTCTAGTCCTTGATTCCACAAATATTGAGTGCCTTTTTTATACCAAGCTTACTGCTAAATGCTGAAATATAATGATGAGAAAACACAAAACAAGACATGGTCTTGTTCTCATAAAGGTTACAGACTAGTTGGTAGAGAAACAGCAATGACATTATTCCACTAGTTAATGGGTTTCTGAGGTTTGGGTATTTGGATGGACAATGGGGACAGTTTATTCAAAAATAGTACACTGGGAGAGGAGCCGTTTGAAAAGAAATGATTATAAATTTAGGCTTGGACATGTGGATTCAGGAGTCTTTGAAACATCCAAAAAGAGATGTTAAATAGGCAGATTGACATAGGCTGGGGTTGAGTGTGTGTGTGTATAGAAGTGTGTGTGTGTGTGTCTGCGTGTGATCACGCCCATGTGTGCATCCTTTTACAAGTGTAAGATCTGTATAGCTTTGTAAAGTATGAAGTCTCTGCTATTAGTACAGAGTGTTGGTATAAGTCTGCACAAATTTATTCAACTGTAAAACTAAAGGAATAAAAATGCATGAATAAATGAAAGAACAAGATAGGTGTGTGTGTGTATGTATGTATGCATGTGTATGTATCTATATCTGAAAGCCAGGTCTATGTAAATTAAAGTGGTATGGGAAAATGGAATATAGCTTTCTTGCTCTATACTAAATTCTTGGTACTCAGTAAATATTTCTCAAATAGAACTTCCTATAGTTAGAGCACTATGAACTGTTTTCTTCTGCTCACCTCTCCAGTAAGTTTAAAACTAGCAAAATAATGGTAAATGATCAAAATACTCCAGCACAAAGAATACAAAGTAGAAGAGCATGTTACCTTTTTTACGATTCACGACATTCAACTATGAAAAAATCTACAAAAAAAAAAATGCCACATTTAAAACTAAAAACCCAAGAGCTCTGTGTGATTCCTTTCAAAATTTTGTAAATAATGTACTAGAAGATATCTGTGTGAAGAAAAGCAAGTGATTTTTTTTTTTTTTCTTTAAAAAGAATGATCAGGGCTTCCCTGGTGGCGCAGTGGTTGAGAGTCTGCCTGCCAATCCAGGGGACACGGGTTCGAGCCCTGGTCTGGGAAGATCCCACATGCCACGGAGTGGCTGGGCCCGTGAGCCACAACTGCTGAGCCTGCGCATCTGGAGCCTGTGCTCCGCAACGAGAGGCCGCGATAGTGAGAGGCCTGAGCACCGCAATGAAGAGTGGCCCCTGCTCGCTGCAACTAGAGAAAGCCCTCGCACAGAAACAAAGACCCAACACAGCCAAAAATAAATATAAAAATAAATTAAAAAAAAAAAAGACCTAAAGAAGAAATACATGGCGAATATCTTTAAAAAAAAAAAAAATCAGTGTTTTTATTGGCCAAGAAAAGGACTCTTCCTAGCCCACAACTGCATGTGATCTCACCACATGACCAATTCAACTAACAGAGTTGTTTGTTTTGACTAGGTAGTGTATTGCAATCACCCATGGATAGAATCGCCCTTTGTTCTGGTTTGGACAGTCCCAATTTATACCTCTTGCCCCAATTATTAATAGCCCCTTTTTTCACTTTCAGTAGTGTCATCCAAGTTTGCATGATAAATTATTTGGTTACCACATATGTGAAACTCTAAAAAAATGAAAAGTCCTCAGCTGTTAAATCCAGATATTCAAAGTTCATGGGTCATTCAATTTGTAAACAATAATCTGTTTATTCTAAAAGGTCCGCAAGTACCTCCGGTAGGTACCCCTAGTTAAGAACTGCTGATCTAAAGTTCATCGAGAGTTACAGAAATAAAGAAGCATTTGGTGGCAGATATTCATATGCTGAATTCATGGCAAGGACAACTGGATGGCTACTTTACAAGTATTTCTGTGATATCTTTATGGATGTTTAGCTTTGAGGGAAAACAGGGGATTTTACTTTATCAAATATCTAAAACTAAAGTTTTGAAAACTACTCCAGTTGTGACCAAATAGGTGGTGCATTGCTCATAATAATGTGGTCCAAACAATAAACTTATGCCTTAGGCGAGTCTTATCTAAAATGTCAATAAACTCTCTTTTCGTTGCTTTATTTATTTACTTAAAATAGAGCTGATTATTAAAACAATTCTATGTACACATTATTAATCCTTTTTCCTCTTTAAAGTATTGTTTTATAAGTTTTCCAAGAATATAAATACACAATTTTGATTTAGCATCCTTCCCACTAACCTGAAAAGAAATAAGTACTCCACTTCAAGATTTTAAATAAAGATGTTACAGCATTTATTGACTTTTGTTCTAACAAAAATCTCAGTTCAAGATTTTGGACTGTCAGTGACAACTGAAACCTCTTGTCTGCTTTCTTCTCATCTGAGAACAGCTTCTTGCAAATAATGAGAATCCACACTTTCGGTTAATTAGTGGGTCGGGGCGACCCCTTGGCTTCCACTTTAGGAGGGGAAGCCAAGAAACATGTAAATTTTCATCCTCCCTGCCTTCCTTAGGTTTTGCCTCCCAGGCAGCAGAAGCTTTATTCAATCATACAATCTGATTCTGATTTGGCAACTCAATCCAGCCCACAGAGGCCCTGCCTAACCAAACTCATCGCAGACCCCTCCCCCCAAACACCCCTGCTTGGTCACTCTTTAGGATTAGGGTACACATACCAGCATACAGTCCATCTTGGAATAGGAGACCTAAGAAAGAGGCTCCAACAAGTTGTAGAAGCAGGCATGAAGCCACTTGGGCAGGGAATTTTGGGTTCAGGTACACATAGAACTCAGTCTTGGGGTGGGGGAGCTGTGGGATTCACTTGGGCCCACTTACAGGGGAATTACTTGCCGATGGCACCCTGGTAACCTTGCACATCCTTACATAGAGGCCATGTGAGCAAGGCTTAACCACTAGCTCATCTAAGTCCTGGTCAAACACCCTGTTATTCTCTGAAAACATGAAAACATAGGAGGCATCAGAGGGGGTGCTACCAAGGCCATTTCCTTCCCATCTCCCTGTCTTCCAGGGATATTTTCATGAGACAATTTCTCATTTTCTGGGCTCTGCTGAGGTATGAAGCTTTCTCTCTCCTCACACCCTTCCACTTAGGGTACAGCTGCAGACTATAAACTGCTTAGTTGCAGCACGGAAGCATCCCAGCAGCAAGGTGCCCCAGCACTCACGCCATTTCATCACATCATCCAGCCCCTTTGGTTTCAGTGTCGTACAGGGGGCCAAGGCATGTGGGGAGCTGGCACCTTGGTTCATCTTGCTTTTGCTCTCTATGTAAGTAATAAACTGTCTGAATTTAAAAGAGTTTGTTGTTTCTTTACAGGCTGAGTCTTCCAACCTCGTTGACGCCATGGGTGAGAAGTTTGGCTACAAGAGGCCAGAGCAGGGTCCTAGGTCAGGGGTCCTGTTGTCGGGTCTCAAGAAGGACTGCCTGCCACATATACTTAGAGGTAGTAGCTCTCAACGAATCAGAGAGAGCCCAGTATAGAGAATTCACTGTGTGTGGATCCGTTTCAGAAAGAAAAGATGACACCACAACTTAAGGCCAGGAGAAAATAGAAATTATTTGAGGGTATTTATGTCATTGTTGTTATTGAATAGCTAGCAAAGGAAAGTTAAAAAAGAACAGACTGCAAAACATGATATTGGCCAGCAGGAAAATTAGGAAAGTATTTACTGTAACACAAGAATATTTTTTAAAAGTAGTAAATAAAAAAAAAAAAACAAAACAAAAAACACCACAGGTTACAACACAGTATATCCTGTGTGAGCCTGATTTTGTAAAACAAAAGCACAGATTGAAAGCCAGTATTTTTCTTTTAAAAAAAAAATATTCTAGGACTTCTCTGGTGGCGCAGTGGTTAAGAATCTGCCTGCCAATGCAGGGGACGTGAGTTCGAGCCCTGGTCGGGGAAGATCTCACATGCCACTGAGCAACTAAGCCCGTGCACCACAACTACTGAGCCTGCGCTCTAGAGCCCGTGAACCACAACTACTGAGCCCACGTGCCACAACTACTGAAGCCTGCATGCCTAGAGCTCATGCTCTGCAACAAGAGAAGCCACCACAATGAGAAGCCCGCGCACCACAATGAAGAGTAGCCCCGCTCACCACAACTAGAGAAAGCCCGTGCGCTGCAACGAAGACCCAATGCAGCCAAAAATAAATAAATAAATTTATAAAAAAAGATTCTATACTGTTGAAAATGACCATAATTATCTTTGTAATTAGAAAAAGAATAAACACAAAATGGGTAAGTGTAAAAGGGATAAATAAACATAAAATAGAAAAAAGGCCAGAAGACACATTAAAGTAAGAGAAAGATAAACAAGGTAATATTTAGATAAACAAAACATTGAAAACTAATTTAGTGGCATGTTGCTTCTAATTAAGATTTTAAACATTTACTTACACTGGTGCATTTTACCATAAATGAAGTGAAAAATAAAAGAATTTATATGCTTTCCAAATTACTGACCTAGTGAAATTGTTGAGTATCCCTTCATCTTTTAATTAGCTCCTTTTTTGTAGGACTACCTGCTTTACCTTCCTTCTCTAAACAAGTTGAAGGCATGTACTCTTGAATTTTAGTAAGCAAAGTATATGCTGGCAGAGAGGAAGGGGCTTCTTAAAATGTAGATACTTGAGCTGTACCTTAAAAATTCAGATTCAAACAGTCTGCATCAGAACCCAGGGCTCTGCATTTTCAATAAGATTCCGAAATGATTCAGATGCTGGAGATCTGGGAAACACACTTTGAAAGATTGTGAATGAACTAAAGAACCCCAATTAAATATAAATATACACAATACTATACCTTTTGTTTAACCAAATGTTTGAATTTCTTGAAGTCACATACTCCTAACCAGTGCCTTTTCTAACCAGAGCCTTTTCTGGTTTCTTCACACTGAGATAATAATTGCCATATTCATCTAAGAACACCCCTTTTCTAATTTTCTTTTTCTTGCCAAAGAGAAGTCATAGTCTGAGGGAATTTATAAGCCACACATACCCTTCTTCTTAATGAGTCTTGAAGCTTACTGAGCAACTTTTAGGAACAGGAGAGTATTGTACCCTTCTGCAATGCTGGGGCAAAAAAAAAAGGCCCATAGCATAAAGTCAGATGCCCTTGTCCCCTGTCCCAGGTCCTCTACATCCGGTCTTATCCCCAATTGCCTGTGCCCTGACCAGCTGAATGACTGACCTTGGAGTGGCCTTGCTTGTGACCACTTCCTCCACTTTCAATTTTCTTCACTTTCTGTTTCCCACACTTATTAAAGTCTACTCCCACTTAAAGCTGTTTTGAGATCCACTTTCTTCTTAAAACTTGCCTATTTACCAACTCAAACTGATTCATCCTACATCTGAAACCAGTTGTGTTTATTAGCAACTTGACATATGTATAGGTCATGTAGAATTTATGTGCTCAAGGAGACACCCAGGGTCCAGTTGGATGTGGAGAGTGCTGGGGAGAGGTTGGTCACAGGGCAAGTTAAGACACCCTTCATTCATTTACTGTGACTTCATTTATTATTCAGTCACTCAATTTTTCCACAATTCTCTCTTAATCACCTACAATATGCCAGGAATACTTCTGGGTACTGGGAACACAGCAGTAAACAAAACACCCAAGGTGCTTACATTGTAATGAGAGTAAACAGACATTAAAGAAATATATAGGGCTTCCCTGGTGGCGCAGTGGTTGAGAATCTGCCTGCTAATGCAGGGGACACGGGTTCGAGCCCTGGTCTGGGAAGATCCCGCATGCCGCAGAGCAACTAGGCCTGTGAGCCACAACTACTGAGCTTGCGCGTCTGGAGCCTGTGCTCCGCAACGAAAGGCCACGATAGTGAGGCCCGCGCACCGCGATGAAGAGTGGCCCCCACTTGCCGCAGCTAGAGAAAGCCCTCGCACAGAAACGAAGACCCAACACAGCCAAAAATAAATAAAGAAACAAATAAATAAATAAATAATCATTAAAAAAAAAAAAAAAAAAAAAGTATCCCCTCACCCCAGCGTTTGGTCATAAAAATCCTTCCATGAAACACTTTAAAAAAAAAAAAGAAATATATAAAAGATACCACAAAAAAAGAAAATTACAGACCAACATCACTGATGAGCAGAGATACAAAAATCCTTCACAAAATATTAGCAAACTGAATTCAACAGTACATTAAAAGTATCATATACCATGATCAAGTGGAATTTATCCCAGGGATGCAAGGATTTTTTAACATCCACATATCAATCGGTGTGATACACCACATTAACAAGTTGAAGAATAAAAGCCATATGATCATCTCAATAGATGCAGAAAAAGCTTCTGATAAAATTCAACATCCATTTATGATAAACCCTCCAGAAAGTGGGCAGAGAGGGAACCTACCTCAACATAATAAAGGACATATATGGCAAACTCACAGCTAACATCATACTCAACAGTGAAAAGCTGAAAGCATTTCCTATAAGATCAGGAACCAGACAAGCATGTCCACTCTTGCCACTTTTATTCAACATAGTTCTGGAAGTCCTAGCTATGGCAATCAGAGAAGAAAAATAAAAGGAACCCAAATTGGAAAAGAAGAAGTAAAACTGTCACTGTTTGAAGATGACATGGTACTATACATAGAGAATCCTAAAGATACTACCAGAAAACTACTAGAGCTCATCAATGAATTCAGTAAAGTTTCAGGATACAAAATTAGTACACAGAAATCTGTTGCATTTCTGTACACTAATAATGAAAGATAAGAAAGAGAAATTAAGGAAAACTCCCATTTACCATCACATCAAAAAGAATAAAATACTTAGGAATAAGCCTACCTAAGGAGGCAAAAGACCTGTAGTCTGAAAACTATAAAATGCTGATGAAATAAATCAAAGATGACACAAACAGATGGAAATATATACCATGTTCTTGGATTGGAAGAATCAATAATTTCAAAATACTACCCAAGGCAGTCTACAGGTTCAATGCAATTCCTATCAAATTACCAATGGCATTTTTCACAGAACTAGAACAAAAAATTTTTAAATTTGGATGGAAACACAAAAGACCTGGAATAGCCAAAGCAATCCTAAGAAAGAAAAAAGGAGCTGGAGGAATCTTGCTCCCTGTCTTCAGATTATACTACAAATCTACAGTATGGTACTGGCATAAAAACAGAAATATAGATCAATGGAACAGGATAGAAAGACCAAAAATAAACCCATGCACCTATGGTCAATTAATCTATGACAAAGGAGGAGAGAATATACAATGGAGAAAAGATAGTCTCTTCAATAAATGGTACTGGGAAAACTGGACAGCTACATGTAAAAGAATGAAATTAGAACATTCTCTAACACCATACACAAAAATAAACTCAAAATGGATCAAAGACCTAAATGTAAGTCTGATTACTATAGAGGAAAACATGGGCAGAACACTCTCTGACATAAATCACAGCAATATCTTTTTGGATCTACCTCCTAGAGTAATGAAAATAAAAACAAAAATAAACAAATGGGACCTAATGAAACTTAAAAGCTTTTGCACAGTAAAAGAAACCATAAACAAAATGGAAAGACAACTCACAGAATGGGAGAAAATATTTGTTAATGCTGCGACCAACAGGGACTAATCTCCAAAATATCTAAACAGCTCATGCAGCTCAATATGAAAAAAAACAACCCAATCAAAAAATGGGTGGAAGATCTAAATAGACATTTCTCTAAAGAAGACATACAGATAGCCAAAAAGCACATGAAAAGATGCTCAACATCACTAATTATTAGAGAAATGCAAGTCAAAACTACAGTGAGGTATCACCTCACACTGGTCAGAATGGCCATTATAAAAAAGTCTACAAACAATAAATGCTGGAGAGGATGTGGAGGAAAGGAAACCTTCCTACTCTGTTGGTGGGAATGTAAATTGGTACAGCCACTACGGAGAACAGTATGGGGGTTCCTTAAAAAACTAAAAATAGCACTACCGTATAATCCAGCAATCCCACTCCTGGGCATATATCCGGAGCAAACCATAATTCAAAAAGACACACGCACCCCAGTGTTCACTGGAGCACTATTTACAATAGCCAAGACATGGCAGCAACCTAAATGTCCACTGACAGAGGAATGGATAAAGAAGATATGGTACATATAGACAATGGAATATTACTCAGCCATTAAAAAGAATGAAATAATGCCATTTGCAGCAACATGGATAAACCTGGATATTATCATACTAAGTGAAATAAGTCAGACAGAGAAAGACAAATATTACGTGATATCACGTTACGTGGAATCTAAAAAAATGATACAAATAAACTTATTTACAAAACAGAAACAGACTCAGACATAGAAAACAAGTTTATGGTTAACAAAGGGGAAGGGGGGAGGGATAAATTAAGAGTTAGGGATTATCATACACACTTCTATATATAAAATAAATAACTAATAAGGACCTACTGTCTAGCACTGGGAACTCTACTCAGTACTCTGCAATGACCTATATGGGAAAAGATTCGGAAAAAGAGTGGTTATATGTGTATGTATAAGTGATTCACTTTGCTGTACGCCTGAAACTAACACAACATTGTGAATGAACTATAGTCCAATATAAAATAAAAATTAAATTTAAAAAAAGACAGTAAAAATAATGCATATTATTATAAACAACACTTATTGAATGTTTACTGATGCCAGGTACTATTCTATGTGCTTTGTGTTAACTCACATTTTATGAGATAAGAATTATTACTTTCCATTTTATAGATAAGGAACCCAGGCACAGAATGTTTCAAGAACTTGCCCAAAGTCATAAAGCAAGCAGTGGGAGGCAAAGATTTAAATCTAGGCATTCTGGCTCTAGCATTCACCCTCTTAAGTCCTCACCAAACCTCACCATCAATAATAAAAGTACGTGCTCTGAAGAAAAGTAAAGCACAGTATGTGGGACAGAGGGTAATGAAAAAAGGGTGGTCAGAGAAGGCTTCTTTACTATTCATTTTTATAGGCAGATGCAAGTTCCTTCAGTTGTCGAGTGCAACTCAGTTTCTATTAAAGTTGAAGTAAGACACATTTCGGTTAAGTGGTCATGATGCCAAACACAGCCCCACTTCAGAAACTTTGCGCTTGAAGGGACCCAGGTCAAGAGTGGCCCCATCCTACTTCTGTGGTCTTCTAAGGGTATAGAAGTTGTTCCCGTGGCTCCACATGAGGGAGCATGGGGTTAGAAAAGGGGCAGCTGTTAGGTCAAGTAAAGGGACAACCAACCAACTTAAAGGGTAGAGATCCACAACCACAGCTGAGGTTAAAGATCTTTTAAGAAATAGTGGTATTTTCCTCAGGATATGAGGGAGCGAAGATGAAACTAACACACATTCATGGCAACGATCATATCATTAAAGCCATTACCATGTAATGGAGCCAGAATCAGGGACCCCTCCCCATCACCACTTTATTTCCTCATTTATCCCTCCTCCCTGCCTCCAATCCTAGAGGAAGGGAGGTGTCACAGGGCATGATCACATCACCATCTTTTCCTCTAAAGAAACTGTGGGCCACAGTCTTAAGCCTGTGCTGATTGGGAAAGAACAGGCAAGTCTTAAATATTGAGAATGCATTAATAAACTGAAGTGACAGAGAGTTATGGAATCTCTTTTAAGGGACTATTAGAGGAAATAGAGTTGAAAGCAGTGATAAGAAAAACAAAACTTCATCCAATTTACTTCTGAATGCATTTAGACTCTTAAACAACTTGGTGACACAATTAAGACACATCTATAGTAAAATTTCTGGTAGTGAAAGTGCCATAGTGAAAACTTGGAGGAAGTATTTTTAAATTTCATAGTCAGGAAAGCCTCGAAGGAGAAAAACTGTGAGCCAAGACATTTGAACGTAGTGAGGAAGTAAAACATGCAAACATCTGGGAAAAGAACATTCCTGGTAAAAGAATTAAAAAAAAATATTCTGGCTCTTGGTTGACCGGTTGATTGAATTATATCATATTTGTACCTGTGATGGAAGTTCCATATGGGTGATGCCTGTGTCTTGACACTGTAATGTGGAAATGAGGTTTTGTGAACAATTGGTACATTGTAGACATTCATAAGCAATGAGCAGTAAAAATTTTGATAAAAATCAGAAACCAAATTTACTCAAAATTTAATAGACTACTCACCATATAAATACTGCTGGCACGTATATTTGCAAGAAATTAGTTTTTACAGAATATAGCAAAGAATTAGAGATATATTAATATTCTCAATATAAAATGACATTTCATTTAAAGTTTCATATGATTAATTTTATTCTAATGCATTTAATAGTCATAGCATATGTGATTTTTAAATATTTACAATTATAATATTAATTTAATGGAATATTTTGAAGTTATTAAAATCATGTATTTGAAGAATATGGATTAGGAAATATATATATTGGAAAATTAAGACAGAAAAATATAAATGAAGAAAGGAGAATGAAAAACATGTTATCATTACCTCTAGAGTCTGCGAACTTGGAAATTTCATATTTTTTTAAATTTCAATACTTTTCAAGTTTACTACAATGAATTCGTATTACTTTTATAATTGGGGGAGAAGCACAATATGTGTGTGTGTGTGTGAGAGTGTGTGTGTACCTATATATATATATAGGTACACACATGCACACATTCCCAATTCCATTAATTATTCACACACAATCTTTTAATTCTTTGGCAAAACTAAGTATGTTCAAGAAATACAGCAGCTAGCTAATAGTAAACTGTAATTTTGTGCTTCCTTATGTTAAAGATTTGTATTACCACACTTAAGATTTCCCTTTAAGTTTCTTAAACTTGATTTACAAGGAGTTATTCAGAATTTACAAACTAATTTTGTAAATTCTACACAGTGCTAACTGTAAATCAATAACTCTAATCTTAAACGAAGTAGAAACAGGTTGTTTTAACTCTCTGCTTTGTCCTTGGGAATGCAGAAACTAAAAATCCCATCAAATCTGCCCTGAAGCCTTCTAAACTTGCTTTTATTTTTGGTTCCTATTTTATCATTTGCTAGTCTCCATGGTATAGAACACAACTGTCAAAGTAAGAGCTTATATTTCAGACCAGTCATTTGCCTCATCATAAAATGCATTTACAGGAATCAAATGCAAGATGAAAAAAAAATTAGGACATATCTTAATTTTCTGGAAAGCAACAAAATTCATTTATAAGCTACTTGTACACTAAGGTAATATCTATAACAAAACTTAATGGACTGAAGTACTATTCTCCTTAAAGGTCCATTTTTAAATCAGAGGAAAGCATAGCTAGCAGCAAATGTCTTCTTAAACAACAAGTGTGCAAATGCAAAAGGCAGAAGCCTCTAGGGCCATGTTAATTATCTCAGGGTCACAGGCATTAAGAACACTGTCTGGCAGTTTCTAAGGCAGTCATATGGCAGTGCCAGCACACAAGCATCCCCAAGGTCTTGCAGTTACAGCACTGTCATATTTCAAATGACAGGTAATACTTATGAACACTCCGACACTAACCTCCTCAATTATAGTCAATGTCAAGGTTTTACACCTGGAGGAACTACTAATTTCTAACATATATATTGCCTGACAAAAAGTACTTTATAAAAATAAGTGTTTAAAACCTATTGCAAGATGCTAAAGAAATCTTTGGAATGTTCACACCAAGATTCTTTGGGTGTTCTTCTTCTTGGGGGGAAAAACACATACATTTTCTTTCATAAGGAAGATAATTTTTGTAGCATTTATACAGCGAGAAAGCCTCAAAGCAGTTTGATGGGTCTGGATTCCATTCTCCTTGCCTATAGTGACAGTTTATCACAAGATATTTCAAGCTAGATTTAATTCATTTCCAACATACTCATATTAATCATATTACATTAGAAATGTGTACTTATGTAGACATGGTGTTATTTCATCAAACTACATTTCTTCCTACTTTTTACTAAGATGACATTTTTCTATCTTTCAGCTTGCTTGTGAATATTTGCAACTGATGTGCTCGCTCTGTTAAGACCTCCTCTTTCTAGTTTTTCTTTTATTTGTAAGCCTCCTAATAAGACCACAGAGAGCCACTCAGATGTCAGTGTGTGTTCCTAGTAATCTTCACATGGTGCAACCTTTGACAAGAAACCCGAAATCTCACTTAGGATCAAGCTTAAACCTCCAAATTGTTAAAAATTAAAGCAATATGTCTACGAGATTAAGTTCTAGGGGAAACTTTAGAGTTCCTGAATGGAGACTGTTAAGGGAAGCAGCTGGGCTTCTATGGGGCAGGAAGGCTGAACTATGAAAAACCTTTCCAAGCTTTGGATGAGCAGCTTTTCTACTAGACATTTTACATCTTCAAAAGAAAGTTCTCAACTATGGGTTCATAGACCATTGGTAGTCTCCAAATGGGGGCAGTGTGAAATTGCATGCAAATTTTGTTTTTAGATACACACGCATATTTTTCTGGGGAGAGTATATGATATTCATCTACTTCTTAAAAGAATCTCTAACCCCGAAACTTAAATTATTAGAACATGTAATCTATGGGACTTTATTCCCCAAGAATACCCATTTATAAATGGAAAACATAGAAACAGACAGAAGTGAGAGACTCATTTAAGACTCAACTAAGAGTTTTAATTTAATTTGCAAATAAGAGAATATTGATTTTTTTCCCAAATTTTGTCTGACCAAAAAAAAAAGACATTGAGAGTTGAAGTAGTTAAGTATTATACTCATTTAGATTCTGAATATGTGCTTATATGATTTATTTTATGAATAAAATAATTATTTTATTTATTTTATGATTTATTTATGATGATTTATTTTATGAATTTAATACTATTAGGAAATAAACATTCCTTTAGTAATTTAGAAGACATTCTAACTGTTTCAAATGTATAAAAAATGCTTAGATTATAGGGAAAATGAACTTCTGAGGTAAAATTTTCATGAAAATCTTTAATATTTACTTGTAAATGCATTTAAAATTTCTGAAACCTGGGTTTAAATTAATGTACCTCATACAGTTACCTCTGGTCATGAGAATAATACAAAATTAGCTTCCAATTCCAGTTCTGTCATGGACATGTTAGAAATCTTAATCCTTACTTTGTCAAATGTGTAACAATTATTCTTAGGAATGGATTTAAAATTTTTCATATTTTAAAGTGAGTAAAAATATAGAATAGGGACATGATTAAATCATAACAGTGTCTGCTATTTTGGGTGTAAGTATTTCTAATTTGTGATAGATGTTTCAGACCAACTTCCCCTCAGAGTAAAAGATGCTTCTCAAATTGTTTTGTTTTGTTGAAGCAGAAGAAATCGGTGACTCAAACACATCAAGAAAGAGGAGGAGGATCACCTCGCCTTGTTTACTTTTGAGCGGCATAGGAAACCTTTCACTCTGTTAAGTGATAGCTGCTCTCCTTGCCGCTATGGAGCAGCTCACGTCTAGATTGCAAAGTTTCTGAAGGTTAACTTCAGCTTCTGGCTAAAATGCCCTTGTTTGAATTGACTTGCACTGCCTTCTTACAGGTAAATAATTCCAGATACAGTTTTAGGTCAGTTCCATCTAGATACAAGATAAAGGGCTTAAAAACTAATAAATAGAAGCCACTTTACTTTAGCTAGGTGTTCAAAATAAATGCCTGCTCTGACCTGAAAACTTAAAAAAACAACCATTTGCCATTTCAAGGTATTGCACATGAGCCTTGGTCACTGCCAAAAATATGAAATTCTAAGTAAGGAAAGCCAAGTACTCCCTACGAGTGTTTTGTCTGTTCCATACTCCTTTTTTATTTTAGAGTAGAAAATACACTATATTAAGAATAACTTTCAGCAGCATATATCTTCTATTTATGGGATAAAGAGAGAAATTGTGAAGCCAAAGAATTTGGGGAAGAGCATATTAAATGTTCAAATTATCTTAATTTGAAATTAAAATTGTGTCAACAGGGTTATCAGAGCTAAATTTTTATTGTCATTTAAGCGTCTGGTCACACAGCCTTTTCAACTGAACTGATTATATTATATAATAAAACCACACATTGTTTTTTCCTTAACCATCCTGATTTGGTAGAGAGTTCGTGGGGAGATGTGTTTGCAGTTGAAACTGGGATGCAATTTTGGATTTCATACAGTATTTTCCACCTGTTCTACTTCAGATCTGGAAACATACAAAAAGTTACTGATGTGTAACTTCACTTTTCATCCATTGGCACTAATTTTATTTTTTTTTATTAGATATATTTGCACCTGCTGTAATCAAAAGCAACAGATATTAAATGAACAAATGAAGATGTGTTTCACAGAGGAATGGAGTGTGTGTGTGTGAGCATGTGTGTGTGTATGGGTAGTGCAAAATGTTAACATTTTTTCCAAGGGTGGCACTGGAAGAAATACATAGACAAACGCAAACCCTCTAAATCCATCCACTCATCCTTCACTGAAACAAATGGCAGAGATAATGCTGATGTGTCGAGGTTCCTATTGAGATCGTTGCCATATGAGGAGGATCCTGTAAGCTAGGGATGGGATCCCTAGCTGAAGGAAAGGCTGAAGGCCGAATTAAGCCTGCAGAAACTGTCAGGCAGGCTCAGGAGTTTTCAAAATAACCCACTGGAATCTCTTTAGATGTGCTACCCAGTGCACCACAGTTGGCTCCAGCCTCACCCATTGCTTGAGTTGCCTTGTACCTGAAGATATTGGAGTTTGGTACCTCTGTTAGGCAGTCTTTTCCCCTTACTTTAAACCAGAAGATGGTTTTTCATCTTAAACAGGAAGACAGTGTTTTCCCAGTGGGTCAGCAATTTGAACTTTCTGGGTACACTTCCTAGTCTCCTGCCCACTTGTAGCCAAATATTTATCTCTTGTCCATTCTTCAAAAATGTCACTGACCTCCAAATTACATGAGACTATGCCTAGAGGTGTGTATTTTCTCATCAACAGTGCCTGGAACTTTACGACCCCATTCAATATGCAGAATCAAATTTTTTGTCAGTAAAGAAAAGTTTTCTTCCATTGTTAATTTAATAATTCATTTGTTAGAATAGCAAAAGGGAGATAGAATCAAGGTAGAGAGACGGTAAACACAGACTTGGATTTTCCCCTAATAAGCTTTTCAGATTCTCTATTTTCTCCATTAAAAGAAATACTTCTAGTGTTTTCTATTAAAATATTGTTTTTTGAAATCTTACACACTTAACATTTACAACTCCTTCCTTTATGCATTTGAAGGTGCTTCATGACTGAGTTTGGAAATCTATAGTTACAAAGCATTTAGAAGGTTTCCACAATAACAGCAGCAGTTGCCAAAACTGTGCACTTTAAACGCTTCTTTTCATTCCATACACACCGTGACCCTGTGGGGGACCTGTTACTATCTCTTTCTGACTGATGAAGAAATAAAATCAGAGGGATCATGTAACTTGGTGAAGATCACATTGTGAGAATATGGTAGAGCTGAAGTTGGTACATTTAAAGGTGGTTCTCTCCACCACCCAGCGTCCTGTCTCATCATTCAACAGCTTTTCAGTGGGTAGTGCTGGCCAAGCTTACCCATCACTGACACAAAATACATGCACATAAGGACCTTTTTCATATGCCTGCTGCTCAGCTTGACCTTAAAACCCTCATCACAACCCGGAGTTGAGTGCTACCCTCTGCTGGAAATACTCTAACACCATTTTAAAAGCAAACCACTAGATTATAGTGTGAATATCCGGAATCAAAAGCAATCATTCTTACCAGCTGAAGTGAAAAAAAATGGAATTCAATTCAAATTCAGTTTTTGAAATGCAGCGTTTTAGTTATTTAACTTGAATCATCTCAAAAGGTAGCAGATGCTTTTAGACACTCATTTTCTCTCATTCTCGTACCTAATAAACATTTTTATACATGAAATGCTATTTGCATGCCTGCGCGGGTGGCAGTGCCATGCTCAGACTCATCTCTCTTACTGTTGTGTATCACTCAGAATCGCAGCAACTCGATTAGATTTTGATTCTCTGAAATGTATATGCTGCTCTGACAACGGAAAGCTGCTACTACCCTCGCTAGAGTGTACGTCGTTCTGTCAACTTGTCTTCAGCGTATTAAAAAGAAAAACCACAAAAAATATTATTACTGCTCTTTTTCACTCATATCTTGTTCTCCTACACTATGAAAGAAAATGGCCTCGATTTTTAAAATGTTTATGCCTTTTTCACTATAATACACACAATATTTTGAGAAAAAGTGAAAAATTTTACCCATAAACCATTTAGTTCTTCTTATCCCCTCTTACCTGTGACTCCTAATGAAATTTACAATCAGGAAATACAATGATTTTGCATTTTCTTTTTAAGAGGTCACTCATCTATTGGGTAGCTTCTGTTTCAAGTTACTATACAAAAGTAACCACTTTGGCCTTTTTGCATTTGAGTAGCCCACTCCGTGGTGCTGCTTAGTTAATTTAGTTGTCTTCTTTTTGTCTTTTTTTTTTTTTTTTTTTTTGCTACTTTTCTATTACTTGAGCTTTTGTCTTTCTACAAAGCAGATTTTTATAACCATACATGGACAGTCGTCATAGAGTACTTGATGAGTCCGAATTTTAATACAGATTGGTCCAGTTTAACAGTATTTCATTATATAAATATATGTATACACTTATTATTTATAAATGTAATTATAAAAATTAGATCTATGTATCTTATACAGTAGTGTGTGGTTTACAAAAATCTTTAACTTCATTAGGTTATGTGACAGAGACAGCTGGTATCATTATCCTCTTGTTTGTATAGGGAAAGAAAGAGAAGACTGTAGTAGTTTATGAGTATCACCCAAGGTGGTGGAAGCAAGTGTTTTCTGACATTAAACAATCTTTCCACTGCTGTCTCAGAGTCCCACAGAATTTTATAGTCTCTAAGCTTTATGTTACCTTTGCAACATAAACCTCACATACCTAACATTTTATTACCAACCCCTGTCAATGAACTGGCTAAAAGAAATTATATTTACAAGAAATAGAAAGGGATATGGAACCCAAACAAACATCTAAGAAACCTGAGTTATGTTCCTCAATAAAGTTGTAATATCAGAAAGTGCCATATTCTGTCCAGACTAGCTTCATCTCCTGTTGGATCACATTCCTTATCTTGCATTCTAACAAGAAACTTTTCATTTTTTATCACTGATGTCAAGAAATAGACACATTTGTTATAAACTTATTTTAGCGTATGATGACTAGTATGTCATTCAGCATCTCCACATGATAAAGTCTAAAGTATTTCTAGAATTTCATGCCAGAAAATACTAAGAAATTGGTGAGCTTTTTGCTCTCTGATAATAAAAGCTCTATAGGCAATGCTGTTTCTTCTTTTCCTGTCAGGGCCCACAGGAAGCCCCAAATCAGATAAGTTTCTCCATCACAAAAATGATATTAAGTTTATGATAGACATACTTTCTTCTTTTTCCATTAGTTGCTTATCTCTTATTGGATGAATGCTATTTATATAAAGACACCCCAAATAATTTTCAGAAACAATGAGGTATGCATTTAAATCTGAGTAGTTATCATCAAGGGAAGTCTAATATACTTGAAATTTTTATTTCTTATGTTTTGTATACACATTATTTACTCAATACATACAACTTCATGAGTTGAGTGCTGATTTGGAATGCTTCTTAAAGTTGGAAAACTTTAACATTTGCATTTAATAATACAATTTGTAATAATTAATTTGTAATTAATGATTTACAAAAAATAAAAATATTTAATACAGATATTCAGTATTTGTATTCTATATCTCCCTAGTGTCCAGATTGGTATCTTGTACGTGGAAAGAATTCAAAACAATAGCCTGCTGATTATTTTATTGTTCTCTTTACAAGATCCATTTATAAGCTGGTAGTAAAATATTCTATACTTGTTTCTAAACAGGAGCAAGTTTATCATATTATTGTTAGCCTTCTTAAATGCTTCAACTTACAAAGATCATAGAGGTTTTTTTTCTAAAGAGTTAAATGTTATTTATTTAGGTCTGAAAAATATTGACAGGACAAAACATCATACTGGAAAATTTTCAGATAAAAAAGTGGCTTAAGTCCAAAGATCTAACCATCAACCAACCAACAAAAACAAAAACAAAAGAAAAAAGTCTCACAAACCTCCTATCAGTCCAAACAACCAACTCTAGGTAATTCGAGGTCTGCTATGGTCTGAATGCTTGTGTACCCCCCAAAATTTGGATGTTGAAATCCTAGTGACCAATGTGATGGTGTGGTCTTTGGGAGGTGATTAGATCATAAAGTGGAGCCCTCACCAATGGGATTAATGCTCTCATAAAAGAGATCCCATAGAGCTCCCTAGTCCCTTCCACCATGTGAGTATACAAGAAGTCTGCAGACTGGAAGAGGGCTCTCTATTGACCATGCTGGCACCCTGATTTCAGACTTCCAGCCTCCAGAACTGTGAGAAATAAATTCTGCTGTTTCTAAGCTACCTACACTGTGGTATTCTGTTACAGCAGTCTGAAGGAACTAAGACAAGGTCCTTAAAAGATATAAATTTGAGAGCTCTCCTAGAGCAGATATAGAGTCACACTCATCTTTTTATCCCCAGGGTCTAGTAGACTTGGACCCAAGGTAGGCGCCCCACAAATTCTGAATGGATCATTTAAGATGATGCTAGTGGAATATGTGCTTTGAGCTGCTTTTGCCTAGTAAGACTGATTTCTGCTGACCCATCAATATATTCCCAGGCAATCTCCCTTGGCCAAAGCATGCCTTTGAGAGTTGGCAGGCTAGGACTTGGTGTTTAGTCTCTGGCCAGAAACAGAATGAAAAGTAACTGAATGGCAAAGGGTATTAATCTCTTGACCCTGGACTTATTAACTCTATGCTTTAACTAACTGAGTTAACCAGCCATGGTTATAGGGAGCAGCAACGTTCGTAACCTCTAATTACACCATTCTTTCTAACTGTCCAAATGTTATGGACTTGGATGAGAGGCACATTTGAAAAGACATTAATGGCATAGCATATGTTACATTGTAGTTTTGTTATCTGAGCCAAAATTAGAACCCATTTTTCAGATAATTATCCAATGCTCTATTCTCTGAAATCAAGTAGTCTATTAAGGTCCTTAAAATTTCTCTATCAGAACCTATAGCCCCCCAAATCCAGGAGCATTCTATTAATAGTTACAAGGTATTTATTAGTATCCTTATAATATCCAAGTTCTTCAAATGCAACACTTATTTTGCAGTCTATGGATTTTACTGCATTGAATCTATCCATTAGAAAACAATGAGCAAATACCTGTGAGCAAGGTTCCACATACCACCACATACTTCCACATACCACCTGAGATACAAATTATGACAAATATCAATAGTTGTTGCTTGCAAGGAATTTACAACCTAATCTAAAAAATGAGGTGTACCTACAGAAATATAAGTACTTCCCCCTCCCCCAAACACACCTATTAAAGAGCAATGCAACATGCAAGAAGGCACAGAAGGCAGTTTTGCAGGCAAGAAGGGCTGAATTCTGAGGTTTGCAAATGAAAATAAGATTATATGGAAAAGACTTGGCAGTTTTATTTGTCTACAAGTTCAATATGAAACACTTGAGGGGCAAGACTGAGACCAATGAATTCTTTATTATAGCACTCACATTGATTTTTAATGATTCCTACTATAGTGCTGTCCCTAATACCTTGTGAGCTATTTGACGGTCAGAGCTGGAGCCTTTTTTATCTTTGTGTACCCAAGACATAGCATAGTACTGTGTATTTTGTTAGTTCACAACAAATTTGTTCATTTGAGTATTTATTGAACATGAATACTTTGCACCAGCCACTGGGAATACAGGGTTTAACTAAAGAGACATGGTCCCTGCTTAATGAGTTTACAGTCCTGTGAAGGAAAAAAAGAATGGATGAAGGAATAAATGAATATACTGGGCATGTCCAATGAACAGCACACTGCTTCCCAACTCTTTCTTCTTTGATCATAAATTTCTTTTCACTTGCTGGAGATTCTGATACATCATCTTCCCACTGATTTTTAAGAAAATGCAGGAAAGTTTGTCTCCTGCTCTTCTGTTTTATCTACCAACCAAGAAAATTCTGCCAAGTTTTATGTTCTATAGTCAGTATTTTGAAAAATTGATAGTGTTTTTCCCCCAAAGACAAAATGTATTATAATAATGAATATGTTTTGCAAACCGCATTGCCCACAGGTGCTAATATCTTTGCTGCTGGCCAGGCAGCCCTGGCCAGGAGCCCCAGAGGCAGAGGCCATGTGTAGAGAGTGAGAATGAGAAACAAGGGAAGAGAAACCAGGGCCCACTCTAATGGATTATAAATGCAGGTAGTTTGGTTATTCACCCTAAGGGCTGAAAAATCTTTGGAGGTCTGTGAACTGGGAAGTGGCAGCATCAGAGTGATATTTTTGAGATAATAATCCAGCAGTTACACATACAGTCTATGTTGTTACAGATAAACTTAAAACAAGGAAGGCCAGTTAGGACACTACTGCAATTGTTCAGGAACAAACTTTCAATTGCATAAACAATGATGGTTCCAGAGGTACTAGAAATATACTGAGGGGTTTAGCCTGGGGCTGGGTAGAATGGTAGTGCCACAAAGGAAATCAGGTCCATCAGGAAAAGGAACCAATTTGGAATTAGGAGAGAATAAGTGAATCTAGACAATGACTTATTTTTAAGTATGATTAAATGCATCACATGGAGTTCTATGATTAAAGCACTGAAGATAGATCAGCTTGAAATTCACAGACGTAAAGATTAAGCATTCTTTTCGTGTTAAGAAAATTCTTCACAAATCTTATTATAAACAGTAACATTAGTGTTGAACAACTGAGAAGTAACTTCTGGCTTTTCCTTGAAATTAGCAAGAGCCAAGACCTACCAATCCTTCATATATTATACAGTAATCTAAATCAGAACTTTGGAAATTTGGTAAGATTAGTGCCGGGCCCTATGGCAGAACGAGGTTCCTGAATGCTAAGTACTGTGCATGTCCCAATGGAGTATATGAATTTCCAACATTCATTCATTCATCCATTCACTCATCTATGTGAACTGACTGCTTATTATGTATAATATACTCTGATGGACTCTAGGATTCAGTCAAGAAACAGGAGAGAACTGGTCCCTGCTCTCGTGGAGGTCACATATTTCCTGGACTGAAAAACAAGCTCCTTTGTTTTTCCCAATGGTGTACCCTTAAAGGTTCTCCCTACAGATGTCTTAGGTTGACACTGAGGAAGTTATCAGGCATGTAAATTTTGGAGACAACTAATAAAAGCCACATAACCAACAAACATTATAAATATACTGAGTAATATTTGATGCTGCAGAATGGACTCTACCTCCTTCCATCTATAGATTCAGGGAGCCCAGGTTAATGTCATTTTTAAGTAGGATGTAGTTATGCTCTGCAACTGCTTCCATAGTTCCACAGGGGAAACAGAAGGGGAGAAGGAGCTGAAAATAAGTGAAGTGAAATTAGATCATTGATAAGCTCGTAACTTAAGTTCATACCATTTGGCCAGTTTTCTAATGGCTCTAACTTAATGATTCAATTAGTTTCCTGGGAACAAGAACGAGTGCATGTTCAATGTTCTGTATCATATTAGTGATGAGAATCTGCCAAAGCCATGTCTAGCTGAAGCTTATGAGCAATGAAACCAAAAAATACTTTGTATTGTTGTAGTTCCACTATGAGTAGATAGATGAATACACAGTGGTTGACAATAAGTAAAAATGAGTACACAGAATTGTTTTCTCAATTATTTTCCTAGTGGATCATAATTGTCTTAGTCATTCATTTGACACACTGAACATCTACCACATGCAAGGCAAATGCTGTGCTCAGTAGTATAAATGGAAAAAAGATGGCCTGTGGGAAGTTTTACATCAACACCCTGAGAGGCAACCTGATGCAGTTCAATAAATAGCAGTGTAGGCCACATAATTTATGTGAATATTAAAGATATAAATCACAGTAGCAGAAGTGATGTAATATTATGCCATACAGTAATCATCTGCAATGATGGAGATTATGTTGGTTCCTTAGTTAAACTATGATATTTCACAAAATATAAAAGGAAATCAGGAGATTGCCTCCTTCCAGAAGATGAATAGGCAGAAAAATGTTAAATGCTTTGGTGTGAAAGCTTGTCAAAAGAGATGAACCTCCATGAAGATTCCTAAGTTTCAGTGGCCCACCTTTATGCAGCCATTTTCCTATGTAAGGCTAACTATACCAATGGGTATAAAACACTGGTACATCGTCTGTAATGCTCTGTAAATTTGTCATGTTCTTTTGGAGTGTCCTGGCTCTTAAATGTGAGGAATTATTTCTCTCATATACAGAGAAGGCCACACAGAAGTGTGACACCTTTCACTTTTTATAAATTGAATGCTATGAAATATATGGTAGTAAAAATGTACCCCAGTTGATAAATTACTTTCATAGTCATTAAGGTATGTGTGTACTTAATGAGCTGGGGGGTAACCAGAATTAAGTTTACTTAATTCTTCATTTTCAATAGGTCATCAACCAATAAGTACTTTACATCTGTTTATGAACATCCTGTTATATTTCCCATGTCTGAAAACAAGAAGAAAGTACTTCAGCCATTTATAAACATTTCTAGTGTAATTCAAAAATTAAGAACTTAAACCTTTGGACAGATACAGTAATAAAATTCCTAGGCCACATCCTATTACTTTTTGTATTTCACTCATGAAAAGTGGCCTGGGACCTGTCAGTGTGCCTGCTTCTAGAGGTATCTGAAAAAGCCTAGTAAAATTACAAATATACAAACCTTTGTAAAGGCATGCCTGGTTCACCTTGTGTGTGTATTTGATGGATGCTTTATATACTAATTTTGACAGTGATGTAAGAGCCGTGAACATGGAGGAGTCCTCCCTGTACATCTTTACTGCAAATGGAAATACTGCTACTAAAAGACAAGCTTGAGTCAGTATTTAGAATGATTGATAATTTTGAATATAAACATGGAGACCTCTTACCCAGAAGGTGGCATGACTGCGCTGGATGCTGATATCATTTTTGACAGGTTTTATGAGACCCTAAACAAGTGAGGGATGGTGTTGCAGGACCACCTTTCATATACTTGCCACTCTGATTTCCTACAGTAATGAACTTCAGCAGCTCTGCTTGGTAGCCAAGGCCATGAAACCTAAGGAATGCACATGTGTCTCAAAAACCACCCAGGGAAGACAGAAGGGGCTGGCTAATATGCTAACCTGATTTTTCTTTTCTTTATTCTGAAGCAGAGAAGAGAATAGAAAACTGCTTTAGTGCCAAAAAATAGCAGTTGGAAATACTATTTAGTGATAATTGGACATTACCCAAGGTGGGAAAAAAAAAGAACGTTAAAAGATAAAATTATTCTGGGAAGAGACTGTTGTATTTCTGTTCTTAGTTTGAGTCTTGTTTCAGGGCTTGGAAATCATCTCATTTAGGTGAGAGTATTTTCAGGAAAACATATAATACCAATCATATAAAAATAGGCCTGCTAACTCCTGAGAACTTTGGGGGATAAACTAGGACACACTGTCAACAAAATAAGGTTCCAGGAAGGAGGATTCCTTGTATGCAAACAAGTGCATGACCTTCCCCTCTTCCTGCTGACATCCACGCTGTGCCAGAATTGGTTGGACAGATTCAAATCCCTGGTCTGCCACTTAGTGAGTAACCTTGGGCAAGTTACCTGCATCCACCTTGCAGGAGGGTTTTGAGAATTAGCAACAGAATACATTAACTATTTAGTGTGATGCTCACAATGAAACAGTTACTAAGTGGCTGGCTATTTTACTTAGTTCAATCCCACCAAGTCACAAATCAGTTCCATAGGATATAGGGTGTAAGTTATGTTTCTATGTAAATTAAGGTAAGTTATTCAAAATCATTAAGTTTTTATTCCTGCCATATCCATTCTATGGGCTAAGTGGTTATGATTCTCCAACTAGAAGACTCTGTGCAAGAAACATAACTGCCTTATGATTCATATAACTATTCATACAATAGCTATTTGACTTTTCCATATCAAAGGTAGCATTTAATTATTGAAAAACAAAAGTCTAATGACACTAAAAAAATCTACTTTAATGAAATTTCTTTAATTTCTATATATTTTTTTAAAAATAAGCACATTTCAGGAAGACAAAAGGAAACCTCAGCGATAACCACTTTTAATGATATCTTAGAAACCACTGTTAGTATTGTGGGCTTAATCCACATAGACTCTCATACAAAACTAGAATCTTAGTGCATATAGTTTTGTAACTTGATTTTTGTTCCACTTAGCAATATACCTTTCCTGGCCAAAAGATATCTTTCTGTCACATTGTTTTAATAGGCCACAGAATATTCTACTATACAGATACACCATGTTCTATTATTAAAGTCCTTATATTGTTAGATATATAAATAATTTATCCAAGAATGAATGTTCTATGAAGATGAGATCAATGCTTGTTTTATTCACTAGTGTATGTCTAGCTTTCTAGCACCATGCCTACCATAAAGAAGCAGTTATTGTTGGTTAATGTTTTTAAAAAGCTTTGCAATTCTATTCATTCAGAAAGTAGTCATATAATACTGCTACAGGCCTAAAATCATGCTAGAGTCTGGAAGAGCAATGAACAATAATAAGTATACAGAATATTTACTAAAATGTTATAGATATTTATGATCTGCTCTTATAATTGAATATTTTTACCCTAATAGACAATTAGCAAGCTCTTACTATTAATATACCGCAGACCCTATATTAGGCATTGGGGATAAAGGAGTCAACAAAAGCTGTCCTTCTCTAGTGGGGAGACAGGTATTAAACAAAGAATTCTAAATGAGATTGGTGACTTTAAAACAAGAGCAAGGAGTACATATATACAGGGAGCTTACTGAGCCGAAAAAAAGCAAGCTCAAGAAGTGTTCCCTAAGAACGCACATTTTAGCCTGAGGTTTCAAGAATGAGTCGAAGTTGTCTAGGTAAAGATGGTAGATATGAATAATCCAGGCAGTGGGGAAAATGGCTACAGTGATGAAGACTTAAGAGACTAGTCAACAACGAAGGAACAGAAGACAACCTAGGATGACTGAAGCATAGGGAACACAACGAAGAGTGGTAGAACGTGAAGATGGGAGGTAAGAAGCTCCCACAGGACTTTGTAAGACACGTCTAATATCTCAGACATCATCTTTATGATACTAAAAATCAATAAAGGGTGAAGATACATTGCAAGGTGCAAGAGTAGAGAAGCAGGCAACTAATTACGAGGATGCTATTACAGTGACCTAGGTGAAAAATGTCATCAATAGAGACAGAAAGAAGTAGAAAGACCCCCGAGATACTTATATGGTAGAATTGAGAGTTCTGGTTGTGGGTGGTCCATTTCACCTTGTGGCTTGCTTTAATTTCAACTGCTATCTCATATGAAAATTGATTTTTTATTAAAGTTGTGCTATAAGAGGGTTTGTTTCATTTTTGTATACTTGGATGTGGTGGAAACTGGTTTCCCCCTATCCATTTTCCTCTCCTTTATTATTATTAGGACCCTTGATTTTCAGCTAGGCACATAGCCACTGGGAAAAAAGGCCTACCAGCCTACCTAGCAGCAAACTGTGGCCATGTGACTAACATCTGGCTTATAGGATAGGAACAGAAGTGTAATGTGTGGCTTCTGAGAAGTATTAGTAAAGGGAGGGGGTGTGACCGGTGTGACCCTCACCTGCTTTCTTCCAACTGACAAATGTGTGTGTAGTGGCTGAAGCTCAATCAATGATCTTGACCTAGAATCAAAGCCATGTGAGACATGCCACTTCACAAGACAGAGCATCACACCAACGCCTGTCTTCCTGCCTACCTCTGGACTTCAGTAAGTAAAATTTCTATTCTGGTGAATTTATTGTTATTTGGTTTCCTGTCCTATGCAGCAGTACCTAGTCCTAAATGTTACTGACATTGGGCGGGGGGTGGGAGAGAGCTATTAATTTTATAATCATCATTTATGGCTAAATTTCCTGAAATGGGAGCTATATGTTTATGTCTTTTGTGGTTTCCAATATAAATTCAATGAGCTTCTTTAATTGACTATAAGGGGATTTTGTGGACAAATTAGAGTCACTGTTTTAACTTCCAGGGGCTGTCATAACAAATAAGCACAAATTGGGTGTCTTAAAACGGAATTTATTCTCTCATACTTCTGGAGACAAGAAATCTGAATATCAAGGTGTTGGCGGGGTTGTTTCTTCCTGGGAGATCCGAGTGAGAACTTGTTCCATGCCTCTCTCCTAGCTTCTGTTGGTGGCCAGAAATCCCTGACTTTTCTTGGCCTGAAGAACCACCCTTCTATGTCTGTTTCCATCTTCACATGGTCTTCTCCCACATATCACATGTGATATGACATCATATGTCTGTGTCTTCACATGGCTTCTTATAAGGACACGAGTCATTGGACTTTGGGTCCACCCTAACCTAGTCTGACCTCATTTTAACTTGATTACATCTGCAAAGGGTCTCTCTCCAATTAAGGTCACATTGACAAGTACTGGATGTTAGGATTTCAATGTGTCTTTTGCGGGGGCACAACCCATAACACTTGCTATATTTAAAAAAATATATATATATATATATATATATACACATATATATAATATAAACTCTTAATACTTTACATTCTTTAAATTTTTTTTAAAATTTCCAAATGCATGTGATATATAGCTAAAGTTGGATTTCGTGGAAAAGGTCTAACTAAACCTATGTACTTGTTATATTTTCTATGAAAAAAAATTACAAACTTAATATTTTAAAGTTCCTGGCATCTGTTAATTATTTCAATTGATTTTAACTGAAATTATACTTTTATTAAGTCCTCTTGATAAAACTTTGGGAAAAAAGTTGAACGTATAAGCAAGTTTTCATTTTTTCCTAAAAATTCCTGAAATGCCACACAAATATTTCTAAATTAGACTTGCATTTTAATAAGTACTAAATGTATATTTAGTGAATGATAGAATCAGTGACAAATAGTATAATTTGTTCTTATTAAAATGTATAATACATGTTATAATCTTTGCTTCTGCTTAACTGAAAATGTTAAAGGAATTTTTTTCAGGTGAATATTATACTATTCAGAATATCAGTTTTTTTCCCCAAAATTGTAGATGAGTTCCACCCTCACAAAAAAAAAGAAGACTATCAACAAAGTTAATCAACCAAAACTACTGTCAACAAAATTAAAAACTAAACTTAACTGTATGATTTATGATAGGTCTTTTAAAAGTTATCATTTGACATACGGTATTGGGATAATTTTTTAAGAGCTTTTAACCCTTATAAAACTTTTAATAAAGTTTTACCAAATATTTGACAAAATTAATACCTTAAATAGTAATATAAATAAGCTTTTCTTCAAAAGAAGTTGGCCATTCTATTTAACTAGCCAAATTAGAGTTTAACATATCTCAACCAAAAAAAGTGATAAAACTAATTGACTTATCATTCTTCTGTTTTCTGAAAACACATACTCCTTAATATGATTTCAGTAAGGCAGGAAAAGGCACATTTCTTAGTACCTAAGCTGTGATGACTAGATATACCATAAGTGCTTCCTAAAATTAAACATCTGTATGCTTTATCAGGTCTCAGACAAAGAAGCTAACAAAAATCAATGCTAACGTGTGACGTGAGAATCACCGTTGGAGCAGCAACAGTTTAATGCACTGCTCTAATGGCAGGAGAAGCTTTCCTCTAAAGTTTAAATAGTTTTATTTGGAATATGCTGTGTTCTTTTAAGAGCTTTAAAATGCATGCACACACATACATTGATTAATAGAAAAATTCTGAAAAACTCCCTCAAATATTGTTGTCATGGTTTCATTTCACATAGTAAACAGTGAAGTTGAACGATACCAAAGTGTTAAGTTCACCAAATGGTGTGTTTTAAAGCCTAGTCGCAAAATGTGATAGGATTTTTAAATTGTTTTCTTTGTGCCAAATTATGACCTTTATAAGTCTGTGTTTCCGTGAGATGATATGCAATTGGTTTATTTTGTAATTACAGTGTTCGCTTATTCAACATACTTTTTTTTGAAAAAATCTAATGTACATGATTAATAATATATAAATAAAAACAAAAATCAGTCTTTGAAATCTGAAGGTAGAATTCCTAAGCTCTATAGAATATAAGAGATCCAGGCCCCTAATGGAAGTGAAAAGGCTGGGAAAGAGGAACTGAGGGAGGGAGAATAAATGTGCAAAATGACTTGTATATTTCCTTACTGTAGGTATTATGGATTTTAAGTCTAATTGGAGGAGATTTCAGTGCTCTAAGAACATAAATGGTTAGAGTCAGTATTTGACCCTAATACTGAAGAATAGAGTTGTTGGCTACTTTTATTCTGGCGAGCTACTCTAGTAGTACAGAAATGTTTACTAATCCTGGAAAAAGCAAGTAACTTTAAAATGTGTGCAATACACTGCAATAGAAATCTGCTCTTTTATAACTTACACACATTTAACTTATACCATCTGCACTGTTTCCAAATCATATGTGTCATTCATTCACTTCCAAATAGTTTATATCATTTATTCATTTGTTCAACCTATATTTTAAGAAAACCTTCCATTCTAAGTACTAGGAATACAGGAAACAATCAAAAATTTCTGAAACTCAAAAGGGTTAATTTCTAGTAGACAAAATGGAGCAGTAAAATATATTTAACATCGATGCTAAGTGCTAAAGAAAAGAAATAGCAACATTGGATACGGAATGTGTGTATTGCAAGGGGTTGCACAATTCTCAATATAGTTTCAAGGGAAGGCATCGAGGATGTGAGAAAATAAACCACCCAGGTATCTAGGAGAATGTATCCCAGAGAGAAAGGGTATAATGGGCAAAGATTGAGAGCCAACCTGTCCTGTGAGGAACAGCAAGAAGGGAGAGAATCATAGATGAGGTGAGAAGGCATAGTGTGGACTCCCGCCATTACACACATATGCATGTATGTTTCTCACTATGTAGAGCCTTGTGGGCTACTGTAAAAATGAAATAACTCTACCTAGTAGCACTCTGGTAAATGTCAGAGGTGAGATTTTAACTTATATGTCAGTTTCTTATCCAATTTTCTTAGTATGTGCCACCCAGAGCTGATACAATGCATGAACCTTCAATATCATGGGATTAAGTCCTCAACCCTGCTATGTCTCAAACTTGTGAAGAGGCTTAATCTTAAGGTAGTTCTCAAGACTGATCAAAACCTAAGGAGTGGAAATCCACATAGGTGAGAGGAGGAGATTTAGGAAAACCTCTGCTGCTCCTGAAGAGCTATATACAACCAGGAGAAATGTATATAAGAAGGACCCTTTCTGAAGGGACTAGAAAGTTAAAAAACATTCAGGAATGTGATTCAAATTCTGAGAACTTTTTCCAAATGGAAGACTCAATCAGGAGAGCTATCATAAGAACTGAGCCATCAAACAAGTTGGTACACACAGGATGTACTGGACAAAAGAGATACAAAATGCATCTGTTTTTAAATTTATACAGTGGTTTTATTCCTGAAACATTAAATATATTTCAAAACAATGGAAATTAAAACCAATTTTCTTACACGAAACAGGAAAATAATTTTTAAAACAGGGATCAACAGAATTTCTCTATATGTAGCCGGGTAGTATACTTGAGGCTTTGCAGGGCATATGTGATATGTTCTATCACAACCACTCAATTCTGCTGTTACAGTGTGAAAGCAGCCATGGACAATACTAAATGAATGGGTATGGCTTTGTTCCAAAAAACATTTACAAATACAGGTTATGGGCCAGATTTGGCTTTCAATCTTCTCCTAGAAAGATAGAAAGATAATGGCCATAACACATCAATTATGAAGAAAAAATAGTTTACTAAAATAGTGACTATACAAAATGTTTATTCAGGAATAAATATTTCTGAATTAACTCACAATACCTCAAAAGATATTAGCCACAGTCTGTCCACTGTTTCCTATATAGGGATCTTTGCTTGAGTACACTCAGTATGTTCTAGACAAAGTATGTTCATTAATCTTACTGACATTGTTGTACATTCTTGTTCCTGTTCTTTTTCTAAGGAGTAGTCTTTTACGATGTATCTGATAACCTTCATATTGACTGTAAGAATAGCTTTTTCTGTTTTTCCGTGCTTTTATTTTCCAGGTATGTTACTTTGTTTTAAAAAAATAATAATCCTTAATAAACACATCGGTCCAGAAGGCATAGTCTTACAGAATCTAAACAGTGTAGTCTTTTGGGAGGTTGCTAGGAAGGACAAATATCTGCACTGTATCCTAAGCCTTGTTAGACCACATTCTCTTAGCACCCACCGTGCCTCAGGACCTCTGCTGTACCCATCTTGTGGCCAATTCAGACTTGAAAAAGCAAAATGGAAAAACTTGCAGAAGGATACTGGGTTATGTCAAACCATCAAGCTGAACCACAGGCCAGAGTGCACTAAGGTTTCAAGCACCACTTGAGCTACAAACTTGAATACCATCAAGATTCTCCAACTCTCTTCTCTGCTTATCTAAAGGTTGGTTTTAGTTTTCCTCTCTTTCTACACATTATATATGTATATAATCAATGGAAAACAGACCTGCTGAGAGTGAGCTTTTACATGGGAAGTTGTCCATTGACAAATAACTGAGCCATCAAGAAAATCTCTCAGGCTGTAAAATTTGGGATAATCAGAATTGGTCTCTCTTGACGTGGATGGATCTAGAGAGTGTCATACAGAGTGAAGTAAGTCAGAAAGAGAAAAACAAATATCGTATATTAACACATATATGTGGAACCTAGAAAAATGGTACCGATGAACTGGTTTGCAGGGCAGAAATTGAGACACAGATGTAGAGAACCAACGTATGGACACCAAGGGGGGAAAGTGGCGGGGGTGGGGGGTGATGGTGTCATGAATTTGGAGATTGGGATTGACATGTATACACTGATGTATATAAAATGGATAACTAATAAGAACCTGCTGTATAAAAAATAACATTCAAAAAGAAAAAGAAAAGATCTTTATGTTAAACTGAAAATAGGAAGATTTTTGTTAACCCATACAAAAATTAAAGGTTAAAGGCAACTGAAAAAAAAAAAAATAGAATTGGTCTCTCTTTAGTGCCTCAGTCTGTAAGATTATATTAGAAGCCCACCTTTGGGCCCATAAACTATGGCCAAGAGAAGAGGGCAACATACAATTATGGGACCCCCCCCTCCACGGGCACTCTATGAATAAAAGAAAAATAAGCCAGTTCCTGAAAGAATGAGACGTATGTTATACAGTAAAATCAAGAAATAGTGCAAATCTCAAGAGCCAAGACATTTCAGTAGGAAGTTAAAATCTGGTAGTTCTGAAGTTATAGTACCTATATATTTTTAAAAGGAGGTAATCTCTATCACTCTACACCAAACATTATATAATGTACTTGTTTATAATTTTAAAAGTTGGTAAACAAGTAGGTCATGTGTGGGAACCCAGTGGGAGATGCACAATTTAGTGCCATCTGAGAGCCTTGAACTATCCTGTGCTGAAAGAACATTCTTACTTTATGACACCAGACTTTATCATTCTAGACAAGGTACTGCTAAGCGTAGAATAGACAGCTTGGGTAAAGGCTGCTAAGGGACACACCAAATCATTCCATTAAAATCCACTAGGCAGCAAGATCTCATCGGCAAAACTGGTTTCACTTTTCCTCAGCTGGCCAAGAACTATTTGATGAAAGCTGGTGAATCAATTATTTTACAAACAAAGCCATCGGGTTTCTCCATTTTTATCCTTTGAGATAAGCATTCCTTAAGTTCAGACAGAAAATGGCACCACTTAAAGCTATATTAAGAGAATTCTGTTGCTAAAACAAATGTTTTGAAGCAATGACACAGAACCAAATGGTGATACCAGAGCAAGTTACGGAACAGACTGTAGATGCCGAATGAAGGTCAAGTGCTTTAAGGCTCTTCGATAGTAATGTTCTCTCCGCAAAATATTCCCCAGTGTGCACTTATCCCTTTGGAAGATGTGGCATAATTGACTTTGAGTAAATAAAAATAAAGCTAAATAGTTTTAGACGATATGGCTGTTGTCTAACATTTTACTTATTTGGACTACAGATAGCCAATGGTATCCCTCCATCACTTCCTTTAGTTTTTCTGAAGGGATTAAAGATTAAAAGAAAAATTGTTGGCCAGGTTAAAACCATGTGTTACATAAGACTGAAATAAAATTCTGTATGGGGTTAGTCAAGATCCATTCCTCAACTGTAAATGTACCGATTCTAATCACTGCCCTTTACATTTGGAGGGGTTTAAACTCCCATCCACTAAACATACTCACTGTGTGTGATTAAACTCAAAGGCAGCCAAGAAACATTTTAGCAAATAAAATCAATTTCTTAAGCACTATTTTATCACCATTTTGTTTTGCTTCTTTCTGTTATACAATATTTGGTAAATACATCATTTGGATATGAAACCAATAAGTAAATTTGGCATAAAGATAAAAATCAAGAAATATTATTTATGTTGTTAAAAAGATCCAGATTTTGCATTTAGAAGATTAGCTAATCGATACTGCTGTTGAATTCTCGCATCAATGAATAAATGAGAAAGTATTTTGAGGCTACCGGGTGATAATCTATCTCTTTCATTTATCATTTAAGAAAATTAAAGTATAATAATATAAACACACGTTACTCAACATCAGTCCAGATGTTGTTAATCTTTTCAACATCAGTCCAGATGTTGTTAATCTTTTCATGGCTGTGCTAGTAAATAGCCCTTTATCCTTTAACTAACTCTATCATTCTTTGTATTTTAAAAAAATATAAATTCTAAATATGTATTTTTTAAGTTGCATGAGTCTATCACAAACTGCTAAGATGTTAGGAGTACTAAATGTCCTGACAGTGTAAAGATATATCTAATAAGTTTGACCATAGTCAACTATTAAAGAATTATAATTTCATCTCTATAGCCTGTACAAGTTATTCATCCCAGATTGACAAAAATAGAATTTAAAAAGTACTCTTTATCTAAAAATTTTTGTGGAAGACCAAAGCTGCTTCAGACAATCTCAAATTATATCTGTGATGTGGAGAAAAGGGAACCTGCCTACACTGTTGGTGGGAATGTAAATTGGTACAACCACTGTGGAGAAAAGTATGGAGGCTCCTTAAAAAACTAAAAATAGAGCTAACATATGATCCTGCAACCCCACTCCTAGGCATATATCCGGAGAAAACCATAATTCGAAAAGATACATGCACCCCAGTGTTCACTGCAGCACTATTTACAATAGTCAGGACATGGAAGCCACCTAAATGTCCATCGACAGATGAATAAAGAAGATATGGTACATATATACAACGGAATACTACTCAGTCATAAAAAAGAATGAAATAATGTCATTTGCAGCAACATGGATGGACCTAGGGATTGTCATACTAAGTGAAGCAAGTCAGATAAAGACAAATATCATATGATATTGCTTATATGTGGAATCTTAAAAAAGGGTACAAATGAACTCATCTACAAAACAAATAGAGTTATGTATGTAGAAAACAAACTTATGGTTACTGGAGGGGAGGGGATACGTTGGATGACTGGGATCGAGATAAACACACTACTATATATAAAATAGGTAACTAATAAGACCTACTGTATAGCACAGCGAACTCTACTCAATACTCTGTAATGACCTATATGGGAAAAGAATCTAAAAAACAGTGGATATATGTGTATGTATAACTGATTCACTTTGCTGTACCGCAGAAATACAACACTGTAATCAAATACACTCCAATAAAATTAAAAAAAAAATTATCTGTAAATGCAACCATTTAAAACAAAAACACAACTTTTCAACATTAAGCTTTTTAATACTAATTTTGATGGCAAAAATAGGGTTTTAGAAAAATTATTATACAAACTCCTAGATGTGTTATAAAATTATTTCTCTCTTGGGGCTTCCCTGGTGGCGCAGTGGTTGAGAGTCTGCCTGCCAATGCAGGGGACACAGGTTCGAGCCCTGGTCTGGGAAGATCCCACATGCCGCAGAGCAACTAGGCCCGTGAGCCACAATTACTGAGCCTGCGCGTCTGGAGCCTGTGCTCCGCAACAAGAGAGGCCGCGATAATGAGAGGCCCGCGCACCGCGATGAAGAGTGGCCCCCGCTTGCCGCAACTAGAGAAAGCCCTCGCACAGAAACAAAGACCCAACAAAGCCATAAATAAATAAATAAATAAATAATTTTTTTAAAAAGGGAAATAATTTGTATTCACAATAGGTCATGTTAACATTTCCCTTTGTGTTTGTTTAAAAAAAATTATTTCTCACAATAAAAAGAAAAACCTTTTAAATACATGTATATAGATTCTTGCATTGATAACCAAAATACAGTCTGTAGATATCACTAACTTCTTCCAAAGAACACAGAGTAAAATGTTTTTCTTTAGAAGAGCCAAAATAGTTACATTGTACCTAATATTTATGTTAAATCAGCATATACTCTTACTGTCTAATGACTATACTACTTGGTCCCTGTGTTTACTTTATTAGGATTAAAAAACATGGTTCTCTTTTATAGTGGTATATTACCAAATTAGCATTTTAATATACATAATGATGGTATGTGGAGTTTTTCACCCTTTGGGTAACACTGTTACAAAATTAAGTACTAAAATTTACTAAGTTTGAAAACACTAATGAAAATTATTACCCCTCCTCTGTTCTCACTCTACCCTCTAGGACAGCCGTTCTCAAAGTATGATCTTATGACCAGCAACATCAGCATCACCTGAGAATTACCAGAAATGAAAGTTCTATGCCCACCCCATTCTCAGTCAGAAACCTTGGGACTGAGGCCCAACAAGATGTGCTTTAATATGCTCTCCAGGTGGTTCTGAGGCAGCTAAAGTTTGAACTGCTGCTCCAGACAAAATTTAGCACAAGCATTTGGTCATCATTAGATTGATTTTTTATATTAGAAAAATACCACAAAAATGTTGCATTTGGGCTTACCTTTTTTCACAAAATAAGAACATTTAAGGATAAAATAAAGCATTTATTTTTAAAAAATAACAACAAGGGACTTCTCTGGTGGCGCAGTGGTTAAGAACCCGCCTGCCAATGCAGGGGACACGGATTCAAGCCCTGGTCCGGGAAGATCCCACAGGCCGCGGAGCACCTAAGCCCGTGTGCCACAACTACTGAGCCTGTGCTCTAGAGCCCGTGAGCCACAACTACTGAGCCCTCATGCCACAAATATTGAAGCCCGCACGCCTAGAGCCCATGCTCTGCAACAAGAGAAGCCACCGCAATGAGAAGCACAAGCACCGCCATGAAGAGTGGCCCCCACTCGCCACAACTAGAGAAAGCCTGCACAGCAACGAAGACCCAAAGCAGCCAAAACTAACTAAATAAATAAAATTATTAAAAAATAATAACGAAAAAAATCCTTTTCCTTTATACCAGTTTTTACTAAGCTGAGAGTACTCAGTTTGCTCAATGTAAGAATATAATTTTATAGTGACTCTTTGTAAGTAATGATGGCTTGACCAGCATGGCACTAGAAGGGACCCTAGGAGGCTGAATGGTTTCCTTTCCCCTATAGGATAAAACGCAAACTCCTCCAAATGGCACACAAAGCTCCCACCACTACCAGAATCCAGTTTTGACTGGGCCACTGGTAGATTGTTAGCCCACCTGATTTTTAGTTGGTCAAAGAAACTGCCTGAATTCCTGGTTCCAAAATTGGCCTAGAACCAAGCCTCCTGAAGTCTGGGAAATCAGTAATTCTCAAGCTTAGCTGATAATCTGAATCTCTTGGGGGGACTGTTTCTAAAACAAAGTTTCCCAAATCTCATCCCAGACCTGGGATCTGTAGCCCCAGGAATTTTCTTTATGATGATCAGCTGGATACTGCTTCTAGGCCTCACCCAGGAATGGATTAGGATATTCACCTGACCTCCCTAACTCTATTCACCTGAAGGGTGAAGAGAGCTTGTGTGGCTGTTCTTCTTCCACATTTTTCTACAACTGGGTTAGTGTCACGTGTTCTCCGCAAGCCTAGTAGTAATGTATTTTAGCACCTCATTTCTCCCAACTAGTCTGGTCTAAAGCAACCTACTTACTTCAACCTACTTACTCTCAGTCTGATACTTGTTAACTTGTAAACTGGTCCAAATTTACTAGCAGTGCCATTGGTTACATACATATCACTACCTTTTTTCTGGCCCCTAGGGTAACATTTCTTACACTATAAAAGAAATTAACTAGGCACCTGTAAGACTTGGGAGAGTGGAGAGGCATCACAGAATGCTTAATTTGTATCCAAGACTATTTACCTTTAAAATCTAATTTCTAAGATAATGGGTTATATATAAAATTAATCATCTTTCTAATAATTGTGACTAAATTGAAATAGAAATTGTACAGTGATGAGATTAACTGTGCCAAAAATAAAATTTAAAAAACCTGTAAGGAACTGATTTACTCATCCACAGAAAGCTATACACACATAAGAATATATAAGTCACATGCTCACAGCATACTAAAAGAAAAGACTTAACAAAAATATATCCAAATATGTTCTGGGTTTTGTTGACTATAAAATGCAAACAGCAATAACAATTTGACAAAGGAACTTTTCAACATTTCAGAAACTACATCCCATCTTTTAGTAAAAATATCTGTTCAACTGATTTAGAGGTGGCTGTTAAAAGCCCCAAGGGCCCTGTACACTTAGCAGGAAGATGAAATGATTTTTCTCTCTGCTTTCCTTCTACCTCAGACTCCCAATCACAAAGAACTATGTTCTATGAAGAAACAAAACAAAACAAAAAGCCTTCCAGTAGCTGTATTTGGGTTTAGAAGCAGGTTTAAATAATTTGGAAAAGTCCTGGGGTAAACAACATTCCACATAACGCCAAGAGAAATGACACATACATGCGCAACTTTAGACAATATTCAAATCAAGTGAATCATTCAAGGAGTATTTCCTGCATATCTGATATATGTCCAGTTCTAGGTTTGGTTAAGATTCTGGGATATATAAGATACAGCACCTGCATTCAGGAAAGTATGATCTAGTTATGGAGACAAGAATTACTCATAACAAACAACAAAAGAATAAGGAAAGACCACTCACCCCGTAAAATGAATCACGAGAGGTGGTGGCAGAGATGAAAGTACCAGAGGGCAGAGGAGGCAGTGGTCAGCGCGGCTGAGATCCTCTTGGACTGCTCCACAGTACTGGGGGATTGTGGGTAGGCCCTAAAGAGCTTCAGATCCCAAACAGGCCTAATCAAAGGGAGAGGCATTCCAGGTGGGAACAGTAGTGAACAAAGATAAAGAGGCGATAATGAGCAGGGAACCTGGCAAGCTGGAAACACAGGATTTAATTTCAGAGCAGTAGTAAGTATTTAAGGCTATTACATGGCTCATCTTAACCACAATAGGTGTTTCAAGCTGTACTGCAAACTCAGTTTACTGCTTTAAGTCAAATGCTGTTGCAACATCTTCCAAATTAACTTAGGAAGCATGATTTTTAAATGTTCTGAAGATACCTTATGGCAGCAGCATTATTTCCAAATAAGCCCAAAGACTTCCTTTAAAGCAAAGCAAAAAATAACTACAGCTGACCCTCAGTAGTTCCAGGTTCTGCATCTATGGTTTCAGCCAACCTTGAATGCAGAACCCGCGGATACCTAGGGCCAACTGTACTTTGCTATTTTATGGAAGGGACTTGAGCATCTGCAGATTTTGGTTTCCACCGGGGTCCTGGAAACAATCCCCAGCTAACATGAGAGAAGACTGTATTTTGACTTCTTAAACCTAAAATAAAATGAAATATATATACACCAAATTTTATGCATATGTATGTATATAACTTCTTGAAAAGCCTTTTCCAGCTTCCTATTAACGTGGAGACTTGTAATTGTCTCAGATGGAAGTTTGACCAGTAGATACTGTGAAAGCATCAACCCAGCTTCCAAAGTCACACCATATCTCAGATTGGAGTGTTTTAGGAGACCCCAATTCCCCCAGGCTGACAATCTTTCTCTCTTCTTTATACTTTGTATATGTATGTAGACTACTGATCTTACATTATTTTGTCGTTTATTCACTCATTTAACAAATATTTACTGAACACCTACTATGTGCCAGGCACTTGAAATATAATAGGGAGCCAAGCAAACATGATCCCTTTTCAGAAGGAGGTTAAATCTTGAGAAGAAGGCAGATTGAAAGTGAAAATAAAAATAGATAATTATAAATTGTGGTCAGTGCTATGGAAGAAACAATCATGGAGCTGAAATACAGTCAGCATGTAGTGTAGTGTCAAGAGCATTTTCACTGGGCCTGCTCCCTAATCCTGACTTGGCCGCTTGCTAGCTCTTTGATCTTGGACAAGTTATTAGTGTTTTTCTGCTCAGTAGCTTCACCTGATAATTGGGGATAATATGAGTATCTTACCTCATAGAGTCATTATGAATATTAAATGATAAAATGTAAATTACCTAGAAGATTGCCTAACATGTAGTAGAAACATAGAAATAACCCTCAGTATAATTTCTACAACCTTCCATTACACTCAAACAATGGCAAGAGGAAGCACCTACCGCAAATAAATTTCATTTTATTCTTTTTTTTTTTTTTTTGCTGGTGACACAGGGGAGTATTGTGAGACAGTAATTTACTATTTTCACAGTCATACATACTATATTCTGATGGACAGTTTTATAGTTGAGAGTAAACAACTTTAAGGCCCCCTTTGATGCTGAACATCTGATTTTTTTCAGGTGGAATAGTGGTCATTTTGTGGAATAATAGCCACAGAAACAAACATCCAACATTGAGCTTAAATAATTGGGTTCAAGAACATTACAGGGTATTAGGAAAAATAAGGAAAGAGCCAATAGGTGAATGTACATGAAAAGAGGTGGCCGGACTCCCAGAAAGGTGAACTAAGGCAGATTAGTGAAAGGAGTTTTGTTGTATTCAGGAAGGCTTACTTAAATCAGGGAAAAAAAAAAGAAAAACACAGGTAAAGATTATCTTACTCTAATCAGAGGTGGGCTAGAACTGAGCTCTTGAAACTTGAATGTGTGAATCACCTGGGGAATCTTGTTAAAAGGCAGATTCTGATTGATAAGGTCTGGGTGAGCCCTGAGATTGGACAAGGATACTTCATTATTCAGCATAGAAAGAGATAAAAGCAGCATCAGCGTCACCCGGGAGCTGGTTCGAAATGAAGATTCCCAGGCTCTGTCCCTGTCTACTCAACAAGAATCTGAACCAGAATCTGATAACCAGATTTCCAAGTGATTCCTAGGCACATTCAAGTTTAAGAGGCACTGCAATCAAAGCTGGGGCTATTTATTGAGAGTGATCAAATTGTCCTGGTTGGCCTGGAACCTTCCCAGTTTTGGCACTGAAAGTCTCCCGTCTGGGGAAATCCCTGAGCCTCAGCCAAACTGGGACAAAGATGTTGGTCACCCTAGCTATTGATTCCATAAATGGGACTAGAGTTTTCTATGCATGCTGTAGTATGTTAAAAGTCATGGCTGTGATACAGTGCAATTAGCATACTGTTTCCCATCTTCTGCCAGATGCATAGTCTTGAGCAAATCACTTCGCCTCTCCAAGGCTTATTTTCCTTACATATAAAACTAAAATGATACCTACCTCACAGGGTAGTTTTAAGGATTAAACGAGATATAACGTAATTGAGCATGGTCTGCATACAAAAGTTTTTTTTTTTTTTTTTTTTTTTTTGGTCCTTGTTGCAAAAAAGTTTTAAAATGTTAGGTATTACTATTGAGAGTTCTTATCATGAAATAAGGGACTGAAATCTCTTTGTTTTCCAGGCTATAAGAATAACTGATTATGATTATGGAATCAGGCTTCAACTCGGGATAGGAAAGAAAAAAAGAATGAGAAGAAAACAAAAAAAGGAAAGAGAAAGAATAAAGGAGGTGAGTGTGGTGGGAAGGATACACAGGTTAAAATTCCTACTCCAGCAGCAGGTACTAGTCTAGCAAGATTATTTCCACTAGAGGTTTGGAAGTGGCTCATGCTCTTTCCCTGAAATATTGTATATGTCCATTCTCGTTCTTGAGCTACAATGGGAGAGCGGAGTGGGTGTGATGGAGATTGCATGTCTGGCAAAGCTGAAAATATTTACTCTCTGGCCCTTCATAGAAAATGGTGGCCAACTCCTGGTCTATAGAATCTTAGCAAGAGTTCCAAAAAGATCCTACAGCCTAGTCAGGCTGAGCATAGGCTTGCCAATACTTCTGTTGTAGTACCATGCTATGTTTACTGATATGTCTTCCCCTGATGAGCTGAATGCTTCTCAAGGGAAGGGATCACGTCTCCTCTCTCCTTCTGTCTCCATAGCCTAACAAAGAACCTGGTTCATAAGAGCTGGTCAACAAATGCATGTTGAACTGAACTGAGCTACAAGTTGAAGTTTATGTATATTACATATTTTAGATGTAGGGCAGGGCAATGAACTGCAAAAGTAATTTATATTTCTTTTAATAGGTCCTAGATCCTCTGGTGAAAGCTGACTTCTGAGCTAACAGCTAATTTGCTATTTTTTATGTTTCTCAAATCTACCTATCTGGCACACCAATGAAAGGTAGTTAAAACCGAGAAGTTCTCCATCTGAAGTGAGAAAGCATTCTTGCATCCTCCTGCAAAATCTAATAAAACCTACAAAGTAAAAGGTTATATATAAAAATAACAATTTGCTAATAATTTTAATATTGAAAAATGCCTGTGTCAAATGCCTGCCTTAGTTAACATGACACATGCACTTCCAGGAGCTAATTAGTTAACGGTACACTAAGTACTTATCAGCAACAATTCAGAAGCCTGACTTCCTTATGTATTTATTATTCCATAAATAAGTCTTAGCCACAATTAAATTCCTTGTTATTTTGATAAAGTTACCATACTGTTTTAATATCAGGGAATAATATGGCCAGTGGTACTAATTAGGGGGCTATTCTACGAATAACTGATGCACTTAAGAGTAAGCATTGCAAGAAATATGCTTTCTTCAGTAAACTGGAGTACACAAAATTTAATACATTTCAAATAAATCTAATACTTGTCAAGGCCAAGACTCCTTAAGAAAAGCATGTGCAGTATAAAAAGACAATTCTACAAATAAATCTTGGGAGAAAAAATTTAAAATATTTATCTTTTAAACATATACTTTTCTCCTTACTAGCTACTGTTGTTAGCCTGCTTTTTAATGTTAATAAAGTAAACTTAATTTTGGAAAACTTTTATAATGCCAGACCTGTAGATGGGAGAAAAATATATTAAATTTATGTTAAAATCCTTGATACAAAATAGAGTAGATGCCTTCTTAGCTATATTATTTTGCTTCAATTCCAAAGTAAAGGAAATAGGGAATGTGCTCCCTAAATGCTGAAAAACGAGTAGTAAATTTTTCAACAATTGTGTTTACACTTTTATGTTTAAAAATTTAATTGAATGTTTTGGCCTTTTACAATCATCATAAAGTTATAATCTTTAAATTGGTATTTCTCAGACAGGATCAACTCTACAGATATTAGATTTTCTTCTAAAAGTTCAGTATTTCTCCAGGTTGATAAATGGTTTTCCTTCTAATAGATGATTAGTCTTCATTGCTGCTAGCATAAACAGATACAATTTGACAATAGTATTGCAGACAGGGATTTAGCTCTGAAGTGCATATACAAATAGATGAACTTATAGGTTTTGCCTGGAGTGGGAGGTGATTCTTAATAAAAAAAAATATATATTTGTGCTTTCTCAGACACAGAAAAAAATCTAGCCAAAAAATGAATCTCCCATGTGTTGAAATGTTGGTTTACCTCTAGGTATTTCAGCAGACCCGGATCCAACATGCAGATTATTCCCAGGATTCATATGAAAATTTATAAGCTGAAAATGTGTAATAGTTATGTTGATTTGAATATGAAAGTCAAAATGTATCAAAGTTTTGTTTAAAATTCTGTTGACTTGCACCAAAATTCAGTGATGGAGGGCAACCGGATTACACATCAGGAAATCTAAGTGAAGTCCCAAGATTCACTCTTTGCAAGCCTACCTATTGCAGGCCCTTGAGGAAGTCCTTTTCCTTCTTTGAACCTGAGTTTCCTCAGGTGTAAAATGAGGTGTTTTGCTTAGAAGACAAATAACATCTAACCAGAGCATGTCTGCAATTTGAATCCTACAAAATGACTTTTATGTGTTTGGCGGGATAGGGATATGTTTCCAGTAAATACGTCCCACTGTTTGGCTGCCTTCATTTCCTTATCTGTAAAATGGGGTGATAATAGAGCACCTTGTTGATGGTTGTAAGTGTCAAATGAATATATGTGTCATGTACGAAGCATAATGCCTGCCATATAGTTAGTGCTACATATATGTTTGCTATTATTATTATTATAGAAAACAAATGATGTAATTTTCAACACCAGGTGCTATTTACTTTTGGAATAGATTAGAAATAAGAATAAAGGGAATTTTCAGATAATGTCACTCACATTGACTAGAACTTTAATGATATCAAAGTATAAAGCATGAAAATAACCTTAATCCAAGGAAACATGATTAAACATACCAGTTCTGTTATCTACACTAATCATCACCATCTTTTTTGTTTTACCCCTTCTTTTCCCCTTCGATTTTTGGTTAAATCTTCCTCTCTTTTGTCTTTTACCCTTTTCTCAATTTAGCATTTTCTCTTTTTTGCTATTTTTATAATCATTTACTCTCTTCTTTAAGCATTAGTGGTCTTTACCTGTCTGACATTATTGCAGATAATTGCTTGAGGGTACAAATGAAAACCAACAAATAAAACAGGCTTTAGAATGAGCTCTCAATTATCAAAGCTCTACTAGTTTTCAGTAAGGTAGGCATACAACTCAAGAGGAGGGAGCAGAGGTACCCAGGTAGGCAACTCTAAAAGCATTCAATGTGCCCCAACCTTAACTCGGTATGTTTTAAAAAGATGACAGGGAATATAGGTCAATCAAGCTATTTGATTAAAGAAAGGTTGGTTAACAGAATTTACATTGTATAAAAACTGTAATATACATCTGGTTTTCTTAAAATTCAGTAGTCTTTAATACAAAGAAAATTGTTTGGTGTGTACTCTAGTGCAATGGGCAACTGCATCTTTGGTGAACCTGCCCCCCGCCTTTCTAATTCTCCTCTCTTTGTCCCAGGACACATAGTCAGCTGAAAGTGTCTCTATTTGAATATTATTTTTTATGTTACTGTTAATCATATAACACTGCCTCTTGTCTGGATTACTCAACCAATCCACAATGGGTTTATTACTAGATTTTGAAGTAAATCACTTCATCTCTATATTTTCACAAATTTTTTTAAGTCACAGCATATGAGCAATTTAAAGGTTAGGATTTTAAAAATTCCAGTTGGGACTTCCCTGGTGGTGCAGTGGTTAATAATCTGCCTGCCAATGCAGGGGACATGGGTTCGAGCCCTGGTCCGGGAAGATCCCACATGCCACGGAGCAACTAAGCCCGTGTGCCACAACTACTGAGCCTGCGCTCTAGAGCCTGTGAGCCACAACTACCGAGCCTGAGTGCCACAACTACTGAAGCCCGCACGCCTAGAGCCCGTGCTCCGCAACAAGAGAAGCCACCGCAATGAGAAGCCCGCATACTGCAACAAAGAGCAGCCCCCGCTCCCCGAATCTAGAGAAAGCCAGTACGCAGCAACAGAGACCCAACACAGCCAAAAATAAGTAAATAAATAAGTTTAAAAAAATAAATAAATAAAATTGCAAAAACTTTAAAAAAAAAAATTCCAGTTGATCTGCAACCTAACTGAATACAAGACATCCCAGTAGAAAATTCTATAATATGTTTTTATCTCATTCCTTAATTGTAACTTTTAAAAGCCCTGTGAACAATTCCATTACTCATTACCTGTTGTATTCTGAGAAGTGTAACTGAAGTCAGAAAATTATGTAATGAAAGTAAGAGGTCTGAAAAACCTGCAATTCATCAACACAATAGAACAGAAAAGCTAACACAGACAACTTTCCCTAAGCAAATGATGTGCTCGTTCATTAGGGAAAAAAAGGTTAACAGAAATTTTCCTCTTTTGAGAGAAAAAAACTAAAAAGAAAATTATACAGTTTCAGATATCATATTTTCTCATCACATGTTTTTGCCATTCTTTTTCTAGTTTTTTTTTCTCTCCTCTGCCTTTTCACTTTGTCCCTAAACCGCCAGAATCAGTAAATATTATAGGATAATGTAAACATAGCTTTCTAAACCCTGAAGCATACATAGGCAAAGAATCACCCTTCAGTTCCGTCTCTCCACCTCTGACGAGGTTAGTACAAAAGCAATTTTTTAAATAGTACTTAACACTGACAAGTGATAAATATTATGAAGGAACTACAAAAAGAATAGTTGACAGATTAAGCAGATAATAAACATGTTGTAAACTCTATAAACTGTGAACATAATTCTTAGAAAAATGATATATTAAAAATCTGTCTTTAAACCAAATTAAAACTTTGACAATTTCTGAACTGAAATTGACTCAGGTTAATGAAATCACAGTCTGGTTCAGGAAATTCACATTGTTTTCTTTTGTATTAATCATAGAACAGCTAGATAATCTCTCTGCAGGTGGAATCCTGTAATTTTATATCAGCAGATCCACATCTTGTGATTTTTCAAACCACTTTATAGAAGAAATTTTGGTTAACTAGCCTCTGTTACCATTCATTTTTTGCTGTACTCTTACACATTGGTCTTCGTCATTTGAATTTTAATATACTAAAGTGTGTTAATACCTAAAAGAATGGAAGAGTTTAATTTGTAGAATAAGTGAAATATACAATGTTAATAAAGTTCAGAAATTTAAGTGTCAAGCAAAATGTAATATTGGTGTACCTGTATATGAGGTAATTATTCCAAAAAATTATCATTGTTACCTATTAAAAATAGTCTATTTGTTTTTTGGTTGTAATATTTCAAAGGGTCAAGAATGTTTAGAAATATGGAATGGCATGGAGAGATGAATACTAAATGAATTACTGCTTCCGATTTTATGCCCAGGACATCTTTTCCCCTCTTCTTCTGAGGACCTTCACATCATTCTGCCAGCCTTTAATATATACATGGTTAGAATCAAGTACTCACAAACACCAAACCAAATACTATTTTCAGTTACAATGCCACCCAGAGAAAAGATTTGGACATAGACCTGCTATTTTTTTTGCAATTTTGTGTGTTACGTGTTGTACTGAATAGTCTCTCTCTCTCTCTCTCTCTCTCTCTCTCTCACTCACACACACACACACACACACGCACACACACACACCCCAATTCATATCCACCTGGAGCCTGTGAATGTGACCTTATTGGAAATAGAGTCTTTGCAAATGTAATCAAGTTATGATGAGGTCATATTGGAGTAGGGTGAGCCCATAATCTAAAAGTCTGATGTCCTATAAGATGAAGGAAAGTTGGACACAGAAACAAACAGGGAGAATGCCATGCAATGATGGAGGCAGAGACTGGAATGACGTGTCCACGAGCCAAGGAATGTCAAGGATTGCCAGCAGCACCAAACACCAAGGGAAATGCATGAAACACTCTCCCCTGCAATCTTTAGAGAGATTATGGCCCTGCTGACATCTTGATTTCAGACTACTAGTCTCCAGGACTGCAATAGAATAAGTTTCTGTTGTTTTAAGCCACAAAGTTTATGGTGCTTTTTCTCAATAGCCCTGGAAAACTAATACACATAATATTTTTTTAATTCCTTATTTTTCTTATCTCTTAACAGCAATGACTTACACATCTTTCTATGCAGGCTGTATCCTCATACTTATCTATACAGACAAAAATCCTCAGCAGGAATGGAGGTTTCTCCATGAATGCCATTGTGGCATCTGCTTTAAGAAATCTTGCCTGATCTCTGTGACTTGGGCGATTCCCTTATCTTAGTGTCCCATGTCATTTGATACAATTGCCATTTTATATTTGTTGAAGTTTTTCTCACTCACTTGAAGAGACACCCCATGAGAACAGATACTTGATTTGCTTCTGCTTGCTCCTGTATCCTCAGCATCTAGCACACTTCTTGGCTCATAATAGGGAGAAAAACGGTAAACAAATGAATGCATGTTAACATTTTCTGATGTCCCCAATTATAAATCCTCATTTTTCCTTTTGAATTGCATAATTTTTTTAGAACTTCTCTTAATATACTTATCTCCTTTCTTCAGCCCCTATTATTCTGCATCACAGGGATTCTTAACAAGAAAGGTTTGTTTTTTCCAAAATAAATATGCCTGACTTCCTTCCCTCCCAGCCCAGTTATATTCTCCTGAGAGAAAAGAACACAGATGTATGTGGGGAGGTTTTGTTGTTTTTGTTTTTAAAACCTCCTTTGTGTTCTTTATATGCCTCGTTTTCTTCCTCTCTGGTATAGGGGACTAGACGAAAACAGTAGACCTGGTATCGAGCCCTAGAGTTCCAACACTTTCTAGTAAAATAAAGCAGAATGGTTCATTTACTGCCTCTCTACACACCCATCAAAAAATATCCTGATTCATACAATTCTATGTTTAAAAAGATATTTCTCTGTACTGAAATACTTAAGAGACATGCATGGCTATATTTGATATATTTCTTTTAATTTTCATTCCAAAGCAGACTAATAAACTCTTCAATCAGTGCATCTTAGTCAGTTTCTAAATAGTATATTATCATAAATTTCCATGCTTTGAATATCATTTTTCCTAAGAAAACTTTTAAGAAGTTGACTGTTATTTTAGGGCCATTAGAAAATTGAAGAACATATTTATAAACTTAAGAAATAATCTGAAAGAAATGAAGGAGAAATGATGATAAAATCAAGACTCCAAAATGAATTTCTAGTCCTGTTAAAATAAGTGTAAAAATGCACTGAGTTAGTATGAATGGAAGTGCAGGAAATACAAACGCACAAGAAGAACATCTTACCCAATAATAGATATTATCTGTACCAAAAAGAAAAAGTACATTACCTTGTGAGTTTAAAATATTTATTGGACTTGGAAACAAGAAAACTTACTTGAGTGTTTCATTGTTAGTAAACGCAAGAAATTACATTGCTTCAAATCAACAATGATCTTATCACAACTGATCCTCACTTTTTTCCAGCTCTTATTCCACAATAACAGAAAATTCAATCTTCAAGTCTGTCTATGAAGAGTTGTAGGTCAAGCTCAACAAGTTTAAAGGTGGTTCTCAAAGCACTAAATACAAAAATGATAAAACCCTAATGCTAATTGTTCTTAAATCAGTTTGCATCATATTTATTGCCATATCCTCAGAGTCACAGGTGTATTTTGTTAAGTCTTGAACTAAATTTTTTAAATTAATTTATTTTATTTTATTTATTTTATTTTTGGCTATGTTGGGTCTTCGTTGCTGCACGCGGGCTTTTCTCCAGTTGCAGCAAGCGGGGGCTACTCTTTGTTGCAGTGCACGGGCTTCTCATTGCGGTGGCTTCTCTTGTTGCAGAGCATGGGCTCTAGGCACGCAGCCTTCAGTAGTTGTGGCACGCGAGCTCAGTAGTTGTGGCGCATGGGCTTAGTTGCTCCACAGCATGTGGGATCTTCCCGGACCAGGGCTCGAACCTGTAGCCACTGCATTGGCAGGCAGATACTTAGTCACTGCACCACCAGGGAAGCCCTGAACTAAATTTTAATAGGTCACTTGATATCAAAATTAACTGTTCTAATGGATCATTCTAAGATACTAACTATACCATGTAAGCCATGTACTGCTTAGTAAAGTAAAATAGTAAACTATGATTTATTTTATAATTTAAATGTATTCAGGTCAATTTTAATATGATGTTTTCAATGACTATGAGGATTTTCAATGACTCAGATCTACTACCAGTGAAACTTACAGAAAAATAAGGCTAGAATCACTGCATTCATACAGACATTGCCTTTCTTGGAGGTTTTATTTAGTCATGTGCAAACATGCACAGTAATCTTATGCATGGTACTTAATTTGAATGCTAATGTTTCCAAACATAATACTAACTTATCGTAAAGATCATTATGAGTCTATTCTCTCAAGTGAACAATAAGGCTTGTGCTCCACTGTTTCAAATCAATATATTCTCAAGGACAGCATTTATCACTTCTATCTCCATTCAGAAGCATATTTTAATTGCTTAGTCTCTTCTGACTTCTTTCTCCTTCATCTGTCTTCCAGCTTTTTGTTCTTTTGCATATAGATTGATGAGTGTCAGAATAGAAGGCAGGACATATCTGACGGTACTGAATGGCAGCTAATATTCTTATACAAAGTTTAAATAAAACATATGCTGAATGAAGAAAACTAAAAATGGCTCTAAAGAATATACTTCCATAAATATAAGTAAAGCTTCCAGCTCTATTTTCTCCTACGTCTTTGAGCAACTAAGCTATTTCAGAGTCCACATATGGATGCCAAGAATGTGGCCAAGTATCTGTCATTCAGGTAATATTTTCATAATTTTGACACATTACCTGTATTATTAGTAGTTTTACATATTTTATTAGACCTCAATTTTAAAATTTAAATGTTCATTTTAAAAAGTAATTTTATATCATTACAGAAAATGTAAATCCATAGGTAACTCAAAAAGAAATACAAAGAAAATAAACCAATGATAATAAATTTTAAATGAATTTTAAATCCTTATAACTAGAATATAAGCTCCATAAAGGCAAGGATTTTGTCTCTTTTATTCACTGTTCTACACCAAGCACTTATAGTAGTACCTGGTACATAGTTATTACTCAGGAAAAATGTATTGAATGAATAAAGAATAAATATACTGGAAGGTAAATTGAAAATATTAATCTGTTTTGTGCTTCCGTGCTCCACAAAGATAATTTCCTAAATATCAAGGGTTTTTCTCCACATAAATTCTTGTTCATCTCAAGGCAAAGGAAGTTCTTGTAAAATGTGTTAGAAACTGGTACTTGTGTTCAGTATATACATAAATGCTTGTATGTTTATTCACTGAAATATGTTAATTTCTGATACTGAGCAGGATTGTATAATGTTATGTTTAATGTTATATTGTCCTAATGTTATTATTGTATAAAGTTCAACAATGCAGTTTACAAGTTGACAAAAGCTGTAAGGCAGTGCTTTTCTCTTTTGACTGCAAACAGAATCACTGGCAGAAAATTAAATAATACCAATGCCTGGGTCAACATACTCTGGGCCAATCAAATCAGAATCTACTGGAAACAGGCTACCCAACAACATTGTTTTTAAAAGATCCCAAATGATTCAAATTGTGCAGACAATGCCAAGGGCCACCAATCTAGGAGGACAGCAGTGAAAAGACATTTGTCCATGTAGAATATGACCATATATCAGTCTTGAGCTTTTAAAATTTATCTTATCTTTGTACCACCAAGCTTTTTCCTTGTTTTATCAACTTTGAAAAGTTCCTCACAGGTTTCCATATATACACCTTGAAAAGCTATCCTTATTTAAAACTATCTTCAAAAAAAAGCAATCCTTCACTTTAATTTTTTATATAGAACTTCTATTAAAAACCCTCCAACTATCTTTCATATTGTTGGAACTAAAATCTTCTGAATTGGTTTAGAAAATAATATTTATCTCCTATGAGGCACAAAGCTTCATTTTCTCACTCCTTCTCTTTGGCTCAGGATTGGTAATGGATACCGTGTAAATTGTACACTGCATAACATGACGGATAAAATATATTTCAGACACGACAATGTGACAGCAGAGTAGCCCACAGTTGTGCCAACATGATCAGATAAGACAGAAAAATATCCTAGGTTGCCAATAACTTAAGAAACATTAAATCAATAGTTTCAATTTAGGACCAAAGTGGGGATGGGTGTCTGACGGAGGTGTTTTTCAAAGGGATGCAGGGCTGCATTCACAGAAATTCAGGTCGCCTACATGAACTCCAAGATCCATCATTTGGATAATGCTGTGTTCTATCCTCATGCACATTGAGTTATCTACATATTACACCATATTTTTTCAACAGGAAATCTGCTTTTGTGGTTCCCATAAGGAATTTATGACCATTGTTATTTAAGGACACCAACTGAATCAGCAAAGACTTACTACATTAGGACAATGGGGGAAAATCCAGGTATATAATTAAAATCAAAAAATTAAAACAGAAAATAAAATGTCCTTATTATATATGAAGGTTACCATTTTTCCTTGGCGTCAAGGCATGAAACTCTATTACACATGATTTCTCTATTTCTACATGTAATTAACAATCAAGTCTTATGAAATATACATTTCCAAAATGTTTTTACCTATCCCAGGTTTACATTCTCACTGCATCACCTCTTCTGGGCCTTGGATTTTCAAACTTGAATTTCAGTTAGAGCCTCTGAACTTGTCTTCTTTTCTTTCTTACTATCCATCTTTCACATTATTGGCAGATTAATATTTTAAAAACCCCACTACTGTCATCTTGTCCTGGTAAAACCTTTTCCTACCTATCAACAACATAAAAGCCAAAATCTATCATCAGATATTTCAAACCTTACGTGATATTATTCTCAACAAATTGTTCATTACAACATTTTCTTCCTTCTCTTTTCTAATTTATTAAACATAGAACTATTACAGTAAATTGCCTTTTATGGGAACAAAGTGTAAATTTATTTCTGTCATCATATAGTGTAAAATGTGAAGCCAGAAAAATTTTCAATTAAATACTAACTGCACTACCAGCTTACTGGTTGTGTCCTCCCAAAATTCACATGTTATAATCCTAACTCCTTGTACCTCAGAATGTGACTTTATTTGGAAATAGGATCGTTGCAGATGTAATTGGTTAAGATGAGTCATACTGACTTACTGTCCTTATAAAAAGGGGAAATTTGGACATAGACACAAACACACACAGGGAGAATGCCATGTGGAGATTGGAGATATGCCAAGGAACTACCAGAAGCTAAGAGAGAGAGTTCTGGAATAGATCCTTCCCTAGGTCTTCAGAGGGAGGATGGTCCCACCTATAAGCTTGATCCTGGACTTCTGGCCTCCAAAATTGCGACAATAAATTTGTGTTGTTTAAGCTACTTAGTTTGTAGCACTTTGTTGCAGCAGCCCTAGGAAACTAATACATTGACTGAATGATTATTTTACATGTTTTAGTTGAATTATTTTCATTAAAAAAATGGGGATTATAACATTTGTATCACATGATTGTTATGAGGGTTATGAGACACTATTTGTAAAGTAATACAGGGTCTGAATATAGGAGTTATTTTCCTTCCTCTTTGTTTCCACTGTTTCTAATTTATGTGAACTATAGGTACCTTGGAAAATTAAACCTTCTCTGGGTCTTAGTTGCTTCAGCTGTAGAATGGTAAAAATATTTTACCTGACAGCAAGCTGTCAGAGGAACCCTGTGGTTCCTTTGAGCTCAAAATTCTACAGTTCTTGATCAGAACTCATATCCTTGAGCTTGTCTTAACTACTTATCCCCTCAGATAGTTTATTCTTCAGGTGATGATATAACTTGAACCATGACTGACACTAACAGTTTTTGTTCTTCACATTCTGAGAATTAACTTACCTTACAGTATACCAAAAGTGGTTTTATAATCTAAAATATTCTAATAGCCCTCACTCATGATTATTGATTTTTATGGTAAAAGAAAACAAATATTTTATTACATTAATTCTAAAAGGCCCGATTTGCCATTCTTTTTTTAAAATTAAGAATGAATATTTTTACTATTATATTTATTTTATCATGGTTGGCAAAGATCCTTTAAACTCTAAATTTCTGCACTTGCATTGTTGGAATAAAGGACCATTCATGAATGTGTTTGTATTAGTCTTAATACTCTAACAACTAATGGTCAATGGTTACAGCGGTCATGAGCGGTGCATTAATTTTGCAAAATTTTAATCAGATGATCAGTGTTTGGTCTGAAAGAACAGAGGAAGCTCTTCATTTCCACTTGGAGGAGTGCAAACTCCTGTAGTTGAAAATGGATGGAGTCATCTTCATTTTCTTAAAAGTCTAACTTAAGTTCCATGTGTGCCTAGAGTGCAGAATTTGTCCATGGAGTGATAAATACCCCCTACTGATCTTTGTTCACCATTACTCAAAAGTTTAGAATTTAGAATCCATTTAATTAGGAATTAATTTGCTACCCAATATTTATGAAGTTATAATTCCAAGCCATTTTGAAACACTGTAAAAGGAGCAGTTTTAGGAATTAATCACCAATTAGAAAATATCCCTAGCTCAATAAACTTTAGAGAACCATATATAATGTCCAAACGTTAAAGTTCATATTAATTAAGTTATGCTACCTAGTGTCAGCAAATAACTATTACCTCAATTTGAGTACAGGATTATTCACCTTCTAAGGGCTAAATTCCACATTTAACAGTAAAGATAATATGCTAACAATATACATACAATTAGAAATAAATGAAAAAATTGAAGCTTTGTTAACTTTATAGTGATGAACAAGTACAAAAATAATAATAATCGTTATTAGATAAATATCATGAGAATATGTATATATTATATATATATACACACACACACACACACACACACACATATCTACAACATATCTGTTGAACAAGGGATGCCAGCTATTTTCTAATAGTAATCTATGTAATCAGAAATTCGTATACATACAGAAAGGTACAGTTTTTATTACTTTTTATATAACACATATTTTAATTACTTAATATTATATTGATATATACCTGTTAAGTATTCAAATGTGAATTTTTATTATCTAAAAAGGACTTAGTTTCATATAGACAAAAACTAAATTTATAGTTGTCATAGTCACTAATCAATTATCAGCAATTCAATAAGAATTCTGATGTTTACCATGCTACACTTTCTCAAGAACTCTCATTTCAAATCTGATCCTAGATAATATCAATAATGGTAGTCTTCTGCTTTCACTGTAGCAGCTTAAAAAGAAGAAAGCCGACTTTCATAGAGCTATGTTATCCAAAGTTTAACCATAAAGCTAGAAATTTTAAGTTCAAATTTTGTGTCCAAGATTCCAGAGAGATTGTGCTCACTTGATGGTCACCATTCACATTTACCTCAAAAGACTTTTCTTGAAACTCGGCCACATTGATAGAGACAAGAACAATTGTGATACATCCTTATATTTGCACTCTGAGGGGTTCCAGAATGAGCTTCCCCCAAATGTATCACTTTAGCACGCAAACTATTTTGAGCTGAAGACAATGGAAGCCCAAAAGACTCAGGGAGAGCTTTTTACCACCCCCCCCCAACTGCCTTAAAGAATGTAGATAGGGGCTTCCCTGGTGGCGCAGTGGTTGGGAGTCTGCCTGCCAATGCAGGGGACGCGGGTTCAGGCCCTGGTCTGGGAGGATCCCACATGCCGCGGAGCGACTGGGCCCGTGAGCTACAACTGCTGAGCCTGCGCGTCTGGAGCTTGTGCTCCGCAACAAGAGAGGCCGCGACGGTGAGAGGCCTGCGCACCGCGATGAAGAGTGGCCCCCGCTTGCCGCAACTAGAGAAAGCCCTTGCACAGAAAGAAGACCCAACACAGCCATAAATAAATAAATAAATAAATAAATAAATAAATAAATAAATAAATAATATTAAAAAATAAAAAAATAAAACACAGAAAATCTTTAAAAAAAAAAAAAAAGAATGTAGATAGAGGGTCTGGTCTAGGAAGAGAGCTATCACCACAGATAACTACAGTGAGTATGGGCTAGGTGTGGTAAAACTGGGGAAACTCAGCAGAGCCTGTTTGTTCAAAGTCCTCTCTGTGTGCTACTTTCTCTGCACGACATGACAAACACTTGTTTACCAAACATTTGCTTTTCCCATCTCCTGTAAATTGTTTTTCTTCCCTTTGAAGTCTAAGACCCCTACTCCTTCTTCTTAGCTCAGAATGGCAATAAGCCTCAATTGCCTGAATGTCAGGGAGCTTCTCATTGTCTTTGTGGGGCTCCTGTATGCACACAATTAAATTTATTTTTCTTCTGTTAATCTGTCAGTGTCAATGTCAATTTAATTAATAGAACAGCCAAAAGAACCTAGAAGGGTAGAGGAAAAATTTTCCTTCCCTACAATTCAAAGATGGCCAGAGACACTTAAAGAATGATTCATATTCACCAACATCTGTGAATCACTTCTAAAATCATTAGCTCATCAAATCATTTCTACCACATAGCTCTATAATTTTTCAGAATCTATGATTCTGTTCAATTCAAATTGGATCAGTAACTAACATGGTTTTTAATCCTCATCAGATTAATTAGCATTTTCAGTTTGAGTCTGAATACCAAACAATGTCCTTGTTTTTTTTGTTTGTTTTTTTCCCTGAAGTTCCAAGTTCAATGTGCTCAGATGTCATGACACATCTGTATGGAAGTATGATCTTATGAACCATATGTGTTGGGCAAACTGGAATTCTCAAAACACTTTTTAATTCTAGAAAGCCAATGATCTGAGGAAGAAGCTCAGTATATACCTTCTGAAAGTTTCTACTCTCTCAACAAATGGCTGAGTTAAAGTAAATCACATCTCCAAATATTTCCCAAGTATTCACCAAATGTTGATGGCTAAAGGTTTGTTCAGAAAGACTTATTTTTCTGTTATATTACATCTTATGAACTCTACAGAGGAACAATGTATGGAATCTGGACACACCAACCTTCGTTTTGTTCTTGAACAATCTTTCTCCCTTCAATTATAAGTGCCTGACCTATGGTGAGTGCATTCAACATATCTGTGTTCAAATTTCTCAAATCCTTTACAGGCAGGTATTCAGGAACTTACAGCTCATTTGTAATTGCTCATTAAAAAAAAAAAAAAGGGTATTAAGTTGCATTTCTCTTTCTCTATTTCAGTGGCTTTCAAACTTTGACATTCATTTGAACCAGCTGAAAACTTGTTAAAAACGATTACTAGGCCCCATCATTAGAGTTTCTGATTCATTAGATTTGAGAGTGAGGCCTAATAATTTGCATTTCTAACAAGTTCCCAGGTGACGTTGATGTCCCCAAACCACACTTTAAGAACCACGGCTCTATTTGTGTCGCAAAACAATTCAAGCAACCTACATTCAGAGTGAAGTAAGTCAGAAAGAGAAAAACAAATACAGTATGCTAACACATATATATGGAATCTAAGGAAAAAAAAAAAAAAGGTCATGAAGAAACTAGTGGCAAGACGGGAATAAAGACACAGACCTACTAGAGAATGGACTTGAGGATATGGGGAGGGGGAAGGGTAAGATGTGACAAAGTGAGAGAGTGGCATGGACATATATACACTACCAAATGTAAAATAGATAGCTAGTGGGAAGCAGCCGCATAGCACAGGGAGATCAGCTCGGTGCTTTGTGACCACCTAGAGGAGTGGGATAGGGAGGGTGGGAGGGAGGGAGATGCAAGAGGGAAGAGATATGGGAACATATGTATATGTATAACTGATTCACTTTGTTATAAAGCAGAAACTAACACACCATTGTAAAGCAATTATACTCCAATAAAGATGTTAAAAAAAAAAAATCAGTCCAAATTTGGCAGACGAGCAACCCATTTCTGTTAAAATTGGAAAATTGTGTACAAACATACACACTCAGGCAGTCCTTTGCTACCATTTGATCTCTTTTTGAACAAAAGAAGTATTATAATTTTCCAGTGTAAAGTTCCATAGGTAAATCTAACATACAGTAATATATAACAATTACTAAATGATATACAGTTCTTGACAACCTCCTTTTTATATTTTGATAATTTATTTGCATTATTTACAAAAGGGCTAAAATGACTAATACTTTTTTTTTTTTTAACTCAAGCTCTTCATCACAATTTATTTTACACTTCATAATCCTTGTGGATTTATAAATAACTTGCCCAGGGTAACACAAACTAGTTAGTGATGGGAACAGACTTGACCTAGTTCTGTTGATATTCTAGAATGATACGTAACTGTGCAGATATCATTAGCCTATTCATAATTTATTAAATTAAGTATCTGAGGGCCTAGTCTTGGGTAAGGTATTGTATTTGATATTAGGAATACATACTGAAGAAGACAAAATCTTGCAGTAAAGTTTATAGCACATTAGAGAAGTTTGACACATAAGTAAAAAGCTTCAATACAAAGTGATAAGCACTATAATATCAACAATATAGCTTATCACACTGAAATCTAGTTTCAGAACACATTTCTAAAAACAGTATAACCTGATCTTCAAAACAACGTGAGAGAATTTACTCGATTTTTCTTTCTCGATTTGATAGATGAACCAGCTAAAGAATAAGGATTTTACATGACTTTCCTCCTGTTCTGTTTTCTAGATCAATGTTTCCCAAAGCATATTTAGCTAAACAATCAACCTAAGTGATGCTCCGAAGGAAAAAAGGGTTCTGTGGGCAATTTTGTACTTCTCCTTAGAGATCCATAATGCCTATTATCATTTTAATAGATCCAAGAAGACCTGTAGTTAAAAAAAAAAAAGCCTTTGCTTTTAACTTTGCTTAATCCAGTCTTACCCAAACTTACATAACCATAAAATTCTATATGAAACTTTTAAAACACTGATCTGAACCTACAATTTTTTTTTAAGATGTTCTGCATAGACCTAAAGATTTCCAGAAGATTATGGTATTGGGATGGGGTGTACAGAGCCAGTCTTTCTTGGCTTCTACCCACTTAACCTACCAGCCTGGCTTCATTCAGAACAGTTCTACTTTTGTATCTATTCTATACTAAAGGATGTGATTATCCAAGTTGAATGAAAACTCACTACTTTACAAGAATCATCAAAATTTAAACACCCAGGAAAATGGTTTGAATAAGACTTTATCTTGAAAGATAACTAAAGCTTATTTTACATTCAAAAAAATTTAGGCTATAATATGTTAATTTTATGATGAACAAATAACAAATCAAGTTGTTATAGAGTGTAAAATTTTTTTGAAAAAATTTTCATAGCAAGACACATGAGTTTCTTAACTTAATGCTTGGCTTTTACATAATTAACATTAAAAAGCCTCTTCAATAATATTCAAAACTCTCATCAATTTTTTCAAAAGCCTCTCTTAATTCTTTGACAAACATACCTACCAGTCTTTCTGAAACAACTATCCTACTATTATCTTGAATCCCTTTTGTGGTTGGATTTTATGATCACCACATAGGAAACAAAACTTAAAAAACAGAGATAAAGACACGTATGAGAATTAGGAAACTAAATATTGGGAGTGAAGTGGGAAGGGAAACAGAGGAGACTGTGTGATGTGGCAGTGTGTATTAATCACGTTTTTATTTTCTGTATTTTATGATGCTTTGACATCCTAGTGCCTTGTTAATCCTGGAGAGACTGCCCCCTCCCACCAGAGCCAGTTAATTCCTAGAGAGTGCAAACAGCTTGTCTGCTGGCATGCCCTTGATAGGTAAGCCAACCAACTCAAAGCCCATATCCCCAGCCACCTCCTTTGTTTAACTCGAACACACCAAGCCAATATTTCCCCTTGCATATTCACCCCAGGGTCAGGTACCAGACAACTAGAAACCAGTCCTATAGCCCAGAGCCCCCAAAATTATTCAAACCAAACAATCCTAAATTGTTTACCCTGCCCCCCCTTGCCTTTCTCCTGAAACTACAGTAAAGGCTCTGGGTCATGCTGTCCACTCACTCTGCCTCCTGACTGAAGGGGTTCAGAATGAGCCTCCCCAAAATATTCCACTTTGGCATGTGGATTACTTTGGGCTGGAGACAATCAAGGCCCCAAAAACTCAGGAAGAGCTTTTTATCTCTCCTTTAAATACTTAAAAGGATTTAGATAGGGAGCCTGGCTTAGAGAGAGACTTATTACCAGAGATAACTTTCTACATGAATGACCTGTCTATATGGCAGGGCAAACAACTAATTACCAGATATCTGCTCTTCTTATTGCCCTGTGAATTACCCTCATCCCCTTTGAAGCCGCAGGCCCTTAACCCATTTCTTAGCTTAGGATGGCATATAAGCCTCAACTGCCCAACTTGCCCTTGGGTCTTAATGTTTTTATGGGGTTCCTGTATGTTCCTAATTAAATTTGTTTTTCTCCTGTTAATCTGTCTTATGTCAATTTAATTAACAGACCAGCCAAAAGAACCTAGAAGGGTAAAAGAAAAACTTTCCTGCCCTATCTGACCCAACCTGGTACTTCCCCATATGGTCCTGCAGGACACGGCATGCCTTCTCTTGGAAACTGTTAGCAATAAAATTTCTTTACTGGAATTGACCTCCCCATGTTGTCATTCACCTCTAAAAAGGAAACCCCAGGTACAATCAAACTTAGTGGAAGTGCTCTCTGCCAGGTCACCATTTACCAATGGCTTTGTATGTAATTTGATCACTTTGCCAATAGTACCTACATCAAATTCACAAAATCTTGTACTTACTGCAAGGTTTAGATTTTACACTTTCAATTTAATTATGTAATGCAGTCAGTGTAAATAATATTAGACAGGGGAGACTGTCTAAGTCTTGACCTTGTTAGATGACTTTATTAGATGAACTTAGATGATCTAACAAGAATGACCCTTTTAGATGGGGAAATACAGATTTGTATTAAGCTGGGAGGGATATTTGAGTAGGGATTAAATATGTAATCAGTTCATTGAAGAATATTTTTATTGTATAATAGTTGTTTCCCTATCTAACTCATAGTGGCAAAATCTTATATAATGAAATCTCAAATAACCAGGAGCCCCTGTCTACACTCTATATATTAAGGAAATTTACACTTGTCAAGGAAACTTCCATTTGTAAAGGTATGTCCAAGCCAGGAAGAGAACTACACCTAGAGACAATTTATTACCTGAGAGACTCTTACCTGAATAACCAGACAACCCTAGGTACCATACATTTTCTCTCTTTCCTGTAAATCCCTCTCTCCCCAAGAAGCCTAAACCCCCTTTTCCTTTGCTTAGACTAAGATAATGTATAAGCCTCAATCATCTGACCACTTCCTAGGGTCACATTTCATTATAAAACTCCCACATATACATAATTAAACAGCTTTTTTTCCTCTTGTTAATCTGTCTTTTATCAGTTTGGTTTGCAGGCCCCAGCCATTGAACCCAGGATAGTAGAGGAACAAAAATTTTCCTCCCCTACAGTAGTCCCAATGGGTGTGAGGAAAACCAAGAAAACATTCCATTACTACTTTACCATGTTGAATTTTTAAAGAGAAAAAGTAAGTTTTTATTGTCATAACTTAAGGCTTGTTTAATCTAGAATTTTCCCCAGGGCTTTATTTTTATCTTTTATGAACTAGTAAATACAAATTTCAAATAAATCTTCAGTTTTAAATACAATTCAATATCACTGTATTTTACACTAAGTCTCGAGGGCTGCAGCTTTTTAAAATTGCAATTTTGAAGATATAATGGATGTGATTAAAACTGTGCAAATAATTAATTGAAAATATAAGACACATAACATATATGAAACCCATAATCAAGTGAGGAAGAATTATTTATATCATAAAAATAAGCCTAACATGCATTAAAATGTGTCCCTATAAATATAGTAGGTTTGATAACCCTAAGTGGCATAATTAGAAAACTTTTTCTTTCATTAATGAAATATTCTAATTAACAAAGTCATATTTATCCTAAATATTAGTTACTATAGTTTATACATAGACTAAAGAATCACATCCATAATAAAACTACACATAATAATTTTATTTCCTTTCTGATTTTGAAATATTTCATGAACCTCTCAATGCTTTGGGTTACCATTATAATCATCATTTTTAATTTAGGCATCCAATCAACAAACGCCTCCAACATGGCATATATTACACTAGGTTCTGGAAATACAACCACATATAAACAAAAGTCTCTGCTCTTGAGAATTTTACAGATCTGCTCAAGGGGCAGGATAATTAAATAAGAATAAAATACACAGTGATATGTGCTATAGTAAGGGTATGCTAAATAGCCTGGGGAGATCAGAGGAGGCTTCCAAAAGAAGGAAACAACTAAAATGAGTAGGATTTGAAAAGCCATTCTGGTCTGTGGACTCAGAGGTAAGAGAGAGTAAAGCTGGCCCCAGGAAGTGGGATAGTGGCAACACATAAAGCCAAATTGGTCACAAGAAGTCAAATCATAAAGGGTTTCTTGGGCTGTGAAGAGTTTAGTAATTATCCTGAGGTAACAGGGAGCCATTGAAAGATTTTTATCAGAGATATAAAATTATGGATACTGCTAAATATTAGAAGCAGATCATTGCTTAATTAAAATTTATAGAATCCCAAAGGCTCGTAAGTGCATCGATTCAATAGTAATATAAATATATTTTTTCATGGCATGATTTATTCTATCTCATTCCTAGTCATTAAATTTACAACATTTTTCTTTGTTTTTTAGGTAAGAAATATATTTAAATTGGCTAAAATAGACTGCTATATCATTATGTATCTTATACATTTATATTATTGACAATATGCTTGTATAATATGAAAAAACAAGATTTCCATCACAGCAGGTACTGGTAAGTCTTTTTTTACAATACTGTGATCAGTTGAAGAATATACAGATTTGAACAAATAAGAAAAATCTGGAGTACTCAAGAGAAGACCATAAAAATTCTTTGAAGAAAATAAGAGTTACAAGAAAAGGTCAAGAGAGCCAAAACCAATTCACTAAGAAATTCTGAAGAATGTCTTAGAAACTGTCTTAAAACATATTTTTTCTGTTATGGATTAAATAGGCAACATTTCTTCTGAGTGCTCATAATCCCCCTTTCTGTCTTCTTTCACTCAAAAAGAAATAAAAGAAAAAAATCCCAATCATCCATGTGAATTATTTCCTGACTTGCAGAGATAGAGAGAAAATGAAATTATTTATCATCAGACATTTTCCGGTTAATATTTATTTTTAAGATAAATTAATGATTTGCCTACACTAAATATATCAAATACACATACCTTCAGGGAAACTACTGTATCATTTCTCGAGTCTTCTTAAGTCTCTTTGATTCTAAAATGTAATTGGTTCCTTTTCTGAATTATTGGTATAATGGTGTTTCATAATATTATAATTTACAATTAAATGTTCAATTATATATAAATACTAATGATAATTTTTAAGGCTTTTATCTGGGCCATATTAGGAAAAATAAATTCACCTTCCAAAGTTTATTCATAACAATGAATTTTTACTATTATTGGGAAAAATACATATTTTATAATAAGTATTAACAAGGCAAGATTAATCAATTTAGCAGATTTTCCCTGTCCATTGCCATGTATACCAATAAAGTAGCAATTAGTAAATGACTTCTTATACTTCACAATAGACATTCCGTTAGCTATGAATCTCTAACAACAAACAAACATTCCCTTAAAAAAAAAAACTGTGGAGGATTAACCAAGATGGCAGAGTAGAACGATGTGCTCTCACTCCCTCTTGCGAGAGCACCAGAATCACAACTGGCTGCTGGACAATCATTGACAGGAAGACCCTGGACTTCACCAAGGAGGATACCCCACGTCCAAAGACAGAGGAGAAACCACAGTGAGAAGGTAGGAGGGGCGCAATCAGAGTAAAATCAAATCCCATAACTGCTGGGTGGGTGACTCACAGACTGGCGAACACTTATACCACAGAAGTCCACCCACTGGAGTGAAGGTTCTGAGCCCCACGTCAGGCTTCCCAACCTGGGGGTCCGGCAACGGGAGGAGGAATTCCTAGCGAATCAGACTTTGAAGCCTAGTGGGAATTGATTGCAGGACTTCAACAGGACTGGGGGAAACAGAGACCCCACTCTTGGAGGGCACACACAAAGTAGTGTGCGCATCGGGACCCAGGGGAAGGAGCAGTGACCCTGGGGGAGACTGAACCAGACCTACCTGCTGGTATTGGGGGGTCTCCTGCAGAGGCAGGGGGTGGCTCTGTTTCACCATGCGGACAAGGACACTGGCAGCGGAGGTTCTGGGAAGTGCTCCTTGGTGTGAGCCCTCCCAGAGTCTGCCATTAACCCCACCAAAGAGCCCAGGTAGGCTCCAGTGTTGGGTTGCCTCAGGCAAAACAACCAACAGGGAGGGAACCCAGCCCCACCCAACAATAGTCAAGTGGATTAAAGTTTTACTGAGCTCTGACCGCCACAGCAACAGTCAACTCTACCCACCACCAGAGCCTCCCATCAAGCCTCTTAGATAGCCTCAACCACCAGAGGGCAGACAGCAGAAGCAAGAAAAACTACAATCCTGCAGCCTGTGGACCAAAAACCACAGTTACAGAAAGATAGACAAGATGAAAAGGCAGAGGGCTATGTACCAGATGAAGGAACAAGAAAAAACCCCAGAAAAACAACTAAATGAAGTGGAGATAGGCAACCTTCCAGAAAAAGAATTCAGAATAATGATAGTGAAGATGATCCAGGACCTCGGAATAAGAATGGAGGCAAAGATTGAGAAGATGCAAGAAATGATTAACAAAGACCTAGAAGAATTAAAGAACAAACAAACAGAGATGACCAATACAATAACAGGAATGAAAACTACACTAGAAGGAATCAATAGCAGAATAACTGAGGCAGAAGAACGGATAAGTGACCTGGAGACAGAATGGTGGAATTCACTGCTGCAGAACAGACTAAAGAAAAAAGAATGAAAAGAAATGAAGACAGCCCAAGAGACCTCTGGGACAACATTAAACGCAACAACATTCACATTATAGGGGTCCCAGAAGGAGAAGAGAGAGAGAAAGGACCAGAGAAAATATTTGAAGAGATTATAGTCGAAAACTTCCCTAACATGGGAAAGGAAATAGCCACCCAAGTCCAGGAAGCGCAGAGAGTCCCATACAGGATAAACCCAAGGAGAAACACGCTGAGACACATAGTAATCAAAGTGGCAAAAATTAAAGACAAAGAAAAATTATTGAAAGCAGCAAGGGAAAAACGACAAATAACATACAAGGGAACTCCCATAAGGTTAACAGCTGATTTCTCAGCAGAAACTCTGCAAGCCAGAAGGGAGTGGCATGATATACTTAAAGTGATGAAAGGGAAGAACGTACAACCAAGATTACTCTACCCGGCAAGGATCTCATTTAGATTTGATGGAGAAATCAAAAGCTTTAGAGACAAGCAAAAGCTAAGAAAATTCAGCACCACCAAACCAGCTCTACAACAAATGCTAAAGGAACTTCTCTAAGTGGGAAACACAAGAGAAGAAAAGGACCTACAAAAACAAACCCAAAACAATTAAGAAAATGGTCATAGGAACATACATATCGATAATTATCTTAAACGTGAATGGATTAAATGCCCCAACCAAAAGACATAGACTGGCTGAATGGATACAAAAACAAGACCCATATATATGCTGTCTACAAGAGACCCACTTTAGACCTAGGGACACATACAGACTGAAAGTGAGGGGATGGAAAAAGATATTCCATGCAAATGGAAATCAAAAGAAAGCTGTAGTAGCTATACTCATATCAGATAAAATAGACTTTAAAATAAAGAATGTTACAAGAGACAAGGAAGGACACTACATAATGATCCAGGGATCAATCCAAGAAGAAGATATAACAATTATAAATATATATGCACCCAACATAGGAGCACCTCAATACATAAGGCAACTGCTAACAGCTATAAAAGAGGAAATCGACAGTAACACAATAATAGTGGGGGACTTTAACACCTCACTTACACCAATGGACAGATCATCCAAAATGAAAATAAATAAGGAAACAGAAGCTTTAAATGACACAATAGACCAGATAGATTTAATTGATATATATAGGACATTCCATCCAAAAACAGCAGATTACACGTTCTTCTCAAGTGCGCACGGAACATTCTCCAGGATAGATCACATCTTGGGTCACAAATCAAGCCTCAGTAAATTTAAGAAAATTGAAATCATATCAAGCATCTTTTCTGACCACAACGCTATGAGATTAGAAATGAATTACAGGGAAAAAAACGTAAAAAAAAAAAAACACATGGAGGCTAAACAATACGTTACTAAATAACCAAGAGATCACTGTAGAAATCAAAGAGGAAATCAAAAAATACCTAGAGACAAATGACAATGAAAACACGACGACCCAAAACCTATGGGATGCAGCAAAAGCAGTTCTAAGAGGGAAGTTTATAGCTATACAAGCCTACCTCAAGAAACAAGAAAAATCTCAAGTAAACAATCTAACCTTACACGTAAAGAAACTAGAGAAAGAAGAACAAACAAAACCCAAAGTTAGCAGAAGGAAAGAAATCATAAAGATCAGAGCAGAAATAAATGAAATAGAAACAAAGAAAACAATAGCAAAGATCAATAAAACTAAAAGTTGGTTCTTTGAGAAGATAAACAAAATTGATAAGCCATTAGCCAGACTCCTCAAGAAAAAGAGGGAGAGGACTCAAATCAATAAAATCAGAAATGAAAAAGGAGAAGTTACAACAGACACCGCAGAAATACAAAGCATCCTAAGAGACTACTACAAGCAACTTTATGCCAATAAAATGGACAACCTGGAAGAAATGGACAAATTCTTAGAAAGGTATAACCTTCCAAGACTGAACCAGGAAGAAACAGAAAATATGAACAGACCAATCACAAGTAATGAAATTGAAACTGTGATTAAAAATCTTCCAACAAACAAAAGTCCAGGACCAGATGGCTTCACAGGTGAATTCTATCAAACATTTAGAGAAGAGCTAACACCCATCCTTCTCAAACTCTTCCAAAAAATTGCAGAGGAAGGAACACTCCCAAACTCATTCTATGAGGCCACCATCACCCTGATACCAAAACCAGACAAAGACACTACAAAAAAAGAAAATTACAGACCAATATCACTGATGAATATAGATGCAAAAATCCTCAACAAAATACTAGCAAACAGAATCCAACAACACATTAAAAGGATCACACACCACGATCAAGTGGGATTTATCCCAGGGATGCAAGGATTCTTCAATATACGCAAATCAATCAATGTGATACACCATATTAACAAATTGAAGAAGAAAAACCATAGGATCATCTCAATAGATGCAGAAAAAGCTTTTGACAAAATTCAACACCCATTTATGATAAAAAATCTCCAGAAAGTGGGCGTAGAGGGAACCTACCTCAACATAATAAAGGCCATATATGACAAACCCACAGCAAACATCATTCTCAATGGTGAAAAACTGAAAGCATTTCCTCTAAGATCAGGAACGAGACAAGGATGTCCACTCTCACCACTATTATTCAACATAGTTCTGGAAGTCCTAGCCACGACAATCAGAGAAGAAAAAGAAATAAAAGGAATAATAAATTACAAAAGAAAAAGTAAAACTATCACTGTTTGCGGATGACATGATACTATACATAGAGAATCCTAAAACTGCCACCAGAAAACTGCTAGAGCTAATTAATGAATATGGTAAAGTTGCAGGATACAAAATTAATGCACAGAAATCTCTTGCATTCCTATACACTAATGATGAAAAATCTCAAAGAGAAATTATGGAAACACTCCCATTTACCATTGCAACAAAAAGAATAAAATACCTAGGAATAAACCTACCTAGGGAGACAAAAGACCTGTATGCAGAAAACTATAAGACACTGATGAAAGAAATTAAAGATGATACCAACAGATGGAGAGATATACCATGTTCTTGGATTGGAAGAATCAACGTTGTGAAAATGAGTATACTATCCAAAGCAATCTACAGATTCAATGCAATCCCTATCAAATTACCAATGGCATTTTTTACGGAGCTAGAACAAATCATCTGAAAATTTGTATGGAGACACAAAAGACCCCGAATAGCCAAAGCAGTCTTGAGAGAAAAAAATGGAGCTGGAGGAATCAGACTCCCTGACTTCAGACTATACTACAAAGCTACAGTAATCAAGACAATATGGTACTGGCACAAAAACAGAAACATAGATCAATGGAACAAGATAGAAAGCCCAGAGATTAACCCACGCACCTATGGTCAACTAATCTATGACAAAGGAGGCAAAGATATACAATGGAGAAAAGACAGTCTCTTCAATAAGTGGTTCTGGGAAAACTGAACAGCTACATGTAAAAGAATGAAATTATAATACTCCCTAACACCATACACAAAAATAAACTCAAAATGGATTAGAGACCTAAATATAAGACTGGACACTATAAAACTCTTAGAGGAAAACATAGGAAGAACACTCTTTGACATAAATCACAGCAAGATCTTTTTTGATCCACCTCCTAGAGTAATGGAAATAAAAACAAAAATAAACAAGTGGGACCTAATGAAACTTCAAAGCTTTTGCACAGCAAAGGAAACCATAAACAAGACGAAAAGACAACCCTCAGAATGGGAGAAAATATTTGCAAACGAATCAACGGACAAAGGATTAATCTCCAAAATATATAAACAGCTCATTCAGCTCAATATTAAAGAAACAAACACCCCAATCCAAAAATGGGCAGAAGACCTAAATAGACATTTCTCCAAAGAAGACATACAGACGGCCACGAAGCACATGAAAAGATGCTCAACATCACTAATTATTAGAGAAATGCAAATCAAAACTACAATGAGGTATCACCTCACTCCTGTTAGAATGGGCATCATCAGAAAATCTACAAACAACAAATGCTGGAGAGGGTGTGGAGAAAAGGGAACCCTCTCGCACTGTTGGTGGGAACGTAAATTGATACAGCCACTATGGAGAACAATATGGAGGTTCCTTAAAAAACTAAAAATAGAATTAGCATATGACCCAGCAATCCCACTACTGGGCATATACCCAGAGAAAACCGTAATTCAAAAAGACACATGTACCCGAATGTTCATTGCAGCACTATTTACAATAACCAGGTCATGGAAGCAACCTAAATGCCCATTGACAGACGAATGGATAAAGAAGAAGTGGTACATATATACAATGGAATATTACTCAGCCGTAAAAAGGAATGAAATTGAGTCATTTGTTGAGACGTGGATGGATCTAGAGACTGTCATACAGAGTGAAGTAAGTCAGAAAGAGAAAAACAAATATCGTATATTAATGCATGTATGTGGAACCTAGAAAAATGGTACAGATGAGCCGGTTTGCAGGGCAGAAGTTGAGACACAGATGTAGAGAATGGACATATGGACACATCTGTGGGAAAACTGCAGTGGGGTGGGGATGGTGTTGTGCTGAATTGGGCGATTGGGATTGACATGTATACACTGATGTGTATAAAATTGATGCCTAATAAGAGCCTGCAGTATAAAAAAAACAAACAAACAAAACAACTAATACTAAACTTTCATTGGGTTATTTGTATGGAAATATGTTAATATAAATGTTTCAGACATTACATGAAATTTCTAAAAATCTTAAAAAAAATAAAAATAAAATAAAATAAATTACCAAACCCCCCCTCCCAAAAAAAAACAAAACTGTGTTATAGAAAAGAGGGAGCAAGCTCTGAACAAATAATTTTGCTTCTGCTAAGATTTTCATCAACTAGCATGTAGGCCTCTCTTCAAGTCCTTCAACCAAGACTAAATAACTAAAAACTGACATTAAAATTGACTAAATAATTTGAAATGATATGTAAGCAAAAGACATAGGCGAGAAAATTTCAAATTAAAAATGTTCAACTCCACCATATTTTCTAAAGATACTGGCACGTTTGATGCTGAAACATAGCATAGTATAGTGTTAAGAAACCAAATTCTAATGCAAATTTCCTGGTTTAAATTCTGATGCTTCCACTTACTTCTATGCCCTTGTGTGAGTTTATTAAACTCTCTGTATTTCAGCTTTCTCTATGCCTCAGTTTCCTTGTCCGTAAAATGAGCATAATAATCGCCTACCTCACAAGATGGTTGTGAAGATTACGTGAATTAATGCATGTAGGGCTTCCCTGGTGGCTCAGTGGTTGAGAATCTGCCTGACAATGCAGGGGACATGGGTTCGAGCCCTGGTCTGGGAAGAGCCCACATGCCGCGGAGCAACTAGGCCCGTGAGCCACAACTACTGAGCCTGTGCGTCTGGAGCCTGTGCTCCACAACAAGAGAGGCCACGATGGTGAGAGGCCCGCGCACCGTGATGAAGAGTGGCCCCCGCTTGCCGCAACTAGAGAAAGCCCTCGCGCAGAAATGAAGACCCAACACAGCCAAAAAATAAAAATAAAAAATAAAAATAAATAAATAAATAAATACATGTAAAACATTTCTTTACAATACCTCCATTGCCCTTCTGTTCTGATAAAACCAAATTCTTGTTCCTTGACTTCAGATCTCAGATTTTTCTACCATAAGCCTACCACTATACATTTATATGAAACTTTGCATTAAAGATAACTTCAAATGTATAGGAAAAAAGAAAAAAAAAAAGGAAAAAATCACTGTCAGCTGAACAGTCATTCAGAGAAGAACTCATGTTTAGGATGCCTAGCAAGTTAGTCATTAAGTGCTCCAAAACTGACAACTATGTTATTTTTACTACATTATTTCATTTACTTTTCCTAAAGAACTTTTAGGGTATTGTTGGTTCTACAGAGGAAGCTGAGGCTTTAGCTAACAAATTGAATAAGTATCCCAAGGTCATACCACTAGGATTTGAGGTCAGCAATCTTCTCCCTATGCTTTTACTGGGCTATTCTGCCCTCCATGAAGAGGAATGGAGAAGACTCCCAAAGATACTTACCAGTCAGAATGGAAAACCTATAGAGATCACTTAAATGGGATACCCAAGTCTTCGTGAGCTGTGGATTCATAACTTATCTCTCCTCCATTGAGGAAAAATTTGCTAAAGCCCAAAACTTGAATCTTGAAAAAAAGTAATTGTTTTTTAATATTTTATAAATTATTTTCTCTTTTCATAGGCAAGACAGCATATTTACAAAAGAAGTTCTTGTTAAGTAATCTCATTTAAAGTTGTCTTTAATGCAAAGTTTTGCATCCTGTTTCTTCTTAAAAGAGAATGATTTGACTGTAACAGTATAGCTTTAAATGATTACATAAGATGTGCCTGGCACGGAGCTGCATCTTTTAAATTTACCATTTCATTTAATCTCTACAGCCACAGTAATTTACAAATGAAGAAACTGAAGCAGAAAAAGGTTAAGTAACTTGATGAAGGTCACAGAACTAGTAAGGGCTCACCTGTGATCCAAGCCCTATTGAGCTCTTACTGTCTGTGTGTTTTTCATACTTGTACCTGCTCCCAACTCCTTCCCTAAAATAAACTACGCTAAAAAGTATGCACAGACACACACAAATCTAGTGTGAATAGCATGATAAGTAATATACATGACTATAAAAATAAGTGAATATAAATAACTTAAAGAGAAAGTTGGACAACTATACCAAGAAAGATTAAGAAGATACAGAATATGTATTTATGTATATATGAAAATATGCAAATGTTAATACTGGTTAAAACTAGGTGATAGGATTATTTATTTCTTATACATTTATTTTTTTTAATTTCCTTTAACGAACATATGTTACTTTTATAATTAGAGACAAGGTTATTTTTTAGAAATTCTATTTTTGTTACAAATATGTGTGATTAATTTTTATTCTGCTTTTTGTTCTTTCTTGAATTTTCTCCAATACTATATATTATAATTTTTTTATGGAGTCTAAATCTTATATTAAAAAAGATTGCATTCTCTCTACATATTGATGTTATTAACTCATCTCGATTACAGCATAAAGAATGGATTTATTTATTCAGACTTGTTAAGTGTATAAATGTTCACATATTTTAAGATTTCATACTAGAGGTGTATATAAAATTGGAAGGGATCTAAACATTGATAATATAAAACTACAACCAAAATATGCTGTAAGATGATAGAAAAAAATATATATATGTATATATATGCCTATGTGTATATATATATATATATATACACACACACATACGCATATATATATCTGCTCTCAGTTCCTATCACAGACCTCCCAAAATTCTTTGTAATTTCCTAAGTGTTAAGACCACTAGGTACATCTTTTTTTCTAATATTTGGTCTTTGGTCCTGGTTCCTGACAGAGTTCCTCAATTTCTCGGAATTTCCTGATTAATAGCAGTCATTTTTCTTCTATAAGGGAACTCTTGGTGGGCTCCTGAATAGTTCCTGGATGGGGGCTTGTCATCAGAAAGACCAAGCCCTGAGTAGAAGCTTGGAATTTTCAGCTCTCTCCCATTCAATAGGGAATTGGATATGTGGGGCTGGATACGGAGTTGATAACCGACCATGTCCATGTGATGAAGCCTCCGTAAAAATCCCAAGAGTCTGCGGTTTGGAGAGCTCTGGGGCTGGCGAACACATGGAGGTGCTGGGAGAGTGGTGCCCCAAGGAGGGCAGGGAAGCTCCAGGCCCTTCCCCACATAACTTCCCCACATCTTTTCCATCCGATGTTCAGCTGTGGCCTTTATCATAACCTTTTATAATAAACTGGTAAACAGTAAGTAAACTCTTTTCCTGAGTTCTATGAGGTACTCTAGCAAATTAATCAAACCTGAGAAGGGGGTAATGGGAAGCTCTGATTTACAGCCAATTGATTAGAGACATAGGTGGTAACCTTGACTTGGGATTGGCATCTGAAGTGGGGGAGTAAGGGACAGTCTCATGGGACTGAGCCCTTAACCTGTGGGATCTGAAGCTATCTCCAGATAAACAGTGTCAGAACGGAGTTACACTGTAGGACACCCAGCTGGTGTCACAGAGATTTGCTGGTCTGGGGGGAAAATTCCCCTACCTCTGGTGTCAGAAGTGCTACAATGGGGGTAGTAGTGTGCGAGTGAAAGAGGAAAAAAAGAGGAAGATTGGGGTTTTTTCTTACACATAAGCCTAAGGAAAATGATCTATCTGTAAACATATTTAGGTTTTAGAATTTTTAGAGCTAATTGTTAAATTCATTATGACCCACCATCAAGGCCTTTCTCGCCTTTTAGCATACGCACTTTGAAGCCTGGCCACACTGCCTCAGGGAAGACTTTCCACTTTCCCTTCCTATAGCTGTCCTCCCATCTTTCTCATTCTCTTCCCTTTTCACTCCTTGTTCACCAATCTTCCAGCCTACCCACACCCCAATTTGTTACACACAGAACAGAAAGAGAAATTATGAGAGTAGATAGAAGAAAGAAGAAATTATTTTGTTCACGTCAATCTTACATATTAATGTTAATACTTCCCCCAATCCATACTATTACAGAGAAGAAACAAAAGGGGGTAGACAGAGGAGCAGGAGGGAAAGGAAGGAAAAAAAGAGGAGGAGGAAGAGAAAGCTACTTGTGCCTTCCTCTTCCTTCATAACAGCTTAGTATTTCCAACTTTGAAACAAAAAGGGAAAAGGATGAAAGTGTCATGTTTAAACTCAGAAGCCTTTCAAATCTTTATCACTCTCCCTAAGACTCTTATCCATTCACACCCAACAATAATGTAATTATAGTCATGACACATTTATTTAAATAGGATTCAGAGTTGTTATTGAGGCAGTTGATGTTAATGGAGAAGTTGATGTCATAGATCACAGCTGTTTCTCTATTAAAACCACAGGGCAAAGCAACACTGGTAAACAGAGAGAAGTGTAGATTAAACAATGGTGGGGGGAAGGGGGAGGGAAATGGGGTGTGAAAATTTATGGGCAAAAATTGTTATGAGCAAATCACTATATGAATTGGGCTTTATACCTTAATCACATATTTTTTTAGGCAGCAAACCAGAGTCATATACAGGGTTCTTTCCTCCCTAGATTTTAATGCAACCAAGAATTATCAATGAATATGGTCAAAGAATTTAAAAATTCCAATTGGATTTCAAAGAAACTGAATCTGTTGGTTATCTGTGTCTGTATATAGATTTATACTACATGTGTTTCTGGAAGAATAATTCATCTACATATCTACCAATGCCAAATAAGCATAATTCAGCGTGAATTCAGAATCATGCAGCATTCTCTCAAGAATCTTCAAATAGCCACTGGAAAAGTGTCATTATGTGTGTTAACACAGTCTGTTTTGTTCTAGTTAGTACTTGTCTAGTTGCTTGTTTAGGTTGGCAAATGACAGGATTAACTAAATGCCAGAGAAAAATCAATCGTCTAAAAATAGTCATTTGTAATTTATTCTTTTAATATAAATTTCTTTTTCATTTAGTATTTTAAAAGTAACATTTTTTTTTTTAATGATTGATGTCTTAGGCAGGAAAAACAGACATACCCTAGCACATATACAAATCTTTCTTAAGAGTCTAGAACTGCTATAGGCAAAGCATGAATTAATTACTGCTCAACATAATTCTATATGCTTCACAATACAGTACAAACAAAGCAGCAGACAGGGTTCAGCAGATGATAAACATCCAGTTGGGGTGTGATAGCCTGAAGAAACAGGAAGGATAAACCAGTAGCAGTATGGAAGTTTGGCTTTGTAGGGAAAAGGATAATATCTGTTTTATTTACATAATCTTTCAACCCTCTTCGAATCTACCAGAATCCTTTTAGTAGGGCAGATGTCAACATACTTCTTAGATAAAATTAAGCCACAATACAGAAGTATAGTCACAATGCAACCATTAGGCCAGCACCTTTACACTGTGTCCTATCAGCTCTCTCATTTGAAGATGAGCCAGTATTTTAATTCAGTTCTTTAGTTTAACAAATATGTATTGACCACCTATATATTCCGGAACTGTCCTGAGCCCTTGGAATACAAAAATGAAAACAATTGGCATGGTCTCTGCCCACTTGGAACTCATAGTCTCTATGTTTGTCTTTTTGGTCACAATTTTGTAAAATTGGTAAAGGCATAAAAATTCTGGAAGAGCAATAAAACTGTTTGTCTATTCAGAGGCTTGCCCCAGGGCTGGTTAAAGCTTTAGTTTGTTTACATCTTATTTAGTCTTATAGTCCACTGTGCTGTCTACAAAATTGCCTACAATCTCCTGCATGCGTGCTTGACCTCCAGAAGAGAATTATCAATGCAGACATTTTCTGTATGGCTGCCTCAAGATTTTGGTAATTTTCACAGCTGGGAACGAGAATAAATCCCCAAAACAAATGAAAGCAATGTCTGATAGGCCCTCCGAGAACCCTTGCCACATCCTGGAGTTCAAGTGAAGTGAGAAACTTAAAACCTGGGTTATTAATATTTACTTGTTTTTACATCTTCACTGGGACTGGGAAAGGAATTAAAATATTTCAGTGTCACACAATGAATATCTGTGGGCCTCTAACCATCATTTGCTACACTTCATTTAAGACTATGCCACTGAATCAAATATACTTCAATAAAAAAAGGGAAAAGATTAAAGACTATGCCACTGATGTGCCCTTTGATGAAGACACAATGTTGATGATTCCCCTAAGCCAGAGAGTGAACTTTGAGAGCAGTTATCCACACACTTGCATCCTATAGAGTACAGCAAACCTAACTGGCACATACCTAAGGGCTTGGTCTTACTAGTATCACATTCTAATAAATTAGGATGAACACTCATTTTTAGTTTAAGTGGCTGCTTTATAACCAGCAGTAGTTCAGTCACTGAATCAAGGCAAACCCAGAGGAAATGCTACTTCCTCGCAGCTCTCTTCCAGAAACACGAGAAGACTTACAAGAAGACACACTAAACAAACTGAACTTGCATTAAGATAAATAATTGTGAATATACTAAAATGCAATGTGTAAGCTCAATTGCTTCTAGTACTTCATAAAATACAAGAACATTCTGCTATACATTATGATCCAAAGGTATAAGATAGTTTTAAGAAATTATGACTAACTACAACTAATTAGTCATTTTGCAAAACTCCTTTCAAACTCTTCAAAAAGTGAAGAAAAGCTTTTTTTCCCCATACTTTATAATATACTAATTGCAGGGAAAAAATACATGAATACAACTAAGTGTAAAAGTAGAGGATTACCTATGTCTATCATATTTATACTACAAAATTATATTAGTTTTCTATTGTTGCATAACTTATTACCACAAACTTAACAGCCTAAAACAACAGTCACTTATTATCTGTTTCCTTGGGTCAAAAGTCTGAGTTTTGCTTAGCTTGATCCACCCACTCAGGGTTGCACCAACCTGTAGTCAAGGTGTTAGACACACTGAAGTTCTCATTTGGAGCTAGGAGTTCTCTTCCGAGTTTATTCAGCTTGTCGGCAGAATTTAGTTCCTTGTGGTTGTAGGACTGAGGCCCTGGATTTCTTGTTAGTTGTCAGCCAGGGATTGATCTCACCAACTAGAAGCTGCCTGCCTTTCCTTACCACATGTCCCCCATACGCAGCTCACAACAGGGATGTTTGCTTTCTTCCAGGATAGCAAGAAAGCCTCTTTCTGATTCCAGTTCCCTCTCCAGATAGCACAGTAGTGACTATCTCATCACCATTTGTTATATTATAAGGTAACCTAATCAAAGGAGTAACTATCCCATCGTATTCAAAGGCTCTGCCCACACTCAAGGGGAGAGAATCATCCGAGGTACTTACATCCAAAGGCAAGAATCTTGGGAACCATCTTAGAATTCTGCCGACTACAACAATGCTGTCTTATTCGCAATATGATTAGAAATAGAGTAGCCCACATTGATGCCTTTTAGGACTTCTTCCAATGAATGCTTTATACAAATTATTAGTTATCCTAACAACATTATTACTATCATCATCAATAATCACTATTAACCTTAACTATGAGGAGATGACAAAAGCAGAAAGATGTCACACCAGCTTCAGAGAGCTTTTAAGTCACTCAGGGAAGGCACTGGGAACAGAATCTAGTATGCCTGTACTCGGGCTGTTTCCCTAGCTCTGTACTGTGGCAGGATTCCTATATTAAGTAAACGCAGATGGCAACCTGATGCTAGTGTACCAGTTCTGAAAGAAACTGGCAAATACTTTTCTCTTAAAGGGCAATTAATTCATTAAAACCAATTTGACTATAGAGCAAGTTTTCATAATTTCTCAAATTAGCAAAATTTCAAAAATAATCTATTTTGAAAGTTAAAGAATTTTTGTTTTTGGTTTTGGTTTTTAACTAAAAGAAAAGGAAAAAAGAATTCTGAAACCTAAATACTTAGACATCTGGCCACACTGCAAAAGTCACAGAAGAAGCCAATATACCTTAAACTTTTGGCCTCTCTCTCTTTCTCCCCTCTCTCTTTGCCTCTCTTTCTCTCCCTCCACCCTACCAATTGCTATAATAATGATTAAGAAAAACACATGGATAAAATTAATGTTCTCCAATTGAACAACTGTATCTCCTGAATAGGTCAGCTCCATTTTCAATTTCTCTAAAAAGAGGAAGAGGAATGATATTATTGCTAAAATATCCTCCAACTTTAAGTTCTAAAATTCTATTGCAGTACAGTAATGTAAATTCTAGACAATCATAGGTAAAACTTAGATTCTGGGAGTCAGATTGGAAGGAAGGAAAAATAACAATTGGGGTGATTCTTACTATGTGCCCAGCCACGTTCCAGGAGCTGTCACAACACTAACTCATTTAATATCGTCAGCAGCTATAGGAAGTATTAAGAACCCTGTTTAACAAGTGACAAAACCAAGGCAGATTAAGGGTTCAGTGATTTACCCAGCTCACACAGCTAATAAGGCCATTGCTTACACCTGAGAGGCCCTTGATAAAGGTTTGTTGAACAGGTGACTCAATTAACAAATGAATAAACAAATAAATAATTCAGGGCCAAAGGCTAAAAGACTCAAGAGAACATTTATCCTTCAAATACTGTAAGTTTAACTGGACAGTAAAAAGCAGATATTCTCAGCTATTTCAGTGAAATTATTTTATAAATAACCTTGCAAAATATCAATAAGGGAATGGGTTGACATCTGTTGGTTTGGCATGGTATTCAACAGTCATTGCCACGGTCTTAAAGCAATGATTCAGCAAATATACAATTAAAAAAAAAAAAAGCTATGTTTCCACATTTTTTGCTATCTTTTTTGTGATTCAATCAGCTAGACAAAATCTGTGAAAAACCTCTATGACAAAGTTAGGTCAATGGCAAATTAAATGTATTTTAATACATACATATTTTTAATAGAGAAATCTGCTGAGTGGTCCAATTTACTTATAGGTTATATCACTCCTATTTAGATTTTGGAAATGCAAAATTAAACCTGAAATAAGTTCTTTAACTAGGCAAAAAAAAGTATGTTAACTTAGTAATGTTTTTTCCTACAAACATAATTATATGAAATAAACTTTTAAAATTTAGATATCTTAATAAGAAATATCCATTAGAACTACAACATTAATCTTACATAAAAATAACAATCTAAAAAATAAGCTTGATTTAAACACATGCAACTCATTGAAATCAGATACTACCTTCATTTTTAACGTCGGACTAAACTATATAGTTAATTTTATTTCAATATTTTAAAATAATCTTAATTCTTCCTTCTAAAACAGTTGTTTAATTTACTCTTCTTTCATGCTGAAGAACAAGTAAAATTGACCAGGGAGTGTTAAATTGAGATTGAAAGTGTTCTTTTTATTTTTTAATCAAATAATTACTTCTTGAAGATGTATTCTGTAATGGACATAGAGCTATAATTTTTGCCCTCAAGATATTTGCAACCTTGTAATGAAGATAATACAAGTATGTAAATTACAGTAATATAAAACAGTGCTATAATGAAGGTTAAAAAATAGTGCAGTGGGCTGTCTAGGGAAGGTGCAGTCTCAACCATTTTAAAATAACATTCCCTCATTCATTCAACAAAAACTCTTTGTTATAGGCGGCATTGTGTTCCCCTCCAAATTCATATGTTGAAGTCCTAACTCCCAGTACCTTTGAGTACAACTGTATTTGGAAATAGGGCCTTTAAAGAGGTAATTAAGCTCAAATGAGTTCGTAGGAGTGGAACCTAATCCAATGACTGTAGTCCTTACAAGAGGAAGAGACACTGGTGATGCACACATAGAGAAAAGCTGAAGAGGACACAGTGGGAAGGCAACCACCTGCAGCTAAGGAGAGAGGCCTGAGAAGAAACCAACCCTATTGGACCCTTGATCTTAGACTTCCAGTCTCCAGACGTAAGAAAACAAATTCATGTTGTTTAAGTCACCCGGTCTGTGTTATTTTGTTATGGCAATTCTAGCAGACTAATAGATTCTTCCTCACAGGAAAAACGTAGTGGTAAGTTTAATACCACAAAAGACAATAAATCTTGAACCACAGCTTCCATTTTTCCCTTTAGAATTAATTAATTTACAGTACTGAACCAATCTCTAAGTAAGGTGTCACAAACATAAGCTCTATGGGGCTAGGCAGATGAATGAATGAAAAGTGTCTGGGATGAATAAAATAGGGAGTGGTGGGGACTGCAGCTAACTGTGGAGTTCATGTCAGGACAAAGATGCTGGTACTGCTCACCTTTAATCTATTATGTAGGTGAGAGCAAAACATATCTCTCTGGATACAGCTTAAGGACTGTCAGTTGCAACTTCAGCCTAGATCTCAGGTTTTTTTCATATAAACCCTTTTATTAAATAATCTCTAAAGTTCTTTCCAGCTTCATCTTTTTAAAGTCTGTCATTTCAATCCTTTCTCTATTGGAGACATTACATAGAGGATAAATTAAGCATTCCCAAAATATTTGCCCGGTATTGCAAAACCACTTAGTAATCCACAGTTTAATCAAATTCTTTTTTTTTTTTTTCTGGAAATTAATTAGTATGAAACAGCACAAAAAATTAGGAGCTTTTCAATAATAATATTCCACGCTTGGTAGCATACCTCAGTTTCACAATTTCAGATGCTTTTAGCCACTTGTTATTACCCACACTACACAAATTAACAAACCCGGATATCCCACAGGTACTTCAAACACAAACAGTTTGAAATGGATTAGATGGAAGCCACATGGAAAGAGCATCTTCATTGGAGCCAGGTTGAGCCTCCACTCTGACATTCATTAATTTCGTGACATTCAGCAATGCTTAATTAATAGTTTACTCAGTGTAAAGAAAAGATGAACATTTATCTCAGAGGTTTGTTGTGAGGACTTCGAGAAAATATATGCCGAGAGACCTATTTCAGTGCATAGCTGAGAAAAAATATCCAAAAGGAGGAGGACCAGTAGCAATGGTAGTGGTAGCCAACGACAGCAACAACGGTAACAGCAGAACCATGCCCAGCACATCTCACGAAGTTCCCAGGGTCTCTTTCAATCTGTCCCTACACTATTCAAAAAGAAATAAAAACCTGAATTTTTTTCTCTTTCTTTAACCTGCTTCTCAGCGCACACCCTTTACTTCAGTGGACAGCAACGTCAAACACCCAGGTGACTAACTACAAACGGGAGACCTTATTTAACCCTATCCTTTCTCTCACCCACATCTCTTCTCACCCCTACATTTGTCCATCACTAAAACCTAGAGTCTCTCCCTTTCATTGGAAATCCATTCTTTTCCTTTCCCCTTCATTTTCACTGCTATTGCCTTATTACCTTTTGCCAGAGTAAGCAATTTTTTTTAAAATTTATTCATTTTTTCATTGAAGTATAGTTGATTTACAGAGAAAGACAAATATCACATGATATCACCTATATGTGGAATCTAAAAACATGACACAAGCGATCTTATTTACAAAACAGAAACAGACTTACAGACTTAGAAAATAAACTTATGGTTACCAAAGGGGAAAGGTCAGGGTGGGGAGGGATAAATTAGGAATTTGGGAGTAACATATACACACTACTGTATATAAAGTAGATAAACAACAAGGACCTACTGTATAGCACAGGGAACTATACTCAATATTTTGTATAAACTATATAGGAAAAGAATCTGAAAAAGACTATATATGTGTGTGTGTGTATATATATATATACACACACACACACACACACATATATGTATAACTGAATCACTTTGCTATACCCTTGAAACTAACGTAACATTATAAAGCAATGGTTTCTTAATTGGTCTCCTGGTATACATTCTCTCTCTCTATCCCCTCAAATTCTCTTGTTACTTTAAACAAAGAAATATGTTGAATATATGCCTCCTATACTTAAACTGTGCTAGAACCTTAATGTTGCTGCTGCTGTTTGTAGTGAAGTCCATATTCCTTTGAAATGGCTGTGTGTTTCACAGACTTTAGTCCTTTGCAATAAGTTCAAACCCCAGTTCTGCCATTTACTAGTTGCTTGAGCACCTCATATTACGGTTTCTCCAACCAGATTAAGTTCTTTTTTAAAAAAGGATCTTGCCACGTATGACATCCCCAGAGTCATTCTTAGTGCCCAAAACAAAGAAGGCAGTAAAAGTATGCTCAATGAGTGAATGAGATCAGCCACTGCAAGTCCAAATAGCCAATAAAGTTGGAGTCAAACAGTCCCCTGGTCCAGAGATTTTTTTCCCAATTTGGTGAGGTTTCCTCTCCAATAAACAGATATAAAAAAATAAATCTCCCAATGAAGATGACTATATTGAATGGAATAAACTTCTAAGGCCCAATGCAAGACTTTCTTTTATGCAAAAGGACAATGTGGTCATATTTTAGATTCTAAGATCAAGCAAGTGTTTTTATGATTAACTATCTGAATAAGCACCACAAATACACTGGATCATTCATTTATTCACCAATAAATATTGGGCATCACAATGTACCAGACAATGTGGTAGAATCTGAGGATACACTTATGCTTCCTGCCCTAAATTTGCTTACAACCTAGAGGAAGAAAAAGTAAATAAACAATCACACAATACACACAGATCTTCTGTAAAATTTGAGTGCTATGAGGAAAAATATAAAAGCTGAGATAAGGACCATAAAATGAGGACCCAATTTAAGCAGTGTTTCATGAAAGGCCTCTCTGGAGCTGTCTAAACAAAAATGAGAGATGAAGGACAGAATTCATTCAGACATCTTTTGGATATAAATAAAAGGTTTAAGAACGCCATAAAGAGAGAAATTTTTACTCTGGAATTGCTATTATATTTTTAATAATGATATCAATCCAGTCCACAATGTCTTCTACACTGTGATCTACTGAATGATGGGATGCCTCGTATTTCTTTTGTATTACACTGATATATCTTATTCCAAATTGCATGAGTGACTACTCCATAAATGCTTGTTGACTGAACATGTGAGAAAGGGTTAAAGGTAATGAGACAAGATAAGTATGTATGATTTAGGCCACAACATAGCAGTCACTTCAATTAAGAGGTTAGTATGCTCATTAACCAATCTGAAGAACCATTAGCAACGGAAAATAAAGAGAGTGGAAATAAGTATTGAAGAACAACATATTACAATTAAATTAATGGGGTTTAGGGAGGATCCATGAAAGTCCCCGCAGCTTCTGCCTCTTCTTTATAATGTCATGGTTCTAATTTACCTCATTTATATTAATGAACAGAGGATTGCACAACTATTAGCATGATTGAAAATTACATTAATGCTCAGTAAATCTACCCCTAATTATTATGATTAATGAGAAGTTGATCATCTTGGACCAGATTAACAACCTAAAGCAACTGAAATAGAACAAAAAAGCTTTTCCTTGCTAACCTAGGTCTTTAGTCTTTTTTATTTAATGAAACCGTGAGCAATCCACTTAGTAATGTTATATACTAATTTACTATAACTATACATTTACATAGATTTACATAGATTATATTTTTCACATTTATGTATTTATTTGAAATAATTATTTCTATGTGCATTAAAATGTGGTCTTATGATTGGCTTTATGCAGTGTTAGTGTTCCAGTATGAAACTGAATAAAAAAATCAACCATATTTTTTCTCTACCTGGTTCCAAGTCATCTGTTTGAGGGTTATCTCCTTCAAAAGAGAAATTATTCATCTTTGTAGTCATCAGAATTAATCATTAGGACATTAAGAGGCATAAAGCTCCCCTACTTATTTAAATATTGCTACTTGACAAAAAGAGTTTAAAATGATAAAAAGAAAGGATAGAAGAACTAAGCAGCAAAATATCTGACTTCCTTTTTTGATCTGGAAAGGTGAGCTATTTTTATGTAAATTCTCCTTACTTCTCCCTTTATTAAAACTGCTATATGATATTGCCTAATGTTTTGGTCTAGTTTATCTTCTATCTTCTGCTACGCATAGGTGTCCATGGAAACAAACCTGTAGTCAATGCTAGACTCCTTAGCACAGTGGCCTGACACGTACACTTTGACAGCACAGCAAGCAAAAATAGCCGTCAAGGCTATTTCTGAGAGCTCTATGACAGGTTTTTAATGAAACAGAAAGAATTTCACATTAATGTGGCCTTTACATCCTGACAGTGTTGTCCCGTCTCAAAATTATATTTATTCTGCTCTTATTATCAAGAAGATTTTCTTACTGTACTATGGGATCTTAAGTTATAAACAATTTAAACACACAAATGTCATTTCTCCAGGCCTGCCCATAGTCATAAAAGTTCAAAAATTAATTCACAAAATATTTATTGAAGGACTGCTCTGCACCAGGCTCTGTGCTAGGGCTGGGTTTTTTGTTTTTGTTTTTGTTTTTTAAAAAGCATGTATGTTTTAAATTAATTAATTTATTTATTTATGTTTGGGTGTGTTGGGTCTTCGTTTTTGTGCGAGGGCTTTCTCTAGTTGCGGCAAGCGGGGGCCACTCTTCATCGCGGTGCGCGGGCCTCTCATTATCGCGGCCTCTCTTGTTGCGGAGCACAGGCTCCAGACGCGCAGGCTCAGTAGTTGTGGCTCATGGGCCTAGTTGCTCCGCGGCATGTGGGATCCTCCCAGACCAGGGCTCGAACCCGTGTCCCCTGCATTAGCAGGCAGATTTTCAACCACTGCACCACCAGGGAAGCCCAAGGGCTGGGTTTTAATAGTACCTGAGACAAAATGTCCCCATCTTCAGGGAGATTCTTGTTTAGTGGAAGAGACAGAAATGGAAACAGTTTTAAATATTGGGTTGGCCAAAAAGTTTGTTCGGGTTTTTCTGTAAGATGTTCTGGAAAAACCTGAATGAACTTTTTGGCCAACCCAATATAACAAGTACTGCATAAAGCATAAAAAAATGGACAGGGCCATTCGCGGGCGGAGACTGCGGGTAGCAGAGGGGGTAAGCTTCGAAGCCACAGAGGAGAGCACAGCCACAGAGGTGCGGAGGGCAAAGCGGAGAGACTCCGCACAGAGGCTTGGCGCCGAGCAGCACTCACCAGCCCGAGAGGCTTGTCTGCTCACCCGCCGGGGCGGGCGGGGCTGGGAGCTGAGGCTCGGGCTTTGGTCGGATCGCAGGGAGAGGACTGGGGCTGGTGGCGTGAACACAGCCTGAAGAGGTTAGCACACCACAGCTATCTGTGAGGGAGTCCGGGAAAAAGTCTGCAGCTGCTGGAGACGCAAGAGAATTTTTCTTGCCTCTTTGTTTCACGGCGCGCAAGGAGAGGGGATTCAGAGCGCCGCCTAAACGAGCTCCAGAGATGGGCACGAGCCGCGGCGATCAGCGCGGACCCCAGAGACAGGCATGAGACTCTAAGGCTGCTGGAGCCGCCACCAAAAAGCCTGTGTGCAAGCACAGGTCACTCTCCACACCGCCCCTCCTGGGAGCCGGTGCAGCCCACCACTGCCAGGGTCCCGTGATCCGGGGACAACTTCCCCGGGAGAACGCACGGCGCGCCTCAGGCTGCTGCAACGTCACGACGCCTCTGCCGTCGCAGGCTCGCCCCGCCTCCTCCGTACCCCTCCCTCCCCCCGGACTGAGTGAGCCAGAGCCCCCGAAGCAGCTGCTCCTTTAACCCCGTCCTGTCTGGGCGGGGAACAGACGCCCTCAGGTGACCTACACACAGAGGCGGGTCCAAATCCAAAGCTGAACCCTGGGAGCTGTGCGAAAAAAGAGAAAGGGAAATCTCTCCCAGCAGCCTCAGAAGCAGCGGATTAAAGCTCCACAAACAACTTGATGTGCCTGCATTTGTTGAATAGCTGAATAGACAACGAATCATCCCAAATTCAGGAGGTGGACTTTGGGAGCAGGATATATTAATTTTTCCCCTTTTCCTTTTTTTGTGAGTGTATATGTATATGCTTCTGGGTGAGATTTTGTCTGTATAGCTTTGCTTTATAATAGCTTTATTTTACTTCACTATATTATATCCTCTTTCTTTTTCTTTGTTTCTTTCTATTTTTTCTCCCTTTTACTCTGAGCCATGTGGATGAAAGGCTCTTGGTGCTCCAGCCAGGCATCAGGGCTGTGCCTCTGAGGTGGGAGAGCCAACTTCAGGACATTGGTCCACAAGAGACCTCCCAGCTCCACGTAATACCAAACGGCAAAAATCTCTCAGAGATCTCCATCTCAACATCAAGACCCAACTTCACTCAATGACCAGCAAGCTACAGTGCTGGACACCCTATGCCAAACAACTAGCAAGACAGGAACACAGCCCCATCCATTAGCAGAGAGGCTGCCTAAAATCATAATAAGGCCACAGACACCCCAAAATACACCACCAGATGTGGACGTGCCCACCAGAAAGACAAGATCCAGCCTCATCCACCAGAACACAGGCACTAGTTCCCTCCACCAGGAAGCCTACACAACCCACTGAACCAACCTTAGCCACTGGGGACAGATACCAAAAATAACGGGAACTACAAACCTGCAGCCTGTGAAAAGGAGACCCCAAACACAGTAAGATAAGCAAAATGAGAAAACAGAAAAACACACAGCAGATGAAGGAGCAGGGTCAAAACACACCAGACCTAACAAATGAAGAGGAAATAGGTAGTCTACCTGAAAAAGAATTCAGAATAATGATAGTAAGGATGATCCAAAATCTTGGAAATAGAATAGACAAAATGCAAGAAACATTTAACAAGGACGTAGAAGAACTAAAGAGGAACCAAGCAATGATGAAAAACACAATTAATGAAATTAAAAATACTCTAGATGGGATCAATAGCAGAATAACTGAGGCAGAAGAAAGGATAAGTGACCTGGAAGATAAAATGTTGGAAATAACTACTGCAGAGCAGGATAAAGAAAAAAGAATGAAAAGAACTGAGGACAGTCTCAGAGACCTCTGGGACAACATTAAAGGCAACACTATTCGAATCATAGGGGTCCCAGAAGAAGAAGAGAAAAAGAAAGGGACTGAGAAAATATTTGAAGAGATTATAGTTGAAAACTTCCCTAATATGGGAAAGGAAATAGTTAATCAAGTCCTGGAAGCACAGAGAGGCCCATACAGGATAAACCCAAGGAGAAACACGCCAAGACACATATTAATCAAACTGTCAAAAATTAAATACAAAGAAAACATATTAAAAGCAGCAAGGGAAAAACAACAAATAACACATAAGGGAATCCCCATAAGGTTAACATCTGATCTTTCAGCAGAAACTCTGCAAGCCAGAAGGGAGTGGCAGGATATACTTAAAGTGATGAAGGAGAAGAGCCTACAACCAAGGTTACTCTACCCAGCAGGGATCTCATTCAGATTTGATGGAGAAATTAATACCTTTACAGACAAGCAAAAGCTGACAGAGCTCAGCACCACCAAACCAGCTTTACAACAAATGCTAAAGGAACTTCTATAGACAAGAAACACAAGAGAAGGAAAACACCTACAATAACAAACCCAAAATATTTAAGAATATGAGAATAGGAACATACATTTCGATAATTACCTTAAATGCAAATGGATTAAATGCTCCCACGAAAAGACACAGCCTGGCTGAATGGACACAAAAACAAGACCCATATATATGCTGTCTACAAGAGACCCACTTCAGACCTAGAGACACATACAGACTGAAAGTGAGGGGATGGAAAAAGATATTCCATGCAAATGGAAATCAAAAGAAAGCTGGAGTAGCTATACTCATATCAGATAAAATAGACTTTAAAATAAAGACTATTACAAGAGACAAAGAAGGACACTATATAATGATCAGGGATCGATCCAAGAGGAAGGTATAACAATTGTAAATATTTATGCACCCAACATAGGAGCACCTCAATACATAAGGCAAATACTAACAGCCATAAAAGGGGAAATCGACAGCAACACAATCATAGTAGGGGACTTTAACACCCCACTTTCACCAATGGACAGATCATCCAAAATGAAAATAAATAAGGAAACACAAGCTTTAAATGATACATTAAACAAGATGGACTTAATTGATATTTATAGGACATTCCACCCAAAAACAACAGAATACACATTTTTCTCAAGTGCTCATGGAACATTCTCCAGGATAGATCATATCTTGGGTCACAAATCAAGCCTTGGTAAATTTAAGAAAATTGAAATCATATCAAGTATCTTTTCCGACCACAACGCTATGAGTCTAGATATCAATTACAGGAAAAGATCTGTAAAAAATACAAACACATGGAGGCTACACAATACACTACTTAATAACGAAGTGATCACTGAAGAAATCAAAGGGGAAATCAAAAAATACCTAGAAACAAATGACAATGGAGACACGACAACCCAAAACCTATGGGACGCAGCAAAAGCAGTGCTAAGAGGGACGTTTATAGCAATACAAGCCTACCTCAAGAAACAGGAAACATCTCGAATAAACAACCTAATCTTGCAGCTAAAGCAATTAGAGAAAGAAGAACAAAAAACCCCCAAAGCTAGCAGAAGGAAAGAAATCATAAAGATCAGGTCAGAAATAAATGAAAAAGAAATGAAGGAAACAATAGCAAAAATCAATGAAACTAAAAGCTGGTTCTTTGAGAAGATAAACAAAATTGATAAACCATTAGCCAGACTCATCAAGAGAAAAAGGGAGAAGACTCAAATCAATAGAATTAGAAATGAAAAAGGAGAAGTAACCACTGACACTGCAGAAATACAAAAGATCATGAGAGATTACTACAAGCAACTCTATGCCAATAAAATGGACAACCTGGAAGAAATGGACAGATCTTAGAAATGCACAAACTGCCGAGACTGAACCAGGAAGAAATAGAAAATATGAACAGACCAATCACAAGCACTGAAATTGAAACTGTGATTAAAAACCTTCCAACAAACAAAAGCCCAGGACCAGATGGCTTCACAGGTGAATTCTATCAAACATTTAGAGAAGAGCTAACACCTATCCTTCTCAAACTCTTCCAAAATATTGCAGAGGGAGGAACACTCCCCAACTCATTCTACGAGGCCACCATCACCCTGATACTAAAACCAGACAAAGGTGTCACAAAGAAAGACAACTACAGGCCAATATCACTGATGAATATAGATGCAAAAATCCTCAACAAAATACTAGCAAACAGAATCCAACAGCACATTAAAAGGATCATACACCATGATCAAGTGGGGTTTATCCCAGGAATGCAAGGATTCTTCAATATACGCAAATCAATCAATGTGATACACCATATTAACAAATTGAAGGAGAAAAACCATATGATCATCTCAATAGATGCAGAGAAAGCTTTCGACAAAATTCAACACCCATTTATGATAAAAGCCCTGCAGAATGTAGGCATAGAGGGAACTTTCCTCAACATAATAAAGGCCATAGATGACAAACCTGCAGCCAACATTGTCCTCAATGGTGAAAAACTGAAACCATTTCCACTAAGATCAGGAACAAGACAAGGTTGCCCACTCTCACCACTATTATTCAACATAGTTTTGGAAGTGTTAGCCACAGCAATCAGAGAAGAAAAAGAAATAAAAGGAATCCAAATCGGAAAAGAAGAAGTAAAGCTGTCACTGTTTGCAGATGACATGATACTATACATAGAGAATCCTAAAGATGCTACCAGAAAACTCCTAGAGCTAATCAATGAATTTGGTAAAGTAGCAGGATACAAAATTAATGCACAGAAATCTCTTGCATTTCTATACACTAATGATGAAAAATCTGAAAATGAAATTAAGAAAACACTCCCGTTTACCATTGCAAGAAAAAGAATAAAATATCTAGGAATAAACCTACCTAAGGAGACAAAAGACCTGTATGCAGAAAATTATAAGACACTGATGAAAGAAATTAAAGATGATACAAATAGATGGAGACATATACCATGTCTTGGATTGGAAGAATCAACATTGTGAAAATGACTCTACTACCCAAAGCAATCTACAGATTCAATGCAATCCCTATCAAACTACCACTGGCATTTTTCACAGAACTAGAACAAAAAATTTCACAATTTGTATGGAAACACAAAAGACCCTGAATAGCCAAAGCAATCTTGAGAACGAAAAATGGAGCTGGGGGAATCAGGCTCCCTGACTTCAGACTATATTACAAAGCTACAGTAATCAAGACAGTTTGGTACTGGCACAAAAACAGAAATATAGATCAATGCAACAGGATAGAAAGCCCAGAGATAAACCCACGCACATATGGTCACCTTATCTTTGATAAAGGAGGCAAGCATATACAGTGGAGAAAAGACAACCTCTTCAATAAGTGGTGCTGGGAAAATTGGACAGATACATGTAAAAGTATGAAATTAGAACACTCCCTGACACCATGCACAAAAATAAACTCAAAATGGATTAAAGACCTAAGTGTAAGGCCAGACACTATCAAACTCTTAGAGGAAAACATAGGCAGAACACTCTATGACATACATCACAGCAAGATTCTTTTTGACCCAGCTCCTAGAGAAATGGAAATAAGAACACAAATAAACAAATGGGACCTAATGAAACTTAAAAGCTTTTGCACAGCAAAGGAAACCATAAACATGACCAAAAGACAGCCATCAGAATGGGAGAAAATATTTGCAAATGAAGCAACTGACAAAGGATTAATCTCCAAGATTTACAAGCAGCTCATGCAGCTCAATAACAAAAAAACGAACAACCCAATGCAAAAATGGGCAGAAGACCTAAATAGACGTTTCTTCAAAGAAGATATACAGATTGCCAACAGACACATGAAAGAATGCTCAACATCGTTAATCATTAGAGAAATGCAAATCAAAACTACAATGAGATATCATCTCACACCGGTCAGAATGGCCATCATCAAAAAATCTAGAAACAATAAATGCTGGAGAGGGTGTGGAGGAAAGGGAACCCTCTTGCACTGTTGGTGGGAATGTAAATTGATACAGCCACTATGGAGAACAGTATGGAGGTTCCTTAAAAAACTAAAAATAGAAATACCATACGACCCAGCAATCCCACTACTGGGCATATACCCTGAGAAAACCATAATTCAAAAAGAGTCATGTACCAAAATGTTTATTGCAGCCCTATTTACAATAGCCAGGACATGGAAGCAACCAAAGTGTCCATCATTGGATGAATGGATAAAGAAGATGTGGCACATATACACAATGGAATATTACTCAGCCATAAAAAGAAATGAAATGGAGGTATTTGTAATGAGGTGGATGGAGTTAGAGTCTGTCATACAGAGTGAAGTAAGTCAGAAAGAGAAAAATAAATACAGTATGCTAACACATATATATGGAATCTAAGGAAAAAAAAAAAAAAAGGTCATGAAGAACCTAGTGGCAAGATGGGAATAAAGACACAGACCTACTAAAGAATGGACTTGAGGATATGGGGAGGGGGAGGGGTGAGATGTGACAGGGTGAGAGAGTGTCATGGACATATATACACTACCAAATGTAAAATAGATAGCTAGTGGGAAGCAGCCGCATAGCACAGGGAGATCACCTCGGTGCTTTGTGACCACCTAGAGGGGTGGGATGGGGAGGGTGGGAGGGAGGAGATGCAAGAGGGAAGAGATATGGGAACATATGTATATGGTATAACTGATTCACTTTGTTATAAAGCAGAAACTGGCACACCATTGTAAGGTAATTATACTTCAATAAAGATGTTTAAAAAAAAAAAATGGGGGGGGGGGGGGGACATGGTGCTTTGGTCAGTATGGAAACAGGGGAAACTCAGCTAATACGAAAGATCAGGAAAGGCTCCCTGAGAAAATGACATTTAGGAGGGAGAGCCTAAAGATGCATAGTTCCTAGCAAATTTATCCGTGATGAAGATCTAGGACTCTGGGAACTAAATTGGAGTTTATAACTAGATATAAAACTCAAAGAAAAGGCAAGTAGCAAAACAGACTTGTTAGGGTCTAGCCTTACCAGCTCCTAGGTTGTATGACCTTCGGGAAATTATCTGTCTCTCTGTTTTATGTTTAATAAAAGTAGAGATGATATGTACCATGTAGGATGGCTGTGAGGGTTATATGAGATATACATATGAAAGTGTCTGACACAACAACAAGTCTTCAAAGAATATTAATTTTCTTTTCCTATATAAAAAAAAAAGTGGCCCAAATTTCTGTCTTTCTGCAAATTCACAAAAGGAAATTTGGAGAGCATGTCATGAAAGTGCTTTGAATGTAGAACTAAGTGACTACCACTAGTTAGGAAAATAGGCTGTGCATCATTCAAAACTGTGTCAAGTCACTTTCCAGCCCTCACTAGTTGTGTGGCCTCGAGGAAGTTACTTTATCCACTCTGAGCCTCAGTTTCGTCATATGTAAGACAGGATATAATAGGGCCCAGGTCACAGAATGTTAGAATAAAATGAGAGACTGAAGGCCAAGCTCATGGGAGGGCTCCTGACAAATAGTAAAATTTTGATAAAGTTAGTTATTTATATTACTGTAGTGGTCATGGCAGTAATAGCAGCAGCAGGAGTAACCATCTCGGGCCACCTTCTTTTATTTACATATACACAGTGAGAGGTGAGAAATAAATTTGGGAGAATAAATCATGAGACAAAATGCATCAAAATGAAAGAATTAAAAGAGTTCTAAACAGTAGTCTAAAAATACTGCAGTGTTTCAGATACAGTACTGACATAAGGTTTGGGTGTTCAGGGGAGATTTAAAAGTAGGTTGTTCAGGAAACATCAAAAGTATCTATTCATGAAAGGATTTACAACCAATTGGTTGGTCAGTTACATCTAAGGATTAACAATTGTTTCTTATATAGTGTATGCGTTATCTTTGCTGCATAACAACCACCTCGAAACTTGGTGGCTTGCACAACTATTTTATTCATGATTTTGTGGGTAGGAGATTTGGTCTGTGCTAAGAAGGTAGGTTCCTCTGCTGGTCTTGGCTGCGGTTATTGATGTGCTCGTAGTCATCAGGTAGTTCAACTGGGGCCAGATTGCCCCAAATGGCTCCATTCACGTGTCTGGAGGATGGTACTGGCTATCAGCAGGGTCTCTCTCTCCACATGGCCTCTCTCCCTTAGGAGAGTAGCCTGGCTTCTTCACAGTGTGGTCTCAGAAAGACAAGAAAATGAGAACCAAAGCTACAAGGTCTCTTGTGGCCTGGGCCCAGAACTTCTAAAATATTACTACCACATTCTATTAGGCAAAGCAAATCACAAGGCCAGCTCATATTATGGAGGTAGAGAAATAAACTGTACCTCTTGAGAGAAGAGCAGCAAAGACAGATTGCTAAGAATGGTACATACAGAATTAAAAGAAATTTCTAAAAGGAATTCTTTTTTTTTCCCAATGTACCACATAAAGCTAGCTCATATTCCCTACCCTCTCATAGTAATAGTACTATCTAAGTTTTATTGCCACATGAAACTTAATCTTACTCCACTTATGCTTGTTCTACTGCATATAATGTGTGACACATACAGACAGCCAGATCACTCTACCTCTGCAGATCTCTTCAGTTGATGTGCATGAGAACTGTCAGGGAGCTTTAAAAAGAAATCTCTACCTCCCACTGCTTAGGTATTCTCATTTAATGGATCAGGCATATGACCTGGATATTGCTTTTTTTTAAAGAAGGTTCCCAGATGATACTAACAAATGGTCATGATTGAGAACCAATGTGTCTAACTTGTTCCAGTTCTTTTTAAATATAAATATGAGTGGAGTTAAAAAGCTCTTTCTCGGGCTTCCCTGATGGCGCAGTGGTTGAGAATCTGCCTGCCAATGCAGGGGACACGGGTTCGAGCCCTGGTCTGGGAAGATCTCACATGCCGCGGAGCAGCTGGGCCCGTGAGCCACAATTACTGAGCCTGCGGGTCTGGAGCCTGTGCTCCGCAACGAGAGGCTGCGACAGTGAGAGGCCCACGCACCGCGATGAAGAGTGGCCCCCGCTTGCCACAACTAGAGAAAGCCCTCGCACAGAAACGAAGACCCAACTCAGCCATAAATTAATTAATTAATTAATTAATTTTAAAAAAAAGCTCTTTCTCTTCCCTTTGAAATACTACTAATTATTTTATTTCTCCTCCCCCTATAGCTTTTACTTTTTATTCTTCTTCCTGGAAATCTCTTCCTCTATCTTTAAATCTTCATTGCTAATGATCCCCAAGTTATGATCTCCATTCTTGAACTCACTCTGAAATTTTAGACTCATTTCTCCCTGGTGCCTATAGGACATCTGCATGTACATGTAACTTAAGTATCTCAAATTTTATATGTATTAAACTCAACTAATCTTTCTCTTCATCCTCTTTCTCCCTTTTCTATCCCGTTTCTCACTGAATGTTACCACCATCTATACAATCATGTAAGTAAAAAAATCTATTTGTGATTCTAGATACCTCCCTATCACTTTATCCCTTTATCCCAAGTCAAGATATCTTACTTGCTAATATCTCTCATCCTCATTGACTCATCTTCCTTCCCACTGCTAATGCTTTAACTGAGGTCATCATCAGTGACTGTGATGGTCTCACTGCTGGTCTGCTTGAATCTGGTAATGTCCTATTCCAAAAGATCTCCATACAACTGCCAGAATAACCATTCTAAAATACAAAACATATCATTAAAATGCAAAATGGTCGTTGTCTAATGGAAAATATTCCATGGTTTGCTGTGGTTGGAGACACAGTCTTAGGCCGTATTATGACAGACCTAGGGATCAAAATCTAAGCATTTGACCTTCAAGATCAAGAGGAATCAATGACGTTGTTGGCCTAGAGTTTAACTTATGCAGAAAATTATTTTGAGACAACTGATGTGACAGTAGCAGGGGAAAGAAACCTGGGGGAAGGAAGACCATTTTGGTAACTATGGTAATTATTCAGGCGTGTGGTAATAATGATCTGGCCTAAGACAGTCATAATCCCACAAATGTGCTGACTGAACTCATTTATATTTATGATCATGAATCTCAAATGGGCACTCACAGAAGCCAGACAGTCCTACTATACCTTCCATTGTAAATTCATTTTCCTTCTCTCCAAGCTAACTCACATCTCATTCCCTTTCTTAAATCCCCAGTACCCTCCTCTTTACCTTTCATTCTCCACTGCTATACTTACCTACTACTTCCCAGGAAAAATACATTATATCAAAAAGAATTACCCCATCATTCCCCCCTAAAATTTCCCAGTCCACCTGTCTCTGTACCCGCCCTGCTCCGCCTTCCCTCTGATTTCCGTGAAAGCAGCATCCCTGTTCCTTCCTTTTTGTATGGAGCCCTCCCCACACCAAACCTACCCAAGCCCTCCAGGAAGTATCCTCTTTCCAGCCTTTACGTTGATTTCCCACTCCTGTGAACACAAAATATGCCTTAATATTGTCCTTAAAAAGAAAACAAATACTTTTCATTCACCTCTCATTGCAGTTAATATCTCATCTCTCTGCTACCCTTCTCAAAAGAAAATTCTCGAAGTAGTTGCATATGTCTGGGATCCACACTCCTTTACCACTAAAGTAATGGTTTAAAATATGTCCACACATTCCTTGACATTTGCATCAAAAGGTGGAGCAGAAATTTCCTTACGAACTCCCTTTTTGACACAGAAACAACAGAAGTGATATGATATAACTTCCGAGAATAAGTCATGAAAAGTGTCACAGCTTTCTTGTCATTTGATCGCTTGCTCTGTGGGAAAACCTGCTGCCATATTGGGACCTTCCCTGTGGAAAGGCTTGAGTGCAAGGAACTGTGCCTCTGAGAACAGCCTGTGGGGACCTGAGCCCTCCAGCCAACGGCTTTGGGACTGAGATATCTTACAGCAGGATCCTTCAGGCCACTGCAGCCCCCTGAGACATCTAACGGCTACTTCATGAGACTCGGAGGCCGACCCAACCAACTAAATTCTTCTGAATTTCTAATCTACAAGAATGATGAGATAGTAAATATTTGCTGTAAGACACTAAGTTTGGGGTATTTTTTTAATGTCACAACAGATAATTAATACAACCGCCTCTCATTTTCGTTTCAGCCGAATCCAATTAGATATCTTCAGTCATCACTCCAATAAGATGGTTCTTATATTAATTTATACATTAAATTGCTTAATACCTATTGAGCACTTAGAACAGTGTCTAGGCCTAAGAACTTTGTGGGGGTTTGTTATTAAGAGTGATATTACTACTATTATCACAAGGAGCAGTCAGAATACATGAGTCACTGAGGACCATCATCCTGTAAAAGCCAACAGTCAATTCTCTGTCCTTGTCCTCTCTACCTCTCACAGCACAAGCTACTCTCTTGTTATTGAAATACTTTTTTCCCCCCTTTGGTTTTTTGGTATCATCTACTTCATGGTCTTTTTAATGGATTATCCTGTTTTGTCAGACCTCTAAATATTGAAGTATCCATGGTCTATTCTGATTTCTTTCTTTCCTTCCTTCTTTCTTTTCTTCCTTCCTTCCTTCCTTCTTTCCTTCCTTCCTTCCTTCCTTCCTCCCTCTCTTTCTTTCTTTCTTTTGAATTGACACAGTCTCCCTAGGCGATTTTATCTAATACCAAAGCTTTATATACCATGATTTTTCTATACCAATTCTTTATCTCCAGCCCTGATCCCTCCTCTAGGTCCTAGATATACATATTTCCTTCTCAACATTTCCATGTGAATCTATTAGGCTTCTTATATTTAGCATGTCTAAACAAGGATTTTTGATATCCTGCATAATTTCATTTTATATCTCCCACCACTGAAATGTAAGCTCTATGAATACAGGAAGTTTTTCATACCAGGCACTGGGTTCTGAAGATTCTGTGCTTAGAATAGTGCCAGGCACATAATAAGCACACTAGAAATTTGTATAAGTGAAGAAAGAATGGGTTGAATCATTTAAAACATCCTGAAAAGTGTAAATAAATATCTATTTTAGATTCTACTTAAATCTAATAAAGGTAGGTCTTTTTAATAACACGCAAAATAGTATGTAGAATCAAATTATCATGGCAAATTCCATTATTAAGTTTCTTATAATAATTTTGACCTTTAAAATTATTGGTATTGTCAGAAAATGCAATACATCTTTATTTTAAAATTTTTAAAAAACTATTATCAAATATTTGCTTCCCTGCCATTGTAGTGTTCTACCAAACTTAGCAGCTTCTAATAGCAGCCATGTATACTTATAATAAAAATTTATGAGTCACTACCTTTTCTAAATTCTAACTTTTTAATTTTTTTCAATTCTCTATCATTTTGTTATGCTCCTAATACATGACAAGCAATGCACACATAGTGTGACAATACCATGACAGGTACGGTCAGAGACAGACATTAAACCAAAGATCACAACGCCACGAGAAAGTCTACGGGCAGGTACTTGAGGATAAAGGTAACTGGTCAACTAACTGCCAAGGGAGTCTGGGAAGACTTCCCAGAGGTATAACGCATCACACAAGTTATAATAACTATAAGGTCTGTCCCACCAGAATTAAAAATGCATCCAATCTGTAATAATTTTTCAATGTTTTTCTAATTTCTCCCTTTTTTCTATTTAGATACAACATTCAGCCCAGCTATAAAGTTCTCATTTTTTTCATGCCAATATCCTTGATACAAATTCTTAAATATCTTTTTGAAACCATCATAGGTATAACGTGACTGAAGCATTTATATTAATCTTATAAATGTTTCCCATGAATTGTTTCTCTAAGTCATTCATTCTGAATCTTTTTTTTTAATCTAGGTCACGTGAAACACACCACGTTTTCCAATATCTTCAGTTGTTGAGTATCGGTGATTTAAGCCAGAAAATGTGCTAACCTTGACATCACCAGGGTCATAGAGTACGTTAGGCCAAGGAAAGCTGATACTTTCTCTTAGCCCACTCAGCTGTGAAACAAACACTCTTGAAATCATTTTACTTTTGACTACTGAGCATCAAGTCCCCTGTAACCAAGGAAACAGCTTTCAGATCCCAGTTTTAACACACAGAAGGCAATTATCAGTCTGAGATAAGGGTCCACCCTCAGCAGCCTTCTTTTCAGTTAATGCATCCCACTCCTTCACCTTTCCTTAACCTGCGTGCATCAGTGACTTATAGCACAACTCTCTTCTGCCTCATATTATCTCTGGTCTACTTGTGAGACTTTCCTATTTTAAAATTACCAGGTAATAGCAAACCTTCTTCCACAGTTGAAGCAAATTCTAAACTGCAGCCTTTAAAAACCATATGTCATAGAAACTAGAAACAATGAATGTCATTAACAACAACACAACAACAATTTGGTGTTAATACAGCTGGGAATAGTAGCCTAAATACAACGCAGGAATCTCTGAGCAGCTTAGCTAGGTGGTTCCGGCTCGTGATATCTCGTGAAGTTTCAGTCAAGCTATTGATGGAGGCTGCAGTAACCTGAGAGGTCGACTGGGGCCCTGGGATCCTCTAAGCTCACTCGGGTAGCTGTGGGCAAGAGGCTTCACTTCCTCACCACTTGGCCTTCCCCATAGTGCTGCTCATGACATGGCAGCTGGCTTACCCCAGGGTGAATGATCCAAGGGAGACAGAGACAGAAAGTGAGAGTATGCACCCAAGACAGAAGCCTCAGTGTCTTCCAAAACCTAATCTCAGAAGTGATATACCATCATATATCACACAGACCAAGACTACGCAGGGATCTGAATTCTGGAAGGAAAGATCTGTGAGTCCTGGGTTGTAAGAATAAGATGAGTTAACATCTGTAAAACATAAAAATTGTATCTGGCTCATTATGAATGTTATGTAAGTTTTACATTTGTATCATCATCATCATGATCAGAGGTAAAGTTAGGGTAGAAATCTCTAACTGTGTGATGGGGGACAAGCCTGCAAGATATCATCTCATCCCCTCAAATGGTCAACAGTACACAGGACTATAATCCTAGTACTGCCACTAATTATGGGATGTGAGGATGTTATTTAATCTTTACTGCAGTTTCCTCATTTTGAAGATAGAGTACTAGAATTAAAACAAAATCTTCACTATCTCTTCTAGTCCAGGAAACCAATGATTCCACCATTTTTCCTTCCCCTGTTTAATGTTTCAGGAATGAATTAAAATAGGAAAAATACTTTTTCTCCCCATCTCACTCAACATCTTTAATCAAATTGTTATTATTTCCAGGGCATTAGATTTTATTTTCCTAAACGGCAAGTCTATCATCCAGGTTAGCTGGAGGTACTTCTAACACCCTGGAGAGTTTTCAGGGAATCTGTTAAATAAAAATAGAATTTGTTTCCTTAATACCATCAAAGATTATGTTTCCCAAACTCCTATCTATTCACTAGCTGTAATGTTTTCCCATAAAGGCTATTAATATCTAGATGGTTTTCTTTATTTCTTTCAGATGTTTTATTGTTATGATTTTATATAGAGATAAAACTATTTTCCGTATGTTGATTCTGTATCCTGCAACTTTATTCAATTCTTCTTATTAGTCCTACTACTTTTTTGGTGGAGTCTTTAGGATTTTCTATATGGATAGGTAAAACAGAGAAGACTCCCAACTGGCACATTTTCTTATAATGAGATACTCCCAAACTATTAGTTAGGGTAATAACATAGAGAAACACTAAAATCTCAGTTGCTTCTTATTCATATTAATTTCAAGATGGGTATTCTTTTTTTTTTTAACATCTTTATTGAAGTATAATTGCTTTACAATGGTGTGTTAGTTTCTGCTTTATAACAAAGTGAATCAACTATACGTATACACATATCCCCATATCTCCTCCCTCTTGCGTCTCCCTCCCACCCTCCCTATCCCATCCCTCTAGGTGGACACAAAGCACAGAGCTGATCTCCCTGTGCTATGCGGCTGCTTCCCACTAGCTATCTATTTTACACAAAATGGGTATTCTTGGTCAAAGGGTAACTCTTCCCCCAAATGGTGATTAAGAGACCCAAGTTACCTCCATCTTGTGATTTGCCATTTCTTGGTCTTACAGTCACCAGCAGAAGTAGAAAGAGGGGCCAAAAGGTATCCCTGCTTCCTAACCACCCTGGCCTAGAAGTGACACTCAGTCACACAGCCACTTAATATAAGACAAACTGCAAACTATAACCTAGCAGTGCTCCCAGAAAAAAGGAAGTATCAGAGTTGTACGTCAACTATGTAGTATCTATGCTAATTCCTAATCACAGAAGAATAGAGCTGAAAGGAACTTTACCATCTTTCAACCACCTAATTTTATGGGTGAAGACCCTGAGGACTGTAATAATGAAGTAGCTTACCAAAAGTAAACAATAGGGTTAATGTAGAATAGAGACTTTACCACTTATTGCCTGAGAGTGTATCCAGTTCACTCCATCTTAAACAGACCTTGTGGAGGTAGCCCCAGTCACTCCCAATCATCCACTAGAGTTTGCATCACTTGAGCAGCTACCCGCCTTCCCCCAAGATTCCCATCGTCCTATCAGCAGACCTAAAACCCATCATGGACTGGCCAGGCAACTCGGAATAAGCAGGCCATTTGAGGGACAATTAACCCTAAGCATTTGATGCAAAAATGAGGACAAATCCTGTCAAAAGCAATGAATATCAACTCATAAACAAAGTAGCGGGGCTTCCCTGGTGGCGCAGTGGTTGAAAATCTGCCTGCTAATGCAGGGGACACGGGTTCGAGCCCTGGTCTGGGAAGATCCCACATGCCGCAGAGCAACTAGGCCCGTGAGCCACAACTACTGAGCCTGCACGTCTGGAGCCTGTGCTCCGCAACAAGAGAGGCCGCGACAGTGAGAGGCCCGCGCACCGCGATGAAGAGTGGCCCCCACTTGCCGCAACTAGAGAAAGCCCGCGCACAGAAACGAAGACTCAACACAGCCAAAAATAAATACAAAAATAAATAAATAAATAAAATATTAAATATCCTGTGTCAGTAAGTTTACCACGTAAAAAAAAAAAAAAAAAAAACAAAGTAGCCCAAGATACCTCCAACAAATCTAAGTGATTGGTTTGCCTTCTTTAAATGACATAATCAAACTAGAGGATGAATGCTTAAGCCCTATATTCAATTAAGTCATTTGGACTAAAGGCATAACTTTGGACATTTGATCATTGAATTTTAGAACCCTCATTCTCAATGCTTATGCAACTTCACTTTGCCTGGGATAACAAATCACCATTTATCATGCAACAGATACGCTTCCAGAACAAAATGCTACACTTTTTCAATTTATTTGCATTCTCCAGATCATCATTTAATGATCATAGCCACACTGCATACTTTGGTATCTTTGCCAGGGATTACAATGAATCATCCAGCAGAGGGATTCTCCAGTGTATCATGCCCAGCAATCTTGTTAAAGTTTGGGGAATTGCCATACCCATGCCCCTCTGTGATGTTAATTCCTTGGAATAATTGCCAATTGTACATTTCTAGGACCTATGTGTAGCAGGCAGCAAAATGCACAAACAGAATCTGCTTTACGTAAAAAATAATAAGTTCTAAGATTAAGATCTATTTTTATTAGATTTCAAGGCATTTACAATGTCTATTTTCAGGTGGTCTATGTTCCTACATAGCCCAGTGAATAGCTCTCAAACAGTTTACCAGTAACATCATGCCAGCTGAGTCTCTAAGAGTCCCGAACAAACACATATGCTGCTGCAAAAGCAGCTGAAAATTGGCCAGGTTACCACAAACTAAAACTTGCTGTATTCCAATGTCACTAAGTATAATATCATGAAACAATTTTTAAGGAACTGTTGCCACAGTTACTCTCAAGGCAGATGTCCACCAAATTCATTTCTCAATTTCCGAGTTAGACTTTTTTTTTCAGCATTAAGACACAAATAGAAGTAGATTATATGTTATATTTCAAGAGAATACACTCATACTTTGAAAATAATTACTTTTTGAAAAATAGTTATTGCATAAACAATTCATTGCACTGCTAAGGGCTTACAAATGTCTCATAACAAACTGAATATAAGCAATCATACCATCTACAAGCAACAGCTGATATAATTAAATTTACTATGACTGTACAAGATAGTCTTTACCAACTTCACACTGATTGAACATAAGTAGTCTAAATATTGAAAGTACTCATCAAGAATTAAAATTTATTCCGGTTTCAACAAAACACATTACCCTATTTTTAATACAAGGAGAAAAAAAGAAAACAATGAACAAAAGAAATATACAAATGCAGCAGTTTTGTTATTTCAACTACAGAATTCTACTTGCATTAGGATTTTTTTCACATCAAAGGTTCTCTGAGGAAAAACAAACTAAAGATAAATAGATTTGCATGCACATGCAATTAGTAACTGAACCACTCCATTTAAATTTAAATTTCAATAATCAATGAAGTAATAGAATCTTTAACTCTGGGGGACTAAAGAAGATAATTATGTAACAAATGTTGGCATCTCTGGGCAATTAATACCTGAATCTTATCCTTGCTTGGTATTTCTGAAACTTTGGACCACCTACCTGGTCTCCTCTCAGTTTGAAAACAATACCATTCTTTGAATATATTCCCTCATTTATTCAATAAATAGTTGTCGAGCATCTAGTATATCCTAAGCATGATATTAAGTTTTAGGACTACAAATAGAAATATGGCAAGACCCCTGCCCTCAAGGAGCTCACACATTAATTAGGCAAAAGCAGAATTCTAAATAAACAGTTGCAATAAAGCAATAAAGGGACTCTGAGAGAAGTCTGAATAATGTTCAATGTTGAAACTAAAAGCAAGCAGCCAGTTCTATCTGGGAGAGATGGCGGCCTGTGATATGGTGAAAGGTTACATAGAAGATGTGAGGCACAAGATGAATAGGTGTTTTTCACAAGTCAGGGAAGTAAAAGGTATCCCAGAGAAAGGAAACTACTTTAGCAAACTATATCAGCAATAGGGAAAAAATTAGTTTGTCAAGGTTGATGCAGACTTTACAAGTTGGGGCACGAATTAATTAGACAGAGACAAAATCCTGAACTTCCTACCTTTTTTATTCTCCCTCATTGATCTAATTTAGACACTGATCCTCAAAGCCATCTCTATTCAATGCATTGAACTTTCTTATTCATCTTTCACCTTGAAAACAGCCAGTAGAATGAAACTATTCATCTGCCACCTCTTAAAGTTAATAAGCTATTCATTTAAAGATTCCAAAGCAACCCTAAAAATAAACCAAAGAACAAAATATTACACTGGCCAATGGCATATATCTTGGTATGAACTCAAACAGATACAATCTAGTAATGACTTTATTTTGTTTCACCAGTTTAAAACTTCCTGTAGGGTCTTCCTTGCCCATGTCTAGATGCTATTTTGGGCAAAACTCATAGCTTAGGTTGCTTTGGAATTGTATAAGCATCATACTAAGTGAAGTAAGTCAGACAAAGACAGATATCATATGATATCACTTATATGTGGAATCTAAAAAGATGATACAAATGAACTTATTTACAAAAGAGAAACAGACTCACAGACATAGAAAACAAACTTATGGGGCTTCCCTGGTGGCGCAGTGGTTGAGAATCCGCCTGCCAATGCAGGGGACACAGGTTCGAGCCCTGGTCTGGGAAGATCCCACATGCTGCAGAGCAACTGGGCCCGTGAGCCACAACTACTGAGCCTGCACGTCTGGAGCCTGTGCTCCGCAACAAGAGAGGCCGCAATAGTGAGCGGCCCGCGCACCGCGATGAAGAGTGGTCCCTACTTGCCGCAACTAGAGAAAGCCCTCGCACAGAAACGAAGACCCAACACAGCCATAAATAAATAAATAAATAAATAAAATTAAAAAAAAAAAAAAAAAAGAAAACAAACTTATGGTTACCAAACGGGGAAGGTGGCAGGAAGGGATAAATTAAGAGTTTGGGATTAACATATACACACTACTATATATAAAATAGATCATCAACAGGACCTACTGTATAGCACAGGGAACTCTACTCAGTATTCTGTAATAACCTATATAGGAAAAGAATCTGAAAAAAAATGGATATATGGGTATGTATAACTGAATCACCTTGCTGTATACCTGAAACTAACACAGCATTGTAAATCAACTATACCCTAATATAAAATAAAAATTAAATTTAAAAAATAATAATAAAAAATAAAAGTCATTGCCATTACCCATCCCCCCCCCAAAAAAGAATTGTATAAGCAAATCTTTTTAAGCATTAAAAGGTCCAGTCTAATCAAAACCAAAACATGTATCTCACAAACCATGACAAGCTTCTTGCCTTTCCCTAGCTGAGGCTTGACCTCATCTTTGTTGCCAGCAGGGAGAAAGAGGGGTTGATTTGATTTTTTACTCTCCAGCTCCTCTCTCCTCTTCTCCTTCAGACTCGAGCCGTTCCCTGCTCTCGAAGTACGGAGGTGAGAAAGTAACAATGAGAAAAGGCTGATGTCGTTCTCTCCTGGCTGTCAAGTCTCAGGGCTGCTTAAGCCCTCTCTTCGTAGGCCCAGCTGCTACGACTAACACCATTCTTTAGAATGAGGAAAGGACACTTGTCACTTCTATTCTGTGGCCTAAGCTGATGCTATCAGAAAAACAACAACAACAACAACAAAAACCTATTAGACATCCTTTAAATGTAAAGTAACAGAGCAGAGAGAGATGCAGCAGAGAGTGAAGCTGCAGAAAGAAGGAAGGAGCAAAACTGGAGAGAGCTGATAGAGCTCAAACCTCAAAAAAGGAGGAGAAACGGCTTGTGCTGAGAAAAGGTGTAATTCCCGTTCAACATTTCCTTTGACTCCAGAGAATTGCTACCAAATATTACCCTGCTTCACCTCGGTAACCCCCATATGAAACCTTATTTCCTTTTTCCACTGTGAACCTGTGTCCTGAGATGCTCCTCGCAACCCACGCTCTGTCAGAACCTCCAGTGGAAAAGGACCTCAGTTCAGTGAGGGTCCACAGTGAAGATGGAAAAACACCGGACAAAACAAATTGGTTTTATCCTCTAGGGCAACCTGCCTCAGAAGCCCGTTGCCTCAGGCTCTGGTATCTCTATTTTTCTCTATTTGACTTCGCCACTCTTGTCCACATACAACCCTCTCTGGCAAAGGTATGTATGAGTCAACCAGGCAAGCTTTGTTCAGCCAGTGTCTCTGTTTAAGAGCTATCCTCATTTGTTCTCTGCAGGAAATGAAGACAAAGAAAGAATCAGACTTGGTGGCTTATCTCTAAGTGAATTCCTTATTAGATCTTCAAACCCTTCACTGCTTTCCAAAATTTAAAGGCAAACTTGAAGAGAATATCCAAACAGGTATCTGTTGTTTTAGAACGATGAGAAACTGTAAGGAATCTCAGGGTCTTCAATGAGAAAATCAGCCTGGAAACCATCTTGGAACTTATTTTATTTGGCACTAAATGTGAAAAGGATTGCTTTTAAAATAACGAAATTGGTAGAATCTCCTAATACTGTACACTTGCCAACTTGTCAAATCTGTAGTGAATTATATTTGTAGTTTTATTTCAAGAAAAGGTTATATATAGATAGAAGACAATGGCATAACTGATGGCCTATGGAGGCCATAATTTTTCACTGTACCATTTTCATTACTTGAATAACCGTTTCAATCTTTTCTAAGAGTAAGAAAAAATGTTTCCAATTACATTTCGTAAAGGCAATGAATTTTACTCTTTGAATTACACTTAGATTCATTGAGCATTTTTATAAGGAGCCTTTAAAAAAAGATAAATAGTATGTTATCGTTAATGGACGTAGAAATCTCAGAAATCGACACTACCCACAACTCAATCTGCAAATTCAATGAATTATCCAGAAGACATATACCCCAGCTCTTAAGTTAGAGAAACTTCAATTACATATATAAATGTTTTATGAACTGCTCATACAATGTCTTTTAAGTCAGCAGATTCCAGTGACAGAAGCGTGATAACAGACTATTCAGGTCATCGAGTTTTCCCATTCACATTGTACTAGGCAACTCTCCATGTTCATATCATTTTAACTTCTCTATTGTGTTCTTGGATCTTCATTTTCATGGTCCTTAAGTTCCATTCAGATGACTATTTACTGAATATACTAAATTATATCCTATTATAATAAAAGAAAAAATACACCAAAAAATATGTTTCACTATAGAAACTTACAATATAGTATCTTAGCCGAACTTAACCAAAAAGATTATCCAGATGGCATGACCTTCTCCAATTTTTGACTCTTTTTAATAGGGTCTCCTGATATCTATTTATCAGTATTATCTAAGTGTGACTAAGTCGCATCGTTAATTAACAAAATGAAGTTTTAGTCAATCACAATGTAATGCATCCTTAATATAGTAGCTTTCATTTAATGAATTTTTATGCAAATTTAACCTTTAATGGAGCTACTAACAGTTGAATTCAAGTTACATCTGCATAATATTTCCCAAATGGTTTAAAAGTAGTGGGAGTGGAAAACAACTAATTTTTTTGGTAATTAAAATGCCCCAAACATTGCATGTCAGGCTTAGTACAATTCTCCAGGGTCTTATTTATTTGTTTTGCCAGTACACACTCAAACTGCATGAGTATGACAGAGAGTTTGATCCCCTTCAGTGCATGTGTTGGAAGGCACATTGCAAATAGGACTGTTGCTAAATGGACCATATCTAATGGGGTCAAAGCCCCTGGTGGGATATGCCAAGGCCATATCTAAATAGACTCCAAGGAATGGTGACATAAAAATCTACCTGAGAGCTTTTCTCTAAACATGATTGTGTAAGGGAGTAAAAGCCTTGTTAATAATTTAGCTTTGAGTTCTTTAATTTCCCTGAAACCTAGCCACTGGGGACAAAGTGTGTGTGTCTGTGTGTGTTTGGTGTTTATCAAGAAAAAAAAGTAATGAGAAAGTGATTAATTCCTCTTACAAGTAATAGGATTAATTCCACTTACAAATAATAGAAATATAGAGATACCCCTCTCTTTTTGCTGTTCTGAGAGTGATGTGGTAGCCTGCTCTAGAAGAAAGCTCACCACAGAGCCTGACACATGATGGGTACTCCATAAATGTTTCCTGAATTGAAAGACTGCCCAATGCCAAGGCCCAGGGGAATGGATACTGTTCATCTGCTACGTGTAGTATGCTCATGGCTGCCTCCTCTCATCCTACTCACCAACCAAACTTGTTTCTGTTGTCTCGCATTATACACAGGAAGCAACACTGACTTACATCGAAATATTTTCAAGATGGCACCGTGAAAACACAGTATAAACATCCAATTCCTGAAATGCAAACTCCCTAACAGTGGGGATTTTGTTTTGTTTTCTGATGTGTTTTTAGTACCCAGGACAGTGCCTGACACATAACAAATATTCAATAAATATTTATGGGAGGAAGGAAGGAAGGAAGGAAGAGAAAGAGGGAGGGAAGGAGGAGGCTGGGAGAGAGGAAGAATGATCTGAATGATCTGTGTCCTAATGATCTGTTTCTCCATATACCTTTTTTTTTTTTTTTTAACCAGGAGTCAGTGTGGTGTAACAGTTGAGGCTGTAAGTTCTGAAACCAGATCTCATTTGAATCTTACCTCTTCTGCTTATTAGCCATTTGACTTGGGACATATTTCTGAACTTTTTTATGCCTCACTTTCCTCTTCTGTAAAAATGTAATCATTATAATAAGAGTAACTCCCCACAGGATTGTTGTAAGGATTAAATGTGAAAATATATTTAGCAGCCCTGAATGAACATCACCTCCTACTATTATGATCTATTATTAATCTCCCTTTAGGAGATGGCTCATCTGTAATGTGATGTATTATTTATCATCCTCACTAAGACACTTTTGAGAGTGAAAGGGGAAGGCACTAAAATGATTAAAAATCATCAGTTGACCTACTTCAAGTGTAAACTTGGACAGTACCAACCAATCAGTGACATATGGTTCTGCTACTTACTGGCTAAACCTGATACTAGGCCTGCTTTCCTATTCCCAGACCTAGACAGAAATATTTAGCAGAGACTATATTATTATCACTTTTACAAGCAACACTGTAGGCTCCAATTTAGAAAGTTAAATTCAGTGGGTTACAAATACAACCGCCCCAGCAACCTTCTTAACGTCCCCCCGTTACTGTGTTTCAGTCAAATACTCCTCTCTACTACCCATGTGCACCCACCTTTCCCACTAGATTGAGGGCAGGGCTCAACACTTCTAGAAAGGTGTGGTTCAGCCGCAATAGATGAGCCTATCAAACTCAATATTTAGGTCCAAATACGCCTGGCTTTATTCTTCATTCAATTATCTCTGAGATGATAGGGAAATTGCTGTCACATGCAATTTCTGTGTAAAATGTGGGGATAAAACAACTGACTTAAACTATAGTCTGAGAACTGTATATCAGGTCAGAATGGTTAATGTAAAAAGAGCTACGAAGGGGAATATTGATTCACTGGTGAGATAAACATTTATTGGGTGCATACTAGGCGCTCAGTGCTGGAGATTCAAATGTAAAGAAGACAAGGAACTTCTTGAGATGTTAAAGAGAAAATGAATGCAATGTAATGTGGTAAGTACCAGGTTCGAGAGGAACAGATTATAATAGTGGTACCACAAAGTAGGATCTGGAGGATCAGTGATACCAAAGAAGTAGTATTTGGAGAATCTAAACAAGAAAATTTCACAAAGAATATGTTTGATTTTTGGCCATGAGGACGACTATGAGTTTGCTAAATGAATTACGTAGGGGAAGGGCATTCCAGATAAGAGAAAAAGCCTGACGAAAGACATAGGATTATGAAAAACGATCTTAAATTCAAAAAACTAAAAATAGTTTTATATGCCTGCAATAAAAAGTTTGAAGCAGAGAATAATGAGATAAGGCTGTGAATCAATCTTGATTGTGACTGGACATCACCAGTAGTTTTAAGGAAGAAGAAACTGAGCAGTAAGAATAAAAATTTGATAATAGAAAGATAACAACTAGCAAACATTATAAAAAATATTTGGCAGCATTTTTGCTAGATACTGTGAGGTAAGAATGACGTAACACAAGTTTATTCTGATTACAGCACTTAAAGATATTTTTGTACCAATAAGTAAAAAGAAAAAGAAAAGCTATTTAAGTGCAATTTTGTTTTATTACCTTAACTCTTTGTATTAACTTTATCTAAAGATATGTAGCCTCACATTCTACTATCAATTAAAAAAAAAAAAAGGTTTGTAAGAAGAAGGGAAGGAAAACACATACACTTATTAATGTCAGCATGAAATATCCTTTCAAGCATAACCTCCTTCCACACCCTTAGAGGCAATGAATCCAATCAGCCTTTTTTTTTTTTCCTTTTCATGGTCATCTCAGTTGGGTCATACCTGTTAGCATATTGATTCATAATTTGAGCTTGGAAGTTGATACTTACCATATCATTTAGAAGGCTGTCCGTAGTTTGCTGTTCTAATTGGAAAAGATAATCATTACTACATTAGTCATTTTAGCCTTACCTCCTGTAAATCACATTCACACCTCAACTGAAAGTGACTCATGAAGATATTTTTCACCCGTTTTGAAGACTTTCTACATAAAGTAGAGGCTTACAGGTCTTCAGTTCAGGAAATTATAAAATTTGGGATTTTAAACATTATTTTCTTTTTTATATAACATTCTTTTTCTTTATTACAGTAGAAAAATGAAAAGTACAAATTTGTAAATTCATTATTTACACTTTTGGTATATCCTTCTACTCTTTCTCTTAATCTCCTTTTCTCTATCCTTCTATCTTTTATCTAGAGAGGAATGTAGATACATAGGTAGATGGATAGACATTATACATAGATGGATAAAGAGCTATAGACAAATAAATGAACATAGCTATTTGACACAAATGGAATTATGTTATACATTGTTTTATAACCCACTTAAATTTTACTTTCATTGTACTCATCTTTTTGTTTTATTAATTATTTTTCTACAACACCACTTAATGACTGCTAAGTATGCCACATTAGGAATATAGTATAGATTACTCCTTTATAGTGGCATAATAAAATTGCTTCAAGTGGTTGACAATAAAAACAAAGTTGTGCACAACCTTGATATTTAGGGAACTACTTTCTAGAATTTATTATTAACTTAAAAAGGGATTTATAGTCTTCAAGAACACTACAAATAACTCTAGAAAAATGTCAAAAATGTCAAAGACCAAATTTTAAAAGGATCTTTGCTCTCAAGAAAAGAATGTTCAATTTTCAACTCAATGTTTCTTGACTATGATGCAACATAGCCATATGATTCTATTCACTGTGATTAATAGAATCATGTCTATGTTTTATATAGCAATACATAATAACAAAAATCAGTTAACTGGTCAAATTAGCCAAACCAAGCATGTTTCCAAGTATTTGTAGACAACCAAAATTAGTGGTTCTCAAAATTTAGCAGACATAAAAAATCTTTGGGGGAAATTTCCAAAGATACAGTTTCCCAAAATATACTCCTTTCCCCCCAAATTCAGACTCAGTAAGTCTGTGGTGAAACTGAGGAATCTGCATTTTTATCAAGTATGCTAGATCAGAGAGCCAACAAACTCTCTCTTTAAAGGGCCAGATAATAAATAAATATTTTAAGATAATAAAAATTTTAAGCTTTGGTGGTCTCTGTCACATTTGTCTTTGTTTTGTATTGTTTTTGTTATTGTTTGTTTTGTTTTGATTTTTACAAGTCTTAAAAAAATGTAAAAACCATTCTTAGTAAATTGGGACATACAGACTCTGGGCCAGATTTAGTCTATTGGCTGTTGATTGCTGACCCCTGCCCTCAATGATTCTGAAGTAAGAGGTCAATGGATAATAATTTGAGAATTGCTGCCCAAGATCAGTGTACAAGGAGGATCCCAGGAAAATTGTGAGTGGGGTAGCTATATCAATATGCTATTATTTGGTGCAAATTAGTATTACTGTTGCTCCATATTTCTCCTGGATAGCAATGGAGATATTTTTCTGTTGGATGCTTAGCTACCGTAGCTAAGTGTTGTTTTGTTTGCTTTTTTTGGCCAAGTCCTAAAGGACAGAACAATGATCATTGTCTACAATGAATCGTAAGGTCATCCTAGCATCCACTGTAAAAGGTACAATGCAATGGCACTGTCTGTTGACACCATGGTTCATTTGAGATGTTGGTTCTGGTCCAAATTCCAAGATTAATGATGGAATTAAAGTCAGTGCAGTGTAAAATACATTAAGCAGAGCCAAAATGGCTGATTATGAACTTTGCTTTTTAAATATCAATATAGAAGACTGTATTTTCCAATGATGCCTAAAAATATCTTCCATTACCCATGCTCTTCTTACAATGTGATTTCGACACTCCTTCTATTGACAGGTGGTGTCAATGACAACTCATCCCTCTCCTTGAAACTGGGCAGGACTGTAACAATGGCAGAAGTGACAATATGTGACTTCTGAGACTAGGTCATAAAAGGCAATAAAGCTTCAGCTGGCTTTCTGAGGACATTTGCTTCTGGAATCTTGCTGCCATGCTGTGAGGAAGCCCACAGGAAGAGGCCATGAGTAAATACTCCAACTGACAGCCCAGGTCAGGACTCCCAGCATCAACTGCCAAACATACCAGTGAAAACACCTCTAGATGATTCCAGCCTCCAGCTGTTGGGTCACCCTAGCCATCAAATTTTCCCAGTTGAAGCCTCTGACATCATGAAGAGAAGAAAAGCCATTTCCACTATACCCTGTGCAAATTGCTGACCCACAGAAACCATGAGAGATAATAAAATTTTTTTTGTTGTTTTAAGGCACTCAGTTTGGGGATGATTTGTTACAAAGTAATAATAATTGAAATAGTGAAGGAGACAAATGTTATCCAATGTTATTTCCAGGGACTTTGATTAATTTAAGTCATTAAAAAATTAGAATTCTACATGGGAATCCATGAACATGTAGTGCATGTATACTCCAATGACGTTTTAGGAAACCCCAAAATAATCTATATATATTTTTAAAGAATTAAAGTTAGTTGAGGGTTTAGTTGGAAAAAACTAATAATATGTAAGGTCCCATATATCAAAGGTGTCAGATGTCTAATTAAATATAGATATATCAAACGTTAAAAAAAAACATTTCATAGCTATATTTACATTTATATAGATATATAAAAATTGATAATAGTCACTAAAATGGCAGTTTACCAAAATAAAATATATTCATTATTAGTAAATAAAGCTCAGCACAAATCTTATAATACAGGCATACCTCCTTTCATTGTGCTTGGCAGATATTGCATTTTTTACAAACTGAAGGTTTGTGGCAACACTGCAATGAGCAAATCTATTGGTGCCATTTTTCCAACAGTGTTTATTCACTAGTATATTTGTGACACATTTTGGTAACTCTCATAATATTTAAAAATTATTAATTATTATTATATTTGTTATGGAGGTCTGTGATCAGTCATCTTTGACGTTACTACTATAATTGTTTCAAGGTGTCATGAACTGCTCCCAAATGAGACACCATCTTAATCTATAAATGTTGTGTGTATTCTGACCTGCCATTTCCTCATCTCCCTTCCCCTCCTCAAGCCTCCCTACCGCTTAAGATAAAACAATCTTGAAATTAGGCCAATTAATAACCCTACAATGGCCTCTAAGTGTTCAAATGAAAGAAGGAGTCCCATGTCTCTCACTTTAAATCAAAAGCTAGACATGTTTAAGCTTAGTGAGAAAGGAAGCTAGGACTCTTGCACCAAACTAGCAAGTTGTGAATGCAAAAGAAATGTTTTTGAAGGAAATTAAAAGTGATACTCCAGTGAACACACAAATGATAGGAGAGTAAAATAATGATATCAGCAATGATATTAGCATTATTGCTGATATGGAGAAAGTTTTCGTGGTCTGGATTAGATCAAACCAGCCCCAACATTCCCTTAAATCAAAGCCTAATCCAGAGTAAGCCCCTAACTCTCTTCAATTCTACGAAGGCTGAGAGAGGTGAGAAACCTGCAGAAGAAAAGTCTGAAGCTAGCAGAGGTTGGTTCATAAGGGTTAAGGAAAAAAAGCCATCTCTATAACATAAAAGTGCAAGGTGAAGCAGCAAGTGCTAATGTAGAAGCTGTAGCAAGGTTTCCAGAAAATCCAGCTAAGATAATTAATGAAGGTGACTCCACTAAATAACAGGTTTTCAAAGTAGATAAAACAACCTCATAATGGAAAAGGATGCCATCTAGGGTTTTCATAGCTAGAGAGAAGTCAATGCCGGTCTTCAGAGCTCCAAAGGACAGCCTGACTCTCCTGTTAGGGCCTAATGCAGCTAACATGCAGCTAAAGGTGACTTTAAGTTGAAGCCAGTGCTCATTTACCATTTCCAAAATCCTAGGGCCCTTGAGAATTATACTAAATCGACTCTGCCTGTGTTCTATAAATGGAGCAACAAAGCCTTGATGACAGTCATGTTTACAACATGGTTTACTGAAAATTTTAAGCCCACTTTTGAAATCTACTACTCAGATAAAAAGATTCCCTTCAAAACATCACTGCTCAGTGACAATGCACCTGGTCACCCAAGAGCTCTGATGGAGATGTACAATGAGATTAATGCTGTTTCCATGCCTGCAACATATTCTGCAGCCCATGGATCAAGGAGTAATTTTGACCTTTAAGTCTTATTATTTAAGAAATACATTTTGTAAGGTTATAGCTGCCATAAATTTCTCTGAGGGATCTGGGCAAAGAAAATTGAAAACCTTTTGGAAAGCATTCATCATTCTAGACACCATTAAGAACATTCATAATTCTTGGGAAGAGGTCAAAATATCAACATTAACAGGAGTCTGGAAGAAGTTGATTCCAACCCTCATGGATGAGGGTTCAAGACTTCAGTGGAGAAAATAACTGCAGATGTGGTAAAAATAGCAAAAGAAAAAAAAAAAAAGCTAGAATTAGAAAAGCAGAGCCTGAAGATGTGACTGAATTACTGAGATCTCATGAATGATAAAACATTAATAAACGAGGAGTTACTTCTTATGGATGAGCAAAGAAAGTGGTTTCCTGAAATGGAATCTACTCCTGGTAAAGATGCTGTGAAGATTGTTGAAATAAAAACAAATAATTTAGAATATTACATAAGCTTAGTTGTTTGATAAAGCAGTGGCAGGGTTTGAGAAAATTGATTCCAATTTTGGAAGAAGTTCTACTGAGTGTAAAACGCTATCAACGCCACTGCGTGCTACAGAGAAACTGTGAAAGAAGAGTCAATAGATGCAGCAAACTTCATTGTTGTCTTATTTTAAGAAATTGACACGGCCACCCAGCCTTCAGCAACCACCACCTGATCAGTCAGCAGCCACTAACGTCAAGCTAAGACTCTCCACCAGAATAAAAATTACAGCTCGCTGAAGGTTCAGATGATGGTTAGTACTTTTTAATTAAGGCATATACTTTGTTTTTTCAGGCATAATGCTACTGCACAATTAACAGACTACAGCATAGCATAGACTTTTATATGTACTGTGAAACCAAAAATTCATGTGACTTGCTTTATTGAGATATTTGCTTTATTGTGGTGGTCTGGAACTGAACCCATATCTCCAAGGTATGCCCATAATGACTTAGAGACAACTGACAGCAGAATATATATACATACATAGTAGTATATATATGTTTATCATATATATCAGATATTACTATTCATCTGCAATGATAATACCAAAAAAAATCTGGAAACTAGAAGACCAAAGAAAATATAAGATTTAAAAGTTCTAAGACTTTTTCTAAGAAGAGTAAAATTGTAAAAAGAGTCATTAGCATCATTCCTAAATTCCATTTTCATTCCATTCTATTCCACATTCTGCTTATATCTGTTCTTGAGAAGAACAGTATCTCCCAGGGAATTTTTAAAAATTCAAATTACAACACCACCATTCCTTACCATGGTCAGCATTTAAAAAAGGAATTGTTAATCTTAGAAAAAGGTCATATTCAGATTTGCCTATTAATTTGATCAAAGTGAAACCATTAAATAGCAATCTTCAACTCTGCTTTTCTGGGAAGCCTTACAAATTTTCCCTTGCAAGGGTTGGGCTAACTTAACATGCAATCATGTGCAAAGGAAGCATTCATATTGCATTTGAAAGAAGAAAATGTTCAGATTTGCTTTTAATCTACAACCTGGCCAAAATAAGTATAACACAGAAAAATCAGCATCATGTGGTAGAGAAATTATATATTTGACCCTTCTGGAAATAAATGTACTGCAGATAAGTTAGGATGCTTTATCTGTGCACAAGGCAATTAATTTATTTAAGCAGTTATATATCAAGGATTTTATTTCGTTGTGAGCTGAGATGAAGGGTTAGGTAAGTGACAGTTCCACCTTCACAACTTTTGAATGTTTATTTTTATTAAGTCCATATACTTCAGTAGCAAATCAACTTGCCTAAGAAATATCTACATATTCAATATGAATGAATATAAAATTGCAAGAATGTACAGAGTTTTCATTGCATGTCAAAACATGTTAGAACTAGAAGAGACTTAAGTGTTCGCCTAGTTGACCTTCTTATTTCACATATATCTCCTTTCCATCTTCTTTCTTCCTTCCTCCCTCCCTCCCTTTTTTTTTCCCTCCCTCCTTTCCTGATACACTTCCTTCTTCCCTCACTCTTTATAGTCTTGTTCAACAAATGTGAAAAAAAATCAAAATAAGAGAAAAGGTTCAAATCCCTACAAATGAAACTGTTTAATAAAAGTAAATACATCCAAAAGTTACTATATACTATATCATGCACTGTCCTAAGTGTTTTTAAAAATATTACCTCAGTTAATACTTAAAACAACCCTATAAGACAGGTACCATTATTATCCCTTTTTAATAGTTTAAAAAACTGAGGCATACAAAAGTTAGTTTTCCCAAATGACACAGCTAGGAATCAGGAAAACAGGATTCAAATCTACGCAGTTGTGCCTCCAAAATCTGCCCTCTTTACCAGAGGTTCTATTAATGAAATTTCTGTCAAAGATTTTTTTTTAGGCCAAACACACAGTAATTAACTAATTCTTAAAAAATGGCATTCACTGGATGAACATTAAAGTAAAAAAGGAAGTACCCAAGGCCTCAAATTGTTGTAAGACTTTGGAAACCTGGAAAAGAATCCAAGGAAATGTAGGCAGAACTGCCAGAGAGAGTTTGTGAGATTGCTACTTATCTTTTCTATTTCATCCTGAAGAATATTTAGAGAATAAGGAGGAAGTCCTCAAGAGACCTCCAACTTCATTCCTCTAACTAATAAAAATGAAAATCCTCACTGGCCATAAATTTCAGGAATTTTAAGGCTAGATCTCCCAATCACAGAACCAAGCCATGATCAATACCCATTATTCAGTCTTGAATGTCTAGGGGCACAAGTGCTCCAAAGGTTTGAGAACTCTATTAAAGAATAAAAACATAAATAAATAAATAAACAAATAAATAAATAAATAAAGAAGAATATCTTTGGAAAACCTCAGTGAATCCAGGGAATTTGGGCACCTCTGACTTTTGCTTTACAAAAGTGTTGTAACTCAACCTGCTGTCAAATTTCAGAGATTCAGGATTAGAATGTTAAATCTGGAAGAACCGCAGATAATAGGCAGTGCAGTAGACAGAAAATGTGGCATCAAAAAGATCTGAATGAGAATCTCTGCTTCTGCATTTACCATCCTTTGTGGAAGATAGCTTCTATAAGACACTTTTTCTGTAAAGTAGTAATACTTGTACTAACCTTGTAAGTTAGTTATAAGGATTAAATAAAATTATGTTGTAAAATGTGGTTGGCCCAGGGCCTAGTACATGTAGGATTTTCACTAATGCTAGTTTATAAATAAAGAAATGGAGACATCTATACCTAGTGTTAGTAAGTGATGCGTGATCTTTTCAGATCTCTGTTTTATGGAAATACAAAACCCCCCAAAACACAGGATATGTTTTTACTTTAAACAATATATTACCATGAAAATTACATTTAATACATACTCAGTGAACTTAACATAGCAATTAATTGCTAAAGAAATATATATATACTTTTTAGAAATATCTTTCTATTCCACAAAAAGTAGGATATATCTATGGAACAAATATTTGTCTGTGGCATACAGATAACCTGAAAATTAAAATACACATATAAAGAGAAATTACCTCTGAATTTTGCAAATATTGGCCTATAATACTACTTCAGCTTTTCTTAATTAAATGGCTCACATATAGGAAAATGTTTTAAAACCAGCCTTCAGACAGAAATCATAAACCAGCAGGAGATCAGCAATAGTTAGTAACTATTATACTCTGGCAAGTTGCTTAGCAACTCTGGAACTGCAATTTTTCAGGCTTTTTACTCAGCTAAGAAACATTTATTGAATATCTACTACATGCATGTTGCCAAGGAGAGACACAAACAACGTCATGAAGGGAATATTATTTTTATCATTTCCTCCTATGACAAACTGACTCTAAGCAGTTTCATAACTTGCATATAAGCTAAGAGGAGGAAAATGAAAGAAACTGAGTTTGAATTCCAGCCTGATGGCCTCCAAAGACCTTACTCTTTTTCATCCTGTTATCTGCTGATAAGCCCTAAATTGCTGCCTTTGGAATCACACCATAGTCTGACCTACAGATATGCAACTGTTTCATTTTTATACAAATTGTAATATCCATGAGAAATAGGGACCCTACTTCAGCTGTCTTTTGAATTTATTTCCTAGAGCAGCAGTACTCAAAGAGAGTTTTCTGGGATGCTAATTGTTGGTAAAAGACTTGTTACTACTCCCTAGTGAAATAGGTACAGACGTTGAGTCTGCTAAAATTTTTATGACAATTTGAATACTGTTATGTCTCTTGAACTTAAAGTGTTCAATATATGTTTCACTTTTTAAACCAGATTCCTATCTCTATACCTCTTTTAAAAATTTTTTGGTTTTGTGCAGCTGCATGAGAGTGCTGGGGCAGGTGACTTCCTTTGAGGAGGTGGCTTTGAGGAGGCGGCTCACGGGGGTGAGGCATTTAGGTTCACGGCCTCCCCACTCTCGTTGAGTGACGAAACACAGACCTTGGAGCCAGATTTGCTGGGTTTCTACCCCAGCCCCAACATTTAAGCACTCTATGGCTTTGGGGAACTCAGGTAGCATGAATCTCATCAGCACAGAGAGAAAGCTTCACTGAAAACTCCCTGCAGAGTGGTGGGGGAACCGGGATTCCACGGCGGCAGCATCAGGGTTCGTGGCAAGAATCACAGCTTGCAGGCAACCCCGGGCAGTCTCATCTCCCTGCAGCTTGTAGGCCCTCAGGCTTAGGAGCTGTTTCAAGGACAGAACCTTGAGAGAGTAAGGTGTTCTTGAGATCATCTGTACCAAATCCATGACTGAACCCAGTGAAGACCTCTATATAAACGTTTAAGAGTCTGGCAGCACATGCGGAGACCTACTCTTTTAGCCACTGGCTGCTGGAGACAGCCTCATAGACAAAGTGCTCCTAAGTCAGCCTGTTCTAGCTGAAGAGCTATTTTAGACCCTTATAATCTGACTTCATAATGGAGACCGCCACATTCACTGCCATGGGGCAACAGGGCTTTGGTGCTTCGGCCGGGTGTCAGGTCTGATCCTCTGAGGAGGGAGAGCCGAGTTCAGGACACTGGACCACCAGAGACCTCCTGATATCAATCGGTGAGAGCTCTCCCAGAGATGTCCATCACAATGTTAAGGCCCAGGTCCACCAAACGACCAGCAAGCTCCAGTGCTGGACACCCTATGCTAAACAACTAGCAAGACAGGAACACAACCTCACCCATTAACAGAGAGGCTGCCTAAAATCATATTAAGTTCAAAGGCACCCCAAAACACACCACTGGACGTGGTCCTGTCCACAAGAAAAACAAGATCCAGCCTCATCCACCAGAAAACAGGCACCAGTCCCCTCCACCAGGAAGCCTACACAACCCACTGAACCAAACTTACCCACTGGGGGGCAGACACCAAAAACAACAAGAACTACAAACCTGCAGCCTGCAAAAAGGAAACCCCAAACACAGTAAGTTAAGCAAAATGAGAAGACAGAGAAACACACAGCAGTTGAAAGAGCAAAGTAAAAACCCACCAGACCAAACAAATGAAGAGGAAATAGGCAGTCTACCTGAAAAAGAATTAAGAGTAATGATAGTAAAGATGATCCAAAATCTTGGAAATAGAATGGAGAAAATACAAGAAACATTTAACAAGGAATTAGAAGATCTAAAGAGCAGATAAACAACACAATAAATGAAATAGAAAATGCTCTAGAAGGAATCAATAGCAGAATAACTGAGGCAGAGGAACAGATAGGTGACTTGGAAGATAAAATAGTTGCAATAACTACTGCAGAGCAGAATAAAGAAAAAAGAACGAAAAGAATTGAGGACAGTCTCAGAGACCTCTGGGACAACATTAAATGCACCCACATTTGAATTACAGGGGTCCCAGAAGAAGAAGAGAAAAAGAAAGGGACTGAGAAAATATTTGAAGAGATTATAGATGAAAACTTCCTTAATATGGGAAAGGAAATAGTCAGTCAAGTCCAGGAAGCACAGAGAGTCCCATGCAGGATAAATCCAAGGAGAAACATGCCAAGACATATATTAATCAAACTATCAAAAATTAAATACAAAGAAAATATATTAAAATCAGCAAGGGAAAAGCAACAAATAACATACAAGGGAATCCCCATAAGACTAACAGTTGATCTTTCAGCAGAAACTCTGCAAGCCAGAAGGGAGTGGCAGGACATATGTAAAGTGATGAAAGGGAAAAACCTACAACCAAGATTACTCTACCCAGCAAGGATCTCATTCAGATTAGACAGAGAAATTAAAACATTTACAGACAAGCAAAAGCTAAGAGAATTCAGCACCACCAAACCAGTTTTACAACAAAAGCTAAAGGAACTTCTCTAAGTGGGAAACACAAGAGAAGGGAAAGACCTACAATAAGAATCCCAAAACAATTAAGAAAATGTTAACAGGAACATACATATCGATAATTACCTTAAATGTAAATGGATTAAATGCTCCAACCAAAAGACACAGACTGGCTGGATGTGTACAAAAACAAGACCCATATATATGTTGTCTACAAGAGACCCACTTCAGACCTAGGGACACATACAGACTGAAAGTGAGGGGATGGAAAAAGATATTCCATGCAAATGGAAATCAAAAGAAAGCTGAAGTAGCAATACTCATATCAGACAAAATACACTTTAAAATAAAGACTATTACAAGAGACAAAGAAAGACACTACATAATGATTAAAGGATCAATCCAAGAAGAAGATATAACAATTATAAATATTTATGCACCCAACATAGGCGCACCTCAATACATAAGGCAAAGGCGAACAGCCATAAAAGGGGAAATTGACAGTAACACAACAATAGTAGGGGACTTTAACACCCTACTTTCACCAACGGACAGATCAACCAAAATGAAAATAAATAAGGAAACACAGCTTTAAATGATACATTAAACAAGACGGAGTTAATTGATATTTATAGGACATTTCATCCGAAAACAACAGAATACACATTTTTCTCAAGTGCTCATGGAACATTCTACAGGATAGATCATATCTTGGGTCACAAATCAAGCCTTGGTAAATATAAGAAAATTGAAATCATATCAAGTATCTTTTCCAACAACAACGCTATGAGACTACATATCAATTACAGGAAAAAAAACTGTAAAAAATACAAACACATGGATGCTAAACAATATGCTAGTAAATAACCAAGAGATCACTGAAGACATTAAAGAGGAAATCAAAAAATACCTAGAAACAAATGACAGTGAAAACACAATGGCCCAAAACCTATCGGATGCAGCAAAAGCAGTTCTAAGAGGGAAGTTTATAGCAATACAATCCTACCTGAGGAAATAAGAAACAGCTCAAATAAAGCTTGTTACCTAACCTTACACCTAAAGCAATAAGAGAAAGAAGAACAAAAAAATCCCAAAGTTAGCAGAAGGAAAGAAATCATAAAGATCAGATCAGAAATAAAGGAAAAAGAAATGAAGAAAATGATAGCAAAGATCAATAAAACTAAAAGCTGGTTCTTTGAGAAGATAAACAAAATTGATAAACCATTAGCCACACTCACCAAAAAAAAAATGGGAAAAGACTCAAATCAACAGAATTAGAAATGAAAAAGGAGAAGTAACAACTAACACTGTAGAAATACAAAGGATCATGAGAGATTACTATAATCAAGTATATGCCAATAAAATGGACAGTGTGGAAGAAATGGAAAATTTCTTAGAAAAACACAACCTTCCGAGACTGAAACAGGAAGAAATAAAAAATATAAACAAACCAATCACAAGCACTGAAATTGAAGCTGTGATTAAAAATCTTCCAGCAAACAAAAGCCCAGGACCAGATGGATACACAGGCGAATTCTAACAAACATTTAAGGAGAGCTAACACCCATCCTTCTCAAACTCTTCCAAAATATAGCAGAGGGAGGAACACTCCCAAACATTCTATGGGGCCACCATCACCCTGATACCAAAACCAGAGAAAGATGTTACTAAAAAAGAAAACTACAGGCCAATATCACTGATGAACATAGATGCAAAAATCCTCAACAAAATACTAGCAAACAGAATACAGCAACACATTAAAAGAATCATACAACATGATCAAGTGGGGTTTATCCCAGGAACACAAGGATTCTTCAATATATGTAAATCAAGCAATGGTATACACCATATTAACAAACTGAAGGATAAAAACTGTATGATAATCTCAATAGAAGCATAAAAGGCGTTCAACGAAATTCAACACCCATTTATGATAAAATCTCTCCAGAAGTAGGCAGGGAGGGAACTTACCTGAACATAATAAAGGCCATATATGACAAACCCACAGCCAACATCATTCTCAATGGTGAAAAACTGAAACCATTTCCACTAAGATCAGGAACAAGACAAGGTTGCCCACTCTCACCACTATTATTCAACATAGTTATGGCAATTTTGGCCACAGCAATCAGAGACAAAAAAGAAATAAAAGGAATCCAAATCAGAAAAGAAGTAAAACTGTCACTGTTTGAAGATGACATGACACTATACATAGAGAAGCCTAAAGATGCTACCAGAAAACTCCTAGAGCTAATCAATGAATTTGGTAAAATAGCAGGATACAAAGTTAATGCACGGAAATCTCTTGCATTCCTATACACTAATGATGAAAAATCTGAAAGTGAAATTAAGGAAACACTCCCATTTACCACTGCAACAAAAAGAATAAAATACCTAGGACTAAACCTACCTAAGGAGGTAAAAGACCAGTATGCAGAAAACTATAAGACACTGATGAAAGAAATTAAAGATGATACAAACAGATGGAGAGATATACCATGGATTGGAAGAATCAACATTGTGAAAATGACTCTACTACCCAAAGCAATCTATAGATTCAGTGCAATCCCTATCAAACTACTGATGGCATTTTTCACAGAACTAGAACAAAAAATTTCACAATTTGTATGGAAACACAGAAGACCCTGAATAGCCAAAGCAATCTTGAGAAAGAAAAACGGAGCTGGAGGAATCAGGCTCCCTGACTTCAGACTATATTACAAAGCTACAGTAATCAAGACAGTATTGTACTGGCGCAAAAACAGAAATATAGATCAATGGAACAGGATAGAAAGCCGAGAGACAAACCCACGCACATATGGTCACCTTATCTTTGATAAAGGAGGCAAGAATATACAATGGAAAAAAGACATCCTCTTCAATAAGTGGTGCTGGGAAAACTGGACAGCTACATGTAAAAGAATGAAATTAGAACACTCCCTAACACCATACACAAAAATAAACTCAAAATGGATTAAAGACCTAAATGCAAGACCAGACACTCTTAAACTCTTAGAGGAAACCATAGGAAGAACACTCTATGACATAAATCACAGAAAGATCCTTTTTGACCCACCTCCTAGAGAAATGGAAATAAAAACAAAAATAAACAAACAGGACCTAATAAAACTTAAAAGCTTTTGCACAGCAAAGGAAACCATAAACAAGATTAAAAGACAACCCTCAGAATAGGAGAAAATATTTGCAAACGGAGCAACTAACAAAGGATTAATCTCTAAAATATACAAGCAGCTCATGCAGCTCAATATCAAAAAAACAAACAACCCAGTCCAAAAATGGGCAGAAGACCTAAATAGACATTTCTCCAAAGAAGATAGATTGCCAACAAACACATGAAAGGATGCTCAACGTTACTAATCATTAGAGAAATGCAAATCAAAACTACAATGAGGTTATCACATAACACAAGTCAGAATGGCCATCATCAAAAAATCTACAAACAATAAATGCTGGAGAGGGTGTGGAGAAAAGGGAACCCTCTTGCACTGTTGGTGGGAATGTAAATTGATACAGCCACTTTGGAGAACAGTATGGAGGTTCCTTTAAAAACTAAAAATAGAACTACCATATGACCCAGCAATCCCACTACTGGGCATATACCCTGAGAAGACCATAATTCAGAAAGAGTCATGTACCAAAATGTTCATTGCAGCTCTATTTACAATAGCCAGGACATGGAAGCAACCTAAGTGTCCATCAACATATGAATGGATAAAGATGTGGCACATATATACAATGGAATATTACTCAGTCATAAAAAGAAACGAAATTGAGTTATTTGTAGTGAGGTGGATGGACCTAGAGACTGTCATACAGAGTGAAGGAAGTCAGAAAGAGAGAAACAAATACTGTATGCTAACACATATATTTGGAATCTTAAAAAAAGAAAGTGGTTTTGAAGAACATAGGGGTAGGACAGGAATAAAGATGCAGATGTAGAGAATGGACTTGAAGACACGGGGAGGGGGAAGGGTAAGTTGGCATGAAGTGAGAGAGTGGCATGGACATATATACACTACCAAATGTAAAATAGATAGCTAGTGGGAAGCAGCTACACAGCACAGGGAGATCAGCTCGGTGCTTTGTGTCCACCTAAAGGGGTGGGATAGGGAGGGTGAGAGGGAGACGCAAGAGGGAGGATATATGGGGATATATATTTATGTATAGCTGATTTACTTTGTTGTACAGCAGAAACTAACACACCACTGTAAAGCAGTTATACTGCAGTAAAGATGTTAAAAAAAATTTTTTAAAATTTTTTTAAAAACAAAACACACAAAAAAACCAATATTAATTCTTCCAATCAAAAAAAAATTTTTTTTAATTAGGAGGATGGGATTAACATATACACAGTCCTGTATATAAAATAGATAACCAAGAAGGATCTAATGTATAGCACAGGGAACTATACTCAATATTTTGTAATAACCTATAAGGGAAAATAATCTGAAAAAGAATATGTATATATACATATACATATATATATATATCTGAGTCGCTATCCTGTACACCTGAAACAAACACAACACTGTAAATCAACTATTCGATAAATAAATACATAAATGGGGGATTTTATATAGATTAAAAAATAAAAAATAAATATTTCAACTTTGAGGGGTATAAGTGAAGGACAGTAGACTGTACATGTTTAAAATGAACAACTGGATTAGTTTTGACATATGTATGTACCCATGAAATTGTCTTCACAATCAGGATAAACATTTTTTCACTCTCACAAGTTTTCTTATGCCCCTTTGCAAGCTATTCCTCTCTCCAGCTCCATGGATAGTAAAAAGCAAATGGATGTGACTATGTTTCAAGAAGAATAACTTGTAAAAACAGGCATCAGAATGGATTTGGCCTGTGGTCTGTAGTTTGCTCACCTCTGCTTGACAGTCATTTCATTGACTTTGAAAAGCACATATAAGTGATTTTAAAACAAAGAGAGGAACAAACAAAAACTGCTGGATTTTTGGTCCTAAAATTATGTGGAACCTGATTAAAGTATTGCCAAAACAATCCTAATAATAGCTTATCTTCTCTTTTGAAATGAGCCTTTACATCAGAACTTGTTTGGGTTTAACTTTATCAAGCAATATTTACTAATCATAGCAGGTAAGTAGATCTTATTACTGTTGCTTGATTCTCAAATTCATTTATTTTTGACTTTTCATTTAAAAATTAGCTATATTAAGCATATGACTCTACATAGAAGAAACAAGTCATGGGAATTTTATAACAAAATATTCAGTGTCCAGGGGTAGGTATTTTGGACTCTAAACTGATCAAGACCACTACATGAGGAATAATTCTCTGATTTACAGAGTACAAAGTAAACAGTCCCCTTGATTTTACTGGAACGGAGGAATAGTCGGTTCCAAAACACCATCTCTATGAAATGGGAAACACACATATAAGAATGTTTCTGCCCCTGTGCCCCACAAAATATTCTGAAATTATGAACAGTGAACAATCACCCTTAAGCTTAAAGAAATCTGAGTTACGAAAGTATTAATTAGCTTTTCAACCATCAGAGCACAGTTTCCCCCAGAATACAGTATATTAATCACAACAACATCAGATTATGCAGCATAGCTTTTCTGTATATCGTTTTGCAAAATAAATACACATTGCCCTACCATAATTATAGGAAAAGAAATGCAGAAAATGAAAAGCAGCAATAACATGGCAATGATCCAAAATATCCTATCTCTATTTTTTAAGTTTGCTAGGCTTATCATACTTTCTAGATCCCTACTAATTGTACACTTTTGCAAAAAATATGTTAGAAGAAGTGATTATAAAACTTAAGATTCAAGTAGAACACCATTCCTTAACTTACACTGCAGTATTATTTCCCATTAGCTAGTTTGTACATCAGAAGACATATATAGGGTACTCACTGGAGAAGAAGGCTTAAAAGAACACAATAACATATCTAGAAGTACACAACTGAAAACCCTATATTTATTGTTACTCAAAAGTTTACAAGTCACAATTATACGTGTGCATGTGTGTGCATGTGTGAGTCTGTGTGTATATATTACAAAAGTTAACATTTCCCCAGGCTATTGCCCCATATTACCTCCACCACTACCAATCAATTGCAAATTTTGAAATAGGGGATCAAACAGGTAAAAGATCAAAGTATTTTATAGAAGGTAATATAAAGTTTTGTCTTATTTTTCTTCTTAACTGGTAACAGTTTATGTCAAACATGCATAAGCCAGAATATTTATTATGAACCATATTTTCATTCTACATGAATGTGAGAAAGCTTGATGCATCTACTATAGGCATCCAACATCCACAAAGCACACCCGGACAACTACAAGATCATCCCTTATTAATATTGTTTTAGAGCCGCTACACTGGACAAACACTTATTCAGTTAGAATATTATACGTGCAAGTGGGTAGGTTTGCAGTTGATATTCCCAACTCTATCTGAACAATCATATCAAATTAACTTTACAGAAAACCCTTCAGTTTTAGAAATGTCTGAAGTTGAATAAGCTAATACCTTAGAAATGGAAAAGCAAGACCTTAATCTTATGCGAGGCAGGGCAGTACATTTGCAGTACTCATTTAAAAAAATAAATTAGTCTTCTTGCACAGTGCATAGATTACATGACTTTACATGGGCATGCCTTTTTATGAACCTTACCAATGCTCCACCAAAAAGGATGGCAGGTAAAATACTTAAGATCATAAAACAATATCCTGTACTTTCCTATCATCATATTCTTTAAACTTTATTTTTTATTACTTTTTAGTTATCTTTTCCACCAGACTGTGTGTTCTTTGGAACAAGGGTAATGTTTTTTCTTGTCCAGCACTATTTCCTTAGTGCCTAATACAATGTTTGTCACATAGTTAGTATTTAATAAATATTTTGAATGACTAAACATAACACAAAATCAATAGAATAATACCTCAAGCTTTGTTACGTTATTGTTGTTACTAAATAAGAAACTGAAAATATTTCTTAAGTAATCATTTATAACTCTAGATTGAGTTTCCTGAAGCGAGATTTGAGAACTACCAATATAAAGCCATCTGGATTAATTGTTAAAAATGGATACTTTATCCATTTTACATATAATCCATCTGAATTACTTGGTTATGGAATCAAACTCTGTCTCTCCATATATATATATCATATATATAAAATATATATGTATAATATATATACATATACATGTGTATAATATATTTTACATATATATATATCTCTTTCAAAAAGAAAACTCCTAAGAGATTCAATTGCACAGTAAAGGCTGAGAAATCTTACTGTTGGTGCTACAAGTAGATTACAATTGTTGATTTCTATTGTTGTTGTCAGTAGTACTAGTACTAGAAACAGAAGTAGTAGTAGAACTAAATAAATATTTGTTGAATAAATGGAGTGAATGAATCGGTGATTGTTGAAAGCCTATGTGTCAGACAGAATCCTAAGTAGTTTATGATACATTTAGTTAAGATAGTATCTTAATCCTTACTTCATCTGTAACATGTATTTACTACAACTTCAAGGATTGGGAAACAGATTCAGAATGGTTGAGAAACTTGCCTAAGGTCACATATCACAGAAGTGTGAAGAGGTTTAATATATGGCTAAGGCTATAAAACATATTCAGTGCTGGCACCTAGTTCTATTTAATTCCCAAGCCCAAATGCTGTTCACCAAAGTATAGATCAGAATATGGGCAATATGTCAATTCAGTGTATTCAATGCAGCGTTTCAATGCAGTGCCACTGAAAAAAAACCTATTCATATAATTTGGGAGTTTGTTTCTCTTTAAAAATTAAAGGTACCCTCTTCAATAAGTGGTGCTGGGAAAACTGGACAGCTACATGGAAAAGAATGAAATTAGAACACTCCCTAACACCATACACAAAAATAAACTCAAAATGGATTAAAGACCTAAATGTAAGACCAGACACTATGAAACTCTTAGAAGAAACCATAGGAAGAACACTTTGACAAAAATCACAGCAAGATCTTTTTTGATCCACCTCCTAGAGTAATGGAAATAAAAACAAATATAAACAAATGGGACCTAATGAAACTTAAAAGCTTTTGCAAAGCAATGGAAACTAAAAACAAGATGAAAAGACAATCCTCAGAATGGGAGAAAATATTTGCAAATGAATCAACAGACAAAGGATTAATCTCCAAAATATATAAACAGCTCATGCAGCTTCATATTAAAAAAACAAACAACCCAGTCCAAAAATGGGCAGAAGACCTAAATAGACATTTCTCCAAAGAAGACATACAGATGGCCAAGAAGCACATGAAAAGCTGCTCAACATCACTAATTATTAGAGAAATGTAAATCAAAACCACAATGAGGTATCACCTCACACCAGTTAGAATGGGCATCATCAGAAAATCTACAAACAACAGATGCTGGAGAGGGTGTGGAGAAAAGGGAACCCTCTTGCACTGTTGGTGGGAATGTAAATTGATGCAGCCACTATGGAGAAGAGTATGGAGGTTCCTTAAAAAACTAAAAACAGAATAGCCATATGACCCAGCCATCCCACTACTGGGCATATACCCAGAGAAAACCATAATTCAAAAAGACACATGCATTCCAATGTTCACTGCAGCAATACTTACAATAGCCAGATCATGGAAGCAATGTAAATGCCCATTGACAGACAAATGGATAAAGAAATGTGGTACACATATACAATGGAATATTACTCAGCCATAAAAAGGAATGAAACTGAGTCATTTGTAGACACGTGGATGGATCTTGAGACTGTCATACAGAGTGAAATAAGTCAGAAAGAGAAAAACAAATATCATATATTAATGCATATATGTGGAACCTAGAAAAATGGTACAGATGAACTGGTTTGCAGGGCAGAAATAGACAACATGTAGAGAACAAACGTATGGACACCAAGGGGGGAAGTGGTGGTGGGATGAATTGGGAGATTGGGATTGACATATATACACTAATATGTATAAAATAGATAACTAGTAAGAACCTGCTGTATAAAAAATAAATTAAATTTAAAAAAAAATTAAAGGTACCCTAGAACAAATATCTTTGAATAACATCAGTTATTCTAACTCATGGTGCCAAATGGTTGTCTATTTAGAGAAGATACATAGCAAACAATCAAACTTTTACTGAACTATTTAAATGGCTTTTTGTGATGTTGTTAAGACTTCATTATATAGATGATTTTATCTGAAGAAAGAAACTTTGTGATGAAGCTTTGAAGAAAAACACCATAGTTGGTCTAAAACCTATACAAATTAACTAAATGTCAGTATCTACAATGAGAAGACATGTTTCATCTTTACAAAAACCTGATATAATTTAATAATTGAACACTCCCTAGATCATAAAGAGATTCCCAGAAGAAACTGGAAGATCTATTTGTAACAGGAGCTCATGAAAGAAAGAGTAGCTCAATGTAGAGAAAAAAGCACTTCAATTATCCAGGATTTGAAAAAAAAAAAGTATGTCCACACCATGCGAGGAAAGGCTGATCGTAGAAAACTAAAGTTCCAAATAATTCCTTCTTCAAAGAGAAGCTACTTTATTATTTAAAAGAAGTACCCTTAATTAGAAGAGCAAAAGGGCACCAAGGTACAGCAGAGTGAACAGGCAGATAATCTCTTCTATTACAAATTTCAAAGTAATGCTTTCAAGATAACATATTACACTAAAGGTGATCTTGAATTTATTATTGTAAGTCATAGTCACAAAATTAAATGTTGGGAATTTTAAGGAGTACTAAAGTTTATGCAGACTTCAACAAAAATAGAGAACTCTACGGTATTTTGTTGCTTTCAAACCATGCCAATGAAGCATCAAAGACACTCCAGTATCCAGTAGGGCTTATTAAGTAAGTGGAAAGCTAAGGAAGTCTAGCAATTCTCCAATCGGTACTGAAGTAATATGCCCAATGACTGTTCATTTTAATACCATTAAATTTCAGTAGACTTAATTTCTATTTCAATCACCTCTGCACATATCTTTCTTAGCCAGTGGTTTCCATACCTGAAAAGATACAGAAAAATTAAACCAGGATGATGAAATAAAGTTAATAATCTAATGTTTGGAAATACAGGAAATTAGCCTGGGCTTTCTATGTAATTGCTACTGTCTTGATTTTATAGAGTGTCACTAGGCTCATTATTAGAGTGAGAACATCTAATTCAGCTTCAGCAGTTTCTTTGTTTTGATGATCTGATGGTGCCTGGTTAATGATATTCTGTTAGATATACGCTAACTGGTAATGCAGCAACTCCTGGGGAGAAAGTAATGAAACGTTATACTCTGCAGCTCTGGTGAAAGAGACACTGTAAGCTGCACTGAATGCCTCCATCAGGGGTCGAAATTACAAAAATAATTTTATGTCTTTAAAGTTGCCAATAAATTGTGAAACTTTGACATTGGTGAACATGTTTAAAATACTACCAGAAGAAAAACTCATCTCAACACAAAACTCTGCCACCACTGGATTGATTTCACCTATTAAAAACACATAAAAGTTGTTGAAGTTATTTGAGTTTCCTCAATCATCTCTCCCTGCTTAAATAAGTCTAAACTTCCGAATTACATAATTCAAGGTGAAAATAGATAACAAATCATCATGCAGTAGAAGTCACCTTATCTCACAGGCTAGCAATTTACTCACCCTTAATTCCTCACAACATAGAGACAAGTCAACCTGGTTTTCATACCTCTTCCTTCACTACACACTTGTAAGAATCATCCACTCTATTCTAATCAACAAACTCCTTGTGTCCCAAACATTTTCTAAATTTCCAACTCCACATCTTTGTTCTTGTAACTCAGCAAATATAAATCTTATCTAAAGAGGCAGTTAACATTCGAATACTGACACATGGATGTCCCATGGTGATTTGTTTCTTTCCCCTGCATTCTGATAACAAACCACTCTTCAGATTTTCTACTTGACAGAACCAAATAAGTCTTTAATAATAATGGTAAATGCTACAGGACCTTTACCTTAGTACCAGAAACTAATCTAATTGCTTTACACAATTCAGCTCTCTTAATCCTCATAATAACCTTATGATATATGCACTGAGAGTACCCTTCCCATTTTATGTATGGGAAAGTGAGATGTTATGTGACTTCCTCCGGGTCAGAAAGCTCCTGAGATGGTAGAAACAGGAATCGAACCCAACTAGTTTGGTACCAGAACCAATGATCTTAACCTTTATTCTATATTGCATTTTATACTATTTTATATGAATTATAATTTTATCAACTAAATACTATTTCCCAAAATATGGATTGGTCACTGATTATTAGCGATCATCACATGGTTTTAGGCAATACACAGGCATAGTGCTGTAGTCAACAAATGTATTCTGATTGGCTAAGCCTCCAAAACACCTATTTAACATACTTCATTTGCATAAAACTATGTCCCCTTCAAAGTATGAGGAAAGAACTATCTTTCATTAAGAACCCAAATTCATGTCAGATATTTTGTTGGATTAAGAGTGATTCTATTTAATCCAATCATAAGTGTAATATATGCAAAGATTATTGAAAATATTAATTTTTCTTAAAGGAGACACCAAATTATTATTGTTTAGTGTATAAGGTACACTATATTATGTACTTTTTTAAAGCTGTTCATACCATATCTCAATTTTTCCACTTTGGTTAAAGGTCTATAGAAAGCTTTGAGTACAGCTATCTCCAAGACACAGCAATGAAATCTGCTGAATAGCCAAGTAATGAAAACAACAGAAATAACAATAATAACCATCCCTACCTTTTCTGGAAAGAATTACTCACAATCACTCTAAGCTAGTTCCAGTTCATGTAAGTAGCATCGATAAAGCTATACGAGGTGTATGTTATACAAACACTTTTTTAAAACTATTATAGGAAGTAGAATCTAAAAAAATAAACCCACCATATCAACTCTTTCCCTGGTTTTATAAAATGTTCCAATCGACCTTGCTCTTGAACTTCCACATTCTGTTTATTTTTAAAATTAGGCAATACAGGTAATGTTCTCTAGTCAGTTTCTTTTTACTTTCTAAATTGACATGAACCTTCCCTCCTTTGTGTCCTTGCTGGATACCATCTGCAGACTTCTCTCAGTAGGCAAGAAAGACAAGCTTATAAAGGGGATATATGTATATGTATAGCTGATTCACTTTGTTATAAAGCAGAAACTAACACACCATTGTAAAGCAATTATACTCCAATAAAGATGTTAAAATATATATATATATATTTCCAGAGTAACAAGAATCTAATAAAAGTTCCAAAAAACAAAAAACAGTAACAACAAAAAAATCTATGCAAAGTGTACTAAGAGAGAAACAAAGATGGCTTTGCTTACAGCAAAGATCAAAATTAAAAGATTTCATCATATCAATGCACAATAAATTTTAAAATGACATTATGGAGTACATACTATATGCTAGGCATAATATTTATTTACATTTATTATGTCATTTATTCTTTATTGAAGTAGGTACCATTTTAAAGAAAAGGCTAAGAAATTTCAAAAAATGTTAATTAACTTGATCAAAGACAGTAATTCCATATCCATATACAGTCTGATGGTATTAACTGAAGGAATAATTGAAAGGGATGATGGTGTTTTCTCAATCAGATTGTAGCAAAAATATAATTACTTTATTTTCAGAATAATATATATGAGGTATATTACATATTTATGTGATCATAGTATCATATACGTATACATACACACAAACATACTTGCATATATATTAATATATAATACTTAAAAGGATGATTTACAGCCACACAATTCTTTATTCACAATTCTATAAGCATAATTCTACAACTTTTAAAGGAGGAGGATAATAAAGATACACTAAGTATAAAGCTGAAGAACAAATCAGAGCATTATTACTAGCTGTGCCATTCATCATTTCCCCGATATAGAAATGAAAACAATTCTTTAAAAACATAAATAGATTTTTTGATGATGGCCATTCTGACAGGTGTGAGATGATACCTCAGGATAGGGTGTGGAGAAAAGGGAACACTCTTGCACTGTTGGTGGGAATGTAAATTGATACAGCCACTATGGAGAACAGTAGGGAGGTTCCTTAAAAAACTAAAAATAGAACTACCATACGACCCAGTAATCCCACTACTGGGCATATACCCTCAGAAAACCATAATTCAAAAAGAGTCATGTACCAAAATGTTCATTGCAGCTCTATTTACAATAGCCAGGACATGGAAGCAACCAAAGTGTCCATCATTGGATGAATGGATAAAGAAGATGTGGCACATATATACAATGGAATATTACTCAGCCATAAAAAGAAATGAAATGGAGGTATTTGTAATGAGGTGGATGGAGTTAGAGTCTGTCATACAGAGTGAGGTAAGTCAGAAAGAGAAAAACAAATACAGTATGCTAACACATATATATATGGAATCTAAGGGAAAAAAAAAAAAGGTCATGAAGAACCTAGTGGCAAGATGGGAATAAAGACACAGACCTACTAAAGAATGGACTTGAGGATATCGGGAGGGGGAGGGGTAAGATGTGACAGGGTGAGAGAGTGTCATGGGCATATATACACTACCAAATGTAAAATAGATAGCTAGTGGGAAGCAGCCGCATAGCACAGGGAGATCAGATCGGTGCTTCGTGACCACCTAGAGGGGTGGGATAGGGAGGGTGGGAGGGAGGGAGACGCAAGAGGGAAGAGATATGGGAACATATGTATATGTATAACTGATTCACTTTGTTTTAAAGCAGAAACTAACACACCATTGTAAAGCAATTATACTTCAATAAAGATGTTTAAAAAAAATAAAAATAAAAAAATAAATAAAAACAGTTAACAAAAATAAATAAATAAATAAATAAAAAGTCCCCTCACTAAAATCCTTCAATGATTTCCCATGAAACTTTAAATAAAATCCATACTCTTTAAGTTGGCCTACCACAAGCCGTCTCTCCTCTGCCCCCCATGTCCCTACCCACCTCCCTCTTTCCAGCCTTGATGCCTCAGTACATGCTGCTGCCTCCTTGGAGTGCTCTGACTCCAGCTTCTCACGACTCCATTTTTTCAGTCAGTCTCAGCTTAAATGTCATCTCCTAAGAGATGCACATCTCCCATAACAGCTTTTAAAAGTAAAAATTAAATATTTAATTATCTACTTCTTACTACTTTTCCTCCACTTGACTGTAAGTTCTACATGGTCAAGGGACCTTATGAGTTTCATTTCTCATTGTACACGTGAACTAATCATCCACGAATAAAGCAATGTGCAAACACAATGATATTTAGATTTAAGCATTATTATTTCAAACTATTACTCTCACCAATGAAATATATATATATTTTTTGTACAACTACCTATTTCTAACCCTTTTTATTACAATTACAATTTTAGAGTAGGCTATGAGGATTATAATTTAACTATGCTTTATAACTTGATGAGCTAAATACTAAAATTGGCTGTTATAAAATTATCATTAGTAGTTTGCTCTTCAGTTTGTTTGCTAATAACTGATACTGCAAATAAAGTTGTGCCTCACTTCTAAACAAGTCAGACTTCCTTAATCATGATTAGATCGCTATGAACTTCAAAAAAGGATGAGACCATAGTAAATCTTGTAAGTTCCTTAACCTCTGTGCTATAACTTTCATATCTATTAAATGAACACGTTGCACTGAATGACTTCTAGCATCCTTCAAGCTCTTACATTTTGTGATTTAAAGTTATTTAAATAAAGGAGAAAAAATACATGGACAATTACCATGATGACTATGGTCATCTGCTTTTAATTTTTAGGATATTTCTACTTCCTCTAGTCAAAAAATATGTAACAGAGCATAGAATGTTCTAGAACAAGTAAGATATCATTATGTGTTTTTCTCCATTTTACATTGTTTTTACAAATCTAGTCCCAAGCTTCAATGCCATGCACAGGTGGTTAGATTTATGAAAGTCATTACAGCATGTGTTCCTCTAATAATCACTCTGCCAGAGGACAGGGCATGGGCCTTTTTGAACTGGTGAACTTCTAAAAGGTAGCACAAATTGAGGTTTTGTATTTTACACCTGTGCCAAGATAACAAAACTATAGAAGATGATGTTGAAAGCACCAAAGAACCTGATTTTTTTTTTTTTTTTTTTTTGGTTCTATACCTCTGTGCCTAGCCAGAGACTGCAATTAAGCAAAAAGCTTGAAGATTTTCTCTAATTATTTAATAGGGTATTGAAAATTGATGGCATCTGGCTATGTGGTAAGAGAACTGCATAAAAAGGGAAATACTTTTATGTTTTAGAAGATTATTTTTATTAGGTTTTAAAATCAAAGATACTATGCAAATCCTGTTTCTCCTCAAACTTTTGCTCACTAATTTTAAGATCCATCAATGGACAAAAGTCATTACCATGTTGTTTGCCTAATGGTGATTATTTATTTCCCCCCTTTCTTCTACTTTTATTAATTGAATTCTACTGTAAGGAATACCTGTCCCTTCTCTACTGTTACAGATTGCATATTTGGATGCCCCCCAAATTCCTTTGTTAAAATCCTAAGCCCCAATATGAAGGTATTTGGAGGTGAGGACTTTAGGTTTAGATGAGGTCAGGAGAATGGTGTCCTCATGATAAGATTAGTGCCCTTATTTAGAAGAAGAAGAGACTCGAGAGCTCTCTTTCTGTCCCCCATGTGAGGATATAGCAAGAAGGCAGTGGTCTACAAGCCAAGAACAGGGCCTCCAGAACTCAACCATGCCAGCACCTTGATCTTAGACTTCCCAGTCTCCAGAACTGTGAGAAACAAACATCTGTTATTTAAGCCACCCAATCTATGGTATTTATTTTGTTACAGTAGCCCAAGCTAAGACATCCACCTTGATTAATCTTTATTTATTCAATTACATATTTCTATCAATATGGACTCATAGATGTCTATTTAATCCTATGGATTAATACCCAAAACTATCATTTATTTTGTTTCAACTTCAGCCATCAGGAGCTTCTTCTGTTTGGCTCCCGTGCTTTTCTGACAATCCTCACTTCTTCTGAGCACTTTCTTAAACTCTCTCACCACAAGATGTTTCAGGTTCATCTTGTATTTACCTTGCCCCATCTGGAATCAACTATTTTTCCCAGGAGTCCCTGCTCTTTTAGTGAAGAATGATGTTGAGAAACTAGGACCTGGGGGTTGCATCATCTCAAAGTATGTCCCCAAGACACAGTTGCCCCTTGGTATCTGAGGGGGGTTAGTTCCAGGGGCCACAGAAACCAAAATCCGTAGATGCTCAAGTCCCTTATATAAAATGGCTTAGTATATTTAGTAGGCCCTCCGTATCTGTCTGTTCCTAGGAACCTGCAGATACAGAGGGGCCCACTGTATTTAGTAATTAAAAAGGGAAGGATAATAACTTTATATGAGAATCTTCACAGGCCTACTGTACCAAGTGATCAGGCTATTATCACCAGCAAGAAGACACAGTGACATCATAAACCCTTTGAAATAATGCATGGAGGACACAGCATCATTTCAGTGGTACTACTATGAAAAAATACACCACTTCATTTCAGTCATGAGAACAATCAAACAAATCCAAATTGAGCAACTTTCTACAAAATAACTAATCAGCACTCTTCAGAAGAGTCAAGTTCATGAAGGAAACAGAAAAAGTGAGGAACTTACTTACAAACTGGAGAGGTTAAGGAGAAATAATAACTAAATGCAACGTGAGATCATAGATAGGATCCTGGAACAGAAAAAAAGCATTAGAGGAAAAATTGATGAAATTCAAATAAGATCTGCAGTTTATTTAATAGTACTGTACCAAAGTTAATTTCCAAGTTTTGAAAGTTGCGCAGTGGCTATGTTCACTGCTAATACTAGAGAAAGTGGGGTTGGGAGATACATGGAAATGTGTTTTTTTTGCCACTTCTCAGCAAGTCTAAAATTAGTTTAAAATAAAAAGAGTTTTTTTAATTATTAAAGATAATGTAACTTATTCAGATGAAACAATTTATATTTTATGATATACTCTCTCTCACAACAAAGGAAAAGATGAAACAGACACTAATAAATGAATGACACATAAAAAGTTTCAATCCATGCCGAAGTGTTTTGAATGAAAGTATTTTCCCACCAAACCTATGTTTTGATCTTTAAAATTCTAAGAACATAATCTCTAAAAGTAATACTTTCCATGAATTCTTATAATGAAATTTTGCCATATTTGAATTTATCTTACATTTGAGTCAAGTTATTTTAGGCAGTTTTAGAAGGAGAACTTTCAAAAAATTAAATGATTAATCATACACAGGGGACTTCCCTGGTGGTGCAGTGGTTGGGAATCTGCCTGCCAATGCAGGGGACACGGGTTCAAGCCCTGGTCTGGGGGGATCCCACATGCCGTGGAGCGACTAGGCCCGTGTGCCACAACTACTGAGCCTGCGCGCCTAGAGCCCGTGCTCCGCAACAAGAGAGGCCACCACAATGAGAGGCCCGCCACTGCAACAAAGAGCAGCCCCAGCTTGCCGCAACTAGAGAAAGCCCACGCACAGCAGCGAAGACCCAACACAGCCCAAAAAAAAAAATCATACACAGGCCTTGTAAAAGAAAAACAAGTAACAAAAGAACAAAAATACTGTAAGAAGTTAAGTGGCTTATTTCTAAAAAAAACAATTAAATTGATTAACTTTACTGAGCACATATTTCTGCCAAATACTCTTCTAGAGATAATATTAAATTGCTAGATAGGGACTACGGTACACTGCAAAAATGGACACAATTTTTTACTCCTTCCTTGATCCATGTACTTTGCAATGCAACTCTACAGCTACTCCCATCATGAAGCAGAGTCTGTTACACACTCCTTGAAATCTGGCTTGGTTTTGTGACTTGCTTTGACCGAAAGAACACAGCAGAATTGACAGTACAACAGTTTCAAGACACCTTGTGTGCTCCTTCTCTGCCATAAGAAGCCAGGACTGACCTGTTGAAGTGCCATCACATGGAAGAGAGCCCAGTTTTCCCAGCAGAGGCTACCTTAGACCAAACTTCAGCCCGTCAACCACCCTAGATCAGCAGAATTACCTACCTGACCCACACAACTGACTGCAGTTGCACAGGCAAACCTGGATGAGCTGCGGGGCTAGTGAGCAGTAAGAAGCCTTTCCATTTCAAGTCACTAAGTTTTGGGGTGGTTACTTGTGCAGCAATAGTTAACTGATGGAAGGCTGTTTTTTTCCCACTGTGCACACAAAAAAATGAGGTACAGAAATGTTAAATAAATTGCTCAAGTCTGCACCAGGATGAAGTGCAGAGGTACAATCCCACATCTGTCTGACTCCAGAATGTATGTTTTCCATTATGCACTGCTGTCTCTCACATTCTTGTAAGGGTGTTCTTATTTTCATTATTTCTGTAAGCATACCAAATATCTTTCTTAGGCTCAATTTATACAGTTATTAAATCCAATTACAGGTGAATAATCTATTCTGAATAACCACATACTAAATATTGTTCTGATTAAAGATACATTTATTATACTTGATATGCTTTCATAATCATCCTACATTCTTTTTTTTAACATGAAATCAAATATGTTACCTAATAACAATTACTATGTATCACAATGGATGCTTTCAAAATATGCTTCTTTATTTATTTGTTAAGTAACATTTTATTTTCATCATGAGTATTTAATATGGATTTTACAGTATAAATATAATATCATAAACATTCTTGAAGACATTTGATACCGCTTTATTCTCAATTTTAAAACATACATAGTAAATTATCAGCTAAACTTAGAAAATTATGATGAAAATTTTGTAGGATCTTTATTTCATCAGTCTATTAAATACAAATATCTTTGGAGCCAGGTTGCAATTGATGCTTTTCCTTATTTTTAATGCTCTAAAATTGATGGCCCAAAAAAGAGAGTAATAAATAGATCTAAAACAAATAAAAGTGAGACTGAAGCGCAACTTTCTTTTTATTAAACCATAAAGTACAAGCTCCAAATGGTTAATCTTATTTGATTTAGAAAAGACTTTCCAAGTATTTAATAAACAGCTTTCAATGGGCAAAATAGTTATATATACTGTCTCTAACCAAGGTTCTGTTGTGCTGGAGGCATTCAAGTAAACTAAATAATAGTATTTTGGAGTGACTGAAATGAAACCCATGGGATATTTCTGCACCATATGTTACCACAATTAAAGAACATCTTAACCAAAGCTACAGTTACACTACATTTACCTTCAGTTTCAGGTCTTTGTTCAATGTCATTGAATTAAAGTTGTGACCAAGCATTTTTAATATATATTTTGCCTTGACATGAATAACGTACTTTAAGACAGTAAGCATAATGCAAATATGCTGTCATTGATATTATGTTTATTTTGATCAGAAGGTTCTTGGGTTCTTTCTTAAATTCATTAAGAATTGGGAGTGAAGAATTATTTGCAGAATACATAAGTAACATTTTTAATAGACCATGTAAAAATTCAATCTTTGGTCCTCTTATGGATTGATATTAATTTATACTTGTAAAATTGTAAGTAACTGCTGAAACAAAGTCAAATCAAGTTCTTAATTTTAAAAGAGCTTCCAGCATGTAATAAATAAAGTTTCAAATGAGAACTATTGCCTGAAACACTTTGCCACTGCAGGTGTACTAGGGATGGTGAAAAGGCAGAAACAGTGCTAAAAATATCACATATGAAATCTAATGTAGGTAAATACACTAGACACTCTGTATTAGACTCTATAGATATTATTTTGCATTTTCAACCTCTTTGATGTAATGAACTATAATATATAATATATAATATGAACTCTAACCATAAGATCTTGATGTGGATTGGGTGAAAAGTTAGGTCACATTTTTTCCTAAAATTGTTCATTTTATGATACAATTTAATTTTTAATCAATTAAAATAAGTATTGACTTATTTTTGTTTTCCTTTCTATTACTCTAATAAAATGATCTGAACACAATCCTTTTAAAAGAAATATACCTTGAACATCTGACATAACAGTCAATAGTGCTGAAACCAGACTGCTTGGGTTCCAAAACAGACTCTACCACTCACAACAGCTCTATAAAGTTGTCTCTACTTTAAAGCTGGGGAAACTAATGTTTAGAAAGTTACCTAACATTCCAATGTCAAACTCCATTACTGACAGAGGTGAGCTAGCAGAGCCTGATTCCAAAATCTGGCTCTTAATCACTAAGCTCTGATGCTTTAATATGAATAATCTCAAAATTACCTGAGTAAGCCTTAACACCAAGACAACACAGAAGACAATATGACACCTCCTCTGCTGCCTTCACTTAGAATGCATCACCCTCCCAACACATACACTATCTCACATGAAATAATCCATCCAACTTACTGCTTTAAAATTTTGTAAGCTTTACAATTAGACCATTTGAGCTTGACAAACATTTCTACTTTAATAAGTAGGCAATAAGACACCATATTTCCAAAATTGCCTTGTTTTCTGGAATACTTAGAACTTGTCCACAACTGATAGAAAGTTTATAGAGTTAAACTATAGTAGAGCTATTTTAATTTCTTATTTGTCTATCAAGTAGCAATTAAGCTTAACTCCCTTTATCTTTTCCCATCTCAAACATTCCAGAAAACTAAAATAAGACTCTGCTAAATCCCAGCATTTTCATCAAAACTCATGCACAAAAATATCCAAAAGTGAAGCATTGTAGGGTTGGAGCAGGTGTGTATGATAGTTTACTTTTATTCCCTTATTGAATTCAAAGTCTTTGGCAGTCAGCTACAAAGATTTGGTCATTTGTTTTGTCTCCAAACTCATGCAGACTGGGATACTGATTCTCCAATAAACTCATCTTTAATAAGACTGCATATTTTTTTGAATTTTTGATTTTTAGTTTATTTATTTTTTATAGAGCAGGTTCTTATTAGTTATCTATTTTATACATATTAGTGTATATATGTCAATCCCATCTCCCAATTCAGCCCACCACCACCAAGCACCCCGCCACTTTCCCCCCTTGGTGTCCATACGTTTGTTCTCTACATCTGTGTCTCTATTTCGGCCCTGCAAACTGGTTCATCTATACCATTTTTCTAGGTTCCACATATATGCGTTAATATACGATATTTGTTTTTCTCTTTCTGACTTATGTGGAAAGAAAGATCCTACTTATGTCTTCACTCTGTATGACAGTCTTAAGATACATCCACATGTCTACAAATGACCCAATTTCGTTCCTTTTTATGGCTGAGTAATATTCCATTGTATATATATATCATATCTTCTTCATCCGTTTGTCTGTCGATGGGCATTTAGGATGCTTCCATGACCTGGCTATTGTAAATAGTGCTGCAATGAACATTGGAGTGCATGAGTCTTTTTGAATTATGGTTTTCTCTGGGTATATGCCCAGTAGTAGAATTGCTGGGTCATATGGCGATTCTATTTTTAGTATTTTAAGGAACTTCCATACTGTTCTCCATAGTGGCTGTATCAATTTACATTCCCACCAACAGTGCAAGAGGGTTCCCTTTTCTCCATACCCTCTCCAGCATTTGTTGTTTGTAGATTTTCTGATGATGCCCATTCTAACTGGTGTGAGGTGATACCACATTGTAGTTTTGATTTGCATTTCTCTAATAATTAGTGATGTTGAGCAGCTTTTCATGTGCTTCTTGGCCATCTGTATGTCTTCTTTGGAGAAATGTCTATTTAGGTCTTCTGCCCATTTTTCATTGGGTTGTTTGTTTTTCTTAATATGGAGCTGCATGAGCTGTTTATATACTTTGTAGATTAATCCTTTGCCTGTTGATTCGTTTGCAAATATTTTCTCCCATTCTTAGGGATGTCTTTTCATCTTGTTTGTAGTTTCCATTGCTTTGCAAAAGCTTTTAAGTTTCATTAGGTCCCATTTGTTCACCTTTGTTTTTATTTCCATTACTCTAGGGGGTGAATCAAAAAAGATTTTGCTGTGATTTATGTCAAAGATTGTTCTTCCTATGTTTTCCTCTAAGAATTTTATAGTGTCCGGTCTTACATTTAGGTCTCTAACCCATTTTGAGTTTATTTTTGTGTATGGTGTTAGGGAGTGTTCTAATTTCATTCTTTTCCATGTAGCTGTCCAGTTTTCCCAGAACCACTTATTGAAGAGACTGTCTTTTCTCTATTGCATATCCTTGCCTCCTTTCTCATAGATTAGTTGACCATAGGTGCGTGGGTTTATCCCTGGGCTTTCTATCCTGTTCCATTGATCAATATTTCTGATTTTGTGCCAGTACCATATTGTCTTGATTACTGTAGCTTTGTAGTATAGTCTGAAGTCAGGGAGTCTGATTCCTCCAGCTCCATTTTTGTCCCTCAAGACTGCTTTGGCTATTCGGGGTCTTTTGTGTCTCCATACAAATTTTAAGATTTTTTGTTCTAGTTCTGTAAAAAATGCCACTGGTAACTTCATAGGGATTGAATTGAATCTGTAGATTGCTTTGGGTAGTATAGTCATTTTCACAATACTGATTCTTCCAATCCAGGAACATGGTATATCTCTCCATCTGTTTGTGTCATCTTTGATTTCTTTCATCAGTGTCTTATAGTATTCTGAGTAGAGTTCTCTTACCTCCTTAGGTAGGTTTATTCCTAGGTATTTTATTCTTTTTGCTGCAGTGGTGAATGGGAGTGTTTCCTTAATTTCTCCTTCTGATCTTTCGTTGTTAATGTACAGGAAAGCAAGAGATTTCTGTGCGTTAATTTTGTATCCTGCAACTTTAGCAAATTCATTGATTAGCTCTAGTAGTTTTCTGGTGTCATTTTTAGGATTCTCTATGTATAGTATCATGTCATCTGCAAACAGTGACAGCTTTACTTCTTCTTTTCCAATTTGTATTCCTTTTATTTGTTTTTCTTCTCTGATTGCCATGGCTAGGACTTCCAAAACTATGTTGAATAATAGTGGTGAGAGTGGACATCCTTGTCTTGTTCCTGATCTTAGAGGAAATGCTTTCAGTTTTTCACCATTGAGAATGATGTTTGCTGTGGGTTTGTCGTATATGGCTTTTATTATATTGAGGTAGGTTCCCTCTATGCCCACTTTCTGGAGAGTTTTTATCATAAATGGGTGTTGAATTTTTTCAAAAGCTTTTTCTGCATCTATTGACATGATCATATGGTTTTTATTCTTCAATTTGTTCATATGGTGTATCACATTGATTGATTTGCATATATTGAAGAATCCTTGCATCCCTGGGATAAATCCCACTTGATCATGGTGTATGATCCTTTTTTTTTTTTTTTTTTGTATGATCCTTTTAATGTGTTGTTGGATTCTGTTTGCTAGTATTTTGTTGAGGATTTTTGTAACTATATTCATCAGTGATATTGGTCTGTAATTTTCTTTTTTTGTATTATCCTTGTCTGGTTTTGGTGTCAGGGTGATGGTGGCCTCTTAGAATGAGTTTGGGAGTGTTCCTTCCTCTGCAATTTTTTGGAAGAGTTTACGAAGGATGGCTGTTAACTCTTCTCTAAATGTTTGATAGAATTCACCTGTGAAGCCATCTGGTCCTGGACTTTCATTTGTTCGAAGATTTTTAATCACAGTTTCAATTTCATTCCTTGTGATTGGTCTGTATATATTTTCTATTTCTTCCTGGTTCAGTCTTGGAAGGTTATACCTTTCTAAGAATTTGTCCATTTCTTCCAGGTTGTCCATTTTATTGGCATAGAGTTGCTTGTAGTAGTCTCCTAGGATACTTTGTATTTCTGCTGTGTCCATTGTAACTTCTCCTTTTTCATTTCTAATTTTATTGATTTGAGTCCTCTCCCTCTTTCTTTTGATTAGTTTTGCTAAAGGTTTATCAATTTTGTTTATCTTCTCAAAGAACCAGCTTTTAGTTTTATTGAACTTTCCTACTGTTTTCTTTGTTTCTATTTCATTTATTTCTGCTCTGATCTTTATGATTTCTTTCCTTCTACTAACTTTGGGTTTTCTTTGTTCTTCTTTCTCTAGTTCCTTTAGGTTTAAGGTTAGATTTTTTATTTGAGGTTTTTCTTGTTTCTTGAGGTAGGCTGGTATTGCTATAAACTTCCCTCTTAGAACTGCTTTTGCTATATCCCATAGGTTTTGGATCGTCGTGTTTTTGTTGTGATTTGTCTCTAGGTATTTTTTGATTTCCTCTTTGATTTCCTCAGTGATCTCTTGGTTATTTAGTAACGTATTCTTTAGCCTCCAGGTGTCTGTGCTGTTTACGGTTTTTTCCCTGTAATTGATTTCTAATCTCATAGCGTTGTGGTTGGAAAAGATGCTTGATATGATTTCAATTTTCTTAAATTTACTGAGGCTTGATTTGTGACCCAAGATGTGATCTATCCTGGAGAATGTTCCATGTGCACTTGAGAAGAAATTGTAATCTGCTGTTGTTGGATGGAATGTCCTATAAATATCAATTAAATCTATCTGGTCTATTGTGTCATTTCCAGCTTGTGTTTCCTTATTCAATTTCTGTCTGGATGATCAGTCCACTTGGTGTAAGTGAGGTGTTAAAGTCCCCCACTATTATTGTGTTACTGTTGATTTCTTCTTTTATAGCTGTTAGCAGTTTCCTTTTATATTGAGGTGCTCATATATATAGATATAGATAATATATGTTATATCTTCTTCTTGGATTGATCCCTTGATCATTATGTAGTGTCCTTCATTGTCTCTTGTAACATTCTTTATTGTAAAGTCTGTTTTATCTGATATGCGTATTGCTACTCCAGCTTTCTTTTGATTTCCATTTGCATGGAATATCTTTTTCCATCCCCTCACTTTCAGTCTGTATGTGTCCTTAGGTCTGAAGTGGGTCTCTTGTAGACAGCATATATATGGGTCTTCTTTCTGTATCCATTCAGTGAGCTTGTGTCTTTTGGTTGGAGCATTTAATCCATTCACGTTTAAGGTAATTATCGATATGTATGTTCCTATGACCATTTTCTTAATTGTTTTGGGTTTGTTTTTGTAGGTCCTTTTCTTCTCTTGTGTTTCCCGCTTAGAGAAGTTCCTTTAGCATTTGTTGTAGAGCTGGTTTGGCGGTGCTGAATTCCCTTAGATTTTGCTTGTCTGTAAAGCTTTTGATTTCTCCATCGAATCTGAATGAGATCCTTGTCAGGTAGAGTAATCTTGGTTGTAGTTTCTTCCCTTTCATCACTTTAAGTATATCATGCCACTCCCTTCTGGCTTGTAGAGTTTCTGCTGAGAAATCAGCTGTTAACCTTCTGGGAGTTCCCTTGTATGTTATTTGTCACTTGTCCCTTGTTGCTTTCAATAATTTCTCTTTGTCTTTAATTTTTGTCAGTTTGATTACTATGTGTCTCGGCGTGTTTCCCCTTGGGTTTATCCTGCCTGGGACTCTCTGTGCTTCCTGGACTTGGGTGTCTATTTCTTTTCCCATGTTAGGGAAGTTTTCAACTATAATTTCTTCAAATATTTTCTTGGGTCCTTTCTCTCTCTCTTCTCCTTCTCGGACCCCTATAATGTGAATGTTGGTGCATTTTATCTTGTCCCAGAAGTCTCTTAGGCTTTTTTCATTTTTTTTTTTTTCCTTTATTCTGTTCCATGGCAGTGGATTCCACCATTCTGTCTTCCAGGTCACTTATCCGTTCTTCTGCCTCAGTTATTCTGCTATTGACTCCTTCTAGTGTATTTTTCATTTCAGTTATTGTATTGTTCATCTCTGTTTGTTTGTTCTTTAATTCTTCTAGGTGTTTGTTCTTTAATTCTTCTAGGTCTTTGTTAAACATTTCTTGCATCTTCTCGATCTTTGCCTCCATTCTTTTCCTGAGGTCCTGGATCATCTTCACTATCATTATTCTGAATTCTTTTTCTGGAACGTTGCTTATCTCCACTTCATTTAGTTGTTTTTCTGGGGTTTTATCTTGTTCCTTCATCTGGTACAAAGTCCTCTGACTTTTCATTTTGTCTATGTTTCTGTGAGTGTGGTTTTCCTTCCACAGGCTGCAGGATTGTAGTTCTTCTTGATTCTGCTGTCTGCCCTCTGGTGGATGAGGCTATCTAAGAAGCTTGTAAATAAGACTGCATTTAAAAAATGTCCTTTGAAGTTTGTTATAACTAAATGTTACATATAGGAGAAAATTTTCCTTTCTAAAGAAATTTCTGTGATATTGGAGGAACTTACACTTATTTACTACCTATTCTAATTCATGGTTTATGTTTGACACTTTACATACATTATTACCTTTTATTCTCTCAACAACAATATTATTACTTTAACTTTACGTATAGGAAACTGGGGCTCAAGATAGTTATGTAACTTATTGAAAGTCTCACACCTAGAGAGATCAAACTGTTATTACAGATTCAGATCTATCTACTAACCAAGTCCACGCCCATTGCACTCTATATGGAACCAAATATTCATTCTCTAATGTGATTTTTAATCAATCAAATGTAAAACCAGAAAAAGTGGACCCTGCATATGAAATATGTAATCTTTTGCTTAGAGAAATTATAGAATTTTTTGAAGACTATTTCTAGAATTTTACTTTCCTCCGTTTGGGCTCCATGAGTCAACTGCTTTAGTCTTCCAAACCTCTCAGCTTAGACAAGACTAATATTTCCTCTTTACAACATTTTATCATATTAGAAAATATTAGAATACATTAAGAATAGTAGTAATAATTTCAAAATTGTAACACATAAAACTTTGTATTCTTCATTAATTTTTTACAAAAGAAAAATTAACCCAATTGGCAGGTATAGAGAAAAGAAAGATTAAAAAACAAAAAGACCATTTACTGAGCACCAGTTATGGTGCAATATATTGTTTTACTTGGTTTAATCTTTGAACATTAGCCCTTTTTCCTGATGGGAATCCAAGTTTGAGAGAGATTGACTGACTTGGCAGGTGACACAGCTAGTGACCTGATTTGGAGGCAACTCCCTCCAAAGCCCACCACAACCCAGAGCTCCTATCCCAGGGCAGGTATTCTATGAATATGTATTATTCATTAATCAGATGCCCTGCCACAGGACTGAGGCAAAGTCAATGAAACACAAGTTACTAGCAAACATAGCTTTCCTCATTCATATATTCAGAGTGAACCCCTTTTGTTAAGTGGTTTCATTTGAAGCAATGTTTTCATAGGAAGGTAGTAAGAGATGATCCTATGATACCTCAAGAAACCTCTGGAACACTTACAGATGAAAACATGTATATCAGCAACACTGCTGTGATAGCTGGTTTTATTAAAGATGAGTCTTGAAAATCATAATGTTTTGTTGGTAACAGACTGGTTGGCAAGTCAAGTGAAAATAGTTTGTGGAGAAAGTTTTACCAAAACTCTTTCAAATCAAAGTCATAATACTATATTTCATCCAGTCTATGACATCATTGATTCTCATATGCATTACAAGATACTTAAATAGTGAAGGGGCCAATGGCAGTTATAAGGTACTGTCAAGTGGAAGATGCATCCAAATTTCAGGGATATTAAAATATAGAAAAAAATGCATCTTAGACACATGAAGTATCATAGATATTATCAATGCATTTTAATGTCAAAATACATTGGGATATTTTGAAAGCAAACACAATGACTGGATTATCATGTACAAGCCACTAGTCTCTAATTCCAAATATTTTTATAAATAATCCTGCCAGCAGAGTTATGAGAGATTAATGATACCATACCACAAGGAAGCCCCCAGGAACAGCAGCAACAGGGAAATATCAATACCTAATTCTAAACATGTTCTGATTATGAAGCAGACCATTGCCAACAATTAACCTTGTCATATTTTATTGTATCTAAATATTTTCTATCCTGGGCCTCATACTTAGGAACACTGATAGCCATTAAGTTACAAAAAATTAACAAGGGGAAGAAAGGCTGTAAAACTAGAAAAGGAGGGGTGACTATGATTTTATCCATTTGCATTAAATTGCTCAAGAAGCAAATCATATCAACAGCAAAAATATCTTTTAGATGACTTGCCCCGCATATTGGTTACCTAGGATTCCAATGAACCATTTAGCTATCGCAGCCTTAGGGCATCCATGTATTGGCAATTTACAGAAGTTTTCTTCACCTAATTTGTTCTGCTATTCCTAAGAAGGAAAAAAAAAAAAAAAAAAAAACTCAGTTACCTTAGCAACTGCAAGGTTACATTTTATCTCGAAGCTGCAGAGCTTTTTGGGGGGGAAAAAAAAAGAGTGCATCAGTGCTAACATTCCATCCTCACTGGGTGATGGCTTTAGTAGTCAGGGTGAGAATAACATGCAAATACCTTTATCTTCCTTCTGCCCCACCCTCAATGACAGTACTTTGCATTGTCTTCAGTTTTTTTTTTCTTTTATGAGAAATGAGGGAATCACTGATATCAAATATGGATAAAAAGAAACTCTCAGAGACAGGCTACAGAGGGGGTAGTTCATCACAGCTGACCTTTGTTATTTCTGTGAGAAGAGAAATTGGTGGACAATTGGCAATTGTTATAATGGGAAAATAAACATCCTGTCAAGTGTCAGTGGCTAGAAAGTCGATTTCTAGCCCTAATAGAAGATAGCTGTAAGCCTGTCTGCAGAAGAATAGATTTTTCAGAAAGTACTAACTTAAAAACACATTTTAACAATTTAATTCAAAAATCACTCTAAGGGCTGTGGTTCTTGCAGCTTACATACTTGAGGCTACATAGTAAAGGGCACTTGTCAGATCTTAGCATGTGACGTCAGCAATGCCTGAGGTATGGTTGACTTTAAAAATCAACTCAGGAATAAGGGAAATGGGCAAGAAAATGAAATATAAGAAAGCATATTAGGTCTCTTTTCCTTAAAATGACTGAAACCCAAATTGAAGCAGCTTGACAATAAAAAGGAATATAAACCCTCATGACCTTGGCTTCCCCAAACTCCCAGCTTCATCTCTTCCAGGCTGGGAGCCAGCCTTGCTCTGCCTGGGTTCCTTCTCCTGGCACAGTGGCCTGGAAGCTTTCTGTAGGTGGTGAGCTGAGCAATCTGACCAGTCACCTCTTTTGTTTGCTGTCTCTCGGGACTCACTTCTTTTCATTGCCTAATGCCCACAACCTTGAGTGCTGTTGCTTCAAAAGCTGTGTACAATATGTATTTATTTCAAGCAGGAGGGTGTTTCTAGTCTCTGCTATTCTAGCTTAACCAGAAGGGCAAGTCCTTTCTCTCCTCCAGCATTTAATAACACAAGGATCACTGATTGATTGCCCCTGCTTGTGCTCTATTCTCCTAAACGGACAGTCACTACATCCAAGCCAAGGGGACAACATGATTAGCAAGAGCTGAGTCATGTATCCAAACGGTGGATCTATTTGTTCTCTTCCTAGTTTCAGGGAAAAAGTAAAACTATTTGCCAGATGACCAAAACTAATAGCTATTAGACTCCACTTCAGAAAACATGTTTTTATCTAAAAAAATGACTTTGGGGGGGATGTCAATTCCATTCTAAACTTATTCATGGTTCATGGTCTCAAGCATTCCTGGAACATATGCTCTGTGCCTGGTGATGGCAAGGGGAACACTGAGGTGAACAAGATGCAAGTGTGGCCCTGACAGCTTACATTCTGGAGTTTTTCCTTTGCAAGGCTTTCCAGTTCTGCAGAAACCTTCACAGACTCTACCTTCTCTGCTCTGCACAATGGTTCTGGGATATATTTGGCTTAGAAGGGTACATTATTGATTTTGGACCCATCATTCAGAAGTCTCATTTTAAACATGAAGAAACAAGGAAAGCGGAGGGTCAGGCCCCATGTCAAAGGTGAAGTGACTGTTAAGTAGCAAACTTGATGTTGTTGAAGTGTTGAATGTGGTGTGAATGGAGGCCTCTCATACACTCCCCACTGCTCTCTTCACTGTATCAAAGAGCGTCATCCTGCCTGGACTGCGGGGCTGGATATTAACCCTCTCCCTCAAATGTGCAATTTTATCTACTGCTGTTTTTAAACCAAAAAAATTACCCCAGCCTTCAATGAATAAAACTCATTCACTATTTTCTTATCTTCACTGCCTATCCTTCAGTCCCCACCCCACAGCCAAGGAATGCCTCTTTCTTTTCTTTAGTTCACTCATAAGACCCACATTTAATAAACTGGCAACATTCTTATAACATAATGTTGAGTGGGGAAAATTTTAATAAATCTCTATATAAGAAATGATCAAATATTATTTTAAAATATGTTACACACACATGCAAAGACCATAAGATAATATGCCAAAATATTAATAGATTTTTTTAAAAATCTGAGTTTCCATCTTACAGGTGATTTTTACTTTTCATTCTTTTTTGTATTTTCTAAATTTTTGACAATTAGCATGGTTTATATATAAAGTTAGTCTTAAAACTAACCTCTAAAAAAATCTAACTCTTGATGAAAATCTTCCTTGATTAGCCCAATTTAATAAAAGGTATTACTTTATTTGCAATATTACATAATGCATTGCACACATTATGATATATTCTATGTGTGATTATTTATTATTTCTAACTAAATTATATATTTGAAGGCAGAAAACATGTTTTTATCTTTTTAAATCTTCTAATAATTAACTTGTTCAAAGTAATTAATCAAGTGACTTCTAAAATTGTACACTTCTTGCTTGTGAATCTTGAAGGAGATTCAAGTAATAAAGACAGCTGACATTTTTTGAGTTCATACAATATACTAGGTTCTGTTCTAGGCAGTTTTATATGTTCTATCCCATTTAGTCCTCAGAATTATCCTTTAACAATTTTCATTTTATACATGAGGAAACTCAAATGTAGAGACAGATCAATTATTTAATGTTTCACAGCTAGGAAGTAACAGAAACAGTATTTGAAACCAACTAGGTGACCCCATAGTCTGTGATCTGAGCCACCACACAATAGTTTTCATTCTTCAACAACAGTAAAATCTCCATGCGACAGGGATGAAGTGTTGAAGAGGGATTTATACAGGTTGTTTACCACCCATTTCCTCATAGGAATAATATGAGTACCTGCCTCAAAGCACTGTTTCAATAATTAAATAAATATGTGATCATGACTTAGCACAAGTGCCTGGTACATACAGTGTGTTCTATAAATGCTAATATTAAATATTAGTCCATTTATGTAATAGCTAGTGTGACCTCAGTTAGCTTGGAATAGCTACAAGATTACGCAGATTTTTTTTTAGGAGTAAGTGTGAACAAAAAACATGCCTCCACCCTACGAGGATCTGTTTACTATAGGCTTTTTTGGAAGAGCTTTCGTGTATAATTAAGGTCGCTGTAGACATTTCTCTTTGAGACTCCCCTTTTCTTGAAAAACCAGAGGCTTTGGTTTACATTTTTATTTTGAAATGAATGGATACTGCCATAGGATTATGGATTGGTTATCATAATCAAACCAGAAACATATCAATCTTTAGTCTCGTTTCAAACAAATAAATAGAAACATAAGAAAGCCAGGTTCAAATCTTGCCTGTTTTAGCAAGCAGGTCAAATTTCAACATGATAATAAAATAAATACAGGGAATTTTGTTTAACTCCAGACTCTAATATTTATGAAAACAAGGAGTTACTTTTCTATAAGATCTTACCAGAAATTCCTCCTCCATCTCTCTTTTCTTCAGTTCCTTAGCTATACCTGCATAAGTATCCTCAAATTCAGCCTACCCTGAAAATAATTTTCTAAGGCTTAGTGAAAAAAAGACTAATTTCTATAGCCACCGGCCTGTTTCCAGAGCCACAGTTGATTGATGGCTTACAAAGCCTTTTTATACAGCACGGACATTTTAAAGATACTGGCCAGTCTGAACTTTCCATCTGGTGTGTCTGACTTCCTTTGTCCCACTTTCCCGCAGTAACTTATTTTGTCCTTGAACTCTAAAACTACTTTGATTTAATTTATGCCTGGGGGCTTGGGGGAAGTTTATTTAAACAAGAAATGAATGTAATGCCTCCAATGGTGCATGGTGATGGGGAAGCAAATCCCTGACTCCCTGGCATTTATATGTGTAATAACTCCACCATCAAGTACAATCAGAGAGATGTTCCAGAAACTTCCATGCACTTACATAAAACTAACAAGAGAAGTGGGCAATGCTTGCAAAATGAACAGGAAGAGGGAGGAAATTAATTTATTTCAGACCAAAACAAATCCACATTCTGTGTTTTGAAAAGAGATCACTGATATAAATATGACATCTATTACTTAGTGCTGAGGAAGCAGTTAATACTTTTTAAAACACACTTTTACACATTATATCATTAAAATTTCATTCATAGCAACACAAAATAGTTTTCTCAGAGTCTTGCAGGAGGTCAACTACTGCAGATCTGGCTCTTTACTCAGGGAGTTTCTACTAGAATAATGACTCTGTCTCAATCTTCCTTCTGTTTTGTTTACACAAAAATAAATCTAAAGCATCTTCTATACAATAGATCCACGAGCAATCATATTTATGTTATTAATTAACACAAGTAATGTTTTACTTGGAAGACCAGTAGCATAACACCTTTATAGATGCCATCATAGAAAAGGCAGACACTGGAGACTTGGTTAAAAGTTGTTTAGCAGTGAGAAGTAGGTAATATTATATAAGAATCATGGGAAATTTGAGAACAGTTTTGAAATATTAATACAAATGGGCTATCCATTTTGGAAGCTATACACGACAAGGTTCAAGTCTCAGGAAGGCTGTCACTCATCTCCCAAAAGGCTTCTGAGTGTCTCCTTCTACCATTCAGTATTATGGTCAAATAATTAAAGAAGCACTAGAAAAGAGTCATCAGATCTCAGTTCAAGCAATAGTTTCATCCTGGGTAAGTCACTTCATCTTTTTTTTTTTTAGACCTAAGATTACTCATCCATAAAACAAAAACTCTAACTTCCAGAATATTTAAAATCTATTCTGGAGCTGGTACTATTCTTTTGGTCTAAGAACTAGGAAGGTAATTCTGCTGAAAAAAAAATGATGGAGTCTCCAATAAAAAATAAATGAGGGGCTTCCCTGGTGGCGCAGTGGTTGAGAATTTGCCTGCCAATGCAGGGGACACGGGTTCGAGCCCTGGTCTGGGAAGATCCCACATGCCGCGGAGCAACTAGGCCCATGAGCCACAATTACTGAGCCTGCGCATCTGGAGCCTGTGCTCCGCAACAAGAGAGGCCGCGATAGTGAGAGGCCTGCGCACCGCGATGAAGAGTGGCCCCCACTTGCCGCCGCAACTAGAGAAAACCCTCTCACAGAAACAAAGACCCAACACAGCCATAAATTTAAAAATAAATAAATAAATAAATGAGTTTGCAATTATGATTCAGATTGAGTGACAGAAATTATGTAGATGAAAGTGGTACTTGCTAGGCACAAATTATGAGTTATTTGTGCAAAAGTTTCTACTCTTCTCCAAAAATATTAATTTAAAAAAAAGTTTTTTTTCTCAATACCACTCTCATTTTTAGAAAAGAACTCAGTGGTTTAAAATAAAAATTCACCTATAATAACTCAAATATTTAAAGAAAAAAAAGTCAGAAGTCACATTGAAAGCAAAGAAATGATACTAGAATCTGGGATGAGGTGATTAATGAAGCTCTTAGCTTCTACATTGTCTTCTATTATTGCAAAACAAATTACTCAAAAACTCAGCAACTTGAAACATCAAACAAATATTATCTCATACTTTCTGTGGGTCAAGAATCAGAGCACGGCTTAGCTGGGGGCTTCAGGTTCTAAGTCCCTTATGAGGTTGCAGTCACTGTATTGTTCAAGGGCTTTGATCTTATCTGAAGCACTACTGTGGTTAGTTCTATTTCCAAGTCCACTCACATACTGTTGGCAAGATTCAGTACTTTTCAGGCTGTTGAACTGAGGACTTCAGTTCCTCACTAAGCTGCTGGCTAGGGGTCTCCCTCAATTCCTTGCCATGTGGGCTTCTCAACAGTCTGTTGACTTTCCTCAGAACAATTGAGAGAGAACACCCAAGATGAAAGCCACTGTTTTTTATAACCTAATATCAGAAATGACATTCCATTACTCAAGCCAGAGGTAAGTCATTAGTTAGAGGCAAGTCAGTAAATCCAGCCACACTGAAGGGAAGACTATGACAAAAGGGCATGAATATTGAGAGGCAGGGATCATGGGAGACCATCTTAGAGGCTGCCTAACACAGCTCTGTACCTTCGAAGCAAAAAGATGTAAACACACTGATTGTATACTTCTTATTAGATGATAAAATGATAGTTATTCATGTTTTATGGAAATTTATTCATGTCAATAGTTCTAAAAGAATTTTTGTACACATTTGTCTGCAAAGACCATTGACCAATGTAATACATAAAGTCCTCAATAGTTGCTTTGTACAATATTCAGAAATGTCTTTCATAGTCATATCAAAGTAGTAAACTATGAATGAGGGTATTTAAATGGGAACAAATCTAATGTTACTTTCTAGGAATTTAATATGATAAAGAATCCAGAAAAAGTAGAGAATTAATATGTCCACAGTTTTCAAACCTTTAGCGTGCTTAAGATTAAATTATTCACGTACAAAAGTAAATGTCCAGGTACACATTAGTTGTACTAAATGAAATCTCTGGGAGATGGGCATCGTTTTTTTTTTTTTTTTTTTACTTTTTATAAGTAGTCCAGATAATTCTGATGTATCAGATCTGGAAACCACAGAAACACTTCTTTATACCGTCCCTTTCAACTGTCAAACTGTCAATTGTCTCTTCTACATTCTTGGCAGATAATACAATAAAGACCCTTCTGGCTCTGTAGCAGGCATTTCAGCATGCAGTTCTCTGGTCAAGTTGGTGAAAATTTCCAAACCAGTTATCAGGCAAAACAAAAAATCAGAATGTGAAAAGAAAAACTGAGATAAAATTCTTTGTTTTTTTAATTGATAGAATTCAAGGAATTAAGAGGTATTACAGAATTCCACATTTGAGTTTCATGTTTTTATTTTAAAAGTTTTACTTGTCATTATGCTTATGGTGTTTGTATCTTATGCAAGTTTTATCCACGAATACAATCTTTCTTTCATACCTGCTACAGTTTCACTATATTGCTACCAATTAACCTCAAGAATATGCAGTAGAAAATACAGGAATTCTAAAACTTATTCTCAAGTTTGCCAAAATTCTTATTTAAAAATAACTTTTTTAGGTATGAAGATGTCTAGAAAAGTGATGATCTTATGCAAAATTATATTCCAAGGTAAGTGATATACAATTGATTGGTTGTGCTGTTGGCCAGAGCAATTAGCATTTAAGTACTAAGTTAAATGATATAGCATATGGATAACCATTGAATAGTTTTGGTGTTGTCAGCTATACAAAGCTTTATGGTTTGAAAAACTTAACATAGTTTTCTGGAAGAACTAGAATTAAAGACATTATAGTACATTTAGAACATTGATAATTATTATTGATATTTATTAGATATATAAATTTTTACCATTAGACTAATTATAAATTGTTATTACAAAGTAAGAAAAACACTACGGAATGACTAATTTTGACAGCCTTAAAAATATCCATACAGCAATCCCATAAGGAACAGGGACAAAAGTTTTAATGTTATGTATATGACCTACCCTGAATTTAGACTATTTAAAACTAAAACTCCCCATATCCTACATAATAGAAAAAAAAATGCTTAATAATTAAAACAAGTTCATCAAACCCCATGAATATATACAAAGCAGCAGAAATGGTGATGCTACTATTTCACATAAATTGAGAGAATTATTGCCTCAAGCTATAAAGATTATGGGAACAACAAAATAAAAGTAACAGCAGCTCCAGCTGTTAATATAAACAGAAATAGGAAGCCCTTTCATTTATAAAGGAAATGACACATGTTTTCTAGTCTCTATCAGAAAACCATGCAACATTTCTCCCAATTACATTTATTCACTATTACGTATTAGATTATTAGAATGTTCTTGCTTTCTTTGACAATAATAGGCCTTCTTGCAATTAGCTAAACAATCTAGGATTTTAGTAATGTGTAAGAAATTTTGATTATACAGGCAGTGGGTGGCTTTTGTCATTTACTTTAACCTAGTAAGCAATACCAAATCCTAGAATGCTAAACCACCAAGGTAGACTTTCCATCTGACAAATGAGAGGGATAACTGCTTTACACAAATGTATAGAGAACTTATAAACATGAAGTTGATATGAATAAACTCTATTAAATTCCTATATGGAAACGAAAAAAAAAAAGGTACTGATGAACCTAGTTGCAGGGCAGGAATAAAGAAGTAGACACAGAAAATGGTCTTGAGGAAATGGGGTGGGAGGGCAAAGCTGGGGCAAAGTGAGAGTAGCATCAACATATATACACTACTGAATGTAAAATAGTTGGCTGGTGGGAAGCAGCAGCATAGCACAGGGAGATCAGCTCAGTGCTTTGCGATGACCTGCAGGGGTGGGATAGGGAGGATGGGAGGGAGGCTCAAGAGGAAGGGGATATGGGGACATGTGTATGCATATGGCTGATTCGCTTTGTTGTGCAACAGAAACTAACACAGTATTGTGAAGCAATTATACTCCAATAAAGATTTATTTTAAAAAAAAATTCTTAATAAGTTGGTGCCATATCACCCAATATAGTTTTCTAACATCTTCTTCATTATCATTATTCAATGCAAATTTTAGGGAGAACTTTTCATGTGTTAGATAGAGGCTGGCTATTGGAGACACAAATTGAATAAGACATAGACTATCCCCTTGAAAACTCATGGCTAAATGAGTTTGCATTACTAAGTATTTTGCATTACTCTAGAAGATTGGATTTAAATTAGGGATTTTTAAATATACATTTTAAAAACTTTTATACATTATATTCCCTATAGACCCAGAAAGGATATCAAGACAGTTACAAAAAAGTTTCTACATTGGAGGAGGAGCTTCAAGATGGCTGAAGAGTAAGACGCAGAGATCACCTTCCTCCCCAGAAATGCATCTACAGGTGGAACAGCTCCTACAGAACACCTACTGAACACTGGCAGAAGACCCCAGACCTCCCAAAAGGCAAGAAACTCCCCACACACCTGGGTAGGGCAAAAGAAAAAAGAAAAAACAGAGACAAAAGAATAGGGACGGGACCTGCACCAGTGGGAGGGAGCTGTGAAGGAGGAAAGGTTTCCACACACTAGGAAGCCCCTTCGTGGGAGGAGACAGCAGGTGGTGGAGAGGGGGTGCTTTGTAGCCACGGAGGAGAGCGCAGCCACAGGGGTGCGGAGGGCAAAGCGGAGAGATTCCCGCACAGAGGCTCGGCGCCGAGCAGCACTCACCAGCCCCAGAGGCTCGTCTGCTCACCCGCCGGGGCGGGCGGGGCTGGGAGCTGAGGCTCGGGCTTCGGAGGTCGGATCGCAGGGAGAGGACTGGGGTTGGCGGCGTGAACACAGCCTGAAGGGGCTAGTGTGCCACAGCTAACCCGGAGGGAGTCCGGGAAAAAGTCTGCAGCTGCCGAAAAGGCAAGAGACTTTTTCTTGCCTCTTTGTTTCCAGGTGCGTGAGGAGAGGGGATTCAGAGCGCCACTTAAAGGAGCTCCAGAGATGGGCGCGAGCCGCGGCTATCAGCGCGGACACCAGGAACGGGCATGAGATGCTAAGGCTGCTGCTGCAGCCACCAAGAAGCCTGTGAGCAAACACAGGTCACTATCCCCACTTCCTCTCCCGGGAGCCTGTGCAGCCCACCACTGCCAGGGTCCTGTGATCCAGGGACAACTTCCCCGGGAGAACGCAGAGTGCGCCTCAGGCTGGTGCAACGTCACGCCGGCCTCTGCCGCTGCAGGCTCGCCCCGCCTCCTCTGTACCCCTCCCTCCCCGCGGCCTGAGTGAGCCAGAGCCCCCGAAGCAGCTGCTCCTTTAACCCCTTCCTGTCTGAGCGAAGAACAGATGCCCTCAGGCGACCTACACGCAGAGGCAGGTCCAAATCCAAAGCTGAACCCCAGGAGCTGTGCAAACAAAGAAAAGAAAGGGAAATTTCTCCCAGCAGCCTCAGGAGCAGCGGATTAAATCTCCACAATCAACTTGATATACCCTGCATCTGTGGAATACCTGAATAGACAACAAATCATCCCAAATTCAGGAGGTGGACTTTGGGAGCAACGATATATATATATTTGTTCCCTTTTTCTTTTTCTGAGTGTGTCTGTGTATGCTTCTGTGTGTGATTTTGTCTGTATAGCTTTGCTTTTACCATTTGTTCTAGGGTTCTGTCTGTCCGTTTTTGTTTTTTCTTTTTACTTAAAAAAATTTATTTTCCTTCACAATTATTTTTTATTTTTTATTTTAATACCTTTATTTTATTTTACTTTATTTTATTTTATCTACTTCTTTCTTTCTTTCTTTTTTTTCCCTCCCTTTTATTCTGAGCCGTGTGGAGGACAGACTCTTGGTGCTCCAGCCAGGGGTCAGGGCTGTGCCACTGAGGTGGGAGAGCCAAGTTCAGGACACTGGTCCACAAGAGAACTCCCAACTCCATGTAATATCAAATGGCGAAAATCTACCAGAGATCTCCGTCTCAACGTCAAAATGAAGCTCCACTCAATGACCAGCAAGCTACAGTGCAGGACACCCTATGCCAAACAACTAGCAAGACAGGAACACAAACCCATCCATTAGCACAGAGGCTGACGAAAATCATAATAAGGCCACAGACGCCCCAAAACACACCACCAGACATGGACCTGCCCAACAGAAAGACAAGATTCAGCCTCATCCACCAGAACTCAGGCACTAGTTCCCTCCACCAGGAAGCCTACACTACCCACTGAACCAACCTTAGCCACTAGGGACAGACACCAAAAACAACAGAAACTACGAACGTGCAGCCTGCATAAAGGAGACCCTAAACACAGTAAGCTAAGCAAAATGAGAAGACAGACAAACACACAGCAGATGAAAGAGCAAGGCAAAAACCCACCAGACGTAACAAATGAAGAGGAAATAGTCTACCTGAAAAAGAATTCAGAATAACAATAGTAAAGATGATCCAAAATCTTGGAAATAGAATGGAGAAAATACAAGAAACATTTAACAAGGACCTAGAAGAACTAAAGAGCAAACAAACAGTGATAAACAACACAATAAATGAAATTAAAAATTCTCTAGAAGGGATCAATAGCAGAATAGCTGAAGCAGAAGAACGGAGAAGTGACCTGGAAGATAAAATGGTGGAAATAACTACTGCAGAGCAGAATAAAGAAAAAAGAATGAAAAGAACTGAGGACAGTCTCAGAGACCTCTGGGACAACATTAAACGCACCAACATTCGAATTATAGGGGTCCCAGAAGAAGAAGAGAAAAAGAAAGGGACTGAGAAAATATTTGAAGAGATTATAGTTGAAAACTTCCCTAATTTGGGAAAGGAAATAGTTAATCAAGTCCAGGAAGCACAGAGGGTCCCATACAGGATAAATCCAAGGAGAAACATGCCAAGACATATATTAATCAAACCATCAAAAATTAAATACAAAGAACAAATATTAAAAGCAGCAAGGGAATAAACAACAAATAACACATAAGGGAATCCCCATAAGGTTAACAGCTGACCTTTCAGCAGAAACTCTGCAAGCCAGAAGGGAGTGGCAGGACATTTTTAAAGTGATGAAGGAGAAAAACTTACAACCAAGATTACTATACCCAGCAAGGATTTCATTCAGATTGGACGGAGAAATTAAAAGCTTTACAAACGAACAAAAGCTAACAGAATTCAGCACCACCAAACCAGCTTAACAAGTTCCTAAAGGAACTTCCCTAGGCAGGAAACACAAGAGAAGGAAAAGACCCACAATAATAAACACAAAACAATTAAGAAAATGGTAATAGGAACATACATATCGATAATTACCTTAAATGTAAATGGATTAAATGCTCCAACCAAACAACATAGACTGGCTGAACGGATAGAAAAACAAGACCCGTATATATGTTGTCTACAAAACACCCACTTCAGACCTAGGGACACATACAGACTGAAACAGAGGAGATGGAAAAAGATATTCCATGCAAATGGAAATCAAAAGAAAGCTGGAGTAGCAATTCTCATATCAGACAAAATAGACTTTAAAACAAAGACTATTACAAGAGACAAAGAAGGACACTATATAATGATCAAGGGATCGATCCAAGAAGAAGGTATAACAACTGTAAATATTTATGCAACTAACATAGGAGCACCTCAATACATAAGTCAAATACTAACAGCCATAAAAGGGGAAATCAACAGTACCACAATTGTAGTAGGGGACTTTAACACCCCACTTTCACCAATGGACAGATCATCCAAAATGAAAATAAATAAGGAAACACAAGCTTTAAATGATACATTAAATAAGATGTACTTAATTCATATTTATAGGACATTCCATCCAAAACCAACAGAATACACATTCTTCTTAAGTGCTCATTGAACATTCTCCAGGATAGATCATATCTTGGGTCACAAATCGAGCCTTGGTAAATTTAAGAAAATTGAAATCATATCAATTATCTTTCCTGACCACAACGCTATGACATTAGATATAAATTACAGAAAAAAATCTGTAAGAAATAAAACACATGGAGGCTAAACAACACACTACTTACTAACCAAGAGATCACTGAGGAAATCAAAAAATACCTAGGAACAAATGACAATGAAAACACAATGGGGCTTCCCTGGTGGCGCAGTGGTTGAGAATCTGCATGCCAATGCAGGGGACACGGGTTCGAGCCCTGGTCTGGGAAGATCCCACATGCCATGGAGCACCTAGGCCCGTGAGCCACAATTACTGAGACTGTGCGTCTGGAGCCTGTGCTCCGCAACGAGAGGCTGCGACAGTGAGAGGCCCACGCACCGCGATGAACAGTGGCCCCCACTTGCCGCAACTAGAGAAAGCCCTCGCACAGAAACGAAGACCCAACACAGGCATAAATAAATAAATAAATAAATAAATAAATAAATAAATAATTAAAAAAAACAAAAAAACACAATGACCCAAAACCTATGGGATGCAGCAAAAGCAGTTCTAAGAGGGAAGTTTATAGCTATAGAAGCCTACCTTAAGAAACAAGAAACATCTCAAATAAACAACTTAACCTTACACCTAAAGCAATTAGAGAAAGAAGAACAAAAACACCCCAAAGTTAGCAGAAAGAAAGAAATCATAAAGATCAGATCAGAAATAAATGAAAAAGAAATGAAGGAAACGATAGCAAAGATCAATAAAACTAAAAGCTGGTTCTTTGAGAAGATAAACAAAATTGATAAACCATTAGCCAGACTCATCAAGAGAAAAAGGGAGAAGACTCAAATCAATAGAATTAGAAATGAAAAAGGAAAAGTAACAACTGACACTGTAGAAATACAAAGGATCATGAGAGATTACTACAAGCAACTATATGCCAATAAAATGGACAACCTGGAAGAAATGGACAAATTCTTAGAAATGCACAACCTCACGAGACTGAACCAGGAAGAAATAGAAAATATGAACAGACCAATCACAAGCACTGAAATTGAAACTGTGATTAAAAATCTTCCAACAAACAAAAGCCAAGGACCAGATGGCTTCACAGGAGAATTCTATCAAACAGGTAGAGAAGAGCTAACACCTATCCTTCTCAAACTCTTTGAAAATATAACAGAGGGAGGAACATTCCCAAACTCATTCTACGAGGCCACCATCACTCTGATACCAAAACCAGAAAAAGATGTCACAAAGAAAGAAAACTACAGGTCAATATCACTGATGAACATAGATGCAAAAATCCTCAACAAAATACTAGCAAACAGAATCCAACAGCACATTAAAAGGATCATACACTATGATCAACTGGGGTTTATCCCAGGAATGCAAGGATTCTTCAATATATGCAAGTCAATCAACGTGATACACCATATTACCAAATTGAAGGAGAAAACCCATATGATCATCTCAGTAGATGCAGAGAAAGCTTTTGACAAAATTCAACACCCACTTATGATAAAAACCCTCCAGAAAGTAGGCATGGAGGGAACTTTCCTCAACATAATAAAGGCCATATATGACAAACCCACAGCCAACATCATCCTCAATGGTGAAAAACTGAAACCATTTCCACTAAGATCAGGAACAAGACAAGGTTGCCCACTCTCACTACTATTATTCAACATAGTTTTGGAAGTGTTAGCCACAGCAATCAGAGAAGAAGAAGAAATAAAAGGAATCCAAATTGGAAAAGAAGAAGTAAAGCTGTCACTGTTTGCAGATGACATGATACTATACATAGAGAATCCTAAAGATGCTACCAGAAAGCTACTAGAGCTAATCAGTGAATTTGGTAAAGTAGCAGGATACAAAATTAATGCACAGAAATCTCTTGCATTCCTATACACTAATGATGAAAAATCTGAAAGTGAAATTAAGAAAACACTCCCATTTACCACTGCGACAAAAATAATAAAATATCTAGGAATAAACCTACCTAAGGACACAAAAGACCTGTATGCAGAAAATTATAAGACACTGATGAAAGAAACTGAAGATGATACAAATAGATGGAGAGATATACCATGTTCTTGGATTGGAAGAATCAACATTGTGTAAATGACTCTACTACACAAAGCAATCTACAGATTCAATGCAATCCCTATCAAACTACCATTGGCATTTTTCACAGAACTAGAACAAAAAAACTCACAATCTGTATGGAAACACAAAAGACCCCGAATAGCCAAAGCATTTTTGAGAAAGAAAAACAGAGCTGGAGGAATCAGGCTCCCTGACTTCAGACTATACTACAAAGCTACAGTAATCAAGATAGTATGGTACTGGCACAAAAACAGAAATATAGATCAATGCAACAGGATAGAAAGCCCAGAGATAAACCCACACCCATATGGTCACCTTATCTTTGATAAAGGAGGCAAGAATATACAGTGGAGAAAAGACAGCCTCTTCAATAAGTGGTGTTGGGAAAACTGGACAGATACATGTAAAAGAATGAAATTAGAACACTTCCTAACACCATACGCAAAAATAAACTCAGAATGGATTAAGGACCTAAGTGTAAGGCCAGACACCATCAAACTCTTAGAGGAAAACGTAAGCAGAACACTCTATGACATAAATCACAGCAAAATCCTTTTTGACCCACCTCCTCGATAAATGGAAATAAAAACAAAAATAAACAAATGGGACCTAATGAAACTTAACTTTTGCACAGCAAAGGAAACCATAAACAAGACGAAAAGACAACCCTCAGAATGGGAGAAAATATTTGCAAATGAAGCAACTGACAAAGGATTAATCTCCAAAACATACAATAAACTCATGCAGCTCAATATCTAAAAAACAAACATCCCAATCCAAAAATGGGCAGAAGACCTAAATAGACATTTCTCCAAAGAAGATATACAGATTGCCAACAAACACATGAAAGAATGCTCAACATCATTAATCATTAGAGAAATGCAAATCAAAACTACAATGAGATATCATCTCACACCAGTCAGAATGGCCATCATCAAAAAATCTACAAACAATAAATGCTGGAGAGGGTGTGGAGAAAAGGGAACCCTCTTGCACTGTTGGTGGGAATGTAAATTGATACAGCCACTATGGAGAACAGTATGGAGATTCCTTTAAAAACTAAAAATAGAACTACCATACGACCCAGCAATCCCACTACTGGACATATACCCTGAGAAAACCATAATTCAAAAAGAGTCATGTACCACAAGGTTCATTGCAGCTCTATTTACAATAGCCAGGACATGGAAGCAACCTAAGTGTCCATCGACAGATGAATGGATAAAGAAGATGTGGCACATATATACAATGGAATATTACTCAGCCATAAAAAGGAACGAAATTGAGTTATTTGTAGTGAGGTGGATGGACCTAGAGTCCGTCATACAGAGTGAAGGAAGTCAGAAAGAGAAAAACAAATACTGTATGCTAACACATATACATGGAATCTAAAAAAAGAAAAAAAAAATGGTAAGAAGAACCTAGGGGCAAAATGGGAATAAAGAGGCAGACCTACTAGAGAATGGACTTGAGTATATGGGGAAGGGGAAGGGTAAGCTGGGACAAAGTGAGAGAGTGGCACGGACATATATACACTACCAAACGTAAAATAGATAGCTAGTGGGAAGCAGCCGCATAGCACAGGGAGATCAGCTCTGTGCTTTGTGACCACCTAGAGAGGTGGGATAGGGAGGGTGGGAGGGAGGGAGACGCAAGAGGGAAGAGATATGGGGACATATGTGTATGTATAACTGATTCACTTTGTTATAAAGCAGAAACTAACACACCATTGTAAAGCAATTATACTCTAATAAAGAAGTTAAAAAGAAAGTTTCTATAGTAAAAAAATATAAGTGATGTTGATAATGATGAAAAACTACTCTAGTATGATCATTTTTATTTTCTTTATCAGCCACCATTTAATCCAATTCCTGGATTACCTGAAAATTTCCTTCAAAAATATATTTAACTTATGTCCAGGAAAAACTCCACTCTCCCAACTCTTAGTGATTCTGGAATATACCCATGCACTTCTGGTCTCATCACTGAATTGTATGCTTAACAAAATCGGTTGTATTTATCCTCAAAACATTCATTTGTCAGTTGTAATTAACATTGCAATTATGCAACTCAATTATTACAAATACTAATAAGAGATGTGTACAAAAAGGAGGAGTTTCATCTGTGAAAATTAGGCCAAAACCTTTAGGTCAAAACTCAATAAAGACCAGTTAGTAAAAGAGAGGAGGTGCAGATATTGTTGCTTTGCTAACTCAGCATCCATTCCTAGACCCTTCTCCATTCTGAGACTTCACAATAGGGATGGGATCAGCTAAAATACTAGCAAGTTGATGTAGTCATCTGGCACAGTTCTGGCAAATGAGATATAAATATTCATTAATTGGTGGCAAGTAGGAAAGTTTTGCTTTCCTCATAAAGAGGGCAGATGTCCTTAGAACATGATCTTACTATTTGAACCTGTGGCAGCCATTTGTGACTATAAGGAGAAGGCCATGAGAAGTTCAGAGAGAATGCTACTACCCTAATGGCACCTGTCACTTAACTCCAGATTTCTTGTTTAATGAGACAAAGGAAGGAAGAAATGGATGAAGGAAGGTAAGAAGGAAAGACAGGAAAGAGGGAGAGAGGGAAGGAAGAAAGAAAGGAAGGAATTTGCATAAGCCATAGAAAGATTCTTTTGGCTATTTGCAGTTGAAAGCATTCCTTGCTGATACCCAGTAATGGTTGGGGAAGAGGTGGAGAGGGACTCAGAGCATTTTTCATTCAGATTGCTTCATAATTTTCTTGAATTATGTTCCACTATGAAATTAACAAGATTGCAAATCATATGAATGTGATGGATGCAAGGAAGATGGGATGTATGTAAGTCAAATTAATGGACCCAGAATATTAGTGAATAAATATGTATTAATTGATATAGATTGATAGATACAATAAAAGTTAGGTATATATGCATCATTTTAAAGATTTCTCACTTAAAATTATTCTTTTAATAAATCAACAAATGCTGTCTCTGAAAGAATTAAATAAAAGAGCTTCCACTATTCTCTAGAAAAAAAAAAAAATCAGTCAAAATGTCAGCAAGGTTCAAAAATCAGTGTTTAAAATGTAAACATTGTGTATTTTCATCTCAAACTTTGGAAAAGTTGTAAATAGGTAGATCAAAAGAGGTAAATTAAGAAATTTGAAAATAAAAACTAAAATTAATGAATTTCAAAAGTTAAGTTAAATGAGATAATGTGCAAACAAGTATTTCAAAAAAACTTTAGAATACTACAGATTATTGGGTCTTCTTATTACTATAAAACTCTTAAAGATGTTTAAGAAAAAATCATTTCTGTTGATGCCTTTCAAACGAATTAAGGAGTAATTCTTGACTGTTTCTTAACTAATATCTACTGTATTAGAATACTAGACTTTAGAATTGGAATTTAGACTTGAGGGTCCTAGCCCAACTCCCCAGTGTTAGCAGAAGCCTGGTCTAAAACATTCCTACAGAGAGGTCACGAAGGATTTGCTTACACATTCTACAATAAGGATTCACCTTATGAGTAAACTGGTCCCTTTTTGGGAAACATAAGCAATGAGAAATAGCTTTTTTATATTAAGCATGAATCTGCCAAACTAAAATTTCTGTCAGTCTCAGTTTTGCCACCAGGAGTAAGACAAAGGTAAGACTACTCCTTTATCCATTTGATAGGGTGCTCTGTTCTATTCCACCCACCAGTTCTCCAACTTTCTTATTTCTGGGATAATATCCACTAATTTTTTTTTCAAACATTTTTTCATGAAACGCCTTTTGGATAAATTTCCACCAATGCTGCCCTCCTCTGGGTATGTTCCATCTGTCAACGAACCAGACCAGGAATAATAAACTTGGAGTTGACCACAGTATTTCCAAATACAACTTACCAACCAACAGATAAGTATCTTTTGAGTTTAAAATATCTCCTTGGAAATTCTAGACATGTCTCTCTAGCATCTTCCTTAATATAGGTACCTAACACCTATCAATGCAGCCTAAGATTGTGTTCACTGTTTTTATTTCCGTAAGTCCTGCTACTTTTCTATGTATACCCTTTGTCATGAGACTCTCCTTTTACTTTTGAGTTAGTTTTTGAGTCTGAGTTCAAATGATCAGTCACAACTTATTTTAGTTGAACTCTCATTTTCTTTTATATAATAAGTGCATTAGTAGCTACTATTGGGTGGAGGGCACTTACAAAGGACCAGGATCTGTTCTAGGTATTTTACATATACATTATCTGTCACCTACTCTATAACATAACAGGGTAAGAATTGTCACTTGTTTTAAAGATGAGTAAATGGAGGCTCAATGAATTAAAGTACATGGTTCAAAAGACATACGCAGATATGACTATTCTGTGTATCTCTTTTGGTATCTTTCATCTTCCTCTTCCAAAAGATATTGGAAAAGGGACGAAAAGAGGTTTCAACATTTCTCTTAGAGCCACGCTATACAAAGAGCGCATCAGCATCACCTAGGCAGAATCTCAGGCCCCAAACGAGCCTTGCTGAATCAGAATCATCATTTAAACGAAATCTCCAAGAGAGTCATGTATGTATTGCAGTTTGAGAGGCACTGTCTTAGAGACAACCTGTACCACCATCTGCTCAGATATCCACTTCCTTTCCGTAACAGAGGATCATTTAGGTGAATATTACTGGTCTCTTGTTCTTCTGCAAGGGAGCTAATCCTGGGTTATACATGGGTCACAGTGTAAAGTCAATGCTCATGTGTGCTCAGATGTCTTGTGCCCTTAGATCTGCCTGCACACATACAGTTGCTTTCAAATCACTGGCCCACTCCCCTAATTATTGTTACAGATGTATACATATCAAATCACCCCACTCCCCACCCACCCCCTCCAGCATACTGTCTTTCTGACCTGCCTGGAAATAAGTGTGCCAGGCAAGCCTTGGACTTTGCAGTTGGCCAGGTAACCATTGAGTGTCTACTTGATAGACTCAGATTTTCTTCTCCAGGAGATCCCAAGGCCTAAAATTGAACTTGGAATAGGTGCTGCTGTTTGGTTTCAGATCAAAGCTATATTCTCCAAGATAGTTTGACTGAAGACAATTTATGTCTATAACTGAGGAAAGAGTACTAGGATCCCATCCATTAATAAAACATATCCCACAGCCCACTTGTGGCTGGTAGCCTCTGTGTCTTTTGGTTAGGGGGTGAATATTAGGCCTCCTAACCACTTTCTCCCAGTACTACTAGGGTACCATAGGAACAGGGCTCATGTACTTCTCAGAAGCTCCATCAAGTACTGTATCTCAGATGATTCATCACGCAAGCACTTTAAAAATGGTTGAATAGTTCCCCATATTATCTGAAATGACATTCCCTGTACATGTTAGATTAATTACTTGCCACATGATTGGTTAAGTCTGAACGCCATCAATTCTCTCTAAAATGCACTTCAATAATTTACATTTTCATAACTGACACTTTCAACCCCTGTCCACGTACCAAGCATGGGATCAGAGATTTAATTAAATGAAATTATCAAATTGGCTTGACTTCTGTAAGACAGTTGGATATACTGATTTCAAGTAAAAACATTCAAGTATACAAGTGTCTTTATGTGTTTAACCCTCTGCCTTCAAAATTACTTTGGATTTTATTTTTGTAAAATTATATTTTAAATGATTAATTAAATAGTGAATTTAGGTTAAAAAGTTACAACTGCATATTTGGGAAGGTCTGAAATTAGAATTTGGGTCCCAGATATTACATTTACTAACTCTATAACCAGGGAAAATAGACTTTTTTTTAAATTTAATAGCTAATGATGAGAATAAAATGAGATAATACGATGTTTTTGCTTTTAAAATGTAACATATTATTTACACTGAAATGTATTATTCTATCTCAAGGACTGCGTTAGGCCATTATGTAACAAACTTCCAAAATGTAAGCTTTAGTTAAAAATTCAACATATCCTGGCAATCATTAAATAATAATGATAATAATAGGTAACACTTACATAGCCCTTTTATTTGCTAGAAACTCATCTAAGTACTTTATGTGTATTATCTTATTAAATGCCCTTAATGTAATACAGGTAGATACTATTATTATTCCCAATTTACAGATGAGAAAGCTGAGAGACATGGAATTTAAGTAATTTGTCCAAAGTCATAAACTAATAAGAAGAGGGTATGATATATATCTGTAACTATAACTAAAACTATATCTATATAGATAGCTAAAGTATATATATATATCAGCCAAGAATCACCCTGTTTATTGGACCAATAATATTAATCTTGAAATGTATTAGTATGCTATTCAAATTGCTTTTTGAAATTTTCTCAAGGTTTTAAAATGCTAATTTTAACTGTGCGTTACATATTTCCCTTCAAATATCACAAAATCTACTCCCCTCCAGGGAGACCCACAAGATAATTTTCAGGCACAGTCTTGGATTGTATCCCTGTGTATAACAAAGCCTATAATTTTGATGTGTTAGTAAGCTGAGGGATAGTGGCAAGTGAAAAACCTTATATTAAATTGTGAGTATATAATCTTATTTTACCCCAAAATGATAAACAAGTTTTGGTACTAATTCACATAGGCTCGAGGACCACAGATTTGGGCAACTGTCACAAAAACTTAACTCATGTGGGAGGATATGTTTAGAAATGGAAAGCTAGGATAGATTGTTAGACTTATAATCCAGAAATTGCCAGAAGCTAAAGGAAACAGAATGGTTTGGAATAATAGCCAAGTCACCCATTTTATTTCAAAACGTGCTTTGATAACCCTGATGTTTATTGCATTTGCAATAAACTGAAAAGAAACTTCTTTCACAGCTGTTTAACATTAAGAAGATGTCCTTTTATGCATGTGACAGAGACTTCTCATATAATCACATGGATGTTGGTCTTAGTTAAATACAGGTACACAAGAGGAAGAGAATTGTAAGATCAGAGAAACAATTAAAAGAAACCATTGAATTCCTAGAAGCTTTCTGTTCTTCTTCCATAGAAATGCAAGGTAATTCAGTCACGTCTTGTCAATTATTAATGCAATGTTTTTTTAATGCATGGATTATGAAATGAAGTATTCCGTGTCTTCTGGCTCTGAGTGTTGGATCTGATTTTTAGATTTACCCATTTCATTCACTAGAGGCAGAGAAGCAAGGATGGAGAACGAGAGAGATAAGGGCACACACAGGGCAGACAATGGCGGCCAGCAGGAGAGGAGGCAGGAAACTAAAGGCAGGTGGTGGAATCAGAGGCTAGAGGAAGCTAGATGTAAACCCCACATCCTTTTGTTTGTCTTTATTTAAAACCCTGAAGAAGAAGAAAAGAGAAGCAGTTAAAAGAGATTACAAAATAGCAAGGTTTATAAGCAATTTTATTGCCTAATAGACTAGCAGCAGTTTACAGTATGATTGGGTTACTTAATGAAAACTCAAAGAAACATTATGAGAAATGCTAACTTTTTAACATAAATATCTGAAATTTTCTAATGGTATATTTGTGTTTGTGTATGTTGGAAGAGTCAGAGGTTTAGGCAAAGGGAAAAAATGCTTTAGAATAACAGAAATTATCTCAACTACAAATAAGACACAAGCCACTATGGGAATTACAAGGCCTGTTTAAATAATTATGTGGGGCCCTTGCACGGTACTACAGAAAATACCTATTGTTTCTCCAAAAGTTGTGCCTACTATATTGATACTATAGGAAATGAAGTTTTTGAGGTCCAAGTCTGAGCAAAGGGAATCAAATGCTTTTATTGTCACACACATTTTGAAACTGACGACACCGTAATGACTTTTGGTTTGCAGTTAACCAAGCAAATAATTTGACTCAATTTATATGCTTATTTTGATATAGTAAACACAATTCAAACAGCACCATAATAATAGAGTATCTTGAAATCTATTACAACAAAACAAACCATGTAATTACACATTTATGCTAGTTACTGCTAGACAATAGGACATATGCATGGAATACAAATGTTCAGAGCAAGATTGGTAAGCTCGATAAAATAAATGCCCAAAATGATAGGGGTCACTACTTCAGATTCTTCAAATGCAAGTTTCTCTCTTAGGATCACATCCTAAGAGAAGCAAGTCCATCCTTTTCCCTTATGTAAATTGATGATGTTGGCTACAATAAAGACGACAGACAAGCAACTTTGGAAGACGCAAAGTAGGAAGATATTTGATTAGCTTGGAGTGAAGTGCAAGTCTGCTATTTGAACTGAAGACTCATGTACTCACTGATAACAGCAGCCTACTTTTACGATAATAATTGAACAATTTCCTATTTTACCCTTATGCTCTTTTTTGACCCTATCTTTTATTTTTCGGCCCAGCCTCAACTAGACCTTTAAATACCAATCCGATTGGTATTATTCCATACTATCATGCTTTTAAATTTAAATCCAGTGAGCTTATTCAACAATAAAATATCAATGACAACAAACTTGGTTCTGTGAAATATGAGCTAAAATATACTTTATAATCATCATAATCCATAAAAGGAAAAACTCCTATCATAATTTTAATAATTTAGCCAAGAGTATAGAGTCCTGACAGAAAAAATGAAATCAGCCAAGTTCCTATGTGTTTCACTTCGGATGCATTACCCTCACCACCAAGCTCTGCAGATGTGTAGCCCTCACTCACTGTGCCTGCAACATCAGTCACTCTTGCCTGGAACCACACTTTGAAGAAGAGGAGGTCACAGATAACCAACACATTCTTAAACATCACCATTTCTTTACATTTGGTATCATTTAAATATTAACATACTGACAATTCAGAAGAGAAAAAAAAGCATGATGTAGCTAAGTTTCATGAAACTATTCCTAAACCTTAAGAAACAATATCCTAGACTTTCTCATACTACTTCAGTATCTTAATTGGATTCCATGATCATTTTAATGCAAACATACTACATTGGAATATTGTGCCTCTTGCCAGATTTTTATTTTGAAAATGAGTGTTTATATTGCTAAAATAAATTCAAATTGAGACTTCCAGATGTTGATATATGTGCACAGGTGTCTACTCTTCCCTGCCCCATATGTCCATTAGAAATAAATGCTAGTATATAAGAATAAAAGAAACTTTACATGTGGGCTCAAAACCAAGAAATGGTGCTATTCCCAAGCCGGAAACATCAGTGCTTTTCAACAGTCATGCAACTAGACTGAAGAAGACACTGAGGTCAATCTTTTGAGCCCTGAGTAAAATTCTGCCTAAGAAATAAGTGGAGTAGCTTCTAGTCGATTCCCCACAAAAAGCCCTTTACTCAAAGAGGTTGGAGGTGAGAAGAGCTACTTGGGAGATAAAATAATGAAACCAAGAAAATTACCATCATGATATAATTATGAACTGCTTGATATTGGAATAACATAGAACAAAATGCAAATAATTATTGTTAGTTATAAGCTCTATGCAAATCTCAAAAATAAGTCTTGAAAGAATAGATGTAAAAATGAAACATAATACTTCAATAAAGTAAAATGGATTTAGCAATCAACATTACATGAATAAAAACTGAAAGTAATACAAGAAGTGAAGGGAAAGTATATTAAAATTTTTACTTATATAGGAAATAATCAATGCATTCAACATAGAAAATGACAATGATTATAGGACATAGCAAAATTGCAGCTAAGATCATCCTTTAAGTGATTTATAATTCTAAGCCTACACATTGTGTAGAAAAATAACCACAAAGAAGTAAAATATAGGAATAGAAAAATAAATGTTATCATATTTTGTTACAAAATAAAGGAGATCAAGTAAATTGAGGGAAAGATAGTAGAACTGGTCTGGGTTCTCACTTAGAACTGAACTTGTCAAAGAAGTACCAATGGAAACATGAAACAAAGAAATACCACAGAAACCTGAAATGTCCCATGTCTTCAAATATAATTCAAAGAAAAGTTTAGTGATTATCTAACTAGATTGTTAATATTGATAAAAATAAATAAAATCTATCACAAACCATGTAGATTTTTTTTTTTTTGAGTCTTTGAGTTTTAATACAAACTTCTTTAAGGAAATGTTTATATCTGATTTATTTTTGTAATTTGCCACAAAGTATGTAGCACAAGCTAAGCACTCAAGTATTTGAGGGACTGAATGAAACTTCATTATAAAAATGATTTAAATTTGTTTCTGTGCACTTCTTTACAAAGGTGAGTTTATAATCTGAGAAACATTTAAATTAATTTAAAAAACATTTGTTCATGCATTTATTCAGCGTGCATATGCTTAAAAAAATTTCAATTCTACGTTGTATTTATAGACCATTAGTTCTATTTATTGAATGTTTACCAAGTGATAGGCCAAGTGGTAAAGGCTGAATTCCAACGAGTGGTACAGAGGAAAGCAGGTCATTGTGCTTTCCAACATATTACATTTCCAACTACAAACATGACAAACATTTTTGGGAGAAAAAAAAAAAACTGCCCTTTTTCTTCTATTCTCCACACAAAGTCAGAATGATCTTTTCAAAACATGAATCAGCTCATGTCACTGCCTCACTTTTTAAACCTTCTAATGACTTCCCATTATACTTAGGATCCAATGCAAACTTCTAAGGCTTTTGCAAAGCCCTCTCTTACCAGGCCCCTGCCTACACTTTAACCTCATTGTCTCATAGCTCTTTTGTCCTTGGTTACAAGGTCTCCAGACTCCCTGACATTCTTTTTTTTTTCTTCCTCAAAAGTTTCAGAGTCTTAGTTCTTGCAATTTTTTCTGCTAGGTACACTTTTCCCCATGATCTTCACATTGTTGATTTCTTTCTATCATTTAGGGCTCAGGTCAAATACTAAATCTTCTAAGAGGTCCACCCTGACAATCCTATCTAAAGAGGTCAGAGCCCCAGACCCTCCCTCTCTGTGCCATACCCTATTATATTTTCCTCTTAATACTGATCACCAGCCAATATAATCTCATGTTTGTGGAGTTTTGTTTGCAAATTATCTATCTCCCTTCTGTTATATTCCATTAAAACGTAAGCTCCTTGGGAGGAGAGACATTACATATATTGCTCACCCTTTTATCCACACCTAGAACGATGAAAGGTGCTCAAACAATATTTGAATGGATGTTTAACTTAAGCCCAGAAAATAATTGTCCAGGGTAAATTTGAGGAATGCATATAGTAGCCTACTAATAACGATACAATCACTTCAATTTACATAATAATCATATATGCCTAAGAAGCAACCTTTTAGTATTTAGTTAAGTGATGATGACACTAATCACAAGATTAACAAAGACCATCTAAATCACATGTAATTAATTGGACACTGATAGTGCTCAGTGTTGTTGAACAGCCAAACTGTAAGATGTTTGAAGCAAATCTCTAGTCTTACAATTAGTGACCTTTCCCTGGGTCCCATCAAAAGTATCAGTAGCAGAAGAAATCAGGCTTTGGAGGGCTCACACAAAGAGCACTGTGAAAACAGATCTTTATATAAGCTGCAGGATCAGGGTTTTGGAACTAATAGAAGACAGAGGTATAGCCTGATAATTAGAGTGGTGGTCTAGTTCAAAAATGTCTGTGTGTTTGTCTGTTTTTTATTTGGTAGGTGGGTTTATATGTTTGCTTACCTGTGAAAGGAACAGAGGAAGTGGAGTACCGTTTAAAGACATTGACAAAGGACCCAATAGAAATGGAATGGTAATACAAAAGAGGAAGTGAATGAACATCACTCAGTGTCAGCTACAGTCCAACTGGGACTTACATCTGAAATACATGATTAAATTTTCACCTCTCAATTTGATTATTATCAACTTCATCTAGAAACATTTATCCTTTCTAAACAGTCTTCCAGATGTATGGAAAAAATTAATATAGCTTTCAAATGTGCATTTGTGTTTCAAATCCTTAGAGTCTGGCACCAGGAGAATATGGCTATCCGACTAAAGATATTGATAAAATTAGTCATCCTCAATTGGTCACCTAGGTCATTATCAAATATTTACAATATGTAAGAACACCCCATAGCAAGGTAATTATTTTATGCCATTTTTTATAATTGTTTCATGGACATACTGTTACCAAAAATAAAACAACAACAACAACAAAAATCTCTGACCTCCCTATAATCAGTGACCAAAACCTATATTTAAAGTTCTCTACAGTGTTTGTATAGTTTTGCATTTTTATTAAGAACCACCCCCCACAAAGAGATAAGGAAAGAAATTGTGTTGGTTATGAAAGTCAGTGGTAAATTATATGGTTTGAAAACTCAGATGTCTTACATAAATATAGATGGAGTATCATGTGTTTTGTGTCACCTTAAATCCAAGAAGAAGACAGTTTGTTTTCTGAATTATTCCCAATAAGCTATTAAAGCTTTATGGAAGAAAGAACTAAATATTGTTCTCATGCCTAAAATCTATCACAGTAAAGACATTTTAAATAAGTATAAATGATTAAAAAATTGTATTATTTAATTTACACATGCTCATTCACCAAAGGGCTTCCCCCAAATCTGAAATGAGATGTGACAGGACAGCAGATCTAAAAGAGATATTAAATTTCAATTCTCCTTCTATCTCTTTTTGAAATCTTTTTCTCTCTTGTTTTTGTGTATTCTTCTCTGACCCAGATTTCCAGAGGAACATTCCAAAGACAAGCAACATGAGAAGGTGCTCAAATATCTATTGAGCACCTACCATACGCCAATGATTATTCAAAGAGCTTAGGATACATCAGGAATAAAACAAAGACTCTTCCCTCACAGAGAACAAGTTGGATAGACAGGAAACAAATCATAAACGATTGATAACAAAATAAACAAGTAAATAAAAAACAAACAAAAAGATTAGAAAGTTGTCCTGTAAATTTGGCACAAACTAATTGAGGAACAAACCCTGATCTGAACTGATGTAAAGTTATTTATATACTTTGTTTATCTCATTATGTGAATATCCATATGTTTCACTGCAGAAACATTAACGTGTTTGATAATGCTGTGAGACCCAAAACCCCACTGAAGCTAGTGTATAATATGTGAGGTGCATCATATAATCTTCCTAAAATCCAACAAGTTCCACATTCCAAAACACATCTGGCCTTTTGTATAAGGGATTGTGGACTTAATGTAAAAAGTAGAGTGGGGAATGGAGATTGCAATTTTAAACAGTTGGTCAGGGAGCCCAAATGAAGTGGGTTGAATGGTGCCTCCCCTCCTCCAAACATATGTCTTCTAGGAAATTATGATTGTAACCTTATTTGGAAATAGAGTATTTGCAGGAGTAATTAAGTTAAGGATCTTGAGATGAGATCATCCTGGATTTGGGGTGGGCTCTGAATCCAATGACAGATGACTTATAAGAGAAAGAGGGAGACTTGAGGCACAGTTACACAGAGAGGAAGGCCATGAGAAGACAGTGGCAGAGATTGGAGTTATACAGCTACAAGCCACGGGCGGCCAAGGATTGCCAGCAGCCACCAGAATCTGGGAGAGAGGCATGGAATGGATTCTCCTTCAGAGCCTTCAGAAGGAATAAACCCTATTGCTATAGACTGAATGTTTGTGTCCCTCCCAAAATGCATATGTTGAAACTTAATCCCCACTGTGATGATATTTGGATAGAGACTTCGGGAAGTGATTAGGTCATGAGGGTGAACCCCTCATGAATGGGATTATTGCCCTTACGAAGGAGACCCCAGAGAGATCCCTCACCCATTCTGCCATGTGAGGACACAGCAAGATGACAGCTATGAACTAGGAAGCAGGTCCTCGCCAGATAAGGAATCTGCCCATGCCCTGAGCTTGAAACTTTCCAACCTCTAGAACTGTGAGAAATAAATTTCTATTGTTTATAAGCCAGCTAGTCTATGGTATTTTGTTATAGCAGTCCAAACAAACAAAGACACCTATCAACACATTGATTTCAGACTTCCAATCTCCTGAGCTGAGAGAATAAATTTCTGTTGTTTAAAGCCACTTAGTCTGTACTAATTTGTATGGCAGCTCTATGAAACTAATATACCTAATTAAGAAAGTAACCATTGAGCAAAGACTTAAAGTAGGTGAGGGAACAAGCCAAGTGGACGCCTGTGAGAACAACAATCTAGGCAGAGGGGAGAGGTAATAGAAAGCCCTCAAGTAGAGGCATGTGAGGAATATTTTAGGATGGCTACTGTGGCTGTGTTGAGAATAAGCTGTAAGAGGGCCAAGGATAGAAACAGAAAATCAGTTATGACACTAGTGAAATATTGCAAACAAGAGATGCTGGTATGGAGACCACAGTGGTGTTAGTGGAAGTGAAGAGACGTAGTCAAATTCTGGATGTATTCTGAAGGCAGAGATAATAGCATTTCTCAATGAATTAAATGTAGGCTGTGATAAAAAAAAAAAGAGGATTTTTGTGTTTGTTTTATGCTTTTTGTTTTTTTAGACTGAACAACTAGAAGAATGTAGTTACTTCCTACTGAGATGTGGAATACAAAAGCATGTCTAGGGGAGACTCTCAGAAGTGTAGTATAGCTTGAGACATCTATTAGATATCCAGGCAGAGATGTTGAGTATGTAATCAGCCATATGAGTCGGGTTCAGAAGAAAGGTCAGGAGTAGAAATGAAAAGCTGAGAGTTGCTAACATAGAGATGATATGAGATCTCTAAAGAGAAAGGAAAGACAAAGAGGATCAAGGCCTGACCCCTGGGCACTCCAACATTAAGAGAGTAGATATAAGTAGATAAATTGGCCAAGGAGATTGACAAGAAGCTGCTAGCAAAGTAGGAGAAAACCAAGAAACTGTGGTACCCTAAGGCCAGGGATGGAAAGAGGGAAGAGTAATCACTGCTCTCATAGATCAAGTAGGGTGAGGATTAATAATTAACTAATGGATTTAGAAACAAAGGTAATTAGTGATGTTGACAAGAGTAGCTTTGGTGAATGGTCTGAGCAAATCCCTGATGAGAATAGGCTTTAGACAAAATAAGAAGAAAGAAATAAGAGACAACAAATGGGGACAATTATTTAAAGGCCTTTGGCTACAAGGAAGTAAGAAAAAAAGGGCTATAGCTGGTGTGATGAGAAGTGAGGCCAAGAGAAGTATGACTAATTTCTTATCACTTGATTTTCTAACTATAGATTTTAAAACTTTTTTGAAGCAAGTTATCATACAGAATATATTGCTAGATTTATAAAAATTTAATACATAGAAATTTTGAAATCATATAGAAAAGCAAATAATTTATATTTCAAAACTGTTTACAAAGTGTTTACCTCAAGAGGGAAAAAAAAACCCAGAAACATTAAAACTAAAAAACCAAAAATATCAGGTTATGAGATCATAACCAGAAGCCACTTAGAGACAAGGTCATTAAAAATCAGAATCTGATTCTTTCTGCTTTTAGATTGGAGACTGTATTGTGCTGATCTACAGTAAAGGGGATTAACTAGGAAATCTGGCTTTGACAAGATTAAGGAGCAAAATTGGTTTTCTTCTTTATCTTTGCAATTAAAACTATCTATAGTCAAGGTGTTCTTTCATAAAATAGACTTATTTATTCTGCATGCCACATTAACAAAGATGAAAAAATATACATAGAAGGATATGTATTTAGTAAATATATTCATATTTTAGAGGGACATATATAAAATAACTTGAAAGCTCTACTTAAGTGCTGAAAGGCTATCTATGCTTTTATAAACTCAAAAAACCCAATGCTCTTTTGGCTTGTCCTGTGCTGGAAAAGCTATAAACTCTTTTTCATACACAGCTACACAAAATAACTTGAGCTAAATATGCTTATTGAGACTGAAGCAAGATAGTAATACAGAATTATATACAAACATTGAAAGCCACAAAAGGCCTGCAGGAAAGCATGGCATTGGCACATGGAGTTTTCTTTTTACTCGTTCTTTTAATAAAAACGACAAATAGACACATGGTTCCTCTTTCATCTAACTGGCCAATTTTTTTTTTTAACATGTCTTCTGAGACACACTAATGAGAAAGAAAGTCAGACATCAGATTTACTGTCTTTAATGAATAGCAGAAGAGGGTGGTGGGGGGAAGATGAGGAAATATCAGAATTAACCTTTCCTTGCTGTGCTGTGCAGGGGCGGAAAGAAGAGAACAGAATAGATATTGAGCTTACTGCCAGAAACATTTCAAGGAGGCTAGAGAGTCATTCCATGCTCATAAACGGATTAAACAATCATCACAGATACTAGATATAGAGTAACGAGACATGTGATCCCAGGAAGCAAAACCTATCAATTAAGATGCTTTTAAAAATCTAGTCCAGAGCATGTAGTTTTTTTGTAATGTTTTTGATTTTTCACAGGGACACGTTCTCTCATGCAATGTTAGGCAGTTTTAGCTGGCTAGGCCATAAATTTTCTTACAGGCAATAATTCAGCAGTTTGGTTAAATCCCAGGGACTAGGTCCATTAAGGTGCAAAAAAGTTAAAAAAAAATTTAATTGGACACAAATATTTGCATTAACTAAATATACAGAAATCTTTCATCCAAGTTCTCAACTTGCCAATCAATAATTCACTACATTCTCAGTTCAAGCATTGTGTTTAATCGTTTAAATACTATTTTTTTCTCAAAGTACTTTCTGACATTTGTTGATTTTTGAAGATCTTATTAAATTGTACCTAGATATTTATCACTTTATTATATATCCAGAGTTAACTGCAAATCCATTATAAAATCAGATGCTAAGTAACCAAATGTGAGGGTCCAGTATATCACTTTGTGTTTTTTAAGTTCATTTCATGTCACATATTTACATAAAACTTAACATTTAAATAGACCACTCCTGGTTTTAGAAGAACCCTAAAATGTCATCATCTATAACCCTGAGTCTCCTCTATATCACCCCTAACAAGTGGTAATTCAACCTAAGCAGGATTATATCTGTTTACAAGGAATTCACTGTCTTATGATAGTAAATATCTGTTTCCTTTTTCTTATGAGAAAATAATACCATATTTTTTTTTTTAATAGAATGAGCTCGTGGATTATTACATAGGCATATGGGAGTCCACGGAGTTTTTTTGTTTTTTTTTTGTTTTTAATTTATGGCTGTGTTGGGTCTTCATTTCTGTGCAAGAGCTTTCTCTAGTTGCGGCAAGTGGGGGCCAGTCTTCATCGCGGTGCGTGGGCCTCTCACTATCGCGGCCTCTCTTGCTGCGGAGCACAGGCTCCAGACGCGCAGGCTCAGTAATTGTGGCTCACGGGCCTAGTTGCTCCGCAGCATGTGGGATCTTCCCAGACCAGGGCTCAAGCCCGTGTCCCCTGCATTGGCAGGCAGAGTCTCAACCACTGCGCCACCAGGGAAGCCCCAATAATACCATCCTTAAACTCTATAAAAGTCCTTCCTTACATTCAGCTAAAATCTCTTGCTTGGTAGCTACTATCCATTGGTGTTTGTACTTCCTCCTTGCAATTCTACTTAACGATTCTAATTAATATTCTACCTTACATATCTTCAAACACTTATTTAGATAGCTATAGACACTAAAAGTTATAGCTCTTTATTCTAAGAAAATGTGTTTATAATGAAATGAATCCTAAAAACTAAAGTTGAAAGGTGATAAAAAGTCCTGGAACTAAATAGTTGTATTCAAAATGATGTTTTTCTTTTGTTTGGGGGCTTGATTTTTCTTTTGTGGGGGTGAGGGGACTTTTTCCAGATGCCTAATATTGGCAGGGTTGAGAACTGAGCAGAGACTGAGGAAATCTCTCTTTACTATACACGCTGATTTATGAAAGGAAACCTCAACTCGAGATAACTGGAGACCAATTTAATCTAGCTCTAAGCATATATTAATCAACCTCATAAATTTGTTAACTATTGTATTGAATTACCAAGGTACAAAGCTTGGTGAGGAAAGGAAGGAAAGGAATATCTACACAGATGGAAAATATATGGAATAGAGCTGAAAGGTAAGAGTCTAAGTCATTGGTTGGAATGATATATGTTATGGGCTGAATGTTTGTGTCCCCCAAAATTTATATGTTGAAGTCCAAACCCCCAACATGATGGTATTTGGAGGTGGGTACTACCTTTGCGAGGTAATTAGGTTTAGATAAGGTCAAGAGGGTAGGACCCACATGATGGGATAAGTGTCCTTATAAGAAAAGAGACATGAGCTCTCCCTCTCGCTGTGCCATTTGAGGACAGAGCAAGAAGGCAGTCGTCTTCTAGCCAAAAAGAAGGCTCTCACTGGGAACTGAATGTGCAGGCACCTTGATCTTGGACTTCCCAACTTCCAGAACTGTGAGAAATAAACATCTGCTGTTTAAGGCACCCAGCCTATGGCATTTTGTTATGGTAGCCCAAGCTAAGGCAGCACACAACTAAGACCACAGTCCAAAATACCTCCTCTTCAGGCCCTCCTACAAAAGATGGCCATTAAAATGCAATAAAATAGAGAAAGATAATAAATCATTAACTTAGTCAATAGCATTTGTTTGGCTATAAAGATTTTCAGGCTGTGGAATTTCACGTATGATCCAGTGAATGAGGAACAATTAAGTAGGAGGGTGAAATGAGACCTCATTAACCTTAAAATACCAGCAGATATCATCAATGTGATATTTTTTTAAGGATGTAGAGTAGGTGTTATCATACGAAAATAAATCTCCCACTTATGCCTGAAATTCCATCATTGCAAATATAATAACCATTTACTGTGAAGGATTTTATTGGATCATTTTATGCCAAAGTATCTTAAGAAGGGTATATGATGGGAGGAACAGAGGCGGGAAAAGGCTAGAGGGTGGTTAGCCATGTTAGAAAGAAAATGTGGCAAACAAGTTAAAGAGTAAAATCAAAACCAAAACACACTTCAACTATTCTGCAGTTGTTGTCAATGAGTCCTGTATCTCTCACTATATTACTCTGATGGAGTCTTAGAATAAGAACCCAAACCCTTTTCAGTATCCTTTCCTACCTTTGCATATACAATAAAGAAGAAAAAGATTCTTACTATATTTTTGTGTAAAATTTATCATTCTGCTAAAGTCCAAGATTATTTGTGCTATTAATATCTGATTACATTAAAATGAATATATAGTATATATTATAACATATATGTTGGGAAAAAGTCTGATAGAAATATTAGGTTTTTGTACAAGTCGCAAAATATACCTTTTATTCCCTCCAAAAATATTCAGGATTTCACTTTAATCTATTTTTAAGTGGATTAGTAAAAGGGAACTTACAAAAATTAACTATTAATATAGCACTAGAGCATTAATATAGCACTATGCTTATTTCTCCTAAGCATTTATCTCTATATTAGAAATATAGATAGCACTTTCATATATAGTTTTAATAGTCCAGTAAAATGAAAAATAGTCAAATAACACTCCACCTTAATCCTCACTGGCAATATATTGCTTTACTTTGAGATTGCTTTTAAATGCTGATCAAAAAGTACAGAAAATTCTTTGCTATCACAGTTTTTTACACTGCAAATTATAGTTATTTTAGTCATAAATTAGGGGGCACAGAATGATTTTTTCTTAGAATATAAGACATTCTTTTTCTCTGGAGAAAAGTTAGTAAGTCTTAACAGGAATATATTGGGACATAAAGTGAATTAATTTTTCATATTAAAAGGATTTTAGGAATCATTTTAATGCTGTTTGGATTATGCATTACTTTGAAAATCTGATGAAATCTATTTACCCTGTCTCTTTAAAAATGCACGTGAGGGACTTCCCTGGTGGCGCAGTGGTTGGGAATCCGCCTTCCAATGCAGGGGACACGTGTTCGAGCCCTGGTCTGGGAGGATCCTGCATGCCGTGGAGCAACTAGGTTCGTGAGCCATGACTACTGAGCCTGTGCTCTAGAGCTCACGAGCCGCAACTACTGAGCCCGTGTGCCACAACTACTGAAGGCCGCACGCCTATAGCCTGTGCTCCAGAAGAGAAGCCACCACAGTGAGAAGCTCGTGCACCAAAATGAAGAGTAGCCCCCACTCGCCACAACTAGAGAAAGCCCACGCACAGCAACGAAGACCCAACGCAGCCAAATAATAATAATAATAATAATAATAATAATAATAAAATAAAATAAAAAACTTTGGTGTGCTTACAGTTCCTCAGAAAAATAATTTTTTAAAAAATGCACGTGAACACAGAAATCCTTAATGGGGGGGGTCTGTCAACTGATGCTCTATGGAAAAGTTTCTGGAAATCCATATTGTTCTTAAATTTCTATGCAAATGTTTGTGGGTATATACATGGTGAACAATTATTTTACTTATCATCTAAAATCTACTCTTTTCACTCTTGCTTTTTGATTATTTTTGAAAATTAGTGAGCAAGGCAATGACACTCATCTTAAGTTATTTTATTACATGTAAAATAAGCCAGGCATCCTACAAGTGGAAAGGTCGATACCAAGGGCTAACTGTGTTCTTAAAGTGAACTGGATGACACATGACACTGGATTTTTTTCCAAACGTGAATTTTAACAAACCAGATTCTCTGTCCTCCTGGCAGCTGAATGAGTTGTTCAGCAGTCAAAAACTCACATCACCCAAGACAGATGCTTATTGCATCTACTCATATAAATAGGACATTCGTAAAATATCTAAGTAGCAAAAAATATACCTTACATTGCAATGTAAGGTATATTTTACATAGACTCCTAGTCAAGGTTATTTTTCCTGAGTATTCACCTTCTCAGTGATGCTTTTATATGCATATAGGTTGTCCTCACACCCCAGAACCCTAGGTATAATCTTGAGGCCAATATTTGCCATGACATGTCATTCATATAAAATGCTTGCAGTCATACAAGACATACTTTGTCAACCTGTGCATTCTTAATTGCTTTGCTGTACACCTGCTGCAATGCAACCTGTCAATTTGGCAGGAAAGAGAGCCAGGAAATCCCCATGCTGCTTTCTTGTCCACTATGCAAGTATTTTAACTTGGCATATTAAGTACCAGTAGGGGAGACTGAAGTCAAGAGGCAATGATATTCTGTTCTCATATAAGAGCAAATTTATGAAGAAATCTGATGCTTTCTACAAGAGCAACTCACCTAAACTGTGGTTAACATCTGTGACATGTGTACATGTGCTCACGTGCAATCTGGCGAATGGGCACAAAGCCTTCACTATACAGGCCCACATAGGCTGAGATGAAGTAAAACGGCCTAGTACCATCTACTCTGTTGACAATTTAACTAGCCTTAAAACTCCACTGTAATCAGTGGGCAGCAAACATGTTTTATACTAGCCCGGAAAAGCAAAGTCAGCACTCCAGTAACTACTGTTTTTTGGGCACACACTATAAACCAGTGTTTGAAATTCTACAAACACACTAGTCATGCCCGCATGCCCTGCACAGCTGGTTTTGTATCCCTCCAGTAACCTTTCCACTTATTTGAATGGAGAAATCTTCATTGTTTAAGGAGGAATCAAATATCACCCCTCTGCTTAAACTTCCCTCTTTCCATTCATTTGCTTCCAGGCAAGATGACTTGCACACATATAGTAACTTAAAAGCTGATAATAGCTTTAGACATTGTTGTGAGAATGAAATAAGCTGACTTAATAAAATTCCGAGGATCAACCTTGCATATAGTAGCCTTCACATATTTCTTTTAAAAACATGAACTATTGGTCTTCCCTGGTGGCACAGTGGTTGAGAATCTGCCTGCCAATGCAGGGGACACGGGTTCGAGCCCTGGTCTGGAAAGATCCCACATGCCGCGGAGCAACTGGGCCCGTGAGCCACAACTACTGAGCCTGCGCGTCTGGAGCCTGTGCTCCGCGACAAGAGAGGCCGCGAGAGTGAGAGGCCCGCACACCGCGATGAAGAGTGGCCCCCACTTGCCACAACTAGAGAAAGCCCTCGCACAGAAACGAAGACCCAACACAGCCATAAATTAATTAATTAATTAATTAATTTTTAAAAAAAAAACATGGGGCTTCCCCGGTGGCGCAGTGGTTAGGAATCCGCCTGCCAATGCAGGGGACACGGGTTCGAGCCCTGGTCCCGGAAGATTCCACATGCCGCAGAGCGGCTGGGCCCGTGAGCCACAATTACTGAGCCTGCGCGTCTGGAGCCTGTGCTCCGCGACAAGAGAGGCCGTGATAGTGGGAGGCCCGTGCACCGCGATGAAGAGTGGCCCCCACTTGCCACAGCTGGAGAAAGCCCTCGCACAGAAACGAAGACCCAACACAGCCATAAATAAATAAATAAATTTAAAAAAAAAAAAAACATGAACTATTATAAAATGCCTAAATCCCATGACTAATGTTTGCTCAAAGGCACTAAACTGGCTAAGGCACCTTATCTCACATACTTATTATATTACCTTGGAGAAAGTTATAAAGTGGATGAGAGACTCTGTACCTATCATTAGCTTCTGTCTTCAATGTCTAAGATTAAAACAAAAAATAAATCCAGGGTTGAAAATTTTGCTTATACCTGCCATGGCTAAAAACTGACTGCCTATTACCTGTCTTTACCAGACTAAATCCCTAATATGTGCAAAAGTTTCAATGAAAGCTGGATGACATCCCCAAAATTAAAGCACAGTTGGAAAAAATAGCACTTTTTTCATAAATACAGACGTGTATATTATCTTTCAAAAGTTATATTTTGAGTTTTAGTTTTATATTTTATATAAAACTAAAATAAATAGATTAGTGCTAACCACTGCATCCAGAACCAATATTAAAGCCATTAGATACATGGAATACTAACAGATTCTTTAACCAATGGATTTAATTACATTGTGAGTTTGGAAGAAATGGGTAGGGAAGAAATGGATGAAGATTACTACTCATTAGTTCCTACTGTGAAGAGGTAGGGGGTGCCTCGTGGCAAGAAAAGTCAATACAGATTCCCCGCTGATGCTCTCAAAACAGCATCTTTAATGGCTGGGGTTATAAAGATACTGAGGCTCCCAAACTGACCAAACAAGGCATCATAGCATCAAAGTTAAATGACCATACCTTTAATTAGATTCTGAAATTCAAGAGGGGGTAATTACAGAATGTTTATCAGAGAACTCTGAAGACCCATAAACAACATATTCATATATATACATGTATGTGTATGTATTTATATAAACATTTTTTTCTGTTTTGTATTATTGTGTAATATCTCCCATAGCAGATTACGAGTTGCTGTAGTCCATGACTCATTGAATTTAGCTTCAGTAGCTCCTAACACTATGTCTGGTACATAATCATACAGCAGTAAATAGTTGTCGAATGAACAAATGCTTAATACTAAATTTGATATGTTTAAATTTAAATATAAATCTACTTTAAATGCTCTAAACGTGAAAGAATTTTCAACTTGTTGAAAATGGCAACTGAAGGAGCCTATTTCATTATATGAGTCAGACAGACCTAGGTTTGAAACCCAGCTCTACCTCTTAGTTCCTGTATAATTCTGACAGAGTTACTTAACCTGGCTGAGCCTTCCATTCTCACGTGATGGATGTAAGGCTTCAATCTGGCTATATAAGTAAAGTGTTTATAGCAATGCCCATTCCCCAATAAAAGGTCAGCATATAGTAACTATTCTCTCCTCCTCCCCCTCCCTCTCCTATCCTCCTCCTCTTCTTCATTATCATCACCACAGATGTTAGATACCTCTTTAATTTTAGCAGAATGGAGGGTTTTACCCATTTTACTGATTTGATGATAAAAAATTGTGAAATAATTACTTCTAAAATGATCATCACAATGTTCATCACTCTATAAGCATTGGAGAACCTTAAACGTGTTGAGTTTACAAAAAGTTTTCTGATTAGGCCCTCCTATTTCTGTATTAAAATGTTAGAGATAATCAAGAGTTCCAATAGTGAACAGCTTTTTCTTAAAACAAGGTAATATATTTCTTACCTCAATTGTTCCTAGCTTCCAGCAGAAAGATATTTAGATATGATCTTTAAGTCTCTTAACTTTTAAGTTACTCAAATGCAGCCAAAATATATCCTTTACTGTACCTTTGATTCCCCTGAAATTCTTCATTTTTAGTCTGTCTGGCATCCTTTCACTGGCTACAGAACAAGAAACAAACAACTTTCTGATGCCAGATGCTGAAGATCAATAGCTGTTTCCCAAAGTTTATAGCATAATTAAAATGTGTAAGAGGAATAATTTTCTCTTCAAACCCTAAGGCTAAGCCTAGAATTATTGACTAAGTCAAAGTTATGTGGTATAACATTTTTTGTTGTGTTTATGGATAATATAAAGGAGTTTATGGCCTTTACATGTAATAAGTTAGAAACACTGAAGAGGAAATATTCCCTACATTCAGCAAAGCATCAATTGTTTAAAAAACCTCTGTAAGGTATATTTTGCAGAGGTAAATCTATATTCCTTTATACTGGTTTGTGGTCACTTAAAACTTCAAACTTAAGGTTAATGGTCAAAACATTCTTGAATTTACCTCAAACTACTTCTTCAAAGCTTTATCACCTTCAATAAAAGTTCCAGGAATGTAGATATGATGGAAATATCATAAGGATGTGAGGGTAGGTAGGACAAGAGGAATCATGATGTATCCAAACAGAAAACACTATGTGTATACATGATGTTATGTGAGTTTTTATAAAATACAATATTCATAGAAAAGCAGATATATCAGCTATAGAATGGACTCTTTTCAGTAGTAAAAATTAACAGTCACTAATTTTTGCATATGGATATAAATGGTAAATATTTGAAACACTCTCCTTGACAGTCTAATTTTTTTTAAAGTAGCTCTTTTAAAATGGTACTTACTCCTGGGAAATGCAGCAGTTAAGAAGCAATAAAGTCATATATGTCCTAGATTTAAATTCTAGCTTTGCCTCTTTCTGGTATTTATTAAATGTCCAATTGTATTACTTATTCTTTTCATTATTATTAATGATGCTAATAACATTATCATACAAACCCTGATGTGAATCACTGATTATCCAAGAGTCCTGAAATCTCTGAGTGAATAAACATTGGTCCCAACCACATTTTGCTTTCTTCAAACAAAGTCAAAAGGAAGTGCATCCCCCTCATCCCAAAGTCCCATACATCTGTTTGTCACATTCATGCTATACAGCTAGTGGTATATATTGTACTTTGCAAATGTTACATAGATGAGAAGATACCACTATAAAAGCTGATTTGCAGTCAAGCCTGGGTGTTCCATTTCTTTTCAAAAACTGCATTGATTTGTAATGAAATGTGCTCTCTCTTCTAGTTCTGCTATAGGGCAGTGGCATGCAATCTGAAGAACACTAGCTGGAGTAGGCTTATTGGGTGTGCTAAATGAGGAAGCCTAAGTATTCCAAAATAACAATCTCTTGCTAAATCTGTAGACAAGCCAATAAAACACACACACTCACTCTCACACAAACTCACTCATGTCTCTGTGACAACTAGCTTAATAATCAGGCTGCTTTTTTTTCCTCTTGCTTTCCCACATTCACTGACAGTATCTCTTTTCTAACTTGACTGAGGCTGCTTCTGGTCAATCTTTTTATTTATCTTTCATGGATTCAACACCTCACACCCAGCCCCACCCTAACGCTTGGCTGGATGAACTCATCCTTTACTGCAAAGATGCAGGCCATTGGCATGAGTTCCATCACCCACTCTTCTCTGTAACCCGGGAAATCTGTCATTGTACTTACTCTTATTCTTCTGTATAGAAAGAAAGCTGCCCTCCTGCTCTTTAAAGTGTTTCTAATGATCAAAGTCCTCATCTTCATTGGACACACTCCTTCTATTTTGGCACCTGCATCCCCTCCCTCACTGACAGTGTTTCCTCATTTGCGAAAACTGGAAATTATACTTACCTCACAGAACTGTTGTGATGCAATTGCCTCCTTTGTTCACTTTTCTTTCTCCAACTCCCTAACAACAGTCATTTCCCAGGATACGACTATTGAACTTCTACTATTTTAAGCTCCTTAGATTTTATAATTTTGTCTCCTCCTTTGACCTCATCCCTGATTATTTTCTAATTATTTCTTCCTCATGTCTCACCTTAATTCCAGGCTTGAATCACCAAGTCCTAGCTACTCGACTATTCCATCATTTGACATATTTCATCCTTCTTATATAGAAACCACCCCCTCTCTCTCTCCCATGACCCCATCTCACTTTCTTTCATTTCTACTTAGATTTAGACGTCAGTGTTTTCTAGACTCTACCATCAGTCTTCTCTTCTTACTTTAACTCCCATCTCTGTACAATCTCATCTATCCAAAATGTCATCTATGACTTAAGGTTTAATAATTTCCAACTCCTTAATTCCACCCTAGTTCGCTTTCTCAAGGTCTAGTCTCATTTTAACAGTTTAAATCCTGGACATTTTCAACAATTAAACTTATAGCTTAAAATCATTTTAGTCTAAGGAAGTCTCATATTTCTCTCCCCTAAACTATTCCCCATCCTACACTCCCTAAATCAGTTAACAATACTACTCTCTTTGTCACCTAAGCCAGAAACCCAGTTTTTACAGTCTCTTCCTCCTTCAGCATTTAATACAAGGAAACACCAATTTAACCTCAAGAATCTGTCACATTTATTTTTTGTCAAATCCCATCATAATCAGATGAACTCAGCTCTCCATCACTGTGAGATGATGGACAGTGATCAAGATGAATTAGAAATAAAGCAGAAGGAAAATACAGTCACATAATTATTTATATTTGTATTTATTGAGCACATGCTCCTCAATAAATGGTTATGAAGATTCAATAAAATAATAAATGTTGAACACTTGAAACAGTCCCTGGCACACAATATACACTTAAGTGTTTTCTTCCATCAGCACCATCATCATCATAGTTTCATACTTGAACTCTTTGAGAGCTCAACAATTAACCCCAACCAAAGTCACTGTAACACAGAACCAGAGGAAATGAAAATGAACAAGACTCTGCTCCCCATATCTTAGAATGGAAACTCTATGTCAACTATCATTCTGGAAAAAGATCTTTTCCAATTTTAACACTTTTTTTTTATCATTTTTTAAATTAAGTCTTCTTGTTTTATTCTGCTTTGTATTTACCATGTTAAGTGACTGCTACTTTATGCTCAACTAATTTTCATGTTAGAACAAATGTAAATTGGCTAGACACAAATATTTTGCATTTTATGTTTGTTTTTTCTGAGCATATTAAACTTACACTTGTTGAAAAATATAGTACGTGTTAGCTATGGTTCTAGGCTAGACATACAGCCAGCCATGGTCTTTTATCTCAGGGAGAGAACATTTTATTGCAGGGAAATAGGCAATAAACAAATAAACAACCCCCCCCCAAAAAAAACAGGGCTCATGGTAAGATATTTAAAATCAGGTATTAAGACAGAGATGGGCTTCTTTAGTTTCAGAGGCTAGAGGAGGAATCACTAGGCTAGAGATGATATTTAATCTGATGATTGAATGACAAGAAGGAACAAACCATAGGAAGTTCAGCAGACATTACCAGTAGGCAGAGGTTTAGTGGGGAATCGGCTTATTTGTTGGAGGGGAAGAGAAAAGGCCAAGATTGTTGTGAGATTCAAATAAGCTTAGTAAATTTCCACTTAAATTTAGTACCCAATGAATACTGTTTTTTTTCTTTTTATTTATGTAATTATGAAAACAAATTCTTTACTAATCAACCTATGAAAATGAAAATTTCATGTGATGACTACCTTTCCAGAACATTCTATTAACCAATGTTATTAGGAATTATGTTGTTATATAAAACTATTTTGATAAATATAACTTAGCAATTACTAATTCCTAAAAATGTAAGCAATATTACAAGTTTTCTAATTTAGAAAAAAGATGATGCCTAAAGAAAATCCATAGAGGTCAAATGATAAACTGAAAAGAATACAAAATATGAACCTAAAACTGATGAAAACTCAGACTCAAAAATGAAAAAACAGGGGGAGGAGCTTCAAGATGGCGGAAGAGTAAGATGCAGAGATCACCTTCCTCCCCAAAAGTACATCAGAAATACATCTACATGTGGAACAGCTCTTACACAACACCTACTGAACGCTGGCAGAAGACCTCAGACCTCCCAAAAGGCAAGAAACTCCCCCACGTACCTGGGTAGGGTAAAAGGAAAAAGAAAAAACAGAGACAAAAGAATAGGGACGGGACCTGCAACAGTGGGAGGAAGCTGTGAAGGAGGAAAGGTTTTCACACACTAGGAAGGCCCTTCCCCGGCGGAGAATGTGGGTGGCGGAGGGGGCAGCTTCGGAGCCATGAAGGAGAGTGCAGCAACAGGGGTGCGGAGGGCAGAGCGGAGAGATTCCCGCACACGGGATCAGTGCCGACCAGCACTCACCAGCCCGAGAGGCTTGTTGGCTCACCCGCTGGGGCGGGCGGGGGCTGGGAGCTGAGGCTCGGGCTTCGGTCGGATCGCAGGGAGAGGACTGGGGTTGGCTGCGTGAACACAGCCTGAAGGGGCTAGTGCGCCACGGCTAGCCGGGAGGGAGTTCGGGTAAAAGTCTGGAGCTGCCGAAGAGGCAAGAGACTTTTTCTTGCCTCTTTGTTTCCTGATGCACGAGGAGAGGGGATTAAGAGCACTGCTTAAAGGAGCTCCAGAGACGGGCGCGAGCCACGGCTATCAGCGTGGACCCCAGAGACGGGCATGAGACGCTAAGGCTGCTGCTGCCGCCACCAAGAAGCCTGTGTGCAAGCACAGGTCACTCTCCACACCTCCCCTCCCAGGAGCCTGTGCAGCCTGCCACTGCCAGGGTCTCATGATCCGGGGACAACTTCCCCGGGAGAACGCACGGCACGCCTCAGGCTGGTGCAACGCCACGCCAGGCTCAGCCGCCGCAGGCTCACCTCGCACTCCATACCCCTCCCTCCCCCGGGCCTGAGTGAGCCAGAGCCCCTGAATCAGCTGCTCCTTTAACCCGGTCCTGTCTGAGCAAAGAAGAGACGCCCTCAGGAGACCTACATGCAAAGGCGGTTCCAAATCCAAAGCTGAACCCCAGCAGCTGTGCAAACAAAGAAGAGAAAGGGAAATTTGTCCCAGCAGCCTCAGGAGCAGCGGATTAAATCTCCACAATCAACTTCACGTACCCTGCATCTGTGGACTATCTGAATAGACAATGAATCATCCCAAACTGAGGAGGTGGACTTTGGGAGCAATGATATATATATTTTTTTCCCTTTTTCTATTTTTGTGAGTGTGTATGTGTATGATTCTGTGTGGGATTTTGTCTGTACAGCTTTGCTTTTACCATTTGTCCTAGGGTTCTGTCTGTCCATGGTTTTTTATTTATTTATATTTTTAAGTATAGTTTTTAGCACTTGTTATCATTGGTGGATTTGTTTTTTGGTTTCGTTGCTCTCTTCTTTCTTTCTTTCTTTCTTTTTTTTATTATTTAAAAAACAATTTTTTATAATTATTTCTTATTTTTTATTTTAATAACTTTATTTTATTATATTATACTTTATTTTATTTTACCTTCTTCTTTCTTTCTTACTTTCTTTTTTTTCTCCCTTTTATTCTGAGCCACGTGGATGAAAGCTTCTTGGTGCTCCAGCCAGGCGTCAGGGCTGTGCCACTGAGGTGGGAGAGCCAAGTTCAGAACACTGGTCCACAAGAGACCTCCCAGCTCCATGTAATATCAAACGGTGAAAATCTCCCAGAGATCTCCATCTCAATGACAAGACCGAGCTCCACTCAACAACCAGCAGGCTACAGTGCAGGACACCCTACACCAAACAACTAGCAAGTCAGTAACACAACCCCATCCATTCGCAGAGAGGCTGCCTAAAATCATAAGGCCAGAGACACCCCGAAACACACCACCAGACGTGGACCTGCCCACCAGAAAGAAAAGATCCAGCCTCATCCACCAGAACACAGGCACTAGTCCCCTCCACCAGGAAACCTACACAACCCACTGAACCAACCTTAGCCACTAGAGACAGGCACCAAAAACAATGGGAACTACGAACCAGCAGCCTGCAAAAAGGAGACCCCAAACACAGTAAGTTAAGCAAAATAAGAAGATAGAGAAACACACAGCAGATGAAGGAGCAAGGCAAAAACACACCAGACATAACAAATGAAGAGGAAATAGTCAGTTTACCTGAAAAAGAATTCAGAATAATAATAGTAAAGATGATCCAAAATCTTGGATATAGAATGGAGAAAATACAAGAAATGTTTAACAAGGACCTACAAGAACTAAAGAGCAAACAAACAGTGATTAACAACACAATAAATGAAATTAAAAATTCTCTAGAAGGGATCAATAGCAGAATAACTGAGGCAGAAGAACGGATAAGTGACCTGGAAGATAAAATAGTGGAAATAACAACTGCAGAGCAGAATAAAGGGGAAAAAAAAGGAAAAGAATTGAGGACAGTCTCAGAGACCTCTGGGACAATATTAAACGCACCAACATTCGAATTTTGGGATCCCAGAAGAAGAAGAGAAAAAGAAAGGGACTGAGAAAATATTTGAAGAGATTATAGTTGAAAACTTCCCTAATATGGGAAAGGAAATGGTTAATCAAGTCCAGGAAGCACAGAGGGTCCCATACAGGATAAATCCAAGGAGAAATATGGCAAGACACATATTAATCAAACTATCAAAAATTAAATACAAAAAAAAAATATTAAAAGCAGCAAGGGAAAAACAAGAAATAACACACAAAGGAACCCCCATAAGGTTAACAGCTGATCCTTCAGCAGAAACTCTGCAAGCCAGAAGGGAGTGGCAGTACATATTTAAAGTGATGAAGGAGAAAAACCTACAACCAAGATTACTACTCTACCCGGCAAGGATCTCATTCAGATTTGACAGAGATATTAAAAGCCTTACAGACAAGCAAAAGCTAAGAGAATTCAGTACCACCAAACCAGCTTTACAACAAATGCTAAAGGAACTTCTCTAGGCAGGAAACACAAGAAAAGGAAAAGACCTACAATAAAAAACCCAAAACAATTAAGAAAATGGTAATAGGAACATACATATCAATAATTACCTTAAATGTAAATGGATTAATTGCTCCAACCAAAAGACACAGACTGGCTGAATGGATACAAAAACAAGACCCATATATATGCTGTCTACAACAGACCCACCTCAGACCTAGGGACACATACAGACTGAAAGTGAGGGGATGGAAAAAGTTATTCTGTGCAAATGGAAATCAAAAGAAAGCTGGAGTAGTAATTCTCATATCAGACAAAATAGACTTTAAAACAAAGACTATTACAAGAGACAAAGAAGGACACTACATAATGATCAACGGATCAATCCAAGAAGAAGACATAACAATTGTAAATATTTATACACCCAACATAGGAGCACCTCAATACATAAGGCAAATACTAACAGCCATAAAAGGGGAAATCGAGAGTAACACAATCATAGTAGTGTACTTTAACACCTGACTTTCACCAATGGACAGATCATCCAAAATGAAAATAAATAAGGAAACACAAGCTTTAAATGATACCTTAAACAAGATGTACTTAACTGAAATTTATAGGACATTCCATCCAAAAACAAAAGAATACACATTCTTCTTAAGTGCTCATGGAACATTCTCCAGGATAGATCATATGTTGGGTCACAAATCAAGCCTTGGTAAATTTAAGAAAATTGAAATCATATCAAGTATCTTTTCCAACCACAACGCTATGAGACTAGATATCAATTACAGGAAAAAATCTCTGAAAAATACAAACACATGCAGGCTAAACAACACACTACTTAATAACCAAGAGATCTCTGAAGAAATCAAAGAGGATATAAAAAAATATGTAAAAACAAATAATAATGAAAACACGATGACCCAAAACCTATGGGATGCAGCAAAAGCAGTTCTAAGAGGGAAGTTTATAGCAATACAATCCTCCCTTAAGAAACAAGAAACATCTCAAAGAAACAACCTAACCTTACACCTAAAGCAATTATAGGAAGAAGAACAAAGAAACCCCAAAGTTAGCAGAAGGAAAGAAATCATAAAGACCAGAGCAGAAATAAATGAAAAAGAAATGAAGGAAACGATAGCAAAGATCAATAAAACTAAAACCTGTTTCTTTGAGAAGATAAACAAAATTGATAAACTATTAGCCAGACTCATTAAGAAAAAAAGGGAGAAGACTCAAATCAATAGAATTCGAAATGAAGGGGCTTCCCTGGTGGCGCAGTGGTTGAGAATCTGCCTGCCAATGCAGGGGACACAGGTTCAAGCCCTGGTCTGGGAAGGTCCCACATGTCGCGGGGCAACTGGGCCCATGAGCCACAACTACTGAGCCTGTGCGTCTGGAGCCTGCGCTCCGCAAAAAGAGAGGCCGTGACAGTGAGAGGCCCGTGCACCGCGATGAAGAGTGGTCCCGCTCGCCGCAACTAGAGGAAGCCCTCGCACAGAAACGAAGACCTAACACAGCCAAAAGTGAATGAATGAATAAAAAAATAAAAAACAAATGAAAAAGGAGAAGTAACAACTGCTACTGCAGAAATACAAAGGATCATGAGAGATTACTACAAGCAACTACATGCCAATAAAATGGACAACCTGGGAGAAATGGACATATTCTTGGAAAGGCACAACCTTCCGAGACTGAACCAGGAAGAAATAGAAAATATGAACAGACCAATCACAAGCACTGAAATTGAAAGTGTGATTAAAAATCTTCCAACAAACAAAAGCCAAGGACCAGATGGCTTCACAGGCGAATTCTATCAAATATTTAGAGCAGAGTTAACACCTATCCTTCTCAACCTCTTCCAAAATATAGCAGAGGGAGGAACACTCCCAAATTCACTCTCTGAGGCCACCATCACCCTGATACCAAAACCAGACAAAGGTGTCACAAAGAAAGAAAACTACAGGCCAATATCACTGATGAACATAGATGAAAAAATCCTCAACAAATTACTAGCAAACAGAATCCAACAGAACATTAAAAGGATCATACACCATGATCAAGTGGGGTTTATCCCAGGAAAGCAAGGATTCTTCAATATTCGCAAATCAATCAATGTGATACACCGTATTACCAAATTGAAGGAGCAAAACCATATGATCATCTCAATAGATGCAGAGAAAGCTTATGATAAAATTCAACACCCATTTATGATAAAAACCATCCAGAATGTAGGCATAGAGGGAACTTGCCTCAACATAATTAAGGCCATATATGACAAACCCACAGCCAACACCGTCCTTAATGGTGAAAAATGAAACCATTTCCACTAAGATCAGGGACAAGACAAGGTTCCCCACTCTCACCCTTATTATTCAACATAGTTTTGGAATTTTTAGCCACAGCAATCAGAGAAGAAAAAGAAATAAAAGGAATACAAATTGGAAAAGAAGAAGTAAAGCTGTCAGTGTTTGCAGATGACATGATACTATACATAGAGAACCCTAAAGATGTTATCAGAAAACTACTAGAGCTAATCAATGAATTTGGTAAAGTAGCAGGATACAAAATTAATGCACAGAAATCTCTTGCATTCCTATACACTAATGATGAAAAATCTGAAAGTGAAATTAAGAAAACACTCCCATTTACCACTGCAACAAAAAGAATAAAATATCTAGGAGTAAACCTACCTAAGGAGACAAAAGACCTGTATGCATAAAATTATAAGACACTGATGAAAGAAATTAAAGATGATACAAATAGATGGAGAGATATACCATGTTCTTGGATTGGAAGAATCAACGTTGTGAAAATGACTCTACTACCCAAAGTAATCTACAGATTCAATGCAATCCCTATCAAACTACCAATGGCATTTTTCACAGAACTAGAACAAAAACTTCACAATTTGTATGGAAACACAAAAGACCCCGAATAGTCAAAGCAATCTTGAGAAAGAAAAATGGAGCTGGAGGAATTAGGCTCCATGACTTCAGACTATACTACAAAGCTACAGTAATCAAGACAGTATGGTACTGGCACAAAACAGAAATATAGATCAATGGAACAGGATAGAAAGCCCAGAGATAAACCCACGCACATATGGTCACCTTATCTTTGATAAAGGAGGCAAGAATATACAGTGGAGAAAAGACAGCCTCTTCAATAAGTGGTGCTGGGAAAACTGGACAGCTACATGTAAAAGAATGAAATTAGAATAATTCCTAACACCAGACACAAAAATAAACTCAAAATGGATTAAAGACCTAAATGTAAGGCTAGACACTATCAAACTCTTAGAGGATAACACTGGCAGTAAATCACAGCAAGATTCTTTTTGACCCACCTCCTAGAGAATGGAAATAAAAACAAAAATAAACAAATGGGACCTAATGAAACTCAAAACCTTTTCCACAGCAAAGGAAACCATAAACAAGATGAGAAGACAACCCTTAGAATGGGAGAAAATATTTGAAAATGAAGCAACTGACAAAGGATTAATCTCCAAAATTTACAAGCAGTTCATGCAGCTCAATATCAAAAAAACAAACAACCCAATCCAAAAATGGGCAGAAGACCTAAATAAACATTTCTCCAAAGAAGATATACAGATTGCCAACAAACACATAAAAGAATGCTCAACATCATTAATCATTTGAGAAATGCAAATCAAAACTACAATGAGATATCATCTCATACTGGTCAGAATGGCCATCATCAAAATATCTACAAACAATAAATGCTGCAGAGGTTGTAGAGAAAAGGGACCCTCTTGCACTGTTGGTGGGAATGTAAATTGATACAGCCACTATGGAGAACAGTATGGAGGTTCCTTAAAAAACTAAAAATAGAACTACCATACGACCCAGCAATCCCACTACTGGGCATATACCCTGAGAAAACCATAATTCAAAAAGAGTCATGTTCCAAAATGTTCATTGCAGTTCTATTTACAATAGCCAGGACACGGAAGCAACCTAAGTGTCCATCAACAGATAAATGGATAAAGAAGATGTGGCACATATATACAATGGAATATTACTCAGCTATAAAAGGAAACAAAATTGAGTTATTTGTAGTGAGGTGGATGGACCTAGAGTCTGTCATAAAGAGTGAAGTAAGTCAGAAAGAGAAAAACAAATACCATATGCTAACACGTATATATGAAATCTAAAAAAAAGAAAAAAAGAAAAAAAAATAATGGTCATGAAGAGTGTAGGGGCAAGATGGGAATAAAGACACAGACCTACTAGAGAATGGACTTGAGGACACGGGGAGGGGGAAGGGTAAGCTGGGACAAAGTGAGAGAGTGGCATGGACATATATACACTACCAAATGTAAAATAGATAGTAGTGGGAAGCAGCCACATAGCACAGGGAGATGAGCTCGGTGCTTTGTGACCACCTAGAGGGGTGGGATAGGGAGGGTGGGAGGGAGTGAGTGAGATGCAAGAGGGAAGAGTTATGGGGACATATGTATATGTATAACTGATTCCTTTTGTTATAAAGCAGAAACTAACACACCACTGTAAAGCAATTATACTCCAATAAAGATGTTTAAAAAAAAAAAGAATGAAAAACCATTACTATTTTCTTATTAAATTTTCTTCTATTTTTTCCCCCAAATTACTATTTACCTGTATGGAAAATAAAAACTTAAGGCAACATTATTACCTCATTGTATCTGAAGTTTACAGATTAAAGTCTTTAAAGTAGATTTACAATGCAACATGAATATTAGCAATACCAATGTGCTGTTCTTTATTATTACTCTCTAATCCTGACCCACCTACCACCCACGGCCCCACCACCAAACCTGTCACGTGACTGTACTAAACCCTTCATTAACCAACATGAACACACAACACCCACATAAAATCCACTGCAGGAGAGATACTTGCACAATAACATATGCTTATAAAATATATACAGCAGTCTAACTTTCAAAATGACCTATTTTTTATATTCTGAAATTTTAAGTGTGAATATTTAAATCATGTAAACTTAGTTTTTATAAAGTCTATATTTCTTAAATATTCTTGTTTTCTTTTTCTGTCTTTTTATTTTCAGACTTATTATACGTTTGAAATTTTTTCTGCATGATTTTTTTTTTTCTGACAAACGTCTGATAGGACAGTTCAGCAGCTTAAGGGGCTCAAAGAAAATCATCCATGTCAAGATTCTGAGATGAGTTAAATAATACTATTTTCTTTATCTCTATAATTCTTTTACCTTTATGTCTCAGTGTTGCCTAATAAAAACATTTCTTCTAATTAGGCCTGTCTCCTGTCATCTATAGAAATTATTTTGATGTCTATCACCATGTCTAATCAAGAAATCTATGCCTCTCCTGAATAACTGCCACATTTTTATATGGTTTGAACACCATTAATCTTAAAACCAATTTTTTACTTTCTTTTGGCTGCTAGGAAGCTTGAAAGCAAATTTGTGACTTGTTTGGCAGCTGTTTAGAATGTTTTGGCATACATTTTACATATAAATTTTAACTTATATTATTTTAACCTTATTTTTTATTAGGTTTATTTATATGTAGCCTATTTCAAAGTACAGTGACCCTTGAACAACTCAGGGGTTAGGAGCATCAAGTCCCCCACCCCCCATGAAGTTGAAAATCCACATACAACTTTACAGTGGGCCCTACAGCCCTCCAGATTGTGGTTCCAAACCCAGTTCCAGTTTTGGATTGTGTAGTACTGTAGTATGTATTAAGTGAAAAAAATCCACATATGAGTATACCTGTGCAGTTCAAACCCATGTTGTTCAAGGCTCTACTATAGTAATTTTTGGAAAATCCTTTGTTTTCAATAAGAGTAGAAAATAAAGCAAGTAAATGCATGGACAGATACAATTTCTATGCCTTGTCTCTGCTGTTCATTTTGCCAGGAAAGACTTTCTTCTTTCTGCCACTTATTCTGTCCAGAGTCAGTTCACATCATATCTCCTCCATGAAACTACCTATAAATTCCTAGATTTCTCTATAAATTCCTGGATATGTGTCTGGGGTTATAACCATACCAAGAATTGGCAAGAATGGAAGCAACTTCCCGCTTTTGTGGCAAAGTGTAGTTCTCCATCTCTGAAACCTGCCACCAAGAAATGTGGATGTGATGAAAATTTGTTCAAGCTTTATCAATAGTTTAAAAGAAGATGGGACTTGTCTGTGATTGCATTAAAGGTCCATAAACGAAGAGGAAAACAAAGCACAGTGACCCGTCAATTCTCTCTGCTTCTCATGCCCTATTTGCAAAGGAACTCATTTTTGAGAAAACAAAAGAATCACTGAGATGGAATGGTTTCAAAAGTTTAATCAACTCTTGAAATGAATCATTCACCAAGTTCTGAAGTCACATGGCAAAGTTGATTGTGTTATTTAATAGGTATTCATGCGCATCTTTTGCATGTTTATATGAATTGCATTAAATTCAGTAGTTGACTTTTCAAAACAGTTCTCTTTTGGGCTCTTTTAGCAGATAAGATTTTACACCTATCCTCTAAGTCACACTCAGTTTTTTAGTACACAATGTACAACTGCATTACATTGATCAGAGGTTTGAAGAGGACAGGTGAATTGCATTTCAATATAAATTATAATGGCATTTATAAGTGTGCCTTCCAAAGTGTTCAACTGTGGAGATGGTTAAACATATCTATCAATAGAGCAACAAAATAGCCCTGTTAAATAAAACTATTTACCTATACTTTTCCTGAAGAGAGTTTAGAAGCTCAAAGGATCAACTGAATCTCAATGCCCTTTTATGTGTTTCCATCCTAATCACATTTTACTTGCAATCTTGTCAGCAGAGATAGCCTCAACCACCAGAGGGCAGACAACAGAAGCAAGAAAAACTATAATCCTGCAGCCTGTGGACCAAAAACCACAGTTACAGAAAGATAGACAAGATGAAAAGGCAGAGGGCTATGTACCAGATGAAGGAACAAGAAAAAACCCCAGAAAAACAACTAAATGAAGTGGAGATAGGCAACCTTCCAGAAAAAGAATTCAGAATAATGATAGTGAAGATGATCCAGGACCTCGGAATAAGAATGGAGGCAAAGATTGAGAAGATGCAAGAAATGATTAACAAAGACCTAGAAGAATTAAAGAACAAACAAACAGAGATGACCAATACAATAACTGAAATGAAAACTACACTAGAAGGAATCAATAGCAGAATAACTGAGGCAGAAGAACGGATAAGTGACCTGGAAGACAGAATGGTGGAATTCACTGCTGCGGAACAGACTAAAGAAAAAAGAATGAAAAGAAATGAAGACAGCCTAAGAGACCTCTGGGACAACATTAAACGCAACAACATTCGCATTATAGGGGTCCCAGAAGGAGAAGAGAGAGAGAAAGGACCAGAGAAAATATTTGAAGAGATTATAGTCGAAAACTTCCCTAACATGGGAAAGGAAATAGCCACCCAAGTCCAGGAAGCGCAGAGAGTCCCATACAGAATAAACCCAAGGAGAAACACGCCGAGACACATAGTAATCAAAGTGGCAAAAATTAAAGACAAAGAAAAATTATTGAAAGCAGCAAGGGAAAAATGACAAATAACATACAAGGGAACTCCCATAAGGTTAACAGCTGATTTCTCAGCAGAAACTCTGCAAGCCAGAAGGGAGTGGCATGATATACTTAAAGTGATGAAAGGGAAGAACCTACAACCAAGATTACTCTACCCGGCAAGGATCTCATTTAGATTTGATGGAGAAATCAAAAGCTTTGCAGACAAGCAAAAGCTAAGAGAATTCAGCACCACCAAACCAGCTCTACAACAAATGCTAAAGGAACTTCTCTAAGTGGGAAACACAAGAGAAGAAAAGGACCTACAAAAACAAACCCAAAACAATTAAGAAAATGGTCATAGGAACATACATATCGATAATTACCTTAAACGTGAATGGATTAAATGCCCCAACCAAAAGACATAGACTGGCTGAATGGATACAAAAACAAGACCCATATATATGCTGTCTACAAGAGACCCACTTTAGACCTAGGGACACATATAGACTGAAAGTGAGGGGATGGAAAAAGATATTCCATGCAAATGGAAATCAAAAGAAAGCTGGAGTAGCTATACTCATTTCAGATAAAATAGACTTTAAAATAAAGAATGTTACAAGAGACAAGGAAGGACACTACATAATGATCCAGGGATCAATCCAAGAAGAAGATATAACAATTATAAATATATATGCACCCAACATAGGAGCACCTCAATACATAAGGCAACTGCTAACAGCTATAAAAGAGGAAATCGACAGTAACACAATAATAGTGGGGGACTTTCACACCTCACTTACACCAATGGACAGATCATCCAAAATGAAAATAAATAAGGAAACAGAAGCTTTAAATGACACAATAGACCAGATAGATTTAATTGATATATATAGGACATTCCATCCAAAAACAGCAGATTACACGTTCTTCTCAAGTGCGCACGGAACATTCTCCAGGATAGATCACATCTTGGGTCACAAATCAAGCCTCAGTAAATTTAAGAAAATTGAAATCATATCAAGCATCTTTTCTGACCACAACGCTATGAGATTAGAAATGAATTACAGGGAAAAAAACATAAAAAGGACAAACACATGGAGGCTAAACAATACGTTACTAAATAACCAAGAGATCACTGAAGAAATCAAAGAGGAAATAAAAAAATACCTAGAGACAAATGACAATGAAAACACGACGACCCAAAACCTATGGGATGCAGCAAAAGCGGTTCTAAGAGGGAAGTTTATAGCTATACAAGCCTACCTCAAGAAACAAGAAAAATCTCAAGTAAACAATCTAACCTTACACCTAAAGAAACTAGAGAAAGAAGAACAAACAAAACCCAAAGTTAGCAGAAGGAAAGAAATCATAAAGATCAGAGCAGAAATAAATGAAATAGAAACAAAGAAAACAATAGCAAAGATCAATAAAACTAAAAGTTGGTTCTTTGAGAAGATAAACAAAATTGATAAGCCATTAGCCAGACTCCTCAAGAAAAAGAGGGAGAGGACTCAAATCAATAAAATCAGAAATGAAAAAGGAGAAGTTACAACAGACACCGCAGAAATACAAAGCATCCTAAGAGACTACTACAAGCAACTTTATGCCAATAAAATGGACAACCTGGAAGAAATGGACAAATTCTTAGAAAGGTATAACCTTCCCAGACTGAATCAGGAAGAAACAGAAAATATGAACAGACCAATCACAAGTAATGAAATTGAAACTGTGATTAAAAATCTTCCAACAAACAAAAGTCCAGGACCAGATGGCTTCACAGGTGAATTCTATCAAACATTTAGAGAAGAGCTAACACCCATCCTTCTCAAACTCTTCCAAAAAATTGCAGAGGAAGGAACACTCCCAAACTCATTCTATGAGGCCACCATCACCCTGATACCAAAACCAGACAAAGACACTACAAAAAAAGAAAATTACAGACCAATATCACTGATGAATATAGATGCAAAAATCCTCAACAAAATACTAGCAAACAGAATCCAGCAACACATTAAAAGGATCATACACCACGATCAAGTGGGATTTATCCCAGGGATGCAAGGATTCTTCAATATACGCAAATCAATCAATGTGATACACCATATTAACAAATTGAAGAATAAAAACCATATGATCATCTCAATAGATGCAGAAAAAGCTTTTGACAAAATTCAACACCCATTTCTGATAAAAACTCTCCAGAAAGTGGGCATAGAGGGAACCTACCTCAACATAATAAAGGCCATATATGACAAACCCACAGCAAACATCATTCTCAATGGTGAAAAACTGAAAGCATTTCCTCTAATATCAGGAACGAGACAAGGATGTCCACTCTCACCACTATTATTCAACATAGTTCTGGAAGTCCTAGCCACGGCAATCAGAGAAGAAAAAGAAATAAAAGGAATACAAATTGGAAAAGAAGAAGTAAAACTGTCACTGTTTGCGGATGACATGATACTATACATAGAGAATCCTAAAACTGCCACCAGAAAACTGCTAGAGCTAATTAATGAATATGGTAAAGTTGCAGGATACAAAATTAATGCACAGAAATCTCTTGCATTCCTATACACTAATGATGAAAAATCTGAAAGAGAAATTATGGAAACACTCCCATTTACCATTGCAACAAAAAGAATAAAATACCTAGGAATAAACCTACCTAGGGAGACAAAAGACCTGTATGCAGAAAACTATAAGACACTGATGAAAGAAATTAAAGATGATACCAACAGATGGAGAGATATACCATGTTCTTGGATTGGAAGAATCAATATTGTGAAAATGACTATACTACCCAAAGCAATCTACAGATTCAATGCAATCCCTATCAAATTACCAATGGCATTTTTTACGGAGCTAGAACAAATCATCTTAAAATTTGTATGGAGACACAAAAGACCCCGAATAGCCAAAGCAGTCTTGAGGGAAAAAAACGGAGCTGGAGGAATCAGACTCCCTGACTTCAGACTATACTACAAAGCTACAGTAATCAAGACAATATGGTACTGGCACAAAAACAGAAACATAGATCAATGGAACAAGATAGAAAGCCCAGAGATTAACCCACGCACCTATGGTCAACTAATCTATGACAAAGGAGGCAAAGATATACAATGGAGAAAAGACAGTCTCTTCAATAAGTGGTGCTGGGAAAACTGGACAGCTACATGTAAAAGAATGAAATTAGAATACTCCCTAACACCATACACAAAAATAAACTCAAAATGGATTAGAGACCTAAATAGAAGACTGGACACTATAAAACTCTTAGAGGAAAACATAGGAAGAACACTCTTTGACATAAATCACAGCAAGATCTTTTTTGATCCACCTCCTAGAGTAATGGAAATAAAAATAAACAAGTGGGACCTAATGAAACTTCAAAGCTTTTGCACAGCAAAGGAAACCATAAACAAGACGAAAAGACAACCCTCAGAATGGGAGAAAATATTTGCAAATGAATCAACGGACAAAGGATTAATCTCCAAAATATATAAACAGCTCATTCAGCTCAATATCAAAGAAACAAACACCCCAATCCAAAAATGGGCAGAAGACCTAAATAGACATTTCTCCAAAGAAGACATACAGACGGCCACGAAGCACATGAAAAGATGCTCAACATCACTAATTATTAGAGAAATGCAAATCAAAACTACAATGAGGTATCACCTCACTCCTGTTAGAATGGGCATCATCAGAAAATCTACAAACAACAAATGCTGGAGAGGGTGTGGAGAAAAGGGAACCCTCTTGCACTGTTGGTGGGAATGTAAATTGATACAGCCACTATGGAGAACAATATGGAGGTTCCTTAAAAAACTAAAAATAGAATTACCATATGACCCAGCAATCCCACTACTGGGCATATACCCAGAGAAAACCGTAATTCAAAAAGACACATGCACCCGAATGTTCATTGCAGCACTATTTACAATAGCCAGGTCATGGAAGCAACCTAAATGCCCATTGACAGACGAATGGATAAAGAAGAAGTGGTACATATATACAATGGAATATTACTCAGCCATAAAAAGGAACGAAATTGAGTCATTTGTTGAGACGTGGATGGATCTAGAGACTGTCATACAGAGTGAAGTAAGTCAGAAAGAGAAAAACAAATATCGTATATTAATGCATGTATGTGGAACCTAGAAAAATGGTACAGATGAGCCAGTTTGCAGGGCAGAAGTTGAGACACAGATGTAGAGAATGGACATATGGACACCAAGGGGGGAAAACTGCGGTGAGGTTGGGATGGTGGTGTGCTGAATTGGGCGATTGGGATTGACATGTATACACTGATGTGTATAAAATTGATGCCTAATAAGAACCTGCAGTATAAAAAAACAAACAAAACAACTAATACTAAACTTTCATTGGGTTATTTATATGGAAATATGTCAATATAAATGTTTCAGACATTACATGAAATTTCTAAAAATCTTATATTTGTATTTGTATGGAAATATGTATGGAAATATGTTAATATAAATGTTTCAGACATTACATGAAATTTCTAAAAATCTTATATTTGTATTTGTATGGAAATATGTATGGAAATATGTTAATATAAATGTTTCAGACATTACATGAAATTTCTAAAAATCTTATATGTTCTGGTATAATGTTGTAAGTAATAATCCTAGTTATTACTTTAAAATGTATATCTCAGAAATAACTAATTTTCTTGTCAACTGCATTATTATGAACTCTCATCAAATCTTTAACCGTGGTCATTTTTAAGTCTTTTGTCATTTACAGACAGTTCTGGGTGTACTCTGATGATTTTGCAAATATGTTCCTATAAAAGGGTTTCATCTTCAAGAAATTCATGGAAAAGACTCTGACAAGTACAGGTTTCTGGTAACTGACTGTACTGCTGAACTGAATGAATAAGCATTTTCAGAACTCTAATGAAAAACTGATGAACTCATAAAAGTGCTAACAAAAGATCAAGATGAAAAAAAAAATGAATTACATGGGACTGAGTGAACTGATGAGGATGAGTATAATTTTTGTGACTTTCTGTCTGAATTTAAAAAAAAAAAAAATCCCACAAGGACTCAGAGGCAAAGAATATACAAATCAATTTTCACTGCAAAGTAAAGGAGCTGTTACAGTGGAGGATTACTGGACTGAATGTCAATATTATGACATAGTATGAGTGTGTTTCATGTTTGGTAATTGCAATCATTGTTGCTTTTGTTGTGGTCATCCATGTACAATGCTTGGTGTCAGTCTATTTATCTCTTATAAAAATAAAATACAGTGTGTGTGTGTGAAAAAAAAAAAAAAAAGAGAAAAAAAAAAAAAAAATCTTGTCAGCAGCTCATTTTTCCCTCACTGATGTATCAAGTGTAACACTCTCCAATAATAAGTACATGCTTGGTTAATAATCCTCCCCCCAAAAAACTGTGATACAAAGAATGTTCGCTTACTGTCCTACTCGATTAGCTAAATTTGTTTAAACTCTTTCCAAAATCTAGAGAATAGGCATACAATGTAATAATTACATGGTGCTTACACATGTATAGTCATCAGATTATTACTGTACCCTTTGTTTCATTTCTTTAAGAAAAAGGAAGCAGATTCAAAGACAGCTCCAACCTTTTAAATATATGGAACACATTTTAATTGCATTATTAATAATAATGTTTAAACAATCAAGTCAGCCTGTAGATGTGTATCCCCTTTTCTTCAAGGTTTTATAGTAACTTGAATCAAAACTTAAAACGTTTCCCTTTAAAACAATTTCAGTGCCATAAAATATCATTTAAATCAAGGGGACTAAACTTTGCCCTTCAGATCGTTTTGAAGTCTAGGAACAAACTCTAAATTTCAGAGTGTTTGAGCATTGGTTTTTCCCCCAACAGCAGATCTTAACTGAGTTCCATGTTATTAAGTGCCTTTACCACATGTTCCATTCAAATACGTTGCTTGCTCTTTTATTTCTGAAAAGGTAAAGATCCTATTTCCATTTAGAAAGACAAGATAAAAAGAGCTTCTCGGCACAGTTATGTTGACTTCCTTAACTATTTCTTATATCTGATTTCAGAGTTCATCTCCTGATCTTGTTTGCCTGCTCCAAGGGTTCTTTGCCTTGTACTTGGGAAAAGTCCCCAGTCCATCTTCTCATGCTCTTTTGCCTACACACGTCGGTCAGACTCACTTGGGATTTCATGCCTTGACATTCTCTGCAATTTTACTTGCTCCGATTATGCTTGATTTTGTCCTTAGATTATAAGACCTTTCCAGCAGAGCTTCTGGAAATTTCAACTCCAAAATGCCCTGTTACCTCAATATCTAAATTTCATTACCAAAGTGCCTCAGGTTTTCAAGTATACCAGCCTCTCACTCAGAGCTGGTGAAAGCTTCCTCCTGGAAAACAAATAGGTTACACAAGACCTCTGTGCACTTCTCTTAATTGAAAATGCTATTAAAGTTCTATTGGGTGGGAAGGAAGATTCACAAACTGGTAAGTCCTCTTTGGGGTTTTAGAAAGCCTTCAAAGCCCTCACAGGCATGGTTTATGATGATGAATGCAGAGATATTTTTCCCATCACAGAAAGTAAACATGCACACCAAACCAGTATAACTGGTTGCGGTATACAGTACTGCTGCCCTTGGGTTGCAACTTAGAAGCACAGACACTAAGGTACGTTCCCACTTGGATTTTTTTTTTTTTTTCTTACACTAGCCAAACAGAGTAAGTATAATTTCTTAAAATAAAATGGCTGTATCATGAGAAACATCTGTTGCATGTGCCTATGGAATTTCAAGCCAATTCCTCCTTGTTGTGATGAAAGATAAGTAAACGTCTCAAAAGCCAAAGTAACTTTTATGGAGTCAAGAGAAAACCCAAGCCTGGATGGAGCAGTCCTATAAAAGCCAGACAGAATACTGGACAATGATTTCCAGGTCATGACTGTAGAAACTAAAAGATGTCAATATGGAAAGCATTTACAAGCCTGATTTCCCTTCTTGAAATAGGAAAGTAAATACCCCTAGAAAATAATGTGCCAAATTCCTCCATCAAATTATAGGCTTTAGGCAGCTAGGGTGGAGACCTGGGTTCTGGCAACTGCTTCTGAGAAACCAAGGGCAATTTTTGTACCTTCAAAGGATCTCTGTTCGCTTCTCTACAAAGTAAAAATTTTGGACTTGAGGCTCTCTTAAGCTCCTCTCTACCTTGAAAATGTTAACATTCTACAGATTTCTTTTCCCTAGACTTGACAGCCAAATTCTCCTTCAGTGGGTTGGTGAAGAGTTCTCCTCTCTGCTGATGGCTACCTAGAACTGGCCTTGCATTTGAAACGGTCTAGCCAACCTTCTGTATTTGGAAACATCTTTTCCACTTGAGTTCTAGTCTTTTGGAGGCTTTAGAATAGGGGTTTCCTAAATCTAGAGAACTAAGAAGAACTAAGGTAAGAAGAAGGGCTTTAATTAGAAGGTGCTGGAAGACGTCCGACCAGTGGATAAGTAGGCAGCCTGAGTGATGAGGTTGTGTTGAGTAGCCCAGGGGAGACCCCACTCAAAGAAACCTCCTCTCAAAAGGTTGTTCTGGCACTGAACTCATCAGATTCCTGTTATTCAAATAATTCTGAGGATAAATTAGTATATCATTCTTTTTCTCATTTTTTTTTTAATTTATTTTTGTCTGTGTTGGGTCTTCGTTTCTGTGCGAGGGCTTTCTCTAGTTGCGGCAAGTGGGGGCCACTCTTCATCGCGGTGCGCGGGCCTCTCACTATTGCGGCCTCTCTAGTTGCGGAGCACAGGCTCCAGACGTGCAGGCTCAGTAGTTGTGGCTCACGGGCCTAGTTGCTCCGCGGCATGTGGGATCTTTCCAGACCAGGGCTCGAACCCGTGTCCCCTGCATTGGCAGGCGGATTCTCAACCACTGCACCACCAGGGAAGCCCAGTATATCATATTCTTTACAAAGAGGCAGGTGGCCTTGGACATGTTTTGACCAAGGAAGAGGAGGAGAGAAAGAAGAGCTCATGGGGCTGAGTTCCTGAGGTAGGAGGGACTCAGCAGATGAGGAACACAGCTGGGTAGTGAGAGATTCTTTCCCTTATTTTTTATTTATTTATTTATTTTAGTTCTGATTAGGGTCTGCCCTGCCTGTTAACGAGAACCCTGGGAGAAGCAGAAAATGCCGGTCCTTCCTGAGAGAGAATATGTAAGGGTCCCTTATGTGCCCAAGGGTAGCCTTTTGAGAACCTTAGTCTAAGGCATTTTCCAGATAACTCCCTGCCAAGAAGGGAGTTGCCACCCTCCTGTCATCCCAGCCATGGCCTTTCACTACTGTCACCAACTGACAATGTGCCACCCAGTGGTACATGTGTTTATAGATATTATGTAAGGAAATTCTGGTTTCTTTCCTCAGCAAATAACCATGCTCAGAAAGCACTTACCCCTATTCCTGATGCCATATGATTTGTACATTTTATTTGTATTTTCAAAAATCAGAAAAAAATTTTTCTAGTATTCTCTCCTACCCAAGATAATTCTATTTTATGAATCCAGAGAATATTATGAACCTTCATGTAAGAAATTTTTACATAATTGTCTGTGGAGTTACTGTATCATTGAGACTGAAAGGGAGAGTTTGCTTCTTATACTTGAAAAGATAATTGAGATCTGTTCACATTAAGCTGAAGATAACCTTGGAAAGATTTCACTCTCATTCAGGAAAAGATAGGTTCCCAATACCACTGGAAACATTAAATGTTGATAGCTTAAGGGCTCCACTAACCAGGGCACAATCAACCAGCTCCCTGGGTATAATAATGGGTCAGAGACCTACAGGATGTAGTGCTAAAATGAATAATTTCTGAACGTCTATGGCTAGCGCTCCAAGTTGTAATTAGAGATGGTCCAATGAATCTAGACAATCTAGATACATGGCCTTAGAAAACCATTATTCAAGGCACAAGATGGAGTTCTAATGAAAATCCTCTGTTTATTATCTACTTATTATCTTCATAGCCAAAACTCTTAAACCTATCACCCATATGTTGAATGTACAAAACATTTGAATATAGTCATTTCTGTTAGAGAACACTCATTTGTAAGCAGAGCTGACAATAATTAGTATTATTTTAGAGAACTTCAGAATCTTTTATAAATGGTGTTAAGTCAAAGGCAAGATTAAACAACATTTCAAAATGTCTTTTTCATTTACTTTGGTAATTTTTAAACTCAAGCTCAGATATAGGACTGGGTATTGCATAGAAAACAGAATACTGTTAGAGCAATTCATAAATAAAGACTCCAGGATATATCCTGATTTGTCTTATAAGATATTAAACAAACTTATCAAAAATCTCTTACCTTCACACATACAAATAAAGGTACAAGTTATCTCCGCACTGCTTTCCTTTATATATAAAAAAAAAAAAATCCAGAAATAATTTCAAACCAAGGTGAAGCACCTTTGTTTCTCATTAATTCTCACTGATTAATAGGCTCACTTAATAATCTTAAGGCAAATATGTCTGGAATGGAAGCATTTCAACACTCCAAGAAGATAGATCTGAACTATTTGTAGACCTACCAAGGATGCATTTCAACTCAGATAAGATCAGAAGAGTACACATTCCTACTGAAAAGTTTTCACAGAGTGCACAAAGGAAAATACCCCAGGATAGAACTGATTTCACAAGTATTCCCCAACTATGAACCGAGGCACATTGTTTTCTAACTCAAACCATGACATTCAAATTATTCATCATAGCTCTTGTTTTAATTTTTATGCATGTTTTTCTGATATATGCTAATTATTAATTCTGTAAATAATTGGAAAAGTCAGTAGATAGGAGGAAGGGAAAGTTACCCTTCCACAGTGGAACATATTACCAGAATCATAACATACATAAAAGGGCCAGAAGAAAAGAAGAAAAAAAAAAAAAAAAAAAAACCAAAACAACAGAAGATCTATACACAATCTAGGACTCTAAAATAAGAAGCAAATATTACCTCTGATCCCGACACAAAGAGGGATGATAAGGGGAGAGGGGAGAGGCCAGGTTACTCCTCAGTTTATTTCAATTTCAAACACAGATGCAGGGGATGAACCCACAAGGCCTAGGATGAGCTATTCAGGGGGCTGCCAAACAGTCATATACATCTGATACAAAATCATTATTATATGAGCAGCTTTAACAACCTAGATGCCTCCCATATACTTTTCCACGGAAAAATACTGCAGAGACAGTTAAGGTATATGTTATAATCACGTACATAATATCATTTTGTCCATAAAACACATACAAATAAATTATTTCATAGAGTTATACTGAATGAGCCCTTTACCTTGTTTTTCTTCAATAGGATGCACTAAATAACTTTTAAAATTAATCTTTAAATTAAAAATGATTTTAATAGCATTTTATGCAGTATTTCAAAAAAATTTTTTTTAGGAAACCTGCAAAAATAGAAATAAAATTCTGGGATTCTTAAGCAAGATAGGTAGAGAAAGAAAGAAAATAAAGGAAAAAAACAGGTATTCTGGAAGATTATTTAACTCTATAAAAATGGGTGATATACTTTTATGGCCAGGCATGTCTATGATCATCTTATTGTTATTCTCAGGTGTGCTGTATTTTACAGATGTACTTACATGTTTGGTTATGTGTACTTAATGGAAAACTGAGCGGTTTGGGGATTTTCTTGTTGGTAGCTTCACAAGAACATAATTAAACAAATAAAAATATCATTATCAAGTAGATTTTTAAAAAATACCTTGCGCAAAATGTCACTTGTAAAGGTGGTAAATAATTCATAAGAGAGGAGACAACTAGAAATCATGGTAACAAATATGCATTCAGCCCATTTTCTTTTTTTTTTTTAAAGGAACTTTCTTCACTCAAAAAAGTGGAAAGTGTAAGAGAACTTGTATTTGTTTCTATCAACAAGCCTAACCATAGAAGCCTAGTCAAGCCAATGTCAACAAAGCCAGTCCCTTCAAAGGACAAAGGTATCTGATGAAGTAAAACGTGTAAAACCAACCGCTCTCCCTAATGATACACTGCCCTCTGAGACTTGTTTTCTACCTTAAAAAAAAATGGTTATATTAATTACAAGGACACTTAGCTGGTAAACCCCAGAGACGGTAAAATTTGATTACAAATTAAAATCCCACAGAGACAAAAATCGATATTCTTCCAATGCTAGGAAAAGTTTAACATGAAAATGCACTGGAAGTAGGTTGTACCATTTCTCCAGCATTACAGTGGGGAGTAAGGCTAAGGCTTTCCCTACTCCACCAAATTGGTGTTTCTGTGTAGGTTGAGTAGTTGAGCAAAACGGAGACTGCTGCTTTTTCAGAAACAACAATCCCCGCCTCTTTTCCCACCTTCAAAGCACACCTCGAAACTCAGCGGGGGTGCGCGCGCGCGCAAGCATATACACACACTTTGTAATCGACACCACTTACACGTCTGATTACTACCATTTCAGAAGCTGTTGGCACTTACCTTGCAAAGCTGTGTTAGGTAAATTTGCTTCATTCTCTCCCATTTTATTATTTCTTTTTAAAGGGGGCCAAGCAGTTTCAGTTGTGTCAGTTACCTGCAAGCTTTGTGACCTTCTGACTTTCTCCTGTAGTAATGTAACAGTATACTACCTGCTTTCTTCTGTGAATAATTACCATCCTGCTTCCTGAGTTACCTGGGCTTGCAGGACCTGTTTTACTGTGAAGTGAGATCACATCCTTTGATCGAACGGACTGCTATTAGTGTGCACTTCACAAAATGTGGCTTTGTTTCAATTTTGATGTTAACTTTTAATTCCCAACTTTCACTTTAGTCCAGAAACGTTTCTACACTTCCCCCCTCCAAATAGTGTTCAACACACCATGGCGCAGAGCCAGAGTTTTGTTTGTTTTTTACTGTTCCCAATCTGCTTCTCTTACAGAAATAAAATAAAATTTAAATTGACTTTTGCAGTGTCCATTAAAAAAAATACAGGGAAATAAGCGACAGCATGGGAATCAGTTTTGTGCAGTGGTGGAAAGACAGGCTTTGGAGTAGCTCTAGTACTAGCCGTGTAACTATGAACGAGGAATATAACTTCTTTGAGACTCAGTTTCCTCAACTGTATGTTGGGGGAAAAATGTAAAATATCAATTTCAGAAGATTATTATAAAGATGCAAAGCAATAATGTACGACTGTGCTAAACATTGTGAATGGTGGATAATTAAACACAAGCAACATTCTTCCTCCTCTCTCCTCCCCTCCTCTTCTTCCTTTTCCTCCTACACCCTCTTCCTTCTCTCCCCACTCCCTCCTCTTGTTCCTCTCCTTCTGAGGGGTGGAAAGAATGTGGAACCAGAGCACTGATGTCACTATGTTCTGACATCAGCTGTTACTTATTAACTGAGAGACCTTAAAAGAAATGATTTTATCCAATCTTAGAGCGCCTCAAGGTCCTCACTGGTTAAAGAAGGATACTGATATTTACATTGCCTTTTAAATAGAAACATAGTGATATTAAGTTAAACTGCCTCAAACAAAAAAAAACATCCCTAGCAAAGATGAGCAACACTTAGAAATGTATCTTTATTCATGTACAAGAGAGGAAGTAGATGACAAAAATAAGTCAATTTATTTAAGCTCTGTCTCACATAAGACATCTAGAATAAAAAACAATCTCTACTCCCTTCCTCTAGAATTCCTTAACTTTTAGCTTTGGTCACACTAGTTTAAAAAAAAAAATCTGAGGTTCAAACATCTCCTACTTTAATAGTTCTTTAATTTTCAATTTAAAAGCAATCTATATACCATGTTTGCTAGATTATTAATGAAAAAATGATTATGTAAGTTATGTAAACAAAAGAAATGGCAAACAAGTAGAATAGTTATTCTCAAAAGTATCAGAATAAAAACAAACATCACACACACAAATCCTCATGACAGTTAATTTACAGTTCTTTCTTTTGTTAACCTCTCTAGGTCTCAGTTTCTTCATCTGTAAAATGAGCTGACCATTTATTAATTAAGGCCCATTTTATCTTCATAATGTCATAAACCTCTGATTTAAAATCCAGGTTTTGGTTTGTTCCGGATTAAAGCAGTCTTTGCCTAGCACAATTGCATAATGTAATATATATAGCAAGCTCATACTTTACCGGAAGTAAACTGAAATTGAATATTTGCCAATAAAACACTATAATCATCACATTCTGACTTCCCCATAAAAGGAGAAACACACATATCAATTCTCACTCCTTATGACAAACTTGGAAATGCATTTACATACCTGCCCCAGGCACCTAAAATTAGTCAATAACAGGTATAAATCACCGATTATCTACCAGCTGAATTATGGCATGTGGGAAGTTATTACGAAAGTAGAATAGAGAAGTCCTATTTTTGAGCAGAGGTAAAACAAACAGAAACCTCCAAAGTTTTTGTAGCTGCACAGAAAGTAACATAAATATACATACTGAAACAGTTTCAATACTAATAAAGGGCCCTGAACACACACTTTCTCTCTCTCTCTCTTTCTCTCTCTCTCTCTCTGTAGCTCTCGCTCTCTCGATCTCTCGCTCTCGATCTCTCGTTCTCCCTCTCTCCTGGGCCATGGCTCCCTGGAAAACTTCTGCCTTCATCATGTCCCCTTTGCCTGACTACTTCACATGCAGGAATTCTTCAATCCAATCTTGGTTGAAGTCTCTTCTATGTGCTTCCAGGTGTCCCTTAACAACTCAAGAACTTTTCATTCAGCCACGACTCTTATCACCTTGTATTATATGTACAGATTAATTATTTCTGTCCTTAAAAGGCGTATGTCAGAGAGCCTTTTTGTGTCCATCACTACATCCCTAGCACCTTAGCACAGTTTCAACCACATACTATGCCTTCAACAAATATTGTAAAGATGAATAAATTACCATCATCAAAAAGGGTGAATTAAAGGATCTCAAAGAAAAGAACATTGATTAGCAAAGAATATGATGGAAGATATTCGAGGAGGGAAAAATGACAAATTAAATTTCAAAAATGAAAAGAGATGGGAGGGGGAAGTAGGTAGGTTTATCTGCAAGAGCAAGTAACTAGGGACTTCCCTGGTGGCACAGTGGTTAAGAATCTGTCTGCCAGTGCAGGGGACATGGGTTCGAGCCCTGGTCCAGGAAGATCCCACATGCCGCAGAGCAACTAAGCCAGTGCGCCACAACTACTGAGCCTGCACTCTAGAGCCTGCACTCTAGAGCCCGCGAGCCACAACTACTGAGCCCCTGCATGCCACAACTACTGAAGCCCGTGTGCCTAGAGCCCATGCTCCGCAACAAAGACAAGCCACTGCTGAGAAGCCCACGCACCGCAAGGAAGAGTAGCCCCCACTCCCCGCAACTAGAGAAAGCCCACGTGCAGCAACGAAGACCCAACGCAGCCAAACATAAATAAATAAATAAATAAACAAATAAATAAATGTATAAATAAATAATAATACTTTTAAAAAAGAGCAAATAACTAAGAGCCAGAAGGATAAAAGAGATGACGACACTCATTAGAATTTCCAAAAAGAAAAAAAAAAATCAAAGTTAAAAGAAGTAAATGAAAGAGAAAAAAAAGAATGTATGCATTAGTTTAACACACACACACAGGCACCAAAAACAAAAGGCATGAGTGGCATTAGGCAGAATAGCTTCACTGAATGGTGAAAAAGAAACTAATATAATTATTAAGAAAAAATTCAAAATCTTTGAAAGAACGCCTCTAAGAGTGAATGTGTCCTTTATACGCATTTTGAGACTTTGCTGTAAAAATTACTGTGCACATTTTTTAAACAACTTAGGTGACATAATAAAAAACAAGACTTCCAGCCACATCACCTATTTGTATTTCCAACATTGTATTTCTAAAGCACTCCAAGGAGAGAGTGGGCAAAAGAGAGTGTTATAAATGCTATCCTTTATCACTCATTTTAAGGGTTCTACCTAGAACTACAAACAAGGAAGAAACCAACGTTACAGTTTAAATTTGTTGTGGGTAGTTAGTTATTTTTTTTTTTTTAATTTATTTATTTATTTCTCTATGGCTGTGTTGGGTCTTCGTTTCTGTGCGAGGGCTTTCTCCAGCCGCGGCAAGCGGGGGCCACTCTTCATCGCGGTGCGCGGGCCTGTCACTATCGCGTCCTCTCTTGTTGCGGAGCACAGGCTCCAGACGCGCAGGCTCAGCAATCGTGGCTCATGGGCCCAGTCGCTCCGCGGCATGTGGGACCCTCCCAGACCAGGGCTCGAACCCGTGTGCCCTGCATTGGCAGGCAGATTCTCAACCACTGCGCCACCAGGGAAGCCCGGTAGTTAGTTATTGAAGTGATTATTTAGTTCTGATTTTCAAGGGAAAATATATGTGAAGATTTGAAAAAAATTATGAATTACTCAAAGTTATAAATGTTGGCATGTATACTATGGAACATGGGACACTGGGTATGTAAAATGTCACAATACATGCAATAATTACAGAAACATGGTACTCATTTTCGCAGTAAAATGTATAACACAAGTCAAACAGCAACTTGGTCAAAAGCATAGATATCCATGGAGAGAAAAGGCTAGAGAGAAAAGGATTAGAACCTCTCAAAACTGCAATCCTGCAAACCATCATTGGAAGGAAATTCCAGGCTCAGCAACCAGGATGGATCTTTGAGATTACAGTTCCAAGAATTAGGTAGATGTGCTTGCAGGGTATAAGAATATTTTGAGCTAAAAGCAATTGAGAATGAGCAGACTCAAGAAAAGCTCTTTACTTCCCCTTACTATCTAAAAACAGAGTATCCTACATTTATACAGGAAACTTTTGTTTGTAAAAGTGTCTCCCTACCAGGAAGAGAACTGCTCCTGGAGACAACTCTTACCACCTGAGAAACTCATCTGTGTAAAATACAGCCCTTATTTATCACACATTGTTGGTTGGTTGCAGCCAAGAATTCCTAGGGTGATTCCCGCTCCTCATAGCTGCTAAATACTTTTGAGTCCTAGAAAAGAGAGAGCTAGGTAAGCAGGGGTGGGGTGGTGGTGGGGTGGAGGGAAGAGCACATACTATACAAGAACAATGGGTAAAAATAAAGATTTTCTCATGCTTGGGAGTGCTGGTCCAACATATTTCCCCCCCTCTCTTCCGGATCTGGGTATTACCATCCACCCAGTTGCCCTGGACAGAAACTTAGGATTTATCCTTGCTTGTAACCTCCCCCATTCCCCAAAGAGTCACTAAGTCTGATCAATGCCATTGAAATCCACCTCCTTAACTTTCCATTTCCTGTAGGCGAGGCCATTATCATGTCTTGCCAAGACAGTAACTCCCTAAAAATGAATTCTTCCTTTCCTCTAATCCATCCTTTCTATATCTGCCAGAGTGATTTTCCTAAAACATAGTCATGCTATTTCCATGTTCACAGCAGCACCATCAATAATGTCACTCCTTTATCACCACAATTTTTCATCCTTCTGACTCCTAACCCTCCATTAACAACCAGTTCATTTAACTCAGGCTTCTCTGACATCCCCAAGCACACTTGATACTGTAATTCTAAACAGTTGAATACGTAATATGCACATATTTACTTCCCTATACATGTGAATATAAAAGAAAAAGTTGGTCAAGAAAATTAAGGCCTACTCAGTGCTTTGTATAGGATTGACTGGTGGGCAAAAGAATCCTTTAAATACTACTATAACTAAACATTTAATTCTCTATACTTTTATTTCATAAGATTGCATACAGAATCTTAAGAGAATTAATATTGATGGAGAACCAAGAAAGTAAGTATTTCCTTCAGTAGTAAGAAGCATCCATTAACAAGGAAACAAGATAAGTTGTAATTAATAGCAAGGAGAGTATTGTCATTTTAATGATCTTTCCACTACAGTTTTATTAAACAAAGAAACCAAGGAACTATATAAATTTTATGCTAACACACATATGTACACACAACAGAGTTGCTTAACAGTTACTGATGGTTTGTAGGTTGCCTCACATAATTAAGACACTCATATAAAAAAAAACAGACATATGAAGGTGCCAGGTGGAAAGTAAGGCAGGACTGATATTACAGATCATTCTAATTTACTGCTGGGAACAGCGCTATTTCAGATTGTGGAAGAGCTGTGTAACACAACACTAAATACAAGCTTGTAATCATAGTGTATCGATGTAATGATTTATGCACTCTTTATGAGGATCCCATGAAATCTTGGCTTTAAATGCCAGAGTTTTAAAGGGATATACTCTTGTTAGCAATCTCAGCCTCATCCACGTGAGTCTACTTACAGTAAGAAGACTAGCTGTGATAGCCATCTAAGTACCATCTGAAAAAGGGAAAATAGTTTAAGAAAAGTTTAACTGTATATTTAATACTACTATCATGGAACAACAAAATGAAGGGTATACACACGCATGCACGTGCACACACACATACACACACACTTGACTATTGTAATCTAATAATCAATTGTTCCACAAACTCTGGCAAAACTCCCTCAAGAGGAACCCAAAGAAGAGCATTAAAGCAAAGGAATATGCATGCTAACTGCCTGATATAGCATAGAATGGTGAACTTATCAATTTGAGAATTTTAGGGCATGTTAAAAATCTACATAAAGCTAGAAAAAAAACATCTATAGCTAAAACCCCAGAACACTATGGTTTAATAGAAACACCAAGGTGACAAAATGATTTATCTCTGTCATCTTTTAAAAATGCAATGAAAATGCTTAAATGGTATCATTAGCTTGGAGATAATTTTATTTCCTCAAAACACCCTGAAATGACCAATCCTGAAAACGGAAGTTTCATCTCCATGACAAAGACTGATCTAAAACAGCTCTGATAATATGAAAAAGTGGAGCACATTCATGCTGAGAGGTAAAATAGCTTCCAGTCTTTAGCTTCTTCACTATAGCCTCAAAAAAAAAAAAAAAAAAAAAAGACAGCAATTAATGCCAACTGTGCTACAGGAATTTGGCAAATACTCACTAAATGGAAAAAACATTTAGCAGCTATTCAGGGGGTAGCAGCTTCCTCTTCTAGGGTGAAGCTGAGGTAAAAGGTGAGGTTTCTCAAGTCTTTACAAACATTCCATTCCTTTCGCTTAATATCTTAAAATATCAATAATAGATGAACATGTCCAAAATAAACACAGTAACTGTAACACTTATTAAAATTAACACTATGCCATGGTTTCAATTCATGAAGTATCAACAAAAGTAGTAGTCAACAATAACAAATTAATTATGGGGGAATCAAAGAAAAATTAGTTTATCTCTTTTCTTTTTTCCTATTCTTTCCTTTCTTCTTTTTATTTATTTATTTATTATTATTTTTTTAATAAAGTCAAGTGGCATAACAAGCTTTCCTAGAAAAATGATTCCAGGAGAACTACTTTTGTTCAACATCATAATGGGCCACTACTTTCTACAGAGAATGTTTTCTTTCTGAAAGCTTCTCTTCTACTTTCCCGCTGACTACCTACCAGCTAGCACTGTTAGAGAAAAGGAGGAGATGAAGGATTAAAGCCTCTAACCTTCCCCCAGCAGCTAGTACTTAAAATAGACTCTCTCTAAAGTGAATGGCTGCTGTCTTTCCTATGGTGACCAGATTTACAAAATGAGAAAAAAAAAAAAAAAAGAGAGGACAAATGAAGAGAGATAAACATAGATTCTCTAGACAGATTTTTTTTTTTTCAGAATAATAGGCCGAATGGGAAGAAATCTATAAAGGAAAAAAAAGTCCCAGGATGACACTGGAAAATGTGGTATCTGATCACCTTGGGCAATGAGGGACTCACAACATGTGAGCAATTTTAAGCATGAATAAACATAGAGACAGGCCCGCCATGGCTAAAGTTAGATTTAAATACTTATTTCATCATGGCCCTCACACCTGTTCTAAAACCTTTAGTCTTCCTTTACCCTGTCAATTAATTTTTATTTCCTTAGTATCTTTAAAAATATGCAGGGCAAACATGGCCTTGTCTTCCAACTCTCAAGGCACACATCTAGAGCATTTTTTAGTTGCTGTTTTTAGACCTGCCAGATTTATAAGCATTTAGTAAACACTTAATGACTGGTTAATTGAAAACATAACACAAGTATATTTCATCTTTCTCCAAAAACTTTAAAATAGAATTAATAAAGAGCATAAGGGAGATGATTAATTCACAATGTTTCTAGTACTCCTGCTTCCCTCTGAAGAGGCCAGAATATGCCACTCCCAAATATGCCACTTTGGCATACTGATTGTTTTGAGCTGAAGGCAATCAGGTCTCTGCCTTCCCCCCTTTCTGTTTAAAAGCGGGACATAAGTGTCCATTTGTAACGGTGTCCCCCTCTCCCTTACCAGGAAGAGAACTACTCTGGAGACAGCTCTTAGCACCAGAGCAGACTCTTATCTGCATGATAAACCTGCTAAATAACCATTATTTTACAATACAATTCCTCCCCTCATCTTCCTGTAACTTACCTCCCTCCCCCAGTAGTTTTAAATCCTTTCTCCTTTGCCTAGCCTAAGATGATATATGACTCAAATTCTGACTCCTAGAATCACATGCCTTTGCAAGCTCCCTGTACAAACGTGTGTACTTATGCATGTAATTATTTTTTTCTCTCTTGTTATTCTGTCAGTTTAATTTGCAGGGCCCTCAGCCACTGAACCTAGGGGAGTAAAGAAAAAAAGTTTTCTCTTCCTCCCCTATACCTCTTTCATAAAGTGTCCTGTACATTACCAGATTTCCACTTTGAGAGAGCTATTAATTTCTTTAGTTTTCCTAAAACCTAAGAAACTCATTATTTACTTGAGATTGATGACAAATCAAAACTTGTAATATTTAAAAATTCACAATGTTTTGAAAAACTGAATTTGAGATTGAATTCCTCCTATTAGTGAGACAGGAGGGAAGGGCACAACCTTTAAAAGAATGACATAGCCATTGAGGATATGACATAAGCTGGTTAGAACCAGTGAGGCCCAAGATGGCAGAAGATTCAAACTCCCAGTAGACCTTGAGCCTCATTATGAGCTCGCTGTAACACATTAGCATATGCTAAGTGACATGCTCACAGGCGCCATGACAGTTCCGAGGCTGACCATAAAAGGCCAAAAAGTGGGCTGTGGCCCAATTCCTGGAAATCCCCGCCCCTTCCCCAAAAAAGTTGGAATAATCCTCCTACTCATTAGCCTATGAAATTACCCAGCCGATAAAAACTAACTACCTCCACAGCCCCGGGCCACTCTCACCTTCTGAGATGGACTGCATTCTGCCTATGGAATGTGTATCTCTCTCAATAAACCTGCTTTCACCTTACTATGGCTCGTCCTTGAATTCTTTCCCACACAAAGCCAAGAAATCTTACTTGGTGGCCCATCCCAGGAACTCGCCCAAGACCTGTGACATGACCATCCTCTCACACCCCATTTTCCTGCAACATTAGCACCTAATAAAATAAAAGTTAAATGGTGAAAACAAAGATGAAAATGTAAAATATATCAAGAAACTTGGAAGGCAACTTATATTGAAGCTAAATTTAAAGAGAACATTCTACTTTCTAATTTAAAGGTTATTTTATGACATCACAAATTCTGAACTCATCTGTCCTCAGAAACTTTTGTTTGTCTGGCAACTTGTTTCTTAAAAAATAGTATCTGAATGATTTTAGGTGAGTTATTCACTTTCCAATGGGTCTAGTTCTCTCTGTACAGTCCTGTTTGTTTTATGTTACTTGCCTACCCACTGAAGCATTTGCCTGTGTAACCACTGGCTTTTTAATAACCAAGTCATTTGAGCTTTCTTCCTATTTTCAGTTTCCAAATATTACAATGTAAATATATAAAATTATATAAATATGATAGTTCATCCTGACCACCAATTAGCATATTAGACACGCTTTATTTGAATTTCAAATTGTTAATGCACTAAAGATGATTCCAGGGACTTCCCTGGTGGTCCAGTGGTAAAGAATCCGCATTCCAATGCAGGGGACATGGGCTGGATCCATGGTCAGGGAACTAAGATCCCACATGCTGCAGGGCAACCAAGCCCACATGTCACAACTACTGAGCTTGCGTGTCTCAACGAGAGAGCCTGCATGCCGCAAACTACAGAGCCCACGCACCCTGGAGCCCACAAGCTGCAGCTAGAGAGAAGCCAGTGCACCACAACAAACAGCCCGTGCCTCAGAGAAAAAAAAAAATGATTCCATTAAGTGGCGAACCTCAACAGTAAATTCAGAAATCTTCTGATATAAAGAGAAACTTGCCTTTAGTAATGTAACAAAAACATTTTTTTAATGTTTACCGTACATTCTTTCACTGTTGATGGCAATAAAAATTGGTATAATTTTGTTAATCTATTGAGGTAAAATTTACATGCAACAAAATGCATCCCCTTTAAGTGCATTGTTAGATAAATTTTGATAAAGGTATTGAAGGGTACCAGAATATGCCACCCCAAAATATTCCTCTTTAGCATATGGATTATTTTTAGCTAAAGGCCATTGAGAATCAGCAGAGTAAAAGCTCTAAAAACAGGGCACAAGTTTTCCTTTTGTAAAGGAAATTTACATTTATAAGGAAATTTTCCATTTGCAAAATGTGTCTCCCTCTCCCATACAGAGGAAGAGGAGAATTCTTAGCAACTCTTACTAAAGGAGAAGGCAGGAATTTAAATCTGCATAACAAACATCATGAGACAACCCTTGTTTAACATACTTTTCCTTGTCACCTTCCCATAACCTTCTTTCCCCACCCAGAAGCCCAAACCTCTTTTCCTTTGTGTAGCCTAAGGTGGTATACAAGCCGAAGTTCTAACCACCCCTTTGGGTTACTCATCAATGGGTCCTTCCATGCATATATGCGTGATGTACATGTTAATAAATTTTTTGTTTGTTTTTCTCCTGTTAACTTACCTTTTGCCAGTCTAATTTATAGGGCCCCAGACAGAGAACCTAATATGTGTAGAGGAAAAATATTTTTTTCCTCCCCAACCAAATTCACCCTTGCAACTACCACAACGTTTAACATACAGAACATTTCCATCATCCTAAGAAGTTCTTTTATATCCTTTTATACTTAATTCCTCCCTCCACCACACCTCTGGCTCTAGTCAATGGGTATTAAATTTTGGCAAATGTTTTCTCCTTGTCTATTGAGATGATTGGATGGCTTTTTATCATTTATTCTCTAAATATATAAATTACATTGATTTTCAAATGTTAAAACAAACTTACATTTGTGGAATAACCCCTATTTGTCAGGATGTATTATCTTTGTATGTATTACTAGATACAGTTTGGTATTTTGCTATGGATATTTGTGTCTACATTTATTTTTTTCTCTTCTCGTAAAGCATGTTATACTTTAGTATTAGTGTAACCAAGGAGGACCTTACGGGGCTTTCCCAGGACAGACCCCTCCCCCACATCCTCTGCTTTAGCTCCTCTCCAGAGTACCTAGATAACAGTATCTGATGCACATTTTCCGAGTTGCTTTATAGTTGCTAAAACCCTCACCAAATGGAAGATGCTAACTACTTGATGGCCAAAGCATGTAGCCCCCAGGCCTACTGGAGCCTGAGGATTGATAATGTTAAACCACGTGACACCACCCTGTTACCTCACCATCAACTAATCAGAGAATTGTGAATGAGCTGATCACATACCCTGTGACTCCCCTCCCTCAACTGGTCCTTAAAAATGCTTTCCTGAAACCCATAGGAGAGTTTGAGTGTTTTGAGCACTAGCTGCCCAGGACTCCTTGCTTGGCACCCTTGCAATAAATGTTACTTCACCACGACCCAGTGTCAGTACATTGGCTTTACTGCTCATGAGAGAGTGGACCCAAGTTTGGTTCGGTAACATTAGGGTAATAATGGCCTCATAATATTGGTGGGCATGTTTTCCTTCTTCCCTTATTTTTTGAGAAGACTTAGTTAGGACTGGTATTATTTTTCTTAAATGTTTGATAAAATTTGCCAGTGAAGCAAGCTGGGCCTGGAATTTCCTTTGTGGAATAGTTTTAAACTATAAATTAATTTTCCTTAACTGTAATAGGGCTATTAAGATTTTCTTTCTCTTCTTGAGTCATTTTTGATAATAAGTGTCCTTCAAAGAATTTGTCCATTTCATCTAAGTTGTTGAATGAATTGACATAAGGTTGTTCATAACATTCACTTATCTTTTTACTGTCTATAGGATCTGTGGTGATATGCCCTCATTCATTTCTGATAATAGCAATTTGTACCTTCCTTTTTGTGTTGATCAGACTAGTTACAGCTTTATCATCTTTTTTTTTTTAAAAAAAATAGTTATTTTTACATTGTTTTTCTCTATTTTTTGACAGTTTTCTATTCTGTTGAATTCTATTCATATCTTTATTATTTACTCCTTGTAGTTACTTTGGATTTTAGAAGTCTACAACATTGATTTTAGCTGCCTTTTATTTTTTTCTGATAAAGCATTAAAGCCATAAATTTCCTTCTAACCTCTGATTTACCTGCATCTCACAAATTATGACAAGTTTGTATGTTCAATATAGTTTAGTTTAAGATATTTTCTAATTTCACTTGTAAGTTATTCTTTGACCCAGGCTTATTTAGAAGTATACTAAGTTCCAAAAAGTTGGAGATTTTCCAGATATCTTTCTGTTATTGATTTCTGTTTAATTCTGTTGATGTCAAAGAATATACTCTGCAATTTCAATTTTTAAACTTTATTGAGACCTGTTTTATGGTCCTGCACAAGGTCTGTGTTGGTGAATGTTCTATGTGCATTGAAAAAGAACATGTAATTTGATTCTTGATTGCAGTATTGTAAATATTTTGTCTATTTTTAGTATCAGTTACTGAGAGAGAGGTCTTAGTATCTTCAAATATAATTGTGGATTATTTTTCTCTTTTTAGTTCTACAAGTTTTATTTTATGTATTTTGAAGCTTTATTATTAGTTGAAAACACATTTAGGATTTTTATGCCCTTTGTTATTATAAAATGGCCCTCTTTTTACTTTGAAAATTTCTTGTTCTAAATTCTACTTTATCTGATATTAATTTAGTGTTTTCATAATATGTCATTTTCCATTTTTTTTACGTAATATGTTTTTATCTTTAAAGTGAATCTCTCTCAAGTAGTATAAAATGGGACTGCTTTCTTTTTCTTTCAATCCAGATTAATAGTCTTTTCCTTCTAATTGTAGTATTAGGCTACATGAATGTAATTATCAACATAGTTGGAGTTAATTCTACCATTTTGCTATTTGTTTTCAATTTGTTTGTTGCATTTGTCTTTTTTTCTTCTTTTTCTTCCTGCTTTTCGATTGAGTCTGTATGTCTTAGTATTCAAATTCAGCTGTACTATTTGCTTATTAGCCATTTTTTTCCATCTCTCAGTTTCTTGATTTTGCTCTCTCCTCTCTGATTCTCTTGTGGCTTAAGGTTTTACAATATTCAACTTAAAATTATCACAAGCTACCTTCAAATAATATATAATTTCACATATAAGAAACTGATACCAGCATACTACCATTTCCCCCTCCTGTCCTTTGTGATATGATACTATACATTTATCACTACATGTTATAACCCCCTCCCAAACACTGTTATTATCTTTGCTTTAAATAGTCAATTATTTTTGTCACTTTTAAATATATAAACTATATTAAAAGTGAGAAAAATATTTTTTTATATTTACCTACATATTTACCATTTTTGTGCTCTTTGTGTAGATCCAAGTTTCATTTTCTTACTGACCAAAAAGTGCCCTTGAACATTTCTTATAATTCCTGTACGCTGGCAATGAGTTTACACAGTTTTTGTTTGTGTGAGAAAGTCTTTACTTAGCTTTCATTCTCAAAAGATATTTTTCCTATACATTGGATTTCTAGGTTGATATGTTTCTTTTTCTTTCAGCATCTTAAATGTTTTTCCCTTGCTATCTGGCTTAGATAGTTTGTGACAAGAAATCTATGGTTTTTCTTATCCTTTCTCTTCTGTATACCATGTGTCTTTTGTGTCTTGTTGTTTTTTTTTAAATTTATTTATTTATTTTTGGCTGCGTTGGGTCTTCATTGCTGCGCACAGGCTTTTCTCTAGTTGCAGTGGGCGGGGGCTACTCTTTGTTGAGGTGCGTGGGCTTCTCACTGTGGTGGTTTCTCTTGTTGCAGAGCACGGGCCCTAGGCGCATGGGCTCAGTAGTTGTGGCTCATGGGCTCTAGAGCACAGGCTCAGTAGTCGTGGCACACGGGCTTAGTTGCTCCGTGGCATGTGGGATCTTCCGGACCAGGGATTGATCCCGTGTCCCCTGCACTGGCAGGCAGATTCTTAACCACTGCGCCACCAGGGAAGTGCCCTGTCTTGTTGTTTTTATTTATTTTCTTTGTCACTCACTCTTTTGTTTGTTTTATTTAATTTTTATGTGACTTGGTGTGATTTCTCTTTGTGTTTATCATGCTTGGAGATTCTTGAGTTTCTTGTTTTTCAGTTTATAATATTCTCCAAATTCTAAAAAAATTCTGCCATTAATTGCTATCTTCAAATATTTGTCTCTCCTTTCTTCATTCTTCTTTCATCTGGTACTCTATACATATGTTATAAATAAACACATAGATTAGATATAGATACAGATATACAGGTATAGATATAGATATTCAGCAAGTCACTGAAGCTCTGTTAAATTTTTTCAGTACTTTTTCTTTTGTATTTATGTTTAAATAGTTTCTCTTGCTATAACTTTCAGTTGACTAATGGTTTCTTCTGCAGAGTCTATTCTGCTGTAAATCCTGTACAGTGAAATTTTCATTTATAATATTTTGTTTTTTATTTCTAGAAGTTCTATTTGGAACTTCTAACATTTTTAACATTCTAACATTTTTATATCTTCCATTTTTTCCTCATTAGGTTCATGTTTGTCTTTACATCATTGTGCATATATAAATATATAATAGTAGCTTTAAAGTTATCTCCTAATTTTATCATTTTGGGTCTATTTCTATTCATTAATTTTCTCTTGATTCTGAGTCTCAATTTTCTATTTCTTTGCATGTCTATTAATTTTTGATTGGATGTAGAAGATTTTGACTCTGTGACTTGGACATTGTTGTACTCCTTTAAAGATGTTGGACTTTGGGTGGGCTGTTATTTGTATATCAGCCTGATCATTTTGAGAATGTTCTGTAGTTTTTGAAGGCAGCCCTAGAGAAACCTTTACTCTACAACTACTTTAGCCACACCACTAAGGTGTGTGATACTTTTGTAGCTCAGCTGGATGTGCAGTCAATGGGTCTCTCCACTCTTGGTGGGAACATGAGTGATTCCTAGCCCTGTGTGAACTCTGGAAATTGTTCAATTTAGAGCGCTCTGGTAATTGTACTTTCCCAACAGCTGTTCTCTGCACAACATCATGGAATTTCATCCTTTGCACTGATTGTTACTCTGTTAAAGACTTCAAATTATTCCTTTGCAGATGTCTGGAGCTCTTTCTTTGTTTAGCTCTCTTATCTCCAATATTGTCTCAACATATACTGGTGGCTCATTTCTTCCAAAGTTTAATCTCTATCTTTTCAACTCAGGATATATTTGGGCCCTTCCTCCTTTCATCATATTCTGGAAATTGCTTCTGGGTAGAAATCTAAGGCAGTTATAAGGCTCACCTTACTTGATTCCTTTTTCTCAGGGATCACAATTCTGAGCTCCCTATTGTCCAATATCTGAAAACAACTGTTTTATATACTTCATCCAATTGACTCGTTTTATGTCAGAAGGCAAGTCAAATAGAATTTCCTTCATAGGCAGAGCAGAAATGGTGCAAGCTTTCTGAACAGCAATTGGCAAAATATAACTAAAGTATTAAATAAAAGTCATACAATTTGAAATTTCATTCCTAGGAAATTTTCCAAGATGATAATCAGAAAAGTGTGCAAATTAGTTTACATAACAATATTTATCAGCGTTGTTTATAATATAAAAATATAAGCAATTAAATGCTAACAATAGGAGATTTTTAAAAATAAAATACGTTGTAAAATAGTATAGTAGAATAATCTGCAACTGTTAATGCAGAACTATTCATTGACTTACAGAATGTTTAACACATTGTTGTGGTATATTTTTATCAAGATATATGATACATGCTAAACATATTAAAATAACTATTGCTACATTACAGAATTATTGGTTATCATCTAATTTCTTCCTTGCATCCTTCTTGACTTTTGATTTTAAAACAAATTATGTATTACTTAAATAATCAAAGAAAGAAAGCATTTATTTACTATTTTAAGAGAAAAAAGCCTTATTTATAATTCTTGACTGTTCTTTATATTAAATTAGCAAGATAAAAGACAAGAGATTCTAAACTGTGCTTTCAAAAACTTCCAAAGAGATCCATACAGTTTATCTATAATTTATGTCTCTGATGTTACTAAATGGAATCTGAGCTTGTTAGTGTTGGCAAATAGCTAACTTAAAGAAACATATTTATATGTGCATAAATAGGTATTTAATAAGTATTTGGTAAATTTAATTAATAAGGAAGGAAATTTTTGTAAACTTGAATAAGAATTCCTAAAATGGACCTAGGACGAAAAACTGTCATATAAGTTAAAAGCTATAAAACTTGGATGTTCTGTTGGGCAGGAGGGTGGCTATAAATGTCACTCAGCAGATATTTCACAGCTTGTTTCTTATAAACCCATACTTTTACAAAGAATAATGCAAGTGTCTTAGACACCACGTTGATTTGGGGGATTTTAGTTAGAAAAGGGAAACAGCAGGACAATTCTGGTTGAGCTATGGAAGAAAGCAGACAACAAGAAGCCACCTAAGGAAAAACTGTCACTCTCTAGAGACCTAGCAAAATTTTAAAAAATGAGCTTAACATTTCCTGTTCTTTAGAAAAAAAATAAAAAATATCTTCTTAGAATCATTAACAATATATCATCAACAAAAATATAGACAGAAAAAACAGAATTTAAATAACAAATGATTCTGTTCTCAGAAGTATACTGTATTCACTTTTAAATGTATATGCTAGAGAGAAAGAGAGGGAAGGGAGAGTTATATGGGTAGATTGCTACAGATATGATATAGATGTATAGAGAGATAGAGATACACATACAGTCACAGGTGTAGGCAGGAATAGAGATATAAATTCTAGTAATGCACAAAACATTTTGAAATATGCTTTTTTTTGCTTAAAATTACACAGTGGCTATCATTCTATTGACATCTTTCAGATGGAATACATCTTTTTAGTCAGAAAAATGTGGATTTAGGTCCTAGCCACTACTTATTCCCCACGTGACCCTGAGCAAATTAATCTACTTCTCTGCACCTTAGTATTTTCTTCATTAAAATGGAGAAAATAACTGAACCTCCACATGGGGCTGAGATGATAGTTCCATGTTATAATGCAGGGCCTTGATCTTAAAAGGCTCTCAACAAACTTTGACTATAATAATGATTATTGGTTTTGTTTTATTGTTATTATAAGATTTACAGACTACTGTGATACAGTTTTTGGAAGGTTTTCCCAAGTCAAAATGATCTTCCCTTATCTATTCCCCAAATCTACAGGAGTGGAGCATTTTGTTCTGTATAATACAGCTCACTCCACAGGTTACAGTTGATTGGACCAGTATGTATGTAAAGCTCCAGCTAGGGAGAGCAGAGATTTTGCCTCCTGGAAATTTGAAAGAGAATTAAGGTTAGGCTTGTAATATGTAAAACCAAGTGCTATATACATAGCCATTTGAGCCATGAGGCCAAGGACCATAGAACAGCTATTCAGAGAAGGGAGAATAATGAAGCTGATTTGTAGGAAGAAAGAGAGATAAAAGATAAAGAGACAAATTAGTTTGGATTACTCATGACCTTTTGTAGTTTCAGTCTTTCAGAAGACCTAGCCTTTAGATTCCATGATACAGTGACTTAAACTTATGTACCAGGCTATTTGGATTCTTCTTGCCTCAACGAATGTGAGAAGAACACCTCTTTGACCCTACACACATTAAATTCACAAAGAAATTGTTCAAGGGCCTGTTCTGTTAACTCTCAGATCCTTTAGCCTGACCAGTGATAGTGATATTAATTAGAGGGAGTGTAAGAGAACATTTGGTGAAGGCATTGATGAACGGCTTTCTTTGTAGAGAGCAATTGCTGTGCTGTGACACTAATCCATCTTTTGGGGGAAAGACTGGGAGAATGGTAACTTTGAATCACGAGCCTGAGTAGAGGGACTTGAGTGGGACCATGTGGAAAGTTTTAGAATGTAAAATGCATTTGCTACCACTGGAAGGTAAAAATGGAAGCATCCTGACTCATACCTGATAAGGCTTAATGTACAGAAAATCCCAATCTAGAAGCCTGGATTATTTTAATATTAGACAGGCCACATATGGTAGGCAATATAATGGCCCCCAAAGACATCCAAGTCCTAATCCCTTGAACTTTTGTGTACTTATTATGTTACGTGACAAAAGGGAATTCAGGTTGTACATGCAATTAAAGTTACTAATCAGCTGACCCTGAGATGGAGATATTACCCTGAATTATCTTGATGGGCCCAATCTAATAACATGAGTCCTTAAAAGCAGAAGAGGAACAGACAGAAAAGAGGCTCATAGGGATGCGATGTGAAAAAGACTTGATCTGCTATTGTTTATGTTTCAGATGGAGGACGGGCACACAAGCCAATGAATGCAAGTGGCCTCTAGAAGTTGGAAAAGGCAGATTCTTCCTCAGGCTTCCAGAAAGGAACACAATCCTGTAGACACCTCAGTCTTAACCCAGGGAAGTCCACGTTGGACTTCTGATCTATAGAACTGTAAGACAATGAATTTGTTTTAAGCCATCAAGTTCTTGTTAATTTGCTATAGCAACAATAGAAAACAAATACACCAGTGTATTCTAATTACTAAATTGAAATTATGTTTGTGATTTAAGGTGACCATAGGACTCTTCTACCCTGTGGGAGTGAAAAGAAAAGCTAGGATTTTGATCCAAGAAAGGAAAAGACCAAATCCATAAAGTTTAAAGGTGCAATGAAGAACAACAGTAAATTTAGGTTGTGAACATACCATGAATAATTATTGTTCAATCTGCTAGTTAATAATAAATGTGCTTTCATTAATTTCTTAATTCATTTAGGCTAAAGTTAGCTTGAATTTGGTTTTGTTATTTATAACCAAACAGTTTTAATGACTAAAAACTGTTAAGGATAATTATCTTAACAACAGGTACAAATGGCCTCAGGCAAGGCTGTTGAACACCATAGTCCTAGAATAGGAACAGTACTAAGGCTTCTTTTTTTTTTTAACCAGAAGAAATCATAAAACATGCTGTAAAAAAACACCTCCTTTCATCCTTAACAAAAGTGTCAAGAAAGTCAACACTATTTTATACACTGAGAACTGAGGCTCAAAAAAGTTAAGTAACTTTGTCAAGGTCATAAGTGATGGAACTGACATACAAATCCCAGTCTTTCTGATATCAGAGCTCTATTATAGCATTCATTCACTCAGCAAATGTTTACTGATTAATTACTATGTACCCGACACTGTGATATCTAGCTTGCTCACATTTAATAAGGCCTCGTTTTGTACCAAGTAATTTACATATATTAATTCATGTAATCTTTGTTCTATTATTCTACTTGTACTAATTATGGTGTCCATTTTACAGATGACACCCAGAAAGGATAAGAAGCTTGCCTGAAAAAAAAAAAAAAAGAAGCTTGCCTGAGATTTTGCAAATGACAGAGCCAGGATTCAAACCAGCCAGTGTGGTTCTTAGTGACTCAGCCATTTATCTCTGCTGCTGCCTGTCCTAGGTGCTGAATATCTAGATGAAGTATTCTCTCACAAAGGTATATACTTGTTGGAGAAACAGATGAGAACAAAGCAAACAAACAAACAAATACTCATTGTAATAGGGTAACGTAAGACAAGGGCAGCATGTGATGTGAAAGAATAACAAGACGTCAAAAGATTTTTAGGGAAATAACATTTAAAACAGAGAGATAGGGGCTTCCCTGGTGGCGCAGTGGTTGAGAATCTGCCTGCCAATGCAGGGGACACGGGTTCGAGCCCTGGTCTGGGAAGATCCCGCATGCCGCGGAGCAACTAGGCCCGTGAGCCACAACTGCTGAGCCTGCGCGTCTGGAGCCTGTGCTCCGCAACGGGAGAGGCCGCGATAGTGAGAGGCCCGCGCACCGCGATGAAGAGTGGCCCCCGCTTGCCGCAACTGGAGAAAGCCCTCGCACAGAAACGAAGACCCAACACAGCCAAAAATAAATAAATAAATAAATTAACAAAACAAACAAAAAAAACCCCAGAGAGATAAAACGTGAGGAGCCAGCCATAGGAATGTTTGCAGGGCAGGGTGGGGAGCATACTGGGCAGTACGAGAGAGAGCCCAGAGACAGAAAAGAACTGGGCCCTTCCTTTTAATTGAAGGAAGGCCACTCTGCCTGAAGCAAAGGCTTAGTTAAGCAGGATTAAACAATGAGAACTGCAGCGCGAAATGGATAGATTTAATATTGGTTGTATGGTTCTTCATTACTTGAAATAAAATTTCCCCACAAGATTAATAATAAGAATTATTAATCAAAAAAATCTTATTTTCAAGATGAATTATGCATGTCTAATAAAAGAAATCAACTGTCTTCCATTTATCTTTGTTGGAGGAAAATCATTGTTATTTGGTCCCATAAGCGACCAAAGCACAGACATTACTGAGCGGTTCCTACTCCTGTTGCAGATCCAAAGGCCTCTATTGCATAAATAATAACGGTAGTTCACAAAGTCAATTCACTCTTAATTTACTGATTATCTGGTCAGTTTTAGCTCATGGTAAATAAACTAAATTAACCTTATCATTTTCATTTTTGGTTATAAGTTAATTATGTTGATGCCTGATACATAGGCTATTGCAAATATCTACAGATGGATATGATAACCCTTAACAATATAATTCAGAAAGAGATCAGTCATATCCTCTCATACATTTGGAATGTGATATATTGCATGTTTCAAAAGCTTGCTTTATTCAGTTATATTTAGACATGCTACTTAAATTCATAGCCAAAATCAGAACGTTGCTCAGAAATTTTGTGGAAAGGAATGAATTATCATAATATTCTTTTGTTTTTAACGGTATACACTTAGAGTGCCTTCTTCACGTGAATTCATTAAAGATAAAACCAAATACTAATCCCTTATAATAACTAATATTTAATAAATTAAAATATTGAATTCCCTACACAGAAACTTTTTCCAGTTATAATTTTAATGTAATAGATATTGCAAATAAATGATGTATCACAAAACAAAATTATATGCAATTACAATCATAAAAAAGAGTAAGAAATAATTAGTTTACGAAACTCAATCTGACTAATAATTCACTTAAATTAGTATGTGATGACTCCCCTCTATCTCTGATCCCCAAGAATAATGGAAGGTGTAAAACATGGAAAAATGAATCCACCTGGCTTATAGAACATGCTAAGAATCAGTAAATTTTTAAATTATATTAACTGAACTTCAACTTTATTTTACAGAAATCACCAAATATGTACTGGCCTCCTCAAAGATTAAAAAAAAAATTCAAAAAAGGCAGGTTCTAAAATGATATTGCAAAAAGAATAATTTGGGTTACAGAGAAAATCTTATCAATTTTCTTTCCTGATGATAAAGAAGAACAGAGGCATGTGAGAATGGGATTGTTCTTATATTTACTAGATGGACATACTATTGGTTAAAGACGACGTTAATGTATCATTTCATTTTTCAAAAGTAATATGTATAAAATCTGTTCATTAATACATTCCTAGGTGTTAAACATTTCTGAAACAATCTATGTTTTAAAATATTGGAATAATATATGTTGCTGTATATTTGGGTTCAATGGTCTTTTGTAAATTTGCCCTCTAGGAATACTGCAGCCTTATATACCAGCAAGAAATATAAAGAATTTGCTTAACAAGAATTTGGGTTGGCAGAGAATCCTTCAAATGAAACATTTTAATTAGGGTCTCTCAATGATAAAAACTATAAGGTTTTTTTTTTTTTTTTTTTAAGGAAAAGGAGTTGTATTTTCCCTGTTTTTACACACACACACAGAAGAGAGAAAACCGAGACACTTGAGAGGAAGAGCAAACCTAGTTTTAAATTACTCCCACTTTCATGGCAGTAAATTCTTCCAAAAGTATGCATTTATAAAGATACAAACTAATCTTTTACATCCTCTTAACAGCTTTAGCAGAAATTACTTTCATAAAGTACACATATTTGTTATAATCAAGTGAAAAGACAGGGACACAGGAATTCTGTGTGAGTGTTTTTCACTTTCTTTTTTTGTCCTATTATTTGGAAAAAATTCTGTCTTTCCACTCTAAATAGATCAAGAAAAAAAATACTAAATACTTCTGATAAAGAAACAGGGACTAAAATTAAATTGCCAGCAAAACAAAATAAGAGAGTCCACATTGTACATTCTTCAACCATGCAGACCATCAATTCTCTCCCCATATCTTCAAAGTGCCCACAGTGATACCCTTGGTTGAGCATCTGAGAACAAGATGCACCATCCACACCTCCCTGCCTTTGCACCTATATTTCCCTGCACCGAAGATACACCTACACCTGCCGCAGATAAATATATCCACAGACACATGATACACCACATATCAGGTCACTCCTCTGAGCCGCTTTTCTCTGGCATCCTCCCTCATCCCTGACCCCAGCGCCTGTCTGGGGCTGTATGTTCCTCTCACGGTGATGCAGTTCATCTGTGGGCAGGAGTTACAAATGTCTGTGCAGGAGCCAGAGCAGCCCTGGCAAACTTTATATTTGGCCCAGAAGGTGTTGTTTTCCTTTTAAACTGGTCCAATATTTTTATTACGTGATCTACCATAAAATTCCAGATTTCCAACTTTGCTGGAGAAAAAAATGATCTGCCACATTTTCACACGCAGAAATACTTTGGATCAGAACAGCTCCCATGCAATAGGCAGGAACTGTCAGGTTCACCACTCTCCCCATCTCCCCTGGGTCTATCAGCTTTCACATAGTGTTATATTTACAGTGTGTGTATGTGTGTGTGTGTGTGTGTGTGTGTGCGTGCACACACCCATTTTTATCATGGAGAACTATTTCTCTGTACCTAGTCCACTCATCTTATTTTTGTCAACATAGCCTGTATATTATTTGACTTTGATACCCACCCCCACCCCGAGGTTGTGGGAACATGAACATCACAGAAACTTTAAATACATACATCATGTATTACTACCATTACCTTCATTATTGCAACCAGTTTTAACCATGACTTCTTCATTACTTCACTTCAAACTCATTTTCAGTGCAACCAAAGATACCTATTTATCCCCTCCCCAGCTGTTCTTCTTCTGTTTAATGCGTTAAACATGTGATGACCAAAATAGAGGCTGTCAGAACGTAAAGCTATTGATAATTCTCAATCTGGTTAATAAATCCATATATAAAGAAATTAGTGTAAATAGTATCCCATGTTCTTACCTTCCTTCCAGATAATTGGCTCCCCGCCCAGGATTGAACACAGCCGGCGCAGAGAAGCACCAGAAGTTCTAGCATAAGCTTCTGGAGTCAGCTGACAACCACAGGGTCCTCTGGGAAGTTAGAATTTGGTATAATTGCCTGAAACTCCTCCAGGCCTAACTAGGCTTGATTTCAGTGACTAGTGGTTCATTTGCTCAATCTGTCTGATAGCTCACCAGGGAAAAACAGGCTTTTCATCACTTGTTAAATGAGAAATGTTACATTTTTAAAAAATGTAATCAAACTTTCTCCAGTCTCTGTGAAAGGTACAGAAGAGAGCATGTATTTCTGTTTAAACACTAATGAAAAGAAGAGCAAATGTTACTGATCATCTACTATAAGCCAAGCACTGAACTAGGTGATATACATTTTTTGTATTATATTGCTTCACCTTGAGCTAGGTATTATTGTTCATATTTCTATAGATAAGGGAGTTGAATCTTCAAGTAAAGGTGAAACAGTGCCTAGTGTAATAGGATTAGTAACTTGAAAGTCTGGGATGCAAACCCACATAGGTTCAATGCGAAGTATGTTCTGATTTTACCAAGCTATGCTGTGCCTTCTCCCAAGCATTAAAGCCTTCTCATCCCCAGTCTCCTTAGGGGAGTGGGGCCTTAGTTAATGAGCAAATGGGCCATAAATCAGTAGCTGATGAGAAACCTGGAAAGCAGAATCATACTGGAAAGCACCTGAGGATGTTTACCTGGGGAAGAGAAGAAAAAAGGCCTAACTGCTGTTTATGAATATCTGAGGGATGAATCAATTGGCTTAAAGTTCATGCAATTTGGAAAGATGGGCTTTCTATGAAAATTAATACAAAATTACGAATGCAAAATTAGTTGTTAAAGAGAATATTTAGAATGACAAAAATTTTCAAATTTTAAAAATGTGAACATGTACCACATTTATTTAAAAATCCAGAAAAATAATATAATACTATTTTTTATTCATTAACTGTATGGCACACCTTTATAGCACTCTTTTCCCTGTATTTTTTGCTCTGTGTTCTTGATTGCCTCTTTAATCACTTTATGGCAAAGATTTTGTAATATCTGCTACATAGAGAATAGAGAGAAAATTAGCTTTTTTGGCATGGTTGATTGAAATTTGTTTTTTATTAATGATACTTTATAAAGGTTTCTATCAGTTTCACAAGTCATTACTGAAAATACTGTATAAATGTTTAGGTTTGTTAGCAAATTAGGGAAAACCTCTATCAAGTTTCTTTCATTTATGAGCTGTCACAGGTGAACTCAGTGTTTATATATAGTACTGCTACAATTTTATACACTACAATTACAAGAATTCTGAAGAATTCTATTCTGTGCAATTCCCATAGAAAACAATATATGGTGTTTATAATTGTATATGCTCCATTATAGAGTATATTCCTGAGAATAGAAAATGTAGCTAGAGAAGCTTCCATTGAACAATTTTACACACCTGATGATTAGACAAATCTTGATCAGCTAGCTTCTGACTCCATACATTCAAGCATCCACTACCCACATACTTCTGGCATGTGACATCTTAGGATGTACTCATATTATGAATGGTATGACCTCTGAGTCATCTCAGAGTTATGAGCTCTGGCCATACATCTTTGTGTCCTAACAGAGTGTGCAGTAGCAGTTTTCTAGAAACCATTCCTATGTATTGGAATGGTTAGTGATAACTTAGATATACATGAGAATTACTGCAAGCCCCATAAACATCTCCCCCTAAACCCAAACTAAGTGTATTCCCAACTGAAGCTCCCCGTAATCAGTTCCAAAACTGCCCCAGCTCCTCTGACACCACGTGACATGAGAGGAAATGTAATGGAGAAGTTGGAGTGGGAAGAGAGAGTTGTCCTAATTGTGCTTAAAATATCCTATTTTTGCTAATCTGAAATACATATGGCCTTCAGAACTATTTCTGGGGCCCCTCCCAGGGTTTTGGAAGTGGTTCATGCACATGCGGGGCTTGAAGCTTAAGCTTTATTGATTTCACAGTAAATCTGCCTCTGTTGGAGGGTTACTATGTGGATGAGGGACACCTGTGTTTTGTGCTTTTCTGTAGCACATGGGACTATATAGCTTGAGACAAAAATTATAGGCAAGAGGTTTCTGGTTCCATTTTAGAAAGAAATTACTAACAGAAAGAGGTGTCCAACAATATAATGGGCTGCATCAAAAAGTTGTGAACTCCTGTTACTGAAACTAGTTCAACTGAAAAGTGCTATAATATCTGGAAGGGATGTTCCGAATGAGAGGTCAGGTCAGGAATCCGTGCATGATCCTTACAACGATAAGTCACTGTGATATTTAGCTTTGACACACTAGCTCCTTTTTGCTTATTGTTTATAAGAATTTGGTTGAAAAAAAGAAAGCCAGTACCAAGAACAAATGTCTAATAGAATCAAGAAATTCAGTTATTCAAAGAAATTCAAAATCTTATGTTGAATTGCATTCTTTCTTCTCCTTAATTCAGTGGCTCTTTTAAGAAACAAAGAAAAAATAGAAAAAGACTTTTTTGCAAAATAAAATCTTAAAAGAAAAGCAGATGGGAATGGGGCTGCTTAATTTGAAGCAAGGAGTGGAAGACAAGTTACCTTTGCTCCCTTCTCTTCCCCGTCACCCTGCAGTGACCCTCTTGGACTCCAACAGAATTTAGAATTTAGGGTTTCATGAAAGTCAATGTTCTATCCCATAGACCAAGGGCCTCCTCATGAATCTGTACTATCCATGTGAATTTCTCTATCTGAAACATGTTTATAGTAAAACTTAAAGCAAAGGGACTTTTGTGAAACATCTCACCAGGGTTTCTTAAGCTGGAACATGCATGTTCCAGGGGTCACAGGTAAAGGAAGGAAATAACAGGACCTGCAAGATAAAAGTGGCACGGCTTCCTGGTATATCTGTTTTACTTGATGTTAAGTATATGCAATGATATTTTTATATTCAAATAAATACAACAACAAACACAATGTAATATTTACAGAATTTTTGAAGATAAAATACATAACTTCAAAGAAAATTCCAGCTGGCCACAGGCAATTGCTGTTAGGACACCAGGGCCTGCACAGAGAGGTATGTGTTTCATTCATGTCTGCAGTTAGGAGTATTTCAGGGAGAAGCCCTGCATTCAGCTAATAGTTCAGAATTGGGCTTGAAAGCTGGAGACATGGCTCCTAATCTCTGCTCCAGAGTGTCTGACCGTCTTAAAGTCAGAGGAAATGGCACCTGTCTCCCGTACTTGGCTGCAAAGATAAAAATCAATCCAAGTGATTTTTATGAAACAACTTCAGAGTCCTTAGCATTTCAGAGGACACTATGGGGTAAAGATGTAAAATGGAGCACACAGTCTGTTTCCTTTAAGAGCCTGCAACCTGGTACTGACAACAGAGACCAATCGATGACTAATCTGAAATGGTTATCAGATGAAGGAAGCCCAGGCAGCTTCATTTTGAAGAGCCAATTGCAATCATGAACTTTCTGGGGAATAAAGTTACTATAGAAATATATGGAACTGTTTTTATCACTGATAGTGAACATGTAGCTACCTGCAATCTGAAGAAAACAAGCTTCCTGATAAGACTATTTTAAAAAGATAAAAATGCATGAGAGCTAGGAAATAATTCTAAAATGTTGATTGACAGTGGAGGTAAACTGGGGGGTTATAAGAAGCTAAAAGCTATGCTCGTAAAATTAAAATCCTAAATGCATTACTCTAAGGAAGGTGATAAAACATTTCTAATCCTCTTTAGAAAGTATTTGTTTTTAATTTTGTTGCTATGTACTCATATTGACTTTTACTTTCAAGAGCTTTTGATAAGAATTGCATTATCATATTTTCATATAAGTTGTTTGCAGGAATATTTTGCTGAGTACCCTATAACAAAATAACCAACTAAGTAATTCTAAGATTTATTAAGATTGTAGGTGATTTTGTCATTTTATTTGATTCCTGTGGATTATCCAGTCAGTCAATTTGTTTCCCTTTTTTCTGGATGTCTGCTATCTCTAACACTTCTACTAAGGGAAATAAAAAAAAAAAAAAGCTGAAGTCAAATTTATCAGCTTTAAGTTGGTGCTTTTGTAAAATGTCCACTGACTAAATGCATGGACTAAAATAATATTACCACATTTTGCATTATCCATGATGGTTTTCTCCTCAAAGATATGAAGAGCCTTGGGATATTCCAAGGTATGGTTTGCTACTAGGTCACTTAATACCCTGATGCACTGCTAATCACTGACCTGGTTTCAGAAATTCCAGTGCTGGCTTGCAGCAACAAATACTATAAAATGTAAGCACAGAACTGTTAGGGCTAGGAGAAAAGCAGCTTGAATAAGACAAAATCAGGAAGGTCCTAATAAATAGTGGTTAAAAGCAAGTTTGGGAATCTAACATAAGTGGATTAGAAATCAAATTCTGCTGCTTGGGATACCATAGGGTGACCCTGGGCAACTTACTTACAAGTCTCAGTGTCCTCCTTGGTAATACCATATCTCAGATTATTAAAGGAATGATTGAGTGTGTAGGTGTATTCCATTTACACACATATATATGTGTGTAAATGGAATAATAATCTTCAGGATAATATTATATATAAGTATTTTCACATGTGTGTATGTATCTACAGGAAAATACTTTGGAAGTGAAATTTCTGGATAAAAAATATATGCATTTGTATTTTTTATAATGCCCTCCATTGAGGTTATAACAATTTATATTCCTACCATCAATGCATGAGTGCTTATTTCCCCAAACCCTTACCAACATAGATATCATAAACTTTAAAATATTCGTCAGTCTTATAGGTGAAAAAGGTGTCTTTCTGAGGTTTAATTTGTACTTTTCTTATTATAAGTGAAGTTGGTCATCTTTTAATATGATCAACGTATATATGTACATATATACATATATGGAGAGAGAGAGATTTTATCTATCTATCTACCATCTATCTATATTACTGAGATGCACATACTATTCTATACAGTAAAGGCATATATTATCTACAATCTATGGGCATATATTTTGCTATGAATAGGATAATTAATAGGCCCAATGTTTGTTTTAATAATTTAAGGGTCTAAATATCTGTTTGGGTTGAATGCTAAAATCATATGTTGAAGTCCTAACCCTCAGTACCTCAGAATATGACCACATTTGGAGATAGGGTCTTTACAGAGATAATTAAGTTAAAATGAGGTTATTAATGTGGGCCCTAACCCAATACAACTAATGTCCTTGTAAAAAGAGTAAGTTTGGACACAGACTTCCCTTTCTAGATGAAGAACTGAAACTCAGATTATGTAAATACTGTGACCAGGGCAAATTCAGTGGTTGGTGACTGAGCCAGGACTAAAAACAGCCCAATTATACTCCCCTCAGCTCTAGTGCTGACTTTAATGAAATTATTGGGTTTCAAAACCACTGTTAGAGAACTTAGGGAGTTTTTCTTACTATAGTATTTTAAAGGTAGTAGAAAATATTCTGGAAAATCTTTCTCATTATTTAGAAGCATTCTAAAAAGACAGAAAAACATAACTGTAACACAACCTTTTTATACGAGTGAGGGTATGGGCTGAATTGTGTCCCCCAAAATTATGTTGAAGACTTAACCACCAGAATCTCAGAATGTGACCTTATTTGGAGATAGGGTCTTTCCTTTCAAAAGTATTTAGTTTAAAATGAGGTTATTAGGGTGAGCCCTAATCCAATATCAATGGTATTCTTATAAAAAGAGGAAATTTGAACACAGACACAGATAGAGGGAAGACTATGTAAAGACACAGGGAGAAGACAGCCATCTGAAAGCCAAGGACAGAGACCTGGAACAGAACTTTCCCTCATGGTCCTCAGAAGGAACCAACCCTGCTGACCATCTTGATCTGAGACTTCTAGCCTCCAGAACTTGAGAAAATAATTTTCTGTTGTTTAAGCCACACAGTCTGTGGTACTTTGTTACAGCATCCCTAGCAAACTAATACATTGTCTAAACTGACATCCTTGCTAAATGGATGTGCCTTACTTCTGTAAAGAGGTGAGCCCAAGGATGTCGTAAAACTAGGGTCAAGACTCTTAAAATAGTTTGGTTCCCTTCTTGCATAAGCCAAAGAAAACTCAATTTTGTATTTTCTATCTACTAATGACAAATTATATGAAACATACCCAATGTGTGGTAGAAACACATGTTATGTCATAGGGCATGTCTGACATTGTTTTGGCCTGTATAATTATTGAAGCTGGAGTTACCAGACATTTATCTAAGGCACAAAATATTATGAATAATGTACCCATAGGCCATCTCTTTGTGAGAAACATAGCTTTGCAGTCAAAGTTCCAGGATGAATTAATTGCAAAATATACTCTAAGTAATGGAAAGAGCTGACTGGCCATATGGTATAGTTATATATAAGCCAATTACATTTTGGAAGATATCTGCCAAAAACTACTTTTGTTTCAGAATAGCTGTTATTAAAGAATTATTTCTGACAGTAGTAGTTAAACTGGACATGATTATTACAGCAATCCCTAGACACACACACACACACACACACACACACACACACACACCCCAAAGCATAGGAGGACACACACACACACACACACACCCCAAAGCATAGGAGGACACGTATCTCTTGCATATTTATGGTAGATGAAAACACTCTTAATAAGGTTCATTTTGAGCTCCCAAATGAACTTGTTGGAATTGTCGTCCAAATGAAATAAAAACCCCAAAAAGAACAGAAGATTCAAGTTCTAACTGAAGTGTTGGGAATGCTCCCCTCAGGGAACTTTAAATGAATTTGTGCTGTTTGGGAGTACTGGAATCAATAGAAAAGCCTAGCATCTTTTGATCTCACTTCACAAAATGGCTTTTAATTGTTCCAGTAAGATGGCCTAAAAAAGACAAAATTGTAGGATTCCATATATAAAAATTATGCACAAAATACATGCTTAAAGTTTTCCCAGTCCTCAAATATTTACCTAGGCTGATAGTTTTCAGCCTTCTGTACCCACAACATTCACATTTTGATTAAACTTCCGTAAGAAATAGCTCTTATTACAATGCAGTACATTGGGGTGGGGATGGCGGGGAGGGGCATACGCTATGCTTTCACATATTAGACACTAAATATCTGTTGAAGAAATATTTAATACTATATACTTAACGTAAAAGTCTGAGAGCTTAAATATATATTATTTTCTACTTTACTTTTTGAAAACAATGAGGGTACTAACTATGGGGATAGGTAAGTTATTTTGGCTAGTAATAATATCCAGAGAGAGAGACTCAGAAAAATAAATAATTTTATAAAATTAGTAGAGAGGTTCAAGAAATATCAACTAACTTATACACTACTTAAGTATTATCTATCTACCCTCATGTAGTCTTTATTGTGATACAAAATGTCAATCTATTTCCCAATGATTCTTTTGTAAGTTATGTATCATGTCACTTCCTTGAATATGATGCTGTGAAAATATTTTGTATAAACTGACTCATTGCAAAGGCTTCACTGAAAATTCTTGGCACCTTTATAAGCATTTGGTCACTGTAGAAAGGCCAATGCTCATCAAAGCTTTTATTGTGCTATTGTAAAGTAAAATTGGTGGAATATGAACATATTAATAATTTAAGGAAGATAGATCCCTAGGTTCTTGCCATATTATTTTAAGCTGCATCCTAGTATGCTGGACAGAAATTTCATTGATTATACATATAAATTGTGTTGCTTTCACATAACATGGTTCTTTTTAATGGAAGCTGCTGCTACTATATTCTAACAACCAAAAAGAATACTACAGTCCAGGACACTTTCAGCGCAAATGGAGACTATATATATCCCTAGTACCATTTCCATATCTGACTACATGCCATATTGCCTGTTTTGATTTCTTACTTGCTTCAGGTTTACAATACAGATTTTAGTAGGTTTTTAAAAATTTCCATGCAAAATATTTATTTATTTACTTATTTAATACTCATTCAACTTTTCAAAATCACTGGGGACTCCTTAGGTAGTTGCAACAAAACAAAATAGGATACATAATTGGTCAATATACATGAGAAAAGGTTTACAGAAAGCTGTAGTTGTAAAATTATACTTTTAAATGTGATTTTAAAATCTATTTCATAACACAAGCTAAAGGTCTCAAAGTTTGGATGGACTACATAAACATAGATAAATACATACAAACACACATACACAGATACACACACAGTCACTCCTACATCACTGCCACCACACACACAACATTTTTTTACTTTTTTAAATGAATATAATTTTGGAAAGTAGATTATTAAAGCTTTCTCTAAAGCAAATCCTGGTTTTCCACCATATTCCATTAAATAAGCAGAGATGCTTCTTCACAGGAGAAAATAATATACCAAGTAGAAATGTGTAACAATAAAGGTACCAGAAGTGATGGCCAGGATCCTGGAAGGCTAGGAGTTTCAGCAAAGCTCAACTAATTTATCATGCCTGTTAAATAAGGGTAGTTGTTCTACTGACTTTCGTTTGCAGCATTTTCTCAATTCTATGACACAATATATATTGAATACACTATCTAGCTCACATATTTTCATAAATAGGAATGTTCTAAAATTCTTTAAAGTCTACTAAAAAGTAGACTGCCAGTTTTGCCTTCTTTTTCTCTTTTGCTTCATTTGACCATTCGCGTCTCTGCGTATTATATTAGCAGAACTGAATAGCCATAGAACACCATGAGATGAAGTGTTGAGTCAGATACAGTGAGGCCTTGTTTAATGATTTTTTTGACACTTAATTTTCATATTGTAGAGAATGAATTCACAGTCTATTTTGTTATTTCATAAGTGTTAACTCCTCTAATGAATTTATGTTAAGGGGTACCTGTGCATGGGAATTTTAATTTGTATGGTTTTTATTAATACTTAGAAGATTCAAAACATCAAATTATTCATTTGTCATTAATATGTTTTCACAATCCTAAAAAAACACTGCAAATTTCAAGTAAATCTTATTTCTTTTTAAGGATTATGCACCAATATAAAAATTCAAAAGCCAGATGATTTTAGTGGACAAAATATAAAATTCCATGCCTTAGATGAAACCACATAGTAACTTAGTTTGGGCTTCATATTAGTGGTAAATTCCACTGCTGCCACTGTATGTGTGTGTGTGTGTGTGTGTGTGTGTGTATAAAACAATGAAAATAAAAGAGATAAGCAAAGTATTATTTTGAACTTTAAGGCTATATAGAAATTTAACTCGCCTTTCTTTTCAGATTTATTTTAATTGAGGGTATCTTTATGAGAATGTTTCAAATCTCACTAATTACGCAGAGTCTAGCTAAAAAGGAAACATAAAGTAAGGTCCAATATTAAAAATAATATGCAAAAGAGAATGAGGAAAAGAAAGAAATAAAGTTTTTTATTGTTAAAATCTGTTCTGGGGCTTCCCTGGTTGCACAGTGGATGAGAATCTGCCTGCCAATGCAGGGGACACGGGTTCGAGCCCTGGTCTGGGAAGATCCCACATGCCGCGGAGCAACTAAGCCTGTGTGTCACAACTACTGAGCCTGCGCATCTGGAGCCTGTGCTCTGCAACAAGAGAGGCCGCGATAGTGAGAGGCCCGCGCACCGCGATGAAGAGTGGCCCCCTCTTGCCGCAACTAGAGAAAGCCCTCGCACAGAAACGAAGACCTAACACAGCCAAAAATAAAAATAAATTAAAAAAAAAAAATCTGTTCTGTTCATGTCTACTTCTAGTATTTGGACTATTTATATATACTTGCAAGCTACAAATTCATGGCAAAAGACTTCCTGACGCTATCATCATGGCCACATGTCAAACAAACAAATTAAAAGAAAAAATACATACAGGGAAAAAACAAAACATAAGAAGAATATTTTAGCACAAATTAAATTCTGCATCCAGTGGATGCTGTATCTGATAAAATGGGGTAGCTATTATCCTTACGCTTCAACTCGGACACAGTTGAGTGTATTGTATGGGCAAGAACCAGAACCTATTGCTAACAAATGTAAGTTCTATCCAATAGAGTTATCGGTGTTATTTCACTTCAATGTGCAATTTCGGTATACATTTTTGTTAACTAGAAGCAAATGATGAGTATTTCAAAGGAAGATTATTATGGTATTCATGCAGAAAAAAAAATAGGGTAGTAAAAATGCTGATGTAAGAGATAGGTTCATATTCAATTAAAGTGGCACTTCATAAAGACCTATTATGTGAACTAACATTTCAAATCCTCTAAAGGCTGAAACACTAAAACACACAAGCACATTCCTAATAAATGAATTCTTAATGAAGAGTACTGTATCCGTACTCTGGACTTAGAACACTCAAGCTCAATTTCAAGTTTTCTCATTTATCTTGTGACTGAGTAAAATCACTGATTACTTTTGTGTCTGTTCCCTAGTCTATAATTGGAAATAATGATGCTTATCCTGTCTTGTTTACCAAGTGGCTGTAAGAACACATAACCTTACCTGCTCATATTATGTCTGAGAAAATGTACTATAAACTGTAATGCAGAATAAAAGGACTATGTAAATTAGCTATAGTCAAATCAGTAGGAAGATATTTGGATATATATTTGGCTTGAAAAAAAAAGACTGCTATGTTTCTGAAAATTCTATCACCACACAAAAACCTGAGAAAGCGATGAAGTACAGTGGAAAGTATAGGGCTATGGAATCAGACAATCCTAGTTTTGGATCCCGTTTTCAGGCAACCATTGTCTATGCAACTAGAAAAATCTCAGTTTTGCTCTCCGTAAAATGGGGATAATAGTATTTTCCATGCAGAATTTGCTGGGTTGTTAAATCTGTGATCCATCATCAAGGAAAGACTTGTTTGATTCTTTTGGAATCAGAAAAGATTCTAATTCTTGGTGTCAAAAAAAATCATATTGGACTAATTTCTCATACCATATTCAAAAATAAACTCAAAATGGATAAAATATTTAGATGTAAGACCTGAAACCATAAAACTTCTAGAAGAAAACATAAGCAGTATGCATTTGATACTGGTCTTAGCAATATTTTTGGGATGTATCCCCTCAGGCAATGGAAACAAAAGCAAAAATAAACAAACGGGACTAAATCAAACTAAAAAGTTTATACACAGTGAAGGAAACTATCAGCAACCAAAAAGGCCACCTACTGAATGGGAGAAGATATTCACAAATGATATATCTTATAAGGGATTAATATCCAAAATATACAAAGAACTCATAGAAACTCAACATCAATAAAATCAAACAACTCAATTAAAAAATGGGCAGAGGTCCTGAATAGATATTTTTCCAAAGAAAACATACAGATGGCCAACAGACACATGAAAATATGCTCAACATCACTAATCGTCAGGGAAATGAAAATCAAACCCACAATGAGATATCACTTCACAACTATTAGAATAGCTATTATCAAAAAGACAACAAATAACAAGTGTTGGCGAAGATGTGGAGAAATGAGAAGCCTTGTTTGCTATTGATGGGAATGTAAATTGGTGTAGCCAGTATGGAAAACAGTATGAAGGTTCCTCAAAAAATTAAAAATAGAACTATCATACAATCTAGCAATTCCACTCCCGGGTATTTATCTGAAGAAAATAAAAACTCTAATTCAAAAAGATATATGTACCCCAATGTCACTGCAGCATTATTTACAATAGCCAAGATATGGATACAACTTAAGTGCCCTTTGATAGATGAATGGATAAAGATGTGGTGTATACACAGACACACACACACACAATGGAATGTTAGTCATGATCAAGAATTAAATATTGCCATTTTTGACAACATGGATGAACCTATAGGATATTATGTTAAGGGAAATAAGTCAGACAGAGAAAGATAAATGCCATATGATTTCATTTATATGTGGAATCTAGAAAACAAGACAAATGAACAAACATAACAAAACAGAAACAGATTCATAGATACAGAGAACATAAAGGTGGTTGCCAGAAAGGAGTGGCATGGGGGAACAAGAAAAGTAGGTGAAGAAGATTAGGAGGTACAAACTTCCAGTTACAAAATAAATGAGTCACAAGTATGAAATGTACAGTGTGGGGTAACAAGACTTACTGTGGTGATCATTTTGTAATGTATAGCAATATTGAATCACTGTGTTGTGTATCAGGAACTAACATGGTATTGTAGCTCAGTTATACTTCAACAAACAAATAAATTTACAGAAAAAGAGATCAGATGTGTAGTTACCAGCAGCAGAGGTGGAGGGAGGGGAACTGGAAGAATGTGGTTAAAAGGTATAAACTTCCAGTTATAAGTAAATATGAGGGATGTAATGTACAACATGATTAATATAATTTACACTGCTGTGTGTTATACATGAAAGTTGTTGAGAGAGTAAGCCCTACAAGTCCTCATCACAAGGAAAAAATCTGGTCTTCTTTTTCGTTTATTTTTTATCTATATGGATGATGGATAGTCATTAAACTTACTGTGGTAACCATTTCATGATGCATGTAAGTCAAATCATTATCCTGTATACCTTAAACTTATACAGTGTTGGAAGAAAAAAATTAAAATATTTAGATTAAAAAAAAAAAAAGAAAGGAGTTGTGGTCTCCACTCCTGAGAGGGCTGTTAGGAAACAGCATTCAGCTATCAGTCCCTTCAAAGGTCAGACTTAGAGGCAGAGACTCACCTGGCCCACAGTGATATCCTGGGTGTCCCACAGCGAATGACTGACTTACATGGAAAAAAAAGTTCTGCCCCTCTAGGCCCGACTCAGGAAAACTCTCACGGGTCATTCTAGCTCCAGATCTTCCTGTGGTGCTGGCGAAGACTGTCATTGGGACTATGGAGTAGTTTAACTCTGGCCCAATCCTGCTTCCTTTCCTGCCTTCCACAGGTATTGGTCCCAGGGCACACCATTCCAAACATCCTGTACCCTAAACTCTGTGTTAGAGTCAGCTTTGGGTGGAGGCCAACCTGTGACATAGGATTAGTGATGATATATAGAAAGGCCCTGATAAACCATTCATCATCAGATAAGTAAAGGCTGCTATGGTTATCCTCAAACAAGTAAACAATAAAGTACACAGTGGTTAATAACTACTGCTGCTATGAAGGCAGGGAAGATACTGGTATATAATCAGAAACAAAGTTAGTTCAATCACTTTGATAATTAATAGGATAATTCAGGCCCAATATAGGTTATAGAGAACTAGGGTCATCAAATGGATAATTTAGGTCGAAATATACTTTTACATAAAATGCCTACACAACTGAAGCAGAATTTTTTTCTTGGATAGTTATGAATTATCTCATATTTTTACTTGTTTCCAAAATGTAAATATAGTCTAAGATGGCAAACTTTGATGAAATAATTCACTGGGTTCTCCAGTGGTATCTAAACAGTGGTCTTTATTTCTCACTGAGTTGATTATGTTTTTGTAACAAAATGCTTAAGGAAAATTAGTGAATAAAAAAATGCCACAATGGAAACTTGACAGAATAGAGTCAAACTGATACATAATAATTCCTGATATGTTAATATGAAATCTTATTACTGAAATAAGAAAAGACTTGATAGGCATCATCAGTTAATAAGATAGCATAAATAATGCTAAAAGTTTATGTTTTTATTCCAAGCTGTTCCAGGCAATGCTGGACAGTAATCAACAAGTCATGTTTAGACGTGCTACACTGAAACAAACTGACAAAAACTAGTTCATCACCATAATATTAGAGCAACTAAGTAATCCTTTGAGATATATCCTTTTTCTTACCATTATCTAAGATAGTAAAAACAGGAGAATTGTATATCTATGAAATACATGACATTCTTCAAATCTCATTTTGTCTAATCCTAGAATCATTAATGGGGTAGGAGGCAACTACTCTTGGTTTTACCTTTTCTAAATTTTCCCATTTTGACAGACAAAAAGATCCCACAAATTAATTACTAATAGATGTAACTAACATTTATTGAGTCCTAATATGTGCCAGATGTTATGCTAAAATACTTTTTTGGATAATTTCATTTTAACCCTAACAAGTACACTAGTAGGCAGGAACTCTGATTATTGCCTTCTTTACAAATTGAAAAAAAAAATGAAAAATAGAAAGATTAACTAATTGCCCAAATGGCATAGGCAGAAGTTGAACCTCTCATATATATAATTGGAGAATTTAAAACCTAAACCAAATTAGGTGAGCATAGCATCTTGTTTAATCTTTACAATATGTAAATCTATTAAATATATTAATATGAGTTAGTCTTATTATCAAATGAAAAAAGAGTAAATCCTTCTGGAAAGCAGGAATAGTTTAGAATTACCCATTCATACTCTTTTTATCCTATGAATTGTAGAGTTACTTTTTTTAAACAGTCCTAACAACCACATATGTTTTCCATTTTATTCCTTTCTTTAGTCTAATTCAGAGTCCACACCATAAAATTTGTGTACAGCATTATATACAGAAGTCATGTATATCAAAATTTACCCATTGAGAAATTTTCAAGGGTAATCATGGATGATAAGCAATTTTCCCTCCCTCTCCCATATTCAGTAACATTTAATTACACTGTTTCCTATCTTGTACTTTATTTACAGCACTTATCACAATAAATAATTATACATTTAGTTTCGGGTCATTTGTTTAATGTTTGTCTTACACAATACTGTAAACTTCATAAAAGAACAAACCCTGCTGGTTTTGTTTACATTGTATCCTCAACACTTGGCATGGCCTTGTACCAAGTAGAGGAACAATAATTATTGTTGAATGTAGGAATAAAAGTTAGAAAGGAAGGTGTTCACATTGTAACTTAGTTAAAATCAGCTCCTGAGTGACTGAGAATTCACTTTGCACATGATAAAGATCAATACATACATTATGATGTATTTTAAAAGAATACATTATACCTAATAAATGTGGATATAGACTTTGATGTTGAAAACTTACAGGAGAAAATTTTGAAAAGGTATGATCCCATCTTTGAAAATAGCAATTGAAATATTTTAAAATGTGGATAAAAATATTCTCTGATTAAATTATTAACTGGTGGCAAAGATATGAGTTTACAAAACTAATTTCAGCACTAATTTCTGAAATACCAATCACGATCCATTAACCAAGTTAGAGATGCCACAGTGTAGGTACAACTTTTTTGGTGGTCCCTTAAATGATCTTGATAAGGAACTCATTAAAAACACACTTTAAAATCATATTAATTCCAAAAGTTAATTAATGTAATATATCATATTAATAGAAAAAAACCAAAATTATATAATCATGTCAATAGACAAAGAAAAAGTATTTGATAAAATTCAATACCCTTTCATGATAAAAATTCGCAAAACACTATGAATGAATACAAAGGAATTTCCTCAACCTGATAAAGGGCATTTACAAACAAAACACAGCTAATATAACTTAATGGTATGGTAAAAAAACCTAAATGATTTCCTCCTAATATCAGGAACAAGACAGAAATGTCCACTCTTTACTTTTATTCAACATTGTACTGGAGGTTCTCAGGACTTCCCTGGTGGCGCAGTGGTTAAGAATCTGCCTGCCAATGCAGGGGACATGGGTTCGATCCCTGGTCTGGGAAGATCCCACATGCTGCAGAGCAACTATGCCTGTGTGCCACAACTACTGAGCCTGAGCTCTAGAGCCCACAAGCCACAATTACTGAGCCCATGTGCCACAACTACTGAAGCCCGCGGGCCTAGAGCCTGTGCTCCACAAGAGAAGCCACCACAATGAGAAGCCTGTGCACCACAACAAAGAGTAACCTCCGCTTGCTGCAACTAGAGAAAGCCCATGCACAGCAATGAAGACCCAATGACGAAGACCCAACACAGCCATAAATAAATAAATAAATTAATTAATTAATTTAAAAAATTTTACTGGAGGTTCTAGACACAGCAATTACACAAGAACAAAAAATGTCCACCTAGAAAAGAAAGAAGTAAAACTATTTTTATTTGCAGGTGACATTATGTTGCATATAGAATATCCTAAGGAATCAACTAGAAAAACTATTAGGACTAATAAACTCAGCAAGATGGCAGGATACAAGATCAAATGTATAAAAATCAATTATATTTCTATATACTAACAATCAACTTTGTGAAAATGATATTAAGGAAACCATTGCATTTAAAATAGCATCAAAAAGGATAAAATACTTAGAAATAAACTTAACAAAAGAAGTGAAAATCTTATACACTGAAAACTACAAAACATCATTGAAAAAAACTTAAAAAGTTATAAATAAATGGAAATACATCCCACGTTCAATGATCATGTCTTAATATTGTTAAGATGGCAATGCTGTCCTTGATTGAAAAATTCAGAACAATCCTTATCAAAATTTCTGCTGCCTTTTTTGCAGAGTAAACAAGCTGATCCTAAAATTCATATAGAAATTCAACAGACCTAGAATAGCCAAAACAATCATGAAAAGGAGCAAGTTTGTAGGATTCATACTTCCCAATTTAAAAACTTACTGTGGTACTGGCATATGGATAGATGTGTGGATAAATGGAATGGAATTGAGAGTCCAGAAATAATCCCATACAAATATGGTCAGTTGATTTTGATGAGGGTGCCAAGACAGTTCAATAGAGGAAACACAGTCTTTTTTTTTCAACAACTTGTGCTGGGATAACTGGATATCCACATGCCAAAGAATAAAGGTGGACCTCTACCTTACACAACACACACAAATTAGCTCAATTTGGATTATAGACCTAACTGTAAGAATGAAAACTATAAAACTCTTAAAACAAAATATATAAATAAATCTTAATGATCTTGGATTAGGCAATGGTTTCTTAGATACAACACCAAAAGCACAAGTAACAACAAAAACAAAAACGACAAAATTTGACTATTTCAAAATTAAAAACTTTTTATCCTACGAAGAATACCACGAAGAAAGTGAAAAGACAATCTGTGAAGTGGGGAAAACAAATTTGCAAATTATTATATCTGATAGGGGATATATTAGTCTGCTAGGGCTGCTCTAACAAAATACCACAGATTAGGTAGTTTAAACAATAGAAATGTATTTCTCACTGTTCTGGAAGCTAAAAGCCCAAGATCATAGCGCCAGCACTTGTTTTTTCCTGAGGTCTCTCTCTTTGGTTTGCCCACCTTCTCACTGTACCCTCACATGGCCTTTCCTTGGTACATGTGAGTGGAAAGACAGAGAGAGAAAGGAAGCAGGCATCCCTGGTGACTCTCCATCTTCTTATAAGGATACTAGTCATAAGTCCACACATGTGACCTCATTTCACCTTAATTACCTCTTTAAAGAATCTGTATAGGCATTTCTCCAAAGAATATATACAAAAGAAAAAGAAACACATTTTTAAAATGTTTGAGACCATTAGTTATTGGGAAAATGCAAGTCAAAAATCACTATGAAATATCACTTCATACTTTCATACTCACTAGTATAGCTATAATAAATAAGACATACTGTAACAAATGTTGGTGAGGATGTGGAAAAATTGGATTCTTCATACATGTAAAATAGTATGATCACTTTTGAAAACAGTTTGGCAGCTCCTTAGAACATTAAACATAGAATTATCATATGACCCAACAATTCCAATCCTAGGTATATTTAAGAGAAATGAAAAAATATATCCACCAAAAGTGTGTGAACAAATGTTCATAAATCCACACAAAAATTTGTCCATGAATGTTAACAATAGATCAAAAGTGAAAATATTCCAATTATCTGTCTACTAGTGAATGGATAAATAAAATATGGTATTCCATATAATGGAATATTTTTTATTAATAAATAATAATGAAGTACTGATATATGCTACAACATTAATAAACTTTGAAAATATTACATTAAATTATAGAAACCAGTCACAAAAAAAACACATATTGTATAATTATATTTATATGAAATATCCAGAATTGGCATGTCTATAGTGATAGAAAATAGATTAGTGGTTGCCTAGGGCTAGATCTAGGTAGGGGAGATGAATTGTGGGGAAGAGTGGGAGCAACTACTAATGGCTGTGGGATTTCCTTTCGGGAGGATAAATATGTTCTAAATTAGATTGTGGTGATGGTTGCACAACCCTGTGAACTTACTAAAAACCATTTTAAATTGTACACTTAACCTGGTGAAATGTATGATATGTGAACTATATCTCAATAAAGATGGAAGATATAATTTCATTTCTATTAAATCATTTTCTACATCATTTAGGTAGCTTTTCAATAATAATTACTAGTCTACTTATGAAGAAAGTATCACCTATTAAAAGACATGTGGAAAAGCAATGAAGAAAAAAATAACATTTCTTCAGCTATGGATATCTAGTTGCTTTTCAAATGTTAAGTGAATATCTCCTACTTAATGCTATGTCTAAGCTATTTACAATTTGTTTGAAGGTTTAATCACTCAATATCTCTTTCAATTATCATGTTTGTCAGTTCACTGTCATGTTGACTTTATAGAATATTTACAGAGCTATTTGTTCTTATTTTGTTCTCAAATTTTAACTTAAAAGATCCTCCTGTTTCCTTAAGCAAATTCTATCCCTTGGGTTCTAACTGTTAAGTAATACAAATTATACCAATAGCAAAAAAAATACAGTAAGCTTTGGTCTTCTTTCTGCCAACAATTTTAGTTCAAAGACACTTCACAAAGTCTCAAAATTGGATGGATCTCTACAAGTCATTACCTGCTTCCCCAATTGAGCACACAGGATTTAATTAATAGAATAATTGCTTAAAGAACTGGGTCTAGGCAAGAATCTAGATCTGAAAATGCCAACTTGTCCACAGCTGTCCAACACATACGCTTAATCCCACATTTCAAACCATTCCACCACTTCCGTTGTGAGACAACCCCCCAAAAATGTAAAAAAGAGAAAATGACAGAGAGAGAATAATGAAATCATCTCATGGATATTCCATGCATAGTGATCTTTTTCTCTATTAGATGGAGAAATGCCAATCTTTTGTCATTAGACTATTCTAGGGATATAAAAATATTTCAGGAAATAATACACATATACTCAAACAACTAGCCACACTATTACAGCACATTTAAATAATCATATTAAAAATGCTGAGCTAGTAATTTCAACTTTCAAATTAAATAAGATAAAGCTCTATTTTTATAAAAATCTATTGTTTATTTTTTTGTAAATTCATTGTTTAACTTTTCCAAGTTGCAAATTTTCTCACGAGAACAGTGATTTTCTATAGATCATAATTTTGATTTTCTAGTAAGTAATAAAAACACAAATCAAGAGAGAAAAAATATTAAAGAATCAGCAATATCTTAATAATATTAAGGCTATCAGATATTCACAGTACCTTATTTCTCCACAACTCAAATATCATTAAATTGTTGTGTTAATAAAAATAATGAAAAACAAAGACCTTTTAAAAATCTAAATTTGATAGTAAATGCCACATGGGAAGAACCATAATGTCTATCATTTGATAGCCTCTCTGCAGAGCATATTTTTCTGTGATGGTACAACTTAAGTACAGAAAAAGATACCCTCGGTTGGCAACCAACCAATGACTGAAAAAGAACTACTACCAGGCACGAGCAACTGAATATCCATAACTGTAGAAAACTACACATCTTTAGAAATTTCATTCTTATATTTTCTCTACTCTCTCCCATTCCTCATCCTATATTAATAGGGCTAGAATATAAAGAATAAATATGACAAAAGATTATAATAATATATTGGCTTGGCCTTATATAATCAATAATTCTAATTTATAAAACCATAAGTTTTGTCTAGTACCTCTAAAACTAAAGAAAAAGTAAAATTGTTAATGTCATTTGACATGATTTATTGAGTAAATACTAGAGCAATTACATTGGGTAGAAGGTTGTCACTCTCTGAATCTAACCTACTTGTCATTAAACATTAAATATATTTTAAAGTCTCATAAAATCAAGTTTTTGCATATACTTTACTCTGAAAAGGAAGAAAATGAATCCACAACTACTAAAAACTGGGCTTCTTGCTACTCTGGAGCTTGGACTTCTCATATTCTCTCCAGTTGCTCAGCAACTGTAATTGTATTAGAATCATTATATTAACATTAGATACTACCAAGCTTTATTTTTCTTTCTTACAAAAGGAAAGCTATTGTTAAACCAAATAATTTCTTTGAGGATAAAGGTAGCAGCATTTTGAATCTGAATGGGCTCAAGTGTATCTTTCAACCTGCACAATTCAAATCACTCCTATGCAGATATAAAACATCCAGTTGGGTTATGTACTTTTGTGTCTTGTGTGATAAGACCTGAAAAAACTCAGGACTAATATAAATCCTTTTTCAAAACAACTAAAGAGTCTTAGTTGATATAATTATTTAAACTATGCTCTCTTTTGAAAAAGCTGACCATAGAAATAAATTCATTATAAATCAACAAATTTTCAAAAATACTTAGATTTGATTTTATTTTTTATTGTTTTTATAACTGGAAGAAAGGACTATCTACACTTACTGGTAGAATGTTGTACAAAAAAGCCAATGCTTCTGGATGATTTTCAGAAGCATCATATAACTTACTACTACTCAGAACTACTAATAAACAAATGATTTGACCACAACTTTGGTGGTGATTTGTGCCTTATTTACAGAGTTTACCAAGAACCTATCATGATGACCACCTTACATTATTAGCCAGTAAGTGTTTTCTGAATCAAAATGGATAAAATAATCAATAGAATATACTCTAAAAAACCTACTGTTAAATAACCTGAATTAACCCAATTCTGGCTAGAGGTTATTTACCATGATTAGTCTCTAATTGGCTTGTGCTGTTAAAAAATGAAAGCCATTTCAACTCAGTTTTTATATCTGAAAACCAATAGAGAGAATTTAATTAAAAAGAAACACAAATTACCAGATAATTCATATGAATACTATGATAAATCATCTTATATCAATACAGATAAATTATTCTGTCTCATAAGAGAAAAGAATATGGCAAGACAAAATAAATTAGGATACTGTTTATTTCTCTAAAAACCTGTATCCATCATGATACACTAAGTACTTCTGCACTTAAGGACATTGTTATCCTTGTAAACACCTTATAAGTGCAGTGGTTCCAATGACTCAAAATGAACCTTCATATTTCAATGCTTATGACACATTTTATCATGGAAAGATAAAGTGACTATTTTTATCTTACATAAATCAATCCAAATCTCTGCTAAGTTCAAAAAAATGCATTGGCAAACCCTTTAAACTGGCAATTTAAACTGAAAGATATTTATACTGTAGACAGAGAGGACTTATTTTAGCAAGGCCAGCTCAAAATGAATATTCTAGCTATGCTTGCTATTATCCCTTACTCCCTTAGAGTAGATAATATCTTACTCTTAACTGTCAGATTTTGTTTTTAACTTTGAAATTTTAACTGTTTGTTTTTTCAAGAAGAGTTAATCACACATAAAGATAACTGATTTGAGGCATCAAATAAGGCTATAATATAATACAATGCCAACATTATGAAAGATCCTAAAATTGGGGGGAAACTTAAAATTGTACGAGGGATGGAGCTAGCTTTCTTTTTTAAGAATGATAAGAAGGGACAAAAAACATTATGGGAGAGTGGTGATAGTCAAACCAAATATAGGTCATTTGCTATGTTAGATAGCTTACCTTTGGGTAGATGTTTCAAAATGGGGCCAGAAGACAGTGTTGAGTGGGGCTATACTGTCTCCTCCACACCCGTATGGATAAAAAGGGATCGAACAAATGGCAAGAGAATTGGCACACAAGATGGGTCATTCACCACACATCTAAGCAACAGAAAAAATGGGAAAAACAGAATTCTTAGCCTTAAGCTTTGATTTGGTCTTGGAACACAATGTTAATACAACATTAACATAGTGTTATGTAATACAACATTCTCCTCATCTGGAGAGAATATTTTTAAATGTTACAGAGGAGCAGCTTTTGGAAGAAGCGGCTCTAACACTGCCTATGGGCTTAAGTGTTTTTTAAATGCATGCAGTAAAGTTATGTGGTCTCTGAAGATGCTCTCTTAATGGTTCTGTCCAAGACTTCTCAATGTCGAAATCTTGTGAAAGGGCCCATTCTCTCATTTTCCAAATGGAGGAAGAGCTGAGAGGACAATCTGAGCCCTGAGCTTCTCTTCAACACTGCTATTTATCTTTGTGTCATGCAGAGTTCTGGCAGACAGCACACAGGAAGGAGTTAACTGACAACGTAATTAACAGAGAATCTACAGAAGTATGGACAGGGCTATGGGAACCAACAGGGGATGGTGAAGCATCCAGGACCTAGCAACAGGAGGAAGCTGTTACCACCCCTAAGTCTAATAGGATGAGAAGATCAAGCAGCATTATTAGATCTCAGTGAGAACTAGAACCTGAGCAGTGTAAGTAGAAAGACTATGTAGTGAATTGAGGGGTAAACATAGAGACTTCCTAGATCAATCAGGTTTATAAAAGTGAAAGAGAAGCAATAATTACAATAAGAAAAATATCTTTTAAATCAATCCTCGATTTGTCAAACTGTTTATCTGATGTGTCAGTATGGTCAATAACAATTTCTTCAGATGTTTGCTTACTTGTAGAAAAATCTTTCCCTAGTTCCATCAGTGTTTCATTTGTATGTGTATCAAAAGTTTGTATTATTGCAAGACTTTTTTAAAAAGTATGGACATATCGATATCCTCCTGTGTATAATACGTATTCTTCATGGGACTTTGGAAAATATAACATTAAATATGGATCTTTTACGAAACAACTGAACAGTAAACTTGGTTTTAAAGCCACTTATGCATGCTCTGTGGAGGGCAAGAATCTTTGTTCTGATCATCGAAATATCTTGTCTAGTTCAGTAGCTGACACGTATGAGGTACTCAGTAAATACTTGTTGAATGAAATATAAATGATGACTATTTCACTGTCTATATTTTTGTGGTAGCCCATAATACTTCTGTTATTTTCTTTTTACTTCAGATACCGCTTTCAAGCCAGATAAGGCTTCACAGTTTGCTGTCTACTACCCAGGTTTCTCATGGTCATTCTCTGTCTAATTTCAACACCAACTTAAAATGAAAGAATTCTCTACCCATGTTTATTTTGTCTCCTACATACAATGTATTGGTGAATCATCATTTCCTATTCTATAACATGATTCTTATGTGTTCTTCTCATCTTCCCCCAACCCCAAAGAAGTCTTTATCACCAGCCTCAGTTAATTGCTTTTTAGACAATGGAAACTATCTTTATGTTGAAACTCAGTTTCTATGCCATCCCTAAGTTACTTTTTATAACTTTCAAAATTATTTTACATCTCCTTCATTTTGATTCTGTGTTGCAATAACTTACATCATCATAAGTTCCTAAGTATTACCTACAAAGTATTTGAGTAGCCACTTATAAAGATGTGCCATACTAAACACGTGAACATCCTGATTAGATTAGTCCTGGGTAAACAGAATATTTTTAAGAGTAAATAAAAACAAATGAAAAGAATATAAACCTTATTTTCATTTTTACAAAGCCTAAGTAAATTAGAGATAGGCTACATGAAAACAATAGAACTGCATTACTTATGGTTTGACAGGAGGTTTTTGTTTTTTTGTTTGTTTGTTTTGGTTTGTTTGCTTTTAGTTTTCTTCCTAGAATTGATTAATAATGAGTTTATACAATGTCCTAATTCTTCAATGGATGAAGTTATTGACAATTGACAAGTAAATATCATAATCATATGGAACATAAGTATTCTAATAAAGATGCCATTTGAAAAATAAACTCATTTACTTTAAAGAATTAGCTCATGCAATCTTAAGTCACTTTCATTAAATTATAAACATGTTAATGTTACTTATATCCAAAAATAACTGACAGTTTCTTCTGTTGTTGTTGAAGTGTAAGTATTTTGGCCCAGTGCTAACATCTGCAAGTCCGGAGCAAGAGTACAAACAGAGGACCCAGCCCTCAGCCTCACCCCATTCTCTTCCTAAACCAGGCTCCATCAGGAAAATCAGAAGCCTGGTGCGTGTGTGGAGACCACCAGCTGCATCTGAGCCCAACTGGCTCCTCCCTGCCCCTGGCTCCATCCCCCAAGACAGATTCAGAAAGAGGCCTGTGCAAGGCCAGGAAGCAGGTCAGGGGTATATTTGGGGCAGAGAATTTCTGGCTCCCTGGTACCAATATTATGGGACTGGGATGTGGGGGATATGGGGAGGGACATGGGCTCCAGCTGGGCAGGTCCCTGTGGGAGAGATGTGGTGGGAGGAGGATCAGCCAAGGATCTGGAAAGAATGCAGCCCAAGGCAGGGTCCTGGTTGTCCAGGTCTAAGTGAAGGGCAGAAGAGTACCGACTGCATTTCATGAGACTTTTTTATGGAAAGGGTCCAAAACATTACACAAACTAAAAACACTCAGAAAACTTGTGAAGTTTTTTACCCTATATAGGAAATTTTCTGAGATGTATTAGATGTCACAACTCTTATTTCAACACAATGTTCTTTTGAAACTGCACTTTCCTACAGTAAGTACTCCAAAGCTAATAAACCCTAAAGCAAACTCGAAAACTCAAAACATGAACTAAAGTATACTTTATATTTTCCTATATTATATTTTTTGTTTCTATGTACACTATATCTCACCGATGTCTACCAGGACACATGTTAAGTAGATATAAAACTGAAGTAAATAATAATAAAACTGACAACATGTCTTTGATTCTAAATAAATTATCAGTATTCTTTGGAGTATCCACTGGGTACACATTGTTGCATTGGGATATTAATGATTTACAAGTTATTATTTTTCTGCATGTTGTTACATTTTATAGAGAAATATTTCAACAAGACACAAAACAACTATTCTTTACTTATGCACATTTTTGACAGATTATTGTTTTTAATGAACCACATAATGGAGAAGAGGAAAAGGAATCAGGTCAGATGAAGCATGCCATATTGATCAATTTTATAATAAGCTAGAGTATCAATATTGGGAACTGAACAAACGGGGAGATTTCTAGGATCCTGACCCTTTACAAGGCTACAACGCTCTACCAGGAAACTGGGGCCCAAGTGTCCACAATTGCCAGGAAATCCCACTTGGCTCCTGTAGGAATGTGTAAAATTGTCATACAGCCTCCTCCCTTGAATAGAGTAAAAGAGAGCAGTCCCTAGTTTTTAGGGATGTCAAAGATCCCCTTTTTCCTCAAGGGCCACTCCAGCTGTGAAGGAAATATGTCAGAGGTTTCACTCAGCATGACAAGGTCCCATTGGCAGGTACACTCCATCTAATGTTTCTGGAGTCAGACCTTGTGGCCAGCATTTTCCAGCAGGGCCTTTGTGATGGCTGCATTTAAAGTTTGTACCTCTAACTTTGCTCGACTTCCACACGGTCTCTAAGTGGCAGCTTTCAGCAACGGCGCCCATGGTTGACTTCTCTCAGCAGCTGTTGTTAAGTTGGCTGTTCTGTGTCGTTGTTGTTCCAGCACTGGCTGCTGGTAGAAAGCAGTGTCCTGAAGCCATCTCTGTGGCTTTTCATCTACCTTTTGCATTTCAGATCCTGCTCACCTCCTTAAATACTGGTCTAAAAACATCTTCTAGGTTTTGTTTCTTTAAATCAATTAATGAGTCCCCTGTTAACCCCCAGCACCATCTCTAGAAGGCATTTCACAACCGGGGTCCTGGTGAGAGCTATAGACATAGTTAGGATACTTCAGTTTTCTCAAATAATTGCATTTTAAAAGAATTTATTTAAAATCTTTCTTAAGTCACAATTGGGCAACAAGACTCAGTAATATTTTGTAGGGTCTGTTGACTCTCCCTTCCCTCCCTACCCAATCCCAACCCCAGCTGGTGACTTAACTTTCTTTGGTGGCAGCAAAGTGCAAAGAAAGTAAATGAAACACAACAAACTGCCACAATAGATAGCAACTCCAGCCAGTCCTAGAAGCCACCACACCAATATTGTAAGCTGTTTTCTATTCCAGTCCTGGTGCTCTGTCCATGTATTATTGGCCACCAGACAGAACAAATGAGGTCATATGGGTTAATGAAAACAGTTTTCTTACAATGACAATAATCTCAGCAGCAGAAGATACTATAAGTCTCCATTACTCAAGAAGATTCCAATCTCACAGGCTCATTACGATCTCTCTACTTAAGACCTAGTTCATCCTTTTGTGATCATTTGTTTTCTACAACACAAACCTCTCAAAAGTTTGTATTACAATATCCTGAGCATGGGAAGGGGGCCCTGTGATCTAGGTAATCAGTAGTGCTGTCTGTGCAAGTTGGTCTGGGTTGGACCCTCTGTTCCATTTGGTTCCCAAGACAGATCTCTGTATTTGGCTCACCTCAATTTGGTAATATTGAGAATGTATGCACTTTATAACAGCATTTTTCTTACTCTCATCTCTTTGTCCTTTCATTAATAAAATAGATTTGGGTGAAAAATACCTCCCAATAATGTCATAATCCATGGTGCTTTGTTGCTATATTTTGCTGGGCCTAAGATGCCAAGGTCTGTTGAGACTCCCCTGGTTAAAATCAGACTCCCAGGATCTCTCATTGTTTATTCTCTGTCAGGAAGTTAAAGGAAGAACTTGTCAGCCTTTCAAAAGAGAACCTGAACTCATATTCAAAGAACTTAGCAAAAGGCTCTAACATTTCTTTTTTAGTCTACTTCAGAGAGCAACAAGGGTATTTATTCATATATACCTATCATCCATCCTCTATCTATTATCTAATCTTCATATCACAAACACTCTAAAAGTGATTCTGAACTACTGATTTGGTTATTAATCAAGTCAATCTATCTTTTCTTTTCTAGTACAGGTAGGGACAAATACTTAAGTACAAGGTATAAAAGTTATCAGAAAGCACATGAAGTTTCAGCTTAAGTATAAAAAATTGACACACAAGTTGATCACCGATTTATAAAAACCCAGAAGATGTATTCCCTTCTTGATATGTCCCTAGGACATATCTCTGTCCTAGCTAGGTTTAAATAATACATTTAAGCCTTATTCCAGAGATAAAATGGATATTAACAACTATGGTTTTCCAACAATTCTCAGACTGTAATTTTGTTCAGGGAGCTACTTCTGAATTATTTGAGTTAAGAAAGGGCAAACATTTTAAATTATTTAGTCTTTGCTGATTTTCTAATACAATTTATCCATTCATTTATAGGATCATCTTTTTAAGCACAGTATAAGTTTGCTTCTAATGCCACACACCAGTTGCCATAGCAATCATTTTCTTCCATTCATGTGTACATTGACTTCCTTCCTGTTTTTTAGGCTGCCTTTCCAGACACTTTTGCTCATGGAAATCTATGAAAAGTCATTTTTCTTCATGGTGTTGTCTAAAGCAAATGTTTAATGAGTTTTAAATCTACAAATGCAATATGCCTCTGCTGTGCTGTTTATTTTACCTGTTCTTCATTTATCACCAAATAATACACATTTCTCTTAATCAACTTAACAGATGAAGGAAATCAGATTGATCACAGATAAACCTAGATAAGCTGAGTTCCTTAATACACTAATATATTCCAAGGCTTTGAAAACTTTAGGTACTTAAAATACAATGTGCTTTGATAAGGTCCTGCTGATTACTGAGCTAACCCCTCCCCCCTCCCATCAATATCCACCAACTCACAGTTTCTTCCACAGGTTCCCTTCATGTTTCCAACCATTTATTTTTTTTTAGGGGTCAACTCTTACATGCTATGTCCTTTCTCATAATTATACAACAGTAACTCTTTTAATGAATATTATACAGTCCTATCCTATTTTATAGTACTGATTCTTCTGGAATTCATCAAAATACTATCAAACCTGCAATATTTTTGATGTTTAATGAATTCAGAACATACAATCATGGACAGATAGCCACGCCACACCACACCACGCACACACACACACACACACACACACACAACTTGTTCCCTGCCTCAACAATTTACTTGTGGATATGTTCTACATGGGGCCATAAACAATGGAAGAGCTAAATAACTATACAAGGGAACAACCCATGAAACACTGCAAGGCATGATTAATTGCTTGAACAAGGGGTATAGACCATAAGGTTCATGGCAAACAAGAGACTAATCATTTTGCAATTCAGGGTTAAAGGATTATTCCCCCAGCTAAATACAGAAACTTCTGCCTGGGCATAAAAAATGTACCACATTTGGTCCAGTTAATAAAGAGAGCTCAGTGAAACCTGCGATTCTCTACTATGAGAACTTCAGTACCCTGAACCCTTCAACATTTGCTAAAATTGCTCAGTGACTTCAATTTTGACGCTTTCTTCCCCTCAAGACAAACTTTCTATATGCCTTCTAAATTGACTATCATGTCTTTAACCCATTTATTCAACAAAAAATTTCATTCCATCCAGCACTGTGCTAACTACTGTGGTACATGATCTATGTTAATCAAATCATGGGGCAACTCTATTTAAGTAAATATGGTTCGCGACACAAAGAGTAAAAGCAGACATAGGGTCTTCAACCAAAAGCTGGGTTATACTTCAAATACTCATCTTCACATAGTGTGATTGGAGTTTTTTAGGCACATACATCTCTGACAGCATCATCAAAGTTGTATATTGTTTATGTACACTTATTTTCTATCTTACATTTTTAAAAAGTCAATATCAAGTCAAGGCAGAGTACCTTTCATTACGGAAGAGGGTGATATTATTTTACTGAATATAAATAAGTTCATAACACCCCAACTAGCCAAGCAAACAACTGTACATGCCACAGAACAAGACAATAGTTATACAACAATTTATCTATTTGTAAAGATGTAAAGATTTATCTAAGAGTATATGGTGATACATTTCCATCTTCTGTTAAACTATTTTAAAAGTTAAAAATAACAAATTAATCTTTAATCAGTCTTGAGGTCAAGAGAGCAAAGCACATTCCTGGCAAACCCTGTGTTGAATGAAGCCTATTTCTAACCCAGTAGTCTTTGTAGTTCCAGCTCTAGCTAAAAGCACCTTACGAGAAGTATTAAGTTACTTTTCAGCATGGCTCTGTCAAAACAATGAAGAAATCCAATAATTTAGCTTTGCAAAATCTAGAAATGTAAATAAACGAGATGCATTTAGGCAGTTTTGCGCATTGTGTTTTCATTACACTTTCAATGTTTTCCTTAACTTGTGAAATATTTTGTCAGTTTGGAGGGAGGAAAAGAAAACCTAAAAATTTCATCATCTCTAAGAATTAAAATCCAACTCTAACCCCCAAAGATGTCATCTCATCTCTTCATGGGTCCTTACAAGAATATAAACCAAATATATTATATTAACCCATTAGTTAACCAGTTGGTGAACTTTATTTTCTGTTGATTTATAGAACTATGTTTTATACATCATGTAATAATCACAATGATGTGATTAGCCAGATGTTCTAACTTTGCATCAGAATATCTATATTTATTTGATAAGGTACTAGAGAAGAAGCAAATTTAATTTTTGTATACTGAGAGTAGAAGGAGGGAAGCTGAGTGATGTTCCCTTAATCTTTATTACTATAGAAGGGCATAACCTTAACTCACCTTTCAGACAAACCTTCTGTTTCTTCGATACACCATGGACCTATGCCTTTTATATAACTTTACAATTCAGTTTTATACCTGATCTTTCCACATCAAGATGTTTTATCTTTCCCTAAATTTCTTCTCCATTATTAGCAAATGGTTTCCTAGTTACTAATAAGAAAACCCAAACAGAACCTAAACGGAAAACCCAAAAAATCTCAGGGCTCCTTGTCATAGAGGGAGGGACAACTGGGGGTCTGGGAGGGAAATGCAAAACAGATTAATCATCCTCTCTGCGCAAGAATAACAAGCATAATTTTACTTTTTTCTGTAAAGCTTTTTGCCAAGCAAGGGATCATGCAAAAATAATCAGATGGCAGCTTGATGCTAATTTAACTAGAGCTCCTGGCTGTGCCCTGGCCTTTTGGTACCAGTTAACTAACTAGATATTGGTATAAAGATACCACAGCTAATCATGTAATCCCTGTGCCTTTACACAATCACTGGCTGTGGAATATGCACTAAATTAGGACAAAAGGATCGATATCAACTGAGAAGAGCCTGCTGTAATCTACTGAAAACACAGCGATAAGGAGGTAATGAAGAGGCAAACTTGAATAGGGAAGTAGAGTACACTGACAAAGTTTAGAGCCAAAATTCACATTTGGAACCCATTAAAAAAATCATGAACGTTTAGTTTCAATTTCAAAGACTTCAAACAGCATAAAACAAAATAAATAAATATGGCAGGAAAGCAACATAACTATAGTCTGTGTCTCATTCTCTCAGAGCCTACATCTTAATAACCACTCAATCGAAAGGCAGCAATCTGAAGTCAAGTGTCATATTCATGGTAAAGAACCAAAACAGTAGCATCACACCCACATCTGCCTAGATAAAGAAATGTCAAATTCAATAGTTTTACATAAACTCATATTCAAAGGACAAAATAAAGCATACCATGTTGACAAAGAAAAAATAAAACAGGACTAAGATAACCTGTATGTTTTTCAGAATAAGCTACCTTTGAAAAGAAGAAATAATATGTTATGCATTGAGCAGTTACTTCCACTTTGAAAAAACAAAGGGCTATAGGGTCTGCTCAAGTACAGAAGAAGTGAAAAGGGTATTAGGACCTGGTACGTGATTGAGGAGAACAAGTGTAAAAACTGCAATTTATCTGAACATTCAAGATAAATAAGTAAATAACTCTAAACTGCAAACATAATTTGCCTCTTTCCCTCTGAAATGCACTTTAAATAGCAAAGAAAATGTGTTTTCCCCCACATTCTGGCTGCTTTATAAACATTAATTAATTAATCTCAATAATACCCTTGTGACTGTGAATAGGTATTTTCTCTCTGTGTTCTACAAATGAGAAAACTATAATACTAATTATGTACATTTATAGAACTCTTTTTCCCTTAGGGGTTCAGGGTGCCTTATTATTTTGAAATGACTAAACAGACATTAATTATCATGATACCTTTGTGAGGTATGTAAAACTACAATTAAATGAGTATGATTGAAAGACTAAAAATAAAGAAGAAATTTTATCCTGCATTTGTTCCTTCTTAAAATCACCCCTATATGACAAGATGATCCCGGTTGGGTGATAGTAGCTACAGTAATACTGAAATACTATTTTGGAAATATAAAAATGTTGTACAGTTGTTTTTTCTTCAAAGATACTAAAAATATTGACCTCAAATAAGTCTTAGAATTTTCTAATCGAAAGGAAAGGAAACAGAGAAGATGCAACAGGAAGTCAAGAAGAATGATAAATGAGCAGACATTTATTAATTTAACAAATATCTACTCAGTTCTGATAACGGAGCAGCCATGATTCTAGGTCCATGGAATATCGAAATGAACAAAACAAAGACCTGTCCTCATGGAGCTTACATTCCAAAACAGGAGCAAGACAACAAAAAAATGAACAAATAAAATAATTTCAGTTGAAAAATAAATTTTTATGAAGCAAATACACCAGGGTAAAGAGGCAGAGCGAGGGCCTTAGTATATGCAAAGAGTAAGAGAGGGACATGACATAGAGATCAAGGTCAGGAAACTGAGAAGATGAGAACCAGAAAATGTTCCATTAGTGTGGAGACTGGATAGCATAACATACATGACATGCTTAGCATGTAGTAATCACTCAGTACAGGTTTTGTGGTTTTGTTTATTTGTTGAGAGTTTTTTTTTTTTTCCTCTAAGAACTAGAGCAACAGTCTAAGCTTTGAGTTAGTGTATATTTTCTAGTTAGTGAATCTAATGAGGCAAATGGTTCCTCTTATCACAATGGTTCTCAACCCTGCCTGAACTATAGCATAGCCAGGGAGTACTTTTTAAATGATGGATACCCTGAAAGCCCTCTGAAATTTCTGATATATGAATTTTGCAGGTAGGATTGATAACCTGTTGTTGTTGCAGCCTTCTCCAACACACCCTCTAGCACTGCAGGAGACTCAAGCACTCAGGATTTCAGGGCCAGACAGATAATGTTGATGTACCCAGATAGGGCAGCTTAAGAAACAAACATGAGAACTGTAGCACTCACTGAGGTATTAAAAAAATATATGAAAACTCTGTGGGCTGAATTTGGCTTAGAGATTGGCAGTTTGCCTGGGCTACAAAATGCACACTATCTGATTGCACAAAATACAAAGAACTCTGATCCCAGTGATGAAGTTCTGCAAAGGGTCAGGATTGGCTAGGATTTAGCCATAATTCTGCAGTTACAGAGTGCAATACCCCTCAACTCTGGGACAGCATCCACTGGGCTCTTCATGCCGAGATGTAATTCTCACTGTCACCAGGTAAACACTTGTAACAGAAATTCAGAGAAGCCTGAAGGGGACAAGCCAAGAAAGGAAACAAAGGCTACAGTCATTCGATAAGCTCTAGTAAATACTTCCACCCAGCTGAGATCCCCAAGGGAGAAGTCACAAAAACTATATTTTCCATTCTACAGTTAAACATGGCAGTTTCAAAAGGCATAAATGTTTAAAATGATGCAAATTATTTTTTAAAATGTATGGAAAACAATGTTGACTCCATTAGATGGCATTACAGAAGTTTTTGGCCATCTGTATGTTCAGCTCATCTTTACATGAAAACACAATATGGATGTAATTAAGAAATAGAGGAAAACCAGCCAAGAGACACCAAGCACCTTCACGTTAAATATGATAGAATGCATTCATTTCATTGCCTAATTTAGTCATTATTGCTCAACTGGGTAAGTAGTTCACACAAATTACAACATATGCATTTAACACATATATAAATATATGTAAGCACAGAGATTTCTGTAAAATGTTTCATCCTCTTGTGTCATTTGTGTCAATGCAAATATTGGAATTATTTTTGCACATTAGGCAACTGTGTGAAAGCCAGTGTAATAGTAGAAGTTCCACTGAAAAGTAAGAGAACTAGTCTTTTAAACCCACATACACACATACACACACTACTTTTGCATTTGTTCCTTCTCACTTGGAGAAGACCCTTGACTGAAGTGTAACCTTGTAGTCAGTGAGAAGCAATGGCATTCTCTGGATCATCTACTTGTTACTTAAACTCTGTTTGTGATCTAGTACTTTAACAGCTTGAATAAGAGTAAACTGTTATCTCAGTAGTGAACCAACAGCAGCAGCTGACAGTCAGAAGCAATAGATATCTATTCTCACGCTTCCCTACAAGGAGAAAAGACTCAAGTATATCTGAAGTCTTAATGATGCTAGAAAAAGGAAATAGTGACCCTGATCTGTCTCCTGGGGCACAAAAGTTTTGTATTAAGTAACCAATGTACACATGGGGTATTTTGCCCTTCTGTCCATAAAGGAGAGGAGAAGCATTCCCTCTCTGCCTATTTCTCTAGCTTAAGTCCCTGTTATTCCTCCATAGAAATCACGATTATGGCCAGGGTGATTAATACTATCCCTCCTGAGCACGTCAAGCACTTGTCTCTTCAACTCTTCACCCATTTTGTTCCCCCTTCCTAGACACTATATTTCCTCTTACACTAAGTCTTATCGATCCTTAAAGGCTCCCTTCAAATCCCCTTTTTTATCACTATACAGCCTTCTAATATTATTTTTATATTACTTCTAATATTATTTTTTCTCCACTAAATCCTATAGAACTTATTTTTATACGTCTCTTACAGCACTTACCATATACTGTCTTTCTAACTACTGCCTATATAATATGGTGTCACTGAAACTCAGCCCTATGAGGGACTACAGGGGATATCTGGTCCAATTGCCTAAACAATGCAGGAAGCCATTCTCCACACCTCCAGCAAATGCTTATCTTGCTTTGTTGGCTTGTCAACCTCCTTCTGCTTCCAAGAATGGGAAGTGCACACTTTCTTTATTAAATATATGTATACAGAAGAGGTGCACAGTAGCCGCAGTAAATACCTGTTGAATGAATAAAAATACTTTATATTAAACTTGAACTGCTCTAACGTTGAACTAGTTCTTCCTCATACTTAGTTCAAATTTGGCTCTCTGTCATTTTAACTCATAATAATTACTCTAGGGTTCTGCCTGCTTCTATACACATAGAAGACATGCTTTAATACAGATCATATGAACTGGACAGCTACATGTAAAAGAATGAAATTAGAACACTCCCTAACACCATACACAAAAATAAACTCAAAATGGATTAAACACCTAAATGTAGGGCCAGACAATATAAAACTCTTAGAGGAAAACATAGGTAGAACACTCTATGACATACATCACAGCAAGATCCTTTTTGACCCACCTCCTAGAGGAATGGAAATAAAAACAAAAATAAACAAATGGAACCTAATGAAACTTCAAAGCTTTTGCACAGCAAAGGAAACCATAAACAAGATGAAAAGACAACCCTCAGAATGGGAGAAAATATTCGCAAATGAAGCAACTGACAAAGGATTAATCTCCAAAATATACAAGCAGCTCATGCAGCTCAATATCAAAAAAACAAACAACCCAATCCAAAAATGGGAAAAAGCCTAAATAGACATTTCTCCAAAGAAGATATACAGATTGCCAACAAACACATGAAAGAATGCTCAACGTTACTAATCATTAGAGAAATGCAAATCAAAACTACAATGAGGTTATCACATAACACCAGTCAGAATGGCCATCATCAAAAAATCTACAAACAATAAATTCTGGAGAGGGTGTGGAGAAAAGGGAACCCTCTTGCACTGTTGGTGGGAATGTAAATTGATACAGCCACTATAGAGAACAGTATGGAAGTTCCTTAAAAAACTAAAAATAGAATTACCATATGACCCAGCAATCCCACTACTGGGCATATACCCTGAGAAAACCATAATTCAAAAAGAGTCATGTACCACAATGTTCATCGCAGCTCTATTTACAATAGCCAGGACATGGAAGCAACCTAAGTGTCCATCGACAGATAAATGGATAAAGAAGATGTGGCACATATATACAATGGAATATTACTCAGCCATAAAAAGAAACAAAACTGAGTTATTTGTAGTGAGGTGGATGGACCTAGAGTCTGTCATACAGAGGGAAGTATGTCAGAAAGAGAAAAACAAATACCGTATGCTAACACATATATATGGAATCTTAAAAAAAAAAGGTTCTGACAAACCTAGGGGCAGGACAGGAATAAAGACGCAGACGTAGAGAATGGACTTAAGGACACGGGGAGGGGGAAGGGTAAGCTGGGACAAAGTGAGAGAGTGGCATGGACATAAATACACTGCCAAATGTAAAATAGATAGCTAGTGGGAAGCAGCCACATTGCACAGGGAGATCAGCTTGATGCTTTGTGTCCACCTAGAGGGGTGGGATAGGAAGGGTGGGAGGGAGATGCAAGAGGGAGGACATATGGGGATATATGTTTATGTATAGCTGATTCACTTTGTTATACAGCAGAAACTAACACACCATTGTAAAGCAATTATACTCCAATAAAAATGTTTTAAAAAAAACCTAACAACAACAAAAAAGACAGATCATATGATGAGGAGTTTTATCTTGACCACACCGAATATCCCCTTTAATCATTGAAGATAATTTCCAGACCCTCCCTTGGAAAACTTAACACTTAGACCATGGCATTGAGAACAGGGTGCAACGTTCCTCTGAACACCTAGATTATGGAATGTCTCTCTACTTGGGAAACAGTATTAATGCCCAGAACAGTATCAATATGCAGATAGTAAATATTCACTCAATACAGGTTGAAAATCTGTGTGATTGGCATAACCCTGGAATAACAGTACCATACCATCTCTAGAAGAAACGTATATTCATTCCTAATAATACTGTAGTCTATGGGCATTTGTTTTAGACCATTTTCTGGCATTCAAAAGACCACCTTGATTTTCCTTAAAGTCCACTTGCCAACTTTTCACAAGAGAACTGAAGATGAAGCCTGTTGAAGCATGAAGGGAAGACGGAGTATAGTGTGCCTATGCAAACATATGTGGAAGGGAGAGGGTCAAACTGTAGAAACAGCAGATGGACCAAGCTCCGCATTAAACAGGACAGGTTGAGAGTAGAGATATCCTTTGCTGTATTTTTTCATTCCTTTAACTTTCAATCCTTCAGGAAATCAAATCTCTCATCAACACAGAAAGAATAGTGCAATTTATCAGCCATGTTATTGTTTTCTCACAGCAGACATAGTGTTCTCAGGCCTACATTGGATAGTATTAGGTGCATTTGACTTTCATCATCTTCAGAAAATGTACTGTTGCTTTTCTATGTCTAATAGTTAACAATCTTTTAAGTGTGAATATATTTTTTCAATATTTTCAAACTCTTTAATCACTTGAGTTGTTTGAGTTCCAGTTTTATTTATTAATTTCCACCATGTCCTTGTGTTAGAACAGAGAAAGGGGAACACTTGGTGGCAAAGGGTTGTATCATAACTTTTTATATCCTACTAAAATAAACAATGAAATACATGTATGTTTTGGTCAAAATATTCTGCTAATTTAGTCTATATTTCATAGAGAGAGGTTCTTTACAAGGAGGTAGGACAGTAGTTTCTGGACCGGTGTCCAAGTTAACAAGGAGGAGACTGCAGTATTCTGTCCCTTGAAAAGATTATGATAATTGACAAATTACATAATCACTTTACTCATTAGTACTGTGATTGAAATTAAAGTGTATGAAGCAATAAACTTTAGTTAATTAATTCCTGATGTTGTATGGCTTTCTACTGTTTTCCAAAGCTGTTCCTATTGTTTTTTGCCCCAAAGGAATTTAAGAAAATTTTTTTAAAAAGCTTTTCTCTATGATCACATAGTGTGCTGTGCACTCTGAAATGAATTATGTTCTTAAATATGTACATTATGTGTAAACAATGATGCAGGTTTATCACCCACGGTGAGGAATGAAGTCCTTCATAACTGAATCAATGAAATGTCTTAATTTTATCACACTGCCACCATGATTCATAAGAAGTATATAAAGATCCATCATTGAAATGAGAGAAATCTCTTCCATCTTCAATAACGAAAACCAAAAGCAATATGTGCCTAGAGATTAGATCATCTGTCAGTTACAATGCATCATTGCAGGTTTTCAAATTACAAATAATGTAGTTTTCTGAGTGGCAAATTTCATGGCTGAGGGAGTACAGATGAGTTTGCCAGTTCACAACAAAGTATGTGGAATTCAGGAAGGTTTTGGGCACTTGGGGACTGGATGCACATGGTTCAATGTTATTCATAAGAAGATTTCAATAAGAAGTAGTGCTGGAGCTATGGAGCTGCAGTGTTAACAAAGGTGTGAGTCTTTAAATTGTATAACCTAAACATGGGCATTCACTGCCAATAAGATCTGTCAGTGTGCTGGGAGCAGTAAGCATGGTATAGAATCATGGTTTCTATTGCCCGTATCATTACCCTAGCTGCACACACTTTGGGAGGCTACCCAACAGTCTCAGGACAATTTTCACATGCACTTTGTAAACCTGTAGAACATCTTGGTGTAGAGTTACAAGAGTTATGGGGCTCTTTTACTGTGTGCCAAAAAGAAGATTTTAGGTCCAAGTAAGAAATATTTGTCTTGCTTGTCCAGGTCTGTCAATCAACGGCATTTACTGAGCTCCCACTGTCTGTAAAGATTCTTACTTGAAGAAAGTTGACTCAAAAAGGAAGAAGATGATGGAGGAGGGAGGGATAAATTAGGACCTTGGGATTAACATATATACACTACTATGTATAAAATAGGTAAACAAAAAGGACCTACTGTATAGCACAGGGAACTATATCCAATATCTTGTAATAACCTGTAATGGAAAAGAATCTGAAAAAGAATGTATACACATATGTATATATGAATCACTTTGCTGTACACTTGAAACTAACACGACATTGTAAATTAACTATACTTCAATTTTTAAAATTTGGTCACTTGAAAACAAAAGGAAGAAAGTGAGAGCCTCTGCTTTCCAACTGCTGAGGAAGAAAAGACAACAAATGAATATGCAGTGGAGGCTTATTTTTAATCCAGCATTCTCAGAGAGCACATTCAGATAACTGAGGCTGTTTTGTTTTGTTTTGTTTTTAATGGATGCTTATTTTAGCCATGTTAGTCATAAAGATGTGACACCAGACTGCTCTTTAAGAAAGGACTTGCTGCCCACCAGCAAGGAGTATGGTTTGTCTCAGCTTCCAGCTTCTTCTCAGGACAGCCCCTGGCCAATCACCAAGCAAGGCAGTAGTACCAGAGCCTAGCATTTCCTCCTAGAGGAAGACTCCTCCAATGGGCAAGCTTTGCTCTGCGGCACCCTGACGGGAGAAGAGCACTGTGGTCTGATGGCCTCCCTATACAACCCTGCTTCTGCTCTTTTCCTTTCAAAGATGTTACTCACCAGTAAATCTTCTGCATGCCTAAGTCCATCTCTAAGCTCCTTTGTGGAGAACCCAACTTGCAACAGAGAGTCTTTACAATTTATTTATAATTTTTTTCTGTAATAAAGAATGAATGAGATACTGATACATGCTACAACATGCATGAACCTTGAAAACAATATGCTAAGTGAAACAAGTCACAAAAGATGGCACATTGTATGATTCTATTTTTATGAAATGTCTGGAATACACGAATCCACAGAGGCAGAAAGTAGATTAGTGGTTGCCAGGGCCTGGGAAGATGACGAGATGGAAAGTGATTGCTAATCTGCATAGGATTATTTTTGGGGGGTGAGAAAAGTGTTCTAAAATTCCAATTTTAGTATATGTGCTACCAAAGTGAGCACAAAAATGTTCCAAAATTGATTGTGGTAATGGTCACACAACTCTGAATATAATAAAAGCTACTGAACTGTACATTTTAAATAGGTAGATTTGAGATATATGAATTATCTCAATAAAGGCATTAAAAATTTATTTTTTATACACTATCCTATTTTCTGAAACACACTATACTCATAACAGGACACTACGGGACTGCAGGAGGACATGTGCCCAATCCTTTAGACAGTTGTCATTTCTCAGTATATAAGCATAGAGCAGCCTAGCTCTTCCATTTGGGAGATCTGAAGTGAAAACCAAACAACCAAATCTGTAAAATCATTAAACTAAATTTGTATATAATTCTAAGGTTTTAACCTTCCTCTTTTGGACAACATGAAAGCCACGGCTCTCTGAGAAAGTGTTCTCTCATTGTTTAGAAGCTTACTTTTCTATTACTTTTGTGATTAGGATAACTAAGGTGTCCAGAATTCATCTTGTATGTAGGTGTGTATATTAGGATGTACCTGCAACAGGATGTTATGTGAGATTTTTCCTTTTGATGCAGAATTGTCAAAGGTGCTAAGCATTCCATGCTTAAAAGAGAATGGTCTATGAGCCACCTAAAGTGGGGATGAGACATGAGCTCACTAAAAGGAGGCAAAACTGGCCTTGCCACCACTAGCCATCACTTCATCTCCTCTGTAGAATCTGTAAAAGGACAGGGTTGTCATTAAATCCTCTGCTTTGTGAGGAATCAATGTTCTTGATGAGAGGCTACTGTCTCTCCCTAAAGCCGAGAGTAGGATGTGAAGATATTACTGAGAGACTATATGGGGTGCCTCTAAGAAAGGGATTCAGGTATTTCATTCCCTGGCTAGATGTCTGTTTGGGCAGCTAACCAGAAGATCTGTCTCAGAAGAGTACTGGAGAAAGGTAGTACATCTAAGCTAGGACATACCAGTGGGTCAACCTATATTTCCACCATTTGGCATGGCAAGGACATATGAGTTTCTGGTGGACCACATGGATGCCAAGAAGGTAGTTAGAGGTGTACCAAGTTATTGTATTCCATGTAAGACAGCTACTTGCAGAGCACAGGGATTCTAACAGTAAGAAGCTGTGGGTTAGATGAATAGTATTAGGAGCAGGGGAGGTGGGATAATGAAAAGGGTGGGGTGGGCAGATGACAGAGGGGCAAAATGCAAAATTTAAGTCACATAATTTAATGAGTTAATCTTTGTAAAAGTACACCCAGTGTTAGGTCAGAGTTTTCATGTATTAAGTATTGCAATTATTACCACCATTTAATTCTGGCTTCGCAGAATGAAGCCTGCAGTTAAACAATCAAAACTGCTTATTTTACTCAATCAATAGTTTCTACTACTTGGATCAGCGCGATTAACAACACCACACTTTTCAAACCACATTTCCTTAAATTCATTCTTTAAGGAAAACACCAATTCGTTTCCTATTATAGACAATTAAAAAAATCTGCATGCTAATCAACATCCTCTCTACTCAATTTCAATCTACAAATATTCAAAAGCAAACTACAATAAAAATCTAGGGGGTAATACATTTCTGTTTCTATCTAATGCAGTAATATGCTATTCTTGAAAAGTCCTGCACACATATTTTCATCCTCTAAGTCATTTAGGAAGAAAAAGAGAGTAGCATACCAGCACAGTGACATCAAAATATTGAAGACAAAAGATTTAAGATTTCAAGAAAGCAAGCAGACTTAACCCATTGAGTAATTTCTATATTTTAGGAAAGCTTAGTCTTATCCTATACATAAGGAAAGCATGCATCAATTAACGTCATGATCATCAAAACTAAAATCTCACTGGGAGAAACACCAAGCAATGAGTTTTACAAAGGCAAATATTGGGTCCAATCTATCTCTGTGTCCCCCATATCTAAGCCAAAGTCTATCCATGTGGGTTTAATAAGAGTGTAGATAAAAGTTTGAGTGTGTGCATGGAGAGAATAATCTTTTCCTATTTCTCCATCACTTTCTAAACCTAGTCAGTCATGACATGTTGTCAGTTTTACTCTAGAAATGTCTCTGGAATTTCCTACTTCTCTTAAAACTCCCTCCAAAATTCTACTAGAGCTTTGATCTCTCTTACACTCTTAACACAACAATCTCTCCAACAGTTTCTTCTCTTGTAGCATCTCTAAATAACAGGTCAGATATATCACTCTCCTACTGCCAAATTTCTACTGGCTCTAGTTTGTGTATAGGATACAATCTGACCATATTAGTGAAAAAAATACAAAACCCTCGTAATCAGGCTCCAGGCTACTTCTTTATGTTCATTTCTGGCCATTCCCTCACCAAATCTCATGGACCTACGTATTAGCAACACCCAATATATACACCCTCAACAAGCCATGTTCCTGTATGCTTTTGTATGCCAGCATACTACCTTCCCCATTCTTTCTTCACTCAGTAACAACCATGTTCCTAGTAAGTACTGCACTGGGTGTTAGATAGAACCTTATAATGAACTCAATAGAAATTTTTTATTTTATATCAATACACATCTTTGATGTTACCTCTGTCTTAAAGCCTTATCCAACTTCCTCAGACAGAGGTAGAGGTATTCTTAGTATAATTTGGTTTTACTCTAATATTTGTATCTTTCAATTTTTTGTATATGTTTGTATCTTTTCCACTAGACATGAGGGGCTTTACCTCTCACCTATATCCCTGACATGCAACAGAGTGCTGGATCTGAAAAATAAATTTAATTTTAAAAGCATAATGAATGAATGATCAAAGTGACAAAAACAGACACTCAGATATTTAAACAACAAAAGAAATTCAATAATTCAGACTCTATAAGTTCTAAACTAATGATGGCTCAGACAAGGCCCAGAGAGAAATTTATGAAGTTTATCATCTTTTAACGAAAGAGTTTGATTATAAAATGTACCTTAGAAAAAGGTGGGAAAAAAGGATATTAAAAGTACTTGAGTTAATTATTTTAAGTATGTAAAAAAATTAAGATAAAAAATATTTACTTCCCCAGTGCCCTGAACCAAGATGGCAGAGTAGAAGGATGTGCTCTCACTCCCTCTTGCAAGAACACCAGAATCACAACTAACTGCTGAACAATCATCGACAGGAAGACACTGGAACTCACCACAAAAGATAACCCACATCCAAAGACAAAGGAGAAGCCGCAATGAGACAATAGGAGGGGCGCAAACACAATATAATCAAATCCCATAACTGCTGGGTGGGTGACTCACAAACTAGAGAACATTATACCACAGAAGTCTACCCACTGGAGTGAAGGTTCTGAGCCCCACGTCAGGCTTCTGAACCTGGGGGTATGGCAACGGGAGGAGGAATTCCTAGAGAATCAGATTGTGAAGGCTAGTGGGATTTGATTGCAGGAATCTGACAGGACTAGAGGAAACAGAGACTCCACTCTTGGAGGGCACAAAAAAAATAGTGTGCACATCGGGACCCAGGGGAAGGAGCAGTGACACCAGGGGAGACTAAACCAGACCTACCTGCTAGTGTTAGATGGTCTCCTGCAGATGCGGTGAGTGGCTGTGGCTCACTGTGAGGACAAGGACACTGGCAGAAGAAGTTCTGGGAAGTACTCCTTAGTGTGAGCCCTCCCAGAGTCCGATATTAGCCCCACCAAAGAGCCCAAGTAGGCTCCAGTGTTGGGTTGCCTCAGGACAAACAACCAACAGGGAGGGAGAGCAGTCCCACCCATCAACAGTCAAGCGGATTAAAGTTTTACTGAGCTCTGCCCACCAGAGCAACAGCCAGCTCTACCCACCATGAGTCCCTCCAATCAGGAAACCTACACAAGCCTCTTAGAGAGCCTCATCCACCAGAGGGCAGAGAGCAGAAGCAAGAAGAGCTACAATCCTGCAGCCTGTGGAACAAAAACCACACTCACAGAAAGATAAACAAGAAGAAAAGGGAGAGCACTATGTACCAGATGAAGGAAAAAGATAAAACCCCAGAAAAACAACTAAATGAAGTGGAGATAGGCAACCTTCCAGAAAAGGAATTCAGAATAATGATAGTGAAGATGATCCAGGACCTCGGAAAAAGAATGGAGGCAAAGATCAAGACGATGCAAGAAATGTTTAACAAAGACCTAGAAGAATTAAAGAACAAACAAACAGAGAAGAACAATACAATAACTGAAATGAAAACTACATTAGAAGGAATCAATGGCAGAATAACTGAGGCAGAAGAGCGGATAAGTGACCTGGAAGACAGAATGGTGGAATTCACTGCTGCGGAACAGAATAAAGAAAGAAGAATGAAAAGAAATGAAGACATCCTAAGAGACCTCTGGAACAATATTAAACGCAACAACATTTGCATTACAGGGGACCCAGAAGAAGAGAGAGAGAAAGGACCAGAGAAAATATTTGAAGAGATTATAGTCGAAAACTTCCCTAACATGGGAAAGGAAATAGCCACCCAAGTCCAGGAAGCACAGAGAGTCACATACAGGATAAACCCAAGGAGAAACACGCCGAGACACATAGTAATCAAATTGACAAAAATAAAAGACAAAGAAAAATTACTAAAAGCAGCAAGGGGAAAACGACAAATAACATATAAGGGAACTCCCATAAGGTTAACAGCTGATTTCCCAGCAGAAACTCAACAAGCCAGAAGGGAGTGGCATGATATACTTAAAGTGATGAAAGGGAAGGAACTACAACCAAGATTACTCTACCCAGCAAGGATCTCATTCAGATTCGATGGAGAAGTCAAAAGCTTTACAGACAAGCAAAAGCTAAGAGAATTCAGCACCACCAAAACGGCTCTACAACAAATGCCAAAGGAACTTCTCTAAGTGGGAAATACAAGAGAAGAAAAGGCCCTACAAAAACAAACCCAAAACAATGAAGAAAATGGTCATAGGAACATTCATATCAATAATTATCTTGAACATGAATGGATTAAATGCTCCAACCAAAAGACACAGGCTTGCTGAATGGATACAAAAAAAAGACCCATATACATGCTGTCTGCAAGAGACCCACTTCAGACCTAGGGACACATACAGACTGAAAGTGAGGGGATGGAAAAAGATATTCCATGCAAATGGAAATCAAAAGAAAGCTGGAGTAGCAATACTCATATCAGATAAAATAGACTTTAAAATAAAGAATGTTACAAGAGACAAGGAAGGACACTACACAGTGATCAAGGGATCAATCCAAGAAGAAGATATAACAATTATAAAAGTATATGCACCCAACATAGGAGCACTTCAATACATAAGGCAACTGCTAACAGCTATAAAAGTGGAAATTGACAGTAACAGAAAAATAGTGGGGGACTTTAACACCTCACTTACACCAATGGACAGATCATCCAAAGTGAAAATAAATAAGGAAACAGAAGCTTTAAATGACACAATAGACCAGATAGATTCAACTGATATTTATAGGACATTCCATCCAAAAACAGCAGATTACACTTTCTTCTCAAGTGCACACAGAACATTCTCCAGGATAGATAACATCTTGGGTCCCAAATCAAGCAGCAGTAAACTTAGGAAAATTGAAATCATATCAAGCATTCTTTCTGACTACAAGGCTATGAGATTAGAAATCAATTACAGGGGAAAAAACGTAAAAAACACAAACACATGGAGGCTAAACAATATGTTACTAAATAACGAAGAGGTCACTGAAGAAATCAAAGAGGAAATCAAAAAATACCTAGAGACAAATGACAATGAAAACACGATGACCCAAAACATATGGGATGCAGCAAAAGCAGTTCTAAGAGGGAAGTTTATAGCAATACAATCGTACCTGAAGAAACAAGAAAAATCTCAAATAAACAATCTAACCTTACACCTAAAGGAACTAGAGAAAGAAAAACAAACAAAACCCAAAGTTAGCAGAAGGAGAGAAATCATAAAGACCAGAGCAGAAATAAATGAAATTGAAACAAAGAAAACAATAGCAAAGGTCAGTAAAACTAAAATCTGGTTCTTTGAGAAGATAAACAAAATTGATAACACATTAGCCAGACTAATCAAGAAAAAGAGGGAGAGGACTCAAATCAATAAAATTAGAAATGAAAAAGAAGTTACAACAGACACCACAGAAATACAAAGCATCCTAAGAGACTACTACAAGGAACTCTATGCTAATAAAATGGACAACCTGGAAGAAATGGACAAATTCTTGGAAAGGTATAACCTTCCTAGACTGAACCAGGAAGAAATAGAAAATATGAACAGACCAATCACATGTAATGAAATTGAAACTGTGATTAAAAATCTTCCAACAAACAAAAGTCCAGGATCAGATAGCTTCACAGGTGAATTCTATCAAACATTTAGAGATGAGTGAACACCCTCCCTTCTCAAACTCTTCCAAAAAATTGCAGAGGAAGGAACACTCCCAAACTCATTCTATGACGCCACCATCACCCTGATACCAAAATCAGACAAAGATACTACAAAAAAAGAAAATTACAGACCAATATCACTGATGAATATAGATGCAAAAATCCTCAACAAAATACTCGCAAAAAGAATCCAACAACACATTGAAAGGATCATACACCATGATCAAGTGGGATTTATACCCAGGATACAAGGGTTCTTCAATATACGCAAATCAATCAATGTGATACACCATATTAACAAATTGAAGAAGAAAAACCATATGATCATCTCAATAGATGCAGAAAAAGCTTTTGACAAAATTCAACACCAATTTACGATAAAAACTCCCCAGAATGTGGGCATAGAGGGAACCTTCCTCAACATAATGAAGGCCATATATGACAAACCCACAGCAAACATCATTCTCAATGGTGAAAAACTGAAAGCATTTCCTCTAAGATCAGGAACAAGACAAGGATGTCCACTCTCGCCACTATTATTCAACATGATTTTGGAACTCCTAGCCATGGCAATCAGAGAAGAAAAAGAAATAAAAGGAATAATAAATTACAAAAGAAAAAGTAAAACTGTCACTGTTTTCAGATGACATGATACTATACATAGACAATCCTAAAGATGCCACCAGAAAAGTACTAGAGCTAATCAATAAATTTGGTAAAGTTGCAGGGTATAAAGTTAACGCACAGAAATCTCTTGCATTCCTATATACTAATGATGAAAAATCTGACACAGAAATTAAGGAAACACTCCCATTTACCATTGCAACAAAAAGAATAAAATACCTAGGAATAAACCTACTTGGGGAGACAAAAGATCTGTATGCAGAAAACTATAAGACACTGATGAAAGAAATTAAAGATGATACCAACAGATGGAGAGATATACCATGTTCTTGGATTGGAAGAATCAATATTGTGAAAATGACTATACTACCCAAAGCAATCTACAGATTCAATGCAATCCCTATCAAATTACCAATGGCATTTTTTTACAGAACTAGAACAAAAAATCTTAAAATTTGTACGGAGATGCAAAAGACCTCAAATAGCCAAAGCAGTCTTGAGGGTAAAAAGTGGAGCTGGAGGAATCAGACTCCCTGACTTCAGACTATACTACAAAGCTACAGTAATCAAGACAGTATGGTACTGACACAAAAACAGAAATATAGATCAATGGAACAAGAGAGAAAGCCCAGAGATAAACCCATGCACCTATGGTCAACTAATCTATGACAAAGGAGGCAAGGATATACAATGGAGAAAAGACAGCCTCTTCAATAAGTGGTGCCGGGCAGACTAGACAGCTACATGTAAAAAATGAAATTAGAACACTCCCGAACACCATACACAAAAATAAACTCAAAATGGATTAGAGACCTAAATGTAAGACCAGACAGTATAAAGCTCTTAGAGGAAAACATAGGAAGAACACCCTTTGACATAAATCACAGCAATATCCTTTCTGATCCACCTCCTAGAGTAATGGAAATAAAAACAAAAATAAACAAATGGGACCTAATGAAACTTCAAAGCTTTTGCACAGCAAAGGAAACCATAAACAAGACGAAAAGACAACCCTCAGAATGGGAGAAAATATTTGCAAATGAAGCAACTGACAAAGGATTAATCTACAAAATTTACAAGCAGCTCATGCAGCTCAATATCAAAAAACAAACAACCCAATCCAAAAATGGGCAGAAGACCTAAATAGACATTTCTCCATAGAAGACATCAGATAGACAAGAAGTACATGAAAAGCTGCTCAACATCACTAATTATTAGAGAAATGCAAATCAAAACTACAATGAGGTATCACCTCACACCAGTTACAATGGGCATCATCAGAAAATCTACAAACAACAAATGCTGGAGAGAGTGTGGAGAAAAGGGAACCCTCTTGCATTGTTGGTGGGAATGTAAGTTGATAAAGCCACTATGGAGAACAGTATGGAGGTTCCTTAAAAAACTAAAAATAGAATTACCATATGACCCAGCAATCCCACTACTGGGCATATACCCAGAGATAACCGTAATTCAAAAAGACACATGTACCCCAGTGTTCAATGCAGCACTATTTACAATAGCCAGGTCATGGAAGCAACCTAAATGCCCATCGACAGACGAATGAATAAAGAAGGAGTGGTACATATATACAATGGAATATTACTCAGCCATAAAAAGGAATGAAATTGAGTCATTTGTTGAGACGTGGATGGATCTAGAGATTGTCATACAGAGTGAAGTAAGTCAGAAAGAGAAAAATATCATATATTAATGCATCTATGTGGAACCTAGAAAAATGGTACAGATGAACCGGTTTGCAGGGCAGAAATTGAGACACAGATGTAGAGAACAAACGTATGGACACCAAGGGGGGAAAGCGGCGGGGCGGGGGGATGGTGGTGTGATGAAATTGGGCGATTGGGATTGACATGTATACACTGATGTGTATAAAGTTGATGACTAATAAGAATCCGTTGTATAAAAGAATAAATAAAATACAATTCAAATATTCAAAAAAAAATTTACTTCCTAATATCTCTTATGTATTCCTTAATATAAATAACCTAGTAAATTATTACCTATTATTTTGAATTGCTTTACTTCCTAATATCTCTTATGTATTCCTTAATATAAATAACCTAGTAAATTATTACCTATTATTTTGAATTGCTTTTTCACTGATAGATGAAATCCATTAATCTGTAATATTTCTAACCCTACTAGTCACAGATGAGAAGTAACAGAATCCCCCAAGTTCCCATAGAATTTGTTTCCAGGTCTGAGACCTCTAATGCAGTGCTGTTCCCTGCCCCAACTTAACATTTTAATATTTGTTGATTCTGATCAAACAGTGATTATACATCACTCTTTTGTCACATAGTGGATCATATTCCAAATTGGCAGGCACTGTGAGCATACATAAAATCTAATATCAAGTTTCTATTTCCTTCCTTGTTTGAACTCACAGTGATAAAAGTCCTCAGAGGCAAGCTATTATTTGTAATTTGTGTATTATTTGCCCAGTTCAGTTCATACACACACGTGTGTGTGTTTTTGTGTATAAATTGTGATTTTGCTTAATGAGTGTGCACATAGATATGACAGAATAGATTACTTCCTGTTCTAAATATGAATTCACAGAAAATGTTATCATTGACATACAGTTTCCAAAGATGGGAATCTAATATTTTTTATTGTAACATTTATAGAAAAGTATAGATAATGTCTGTCTTATGGAAAAAAATGTGAAGGCGTCTACATCTCTAAATTTGGTCACTGGAAAAGCGAAAGATTTTTTATTTCAATAGTAAGAGACAACAGACAATTATTTTAAATAATTTTTCAAGGAGAGAAAATAAAATTTTTAAAATATAAAAAAGCAGAGGAAAATTACACTTGTTCTCAAAAGGATAAAATGATGGTTCCCTTAGCAGGAAAAAAATATGTTGGTAGAGAAAACTGAGGTTGTAGGAAAGTCCAAACTGCATTTTCTGTGCTTTACTTTGCTGCGTCTTCATGGCCCAGTATGAATCATATTATAAAATGTAAAATGAAAGGTATAATAGCATGATAAAATAATTTGAAGTATTCTAATATGCCACCTTTGGTCCCACTTTTAAATATTCGGTATATTAAAGAAAATAGATTAATAGATATACCAATAATATACTTAAATACATAGTTTGTTAGCTTATATATATATATATATATATATATATAGCTTACATATGTAATTGGACTCATGGTCTGTGATTCTTAATATTATGTGTCAACGTGCCTGGGCTAAGAGATTCCCAGATAGCTGATAAAACATTATTTGTGGGTGTGTCTGTAAAAGCAGTTCTGGAAGAGATTAACAATTGAATTGTAGATGTGGGCAAGCATCATCCAAATTGCTGAAAACCGAAATAGAACAAAAAGGTGGAGTAAAAATGAATTCTCTCTCTGCTTAAGCTGGAACACTGATCTTCTGACCTTGTTCATCAGTGTCCTGGTTCTTTGGTCTTTGGACTTGAGCCAGGACTTAGGCCACTGGCCTCTTGGTTTTAGGGCCATCAGACTCAGACTAGGACTTACATCATTGGCTCCTCTGGCTCGTAAGACATCAGGCTGGGACTGGAACTACACCACCCGCTTTACCAGGCCTCCAGCTTATAGATGTTAGACTGTGGGACTTCTCAGTTTTCATAATTGTACGAGAGAATTCCTCATAATAAATCTCTTTCTGTATATCTTTCTATATATATTGGTTCTGTTTCTCTGGAGAACCCTGACTAATACATGACTTCATTCAAACAACAAAGAGAGGAAATTCTTTCACCAATATGTTAAAACACTTCTAAGATTTAGCCTTTATCACACCAAGTAGATGAAAAAAAATATGAACAATGTTATGGCTACATTTTCTGAAAGCAGTATAATACAAATACAATTTAATAATACATTTAAATAAATATTAATGATAATAAATCCATGGAAACAAAGGCGATAAGAAAATAATATAAAATATTTAGAAAAAAATGGAAATTAAAACACTATCATTTAATAACTTGTTTAAGGAGCCAAATAGTGGTTAGATTTTATCTCATACCTTTGGTTGCTTTTATTTAAAAATAAACATAAAAATAAATCCATTTGAATTATTCAACCCCAAGTTTTTTTTAAAACATCCGTAGGGATAGATTAATGAAATTAAAGGTATACCATACTAATTTATTAAAATATGGTAGCATTAAATTGCAAATATAAAGGATTTTTCACGAAAATATATCAGCAAAATTAAAAATGAAAATGCGGGTGTAAAAACTAAAGAATTTTAAAAGTATAATTATAATTTTAAAGTGTAATAATAAAGCAAAAACTTCAATCAAATGAATGATTTTTGACATAAGCATAATGTAATAACTGACAGAACTATTAAATAACTTTTTCCACCAAAAGAAAAACAAGTTTTTACAGATTGATCAGCAAATTTTTCAAGCTTTTAACCATATTCTATAATCGACTCATGTTCTAGACAAAAAAATGTACTAATCTTCCTAATTTTTTCTGAGGAAAAATAGGATTATTTATTTTAAAACCTACTAAATATATTTCCAAATAATTAAATAATGGTAATATCAACAATTGATTAAGTACTGCATTTTGAGTCAAGCACAGGAGAATGTACCTTACATTATCTGACTTATTCCACATAACAACATCCCTATGTTAGGTGTTATAATCTCCACTTTATACATGAGGAGACTGAGCTCAGAGTTAATGTTACATGCCCAAGGTCATCATCAGTAACTCTCAGAGCTAAAACATAAAACTAGTTCTATCTCACTCAAAAGTTTACTTTCTTAACCACTAAGTCATACTACCTCCCAACTAAAGTCATTATTATTTACCTATTATATTATCTAATTATGCTTACTTACAGAAGAATTCATGATTTCCTCACTAAATGTACTGACAGACAAAACACTGCCTCTCCAAACCAGTTTATCATCTGCTGACTCAAAGAAAGCAAAATGAAATTGCTAAAACTAAAGTAAATAAATAGGAACTTGCCAGAAAGGTTTTCTGTGTACTCTGAGACTTCTCTTTTCTTCACATCCATCAACTTGTTGAGCTGACTTGCTTCTCCCAGGACTGTTACATAACCTATATCAAAATATCCCAGACTGAAATTAAGGTGATTGTTTGTAACCGGTCTCTTTACTTCTACATTTCTGTTCTATTGGCAGCAACTTTATTTGCTGGCCCAGATGGCAACCACGAACTTTTCAATTTGATCAGAGCCAAAAGCTTTGCACTTCTCTGCCAGTGCACTCCTTGTTCACTCACTCAGCTCTACATCAGGAACTTCACAGGAAAACAAAAATATAAAAGAGAATAAGGGAATTATTCCAACTGAGCTTAGATATTCCTGATAATCTATTTTTGGAGGATTGTGTAAATAGAAAATAAAAGTCCAAAGAGAAAGTCAACCCCTGGACACTGATGTAAACATGTCCCAATGTCAGGAGCTATCACTTGGCAGGGTAAGACTGGGCCAAGGCAGCCAGGCTCAGCACTTCTGGCATGTGTAAGCCAGGGCAGGGCCTCCCACTAAGCATCGTAACAGTGGAGGACAGTGGTTGGGCAGGAGCCCATCATAAACATTTGGGGCAAGATAACATGATGGTGCTTGACGGGCAATGAGAAAACCTACTCCGAACTTGAGTGTTAGATCCTGGTGAAGTGGCCTGTAAAAGGCAGTTTTTGGAATTTAAGGTAATTCTGCTGAAGTTTAAAGAGATAACGTTTGGTGGAAAAAGCAGTTGGTAACTAGAAGAGGGTAACTAGAAAGATCTCACACTAGACAGAAAAATTAGCCTTGACAACAACTTGACCATGTATCTCACCAGGGTTCAGGGAGATTTGAAAAGTTTGATGTCTTCTGATATCATTTGCTATTAAATCAGTTCTTTCTGTTGAACTGCAGTGAATTCTAACTTCTGTAAGTTGTACCCATTGAAATGTTCATTTGTGTTTATTTTCACCAAGCCTGAAACCCACTCCTGCAGAAAATTCAGGCCTATCCACTCTCAAGAGACCACGTGGGACTGGACAAAAAGCTGTTGCCTGTACCTGCACCTGGCCGAGCACTTAGGGCTGCCACCCCAGGATACACAGTTTGCGCACTGCACAATTCCAGGGAGCACTGTTCACATGACAGTTAAGTGAGTAGGACTCCCAGGAGTTATGTAGTACACAAAATGCACAGCTGTATGTGCAGGCTCTGTCTAAGGCCCACACATAGTGGGGTAATTTCAGCCTGCTCTGTAGTACTTCGTGTCCTTCATATAGTACTTCATGTTCTCTAATCCATGACAGAAGGTAAGCTCCCAGGGGCAGATGTTTTGTCCATTTTGTTCCCTTATCTATGACAAGTAGTTAGAACAGTGCCTATTCCAAAGTAGACACTCAATAAGCATTTGTTAAATAAAAGGAGTGCTCTAAATCTAGAGTAGGTAAGAAGATTCAGCTAGTTTTTAAATAATGAGGCTGCTAGAAAGAAATCATAATAATGTAAGAAGCCATGATGGTGGCCTAACTGGCATAGGCACTTGTTAAGGCTTTTGTGAGGAGGCTGCCCTTTGATGTCGCCTGAAATAAAGAAACAAGTTCATAGCTTTGCTTACTGACATATAATATGCACACCAGACACAGTCAACCATCCCTTACCTTTATTTCATTTCTAACTCTCACCTCAGAAGAGCCTCAGAGATAAACTGAAGAAAGCAATGGCCCTCAAGAATTTCAGTGAAAATCAACAATACCAGGGGCTGTGAGTACACATTAAAATGATGGCTTCAAAATGGCCACCTCAAAATTCCAAGCATCACGGGCCAAAAGCCGTATCTAAGGAATGGATAGTGACCAAATTCTAGAAAGCAAAACTGACCCAAGAAGTTAATGTGATATCAAAACTGAACGTAAACATTGCATAATGACAACCAAATAGGACAAGAAAGAAGAGGGTGTATAAAGAGGCATTACCCAGGCAAAGCAGAAGTCTCTTTCCTTAACAAGCTGCCTCTGAAATAACACCGATAGTACAATAATTTGAGGATAAAATGTCCAAACCTTTAAAACTGTTGTGCGGGGCTTCCCTGGTGGCGCAGTGGCTGACAGTCTGCCTGCCAATGCAGGGGACACGGGTTTGAGCCCTGGTCTGGGAAGATCCCACATGCCGCGGAGCAACTGGGCCCGTGAGCCACAACTGCTGAGCCTGCACGTCTGGAGCCTGTGCTCCACAACGAGAGAGGCCGCAATAGTGAGAGGTCCGCGCACCGCGATGAAGAGTGGCCCCCACTCGCCACAACTAGAGAGGGCCCTCGCACAGAAACGAAGACCCAACACAGCCAAAAATAAATAAATTAATTAATTAAAAAAAAAACCAATTAAAACTGTTGTGCGGGGTATTTACCTGAAATGATACTGTAGTAGACCCAGCAGGGGAAGTGATGTTGCTTTTCCCAAGGGTCTTGTGTATGAGTATCATTCAAACTGGCAGCTATAATGGGCTCATAGAGTTTGGTGCACAGTAGCAGCGGTGGGGTTCTCTTTCTACTCTGATTACTTCTTTCACTGACACACTGTTAGGTGAGGATATCATATTCATTTCAGCAGGCAGGTATTGTATGGTGTGAAAACTTAAGTCATAGAAAATAATACAAGCAATTTCTCATGTTATCCTTTTGCCAACAAATGGCATTTTACTAAATTATATTAAAATCTATGTCATCTGCAAAACTGCCTTAAATCCTGCTTTCCAAAATAAATAAGGATTCACCCTTAAAGATCTTGACCTGAACAACACTGTTGTCAATTAACCTAAAAACAGCACAAATATTTCTGGCATTCACTCCTATCCGCCCCACCACCCCCCCGCCTACCCCAGCTCCTATAATGAAAATGACAAGTTTCTGAAAATTTTCAAAACTACAGGCTGCCCACCTTTCAATATAAGGCCAAGTGCAGGGAAGTGAGAACACTGAGGGAGGGGGAGTGTAATAGGAAGAAAAACTTCCTCCTTCCCCCCCTTCCTCCCTCCTCTCCCTCCCTCCCTTCCTTCCTACCTTCCTTCCTTCCTCCTTTCCTCCCTTCCTTCCTTCCTCCCATCCTTCTTTCCTTCCCTCCCTCCCTCCCATTTCCCCTCCCTCCCTCCCTTCCTCCCTCCCTCTCTCTTTTCCTTCCTTCCTCCCTTCCTTCCTTCCTTCCTTCCTTCCTTCCTTCCTTCTCTCTCTCTCTCTCTCCATTCTGGTCATGAAACTTGTTCTTTAGATGACAGTATAAGTTCAAATATTTCACAAAAATTCCAACACTAAATTTGTCCATAGCCAAGCTCTGTGTGTGGTGTGTGTGTGTGTGTGTGTGTGTGTGTGTGTGTGTGTGTGTGTGTGTGTGTTATTCAGTCCAAATTCAATCACTTGGTTGGCTTTTATTTTTCTGGCCACTTAATGCCTCTTTGTATTATTTTCATGCTGTCACAGAAATAGAAAAGAAACAAAGACAGGTAGAAAGTAATTTGTACATGTATAATTTCCAAGTCCTCCATAACAAATTTCAGTCCCATTTGCTTCAGATTATCTTTCAACATTCAAATAAGTTTCCTCTGATTGTTCCTATAAGACTCACAGCGTAAGAAAACTACCACTTCTACTTCTATCTGTTTAATCATTCATCTCATCTCTCCCCTCCTCTCCACGCCCACCCCCACTACTGCCAGAGTACATGTCCTTACGCTCATCTAACCCCGTTACTGGTGACTAATTTTATTAATGATCAAAATTTCTATAAATTAATTCTTAAGAACTGTCAACCTTGACCTTCTAACAGCAGTGTGATATATGTTTTGTTTGCTTTCAATTTCTAAGTCTCAGGAAAGGAAATTGCATATATGGTACATAAAAGTTGCCTAGATTAAAACTGTGGATTGAAACAAAAGATCATGAACTATGGCATATATGATCACAAAAATCACCATTTGTGGGCTTCCCTGGGGGCGCAGTGGTTGAGAATCTGCCTGCCAACGCAAGGGACACGGGTTCGAGCCCTGGTCTGGGAAGATCCCACATGCCGCGGAGCGACTGGGCCCGTGAGCCACAATTACTGAGCCTGCGCGTCTGGAGCCTGTGCTCCACAACAAGAGAGGCCGCGATAGTGAGAGGCCCGCGCACTGCAATGAAGAATGGCCCCCACTTGCTGCAACTGGAGAAAGCCCTCACACAGAAACGAAGACCCAACACAGCCATAAATACATAAATAAATAAATAAAATATTAAAAAAAAAAAAAATCACCATTTGTAATTCTACTTAGGATCCAGCAGGTGAGTGAATAATGATGTTTAACCTTAACTTTCATAAAAATAGTAGATAGTAGAAAGAAGGTGGCCAGTGGAAAGAACTGGCTCTGGTAGTAATTATCCCTGTGTTCCTGGGAAATTTTTCAATTTCTCTGAATCACAAAAAGAAGGTTGGATTAGGCGGTTTCCAAGGTCTCTTCTCCTTTAACACTCTATTATTCTATTTTCTCTTTCTAAGCTTCAGTTTCCTAATTTAAAATCAGTAGAGGGGGAAGGTGATCAGTTAACTTTATTCCCCAAAATATCTAAAATGTTATGAATCTAAACTGGTTTTAATTTTTTGAGTTTCCAACCAGAAGGGAAAACAAAAAAAACTGATATATGGACCTTAAAGAAATCCAATTTCAAATTATTTTCACCCTACAATTTTCAGCAACTTGAACATTTTCATAGGTATTTTTCATTTTCTACACCATTAACACTAGATACATTGCAAACCCACTGAACTTTCTCTCCTACAGTCAAAGAGTGAGTATGTGATAAATTCTACTTCAACATTTTTCTCTTTTAATAATCTGCTTTAGTGCATAAAATACTAAGATTTCATTATTTTAATTATTATATTCATATATTCCACTGAACAGAATTGGAAATTTAAATTCATAGAATATTTTCTAGATACCATCAAATCTATAAATCAATGTAGAATATTTAATATAATAAAATGAGGTCAGTCTAATGTTTCAGCAAATGTTTCATAGTAGGATCAAACACGGTACCTTAAAAATTAGAAACACATTTAGGGTCAAAGTAACTTTATTGCTTAATTTCCCCTGAAACTGTGGTTATGTCTCTTTATTCAAAGTCATTATTTGGAACCTCCCTCTTACACCAAGAAGCTTCAAATATTGGGTTGGCCAAAGGTTCATTTTTTTTTTTTTTCCCGTAAGATGGCTCTAGTAGCACTTAGTTGTCTTTAACTTCATTCAAAACAATTTTCTTAGATTGTATGTGACAGCTGTAGTATCAGCGTGCATTTAAAAAAAGACATCAAAATTGATGAATTTTTGTGTAGCCATTTTAATATTGAAGATGGAAGGAAAAAAGCAACATTTTCAGCATATGATGCTTTACTATTTTGAAAGATAAAAATGCAACCGAAACGCAAAAAAAGATCTGTGCTGTGTATGGGGAAGGTGCTGTGACTGATTGAATGTGTCAAAAGTGGTTTGCAAAGTTTCGTGCTGGAGACTTCTCTCTGGACGATGCTCCACTGTCAGGTAGACCAGTTGAAGTTGATAGCCATCAAATCGAGACATTAATTGAGAACAATCAACGTTCTACCACGTGTGAGATAGCTGACATAGTCAAAATATCCAAATCAAGCTTTGCAAATCATTTGCACCAGCTTGGCTATGTGAATCACTTTGATGTTTGGGTTCCACATAAGTTAAGCAAAAAAAACCTTCTTGACCATATTTCTGCATGCGACTCTCTACTTAAACGTAATGAAAATGTTCCATTTTTAAAACAAATTGTGACGGGCAATGAAAAGTGGATACTGTACAATAATGTGGAATGGAAGAGAGTGTGGGGCAAGCAAAATGAACCACCACCAAGCACACCAAAGGCTGGTCTTCATCCAAAGAAGGTGATGTTGTGTATATGGTGGGATTGGAAGGGAGTCCTCTATTATGAGCTCCTCCTGGAAAACCAAACAATTAACCCCAACAAGTACTGCTCCCAATTAGACCAACTGAAAGCAGCACTCAATGAAAAGCGTCCAGAATTAGTCAACAGAAAATATATAATCTTCCATCAGGATACCACAAGACCACATGTTTCTTTAATGACCAGGCAAAAACTGTTACAGCTTGGTTGGGAAATTCATCTGCCATATTCACCAGACATCGCACCTTTGGATTTCCATTTATTTTGGTCTTTACAAAATTCTCTTAATGGAAAAAATTTCAATTCCTTGGAAGACTACTGTAAAAGGCACCTGGAACAGTTTTTTGCTCAAAAAGATTAAAAGTTTGGGGAGGATGGAATTATGAAGTTGCCTGAAAAATGGCAGAAGGTAGTGGAACAAAAGGGTGAATACGTTGTTGTTTACAATAAAGTTCTTGGTGAAAATGAAAAATGTGTCTCTTATTTTTACTTAAAAACCAAAGGCATTTTTTCGCCAACCCAACTTTACATTGTAAATGGTATGTATTTATTATAAATTATACATTATAATGATATAGCTCACTTACTATGTTCTTTAAAAATTATTAATGGTTTTATTTTTCTAAATCTATGGCTTTAACTTAATATTTTTCCATTAATGACACTGTTATTGCAAAAATAAAATTATGACTTGGTATCTAATGAACAGCACATAGCAATCTGATTTTCTAAATAAGTTTTAGTAGGTTAGGGACTGAGCCTGCAGAATTGCCTTAGGATGACTCTGGGGCAATGTTTTAACACCCTGAAGTATGTCTAGCCACCATGGAGCCCCAATTCTGACTTAGAACACTCTGAAATTTTAAAATTTTTCAATAAGTTTCTTTGTACTTGTTTCTTTCCCTTAACAGCTGGGATTGACCTAATTCTAGTCCAAGGGAAAAAGAAAAGAGCTAACTTAACAAAGTCAGCAGTTCAGTGTCAAGTTCTGATTTTAGATGGTAACACAGTAAAGGGTATCTGTTAAGGATGCTGAGCTCAGGAGTTGGACGAACTTAAGTTAGCATCTGACTTCTACCACTATATGATCTTGGGCAAATTAGGTAAACTGTATGCTTCCGTATCCTAATTTGTAAAACTGGAACAAAGCAGTGTATTTTCAAAGGGTTCTAGAGAGAATGAAAATGAGATAACACAACTTAATTACTTAGTGGAGTACCTAGTACTCAGTAGGCAGTTCAGTAAATGACAGTAATAAATTCAATTACTATATACTTTATTTTACTTGTTACTTTTTAACAATTACCTTGTGAGCCTTCATTGTACAGATAAGGAAACAAGTTTATAAGATTTTTTAAAACTTAAAAGGCAGAATAAAACTGCAGTGGGGTCACAGGGACTTGCCAGAACTCATAGTTCCATCTTCTTCCATACTTCATAGCTGGAAACTGGCTATGAGCTACTGAGAACTACCAAAGCAAAGTGTACCAGTTCTGGTCCGAGATGGCAACATAAAAGACTCCTGAACTCACCTCCTCTCATGGACACAGCTAATCTACAGCTATACATGGAACAATTCCATCTGAAAGAAATCCAGAAACAAGTGACTAACTCCTACACATCAGGAGAACATGAAAATACCCACATCAAAATGAGTCTTGGCACACACTCAACTACTGCAGACCAGAAGAGAGCAGCATGGTATATTCAAAAGGCTGAAAGAAAAAGCTTCAAAACAAGAATACTCTACCCAGCAAGGTTGTCCTTCAGAACTGAAGGAAAGATAAAGCATTTTCCAGACAAGTAGAAGTTGAAAGAGCTCATCACCATTAAGCCAACCTTACAAGAAATGTTAAACGGAATTCTTCAAGCTAAAATAAAAGGACATTAATTAGTAACAGAAAAACATGTAACAGCCTAAATCTCACTAGTAAAGGTAAATGTACAATTAAGTTCAGAATACTTTAACACTGTAATGTTAGTGGGTAAATCACTTATAAATCTAGTATGAAGGTTAAAACACAAAAGTATTAAAATAACTATAATTACAATAATTTATTAATGGATGCACAAGGTAAAAAGGTGTAAATTGTGACATCAAAAGCATAAAATGTGGGGGTGGGAAAAATAAAATGTAGAGATTTAGTATGCATTTGAAGTTAAATTATCAGCTTAAAATACACTTATGAATATAAGATGTTTTATGTAAACCTCAAGTAAACCTATGGTAGACACACAAAAGATAAAGAGAAAGGACTCTGAGCATACCACTACAGAAAATGATCAGATCACAAAGGAAGAGAACACGAGAAGAAGAAAAAACAAAAAAAAATACAAAACAGCCAAAAACAATTAATAAAATGGCAATAGTAAGTCAATAGCTATCAATAATTATTTTGTAAATGGATAATATTCTCCCATCAAAAGACATATAATGGCTGAAAAAGAAATCCAACTATATTCTGCCTTCAACAGACTCACTTCACAAGCAAGGATACACACAGACTGAAAGTGTATGGATGAGAAAAGATATTCCATGCAAATGGAAACCAAAAAAAAGCTGGGGTAGCTATACTCATGTCAGACAAAATAGACTTTAAGCCAAAGACTGTAATAAGAAAAAAAGGTCATTATATAGTGATAAAGGGATCAATACAACAAAAGTATATATCATTTGTAAATATTTATGCATCCAACATAGGAGCACCTAAACATGTAGAGCAAAATTTAACAGACTTGAAAGGAGAAACAGACAGCAATACAATACTAGTAGGGGACTTCAAAACCCCACTTTCAACAATGGATAGATCATCCAGACAGAAAATCAATAAGAAAACTTTGGATGCAATGACACATTAGACCAGATGGATTCAGGAGACATTTACAGAACATTCCAAAAGCAGTAGGATACATATTTCTCTCAAGGGTATGGAACATTCTCCAGGATAGATAATAAGTTAGGCCACAAAACAGGTCTTAGTAAATTTAAGAAGACTGAAATAATATCAAGCATCTTTTTTAATTACAATGGCATGAAACTGGAAATCAACTACAAGAAGAAAACTGGAAAATTCACAAATATGTGAAATAAACAGCATCCTACTGAACAACTAATGGGTCAAGGAGGAAATCAAAAGAAAAATAAATTATCTTGAGACAAGTGAAAATGAAAATACAAAATACAAAATCTTATGGTATGCAGGAAAAGCAGCTCTAACAGGGAAGTTCATAGCAATAAACACCTACATTAAGAATAAAGAAAGATCTCAATAAACAACCTAACTTCACACCTCAAGGAACTAGAGAAAGAAGAACAAATGAAGGCCATAGTTAGTAGAAGAAAGGATGTAACAAAAATCAGAGCAGTAATAAATTAGAGACTAAAAAGACAACAGAAAAGATTAATGAAACAAAGAGCTGTTTTTTTTCTGAAAAGATAAGAAAACTAGACAAAGCTTTGGCTAGATATAAACTGGGTATAGAGGGAATGCATTTCAACATAATAAAGCTCATATATGCTAAGTCCACAACTAACATCATACTCAATGTTAAATAGCTGAAAGTTTTTCCTCTAAGATCAGGAACAACACAAGGATTCCCACTCTCACTACTCTTATTCAATATAGTAATGGAACTCCTATTCAGAGCAATTAGGCAAAATAGAAATAAAAGGCATCCAAATAAAAAAGGAAGAAGTAAAACTGTCTCTATTTGAAGATGACATATTATACACAGAAACCCTAAAGACTTCACAAAAAATCTATTAGAACTAATAAATTCAGTAAAGTTATAGGATACAAAATCAATATAGCAAAATCAGTTATGCCTAAATACACTAATAACAAATTTTCAGAAAGATAAATTAAGAAAAATATTTCATTTACAATTGCGTGAAAAAGAATAAAATACCTAGGAATAAATTTAACTAGAAGGTGAAAGTTCTGTACACTGAAAATTATAAGACACTGATGAAAGAAATCAAAGAAGACAGAAATAAATGGAAAGATATCCTGTGCTCATGATTGGAAGAACTAATATTATTAAAATGTCCATACTACCTAAAACCATCTATAACTTAAATTAATCTTTTCAAAATTCCAATTGCATTTTTTCACAGAAATAGAAAAAAAAATCCTAAATTTTGAATGAAACCACAAAAGACCCTGAATAGCCAAGGCAGTCTTGAGAGAGATGAAGAAAGCTGGAGGCATCATGCTTCTTGATTTTAAATTATATTACAAAACTATAGTAATCAAAATAGTATGGTATTGGCATAAAAACAGACGCATGGATCAAAGGAAAAGAATAGAGAGTCCAGAAATAAATTAATCATATACAGTCAATTAATTTACAACATAGGAGTCACAAATATTCAATGGAGAAAGAAGAGGCTCTTCAATAAATGGTGTTGGGAAAACTGGACAGCCACATACAAAAGAATGAAACTGGACCACAGTCTTACTCCATACACAAAAATTAACTCAAAATAGATAAAAATTTGAATGTAAGCCTTGAAACCATACAACTCTAAATGAAAACATAAGGGGTAAGCTCTTTGACATTACCCTTGGCAATGATTTCTTTTGGATTCGACCCCAAAAGCAAGGGCAACAAAAAACAAAAATGAACAAGTGGGACTATATCAAACTAAAAGCTTCTGCACGGAAAAGAAAACCATCAGCAAAATGAAAAGACAACCTATGGAATGAGAGAAAATAGTTGTGTATCATATATTTGATAATGGGTTAATATTCAAAATATATAAAGAACTCATATAACTCATAGCAAAAAACCAAGCAATCTATTTAAAAAATGGACACAGGAACTGAATAGACCCTTTTCCAAGAAGACATTCAAATGGCCAATGGGGTATATGAAAAGGTGCTCAACATCACTAATTATCAGGGACCTGCAAATCAAAATCACAGTGATATATCACCTCTCACCTGTCAGAATGTCTATCCCCAAAAAGACAAGAGATAACTAGTGTTAGCGAAAATGTGGAGAAAAGGGAACCTTGTACACTGTTGACAGGAATGTAAATTGGTACAGCCATTATGGAAAACCGTATGGAAGTTCCTCAAAAAATTAAAAATAGAACTAACAGTTGATCCAATAATCCCACTTCTGGGTATATATTCAAAGGAAATGAACACAGGACATTGAAGAGTTATCTGCACTCCATGTTTACTGCAGCATTATTAACAATAGCCAAGATATGGACACACTTAAGTGTCCTTCTATAAGTGAACGGATAAAGAAGATGTGGTATATATACAATGGAATACTATTCCACCACTTAAAAAAAAATGAAACATTTGTGACAACATGGATGGACCTCAAGGCTATTATGCTAAGTGAAATAAGTCAGAGAAAGATAAATTCTGCATGGCATCACTTATATGTGGAATCTAAAACAAAACAAAGCAAGTCAAACTCATAGAAACAGAGAGTATAAAAGTGGTTGCCAGGGGCTGGGGAGTGGGAAAAACAGGGTGATGTTGGTACAAGGGTACAAACTTTCAGCTATAATGTAAAAAAGGTCTGAGGATCTACTGTAAAACATGGTGACTATAATGATAACACTGTATTGTATAATTGAAATTTGCTAAGAGAGCAGAACTTAAATGTTGTCACACATATCACAAAGAAAATTCATCTAATGATGGATGTGTTCATTAACTAGAGAGTGGGCAGGGGGAATCCTTTCACAATGTATATCAAATCATCATAAGGTACACTTTAAATATCTTATAACTTTATATGTAATTATAACTCAAGACAGCTGAAATAATAAACAAACACAAACAAATAAAATAAATTGGGGGATAAAAGAGTCAGCATAAAAATGACCCACATTTCCTAAAAGCATTAATTCCTTCCAAGATCTGAGCCAGGAATACCAACTATGTGAAACCAGAACAAATGATCATATTTTTATATAGTACCCTCAATACCTAAAATTGTGCTCAAACTCTTAAATTTGCTTGAGATTGAGGATTCCTTATTCTAAGTGAAACTAACCACTAAGCTAGATTTTAGGCTGTCCTCATTTTGAACTGACATATATTTTCTTTACCCCAAATTAGCTGTACATCCAGCTAATTGCATCAATAAGTGACTAATTGGTAGGCAGCTATGTGAGTAATTACCTGATTTGCACATGTAAGTGATGTTTATTTCAAGTGTACTTCTCATGCCAAGTTTTAGAAATTTGGCTCAAAAGTTCAGAAACACAAACTGAATCAAAGCCATATCATGCCTGGTTTATAACCATAAACAGTAGAGCATAAATAAATTCTTGATTGTGATATGCTATCCGAAGTAATCTAAAGATCTCAAAATATCTTCAGATTGTACTTTCCAGGTATTTATAAAAAAGAAAAACAAAAGCCAAATGTTGGGGCTTCCCTGGTGGCACAGTGGTTGAGAATCCGCCTGCCAGTGCAGGGGACACGGGTTCCATCACTGGTCCGGGAAGATCCCACATGCCACGGAGCAACTAAGCCCGTGCGCCACAACTACTGAGCCTGCGCTCTAGAGCCCGTGAGCCACAACTACTGAGCCCACATGACGCAACTACCGAAGCCCGTGCGCTTAGAGCCCGTGCTCCGCAATGAGAAGCCCACACACCACAACGAAGAGTAGCCCCCGCTCTCTGCAACTGGAGAAAGCCCGCGTGCAGCAGCGAACACCCAACACAGGCAAAAAATAAATAAATAAAATAAATAAATAAAATAAATTTATTTTTAAAAAAAAAGCCAAATGTCATGTTTTTCCAAATACCAAAAGCTTAGGAAGTACTTTGTCAGGTCATCTAACCAACAAAGACAAGTGGCAATAATCTCTCCATGAAGTTACAGAAGGCTGAACAATCATTTGAAGATCTGAATGAAAGAAAAATAACCTTCTATCCTGGCAATATTACTGCATTCACACAACAGTGACCTCCCTCAGCATCTAAATACTGGGCGAATTTTAAAAATGGAGAGTTGACTTAACTCTTAATCTTTTTTAGCAGGGCATTTAATTTCAAATGGTTGCAATGGTGAATTTCAGAAGTGTTTCAACTATGTGACTCATCCTCTTTCTTCCCAATTTACTACCCTCCCCTTTATTTATCATTTCCCACAAAATAGAAAAAAAAAAGCATAAAGCTGTGTTTTCACAATATACTTAATTACAAATTCTTCTCTTTCAAAAATACATCCCAGTAGTTTCTCTTTCACAATATCATTACTGAAGATTTATTTCCAATTACTACATGTTAAATGTTGGACTTTTAAGTGAAAAATGCTTTTCATGTAATAAGTGACCTTGAAATCATTTTAAAATTTTCAATATGTGTATATGAGCAGCTCCCTAATAAATTAGAAGATATGTATATAGAAAGATTATTTACTATAGATGCATTGTTTTCTTTCATGAAAAAAAAATTAGAAAAGTTCAATAGGGCTTAAAAATACATAATGTATGTGACTATAAATTTGGAAGGTATAATATTGAACATATAGCCACAGAGATGTGAAACTTTCTAAACTATGAAACATAATATCTACCTGCAATGAGCAACACAGAACAGAGAATTCAAATATAACAGCATCCTTTATATTCTCTCTGTTAGATAAATCATAATAAATATGAGCATTTACACATAATTCAAAGCATATGCTCCTAAAATTTGTTTCTAGAATATTGTAAAAAATGCATTTTACATGTCATGTAGTAAGCTTTGTTATTTTTCTACTATAAGATATTAAAAATATCTTTTATTCCACTTTTTGGGCTTTCTTTTAGGACAGGAACTTAGTGGCTTCTAGTTACTCTAAAAACTTACAGGTGTGTTAGGTTTTCCAAGTCCTATCAATGTAAAAACTGTCAAGTGGCTTTAATAAGATAATTCATAAACAGGGGCTCCATGAAATTTTTCAAATCAGAATAATCAAATTCAATTATCATTATAAGGTAGATACTGCTAACCACTTGAAAATGGATTCTGGTATAGCACCATTCACTTGGAACAATTATTTTCTTTAGAAATAGAAGGGATATAAGACAATATGACATGTGAGATTAGGTGACAGCCTGTAGTGTGCACTGCTGTGGAAAGGATTTAGGATCTGAGATTGGAAAGGGAAAATTATATTTAAAGGGCCCACGAAGAACCTTTGGGTACTGTATCAGCTATATGGGGATCATTAGGAATTAAGAGATCACACACTGGTTTTGTCCAAAAAAGAAATCATTTCTTTTCTCTGTGCCCTGTTTACTAGATTTAGACAATCACAAAAAGCAAAAATTGGAAGTAGATCAAAAAAAAAAAAAAAAAACTAAGACAATTGAATAGAACTCAAAACAAGTGTATATAATTTAGCTAGCCATGACAAGGGAAAATTTCTTCTCAAAGAGGAATGAATGCCCATGTTCATAATATTGCCAACTCCAGGTCTAGCCAAAAATCCATCACAAATGGCTGTATTATAAACCTACACACCTAGGAAGCAGCAACAAGGATGGCAAGAGCCCGGCAGAGGCTACTCAGTGCCTGTCCACATGCAGCTGCCCTTCTGACAAAGCCCTGTGACCTGTTCTCAGTGCTGTTATAAACAAATGAGTAATTACATTCTCCACCACGAATAAATCTGAAAATGAATCAAGGGTCACACTAAATCTGGGGCTCACTTATCTGTATTGCCCATAGCCCCTATTATAGTCCCCATTGAATGAATGAATGATTTCTCTATGTGAGTGAATCCAGACAATGTCTTTGATATTGGCTGACCTTGGAAATTTACCATTAGGTTAGAAAGTTCAACTGTCTTTTTATACTTCACTGCAGAATCACTATCGCAGCTTCTGGGTAGGAAGGCTTTTTTTGCAAACAAGAAGAAAAATGACTGGCAGTGTGGGGTCAGGCACAGGCTTCACTGACACGGAGATGTAGGGGAGACATCAGAAAGAGAAGGCCTATGGGTACTGAATGCAGCTCTTCCATTGTTTTCTGCAGCTTCACCCTTGAGAGAATCTGCTTCCTTGAGTATAAAATGGGAAGAAAATTATTGCCTGCTCTATCTATGTTACAGGGAATTGGAAGTTTAAATAAGATGCACTTGAAATGTTTTGTAGACCGTAAGACATTAGTCAAATAAGAGTTATTATTACTGTATTACACAGCATAAGAAATACAGTACTAGATTTGGTCTGGCCCTAATTCGAAAATTCTATTTAGAATTTATTATGACAGATCTATTTATAGATGATTAAAAATTTACTTTGCTTGAAAACTAATTTTTAACAAACCTCTACGCCATCAAAATGTGTAATACACACAATTCCTACTCCCAACTTTTGTATGCTCCTCTTTTCCAAGAGCTAACAAAAAACTTTAAGGAGGTTACATAAGCATCTTTATAACTGCATGTTTACCAATTAATAAGGCAGCACACAATGTTCAAATCAATCTGGGTGGGAAATGAGAATTTTATCTCTTACAAATCATGAGAAGAATTTGAACAGGCAAAAAAATTTGCATCTGGATCTTTCATGTAAATTGTAAAAAGGATACATGATCTTTTTTTCTCCTATCTAAAAACAAGTACATTTAAAACATCTGAATCATTCTAGATAAACTGACTGAGTGCAAATTGACAACACAGCATTGAGTGCAGCCATTATAAAATAACACAAATAGTAGACTAATCCCAGCTGCCAAATACACAAGTAATTTTGGTAGCATAAATGCAAAACAGATTTTCTAGTTAATTCTAAATTTCTTGAGAAACAAATCTTATATTTTCTACTATCAAAAGAAAAAAATATGTGGATGAAAGTACTTCCATTATAACTAGATAGAATGTTTGCTGGCATAATTATTTGCACACACATATTTTTCTAAAATCTGTTATAAATTATAGACATAGGCATTTTTATAGATAAAGAACACAGTCTGGATAATGCCCAGTAGAGAACAGCAATTAATCTCACTGTAAAATGTTGTTTGAATTCCTTTCTTTAAACTAAGTGATGCAGCAGTATGAAAAAAGTATCTGCTTTTTCATGATCCAAATGAAAATAAGTGTTAAACCCATCCTAGACAGACCAAATATTCATCCACATTACAAGACCATTAAGCCATTCAACAATACGAAAATGTCTCTGCCTTAGTCCATTCAGGCTGCTATAACAAAATATCATAGACTGGGGGACTTAGGAACAACAGAAATTTCTCACAGTTCTGGAGGCTAGGAATTTCAAGATCAGATTCAGCATCTGGTAAGGACCTGTTCTGTAGTTCGTAGACAGCATCTTCCCTTTGTATCTTCCCATGGTGGAAGAGACGAGCTAGATGTCTAGGGTCTCTTTCATAAGAGCGCTAATCCCAATCATCAGGGCTCTACCCTCATGACCTAGTCACCACCCAAAGGTCCCACCTCCTAATACCATTACCTTGGGGGTTAGGATTTCAATGTACGAATTTTAGGGGACACACATGCAGTCTATAGCAATCTATAGTTTAAGCAGGGACTGCACGAGCATGAAGCTGGTGCTCTTGGACAGGCTTCCTATGCTGCTAAGCCTCTGATGAAAGCATGGCAAAAGGCCACCCCAAAGGCAAGCCTAAGGCAGCACTGGGCAAGGGGCAATTGTCTTCTGAGCCTGAGGTTCCTCCTTTTTCAGGTACTCATCCTGTGCCCGGGAGGCTACCCTCAAGTGTTCCTGCTACATGTACTTCATTCACTCTATCAAAATTGACCCTTGGCATATCTGATGACTTCTTATGCCAAGGGTACAGCCAACAGATAAGGGAGGAGAAGGAAAGGATATCTACTATATCCCTAGCTCTTTACTAGTTTTATATGTTATTATTCCATCAATTAACCTGAAGGTAATTAATGAAGGTGAGAAGGTGCTGGTACAAGGATCTAAACAAGATTTCCTCCACTGTCTTTCACTAAATCATGCTGTCTCCTTGAAGAAAATAAAATACATTACACCCCGGGGAGATTTGTGTTTCATCAAGAGGGTGAGAAAAGATTCTAAAATGTGAAACTGGGTCTCTGTGGTTGTCTCTTTTTGAGAACTGAAAGGAGCCAGGTCAGGGATGCTGGCTGGTCCCTGCTGTGAGTTGTTGAGGTCTTGAGGCAAGTGAAGGTGCCAGCTCACAGACCTTGCTTCCTGCAGCTGCAAGGGACAACGGTAGTAACTTTTCAGGCTAGTATGTGCATTTTCCCCTCCTTTGCTAATTTTAAAGAAGTTTGAATTTCTGAAAAAAAAACGTTAAAATCAATTACTCTACTGGCTCCTCCTGCATTTTGCTAAGAATTCACCATTCATTCCTTTGCTCATCGATTCATTGAGTACCATCATGTCCCAGGCATTCTGCCAGTTCTGAGGTTTTCACTGGAAACTAGAGGTCTGTCTATCCCTAGACATGTTATCTCTGCTTTCACCCCAGGCTAACCTCGAGGAGAAAAATAGCACCTCTTTTTGTTTCCTCAAACTATGTTCTAGCAGCAAAAATCAATGGTGAACAATGGAGACTATTTTGTAGGAAAGTCAGAGGAGAGGGTGAGCATTTTACATGCCATAGGCTCCCACTTCCAAAATGCTCCTAAGTCATGTCTATTTGCCAAAGTCTCTCTGGCTAAGCATCTACCCAGACTACCCTGCAGCATGACCACCCCTCAGTGATACCCCAGCCTTGTTCACTGGCTGCCTCGGCCATGGAATCCCTGCCTTTGGTGTCTTTGCCATCACCTGCCCAAAATCTTTTAGCTATTCTTATGCAGAACAAAGGTGCTTTGCTTAACTTCTCTGAACTTGAGTACTTCTATCCACTTTGCAAGCAAAGTGATCTCCAAGTATTGGAACTTCCCCTCCTTAACAAAGGCAGTTGATCAGAAGTGACAACAATACACAATTCTGTTGCCTTCAAGAAGTTTAGAGTCTAATGAACGAAGACAGATATATAGAGATAATTATTTTGTGAAAAATGCTAAAACAGAAATAGATTGGCCATACTATAGGGACACAGAGAAGAGAACTCTTTTTTTCTGCCTAAGGGTATCAGGAAATACAAAAGAACGTCAGGAATCTTGAAAAATGGGAGATAGGAGTTTTCCAAGTAAGCAAGGTTGAGAAGTGGGCTCTAAGAAGAAAGAAGAACATGGACAAAGGCAAGGAGACACGAGAGGTCAGGGCAAGTCTGAGAACAAATAGCTCTCTGTGGCTGGCTGTGAGATCAGGAATCAGAGCGAGTCGAACACTGCAGTACCACTGTATTTCAAAATTCACCTACTTCTCTGCTCTCATGCACCGGGCTTCTCCCTCAGTGCAAAGCAGTGCTCTATCTTTCCATGACAGAAGACAGTGTTGGCTGCATATATTTGAGTGCAGAAGAATAGGATTAATTTAATAGTTTCATCTTAATTCTGCTCTGAGGTTTCTCAATTTAACTAAATAACTTTAATGTTCTTTGGCACCAGGCTTTTGACAAACTTCCTTAAAAAGCCATTATAAAAATAGTGATTTTGCTAAAGAGTGCACATAGTAAAAATCATTATTCCAGTAGATGGAGCAGAGGTGACATCAGAATAGCTGAACGTTGCCTGGCCCAGAGTACATAGCAGAAGTCCAGACACTCAGCAGAGCCACGAAATGGAAAAAGCACATTTGAGAGCAAAGACTGAACATTACTGACTACTGCTTGGCTAACCACCTAATTTGGACTTAGAAAATTTCACATCCTATTCAAACAGAAGGAGAAAACAACCTTAGGCAAATACCAAAATGATTCTTTAAAGAAACATTCATATTTTAGAACAAGAAAGCTGTAATTTTGATTGGTCTAAAAGTCTCACTGCGGTGCTTCACAATCATTCTACATAACGCAGACCAGGCTAAAATCCTTAGTATAGCCTCTAAATGCATGACTACTTCAATCTCCTGCTGATGGAAATGTGTGTGTTTCTTCCCTCCTAGACAGTTTGTGAATCGTGTGATTGCCTGATATGGAATTATTAAGAAATAGATCAATAAACACAGCAGGCTACAGGATTAAAACCTCAGCCCACACAATGGACCTATGAACAAAGTTACTGCTTAGAAATTGCAACAGCAGAATGATGGTCGTGCAGACTCGTATTTGGGACCATACTGGCAAGTGGAATTACAGACATTAAAAGATATTTTGATTAGAAATATTCTAACTATTCTATATCAGGCAAATGTCTCAAATCTGATGAGGATTATTAAAGTCAAGGATAAACTATTCGCTTTGCTGTTTTATAAAATAAGTATTGTAAGAAAATAATTTCTAATAGTCATTGGAAACAGGAAATATGTCCTGTTTCTCTCAAGACTTACCATGTGCCTTGCTCTCTCTGTTAAATTATCTGCCAGTATGCAGAACTGGACTATTCAAAGGCAGACTATATATAGGTGTTTAGGACACAAGCAAAGCAGAGGCAGCTCAAAAATTTTTTTAAAGAAGGTATCTGGCATTTCACAAAAATGTAACAAAAATGTGTAACAAACTAAGAAAAACAAAAGTTTGTTGACTCTTAACTTGACCAGATTTTTGACCAAATGGAGAAGCTCATTAGCCACATACTCAAAAAATCTTGATTCAATGGTTAAGGGTATAAATTAATTTAAATCTTAGCTCTGCCACAGTGTAGTTATATAAATTTGGAAGAGGCACCTACCCTTTGTTACTCTGTTTCCTTGTTGCAAAATAAGGATAATAAAACCTCTAACAAAGAATGGTAGTAAGGACTAAGTGATGTAAAACATGAAAAGCATCCTTAGCTGCCATTATTAATGAGAGTGTCATATCCCTTGAGTGGAACAGGATTGAAAAATTTTAAACCACAGTTACAGGTATGAATCACAAGGCAAACTCTTCTAATGATACTCATATTCTAACCCAACCCACTTTGAACCACTGTTAAGCAAGCAATTCAAAATCCCCAATGTTAAAAAAAACAGTTCTGTAATTTTGCATATGTGGAAATATGCTGTCCTTATTTCATACTTTGCCAATCTTCATTCACACAGGAATCATGAATTTCCAAGAATTTAAGCCTATTAAGTAATAATTTCTGAATTGGAAATTTAATAAAATATTTTCACTTTATAAACTCACATTTTTTTACTATACCTCTGCATATCCTTCTTGATATGCCTTTTAAAAATAGTTAGCTAGTGGGAAGCAGCAGCATAGCACAGGGAGATCAGCTCGGTGCTTTGCGATGACCTAGAGGGGTGGGATAGGGAGGATGGGAGGGAGGCTTCAGAGGGAGGGGATATGGGGACATATGTATGCATATGGCTGATTCGCTTTGTTCTACAACAGAAAGTAACACAGTATTGTGAAGCAATGATAATCCAATAAAGATCTATTTTAAAAAAGATATGTATCTTTAAAGAAAATATAAAAACAATCCCATTTTCCAAATATATCCAACCTCCCATATTAATCACTACCATGGTAAAAATGATTATCTTTTTACTACTTTGAAAAAGACACAATAGCTAGCAGAGACTTCTATAAATTAAGTGGCATGTCATTGTCTTAGTCATCTCAGACTGCCATATAAAATGCCACAAACTGGGTGGCTTTAACAACAGAAATGTATTCCTCACAGTTTTGGAGACTAGAAGTCTAAGAACAAGGTGCCAGCAGGGTCTGTGTCTGGTGAGCATGCTTTCCTTGGGTTGCAGACAACCACATTCTTGCTGTGTCCTCACATGGCCTTCCTTTGATTTGTGGTGCATGCAGGTGGAGAGAGGAAGAAAGAAAGCAAGCTCTCTGGTGTCTCTTTTAAGGCACTAATCCATCCCATCATGAGGGTCCCACCCTCATTGTTTCATCTAAACCTAATGATCTTCCAAAGACACCCCTCTCCAAACTCCAAATACCATCATATTGGGAGTTAAGGCTTCAACTTACAATTTGGGGGTCAGGGGGGGACACAACTCAATCCATAGCAGTCACTTTGCTAGAACAGACAAAGGATAACCAATGGCTAGAAGAGGGGAAATGTAAACAACTCTAAACTTTCATACACACACACACACACACACACACACACACACACACACACACATATACCTTTCAAGCTTGCCTTCTTAGCACTCCTAATGGCCAGAGGTTGCATAGCTATTTAGTCCTTCAGAGTACTCCTACTTATTATAAAAAGCATGAACTTAAGATACAATACTTGCCTCTTTCCCCGTAAATCAAAAGAATTAAAAGTATAACTCTAAAATTTCAAAACTAATTTAAAGATGATAAACGGGAAGGAAATTTTTAAAAATCGCACTGTCATTTAAACTTCCCTACTAATTTTAGAATAAAATCCTAAGGGAAAAAAGGAGATCAACAACATAGTAAATTTGTTAGAAAATTATTAGAAATACATACAAACACAAAACACACATACAGATAGATACATAAATGTTAATTATACATCACAAGTCTTATATGCATGGAAAAGCTAACATCAGAGTATACACAAATAAATCTGTAAAAAGGCTTTCCATAATCTGGCTCAGTTTAATCTACAGTAGTATCCCATTCAGATTTTTTGCTCTAGCAAAACATGCCATACTGTTTTATGCCTCTACATGTATCTACATTTGTTTATGGAGCTACATATGGACTACATAACTCCTACTCCTCCTGCAAAATGTAGTTCTTAAAAGATAAACACATTGCTTAGGGGGTAATTATTATTCTTAAGTATTTTATCCATAAGAAAATCACTAATAATGTATTGAGAATTGATTTCGAGTTAGAAAAGAAATGTCAAATTATATTGAAGCAAAACAGAACAAATTAACAAAGGAAAAAGCAGTAAATAAGAAAGCTAAAAACATAGTAGAATTAATAAATAAATTCAAAAGCTGATTATTTGAAAAGAAGAAAATCACTAGTGAGCCAGATTTTTTTTTAAAAAGGAATAAGGTAGAAATATACAAAATAAATAAAAGATAACCACAGTCAGAATAAACTTAAAAGAATCATAATGCTGCTAAACACCATGCGAGTAAACTTGAAAATCTAAATAAAATGGATAATTTTCTAAGACAATATGATTGGCCAAAATTGACTTCAGAAGAGACAGAAAATCTAAAGACTGATTTACATAGAAGAAATGGAGAAAGTTGTCAATAGATAAATCCAAAAGCAGCAGTCTTCGATAGTTTCACGGGGAAATTTTTAAAATCTTTAAGATCAAAAATTTCAAGGCTTCTAAAATCTCTCCAGAATATAGGGTAATGAAGAAAACATCCTGATCCAACAAAGACTGCATGTACACACACAGGAACCAAGTCAATGTCACTTATGAATATCAAAGGAAAATCCTAAATTCAATATTATTAGCAAATAAAATCTAGGTATACACAAAAATAACATTACATCATGACCAAGTGAGGTTTATTCCAAGAATTTAAGAATTTTCAATATTAGGAAGTCTATTAATAAATTTTTATAGCAAATTAATAGATTTCAGAAAAACATTTTATTCTTTTTGTATAAAAGACTGAAAAGCCATTTGTCAAAATTCAAATAACCATTTTGGATTAAAATACTCGATAAAATAAAACTGATGAGAATTTACTTTATATGATATAATATATCTAGCTTAGCCCAAAAGCCACTGTCATGTTTAGTAGGACAACACTAGAAGCATTACCAACAAAATCAAAAACAAGGAAAAGCTCTCAGTCGTCAGTATTACTTAACATTGTACTGGAAATATAAGTCAAAAAATTAAATTAAAAAAATTATAAATAAATATTTTGGAAAGGAAGAGGTAAAACTATTACTAACTGCAGACAACATAAAAATATAATTGCGTACATAGAATATCCAAGAGAGTCAACTGGCTTCTGGCATACACAGTTGACTGGAATCAAACATACTTGGGGGAAAGAATGTTTTGAGAGAGTTGTATCTGCTAATAGACTGTGACTAGATGAGACATGTAAAAGACCACTAAGCTTACAACTTCCTGTGGGGGGAAGCAGGCTAAGAAAGCTGCTCAGTCACCAATAAGTGAATACTTTCCAACACCTTCTTTATGTAACAAAGGAGGATAATGAAAATGAAAGGTCCTTCCAGAAAGTAAAGCCAAAAATTCAAAATCCATGGAGCACAAAAACAGGGGAGTTATACCCAAAGAGCAGAACCAGGACTTCAACTTAATTCAAGATACTTTTTTTAACCTTCTAGGTAGTAGGCTGGCAAATATTTACCCAGGTGCATTTTAGAATTGCTAAGAACCTCTGACTGCTATCTGATGCCCATTCTTTTCTTTTTCAAATGACAGTGATTTTTACCCAGGAAGACAGAATAAAAAATGGTATCTGTCTTTGCATGTATATTCATACAGACGCATACGAAACTGATCACAGTAATGACTGCTTTAGCCTGGGTGGAAACTGAAAAGACTGGGAACGAGGCAGAAAGGAGACAAACTTTTCTCTGTATATCTTTTAATATATATAATTTTTGGAACTGTGGGAAGGCATTGATATTCATAAAATAAAATGAAACATACTTTAAAATATGTCTTAGGACTTAGTGAATTACTGAAAAGGGGATTAAGAGATGTAATGCAATGATTCCTATGCTTCTGGTGTGATCAGTTTAGTGCAATACACCAAGAGAGAAAATATATTGTCATCATATCTATGGGAAAGAAGACTAATTTTTAGATATGTTGAATACCAATCACATCCAAAGCTATTCACTGGTCTTAGAGTGACCAATGATTCAGGTTTGCCTGACACTATTTAGGTTTCAGCATTAAAATTCCCACATCCTGGGAAACCCCTCCTCAGGGTGCAAAATATCCTGATTTTCAGAAATGGGTACAGAAGGTTAGGGGGAAAGTACAAAATACATACAGCAGCCAAAAAAATTGAGCCTAAAAGTAGTACTCTATTTAGCTTCAAATGGATATGGCATAGATGATTCACTTTCAGTAGTTACCGCCACTAATTTTTTTTCTGATCACTGACGTTGTCAACTCTGATTTGTAGTTCATAATAATGAAATATCCATTGTTGCATGACTGAGTGATGTTACTTATGTTTGCAAACTAAATGTATTGTAATTGTGAGCATTAACAGTCAACTTTCACTTTGCCTGTGGATTAACTATGTACTTTGTATTAAGGTAAAGCTAGTTTAATTTTAACATTGTGCATATTGTGACCACATTTTCCAAGACTTCAGATAATGAAATGAGAATTATTATAATGCCAGTGTCAGCATAATCCAGACAACTGTATTATTTTATTAACGGCTAGAAAGACACATACAACTGGATTAGGGAGGAAAGTAACCAAGACAGAGCATTCTATACAAAAGGCAGAAAGGAATTGGGGATTGGGCATAGTGGAAAAGAGGATGTGAAAGCACCTAGGGAGTCTAAACTTTGGAGATTCTAGATTAAACAAGCAAGTACTTCTAAATCAATCAAACTTTTTTTTATCTCCCCCAAAACACCAGTGCTCAGTCAAAAATAGCTACTGTATTGGTCTGTGGGCACACCACAAGAATAAACACACGTCCTACATCCACTTGATTATTCTGTCAACATGAATAAAGATACATTTCCTGTTTCAGAGGCTGCAACCATGTAGGCAAACAAAAGGAGAAATTTTGATAATTGATGTGTTGGCCTATTGCAGCATAGACCTGATTTAGTCAGGCCTTATTAACAATCATGCTTTTTACAGTACTGTATATCAAGTGATGCACTGAATCATATCAACAATGAAAAAAATTTCCCTCTAGCTCTTAGGTGCTTTGATTTGGAAAAATGGAGTTTTAAATCATCTTCTTGAGATTTATAAGAATATCATAAAACCACAGAGAAGATAAAGAATGGTAATACCTTGTCCAAATAAAAACTAGACTTTGCCCACTGTATTCATTTTGTATTGCTGTCGTAACAAATTACCACAAACTTAATGGCATAAAACAACACAAATTTACTATCTTAAAGTTCTGGAGGTCAGGATTCTGAAATGACTCTCACTGGGTTAAAATCAAGGCATCAGGGCTAAAAATCAAGGTATTACCATGGTTTTACCTTTCTAAACGCTTTAGGGGAGAATCTGTTTTCTTGACTTTTCCTGCTTCTAGAGGCCACCTCCATTCTTTGTCTGGTGGCTCCCTCATATCTTCAAAGCAACCAATGGCTGGTTGAATCTGTACATCACACCACTCTGACACTGACTCTTCTGCCTCCCTCTTCCACATTTAAAGGCCCTGTGATTACACTGGGCCCACCTGGATATTCAAGGATATTCTTCCTGACTTAAAGATAGTTGATTAGCAAACTTAATTCCATCTGCTACCTTAATCTCATTTTGTTTTGTAACATAGCATATTCACAGATTTCAGGGATTAGGACGTGAACATCTTAATGAGGCCATTATTCTGCCTACCACACTCAGCTATCTGCATTATTTGGCAGACAGTGTGAATGTAAATCTTGACAAATCCCAATCAGCCTATAAACTTCTGACCAAAGAAAACGCAAAGATATTACCAGCTAAGTATCTTGCATACCTTATACACATACACTACTGCTAAAATGGGGTGTGTTTTACCTACCTGTGAAATTGAGGTTTTCATAATGAAAGCTTTTTTGATCATTTTTCAGTTTCCTCAATGTGCAGAAGTAGTTAATGAGATTTTGGACTTTACAGAAATGGAGAAATGTATCCTCCTTAGACACGAGTCTACAAATGGCTACCATTGTCACTGGCCACACACAAAGTGTTAAAATGTTATCCTGCCATAAATTCATTTCCAAAGTATGGGACAAGAAAAACGATCTTTCTAATTTGGAAATATATTGAGGATGAGAATGAAGAAAGGGAAAAATAAATAAAACAAAAGAGACATTTATGGACTGTTTCTTTAAATCTGTCTGATGAACTCTGAGCGGCCATAAGGAATCTAGAGAAAAATGAACTGACTGTATCTAAGATGTTTGATATTCAGGCTGAGACTAACACTCACAGACTACTTCAAAACTCCAAAAAGTATCAACAGAAAAGGAAAGCCAAGTTTAATGAGGACTTTTTCATTTTTTAACTAAAACTGTAATTTATTTGGAATCCATTTTTGTAAGTTCAAATAATCTCTGTACTTTAAAACCATTATCCCTGAGAAAGAGAGGTTTAACTTATGGTGCCATACAAAGTTCTCTAAAGTTTTTTGAAATGATGGCTATTTTCCACAGGGTTAGACTATACGGTAAATTTATAGAAGCCAAAGACCTGGTTGACAAACAGCTTGTCCGCCAAAACAAGCCTGTAGATACAGAGTGGATAGATAGATCTGGAATCTATTTCTAGCAGGTGTAAACACTTGCTGCTGCAAGGAGTTAAAATCTTAAGTAATTAACTGATTTTGTTGAGAGGATATTTAGCTTGGTGCTATCACAATGGCCTGATAACCAGGATTAGTATAAAGAGGGCTTGACAAGAGCAGAGTTTCGAATCAAAATCAGTTTTACATGTGACTATATTCAGTTTTACCAATACTACTTACAAGAAGAATGATGACCTAAAGCCTGCAGGCAGTTCAGAGAAGCATTATCAGAAAAGGAAACAGAAAGAGTAAAAATCTCCTACTGTGTCATGAGACAGAAAGAAACATGCCATTGTTATTTTGTATTAAATGTAGGTAATTTGTGCTTACTTGGTTTGCTTTTAAATTCTCCTGTTACAATCTCAAATTTATTTATCTTAAAGATTCACAGTAATATAGCTTCTACAATTTAAATATCCAGTAAAAGTTCAAAAAATAGTTAAAATAAACTGCTATATCAGGGATAGAATGAAACATTATAAAAATATTGTTTTTATACATACTATTTGTTTAATTAGTCCTGTTTATTAGTGCTAATTGCCATTTTAACTATTCTGCAATTTTGTTTACTAGGAATTATGTAACAGAAAAGTAAATAATAAGTAATATTATATAATTTCAAATAAATGCCTTTTTTCATATGTTAATGTTAAAGTAATAACATGCATGCATATAATTACATTACACTGTGTGATGTTATATTATGTTATATTGGTTTTTTTGGACTGGCATGGTATGACAAGATGGCTGTCTAAAAAACCAATCACCCTAATATTTGAATCTGAAGCCAAAGAGATTGTTCTGGGCTGGAAATAAGTATTTGGGAGTTAAAAAATATCACTCCCACCCTGTGCTACTTTTTACATGCTCACAGTACAATATCACACTACATTTTAATTATTTGTATCCCCACAAAACAGCGAACATTGTGAGGGAAAGTAGTATAGCATAATTACCCTTGTTCCTCTAGTGCCCAATAAAGTATCTGGCATATAAAAGGTTCAGCATAAATATTTGTATGAAATTGTCTTTGAAAAGTTTTAAAGAATATTTTTTTAAATATTAACATGTTACCTCTGGAGAAAATATTTTATATGTAAAAGAGCAAAAGAAATAAGAGAATGAGTTTTGCAGTAGTACTAACAACTTTTTATTTAAAAGGTGAACACCCAGCTTGAAAAGAAATCAATTTTAGAAATAGTTCTCTTGGAAAGACAAATATAAAAAGATGTTTCAAGGACAAGAAAGCACTTCATATATACACAGGTATGAAATTCATACCATGTAAGTTAACAAGAGACCACATGTCAAATTTGCAAGGAAATGTTACAGATGTATTTCAGTTATATACGGAAATGAAGCTACTTGTGTGAAGATAATTTTCAGCATCAAGTAGTAAATGAATTGCTGCCGAACTGATTAATATGGTTAAAAGTTGGTATCTTTGAAATGTATATGAAAAAGTATATGTAAAAAGCTTCAAAAAACTTATGAGATCAGGCAAGAGATATGTAACAATTGATTTACCTGTATAAAGCTAAAGTTAATGAGTTGGGGCTCTTCCTCTTTAAAAAATATCACTTAGCTCTTAATGACTGACCTTTCATTCCCTATATGAATGCTGTTCTTTCATTTCTTTAGAATAGAAAGGAAATTATTTCAAAATTGTCTTCTGAGAGAAATACAACATTCTTAAAGAAAAAGTTTAAAAATTAATATCATTTTAGCTTTCAAGGACAAATTCTAATAATACAAAAATTACCATTTCTACTGTAAATGGTACAATGAAATTCAAATATTTATTATGGTTAAATTACTTTATGCATTTTATATTAGGTAAGTGTATGATATAGCTCAAAACAAAAAAAATATTTCAATGAATTTATTAAAATGTACTTTAAAGGCAATAGACTATAAGTCTTCTCCTAACAAAGCTAATCTCATGCTGAGTAGATTAACTAAAAGAAAACATTGTTTAGATGAAATTACATTGGGGGTGTGGGAGTACTTATGGACAGATTATAAAAAGTTCCTCAAGACTTTTGCCATCAGTGTTCTTCCTGATCTATCCCTTGCATGGGACTTAGAATATCAAGCAAGGGTCTATTTCAATCCATTGGGTTAGAAATGCAGAGCCCCTGAGTGTTATAAGGCTATTTATGATACTAGGTTTTATTTTTCCATTGAAATGCTGCTATTAGATCATTTAACTGCCCTATTTTTTTTTTATTAGTCTTGTACCCTAAGGAAAGGCTGCCTCTTAAAGAAAATAAAATAGTCAATTCCAGAACAAATCACATTTATTAAACAGTTTAGTGAGAACCTCAAGAAAAATAAAAATTGGGATAATTGCATCTGCTTCAGTTTAAAGAGACCCAGGAAGGGGTGGTAAACCTCAGGCAGCATGAAATGGCTTTAACAGACTCCAGCATCCAGCCACTCACTAATACGTGATTTCTAATTACTTCTGTAGTTTGTCACTGTTCAGCACAATCAAATCTAATTGACCAGAAAATTTTGGTTAGATTGTACTCAACTATGGCTAAATTTTTACTGTTATTATGCTGGTTTCTTTGTGAACATCTCAACTTTACTGCATCATTAAACCTTAAATTAGATTTTGACAATAAGAATATTTCATAAAATTTTTCAAACAACTGCAATATTCACACAGGAGCTACGGTACTCTTAAATCCACTGTCATGTTTTTAAAAAACATTTAATTTAATTCATACCCATTCTTTCTGGGTTATTACAAACAACGGCACTTTGATTTTAATTAAACAATTTGAAGGCCATGACTAACAAATGTCAAATGCTAAAGGTGAACTCATGTCTTAACATGAGTGCATGTCAGAGCATCTTTCATAGCATGAAGGGAATTCTAGTCTGAGGGTTCTTAGTTTCAGAATCACTGATGAGGTGTACATACACGAAAGGTAGCAATTAACTACCTCAGTTTAGAAGCTTGCATTACTTTATTCTCATGTTGAGAATCAGTGATCTAGCAATCGATTAGACATTTCTGTCATCAATTCTCTAAAATCTAGAAAAATAATATAGAAATGATTGAGTTTGTTGTCTAAATGTCTACTTTGTCCATATACTCTGTGTGTTACTAAAGCATTGAAGATAAACATATATGAATTTATTCCTTGAAGAGTATAAAGAGAATGCTTGCTCACACTGGTAATCTTTTTTTTTTAATGCCTCTATAAAACAAGATAATAAGATAACATCATTAGAAGCCTCCCTGTATAGTTTACCTTATATTATATCTGCTGACATTTTCACATATATGCTTATTTTATTTTCCACAATATGTGGAGCCTTCAGAAGAAATCAAGTATGTTTGAAAAAAGAGCTGATACTTTTTGTTAATGTCAGATGTAGTGGGTCAGTGAAGGAACAGATCTAACCAGTGAGCATTAACATCCAAGTACTTCAGTTTTGACTTGGTTATCAAAGAAACGGACAGAAAATACATTACATGACAACATGGCTGGACTATAACATCTAATGTGAAAGTGTAACCTAGCAGGACCCTATGGGGCCTTCTGGGGACAGACTCTTCTCCCATATCCTTTGCTATAGCTCCTCTCTGAAGTAACCAGATGATAGTATCTTATGCATATTTCCTGAGTTTTTCAGATGACCACCACCAAATGGAAGGAATTAACTACTTGATGATTAAGAACACATAGCTCCCAGATCTTTCTGGCGCCTAAGGATTGATCATCATCAACCAATCAGAGAATTGTGCAAGAGCTGATCACATACTCTGCGACCCACTCCCACCCCCACCTGGTCTTTAAAAATGCTTTGCTGAAACCCTTCCAGGAGTTCGGGGTTTTTCTTAAGCACCAACCGCCCATTCTCCTTTCATGGCCCTGCAATAAACCTTTCTCTGCCTCAAATTCCAATGTTTCAGTTTGTTTGGCCTCACTGTGCATCAGGCACATGAGCTTGCATTAGGTCGCAAAAGCCTCTTAAAATATTATTTCAAAGTTATATATCTTAGGGCAGTAACAGTTTCTATTAACACGTGAAAAAAATTATCTGAAAGATCTAGCATACCTCACACGATACAGCCATTCTCAAATTGATCATATGTGAAGTAACTTGCATACTTCTACAAATGCACATGGTCATGAAATTAAAAACTATACAAGTAACAAAGAAAGAAGCAGCTATTGAGAGGGCCCAACTAAAGGCATAAGAATCCCAGTTCCTTCTAATTCTCCCTTTATCACTGGGATAACACACATGGCTCCCTGCAGTCATGAGTTCAGTTTTCTTGTAGACATAAATTCTGATTTGAATTGTGCCAAAAAGAATAGATAAGACTCCCAGAGTATATTGACTTGGCCCACTTCCCGTCTTCTACTAGGCTTGTAACCTAATTACCATTTGCATCTGATAAAATGTACTTATTTTCTCAACTAAAATATGGTTTTAAAAGGCAGTAAAATGTGATAAAAAGAAATAAATATATGTCAGGGCCGTAAAAAGGAAAAAAAAGTTTTTAAAAAGCAAAACTGGGCTTCCCTGGTGGCGCAGTGGTTGAGAATCTGCCTGCCAATGCAGGGGACATGGGTTCGAGCCCTGGTCTGGGAAGATCCCACATGCCGCGGAGCAACTGGGTCCGTGAGCCACAATTACTGAGCCTGCACGTGTGGAACCTGTGCTCCGCAACAAGAGAGGCCGCGATAGTGAGAGGCCCGCGCACCGTGATGAAGAGTGGCCCCTGCTTGCCACAACTAGAGAAAGCCCTCGCACAGAAACGAAGACCCAACACAGCCATAAATAAATAAATAAAAATTAAAAAGCAAAACTGATGGAGCTAGAAAATTATGTTAGAAAATATACTTATTTATACTACAACTATCATTTTTCCGTATAAACTAATATTTGTTTTAAAATATTAATTAAAATATTAATCAAAAGACACTAGAACTTTTAAGTACTCCTTAAAAAATCATAAAACTAGTCCCAAACAGGTGGTATGACTCTCCTTTACTTGTTCACATGATTTTTTTAGTGCGAATACTCAGTAAGAAAGAAGTTGCTAACTGGTAATTTACAAAATAGGTTTTATTCATTGATTATGGTACTGGATTCAAAGTTCTAACTCTAGGTCACTTAAAGAAAAAAAAAAACCCTCAGAGTAAAATATTAAACTGATGAATTATTTAAGTACTTTATGGTCAAAAAATCAACTTTCCCTCCAATTCTAACCAAAAACTATTTAATTTTATTTTACTTATTTATATTTAATTACTTAAAAAGGAACACACACAGAGCTCAACAGATGCTAGGCAATATTGTGTTCTGCATAGTAAAAATATTTTACAAACATATATTGAGTTGGAAATGACCTTAGAATTTATTCAATCCAACAGCCAAGTCCAATCCTCCTCCTGCTTCCCCCTTCCTCACCCCACACAATTTACTTCTTTGTCCAGCTTTAAAATACTTGAACCTGAATGGCTTTAGAAGGGGCACAGCCTCTTTCCCCACAGGCTCACTATTCCCTATTGTCTCACACCCAGCCACTCCATACAATTCATATGTTATATGTCTGACCTTCAAAGCTCAAGAATTTGCCACCCTTTCCTTGTTTAATCTAGCCCCTTCATTTCAAAACCGAGGGAATACTCAGATGGTTAAGTGATTCATCTAAGTTCCTAAAGTATGTTGGTGGTCATGCTGGGTCTGCTCAGATTTCCTAGCACTTGGTTCTGTGCTGTCTTGTAGGCCTTTGCATCATCCATGCCACGTAAAGTTTTATACATAGTAAGCCTGAACCAGCATTGGAACATTGATTGCAGCTAGTGCTTTACAGAAAAAAGTATTTCAATCATATACTGGCGTCATCTGCTCAAAATAGGAGTGTTTCCAGGAAGAACTATGAACTATCTTTAAAACATGTCTTTTAACTCTAATGCCTACATGGAAGTTCACAGTCTATGTGTGGCCATATACAGACAGATGTTCCAAAAGGTCATCGGACCTGTATAAACTTGGAATAAATAAGAAAAGCAAAGCCTTGCTGTATCATGGCACAAACTGCATTGTTGTTATCATTTTAAAATAAAATTGTGGGTCAACTTAAACTTAAAAAAAAAAAAGAAAGAGAGATTAATTTGATTACTTACAATAAAATTACAATTGTATAAAAAGCAATTGATACCACAAAGGCAACGAAACTACCAATTTCAACAGCCACACAGAAATTAAATTTAGGTAATGCTTTCCAAAAAAAAAACTGGGCTCAATTCCATGAAATAAAAGATGAACAGAAATTAGAATAATACGATTTTGCCACAGAATGATACTCACACTCTTCTCTTTTTTCAAAATTAGCAGCTATTGGCACATTATAGAGGTATGCCAAATCACCTTATTAAAAGTTGATTCAACAGTAAAAGTCTTACATTCTAATTAAAGCAATTAGATCTTACTTCAGTCGAATGATCCTAGTGCAACCAGAGGGTCTTTGCAGGTCACAGGACTCTGACAAGCTGAATCCAGGGCTCTTCATCCAGGTGCCTAACAGTCAAAGCTCATTTCCTGTTCATAAATCAAAAAACAGAGGTGATCAATTTCAACTGGGAGAGTTGTATTAGATAATTTATCAGTTGGCTCCTGAATTTTATTCTTTAGTTAATGCTTTTTAGAAGTTACATTATCATTTCTTTTTAGTGTAAGCAGCTTAAAATTCTTCATTCTCTTTTGGAAGTCAAGAATGTATAAAATTTAGACATTTTTTTAAAGCACAGCATTTTATTTCAAGGACAAATATATATACAAACACACTAATACTTTCCTCTCTTGATCTCATTTTCACGTGTGTACACCTTAATTTAGCTAGCCTAAGTGGGACACTTACCTTGTGCCATGTACTACTAAACACTGTAAAAGATAAAGCAGAAGACACATAACTGGACACAGTGACTTGTGTTTTCTGGAAGGAAGGATTAACCAAAGGAAGAAATATATAGTAGAAAGAACACATCTAGGACTGAAAGCCTGGTTCTTCTGTTGAATACCTGTGTGACCTGGGTAATTTCTGTTATTCTTTAAATATCAATTTAAATTTAGGATGAAAATAGGTAACTTGAAGAACTATTGTGAGAATTGGAGACATTGTATATAACAACGTGCTTAGCATATTTCCTAACATGTACTAGTTCCTCAATAATTGATATTATGTAGTATTTTAGGACATTGGCAGTCCTTCCCTATTATTTTATATCTTCTAGTGCCAAAATTGGTTAGTCTACATTTTATATTTATGGACTGTGATATTAAGTAATAATGCCCTAATTATAGAACCACTTATTTTTTTACTTCCCCTCTTTAATTTTATATTTTTATCGTAGCATTGAGATATCTGAAAGTTACACTATGTTTTTATTTTCTTTTTAAAATTATTCACCCCAAATAAGCTATTATTTTCTTCAATGAAGGTCAACTTGCAGCACTGCATAAGCTTGTGACTAGGGAAAAAAATCTTGCCCGTTCATTAGGTTAGTTTATTTTCTCTTTGTTCTCCTAATTATTTCCACCTCATTTGAAAATTTCAAATCTCCCTGAAGCTTTATATAACAGGAAATAATGTGTCATAAAGTACTCAACTACCAAAATACAGAGTAAAATAATATTTCTGCATTTTTTCTTAAATTCCTTCTGCATTCAGGGAAAAATTACTTAAGGTAGATCCCACAGATTCATACAATGTGGAAGCCCCATCCAACTCCCCTTTCTTTTCTCATAAATTTCAGAGCTTCTTGATAAGATAATATAAATCATTTAATACAAAAATGATAAGCTTTCTGGACCCACCTATTATCAAATAAAGTCCTTGGTGCAAGATTAAGTGACATACATCATCAGTACATACACATATACACACATACTCACACATACTGGTCAGGACATTTTAGAATATCTCATTTGTGGGGAATAAAAGGGTTGTCAAATGCGGAAGACTGAAGGTCACTACTCAATTCTCAATTTTTATTTAAAGGGACCTCATGGGCAAGGGTGTGCAAGAAATCAATCACTGTCTTAGGACCAATGTGGGCTTTGGCTATCCCTCGACATTGAAAATGAAGAAGAAGCCGTAATAAAAATGGTATAGGCATGCTCACAAAAAGTCAAGCTACAAATCAAAGGAAATCCAAGTCACATGGAACTTTCCTTCTAACCCTCTGTCAGCATCTAACTAGATAAAATGGCATACTGCCATCTGCATCCCTGCATTTAATTAAAAATTAAACTGTATAGAATGGGTTAGATAGCTGAAAAGTCATATGTCATCTTGTCTAAAATAATGACTTCAGTCAATCCCCCTTGCTTTTTCTAACCCCAAATTCAGTATTATGCTTACTATGAAATGAACTCTAGTTTCATCTATTGAAATGCATTATTCAAGATGTGATTTTCTCACATTCTTAGGGAAACTTGCCTGAATTAGTTCCTTGTGGACCTTTCAAATTTTACTTAAAGTCAGAATTCTGGAATGAGAAGGAAGCTTGAAGATTCTCTCACTCAAGTACTCACACAAACACCTACTATCAGCTCCCACTAGACATTTTATTTGATAATAGACTCCATCCTGACCCTATATCCAATGTTTTGGGAATAAAATCTCAGAAATAAAAAGCCCCACTTACATATGGAGAATTTTTCTCTATACAGAGTCTTTTTTTTAATGGTATACATTTGTATCAGAAAGACAAAATGGTACAACTCTTTGGAAATTGTCTTTAGTTCTGATGATGGCTTGATGAAAACATATTAATACACTAATTTTGGATTTTCTTAGTCACACTATATAAAAACAAATTAAAAACAAACAAAAGAGCCACACACTGTTTTCCAATTTAGCAAAGTTTCTGTGGAATTAATATAATATCATTAACAACCATTCTTTTATATGGTTATCATTTTACTAGTTTATGGAGGATGGCTTTTCCTAAAACAGCTTTCTTCAAGCCACTCTACTGATCAAGAACTAACAAAAATTCCCTGGCGTCAATCACATTAATTTCACTTTCAGTTTAACATCCATTGAAAGCTCACCATGAGCCAAGCATATACTCTTCAAATACTGTATATGAATTTGGGATTTTTAAATATCTTGAGCCACATCTGAGATTCTTGAAGGCAAGGACTATGCCTTGGTTAGCTGTGCCCCCAGGACCTATCACTTTGCCAATATATAGAGTGTGCACAACAAGTGTTAGTTAAATGTCATCTGTGACTCTCAACATTTCTAATCCTTTCCACAGCACAGATCTCCTAACAGCCCGTTGGAAGAATACACTGAGTATTCACTCCATGTCTTTTCTCATGCTGACCTTCCTTTCTAAGACATTTATTTTGCTCTCTTTTGCCTAGTTTCTACTCATTCTCCAAGATTCACCTATATCATGAAATCTATTCTAGCCTAGGCATTTAATGTCTCTCTAATATTTTTCAAGACTATACCACACTGAACTCTAATATTTTGAAGAAGAGTAGGAAAATCAGATTTATACTTTTTACATATCCCCCACAGCTCCTAGCTCAAAGTTTGGCACATAGTTGCTAACTAGTACAGAGGATACAGATGATTTGTGAGCTGGGAAAGATACAAGTCCCTTGTTGATGAATTAGATCAGGGATCGACAAACTACAGGCCAGGGGCCAAATTCAGCCTGCTATCTGTTTTTATAAATCAAATTTTATTGGAACACAGCCACATGCATCCATCTATGCATTGTCTATGGCTGCTTTCTTGCTATAACAGCAGAACTGAGTAGTTGTGACAGAGACTGTCTGGCCCATAAGCCTATAATATTTATTATCTGGTCCGTCACAGAATAAGTGTGCCCATCAGTGTATTAGCTCAGTGGTTCTCCAGTGTGGGCCCAAGATCTGGGCCATTCACAGCCTTAAGTATTGTGGTTATACAATACTCAATAAGCCAGTTCTTAAAGGGTGGTCCCTGAACTGGCAGTACCGGCATCATCAGGGAACTTTCTAGAAGTGCAAAATCTCAGACCCCATCCCAGACTACAGATCAGAAACTCTGGAGATGGGGGCCAGTAATCTGTGCTTTTACTACCCCTTCAAGTGATTCGAATGCACACTAAAATTTGAGGACCACTAGATTAGATAAAGAAAGGAGCATTTATTAACACCTGGCCATAATGACGTGGCCTGGCTATGGCAGATCCTGTTTCTCCAGCTGCTACTAGTGTATACAGAGATTTTAAGTGATTAAAAGATATCATTTATGTTTCATCTGCCCTGAAATGTAACACCTTGGGTTTACTCTGAAAGAACACTAGGGAACAGGATTACCTTGATGTGGGAATTGCTACAGCACTTTCAGTAAATGCTAATACAGCCGCCAGCTGTATATCCAAAGGCAAGACAATATACCAAGTGCCAAAGTATAAAATCTATCCAAAAATAGATTGAAATATCAAAGCAATATAGCAGATAAGCTCCAGCTTTTATAGGACTGCCAGTCAAGACAAACCTTTGCACAGTGATTCTCAGCAGGGATACAGGAGAAGCGGCCTACAGCTCAGTTTGAAACTCTGTTAATCAAGAATTTGTTCCAACATGCATATCCCCAGTGCTAAATCTCAAATGTGGCCAGATAGCACTTTCCATGATAATGTGTGGTTAGAAATAAGAAATAATCGCTACCAAGCCTTGTGGAAGGTAGTAACTAGCTAGTATTCCCTCTGGAAAAAAAAATATATAATTGCATTATACAATATATACAATTTTCATGAACTAATATTTGTTTAAATTTACAGTAAATCCCCCTTCTTCATTGTTTCTCTCTAAAATACAGATTAGCACCAGCAGCTATGGCTATGATATGACAGGGTTATAATCTATAAAAAATAATGGCAAAATATTGATGAGATAAGCATGATGAAGTTATTTTTTTCTGGAAAGACCTTACCTCAGTGTATTATATTTAATGCTGAAAGCCCAGCAGCTATATCAGGAAACAACAATAAAATTATTTAACCTATTGAAGAGTCTACATAGAGGTTAAAAGAAACATATATCAATCAGTAAAAATAAACTATTGATTGACAGCCTCTAGAAAGTTCACATTATTTCCTGGTCATAGAAAATCATTATGTTTCCACGCAACAGTATAACAATTATTCCTCTTTTGAAAAATGGCACATAGATGCTATATGCCTAAAATCTGTGTAAACATTTTGTTCAATATCCATTTAAGAGTGTTTTTATTTTGACATATATCTATGGAAAATAGGAAAAGCATTCCAATCTTCTGTGTAATAGAAAATTGGGAAATATGAGCCTGGATTTCACACCTATGAATTTAGTAAATGATTGATGACAGTTCAGATGATCCATTAGAATTCTGATTCAAAGACTTAAATTCACATTTAAATCAAGGATTAACAAATACATGATTTGGTACTCTTATGTTTAACTCAGCCCAAATTCAGAAAAGAAGAATATACAATTATCCCTCTATATAGGAACTACCAGCCCATGTAAAGACTAAAACTGTGCTTCATTCAGAAATAATTCACAGTGGGGAGACATAATACCTATCCAGAATGACAGTGAGTCGCAACCAGCATGAAACAAGGAGGTGGTGGAGTAGGTTACAGAAAGTAATTAGGAGTAATGCCCTAAAATTTTAAGGAGTGGAAAATTAGGCTAAATGTTAGAAACCTTTCACAGATAGTCCATTAGCCTCTAGAATCAACCTCCAGCTGAAGCTTCTTCAATTGCATCATTTATAATTAGACAAGAGCCCGTATTGCCAAAATACCATAGGGAATTATTCATAGGGAATGACTAGTAAGATGTATTAAATGAACTATTTTTTTTTCTTTTACTCTTAAGTTAGATCTTTTGCATATCTAACTGTCCTGATTTCACACACATTAAAAAAATAGTGAGAAGATGAAAATCCTTGAAGGTTATTCTTACTATTATGCCACATCAATTCATATTGTTGTTTTTTTTTTCCAAAGCAAGAGGAAGATGGGATAAAAGAAATAATTAAGAGACAAAAACTACTCTTGAATAGTTCACTCAAAATACTAAATTCAAGGAAAAGGTCTCTTAAAAGATAGTACATTCATTCATAAAATTTGCATAGTTAAAACCATATTTAATTACTAGCAATGTCCTAGTACAAGACATAACACAGAGTTGGTAATCAATAAATACTAAATGAATAAGCGAACACTTCCCCCCTGGAGTTTTTTTTCTAGGGTTTATGCCCTTGAGATGTACGCTTATTAAAAATCAGTCAGGGGGGAGGAGAGAAGATGGCGTAAGAGTAAGATGCTGAGATCACCTTCCTTCCCACAGATACAGTAGAAATACATCTACACGTGGAACTGCTCCTACAGAACACCCACTGAACGCTGGCAGAAGACGTCAGACCTCCCAAAAGGCAAGAAACTCCCCCGGTACTTGGGTAGGGCAAAAGAAAAAAGAAATAACAGAGACAAAAGAATAGGGACGGGACCTGCACCAGTGGGAGGGAGCTGTGAAGGAGGAAAGATTTCCACGCACTAGGAGCCCCTTCGCGGGCAGAGACTGCGGGTGGCAGAGGGGGGAAGCTTCGGAGCCACGGAGGAGAGCGCAGCCACAGGGGTGCGGAGGGCAAAGTGGAGAGATTCCCGCACTTCCCGCACGGAGGCTCGGCGCTGACCAGCACTCACCAGCCCGAGAGGCTTGTCTGCTCAGCCGCCGGGGCGGGCGGGGCTGGGAGCTGAGGCTTGGGCTTCGGTCGCAGGGAGAGGACTGGGGTTGGCGGCGTGAACACAGCCTGAAGGGGTTAGTGCACCACAGCTAGCCGGGAGGGAGTCTGGGGAAAAAGTCTGCAGCTGCCGAAGAGGCAAGAGACTTTTTCTTCCCTGGTTCCTGGTGCGCGAGGAGAGGGGATTCAGAGCGCCGCCTAAACGAACTTCAGAGACGGGCGCGAGCCGCGGCTAACAGCGCGGATCCCATAGCAACAGGGGCGCAGAGGGAAAAACGGAGAGACTCCCGCACAGAGGCTCGGCGCCGAGCAGCGCTCACCAGCCCGAGAGGCTTGTCTGCTCCCCCGCCGGGGCGGGCGGGGCTGGGAGCGGAGGCTCGGGCTTCTGTTGGATCGCAGGGAGAGGACTGGGGTTGGCGGCGTGAACACAGCCTGAAGGGGTTGGTGCACCACAGCTGGCTGGGAGGGAGACTGGGAAAAAGTCTGCAGCTGCCGAAGAGGCAAGAGACTTTTTCTTGCCTCTTTGTTTCGCGGCGCGCAAGGAGAGGGGATTCAGAGCGCCGCCGAAACGAACTCCAGAGACTGGCGCAAGCCGCGGCGGTCAGCGCGTACCCCAGAGACGGGCGTGAGACGCTGGGGCTGCTGCTGCCGCCTCCAGAAAGCCTGTGTGCGAGCACAGGTCACTCTCCGCGCCGCCCCTCCCGGGAGCCCGTGCAGCCCGCCACTGCCAGCGTCCCGTGATCCCGGGACAACATCCCCGGGAGAACGCACTGAGCGCCTCAGGCTGCTGCAACGTCACGCCGGCCTCTGACGCCGCAGGCTCGCCCCGCCTCCTCTGTACCCCTCCCTCCCCGCGGCCTGGGTGAGCCAGAGTCCCCGAAGCAGCTGCTCCTTTAACCCCGTCCTGTCTGGGCGGGGAACAGACGCCCTCAGGCGACCTACACGCAGAGGCGGGTCCAAATCCAAAGCTGATCCCCAGGAGCTGTGCGAACAGAGAAGAGGAGGGGAAATCTCTCCCAGCAGCCTCAGAAGAAGCGGATTAAAACTCCACAAACAACTTGATGTGCCTGCATCTGTTGAATACCTGAATAGACAACGAATCATCCCAAATTCAGGAGGTGGACTTTGGGAGCAGGATATATTAATTTTTCCCCTTTTCCTTTTTTTTTTGTGAGTGTATATGCATATGCTTCTGGGGGAGATTTTGTCTGTATAGCTTTGCTTTATAATAGCTTTATTTTACTTCACTATATTATAGCTTCTTTCTTTCTTTCTTTCTTTCTTTCTTTCTTTCTTTCTTTCTTTCTTTCTTTCTTTCTTTCTTTCTTTCTTCCTTCCTTCCTTCCTTCCTTCCTTCCTTCCTTCCTTCCTTTCTTTCTTTCTATTTTTTCTCCCTTTTACTCTGAGCCGTGTGGACGAAAGGCTCTTGGTGCTTCAGCCAGGCATCAGGGCCGTACCTCGGAGGTGGGAGAGCCAACTTCAGGACACTGGTCCACAAGAGACCTCCCAGCTCCACGTAATACCAAACGGCAAAAATCTCTCAGAGATCTCCATCTCAACATCAAGACCCAGCATCACTCAATGACCAGCAAGCTACAGTGCTGAACACCCTATGCCAAACAACTAGCAAGACAGGAACACAGCCCCATCCATTAGCAGAGAGGCTGCCTAAAATCATAATAAGGCCACAGACACCCCAAAATACACCACCAGACGTGGACGTGCCCACCAGAAAGACAAGATCCAGCCTCATCCACCAGAGCTCAGGCACTAGTTCCCTCCACCAGGAAGCCTACACAACCCACTGAACCAACCTTAGCCACTGGGGACAGATACCAAAAACAACGGGAACTACAAACCTGCAACCTGTGATAAGGAGACCCCAAACACAGTAAGATAAGCAAAATAAGACGACAGAAAAACACACAGCAGATGAAGGAGCAGGGTCAAAACACACTAGACTTAACAAATGAAGAGGAAATAGGTAGTCTACCTGAAAAAGAATTCAGAATAATGATAGTAAGGATGATCCAAAATCTTGGAAATAGAATAGACAAAATGCAAGAAACATTTAACAAGGACGTAGAAGAACTAAAGAGGAATCAAGCAATGATGAAAAACACAATAAATGAAATTAAAAATACTCTAGATAGGATCAATAGCAGAATAACTGAGGCAGAAGAAAGGATAAGTGACCTGGAAGATAAAATGGTGGAAATAACTACTGCAGAGCAGGATAAAGAAAAAAGAATGAAAAGAACTGAGGACAGTCTCAGAGACCTCTGGGACAACATTAAACGCACCAACATTCGAATTATAGGGGTCCCAGAAGAAGAAGAGAAAAAGAAAGGGACTGAGAAAATATTTGAAGAGATTATAGTTGAAAACTTCCCTAATATGGGAAAGGAAATAGTTAATCAAGTCCTGGAAGCACAGAGAGTCCCATACAGGATAAACCCAAGGAGAAACACGCCAAGACACATATTAATCAAACTGTCAAAAATTAAATATAAGGAAAACATATTAAAGGCAGCAAAGGAAAAAAAACAAATAACACACAAGGGAATCCCCATAAGGTTAACAGCTGATCTTTCAGCAGAAACTCTGCAAGCCAGAAGGGAGTGGCAGGATATACTTAAAGTGATGAAGGAGAAGAACCTACAACCAAGATTACTCTACCCAGCAAGGATCTCATTCAAATGTGATGGAGAAATTAAAACCTTTACAGACAAGCAAAAGCTGAGAGAGTTCAGCACTACCAAACCAGCTTTACAACAAATGCTAAAGGAACTTCTCTAGGCAAGAAACACAAGAGAAGGAAAACACCTACAATAACAAACCCAAAACATTTAAGAAAATGGGAATAGGAACATACATATCGATAATTACCTTGAATGTAAATGGATTAAATGCTCCCACCAAAAGACACAGGCTGGCTGAATGGATACAAAAACAAGACCCATATATATGCTGTCTACAAGAGACCCACTTCAGACCTAGAGACACATACAGACTGAAAGTGAGGGGATGGAAAAAGATATTCCATGCAAATGGAAATCAAAAGAAAGCTGGAGTAGCAATTCTCATATCAGACAAAATAGACTTTAAAATAAAGACTATTACAAGAGACAAAGAAGGACACTATATAATGATCAAGGGATCGATCCAAGAGGAAGGTATAACAATTGTAAATATTTATGCACCCAACATAGGAGCACCTCAATACATAAGGCAAGTACTAACAGCCATAAAAGGGGAAATCGACAGCAACACAATCATAGTAGGGGACTTTAACACCCCACTTTCACCAATGGACAGATCATCCAAAATGAAAATAAATAAGGAAACACAAGCTTTAAATGATACATTAAACAAGATGGACTTAATTGATATTTATAGGACATACCACCCAAAAACAACAGAATACACATTTTTCTCAAGTGCTCATGGAACATTCTCCAAGATAGATCATATCTTGGGTCACAAATCAAGCCTTGGTAAATTTAAGAAAATTGAAATCGTATCAAGTATCTTTTCCGACCACAACGCTATGAGACTAGATATCAATTACAGGAAAACATCTGTAAAAAATACAAACACATGGAGGCTACACAATATATTACTTAATAATGAAGTGATTACTGAAGAAATCAAAGGGGAAATCAAAAAATACCTAGAAATAAATGACAATGGAGATACGACGACCCAAAACCTATGGGACGCAGCAAAAGCAGTGCTAAGAGGGAAGTTTATAGCAATACAAGCCTACCTCAAGAAACAGGAAACATCTCGAATAAACAACCTAACCTTGCACCTAAAGCAATTAGAGAAAGAAGAACAAAAAAACCCCAAAGCCAGCAGAAGGAAAGAAATTATAAAGATCAGGTCAGAAATAAAGGAAAAAGAAATGAAGGAAACAATAGCAAAAATCAATGAAACTAAAAGCTGGTTCTTTGAGAAGATAAACAAAATTGATAAACCATTAGCCAGACTCATCAAGAGAAAAAGGGAGAAGACTCAAATCAATAGAATTAGAAATGAAAAAGGAGAAGTAACCACTGACACTGCAGAAATACAAAAGATCATGAGAGATTACTACAAGCAACTCTATGCCAATAAAATGGACAACCTGGAAGAAATGGACAGATTCTTAGAAATGCACAAACTGCCGAGACTGAACCAGGAAGAAATAGAAAATATGAACAGACCAATCACAAGCACTGAAATTGAAACTGTGATTAAAAACCTTCCAACAAACAAAAGCCCAGGACCAGATGGCTTCACAGGTGAATTCTATCAAACATTTAGAGAAGAGCTAACACCTATCCTTCTCAAACTCTTCCAAAATATTGCAGAGGGAGGAACACTCCCAAACTCATTCTACGAGGCCACCATCACCCTGATACCAAAACCAGACAAAGATGTCACAAAGAAAGAAAACTACAGGCCAATATCACTGATGAACATAGATGCAAAAATCCTCAACAAAATACTCGCAAACAGAATCCAACAGCACATTAAAAGGATCATACACCATGATCAAGTGGGGTTTATCCCAGGAATGCAAGGATTCTTCAATATACGCAAATTAATCAATGTGATACACCATATTAACAAATTGAAGGAGAAAAACCATATGATCATCTTGATAGATGCAGAGAAAGCTTTCGACAAAATTCAACACCCATTTATGATAAAAGCCCTGCAGAAAGTAGGCATAGAGGGAACTTTCCTCAACATAATAAAGGCCATATATGACAAACCCACAGCCAACATTGTCCTCAATGGTGAAAAACTGAAACCATTTCCACTAAGATCAGGAACAAGACAAGGTTGCCCACTCTCACCACTATTATTCAACATAGTTTTGGAAGTTTTAGCCACAGCAATCAGAGAAGACAAAGAAATAAAAGGAATCCAAATCGGAAAAGAAGAAGTAAAGCTGTCACTATTTGCAGATGACATGATACTATACATAGAGAATCCTAAAGATGCTACCAGAAAACTCCTAGAGCTAATCAATGAATTTGGTAAAGTAGCAGGATACAAAATTAATGCACAGAAATCGCTTGCATTTCTATACACTAATGACGAAAAATCTGAAAGTGAAATTAAGAAAACACTCCCGTTTACCATTGCAACAAAAAGAATAAGATATCTAGGAATAAACCTACCTAAGGAGACAAAAGACCTGTATGCAGAAAATTATAAGACACTGATGAAAGAAATTAAAGATGATACAAATAGATGGAGAGATATACCATGTTCCTGGATTGGAAGAATCAACATTGTGAAAATGACTCTACTACCCAAAGCAATCTACAGATTCAATGCAATCCCTATCAAACTACCACTGGCATTTTTCACAGAACTAGAACAAAAAATTTCACAATTTGTATGGAAACACAAAAGACCCCGAATAGCCAAAGCAATCTTGAGAACGAAAAATGGAGCTGGGGGAATCAGGCTCCCTGACTTCAGACTATACTACAAAGCTTCAGTAATCAAGACAGTTTGGTACTGGCACAAAAACAGAAATATAGATCAATGGAACAGGATAGAAAGCCCAGAGATAAACCCACACACATATGGTCACCTTATCTTTGATAAAGGAGGCAAGCATATACAGTGGAGAAAAGACAGCCTCTTCAATAAGTGGTGCTGGGAAAATTGGACAGGTACATGTAAAAGTATGAAATTAGAACACTCCCTGACACCATGCACAAAAATAAACTCCAAATGGATTAAAGACCTAAGTGTAAGGCCAGACACTATCAAACTCTTAGAGGAAAACATAGGCAGAACACTCTATGACATACATCACAGCAAGATTCTTTTTGACCCAGCTCCCAGAGAAATGGAAATAAGAACACAAATAAACAAATAGGACCTAATGAAACTTAAAAGCTTCTGCACAGCAAAGGAAACCATAAACAAGACCAAAAGACAACCATCAGAATGGGAGAAAATATTTACAAATGAAGCAACTGACAAAGGATTAATCTCCAAGATTTACAAGCAGCTCATGCAGCTCAATAACAAAAAAACGAACAACCCAATCCAAAAATGGGCAGAAGACCTAAATAGACATTTCTCCAAAGAAGATATACAGATGGCCTACAGACACATGAAAGAATGCTCAACATCATTAATCATTAGAGAAATGCAAATCAAAACTACAATGAGATATCATCTCACACCGGTCAGAATGGCCATCATCAAAAAATCTAGAAACAATAAATGCTGGAGAGGGTGTGGAGGAAAGGGAACACTCTTGCACTGTTGGTGGGAATGTAAATTGATACAGCCACTATGGAGAACAGTATGGAGGTTCCTTAAAAAACTACAAATAGAACTACCATACGACCCAGCAATCCCACTACTGGGCATATACCCTGAGAAAACCATAGGTCAAAAAGTGTCATTTACCACAATGTTCATTGCAGCTCTATTTACAATAGCCAGGACCTGGAAGCAACCTAATTGTCCATCGACAGATGAATGGATAAAGAAGATGTGGCACATATATACAATGGAATATTACTCAGCCATAAAAAGAAATGAAATGGAGGTATTTGTAATGAGGTGGATGGAGTTAGAGTCTGTCATACAGAGTGAAGTAAGTCAGAAAGAGAAAAACAAATACAGTATGCTAACACATATATACGGAATCTAAGGAAAAAAAAAAAGGCCATGAAGAACCTAGTGGCAAGACGGGAATAAAGACACAGACCTACTAGAGAATGGACTTGAGGATATGGGGAGGGGGTGGGGTGAGATGTGACAGGGTAAGAGAGTGTCATGGACATATATACACTACCAAATGTAAAATAGATAGCTAGTGGGAAGCAGCCGCATAGCACAGGGAGATCAGCTCGGTGCTTTGTGACCACCTAGAGGGGTGGGATGGGGAGGGTGGGAGGGAGGGAGATGCAAGAGGGAAGAGAAATGGGAACATATTGTATATGTATAACTGATTCACTTTGTTATAAAGCAGAAGCTAACACACTATTGTAAGGTAATTATACTTCAATAAAGATGTTTAAAAAAAAAAAATCAGTCAGTTCCTTTATAAGATTGATTAAGGAAATAAGTGGAAATAAATATTTTCCCCCAAGTTAAAAGAAACCTGACCCTTCCTTCCCAGACCACTTGTCAGTAAATGGATGGTTTCTTAGCCTTAGGTCTCTAGGCTTTGTGCTGTATGTCAAGTTCTTGATCCAAGCAAGGTAGCCCAAAAAGTTATCAATAAAACACTAGGCTACTTTTTCTTTCTTCATTTCATACTTACAATGCCACCATTCCTGCCAGCTACTTATAAATATAAATTCGTATCTGTGGCTTCAGAGATATTGCTGTGTGGTCAATTAACTCAAAAAGATTACAGATGTAAGTTACAAGTCAGTCTCTCTGGGTTTCAATTCCAGCTAAACCATGAACTCTGTGACCTTGGGCAATTTACTTAACCTTTAGGTTTATTTCCTCACCTGTAAAGTGAGAAAATTATATTAGTGATATCATCTCATAAGGTTATATTAAGGATTAAATATCAGATAATTCATGAAAAATGATTTCAAGTGCCCTGGAGAGAGACTGTCTGGGTTCAAATCCTAGCCATGATATTTATTAGCTGTTTGTACTGGTGCACCTTACTTAGCCTCACTGTGCCTTCTAAGCGCATAGAAAAAGACCAGCTATTGTTATTTAAGTAGCTTTGATCTCCAGGACGCAGCAGTGAGTGGTGGCCAGAAGTGAGGTCTTAATTCCCTTCCCAGAAATTGAACCTGGGTAGCCTGGATGAAAACCAGGAATCCTGGCCACCACACCCCCTGGCTCTTGCCACCAGTGAAAAATGCATTTCTCACGGAGGCAAGAACTGTAAAAACAGGTACAAAGTTTATTATTAGAGGCACAGTACAACAAGTGGGAGAGCACACAGAGAAACAGTTTGTTTACTTAAGATAGAAGCAAGGCAGAGAGGCACACCCGGGAGAGAAAGGGTGCGGGTGTCCTCCCTAATGAGGAGGAGTGCAGTGAAGAGGTGGTGAAGTCATTTATATAAGGCAGTTCTTCCGGGCCTTTGTTTACCTTGGGCCAATTATCTGGTTTCTTTTTCCACAACTGACCTGCCCTAGGACCCTCACCAACATGCATGCACAACTTTTTCCAAGATGGATTTCAGCCCAGAGGCCTATGGGATGGCCTTAGGATCACATATTATGGGGTGGTGCCCCCTCCGTTTTGACCCCCAAGGAGACTTTCTGCACACGTGCAATGTTTCCCTTGCCCCAAGGATGGGAAGTGTGTGACCTCTTGATCCTTTTATGGCACTCTTTCCCTACTATAAAAATGCCCGATGTCTGGTTATTTACCCTATTCCTGTTGCTGGTTTTTATATCGAGGTACAGATCTCGAAATATAGACAGGAGTCTGGTCATAAATATGTAGTCTAGAGCCCGTTTGTCTCTTGCCTCAGGAAATGCAAACAGGGGGCTGGTAATGAATGTCCAGCCTGGAGCCCATCTTCTTCTCATCCCAGGAAGTGTGAACAGGAGGCCAGTTGTAAACGTCCAGCCTGGAACCCATTTATCTCCTGCCTCAGCTTTAGTGGAATATAATTTATACATCTAATGTGTGTAATTCAGTGATTTTTAGTAAATGTATACAATAAGTTAACCATCACCATAACCCAGTTTTAGAATACTTCTTTGCCCCCCACCAAAATTTTCCTTATGCCCATTTGTACTTAATCCCCACTCCCAATCCCAGCCTCAGGCAACCACTGATTGGCTTTTTGTCTCTGTGGATTGTGATACTGTAATCATACAACATGTGGCCTTTGTTTTCTGGTGTCTTTTACTTAACATAATAGTTTTAAGGTTCATCATAGTATGTGTCAGCACTCCATTCCTTTTTATTGCCAAATAATATTCCACTGTATAGATGTACCTGCTATTACAGATAGATAGATGATTGATAGAGAGATAGATAGATAGATAGATAGATAAATAGATAGCTATAGATACAGACAGATATAGATATCTCATCATCATCCTGTAATAATGAAAGATCTAAAGATTATTTCCTCTTTCCCTGCCAGGCTGGTCTCTAAGATTATGTTTGATTTTAGGACAATCTTTCACTGTTAAACAAATAGGAGTCTTTGGGGTTTCATCTGTTTCCCTGTCAATTAAGATTATGACTAGACTAGTGAAAATAAACTGAGTACATTTCCAGACTGTCAATATATTTCATGATGTATATCTTTTTTTTCTTTTGCCATTCCTTCCAACTATCACTGCCATTTCAAATGTGTGACTTACCATTCCCTTTAAAGGCATGTGACAAGTCATTATTCCCTGTTGTTTCTCGTGGCTCCTTGGAACCAATAAATATGTGAATAATAATGAAAGCAAGTATTCTGGGAAGAGGGGGATAGCAGGGATTCTAGGACCTGAAAAACAGTGAGTATGGATGATCATCTACGCTGAGTATGTAGAGAAAAAAGAGCCAATGATGGGATTCTAAGGAACTTCAACTTTTAAAAGATGATAAGAGGAAGATCCATGAGGGAGGCATGTAAAAAAAATGGGAATAATATCAGAAGAAAATAGGGTCACAGGTGCAAAGGAATGAAGAGTCTCAACAATATGCACAGGTTTAGACAACACAGATTTCAAGTAACATCAGCACTTGGAGCACCTCCAACTATCTCCAAGGCAGGAGTATGCTTGAGACCATTTGAGGCAGGTGATGTAAATGAATGAAGTATCTGGACATAAAGCATTAAAGGGTTACAAGGATTGTGGGGTGGTGGGGAGCAGCAACAGTTACTCAGCTCCCACAGATTGTTGCCATGTGAGGTAATAAGCCCAGGAATGTCAGGTCTTCTTCAAGTATGCCCAAAATAAATGTGGGGAATGTCTCAATTTTCAAATGTTTTTCACAAACAAAATTTTTAAAACACACTGTGTATAAAAATAATCATACAACATGACCAAGTAGAAGTTATTTCAGATACACAAGGCTGGTTCAACATTTAAAAACCAGTCAATGCAATCCATCACATCAACAGTCTAGGAAGAAAAATTACATGATCATATCAATAGATACAGAAAAAGAATTTGACAAAATTCAACACTTATTCATGATAAACCTCTCAGCAAACTAAAAATAGATGGGAACCTCTTCAGTTTGATAAAGAACATCTAAAAAATCCTACAGCTAACCTCATACTTAATGGTGAGAAACTAGATGCTTTCCTGCTATGATTAAGAACAAGACAAGGATGTCCCCTCTTACCACTCCTTTTCAACATCATACTGGAAGTCCTAGATAATACAATGAGAAAGGAAAAGAAAAGAACAGGTATAACAAGTATAACACAGATGATATGATTGTCTATGTAGAAAATCTGAAAAAAATCAACCAAAAACTCCTGGAACTAATAAGCAACTACAGAAAATTTGATATACAAGGTGAACATAGAAAAGTCAATTGCTTTCCTATATACCAGCAATGAACATGAGGAATTTGGAATTAACACAATACTATTTACATTAGTACCCCCCCAAATTAAAGATTTATGTATAAATTTAACAAAATATATACAAGATCTATATTAGGACAACTATAATACTCTGATGAGCAAAATCAAAGAACTAAATAAATAGAGAGATATTCCATGTTCATGGATAGGAGATTCAACATTGTCAAAATGTCAGTTCTTTCCAACTTGATCTATAGATTTAGTGCAATCCTAATCAAAATCTCAGCAAGTTATTGTATGGATATAGACAAATTGATTCTAAAGTTCATATGGAAAGGCAAAAGATAGAGAAAAGCCAACATAATATTAAAGAAGAACAAAGTCTGAGGACTGATGCTACCTGACTTCAAGACTTACAATAAAACTATAGTAATTAAGACAGTGTGTTTTTGGTGAAAGAACAGACAAATAGATCAATGGAACAAAATAAAGAGCCCAGAAATAGATTCACACAAACATAGTCAACTGATCTTTAACAAAGTAGCAGAGGCAATTCAATTGAGAAATGATAGCCTTTTTGAAAATAGTGTTGGGACAATCAGTCACATGAAAAAAAAAAAATTAATCTAAATACAAAATTTACAACCTTTACAAAAATTAACTCAAAACAAATCATAGACCTAAATATAAAATGCAAAACTATAAAACTCCTAGAACATAACACAGGAGAAAATCTAGATGACCTTGGGTTTGGCAGTGACTTTTAGATACAACACTAAAAGCATGGTCCATGAAAGAAGATTCGATAAGTTGGACTTCATTGAATTAAAAATCTTCTACTTGGCAAAAGTCACTGTCAAGAGAATGAAAAGACAGCCACAAAAAGGACTGTTATCCAAAATATACAAAGAATCCTTAAAACTCAATAATAAGAAAATGAATGGCCCAACTAAAAAAATGGGCAAAAGATCTGAACAGACACCCCCCCCCCCAATAGAAGATATACAAGTGGTAATAAGCATAGGAAAAGATGTGCAACATCATATGTTATTAGGGGATTGCAAATTAAAACAACAATGAGATACCACTACACACCTATTAGAATGACTAACATCCAAAACACCAACAATACTAATGAAGATGTGGAGCAACGGGAACTTTCATTAATTGTTGGTTGGAATGCAAAATGGTACAGCCACTTTGGAAGAAGTTTGGCAGTTTCTTACAAAACTAAACACACTCTTACCATATGACCCAACAATTGTGCTCTTTGGTATTTACTCAAATGAGTTGAAAACTTATGTTCACACAAAGACCTGCACACAGATATTCATAGCAGCTTTATTCATAAGTGTCAAAACTTGGAAGCAACTAAGATGTCCTTCAATAGATGAATAGACAAACAGTGGTATATCCAGACAATAGGATATCATTAAGTACTGAAAAGAAATGGAGTATAAAGCCGCAACAATATATGATAAATTATGCATACTACCAAGTAAAAGAAGACAATCTGAAAGCTACATACTGTATGATTCCAACTATATGACATTCTGCAAAATGCAAAACCATGGAAACAGTAAAAAGATCAATGATTGTCAGGGATTTAGGGGGAAGTAAGGATGAACAGCTGGAACTCAGAGGATTTTTGAGCAGGGAAACTATTTTGTAAAATATATAATTGTGGATACATGACATCATATCTTTGTCAAATCCACAGAACAACACAAAAGTGTGAAGCCTAATGCAAACTGTTGATAGTGATGTATCAATGTTGGTTCATCAATTGTAACAAATGTACTATACTGGTACATGTGGGATGTTGATGTTGGGAGAGGCTATGCATCATCCCTGTGGTGAAAGGATACATGGGAACTCTCTGTACTTTCTGTTCAAATTTGCTGTGAACCTAAAACTGCTATAAAAATAAAGTTTATTAATTTTAAAAATAACTGAATAAAATTAAAACAAACACATACATAGTGTGAGCCAAACAAAACATGTCACTAGACTGGATTACAATTTGTTTAAAGACTGTAGTAGCACATATGCTCCAAGACTTGGGATACAATTAATAATATGTATAAAACATATTCATGCAGAAATAATGAGTAAAGAATAAGGGTAAGGTAATTATTACATCATCCTCTATTTCTGGGACTTGAAAGAAATCCTAAGTACTAACAAGTCAATGGGTAATGATTTCCACATTCTTAATGAAAAGTGATTCTTTTAGAAAGCAGAATCTAGGCTTCTACCACTTCGTACATAACTGAAAAGTAAAAATATTCAAAAAATTTTATAATCAAAGTATGAGAAAAGGAGGAAAGAACCTTCTTTCTACCCAACTCCACCATGCAAGCATATATTTAGATAAAAATTAAATACAACACCTAGAATGAGGCCACAACAATATTCAAATAAAATTAAGACATAAGTTTCTGAAGAGTATGGACTTTCTTTCATTTACTGATTTATCCCTAGAATCTAAAACAGTACCTAGGACAGTAGAAAAATACTAAATAAATATTCAGTTAATAAATATATGAATTATATATTCACTTTAGAAAAAAATCATTCTGCCTGTACTGTGGACCAGAAAGGGGCCAGCATGGAGATTAGAGGAACTTGTTAGCAGCCTATTGCAACTGTTCAGCCATAAAATAATGAGGGTGTGGGAAAAAGCAATAGCAAGGCTTCCTTGGTGGTGCAGTGGTTGAGAATCTGCCTGCCAATGCAGGGGACACGGGTTCGAGCCCTGGTCTGGGAAGATCCCACATGCCGCGGAGCAACTGGGCCCGTGAGCCACAACTACTGAGCCTGCGCGTCTGGAGCCTGTGCTCCGCAACAAGAGAGGCCACGGTAGTGAGAGGCCCGCGCACCGCAATGAAGAGTGGCCCCCGCTTGCCGCAACTAGAGAAAGCCCTCGCACAGAAACGAAGACCCAACACAGCCATAAATAAATAAATAAATAAATAAATAAACCCAAAGTTAAAAAAAAAAAAAAAAGCAATAGCAGTGGAAATGACTGAATGCAACCAGAAAGAGCATAAACAAAGCCAGACTTATAACAATGAGAATCAGCCACTGAGAGCACCAAAAACTGAAGGGCTGGAAGAGAAGAAGAGCCCAGGAAAGATACTGAGAGAGAATATCTGGTGATGAAGGAAAGGAATCACAAGACAACAATGTCACAGAAGCTCAGAGAGAACATATTTAAGAGACAGAAAAATAGTATCAGGTTCAAGAAGAGGCCCAGTACTATGGGCAGGTCTGGAATTAGGGGTGAGGTGAGTGAAGCACTCACTGTGGGCAAAACAATTTAAGGGGCATCAAAAACTCCATAATGAAGATAAATAATATTTAAATGCATTACTTTAAAATTAAAAATTAATGCAAAAGAATCCACGGTGAACAAAATATTAAAATTTTGAATAAAGACAGGTCATTGTTTCTTTGTGTTATTACCCTGCGTTACTGTACATGCTGACAGTCTGTAGTTCTTGGACCTGCAAAGCCTTTGCTTTCCCACTGGGTAGGTTTATGGGGTTGACAATGGTCTGCCAATAGATTAGGCAGGATGGAGTTTTATATATAGGCATGTTTTTTGATTGTAGAGTTATTATTAACTTTTTCCACTTGGTTCAAAACATGGGAGGGTATTTTAATAAGGGGATTTAGGGACACACCTTTTTCCTTTACCACAGTTTCCGATATGACTTAGCACAGCACTGACTGAGACTTGGAAAACTTCCTTTGGGTTTAGCAATTAAAAGTCATTGGTGACTTAGTGGGAGTAGTTTCAGTGTGGTAGGGAACAGAAAGGCCAGATTGTGGTTGATTAAAGAGAGAATAGGCTGAGGGCAAAGGGCTAGAGAGAGAGATGTTTGAGGATAAAGGGTAAATAATCCATGAGGCAATACAACTACTACACTGTTCTTTTCTTCAAACAGATCCACCCAAATCTGTTTGCAGGGAGGCAAAAATACAGTTTAAAAAAAAAAGGGAAAACACTAGTCATTCCTAGTGTGCTGCTTTAGAAACAACGATCTTCATTGATGCATTACATTGATTACTTATGCCTGAGGCTCTGTGCTAACCAACCAGTATCACCATGGTTTCAATCAGAACATTTCTGAAATGTTCCCAACAACATGTATGTTGACATATCTTTCTACTACACATCCCATATACTAGGAATCATCTCTACAAAGAATGATTCTCTTGAAAACTGGGTGATTGTTACTAAGCAACAACCAAAAAATGCAATTTTGCAATATCATTTAGATTTAGTTTGAAACACAGTAAATCTCCACTTGTTAACCTTTTAGATTCACAGATATCTCATAGGAGAAATTCCAAATTGGATTATAAATGTAATCTCAGGTACAAAACGATCCTTAAAACTTAATTATGTCTTTACCATTAGAATTTTCCAATATGAGTATGCAAATGCAGGCATATTCATGATGCCCCACTGAAAACCATCTCAATGTCAATGAAGGTGAAGGAGTACTAAGTAAATAAAAGGGGAAGGTTTCTAATTAAAACAGAATTAAACACTTCAAGCAGAAAACCATGTTTTTAATTGTTTTGTGGGACTAATCTTAAAAGGCTAAAGTCTGATGAATTAGGTTATAGTTTTGTCAAGCCCAAAGCTTCCTTCTAAGACATACTTTTACTGGTGGTTAAATGAGAAAAGTAGAGAAGATACTTCCTACTATGAGAAGTGAAACTGGAAGAGTACTTAGAAGGGACATGTCTAAACAGATAAAATTGACAAAATGTGTTCCTCAGGAGAAAAAAATAAGTTAGTAAATGTCTTTCTCTTCAAATATTGGAGAGTAGTGCTTCTCAACATATGTTAAAATTACTTCCAAGAATTAACTCTAAGTTTTGTGAAAAGTCAGATTCTGGGCCTGTCAGAATGAGAATCAGAACAGGTGGGCCCCAGAATCTGCATTTTTAATAAACTTCCCCAAGTGATTCTCAAGGGTGACAAATTTTAAGAAGCACTGAAGATGATATAGTATGTATGCTATCATTTATAGAATATGCTCTACCATTTATATATAATGAATTTCATAGTGGAAATTTAGTGCAAAATAGGTCTACCATTCCATCAATAACATCACATAAATGTTGTGGAAACTACTTATAACAAAGTTAGCACATTAGATCCATGAAGATGACAAATGAAATATCATCAACAGGTATTTGTGAAATGTTTACAATAAATTCAACAAATAAATCCAATTTATAAAAAAATACTCCCTATCCCTAGGGAGCTTGCATTATCTGCATTAAATATGATTTTTTTCTCAGTCTCTTTCTAATAGTTCAGAACGCAAATATTTTTGTCTTTCATTTGCATATTCCTAAAATAGTAATATTCTCCTAAAAAAGTACAACAGATTTAAATATGAATATGGAATTACCATATTAGTATTTCAATATTTGTTTACTGAAATATTCAAAAGGGCTTACAGAGACTGTAGAGATTATCTCAGAATTACGTAATTGCTTATCATACAGTCTATTTCAAAATATAAATCACATAAGCTATAGTCAGCATATAGCATATCTTTAAAAATACAGTCATCTATGACCACACTGTGACAAATACAACCTTGCCCTGCAGCTAGGAGGGAAGTGAATTTCCAAAAGGTTAATTCTTAATTAATAGTTCTTAATTAAAACTTTACATCTCATTTCTTTTCTTTGAGCAAGACTTTCATATTTTAGTTTAATATGTGATATGTCATACTCCCTAAGAATCAGCCTTAGCATCACAAGGTACACAGCCAGTTTCAGAGAAGCAAGAGGGCCTGGGAAAAGAAACCGTCATGGGGAAATCATCATCTTCAAATAGGATTTCCATTGTTTTAAAGGAATTTCTTCTAACACTCAAAAAACTTATGAACAAACATGTATAAATTTGCTTAAAGACCTCATCAAAGGATTGCACCTTTAAGCAATAGGCGTGCACACCAATAGCTGCCAAACTGACTCTGATAAAAACAAATATTTTTCCAACTGTTCATTTACCATCAATCCTAAAAATCTCCGTTATAGTGTGTTATGCATCTACCAGAATGTTCCTCTTCTCTTTAATATTTTCTGATTTGCTGGGCCACAGAAACATCTATTGTGTTCAGGGCCTTATCGTCAAAGGATAAAATAGTAACATCAATAATAACAGTGACCATTTATTAGATACCAAGTAGGAGTTAGGTGTTAGGAACTTGACACAAACCACAACTAATCCTCCAAAATTCTTCATGCCAATCCATGCAGTATTTTTCATCATCCCAGTTTTATAGATTAGGAAAGAGGCTCAGAAATATAAATTCACTTAACCAAAGTTGCCCAATTAATAGGAAGCAAAACCTCAAGTATGATGCTCATTCAACCTCCCTCAGTCTACAAGATAAAATTAGAAGAGTAAGTCAGTCTCTCTTCCTCTTTCTCGTCTCCTTTCTCCAGCTGACTCTTTCTCTGGCTATCATATGGAATTGACTTTCCATCTTCTTTACCATGAAAAAAGTATTAAATATATGTATAGGTTGAGTAAAGAAAAAATTCTTCTTATTTAGAAAGACTTTTCAACAAGGCATGGGTTTTTCACAGAACACACATATAAATTAATGAGGTTAAAAGAAGATATCTATTAGCCAGCTGAACCAGTCAACTTTGTAGAGTGTCACAGATGACCCCAGGCCAAGGACCCTTCCATTTGATTTACTGAATTAGTATTTGTTGCTCTTTGACTTTTTTAAAGCAAATTAATTATATGCCTCTTAAAAAATTAAAGCCCAAAGTAACCACTTTTAACTACATTTAGTTGCATTATATTTACACATGCCAACTGATTCTATTAATAACATTTGTTAGAATGTAACTAAACTGTTAGAAAAGACATTTGTCAACAAATAAAAATTTCTATTTCCACTTTATCTTGTTAATCACTCTTTAAGCAAAATCTAGAAGAGATTAAGTTTGAGAATATTTTTGAAAAATGAGAGTTCCTTGGAAAGAAGGGGATGGAAATGATACAATGAATATTAGCAATATACTGGGCCCATCAGGAAATGTTAAGGATTCCTCAAACTAAGCCATATCATCATGACCCCAAAGAGAAAGAGCACAAATGTGAGTTAGGGCCCATGGCTTTCCTGGGACAACATGGGATTCAGCGTTTTTGCCTTTCTGGAGGATGTGATTAGAATGAGGTTTGGAGCAGATATTTTTAGGGGTGGAAAATGGGAGAGAGCACTAGATAACAGAAGAAGGAGAAAAGTATAGGGAAGCTGTCCACCATAGGCCTCTTGTGCTCCTGTTGTCTTGCTGAGCTGATGGCCTTGGCTGTTCTTATACTCAGGCCACATTTCAGGATTGATTATGAAACTGGAATTCTGACAAGTGAGGTAAGATCACAGGAAGCATCAGATAGTTCTGAGATGCACCTGGTCTCTCTGCGGTCAGTCTTGCTTACTGATTGCTACAAAAGCAGTTGGTCCCCCCAAGCTCAGGTTTCTTCATTGGTGGTGTTCTCACTACTCAGGACAGCTCCAGCTGGCATTCTCCATGATCCTGTCGTATTCTGAGAGCTAGCACAACTACATATACTTCTGCTCCTCCTGTGAGTAACCCCAGGAGTCTTGTGTCCTCTCTCAGCACACATGGAACTGTAGTAGGTCCTTTAGTTGTTTCAGTGGAAATTCTGTGGTTTTTATCTCTCCTCCACCCCATCAACCTTATTTTATCCGGACAAAGGTTATTCTGTTAAGGAAAGAGAAATGCCAACAAGGAGGCTTATCTTCCTTTTAGGCCAGTTTCCATGCAAAATTATAGAATTTAGTGTCTTTGACCCCCATGCTCTTACCTCGCTGCCTCACAATTTTCATCTCACTGGCAATAAACATTGAATTTTCAAGAGGACGCCTGTTCATTAACAGAGATTTTAAGTATTCTCTCTCATCTGTTTATTTGATAAAGGAAAACATTTAGTAGAATAATGCCATATTCCAAATGCTTGGGCTTAAAAAAAAAGTGTATTTTTATCACCTCTTAAAAACCCTTTGACAGAATATTCCACAGAGTTCTTCTTATTAACTATACTAACTATACTTTATTATAATTCAGATCTGAAGTTACAGCCTGTTTTACATAACTATTATTGGATTCATAATTATTAGCATAGTATGTTAATATAGGGCACACCTCTTACTTTATTATTTAAAAAACTATCAAGAAATTAAAAGAAAACTTGACTTTAAAATGATATACTACCCCTTCCCCCACCACCCCACATCTCCCTCTCTCTCTCTCCATCTCCCCCGCACTCTCACTCTCTCTTTCTCATTCTGGTTAAATATTTAATAATCATTTAAATTCAACAACAGTCTGCTTAAGTTGAAAATACTGAAGTTAGTCATGTAAAAAATCATTTTAAAGTCAAGCACCAGAAACACACATTTTGTGCACTTCATTTCATTTTACAGTCTCTAAGAACCATTATAATTTTTAATAAACTTGTATCTGGGATTTGAAGCCAAATACTTACATTCAAAAGGCAAGAATTTATTAACCAAAAGACACCCAAAGTGGTACTAAAATGTATTCCCCAGTGATACGTTTTAAATGGGTTGTAAAGACTGAATTTATTAACCTAGTCACAATTAAAGAATAACAGCTGTCCCATCTATATTCCTAACGCCCACTTTTGTACTGATGATGATTTTTTTCATTTACAACATTGCTGATAAACAAACATGGTCGAGTTCTAAAACCTTAGTTCCATTACTTTAATTGCAAAATGTTTTATTTTGTCTGAAGCTTTAAAATATAGGGTGTTACATAAGTTTAAATTAACAATATTCTACATTAAAGCAAAATACTTTGTCATCTATTTGTATCTTTATCCTTATTTATATCCACATCTGTATATCTACATGTATATGTACACATAGTATTTCTACTTACATCTACATATGTAACTTTCATATATAATGTATATGACTCATTTATCTTGGATTACTTTTCATTATGCAAAATAAACTAGTTCTAACTTTTGCCGCTAAGAAATGTTTTATTAATAGCCATGTCAGTGTCTTCCTTTTAAAATTCATAAATATATTTAAATCTACTTTTTAAAAAAGATAAACAAATACAATTTCTTTTAAAAAAACATAAATTACATTTTAAATGGTATTTTAATGAAATTTTACATCAAAAACGGATCCTCTGGAATCTTTTATGTAAACTAAAATGAAAAGTGCTTTGTCTTTCATAAAGCAAATTATTTCTGGATATTTTTAATAAGATTACTGTCAAATTCAGTCAGCTTTCCTGACAGAATGTATTAGCACACCACGTCACTGTGTAAATGTAATATTGCTTCAAACATCTCAAATTCAGGAGGATATTGTCGCTTTTCTCTCATTTTATCTCTCAACTAAATTTAGGGTTAAAGTTAAAAGTGAAAAAATAATCAAAAGATTTAGGAAGCAGTCAAGATATATAATGATAACAGCTTCAAGCTAATATTACGAGAGAGACCTGGGTTATATCTTGTTGAGAAGGTTTTTTGTTTGTCTCTTCACCTCCTTGGCTGCTAATTCTTTCATTTATAAAATATAGGAAACATAAGGACTCATGAATATGTAGCACATAGGCATTAAAGTTATATACATTTTTTGAAATCAAGAAAATCAACCACTTTTAAAATCACAATGTTAATAAACTCATTGCTTAAAGAAAAAGAAAAATCGCATAGGATCATTTGTAAACAGAATATGCATTTTGACCTTTGTATTTCCAATATAAAAAGTATAAAGGGACAGAGGATTTTTCAAGAGAAAATTGATGCATGCCATAGCCTATTAGTATTACTTGGTGTTACTGGTATGAGAAGTAGTAGAAGTGTTAATTTCTAAAATAATCTATTTTTAAATATGTGTTTTAACATTTTTATAGAGCTGTTTTTTAAAATGAATTGCACTCTGTTACATTAAATGGAGTATGCTGAGTATAAACTACCTTTCTTTATGATTCAAGTCATATTTTTGTGGGACACTCTGTATAGTTATAATGTCAGAGACTTCTCAGGTATACATGGTTTTTTTTTAATACACATAATGGCTTCAAGAACAACTACAAGGAGGGATTTTTTTTTTAAGGGAAGGAAGAAAAAAAGAAAGGAAAGAAGGAAAGGAGGGAGGGAGGGAGGAAAGAAGGAAGGAAGGAAGGGAGGGAGGAAGGAAGGAAGAAAACATTTTTTCTTTTTCTTCCTGCTCTGCTCTTACTGGATCTTACTACTATAATCTGCTGACTTATTTAAATACTATAGCCTAAATGAACATCACTTAGTTTTTTCTGCTCTATTTGTGTTGACTGCAGAATCTTGCAAGTCCTATGAGTGAAAGACAACTGCTTTTCCATGGGCTTTGGGAAGAGATAACCTGGATTTAGACAGGGGATCTGATCTGAATTCTGAAATTCACCATCCTGGGAACCTTAGTTAGGTTGCTTAACCTCTCTGGACCTCAGTTTCTTTATCTTGTTAAGCAGGAATTATAATATCAGTCTCCCAGGGCAAAAACTGAACATTCAATAAAGTCAGGTCCTTTTTCTGTATTTTTCAGAAAATGGTTTCTTATCCTAGGTCTGCTTTTAAGTACTCTGTTAGCATTATTTCACCTCTCTGATTCTCAGGTTCTAGGTCAATAAAATAATGAGGGTATGGACTCTTTGGATCTAACTTTCTATGATTTTATTTTGAATTGCACAAAGCAGGGCCTTATAACTTCTTATTTTGGTTACTAAATAACCTCAAAGAAATTAATGGCAGAATAATCTTGAATCAGGATTAATAATATAAACCACTAAAATTAAACAACTGTAAACATTTAAACAGTATGTGATCTTAAATCCAGATAAGCGATGGGATTGATAACACCCCACAGCAGAACACTTCACTGCAAAATTTTTCAATGACATATAGCTAAAGAAGGAGATTTCTTGTGAAAAAGTATTTTTTAAATTGAATTGTATGAATATCAATGGAGCTGGAGAAAAAAAATACTCTAAAATTTCTAAATTTCTAAAGAAATGCTTTAAAGCATCATTTCTTATTATACTTTTAATACTCCATAAGGAAGTCATGAGCATTTGGAACCAGCTGGAAGGAGCAGTTCCTAATGACACATGAAATATAGATCCTGAAAATGTAATTACTGTATTGAGAATATATTTCAGAATTGTAGAAAAAAAATCTCAGTCACCTTTTATCATGGGTCTCTGAAAAGGACACATTTGTCCTACTAAACAGAAAGATTAAATGGTTGATCTTTTTCCAGCCTTCTCCTAATTAAGATAGGTTTTCTTACAAAGGGGCAGCATTTTAAAATTGTGTATGTTGTTAGATGTGTATGAAAAGACTGGTGCGTCATGTCTCCCTGCTTCTAGCTTACAGTCCACAGCATTATTTTCACACTCCAGCAGACTAACCGAAAGTCTCTGGTGCATCAAAACCAATATGAACCTTCTTGAATTAATTACTTCCTTCAATCTCAGCTTTATAATGAGTCTCTCTGGGAATTGGCACAATTAAAAAAAAAATTGAGTCACCAGTAAGATGAGGGAAGATGTTGCTCTAAGGCCTGTTCTCTTTCCTCCCTCTTCTACTATTAAACTTTTCAGATTAGTACTCAGAAAGCAAAATCTCACTTCTAAGGATGATCTCTATTTTAAACAGTCTAAGTTCTCAGACCACTGAAGAAGAAAAGTCATTTTCAACTCCCATATTACAAAACCAAATGTACCATGCTGTTCTCTGTTTTTACATGAAACAAGGTCTTGAAAAAAAAACAATTCTAAAATCTCACACTCATTTTCTTTATTTGTGCCTTGGAATATTAATATGTCACAAATATATATAAAGCTACCAGCGTTTCTTCTTCAACAATTCAGAGACAGAGCTGTCTTCTGGAGCTAGGTTTTCAATAACATTTTTATTCTGTTCTTCAATAATACATTATTAACACAGTGATTCTCAAATCTAGCTGCACATTAGAATAATCCCTGGAGATTTCATATATATATATATATATATATATATATATATATATATATATATACACACAAAATAAAATAAATATCTTATATATAACATAAATAAGATATAAGATACATATCTATCCTCAGGCTACGTTCTTAGAGATTTTGATTAGGTGGACCTGGGCCAGGAATTTATTTTTCTTACTAGATGAACATTGGCCTGGTGTCATTTTTTTTTTTCTTCATCACCAAGGCGGAGAATCACTATATTAACATAATACCCATTATTAAGATGCAATGAAAAATATTTGCACCTATATTGTGGTTTAATTTCTATATGTTAATATTATATTTTCTAGAAATATAACACAAATGTGGAGTTCTCTTTTACTGATACAGACTGTATTAACATAGCAACACCAGTCTTGCTGTATCATCATATTTGGAACTCTGTTTAAAAGATTTATTACTTAAAAGATGTGAGACTAGCCCCTATTGGGGGGTAAAAAAATAAGGAAACAAACAAATTCAATGAACAATATCTGTGATAGTAGTCTGCCTTAGACATCTGTTCAGTCGTTCACCACCAGGGTTGATCTGGCTAACTAAATAGGTATTCCTATCTAGCTCATGTGTCTATAGATCATTTTCCTAGAGGTGTGCTTACCATCAGAGAGGTTGACCTTTTCAAATAGAAAAAGACTGTTTATTCATTAAGGATATCCTATATGATGAGACCAAAAAAAAAGAATGAGGAAATGAGGTCAAAAGGAGAATAAATAGAAAAAGTCAAATGCCAGGACTAAGACTGGTAAGCAAAATATTTGGAGTAAGACACATGTCAGTGAGAGGAAAACAAAAATTGGACTTAGTATTTTAGCAATCAAAGGAAAGAAAGAAACATAATAAATTATGCCATTCATATTGTCCAAAAAAAATAAAACAAACCAGTTGCTTAGGAAAATCTCAGATCTTCCTGAAACTGAAACGGAGGAGAAATACCTTCAGTGGACACTGGCATGTGGTAAGCCTTATCTATAACATTCCACGCTCTCTCCTCAACCCCAGACCCTAAGTAAGTATATTGACATGTTTTATTAGTCCCTTTGTTATAACACCTATTAACATGGCCATCAGAAAAGAAATGAGGAGGAGGTAAAACAATACAATGCAAGAGTGTTTTCAGTAACTGTATAGCTTAACCTGAATTATACACAACATTTTTTGGAACTAGGCTTTTGCTGATTATTGGGTGTAAATGATAGACAGATTTAATATGTTCCACTGTCAGCCAGACTAAAACTAGGAAACCCATTCCCTAATGAAATTTGAGAACCCCTACCCATACTTAAATATCAAGCTTCTCAATTTCAGTACAAGGATAAGTTATGAAAACATGGGAGAACAAAACTAACATTTTCTTAAAGAATGACTCCTAGGCTTGTTCCATAAATGGAGAAGTAGTACTAATAATTTTAGCCTGGCTGGAAAACATTTAAAGCACATATAATTAGTAAATATATAAAATAGTGTCAACATTGCAGTCATATAACTTCTAATTTTGATCAACATAACTTCTCATGAATTCTTTAAACTCATTGCAAAATATATGCCTCAGTGTTTAGAAGAATTGACTTGCACAAATACTTCATAGTTTTAATTCAGTGAAATATTGAAGAACAGTTTCCAAAACTGATATCGATTTGGGATAGGTTTATCTTAAATCATTCTTCCTGGACAGTAATCAGATAGCAGAGTTAATTGACTAATAAGAGTCATTTTCTGCTTTTGACCTTTCTCTGTTGTCAACATTGTAAAGGCAAATGCTTATCTTTCTCTATTATGTGTAATGTTCCTGGGTTGGAGATAGCAGTGAAACTATTAATAGGGAACATATGGGTAGAACTCATTTGAAAGTATCACTGTAACATTACGATACATTAAGAAGACAGACAAGATATACTCTTGTTTATCCCATTAGGAATTATTAAACAATTCATCAGGAGACCATTCTGACCAATTCAAGTTCTCAAAGCAGTTTTAAGGTTACATTGAGAATCAATAACTCATACAACCTAGCTAATAATGAATTTATGTCTGGGGACAAGGGTAAGAAAAAAGTCAATCAGACAGGTACAACATTCTCATGTTTTTTTCTGAAATTTTCTACACTCTGTGAAAGAATAGAGTGATATAGCAACTTCATGCAGAATATTGGCCTGAAGAGCCCAGACTTCTGATTTACCAAGAAAGAAACAAATGTATAGTCTGGGGAGAAAATCTACTAAGCTAAACAGTCTATAATCTGGGGGGGAATAAAGGTTTGTCATTGAAAAGTGGAATGGATTACAGGCTACTTAATCATAAATAAGCATACTTTGGAAGTTTATACTTAGTGGGTAAATAAATGGGAAATACCAGAGCCAAGTATTAGAAATAAACTTGCACTTTCTCGGAAGTAGAAAAACTGGGTATTTCACTTAATTAGCTATAATATATGAGAAAGTATAATGGAAAGCATAATTCTACAGTTATGGAGTTAGTACAGAAATTCAGCTCCTCTCGTAAGAACTACATTTACCTGCATGGATGAGGTAGAAAAATGAGAAATTCTGTATATAATTTGACATAAACTTATTCAAGTGGCCATTTTGAAATTTGGCTTCCAAGTTTGCCTCACCAAGCCAGTGCCAGGTTTGCCACTGATTGGACCAACCTGAATCATCAAGGTGGTTTGGGGAATACTGTGTGCTAAAGTATTTCAAGAAAGTGTCTCTTTGCTTCTGGAAGGTGCAGTGTATGGATTTGAAAGTGGAGCTATTGCAGCCAATTTTCCCCTAGTAGGAAAACATGGGAACAGAGCCATGAGAACTTCAGGTGAATGGAGCCAGAACTCTTATAAATCACATCTGAAGATGACCCTACTCTAACAGTGGGATTTTCAGGGATGTAGCTGTATTGGTTTTCTATTGCTCTATAACAAATTACCACAAATAGAAGCTTAACACAACACCCATTCATTAGCCCACAGTTCTGTATTTCAGAAGTTTAGCACAGATATGCTCAGGATATAATAAGGCTGAAATCAATGTTCTGGCCAGACTGAGTCATTCCCTGAAAATTCTATGAAAAAAATCCACTTCTTTAAAAACAAGCTCATTCTTGTTGTTGGCATGACTCAGGTCCTTGTGGTTGTAGGACTAAGATCCCTAGTTTCCTTGCTGACTGTCAACCATGAAGTTCTCTCAGGTCTTAGAGGCTGCCTGAATTCTTTGCCACATGACTCCCTCTTTTTTCAAGTAGGCAATGGTTCTTCAAGTCTGTCCTGTGTCTCCAATCTCTGATTTCCTCAACCAGCCAGAAAAAATTTCTACTTTTAAAGGTCTTATACAACTAGTTCAGAATCATCCGGATAATCTCTCTATCATAAGATCAACTGATTTGACACCTTAGTTATATTCACAAAACCCCTTCACAGCAGTATCTAGATTCATGTTTGACTGAATAACTGGGAGAGAGTATATGCCAGGGACTGGAAATCTTGGGATATCTTCATAGAATTCTGCCTACTACATAAGCCAGTATACTCACTTTGATATTTATACCAGTTTGAATCATATTTTTCATTATTTATAATCAAAAAACATTATAACTGATATACTCCTTGAAAAAAGGAAACTCATAGTGAGGTTAATCATATTCAATTTGTAAAAATACTGATTCATCATGAAAAGGAATAAATTACTCATACAAGCCTTATGAGTTTGACAAACAACAGTGGCCAGTCCATCTTAACATCTCCCAATTTCACATTTTTCTTCCACAGTTAGCTACTGAAAAGTTCCAGGAGGTAAATATGGTTACTAATATCTAGGACTCTTTGCAAACAAATAATAAAGCTTACTAGAATAGTCAACATACCAAGATTTTTACCTATAGTGTCTTATCTGGCTCCAGTCTAGAAAAGGAGTCTTAATCTCTCTTGAAAATTTAGGTTTATGACAGATGATTTGTAGAAATTACAGTCTAGCCACTCTTCCATATATTCCACATTTGTTCCTTAGATCAAGCCAAACCACCAGAAGACTACAAATTTGGATTATATTGCCATTAGAAACCTAGAATCACCTTCCTGGAGTTATGTTTCAGTGTTAGGCCCTCTTTAATCAAAGAAGTTTGTCACTTAAAAAATCCATTATCATACCATTTGTCATTTCCTATATAAAATTCTCCATGAGAAATTTCTTTGAGAATTAAGGGACAGGAATAGATATACTTTTAAAATTATAACAATGAATTTGATGGAAACAGTTCAGGTCTCCTTCCTTACCGTGATTACCGGAAAGTTTACAGCCAAATTCAACTATCAGCTCTAATGAGTATGTATGACCTTGGGATGACAAGTTTGTATTTTTCTTTTATCTTATCTTTATTTTTTGCTCTACGAATATTCCTTGTTTTTTTTTTTTTTTTTTTTTTTTTTCCTTGTTCTTGATGCTCTGTCCTAGGCATTTCAAATCTTGTGGCAAATGAGGCTGAATTTAAATAAATTTCATACATCAAGCACAAATAACCTTTTATTTGTATTGCAAATGCCTGAATTTTGTTTAGAGAACATTTTGGGTTGAGAAGTTCACATTAAGGAATAGATAGGTCTTTCCTACTACAATAAAAAAAAATTATCCAAAAAGATCGGATTCAAATAATGCAGTTCTTTTTTAAAGAAAATAAAATCATTCCTATGCAAAACAAAACAAACCCTGTTAGATTTGAAATACCAAAAATGGAAAATTCCTTTTCCGCTTCAGTATTTCTAAGATGCCTCCTTTAAAGTTCAAATTTTGAATCCTTTAAATTAATAGTCCCAAACACAATAAAACTGCATACATGTTATTAATTCAGGCAAACCTGAAAAGGTCATTTTAAAAAAGGATTCATATATGAGGTAAGTCAAATCCTGTTTCTCTCGAGCAACACAGATAGATATATTTGAAGAACAAACCCACAAACAGAAAATGTATTTTCAGCATTTGACGCAAAGTTTATATGCTTAAGTTTTATCATTTATGAAATGATAAATTACAATTACATATTATTTACGATTTACAATTACAAATTATAAACATCATGACCATTAAGTGACTGTGGTCCCGTAACTTATGGGATCTTAGTTCCCCAACCAGGGATCAAACCGTGCCCCCTGCAGTAGAAGCACAGAGTTCTAACCACTGGATCACCAAAATTCCCTAGAACTTGAATTTTTTTTTTTTAATACTTTTTTTTGGCCTTACCTCACAGCATGTGGGATTTTAGTTCCCCGACCAGAGATCAAACACATGCCCCTTGCATTGGAAGCACAGAGTCTTAACCACTGAACTGCCAGGGAATTCCCTAGAACTGGAATATTAAAAGGAATTCTTTCATGGGAAATTTGTCCTGAAATATATTAGAAATCCATAACAATCAGTTAGTGTCTTAGTTCATTCAGGCTGCTATAACAAAATATCGTAGAACTGGGTGGCTTATAAATAACAGAAATTTATTTCTCACGGTAGTGGAGGCTGGAAAGTCCAAGTTCAAAGTGTCAGCAGATTCAGTGCCTGGTAAGGGCCTACTTCCTGGTCCATAGACAGCCATCTTTTTACTCTTCCCCCGCAGGACAGAAGTGAATGAGTGAGTTCTCTGGGGCCTCTTTTATAAGGGCACTAATCTCATTCATGAGGGTTCTGCCTCCATGACCTAATCACCTCTCAAAGGACCCAACTCCAAATACAATCACATTAGGAATTAGGTTGTACCATTTGAATCTGGTGGGATACAATATCCAATCTATAGCATATATGTAGACTCAGATATGTCACAGAAAAAATTATGTTCTTCAGGAGACAACTACTATGAAGTGAATGAGTCTGATACTACCCAGTTAATCCATAGGGCATGAATTGATGATTTTTCACCTATATTTGGAAGTTTTGATCTGTTTTCATCACGGTGTATATGTGTTTGTTTGTGTGTATGTGCATGTGTGTGTCTTTAACTTTGTCTTATTTATCTTCCTGCATGGTTGTTTTTGGCATTATGAACAAATCTACTTGTATGAATTTATAATTCAAAATATGTCAAGGTTAAATAAAAAATATTTAAATAATAAAAAATATTTAAAATATATCATTTCTAATAAACATTCTTCTTTCACTTCAAGTGAATATTCTTCATTCTATTATAGTAGAATCCCCTTGTCATATTATTATACTGTAGAGTACTTTCTAATTATAATCTTTTTTTAAGTTTATATTTGAAATTGCAGAAAACAGGAAGCCATAAAAGGCAATTATTTATTTCTGTAGTTTTTTCCTTCCAAGATCTCACTTTTGTAATAAGTAGATAGCACTAGGACATTTTACCATATCACAAACACACAAAAAAGAGGAAAAGTGGAAAAAAAAAAAGCTATATATTAGTGAGTGAATGACCTTCAGCCTGAAGCTTCCATATGTCCCAGCTCATTTCATTAGAATAAGTATTATCAGTATCTCTAGCACATGTCCTCTTTCTCAACTGATAGATAAATAAAGTAGACTCTCCTTTGCCAGAGTTTCTAATTAAAAGCCCTGAGTGTTCAATACAGCATAGAGCATGCACAGACTTAAAAAAATTCTCCGACCACAGGAGGCCAGAGATCACACTTCCCCAAGATTTCAGAATGTTGTTTTAGCTGTTCCAGGATGAAGCAAATTGAAGAGTAAAACTTCCACAGCAGAGTGGAATATAAGATGTCTATAAAGTTAAAAATGTCTTTAAAGATATCTGTAAGGTTAAAAATAAATAAAACTTATAGTGGTTTATTCAGTCCTCTGTCTTCTTTACTTTCCATGCTGAGCACTATACCTTAACTGAGGTTATAAAATCTACAAGATAATTGCATATAACTAAAAATCCCATTAAACTACCAAAAAATTTTCCAAACCCTGCATTTACAAGTGATGATGATTTCCAAGAATATTAAACTCTTTTATTATAAATGTCATTAATAAGTCTTTCATAGGCATTCATGTTCTAAAATGAGAAACTGTTCACATATTATCAAATGCCTGTGGTCAGGATAACACTGAATCCTGAACTCACGACTTCCAGGAAACTAGTCAGCCCAATTGGCCCAGCATATTCTTTGCTCTTTAAAAACTTAATATTGTTGCTTCTTACCTCACTAATCTCGCCTCTTCATATTATTCACTTATTGATATTTTCTTGTAAATTACTAAAAGTTAAAAGTCCAACTTTCTCTAGGAAACCCTCTCTGAATATTTACAAGGACATTTCTTTTGAGTACTTTTTATTTGAAATTTAGTTTCTGCTACCATATTTTCAATCCTCTATCTGCTTTCCCAAGGGTAGTGTGAGCTCTTTGAAAACTGAAGCAGAATCTGATGTATCTTAATATCATACTTATCTCTTAACCTTATGGAAAGCATCCACATAAGTGAATCATAAACTGCAGAGTAATAAGCAAGGGGAATACATTATAATTACACTGGATTTTAGTTGATAATTTTTGTACGTGCTGATTGAGCAGATACAGAATCCCACGCTTCATTATATCCCCAGAGATTGGAAGCTGGTAGATATTCATTTAACTCATGTTGACTGAATGGCTGAATTAATAAATAAATGACTAAAAGAGGAAGAGAAAAAAAAAATTCTTTTCCTGTAACATCTACTACTAGGACAACATTGCATATTGATTAAAGCAACAATAAGAAATTACTTGAACAGATATTTAACCAGAGAAGGTATATGGACAGCAGATAAGCACATGAAAAGATGATCAGCATCATTAGTCAATAAAGAAATAAAAATTAAAATGACAAAGAGATACCATTACATAACTACTAGATTGACCATAATTAAAAAGACTGACCATACTAAATGTTGAAAATATGGAGAAATTGGAATTCTCATACACTATTGGTCAGAATGAAAAATGGTACAACTACTTTGGAAAACAGTTTGGCAGTTTTTTACAAAGTTATGTTCCAGTGAATCCACATCTAAGTATTTACTTGAGAGAAATGAACACACATGTTCACACAGACTTGTATACAAATGTTAAAAGTATCTGTATTTGTAATAGCCAAAATCTGAAAATAATCCAAATGTCTATTAACAGGTGAATAAACAAATTATGTTATATCCATCCAATGGAACATTCTTCAGCAATGAAAAGAAATAATCCATTGGTATTTGCTACAACATGGATACTTCTGAAAATAATTATTCTAAGTAAAAGAAATCAAACAAAAGGTACATACTGAGTGATTCAATTTACATAAAGTTCTAATACATAGTGATGTAATTAACTAGTAGTGAAAGTAAGCAGATCAGGAGTTGCCTGGGATCGGGGAGGGGAGTGGTAATGAGGGGTTAAAAAGGGTCATGAGGAAACTCCTGTGGGTAATGGATATCTTATTATCTTGATTGTGATGATGGATCCACAGGTGTAAAGATATGTCAAAACTTCTCAAATTGTACACTTTACATATGAGTAGTTTGTTGTATGTCAATTTTACAACAATATAACTGTTCAAAAAGAAAGGCTAAAAGATTCTTGGAATAAAATATCCAATATGTAATCTGATGAAGATGATCAATAAAGAGATATTATTTCAGGTGTCTGACTAGCTTACAACCTCCCTTACTTCTCTGGCAACAATTTAACAATTTTTAGAGGTGGTCCTTAAGTCCATGTAAGATATAATTTAATATAATATTTATTAAAATATTCATGAAAATGAGTATAATTGTATACAATATTTAAAAAATATAATTATTATAAATTTATTGAGATTTTAATATATATTTATTATTATGAATTATAAATATATAATTATATAAATAATCATTCAACTAGTTGAAACTAAAGTCTTCTCAATGCACTTAAAATATAATCCAAACACATCTCCATGGTTTGAAATCTCCCTTCTCATTTACCTTTTTAATGTCATAACACTCTTAAGAATAGATCTCTATGCTACAATCATACTGACATTCTTTTTGTTCCTCTCCATTAGGAACATGCCAACCTCCATTTCCCTCAGGGCACTGCACTTGCTGAAGCATTTGTTAAACACTTTCCACAGGTCGTCACCTCAACTCCTACCTCCTCAGGGAAGCCATCACCATAATACAATCCAAATAGTCCACTGTACCCTTCTCAGTCACTTTTGGTCACACCACCCTGCTTTATTTTCTTTATTGCATTACTTTCTGATTTGTCCTATTTATTTATTTACTGGCTATTGTCTATCTGTCTTTCATCACTAGAATGTAAGAACAATGGCCACGCACTTTTTTTTGTTCATCTCTGTAACCCCAGAGCTTAAAACATGCCTGGAACATAAGTAGGTATTCAATAAATAATTTTTTTAATGAGTAAAAGGTCATATACATAGCATGATTTCAGTGTGGGAAGAAAGCCTGTTGCCAGTAGGTGTTTGCTTCCTCATAGTTGTCCCACGGAGACCAATAAACTGATTTTAAGTGGTTAGCTCTGGATGCATATTTTGATAATAGTTTTGGCCATTTAACTAGATTGAATCTAGAATTACAATGACTAGATGTCAACAAGTTCCAAGTGGAATATAAAGTTGAATAAACTGAATTTTAGTCAAGTTATTTTCAAAATGATGTTATTTTTTTAAAATGAAGACTTTACTAATCTACTTCTACAGTCTTACAGTTATTTGCTAAAAATAGAAATTTTGTGTCAAAAATGCTATAACCTAGGAAACTTCCACTTTCAGCCATTTAGTGGACTAGATAAGCCTGTGACATTTCCACAGCAGAACAACTAGATGCTGCACCAAATGTAATTTTGGTCACATTGATGGTTGCAGAAGAAATAAGAGAAACCTTCAAACAGCCAAATAAACAACAACTAAGTAAACAAATACAGTAAGCAATCTGGAGGATAAGAGGGAGAATTGAAATGGACATTCTCAGCAACGTCTATGCAAGGGAAATAATTAAACTTGACACTCCCAGATTCTGCTTGGGACCCTAAAGGGGGACTAAGTTTTCCGAAAGTCAGTAATTCCCTCAAATTCTCAGCAAAAGCAAATACAATCCTTTCCAAAGAAATGCATCTTCAAGGCCTCAGATTTTCCACAGAGCAAAATCAGTCACATATGAGTTCATAAATAGAGCTCATAAACACACCAAAAACAAGACTTCATGCGTGTTATTTGGCAGAAACAACAAAAAGATTTATACCCAAAAGGAAATTATAAATTAGAGTTAATAGCTAGACACAACAGAATAACTATTTATGGTATAATGAAAAAGAAACAGTAACATTTTATTTTCAAAAAGTATCAGGAAATGAAACAAATCAAATTATACTTTAGAAATAAAATATAATTGTTTTAATTAGAAATGTGTAGCTAAATGCCTGCCGACACTCAACTGAATAAGGAGTATAAGAAGTGGATGATAAAGCTAAAGAAATTACTCATAAGGCATCAAAAAGAGAAAAGATGATGAAAAATTTAAGGAGTTTAAAATATTTTTAGGGTCAAATGTAAAGGCTAATATTCATCCAAATGGGGTCGAGGGGGAAGAGAAGGAAGGAAAGGCAATATTTAAAGAGCTATTCAACTTGGAATTTTCTAAAATTGATAAAAAAGAATGAATTTATATAAACAGAGAGCATTTATCCTAAACAGGATGAAAAATAAGTAAAAGTTGAGAGACACAATAAGGAAACTAAAGAATCTCAAAAACAAAGAAAATATTTTCAAACCATCAAAGAGAAAAGACAGTCTGATAATTAGCAGACTTACCAATGTCAACTATGAAAGACAGAAGACAGTAGAATAATTCAAAACCTTGGGAGGAAATAATTATCTATCTAGATTTATAAAGCTTTTAAAATTATCTTTTAAGAATAAGGGTAAAAACAGTATCATATAAAATTTATGAGAACTTACTACCAATGTGTGATTATAAACAAAGCTGTTTGAGATAAAGAATATAGAAATGAATTTAATAAAGAATCTTACCTGAGACTATTTGTCTAGTACTAAATTCAACATTAATGATTTCTTTTCAGTAAAATAACATTACATATTACATTAAATAATTTAATTTTAATGTTTTTGGTTTTATATTTATTGGAATTTCTGATTGTTTCTATTATGATTAGATAAAAGCTATAAGCTTTGGAAATGCACATGTAGTTTCAAAGTTATACATATTTATGTTATGTTTAATGAGAAAAATGTAAGTAAAACACAAGTTCACGATACATAGTTTCTATTTAAAAGAGTCCCTGAAATTATTTAAATATGATAAATACTGAACTAGATAACCCTTAATATCTTCTGCAGCTCTAAAATTATTTAATTTCCTTTCTGCATGAATCATATAATATGTCATTACCTCATCACTTTCAACTTAGTCTTGGATCTTGCTGTCATTAATCTGTTTAATGGGCATGAAAAAAGAAGCAGGCTTCAACCTTTCAAGAATTTGAGCTAATGAGACTTATTGGAAGCTTTCAAATTCATCTCCATTAGGTTTTCTAATGGATACTACACTTCTGCAAATATGATATTTTACTTTCTTACACAATTCCATGCACAGGAAAATGTAAGTGATTGCACTTTTATGTTGTACACAAGGTTGAAATCTCTATATCAAAATACAAAATCTCTATGCAGGTGGTTGCTAACCATCTTTGTAAGAAAATATCATATTCTGACTCTTCTCTGTCCTACTGGCTTCTCACAAGATAAAACAATTGCTCTGTAAGGATCAAATTTTAAGTATACAGTAAAATAGTGTCTTTGTTATCATCTAGGAGCTTTATGTTCCTATGTGTATTTTTTACTGCAAAGTCAAGATCATGCAAAATATTTTAAATTTTTATTTAATTATGCATTTGGTAGATAACTGACAAATGATTGACACATATACATTTACACATATAATTTACATTTATATTATAAAATAAAAATATTTTATAATTTTTCATTTTTAAGAGTCTACTTGATTAGAGAATTTGCCTTGTCTTTTTCTGCTTAAAACTAGCTGCTTTGAATTCTATTGCACCTGCTGAAGGAGAATTTAGGAAGACTTGCTCACAAAGGCTATTTTTATTACTCTCATAAATCACATGATAAACCATGTAGAATGGTTAAATTTTAAAACACATTCAGAATATTGTTTTTTAATGTCATGGTATGTTTATTATTTTTCATCAAGTATGTCTAGATTTCAAATGCAATCAATTATTAAATACATAATTCTTTTTCAAGAAAAAGGGAGAAAAAAAATCCCACACATCATAGTTTGATAACCCCAGAATAGTAATGGAGAAAAAGGTATTTGTATTTCATCCTGCCATTAAATAACTAGGTAATTTTTTTCAGGTAACTATACATGCTTGATCCCTAGTTTTTTTCAAAGAGAAAAGAAATTAAGGTGGGGAAGAGTTAATATGTTTACTAAGCTCTATCAACCAAGAGTGTTTTCAACTGTAGGTATCAAAAACTCCAACTATAATGGCTTAAACAACAAAGGTTTTTTTTTCCCCACATAAAAAGAAGTCGAGCCCTCAAAGTATAAGAAATACTAGTTATGCTCGTCAAAAGACACCCAGGTGCTACCATATATCTACTCTCCCAAATTTGGCCAATGCCTTTTGGTTTTCCTTGTGGCAAGCCATAGTGCCATGTATTACATATACTTCAGTAAATAACAAGTCATATCGGTCTATTTTATACCGGAAAGAAAAGCTATATTTTTCCTGAGCATTTCCCATCACACTCACCTGCTTGGGTACTCCCTCTTCCATCTCACTATCCTGAACTGGGTCACACGTTGACTAAATAAAAAGTAAGGAAGAGACCTTCAAGATGGCAGAGGAGTAAGACGTGGAGATCACCTTCCTCCCCACAAATACACCAGAAATACATCTACATGTGGAACAACTCCTACAGAACATCTACTTAACGCTGGGAGAAGACCTCAGACTTCCCAAAAGGCAAGAAACTCCCCACGTACCTGGGTAGGACAAAAGAAAAAAGAGAGACAAAATAATAGGGACAGGACCTGCACCTCTGGGAGGGAGCTGTGAAGGAGGAAAAGTTTCCACACACTAGGAAGCCCCTTCACTGGCAGTGACAGGGGGTGGCAGGGGGGAAGCTTCAGAGCCACAGAGGAGAGCACAGCAACAGGCGTGCAGAGGGCAAAGCAGAGACATTCCCACACAGAGGATGGGTGCCGACCAGCACTCACCAGCCCAAGAGGCTTGTCTGCTCACTCCCCAATGCAAGTGGGGGCTGGGAGCTGAGGCTCCAGCTTCAGAGGTCAGATCCCAGGGAGAGGACTGGGGATGGCTGCGTGAGCACAGCCTGAAGGGGGCTAGTGCGCCACAGCTAGCCGGGAGGGAGTCTGGGAAAAGGTCTGGAACTGCCTAAGAGGCAAGAAACCATTCTTTTGGGGTGTGCAAGGAGAAGGGATTCAGAGCACCGCCTAAACGAGCTCCAGAGACGGGCACGAACCATGGCTATCAGAGCGGACACCAGAGACGGGTGTGAAATGCTAAGGCTGCTACTGCAGCCACCAGGAAGCCTGTGTGTGAGCACAGATCACTATCCACACCCCCCCCCTCCCGGGAGCCTGTGCAGCTCACCACTGCCAGGGTCCCGTGATCCAGGGACAACTTCCCTGGGAGAACACACAACACACCTCAGGCTATTGAAACGTCACACTGGCCTCTGCCGCTGCAGGCTCGCCCTGCATTCCGTACCCATCCCTCCCCCTGGCCTAAGTGAGCCAGAACCCCCTGATAAGCTGCTACTTTAACCCCATCCAGTCTGAACGAAGAACATGCAGAGGCAGAGCCAAATCCAAAGCTGAACCCCAGGAGCTGTGTGAACAAAGAAGAGAAAGGGAAATTTCTCCCAGCAGCCTCAGGAGGAGCGGATTAACTCTCCACAATCAACTTGATGTACCTGCATCTCTGGAACACCTGAATAGATAACGAATCATCCCAAAATTGAGGCGGTGGACTTTGGGAGCAACTGTAGACTTGGGGCTTGCTTTCTGCATCTACTTTGTTTCTGGTCTTATGTTTGTCTTAGTTTAGTATTTAGAGTTTATTATCATTGGTAGATATGTTTATAGATTTGGTTGCTCTCTTCCTTTTTTTTAAATATAGATATATATATTTTTTTCCTTTTTCTCTTTTTGTGAGTGTGTATGTGTATGCTTCTTTGTGTGATTTTGTCTACATAGCTTTGCTTTCACCATTTGTCCTAGGGTTCAGTCTGTACCTTTTTGCTTTTTTTTTGTATAGTTTTTAGCACTCGTTACAATTGGTGGATTTGTTTTTTGGTTTGGTTGTTCTCTTCTTTCTTTCTTTATTTTTTAATTACTTTTTAATTCGTTTATTTTTAATAATTTTTTAATATTTTATTTTATTCTATTCTATTCTATTTGATTCTTTGTTTCTTTGTTTCTTTCCTTTTTCTCCCTTTTCTTCTGAGCTATGTGGCTGACAGGGTCTTGGTGCTCCAGCCGGATGTCAGCCCTGTGCCTCTGAGGTGGGAGAGCCAAGATCATGATATTGGAACACCAGAGACCTCCCAGCTCCACGAATTCTCAAATGGTGAAAGCTCTCCCAGAGATCTCCATCTCAACGATAAGACCCAGCTCCACTCAACAACAAGCAAGCTACAGTGCTGGACACCCTATGCCAAACAACTAGCAAGACAGGAACACAACCTCACCCATTAGCAGAGAGGCTGCCTAAAATCATAGTAAGGTCACAGACACCCTAAAATACACCACTGCACACGGTCCTGCCCACAAGAAAGACAAGATCCAGCCCCATACACAATAACACAGGCACCAGTCCCATTCAACAGGAAGCCTACACAACTCATTGAACCAACCTTAGCCACTGGGGGCAGACACCAAAAACAACGGTAACTACGAACCTGCAGCCTGAGAAAAGGAAACCCCAAACCCAGTAAGTTAAGCAAAATGAAAAGACAGAGAAACACACAGCAGTTGAAGGAGCAAGGTAAAAACCCACCAGACAAAACAAATGAAGAGGAAATAGGCAGTCTACCTGAAAAAGAATTCAGAGTAATGATAGCAAAGATTATCCAAAATCTTGGAAATAGAATGGAGAAAATACAAGAAACGTTTAACAAGGAACTAAAAGACCTAAAGAGCAAACAAAAAATGGTTAAAAACACAATAAATGAAATTTAAAATTCTCTAGAAGTAATCAATGGCAGAATAACTGAGGCAGAAGAACTGATAAGTGACCTGGAAGATAATATAGTGGAAATAACTACCACAGAGCAGAATAAAGAAAAAAGAATGAAAAGAATTGAAGACAGTCTCAGGGATTTTTGGAACAACATTAAACCCACCAACATTCTAATTAAAGGGGTCCCAGAAGAGGAAGAGAAAAAGAAAGGGACTGAGAAAATATTTGAAGAGATTATAGTTTGAAAACTTCCTTAATATGGGAAAGGAAATAGTCAGTCAAGTCCAGGAAGTGCAGAGAGTCCCATACAGGATAAATCCATGGAGAAACATGCCAAGACACATATTAATCAAATTATCAAAAATTAAATACGAAGAAAAAATATTAAGAGCAGCAAGGGAAAAACAACAAATAACATACAAGGGAATCCCCATATGGTTAACAGCTGATTATTCAGCAGAAACTCTGTAAGCCAGAAGAGAGTGGCAGGACATATGTAAAGTGATGAAAGGGAAAAACCTACAACCAAGATAACTCTACCCAGCAAGGATCCCATTCAGATAGGACATTGAATTTAAAACCTTTACAAACAAGCAAAAGCTAAAAGAATTCAGCACCACTAAACCAGCTTTACAATAAATGCTAAAGGAACGTCTCTAAGCGGGAAACACAAGAGAAAGGAAAGACCTACAATAAGAAACCCAAACAATTAAGAAAATGGTAATAGGAGCATACATATTGATAACTACTTTAAATGTAAATGGATTAAATGCTCCAACCAAAAGACATAGACTGGCTGAATGGATACAAAAACAAGACCCGTATATATGCTGTCTACAAAAGACCTACTTCATACCTAGGGACACATACAGACTAAAAGTGAGGGGATGGAAAAACGTATTCCATGCAAGTGGAAACCAAAAGAAAGCTGGAGTAGCAATACTCATATCAGATAAAACAGACTTTAAAATAAAGACTATTGGGCTTCCCTGGTGGTGCAGTGGTTGAGAATCTGCCTGCTAATGCAGGGGACACGGGTTCAAGCCCTGGTCTGGGAAGATCCCACATGCCACGCAGCAACTGGGCCCGCGAGCCACAATTACTGAGCCTGCGCGTCTGGAGCCTGTGCTCAGCAACAAGAGAGGCCATGATAGTGAGAGGTCCGCGCACCACGATGAAGAGTGGCCCCCACTTGCCACAACTAGAGAAAGTCCTCGCATAGAAACGAAGACCCAACACAGACAAAAATAAATAAAATAAATAAATAAGAAAAATAAAGACTATTACAAGAGACAAACAAGGACAGTACATAATGATCAAAGAATCAATCCAAGAAGAAGATATAACAATTGTAAATATTTATGCACCCAACATAGGAGCACCTCAATACATAAGGCAAATGCTAACAGCCATGAAAGGGGAAACTGACAGTAACACAATCATAGTAGGGGATTTTAACACCCCACTTTCAACAATGGACAGATTATCCAAAATGAAACTAAATAAGGAAACAAAAGCTTTAAATGATACATTAAAAAGGATGGACTTAATTGATATTTGTAGGACATTCCATCCAAAAAAAACAGAATACACTTTCTTCTCAAGTGCTCATGGAACATTCTCCAGGATAGATCATATCTTGGGGCACAAATTAAGCCTTGGTAAATTTAACAAAATTGAAATTGTAACAAGTATCTTTTCCAACCACAACACTATGAGACTAGATATCAATTACAGGAAAAAAATCTGTAAAAAAATACAAACACATGGAGGCTAAACAATACACTACTACATAACCAAGAGATCACTGGAGAAATCAAAGAGGAAAGCAAAAAATACCGAGAAACAAATGACAATGAAAACACGACGACCCAAAACCTATGGGATGCAGCAAAAGCAGTTATAAGAGGGAAGTTTACAGCAATACAATCCTACCTGAAGAAACAAGAAAACTCTCAAATAAACAACCTAAACTTACACCTAAAGCAATTAGAGAAAGAAGAACAAAAAAACCTGAAAGTTAACAGAAGGAAAGAAATCATAAAGACCAGATCAGAAATAAATGAAAAAGAAATGAAGGAAACGATTGCAAAGATAAATAAGACTAAAAACTGGTTCTTTGAGAAGATAAACAAAATTGATAAACCATTAGCCAGGCTCATCAAGAAAAAAAGGGAGGAGACTCATATCAATCGAACTAGAAATGAAAAAGGAGAAGTAACAACTGACACTGCAGAAATACAAAGGATCATGACAGATTACTACAAGCAACTATATGCCAATAAAATGGACAACCTGTAAGAAATGAACAAATTCTTAGAAAAGCACAACCTTCTGTGACTGAACCAGGAAGAAACAAAAAATATAAACAGGCCAATAACAAGCACTGAAATTGAGACTGTGATTAAAAATCTTCCAATGAACTAAAGCCCAGGACCAGATGGCTTCACAGGTGAATTCTATCAAATATTTAGAGAGGAGCTAACACCTATACTTCTGTAACTCTTCCAAAATATTGCAGAGGGAGGCACACTCCCAAACTCATTCTATGAGGCCACCATCACCCTGATACCAAAACCACACAAAGATGTTACAAAGAAAGAAAACTACAGGCCAATATCAGTGATGGACATAGATGCAAAAATCATCTACAAAATACTAGCAAAGAGAATCCAATAGCACATTAAAAGGATCATACACCATGATCAAGTGGGGTTTATCCCAGGAATGCAAGGATTCTTCAATATATGCAAATCAATCAATGTGATAAAACATATTAAAAATTGAAGGAGAAAAACCATATGATCATCTCAATAGATGCAGGAAAACTTTTGACAAAATTCAAAACCCATTTATGATAAAAACTCTCCATAAAGTAGGCATAGAGGGAACTTACCTCAACATAATAAAGGCCATATATGACAAACCCAGAGCCAACATTGTTCTCAGTGGTGGAAAACTGAAACCATTTCCTCTAAGATCAGGAACAAGACAAGTTTGCCCACTCTCACCACTATTATTCAACATAGTTTTGGAAGTTTTAGCCATAGAAATCAGAGAAGAAAAAGAAATAAAAGGAATCTAAATTGGAAAAGAAGAAGTAAAGCTATCACTGTTTGAAGATGACATGATACTATACATAGAGAATCCTAAAGATGTTACCAGAAAACTACTAGAGCTAATCAATAAATTTGGTAAAGTAGCAGGATACAAAATTAATGCACAGAAATCTCTTGCATTCCTATACACTAATGATGATAAATCTGTAAGAGAAATTTAGGAAACACTCCCATTTACCACTGCAACAAAAAGAATTAAATACCTAGGAATAAACCTACCTAGGGAAACAAAAGACCTGTATGCAGAAAACGATAAGACACTGATGGAAGAAATGAAAGTTGATACAAACAGATGGAGAGATATACCATGTTCCTGGAAAGGAAGAATCAACATTGTGAAAATGACTCTACTACCCAAAGCAATCTACAGATTCAATGCAATCCCTATCAAACTACACTGGTATTTTTCACACAGCTAGAACAAAAAAATTCACAATTTGTATGGAAACAGAAAAGACCCCGAATAGCCAAAGCAATCTTGAGAAAGAAAAACGGAGCTCAAGGAATCAAGTACCTGACTTCAGAATATACTACACAGCTACAGTAATGAAGACAGTATGGTACAGGCACAAAAACACAAATATAGATCAATGTAACAGGATAGGAAGCCCAGAGATAAACCCACGCACATATAGTCAACTTATCTTTGATAAAGAAGGCAAGAATATACAATGCAGGAAAGACAGCCTCTTCAATAAGTGGTTCTGGGAAAACTGGACAGCTACATGTAAAAGAATGAAATTAGAACACTCCCTAACACCATACACAAAAATAAACTCAAAATGGATTAAAGACCTAAATGTAAGGGCAGACACTATCAAACTCTTAGAGGAAAACATAGGCAGAACACTCTATGACATAAATCACAGCAAGATTCTTTTTGACCCACCTCCTAGAGAAATGGAAATAAAAACAAAAATAAACAAATGGGACCTAATGAAACTTAACTTTTGCACAGCAAAGGAAACCATAAACAAGACCAAAAGACAACCCTCAGAATGCGAGAAAAGATTTGCAAATGAAGCAACTGAAAAAGGATTAATCTCCAAAACTTACAAGCAGCTCATGCAGCTCAGTATCAAAAAACAAACAACCCAATCCAAAAATGGGCAGAAGATCTAAATAGACATTTCTCCCAAGAAGATATACAGATTGCCAACAAACACATGAAAGGATGCTCAACATCACTAATCATTAGAGAAATGCAAATCAAAACTACAATGAGGTATCATTCACACTGGTCAGAATGGCCATCATCAAAAAATCTAGAAACAATAAATGCTGGAGAGGGTGTGGAGAAAAGGGAACCCTTTTGCACTGTTGGTGGGAATGTAAATTGATACAGCCACTATGGAGAACAGTATGGAGGTTCCTTAAAAAACTAAAAATAGAACTACCATACGACCCAGCAATCCCACTACTGGGCATATACCCTGAGAAAACCATAATTCAAAAAGAGTCATGTACTAAAATGTTCATTGCAGCTCTATTTACAATAGCCAGGACATGGAAGCAAAATAAGTGTCCATCAACAGATGAATGGATAAAGAAAGTGTGGCACATATATACAATGGAATATTACTCAGCCATAAAAAGAAACGAAATTGAGTTATTTGTAGTGAGGTGGGTGGACCTAGAGTCTGTCATACAGAGTGAAGTAAGTCAGAAAGAGAAAAACAAATACCGTATACTAACACATATATATGTAATCAAATAAAAAAAAAAATAAAAAGGTCATGAAGAACCTAGGGGTAAGATGGGAATAAAGACACAGACCTACTAGAGAATGGACTTGAGGATATGGGGAGGGGGAAGGGTAAGCTGTGACAAAGTGAGAGAGTAGCATGGACATATATACAGTATCAAATGTAAAATAGATAGCTAGTGGGAAGCAGCCGCATAGCACAGGGAGATCAGCTCTGTGCTTTGTGACCACCTAGAGGGGTGGGATAGGGAGGTTGGGAGGGTGGGAGACACAAGAGGGAAGAGATATGGGAACATATGTGTATGTATAACTGATTCACTTTGTTATAAAGCAGAAACTAACACACCATTGTAAAGCAATTATACTCCAATAATGATGTTAAAAAAACAAACAAACAAAAAATTGATACAGCCACTATGGATAATAGTATGGAGGTTCCTTAAAAAACTAAAAATAGAATAGAATTACCATATGACCCAGCAATCCCACTACTGGGCATATACCCTGAGAAAACCATAATTCAAAAAGAGTCATGTACCACAATGTTCACTGCAGCTCTATTTACAATAGCCAGGACATGGAAACAACCTAAGTGCCCATCAACAAATGAATAGATAAAGAAGATGTGGCACATATATACAATGGAATATTACTCAGCCATAAAAAGAAATGAAACTGAGTTATTTGTAGTGAGGTGGATGGACCTAGAGACTGTCATACACAGTGAAGTAAGTCAGAAAGAGAAAAAGAAATACCGTACGCTAGCATATATATATGGAACCTGAAAAAAAAATGTTTCTGAAGAACCTCACGGCAAGACAGGAATAAAGACACAGACATAGAGAATGTACTTGAGGACATAGGGAGGGAGAAGTGTAAGCTGGGACGAAGTGAGAGAGTGGCATGGACATATATACACTACCAAATGTAAAATAGATAGCTAGTGGGAAATAGCCACATAGCAGAGGGAGATCAGCTCGGTGCTTTGTGTCCACCTAGAGGGGTGGGATAGGGAGGGTGGGAGGGGGATGCAAGAGGGAGGACATATGGGGATATATGTATATGTATAGCTGATTCACTTTGTTATACGGCAGAAACAACACACCATTGTAAAGCAATTATACTCCAATAAAGATGTTAAAAAAAAAAAAAGTAAGCTGGACAAAGAGGGTAACATGATTAGCAGAACTGGGTTAAACCAGCGTTTCTTGCTGGGGGAACTAGTAGTACTTGAAGCTGGAAAATTCTTTGTTATGCAGGACAATTCTGTACATTCCAGGACATTTAGCATCTACAACCCATAGGGACTGAATGTCAGTACTATCTCTTAGTCCTTTTGACACTCTAAAACATGCTCAAATGTTTCTAAATGCCCCTTAGAGGTATGGTACTTCCATTAGTTGAAGTTGGGCACATTTCCACCCTGAACAAGACTGGAATTCTGTTGCAAATTCAGATATGATGAATGGATATTTGGTAGGCAATCATAATGCCTACAATGAATTCTAAGTTCCCTTTTAGTTCTAATGTCTACAGTTCTATGAAGATACATTAGTCTTAGACAACATATTTGAGTATAAAAAAAATATTTTGCTATTCCAACAGTGCATTCTCACAACTAAAAAGTTCTATAACATTTTCAGTATAAGCAGAAATATTTATTTCTTTTCATTTCAGCACAACATTGTTACATTAACCTAGTGATATAAATTGTAACATTTTCAGATATTTTGCTTTTTTGGGGGGAAATCAATGTTTCAATTCATATTGGAGAAAAGGAGAGAAATCAAAAACTCCATGCAGAAACAACAAGAGCCAATGGTTATACCAAAAATGGTCTTAAGTCCATGTTTCAGGAGAAAGGTGAGAGTGGAAGAATATGAACTCCTGAACTTATTCTGAGTACTGAAATGTTTGCTAGTTCCTTTCCACTGATAGTTCTAAGTAAGGTATCTATATTGCATTAAGTGTAATGAAATTAAAATGTTCTTATTTCACATAGTTCTAGTGTAGACTCTGGACACATGATAACAGAGGTCCTGTCTTGTTCATATTTTACTGCCAAGCATAGAATGTAGCAAATAATGCTCATTAAAATTTATTGAACAAATGAGTTTCTTTCAATTGTACACCTAAGAAACTTGCAGCAATGGAAAAAATATACAATAAAACCCTTTTCTATGTCTTCACAAAATCTTTTGTATCATATTTTTGTGTACTTAAAATTGTAAATGTACTCAAACACTGAGCAAATAAGAATAAAATTTCCTTGCTTCTCACCTAAAAGCGATGGTCTCTGGAGCCCTTGTGTTCTGTAGAGGTTCCTCTAGTTTAGGGGTGGGCCTGTTGGAGGATGAACAGAACAAAGAAGATTAATAGGTAGAGCTTGACCTTTTACACCTGCTTTAACTATGCGTTCTATTTTTATATCTTTTATTTATTTGTATTCTGGGTAAAATTTTAGCATAAATTCAACTACTAAAAATAGTTTTGGAACACTGGTCTACAAAATGGACAGGTGTTACATCATTGTTGCTTCATTCCCAGGTATGGAAAGTATTTTCAAAGTCTGCTCAACAAAGTTCACTTCCCAAAAAACGTTAATCATTGTTCAAGGAAAGTTACCTTGGTGATACCCATCAAAAAAGTAGGGACTGGAATTTTTCTTCATTTGTGTCAATAGCACTGCCCCCTGGAGACACAAATGCAAATTGCCCTTGAAGTGAAGATTATTTTGTTCAATGTTCATATTAAAACTGTGCAAGGTGCTGGGGAAAGGAATTAATAGGACATGATCTTTTCCCTCAAGGAATTTACTAGATAGCACATAATAGATATGTAAATATGTCTCTCCTTTTCTTAGAGAACCAGTTCAACCTACAACCCTCATAAGAACAGCCCAACATAACGCAGACTTCATCCTTTCACCCATAGTAATTAGACCAAAAGCAGACAACTTATACACATTCAGCCAATTACATTCTCTCTACCTGAAATTTGAAATTAGGTCAGTGATTCTGAGTCAGTAATCTAAGAAGAGATGGGGAAGTATGCAGCAAAAAGGGTCCATGCTGGCGTTTAGGTAAGATAAAGCCACATATGGACTGAAATTATGAAGGAGCAGAGACTGAGGGGCTTACAAAGAAAACCAGTTTGCAAAATTAAATGAAAGAAATGTACGAAGAAAGAAACAAGGAGAAAAGAATAAATGTCCCCAAAGACAGAGAAATGAAACTATATCTTTCCAGTCCGCATGAAGCCCAATGACATTGCTGACAAATGGATTCTATGCTATTTCCCAGGATCTTTATAATGCACCCCCTTTCGATGTAGTTAGAGTGGGTGTGGCTTCCTCTTTCTTCAGCTAAATGCTTCCTGCTAGAAGCAGAAGACTGGCAGGCAAACTATATACACAACACTCTGTAAACCCCACAAATGTTATTATCATTATCTATACTATACTAACTTTTGAATTTCCTCTTTATCTTTCATTCTTTATCTTATTCTTTGTATCCTTTGCTTCCTATACCTCTCTCCCTCGTTTTACTAATATTCGGCTTTATTTCCTTTCTTAGTTTTTCAATTTTACCCCCCAATTCTGAATAGTGCCTAAGTATTATTACAGTGCTTACAGGCAATTCAAAGACATCATGTCACGTCAACCTTTCCAACATAATCCCAATTGTATTGCCAGAAAGAAACAAAATAAAAGTTGTATTAGCTTTTGGGTCATGGATTCTGAATATTAGACTTAGAAAATTTCTTGCTAGTGAAATAAGAACTAAAACACGAACAATTCATATTCTAAACAATATTTAAGAAAATATTTTTGGAGCTTATAGATAAAATGTGTTTTAAGAAAGACTCAGGGCTCTGTAGTTTACTTCTTCTAAGTAAAAACATTTGAAAGTTTGACATGAATTAAGAAAACAAAATGCAATGAGCTCTCCATGTCATAAAACAGCAGGTTTTCATACATTCAAGCTGCTTGGGCTTTGGCATTCTAAATGGACCCAAATTAGGCAATAATGATCAAGGCTAAGAAAATCCTGGTGAGTAATTACCAGATGTGAAGATCTGATGGTCAAGGGCATGTTGGACAATTACTGTCTATTGGGTTTTAATTCCCAAGAAATATCATTTACTGAGGCTTCTACTTTGATCACAGATTTAAAGGGATGCAGAAGCATCGATTTTCATTTATTCTTTTACTGGTTTCTACTTATATCTACATGTTGAATTTCACAAAATGCAGGAATTCACCTATGTCTCTACAAACAGGACACTCAATATCAGTTACTCTATTATCAGACTGAATTAAGAAACAAAATGGAGTAGGGTATGAAAAATATTTAAAAGCTATAATAATATTTACAGCATTTTACATAACATTTTACATATAGTATATACATTACCCTCATAAAAACATATGAGATAAAAATAGTCAAATTTATATTGGTGTCTTATGTGTCAGGAGCACTCATAGTTGTATTTCATTTAATCCTAAAAACATTATTGAGGTGTATATCATTATCTTTATTTTAATGATGTAAAGTTTGAGATGGGGATAGGTTTAGTAACTTGTCTTTAAAGACTCCCAAACTTTCTCTGTTCATGGTATGCTTAGTATCTCAGTAATTATTCCATGTGCCAGAGGCTAAAAGACAAAGGTAACAGACAACATCCAGGATGGCAATATTAGGAGCTCTCAGACCCCCTCTCCAATGAGACAATCATAACAGGTAAAAGTTACAGAAAAAATGGCCACTTGAAGTTTATGAAAATTGTCCTAAGGGTGTACAGGAAAAAAAGGAAACATTTGTTCAAGAAAATCTACTAAATCTCAGTACAAACAGCAAGAGTCTGTCGCTTGAGCCACAACCTGCTTCCTCCCTTTGCTCTCCAGCTTAGTGTGATTCAAACTACACTCCAAGTGGATGGGGTCAAGAATGCAAGGCTCCCTCTCTCTCCAACTCTCAGACACAGACTGTGATATCTCCACAGGAGAGCCCGGCCACGAGCATTTCTCATCATCTTCCTGCTCTGTGTTTCAGAGACTAAATTCCAGGCAAGTGTGACCAAGAAGGCAGGGATTCACTTTCTCCAACTAGTCCCACTCATAACACAGAGCTTTTATGACAAGCATGACAGGTGAAGAATATTGGAACTCAACATCCATTGATCCAGCTTATTTGTAGGGTAAAATTCCATGCTAGCAAAGACAAGGCGACAAGATCAAAGGCTACTGTCCTACACAGCATTCTGCTCTTACATCAGGGATGATACTCCAAGAGGCGCAGGCCATATAACCTGTTCCCAGTTCTTGAGTCATTATTCAGAGATTGTGCCTAGGGAAAGAGCAAATTATAAGATGAGAGATATCTGAAGCTCTCCCAAGGGAACTGACTTTATTTTGAACATAGTGTGGGGAAGTTCAAGCCTAAGGTTACTCTAAAAAGCAATGGATATTTAGTGGCAAGCAAGTAAGAAAAGTCTGGGAGCTTCAAGAGAGCAATAAACTAAACCATAAGCCAACTAGTTTATTAGAGAGAACCAGGGAAAATGACAGTTAATAAGAGGCTTATCAATATTAGAACAACCACAGAGACTGGCCTCAAAAACCGTGTTTGCAATTACTGGAGCCTAACAGCTGGTTGTGGTACGAACAGAGGCACACAGATTAATAGAGAGATTGGTGAAAAAGAAAGTCAAAGATAGCCCTGCTAAAACCACGGTCATCCTAGGGAAATCACACCAGATGGCAACTTGAATCCACAGGAACAAATAATAAGAACAAGATATGTTAAATAAGAAGGTTAATATAAAAACATCGTAAATAAATACTTGCTCTCCTTTCTTCTTCCTGCTTTTGTAAAAGCTACCAAAATATAAAGTAATAATTATAACAATACATTGTTGGATTCATAAAATAACATAGATGTAATATACATACATAAAAATAATAGCACAGGGGGTCTGGGCAAGATGGCAGAAGTGTAAGACGCGGAGATCACCCTCCTCCCCACAGATACATCAGAAATACATCAACACGTGGAGCTGCTCCTATAGAACACCCACTGAACGCTGGCAGAAGACGTCAGACCTCCCAAAAGGCAAGAAATTCCCCACGTGCCTGGGTAGGGCAAAAGAAAAAAGAAATAACAGAGACAAAAGAATAGGGACAGGACCTGCACCAGTGGGAGGGAGCCGTGAAGGAGGAAAGGTTTCCACACACTAGGAAGCCACTTCGCGGGTGGAGACTGTGGGTGGCAGAGGGGGGAAGCTTCGGAGCCACGGAGGAGAGCGCAGCCACAGGGGTGCAGAGGGCAAAGCGGAGAGATTCCCACACGGAGGATCCGTGCCGACCAGCACTCACCAGCCCGAGAGGCTTGTCTGCTCACCCGCCGGGGCGGGCGGGGCTGCGAGCTGAGGCTCAGGCTTCGGTCAGATCGCAGGGAGAGGACTGGGGCTGGTGGCGTGAACACAGCCTGAAGGGGTTAGTGCGCCACAGCTAGCCGGGAGGGAGTCCGGGAAAAAGTCTGCAGCTGCCGAAGAGGCAAGAGACTTTTTCTTGCCTCTTTGTTTCGTGGTGCGCAAGGAGAGGGGATTCAGAGCGCTGCCTAAACGAACTCCAGAGACGGACGCGAGCCGCGGCTATCAGCGTGGACCCCAGAGACGGGCATGAGACGCTAAGGCTGCTGCTGCCGCCACCAAGAAGCCTGTGTGCGAGCACAGGTCACTCTCCACACCGCCCCTCCCGGGAGCCTGTGCAGCCCGCCACTGCCAGGCTCCCGTGATCCAGGGACAACTTCCCCAGGAGAATGCACGGCGCGCCTCAGGCTGCTGCAATGTCATGCTGGCCTCTGCCGCCGCAGGCTCGCCCCGCCTCCTCCGTACCGCTCCCTCCCCCCGGCCTGAGTGAGCCAGAGCCCCCGAAGCAGCTGCTCCTTTAACCCCGTCCTGTCTGAGCGAAGAACAGACACCCTCAGGCGACCTACACGCAGAGGTGGGTCCAAATCCAAAGCTGAACCCCGGGAGCTGTGCGAACAAAGAAGAGAAAGGGAAATTTCTCCCAGCAGCCTCAGAAGCAGCGGATTAAAGCTCCACAAACAACTTGATGTACCTGCATCTGTTGAATGCCTGAATAGACAACGAATCATCCCAAATTGAGGAGGTGGACTTTGGGAGCAGGCTATATTAATTTTTCCCCTTTTCCTCTTTTTGTGAGTGTACATGTGTATGCTTCTGGGTGAGATTTTGTCTGTATAGCTTTGCTTTCACCATTTCTCCTAGGGTTCGGTACGCCCTTTTTTTTTTTTTTTTTCTTAAAAAATTTTTTTTTCTTAATAAAATTTTTGTTAATAATTTTTTCCTTATTTTTTTATTTTAAAAAATTAAAAAATTTTTTTCCTTAATAATTTTTTTCTTATTTTAAAAAATTAAAAAATTTTTTCCTTAATAAATTTTTTCTTAATAATTTTTTTCTTATTTTTTATTTTAAAAATTTTTTTAAAAATTTTTTTCTTAAATTTTTATTAATAATTGTTTTCTTATTTTTATTTTAAAAAATTAAAAAATTTATTTAAAAAATTAAAAAAAAATTTTTTTCTTATTTTTTATTATAATAGCTTTATTTTATTTTATCTTACTTTATTTTATTTTATTTCATTTTATCCTTTTTCTTTCTTTCTTTCTATTTTTTCTCCCTTTTATTCTGAGCCATGTGGATGAAAGACGCTTGGTGCTCCAGCCAGGCATCAGGGCAGTGCCTCTGAGGTGGGAGAGCCAACTTCAGGACACTGGTCCACAAAAGACCTCCCAGATCCACATAATACCAAATGGCAAAAATCTCTCAGAGATCTCCATCTCAACATCAAGACCCAGCTTCACTCAACGACCAGCAAGCTACAGTGCTGGACACCCTATGCCAAACAACTAGCAAGACAGGAACACAGCCCCATCCATTAGCAGAGAGGCTGCCTAAAATCATAATAAGGCCACAGACACCCCCAAAACACACCACCAGACGTGGACGTGCCCACCAGAAAGACAAGATCCAGCCTCATCCACCAGAACACAGGCACTAGTCCCCTCCACCAGGAAGCCTACACAACCCACTGAACCAACCTTAGCCACTGGGGACAGATACCAAAAACAACAGGAACTACGAACCTGCAGCCTGTGAAAAGGAGACCCCAAACACAGTAAGATAAGCAAAATGAGAAAACAGAAAAACACACAGCAGATGAAGGAGCAGGGTCAAAACACACCAGACCTAACAAATGAAGAGGAAATAGGCAGTCTACCTGAGAAAGAATTCAGAATAATGATAGTAAAGATGATCCAAAATCTTGGAAATAGAATAGACAAAATGAAAGACACATTTAACAAGGAAGTAGAAGAACTAAAGAGGAACCAAGCAACGATGAAAAACACAATAAATGTAATTAAAAATACTCTAGATGGGATCAATAGCAGAATAACTGAGGCAGAAGAACGGATAAGAGACCTGGAAGATAAAAGAGTGGAAATAACTACTGCAGAGCAGAATAAAGAAAAAAGAATGAAAAGAACTGAGGACAGTCTCAGAGACCACTGGGACAACATTAAATGCACCAACATTCAAATTATAGGGGTCCCAGAAGAAGAAGAGAAAAAGAAAGGCACTGAGAAAATATTTGAAGATATTATAGTTGAAAACTTCCCTAATATGGGAAAGGAAATAGTTAATCAAGTCCTGGAAGCACAGAGAGTCCCATACAGGATAAATCCAAGGAGAAACATGCCAAGACACATATTAATCAAACTATCAAAAATTAAATATGAAGAAAACATATTAAGAGCAACAAGGGAAAAACAACAAATAACACACAAGGGAATCCCCATAAGGTTAACAGCTGACCTTTCAGCAGAAACTCTGCAAGCCAGAAGGGAGTGGCAGGATATACTTAAAGTAATGAAGGAGAAAAACCTACAACCAAGGTTACTCTACCCAGCAAGGATCTCATTCAGATTTGATGGAGAAATTAAAACCTTTACAGACAAGCAAAAGCTGAGAGAGTTCTGCATCACCAAACCAGCTTTACAACAAATGCTAAAGGAACTTCTCTAGGCAAGAAACACAAGAGAGGGAAAACACCTACAATAACAAACCCAAAACATTTAAGGAAATGGGAATAGGAACATACATATCAATAATTACCTTAAATGTAAATGGATTAAATGCTCCCACCAAAAGACACAGACTGGCTGAATGGATACAAAAAGAAGACCCATATATATGCTGTCTACAAGAGACCCACTTCAGACCTAGGGACACATACAGACTGAACGTGAGGGGATGGAAAAAGATATTCCATGCAAATGGAAATCAAAATCAAAAGAAAGCTGGAGTAGCAATTCTCATATCAGACAAAATAGACTTTAAAACAAAGACTATTACAAGAGACAAAGAAGGACACTATATAATGATCAAGGGATCGATCCAAGAAGAAGGTATAACAATTGTAAATATTTATGCACCCAACATAGGAGCACCTCAATACATAAGGCAAATACTAACAGCCATAAAAGGGGAAATTGACAGCAACAGAATCACAGTAGGGGACTTTAACACCCCACTTTCACCAATGGACAGATCATCCAAAATGAACATAAATAAGGAAACACAAGCTTTAAATGATACATTAAACAGGATGGACTTAATTGATACTTATATGACATTCTACCCAAAAACAACAGAATACACTTTCTTCTCAAGTGCTCATGGAACATTCTCCAGGACAGATCACACCTTGGGTCACAAATCAAGCCTCAGTAAATTTAAGAAAATTGAAATCATATCAAGCATCTTTTCTGACCACAACACCATGAGACTAGATATCAATTACAGGAAAAGATCTGTAAAAAATACAAACACATGGAGGCTACACAATACACTACTTAATAACGAAGTGATCACTGAAGAAATCAAAGGGGAAATCAAAAAATACCTAGAAACAAATGACAATGGAGACACGACGACCCAAAACCTATGAGATGCAGCAAAAGCAGTTCTAAGAGGGAAGTTTATAGCAATGCAAGCCTACCTCAAGATACAGGAAACATCTTGAATAAACAACCTAACCTTGCACCTAAAGCAATTAGAGAAAGAAGAACAAAAAAACCCCAAAGCTAGCAGAAGGAAAGAAATCATAAATATCAGATCAGAAATAAATGAAAAAGAAATGAAGGAAACGTTAGCAAAGATCAATACAACTAAAAGCTGGTTCTTTGAGAAGATAAACAAAATTGATAAACCATTAGGCAGACTTACCAAGAGAAAAAGGGAGAAGACTCAAATCTATAGAATTAGAAATGAAAAAGGAGAAGTAACAACTGACACTGCAGAAATACAAAGGATCATGAGAGATTACTACAAGCAACTATATGCCAATAAAATGGACAACCTGGAAGAAATGGACAAATTCTTAGAAATGCACAACCTGCTGAGACTGAACCAGGAAGAAATAGAAAATATGAACAGACCAATCACAAGCACTGAAATTGAAACTGTCATTAAAAATCTTCCAACAAACAAAAGTCCAGGACCAGATGGCTTCACAGCCAAATTCTATCAAACATTTAGAGAAGAGCTAACACCTATCCTTCTCAAACTCTTGCAAAATACTGCAGAGGGAGGAACACTCCCCAACTCATTCTACGAGGCCAACATCACCCTGATACCAAAACTAAACAAAGATGTCACAAAGAAAGAAAACTACAGGCCAATATCACTGATGAACATGGATGCAAAAATCCTCAACAAAATACTAGCAAACAGAATCCAACAGCACATTAAAAGGATCATACACCATGATCAAGTGGGGTTTATTCCAGGAATGCAAGGATTCTTCAATATATGCAAATCAATCAACGTGATACACCATATTAACAAACTGAAGGAGAAAACCATATGATCATCTCAATAGATGCAGAGAAAGCTTTTGACAAAATTCAACACCCATTTATGATAAAAGCCCTGCAGAAAGTAGGCATAGAGGGAACTTTCCTCAACATAATCAAGGCCATATATGACAAACCCACAGCCAACATCATCCTCAATGGTGAAAAACTGAAACCATTTCCACTAAGATCAGGAACAAGACAAGGTTGCCCACTCTCACCACTGTTATTCAACATAGTTTTGGAAGTGTTAGCCACAGCAATCAGAGAAGAAAAAGAAATAAAAGGAATACAAATCGGAAAAGAAGAAGTAAAGGTGTCACTGTTTGCAGATGACATGATACTATACATAGAGAATCCTAAAGATGCTACCAGAAAACTACTAGAGCTAATCAATGAATTTGGTAAAGTAGCAGGATACAAAATTAATGCACAGAAATCTCTTGCATTTCTATACACTAATGACGAAAAATCTGAAAGTGAAATTAAGAAAACACTCCCGTTTACCATTGCAACAAAAAGAATAAAATATCTAGGAATAAACCTACCTAAGGAGACAAAAGACCTGTATGCAGAAAATTATAAGACACTGATGAAAGAAATTAAAGATGATACAAATAGATGGAGAGATATACCATGTTCTTGGATTGGAAGAATCAACATTGTGAAAATGACTCTACTACCCAAAGCAATCTACAGATTCAATGCAATCCCTATCAAACTACCACTGGCATTTTTCACAGAACTAGAACAAAAAACTTCACAATTTGTATGGAAACACAAAAGACCCCGAATAGCCAAAGCAATCTTGAGAACGAAAAATGGAGCTGGAGGAATCAGGCTCCCTGACTTCAGACTATATTACAAAGCTACAGTAATCAAGACAGTTTGGTGCTGGCACAAAAACAGAAACATAGATCAATGGAACAGGATAGAAAGCCCAGAGATAAACCCACGCACATATGGTCACCTTATCGTTGATAAAGGAGGCAAGTATATACAGTGGAAAAAAGACAGCCTCTTCAATAAGTGGTGCTGGGAAAACTGGACAGCTACATGTAAAAGTATGAAATTAGAACACTCCCTAACACCATACACAAAAATAAACTCAAAATGGATTAAAGACCTAAATGTAAGGCCAGACACTATCAAACTCTTAGAGGAAAACATAGGCAGAACAGTCTATGACATAAATCACAGCAAGATTCTTTTTGACCCACCTCCTACAGAAATGGAAATAAAAACAAAAATAAACAAATGGGACCTAATGAAACTTAAAAGCTTTTTCACAGCAAAGGAAACCATAAACAAGACCAAAAGACAACCCTCAGAATGTGAGAAAAGATTTGCAAATGAAGCAACTGACAAAGGATTAATCTCCAAGATTTACAAGCAGCTCATGCAGCTCAATAACAAAAAAACAAACAACCCAATCCAAAAATGGGCAGAAGACCTAAATAGACGTTTCTCCCAAGAAGATATACAGATTGCCAACAAACACATGAAAGAATGCTCAACGTCATTAATCATTAGAGAAATGCAAATCAAAACTACAAGGAGATATCATCTCACACCGGTCAGAATGGCCATCATCAAAAAATCTAGAAACAATAAATGCTGGAGAGGGTGTGGAGAAAAGGGAACCCTCTTGCACTGTTGGTGGGAATGTAAATTGATACAGCCACTATAGAGAACAGTATGGAAGTTCCTTAAAAAACTAAAAATAGAATTACCATATGACCCAGCAATCCCACTACTGGGCATATACCCTGAGAAAACCATAATTCAAAAAGAGTCATGTACCACAATGTTCATCGCAGCTCTATTTACAATAGCCAGGACATGGAAGCAACCTAAGTGTCCATCGACAGATAAATGGATAAAGAAGATGTGGCACATATATACAATGGAATATTACTCAGCCATAAAAAGAAACGAAATGGATGTATTTGTAGTGAGGTGGATGGAGTTAGAGTCTGTCATACAGAGTGATGTAAGTCAGAAAGAGAAAAACAAATACAGTATGCTAACACATATATATGGAATCTAAGGAAAAAAAAAAAAAAAGGTCATGAAGAACCTAGTGGCAAGATGGGAATAAAGACACAGACTACTAGAGAATGGACTTGAGGATATGGGCAGGGGGAATGGTAAGATGTGACAGGGTGAGAGAGTGGCATGGACATATATACACTACCAAATGTAAAACAGATAGCTAGTGGGAAGCATTCGCATAGCACAGGGAGATCTGCTCGGTGCTTTGTGACCACCTAGAGGGGCCGGATAGGGAGGGTGGGAGGGAGGGAGACGCAAGACGGAAGAGATATGGGAACATATGTATATGTATAACTGATTCACTTTGTTATAAAGCAGAAACTAACACACCATTGTAAAGCAATTATACTCCAATAAAGATGTTAAAAAATAAAATAAAATAAAATAATAATAGCACAAAATGCAAGAGAGGAAATACAGCTATAAAGGAGTAAGTGTTCTATATCTCACAGAATTAAGCGTAAATCTGAAGTAGATTATAATAAATTGAGATAAATATGGTTAAATTCTAGAGAAACCACTAAGAAAATACCTCAAAAAATATAATAAAAAACTCATTCAAGGAATTAAAATGTTACATCAGAAATTATTTGCTTAATGCAAAAATATGAAGTAAGGGAGGAACAGAGGAATAAAAAACCCATGAGAGTTATATAAAATCAAAAGTAAAGGGCAGATATAGATCCAACTATATCAAAAACTATATAGAAAACATTAAATGTGAATGGATTTGAAACTCAAATCAAAAGACAGAGTTTGTCAGACTGGATAAAACAAGATCCAACTATATGCTGTCTACAAAAGCCATTTATATTTAAAAATACAAATTATTTGAGAATAAAAGGATGGAAATTATGTATGTATCATGCAAACAACAACCATAAGAAAGCTGGAGTGGCTATAGTAATATTAGACAGCATAGATTTTAAGACAAAAAAAAATGTTACTAGAAACAAAGAAGGACATTTTATTTTAATAAAAGGGTCAAACTATCAAGAAAATACAATATAAAAAGTATATATGTGCCTTAAAATAGAGTTCCCAAAAATACAAAGTAAAATCTGACAGGATAAAGGAAGAAATAGACAATAATACTTGGAGACTTCACATTCTATAATGCACAGAACAACCAGCAGGAGTTCAATAAGGAAATAGAAGACTGAATGATAAACTAGACCTAATACATGTATAGGATAATTCACCAAACAACAACAGAACACACATTCTTCTTAAGAATATTTTCTAGAATTGACCATATACTAGAGCATTAAACAAGCCTCAATAAATTTAAATGATTAAAACCAAAGTATGTTCTCCAACTACAGTGGAATGAAACTAGAAATCAGTAACAGAAAAAAATTCGGAAAATTCACAAATGTGTGGAAATTGAACAATACCCTCCTAAATAAACAATGGTTTAAAGACGAAATCACAAGAAAAATAGAAAATAGCTTGACATAAATGAAAATTAAAATGAAGATGTAATATACCAAAACTTATGAGATGCTGTTAATGCAGTGCTTAAGTGGAAATTTATAACCGTAAACACCTATATTATCAAAGAAGAAAGATTACAAATAAATAACCTAAACTTCCACTTCAAGAACTTAGAAAAAGAAGCGCAAACTAAATATACCTGATTGCTACTTGTGTGTCTTCTTTGGAGAAATGTCTATTCAAGTTTTTTGCTCACTTTTCAGTCAGGTTTTAGAGTTGTTGCTATTGAGTTGAAGGAGTTCCTTATATATTTTGGATATTAATCCCTAATTAGATATATAGTTTGCAAATTTTTTTTCCCATTCTAGAGGTTGCCTTTTCACTGTTAATTATATTCTTTGCTATGCAGAAGTTTTTTAGTTTGACATAGTCCCACTTTTCTGTTTTTCCTTCTTTGTCTGTGCTTTTGACATCATATTCAAGAAATCATTACCAAGACCATTTTCATGAAGCATTTCCCCTATGTTTTCCTCAAAGAGTTTTATATGTACATGTCTTACAGTTAAGTATTTAATCCATTTGGGGTTGATTTTTGTGTATGGTGTAAAGTAAGGATCTGAATTCATCCTTTTGCATGTGTATATTCAGTTTTCCCCAACACCATTTGTTGAAGAGACTATCCTTTCCCCATTGTTTATTCTTGGCACCATTGTTGAAGATCAGTTGACCATATAATTCAGGAGTTTATTTAGAGGCTTTCTATTCTGTCACACTGGTGTATGTGTCTGTCTTTATGTCAGTACCTAGCTGTTTTAGTTACTGTAGCTTTGTAATATATTTTGAAATCAGGAAGCGTGATGCCTCCACTTTGTTCTTTCTCAAGATTGGTCTGGCTATTTGAGGTCCTTTGTGGTTTCATATACATTTTAGGATTGCTTTTCTATTTCTGTCTTAAAACATGCCACTGGGATTTTGATAGGAATTGCATTAATTACTCAATATCACCAATCATCAGGGAAATGAAAATCAAAACCACAATGAGATATCATCTCATACCTTAGGATAGCTATTATTAAAAAACAATAATAAATAACAAGTGTTGGTGAAGATGTGAAGAAAACAAAAGCCTCATATACTCTTGATGGGAATGTAGAATGATGAAGCCATTAAGGAAAACAATATGGAGTCTCCTCAAAAAATTAAAAACAGAAATGCCATGTGATTCAGCAATCCCATTTTAGGATATTTATCCAAAAGAATTGAAATTAATATCTCAAAGAGCTATTTGCATTCCCATGTGAATTGCAGCATTATCCACAATAGCCAAGATAATGGAAAACAACTAAGTGTCCATCAGTGGAGGAATGGACAAAGAAAAGGTGTATATATACACAATGGAATATTATTCAGCCTTAAGAAAAGCTGGAAATCATGCCACATGCAACAATATAGATGAACCTTGAAGACATTATGCCAAGTGAAATAAGCCAGTCACTGAAGGAAACATATTGCATGATTCCACTTACATGAGGTATACAAAAAAGTCAAACACATAGAAGCAAAGTGTAGAATTGTGGTTTCCAGGGACTGGGGTAAGGAGGAAATGGTGAGCTGTTATTCAATAGGTATAAAGTTTCAGTTATACAAGATTATTAAGCTCTGGAGATCTACAACATACCATTCGGCCTGTAGTTAACAATACTGTCTTGTACCATCAAAAATATCTTAAGAGAGTAGAGCTCATGTTAAGTGTCCTTACCACAATAAAAAATATATATAAGAAGTGATAAATGAGTTCAAAACTGAAGCATATAAGATCAATATTAAAAATCAATAATATTTCTATACATTAGCAGCGAACAGTCCAAAAACGGAATTAAGAAAACAATTATATTTACAACATAATATAACTAATAAAATACTTAGAAATAAATTTAACAAAAATAGTACAAACTTCTTCTGTGAAAACTGCAAAAATTTATTGAAAGAAATTAAAGAATATCTAAATAAATGGGAAGACATCCCATATTCATGAGTTGAAACTCTTAATATTATTGAGCCATTATACCTCAGATTGATTTACAGATTCAATGTAATTCCTGTCAAAATTGCAGCTGACTTCTTTGCTCAAATGGCCAAGCTGATCCTAAATTCATATGAAAATTTAAGGGACCCAGAATAAACAAAACAATCTTGAAAAAGATGAACAAAGATGGAGGATTCACACTTCCTGAGTTCAGAACTTACCACAAAGTCACAGACTTTGTCTATAAATCAAGCCTGTATGGTACTGGCATAAGGATAAATACAGAGGTCAATGGAATAGAATTGGAAATACAGAAATAAACCCTCACAGTTTTAGTCAATTGATTTTAACAAGGGAGCCAAGACAATTCGATAAGGAAAGAAAATTCATTTCAACAAATGGTGTTGGTGAAACAGGACATTCATATGCAAAAAAATAAATCTGAATCCCTTCTTCATACCATACTCAACTCAAAGTTGTATCATAGACTTAAATGTAAGAGTTTAAACAATAAAACCCTTAGAAAATATAGGAGAAATTTTCCATGACCTCAGGATTAGGGAAAGCATTCTTAAATATGATACCAAAAGACAAACTACATAAATTTGACTTCATTAAATTTAAAAAAAATTGTGTTTCAATAGATACCATCAAGAAAATGAAAATAGACCAGACAACATAGGAGAAAATATTTGCAAATCAGACGTCTAATAAGGGACTTGTGTTCAGAGTATACATAAGTATCCAAACCCTTACAATTCAATAATAATAAGACAATCCAATTAAGAAATGGGTAAAGGATCTGAATATATATTTCTCTAAATACATACAAATTGCCAATAAGCATATTAAGAGATCATTAACCATTAGAGAAATGCGAATTAAAGCCAAGATGAGATACCACTTTATACCTACTAGTGTGGCTCTAACCAAAGAAATATATAATAATGAGTGTTGGTGAGGATGTGGAGAAATTGGAACACTGATACACTGCTGGTGAGAATACAAAATGATGCAATATTTTGGAAAACAACCTGGCAGTTTCTCAAATAAGTAAATATAGGGTCATGACTCTTTAATTTCACTCTATATAGTCAAGAAAAATGAAAATATATGTTCACACAAAAATTGGTACACAAATATTCATAGCAGCTTTATTCCATGTGGAATAAAATGGAAATAATCCAAATGCCCATCAAATGATGAATGGATAAATTGAATGTACTTAAAAATAGAATATAATTCAGGAATAAAATATAATGAAATAGTGATACACACTACAACATGAATGAACCTAGAAAACATTATGTTAAGTGAAAGAAGATAGTCACAAAAGACAACATATTAAATGATTCCATTTAGATGGAAAATCCAGAATAGGCAAATCTATAGAGACATAAAGTAGATTAGTAATTGCTGGAAGCTGGGGAGAAATGAAGAATGACTGACAGTGTGTATGGCATTTCTTCAAGGGATGATGAGAATCGTCTAAAATCGATTTTGGTGATGACTGCACAAATCTGTGAATATAGTAAAAACTAATAATTGTAGACTTTAAGTGAGAAAATTGTATGGCATGTGAATTATATTTCATTATATATAATGAAATATGTAACAGTTCCATATTTTAAGTAATTAGATCCAAACTACTTAATAAGTATTTATATCCTAATAATCTTAGTAGCTAATTGGAAAAAAATACACACAATTTAAAGAAGGTATTTTTTTAAATTTCATTCTTAAATAACCACAATTATCTACTAATGGAATTTGTGTTCCTTTTGGGCCACACTTCTCAAACATTGAAATCATACTGGACATCACCACTCTCATTTCCCATTGTACATTGTTATTCATATGGTAGTTGCTTTTAACAAGCAAACTTAAAATACAGCTTTGTAAATATATGATAGCATCAAAAGCGATGCAGTACAATCTAATGCTAAAACAATGAACTTCTTTGAGCTAGTAGTTTGCAGAGTATTCAACAGATGTCCGACAGATGTCAAGCACCTTTGTGCTTTCCTTGAAAAATTAAAATATCCAGTGATGCTCCTCTGTGACCCTTCTATGCGTTTTACTTTGGCACCTCACTGCTTACAAGCACTAGCCCTAGTAGATACACTTGGTAAGTGGCAGAACATGGATCCACATGACTAATTTTGTAATTACTAACTCTCCACTTATTTCAGGAAGCCAAAGTGCTGAGTGTCTTAATCAAAATGCTTTAATCTCTGAAATGGGTTGTAATATCAAAATTCAGATTATTATAATGTTTATCATATTCAAATTAAAGTCAAAAGGTGAAATCAGCTTGGGTTAGCAAAATAAAGAAACTGTTAAATTTAGAAGGAGAATCATTTCAGAAAGAACTTGAGTTTTGACAAAGAATTGAGTAAGTTATTAGCATTGATTTCTGAGGACCATTTAGTTAGACAATTACTTGGTCTCACCTAAGCACAGGTCTATAGGTAAAAAGCACAGTTGTGTTTCCTATATTTCACAGAAGGTTTTGAACATTTACATAATTTTGGATTTCAAAGCAAGTCTCTCAAATTTAAACCACACTCTAGTAACACAAAAATTAAAGCCCCAAATTCATTTCAGAAACAATGCAAGAGAAAAATGGTGACAGGTGTGCATGTTACTCTGTCATTGTGGTTTCTAGCATAGCATTAAGAATCAACCATTTTTATTGAGTCTCTAGAGCCTATTGGTTAAGAATATTAAATTGGCTTTAGGCTACAAGGGAATCAAATCCCAAATGGTCCATTCATTTACTAGTTGTCTCTTAAAGTCCCTGAGCTTGAGTCTTTATAATCTATGCAATGAGAATATTCTCACAAAATTGTTATAGCATCAAATAAGAAAAGCCTGAAATATTTAGTATAGTTCCTAGCATAAACTAAGAACTCATAAATGGTGGTAGTAATAATAGTTGTTATTTCTAAGAGAATTATTAATCCCTTTACATGGCCCTTAATATCCAAACCCTAAATTCAGAGTATCTATTCTTAAAAGAAAATGAAAGGAAAGTCACACAAGTAACGTCAGTTTCAATCACCCACATTAATGAAAAAGGGCAGTGATGAAAACATAATTCCCAAAGCCCTTCTACTTATGGTTGTCATGCCATACACACACACACACACACACACACACACACACACACATACATTGCCCTTTTAGAGAATCAATTATGACTTAGGTTTGTTATTTTAAACAATTATTTTAAGTAAAATTGAGTCTTTACATGAAAAATTCTACTTTAAAAATCAATTTCATATCCAAAATGGTAGGAGTGGAGTGCTCCTACTCTCCCTTTAGTAACAAATTAGGGAACACACAAAATTAAATAAAAGGCTCACAGGCATCATTCATGTCTTTGTCACTTGTGTTTCATAAAAATGTCATTTCCGTTAAAATGGCATTACATAAAAAAAGGGATTTTAGCTGGGGGTAGTTTTCAGCAGATTAGCCGTCCTAATTACATTTTACTTGGGCTAATGTTAAAATTAGTTTCTGTTCCCTAAGCACATATCAGCTGATAGTGAGAGAAGCACACTTGCAACTTTCTAGGCAATGGAAGAAACCACCTACAATTAAAGATGTGCTTAATTTAACCCACAGCAATTAGTGAATACAGACAGGTAAATGTGACTTAATGGTACTCATAACCCTTTTAAATTTTTAATGGAATTCTACACAGAAAAATACTGTAAATTAAGTATGTAAAAGGAAAATATCACAAATGATTTAAAATCATACACTGGAAAATATCTTACAGTATAAAATCATCTTTAATTATAAATGAGAAAATGTTGCTTATGGTATTTTATAGACAATCAAGACAAGTGATGAATTGATCTGTTTAAATAATTTAATGAAATCACATCTTGATATTTACCAGTCATTTTTGGAGGTACAGTGCCTTAAAGTACTGTCATGACTTTTAATAGCATATATTAAATATTTACAAGGATGACAAAGCAACCATGTTTTGATTCAGTTATCTAAACGAATTTTTTGAAGGTGAAGGTTAGACTGAAGATCTTTTTTTATAAGATCAAGGATCCATACTAATATTTTATGCATGAAAAAGTACAGTAGTAGTTGATGACCAAGAAATATTGATTAGTTGACATGAGTGGCATCAATAATGAATATCTTTCTTCCTGCTCTGACTTTAGAACATCCTTTCCTAACATTTGAGTTTTCCTAAACTGGATTTTTCTGACTTCAAAATAATAAAAGTAAAATTCAGTTCAACACAACACCGATTTACTGAACACCTATTATGTGCAAAGCACTGGATGACGCAGAGCCTTGTGGAGGGAACTGAGGCAAGACAGCGAAGCTGTCCATTCACCATGCCCCCCGCCTCCAAGGGGTTTACAATGAATTAGGGCAGTGCTTGTCAAATCGTCATATGCATGGGAATCACCCAGGATCTTGGTCTAAGGCATAGCCCTGGAATTCTGCATTTCTAACAAGTTCCCTGGTGATGTCCATACTGCTGATTAACAGACTACACTGGAGAAGCAAGGGATTTCGAGGCAGAATGAGATAGTAATTAATAAAAAATAGTGGGAGAAACTCCATGATGGACAGAAGAGGAAGAGATTGCTCCAAATAGAAAAGAAAGCAGGAGTGGGGAATTTAAAGACTAGTTCATGGGATAATTGGTATTCATATGGATCTTGATGGCTGAGGACTATTTTAATGAACAGAGATAATAGAAAAAGGGCAATCCAGGCATAGGGAAAAAAACTAACAAAAATGTCAAGGCAGAGTGGGCAGAAAATGCAGCATGTTTAGAAGGAATACTAAATAATATGGGCACGCAGAATGTGTAGTGCATGAGGGGAAATAAAACAATTGCATAATTATCAAAAAATAAATAATATGCTTTGTGTTTTCATTATTTCTGTTAATAATTATACCAAGTCTATTATTGCCCTGCCACTTATAAAGTGCTTTCATATGTCATCTTCAGCATGTTCTTGTAACAACTCTGTGACATAGATTTCTGTTGTTGATGCTGTAACCCATTTATAGATGACAATTCTGAAAACATGTTAATTGTCTTCAAACAAGTTTAAGTAGTTAGTGCTGGATTCAAACTCCAAAATTAATTTTTTTCCCCACAAAGAACTGTCTCCAGGAATTATTTATAGAATGAGAAGAAAACAACATACTTTAACTAAGAATAACAATCCGGAAGCAAAGTACTCTTTTTTTCTAAGATCTACTTTATCACAGTGGCCAGGTGACAAGAAAACCCTTGTCTTTTTTTCTGCTTAATAGGAATTTACCTAATTTCTCACTGTTAAACATGATATACTTGTTGGTTTGAGTCAGATTCCTTACAAGGATAAGAAAATAAAGTTCCATTCATAGTTTTCAAAGAATTTTGATCAGGAGTATGTAGTGAATTTTAAAAGAACCACACATTTAATCAACATATGACTGCCCAGATACCATCTACAAATTATAGAACACAATAGTGAGAGATAGCCTCTCTTCAATGAGCTGCCACATTAGTCTTAGAAAAGTATAAAAAACAGAAACATGGCTTAATTTGATTATTTTACTTAAATAATACAGAAAAAAACTCAGTAATCTAGGTGAGGATCTTAGAAACAACTGAAAAATCTGAATATTTTAAAGAAATTCAATTGTGTTCATTATGACTGCATGCAGTTACTCAAAGAAGCTTACAAACTTAAATTCAATTTTATAATAAGGTTAACAGACACCTGAAGAAATAATTTCAATGAATAGATGAGCTTAACTTATTAATGGCAGTTATATGTTTGTAAACTGTTATTTTGCAAGGGCCTATGGCTACTCATTATTTTGAGAATTTTGAATAATCATTAGTTGTGTTTAAACAGTTAATCTGTAATTTCAGTTGATCAGGTTAAAGGTAATATTTACTAGTTACCACACTTGACTCTCCACAAATTCTAAAAGCATAAAGAATGTGGGTTCTATAACTTCATAAGTAATACCATTTTTGATTTCAAGGTCCTATTATTAGAGAGAAACATGAGAATCTAATATATACAAAGAATTTTGTGTGTAAGGAGGGTGTGTGATTTTAACATGCAAAATTATTGGCTGAAATGGGAAACCTCTTTTAATAAGTACCTGTATATGAGAGAAAAAGAAAAAAAATTGAAACCTATATGTTCCCTAAATGTAATGCATTGAAACCAAATAAAAATTAAATTAAAAATTGAAATGAGGGCTTCTCTGGTGGCACAGTGGTTGAGAATCTGACTGCCAATGCAGGGGACACGGGTTCAAGCCCTGGTCTGGGAAGATCCCACATGCCTCGGAGCAACTAGGCCCGTGAGCCACAATTACTGAGCCTGTGCGTCTGGAGCCTGTGCTCCACAACGAGAGGCCGCGACAGTGAGAGGCCTGTGCACTGCGATGAAGAGTGGCCCCCAATTGCCGCAACTAGAGAAAGCCCTCGCACAGAAACGAAGACCCAACACAGCCATAAATAAATAAATAAATAAATAAATCCCATTTAAAAAAAAAAAAAATTGAAATGAATATAAATGTTTCTTTAAAAACTCTCCCTAATACAATCTTAAAAACCAAAGCTACTTTAAACAACCCAAGCTTTGAACACTCTATAGCTCTGAAAAAAACGAATTCTCATTTTCACTTTAAATTGCATGCACAGTATGATGAAGTGTTAAAGGAAGATTAAAAATTGTCAAGTTGAACTAACATTTTCTTTTGTAGAAGTTTCTTACATTCTTCTCATTCTTTTCTTTTTTTATTACCAGGCCAAAGTTCAGGAAATAGTAAATGGCTGAAAAATGTTAAAAAGAAATATATTTAATTATGCACAAACACACACACACACACACACAATCTATATCTACCTATACCAATCTATAAATATGTATAAATTATAATTGTATTAGGGAACTAAGGTTTATATAATATTTGGTACTTCTTTTTATTTTTTATTAGTTTTTTTTCCTTCTTAACTTATCCTGACACCCTTATTATATACAGTTTTGAAATAAAGTATACGAAAACTAGAGAAAATAATGTGGTTATAATAGGTTCAATTTTTATATTTCTTACCTCTGGTTAAATGTCATTTATCTTGAATTTTGTATTTAAGTGGATATTTTGGGCTTCTTTTTGAGTCTAACATCAAGTAGGCATGCCAGAATAAGTAGAATATATAAAATAATTGAAATTTAATATATTTTAAAATATTTGTTTTCACAATGATAAAATACAGAATGTAAAATAGAAAACGAGCAGTAGACAGTTATCCCTTTCTAGTCTGGCTCATGGGTCTCTAGAGGGAGTCAATCTGCAGCAGTAAGTGATGAGTTCTTCTGTCTAGCATCAGTATTTTTTTTTTTTTAATTTATTTATTTTTGGCTGTGTTGGGTCTTCATTCCTGTGCGAGGGCTTTCTCTAGTTGTGGCAAGTGGGGGCGCCACTCTTCGTCGCGGTGCGCGGGCCTCTCACTATCATGGCCTCTCTCGTTGCGGAGCACAGGCTCCAGACGCGCAGGCTCAGTAATTGTGGCTCACGGGCCCAGCTGCTCCACGGCATGTGGGATCTTCCCAGACCAGGGCTCGAACCCGTGTCCCTTGCACTAGCAGGCAGACTCTCAACCACTGCGCCACCAGGGAAGGCCCTAGCATCAGTATTTTGATGATGGCTTTGGACTTGCCAGATATTACTTGCCAGAGAGAGGTCATGGCCAAAGCAGTAAAAGCCCCACAGGCAGCTGCTAAAGCAGTAAAAACCCCAAATCGGAAGCAAGAAAATGAAAGCGACAGAAACATCTCCAGTGGCTCCACAGTTGGTCAAGAAGGAAAAGAAAAAGGACAAGAAGGCCAAAGCTCCTCTGGAGAATGTGGGCAAGCCTGGAGATAGGGACCGTGATACCACCAAAAAGAAGAAGAAATGTGGAAGTAGTGTCTGAGTAGTGGAGACCACTTTAAGCACTGTGTCCAGCTGGGAGGAGAAATTAAAGCGTTATTGAGAAAAAAAAAATAGAAAATGATTTCTCATGTCAGCACACTATAAAAGAAAAAAATAACATGATTAAGACATGTAAATATCATGAGCCTACTCGTTAAATCTGCTCTCATATCACTAAAGGTACTCATCCTATTAACTATGCTTTCCCCTTATTGTAAGGTTCAACTCAGCGAATAAATCCTTTGCACCATGCACAGCATTTTGTTGTACTGAGATTATTGATGGTGCTTCTAATTATGACCCTGAAAAAAATCAATAAGCTGATGCTGAGAGATTTAAATGGTATGCACGTTCACACAGGAGTATACCCAATTATCAAGATAATAATTGTCTTCAATTTTAGAACTGAAACATCCTACATATAGACTACATCTAATAATAAGGAGAAGAACAGCAGTGAGGAGCTATTTTCAGAAGGAACTGAAGAACTATTCCATGATAGAAAGCATTCTGAAGCCCCAAAGCCTGATAAGTCCTGCTGCTAATATGCGTGGTATTACTGTGTTCAGTAATAGGAGAGCTTATTCAACTTCAGCTTGGTAAGATGTTCAGTATTTCTTTATTAGCTATGAAAATTAATTACAGGCAATATTTAAAATTTAAATTAGTCATTAGTTTAAAATGAAGGAAATGAATATTCTACTATGATATACAAATTATAATCATATAGTCGATAACATGGAGAAATAGTTAAATTTTAATATAAAAAGTAATGTTTAGGTTCGTCTTGGACTGGCTAGCTACAATTCTTGTTAAGTTTCTAAGGGAGAAAAAGGAATGAATTAGAGGACATCTAAATTTATACCATATAAAATAATTTTGCTCTTCTTAATCATCAACATAATTGTAAAAGTTTGTCTTAAATTTGTATATGTAGCAGGGTGTGTGTGTGTATGTGTTACACATGGAAACCTCAGATAATGATTAACTGACTATGGGTAGCTACTGATATTGAAAAGGAATCTAACAGTCATTGAGTTCTATGTCCCAAGTACTGGTTCTCCTTGAGTCACAGTTTTAATTTTCTGTAAGACTGTCTGGCCCCGCTTACCTCTCTCGTCTCTCCTTGCTTCCCCTCTGTCTCTCAGAGCCCATTCATTCAGCATGCCCTCAATCCCTCAGTGCCTTCTACTTACTCTGTACCCTTTACCTGAAATACGTTTTCCTCCTCCCCTCACTTAAATAAGTCCAACCCATCCTTTAAGGAAACTGTCCCTCCCCCCTATTTTTTGGTGTGATTTTATCTGATTAATATTAGTATCCCCATTAGAATGTAAGATATACGAGGCCACCCTTGAATATGTGAGTTCTATGTCTGTTTTTCCTCACTAGTACACACAGCATCTAGTCTTGTCATTTTAAAAACATTTCAACAGTGAATGAAAAATTTATTTGCACAGTTTGTCACATTCTTTTTTTAAAATCTCATGACCAAAATTCAGGTAATATCATCATACTATTTTCTAAGTAGCATGTTATTGTATGCATTTTAAGTCTTTAGGGTAGCAATTTTGAACATGGTACAAAATATCCAAAAGCAGACATTACCAGTTGAGCTTAGACTTCCAAATGTAGAATAAAATAAGGAAAATAAAATAAGCTATAATAATGATACATTTCTTCATAAAATGGTGGTCAAGTATATTGTAAAACTGTAATATTTGGGTGAAATCAGGAGTCCTTTCTCGAATATCTGTTTTCAGACAACTGTCAAAACACACAAAGAAACAAAACAATAAAAATAAAAAACAAATACGCTTAAAGTAGTGTCCTTCTGAATGGAAGTGAGTGCCATTTTGAAAAAAGACACTGGAACATGCCTGGGAAATGAAACAAGGGAAGACACAGGGCAAAAGATCCTCAAATGATAGCTACCACAGAACACTCCATATCCATGAGTTTCCCTAACATCTGGCAGCTTGAATTAAAAAAGGAAACATATTCCCTTTCAAATGTTGAGGTGCTTTCAAATGGGAAATTAACTGTAAGGCTAAATATCTATCACAGATGATGCAAATCAAAGTGCATTTAAATCTACTGAAAGGAAACAAAACACATTTCAATAACACTTTGAAATATTGTAAAAGGAATTGCTATGAAGTAATTTTTAATTATGAACTGAAATTGTGACATTATCCCTCAGTAGGAAATATGTGGTTATCTTCTTTAGTGTGCTTCAAGAATGAGATATTTTGAAAATGAACAAAAACACACTATCAAAATATGAAGTCAAATGATATATATGCCAGTGGTCATGCTCTGAAGATTAAGTACTTTCAATCTCCATGCATTTCACAGATGAGAATCACTATCCCAAGTGCATATTTCATCAAGCCATTTTGGACAACCAGGAAGCACTAAGAGACTGCATCTTCTCCCAAAATAAATTTCTAGTCATATGCCAGGAATATAATGCATTTTAGATAAATTAACAAAAAACAGGTACCCATGTAACTCAAGATATATCAACATTTCAACTCTGACAGCTTGACTGGTTTAACAATTATTTTATAATTGGTCACAGATGTAAATATGTCAGGCTGCCTATAATAAAAACTTATGAAGATTAAATAACAGCTTGGTTATCACCTATTTTTTAAAACATTATTATTTATGCAGTATTGTGACAATCCTACATTCAAACTTACTAAATTCAGTGCACCATGCCTTTAAGACCCGAAACAGTCCTTTCCCCTACACCGTAGCTTCCTGGGGGAAACTTAAATAGACATAAGCAGACTGGGCAAGGAGCACTATTAGAATAAGGTCCCTTTTATCCAAGACAGAATGATTTCCACTTACTAAGAGTGTACACTCTGTCAAATTATTTATGTTCTTGAATTTTCATACAGCTCATTTAATCCTCACATCAACCACATGAAGGGAATAATCATTATCATCCCCACTTTAAAGATACAGAAATTGAGGATTAGACAGGTGAAGTGACTTTCTCAACCTAACTAGTAAGTAAAGAATAAGCACAGATAAGTATAGAGTCTATCTGCATCCAAGTCCACACATACAAAAAATTCCTACTACATTTTGACAAAAGTAAAAAGCTTATTGAAACAACTCAATACAGAGATGTATAAAGCATAGTTAGCATTCTGTACCACTTCCTGTCCCACCACCTTTAAGTAACCAATGTAAACAGTCCACTGTACACTCCCATGCCTTTTTTATTAACATATTTTTATTGAAGTATAGTTGATTTACAATGTAATATTAGATTTAGGTGTACAACATAGTGATTTGATATTTTTATAAATTATATTCCATTTAAAGTTATTATAAAATATTGGTTAGTTTCCCTGTGCTGTACATTACATCCTTGTATCTTATTTATTTTATACCTAGTAGTTTGTATCTCTTAATTAACTCCCCCTATCTTTTCCCTCCCTCCACCCCTCTCCAAACTGGTTACCAGCAGTTTGTTCTCTGTATCAATGAATCTGTTTCCAGTTTGTTATATTCATTCGTTTTAGTTTTTAGATTCCACATATAAGTGAAAACATACAGTATTTGTCTTCCTCTGTCTGACTTAACTTCACTAAGCATAATACTCTCCAGGTACACCCATGTTGTTGCAAATGGCAAAATTTCATTCTTTTTTATGGCCGAGTAATATTTTGGTTTATATATATGTATATAAAACCACAGTTTATTTATCCATTCATTTGTTCATGAACACTTAGACTGCTTCTATATCTTCGCTAGTGTAAATAATGCTGCTATGAACATTGGGGTACATATATCTTTTCTAATTAGTGTTTTCAGTTTCTTCAAATATATACCCAAGAGTAGAATTGCTAGATCATATAGTAGTTCTATTTTTAATTTTTTGAGGAACCTCCATAGCGTTTTCCATAATTGTTATACTGATTTACATTCCCACCAACAGTGCATGAGGGTCCCTTTTTCTCCACATCTTGCCAACATTTATTATTTATTGCCTTTTTAACAAGAGCCATTCTAAGAGATGTGAGGTGATATCTCACTGTGGTTTTGATTTGCATTTCATCGATGTGTAGTGATGTTAAGCATCTTTTAGTGTGCTTGTTGGCCATCTGTATGTCTTCTTTGAAAAAATGTCTACTTAGGTCTGCCAAGTTTTTAATAAGTTGTTTGTTTTTCTTATATTGAATTGCACGAGCTGTTTATATATTTTAGATATTAACTCTTTATCAGATAAATCATTTGCAAATATATTCTCCCATTCAGTAGCTTGTCTTTTCATTTTGTTGATGGTTTCCTTTGTTATGCAAAAACTTTTAAGGTTAATTAGGTCCCATCTGTTTATTTTTGCTTTTGTTTCCCTTGCCTGAGGTGAGAGATCCAAAAAAGGAATTGCTAAGGCTTATGTAAAAGAGTGTATTGCTTATGTTTTCTTCTAGAAATTTTATGGTTTCCAGTTTCACATTCGGTCTTTAATCCACTTTGAGTTGACTTTTGTATATGGTGTGAGAAAAATGTTCTAACTTCTTTCTTTTACATGTTACTGTCCAGTTTTCCCAACACTACTTATTGAAGAGACTGTCTTTTCCTCATTTTTTATTTTTTCCTCCTTTGCCGTACATTAATTGACCATATTTGCATAGGTTTATTTCTGGGCTCTCTAAACTGTTCCATTGATCTATGTGTCATTTTTGTTCCAGAATCCTTACTGTTTTGATTATTATAGCTTTGTAGTATAGCCTGAAGTCAAGGAGCGTAATACCCTTAGCTTTATTCTTTTTTCTCAAGATTGCTTTGGCTATTCAGGGTCTTCTGTGGTTTGATACAAATTTTAGGATTATTAGTTCTAGTTCTGAGAAACTCATGGTATTTTGATAGGGAGAGTAATAATTGCTTTGGGTAGTATGGACATCTTAACAATATTAATTCTTCCAATCCATGAACATGGAATATCTTTCATTTATTTGTATCATCTTTAATTTCCTTCATCAATGTCATAAATTTTCAGAACAAAGATCTTTCACCTCCTTGGTTAAGTTTATGTCTAGGTATTTTATTCTTTTTGATGTGATTGTAAATGGGATTGTCTCTTGCTTCCTTTTTCTGACATTTCATTATTAGTGTACAGAAAAGCAACAGATTTCTGTATATTAGTCTTGTATCCTAAAACTTTACTGAATTCATTTATTAATTCTAATAGTATTTTGTTGGGGACTTTAGGTTTTTTTCAATACATAGTATCATTCATCCGCACATAATGACAGTTTTATTCTTCCCATCCAATTTGGATGCTTCTTATTTCTTTTTCTTGTCTGATTGCTATGGCTAGAACTTCCAACACTATGTTAAATAGAAATGGCAATAGTATGCATTCTTGTCTTGTTCCAGATTTTAGAGGAAAAACTTTAAGTTTTTCACCATTGAGTATGATGTTAACATTGGGTTCATCATAAATGGCCTTTGTTATAATGAGATATATTCCCTCTGTATCAACTTTGTTGAGAGTTTTTTATCATGAATGGGTGTTGAATTTTATTAAATGCTTTTCTGCATCTATTTAAGTGATCATGTGAGTTTTATCCTTCATTTTGTCAATATGGCGTATCATATTGATTAATTTGCAGATATTGAACCATCTTTGCACTCCTGGAATAAATCTCTCTTGATCATGGCATATGACCCTTTTTATATACTGTTTGGTTGAATTTGATTTGCTAATGTTTTGTTGAGAATTTTTGCGTCTAAATTCTTCAGGGATACTGGCCTGTAATTTTTTTTTTTTTTTTTTTTTTTTTTTGGTAGTATCTTTTTCTGGTTTGGTAGCAAGGTAATGATGGACTTGTAGAATGAATTTGGGAGTATTCCCTCCTCTTGAATTTTTGTAATACCCTTATAGGTATTAACTCTTCTTTATATGTTTGGGAGAATTGCCCTGTGAAGGTGTTCAGTCCTGGACTTTTTTTGTTGAGAGTTTTTGATTATCAATTCAACTTTAATACTAGCAATTGGTCTGTTTAGATTATCTGTTTCTTCCTGATTCAGTCTTGAAAGATTATATGTTTCTAGAAATTTATCCATTTCTTCTAGGTTGTCCAATTCGTTGGCATATACCTGTTCATAGCATTCACTAGTGATTGTTTGTATGTCTATGATATCAGTTGTAATTTATCCTCTTTCCATTTTTATTTTGTTTATTTGTGTCCTCTCTCTTTTTTCTTAATGAGTCTTACTAAAGGCTTATCAATTTTGTTTATCTTTTCAAAAAAGCAGCTGTTTTATTTTTTCAGCAACATGGATGGACCTAGAGATTATCATATTAAGTCAGACAGAGAAAGACAAATATCATATCACTTATATGTGGAATCTAAAAAAATGATAGAAAAAATTATTTACAAAACAGAAACACACTCACAGAAAACAAACTTATGGTTACCAAAGGAGATAGCAGGATTGTGGAGGGGAGATAAATTAGGAGTTTGGGATTAACATATACACACTACTATATATAAAATAGGTAAACAACAAGGACCTACTTTATATCACAGGGAACTATACTAAATAGCTTGTAATAACCTATAATGGAAAATATCTGAAAAAGAATATATCTATATGTATATATAGATATATAACTGAATTACTTTTCTGTACACTTGAAACTAACATACCATTGTAAAGTCACTATATGACAACTGAAAATAATTTTTAAAAAGCAGTGAAAGCAAAAATTAAAAAAAAACAACAGCTCTCGGTTTCACTGATCCTTTCTATTGTTTTTTGATCTCTATTTTATTTATTTCATCTCTGATCTTCATACTTCCTTCCTTCTGCTGACTTTGGGCTTTGTTCATTCTTTTCCTAATTCCTTTAGATGTTAGGTTAGATTGTTTGAGGTTTCTCTTGGTTGTTGAGGATTGCTATAACTTTCCTTTTTAGATCTGCTTGTTACATCCCATAGATTTTCGAAAGTTGTGGTTTTCATTTGTCTCAAGGTATTTTCTAATTTCTTTAATTTCTTCGTTGACCCATTGGTTTTTTTAGTAGCATGTTATTTAGTCTCCACATTTTGTGTTTTTCCCATTTTTCTTCCTGTAATTGATTTCTAGTTTCATACTGTTGTGGTCGGAAAAGATGCTTGATATAATTTCTATCCTCTTGAATTTGTTGAGACCTATTTTGTGTCTCAGCATGCGATCCATCCTAGAGATCATTCCACGTATACTTGAAAAGAATGTATATTCTGTTTTTGGATGGTATGTCCTGTAGATATGTCAGTCCAACTTGTCTAATGTGTGACTTAAGGCCACTGTTTCTTATTGGTTTTCTGTCTAGATGACCTGTCCATTGATGTAAGTGGGGTGTTAAAGTCTCTTACTATTATTGTACTATTGTCAGTTTATCCCTTTATGTCTGTTAATATTTGCTTTCTATACTAAGGTGCTCCTGTATTAGGTGCATATATGTTAATGAGTGTTATATCCTCTTTTTTTTTTTTTATATCCTCTTCTTGTATTGATCCCTTTATCATTATATAATCTTTTTCTTTGTCTTTTATTATAGATTTTGTTTCAAAGTCCATTTTGAGTATTGAGTATTGCTGATTTGAGTATTGCTACTCCAGCTTTTGTAATTTCCATTTGCATGGAATATCTTTTCCATCCCCTCTCTTTCTACCCCTTTTTTTCCTTTCTTCTCCTTCTAGTACCCTATAAATGTAAATGTTAGTATGTTTGATGTTGTACTGAGATCCCTTAATCTATTCCCATTTTTTTAATATTTGTTTTTCTTTTGCTGTTCCCATTGGGTGATTTCTAGTATTCTGTCTTCCAGATTATTTATGTATTCTTCTGTATCCCTTAATCTACTATTACTAATTCCCTCTAGTGTATTTTTCATTTCAGTTACTGTATTCTTCATCTCTCACTGGTTCTTTTTTATATTTTCTAGTTGTTTGTTTGTTAAAATTCTCACTGAGTTAATTTATTCTTTTCCCCAATTCAGTTAGCATTCTTATTACTATCGCTTTCAACTCTTTATCAAGTGAATTATTTATCTCTGTTTCATTGGGCTTTTTCTCTGTTCCTTTGTTTCAAACATATTCCTCTGTCTTCTCATTTTGTTTAACTTTTTTTATCTGTAGGAAATAAAGTAAAACAGACACCTAATTTCCCAGTCTTGAAGGCATGTCCTTGTATGGTAGCTTCCCTATGCAATCTGCTCATGCCCAGTGGTTTTGGTGGGAGAGCTGCATCTGAATTAGCATGAGCTGTGTCTTTCCTGGGTGGTGCTGACAGCCACCACCTTGGTGGGAGGTAGTGCTGGAGTGAGAGGGGTTAGCACCAAAACCAGGTGTAAACTGGGGCCTCTCCTATGCTCGATGACCATTACCACCTTAATGGGAGGGGGGGTTAGGGCCCAAGAGGCTGGACCAGGAGCACTGAACAGGTTGGGTTTCTCCTGGGTGTAATGGTAGTCTCTGCCTTGGTTGGAGTTGTGCCCAGGGACTGAGGGGCTTGAGGCTGCATGTCTGTGCTGATTTCACTTTTCCCCTGGTGTGTGTCTTGCTTAGAGGCTGGGTCAGGGCCAGAGGGTTTGGTGCCACACCACTGAGCTGGCCCCACTCCTCCCAGTTTTATACTGGTACGTGCACTCCAGCTAATGGTAGTCTCCGCCCTGGAGCTAACTGCACTTCCTTCCGAGTGTGGGTAGGGACTGGTGCTCCTTTTATGGAGGTCTCCATCCTGGAGCTAGCCTCACTCCATTCTGAGTGTGTGCACCAAAGCAAGTGCTCGCAGTGGCTGCCTCAGCCCTGGTCAGAGGCAGAGCCAGGTCCATTCCCTCCAAGTGTGCAAACTGTCATTGGCAATGGCAGCCTTCACCTTAATGGGGAGCAGCACCGGAGCAAGAGATGCTGGAGCAGTAACCTGGTGCAGGCTGGGGGGCACACTAGGGTGGTCCTGGCAAGCTAACCAGGGCCCCAGGAAGTTTTCAATCTGCTTCCTCTGCACCATGTACATGCACTTCAAAAGTAAAGTCTGGGTTTCTTACAGTCCTGTGATAATTCCTACTGGTTTTCAAAACAGCTAAGGGGGGGCTCATCTTCCCTATGTTGGACCCCAAAGATGGGGTTCTAATATCTGGCTCAAACCCATCACTCTTCACGAAGGATCCCCAAGCCTGTGATATCCCTCTCCTCTTCTTTGTCCTCCACTAGGTGTGTGGGTCCCAACCAGACCACTTCCCCTCCCTTCCTACCAGACTCCCTGTGGATCTTTCTTTATAGGCTTGGTTGTAGAAGATCTCTTCTGCCGGTCCCCAGGTTGATTTCACTGAGAGTCACTTTATACATGGCTGTAGTTTTGATGTGTTAATGAGAGGAAGTGAGCCCAGTGTCCTCCTATTCTGCCATCTTGATCTCTCCTCCTCCCAAGCCTTTCTTAAGCCTTAAAAAGGGGATGATATGTCACCTTAATAATTTGGGACCAATTTTAATTTGTGTTAAATCACTCCATATAGAAATACAGCATGTCTTCATAACCATTAAGCATCTATAATTATTCACATAATTTTCTATTCTTTAACAATATCATAAAGTAAACTTTGTGATTCTGGACCATTTGTGTAAAATGCTTTTAACTGTTTTATAACTTTTTTCATTATTATGAATAAGATTTTTTTTCCATTTCAATTTTTAAAGGCTCATGATGGTAAAAAAAAAAATAGGTATGGATATTTGGACACTTTTCCCGGAATCTATTTACTTTACTTGTTTATTTGTTCTAACCAAGTTTTAGTTTTCCAGGCCTGTGATTGAATCATCTGCATATAATAATTCTTTCTCTTCTTTTCCATTGTTAATATGACATATTTTGTGTGTACGTGTGGTGATTGCATTAGCCACAACCTAAAAAAATTTTTGAATAAAAATTTTGATAGTTTAACTTCATGTCTTGGTCTTCCCCATTATAATGGTAAATACTTTAATATTTAGCTCAGCAAATTAGCACAGTTTTTGAACTGGCAATTTCAGGAAGGCATATTCCTTAGAGAATTGTTATATCTGTTTACTAAGAAATAGCTATGAAAAGTGTGTTCCATGAACTGGCATTATTACCATCATCCCAAACTAGTTAGAAATCCAAAATCTCAGGTCCCACTCCAGACCTACTAAATCAAAATCTAAGGGGGTGGGCTCAGGAACCTGACGTTTACCAAGCTAGTGCTTGAGAGAAGCACTTCAGTAAAAGACATATGATTATTCATGAATTTTGTGTTTTCTAAATAGAATAGAATTTTCTATTCTCTAAAATTCATTTGTATCCTGCTGTGCTTCTGTTGTCATTCAAAGATAAATGCATGCACAGAGTGGCAAAAATTTACACCATCCTATGCACACATCCTATCCTATTCCCAGCTGAGGTTGAATAAAGAGTCCCTCTGCATCTTGTTTCAGCTCTCATACTATAAACAAGCATCCTTTCTGTGGTCTATTTAGTGCCACACACTTTGCATTTTTGTGCTTCTTGTTTGTGTGTGATTTTGCTCTCTATAATGGCCCCCAAGTGTAGTGCTGAAGTACTGTCTGGTGTTTCTAAGTGCAAGAAGCTGTAATATGCCTTACGGAGAAAATACACGTGTTAGATAAGCTTCAGTAAGTCATGAGTTATAGTGCTGTTGGACATGAGTTCAATGTTAACGAATCAACAATATACATCACATAAGGTGTCTTTAAACAGAAACACACATAAAATGAGGTTATATACTGATCGATTAGGAAAATGTGACCAAAGGCTCCCAGGAACCTAACCCTGTATTTCTTTTAGGGGCAATGATTTAGTATTGGCTAATTCAGTGTTCTAGTCAACTTTATAAAACATAACAACCATGAATAATGAGAACTGACTGTATATAAGTACTATCTATATTAGAAATACAAAAGAAAAGAAACCAAAAAAATATATATATATAAAAGATAAGAAACCAAATGTCATCAACAGGAGAAAAGCTAAATCAATAAGGATACATTCACATGATGAAAAATAATTCAGCTGTGAAAATTAATTAATAACAGTATGTATAATGTAATGTATGTTATGTATAATTACATTAATTATGACTATGATATGATATGAATGACAAAGTAATATAATGTTGAATTTTAAAAGTTCCAAGAGAGAAAATTCAACATTGGATCATAAAGCTCAAAAGCCTGCAAAACTAAACAATATATTGTTTAAGGACACAAACATATGTGTCAAATCATGAGGGTTGAAAGAGAAGAAATGACAAATGCCCATTTCAGGATAGGGTCACTGCAGAACTAGGGGAAGACAGAGAGATATAATAGAGGAGAAGCATTTACATAGAAAAAAGTTGAATAGTGGGTACAAAGGTATTATAAAAACATAGGAAAAAAGAATGGATGGATAGATAGCTAGCATAAAAGGCATACATGACGAATAATGACTACATCGCAAATCAAGAATTTTGATGAATATAATTATATACACCAGAGTTTTTAAAAAATAATGGCAGTGTTATACTTATTAAATATGATTGTTAGTTTTTACAAATATTTTTCTATAATGACTTAATACTTGATAACAAATTTAAAACTGAAATATAAAAATTTCAAAACATTTTGTTTAGAATGCAAATAGAAGAATTATTAACTTGAGGTGAAATGCTGACTTGTAAATACTTTACTGAAAGATAATAACATAAATATAGATTAACATCATTAAAGAATAATAATATATTTATCTTGTGATTTAAAGTTTATAAGGCTCTTCTACATATATTGTCTCATTTAATCTACTTTCAGACATTGTTACTTACAGACAAAGATAAGATCTTTAAGAGGTTAAAAAAACCAAAGTACAAAAATCTAGGACTTCAGATTTCAAATCTAGTAGTCTTTCAATTATATAACTGCAGTTATTATAATCTTTAGTATCTGCATATGTGTCTGTAATGGCTTACAAAACACTTTGGGGTTTACTTTTTAAAAACTGATTTTATATGACCTAATAATATAAAGCTCACATAAGGTGAATACTGGCTATGACAAAACCAAAAATAATATATGCAAATTGTTGATATAAAATGGTTGAACTAATTCCCAAGATCACCCTTTTCCCCATCAAATAACTAGAGCCTTATCACAATGAAGCCACCACTGTTCCCGCTCTTATACTTTCTCTTTTTAAATATTTTTAAATCATCAAAGATTTCATTAGCCATGGAACTTCAATCCAGTGAAGAGCACTTTGAGTGATCTTCACAATTAGTCAATTACTGAGAGTGAACTTTCAACTGTAAGTGTTTTATATGTGGCATAAATCTAAGATCAGCTTTAAAAACCAAAGCGGCTCTCAACTCCATCAAATAATTAGTGCACAATTCTCTAGTCCATCATGAATCAGAATGCAAATACATTGCTTTGAAGACATTCAGCATGACCAGACCACTGCACTTGAATTACATTAAAGGAAATTTTAATTTCTCCCTGAATTAAAATTAGCAAAATACAAAGTAAAGAAGCATACAATATTTTTCATTCCTTCTTTTTCTAGGAGGTTGTCTTTGGACACTTGAATTCACTGTGCTAAATAATACTGCTCTAAGTAAAAGCCTCAGTAAATTGCTGAAAACATTGGAACGTAAAATGAAACTCAGTATATTTACTGAAAATATTTTTTTTTCCTTCACTTAACATGGTTATACAATGTGTCAATTATCTAGTCACTTAGAATTTTCAGGAAGAAAGAAACAACTCTCTCTATAGAGAATCAGTTGGCTTTCATAATACTCAGAGAATATTTGCATAATAACACCGCTACAGCTGGCAAGGTTAAATCCATTAATTTATTGGGAACAGAACAGGCTGTTCTGGTTGGCTGTTGCAAAAATTGCTTTTTGCACTTGTCTTTTCCACCATCAAGCATTTGCTGTGAGCACACAATTACTGCAGCAAAGCCTATGTTGCCAAGCGAGGAACCTTATTTAACATGGAAAGTGGCGAACACTTCACTTTCTGAAAATGAAAAAAGTAATCTTGAAAAGCTTCCTAATTAACATTTTCTCCTTCACCAGTTGTTTCATAGGATAGAGGATGGCAATTCGGATGAAGGTTAACTAGATGAACCCATTTCTGTAGCAGCTCTCAAGGGCAAATGTCATCCCTTAACAGTCTCTCTTCATAACTAGAAATAATCTCAAAGCTTCCTTAGGTATTTTTCCTCTGAACAGTAAATTTAAAAACAGAACACTTATTTCCAAAAGTCACTAAATGAACAAACAGCCTCTTGAAGTTCACATTATATACTCAAGAGCTGCTGTGTAATAAAGGTAAAGCAAATTCACAGCATTTTTATGAATTCCTAGCAAAAATCATTAAAACAAGAAAGGAGTAGACCAAAACTTAAATCACATCTTGAAAATGAACTTCATTCAGCCGAGTATCAATAACACATATAACCTGTAATATAACTAAGTTGAGAAATTTTTTCCTGCCCAGGACTACTAAATCACAGGAAACAAAATTAATGAGAATACTCACAATTTTTTTTTTTAATTTGAGAATTTATAAAATGTTTACTTTGTTAAAAAGGAATGAAGTCATTTATAAACATAAATAATAACATACATTTATGTGTTACATTGGGGTCATGGAATGAATTCTGGGGTGAGAGGAGAAAGTCAGACAAAATAGCATAGACAATGAAAGTGAGTGAAAGGAGAGAGGAAGTAAAAAGGCAGAGAAAGATGAAGTGTGAAAAATGAATCCTTGTTCTTCATCAACCCAAACATTTGCCTCTTCCTATACCTCCTAGGTCCCAGTAGAAAGGCAAAGAGGTTACTTAAAGGAAAGTCTTTGAGTTTTTCCACAAAAAGCAAATATTCAACACATATTCTCAGCAGTATGTTGGAAATCCTTTAAAAGTACAAAGACCACATAAATATATTGGGGAGGGAGGAAGGGTGGTTGGGTAAAAGTGAGACATTTTCCCTTGAAACAAAGACATTCATGATTACAGTATTTGTACATTTTTAGTACCTACAGTGCAAGGCATTTTGGGGCCTTGGTTTGGAATGCTATTGCTCTACCTTTTTAACTTGCCAATTTTCTATCATTCCTTCAAGAACCAAGTCAAACATATTCCCATCTATGAAGCTAACCCAGATCGCCACAATCTAAATTAAATGTTTCTTCTTCCAAATTCCCATAATACTTATTTTTCCTTCTACTATCAAAGTGAATTTGTATTACAGTTAAACTATGAGTTTCTTGAAGGAAGATGATGTCATTTACCTAGTAGTCCCAACACCTTGATCAATTCCTTACATAAAGTGGGCATGTAAAACATATTTGGTGATCTATGTTGAAATTCCTCCAGCAGAAAGTATTTTATTGGACTAATTCTCATGTGTCAAAATGTTTCCTTTTCCTTCATTAAAGAAATAATAATCCACACATCAATAATTTAGACTGACCATCTTTTAAGGTGGCTCTGATCAATACAGCAGCCAGAGGGATTATGCAAAAGCATACGGCAGAGAGTGTCACTACTCTGCTCACAAGCCCACAGTGGTTTCCCATTTCTCTCAGAGTACAAGTTAGAGCATTAAAAATGATATACAAGTTCCATGACTTCCCTGACTTGATTTGTTTCCACTCTCATCCTTTTCCACTCTCTTCCCACCCTCCTTTTGAATCACAGTGACCTCCTCACTACGCTTTTCTTACCACAGGGCCCTTGCACTTGCTGCTTTCACTTGCTGGAATGCTCTTCTCTTAGATCACTGCAAGGTTCACTCCTTGGCCTCCTTCAGATTTTTACCCAAGTTAAACATTTCTAAGCTATCTTACATAAAATTATGCCCCCAATACTTCTTATTCTCTCTCCTTACTTTATTTTTCTCATTAGTAAGTATTTCGCAGTGTCATATAATACATAAACAGGCATATCATCATCATCATCATCACCATGATATATACTTACTTATCTTACTGAAACATAAGCTCCAGAAGGGTAGATTTTTTACTTCCTGATTTACTCATTGTTCTGTTCCCAAAGAATAGAGTCTAAACCATAGTGGGCCTTCAATAAACATGTACTGAATGTTGATTGGATCAGTAAAGGTTTCTACACATCTTTTGACAAGGTAAGTGCCTGGGTGATACACAGATTTTTGTTTTTGCATTTGCAGCCCCATTACACTTTTAAACTTTTTATGGAAATTGCTATATTCCAAGGTTTTAAGCTAATGAGGCAAAGTTTAGCTATCCTTCAATGTGGGAGAGAGTAGAAGCATACACTGAAATGCATTGTGTTGAGGCAGCAGAGTCCCACAAGGACAGAGAACATCCTAATCACAGTTGTGTCTTGGCTTATTTTAATCAATAAGAAAGTTTAGAACATCCTTAGATTAAAATTTAGGTAATGTATATGCACATATCAGATAATTCACAGAGATATTTGCACATCCATGTTCAGAGCAGCACTATTCACAATAGTCAAGAGATAGAACCAATCCAAATGCCCATCAGAATGGATAAAGAAAATGTAATATGTACACACAATGGAATATTATTAAGCCTTTAAAAAAGAAGGAAGCCCTGTCACATGCTGCAGCATGAAAGCACCTTGAGGACTTTATGATAAGTGATACAGGTCAGTCACAAAATGACAAATACCATATAGTGCCACTTACATGAAGTATCTAGAGTAATAAAACTCATAAAGTAGAATGGTGGTTGCCAAGAGGGAGAAATGGGGAGTTTTTCAATGGATATAGAGTTTCAGTTTTGCAAGATGAAAAAAACTGAGAGATCTGTTGAACAACAGTGTGAACATATTTAACACTATTGAACTGTACATTTAAAAATCGCTAAGATGGTCAGTTCTATGTTATGTGTTTTTGATCACAATTAAAACACTTTTTAAGAAAAAAGAGAAATGAATGGCTATAGATCTTCAGTGGCTGATGAATCAAATTTTTATCCACATATGCATATTTGTGTTTTCGAAGGCTTTTTTCATGCTGGTTTATTTAAAGAAAGCAGATATAACACCCAAATAAAATCAATTTAACGACAATTGGAAGCCATGAATTTTAAGCCACTCTTCAAGGGCAATTATCTATAAAGAAATGGACTTTCTTAAAAATGATAACGAATTTCATGTTAAAATATAGTTATGTTTAAATTAGGGAACACATTGTAGTTGCTTCTGAGATAATAATTCAATAATTGCAAGTACTTAATATTTAGGATTAACTTTTGGTGCTTGCAAATAACTGAGAAACAATTTGGGTCCATGCTCTTATCATTGGCAACTGCAGTATATTTATGATGACTTCATAGACAAAGGTTAATTAGAATGTTTATTATCAAAATCTATTTTTGACTTAATAAATACATCTGGTACCTATAAGCTGTCTTGCTGTTCCAGGTTATCTGTATCTAAATACAAATGAGTATATGAGCATTATACATTTTCCTCTATCTAGACATGTTGTAGATTGAATTGTTTCCACCCAAAAGATATGTTGAAGTCCTTACCCGCAATACCTGTGAACATGACGTTATTGGGAAACAGGGTCTTTATAGATGTAATAAAGAAAAATCGAAGTCATACTGGATAAGGGTGGACCCTAAATCCAATGACTGGTGACCTTATAGAAGAAAGAAATTTAGACACAGAGAGAATGTCATGTGCAGACAGAGACAGAGTTTACAGTGATGCATCTACAAGCCAGGACCTATGCCAAGGATCGTCAGAACCACCAGAAGGTAGGACAGAGGCATGGGACAGATTCTCTCTCAGGGCCTCCAGTAGGGATCAACTCTGCCAACAACCTGTTTTTGGAATTCTTTCCTCCTGACTGTGAGAGAATAAATTTCTGTTTTAAGCCACCCTGCCATGGTATTTGTTATGGCATCTCTAGGAAACTAACACAACACAAAAATATGCATTTGCAACGGAGCAAAATTTGCCTGAAGGAGCATGGGCATTGGTGGTTCACAAACTTGGATTAAATTTTTGCTCCATGGATTACTTTCAGTGTGACTCTGAGTAAGTTACTTATCCTCTCTTCCATCAATTTTCTCTGGTAAAATGGCAATAATTGCATTGTGAAGATTAAATGAAATAGAATGTAATGACCAGAGCCTGTCACATGATGAGTTCAACAAACAATAAAAGTAGTAACAACTGACATAAGAGCTTGACTGCACACACTACACTCAAAAGTGCCAATAATTTTACTTAACTTTGTTTCCCTTCATGTTATATATATTAAATGAGTTCCAAGGAAAAGAAGTATAAAATAAGGTCAGATACCTAAAATCCATATCCTACATATTTTTAAGACTACAAGTTGTCTAATGCAAAATGAATATGACTGTAAACACCAATACTTGTGTTTTCAATGACCAGTTTTATTCACTACCCACTTAAATGTTGTATTATTTATGAAAAAAATGGACTCTGTCCTTGGATCTTTATTAAATCATAACTTACATGTCTATAGAATATTTTTCCTGTGATAGCAGAGCTGCTGGCTATTAATTATAGTACTTATCAAGCCTTGAAAATTAATAATAGTTTATGAATCACAGAGGTTGCAATTCAGCATTTTAGGATGATACATGGAAAACTAAGCACAACTTTAGACATCACAGATTTGAAAAGTCAATGATGAATTCAGGTATGTCCACAGATTTGAAAAGTCAATGATGAATTCAGGTATGTCCATAGAAATATATGTAGAAGAGTGAATGGTCTAGCAAGCAAGACAAATATGAAATGGTTGTAAGATGTAGGTTTAGGCTTCAGACACAGAGCCTAAAGGGTACAAGAGGGATAGTTCTATTCAAATATGCAAAGGTTTGGCAGATGGGAAAGAGTGCCAATTTATCCTGTTTTGCTCAAGAACCAATAATCGAGTCATCAGGCCAAAATTATATGAAGGCATACTTTGAACCAATACATAACAAATAGCATTATAACAATTTGAGCTCTCCCCAAATGGAATGCGCTGCCTCAAAACAGTGGACATATTTCTGTAAAGGTTGTATCATCATCTGCCAAGGGTACTACATTGTTGGGCTAGGGAAACTTATGAGTCCCATGATTTCATGACTTTTTAGACAGGAGAATTTTGTAGCTAATTTAAAGGAATATAAGCTTTTGTAGAAACAAACATTATACTATAAATCCATTGATAAATTTGGCTTCTCAACCTAAAATGTCCATCAACAGATGAGTGGATAAAGAGGATGTGGTAATATTTATACAATGAAACACAACTTATTCATAATAAAGAATGAAATTTTGCCATTTTCAACAACATGGATGGACTTGGAGGGTATTATGCTAAGTGAGATAAGTCAGGCAGAGAAAGACAAATACTGTATGATATCACTTATATGTGGAATCTAAAAAATAAAATAAAGTAGTCAATATAATAAAAAAGAAACATACTCACAGATACAGAGAACAAATTCGTGGTTACCATAGGGAGAGAGGGGAGGGTAGGGGCGATATAGGGGTAGGGAATTAAAAGGTATAAACTATTATGTATAAGATAAGCTACAAGGATATATTGTACAACACAGTGAATATAGCCAATATTTTATAACAACTATAAATGGAGCATAACCTTTAAAAATTGTGAATCACTATATTGTATACCTGTAATACATGTAATATTGTACATCGACTATACCTCAATAATTTGGCTTCCCTAACTCAAAAAGTTAAATTTCAAAAGATGTGCAAAAACATATAAAAGTTGATCAATGTTATTAGGCATGAAGAAAAAAAATAACCACTATTCACCCACTTTGCATATTTAATGGCTAACATTAAAAATTCTGACAATACCAGGTGTTTATAAGAAGTTGTGACTCGAACTATTATGTATCGTTGCTGGGTATGTAAACTGGAACACGCATTTTGGAATACTTGCTGGTGTTTACTAAAACTGAAAATATAATCTAGAAATTACACTGTAGGTATATATCCTTCAATATTCATACAAATATTCACTGAAAGATATGTATACAAATATGCGGAACAGTAATATTCATAGAAACAATCAAATGACTGTCAACAAGATCAATAAACTGATACATTCTTTCAATGGAATAATATATAGATGAAGTCAAATGGACTACTGATCCCACAGAAATATGGATGAATCACAGAAACATAGTTTTGAATGAAAAAAGTCAGACACAAAAAAACACGTACTATATGATTCCATTTTTATAATGTTCAAGAAAAGGCAAATCTAATCTATGGTGTTAGAAATCAGGACGATGGCTATCTTTGGGGAAGAAGGAGGGTTTCTGGAGTAATGATAATACTCTACTTTCTGACGGGGGTAGAATTCATGGTGTAATTTTTACTCTGAAAAAAAATCACCGAGCTTAACATTATTAATTGGCATACTTTCTATATGCATGCCAAAATTCAATAAAATGCTTAATTTTTTAAAAAAAGTTAATTTACTCTCTTTAAAATCAGCAGAATGTATGTGGAAATCCGATAATAATTTCTATACCTTCTCATCTAATCCCAAGAGAGTTTAACAAAGACATTTAAATTCCTTGCACAGTGTTGCTTATATAAATAGAGAATATTAGCACCCAAAGGAGTCAAAAAAATTATCTGCTCCAAATCCAGGAGTGGGAGCTAAGAGAAAAGATACAGGAAAGAAACTGAGGCCTGTAGGAGCTCTTTCCTAAAATCAATCAATACAGAGCCAGGCCCAGAACGTAGATACATGACCCCAAGTCTAATGAGTTCCCTCGACGTTGGAAATCCAGGATTTTCTTTTCACATCCACAGGGCTGTTTGTTTCTTTCTTTTTTTTTTTTTTTTTTTCTTACTTAACTCTCATGATAATTCCAAGGAAAATCTTTTTCCCTGAATTTGTGGATCAACCAGTTTTAATTGCCTCTTTCTTCCCAAGTTTCCTAAGAAGTGCTGCATAAATGTTTAAGGCATGGATACAGTTTCCACAAGACTGAGTTAAGAGTCTATCTTGAAATGAAACATGGTGCTGATATTTAGAAAATGAAAAATAGTGACCTAGCCTTGTGGCTCCACAACCGAATGTTCCACTATGGCACAAGTTGCTTGCTATGCTATAAATTTTTCCGTCTTAAGCTCTAAAAGACAGAATGAAGACCTGGGGGACTTTGTTGGTTCCAGTGATCTATCAAGTAACTTCAGGAGCTGAAAAATTTGCATCATTTGGCATCTATAATGCCAGATACATTCAACCCAGTGAGATAGTAAATCAATATCCCCTTAAATTATGAGACAGAGCATCAAGTACAGGAGCAAAGCACCTGCCAGAGATAAGAGCACCAAACAGAATGATCGTCCAACCCAAATATCAGAAACTGAACATTTAGACCTTTAAACTGCCTAGCGTGACACACTGAATGGATAACATGCAAACCATATGTGGTATACACATTTGAAAACACACAGTAATTAACTGATGACACCAAAAAAAGGCACTCTATTTTAACACAATGTCTAAGAATAAAATATTTATGATCACGGCAATTGAAACTACTCACTTAAAAAAATCATTAATTGCTTATTGGTATGAGACTCTATGCATATAAAAACCCCATAAAAAGATCCGTATATTCCATGACTTATGTATTGATTAAGTGTTAGAATCAATGTGAGACTATTTGCTTAAAGGCAATCTGCATAGATTATGTGCAAAATGTCAGGTGGCTATAGGAACAAGTAATGAAAGACTATGAATTTTTTTGAGAATAAAATATTTTAGAGGTATGAAGAAGAAACGCCATTTTATTAATCACTTAAACTTATATTTTACATATATTTTAAAATTTAATTACAACTTCTATTTTTGATTTTATAATATTTTCTAAGCAGTGTCTTGCTTGTCACATGTCAGAGGAGTTGGTCGAATTGCCATTGGCCAAGAGGTACAGTGAATAAGGTAAGCAAAATCTATGTTTTCAGTGCTATTTTCACAACTGGATGAATATTGTCTTCCAAACACACATATTTATAATTATTTAAATCCATTTCATCTAATTCATTCTTCACTCACTGTTCAAAAGGAGTTGAGACAACTTCAGTGGGAAAACATGGTTTCCTCCAATGATGAACTACTCTATTTAGAAAGACATTTCATTTTCGCTTTTTCAAAGTAAATGTATGTTAGCTCTTTTTTAAGGGCACTGGAACGTGTTTTTAAACAATAGTACTTTACAAAAAAAATGATATTTTGTAAGCAATTATTATAATATTGTCTAATACTAAAATTCACTATAGAAAAGGGCTATATAATAGCAATATGGCTTTACATCAAAACTTCTCTTGCAGTGGCATATGAGTGTAATCTATATAAAACACATGGATGTCAGTACATAATAAATACAGAGCCACTTATAGATCATGAATATTGTGCTGTGAACAATTTCAGGGGGTACCACTTACTTCCTAGCTTCTACGAATGGCCCAACTGTATTAGTACAGACCATACTCAACATGGCCTTATGCAGTGGCCCTACATAAGCACCACAGCACATATTTCAAATGTAATAAGAATGATATAGCCAAGCTAAATTTTCCAGGAAGGGAATTTATGCACACTTACCATAAAATTAGTATTTTCTGATTGTTTTCCTACAAACCAGCTCATCATATTAAAATTTTTCATTTATCTATTCCCAACTTTTCTCTCAACAGGATTGCTTTTATTGACTCCAGTCAAGTTATCTTATCTCTCTGTTGGGGCAAATATTCCTTTGCAACAAAACAGGCCTCGGGTCATAATCGCATTTCTGCAAAATAATTGATACTGATAATAACCATGAGTCAGCTAGAAAAGCTTAAAATATGTTTTAAGCTTTCTGATTAATAAGAAAAGCAAGTTTGTTATAAAGTTGTTCAAAGTTTTTCTTATGAGTCCTCATAAAGAAGAAACTATAATTTTGATGATATCCTTAATAAATTTTTTATTTATTTATTTATTTTATTTATTTATTTTTGGCTGTGTTGGGTCTTCGTTGCTGCACACAGGCTTTCTCTAGTTGCATCAAGTGGGGGCCACTCTTCGTTGAGGTGCGCAGGCTTCTCATTGTGATGGCTTCTCTTGTTGAGAAGCACAGGCTCTAGGCACACAGGTTTCAGTAGTTGTGGCATGTGGGCTCACTAGTTGTGGCTCACAGGCTCTAGAGCACAGGCTCAGTAATTGTGGCACACAGGATTTGTTGCTCCACAGCATGTGGGATCTTCCTGGACCTGGGATCGAACCTGTGTCCCCTGCACTGGCAGGTGGATTCTTAAACACTGTGCCACCAGGGAAGCCCCTAACTTTTTTATAATAAATATAGAAGCAAATTTTATACTCCTATACTATTCATTTCAAGCTGAGATAATAAGCCCAAGGAGTTCAGTAAAAGTATATCTAAAAGAACACGGATTTAACTGAGCTAAAATTTAAAATAATATTAACTATAAAATAATAATCACAATTGCTAGCACATATTGTTTACCATATATAATGTACTATGCTAGAATCTTTAGATAAATTAACTTCTTTAACCTTCAAAATAACTCTGCAATGTTATTTTTATCCCCACAGTAGAGATGAGGGCACTGAGGTCTCCTCTGAGACTGAGAATAGCCTATGTCATCCTAATCACTATGCCTTCATTACTTGTCAACTTGGGAGAGAAGAAATACAAACATCACCAAGAGGCAGCAGGGGTACTTGCAGGAAATTCACATGCCCCCAACATTTATATATATCCTGCATAGGTGGGATTCCTCCTGGTTCTAAGTCACTACAGTAAAGAGCTACTAACTGGAAAACGTTCTGTCCCTCAGGTGTGTCTGTTAAGGAAAAAAGTTTAAGTCATTTTTCCAAAGAAGACATACAGATGGCCAACAGGCACATGCAAAGACTCTCAAAATCACTAATCATTAGGGAAATTCAAATCAAAACCACAATGAGATATAACCTCACACATGTCAGAATGGCTATTGTCAAAAAGACAAGAAATAACAAATGTTGGCAAGGCTATGGAGAAAAGGGAACCCCCATGCACTGCTGGTGGGAAAGTAAATTGATGCAGCCATGATGAAAAACAGTATGGCAATACCTCAGAAAATTAAAAATAGAACTAACATATGCTCCAGCAATTCCAATCCTGGGTATTTATCCAAAGAAAACAAAAATACTAATTCGAAAAGACATCTGAACCCCTATGTTCATTGCAGCATTATTTACAATAGTCAAGCTATGAAAGCAACCCAAGTGTGCATCAATAGATAAATGGATAAAGAAGATGTGCTATATGTATACAATTGAATATTACTCAGCCATAAAAATAATGAAATTTTGCCATTTATGAAAACATGGATGAACCTAGAGGTTATGCTAAGTGAAATAAGTCAGACAGAGAGAGACGAATACTGTATGATTGCACTTATATGTGGAATCTAAAAAACAAAACAAATGAACAAATAAGAAACAGAGTCAGAGATACAGAGAACAAGCAGGTAGTTGCCAGATGGGAGGGAGATGGGGGAAGAGAGAAATAGGTGAGGGAGAGTAAGAGGTACAAACTTCCAGTTGCAAAATAAGTCACTGGTATGAAATGCAGAATGTGGATAATATAGTCAATAATTACATAATATCTTTGGTGACAAATGGTAACTAGACTTATTATGGTGGTCATTTTGAATTATAGAAATATTGAATCAGATAGCTGAACCAAGACGGTGGAGAAGAAGGACGTGCTTTCACTCCCTCTTGTGAGAACACCAGAATCACAACTAGCTGCTGGACAATCATCGACAGGAAGACACTGGAACTCACCAAAAAAGATACCCCACATCCAAAGACAAAGGAGAAGCCACAATGAGACGGTAGGAAGGGCTCAATCACATTAAAATCAAATCCCATAACTACTGGGTGGGTGACTCACAAACTGGAGAACACTTATACCACAGAAGTCCACCCACTGGAGTGAAGGTTCTGAGCCCCAAGTCAGGCTTCCCAACCTGGGGTTCCGGCAACGGGAGGAGGAAATCCTAGAGAATCAGACTTTGAAGGCTAGTGGGATTTGATTGCAGGACTTTGACAGGACTGGTGGAAACAGAGACTCCATGCTTGGAGGGCACACACAAAGTAGTGTGCGCATCGGGACCCAGGGGAAGGAGAAGTGAACCCAAGGGAGACTGAACCAGACCTACCTGCTAGTGTTGGAGGGTCTCCTGCAGAGGCGGGGGGTGGCTGTGGCTCACTGTGGGGACAAGGACACTGGCAGCAGAAATTCTGAGAAGTACTCCTTGGTGTGAGCCCTCCCAGATTCTACCATTAGCCCCAGCAAAGAGGCCAGGTAGGCTCCACTGTTGGGTTGCCACAGGCCAAACAACCAACAGGGAGGGAACCCAGCCCCACCCATCAGCAGTCACGCAGATTAAAGTTTTACTGAGCTCTGCCCACCACAGCAAAACCCAGCTCTACCCACCACCAGTCCCTCTCATCGGGAACCTGCACAAGCCTCTTAGAAAGCCTCATCCACCAGAGGACAGACAGCAGAAGCAAGAAGAACTACAATCCTGCAGATTGTGGAACAAAAACCACATTCACAGAAACATAGACAAGATGAAAAGGCAGAGGGCTAGGTACCAAATGAAGGAAAAAGATAAAACCCCAGAAAAACAACTAAATGAAGTGGAGATAGGCAAGCTTCCAGAAAAAGAATTCAGAATCATGATAGTGAAGACGATCCAGGACTTTGGGAAAAAATGGAGGCAAAGAACGAGAAGATGCAAGAAATGTTTAACAAAGACCTAGAAGAATTAAACAACAAACAAACAGAGATGAACAATACAATAACTGAAATGAAAACTACACTAGAAGGAATCAATAGCAGAATAACTGAGGCAGAAGAACAGATAAGTGACCTGGAAGACAGAATGGTGGAATTCACTGCTGCAGAACAGAATAAGAAAAAAGAATGAAAAGAAATGAGGACAGCCTAAGAGACATCCGGGACAACATTAAACGCAACAACATTCACATTATAGGGGTCCCAGAAGGAGAAGAGAGAGAGAAAGGACCCGGGAAAATATTTGAAGAGATTATAGTCGAAAACTTCCCTAACATGGGAAAGGAAATAGCCACCCAAGTCCAGGAAGCGCAGAGTGTTCCATACAGGATAAACCCAAGGAGAAACACGCCAAGACACATAGTAATCTAGTTGGCAAAAATTAAAGGCAAAGAAAACTTATTGAAAGCAGCAAGGGAAAAACGACAAATAACATACAAGGGAACTCCCATAAGGTTAACAGCTGATTTCTCAGCACAAACTCTACAAGCCAGAAGGGAGTGGCATGACATATATAAAGTGATGAGAGGGAAAAACCTACAAACAAGATTACTCTACCTGGCAAGGATCTCATTCAGATTCGAAGGAGAAATCAAAAGCTTTACAGACAACCAAAAGCTAAGAGAATTCAGCACCACCAGACCATATCTACAACAAATGCTAAAGGAACTTCTCTAAGTGGGAAACACAAGAGAAGAAAAGGACCTACAAAAACAAACCCAAAACAATTAAGAAAATGGTTATAGGAACATACATATCGATAATTACCTTAAATGTGAAAGGATTAAATACTCCAACCAAAAGACACAGGCTTGCTGAATGGATACAAAAACAAGATCCATATATATGCTGTCTACAAGAGACCCACTTCAGACTTAGGGACACATAAGACTGAAAGTGAGGGGATGGAAAAAGATATTCCATGCAAATGGAAAGCAAAAGAAAGCTGGAGTAGCAATACCCATCAGATAAAATAGACTTTACAATAAAGGATGTTACAAGAGACAAGGAAGGACACTACATAATGATCAAGGGATCAATCCAAGAAGAAGATATAACAATTATAAATATATATGCACCCAACATAGGAGCACCTCAATACATAAGGCAACTGCTAACAGCTATAAAAGAGGAAATGGACAGTAACACAATAATAGTGGGGAACTTTAACACCTCACTTACACCAATGGACAGATCATACAAACAGAAAATTAATAAGGAAACACAAGCTTTAAATGACACAATAGACCAGATAGATTTAAGTGATATTTATAGGACATTCCACACAAAAACAGCAGATTACACTTTCTTCTCTAGTGCACTCGGAACATTCTCCAGGATAGATCACATCTTGGGTCACAAATCAAGCCTCAGTAAATTTAGGAAAATTGAAATCATATCAAGCACATTTTCTGGCAACAACTCTATGAGATTAGAAATTAATTACACGGGAAAAACCATAAAAAACACAAACACATGGAGGCTAAACACTACGTTACTAAATAACAAAGAGATCACTGAAGAAACAAAAATATACCTAGAGACAAATGACAATGAAAACACAACAATATAAAACCTATGGGATGCAGCAAAAGCAGTTCTAAGAGGGAAGTTTATAGCTATACAAGCCTACCTCAAGAAACAAGAAAAAACTCAAATAAATAATCTAACCTTACACCTAAAGGAACTAGAGGAAGAGGAGCAAAGAAAACCCAAAGTTAGCAGAAGGAAAGAAATCATAAAGATCAGAGCAGAAATAAATGAAATAGAAACAAAGAAAACAATAGCAAAGATCAATAAAACTAAAAGCTGGTTCTTTGAGAAGATAGACAAATTGATAACACATTAGCCAGACTCATCAAGAAAAAAAGGGGGAGGACTCAATTCAATAAAATTAGAAATGAAAAAGGAGAAATCACAACTGACACTGCAGAAATGCAAAGGATTATAAGAGATTACTACAAACAACTATATGCCAATGAAATGGACAACCTGGAAGAAATGGACAAATTCTTAGAAAGGTATAACCTTCCAAGAATGAACTAGGAAGAAATAGAAAATATGAACAGACCAATCACAAGTAATGAAGTTGAAACTGTGATTAAAAATCTTCCAACAAACAAAATTCCAGGACCAGATGGCTTCACAGGTGAATTCTATCAAACATTTAGAGAAGAGCTAACACCCATCCTTCTCAAACTCTTCCAAAAATTTGCAGAGGGAGGAACACTCCCAAACTCATTCTATGAGGCCACCATCACCCTGATACCAAAACCAGACAAAGATACTACAAAAAAAGAAAATTACAGATCAATATCACTGATGAATATACATGCTAAAATCCTCAACAAAATACTAGCAAACAGAATCCAACAACACATTAAAAGGATCATACACCATGATCAACTGGGATTTATCCCAGGGATGCAAGGATTCTTCAATATACACAATTGAATCAATGTGGTACACCATATTAACAAACTGAGGAATAAAAACCATATGATCATCTCAATAGATGCAGAAAAAGCTTTTGACAAAATTCAACACCATTTATGATAAAAACTCTCCAGAAAGTGGGCATAGAGGGAACCTACCTCAACATGATAAAGGCCATATACAACAAACCCATAGCAAACATCATTCTCAATGGTGACAAACTGAAAGCATTTCCTCTAAGATCAGGAACAAGACAAGGATGTCCACTCTCACCACTGTTATTCAACATAGTTTTGGAAGTCCTAGCCTCGGCAATCAGAGAAGAAAAAGAAATAAAAGGAATACAAATTGGAAAAGAAGAAGTAAAACTGTCACTGTTTGCAGATGACATGATACTATACATAGAGAATCCTACAGATGCCACCAGAAAACTACTAGAGCTAATCAATGAATTTGGTAAAGTTGCAGGATACAAAATTAATGCACAGAAATCTCTTGCATTCCTATACACTAATGATGAAATATCTGAAAGAGAAATTAAGGAAACACTCCCATTTACCAGTGCAACAAAAAGAATAAAATACCTAGGAATAAACCTACCTAGGGAGACCAAAGACCTGTAGGCAGAAAACTATAAGACACTGATGAAAGAAATTAAAGATGATATCAACAGATGGAGAGATATACCATGTTCTTGGATTGGAAGAATCAATATTGTGAAAATGACTATACTACCCAAAGCAATCTACAGATTCAATGCATTTCCGATCAAATTACCAGTGGCATTTTTTACGGAACTAGAACAAAAATCTTAAAATTTGTATGGAGACACAAAAGACCCCGAATGGCCAAAGCAGTCTTGAGGGAAAAAACAGAGCTGGAGGAATCAGACTCCCTGACTTCAGACTATACTACAAAGCTACAGTAATCAAGATAATATGGTAATGGCACAAAAACAGAAATATAGATCAATGGAACAAGATAGAAAGCCCAGAGGTAAACCCATGCACCTATGGTCAACTAATCTATGACAAAGGGGGCAACGATATACAATGGAGAAAAGACAGTCTCTTCAATAAGTGGTTCTGGGAAAACTGGACATCTATATGTAAAAGAATGAAATTAGAACACTCCCTAACACCATACACAAAAATAAACTCAAAATGGATTCGACACCTAAATGTAAGACCGGACACTATAAAACTCTTAGAGGAAAACATAGGAAGAACACTGTTTGTCATAAATCACAGCAAGATCTTTTTTGATCCACCTCTTAGAGTAATGGAAATAAAAACAAAAATAAACAAATGGGACCTAATGAAACTTCAAAGCTTTTGCACAGCAAAGGAAACCATAAACAAGATGAAAAGACAACCCTCAGAATGGGAGAAAATATTTGCAAACAAATTAACGGACAAAGGATTAATCTCCAAAATATATAAACAGCTCATGCAGCTCAGTATTAAAAAAAAAACAACCCAATCCAAAAATGGGCAGAAAACCTAAATAGACATTTCTCCAAAGAAGACATACAGATGGCCAAGAAGCACATGAAAAGCTGCTCAACATCACTAATTATTAGAGAAAAGCAAATCAAAACTACAACGAGGTATCACCTCACACCAGTTAGAATGGGCTTCATCAGAAAATCTACAAACAACAAATGCTGGAGAGGGTGTGGAGAAAAGGGAACCCTCTTGCACTGTTGGTGGGAATGTAAACTGATACAGCCACTATGGAGAACAGTATGGAGGTTCCTTAAAAAACTAAAAATAGAATTACCATATGATCCCGCAATCCCACTACTGGGCATATACCCAGAGAAAACCACAATTCAAAAAGACACATGCACCCCAATGTTCATTGCAGCACTATTTACAATAGCCAGGTCATGGAAGCAACCTAAATGCCCATCGACAGATGAATGGATAAAGAAGATGTGGTACATATATACAATGGAATATTACTCAGCCATAAAAAGGAACGAAATTGGGTCATTTTTTGAGACGTGGATGGATCTAGAGACTGTCATACAGAGTGAAGTAAGTCAAGAAGAGAAAAACAAATATCGTATATTAACGCATATATGTGGAACCTAGAAAAATGGTACAGATGAACCAGTTTTCAGGGCAGAAATTGAGACATAGATGTAGAGAACAAACATATGGACACCAAGGGGGGAAAGCCACAGGGGGGTGGGGGGGGATGAATTGGAAGATTGGGATTGACATGTATACACTGATGTGTATAAAATTGATGACCAATAGGAACCTGCTGTATTAAAAAATATGTAAATAAAAAATAACCTATATAAAGGTTTAAAACAAACAAACAAAAAAAAGAAATATTGAATCACTATGTTGTATACTAGGAACAAGCAAACAAACAACCTCTTAGAAAAAGAGTTCACATTTGTGGTTACCAGAGGTGGGGGTAGGGGAGGGGAAAATGGATGAAGGTGGTCAAAAGGTACAAACTTCCAGTTATAAGGTAAATAAGTACTAGGGGTGTAATGTACAACATGATAAATAAATTAACACTGCTGAATGTACATATAAAAGTTGTTAAGAGAGTAAATCTTAAGGGTTCTCCCAACAAGGAAAAACTTTTTTTTCTATTTCTCTAAATCTGCATGTATATGAGATGATGGATGTTCACTAAACTTATTGTGGTCATCATTTCATAATGTATGTAAGTCAAATTATTATGCTGTGCACCTTAAACTTACACAGTGCAGTATGTCAATTATATCTCAATAAAGCTGGAAAAAATGTAATTGAAAGTGTTTTGTGATTTTATTAACATAGAGTAAACTTTATTAAGCAAATAATAAACACTAAAGAAGGAAAAATTGAAATCAGCACCAATAATCCAGAAGAACTGATAAACTGCATATCCTTTAAATACTTTTCCTTTAATATTAATTATAAAAAAATAACTTCACAAAAGCTAGCCAATTATGAGTTCAGTTATAATATTTTCCAATAATGGAATATAATATTCTACATTATTGATAAAAAAATCAAGTAAACGGACTTTGGGGTTGACATTAAAGATTTTGAATCTATACCCATCCTGAGTAGATGCCATGTGAGGAAATAACTGTGGACAAGACAAAGATTTTCCCCAGAAAATAATTATAGGTAAGTTTCAACTACAAACAAATGAGCAATTTAGGTGCCAAATATCTTAATGAAGCTTAATCTTTTCATTTAAGCATGCTTAATTGAGACTAAGACCCCTATTCATGTAAAGGCTATACTTTTCCCCATCAAATAACCATCAATATTGATACACCAGTTTTACCTGGTACATAAGTGTTTACCCGGTACATAATATTGATTTTCCTGACAATTCTAAATAACGCTCTCCTATTAATAACTCAAAAGAAATTGCAGGCTCAAACATAATATTTCTTTTAAGATAAATTAATTTTATTTTCAAAAAGGTCTCTCAGTCAATGGCTTTTTATTTAGCACAGAATATTATTGCCCTTGCCCCAAAAATGAATATACTTTCTTAGCCTTAATTATAAGGCAAAAAATTATGTTTCTCTTGTTTATTAAAAAAAGTACAATGTGTTTTCTTCTTAATAGAACTGTGTAGAGGGAAATGACTATTCACTTCAGATGAATTTCTCATGATGAAGGCAGAAAGAATAAAAAATGTCCAATAATTAACTTTTAAAATTATATATGACATTTTTGATCAGTCATTCTTTCACATCCTCAGAGATGCAGCATATTGTTAACATAGGAATAAAGATTTTTCCAAACTAATATTGAGAATCAATCTACAAATTTTTAACAAATATTATGATTTTGAACAAATCATTTTGTATCTTGGTGACAACTTTCTGTATCTAATGAATATAAATAATAACAACTTTCCAATGTAAAAAATTACCAATTATAAAGTATCTTAAAATTCTGTAAGAAAAGAAAAACTTAATGCATATATTAACACTGAATAAGTTAATCTTATTCAGTGAAAATTGTATTTTGTCAGTCAAAAAGGATAGTGAAAAACATTGAGGAATTTCAGGCATCTGACTAATAGGTTAACTAAATTCACAAATGCGATCATTTAAATAAACTTTCTATTAATCTTTTCAAAAATAATAAAAACACATTTTTCTATTATAAATATCTATTCAAATATAAAATTAGAAATATTCTAGAAAAGTAGCTACATATTACATTTCTAATGGCCCACAACATATGGCAGGCATTCTATCAATTTTAAAATGAAAATGTTTATTATATTCTGTATATTCAGATTCTTAACATTCATTTCAAAATCCTGTCCCAAAGGATATAAACTGAATACAAACTGTTACAAGCAGAATCCCAGAAGTATACAGAGGACACGCTAAAGAGAGACGAGGGCAAGTTAAGGAAATCCACAGTGAAGCACACAAGGACTGATGACGATAGGAAGCCCCTGGGTGCTTTGTTTTTAATATATAAAGTAACTTTATTTTTTTTAATTGAAGTATCAATATAATTGATTTACAGTGTTGTGTTAGTTTCAGGTGTATAGCAAAGTGATTCAGTTATACATATATATCAATATATATCTGCTCTTTTTCAGATTCCTTTCCCTTACAGGTTTTTACAAAATATTGAGTATAGTTCCCTGTGCTATACAGTAGGTCCTTGTTGGTTATCTATTTTATATATAGTAGTGTGTATATGTTAATCCCAAACTCCTAATTTATTCCTCCACCCTTTCTCCTTTAATAACTATAAGTTTGCTTTCTATGTCTGTAGGTCTATTTCTGTTTTGTATATAAGTTCATTTGTATCTTTTTTTTTTTTTTTTTTTTTTAGATTCCACATATAAGTGATATCATATGATATTTGTCTTTCTTTGGCTTACTTCATTTAGTATGATAATCTCTAGGTCCATCCATATTGCTGCAAATGGCATTATTTCATTTTTTTTATGGCTGAGTAATATTCCATTGTGTGGATGCAACCTAAATGTCCATTGGCAGATGAATGGATAAAGAAGATGTGGTATATATACACAATGGAATATTACTCAGCCATAAGTAAGCCCCTGAGTCTTAAAGGGGTCAAGGAGAGTGGGCAGTGTTACTGGAACCTAGTAAGAGTGGGAAGCTGTTGAAAAAGAGCCACATGACAGGAAATGTGGCCACAGGTAGATGAGTTTGCTCCTATCTGTCAAACATAGCCCCATGGAGGTTAGGGATAAATATCCTGAGCTCTCACTTTTCCCACACACCAAACTCTTGCATGTGCCTCCCGCTGGCTGAACCCAATAGAGTTAGAAGGCCAGTGAGTTTGGATGATTCAGCCCATTGAGATGCACATTCCAGGGCAGAGTGCAGGGCAGAGAGGAGAATGGTTCTGAGGAGGAGAACTCTGGGAATACAAAAATGAGTTTGATTGGGAATTTGGGATTGACAGGTACACACTACCATATTTAAAATAGATAACCAACAAGGACCTACTGTATAGCACAGGGAACTCGACTCAATATTCCGTAATAACTTAAATGGGAAAAGAAGTTGAAAAAGAATGGAAACTTGTATGGGTATAACTGAACCCCTTTGCTGTACACCTGTAATTAACATATCATTGTTAATCAACTATACTCCATTATAAAATAAAAATTTTTTTAAATTTTTAAAAATGAGTCTGCTATTGACCCCCATCCTTTAAGAATTCAGTCTGTGAGCTCTTTTCTATCTATCTTTCAAATATATATAGTAAGAATATGAAGTAGATTTCAACTTAAATTGGAAACAAAATTTAGGAACATGCAATACATTCATACTGGAAAATTCAGAAAACAAGTTCATGTTCTCTTTGCTTTTATGTTTAATATATATTAATAGCAGTCCAACATAATGATATATAGATATATAGATATATATATATAGTTTTGATTTCACATTGTAATGGCACTTGTTCCAATATAAATTACATTTATAGTCAAAAAATAAAGTTATTTGCATGAAGAAATGATCTTTCTTACTTTTACATCATACTTATCCAGGAAATATCATCGGCAGGAAATTACTGCATCAAAAGCCTTACAGTAGGGACTTCCCTGGTGGCGCAGTGGTTAAGAATCTGCCTGCCAATGCAGGGGACACAGGTTCGATCCCTGGTCCAGGAAGATCCCACATACCGCAGAGCAACTAAGCCCATGTGCCACAACTACTGAGCCGGCGCTCTGAAGCCCGCGAGCCACAACTACTGAAGCCCGTGCTCCACAACAAGAGAAACCACCGCAATGAGAAGCCTGCGCACTGCAACGAAGAGTAGCCCCACTCGCCACAACTAGAGAAAGCCCGTGCACAGCAACGAAGACCCAACACAGCCAAAAATAAACATATGTATTTTTTTTAAAAAGCCTTACAGTAATTACCTGTTTAAAAGAGTTAGGCTAAACCCAATAAATTATTTATATATGGAACTACTTTCATATGGCAGCATAAAATAATCAGTCAATGGCTGTATCTGAAAAGGAAAGCATAACTTCATTTAAGCTTGGTATGTTAAGGCATTTCTGTTTATATCTTCCCATATTTGGCATTAATTTCCTCTATAAATAACCAAGACTCTCTACCCATATGTCCTATAACATGAATTCTTACTTCAGCAATAGTTGGCTGCTACGACCATGACTACCCATTTGTGGTTATAATCGTACTGAAAAGGAAAACAAGTTTCTTAAGAGAAATTCCACACCTTCAAAGCTGATTTTTACTCTTTAAAGAGTCTTTATTATGCTTACACAAGCCATGAATTTCCAAGAGACAAACAGGTATACAGTGTTTTGTACACTTATTTGATCACCTTTTTCATGGAACACCTTAAAGAATATTGTTTAAGAAACAATACTGTAGCCATTCAAAATCCCTCACAGCAATTTCAAAGACAAGGATACATACAAAAACAGGTCCTTATCAGTAGAAGGTACCTTTGCATTAATGTTATATTTCCCCCCCACCAATCCCTGGACCATATTCCACCCCCATCAGAAGGTTCAGTTCATTGCACTGGATGAAGAAAAAAAAGTTTAAAAATGCTTGGTATCATAGCTATTATTATTGACTGGCTGCTTACATTGAAACGATCAGCTTTATCATAGAGGATTTATAAATTTCCTACATCTATGGCTTTATAATGTGTCTCTAATTCTCAGAAAATGTGCAAGAAGTACTTTTTGTATATAATATTGAGAGGAATAAAAAGTTGTTAATATTCAATCTAAAACAATATCCTATTTATGCCAAAAAATATATAAGAAATAGGCGCCCTAGGTCTCATCTTCAGCTCTCACATGAACTTACTCTGTCACTTGAGAAAAACTGGACTAGTTTATACTCCACTCAACCACCTGTGTGTGTGTCTGTGTGTGTGTGTGTGTGTGCACGCATGTGTGTGTCTGTGTTTGTGTCTGAAGGTGTTTGGGGATGGTGTATTTCTTTCTCTCTGCTATTCTTTTCCTCTGTCCCTCTAGCCTATTTCCACTAAGAACATAATGTACTCAAAACAAAAGATATACACGATTTCTCAGGGTATTAAAAATAACACAAACAGTCAGAGCACTCAGAAGCTATAAATCAGAAACTATACGCATGTATGGTATGCATATGCATGCAATTGAAAGGCATATTAAAGGTTATATACGTATACCTTTATATACAAAGATGCACACACAAATATATATATACATATATATATATATTTTGTTATGTATAGAAAATAAGGACTAAAGAAAAGAAAAGTACAAGTATGCCAACATAGTTACTAAGACCATATATCAAATTAGGCTCTGAACTCTCTGACAGAAGGGCAACAGAGAAATACAATCACAGATTTTTATTATTGGACTCAGTGCAATTCATCAAATGATGTAAAACACTCTCTCTCCTTCCCTTCCTCCCTCCTTCTCTCTCTCTCTCAGTCTCAATCTATACACACACACGTGTGTGTGTGTGTGTGTGTGTGTAATCTCTACAGATATAAACATGCAAGAGTTAAATACACACAATTTTGAGTTTTAATCTATCACATATTTCATACTTTAATATTTCCAAAGAGCAAATATATCTTTGTATAAATTATATGTGTGAAAGCCTACTGTGGCATCAAAAAATGAAAAAAATTCTAAAAGTGTGGCTAGAAAATACATAGATTCTGAAAATCCAGGTTGTTTTTAAGTACAAATGTTCCACCTAGTAGTGTTTTATCTGCCTAGGAGCAAGTAGTACTATACTAGAAACCAATTTTTTAAAATAAGGTAACATTTTTACTTTAAGGGGCCTATATGAGGAAGAGTTGTAGGAACCATGAAATACATGTTAAATTTTTATTTACTCACACATGTGAATCTACACACCCACATAGCACCCTTTAACCACTGTGTAAAATGATCTATGATTTTACATGGGAAACATTTGCAACTGTTACCTTCACTGAGTAGCTTTCTTTCCAACACCTGTTTATAGAAGTATACTGATAACTAGAATGTTTTGAACTGAGACTTGAGGGAAATACTATGTAATAGTCTTCTTTGTGTTACAGTGCCAGGTACATGGTTGGCATGCAACATATTTGGATTGAGCAAATGAAAGAGTAAATAGTTTATCAAGGAAATCAAGTGACAAAGATCATCACTAAATTACCTTCTTTAGTTACAAATGCTGGACCAATCCTAGAGAATGGATTTAGGGTGATATCTCTACCACCTTACACTTAGAGCCATATGAATAATCAGGTTCCCCACATACACTCATTCCACTTAAAAACGAAGGAGACACCACAAGTTGTAAATCAACAGCAACATCAGCCCTTGGATTTGTCTCATTTTGGCTGTTTTTTTTTCAACTTTTGAGTTATTTGCCAACAAAGGCATTTCACATAAAATTTGGAATTTGAGCTCCTCTTAAGAAATCAAATATCTGGCAACCCTGTACCCAGAGTTGCTCAAGACAACACAAAGTTACACCCAAATGCTGTTGCTCCCTCTAGACAGGGCATGTGCTTTCCAGTAACCACATCACTCACTCCCCAGTATCTGGTACTCCATTGGCTTCACCCATTTATGTTCACCCTGGGGCCACTGCAAGCATCTGATTTTGTAAGCTCTGCTATGCACAATCCATTTTTAATAATGAATCCAAATCTCAATTTTGGTAATTACTGGCGGTGCAAACTTGAGCAAGTAATTTATTCTCATAGAGTCTCAATTTCATCACCTATAAAACTGTGAAAGTAACCCCTTGTCATATCACAGGGTGACTGTGGAAGGAAATGAGATTGTATATGAAAAGGTTTTGTGAACTTGAAAGGCCATATGTATATACAGTATTATTTTTATTTTATTATTAAAGTCCTAATAAGTAAAATTGTGATCATCTTTAAACTATGATATGTTCCTAAACAAAATTTAAATTCCTTAGATCAATAGGTAGAAAAAGAAACTACAAATGTTAACAGTGACTTAGATGTACAATTAAAAACTGGTGAATATTAGAATGCAAGCAGAGACTATATCATCAGATGGCGTTATTTTTGTTCAATCCACTTGGTCTAAAATAATTTAATCAAATGTAATGTTATTTAAGAAAAGTTAAGGTCAAATTACTTTATTAAAATAAAAGACATTGGGCTTCCCTGATGGCGCAGTGGTTGAGAATCTGCCTACCAATGCAGGGGACACGGGTTCGAGCCCTGGTCTGGGAAGATCCCACATGCCGCGGAGCAACTAGGTCCGTGAGCCACAATTACTGAGCCTGCGCGTCTGGAGCCTGTGCCCCGCAACAAGAGAGGCCGCGACAGTGAGAGGCCCGCGCACCGCGATGAAGAGTGGCCCCCGCTCGCCGCAGCTAGACAAAGCCCTCGCACAGAAACGAAGACCCAACACAGCCAAATAAATAAATAAATAAAATAAATTTTAAAAATAAAAATAAAAAAAATAAATAAAAGACATAGAGCAGGCAGGATATATAATATTTTCATTAATTATTTCCAAATTATCTATAAATAAATATTTGTTTTCTGCATGAAGTATTAATAATATAACTTAAACACATTTAATGTTAAAGTGTCTTAAAGAAAAGCTACTATGCTTAAAGTAATTCTATAATAAAGAATTATAGAATTAAAATCTAAATATCACTCTTACCTAAAATTTTACAGTAAAGTCTTAATTTTAAATATATTTTTATATCTTTATTGCTATTATTTTTATTTCAAATTCTCCCTTTAATATGAGTGTGTATGTATATTCAATTTTTAAAACTGGAACATTCTATTTCTGAATAAATTTTCAAAAAATCATTTCTATTCACAGCATATAGGCACAAATTCCAATTGTGTGTTTTCCTCCTTCACAGTTCCACATCTCTTATTCACTGACTTTGTTTCTCTTGCCTAATAATGCTGATGATTACCCAATTTTGAATCCTTAGTAACTTGTGCTAAAGATGTTTGATATTGTGTGCATACTATCATAAACATTACGCAAAAAATACTATGCTGTCATACATAAATATATTTCTATACAAAAAATATATTTCCCTTTGGCCAATTTTTTCATTACTGAATACATAAATGTCACTGGGGTACCTCATTTACTTAACGGACTTTATTAACTTGATCAAAATCCATCGCTAGAGTGAATCCTTTAGTTTCATATAACAACAAACCTCTTGCACGTTTTTCTCTGGATCCCGACTGAGTTTTGTCAAGCATGATCATACCTTCAATGATATGTGACTTTCAGATATAAAAAAAGGTGCTTTTCATATTCTCCATAGTTTACTATGATATATTCCTATTAGATGTACCATTAAAAACTAGTGAATATTAGCATGCAAGCAGCTTATTGCTGTGTTTATCTTTAGTAGCCATAATAATTACCATGTACTGAATGCCTATCTTGAGCAGGGCCTTACATATTAAGCCACTGAATCCTTGTCATAACCCTCTACATATTGTAACATTAGTTTACAACTAAGGAAAACAAAGCTAAAGAAAGGTTAAGTAACTTGATCCCTGCCTCACAGCCCATAAGCAAACGGCAGAGACAGAATTACAACACAACTTTTTTCAGATCCCAAAGCCCCAAATGCTTTCTAAGTAATTACTTTTCAAGCTATTTCCATTGTCCTCAGGGATGAATAAACTCCTTAAAACTGGTAATAGTCAGAGATCATTATATAAATAGTGGATGCTGAAAAAATCTCTAAAGATTTATGAGCCCATTGTGAAGGTAGTATAAATTATGAGTTGAAATAAAACTCATAAAGATGACAGGATTCAATGATTGATATGTGCTTCATTATCATTATTTACAAGTAAGATATACTATAACCTAACGTTTAAATTTCCCTCAATTCATTTATTTAATCAAAAATAGGAAGGAGTAATTTTTTTATAAAGAGAATCATTTTTTATGATTTAAATTAAATTAAATCCTATTTAATTTTTTTTCTGCCTAGTAAATTCTTACAGTGACAATTTGAATCTCATTTTGTAAAATAAATCCAAAAATTATATTGATTTTACTATATTTGGTCTTCAATGCATTTTGTATATCATTTTATTTATTCATGAATTAAGAAAGATTAATGTTTAACTCAAGCACCTAACACTTTTTTAGTCTTAAATATAATTTTTTAAAGAAATACACAAGTGTTTACACAAAAGTGTAAACTAGTAACACTTTTCAGGATTATACATTGTGTAAGAACACAAATTCTGAAGTTCAAGCCCAAAAGACTGACATGTGAGGTTAGTCCTGAGGTCTTGTTTCTCCTTTTAAGCCTATACATTCCAATTTAATCCAAAGTCGGTAACCAAGAGAAAGTATAGATTTCAGAAATAAATATCTATATGATTCAGTTTATTTCTATTTATTCATTATATCATTGATCTATTCATTTTTTATATAGGGATATACATGTGTATGTGTATATATATACACACACACACACACACACACACACACACACACACACATATATACTCTACTTGCCACCAAAAAATGATTTGTGATTCCAGATTCCTCAGTTCCTCATGTTAACAGGCATGCAGGCAATCAGGTTGCTAAAATTAAAAGTAGTTACTGAGATTGAATATTAAACTCGTCTCTGAGACTCCTTGTAGCCAATAACAGAAAAAAAGACAATGATGCTGACTTCTTTGCAGCTAGAACTATCTCTTCAGCTTGTCAGAATAATTGAAAATATTTTCAGATTTCTGTAACTGTTTGAAAACTACAACATTTTTTCAAGGTTACTGATGATTTCATACAAAACATGCATGCAGACAATATTTAATGATATATAGGTAATGTTTACAAGATATCAGGAGAAGTAGTCAACATTAACACCAAAATGCTGCCACAAATGTGTTGCTTCGGAAATGTTCTAATTTAACAGTGATGGGTTAAATTCACTTCTATTTGTTTCAGAATCATATTTGACTCCAGTCAGTGCCCCAGACTAAATTATTATACTTTGTTGTTTACAACCACATAAATGTACTGCATCTGAGTGAAGATAAGACAACAATAACTAACTGCTTATTAGTTTTTAGCCTTTGTGATGTGTTTAGTGTGTAGTAAACACCATACCAGGGTGTTTTAGTAGGAAAAAATACAAGAGAATCAAAAGACAGTTTCTGCCAAAGGTTGATAAGCTACTGGAGAGGTAAGAATACTTGGTTCACCTTGTGCATTGCTAGTAGGAGTATAAAATGGTATAGCTGATGTGGAAAACAGTATGGCAGTTCCTCCAAAAATTAAATACGCAATTACCATATGGTCCAGCAATTCTACTTCAAAAGAACTGAAAGCAGGGCTCCAACAGATATTTGTATGCCAATCTCATAGGAGCATTATTCACAATAGCCAAAAGCTAGAAACAACCCAAATGACCCATCACTGGAAAGCAAAATGTGGTATATATAGATACAATGGAATATTATTCAGCCTTAAAAAGTAATGAAGTTCTGAAACATGTTATAACAATGTGGATGAAATTTGAAGGCAATATGCTAAGTAAAATAAGCCAGACACAAAAGGACAAATAGTGTATGATTATACTTACATGAAGGGCCTAGAGTAAATTTACAGACACAGAAAATAGGATGGTTGTTGCCAGGAGATTGGGGGGGGAAAGAAATTGGAAAGTATTACTTAAAAATTTCAGTCTTGGAAAACGAAAAAATTCTTGAGATGGATGGTAGTGGTGGTTGCACAGCAATGTGAATGTACTTAATGTCACGAACTGCACACCCAAAGATAGTTAAAATGGCAAATTTTATGTCATGTATATTTTTCCACAATTTAAAAAGAAATTAAAAACGAATACTTGGCTTACTCTTCTAAGGTATTTTTTTTGCTTATATTAATTTTCATTCATCATTCACTAGCTTTGAAAGTATCACTTATGTGAACACTTAATGTGTTCCTCTGGCCAGACCAGAAAGCAAAATGTAAGGAGAAATTCCAATGTTCTATTTTCTATTGCATTTCTATTTCTATTGTATGCTACCCCATGACATAATATTGCAGTGGTTCTCAAACAGGACCTTATTTAAAAAGCACAGAGCCCAAGGCCACATAAGAATTACAGAATCAGAATATTTGAAGAGTCCTACCCAAGAATTTTTTTTTAACTTCCCAGTAATTCTGATCATAAACCTTGTTGGGAATGACTTTACTTTTTTACTTGGTGTGTGGTCTTAGCTGAATACTGACAGAAACTGATTTTTCAGAGCTGTGGAAACACCATAATCTAACTCTCTCATTAAGAAATAAACACATTTAGGAATTGGAAACATTTCTAAGATTCCTTCCAAAACGGAATAACATAACATGAAAGCTTTCACTGTCTTTCATCCACTATCTAGGCTCTTGTGGTTAGCAAAAAGCAATAATATATTCATTCTATACCTAAGGCCTTTATAAGAACAGCATGAGCCCAGAAAGTCTAATAATCTCCATTGATCCATAAAATTTGATGGCAATATCATTATGAATCCATCCTAAACTGTAATTCCCTTTAATATAAGCATGAATTATATATTCCAGTCATAGTATATAAAGTCTAAACTCACTTAGGCTGATATTGGAAAATACACTTATTTAACACACGATGGCCTTACCAGAAAATATGTTTAAGTTGACCCAAGATCTTCTAATATATATGTTAAAAAAAATCTTATAAAAAACAAATTAGCTTCAAAAGTTCTAGAGTACATTAGAAAACTGTCTTTCTAAGGGGAAAATATTACCAATTACATGGGCATAAACTCTGAAGTTTCTTCTCCTCTGAACCCATTTTTCACATAAGCATCAAATAAATTTTCTTCACACACAACTCTGAGCAAGTCATTCTTGTAACTTAAGCAACGCGAACAAAAAGTGCCAATTCTTCAGGCCTTTTGCCTGTTAATGCAAAGCCCAAACTCCCTAGTGCTTGATAATCCAGCCTCTGTGAGTGTGGCAGGGTGCAAAAGAAGGCATTCTCATCCTTCCATTACTTTTCCTGATGGCAAAGAAAGTGGTCCCATCAGGACATCCAGTCACAACTCTTATCTCAGGTCTCTTGTCATCACTTTTTGAAATGCAATCTATGAACATAATTTTTCAAGCAAGCATAAATTTTAAACCAAGAAGTACTTCAAGAGAGAATTTACGGGTGCCATTTGTTCCATTGTCTTTTTGCAGAGGTGCAGCTTATATTTGAGAAGAAGCACAAATATCTCAGCCAATCTTGCTTAAAAACCACAGATATAGTCATAGTTTTAAAAATTCTAGCTGCATCCCATAAGACAGAAAAATCATTATATACAGGATCCACTCGGGGGATATTCCTGAGGTCTCCTATAGTATCAACTAACCTTCCCCAAAATCATTCGTACTATTTTTCTTTAGCTGCAGTCATTGTGGACTCGTATATATTTCTTCTTACACAGACTTATACCTTCCCAACTGCATACCTACATTCACCCTGTATTTTCTACCTGGACATCGTTACATCCTTCACTGCTTTTTCTACCTAGTAACTTGACCTTCTTTCGAAGGATCTCCTCACTTTCTCCCCCGTTGTGGTGCTTTCCATGGCCCTTCCAACTGGAACTGAGCTCCTCATCTTTAAATTCTCATTGCATTTTATTTATGCCCCTTTTGAGCCACTTAAGCACATTCTTCCATCCACTAAAGAAGTCTGAATACAGATTGAATATCCTTTGCCAGATTTTATCAGTATGATTTGAGTGAGTTTATACTCACTGAAAGCAGAAATCTTGTATCATTTATCTTTGCATTCATACCAATATCTTACCAGTAATTTTTAGTCAATTAATGAATGATATTAGAAAATTATTTACTATCTAAGAAGTCACTCTTATTAAGATCATTTTAAGTGGATCTCTTTGGTTAAAAATAGAACAGGGCTTCCCTGGTGGCACAGTGGTTGAGAATCTGCCTGCCAATGCAGGGGACACGGGTTCAAGCCCTGGTTTGGGAAGATCCCACATGCCGCGGAGCAACTAGGCCCGTGAGCCGCAATTACTGAGCCTGCGCGTCTGGAGCCTGTGCTCTGCAACAAGAGAGGCCGCGATAGCGAGAGGCCGCGATAGCGAGAGGCCCGCGCACCACGATGAAGAGTGGCCCCCACTTGCCGCAACTAGAGAAAGCCCTCGCACAGAAACGAAGACTCAATGCAACCAAAAATAAAAAACAAATAAATAAAACTCTTCCCTTAAAAAAAAAAAACAAATTTGAAATAGAACAAAATAGAACTGTATCATGAACTAATATGGTGGTAACCATAAATTTAATACATTTTCATAAACAGAGCTAAAGGAAGTCTCTGCTGTCTGTTACAGAATAAAAGAAACATAGCATCTTTCCAACCCTGTTCCTGTCTTCTCTCTATGTATTCTTTATTATATATTCCACTTGCTTTAACTGCTGTTAGGTTCAAGGTCTACAATCATTAGGCCTCATGTGAGGCCTGATGATTGTATCTAAATAGCACTGTTGTATCTCTTGTAACTAAATAGCATTATGATATTGCAATCTTTAGATACGAAGCACTTGGAATTGCCTTATTTTGAGTATGCATGCTCCATAACAGTATCTCCAAAAGCAGTCCACAGCAAGGAAACAAAATCATTAAATAACAAATTTCTAATATTCCAAAGTCAACACTTTGTGGTCATTCTCTCTTTTCCCTTCTTGAAATTATGTCAGTTTCTATGATTATCTTAATTAGCTATTTGCTTACTAGTGTACTGTTCTTCTTTAACAATATCTACACAGCTATCCCATTGACACTAGAATATAATTTCTATGAAAGCAGAGATTCTACGCCGTGGACTGAAAACAGTGTCTGGCATTACAAGAATCACTGCATAAATATTGAATGAGTGAATAGTGTCATCAATTAACACTTTCCCTTCTGAAAACTATATTTTCAAGACAATGAAATGATAGGGTTATTCTGGAGTCACACAATATAAATGTCTTTTATTGAAACAAGCCTAGATTGCTTGTTTCAAGCAATCTGAAAATGGTTCTTAACCCAGGGAAGAGGAGGAGGAAACACGAGGAGCTTGTAGTACCCACTGCGGCTGATCCTGACTTAGGGAGTCTAGATTATGGGCTGGATGTGGTATGCGTCAGCATGCATTTTTTTAATAGCTTCTCCTTAGGTGATTTTTTCAGAATTCAAACCCAGAGCCCAAGTTCTCAACAGCTGAATGTCTTCCTCTATACACTGAATTACCTCAGGTCGTTAGTCTCCCGCTAGCAGCGCAGTGCCAGGCCCTCCTATGCCTCAGGGCCATATGCAAAGTCCAGCACATACAATCCCAGAGGCCTGACTCTGGCATCAGGAAAACTAAAGGCAAGAGATATGCCAAGGGCGAGACACCCTGGCTAGGTTGACTATTTTCAGGCCTTTCTTGGGAACTTGGTACTAAAATGGAGCCCTGGGACCCCAACTGGCTTGGCTTGGCTGGCTGGTCCCCACTGACAAGGCTAAATGGGGAGGGGAGATGAGAAGCCCGTCCTACAAGGCTCCTCTGGGTGGGTGTACTGATCAGGGCTTTATAAAAATAATCTTAGGGGCTTTGCCTATTAAAAGATATCATAGACATATGATAATAAGCCCCTCAGACACATTCTACCAGGACTCCCTGGGACTATATAGCCTTTGAGGATTGGAGACCCTGTGAACCCCTCCTCTGAAGCAGTGCTAAAGAGGAACCAATTCTCCCTTTTCTGACTGGGCACCATGCAGGGCACATTTGTCTACATGAGAGGAGGATAAACACATGGACTAAAAATGGGGTTTGGAAGCCAAGGTGTTGCTCAGGCGATCCTGATGGGGACCCATGATTGAGAAGTGCTCCAGGGCCTTTGACATTTTGACATTTCTAGGCTAAATCATATTGTATACCAATCTCTCCTCCCACTGACACATTTTTAGTTACAAGTAACAAGCCAACCTTGCAAAGAGGCTACAAAAGTACAGTCTAAGAGGTATGGAGGGAAATTAAGTACATGTACTTCAGGACTTCTAAACACCAGTTACCTAAGTTTAAGATGAAAAAGAAATAATGTGAATTTTCTAATTAATAAAGAACTTGCTCAATTATTTTCATATAGATGATGGTAAGTGTCCAATTATTATGAATTTAGATCCCAGTGGATACAATTAATGACAATAGTAATAAGAAATTACATCCTTTGCACCAGTAAAATTTATGATGAAAAGTTGAGATGTGAATTTTAAAATATACAAGAAGGTACATAATTTTTCAAAATTCTTTTAGAGGAAACATGTACATCCCTGGATCCTAGTTTAATTTCCCTTTTTACTGCATGCTATGGAAAGTTCCATAATATGAGAGAACCCAATAATATATAAATTTATTATACTATGCATGTGAACAAAGTTTAAAAATTAAGACTATCTAGAATTAGTGTATACTATGTTGCCCCATAACCTTAATTAAGCAAACCAGAAAATAAATGACAAAAATTTTTAACTAGCCAAAGGAGCTGTCAAAAATTCCACAGTTGATTACGTCAAAGTGTTAGGTGATTGAAGAACTACTGGAAATAGGTACAGGGCTCCTTATCAGGAGGGAGACAAGAAAAGGCAAAAAGAGCAATCCTAAGAACTGCAAGCCATTAAAGAAAGGATAAATATTGCCATGTATCTAAATATTACAGGAAAACATATGACTGTATTACTGCAGAGGGCAAAAACAGATATTTGATAATTATACCAACCTCCAAAAAAAGCAAAATGGACAAAGGAGGAAAAATCATGTTTGTTTAATGAAGAAAAAAATACTGAAATATATTTTTATCAAGAATGAATAAATTAACTTGTCCCTCCCTAAACATTCATTAGAAAATTCATTCATGTTGAACAAATTCCTTCACCAATATTTCTGAATACGTGTTAATGTGCAAAAGCATATTTTTATAGATACCTTTATTATGTCTATAATTTGATATTCTCACACAGTCTCCTTAATTGATTATGCTCATACTGTTAACATAATATCAGCTTTTCTAAAAGACTGATCTTCCTTCTGTAATTTCTCCTAGTGCATGGTTACATTTCGGTTCATGTTGTTTTCTGTGCAGAACCGCCCTTTACCTTCTTCTTTCATTTGTGACTCCTGTTTCCATCCTTGATGGAGATGCACCACTCTTTTTAGCCTTCCTTGACAACCCCACCCAGAGTGAGGGTCCTTTGTCCCATAGCTCCTCATATGTACTTCTAATATGTTAATAATGAAGCACTATATTATAAAATTGTTTTTTACTAAATTCTTTCTTAACAAAAAAAAAAAACCATTTCTTATTCTTTTTATTATCTCCATGGCCTATCAAAGAGCTTGATATAAACTGGACATTCCATAATTACCTACTGAATGAAGGGCATGCAGAAAGGTCCTAAAATCTTGCCATTGTGACTGAAATCATGAAACAAGCTTATATTGTATATTTTAATAAGCAAAGCCAGAGCAAACATTTTAATTTAGATTTCATGTTCATGGCAATAAAAGGCAGCCTGTTGGAAGGTATGAAATTCAATTATCATGCTGTTAATATATCATTTGAAAACACAGCTTAGTACATTAATATATACTTCATTGATACTTATTTCTTTATCTTAAATAAAGAAATAAAACTACCCATTTTCTTTGTTTCTGACACACTACTCATAAGAGAATCACCAAGATGAAACATTTACATGTTCAAAAGATTACTGATATTTGGAAATGTATATAATTTGCAACAAGGCCATATTATTTGCAAACATGATCTAAAAAAATAAAAATAGCATTAGCAGAGGAAATCAAACAATGCTCAACTTTATTAAGTCCTGAAATAAACACATGTATATGTATATACATATGCACATGCATATATTTCTATAAATCAAAACTGAGATCAAAGTGAGTGTATAGTTTTGTATTTTTAACAAAGCAGTAAATTGGGAACATTTCCTCTGTCATAAACTAATCTCATAAAATATTCTTCAAAATTGTTTAAGGTCCATATGTGGATATGCTGTAAATTATTTAACTATTCTCTATCCTTGGGAACTCTTTACAAATATATTCTTCAATGAACACTATATTTGTGTACCCTTCTGATTATTTAGGCTAAGAGAAACTAATTTTCTTACTGTTTTCTTTTTTCCTACCATTTGGGTATTTCTTTCAGATAATTTTTTTTCATAAAACAAAATGCCTTCAACATGAAAAAAAATAACATTTGCATTTCAATATTACGCTGGTTGTTTTTTAGTCCTGGTATTTATAGTATGGACAGTAAAAAGGAATGATCTGAAATTTTGGCTATTAAATCACAGAAATTTATGGCAATAGAATTCTGAGGATATTATTTAGATCATTTTGTCTTTGAATATCCACTCTTTCAGATCTCATATGAAAATGTTATCACCAGGTAAAGTCTTCCTAAAGAGATGGCAAAGTATAATGTCCCTTGGTAAATATTAACGTGAACATTAAAATGTAACAGTGTTTTAAATAAACTGCTTAATTTCAAATAACCTACTTAATTTAAATAACTCTACTTAATGGCTAGTAACTTATAAAAATAAGTAAGTAGATAGTGCTAAAGATGTTTGAATAACTACTAACGAGGCACTATCAAAGCTACAGAAAAGAAGCAAATACTATCTTGCATTTTAGAAGTTGCAATCCAGGTAATTATTAATTATTCCAAAATTAACTGTTTAGGTTTGCGATATAGGATCACTGTAGTCCAATCTCCACGTGATGCCAATGATTTTACACTTAGTCTTCAAAATGGATTGCCGTGAAAAAAAACATGCACTGGACTTAGAAGACCATTATACACAAAAGAATTAATATAGAAATTTTCAAATATTTACATGTTCAAAAGATTAATGATTCTTGAGAAATGTGTATGATAAAACAATATGCAACAAAGTCATATTCTTGTCAATATTGTTTAAAATATCAAAATAGTACTAACAGAGGAAATAAAATACAGTTTAATTTTATAAAATTCTGATAATTAAAAACTCGAAAAGTGATTAAAATCCCAAATAAATATAGAAAATAACATTGTGTGATCCTGTAACAGTTGAAACACTATTATAAATACTGTCAAATATATGTTCACATCATATCAAGAAAAATGGTAAAATTATTTTAATAAGGAGTAAAAAGTAGAAAAAGCAAGACTCAATTACCTATTAAAACTATATCTATCCATAATAAAGAAATTAAAAAGTGAAAACACAACTAATTTCATTTTCTATTTCTATGTTCCAACTTGGCTTATTATTTTATAGATCAAAGTAATAAGCACCTTGAAAAAGAGGAGTTTTGCAGTTACGATGGGGAAACCATCATGACTACCATCCAAAAGCAAGTAAATCATGAATAATGTTACAAATAAGTACATATGAAAGTTTAACATATTCAATAATGGACTTTTCATACATCAAAGTATAATTATTCAACTGAGTAGAAGCTGTATTTTAAAAAACTGGCTCTCAGGCCCAAACTCCATCAACCAACACTATTACTGTGCATAATAGTACACAACCCTGCAACTCTGCTCTCTTATGCTTATCAGATGGTATTTTAAAACTGGACAGAATTCTGACACACAAGATTTGTGTAGGTGAAGGCTCAATATATAACCTTCAAGTAGAACATGATCTTCTGGGACCATAAACTATTTATGATTTTAAAAATTCAAAGGGAGAGAGGGAACAGGAAAGTGTACTAATATTTCCTGGGTGCCTTTTATAATACATATAGAAATTGCAACACCTATTATTAAAACTCAACAGCTAAACACCTATATATTTATTATGTAACTTAAGATCTTTAAATCATCTGTAAGTAGTAAATATTTGCTTGTTGACACCAAAATATAAGGTCCAGATCATTACACACATCATTTAACTTAATCCTCTCAGTAAGTCAATTAAGTTAGTATGACTACATGCATTTTCCAGGCAGGGAAACTGAACCCCAGGACATTGGGTAATTTACCCAGAATCACACTAGTAGGTAGTAGAGTCAAACACAGATTATTCTAGCTCCAACCCGCTGCTTTCATAATGCATCCCACTGCCTACCGTATGGAAAAGCATGCACTTGGCAAGACTCTTCATTTAATGATGAATGATGACCACAGTCTCAAAGGAAATACTATTCTGCTGTGTATAACATTAGGATTCAGTAGCCGATCACCTCACATCAAACCTCCGTCTCTAGTCTTTCACTGAGGAAACTCTGGGTTTTGAGGGAAAGGCAGCTGATCCCAAAGTAATTTGCCTCTAAAAGGAAGTAGTCTATTACCTTGCCTTAAATAATGCAGCATTCAGTTATTACTTCCTGCCAGAGTGACAGTTTAAGCCAAGGCATTAAAAAACTGTTTTCTCCTGTTCTAGCTGTCTGTTATTTATTGCCTCATACACTACTTGTCTGGAAGTGATGGATAAATATTTGAAGGGAAAGATCCATCATTCTGGGTGCTCCATGAAATTCAAGATGGATAAAAGTCAATGTTTCAGGCTCATCTACTTTTAGCTTTCTTTCTATAATAAGCTAAAAACAAGCTTTAAGTGTTTTAAAAGACTCTTCTAGTAAAAAACAAACAGACAAACAAACAAATGAAAAACAGCTTTATCAGTTTCTGCATCAATTTCTAAAGAATGGTTTCTATCCCAATACGTTAAGGATTATTTTTTTCAATTTTGGGAAAAAACAAATGCATCTGAAACAATTAAATTGTCTTTCTGACAACACAATTTTGAGACTATGACTTATTCTTTGGATTATGTTTTAACATAACAAAAAGAGAAGCAAGCAAATACTGGCACTATCAACACAGTCACATGCTATTTCTATGATCAGAGTGAAACCCCAAACTGCACATCAAAAATCTTTTCTTAAAACCAAGATTAATTTATTTATAACAATAATACTTGCAAGTACTCATTCAACACTACTGTACTCTGAGCCAGCAACCGTGCTAAGATTTTTTACATAAATTATCACATTTAATGTGATAGTTCTTCCCCAGATAACTAGTGGCTCTCCCCCACCTCCTTCAGTATTTTCTTAAAATCATCTCAATGAAGGTTTCCCTTACCACCTTCCTTAAAATTGCAATCTTTCCTTTCCCTGTACTCTCTGTTGTCTTTCCTTCCTTTATTTTATTTTTTTCCCATAGCATTTGTCACTAACAGATATAGTATATATTCTACAAATGTATTTATTTATTACCTACCTCTCCAAACATGAATGTAATCACCACGAGGGCACAGATATTGTAATTATTTGTTTATGATTTCTTCATACCTGTTTTCTTCAGTGTTGTAGCCCCAATGTCTATGATAGTGGCTGGCCTATCGTTGGTACCAAAAATATTAATTTAATGAAGGTGTTTAGTCTTTATGAACAACCCTTTGAGATATTAACACATTCTGTTGAAAAAACTAAGACTGAAAAGATATATAAAAGTGACTTACTGAAGTCATAAAGCAAGTAACTACTCAGGCAGGTTTACGGACTCTCAAGTTCAATCCTCTCTATTCACTATACTGCTTCTAGAAAACAGAATATCCCAGCCAAAGTCTGTGTATTTGTTCTACGGACTTACAGATCTTTGAATAAATGATGAACAGGTCAAGAAATTACAGCAAGGAAATATACCGTTTAAATACCCTTCATGACTGGTCCTCTTTGAGAAGGTCATTCACGTGGCTGAGCAGGTGGTTTTGAGAGGGATGCAAATGGGGTTTGAGGGAGAACAGGGATCAGCTCAGACCATCTGTATCAACCCTGGAAATCAATGTGTTGACAGATGTCACAGCCTGTTTTCCCTCATAACCAGTAACCTGAATGTCATGAAATATTTGCTGAGACAAGAAAATGAATTATATACAAAATTTAAGCTTATGTAAGGACTTTACTTGAAAAGAAAAAATACTGAAAAACTATAGATATTTGAAATCTTTATACCCCATATGATACATACTTAATAGTGCACACATTCTTACTGCAATATATATTTAAGTCTTGTTTACTGTATTTTTTCATCTATCTTTCTCTAGCCCATTTTGAAAATAAAATCAAGTAATTCAATTTCCCGTTACACACACCACATATATTCACTTGTATTCTTTCTTTTCCCCCATGCTCTCAAACAACAATCAGAGCCACAAGCTAAGATTGGTCCACATTTGAGGAACTTGATGAAAAGAATATATTTTGCTATTTCCAGAATAAAGGGAGATGATTAAATTAGGAAGGTAACTACTTCAAAGAAAATATCTTATCCATAAAGAATGGTTGAAAGAATGTCTCCCATGGCAATAGAAATAAAAAACAAAAATAAACAAATGGTACCTAATCAAACTTACAAGCTTTTGCACAGCAAAGAAAACCATAAAAAAAAAAAAAAAAGAAAAGACAATCTATGGAATGAGAGAAAGTATTTGCAAATGATGTGACAGATAAGAGCTTAAGCTCCAAAATATACAAACAGCTCATACAACTCAACAACAAAAAAATAAACAACCCAATCAAAAAATGGGCAGAAGACCTTAACAGACATTTCTCCAAAGAAGATACCGATGGCCAATAGGCACATGAAAAGATGCTCAACATCACTAATTATTAGAGAAATGCAAATCAAAACTACAATGAGGTACCACCACACACCGGTCAGAATGGCCATCATTAAAAGTCTATAAATAACAAGTGCTGGAGAGGGTGTGGAGAAAAGGAAACCCTTCTACACTGTTGGTAGGAATGTAAATTGGTGCAGCCACTATGGAGAACAGTATGGAGGCTCCTCAGAACACTAAAAATAGAATTACCGTATGAGCCAGCAATTCCACTCCTGGGAATATACCTGGACAAAACTATGATTCAAAAAGACACATGCATCCCTATGTTCACAGCAGTACTATAAACAACAGCCAAAACATGGAAGCAACCTAAATGTCCACTGACAGATGAATGGATAAAGAAGATGTGGTGCATGTATACAATGGAATACTACTCAGCCATAAAAAGAACAAAATAATGCCATTTGCAGAAACATGGATGCAACTAGAGATTATCATACTAAGTGAAGTAAGTCAGAAAGAGAATGACAAACACCATATGATATCACTTATGTGTGGAATCTAAAATATGGCACAAATGAACCTAACTACAAAACAGAAACAGACTTATAGACATAGAGATCAGACTTGTGGTTGCCAAGGGGGAGGGAGCGAGGGAGGGGGATGGACTGGGAGCTTTGGGTTGGTAGCTGCAAACTATTACATTTAGAATGGATAAACAACAAGGTCCTAATGTATAGCACAGGGAACTATATTCAGTATCCTGTGATAAACCATAATGGAAAAGAATATAAAAAAAGAATGTGTATGTGTGTGCAACTGAGTCACTTTGCTGTACAGCAGAGACTGGCACAGCATTGTAAATCAACTATACTTTAATAAAAGAAAAATTGAAAAAAAAAGAATCAATATCCAGCTGCTCCTACTTTTCCTACTGACCGTTTTCTTCTCACCACTCCCCTGGACTAGAGTGACAGTTATGGTAGGGATTGTAGGAGTGGAATTTTAAAGTTTAACAGAGTTAAGTAACTTTTTAGAAAGAGAGTTTGCCTAAACCATTTTGTTTATTCTTTTGTCTATAAATACTACTAATATAGTAAAGAATACGTAACCAAAAGAAACAGAAAGAATCTGACCAAAAAATGATGTTAAGAATATATGGGGAATGAATCTATGGGAAGTGAGAGTAGTTACTTCCTAGAAATTATTAGTCACACAGAAGACTACCATGCCATCCTGAGCTCTTCTGGAGTGGTGAGTGTAAAGCAGAACCAAAAATAAACCCAACCCTTCTGAAAGTGAAAGAAAGCAAAATGAATCAATTCTTTACCCAGGGAAGCTGAAAATTATTGTAACTGGACCCAAAAAAGTTCTATTAGGAAGAATCACTTAGTTTTATGAGCTCGCAGATCCCACCTGAAATCCAAGGGACCTGATTATAAAACATGTAACGTAAGAACATCCTAAAGATAAGCTATAACCTCCAATAGTTTCTGTTTAACAAATTCTTTAGTAAACACAGGGCTACTCTAGTCAATAATAATTTCTGTCCAACCCCCACTCCTCCAACTGGCTTGTTTCTTTAACATTAACTTTGAAATAAGTCAAAATCTTGTTAATGGCAGGGGCTGAGAATATCAAAGAGGGATACAGGCTGAAAAAGGAACAGTGAATCATGATCCAAATGCTTGAATATTTTCTTCCATTCCTATCCTTTGGAAAATGGAAAATATCAGGAAAAGTGAGGATACATTTTTTTAAGCATAAATGTATCACAAGCTTATGCAGAAATTATATTAGCTTTTAAATGAATTGGAAATTTAAAACACTTAAATTTTTCTAAAATTTATTTTAAGATGATATGAGTGATGGTAAAAATATATGGCTCAGGGTTTCTCCAAAAAAAAAGAGAACCAAAGAGCTCTTGTGTACTCCAGTTAAAGAGCAATCCTTTGTAGCTTCTAAAAAACACAGAACACCTACTAAGTATCTAAGTAATGACATCAGAGCAACTTGCTAAGTGATTAATAATGAAAGTCATACTTCAATGGTGTTTTAAATAATATTTTATTTTAGCCAACAAAATGAAAAATTACAGTAACATTTGTGTTTCAGAAATACGTAGTTTGGTTTTTAAATGAGTAAGCATTACATATATAATACATTACCTTTCATTTACACTACAGGAAAAGTTAATTAAAAAAACAACCACTCTACCATAATATATTTAAAAGCTGCCTCAAATGGCATATTATATTGAAAGTTTGAGTCACATCCACCACATTCCTTATGCATAACATTATGCTAATAACTATCCTTTCAACTTCAGAATTCCTGAGTTAATCAGTCACTTTGTGGTCCAGGTTAAAATTGCCCATTTTCTTGCCCACTTACCATGAACTACATGCTTATTTGAAGATTGGCTTTGCATGCATAGGACTCACAAAGTCTCTGTAGCATATGCATATATAAATGGGTAAGACACCTCAATGTTAATTGCAGCACTATTTACAATAGCCAGCTCAAGGAAGCAATCTAAATGCCCATCGACAGATGAATGAATAAAGAAGATGTGGTACATATATACACTGGAATATTACTCAGCCATAAAAAGCAATGAAATTGGGTGATTTGTAGAGATGTGGATGGACAGAGAGACTGTCATACAGAGTGAAGTAAGTCAGAAAGAGAAAAACAAATATCGTGTATTAACACATATATGTGGAATCTAGAAAAATGGTACAGATGAACCGCTTTGCAAGGCAGATATAGAGACACAGATGTTGTAGAGAACAAAAGTATGGACACCAAGGGGGGCAAGGGAGGGTGGTAGTGGTGGGATGAATTGGGAGATTGGGATTGACATATATACACTAATATGTATAAAATAGATAACTAAAAAGAACCTGTTGTACAAAAAATAAATAAATAGGGCTTCCCTGGTGGCACAGTGGTTAAGAATCCGCCTGACAATGCAGTGGACACGCATTCAAGCCCTGGTCCGGGAAGATCCCACATGCTGCGGAGCAGCTAAGCCCGTGCACCACAACTACTGAGCCTGCGCTCTAGAGCCCGTGAGCCACAACTACTGAGCCCATGCGCTACAACAACTGAAGCCAGCGCACCTAGAGTTCATGCTCCATGACGAGAGAAGACACCGCATTAAGAAGCCCGCGCACTGCAATGAAGAGTAGCCCCCACTAGCTGCAACTAGAGAAAGCCTGCGAGCAGCAACGAAGACCCAACGCAGCCAAAAATAATACGCAAGTAAAATAAGTATTTATTTAATAAATAAATACATAAATAATTTTTTTTTTAATGGGTAAGAAGGGAGCACTAAGCCCATCAACACAAGCCCACAGTAGAGATGAGGAACAGTCCCTACAGAAGAGAGCTGCCCTGTTGAATACAAAGAGATATGGTGTCAGATTTAGGACCTGAGAGAACAGGCCTTCCTGAAAGATGATTGGTTTTAATATGTATCCTTTATTAAAAGTATATTATAAATATACTACCGTATAAAATTATAAGTTCAAAAGTATTATGATGGTAGAATTCACTTTTACACTCTTCACATATTGTGTGCAAATTATAAGAGTGCTTCTGATAATGCCCCTAAAGAATTACTGAGGAGAATTAAATAGAATAAACCCAAAAATCAAAGAAAATGCTTAAGCCAATGATCAAGCTATTTATTTTTCTCTATTCTGAAACAGTGTTGCTGTCTTGCAAAGATAAACTGCTCTTAGCATTTGTTCGGTCCTCATCTTAAGGGCATGGTAACTAAAGGTCATACTCCACTAATTAATCAATTGCAGACTCATTTAGGAATTCCAAAATAACTCTCCTAGGTTTCCAATCTTTCTTTCCACAGCAAAGAAGGCCAACTTTTAAATATAAACATAACTGTCTCTAAGTAATATTATTGCCTCATCTGTATGTTCATTTATTTCTGTGATAAGAATAATGCTGTGCAGTACATCAGCTATTAGTGATTGACTAAAGATGTTTGCCTTTTGAGGTTTTTTTAAAAAAAAATTTTTAGAAGGATTTAACACAGTTTAAAAACAATAGTTTTGTAATCCTCTCTTTGTGCCTTTTTCTTCATCCCCAACCATGCAGATATTTTAAGATCAACTATCAGAAATCTTACAAATGCACATAGAAAGGGAAGAACAGATGAGTCATCTCTCCCTACACATATCCCTAAAAAAGTTCTAAGACCATGGCACATAGAAGGCAGAAGAATCAATCTAACAGTGAAGAGAACCAGTAGGCCTAAAGAGAATATCATTGAATGAGAACAGAGGGTGATGGGCACCAAGAGTTCTACATGATGCACAATAAAACATGGTTAACTTTCAGACATAATGTAACAGTGCTACAAAATGTTAGAAGAGGAAACAATAGTTCTATCACCATGAATCTTTTTTCATACTGTGGGAATATCTTGATAAAGCACAATGCAAGGACCATTTGGGAATCCAGATTTTAAATCAACCTCTGCAAGTAACTCAAAATATGATCTTGATTAGCCATTTAATTTCTTTGGGTCACAGTTTTCCTAAATATATAATAAGGAACTGTACATAGATAATCTTTCAGATCATTTTCAATTCTAATACTCTATGACCTGTATGTTCAAATACTTGAGGAATGAAGTTTTTATTGCAATATTCTATCACAATACACATATCTATCTGATATATTCATACTAGTTATTTTGCACACAAGTAAACATGGCCTCAATTTTGAGATCCCTGAGGTCAGAGACCAACCACGAACCATGAGCATCTAGTACTGAGCAGGCTTTTAATAAATTGACACTGCATGAATAAAAGAGTGAGAGTAAAAGAAGATGGACATTAATAGTTCTGTGAATGAATGAATCACCTTTGTTAACTGTTCACATTTTAACAATCTGGATTTATCTTAATTATCAAGTAGATAGGGAAATTATACATGATAAAATTTGTGCTTCAAATCACATAGGATATGACCATTATTCAAAAATTAGTATTAAGAAATCTGAATGTCCACTGGAAAATAAAAATTATCACTTTTCCTTTCTTTCTCTACTCATTTCAGCAAAATACATTCCAGAAAGATCAAAAAATTCATTACAATCATTAAAACCTTAAATACTAGAGTAAGTTAGTAAATATTTTGTGTACTCTTTGGTGATAAAGGCCCCTCTAAACCTGTTCCACAACCATGAAAATATTTAACTACCATGATATATTTAACCACGATATACTTAACTATTTCAAGAAATGGTAATGATGTATAGAAAAAGGTTACTATAAATAAGGTTTTAAAATGAAAAGTGGTTGACATAAATTGCAGCAATACCTTTTTGGATCCCTCTCCTAGAGTAATGGAAATAAAAACAAAAAAAAACAAATGGGACCTAATTAAACTTAAAAGCTTTTGCACAGCTAAGGAAACCATAAAAAAAAAAATGAAAAGACAACCTACGGAATGGCAGAAAATATTTGCAAATGATGTGACAGACAAGGGCTTAATCTCCAAAATATACAAACAGCTCATACAACTCAACAGCTAAAAAACAAGCTAATCAAAAAATGGGCAGAAGATCTAAATAGATATTTCTCCAAAGAATACATACAGATGGCAAAGAATCACATGAAAAAATGCTCAACTCACTAATCATTAGAGAAATGCAAATCAAAACTATGATGAGGTATCACCTCACACTGGTCAGAATGGCCATCAAAAAAATCTACAAACAACCAATGCTAGAGAGAGTGTGGAGAATAGGGAACCCTCCTATGCTGCTGGTGGGAATGTAAGTTGGTGCAGCAACTATGGAGAACAGTATGGAGGTTCCTTAAAAAACTAAAAATAGAACTACCATATGACCCAGCAATTCCACTCCTAGGCATATACCCAGAGAAAACCATAATTCGAAAAGATACATGCACCCCAATGTTCACTGCAGCACTATTTACAATAGCCAGGACATGGAAGCAACCTAAATGTCCATCAACAGAGGAATGGATAAAGGAGATACACACACACACACACACACACACACACACACACACTCACACATACATATGTATAAAATGGAATATTACTCAGCCATAAAAAAGAATGAAATAATGCAATTTGCAGCAACATGGATGGACCTGGAGACTATCACACTAAGTGAAGTAAGCCAGACAGAGAAAGATAAATATCGTATGATATCACTTATATGTGGAATCTAAAAAAAGAGATACAAATGAACTTATTTCTAAAGCAGAAAGAGGCTCACAGACATAGAAAACAAACTTATGGTTACCAAAGGGGAAAGGGGGTGGGGAGGGATAAATTAGGAGGTTGGGATTAACATAAACACACTACTATATGTAAAATAGATAACCAACAAGGACCTACTGTATAGTACAGGGAACTATACTCAATATTTTATAATAACCTATAAGGGAAGAGAATCTAACAATAACAATAATACTGAATATATATATACATAACTGAATCGCTGTGCTGTACACCTGAAACTAACACAATATTGTAAAGCATCTATACTTCAATAAAAAATAAATAAATAAATAAATTTTTTTAAAAAATTAAAAGTGGAAAATAAGTAGAGGAAAAATCTTGACAGGAAGGGTCTAATGCACAAAGAACTCTTGTAAATCAATAGGTTAAAACCCAACATACTAATAGAAAATTAGGCAAAGACACAAATAGTTATAAAAATTCTTGGCAATTAATTATAGTATAATCTCATTACCGTATCCAAAGAGTGGAACGAAAATAGGATTTATTGCTCCCACATCAGGCAGATAAAGATGACACCATCTACAAAATTCAGAATTATTAAATGTATGGAATAATCATACACAGTTGGTAGAATTATGTGGAAGACTCTGTAGTATGTTCAAACATAAACTTGACATTAGCCTTTGACTCAAAATCCCATTACTGAATCTTTTCTTAAGAAAGTAGTCTCACAATTGAAATACCCATCAAAGGGAACAGGATAGAAAATTATAGAAATATCCAAAGTACTATATGATCCCCATTTGTTCAGACTACAAAAATATATTCTATAGTTGTATATATGTTTAGGGGCATCTAGTAGTACTCAGTAAATATTTTTTAATTAACCACATTAAACATTTTTTATTCTGTCATGTTATAGTTAAGTACATTTTAATTATAGAAACTTTGAAAAATATGTAAAAGCATAAATGATAAAATGACCCAACCGTCATTCCACTGAGTAAAGATACTAACTTCGTGGGGGATAGTCGTCCAGTCTATTTCAAATAAAGTGTGTGTGCTTGTGTGTGTGTGTGTGTATTTCTGTAAACCACAATTACAATTAGCTGTATGTATAGTTCTGTGCCATTTTCCAATATAACATGTTTTACAAGTATAAATATATTTCAATGAACAATATGTAAGCATCCTTGTGTACGTTCCTGATTATTTATTTAGGATAAAAACTGGTTTCCAAAGTTTAAAAATTTTTTTTTCAAATTTTACTAAATTTTTCTTACCACTTGAAATTTTTTCAGATTAGTTTTGTTTTATAAAAACAAAATGCCTTCAAAATGAAAAAATAACACCAATTTTTCAATATTTTATGGGTTTTGGGTTTTGGTTATTGTATAAATATCATGGACATTAAAAAGGAATGATTTGAATTTTCAACTTACAGCCACTAAATCAAAACACTTATAAAAATAGAATTCTGAGGATATTATCTAGATCATTCTATCTATAAATATTCACTACCTCAGAATCTATATGAAAATGTTATCAACAGAGAAGGACTTTCTGAAGAGGATGCAGAATATAGTGTCCCTAGGTAAACAATAGCAATGTGAACACCAAGACGTAACAGTATTTCAAATAAACTACTTAATTTTAAATAATTCCACTTAAAGGCTAGTAGCTGGAAAAAGTAAATACAGTACTCAGAAATGTTTGAGTAGCTATAACTAGGCACTCTCAAAGTTACATATGACAATCATAATTCTGCCTTTTAGAGATTGCAATCCAGGTAACTATTAATTATTCTGAAATTGACATGGTAGGTTTATGACATAGAATCAGTGCAGTCCAATCTCCACATGATGCCAATGATGATATACCTGATGTTCAAAATGGAGATCATTGTCATAGAATGAAAGGTACACTGAACTTAGAAGAATAGAATTTATTTAATAATTCTAAAATGATCTGTGGCTCCTTGAGCAGTTCTTATTTCTCCTCCAACTTTTAAAAAATGTATAAACTTACATAATTAGTATTATTATTATGAGGAAATTAGATATGTATATGCAGAAATGTATCATCAATTGTAAAATCTTTAACAAATATAAAATATTTCAAAAGATATTGAAATAGATAGCTGTTTCCTGAAATTTCAAACTGTGCTAAGTAAAATGTTAGCAAACTTTATTCTAATTTTTATTATTATATGTTAAACACAATACTAATCTAAATTTACTATTAAATGGATCATCCTATTTTCCAAGCAAATTTGGATGAATTGCATTTTATAAAGTTTCATATAAAGTAATTTGGTTCTTATTTACATTGTAGAAGGAAAGTTTGAATCACTTGTTATAAAAATTCATTAAGATCCCAGAAACAATCATAAAATTGATATAAGAATGTTAAAAATTAAAATATTGTTAGTTTCTGATAACAGAAGCATCAAAAATATTCAAGAAGTTCACTAGAAATCTGGAAATGAGAGCAATTTAAAGACATTAAATAGATGCTAAATAATACCTTAGAATCAAAACATTAATGTTTTTATATTTATACAACAAATGATGACTGTAACTTTGGCACATACAATTTCATGTGATCCTCTGATCAATCCAAGAAAGTAGATATTATTATACTCAGTTTAGTAGTGAAGAAATAAAGGCTTATGTTAAATGAGTAATATTTAGAGCTTATGTGAGAAAACATGAGTTGCCCATCCTTCTCTTCAGTCTAAGAGAACCTTTTAAGTGGACCTTGTGTAATCCCAGAAATGCGTGTATCCGGCTAAGAGGCAACATCTTCCAGACTAGTTGGGCCATGTCACTAAATTACAGCTAAAGAAATGTAATGAGTATTTGGAAAGTATCTTCAGGAAACCTAATCTAAAGGGGCATAGATAGCTATCACATCCCTTTTTCTTTTTTCCTTTTTCCGTTTCTTCCTGCTTTCTGCTTCCAATCTGACTATGACAGCCAGAGCTTCAGTACCATCTTGAATCAGGATCAGATCTTGAGAGTCTCATGCCATGGATAATGAAGCAGAAAGCTGAATGCTAATGAAATTATGAAGCCACCTTACCAGATGAGGACAGCAACTTTCCAGACATCTTTATAACAGAGAAAAAAATCAACTTGTGTTTTGTATATCTTATTAGTGACTCTTCTACTAGCAGTTAAATGTGAAAGATCAAACTCATTATATACAAACCTCCCTCTGCCCTAAGTCTTTTACCCATATTGTCTCATTTACTCCTTCCTACAATGTTCTTTTACAGCTGTGGAAACTGAGGCTTAACAAGGTTAAGTAACAAGCTTAAGATCATATTTATAAATAAATGGCATAAATAAGGGTTGAGTCCAGATCTTCTCTTAATCAAAAATGAACTTTTCTATAATGCCACCCTACCCTTTATACACGCATATAGAGACCTTACGTGTAATCATGTACTTCATGAATACTGTTTTTTCCTCCATATGTTCTCCCTGATGGATCATTCATGTTCTCTCACCCTTCACCCCCTCACTTGGTGATATGAAAAACATCGTTAAGTCTTAGCTCTGAGATAATGGGAGCAAGTCCCAGTGGTAATCTCTCTAATCTTCCAGAAAATGATTCAACTGCTATTTTCCATTGATTCTCTTTTTTTTTTTTTTCCTTGAAAGCAGACTTTTGCAATAAAAATTCTCCCTCTTGTCAACAAATCCTCTTAGCATCACATAATCATCTTTTCATGAAAAAGTAGCTAGGGGAACACTGCTAGCAATTTCTACATGCTCCAGGACTCAAATTACTAGCAAAGCTTGTGGCAATTCTGAACTAGAGGAAACTAAAAGTGTGTAGACATTGGACTGTCAAATAATCTCTGCCTCAGATTTAGTTATTTTTCTATGAGATGTCTGTCTATCCACTGAGATATTATAGTCATGCATTCTTAAGGTGACAGCATAATATGCTCTTCCTATTCAGTGCATTCAGTTTGCCTAAGTTTAAAGGCAATAGCATAAAGCATCAAAAACCGCCATCTTCAAATTAATAAGATTGATAGCCCATTATGTTTTTATTATTTAAACATAAGCCAAAACATATAATTAGCTCACTAAAACAAAAGCAATTTTACCTATTTCCTAAAAATCTTTTATAATTTGAATTCAAATTAACCATTATTCTGAAGCCACTCAAATTCCTTTAAATGAGATTTATTTAAATAACCCTGTGAGAAAAATATGTAAGTATTTCTGCATCCCCAACTGGGTATTACTTTCATAATCAATTTCACAGTCTCATTTTGTTGTCCTGAATCCTGAGTTCCTACAAGAGTTCCCTAGTTCAGGGACTTCCCTGGTGGTGCAGTGGTTAAGAATCCACCTGCCAATGCAGGGGACACGGGTTCGATTCCCGGTCCAGGAAGATCCCACATGCCATGGAGCAACTAAGCCCGTGCACCACAACTACTGAGCCTGCGCTCTAGAGCCCGTGAACCACAACTACTGAGCCCACGTGCCACAACTACTGAAGCCTGTACACCTCAAGCCTGTGCTCTGCAACAAGAGAATCCACCACAATGAGAAGCCCGTGCACGACAACGAAGAGTAGTCCCTGCTCACCACAACTAGAGAAAGCCCGCATGCAGCAACGAAGACCCAGTGCAGCCAAAGATAAATAAAAGTAAGTAAATCTATTAAAAAATTTATTAAAAAAAAGAGTTCCCTAGTTCAGCTTTGTTTGGTTCATTCTTTAAATTGCTCTGATGAAAATATAAAACTGCCTTCCTTAGGCCAGAGATTCCTAAATTTGTTCTGTTCATAATGTTCTTAATAATTTTTTTTCATACTCTTCTAGGCCAAAAGAAATACTGATGAGTTTTATTTATTAAGTGGTTAGGTCTAAAATCCTGAAGAAGTATTCATGTCATATTAATTTAATAGCCATTTGAAAAAAATACACAGAAATCCAAAGTAGTTCATGCAACATCCAATGGATGTTGCTGTGTTTTTTAAATATTTTGCAGCACCCCTGCACATTGGCTACAGCACCTGGGGTGACTTGCCCACATTTTGGTATCCGTAGTTTTAGGCACTGTTAATATTGTATTTAGTTTGTCTGTAAGAATTGCAAGGGCAGGGAGTGGACTCAATGTTTTCATTCCCAGAGCCTTACACAATGTCTGGCACATACAGGGCCTCAATTAATATTTGTCAAATGAAAGCGGATGAATTTGGATGAATGACCAAGGGGATTAATGTTGACTTAATTTAAATGATTTTCTGTGGATGGAGTACTTTGTAATACAGTGTGGTGATGCAGCACGGTGATGGAGAATACAGGCTCTATCACTTTTTCACTATATGATTGTGTTTCTCTCATTTATAAAATGGGGATAATAATAATATCTATTTCATAGGACTCATAAGATAATTAAATTAGAAATACACATAATTCACCAAGTCTAGTACCCGGTACACACTAAGTATTTAGTAAATATTGTTGTTATTATTTTGCTAGTTTATGTTTTATAGCATAGATGGGAAGACACTCAACTCTGCAAATGGTGGGAATAAATAAGAGAATAACATCTGAAAACATTAAGAAGACAATCAGGGTAATAATTATTTTTAAAAAGTGAGCTGTAGTTACAAACAGAATAAGAAAGCACAGTTACCATTTGCTTAGAAAACACAAAGAACAGGCTCTGCATGGCCAGACTCAGCAAGCTGCAGTATGACTGAAATTTGCCATCTGCCAAAAGTGAGACAACTCAAATCCCTTCACTTCACAGCTTGAAATTGAAGACCAAAAGCATCTCTTATTTCTAATCAGATTCCTAATTACAGCAACACAGGCTAGCACCCCTGTTGTATAAGGGGTTGCCAGTATTTCCATTATCAGTTCCCATTTTAAGGGCTTATTACAAAAGCACACGCTCCAGGGAGATTGTTGGCATAGAGGATCTCAGCATGGAAGAGAACATGTTTTACAAAATTTGGCATCAACTTTTCAACTGTAAATATAAAGAGATAGAAAGGCAACAATGAAAAGTCAAGAACACCCAGGATGTTGGGATTGGAAAGTGTGTTCAAGCTAATTTCAAATGTAATGTATAAATGAAAATCCGGCTCAGACCGTTTAAAGAGAAAATACATATTTGAATTTAAACAATATCACCAAACATCTGTAACAAGACAGTAGAAGCAATATGATCTACCCATCTGAGTCCCATTAGTAAATACTGGCATAAATCTAATTTCAATATCTATGAGGGATTGCTTCTGCTTCACTCTTGGCTGGAGTGTTAAAAAAGGTAACATTTGTTTTTGTTTTGAACCATCTCTGCATTAATTTTTTTTTAAGAATTAGACTCAACCACCATTATTTATTTGTAAGCTTTCTGTCACATGCATTGGATGGTTAATGTACCTATTTTAGTTTCTTAAATATCCTTTTCTTTGACATTGGTTTTACTAACAGTTGTTAGCTTTTAAAACTGTTGTTAGTACTAGAAGCTGTTACAGTTACTTAAGCTAATGTGTACTTTTCTTTTAACAGTTGTTCTTATAACTAAAATAATCCTTATAAGAACTAAGTCTTAATGTAGATGGGACCAGATAAGACATTTTTTGACAAATTATATTGAAGACATTCAAGGTGCTTTTGAGCTTATTTTGTTGTGATCACCAAATAAAGTAGAAGCTATAAAGAATAGTTCAAAAGTTTTGCCTCAGAAAAAGGAGAGACATCACTCTTCTTTAGCCTATAACACTGCAGAACCTTTCATGTGTTTCTTGATTCTTTTCAGTAGATCAACCCAAGGTTGAGTCCTGAGCTGCGTAGGTTCATGTAGTCCTTAGGGCAGGAAATAACTGCTTTAACTCAAAAGACCTTCCTTCTAGGTACTGCTGTGTTACAGTAAACAAAAACCTTATTTATGTCTGGGATACCTAATTAAGCAGAGTGAATAAAAAAATTTTAAAGCCCCAGTGGATGGAGATCATGGAGAGTTGACAGAATTTAATACTTTGATACTTACCTCATACTTTTTGGCCACAAGTACAGCGTCACTGAATTTATGAGAATCTTTATTCAACCTTCTAGCTAAGAAATGTAGCAATTTACTAAAAGTGGATGAGCAATTTATGGAACAAATTGTAAAATGGATAATGAAAGCACAGAATTACGGAGCAGTACTGACCTGGGGAAATCATTTTGTATATACCTATCCATGTTGAGTTACTACCTAGTACATTCTTAAAAGTCATCCAGAAAGAAACAGTTAAAACCTCTTAGATAGCCAGTTCTGGATTCAATGCTATTAAGAATTTCTTCTTTGTGTCGAAACCAGTTTCTTTCTTCTACATGTAAGATATTTTTCTCTTCTCTTAACCTCAGTGAAGATGGAGTATAGCTAGTTATGATCCTTTTTAGAGGACAAGTTCATGTATCATATATTCCCCTTTTAGAGATTGTATAAACTAGATACAGACTAGAAAGTATATAAGCAGAGTTATACTCATTGATTTTTTAAATTGTATCAAAAAGAAGATAGGTCAACTCCCCACCATTTATAAATTATCCTTGGCAAATCAGCCCTGATTCTTGCACCTGCTAAACTAGTAGTTTTTTATGTAGAACTAAAAATGCCTGTTTCATTTAACCTTTCAAGGAAGGGTTATCTATGATAGATACTAGTATCTATAATAGAAGAAAGAACTACTCTGTAGATGTAGGTCTAATTAATAATGTCAGGATGATCTCTTTTGGATGCTGATCAATTCCATTATTTACATAGTTTGTTTTTATTATTACCCAAAATTGGATTGACAGGTCAAATCAATGCTGTGCACGTAAAAATCCTTTCCAGTAAAGAAGCATTTTTACTATCATGCACTGTCTTACATTAAATTATACAGTTTATCTACAAATGTCCAAGTTTTTCTACCTCCATATAAAACTATAATTAAAAAGAGAACCGTAATGAGAATCCAATGACTAAATTTATGATTTATTTTTTCTTTAGTGTTTTTCTTAAGGTACACAAATAGCACAGAGCTTGGCCCCAAGACATATTTTTAAAATGCTAAGTGAATTATTTCTGTAAGTATGCAAAAATATTCTGAGTTAGATAAGAAAATGTGGACTGAATTCTGTCAATCAAATTCACTCTCTCAATGAGCTAAAATAATAATTGACTAAAAGCCCTTCCCACTAGATTTACTGATTTAAGGCAGAAACTATCTTATTCATTTTTGTATTACTGGGTCTTTGCAGAGTACCTGGTATCCCCAAAAAGTTGAATGACTAAGTTAAATTAAAAATTTCAAATTTTATCAGTTTAATCACTTACTTAACCTTGACATGCATGCTTACTATTTTTCACACTGAGTATTAATATTGAATGAGTAGTAAAACTACATCATCGGTGTATATAAGTATATAAATTAAACATATAAAACTCTAAATGTGTGTATATTGAAATTTTAAGTTTCTATACAAGTAATCAAAAATACAAAGACACCAAAAATAGAAATCAGCTATTTTTCTATTATGGAGAACATCTAACTGTTGCTGGGATCCACTTTTCCATCCTAGGAGCAGCTGGCACATTCTGCAGAGGCTTTGTTACTGGGAGGCTTACCAGTATCACTTTTTTTGGCAGTCCCCAGAACTGTAGGTATATGGTGGATAAGAAACTCACGTGATTTTGCCATCAGATTTAACCCCCAACCAGTGTGTCCTCGGGATACTAACACAGAGAGGACATAGTTTTCTATTTCATTGGAAGTATATACATACCTCTTGGTACCAGAAATTGCAATTTCCAGCTTAAATTCAGAATGACTCTGAATGAATGGTCCCAGAACACCAGAGAAATACTCTGAGATGATGTATTATCAGTCAGCCATCATTCAGGGCCTCTTCAAAAAATGCACCTTGCTGTTTCCAATTAAATAACAATAAGGTACAACGTTATAAAAGTCTTTGCCCTACTTCCAACTTCACTTTAAAGCACCCTATATTTATATGTTCTGTTACTTTCTTAAGTGTAATCTGAAGTACTTGGGTAAATTCCTTGCAGTGTTAAAATTAATGATCATTTTATATTTCCCACCTGATTTATTATACCTTTGACAAAACATACACTTGCAACATCAAGTACTGTGTTATACACCCTACGGGCACTTCATAAATACCCTGAGATTCACATCTGGGTACATGAGGTCAAATTAGGTCCTCTTTGTGTGGGAACTAGTTCTTTTGTATGCATATGTAATTTACAGGATGTTATTACACAATTGATTTGAGTACCACGTAAATGGTTGAGATTTATTTCTGTGCTTTGGGGTTAAAGTTCCACAGAACACTTTCAATGTATTGTGCAAAATTTTAGTTTCATTGTTCTAGATCCTTTTGATAAGGTTCAGAGCTATAATTTGACTTAATAAAATAAAAATTATGGATCTGTTTTCACAGTTATTTAGAAAATTTTAAGTGTCTCATACATATTAGGTATTTCTCTCAGTTTAAAATGTATATTTAAGATCCTAGCACAGATCCCAAATGTTGTTAACAGTAGGAGAGAAAGAAAGATAGAGATTGAGATGGAGGACAAGAGGCAATAGGAGTAGAGAGGAGAGGGAGAAACATCATACACAGAAGTCAGTTATACTAAGCAAAAGCTTTGCTAATAGAATCAGTGATATAGGTCTCTAAGAAAAGCAAACACGATTCTCCTGCAATTTTTTCTTGGGCTCATAGGAAGATTAAAAATCTTCCTTAATTCCCCAAAAGACATTTCTCGAATCCTTTCAGTCATGATCTACTTCTTTTGGACTGTTTCCTGCTTTCCCTGACTCTTTCAATCTATTTTTGTTAACAGAAGTAGTAGAGGGAGAAAAATCATCTCTATCCATATCTGGCACAACTAACATTTCAAAGTGAACCACAGGCAGAAAAGCTGGGGGCAGAAAGATTTGTGGGATACTGTCTAAACCATCACTAGAAGATGGCTTTCTAATAACTGATAGAAGGGCAGGTCAGACCCAGTTCCCAATCTCTCTTAAAAGGAAGGGTACACATTTTATTCTTCAAAGTCACCTAATAGCTTCTTCCCAACTAATGTACAGCTGGACCTGTGGGCAAGCCTCTTCTGGATCTACTTTCTGATTCATCAAAACCCTTTTTTTCTCCTACAAAAATAAAGTAATTTTCCTTGCCTTAGGGAAACCTTGCCTGAAGAATGGCCTACAGCAGGAAATAGTCACCTGTCTGAGGTAAATGCACTATTATAGAGCACTAAGTCATTTTTAAGATTACTGCTTTTAAATCTCTAATTGTTAGCTATGTAGTTTGAAGAGTTAATGAATTCCATACCGGAGAACAGTCTATTAGACCCTAAAATGTCCCCAATCCAGTTGAATAAAATTCTTGCTCGTCTTTAGAACATTAACGCAAAGAGTTTATATACTCTAGGACAAAGATAACAATGCATTAACGATTCTTCATATACAACTGAAAACGTACTTCATCCTACGCTAGAGATCTAAAAGCTTTGGGGACAGAAGCAAAATTTAATTTCCAAAACTATATACTCACTATTATCTGCAAAAAAAAAATGTGTTCGGAAACCATACCAAAATTTTCTTATTTCACTGAAGTGCTGTAAGGCATAATATATCCAATGACGCATTATAAGAGGTTGTTATATAACATTATATATTATAAGGGCTTAGATTAACTTTTTTGAAAAAAGGGAATACTACAAAGAATATGAATATGTCATTCCTACATGCAGCTTCTTTTAAGAATTCAATTAGTTAAGAATTCAATGCCTAAACTTCTATCAAAATTAATGTTCAACCTTCTAAATACATCTGTCCTTATTTGTCCTCTTCAAAGACTTACTCCATCATTGATAATGCCCAGGGATGACAGGTAGAATGTAAAAGCTGCCTACAAATAGAGCACCAAGGCTTTCATTGGCTTTTCAAATCAAGTTCAAAGATATATGTTGACAAAAGTGGTCTTTGTAGCACCTACAGAAGGATTATCACACTTATACCTTCCTGTGGAGGAGAAACTAAAGAAACACAAGAGTTTAATAAAATGCATAAATGTAATAAGAAATAGCTTAAAGAAATTACCATTCATTTAAAGGAGAAAACAATCCAAAGTTATATCTTCCCCATATATTGGAAACAATCAGGTGTCAGTATCTCCAATGACATGATTTTGCTTAAGAAATTGAAGAATACTTATCTACTTTCTTTTAAATTTACTTAAACATATTAAGGACTGTGAAGCTTTCATTAATGCACATGTTCTTCAATGTAGACATAATTAGAGACATACCCTTCTCATGTTTATGTCTTTTGCATCAAGAGCCTATGAATAATGTGTTGTGAAAAAACCATCAATCACTTCACCATCTAGAAAGTCAGTTTTTTATCCTATTTAGGGACATATCTGCAGCCTAATTTAGAGTAAATAACTGCTAAAAAAAAAAAAAACCTGTTATGAAACAAATGATGCCTTGCCACTTGTAGCCACTCTACTAAAACTATGAGATCTACTACCTGCCGATGAGTGAAAGCACTCTGTCGAGCTATCCACAACTGGAGAGGATTAGCTTACAACTGTTGCCACTATCAGCAAAACAGCAAGAAGCAGACAGTTCATTTTATAGAAACTTAATGGAGTATATGGCTCTAGCTGTTTAATACAAGCACTGTCAAGGCATCTAAGCAAAAAGTCTCAGCTGTCACTACTGACAAGCTGAGTAGAATTATTTGTCACAGTAGACTAGATAAAGTGCCATTAGAATGGAGCATGGTGCTGCTACCATACATCTCCATATTGTAGCCAGAGACAACATGCTTTTGATTGCCACAGACACATGACAATGGCATGTTCTCAAAAGACTTTCATCACACAATAGAAATGAGAGTTTAACATTCCACCCTCAGCATTTCAAAAGTGACAGCAGCCCATGAAGGCTTGACAATATCTTCATAAGTATATACATTTGCTTAACAATCTGTATATTTATTTTATATTTATATGGAGAAATTACCCACACATAAATACACACACACATATAACCTAGCAATATCTGTGAGTCAAATTCTCTTTGGTTAACTTCTTCTATGCAAATCTAAGAGCTTTTGATTTTACTATTAAGAACGTACATACAGGTTACTACTGAAAAACCTGATAAACACAAAAAATTATTTATCATGAACAAATTATATATTCTCAATATAGTCTTTATCAGGATACTGAAAGTATATATATTTGCCTAACTGACAAGAAAAATCAAAGTATCACTTAATCTAAATTTCTGATGCCAAGATAAATTGTAGTTTCTTTGGCTATGCAGAAATCCAACACTTTCACTTAAAAATTAAGACCGGCATATATAATTTAGCACAGCCCTAATTAAGCAAAAATTTTCACAGAAATGTAGTTTCAGAGGGAGAAAATGAAAATAAAAACCTCTAATTACTTAAAAATTGATTCAAAGAATGAAAACAAATAATGCACTTAAATCTAGTTTCACTAAATCGAAGTACATGACTAGGTATTTTAAAAATAGGGAATTGTAACTAATTTCTACTTAAATATCCTTCTATGTTTCTTTTAATTTTTAAAGATTTTTAATCTGAATAATATTAACAAATGGCTACTTATAAAATTAGACAAGTAACTTTTTCAGGATAAAATACAAACCATTATTTTCACTTTTAGTCATTTATTCACTTATTCAACATACTTACTGAAAGCTAAGTGATAAATATTTAGCTATTGGGGATTAATTTGAGGAATAAAGAGAATGAGATATGAATCATTTTCTCGAAGAGCTTATAATATAGATATGAGATATGCACACAAATAACTATAATCTAGGAGAGAGAGTGCCACGAGAGGAAAACTTAAATTAAGACAGCTCAAAGCCAGGAGAGATCAATTCTGTCCAGAAGATGAGCAGCAGTGGAAAAGGGGATTCCCCACCATGGCATTCAATGGGGAACTCTTACAAGTCCTAAAGTTAAAATAAGTGAGTGAATATCTCACATTACAAAACCAGAACACATTAATTGCAATAACAATGATGATCCCAAAGACTTCTCCTAGTGAGTCCCTTTTATCCCATTTATTGAGAACTAGAAAAGATACAAATACTAAGCCAAGGAAGGATAAGATCAGATTTGCATTTTAAATGGCTCACTCTGCTGCAGGGTGGAGACGGCAATGAGAGAGAAAAAGATACTATATAGAACTCATTAGAAGGTACAGAGAAAAGAATTAACATAACAGCCTGAGACTGCAATCCTTACAAAGTTCTACACAAGGTTGGCCCTTAGCTGGCATCTGGGAACTTCGATTTCAGGAGGGTTCCCAGCATTCCCTGATAAGAACATGTAACTGTGTCTAAACTGTGCAAACAATAAAAGTTCATGCTGAACACCTGATTTCCTTCTGGGTGACTAGAATCTTGGTATGTGTCAGGCAGAGAGTGTGTATGTAGTCAATCTCCAATAAAACCCTGGACACCGGTTCTCCAATGAGCTTCCCTAGTAGACAACATTTCACCCATGTTGTCACAAATCATTGCTGGAGGACATATATACACATGTCCTATGTGACTCCACTGGGAGAAGATCCTTGGAATCTTGTGCTTGGTCTCCTCCAGGCTCTACTCAATGTGCCTCTTGCCTTTATTGATTTAGTTTGATATCCTTTCACTGTAATAAATCATGGCCATGAATACAACTACTTGCTGAGGCCTGCAAATCCTCCTAGAGAAACATCAAACTTGGTGATGGTCTTGGGGACCATGACACAGAAGGCTTCATCTTCTCAAAGATGAAGGAGGTCTGAACTAGAGCAATCATAAAAGGGATGAGAGGCCAATAAAAGTAAGTGGTTAAAAGTAGGGGCATCTGGTTCAAACAGACTTAGATGCAAATTTCAGCTGATTAACCATGGGCAAGTCATGTTCTTATGGGACATTTAATAGATGTCTAGCACACAGTTGGATATCTTAATTTGAAGATAGTCATGAAATCTACAAGAGAAAAGCATCTTTGCGGTCAGACAATATAAGCATTAAAACCATGACAAGAGATAAGTTCACCTAGACACAATGCCATTAGTGAGAAGAAGAATAGGTCCAGGTGTAAATCACAGGCCAAATTAACATTTAGGGGCAGGAAGTAAAAGAGGAGCCCAAGGTGGAGTTAAAGCAATGATTCTTGAAGTGTGGGTCCTGGGCCAGCAGGATCAGCACCACCTGGAAATTTGTTAGAAATACAAATTTTCATTCTCTACCCATGACCTAAAGAAGACGAGAATCGGGGTCCAGTAATCCGTGTTTTAACAAATACTCCAGGTGATTCTAATGCATGCTAAAGTTTCAAAACCACTGAAATAGTGGGTAAAAATCTAGTGAGTAAGTCAGAGTCTAGATATATGGTCATAAGGCTGCAAAGAACCAGGCCAATGATGTGCACAGAAGTGAGTGAGAGAAGATTGTCAAGGAGGGATGGATTGGCAATGTCGGCAGCTACAGAGAAGTCCAGCAAGATAAGGGCTTTGATGTGCCCATTGCATTTGGCAACATAGCTTTGCCAAAAACAGTTTCACTAAAGTGTAGGGCAGAAGTCTAATGGCAAAAGTGAGGACCAAAGAATGTAAGGGGAAGAAGTAAAGACACAGAGAGCTTACTACTCTTTCAAGAATTTTAAGTATAAAGGACCAGGAATCATGTCAGTTTTTTTGTTATTTGATATTGTTTTTGTCATTTTTTAAGGTGGGAGAGACTTGACCAAGGCAACAAAGAGAAAGAAGTTGACAATGCATAGAGGAAAGAAAGGGGACAACCAGTAGAGCAAAGTAAAGGACAAAAAGAGAGAGAGAGAATATGCAGGAAAGTGAGGTGGAGAGAAGGATTAATAGGAAGTGCTTGGGAGTTCAGTTGAAAGTGTAAACCACTCATTTGCAGTATAATCATTTTTTCCCAAGTGGCATGATTTTCCTTCCATCTTGTTCATCTGGACAGATATAAAGCATAGAGATTGAATTGTAATAATCTTCTATGCATTCCTGGTACCTAATACAGGAGATATACAATAAATGTTTCATAAAAGAGGGCTTCCCTGGTGGCGCAGTGGCTGAGAGTCTGCCTGCCAGTGCAGGGGACATGGGTTCGAGCCCTGGTCCGGGAAGATCCCACATGCCACGGAGCAACTGGGCCCGTGACCCACAACTACTGAGCCTGTGCGTCTGGAGCCTGTGCTCTGCAACGGGAGAGGCCGCGATAGTGAGAGGCCCGCGCACCGCAATGAAGAGTGGCCCCTGCTCACTGAAACTGGAGAAAGCTGTTGCACAGAAACGAAGACCCAACACAGCCAAAAATAAAGAAATAAATTTATAAAAAAAAAATGTTTCATAAAAGAAAAATTTGTTAAGAGGGCAGATTTCATGTTGTGTCCTTTAAAGTAAAATATATGAAGTAATGATGTAACAATTAATTCCACTTTCAGAGAGCAAGAGAGGAAAGGGGGACAAGAAGAGGAGAGGAAAATGCAGGAGAGAAAAAAACTGTTAGATGTAAGGTTTGTGCTGGAACAGCTCTTTCCAGCTCACAGAAGCTGAATGAGCACATCTCTTCTCCACTCTGCACTCAATGATGGAATTGTGGTAGCTTGAGATCAGCCATTGTGGGTGTATTTACACCACAGAAATAGGCAAACATAGGGTTTGCTTTTCTGGAGAGCTGGTTGTTAAATATTAACAGCACACCACTGGAAAATGCTAAGAGGTGGCAGAACAATGAAGCAAGGGGCTGGGCATTTAATGTTTACTTAGTCTGGACTCCATCAGCAAAGCTATGAGAAACATACCTGACATCCGTACTAGGCACCTAAAAGCTAGGTCTTGGAAAGTTAAATGATATCATAGCTCATAAGTGGCATAGGGATTTAAACTCAGATCTATCAACTCTAAAACTTATTCTTATGTTTTCCATGCTGCCTTGTCATTAAGATCATTTGGATCTCTAGTTAAAACACATATACTCCTGTGTCCCACTTCAGGCCTACTAAATAGGAATCTCTAAGGGAAGGACTTGGAAATCTATATGACCTATGTGACTGTTATTAGCAGGCAAATCTGGAAAGCAGTGCACTATATCACACTGTCTCTGCAGTCCCTTCTTTGGTTTACTAGTTTGGGTTACTAGTGTAAGAGCAGTCAGAGCCACAGTCCAAGCCAGGAATAAAAACTGGGCACTAGATACTACTGTATGTTGTAGTCCTCAGTAACATGAAATATGTAAAGAATAAGAAGGAAGAATAGTCTGTAGAGGTCAGAGTGAAGGTGCCTAGACTTGGGATCATTCTCAGTGTGACCCTCTGATCAGAGATGATTAGGCTTTGTGAATCCTCTGAACAATGTCCATGAAATGATTTCCATTTTGCCGTGGAGAAAAAGAAGGTTCAGGGGAGGTAAGAAACCTACTTGGAATTGCATTAAAGGTAAGTAGTAAGGACAGAATTTAAACACCTGGATGGTCCCATGTTCCAACCACTTCATTGGGTGGCCTTTACATCCTTTGATGGATTAAAGCTTTAGGAAACAAATTGCAGCACTGGCAATGATTATGTCAAAGCATCATCTTTGGCACAGATAGTCAAACTGATAAGGTCTTTTTTCTCCCCTTAAATTACACTCTCAAGTAGCCGACTAAATAAAGAAGAAAAATCCTCAGTCAGTCTTATTAGTTATTTGCAATCAAAAATAAGTGAACCACTAAATTTAGACATCCATAGTCATGTAAATATCACAGAAAAATCAAGAAATCTATAAACTACTTCAGAAACTACAACAGCAATGTGCATGTAACATAATAGAGCTCCCAGAACTCTGCCAGCATCTGGCAGTAATTTTCATTATGCATCAGTATTAGTCTCAATTACTCCTCACCCATCACAACTCTTCAGGGTTCTGACATGTTGCACATGATGGGCATCTTAACTGGAGCTCTGTCCTCCATCATGCCAGAAAGCTGAGGAGCAGGCATAAAAGTCCATAAACAAGAAAATGAACAGCTCCAAGATAAGCCTATACCAAAGATTTCTGATTCATGAGTTTGAGTGGATAAACCACAGCCTGAGGCTAAAATCTTTAACTTACTTTTCTAAATAAAAATCCAGCATTTCTTACTACATAAAAATCAGCTTTCCCCTTTTTTGGGAAAGCAACTGGTTAAGAGTGTTGGCTCTAGAGTCAGACTGTGTGGGTCTGAATTCCAGGTCTGTCACTTAATAGCTGTGTACCCTTAAGCAAGAATACAAAAATCTCTTCGTGCCTCAATTTCCCCATCTGCAAAATAAGGGTATTAATAGCAGTACCTTCCTCAGAAGTAAAGATTGGAATAGGTAAAAAGTCACAAAACATTTAGAATAGTGTCTGACATGTACTAACCCCAAAGAAAAACTTTTCTAATAATTATTCTATTAATCTTTCAAACCAATTGTCCCTGAGCCTAACTATGCCGTATATGAATTAGAGAGATTATGCTGATAGTAAGATAATTTACTTATCAATTAAAATAATTCATTAGGAAGGTTAATGGGAAGTAGGTCTCTGGCATATACTAAGTTATCTCACAAGATCTAAGAAAGGTATATGACTATTCATATTGCCCTACATAAGAATTTGGAAAACCTATATTACAGTGAGTCTGAGTTATCTTGCTAGCCTGCCCACTAATTTTCTCACTTGGTTAGTGGAGGAAGGGGAACTGATAGCTGGGAAAGCTGAAAAAATCCATCCCCCCCCCTCATTCTCTAGGTCTCTCTCTCTCACACACACACACACACACACACACACACACAAGTCACACACATAGCAAGTAGAGTCACACTCAAGCACATCAAATTCAAATATTTTGCTAAACAAAAAATGGTCATACAGAGGGATATGGCTGAGATATGGGGTGAATCTGGAGCCCATGGGGATGCACTGTCCAAGCTCCAGTATAGGAATGGGGCCTCTAGGGTCCCAGGCCACCCACCACGCCCTCTCAAGCAGGATCTGGGCAACATTCCCTGTCAGTGATGAGGCAGCCCTAGCACTTGTCACGCCCCGATGTCGTGTCCTATGTGGGCCCCATGCTCTTGGGACCACACCCCACACTCTGCAGGTCCATGCTACAGGGTCCTTCATGCCTCAGGAGTAGAGACCACACAGCAAGCAGTTCCCTCCCCAACCAGCAGGAGGAGGGGAGGAGAGCAGGGTCACCAGGGGAATCTCACTCAGACAACAACACCCCAGCGGTGCCAGCGGGGACAGTGATGATGCAGATGAGGCACAGACCAAGAGATGGGACCAGAGGACCCAAAAGGCAGCTGGTCAGGTCCTGGCTCACCTGCACCCCGGACACCTTTGTCCCGCATACACCCCCTTCCTCATACACCCTCTCCTTAAATGCAGATTCTTCAGATGCAAACAGGCAGAGCTTCAGACTGAAAGTCAGCTCTTCCAAAATGACCCGTCAGCAAACACTGCAGGATTCCACTCCAGTGGGTGCCCTGGAGTCGACAACTCAGGGACTGAAGTGGATATCGGTGCCAGGGGCAGTGGGAGGGAATGGGGAATGAGACTTTCATGGTTGTGGAATTTTGGTTTTGCAAGATGAAAAGTTCTAGGGATGGTGGTGATGGCTCCACGAGAAAGTGAATATATCTGATGCCTCAGAAACGTGCACTTAAAATGGTGATGATGGTAAAGGGTATGTGACGTGTGTTTTATTTCACTTAAAATAAATTCTTAAAAAAAAAAAAAATGGTCATAATAGATCCTACAAGGAGAATTTAGACTCAACTTTCAGGGTTTATAAAAACTGTTTTAGGGGCATTGTTATCTAGAAAAATAATGGAAACAAGAGAATTTACCAGAGGCAAAGATCTCTGTTAGTGAGGAGCCAAGTTAGAAAACTTTGCAGCTCTACAATGATTTCTTCATATGTTACACTTTCAAACATTCTCTCTAGATGAGATCAAGTAAATGTATTCACTTTAAATATCTGATTAATCACCAAAAGATGAGAAAGGCTCTAAGAGAAGTTCCCTTGATATCAAAATTATGTAGATCATTCCTGAGCACTGATCCCAATCTTTGCCCAACTACTGATTCTAATTACTTTCTCAGGTACTGCTCTCCTAGGATGGCCTAAAAATACAGCCTACTACCCTACTTTTAAAAAAGAAATACTCCATTCCAAAATGAAAACTCCATTAGTCTGTAAGACATATTATAAATCTCCAGGTCAGCTTTCTTCATAATAAATTGATAAATAACATCTCTCAATCAGGCAATTTTGATAATGAAGATTTGGACATGACTCACTATTATACCTATTTTATACTGAAAACTCATTTTTTAAAAATCAAACTCACACAGGTATCTCTCTCTTCTTAAGAGTATTATTAAAGCAGCAGTAAAATGTTTACAATGATTTCAGCCAAGAGAATACAAATTTTAAATGTTGAAAAGTACACAGACTTAAGTCTGATCAGGTATTTTGGCCAAGAGAAACAAAACAGAAACAAAAACAGCAAAAAACAAAAATGCAAAATATCAAAACTCATAAACCAGCTAACCAGCTAAAGAAACAAAAAACTAGAAAAGTAATCTTTGGGGAGATTGGTTCAAGATGGTGGAGTAGAAGGACATGCTCTCACTAACTCTTGCGAGAGCACCAGAATCACAACTGACTGCTGAACAGTCATCAAGAGGAAGACACTGGAACTCATCAAAAAAGATACCCCACATCCAAAGACAAAGGAGAAATCAAAATGAGACAGTAGGAGGGGCGCAATCACAATAAAATCAAATCGCATAACTGCTGGGTGGGTGACTCACAAACTGGAGAACACTTAAACCACAGAAGTCCACCCACTGGAGTGAAGGTTCTGAGCCCCACATCAGGCTTCCCAAACTGGGGGTCCAGCAATGGGAGGAGGAATTCCTAGAGAATCAGACTTTGAATGCTAGCAGGATTTGACTGCAGGACTTCGACAGGACTAGAGGAAACAGAGACTCCACTCTTGGAGGGCACACACAAAGTAGTGTGCACATCGGGACCCAGGGGAAGGACCAGTGACCCAACAGGAGACTGAACCAGACCTACCTGCTAGTGTTGGAGGATCTCCTGAAGAGGCGTGGGGTGGCTGTGTCTCACCATGGGGACAAGGACACTGGCAGCAGAAGCTTTGTGAAGTACTCCTTGGAGTGAGGCCTCCCAGAGTCCACCATTAACCCCACCAAAGAGCCTGGGCAGGCTCCAGTGTTCAGTCGCCTCAGGCCAAACAACCAAAAGGGAGGGAACCCAGCCCCACCCATCAGCAGACAAGCGGACCGAAGTTCTACTGAGCTCTGCCCACCAGAGCAACAGCCAGCTCTACCCACCACCAGTCCCTCCCATCAGGAAACTTGCACAAGCCTCTTAGACAGCCTCATCCACCAGAGGGCAGACAGCGGAGGTAAGAAGAATTACAATCCTGCAGCCTGTGGAACAAAAACGACATTCACAGAAAGGTAGGAAAGATGAAAAGGCAGAGGGCTATGTACCAGATGAAGGAACAAGATAAAACCCCGGAAAAACAACTAAATGAAGTGGAGATAGGCAACCTTCCAGAAAAAGAATTCAGAATCATGATAGTGAAGATGATCCAGGACCTCAGAAAAAGAATGGAGGCAAAGATCGAGAAGATGCAAGAAATGTTTAACAAAGACCTAGAAGAATTAAAGAACAAAAATACAGAGATGAACAATAAAATACCTGAAAAGAAAAATACACTAGAAGGAATCAAAAGCAGAGTAACTGAGGCAGAAGAACAGATAAGTGACCTGGAAGACAAAATGGTGGAATTCACTGCTGTGGAACAGAATAAAGAAAAAAGAATGCAAAGAAACGAAGACAGCCTAAGAGGCCTCTGGGACAAAATTAAATGCAACAACATTCGCATTATAGGGGTCCGAGAAGGAGAAGAGAGAGAGAAAGGACCCAGGAAAATATCTGAAGAAATTATAGTCAAAAATTTCCCTAACGTGGGAAAGGATATAGCCACCCAAGTCGAGGAAGCGCAGAGAGTCCCATACAGGATAAACCCATGGAGAAACATGCCGAGACACATAGTAATCAAATGGGCAAAAATTAAAGGCAAAGAAAACTTATTGAAAGCAGCAAGGGAAAAACGACAAATAACATACAAGGAACTCCCATAAGGTTAACAGCTGATTTCTCAGCAGAAAATCTACAAGTCAGAAGGGAGTGGCATGACATATATAAAGTGATGAAAGGGAAAAACCTACAACCAAGATTACTCTACCTGGCAAGGATCTCATTCAGATTTGATGGAGAAATCAAAAGCTTTACAGACAACCAAAAGCTAAGAGACTTCAGCACCACCAGACCATATCTACAACAAATGCTAAAGGAACTTCTCTAAGTGGGAAACACAAGAGAAGAAAAGGTCCTGCAAAACCAAATCCAAAACAATTAAGAAAATGGTCATAGGAATATACATATCGATAATTACCTCAAATGTGAAAGGATTAAATGCTCCAACCAAAAGACACAGGCTCGCTGAATGGACACAGAAACAAGACCCATATATATGCTGTCTGCAAGAGACCCACTTCAGACCTAGGGACACATACAGACTGAAAGGGAGGGAATGGAAAAAGATATTCCATGCAAATGGAAATCAAAAGAAAGCTGGAGTCGCTATACTCATATCAGATAAAATAGACTTTAAAATAAAGAATGTTACAAGAGACAAGGAAGGACACTACATAATGATCAAGGGATCAATCCAAGAAGAAGATATAACAATTATAAATATATATGCACCCAAAAAAGGAGCACCTCAATACATAAGGCAACTGGTAATAGCTATAAAAGAGGAAATCGACAGTAACACAATAATAGTGGGGGCATTAACACCTCACTTACACCAATGGACAGATTATCCAAACAGAAATTTAATAAGGAAACACAAGATTTAAATAACACAATAGACCAGATAGATATAATTGATATTTATAGGACACTCCATCCAAAAACAGCAGATTACACTTTCTTCTCAAGTGTGCATGGAACATTCGCCAGGATAGATCACATCTTGGTCACAAATCAAGCCTCAGTAAATTTAAGAAAATTGAAATCATATCAAGCAACTTTTCTGACCACAACGCTATGAGATTAGAAATCAATTATAGGGAAATAATGTAAAAAACACAAACAAGTGGAGGCTAAACAATACGTTACTAAATAACAAAGAGATCACTGAAGAAATCAAAGAGGAATTCAAAAATTACCTAGAGACAAATGACAATGAAAACACGACGATCCAAAACCTATGGAATGCAGCAAAAGCAGTTCTAAGAGGGAAGTTTACAGCAATACAAGCCTACCTCAAGAAACAAGAAAAATCTCAAATAAACAATCTAACCTTACAGCTAAAGGAACTAGAGAAAGAAAAACAAACAAAACCCAAAGTTAGCAGAAGGAGAGAAACCATAAACATCAGAGCAGAAATAAATGAAATTGAAATGAAGAAAACAATAGCATAGATCAATAAAACTAAAAGCTGGTTCTTTGAGAATATAAACAAAATTGATAACCCTTTAGCCAGACTCATCAAGAAAAAGGGGGAGAGAACTCAAATCAATAAAATTAGAAATGAAAAAGGAGAACTTGCAACAGACACCGCAGAAATACAAAGCATCCTAAGAGTCTATTACAAGCAACTCTATGCCAATAAAATGGACAACCTGGAAGAAATGGACAAATTCTTAGAAAGGTATAGCCGTCCAAGACTGAACCAGAAAGAAATAGAAAATATGAACAGACCAATCACAAGTAATGAAATTGAAACTGTGATTAAAAATCTTCCAAGAAACAAAGGTCCAGGACCAGATGGCTTCACAGGTGAATTCTATCAATCATTTAGAGAAGAGCTAACACCCATCCTTCTCAAGCTCTTCCAAACAATTGCAGAGGAAGGAGCACTGCCAAACTCATTCTATGAGGCCACCATCACCCTGATACCAAAACCAGACAAGGATACTACAAAAAAAGAAAATTACAGACCAATATCACTGATGAATATAGATGTTAAAATCCTCAACAAAATATTAGCAAACAGAATCCAACAACACATTAAAAGGATCATACACCATCATCAAGTGGGATTTATCCCAGGGATGCAAGGATTCTTCAATATATGCAAATCAATCAATGTGGTACACCATATTAACAAACTGAAGAATACAGACCATATGATCATCTCAATAGATGCAGAAAAAGCTTTTGACAAAATTCAACACCCATTTATGATAAAAACTCTCCAGAAAGTGAGGTAGAGGGAACCTACCTCAACATAATAAAGGCCATATATGACAAACCCACAGCAAACATCATTCTCAATGGTGAAAAACTGAAAGCATTTCCTCTAAGATCAGGAACAAGACAAGGATGTCCACTCTCACTACTATTATTCAACAAAGTTTTGGAAGTCCTAGCCTCGGCAATCAGAGAATAAAAAGAAATAAAAGGAATCCAAATTGGAAAAGAAGAAATAAAACTGTCACTGTTTGCAGATGACATGATACTATACATAGAGAATCCTAAAGATGCCACCAGAAAACTACTAGAGCTAATCAATGAATCTGGTAAAGTTGCAGGATACAAAATTAATGCACAGAAATCTCTTGCATTCCTATACACGAATGATGAAAAATTTGAAAGAGAAAGTAAGGAAACACTCCCATTTACCACTGCAACATAAAGAATAAAATACCTAGGAATAAACCTACCTAAGGAGGTAAACGACCTGTATGCAGAAAACTATAAGACACTGGTGAAAGAAATTAAACATGATACCAACAGATGGAGAGATATACCATGTTCTTGGACTGGAACAATCAATGTTGTGAAAATGACTATACTACCCAAAGCAATCTACAGATTAAATGCAATCCCTATCAAATTACCAATGGCAGTTTTTACAGAACTAGAACAAAAAATCTTAAAATTTGTATGGAGACACAAAAGACCCCGAACAGCCAAAGCAGTCTTGAGGGAAAAAAACAGAGCTGGAGGAATCAGACTCCCTGACTTCAGACTATACTACAAAGCTACAGTAATGAAGACAGTATGGTACTGGCACAAAAATAGAAATATAGATCAATGCAACAGGATAGAAAGCCCAGAGATAAACCCATGCGCCTATGGTCAACTAATCTATGAGAAAGGAGGCAAGGATATACAGTGGAGAAAAGACAGTCTCTTCAATATGTCGTGCTGGGAAAACTGGACAGCTACATGTAGAAGAATGAAATTAGAACATTCCCTAACACCATAGACAAAAATAAACTCAAAATGGATTAAAGACCTAAATGTAAGACCAGACACTATAAAACTCTTAGAGGAAAACATAGGAAGAACACTCTTTGACGTAAATCACAGCAAGATCTTTTTTGATTCACCTCCTAGAGTAATGGAAATAAAAACAAAAATAAACAAATGGGACCTAATGAAACTTCAAAGCTTTTGCACAGCAAAGGAAACTCTAAACAACACGAAAGGACAACCCTCAGAATGGGAGAAAATATTTGCAAATGAATCAACGGACAAAGGATTAATCTGCAAAATATATAAACAGCTCATGCAGCTCAATATTAAAAAAACAGGGGCTTCCCTGGTGGCGCAGTGGTTGAGAGTCTGCCTGCCGATGCAGGGGACACGGGTTCGAGCCCTGGTCTGGGAGGATCCCACATGCCGTGGAGCAACTGGGCCTGTGAGCCACAACTACTGAGCCTGCGCATCTGGAGCCTGTGCTCTGCAACGAGAGGCCGCAACAGTGAGAGGCCCACGCGCCGTGATGAAGAGTGGCCCCCGCTCGCCACAACTGGAGAAGGCCCTTGCACAGAAATGAAGACCCAACACAGCCAAAAATAAATATATTAATTAAAAAAAAAAAAACCCAATCCAAAAATGGGTGGAAGACTCAAATATACATTTCTCCAAAGAAGACATACAGATTGCCAAGTAGCACATGAAAAGCTGCTCAACATCACTAATTATTAGAGAAATGCAAATCAAAACTACAATGAGGTATCACGTCACACCGGTTAGAATGGGCATCATCAGAAAATCTACAAACAACAAATGCTGGCGAGGGTGTGGAGAAAAGGGAACCCTCTTGCACTGTTGGTGGGAATGTAAATTGATACAGCCACTATGGAGAACAGTATGGAGGTTCCTTAAAAAACTAAAAGTAGAATTACCATATGATCCAGCAATCCCACTACTGGGCATATACCCAGAGAAAACCATAATTCAAAAAGACACATGCACCCCAATGTTCATTGTCGCACTATTTACAATAGCCAGGTCATGGAAGCAACCTAAATGCCCATCAACAGACAAATGGATAAAGAAGAAGTGGTACCTATATACAATGGAATATTACTCAGCCATAAAAAGGAACAAAATTGGGTAATTTGTAGAGACGTGGATGAATCTAGAGACTGTCATACAGAGTGAAGTAAGTCAGAAAGAGAAAAACAAATATCATATATTAACACATTTATGTGGAACCTAGAAAAATGGTTCAGATGAACCGGGTTGCAGGGCAGAAATTGAGATGCAGATGTAGAGAACAAACGTATGGACACCAGGGGGGGAAAGCGGTGGGTGGGGATGGTGGTGGTGTGATGAATTGGGAGATTGAGATTGACCTATATACACTAATACGTATAAAATGGATAACTAATAAGAACCTGCTGTATAAAAAAATAAATAAAATTAAATTTTAAAAAAAAGTAATCTTTGAAGATGTTTGTATATCCTGTGCTAACATTTCATTCTTACATGAGAATTTGAAACTCATGACTATTAAAAGACTGAACTTTCTGAAAGAGAAGGAAAAAAGTATAAAATGTGTCATATTACAGCAAATTCTGAGACAGTAACCAAAATTCTCCAAAGGTCTATAGGTATGCAAGGTGAAATCTGCACTCTGTCTTTTTCCATTTAACTGAGCCAAGGACCAGGTGCCTTGTCATAAAGATGATGGGAAATTTCCATTTCCATGTTCCATCCATCCGGTGTGCCACCAACTTCAAGTGAGAAGTTGTACTTCACCTGAGACCATCGAGATGTCCTCTGAACTCACTATGCTTTAGCAGACAGTTATACTGAATGCTCAAACTAACACTACTATAGAACCATGAGTTGAGAAATATTTTGCAGTTTTTTGTGATTTTATTTGTCATGGGTTATGCTTTTCTATTTGTCCAGCTAATCCAAACACAGTTCTCGATTCACCCTTCTCCCTCTTAGTGACCGGAAATACACACAAAGAGCCGGGTTGAAAAAGAATATAGTTTGTGGTCCTATTCTCAGAAGACCACTGGAAGGCTCAAAGAGACTTGCCTATCTCACGATTAACGAGAACAATTATTATTGGGTATCTTTCAGTTTGTCTATCCCCAGAGGATGAGCCAAGGTTCTTAGTCTATCAATATCCTTCACAGCCTTCAGATAATGAATAATGTCTGTTGAATCAGAGGGTCCCCTCTTGGAGAGATGTTAGTTCTGTTTCCTCGTCAGTCACAGCTGCTGTTGCTGTGGTTGTATTATTAGGAAGGGGAAATCTGTTCACCTCTCTGGATTCCGTACCAGCAGCAACTGTGGAGAAAGGAAACATGTGATACTAATGGAAACCTGTTTTTAAATGTTTTCCTTGATTTTCACTGAAATAGCTATAGCTAGCACTTACTGAATACCTATTTCCTATCAAACAGTGCTAAATGTTTCCATGCATTATCTCAATTCATCTTCATCACACCACCACCAACAACAACAAACAAAAGAACTATGAGATGAGTACTGTTACTGTGCCCATTTTACTGATGATGGCACTAAGGTTTAGAGAGGTTATATAGCTTGTCCAAGGAAATAGTGGTATTGGAATTAGAATCCAGAAGATTAAACACACAACTTCGTAACTTAATAATTATGTTATTCTACTGAAAGGAATTTAGTTACTGCTCTGTTCACTTATGTAACTGTGGGTTTAGTTTTATTGGCATTCAATAAGCCTCAACTCCTTTTTTGTTTACCTAATACTGATGAGATGGATACAATGAATAAAATATAAAACTTAATTTTCTTTTCAAAATGACTTTTAAAACATTTGGATAATTTATATTTATACCCAATTTGTAATTTTGTTCCAATTTTTAAAAATCCAAGCAAGAAAAGCCTTATACAATATCTTTTAAAATCTTATCTATCGAATAGATGATAAATATTAAGTTATTTTCAAAACCAAATTTAAAGGTGGAGCTGTAACTACAACTTGGAGTAAACAGTGAATTAACTGCATTGTCTTTTCATATGCAACATAAGATAAGAAGGATCAAGTAGGTTGATTTTTCAAGACAGCTGTTTAAAATATTTGCATATATCCATGGGGGGAAAACAAAACTACGGTTTTGGTTAATCAATTAAGAAGTACCACAAAAGGGAGAGGCAGATAGGATCACTCTTGTAGACAGTAGGGAGATTTAGAAAATAAGCCTGGTTTCCAAGAAAAGAATTTTGCTTTACCTCTTTATGTTTTTCTAAATGCTACTCTCTTGGGCATAGTGGGAATATCTATCACCAACCCAAAATAACAAGATGTTTTGACCCCTTGACGCAAATAACGCCATGACCTCTAAGTGAAAGAAATAACAGGATTTTTCATTTGTGGCATTTTCAAATATGTAGATGAATGCTTACCAAAAAAAAAAGACCCTAACAGGCAGTACCAAGGAGGGTTAAAAAAAAAACATCTTGGGTCCTCATATTTAATAATCTGGTATTCTAGTTGCTGCAAGTTTACCAAAATGATTAATTCAGTAACGATACTTTTCAAAAGTGTTTTGATTTGTTGACCGCTTTTCATTGGCTCTTTCTACCTCTCTAATGCCACGTCTTGGTTTTGAAAGCCCAAGTTATCCTTCTGAAACTACCTATGGCTCAGTCAACTACATTTGCTCAAGACTTTTGTCTTCAATTCTCAATTATTATGGTGTGACCATAAATGGCACAATCTCCCTGAATAGTAATTTGTCAGTAAATAACAAAAGCCTTTGAAATCTGCATATCCTTTGACCCAGATATTTCCAGAAAGGCATCATGTAAGTGTGCACATAATTAGCTACTAGGACTATGGTCTTATTTATAATATTTTTAAAAATTGAAAAAATTTCTAATGTCTACCGCTAGGGAGTTGATTGAATAAAATTCAGTGCAATCTATACAATAGAATACTATTAAAGAAGTTAATTTAGATGTATAGTGCGTGGCACATAGGTGGTGCTAATTAAATCACTGCTTAATCTAGAGATAAATAAATATTCACTGAAATTTGCAATCATTTTTAAAATGGCTAAAAGTGGCTTTATCCAATGTTTGTTAATCGTATACTTTTTACATATACAATAATATAGTTAACACCTACAGAGAGCTTGCTACCTGCAAGGCACTCTACTGAGTACCTTACATATATTAATACAGAACAATAAGGAAAGTAAGTAACTTGCCAAAAGTCAAAGCTAGTAAATGACAAGGCAAGGATTTGAAGATAGTCAATCAGACTCCAGAGTCTGTGTTTGTAACTAGAAAATATACTTCCCTCATACAGTATTCTACTGCCTATAGAGAAAAGTCTGAAAGGCTATTCAACATGATAATAATATGAAAGTTGTTATTTCTGGTTGCCAGATTATTAATAATATCATTTTTGTACAATAAATGTGAATTATTGTATCATTCTTTTTTAAGTGAAAAACAAAATGTCTTTTGATTGCAGAATGAAGTAGAGACAAAACACTAAGAGGTCTTATGACTGAGAACTACTAACACAGATCCAAGGTACAGATTCTGATAGCCATGGCACCACATCTTTAGATGTCTCTAAATTGACACCGAATCTGGTCAATGATCCTTCTGAACCTTGACATCTCACAGGATAGAAGAACAATATTGTTCTAACCCATCAACATTTTTCTCTTGCTCTCACCCATTTGAGGTCACGTTACTGATGTCTGTTTTCCTTTTTAAGGCTAGTGCAAAGTTTTTATGCTTCTGCCCCATGCCTTTCACTAGCAGAAAACTGGAATTGATATTTTAGGAGACTTCTATGACATAGGGAGCTCAGCAGGTACTCCTACAATATAGCCTAATGCAGTTATTCTCAACCCAAGCTACTGTATTTTTTTTTTTTAACTCCACAAGTGATTCTGATGCACAGATTGGGTTGAGAGTTTCTGCAGTATATGTATTACAGAATAGTTTGTCAATATACTTGTGATACTTCAGTTATCAGAATCACAACATTAGTAAATGAAACTAACAGCCAATTTCAGAATATGTGTTATTATTCATATTGTTATGTATACAACTAATAAAAAGTTTTGTAACTTCATTTGGAATGAGAAAATACATATGAATAGTAAGAATGGGTTATTAAATATAAATCACTATATCTGATTTGAAATATTGGATTTATAAAGGAGTGTAAGTACAAAACTGAAAAACAAAGAGAAGGGAATTTCTGGAGTTGACCAAGATAGTGCATTTCCAGTCAATAATCACAGACTCATTTATCAAATTAAAACTCTCCTAAGTGAAATCATGTTGGCTTGGTAAATAATATAGCATTAATTTGCATACATAGTATCTAGGATTTAGTGAAAATTCACAGAGGACCAACAAAATGCATAGCAGCCAATAAGAACAAATATCTGAGATGGTACAAAATAGAAGTTTATGATATCCTTCTCCAGGATATTTAACTATCATGCAAGACACAGATCTGCAATTAAAGTTAGCTAGGGCACTTGACTATCATTTGTTAAACCACTAAAGATAAAAATAAAAACAAATTCTAAGTACCAACAACAAAATTAAAAAATAATTTTGCGAGTAGATTTGTAGGAAGTTGAAGCACATACCAAATCTTTAAAACACACACTACCTCTGCTGCTCGTATTTGTTCTTCACCCTATTCCCAGTGATCTAGTGTGTGTGTATGTGTGTGTGTGTGTGTCTGCTCATTTACTTTGTTTCACTTACACATAATTTTCTGGTTAAAGTAAAATTGTGCCGATTGCTTCCTTCTTGAACGTTTCCTTCTTTCATACCTGTAATCCCACACAACTGATTCTCCAACCACTTTACCAGCTGCTCTTTCTCAGGTTTCTCTCCTCTGAGATTACGAAGGCGGAAGGCTTATCAATTTATAAACTCTTTGGGGAATGATCTTATTCAATCCCATGGCTTTAAATATCATTTATATGCAGAGGATATCTAAGTCTTATGTCGCCAGCCCTGGCCTCTCCCAGAGAATACTGGCTCACATGTGTAACTACGTTCATGGCGTCTGGATTTGTACATCTAATAGCCTTCTCAACTTAGAAGACATGATTCCCTTCCCCCACAACCAAAAGTATTACTCCACAAGTCGTGTTCCCAGCAAGTGGAATCCAGTTATTCCAAACAAGAATTTAACGCTACACTTAATTCGTCGTTTTCCCTCATCTCCCAAATTTACTCTAATCCAGAATCCATCTACTTTTCTACCTCTCCACTCTTATCACTCTTTCCCAAACCACTACACCGCTAAACTAGATTTCTGCAATTGTCTCCTGTCTTAACACTCCCCCCCCCCGTCCAATAATATATTCTTGAAATAGCAACTAGGGAGATCTTTTAAGAATTTAAATCAGAACATATCACTTGCCTATTTGAAACCCTCCTGTGATTCCCAGTTTCACTTAAAATAAAAATCCAAATTCGCAAGTCTGGCCTACAAAGCTTTACATGATCTTGCTGCTGCCAAACTTTCCAACCTCATCTGGTTTTATTCTGTCCATGTGCACTATGGTCTTCTCCTAGTGACCTTCCTTCCATTTCAAGAACATCCCAATGTCATTTCCCAGTTTGTGTCTCTACACCCTTCTCAGAGATATTCGTGTAATGTTGGAAGCAGGCGAGACTGCTTTTTTCCTCATTCCTGTTTCTTTACAGGTGAAGTGATCTCCACTGCTATGATTTTTTTGTCTCTCTCGAGTCTTTTTCTCTTTTCTAATTGTTAAATTTCAGAAGAATAGCTGGACATTCTCTGCTTTATTCTGCCTTTCTTCCCCCAGACAGTGATCCTGCCCACTTGTACATGGACTCTCTCTGTATGTATATGGAAGGCCTTTCTACCCAAAGAAACTGTCAGAGATTAGGACTGTGAGTCTGACACACTTTGACTCTAACACTAAGCTGTATCCTCCAACCTGGCCTCTATGAGAAAAAGGTGCTCTTTCCATATGGGATCCTATTTTATTTTTCAATTTGCTCAGAAACCAGCATAAAAGAGGTGCCTTTGTCCATTTGGGCTGCTATAACAAAATACCAGAAACTTAGTAGACTATAACTAACAAAAATTTATTTCTCACTGTTCTGGAAGCTAGAAGTCCAAGATTAAGGTGCCTGGATAGTAAAGTGAGGGCCCTCTCCCAGGATGCAGACTTCATATTGTATCTTGCCTGGCAAAAGGGGCTAGGGAGCTCTGTGGGATCTCTTTTATAAAAGCATTAGTCCCATTCATAAGGGCTCCACATCATGACCTAATCACCTCCCAACGGCCCCACCTCCTAACACCATCACACTGGGTTTTAGGATTCCAGCATGTGAATCTGGGGAGAACACAAACATTCAGACCATAGCAAGGGGGTATTTTTTATTGGGAACACCCTCAGAGACTTTAAAATACAGTTTGATCCTTCATGTAAGTGTTATATAAGCATAAGTGTCACCTCTTCAGAGGGGCTTTTCGTGATGACTTAATTTACAGAATCTACCTAGTTGCTGATTATCATATCACTCCCATTTTAATGTCTTGGCATCACTTATCATTATCTGTTACTTCTCTATTTTGTTGTTTTTGTGGTTTACTATCTCCCATTTCCCATGATCCTTGATCTGATTTTATCCATTTTTTTAAGGCTCCTCTTTTTCTCCTTTCTTAAGGCACTGTTGCTATGGCACTTTTCTATAACCTTTTCATTCCTCTGTACAGTAGCATAAAATTGCAGTGATTGAGCATAACCCACTTGTTTGTATAAATTATTGAAATCCATTTGCACCCTGTAAGAATGGACTTAAAAGTACTGCTGGGCATGTGTGCTGAAAGTACATTGATTGCTCAAATATAAGGAAATGGCCCAATGAACATGGTTGTGGCGGGGGTGAAAGAGGAAACAGCTATTCAGATGTGAATTGTATCTGTTGTAATAAACATGTTAAAACATACAAAAATTGTTATTTTTCTTTACCTTCGGTCAACGCATATTAGAATTTGAACTACCTGGGGATTCTTTGTCAGAACTATTTTTGTGGAACATTTATACTTAATTGAAATAAGTCCTTAAGGGAGGTTTTGTTTAAAGCAATTAACAGGAAATTGTGTATAAGAATATTTAATGAAATATGAAATTCAACAAGAATGATTAAGTCACTTCCCAAGTGGTTATCATTTGTTAAACCCTGATTTATCTGTCTGCACTTTTCACCACAATTTTTCCAGTTGTAGCTGAATGTTTCAGTCATTTTCTTATTCATAAAGACGAAGAGGGTCAAGCACCAGCATGTAAGTGTGAACTTCATTTTGGGTTTTTGAAGACGGTCTTCTAAGATACTTTGTCTGTATTCACCAGCCATCCCCATGCAGTCAGATGAGCCACGAGCACGGGGCTGCTACTTTTAAAGCAAAAAAAGGCTCTGAGGTTAACAGGATCTGATTAAAGATTCATGAAAGTATGGACCTTGCTCTCTTTCCTGTTTATTATGGTTTCCTGGTACCTGGAACAGAGACTAGAATGTAGGAGACACTCAAATACTTGATGAACTAGTGAATGAATAAATTCTCACTTCCAAGTTATACTGACTGGTATGTTTTTAAAGTGAAACCCAGAATATCTGAAGAGATGCAGAACTGGCCTCATCTGAACTCAACTGTTTCTCTCTCTCAGTCTGGGTCTGCCAATTCTCATAAATAATCCCAGATAATATAATTTATGCTTTATAGCTATTCACATGGTTTAAAAATCAAACAATACAAAGAGGTGTAGAAAAATGTCTGCTTCCACCAACTATAATAAAAATATTACTGATATCTAATAAAGACTTTGATCACCTTTGTTTTTAATTATATATTACTGGCTTTATCATGCTTTTTCTTAAAACATGAGTCCAATCCACTAAATATTTAAGAAATCCTAAATACTGAATTTAAGAAAAACATTTTTTAAAAAATCAACTGATTAGAATACTTAATTTAAGGAAAACTTTTTAAAAAATAGGTCAACAGATAAAATTCTGACGCTGTTTTTCTGAAACTAGAGTGATCCAACGCAATTTCTGAAAAAAATATAACTGATATCCCTTTTGAGCATATCTTTAAACTTTAAATGTTCCAGCCATTAAAAAAAAAGGTAACTTGGGCTTCCCTGGTGGCGCAGTGGTGGAGAATCTGCCTGCCAATGCAGGGGACACGGGTTCGAGCCCTGGCCTGGGAAGATCCCACTTGCCGCGGACCAATTAGCCCCGTGAGCCACAACTACTGAGTCTGCGCGTCTGGAGCCTGTGCTCTGCAACTAGAGGAGGCCGCGATAGTGAGAGGCCCGCGCACCGCGATGAAGAGTGGCCCCCACTTGCCACAACTAGAGACAGCCCTCGCACAGAAACGAAGACCCAACACAGCCAAAAATAAATAAATAAATAAATAAAAATTTTTTAAAAAGTAACTAAAAATACAGGTCAACTACTTTTGTCCAATTACTCTTTTAAAATGCAAACTAGTTAACAAATAAACAAATAAATGCAAATTAGAAACCCATAATATATCTACTGGCTTAGACTGATACTAGAAATTCACAATTAAAAAAAAAAAGGAATCATAATATCCTTTTGGATGAGCAGAGAAATTTGTAAGAGTTAGGCAAGACTGTGCGTTTTCCAGATGTCTAAGCAAAGAAAATAATAGATTCACGTTTCTCTTGCTGTAACTTCGGTAAATAAAAGATTTAACACAGCTACATGTGTGACTATCAAGCAATACCAAATTCTTAAGAATTGTATTTTTTATCTTAGATTGTAAGCATCCTGCTGACAATAATTATGCCTATTAACTTATATGATAAAAGATAATACCTTATTAAATTATGCTTTTTAAAATAATGGTAATAAATCAATGAACAAAATAGTGTGACAGAATAACTGAGTTTAAGCTTACCTATGAGAAATATAAAACATTTTGCCATTCAATAATTTTAAAGGTGGGACTCAGAAAAAATAGATGTGGTCTTTTTGATAAAGATGAGTCCCTTGTGTCTGAATATCTAAAACATATGGAAAATTATTCCCCTTTCTGTAATATGCCATTATTTTGTTCTTAGATTATGTTCATTTCAACCTTTGAAATCAAGTTCCAAATATTCAAATAAGGAAGGATATAAATCCTTGCTTTTCCAAGTACTGTGTGGATTACAGACAAAAGCTTTAAAAGAGAGGAAATGGAAAAATATAATAGCATCCAAACTCTTTGTGTGCCCAAGAGGCTGCAACATTATCATAATGCCTCTATTATGGCAATTGCTGAAATTAAATGCCTGCAGATTTGACCCTAAGGAGTATAGTGCAGTATTTGCTGTAATAAAACACTTACTATAAATGCTTAACCTTGAATAGTTATGTTAATACAATTCCACAATAGCTATTTTGACAACTGTCACTATATATTTAATAAATAAGCCATATTGAACCATCCCATGTTATGTTTTTGGTTATCTGAAATATCTTTCATCCTCCTTGCAAGGGTGTATTGCTTTCCAGAGTCTTTATGGATCAAGACTCCACACATACTATAAAAATAGAATGGTGTGGTACTTCAGTGATTATTCAAGATTTAAAGAACTCAATAGAAAAAAATTATTCATGGAGCAGCATGTTTAAAAGCGCACACAGGTACAGTTTGATAGGTTATATATGATTCAGAATAAAAATCATATAATTGCCATCACTTATCATATTATAGATTTATGCTGGTCTTTGCCATCACTTTGCATTGGTGTTATCTCAGCTGCTTGCTATTTAATAACCTTCTATTAAGTCATTATGTTTCCTTTGCAGGTGACAATCTGTAAAAAAGATGTAAATGTGGCTTTCCTTGCCTTACAGAACAACTGCAATGGACAATGTGTCTATCTTGCAGTTTGATTTACATTTGCATTGTTAGCTGAATGGAACCTAGATGTTGTCTGTTTCATTTCTTAAAATATTAAATTTAGCAAGCTAGAAATGTTTTGAAAAGCAATCAAAAACTGAAGTCTTGGAAATAAATGGTGAATTTCTTCATATAAATGCCATAAAAACTAAAGATAGAATTTGTAAAGGAAAGCAGAAATCGCTGTAGTTCCTATTAGCCAATGAGAATCCTTCATTTCCCAAAGCTATTTGTGTACCCTAACTATTAAGTATAGCCATAGTTTTTTGTTGTTGTTGTATTATAATACATTAATTTCACTCTCTGGTAATATAGCTTGTAAAATTTTCTTAAAATAGAAGCAAATATATTTATATTTTGCACGTTCAGATATTCAAAGTCAGCTAGTCTATTTTTCATGCTATTGATTTCAACACTAGTTGTCTCCACTTCTTTATCCCCATTTACTGTATAGTCCATCAACATTCTTTCCTTCCTCATCATACCCCAAATGACTGTCTTGAAGATCACAAATGGCAACCTAACTATTAAATCCAATGGATAATCTTTTATACAACTCATTAGCCTAGATTTCTCTTTCTTCTTCTTACCTGGTACTTTTAGTAAATTACAATATCCTATAGATTCTACCTTTTTATCATCTTTAACATCCATCTCTTTCAGTCATAACAGACTTAATTATGCTACAGAAACAAACAACTTCCAAATCACCATAGCTTAATGCAATGGAGATTTGTGGCTTGCACCATGTGTCCACTGTGGGTCAGGAGGAGGCTCTGCTCATAGTAGTAACTCAGGGAACCAAGCAATGGGGTACCCACAATACTGTGCCAGAGGCAACAGAGAGTTCTACAGAATTTTGCCTCAGTGTTTAAGGCTCAAGTACAGAGGTGAAACACATTACAATTCATTGGCCAGTACTAGTCACTTGGCTCCACCCAACCATGAAGGTGTGGGAATTGCAATACTATCACGTACTTGGAAGGAGAGTTATATCTGTAAATATTTGTTGGATAGTACTAATGGTAACACACCATGGCTCAGAATTTTTCAAGGCTTCTTACTGATGACAAAATCAAATCTACTGTCCTAAATGTCAATTCTCCTCTCACTCTGATCCTTTTCTCTTCCAATTATCTTCATGCCCACTACCAAGAATCTGGATTCTAGTCATGCAGTATTACTTGCAGTGTTTTAGAAAATGACATGTTGCATGCATGCATGATTTTTTTTTTTTTTTTTTTTACCTATTATCCCATCTGCTTCTCTGGTACTAGAAAACTGTTTGTCTTTCCAGTTTTATCTCAAAATATATCTTCCCTCTAAAATCTTCCCTGACCCTACCCAGATTTTGTTTCACACTTTGTATATAATTTCCCTTTGTTAAAATAAATATGTTATTGAACCATTTGCACTTCTCTCCCCACTAGACTGTAAACAATGAGGTCACAGAGTACATCATTTCAAATTTAGGTCCCTGACATCTGAGATAAAAGATATACTCAAAATATGTGTAATGACCAAGTCCTACCTGACATCACTCTCATTTAACCTATTTGAAGACTGCTTTTTTAAATTATTTGGATTTTTGGCTTCCATGACAGCATTCTATTTAAATCTTCTTCCCATCTCCCTCATAGTCAGCTTCCTGAGAAAGTTTGCTGCTTCTTTTCAAGAGCTGAAATAATTCATCCATTGAATGTGGTGTGGCAGTGGTAGAGATACAGGGGTCTAACCTCATGCTTCCTGGACAGTCTGGTCAATACCAATTACTTCAAATATCATCTATATATATATGGATGACTACCAAATCTAAATCTGCGGTCCAGTTCCCTCTTGAGCTACACAAAAATGTATGCAACAAACTACTTGCCATTCCCATTTCATCACCCCACAAGTCAAACTCATCATGTTATCCTCAAATCCAGTTCTGTGTTTTCCCTCCCTTTCTAAGTTGATTGGCATAATGGTCCACACAGTGATTTAAACCAAAACCTGGGAGTAATTCTATGTTCCACCTTCTCTCTTTCACCCCCGCATTCAATCAGTGAAGAAATCGTGCTGACTTACCTGTCAAGTATCCCTTGTTTTCCAGGTCTGCTACAACTTCTTACTTCCAAGTCTCCATCATTTCTTGGCTTAACTCTTCACATCCTTACAGATCTCTCAATTCTAGTTTTGCCATCTTCCCATTCACCCTTCCCTCTACCATTAGATTTGTCTAAAATGCCAATCTGACTGTGTCACTCACCTATTTGCAATTCATCAATAGCTCCTTGTGGCTTTAGTCTGCCAGCTAAAGCTTCACCTACCCAGGTTCCAGTACCCTATGATCTACCCAGTTCAAATGACTTTTGAGCCAATAAGGCTGTAACTCTTCAATCCTCTGTGCCTTTCACATACAATATCTTCCACCCTTCTCTATGCCTGGAAAATCCTCACTTATTCAAAACTCAGCTCAAAACTTTCTTGTTCAGTCAACCTTCTTTGAAGAACTCAGTTTATATACTTCTCTATCCCTAGACAATAAACTCCTACAGGGAGAGAGACTGTGACTCAACAATGCCTACCTAGCACAATATCTATCTCATAGAAAATGCTCAGTACTTAAGCACATTTCAGAAAGAGGAGGAAAGAGATGTCAAGAAGATATAGAGAGAGGAGCTTCAAGATGGCGGAAGAGTAAGACGTGGAGATCACCTTCCTCCCCACAAATACATCAGAAATACATCTACATGTGGAACAATTCCTACAGAACATGAACTGAACGCTGGCAGTAGACCTCAGACCTCCCAAAAGGCAAGAAACTCCCCACATACCTAGGTAGAGCAAAAGAAAAAAGCAAAAACAGAGACAAAAGAATAGGGACAGGACCTGCACCAGTGGGAGGGCGCTGTGAAGGAGGAAAGGTTTCCACACACTAAGAAGACCCTTCGTGGGCGGAGACTGCGGGTGGCGGAGGGGGGAAGCTTCAGAGCCATGGAGGAGAGTGCAACCACAGGGGTGCGGAGGTCAAAGCAGAGAGATTCCTGCACAGAGGATCGGTACCGACCAGCACTCACCAGCCGGAGAGGTTTATCTGCTCACCCGCTGGGGCGGGCGGGGCTGGGAGCTGAGGCTCGGCCTTCGGTCGGATCCCAGGGAGAGGACTGGGGTTGGCTGCGAGAACACAGCCTGAAGGGGCTAGTGTGCCACAGCTAGCCGGGAGGGAGTTTGGGAAAAAGACTGGAGCTGCCGAAGAGGCAAGAGACTTTTTCTTGCCTCTGTGTTTCCTGGTGCACGAGGAGAGGGGATTAAGAGCGCTGCTTAAAGGAGCTCCAGAGACGGGCGCGAGCCGCGGCTAGCAGCGTGGACCCCAGAGATGGGCATGAGACACTAAGGATGCTGCTACAGCCACCAAGAAGCCTGTGTGCAAGCACAGGTCACTCTCCACACCTCCCCTCCTGGGAGACTGTTCAGCCCACCACTGCCAGGGTCCCGTGATCCAGGGACAACTTCCCCGGGAGAACACACGGCATGCCTCAGGCTGGTGCAACGTCATGCCAGGCTCTGCTGCCGCAGGCTCGCCCCACATCTGTACCCCTCCCTCCCCCTGGCCTGAGTGAGCCAGAGCCCCCAGTCAGCTGCTCCTTTAACCCCGTCCTGTCTGAGCGAAGAACAGATGCCCTCAGGTGACCTACACACAGAGGCGGGTCCAAATCCAAAGCTGAACCCCAGGAGCTGTGTGAACAAGGAAGAGAAAGGGAAATCTCTCCCAGCAGCCTCAGGAGCAGTGGATTAAAACTCCACACTCAACTTGATGTACCCTGCACCTGTGGAATACCTGAATAGACAACGAATCATCCCAAATTGAGGAGGTGGACTTTGGGAGCAATGATATATATATATTTTTCCCTTCTTCCCTTTTTCTGAGTGTGTATGTGTATGCTTCTGTGTGTAATTCTCTCTGTATAGCTTTGCTTTTACCATTAGTCCTAGGGTTCTGTCTGCCTGTTTATTTTTTTATTTTTTATTTTTAGTATAGTTTTTAGTACCTGTTATCATTGGTGGATTTGTTTTTTGGTTTGGTTGCTCTCTTCTTTCTTTCTTTCTTTTTTATTTTTATTACTTTAAAAAAAATTTTTTTTAATAATTATTGTTTATTTTAATAACTTTACTTTATTTTACTTTATTTTATTTTATTTTATTTTACTTTATCTTCTTCTTTCTTTCTTTTTTTTCTCCCTTTTATTCTGAGCTGTGTGGAGGACAGGCTCTTGGTGCTCCACCCAGGCGTCAGGGCTGTGCCTCTGAGGTGGGAGAGCCAAGTTCAGGACACTGGTCCACAAGAGACCTCCCAGCTCCACGTAATATCAAATGGCAAAAATCTCCCAGAGATCTCCATCTAAACGCCAAGACCCAGTTCCACTCAATGACCAGCAAGCTACAGTGCTGGACACCCTATGACAAACAACTAGCAAGACAGGAACACAACCCCATTCATTAGCAGACAGGCTGCCTAAAATCATAAGGCCACAGACACCCCAAAACACACCACCAGACGTGGACCTGCCCACCAGAAAGACAAGATCCAGCCTCATCCACCAGAACACAGGCACCAGTCCCCTCCACCAGGAAGCCGACACAACCCACTGAACCAACCTTAGCCACTGGGGACAGACACAAAAAACAATGGGAACTACGAACCTGCAGGCTGTGAAAAGGAGACCCCAAACCCAGTAAGTTAAGCAAAATGAGAAGACAGAGAAACACACAGCAGGTAAAGGAGCAAGGCAAAAACCCACCGACCTAACAAATGAAGACGAAATACACAGTCTACCTGAGAAAGAATTCAGAATAATGATAGTAAAGATGATCCAAAATCTTGGAAATAGAATGGAGAAAATACAAGAAACGGTTAACAAGGACATAGAAGAACTAAAGAGCAAACGAACAGTGATGAACAACACAATAAATGAAATTAAAAATTCTCAAGAAGGGATCAATAGCAGAATAACTGTGGCAAAAGAACAGATAAGTGACCTGGAAGGTAAAATAGTGGAAATAACTACTGCAGAGCAGAATAAAGAAGAAAGAGTGAAAAGAATTGAGGACAGTCTCAGAGACCTCTGGGACAACATTAAACGCACCAACATTCGAATTATAGGGGTCCCAGAAGAAGAAGAGAAAAAGAAAGGGACTGAGAAAATATTTGAAGAGATTATAGTTGAAAACTTCCCTAATATGGGAAAGGAAACAGTTAAGCCCAGGAAGCACAGAGAGTCCCATACAGGATAAATCCAAGGAGAAACATGCCAAGACAAATATTAATCAAACTATCAAAAATTAAATACAAAGAAAAAATATTGAAAGCAGCAAGGGAAAGACAACAAATAACACACAAGGGAATCCCCATAAGGTTAACAGCTGACCTTTCAGCAGAAACTCTGCAAGCCAGAAGGAAGTGGCAGGACATATTTAAAGTGATGAAAGAGAAAAACCTACAACCAAGATTACACTAACCAGCAAGGATCTCATTCACATTTGATGGAGAAATTAAAACCTTTACAGACCAGTAAAAGTTAAGAGAATTCAGCACCACCAAACCAGCTTTACAACAAAGGCTAAAGGAACTTCTCCAGGCAGGTAACACAAGGGAAGGAAAAGACCTACAATAACAAACCCAAAACAATTAAGAAAATGGTAATAGGAACATACATATCGATAATTACCCTAAATGTAAATGGATTAAATGCTCCAATCAAAAGACATAGACTGGCTGAATGGATACAAAAACAAGACCCGTATATATGCTGTCTACAAGAGACCCAATTCAGACCTAGGGACACATACAGACTGAAAGTGAGGGGATGGAAAAAAGATACTCCATGCAAATGGAAATCAAAAGAAAGCTAGACTAGCAATTCTCATATCAGACAAAATAGACATTAAAACAAAGACTATTACGAGAGACAAAGAAGCACACTACATAATGATCAAGGGATCAATCCAAGAAGAAGATATAACAATTGTAAATATTTATGCACCCAACATAGGACCACCTCAATACATAAGGCAAATACTAACAGCCATAAAAGGGGAAATCGACAGTAACACAATATAGTAGGGGACTTTAACACCCCACTTTCACCAATGGACAGATCATCCAAAATGAAAATAAATAAGGAAACAGAAGCTTTAAATGACACATGAAACAAGATAGACTTAATTGATATTTATAAGACATTCCATCGAAAAACAACAGAATACACATTCGTCTCAAGTGCTCATGAAACATTCTCCAGGATAGATCATACCTTGGGTAACAATTCAAAGCTTGGTAAACTTAAGAAAATTCAAATTGTATCAAGTATCTTTTCTGACCACAACGCTATGAGACTAGATATCAATTACAGGAAAAAAATCTGTAAAAAATACAAACACATTGAGGCTAAACAATACACTACGTAATAACCAAGGGATCACTGAAGAAATCAAAGAGGAAATCAAAAAATACCCAGAAACAAATGACAATGAAAACACGATGACCCAAAACCTATGGGATGCAGCAAAAGCAGTTCTAAGAGGGAAGTTTAGAGCAATACAATCCTACCTTAAGAAACAAGAAACACGTCAAATAAACAACCCAACCTTACACCTAAAGCAATTAGAGAAAGAATAAGAAAAAACCTCAAAGTTAGCAGAAGGAAAGAAATCAGAAAGATCAAATAAGAAATAAATTAAAAAGAAATGAAGGAAACGTTAGCAAAGATCAATAAAACTAAAACCTGGTTCTTTAAGAAGATAAACAAAATTGATAAACCATTAGCCAGACTCATCAAGAAAAAAAGGGAGAAGACTCAAATCAATAGAATTAGAAATGAAAAAGGAGAAGTAACAACTGTCACTGCAGAAACACAAAGGATCATGAGAGACTACTACAAGCAACTCTATGCCAATAAAATGGACAACCTGGAAGAAATGGACAAATTCTTAGAAATGTACAACCTTCCGAGACTGAATCAGGAAGAAATAGAAAATATGAACAGACAAATCACAAGCACTGAAATTGAAACTGTGATTAAAATTCTTCCAACAAACAAAAGCCCAGGACTAGATGGCTTCACAGGCGAGTTCTATCAAACATTTAGAGAAGAGCTAATACCTATCCTTCTCAAACTCCTCCAAAATATAGCAGAGGGAGGAACACTCCCAAACTCATTCTACGAGGCCACCATCACCCTGATACCAAAACCAGACAAAGATGTCACAAAGAAAGAAAACTACAGGCCAATATCACTGATGAACATAGATGCAAAAAACCTCAACAAAATACTAGCAAACAGAATCCAACAGCACATTAAAAGGATCATACACCATGATCAAGTGGGGTTTATCCCAGGAATGCAAGGATTCTTCAATATTTGCAAATCAATCAATGTGATACACCATATTAACAAATTGAAGGAGAAAAACCATATGATCATCTCAATAGATTCAGAGCAAGCTTTCAACAAAATTCAACACCCATTTATGATAAAAACCCTCCAGAAAGTAGGCATAGAGAGAACTTTCCTCAACAGAATAAAGGCCATATATGACAAACCCAGAGCCAACATCGTCCTCAATGGTGAAAAACTGAAACCATTTCCACTAAGATCAGGATGAAGACAAGGTTGCCCACTCTCACCACTATTATTCAACATAGTTTTGGAAGTTTTAGCCACAGCCATCAGAGAAGAAAAAGAAATAAAAGGAATACAAATCGGAAAAGAAGAAGTAAAACTGTCACTGTTTGCAGATGACATGACACTATACATAGAGAATCCTAGAGATGCTACCAGAAAACTACTAGAGCTAATCAATGAATTTGGTAAAGTAACAGGATACAAAATTAATGCACAGAAATCTCTTGCATTCCTATATATTAATGATGAAAAATCTGAAAGTGAAATCAAGGAAACACTCCCATTTACCATTGCAACAAAAAGAATAAAATATCTAGGAATAAACCTACCTAACTAGGCAAAAGACCTGTATGCAGAAAATTATAAGACACTGATGAAAGAAATTAAAGATGATACAAATAGATGGAGAGATATACCATGTTCTTGGATTGGAAGAATCAACATTGTGAAAATGACTCTACTACCCAAGGCAATCTACATATTCAATGCAATCCCTATCAAACTACCACTGGCATTTTTCACAGAACTAGCACAAAAAATTTCACAATTTGTATGGAAACACAAAAGACCCCGAATAGCCAAAGCAATCTTGAGAAAGAAAAATGGAGCTGGAGGAATCAGGCTCCCTGACTTCAGACTATACTACAAAGCTACAGTAAACAAGACAGTATGGTACTGGCACAAAATCAGAAATATAGATCAATGGAACAGAATAGGAAGCCCAGAGATAAACCCAAGCACATATGGTCACCTTATATTTGATAAAGGAGGCAAGAATATACAGTGGAAAAAAGACAGCCTCTTCAATAATTGGTGCTGGGAAAACTGGACAGCTACATGTAAAAGAATGAAATTAGAACACTCCCTAACACCATACACAAAAATAAACTCAAAATGGATTAAAGACCTAAGTGTAAAGCCAGACACTATCAAACTCTTAGAGGAAAACATAGGCAGAACAGTCTATGACATAAATCACAGCAAGATCCTTTTTGACCCACCTCCTACAGAAATGGAAATAAAACCAAAAATAAACAAATGGGACCTAATGAAACTTAAAAGCTTTTGCACAGCAAAGGAAACCATAAATAAGACGAAAAGACAACCCTCAGAATGGGAGAAAATATTTGCTAATGAAACAACTGACAATGGATTAATCTCTAAAATTTACAAGCAGCTCATGCAGCTCAATAACAAAAAAAAACCAACCGAATCCAAAAATGGGCAGAAGACCTAAATAGACATTTCTCTGAAGGAGATATACAGATTGCCAACAAACACATGAAAGAATGCTCAACATCATTAATTATAGAAATGTAAATCAAAACTACAATGAGATATCATCTTACACCCGTCAGAATGGCCATCATCAAAATATCTACAAACAATAAATGCTGGAGAGGGTGTGGAGAAAAGGGAACCCTCTTGCACTGTTGGTGGGAATGTACATACTGTTTCCCACTATGTAGAACAGTATGGAGGTTCCTTAAAAAACTAAAAATAGAACTACCATACGACCCAGCAATCCCACTACTGGGCATATACCCTGAGAAAACCATAATTTAAAAAGAGTCCCATATCAAAATTTTCATTGCAGCTCTATTTACAAAAGCCAGGACATGGAAGCAACCTAAGTGCCCATCAACAGATGAATGGATAAAGAAGATGTGGCACATATATACAATGGAATATTACTCAGCCATAAAAAGAAACGAAATTGAGTTATTTTTAGTGAGGTGGATGGACCTAGAATCTCTCATACAAAGTGAAGTAAGTCAGAAAGAGAAAAACAAATACTGTATGCTAACACATGTATATGGAATCTAAAAAAATGGTCATGAAGAACCTAAGGGCAAGACGGGAATAAGGACGCAGACCTACTTGCGAATGGACTTCAGGATATGGGGAGGGGGAAGGGTAAGCTGGGATAAAGTGAGAGAGTGGCATGGACATATATACACTACCAAATGTAAAATAGATAGCTAGTGGGAAGCAGCCGCATAGCACAGGGAGATCAGCTTGGTGCTTTGTGACCACCTAGAGGGGTGGGATAGGGAGGGGGGGAGGGAGGGAGACGCAAGAGGGAAGAGATATGGGGACATATGTATATGTATAACTGATTCACTTTGTTATAAAGCAGCAACTAACACATCATTGTAAAGCAATTATAGTCCAATAAAGATGTGAAAAAAATTTTAAAAAGTTTAAAAAATAAAGATGCCAGGAATCAGACATACTTCCCTCAAAAAAAAAAAGGAGATATAGATATAAGAAAGTAATTATCCTATAGTATAATTAGGAAAGTACTGAAACAGAAAAAAATAGCCTATATAATATGCATGACCTCTCAACCAGAAAAAAAAAAAAAAAGTAGATAGAACAGACATTGTTTCAGATGCCACTTTCTTGATTTTGGTTAATTAACCCAGGACAGTTAGGTGAGCAGAACAAACTAGGAGGAAGATGAGATCAACAGATCTTGGTAATTCATATGGAAGTCAAGCCATATCATTTTATTTTAATGTATGTTGTTAGGCAATAAAAACAAAAAAAAAACCCCAAAAAAACCAGCAACAACAAAACAAAGCAAAAACACCTAATACACCTTAAATCTAAAAGACTGAAAAATATTATGTCTGCATATAAAAGTGTTGGTGGCTATAGGCAGCAATAGTGAAGAGTTCCCTTTCATGTCAATACCTTAGATTTAAAGAAAGCAAATTTGTCCTCTCAGCGTTAAAACCGGTAAAATCCAGACATAATGATGGGATTAGCCATGAGGAATTTTGAGATAAATAAAAATCAATCAAGACATTTGGGTATAATAATCTGATTTTAATTTAGAAAGCAGAAATTTTCTTTTGTCCCTGTTTGGAGAAAACTAAATATGAACATGAAGATGTGGGGTCAACTGCCCTACAGCATAAAAGTGATTAGTCCAAACACCCAAAAGGCAGAACATATATCAAAAATTGTCCCCTTAAAATAAAAATGAGTCCTTCGGAAAGATATATTTATGTTACTGGAGATGTCTGTTCAATCATAGGAAGGAAAAATTCTTCTGGCCTCATTCAACCTGTATGAAATACCCACGAAACTACCTACCAAGTCATATAAAGTAAAATAAACGTCTCTAACATATATGAAAAGGTAACATATGTAGAGCTGTACAACCTCCCTTAGAGAAATGTGGTTGGAATCTACACTAATATATTGTTTTCATATCCACTGATTGACAAAAATATCAAATTTGACAATACACTTTAATGGTTTTGGCTATGGGAAGACAGAAAATCGTATGCATTGCTTTGAATAGTATAAATTGGCACAAGCACAGAGAGGCAGTTTGGCAATAACCATCAAAACTGCAATATACTTGGACCCAACAATCCCCTCTCTGGGAATTTATCTTACTGATATACTTGACATGTGCTAAATGATATATGAACAAAATTTTTTGTCACAGCAAAAGACTGGAAACAACCCAAATACCCAGCAATAGATACTGATGAGATTAACCTACAATGCAATATTATACTGCTCTAAAAAGAATAATGACACTATCTATTTAGTAATACAAAAATATCTTCAAGATTTGTTGTTAAAAGACAAATACACGGAATGAAATACAGTCTTTAGGTATGCTACCTTCTGTACATAATAAGGTGAGTAAAAACATATATTTCTATTTGCTTATATTTGCATTACAAGGGAGAAAATCTAATAAAAATGCTACCATGGCAGTGACAGAGGGACTGCATGGATGAGTGACTGTTGGAAGCAGCCATTTTACTCTACACCTCTTTGTAGTGTTTGATTCCTAAACCATATAAATATTTTACTTATTCTAAAAGTAGAACAAAAAGCAATTAAATTAAAATAAGACAAAAAAACTTGCACACCTTTGCCCAGACTCCTTAATTCCCAAGCAGCCTTCTGAGCACTTTATTGGGCTTTCTGGATAAATTAATACCAAGAAAGTACCTTCCCAGAAAAAGGACTATAGCCTACATCTTTACACAATAAACAAATTGGAAGTTTGCTTCATATAATTTTTTTTTGCTAGGCATGTAACTGGCATGAATCTGAGTATCTAATACTAGTCAACATGAGGATACTGACATGACTATGGGCCAGAGCTATAAGGATGGTGCATTCATCAAGATAAATCCTATGAGTTTATAAGCCTTTTGAGTAAGTAGCCATTTAGACTTAGCTTATTATCACTCAGAACACATATGGTTGTATTTCTATGTACAAGTAAGTGCGTAATAATTGTTAAGTTGAATTACATGGAAACATTTTTACATTTTAAATACTGACACATTTGCAATGCAGAAGACTGAACAGTAAACTCAAATGGATTATGCACTTAAAACTGTTTACTTTCACTTCAGTTTAGAGGACACTGATGGAAAGCACAAATATAAGGCTTTACTTACTAAAATTTAACCAAGTCTGACTTGTTCATTTTAAACTATCACTTTGTTCTGGTCTCCACAACCTTCTTCCCTCTTCCCATTGCGCTTTACATGTAGTCTAAACTTCATTTTCATTATTTATTGAGGTCTATTTTTCCTTCACCCTCATTTAGAATAAGTTACAGAAATTTGTCTTCTTGTTTGTGTAGAATATGGAAAAAAATATATAAACTTTGTAAATTTGTATGTAACAGACTACATACAAAGCATTCGTGTAATTGCAAATACTTGTTAATTTTTACATATTATAACTGGTATGCTTAATCATTACACAGCTCAGCTGTATGTTAATAACCTCAAATTTATGGCAACTCAAAACTCCTACAATTACAAAACTTGAATAAATCTTATTAATATATTCTCAGCTTTTAAGTTATAAAATATCTTTTCTGTATCTTTATAAAATGGGTTTTGGGATACATGAAAAAGAGATGCTTTTTTTCTGAGGCTAAACAATCTCTTTAAGATGTTTGGGGGGCAAGAGCCCATATACCCATGACTATACCAAACAAAACTAGCCCAGGCAAGAAACGAAAACTTTATCAGCACTGCACGCCATCTCACCCTCAGCACTTGTCTTCAAAACTTAATTATGCATTAGAGTCTCCAATTCATTTCTGTCTAACCTGAGATTTAAGATGTAAGACTTCTGGAAAGTCTCTCATGGAATATGTCTGAAAGTCAGGTATTAACCTTACTGCCCATCACTGCCACCATGACTTCCCAGATCATGAACAAAATCTGATGGGGACTGGTGCTCTCCTGTTAATGACCTGCTTGGGTATTAATTCCATCTCTGGGAAGCTCTGCCTGGAAGAATGCCACATTTGTGAGTAGTCTTGACTTCTTTTATTTTTTTTTAAATATCTTTATTGGAGTATAATTGCTTTACAATGTTGTGTTAGTTTCTGCTGTATAACAAAGTGAATCAGCTCTACGTATACATACATCCCCATATTCCCTCCCTCTTGCGTCTCCCTCCCACCCTCACTATCCCACCTCTCTAGGTGGTCATAGAGCACCTAGCTGACCTCCCTGTGCTATGTAGCTGCTTCCCACTAGCTATCTGTTTTACATTTAGTAGTCAATGCTACCCTCTCACTTCGTCCGAGCTAACCCTTCCCCCTCCCAGTGTCCTCAAGTCCATTCTCTACGTCTGCACACCATACACAAAAATAAACTCAAAATGGATTAAAGACCTAAATGTAAGGCCAGACACTATAAAACTCTTAGAAGAAAACATAGGAAAAACACTCTTTGACATAAATCACAGCAAGATCCTTTTTGACCCACCTCCTAGAGAAATGGAAATAAAAACAAAAATAAACAAATGGGACCTAATGAAACTTAAAGGACAGAAAAGGAAACCATCAACAAGATGAAAAGACAGCCCTCAGAATGGGAGAAAATATTTGCAAATGAAGCAACTGACAAAGGATTAATCTCCAAAATATACAAGCAGCTCATGCAGCTCAATATCAAAAAAACAAACAGCCCAATCCAAAAATGGGCAGAAGATCTAAATAGACATTTCTCCAAAGAAGACATACAGATAGTCTTGACGTCTGACAGGCAAGTTGTTTGAATAAGATAGTGCTGCTTCTCAGACTCAGGGAAAATCAAATTCATTTAACGCACAGCTGTGATGTGGGTGATATCAAAAACTGCACACAAGAAATGATGCCTACAAAGCACACCATCTGAATTTTAACGGCTGAGTGACAAGTCAGGGAGTGGGCAAATTATGCTAACAGAAACAGAAGGAAATGTAAGAATCAATGAAAGAAAGAATATGTTTTCTTTCATACTCTTTAAAAGTCATTGCTAGACACTTTTAAATATGAAAGTTAGACTCACTAGGTAACTGATCACATTGAAATTCAGCAAAATCACACTCAATTTCATGTAGAGTCAAAAAGGAAGATGGTGAAAACTGTTGGGTAATTGTACTCAAAATCTTTCTTACAGTATCAGTTAGCGTATATATTTTAAAAGATATAACTTTAATATATGCAAATGTTAAATGCATGATAAGTGAAGTAAAATGAGAGAAGGCAAATAGATTGGTCAATTCAAATCTCTTGATATGTGTGTGACTGGGGAAGGAGACAGAAACTGTAATTAACTGGATGATTATTGGACAGACAGTTCAATTTAGCATTGGTAGATTACCTCATTTATATATCATGTCACCTTGCACGGTCCCTAGCACATAACTTAATAAATGTTCTTATTAACATGCTTAATAAATGTGTCTTGTCATAGGCATAGAGAAGTGTTTAATTTTTTATTTGTTTCTGTTAGGGGTGGTGTTTCTTTACTCTGCAGATGCCTTGACTCCATAACACTTCATAATGGACTCCAATTCCAAGTCTGTAAGTGCTATAAACTATTGTGTGAAAAATTGGGGGTTATTGGATTAGTTTAGCTTTGAAAACTACTAAGTATCAGTTAATGGAATAGAAAGCCCAGGAAAAAAATGACCCATAATACTTAGTAAGGGAGAGGAACCAAGATGGCAGAGTAGAAGGACGTGCTCTCACTCCCTCTTGCGAGAACAAGAGAAACACAACTAGCTGCTGGACAATCATCGACAGGAAGACACTGGAACTCACAAAAAATGATACCCCACAACCAAAGACAAAGCAGAAGCCACAATGAGACGGTAGGAGGGGCACAATCACAGTAAAATCAAATCCCATAACTGGTGGGTGGGAGACTCACAGACTGCAGAAGACTCATACCACAGAAGTCCACCCACTGGAGTGAAGGTTCTGAGCCCCACGTCAGGCTTCCCAACCTGGGGGTCCGGCAATGGGAGGAGGAATTCATAGAGAATCAGACTTTGAAGCCTACTGGGAATTGATTGCAGGACTTTGACAGGACTGGGGGAAACAGAGACTCCACTCTTGGAGGGCACACACAAAGTAGTGTGTGCATCGGGACCCAGGGGAAGGAGCAGTGACCCCAGGGCAGACTGAACCAGACCTACTTGCTAGTGTTGGAGGGTCTCCTGCAGAGGCAGGGGGTGGCTGTGGCTCACTGTGGGGACAAGGACACTGGTAGCAGAAGTTCTGGGAAGTACTCCTTGGTGTGAGCCCTCCCAGAGTCTGCCATTAGCCCCAGCAAAGAGCCCAGGTAGGCTCCAGTGTTGGGTTGGCTCAGGCAAAACAACCAACAGGGAGGGAACCCAGCCTCACCCATCAGCAATCAAGCAGATTAAAGTTTAACTGAGCTGTGCCCACCAGAGCAACAGTCAGCTCTACCCACCACAAGCCTCTTAGATAGCATCATCCACCAGAGGGCAGACAGCAGAAGCAAGAAGAACTACAATCCTGCAGCCTGTGGAACAAAAACCACATTCACAGAATGGTAGGAAAGATGAAAAGGCAGAGGGCTATGTACCAGATGAAGGAAAAAGATAAAACCACAGAAAAACAACAAAATGAAGTGGAGATAGGCAACCTTCCAGAAAAAGAATTCAAAATCATGATAGTGAAGATAATCCAGGATCTCGGAAAAAGAATGGAGGCAAAGATTGAGAAGATGTAAGAAATGTTTAACAAAGACCTAGAAGAATTAAAGAACAAACAAACAGAGATGAACAATACAATAACTGAAAGGAAAACTACACTAGAAGGAATCAATAGCAGAATAACTGAGGCAGAAGAACGGATAAGTGACCTGGAAGACAGAATGGTGGAATTCACTAGTGCAGAACAGAATAAAGAAAAAAGAATTAAGAGAAATGAAGACAGTCTAAGAGACCTCTGGGACAAAATTAAACGCAACAACATTCGCATTATGGGGGTCCCAGAAGGAGAAGAGAGAGAGAAAGGACCAGAGAAAATATTTGAAGAGATTATAGTTGAAAACTTCCCTATCTTGGGAAAGGAAAGAGCCATCCAAGTCCAGGAAGCACAGAGAGTCCCATACAGGATAAACCCAAGGAAAAACACTCTGAGACACATAGTAATCAAATTGGCAAAAATAAAAGACAAAGAAAACTTATTGAAAGCAGCAAGGGAAAAATGACAAATAACATACAAGGGAACTCCCATAAGGATAACAGCTGATTTCTCAGAAGAAACTTTACAAGCCAGAAGGGACTGGCATGATATAATTAAAGTGATGGAAGGGAAGAACCTACAACCAAGATTACTCTACCCTGCAAGGATCTCATTCAGATTCGATGGAAAAATGAAAAGCTTTACAGACAACCAAAAGCTAAGAGAATTCAGCACCACCAAACCAGCTCTACAACAAATGTTAAAGGAACTTCTCTAAGTGGGAAACACAAGAGAAGTAAAGGACCTACAAAACCAAACCCAAAACAATTAAGAAAATGGTCACAGGAACATACATATCGATAATTACCTTCAACGCAAATGGATTAAATGCTCCAACCAAAAGACACAGGCTTGCTGAATGGATACAAAAACAAGACCCATATATATGCTGTCTATAAGAGACCCACTTCAGACCTAGGGACACATAAGACTAAAAGTGAGGGGATGGAAAAAGATACTCCATGCAAATGCAAATCAAAAGAAAGCTGGAGTAGCTATACTCATATCAGATAAAATAGACTTTAAAATAAAGAATGTTACAAGAGACAAGCAAGGAAGGGCACTACATAATGATCAAGGGATCAATCCAAGAAGAAGATATAACAATTATAAATATATATGCACCCAACATAGGAGCACCTCAATACATAAGGCAACTGCTAACAGCTATAAAAGAGGAAATCGACAGTAACACAATAATAGCGGGGGAGGTTAACACCTCACTTACACCAATGGACAGATCATCTAAAATGAAAATAAATAAGGGAAAAGAAGCTTTAAATGACACAATAGACCAGATAGATTTAATTGATATCTGTAGGACATTCCATCCAAAAACAGCAGACTACACTTTCTTCTCAAGTGTGCATGGAACATTCTCCAGGATAGATCTCATCTTGGGGCACAAACCAAGCTTCAGTAAAGTTAAGAAAATTGAAATCAAATCAAGCATCTTTTCTGACCACAACGCTATGAGATTAGAAATAAATTACAGGGAAAAAAACGTAAAAAACACAAACACATGGAGGCTAAACAATACGTTACTAAATAACCAAGAGATCACTGAAGAAATCAAAGAGGAAATAAAAAGATACCTAGAGACAAATGACAATGAAAACACGACGATCCAAAACCTATGGGATGCAGCAAAAGCAGTTATAAGAGGGAAGTTTACAGCTATACTAGCCTACTTCAAGAAACAAGAAAAATCTCAACTAAACAATCTAACCTTACACCTAAAGGAACTAGAGAAAGAAGAACAAACAAAACCCAAAGTTAGCAGAAGGAAAGAAATCATAAAGACCAGAGCAGAAATAAAAGAAATAGAAACAAAGAAAACAATAGCAAAGATCAATAAAACCAAAAGCTGGTTCTTTGAGAAGATAAACAAAATTAATAAACCATTAGCCAGACTCATCAAGAAAAAGAGGGAGAGGACTCAAATCAATAAAATTAGAAATGAAAAAGGAGAAGTTACAACAGACACCACAGAAATACAAAGCATCCTAAGAGTCTACTACAAGCAACTCTATGCCAATAAAATGGACAACCTGGAAGAAATGGACAAATTCTTAGAAAGGTATAACCTACCAAGACTGAACCAGAAAGAAACAGAAAATATGAACGGACGAATCACAAGTAATGAAATTGAAACTGTGATAAAAAATCTTCCAACAAACAAAAGTTCAGGACCAGATGGCTTCACAGGTGAATTCTATCAAACATTTAGAGAAGAGCTAATACCCAAGCTTCTCAAACTCTTCCAAAAAATTGCAGAGGAAGGAACACTCCCAAACTCATTCTATGAGGCCACAATCACCCTGATACCAAAACCAGACAAAGATACTACAAAAAAAGAAAATTACAGATCAATATCACTGATGAATATAGATGCAAAAATCCTCAACAAAATACTAGCAAACAGAATCCAACAACACATTAAAAGGATCATACACAATGAACAAGTGGGATTTATCCCAGGGATGCAAGGATTCTTCAATATAGGCAAATCAATCAATGTGATACACCATATTAACAAATTGAAGAATAAAAACCAGATGATCATCTCAATAGATGCAGAAAAAGCTTTTGACAAAATTCAACACCCATTTATGATAAAAACTCTCCAGAAAGTGGGCATAGAGGGAACCTACCTCAACATAATAAAGGCCATGTACAACAAACCCACAGCAAACATCATTCTCAATGGTGAAAAACTGAAACCATTTCCTCTAAGATCAGGAAGAAGACAAGGATGTCCACTCTCGCCACTATTATTCAACATAGTGTTGGAAGTCCTAGCCACAGCAATCAGAGAAGGAAAAGAAATAAAAGGAATACAAATTGGAAAAGAAGAAGTAAAACTGTCACTATTTGCAGATGACATGACACTATACATAGAGAATCCTAAAGATGCCACCAGAAAACTACTAGAGCTAACCAATGAATCTGGTAAAGTTGCAGGATACAAAATTAATGCACAGAAATCTCTTGCATTCCTATACACTAATGATGAAAAATCTGACAGAGAAATTAAGGAAACACTCCCATTTACCATTGCAACAAAAAGAATAAAATACCTAGGAATAAACCTACTTGGGGAGACAAAAGACCTGTATGCAGAAAACTATAAGACACTGATGAAAGAAATAAATATGATATCAACTGATGGAGAGATATACCATGTTCTTGGATTGGAAGAATAAGCATTGTGAAAATGACTACACTACCCAAAGCAATCTACAGATTCAATGCAGTCCCTATCAAATTACCAGTGGCATTTTTTTACGGAACTAGAACAAATCACCTTAAAATTTGTATGGAGACACAAAAGACCCCGAATAGCCAAAGCAGTCTTGAAGGAAAAAAACGGAGCTGGAGGAATCAGACTCCCTGACTTCAGACTATACTACAAAGCTACAGTAATCAAGACAATATGGTACTGGCACAAAAACAGAAACATAGATCAATGGAACAAGATAGAAAGCCCAGAGATAAACCCACGCACCTATGGTGAACTAATCTATGACAAAGGAGGCAAAGATATACAGTGGAGAAAAGACAGCCTCTTCAATAATTGGTGCTGGGAAAACTGGACAGCTACATGTAAAAGAATGAAATTAGGACACTCCCTAACACCATACACAAAAATAAACTCAAAATGGATTTGAGACCTAAATGTAAGACCGGACACTATAAAACTCTTAGAGGAAAATATAAGAAGAACACTGTTTGACATAAATCACAGCTAGATCTTTTTTGAGTCACCCCCTAGAGTAATGGAAATAAAAACAAAAATAAACAAATGGGACCTAATGAAACTTCAAAGCTTTTGCACAGCAAAGGAAACCATAAACAAGACGAAAAGACAACCCTCAGAATGGGAGAAAATATTTGCAAACGAATCAACGGACAAAGGATTAATCTCCAAAATATATAAACAGCTCATGTAGCTCAATATTAAAGAAACAAACAACCCAATCCAAAAATGGGCAGAAGACCTAAATAGACATTTCTCCAAATAAGATGTACAGATGGCAAAGAAGCACATGAAAAGCTGCTGAATATCACTAATTATTCGAGAAATGAAAATCAAAACTACAATGAGGTATCACCTCACAGCAGTTAGAATGGGCTTCATCAGAAAATCTACAAACAACAAATGCTGGAGAGGGTGTGGAGAAAAGGGAACCCTCTTGCACTGTTGGTGGGAATGTAAATTGACACAGTCACTATGGAGAACAGTATGGAGGTTCCTTAAAAAACTAAAAATAGTATTACCATATGATCCAGCAATCCCACTACTGGGCATATACCTAGAGAAAACCATAATTCAAAAAGACACATGCACCCCAATGTTCATTGTCGCACTATTTACAATAGCCAGGTCATGGAAGCAACCTAAATGCCCATCGACAGACGAATGGATAAAGAAGTTGTGGTACATGCATACAATGGAATATTACTCAGCCATGAAAAGGAACGAAATTGAGTCATTTGTTGAGACGTGGATGGATCTAAAGACTGTCATAGAGAGTGAAGTAAGTCAGAAAGAGAAAAACAAATATCGTATATTAACGCATGTATGTGGAACCTAGAAAAATGGTACAGATGAACCTGTTTGCAGGGCAGAAGTTGAGACACAGATGTGGAGAACAAACATATGAATACCACGGGGGGAAAACTGTGGTGGGGTGGGGATGATGGGGTGCTGAATTGGGCGACTGGGATTGACATGTATACACTGATGTGTATAAAATTGATCACTAATAAGAACCTGCAGTATAAAAAACAAACAAACAAAAAAAAACGAACAACTAATACTAAACTTTCTTTGGGTTATTTGTATGGATATATGCTAATATAAATGTTTCAGACATTACAAGAAATTTCTAAAAATCTTATATGTTTTGGTATAATGTTATGTCATAATTCTAGTTATTACTTTAAAATGTATATCTCAGAAATAACTAAATTTCCTTGTCAATGGCATTATTATGATCTTTCATCAAATCTTTAACTGTGGTCATTTTTAAGTCTTTTGTCATTTACAGACAGTTCTGGGTGTACTCTGATGCTGTTGCAAAAATGTTCCTATAAATGGGTTTCATCTTCAAGGAATTCATGGAAAAGACTCGGACAAGTACAGGTTTCTGGTAACTGACTATACTGCTGAACTGAATGAATAAGCATTTTCAGAACTTTAATGGAAAACTGATGAATTCATAAAAGTGCTAACAAAAGATCAAGATTAAAAAAAGAATTAATTACATAGGACTGAGTGAACTGATGAGGATGATTATAATTTTTGTGACTTTCTGTTTGAATTAAAAAAAAAATCAAAAAAAAAATTACTTAGTAAGGAAAGGCTTGACTTCTGGCACATAAGATGTTTGTAAAAGAGAATGGAGAACAAAGACACAGTTCATAAGAATCCCTCCTCTCTCATCTCTGGGCTTTGAATTCCTTGAGGACACGCCCATAGTCTACTGATGTGCAAAAGGAACAGAAAGCTGCTCAGACCCATTCTGTCTCCCACAGTGGAGGTTCTTTCCTTTGACATAAACATGGCACGAGTCAGGGGAAAGGCTGATCTCTTCTCCCTACCTGAGCCATCAACTGTATGCACTGCCTTCTCCATATATAATTCAAAATAAAATTTAAAAATTTGACCATGGAAAGTCCAAGTAAGTTCTGCTTTTTCCTAATATGACTAATCCTTTTATCCTTAAAAAAAGAAATCTTTGCTGGTTTTTGTTTGTTTTGTTTTTTAGGTACTCCATATATACCTAGTCCATCTAATGGTGAAATTCAGAATTATTTCTCTCTCTCTCTCTCTCCCCCCCAACTCCCCAAATCTAAGAGAACAGAGATGCAAAGAAAAAACAACAACAATAAACATGGTTTTTAAAAGCCTCAGCTTCCACCTGAGTCTACATTCCTTCTAAAAAGCAATGGGGTGAAAGTGAGGAAAGCTAAGAAAATTAATTAGGCTTTTGGAATTCTAATACAAGATGGAGTTAAATAAAAATGATGAAAAAATTAGTTGTATCACTTCAAAAACTCACTTTTCATTTCTTTAGTGTATTTTTTACTGTTTTATTTATTCACCTTTTAAATATTTTAAATTTTTTATACAATTTTAAAGGTTACTTTCCATTTACAGTTATTACAAAATATTGGCTATATTCCCCATGTGGTACAATACATCCTTGAGCCTATCTTACACCCAATAGTTTGTACCCCCCATTCCCTCACCCCTATATCACCTCTCCCCCCTCCCCACTGGTAACCACTAGTTTGTTCTCTATATCTGAGTCTGCTTCTTTTCTGTTATATTTACTAATTTGTTGTATTCTTTAGATTTCACACATAAGTGACATCATACAGTATTTGTCTTTCTCTGCCTGACTTATTTCACTTAGCATAATGCCTTCCAAGTCCATCCATGTTGCTTGCTGCAAGTGGCAAAATTTCATTCTTTTTTTATGAAATAAACTCAAAATGGATTAAAGATGTAAAACCTGATAAATGTAAGACCTGATACTATAAACCTCCTAGAGGAAACATAGGCAGAACACTTTTTGACATAAATCACTTTTCATTTTAGTAAATTTCATTTATGCTATTACAATTGTCAAATTAATAGGGGTCAAAATAATGAAATTATTTAGTATTTTTAACTGGAAGGAGAAGTGATATAAATTTTCAATGTCTCAAGTAGAAAAATTATCTTTTTCAACCAAAGCCCACATACAATGATGTATTTATCACACTTTCTACACAGTTAAACTGAAACAAACATGCCCCTTAAGATCTGACCCTAAGCTCTATTCACATATTTTTACTCTAACTCCTTCACTGCTAAAGTAGAATCTGACCTAGCTCATTTACCCACCTATGCTGAACGCTAGAGGATAAAGGTTGTGGAATACAGTATTTTTTCTTACTTACATCAAACACCCAAGGCACTAAGACTTATATTTACAATCACCAAAATTCCCACAAAAAGTGTCTTAACTGTAGATTTTCCAAAGAAAATTAGCAATTACCACCAAAAAATTAATCTCATAAATAATTTGAATACTAAAAGTATTCTCACACATAATAAAGCTAAGCCTTTTCCGGTTATACCAAATTCAAATAGGTTATAGTTTTATTTATATTTTGTTATCTATTATATCTTTGTCTACATTATTCTGCTGTGCCATTACTCATTTCCTAAATTCCCAAGTGTCTGTTCAGTGATGTTAAAAGAAGTATGATATAGAGGTGGAGCGAATGACTATTATTTGGTGACTGTAGTAAGCACTATTCCAAAATCCCTTCCAACTATGATACCCTTTCCTTCAGATCTCTAAAATAGAAGAGAAAACAGTCAACAAACATACAAATAAAAAATAAAAATAGAAAATAGGAATAATTAGAAGCACTCTAATTTGCTGTACTTTTTAATATGTAGTTCTTACCTATTATACTTCTAACTAAATAATTCTACCCATATCAATACATATTTTAAGATTTTAATTCTTGATTTTTTATTAAAATATTTCCAACCTAAATAAGATTAGCTTTTATGAACCTTGCAGAAGTCCTTTATTTTCTTACTGGAAAGAAAATTTATTGTGAATTGAAAACACATATACTACAGGTGAAAGCAATCCCATTTTCCTTCTAAAACATAAAGTTCAAATTTTTTGGAGACAATAAAGATATAAACAGCATCTGCAATCATATTTTAAAATTCGATAATATTTTTAAATTCTTTGAACATATTGCACAAAAGCAGTTAAAACATGCTGCAAGGAGGAAAGAGCAAATTTTTAGGGAAAAAAAATGAAGGAAATAAGCTCAATATCTTCTAAAATTATGGAATGATCTTATGCACCAGAAAAAAAAGTAAATTACATTTTAATTTATTTATATCATACTAAGATGCAACACTAAGTGACCTAATTTCTCAAATTGTGAGAAAAACACAAATAACTATAGAAAAAGATAAATATTAGTAGACAAAATTAGGTCAAAATCTCAGCTATTTGCAGCATATGGTTTCACCAGAAAAATTTAAAAAAAAAACAGCATATTTTGACCTAGCAGGTAAGATAACAATTTGAATTTTACTTAATGGTCATACTTAAATGTGAACAAACATAAAACCTCAAAAGTTTGCCCAGGAGAGCCAGACCTTATCTCAGACATTATTTTAGACCATATTTCTATTTTAAGTTAGAAGCTGAAATAGCACCAGGAATAAATAACCTTTAACATAAGTATACTGCAACAGTTTTCTAAACACTACAACCTCTGTCATCTCATTTAATCCTCAGAACAACCCTATGATGTTCAATCAATTTGACCCCTTTGAAAATTGAGTAAACAAGTTGACATATGCCCCAAATGATGAAATAAGTAAGAATCATGGTGTGAATTTAAGAACTAGAACCTCAAGCTTTAGCCTCAAATTACATTATCTACTGCATTCTCACTTCACGTATCTTTAAGGCTATTCCCAGACTGTTTCTGAATGATACTCTATTTCTTAGCAAATCTGATCCATTAGAATTTATGGTTGTGAAGTTTATGAAGAAATACTTTTTTATAGTGTCTTAGTCTATTAGGGCTGCTATAACAAAATACCACAGACTGGGTGGCTTAAACAACAGAAATTTCTCACGGTTCTGGAGGCTAGAAGTCATTGTCAGGGTGCCAGTCTGATTAGGTTTGGGGAAGACCCTCCTCCAGATATCAGACTGCCAACTTCTATGTCCTCACGTGGTAGAAGAGGCAAGGGAGCTCTCTGGGACCTCTTTCGTAAGACTGTTAATATCATTCATGAGGGCTCTACCTTCACGACTTCATCACCTCCCAAAGGCTCCATTTCCTAATACCATAGACATTGGGCATTAAGATTTCAATATATGAATTTTAAGGAGACACAAACATTCAGACCACAGCATATAGTTTATCTGTAAATCTTCTTAGCAGGGGCTTTCAGACTACTCTCAGAAGAAGACCCTCTGGAACCTATCTGATGTCAGTTTTACTATCCTTTATGGAAATGCAGGGGTGTGCAGATAATCAATCAGTACTTCTCAAACCTTTTGGTTTCATGACCACTTTGTACTCTTAATAAGTACTGAAGACTCCAAACAGCTTTTGTTTCTATGAGTTAAATCTATGGCTATTTACTGTATTGGAAATTAAAAAATAAAACATTTAAAAATAGTATAACTCATTTAAAAATAACAATAAGACTCATTACATATTAAGATAGTGTATTTTTATGAAAATGGTTAGTAAGAAGAGTGGCATTGATTTACAATTTTGCAAATATTTTTAATGCCTGCTTAATAGACAACAAAATTCTCATATCTTATTCTGAATTCAAACTGTTTCATTACATTAAAATATAACTGTATTCTATGTGTTCAAAAGTTAAGGAGACATGGGAGATAAACAAAAATGACCTAAATCAAATGTCTAAAGATGAAAACTACAATGTGTGAGGTGAAAACACAGAACCATTGAAATTAATGGTAGATTAGACTCTGCAGAAGAAAATGTTAGTAACCTGAAAGCATAGCCATAGAAAAACTCCAAAATTAAACACAAAGAAAGTTTTTCCTTTAAAGTAATGAAGAGAAGAATGTCAGCAAGCCATGGGACAACTACAAGTGGTCTAATACACATGAAATTGGATTCCTCAAAGGAAAGGAGAGAGATAAAATAGAAAAAATATTTAAAGAAATAATGGCCAAAATTTCTCCATTTTTAAATGAAACCTATAAACCCACACATCTAAGAAGCTCAAGAAGTCCAAGCACAAGAAACATGAAAAAAGAAAAAGAAAAAAAGAAATGAATTAAAAATGGCAATGTTGACAGCAGGAGAGCCTGTGCTTGGGGCAAAAGGATAGAAGACAATTTTGTACATTCTGCTCAATTTTGCTATGAAACTGTTGGGGGTCCAGGGCAGGCCACACCAAATTATGCCTCAATGGTATATTGATTATTTTAATTACAGTTACTTCAGAAATGGCCAATGCAGGAGGGAAACTTTGACCCTCCTCTCTGTCTCCCTGAAAGCAGAAAATAAATCTCCCATGTGAAAGGTACCCTCTCTCTATGGGGGGTGGGGTCAGGGGTGAGGTGGTGGTAGAAAGATAAACCTTATTATCAGAGAGATCAGGAATTCAGGGCCAAGAAGCCTATATAACCACACCTTGTTATGTCTTTACTAATTTACTACCCAAACCCAAACTTTGCTTATATTTCTAGTAACTAATCACCCAAACCTTAATTTCTTTGTCCTGTCAAATCTTCTCAAATTGTTTCTTTGTCTAAGAAGTATAAAAGCTGCCTGTTTTGGCAACTTCTTAGGTCCTATTTCTGAGACCTCTGTGTGCACAAATTAAACTTGTTTCTTTTTTTCCTGTTAATCTGTCTTGTGTCAATTTCCAGGCACAAGAACTCAAGAAGGGTAGAAGGGGAAACTTTCTCCTCCCCAGCAAACCTAGAAGTGGTCTAAAAGATAGGTTTAAAGAAAAAAAGATATGAGAACTAATAAGTATTTTAGCATGGTTGCAGGATATAAGATTAATATAAAAATGCATTTCTATATACTAGCAACAATCAAAATTGAAATAAAATGCCATTTAAAATAGCATTAAATATATGAAATAGGGATAAATCTGACAGAAAATGTAGATTAGTACACTGAAAATTACAAAATAGTACAAAAAGTAAAGACATAAATAAATAGACACACTGTGCTCATGGTTTAGAAGATTCAACACTGTTAAAAAGCAGTTTTCCTCAAATTGATACATAGATTTGGTATAATCCTAGTAAAAATCTCAGGAGATATTTTGTAAAAATCGACAAACTGATTCTAAATGACCTACAAGAGCCAAAATAACTGGAAAAAAAAAATTTGGAGGACTAACATTCCATGATTTCAAGACTTGTTATAAGCTACAGTAATCAAGATTCTGTGTATTAGCATTGAAAAACAGAAAAGTAGAAGAAAATACAGCCAGAAGTTGACCCACAAATATATGAACAAATTATTTTTGAAAAAAGGGTAAAGGCAAGTCAGTGGAGAAATTGGTCTTTTATCATATGAATATACAATTATATCTCCACATGCAAAAAAATGAACTTTGATCAATAACTTATACCATACACAAAAATTAATTCAAAGTGGATCCTAGACCTCATCAAGATGAAAGACTTGTGGTCTTTGAAAGACACTTTAAGAAAATGATAAAGACAAGCCATAGACCAGGATAAAATACTTATAAAGCATGTAGCTGATAAAGTACTTGCATCCAGAATATAAGAATCCTCAAAGGTCAATAATAAGAAAACAAAAACAATTTTTAAATGGGCAAAATTATTTACACACTGTACCAAAGAAAATATGCATATGGCAAATAAGGACATGAAAAGGTGCTCAACAACATCCCCATCAGGGAAATGCAAATTAAAACTACAACAAGATGCCACTGCCACTATCAGAACAGACAAAATGAAAAATACTGAGGTGAAGATGTGAAGAAAATGGAACTGTGTCATACATAGCTGGTGGGAATTGGCAGTTTGTTAAAAAGTCAAAATACACCTACCACATAATACAACTATTCCACTTTAAGTATTTCCCCAAGAGAAATGAAAGTGTATGATCACATATGATCATACAAAACTTGTACCCAAATGTTAATAGCCCAAATCTGAAAACCCAAATACCTTTCAATAGCTGAATAGATAAACAAATTGCAGAATATATACACAATGTAACACTACTCAGGAATAGGAAGGAATGAAGTACTGAAATACACTACAACATGGATGAACCTCAGAATAATTATGTGGGATAAAAGAAGCAATACTGAGAGAGAGAGAGTTGGGGTGGGGAGGGGATGGCAGAGAGAATATATGAATGAGAATACTATAAACACACAAAGCAGATCAGTGGTTTCCTGGGGACAAAAGGGTAGGACAGGGAATGATGGGAGAAAAGGATTAAAAGAAGCGATGGGCATGTTTATTACCTTCACTGTAGGGATGATTTCACACATGTATACATGAGCCAGAACTTCACAAATTATCACTTTTCGTGTAAGTTATTATATGACAAATATTCCTCCATAGATCTGTTTTTAAAAAGTTAAGTGGATTTCCTAATGTAAACCCTTAAAATAAGCCACGTATTTGTTTCTCATCTTGGAAATATTTTTGACATAATTTTGAAAGGAAAATAGCAATTATTAAGAACTAAAAGCCCTTCCACATGAAAAACCTTACAAATGTTTAAAAGAGTGTGACTTTTTGTTACCATGACTACTCAGTAGCTCCAGAAAATATTTTTGGTTAAAGTTTCCTTTCCATTATACATTTCTGCAAGATTTGATACTTTTGTTTATATCCTTACACATTTTATGCATAAAAAAATGTTAAAGATCCATCAATGATTTAAAACAATAAATTTTTTAAAGTCCAATGATATAAAAGTCTCACTTATCCACTTGATGAATTCAGTACTAACTGTATAAATAATTATTTCAGTAAAAATAAAGAAATTATCTGTGCAGAAATTAGATTTAATATCTAAAATTTAACATTTTGATTCTTTGGATTTTATCTGCCTAAAGAGGAAATATATATTGGTTAGCTACCTCAGAATCACCCACAAAGGTTAAATATCTTTTAAAGCAGCAGTCCCCAACGTTTTTGGCACCAGGGACCGGTTTTGTGGAAGACAATCTTTCCACGTGGCAGGGGCAGGTAATGGTTCAGGCAGTAATGTGAGCGATGGCTCAGGCGGATAATGCAAGCGATGGGGAATGATGGGGAGAGGCAGATGAAGCTTCACTCGCTCACCTGCTGCTCACCTCCTGTTCTGCAGCCCAGTTCCTAACAGGCCACGGACCAGTACCAGTTTGCAGCCCCAGCGGTTGGGAACCCCTGTTTTAAAGGTAATATACCTTACAACTAAGAATAAACGTATTAATTATTTTTATTTTATCAAAAATAGACAAAGGGCATCACCACTATGGCAGAAACAAAGTTAAACTGAATTATTTAGAGTTCAGCACTAACCTTATAAAAAGAGTAAAAATGTGCTTAAAAACTGACATTTTAATGTTTAAAATTTTATAGATGCAGTTGTAAAATCTGAGTTAAGATCAAATGTGTGGCATACATCTGGAGAGAATGAAAACCAATATGGAGAAGAACTGGTGCTACACAATCTTGATTCTTTTTTACTTTGTATTTGTTTTTTTTGTTTAATTCTCAAACATGAGTCTGGTCTTAAATTAGTATAACAGTAACATTGAAAATTGATTAATTCAGGTGCCAGTTCTGAAGTAGATTGACATTTGCAAGTTGACTTCCACACAGTTTAGCTCCTTACACAACCAGGACAAATCCATGTGGGAATCAGACAAAACTTACAAATGACATCTCATTCAGCGCTCCACCCTCTCAGTCCTCAAGCCCACTGGTGTCACTGAGATACAAAGCTGACCCATCTCACTGCTATCTCTTAAGTTAAGTGGGCTGAGGGACAACTAATTTACAGCTTGGTAGATAAGCATGTATGTTTTCAAACAAAATGGCTTTAAGATATCTGGGACTGTAAATCATCTTTAAGAGGAAAAAAGAATTTATTTTTTCTTCTCAGTGGACACATTACCACAAAACAGAGTAGACAACATGAGTTTTCTAGCCTCCACACAAAGCATACCCTATGTCTACATAAAAAGAGGTCACGCAGCCATCTAAAGACCTGAGCTGTGACTGACATACAATAGACAACTGAGGTAAAAAATGTTCATACATATAAACCCAATCACTGCGAAGATTTTTTTGTAGTAATCAGTTTTGCAAAACTGTATCTAGAAAGCCATATAACGTTCTTTTTGTTTTTTATTGTTTTGTATTGCTTTTTATTGCTCTGATTGGAATACTCATTTCCCTGATAGTTGCTTGTATTTATTTTATATGTGCATATGTGCATATTTTTCTCTGTGAAGTGTATGTTCAAATCTTTTGCTTATTTTTTTATTTATCTTTTTTCAGTTGGATGACAAATCCTTTGTCAAATATATATTTTGTGAATATTTTTGCCCAGCTTATGGCTCAAGTATTTGCTTTTTAAATGGGGTTTCTGGATTACCAGAAGTTTCGATGAAATTTTATTATACAATTTATTTTTATGGCTTTGGTAATGTGACTGAGCTCAAATCATAAAGAATGTCTCTTATGTTTTAAGATGAGTGTTAATGAAATAGAGAAAAGTAAATATAGTTTTTAATATTTACTTGTATAGTTACTACTTCTGCTCTTCTCCATTTTTTCCTATGTATCAATTTACCATCTGGTATTGATTCTCCTCAGCCTGAAGAAATTCCTTTAACATTAATTAGAGCGCAGATATGCTCTTGAAATCCATTCAATTTTTTAATGAGAAAATATCTTTGTTTCATCTTCAAATTGAAGAACATTTTCACTGGATATAGAATTGAAATTGATAGATTTTGATAGATATTTTCTTTCTGTGCTTTAAAGATGTTGTTCTAGTGTCTGCTGTCCTCCTTCGTTTCTGATGAAAAATAATCAGTCACATTCTCCCTATACATAATGTGCTGCTTTTTCTCTAGCTACTTTCAATATCTTCTTTTTAACATTTGTTTTCAGGAGTTAGCCAATGATGTGCCTAGGTGTGGTATACCTTGTATGTATGCTGTTAGGGTCCCTGAACTTCTTGGATCTGAAAATCAATTATGTTCACAAAATTAGAGACTTTGGGTGCCAGTATATCTTCAAATACTTTTATGCCCCATTATTTCTTTCCTCTTTTTCTGAGATCACAAATCCACATACACTGGACCCTTAATATTGTTCCACAGTTCACTGAGACTCTCTTCTTTCTTTTTAATCTTTTATTCCCTTTGCCCTTCAGATCAGATAATTCCTATTGATTTATCTTTACATTTATTGTCCATTTCTTCTGCATTTGTCAGCTGCTCTTGGCCCCACCCAATAAATTTTTCATTTTGTATATCTATTTTCTAGCTCTAAATTTTCCATTTTAAAAACATAGTTTCTATTTCTCTATTATGATTCTCTATGACTTCACTCACTAGGACCATATCTTCCTTTAAACCCTTCTGTATATTCATAAATCCTGCTTTAAAAATCTTTTCACCTGATTTCAACCCCTGGTTTATCTCAGAGTGAATTTATATTCACTTTTTTTTTTTAACATCTTTATTGGAGTATAATTGCTTTAAAATGGTGTGTTAGTTTCTGCTATGTAACAAAGTAAATCAGCTATATGTATACATATATCTCCATATCCCCTCCCTCTTGTATCTCCCTCCCAACCTCCCTTATCCCACCCCTCTGGGTGGTCACAAAGCACCAAGCTGATCTCCCTGTGCTATGTGGCTGCTTCCCACTAGCTATCTATTTTACATTTTGTAGTGTATATATATATATCCATGCCACTCTCTCACTTCGTGCCAGCTTACCCTTCCCCCTCCTCGTGTCCTCAAGTCCATTCTCTACCTCTGTGGCTTTATTCCTGGCCTGCCCCTAGGTTCTTCAGAACTTTTTTTTTAGATTCCATATATATGTGTTAGCGTACAATATTTGTTTTTCTCTTTCTGACTTACTTCACTTTGTATGACAGTCTCTAGGTCCATCCACCTCACTAAAAAAACTCAATTCGTTTCTTTTTATGGCTAAGCAATATTCCATTGTATACATGTGCCATATCTTCTTTATCCATTCATCTGTTGATGGACACTTAGGTTGCTTCCAAGCCCTGGCTATTGTAAACAGAGCTGCAATGAACATCATGGTACATGACTCTTTTTGAATTATGGTTTTCTCAGGGTATATGCCCAGTAGTGGCATTGCTGGGTCCTATGGTAGTCCTATTTTTAGTTTTCTAAGGAACCTCCATACTGTTCTCCATAGTGACTGTATCAATTTACATTCCCACCAACAGTGCAAGAGGGTTCCTTTTTCTACACACCCTCTCCAGCATTTACTGTTTGTAGATTTTTTGATGATGGCCATTCTGACTGGTGTTAGGTGATACCTCATTGTACTTTTCATATGCATTTCTCTACTTAGTGATGTTGAGCATCCTTTCATGTGTTTGTTGCCAATCTATATATCTTCTTTGGAGAAATGTCTATTTAGGTCTTCTGCCCATTTTTGGATTGGGTTGTTTGTTTTCTTGATATTGAGCTGCATGAGCTATTTATATATTTTGGAGATTAATCCTTTGTCCATCGATTTGTTTGCAAATATTTTCTCCCATTCTGAGGGTTGTCTTTTTGTCTTGTTTATAGTTTCCTTTGCTGTGCAAAAGCTTTTAAGTTTCATTAGGTCCCATTTTTTTCTTTTTGTTTTTATTTCCATTTCTCTAGGAAGTGGGTCAAAAAGGATCTTGCTGTGATTTATGTCATAGAGTGCTCTGCCTATGTTTTCCTCTAAGAGTTTTATAGTGTCTGGACTTACATTTAGGTCTTTAATCCATTTTGAGGTTTTTTTTGTGTATGGTGTTAGGAAGTGTTCTAATTTCATTCTTTTACATGTAGCTGTCCCCTTTCCCAGCACCACTTACTGAAGAGGCTGTCTTTTCTCCCTTGTATATTCTTGCCTCCTTTATCAAAAATAAGGTGACCATATGTACGTGGGTTTATCTCCAGGCTTCCTATCCTGTCCCATTGATCTAAATTTCTGTTTTTGTGCCAGTACCATATTGCCTTGATTACTGTAGCTTTGTAGTATAGTCTGAAGTCCGGGAGCCTGATTCCTCCAGCTCCGTTTTTCATTCACAGGATTGCTCTGGCTACTTGGGGTCTTTTGTGTTTCCAGACAAATTGTGAAATTTTTTGTTCTAGTTCTGTGAAAAATGCCATTGGTAATTTGATAGGGATTGCATTGAATCTGTAGATTGCTTTGGGTAGTATAGTCATTTTCACAATATTGATTGTTCCAATCCCAAGAACATGATATATTTCTCCATCTGTTTGTATCATCTTTAATTTCTTTCATCAGTGTCTTGCAGTTTTCAGCATACAGTTCTTCTGTCTCCTTAGGTAAGTTAATTCCTAGGTATTTTATTCTTTTTTTTGCAATGGTAAATGGAGTGTTTCCTTAATTTCTCTTTCAGATTTTTCATCATCAGTGTATAGGAATGCAAGAGAGTTCTGTGAATTTATTTTGTATCCTGCTACTTTACCAATTCATTGATTAGCTCTAGTAGTTTTCTGGTAGCATCTTTAGGATTCTCTATGTATAGTATAATGTCATCTGCAAACAGTGACAGTTTTACTTCTTCTTTTCCGATTTGGATTCCTTTTATCTCTCTGATTGCTGTGGCTAAAACTTCCAAAACTACGTTGAATAACAGTGGTGAGAGAGGGCAACCTTGTCTTGATCCTGATCTTAGTGGAAATGGTTTTAGTTTTTCACCATTGAAAACGATATCAGCTGTGGGTTTGTCATATAGGGCCTTTATTATGTTGAGGTAAGTTCCCTCTCTGCCTACTTTCTGGAGGGTTTTTATGATAAACGTGTGTTGAATTTTGTCAAAAGCTTTTTCTGCATCAATTGAGATGATCATATGGTTTTTCTCCTTCAAGTTGTTAATATGTTTTATCACATTGATTGGTTTGCATATATTGAGGAATCCTTGCATTCTTGGGATAAACCCCACTTGATCATGGTGTATGATCCTTTTAATGTGCTGCTGGATTCTGGTTGCTAGTATTTTGTTGAGGATTTTTGCATCTACGTCCATCAGTGACACTGGCCTGTAGTTTTCTTTTTTTGTGACAACTTTCTCTGGTTTTGGTATTAGGGTGATGGTGGCTTCGTAGAATGAGTTTGGGAGGGTTCCTCTCACTGTAATACTTCGGAAGAGTTTGAGAAGGATGGGTGTTAGCTCTTCTCTAAATGTTTTATAGAATTCGTCTGTGAAGCCATCTGGTCCTGGGCTTTTGTTTGTTGGAATATTTTTAATCACAGTTTCAATTTCAGTGCTTGTGATTGGTCTGTTCATATTTTCTATTTCTTCCTGGTTCAGTCTCAGAAGGTTGTGCTTTTCTAAGAATTTGGCCATTTCTTCCAGGTTGTCTATTTTATTGGAATATAGTTGCTTGTAGTAATCTCTCATGATCCTTTGTATTTCTGCAGTGACAGTTGTTACTTCTCCTTTTTCATTTCTAATTCTATTGATTTGAGTCTTCTCCCTTTTTTTCTTGATGAGTCTGGCTAATGGTTTATCAGTTCTGTTTATCTTCTCAAAGAACCAGGTTTTAGCTTTATTGATGTTTGCTATCGTTTCCTTCATTTCTTTTTCATTTATTTCTGATCTGATCTTTATGATTTCTTTCCTTCTGCTAATTTTGGGGTTTTTTTGTTCTTCTTTCTCAGTTGCTTCAGGTGTAAGGTTAGGTTGTTTACTTGAGATGTTTCTTGCTTCTTGAGGTAGGACTGTATTGCTATAAACTTCCCTCTTAGAACTGCTTTTGCTTCATCCCATAGGTGTTGGGCCATTGTGTTTTCATTGTCAATTGTTTCTAGGTATTTTGTGATTTCCACTTTGATTTCTTCAGTGATCTCTTGGATATTTAGTAGTGTAATGTTTAGCCTTCATGTGTTTGTATTTTTTACATTTTTTTTCTTGTAATTGATATCTAGTCTCATAGCATTGTGGTTGGAAAAGATACTTGATACAATTTCAATTTTGTTAAATTTACCAAGGCTTAATTTGTGACCCAAGATATGATCTATCCTGGAGAATTTCCATGAGCACTTGAGAAGCACTTGTATGCTGTTGTGTTTGGATGGAATGTCATCTAAATATCAATTAAGTTCATCCTGTTTAATGTATCATTTAAAGCTTGTGTTTCCTTATTTATTTTCATTTTGGATGATCTGTCCATTGGTGAAAGTGTTAAAATCCCATACTATGATTGTGTTACTGTCAATTTCCCCTTTTATGGTTGTTAGCATTTGCCTTATGTATAGAGGTGCTCCTATGTTGGGTGCATAAATATTTACAATTGTCATATCTTCTTCTTGGATTGATCCTTTGATCATTATGTAGTGTCCTTCTTTGTCTCCTGTAATTGTCTTTATTTTAAAGTCTATATTGTCTGATATGAGAACTACTACTCCAGCTTTCTTTTGCTTTCCACTTTCATGGAATATCTTTTTTCATCCCCTCACTTTCAATCTGTATGTGTCCCTCGGGCTGAAGTAGATCTCTTCTGGACAGCATATATACGGGTCTTGTTTTTGTATCCATTCAGCCAGTCTATGTCTTTTGGTTAGAGCATTTAATCTATTTTCATTTAAGGTAATTATTGTTATGTATGGTCTTATAACTATTTTCTTAATTTTTTTGGTATGTTATTTTATGTCTTTTCCTTCCCTTGTGTTTCCTGCCTAGAGAAGTTCCTTTAGCATTTCTTGTAACGCTGGTTTGGTGGTGTGAATTATCTTAGCTTTTGCTTGTCTCTAAAGGTTTAATTTCTCCATAGAATCTGAATGAGATCCTTGCCGGGTAGAGTAATCTTGGTTGTAGGTCTTTCCCTTTCATCATTTTAAATATGTCCTGCCACTCCCTTCTGCCTTGCAGAGTTTCTGCTGAAAGGTCAGTTGTTAGCCTTATGGGGATGCCTTGGTATGTTATTTGTTGCTTTTCCTTTGCTGTTTTTAATATTTTTTCTTTGTAGTTAATTTTTGAAAATTTGATTAATATGTGTCTTGTCATGTTTCTCCTTGGATTTATCCTGTATGGGACTCTCTGTGCTTCCTGGACTTGATAACTATTTCCTTTCCCATATTAGGTAAGCTTTCACCTATAATCTCTTCAAATATTTTCTCAGTCCCTTTCTTTTTCTTTTCTTCTTCTGGGACCCCTATAATTCGAATGTTGCTGTGTTTAATGTTGTCCCAGAGGTCTCTGAGACTGTCCTCAATTCTTTTCATTCTTTTTACTTTATTCTGCTCTGCAGTAGTTATTTCCACTATTTTATCTTCCAGGTCACTTATCCGTTCTTCTGCCTCAGTTATTCTGCTATTGATCCCTTCTAGAGAATTTTCAGTTTCATTTATTGTGTTGTTCTTCACTGTTTGTTTGCTCTTTCATTCTTCTAGGTCCTTGTTAAACGTTTCTTGTATTTTCTCCATTCTATTTCCAAGATTTTGGATCATCCTTACCCTCATTACTCTGAATTCTTTTTAAGGTAGACTGCCTATTTCCTCTTCATTTGTTTGGTCTGGTGGGTGTTTACCTTCCTCCTTCATATGCTGTGTATTTTTCTGTCTTCTCACTTTGCTCTACTTACCATGTTTGGGGTCTCCTTTTCGCTGGCTGCAGGTTCGTAGTTCCCATTGTTTTTGGTGTCTGCCCTCAGTGGCTAAGGTTGGTTCAGTGGGTTGTGTCGGCTTCCTGGTGGAGGGGACTGGTGCCTGTGTTCTGGTGGATGAGGTTGGATCTTGTCTTTCTGGTGGGCAGGACCACATCTGGTGGTGTGTTTTGGGGTGTCTGTGAACTTATTATGATTTTAGGAAAGCTCTCCGCTAATGGCTGGGGTTGTGCTCCTGTCTTGCTAGTTGTTTGGCATGGGGTGTCCAGTACTGGAGCTTGCTGGTTATTGAGTGGAGCTGGGTCGTAGTGTTGAGACAGAGATCGCTGGGAAAGCTCTCACCCATTGATATTACGTGGGGCTGGGATGTCTCCAATGGTCCAATGTCTTGAACTCAGCTCTCCCACCTCAGAGGCTCAGGCCTGACACCCAGCCGGAGCACCAAGACCTTGTCAGCCTCACAGCCCAGAAGAAAAGGGAGAAAAAAAAAAAAAAAAAAGAAAGGAAGAAAGAAAAATAAAATAAAATAAAGTTATTTAAAAATATGTTATTAAAAATAAAAAAATTAAAAAGTAATGAAAGAAAGAAAGAAGGAAAGAAAGAAAGAAAGAAAGAAAGAAAGAAAGAAAGAAAGAAAGAAAGAAAGAAAGAAAGAAAGAAAGAAAGAAGAGAGTAACCAAACCAGAAAAACAAATCCACCAGGGATAACAAGTGCTAAAAACTATAAAAAAAAAAAAAGAAAAAAAAAAATAGACAGACAGAACTCCAGGACAAATGGTTAAAGAAAAGCTATACAGACAAAATCACACAAAGAAGTATACACATATACATTCACAAAAAGAGAAAAAGAAAAAATATATATTTTTTTTTTAAAAAAAGGAAGAGAGCAACCAAATCAATAAACAAATCTACCAGTGATAATAAGCTGTGAATACTAAACAAAGATAAACATAAAACCAGAAGCCAATTAGATGCAGAATGCAAACCCCAAGTCTACAGTTGCTCCCAAAGTCCACGACCTCAATTTTGGGATGATTCATTGTCTATTCAGGTATTCCAGAGATGCAGGGTACATCAAGTTGATTGTTGGGATTTAATCTGCTGCTCCTGAGGCTGCTGGGAGAAATTTCCCTTTCTCTTCTTTGTTCGCACAGCTCCTGGGGTTCAGCTTTGGATTTGGCCCTGCCTCTGCATGTAGGTCGCCTGAGGGCATCTGTTCTTCACTCGGACAGGACGGAGTTAAAGTAGAAGCTGATTAGGGGGCTCTGGCTCACTCAGGCCAGGGGAAGGGAGGGGTAGGGAATGCGGGGCGAGCCAGCGGCGGCAGAGGCCAGAGTGACGTTGCAACAGCCTGAGGTGTGCCATGTGTTCTCCCAGGGAAGTTGTCCCTGGATCATGGGACCCTGAGAGTGGCGGGCTGCACAGGCTCCCGGGAGGGGAGGTGTGGATAGTGACCTGTGCTCGCACACAGGATTCTTGGTGGCTGCAGCAGCAGCCTTAGCATTTCATGCCTGTCACTGGTGCCCACACTGATAGCCACGGCTCGTGCCCATCTCTGGAGTTCATTTAGGTAGTGCTCTGAATCTCTTCTCCTCGCACACCCTGAAACAATGGTCTCTTACGCAGGTCCAAACTTTTTCCCGGACTCCCTCCCGGCTAGCTGTGGTGCACTGGCCCCCTTCAGGCTGTTTTCACACAGCCAACCCCAGTCCTCTCCCTGGGATCCAACCTCTGAAGCCCAAGCCTCAGCTCCCAGCCCCCACTCGTCCCACCCTGGTGGGTGAGCAGACAAGCCTCTCAGGCTGGTGAGTGCTGGTCAGCACCAGTCCTCTGTGTATGAATCTCTCTGCTTTGCCCTCTGCACCCCTGTTGCTGCACTCTCCTCCATGGCTCCGAAGCTTCCCTTCTGCCCACACCCCGTCTCCACCAGTGAAGGGGCTTCCTAGTGTGTGGAAACTTTTCCTCCTTCACAGCTCCCTCCCCAAGGTGCAGGCCCCACCCCTCCTCTTTTGTCTTTGTTTTTTCTTTTGCCCTACCCAGGTACGTGGGGAGTTTCTTGCCTTTTGGGAAGTCTGAGGTCTTCTGCCAGCGTTCAGTAGGTGTTCTGTAGGAGTTGTTCCACATGTAGATGTATTTCTGATGTATTTGTGGGGAGGAAGGTGATCTCCACGTCTTACTCCTCTGCCATCTTGAAGGTCCCCCCCTATTCAGTTTTTCTCTTGATTTTGGCTCATATTCTCCTGTTTCTTCACTTGCCTAGCAAATTTTTATTGTGTAATATATATTGTGAAAAACACATTTTAGTCTTTGAATTCTATTACTATCTTTGAAAGAGGCTGATTTATGTTCTAGAGTATATTTAACTTTGCTAGATTAAAACTCTTATCTTTCTTACCTTGGACAGTATCTGAAATCTCTGCAAAGTCCTTTTAATCTTTCAGCTGTTGCTTTCTACAAGATCTTCTGGAGCATAGCATACTACGTATAGTCCAGAGGTCAATCAAGGATTTAGCAGAATTTACAAACAAACTTCTTAGGTTCCAGCCATCCTGCCTTACACAAACTGACAAATATTTCTGGCTGACAAACCATGTAAATGCAAATATCCCTTCTAGTATCTGCCTACTTTTCATCCAGTCTTTTTAATACTTGCTTTTATTTATATTTGACATCTGCTGGCAGATTAATAAATACAATTTTTACATAATTATCAGTAAAGCTAACATCTTCTATAACTTTTTTAACATTTCTCAAATAACTATTTTTTGAAATTGTTATTAAATCAGATGTTAGCTTTAAAAAATAAGAGCAAAGGATAAAGTTTTTTAAATGTCCCATTATTCAGATTTTTCTAGTCAAATGTGTTACACTATATACACTTAAGCATCTAAACACTTGTTTGTTTGTTTTTTTACCCAGACAACTGATTATCTGATCATAAGCTAACTTATGCAGGAGTCACCAAGAAAAACTTAAGCATTTACCCTCAAGCTCTCTGTAGTGTTTAATATCTACTCAAATGTTTTTATAATTTCTTTATGACAAGCATTTCAGATATCTCCAGTTGAAAAAAATAAACCTGTTTCTCCAGATTAAGAGCACTATATTTTATTCTATTTACACTGCACAGTGCTTTTGACTGTCACTGTAAAGGCAATGGCGTACCAATAAAATGAGAACATAATTACTCGTACTTTTCTTAGGATCTGGAACAAGGTATCATTTAAACCTTATAACAGATGTATTACATTTAACAAGTTCTATTGAGAGTATTAGCCATAAAGCTATTAAGCAATCAACCGAAATACATAAGGGCCATATTTCCTGAGGGTTTAAGTTTAAAATTAGGTAAGAATAGTAAAGAAGTATAACGCAATTAAGTAAAGAAAGAACCCTCAGACCATTATGTATTCAATAGTAAATATATATGACCACAAAACTATTTGAAATTATGTGTGTCTAGTTAAACATCTAAATAGAAATATTTAGATAGTACTTCCAAGTCACATGCTTATGTTTTAAGTTTTATGCAACTCAAAAAATTCTATCATTTAGAAGAGCACAAACTTTGTACACATGTGAAGGATGTATCTCCACATTCTCCTCGCAGTGTTCAAACCCCAAAGTAAACATATACCATACAAATCAAAAGTATTATCTCTACCCACAGTACTCTCACATAATTTTTCCTCAGAGCACTTATTTCAAGCTTTTATGATATTTTTATTTGCATGTCTGCTTCTTTAATTTCCGTCTATTATCCTAGACAATGAGCTCCTAGAGTTCAGTGATGGGATCTATTTTGTTCAATACTGTATACCCACTGCCTGGCTCAGTGTTTGGCAAATGATAGGCATCTGACAAATACATATTACATGAACGAGTTAATGAATACCTGGCTGAGATGCATATCTACCTTTTTCTTGCACATCCCTCCTCCAAAAAAACTTACTACATAATTTTGATCATAGAAAGTATATGTAAGTTTAATGACTGTCACTAAACTTGCAAATTTCACAGTATGGAATTTTCCTTAAGATACTTAACCAGATTTTCCCCTGTAATATCTGGCCATTGTTGCACAAAATTACCAATTAACACATCTCTTTACAATATTCATGAAAGCTAACAATTTCAAAATCAGACCAAAAAAAAATCACGTTTCTAATAATTATAATCATTGATGAAATAAGAATTATTAGACAAATTCATCCCTAACTAGGAAAACCGTGGGCTTTAAACCTAATAGTCACATTGCCAAAGAGTAAAGAATTGACCACAAAGTCCCAACCCTACTGACGAACTAAGGAGAAAGTCAGTCATATATATTTTAGATAGAAATCTATAAGCGTTTACAACTTTAATAATTTTGCCAGTGATATGATTTTGTTGTCCTTTTAAATCACATCTAATTAGTAAATTATCCACAAAATACTACTTGATTCTTATTTATTTGTTATGTTTTAAAATTTGGTGTTTCACTGAGAAAACTGTGAGTACTTCAAATACTAAGTTACTTAAGTAATTTTTTTTTAAATTAACTAAAATTATACAACCACTTTGGAAAACTATTTGTCAGGTTTCCAAATGAATATGCAACTACCCTATGACCCAGCAATTTACATTCCTAATTAATTATCCAAAAGAAATGAAAATATATGTCCATAGAAAGCCCTGTATAAAAATGTTTATACAGCTTCATTCCTAATAGCCAAAAACCAGAAATAACCTATGATATTTATCAAGAGGTGAATGAATAAATAAACTTGTTTTGCTTTTATAAATATTATTAGGAAGTAAAATGAAACAATCTACTGATACAGCAATATCACAGATGGATCTCAAAAAAGTTATGCTGAGTGAAACTAGTCAAACAGCACATACTGCGTGATTTCATTTATTTGAAATTCTAGAACAAGCCAAAATAACTTGTGATAGATATTTGCTTCTGTGGGGAAGATTGACTGAAAAGGGACACAAGGAAACTTAATGAAGTGATGGAAATGTTCATATCTTGATATGCATTCATCAAATCTGATTGATGAGTATGCATAATATCTGAATATTGCACTGTATATAAATTATCCTGAAATTAAAAAACATTATCCAGATAACTGTATAACAGAACACCATTATTTTGTGATCAGATTTTTTAATCATGACATCCCATTCTAAAATGTAATGCTTAAAAATAATACTCATAACATATTTTTTATCTACATTATATGTAGAAAAGAAAAAGCACTCATTACTGCTCACTCTGCCATAAAGAAAATGAACAATCTAATCATCATTTTTAAGAAAGGACAGCTGAAGCAATGTTGAAATACTCATTATAAGACAGGCTCAAAAATATATTGTAGGGCTTCCCTGGTTGTGCAGTGGTTGACAATCTGCCTGCTAATGCAGGGGACACGGGTTCGAGCCCTGGTCTGGGAAGATCCCACATGCTGTGGAGCAACTAGGCCCGTGAGCCACAACTACTGAGCCTGCGCGTCTGGAGCCTGTGCTCCGCAACAAGAGAGGCCACGATAGTGAGAGGCCCGTGCACCGCAATGAAGAGTGGCTCCCGCTTGCCGCAACTAGAGGAAGCCCTCGCACAGAAACGAAGACCCAACACAGCCAAAATAAAATAAAATAAAATAAATAATAATTAAAGGTGCTAATAATTTAAAAAAAAAATCTTAAAAAAATATATTGTATATGAAAAATATTGTATAAAAATTTCAGGTAACATTATGGATGTAATAAAAATTTTATCAAATTCAAATAAAATTATTCAAAAATTCCCTTCTCTTAGATTTTCTTTTAAAAATCTTTTTAGAAGGTATCTAATGCAACTCAGAAAACTGTATCAATTGACCCAACTTAATTTGAAGATGAATAGAAATTATGTAAAAGAAACTACCTAAGCAAACATGGAAACTATTCAAGATTTAAAATTCATGGGTGACTATACATACTTAAAGTAGGATACTATATTTCAAAAAGAAATTAACTGTCATAAATTCTAAGCTTAGTGGTACACAAGAACTGATTGTGTGCATTTTCCTCAACCCTATGTTCAATAATGTCACATTGGTAGACTGAAATTAGCCATGGGGGGAATATTTATGCCATGGAAATCAGCGAATGTTATAAAATTGCTTTCCAGACTATAGCACAGAAGAATGAAAATGAAGCAAGCAAGAAGTCTCACAAAATTGAAGAAACAGAAATTAGTGTTTTGAGGAAACTGGGGAAGTTAAATTTGCAGGGAAGAGTACTACAGTTGATGGAGCTACATAGAGAAAAAGCTCTAAGAAGCTGCACAGGGGTCTCTGAGTTGTTTACTCAATTATAAGTGGTGCATGTAGAGGGTGAAACTCCATGAGGCTGAGAAAAGAACAAGGAAGGGGAGTTGTAAGCTGAACAATTCCCAAAGCTCAAACTAGCCAGAATGTAGAGACACCCTTGAACACCTAAGGCATTCATGTGAGAACCCAAAAGTGTAATACCATAGCAATAGAGGTTAACCAGCCTAGGGTAAACTATATTTTAAACCTGTCTAACACAGCTTATCATAATTTAACTGGCTGCCAAAACAAATGTCAACAATCTTTAAAACAATAAAACTCATATTTAGCAGTGTAACACTCGTAATCACCTAATCAAAATCATTAGATATGCAAAGAAGCAGGAGAGTGACACCCATCAGGAGAAAAAACAGATAATAGAAACAGATCCTGAAATGACAGAGGTGATGGCATTGGTAGACAAAGACTTTTAAACAACTACTGTAAACATATGGTTACATAGGTACACATATTTACCAGGGTACACATATTTGTCAAAATTCATTGAACTGCACACTTAGAATGGATGCTTTTTTATATGTACATTATTCATCAAATAAGTTGATTTTTTAAAATGTGATGTTGAATATTTTTAATTTCTACACTAACAACATAATTAATTTTACATATTTAATGAGTTCTGCTTGGATCAAAACTTGTTCCTTATTAAAAGAAGTATTTCTTATAGAAAATGATATACAAATGAAATTATTCTTCACAGGTATAATATACATGTGATATGCTCCCTTCTGCAATATTTTTGTTAGCAAATCTTATAATCTTTCCATTTTTAAATATAGTTCATAACATTCATGAAAACTATAATATGATCTATCAATGGTGGCATATTTTTTGATGGCTGAAATTGTGAAAAATTCATCATTAGGCAAAAGAGATTTGATATAATCCCATACATAATTGAGAAGACGTAGCATGCATTAGGCGACTTTTTTTTGTATGACCAAGATGTTGAAAACATTTCAGTACAGATTTAATTCTAGTATAATTTAAAGAGAATCCTGTATTAAGACTAATATAGTTATATTTTAAATATGTTCTTATTTTTAAAAAGGAATAAACATAATGATGTTTAAATCCACAAGCACTTTCAGCAATCATGCCTGATGTCATGTTACATGGTGATACAGAAAAATAAAAATAATAGTTCCTACCTACATGAGTTTACAGTCTAATTGGGGAGACAATACATATCCCAGAACAGACATATCCCAGAGATATAGACATATGACAGCGCTAATAAAATCACAAAACAAGTTATAGTTTCCTTCTCTGAATTGCTAAAGCATGATTTTCTTCATGGTTCATTTGGCAATTAATCATGCACTGCCTTGTTAAGTAGATAAGTCTTTTCCACTTATCACCCTTTGTTTTGAACTGTTACCACATCAGTTATTACAATTGAACTTTTCAAATATGTATGAAACTTCAGCTCAGAGACCATATTTTATAGCAAGCAATATGATATGGTGAAAAATTCTATGTAACTGATTTAGAAAAACTGAGTTCTAATCTTTGCTATTCCACTATCAATACGTCCTTGCACCTTCAAAAATTACATCTTATAATAATTCATAAGATCTGGATTGGTGATTTTTCCGTGGTATGTATTCAATCAATATGTATATGATTAATTAAGTTATTAATTTGTTGTGTCAATAAATAGAAATTAGTAGTGATAGAGGACAAAAAAAAACAGGGATTAGTGTTTGTAAACACTATGTTAAATGAATCTCTTTGTTTTACAAAAGAGGAAACAGTAGCTCTTAAATGACATTAACACTTAAAATGCAGTAATAGATAGATCCTACCTACCTCATAATTCCAATATTATATAAATTTATACCTGAAAATGGCTATAAACATTTCAAACAAATAGAAATAATATTGAAAAACATAGCAAGGATAATTTTTATTTTATGTTTCACATTGTGTAGTAGAGTTAATGTAACCTTCTAAGAAAAATACTCAAAGGATGCAAAACTCGTGCAAGTATCTACTCATTAAACATAATGATAATAAAAATGATCACAAGTTTCATATCTTGGGAAAATATTGGGTACCAGGCACTATGTAAGTTTTTATTTTCATTTAATATTTACAGCAACACTATTAACCTAATCTTATAAGTGACAAAATTGATATTCAAAAAAACTAAACTGTCATATGCTCATATAGGTTTATTTTTAAAGCAGAAGTATAATTTAAAACTAAGCCTGTGTCATTTAACTGTATCAGATTGCCTCTTGAGATTATTGTCAAATTTGAGTAACTCATTTAGTATTATTGAATCATATATTTAAAATTCTAAAGATAAATATAGGTAAGGTAATACTTGGAATGTACCAGAAATAAAACATGTAGTAAAATTTGCAATTCAATTAAGCATAAATAAGATCTATTAGGGAAAATGCTCTAATCAAATGTTCAGTACCTGATGTCTTAGTATAATTGAAAAATTAATATAGTATACTCTATAAGTAATAAGTAATATCTATTTTTAATTGATAGCAATAAATTTAAAAATTAAACATGTCATGAAGAGAAATCCCATACTGATTTTAAAGTTAATAAACTATTCATTAAACTTACTTAACTGTTTGCTTAAAATATATATAACCTAGATCTTTATAGTTTATATTTTTAATTTTATCAAAAGCAAAATATAATAAAACTCTTAATACCATATAAACTGTCATAGCTCATGTCAAACCAGAATAGTATCAAATTATTTGTGTCATAACCTGTCTTCAAGAACATATAACCAGAAAACTACTAGAGCTAATAAATGAATTTGGTAAAGTAGCAGGATACAAAATTAATGCACAGAAATCTCTTGCATTCCTATACACTAATGATGAAAAATCTGAAAGTGAAATTAAGAAAACACTCCCGTTTACCATTGCAACAAAAAGAATAAAATATCTAGGAATAAACCTACCTAAGGAGACAAAAGACCTGTATGCAGAAAATTACAGGACACTGATGAAAGAAATTAAAGATGATACAAATAGATGGAGAGATATACCATGTTCTTGGATTGGAAGAATCAACATTGTGAAAATGACTCTACTACCCAAAGCAATCTACAGGTTCAATGCAATCCCTATCAAACTACCACTGGCATTTTTCACAGAACTAGAACAAAAAATTTCACAACTTGTATGGAAACGCAAAAGACCCCGAATAGCCAAAGCAATCTTGAGAACGAAAAATGGAGCTGGAGGAATCAGGCTCCCTGACTTCAGACTATATTACAAAGCTACAGTAATCAAGACAGTTTGGTACTGGCACAAAAACAGAAATATAGATCAATGGAACAGGATAGAAAGCCCAGAGATAAACCCACGCACATATGGTCACCTTATCTTTGATAAAGGAGGCAAGCATATACAGTGGAGAAAAGACAGCCTCTTCAATAAGTGGTGCTGGGAAAATTGGACAGGTACATGTAAAAGTATGAAAATAGAACACTCCCTGACACCATACACAAAAATAAACTCAAAATGGATTAAAGACCTAAGTGTAAGGCCAGACACTATCAAACTCTTAGAGGAAAACATAGGCAGAACACTCTATGACATAAATCACAGCAAGATCCTTTTTGACCCAGCCCCTAGAGAAATGGAAATAAGAACACAAATAAACAAATGGGACCTAATGAAACTTAAAAGCTTTTGCACAGCAAAGGAAACCATAAACAAGACCAAAAGACAATCCTCAGAATGGGAGAAAATATTTGCAAATGAAGCAACTGACAAAGGATTAATCTCCAAGATTTACAAGCAGCTCAGGCAGCTCAATAACAAAAAAACAAACAACCCAATCCAAAAATGGGCAGAAGACCTAAATAGACATTTCTCCAAAGAAGATATACACATGGCCAACAGACACATGAAAGAATGCTCAACATCATTAATCATTAGAGAAATGCAAATCAAAACTACAATGAGGTATCATCTCACACCGGTCAGAATGGCCATCATCAAAAAATCTACAAACAATAAATGCTGGAGAAGGTGTGGAGAAAAGGGAACCCTCTTGCATTGTTGGTGGGAATGTAAATTGATACAGCCACTGTGGAGAACAGTATGGAGGTTCCTTAAAAAACTAAAAACAGAACTACCATATGACCCAGCAATCCCACTACTGGGCATATACCCTGAGAAAACCATAATTCAAAAAGAGTCATGTACCGAAATGTTCATTGCAGCTCTATTTACAATAGCCAGGACATGGAAGCAACCTAAGTGTCCATCATCGGATGAATGGATAAAGAAGATGTGGCACATATATACAATGGAATATTACTCAGCCATTAAAAGAAATGAAATGGAGGTATTTGTAATGAGGTGGATGGAGTTAGAGTCTGTCATACAGAGTGAAGTAAGTCAGAAAGAGAAAAATAAATACAGTATGCTAACACATATATATGGAATCTAAGGAAAAAAAAAAAAAAAAGGTCATGAAGAACCTAGTGGCAAGACGGGAATAAAGACACAGACCTACTAGAGAATGGACTTGAGGATATGGGGAGGGGGAGGGGTGAGATGTGACAGGGTGAGAGAGTGTCATGGACATATATACACTACCAAATGTAAAATAGATAGCTAGTGGGAAGCAGCCGCATAGCACAGGGAGATCAGCTCAGTGCTTTGTGACCACATAGAGGGGTGGGATAGGGAGGGTGGGAGGGAGGGAGATGCAAGAGGGAAGAGATATGGGAACATATGTATATATATAACTGATTCACTTTGTTATAAAGCAGAAACTAACACACCGTTGTAAAGCAATTATACTCCAATAAAGATCTTAAAAAAAAAAAAAAAGAACATATATATTTCTGCTACATGAATCTTACATTCTGCCATGAAAGCCAAAGGAATTAGTGTTGTGTACTTATATGACATGCTCAGTTCTCAAAGCACTGGAAAATCCGATGGTTACTAGAAGTGGCCATAGCAGCGTAAGCATCTTTGTATGCACCTGTCAGAGTGGATTTAGGGGTGAGGAAAATCTATCCTCTATAAAACATGCCCTTTGGTTGTTTTGTTTTGTTTAAAATTAATTACAGAGTAGAAATATTTAAATACTACAAGAGATTCCCAAAATATCAGCAGATTTGAAAAGAAACCAAACAGAATATTCAGAAATAAAATAAAATATAATATTAGAAAATAAAACAAGAGGGAAATGTTAACAACAAATTAGACAGAACCAAAGAAATAATCAGTGAAGAGGCAGACAGAGTTGAAGAAATTACACAGTTGGAACACAACGAGCAAACAAGATAGAAAAAGATGGGGAAATTTTTTAAAGTTATAGAAGATAGAATGAGAAGATGTAAGATAATGTTAAAGAGGAGAGCCAGAGGAAAGTGTAAAGAAAAGTTTAAAGAGTTTGTATTTGAAGAGATAATGACTAAAAATGTTCAAATGGTAAAAGCAACTAAAAGAACCCACACCCAAGCACATTATGCTGAAACTGCAGATGAAAAGGCAAAAGAGGAGGTGAAGCAGGTCAAATCCTCTAAAAATGAACACCAGCCATTCTGGTAGCCGACTCCTCTACAACAGTAATGAAAGCCAGAACACTATTTTAAAAATATCTTCAAAGTGCTGAAAGGAAATAATCACCAAAATATAATTGTGTTTGAATAAGCTGTGTTTCTGGAATGAATAAAAAATAAATCTATACAAATATTATCTGTATATGATAATAATAATGTCAAAATTGCAGGCATTTTAAAAATTTAATTAAAAAAATGAAAACAACAAGTAAATCAGAAAGATGATCATATCAAAGTGTTCTAAGATCCCAGTCCTAGATTACCATTCAACTTTACATTTTAAGTATACATGGTAAGCATCAAGAATAACCACGAAAATAATAGTTCCAAACCAGAGAAGTGAGAAGGTGGGATAACACACACACACACACACACACACACACACAACCCAAATGCACCACTCCAACATGAAGCAATAAGGAAACAAAAATGGTTCATTGAAAAAGTAGGACATAGACAAAAAAGACACAGTAAGTTAAATAACAATATTCAAAATAAATATAAATGTAATAATTCATCACATCAGTTATACAAAAGAAAATGTCTGATTGGATATTTTTACAACACCATCTACACTAAAATCTGAAACACTGACAACACCAAACGCTGGCAAGGATGTGAAGAAGTAACAGGAGTTCTCACTCATTGCTAATGGAAATGCAAAATGACACAGTCATCTCAGAAGACACTTTGGCAGTTTTTTACAAAATTCAACAAACTCTTAAAAAATGATCTAGCACTCACACTCTTTGGTATTCACCTGATGGTTTGGAAACTCAAGTTCACAAAAAAACCTATTCACAAATGATTACAGCAACTTTAATCATAATTATCAAGACTTGGAAGCAAATAAAAAGTCCCTCAATAGGTGAGTGAATAAACAAACTGTGCTTTTTTTAAACACCCATAAAATGGAATATTATTTAGCAACAAATAGAGATGAGCTATCAAACCACAAAAAAACATGGAGGAATCTTAAATGCATAATTCTAAATGAAAAAAGCCAATCTGAAAAGGTAACATACTATATGTGTCTAACTATATGACATTCTGTAAAAGGCAAAACTATGGAGACAGTAAAAAAAGATCAGTGGTTGCCAATGGTTCAGGAAAAGGGAAGGAGGGATAAAAAGGTAGAGCACAGGAGATATTTTAGGTCAGTGAAACTATTCTGTATGATACTATAGTGGTGAATACATGTCACTATACATTTATCAAAACCCATAGAATGAACAACATAGAGTGAACCCTAATGTAAACTATAGACTTTAGTTAGTAATAACATATCTATGAATATTGGCTCTTCAATTGGAACAAATGCACCACAGTAATGTGAGATTAGTGGGGGAAATTGGAGATGGAGGAAGTAAGTAGATATATGGAACCTCTCTGTACTTTCCACTTAATTTTTTGGTAAACCTACAACTGTTAAGCAAAAGTCTATTAATTTTTTTTAAATAGAGAAAAAGAAATAAAGATATCATTATTATACCATAAAACATAGCTATAGGGACACAAGACAAATGTAAAACATAGATTTTGAAACTCTGGCTGGAAACAGATGGAAAAGAAATGCAAAGCAAACATGAACCAAAGGAAATATGGAATAGCCAAGTACATTTCAGATAAAATAAAACTACACTGTTACTAGAGTTAGGATGGCAATTTCATTATAATAAAACATTCACTTCACTAGGAATATGTAACATATATAATTCTAAATTATATGTGCATAATTTAAAAGCCCCCAAATATATAAAACAGAAGTTGAGAAAAATAAAAGGAGAAATGTGCAAATCAATAGTATTGAGAGAGATTGACACACCTCTTTCAGGTACTGATAGGTTAATTAGACAAAATTAATAGTTATAGAAATTTATAACAATAAAATTAGCTAATTTAATTTAATGACTTTCATTAGAATCTGCAGTCACCAATTAGAGTACACTCTTCTCAAGCACACACAGAATATTAACAAATATCTACCATATTCTAGGACAAAATATAAGTTTCAAGAAATTTAAAACATAGATCACCTTCACTGATCAGAATGCAATTAAATTACAAGTTTGTAAAAACAAAAAAACAAACAAAAACATACATTTTAAAAACACAGAGTTGAATAACTCTTCGGTCAGAAAATAAATAAATCATAATGGAAATTTTAAATTACTTAGAACTGAGTAAAAATAAAAACAATACTATAAATAATAACTTGTAGAATATAGTAAACTTAATATCTAAAAGGACAATTATAACCTTAAATGCTTATATTAGTCTTAAGTAAGTTTTAGTTAGGTGCTGTTGCATAAATTAATCCAAATAAATCTTTCTAATCTTCACAAGAAACCTTCCCAAATTATTTGGGAATTTAATTTACATTAAATTTTATAAAATAATATTAGTATGTCTTAATTTTTATCTATCATGAGATTTCTAAGAGTACACGCTAAACTTCTTTGTTACTGAAATTTTTCTTTTAAAATATTTGTGATATTGCCAAAAAGTATATTTCATATACTTATAAATAACTGGGAAAGAGATAATAGGCCTTCTAAACATATGCTTAATAGTACCAGAAAAAAAATGTTGTAACTTAAGCATTTATAAACAAGAAATTAATGTTTAAATAGATAAAATAAAAAGACTCAATATACAGATGGCTTTTCATGTGGAAAATTCAGCAGAAAACCAAGTAAATTAACAGAATCATTTCAGCCAAAACAACATATTAGCTTTAAATGTCTAGTTAAATCTGCTTTGAAAACTGCTACATCATCATAAAAGTTAAATTGTTGTTATATCTTAAAGTATTTATTACTGGGTTATCCAGAACTGTGACTTTTGTTTGTGTGTGAAATTTGGCTAGGTCTGAAAATAGAGTACATTTAGACACTTTAGAATTCCCAGCTAGATTCAGAAGAGTCAAATGGTGAATCTTTGTAGTGAATACTCTGAAACAATTTCTATATCACTACTGACATATTTATTATTTTTAAATATATCAACTTTTACAGAAGGTCTACTTCTATCCTTGATACTTGGTCACCAGATGCCAAACAAAATGGCATGTTCCTAAGATCATTGCTTCTCCTGGCATAGCTACAATAGGCATTATTTACATAGACTACAATTAAAATAGGACCCCTGGTGGAGGGGCAATATTGTGGCCCAACTAGTAAACAACTATGCAACAGCATTGCAAATATATTATTGATTCAAAATTATAAATAAATTTGAAGCACACAGATCTTAAACAAGATTTAAAATTATAGTTCCACCAAAGTCTAGATATCTTACACCCTACTCTGTCATTTCTATTGCTCCACTGGAAAACAGTTTTTATATTTCACATATTATTGTTCTCAATGCCTTTTGTTTTAAATTAACATTTCAAAATCTCTTAGAATCTACTATTTCAAGCGAAACAAAAATAGCACCATTTCAATACTACAACTCTAGGGCTATGGTATTTTAAATTACAAACTAATTGACATTTTCTTTCACAATCTCAAAGCATCAAATTTATATGAATAGATTTAATCATAAAACTTCAAGTACTGGTACCTAAAAATATCTCCTTCATATAATGCCTAAGAGTTGAATTAAGTAGAGAACTATAAACGTAATTTGTTAAATATGATACTGAAATTACAAAGATACAATTCTAAAAGATAGAGTCTAGCTGTCACCATACAATATTTTCAGTATGGAATCATTTTTCAATATTCAATTAAATGCATCTTTTAAAATAATTTGGTAGGTACATTTTAATACCAAAAATTTAGTTAAAGTGCTTATTTTCCATGTAGCTCTAGAAAAATATTTTCAAAATAGAATTATTAAAGAAGAATTTTCCAAAAGTACCAAAGAACTTTTGAACAAAATATACTTCCCAAAATACACTTGAAGAGCTATATTTACGTCCAACTAACTAAAAAGAAAAATGTCAGTACAGGATATAAAAAGTATTGTAAAAAATAATATAGTAGCACCATAATTCTCTTTCATTTACAAGAATGATTGAACACATTTTCCACCAGAATGGCCATGATCTTCACTGAAAATGGTAAATTGCTTTATTTTATTCTGTCAAAGGGTTTTCTTTGAAATGGTGCTGTTTGGGAGCTTCTATCTCAATGACAGCTTGAGCAGGGACAAAGATATTTCTTTGTTCTAGACCAGAATGGTACATGAAAGCAGACCAGGAGACCAAAAAAAAAAAATTACGATTTACCAAGTAGCCTCCAGTACCCTGAGACAGAGACAGAGAGACACAGCAAGAGCAGGGGAAGAAACTGCTAGAGCAAGGCAGAAACTAATGTTCTAAAGAGGAGGGATAAAATCCCCAACAGCAAAAGTCAGGTCCCAGGTGAACTGAAAACACCAAAGGTAATTACAAAACCATCAATCAAAACATTAAAAGGAAGAAAGTTTTTGATAACTATGTTCTAAAGGTTTGCCACGTGAGAGAATGAGTGAATTGCTCCAAGTTGTATAACTATTATCTGTCTACCATTTATTGAGCCACTCCTATTTACTAAGCCACACTTTCCTACTGCAAAATGTCAGTATCTGCCCTCAAAGAACATCCTGTTGAGTAGCTAGAAGAACTGTTTAGGCTCTTTGATGTGTTAGCTGTACAGACATTTACAAATTAACTATTCTCTCTGACTTATTGTGCTCCCCTGTTAAATGGGGATTGACTACTTGCCTTGTCACCGTTCATATCTATTTCATTAAGGCCATGCAGTCTATAACTTAACTTCTTCCTTTGGATTTTTAACATACAAGACACAACTTTATGTTTGGATGTGGAAATTATAAAAGTAGGAAAAATTCAAACAGAAATAACCTAAGTGTAATAGAAGCCTCTGGGCCTCATCTATAATAAATCACATTGGGGGCTAGAGGAAGAAGTAATTTAAAAGAATCCCATTGATCTACATAGATTAAGAAACAAATCTATATAAAACTCAGATTCTAATAATTAGAGAATTAGAGATTATTTCTAATATTATCTAGCATATCTTGCCATTTAAGAGAGAAGAAAACTGAGATTTGGAATGGTAAAAGTGATTTTCTCAGAGACATAATGTGTTAGTGGTAGAGATGGAACTTGGATTCAGGAGGGTACCCACCATTCCCAGAACTGATACAAGGCTCGCTATGCCTAAACAGTTTATATAAATAATATAGATTATGCTGAATTCCTGCTTTTCTTCTGGGAGTCTGTCATTTTGGTACATGCTGGACAGAAGGTGCCTACATGACCATCCCCACCGAAAACGCTGGTTGCTGAACTTCTAAGAAGTTTCATTGGTTGGCAACATTTTACATTTGTCACAGTCATCGCTGGAGGAATCACTGCTTCTTGTGTGACTACGCTGGGAGAGAACTCTGGAAGCTTGTACCTGATTTCTCTCAGACATTGTCCCATGTGCCTTTTCCTTAGGCTGTAATAAATCATAGCCCTTTGCCTGACTACATCCTGAGTCTTCTGAGTCCTCCTAGCGAATCATCACACTTAGCAGTGATATTGAGGTCCTCCTGACAAACAGATATTTTTAAAAGAAATACAAAAATGCTTTACTTTTTTATGTACTAGCTCCCCCACCAACCAGTGGTATAGACTCCTTCAGACTCCTACCCCATGATGTTAGAAACCAGCTAGTGAATGGATGCAAATATTTCTCCATAAGCACATACGACAAATGAGAAAAAAATCCATGACGTATTTACTAAAAACCTAATGAAGAGGTACCTCTTAAAGGATTCTAATACAGTAAAAATTTTGTCAAAAATCAAGAAAGTGATCCTCAGAGTTTAAAAGATACTTCACATTTTAACACAGAAATCTTTCTTATAATGTTAATCAAACACAAGAATAACATTAATAGAACCTTGAGATATTAAAAAAACTTCATGAGATATTACATGAGCTGAAACCCCTGAAAGAAACAGTTAAATTTCCTACATTCACAATGGGAATATTTACAGTAGTCTAAAAATAATAAGTTTGCATTTTTTAAAAGTCAATACACAACGTTTATGTTGCTTGTAGGTCTATGATTCTATGTAGGTCAATGATTAAGAAAATTGAGTCTCTATCGGGATAAAAAGGCCAAAACAAAATGTAATTTGTAACATGTTTTGAACATCATTATTAATATCTTAACAAATACAAAAATATATGGCTTCAAAGGTTGTTTTTATAATGTAATTATAGATTGTTACAGAATCAAAATATATTTCTGTAAAAATGCACTATAAATTTTATAATCCATAAAAATTATTCAATTTATGGATCTTTGCTTTTTGAAAACACATACTTTTAAAAAGGGAGCTTCACAAATATCACACTCTCTTAATGTCTCTCTTTTATTTCTTGTTTTTTTTTTCTTTTGGCCGCACCACGCAGCATGTGGGATCTTAGTTCCCCGACCAGGGATTGAACCCATGTTCCTGCAGTGGAACCGTGGAGTCTTAACTACTGGACCACCAGGGAAGTCCCTCTCTTTTATTTCTTGAGAAAAAAATTATACAATTCTATAGTGATTTCTTATAAATTAAGAAAGACAACTTTCAGATATGAAAGCCAGATCAATATTTTCTAAAATTGCTGCTGCTTCTTTTATTTTTAACCAAGGGAATGCATTCTTTTTTACTTAAGAGACAAGACAATATTTTTTATAATGAAAAGGAGCAAGCCAAAACAAGAATGTTATCTATTTTTCTAATGATATTAAATATTCAAATAGGAAATGTTAATACTAAACTGTAAGTAAGAAGAACACAATTGTGATACATACTTGCCAACAATGTTAGAAAATTCAGCATCAGTCTCCTAAAATATTCAGAATCTTTTTTTGTAAAAGGATAAAACATAACAGCAGTGAGAAAACTCACACAGGTGGTCAATCATTCCACTTTGTTCTGTGGGACCTTTAACCTCAATTGCAAAAGAGATTCCTTTTCCTGACGTCTGAACTGAAATTGCAATTCCACACAGAATGCAAGCACCTATCACCTTAAATTTGTATTATATTAAGAGGAAAACTTATTTAACTACAATTGCCTGATGACAGAGAAGTTAAACTATCCAAAATGAAAGTGTGATATAAAAAAGACAGAGAAAAAAGTTATGTAAAGAGTGTAGGAACCTGCAGGAACTCTCTCTGGTTCCTTTTATGACTCTTGAGCTTCTTCATCGATCATCAAAGGCAATCCCTCCCTCAAGAAATCTCCTATTCAACAATACTAATTATAGTATTCAATCACAGGGTAGCTCTTCTTTTTAAAGAAAGGCAGTATGCTTACTGGTTAAGATAATAAGCTTTGAAGCCATAGATACTTAGCTTTAAATCTTGTCTCTAAGTCTCAGTTTCTTTATCTGTAAAACAGGATAATCATTGTAGTTTCTATAACATAGGTCAGGGGTCCCCAACCCCCAGTCTGCAGACCAGTAGTGGTCCGTGGCCTGCTAGGAGCTAGGCCGCACAGCAGGAGGTTAGCGGCGGCAGGTGAGCGAGCAAAGCTTCATGGGTCGCTCCCCATCGCTCCCCATCGCTCACATTACTGCCTGAACCATCCCCCCAACCTGGCCCCATCCATGGAAAAACTGTTTTCCACGAAACTGCTCCCTGGTGCCAAAAAGGTTGGGGATTGCTGTCATAGGTGATGTTTAAATAGATAATTCTTATAAAACACTTAGCTGGACCATAGTAAACCCTGTGCCTGTAGTTAGCTGATAACATTCTCATGACAGCAATTGTTAGAGTATTAAAGAGTAGCCCAGAATAAATTCTATCTGGACCAAAGGGTCTTATACCTCTATATCTACATCTATATCTATATCCATATCTATATATTTATGTATAGATATATGAAATAAACCATTACAGTATTGAAAGGAATATATATATAAATATTATATATTTACACACATACATACACACACTTTGGGAAGATGAGGCTTCTCTAAGCATGATACCAAAAGCAAATAACATAAAGGAAAATATTGATAGCTATGACTACACAAAACCAAATTTTTAATTACGAAAAACACCATGAATATAGGAGTATATATCGGTACAACCTTTTTGGAGGAAATGCAACAATACTTTAATTACCCTTAAAAATGTACATATACTTTAATTTCTCAATACTGCTTCTAGGAAGTTTTTCTAACTGAACAATAAAAAATGTGCTCACAGATCTGCTGAAAAGGAGTTTAGTAGTGTTTTAATTAAAAGGTAGAACGAGAGAGAGAAAGAAGGAAGGAAGGAAGGAAGGAAGGGAGGAAGAGAGGGAGGGAGGAGGGAAGGAATGCTTCAGTGCTCAACAACAGATTAAATAAGTAATTGTGATAGTTTATTCTACAGTATATGTATCAGATTACAGCCATTAAATTATATTATAGAAGAATATTTAATAATATTGAAAGATATTCAAAAAATATTAACTAAAAGAGAAAACCATGAAAGACATGATACCTTTTTATTTGTGGATAGAGAGGCTAAATAAGCATAATGAGTGGCAAAGACTGGGTGATTTCTCTGTATTTTTCTGTTTTCTGGAGAAAATAGAAATATTTTTAAAGATATTTATAAAATATGTAAAATATAATGTGGTAGTTATAATTGTAAAATTTCACGAACTATGTCAGTTCAGATTATTTTAAGGCACAGAGATTTTTCCTTTGCATGTAAAATATAATAGCATGGAGAACACGATTAGCTAAATTAAGATGAACAAATTTAGCAGCTTTCATTGCACTTAAGGACAGAGAATTGCCTAACATTCATCTGAGGACAACACCTTCAAATGTAAAACAAAAAATCACCCATTACTAAAAAGAACGTACCTGGAAAGCCCAGAATGCTTGTTTCCTGAATTAATCATGAGAAATGGAAAATGACTAATTCCAAACCACACACACTCAAATTTCTCAGGAATAGATGAAAGCGAAGGAAGAATTTATCTTTTTCTTAATGTGCTACTTAAAGTAGTATGGAGCTAAGTGTTCTAGATGAAGATAAATACATCAAATTCAAGGATATTATTAAAACTCATTAAACCTAATTCCCACCTAAACATAAGTGGAATGAATTAAGACACAGAACTAAGTTTTCCATTTTCTAAACTTAATGAACACGTATTTCCATTAAGCATCAATAGGCAGTTATATTATCTTGCTTAATTATTTTTTCTTATCATAAATTTTGGCACATTGTAGAGTGCACTCATTACAGCCCATAATCCCTTGAAGAAAAAAATGCAGTTTTTCATAGCTTTAGATTCTAAAAAAAGTATAGTCACCTCCAGTTTTCTTCCACATAAACTATTACACCTTTTGGGAGTTTCTTTGACCAAAGATATAATCTAGATTTGTTTTATTTTGTTTTCTTCTACATCACACTTGACTTGGGTTTCCAATTATTAAAACATACAGCACCTTCCATTGTAATCACTGACATATGACACCTTCCACTGTGATCATTTAAACGCATTTTTGTCTCTCCACACAAACACACACAAGTTTTAACCTCTATAAAGGCAAGAAACTTGCCTTGTTTATTTTTGTACTTCTAACAACATCTACTCTAAACATAATACTTATTCACTAAGTGCTAAATAAAATAGAATTTGGGAAATTCATGTAAAACCTGTACTTGGAGACACAACATTCTGCTATTTATTAAAAGCATCACCTTCAGCAAAACACAACTTCTCAGGACATCAGGCGCATCATCTGTAACATACGGATGGTAGCTCCCCACTCGGTGCCCACATGTGTCTCAGTAAGTTAAAGCTTGTGAAGACGCTAGGGGATTGCAAATCACTGTGTAATATATCCAGTGCTAACAGCTCCTTACATTATTGATTTTTAGTAAAAACTAACACCTGATTCCACTAGAAAATTTTTCATCTATCTACTTATCTATCTATCTAAAACTTTTAAGCCAAATAAATGTTTGTCATCCAGAATGTGAAGTTACTAATTATTAATAAGAAATTGATATTTTACAGTACACAGAGCAGAGACTTTGAAGTTACAATATTAGGCTCACATTTTTACTTCATTTACTAGCCACATCAGTTAACCTCATATGTAAGCTATATATAGGACATGCTAAGAATAATAATAAGATGCCTCACAGAGCTTTAGGAAAGATTAAATATGTTGTATACGAAAGTGCTCCACCAACCAGAAGGCATTATACAAAATTTGGCATTATCATTAACTTTTACATAGTAAATTACTGCAAATTATCACTAATCCTAATAGCCTTCACTAATATACTGACTACTGTGTGTAAGGCTTTGAAATGTTTTATTTATATTTTTGTTAACCTTCAAAACAACTGTAAAGGATGAATATTACTCTTCTCATTTTAATAGGAGAAAACTAAGGCTCAAAACCCTTAAGGAACTTATCCAAGTACACCTAATGTAGCAGTGGCAGAATCTGAACCAAGGACCATGGATGTCAAAGCCTATCTTTTTTTCCACCACATCAGACTTTCAAAATAGAGTTCAGGCATCTCTCCCATTGAATGTCAGTATTACAGCTCCTAAAAATCAGACATAAAAAGCTAACCTTTTTTCCTGTTGCACTGAATGGGAAATATTAGTATTTGTTATACATTAACACCAATACGATAAGTTTCATAAAACACATTAAAACTCTAAGTGGGGACTTCCCTGGTGGCGCATTGGTTAAGAATCCGCCTGCCAATGCAGGGGACATGGGTTTGATCCCTGGTCCGGGAAGATCTCACATGCTGCGGAGCAACTAAGCCCATGCGCCAAAACTACTGAGCCTGCGCTCTAGAGCCTGCACGCCACAACTACTGAAGCCCGCGTGCCTAGAGCCCATGCTCCGCAAAAAGAGAAGCTACTGCAATGAGAAGCCCGTGCACCGCAATGAAGACCCAACACAGCTAAAAATAAATAAATAAAATAAATAAATTTATAAAAATAAAATAAAACTCTTAAGTGGCAGACTATTATATTAGGATATAAACTGCTGAAGACATTGCTTCATGTTCATCAAGCGATTAATACAGTAGTTAGCAGATGGTTGATTTGGATGCAGCAGCGTGGCTTCCAGCATCAGCCATACTCAAGTGCATCACTAATGCTATATGCAACGTTTTCGGCAGAGGCTACACCTGATCCTGACACTCTAACAACTATATCCAGTCTCTACTCAAACATTATTTTTTTTAAAAAATCATACATTGAATTTAGATAAATCAATATAATTTTTTCCTATATAAACGTTGGCTGAAAAACATATTTAAGGACTATGTAAAAGTCCACAACATCTGGGAATACATGAGCCACACACTAACCATACATTAACCTGGGAGATGTTTTATAAGGAGCTCCTTATATGTCAGACATCAGTACAAAAAGTTGGTGTCATTAAATAATGCACCAAAAGAAAACTGAATGAACTTATTTCTGTTTAAAGTCAAGGGCAGACCGAAAACATTTAAGACTGACTTTTTGTCGATAATGAAAAACATAGTGTATGTAATGTGTAAAACACACATATGCTACAGAATCCTTTATTATTCAAGTCATGGTTCTTATAGGCAATCCAAAGCTAATGGATAAAAATATGGAGAACTAAACAACATTTATTTTATCACATACATTTTATGATTTTTTAAATTCCTGTAAAGTATGTATTGGATTATCTGCTTATTTAAGGGGAAAAAAGTGAATGTCTCAGAAAGAGGAACAAAACAGTAAAATTTCCTTTTTGAACAAAATATTCAATTGGATACATTGTAAGCATACTGTAAATACTTCTTATACCTCACAATTAAAGACTTAGTTGAATCTCTGCCTTTATCCCAGGTAACAGAGATCAATGGTCCAAAAGATAAAGACTTTCAGTGTTTCAACTGTCTTCTTAACATAAACTAAATTTTGTTTAAATTATCCTTTTTCCTTTTTCTTCCAAAAAAAAAAAAAAAAAGAAAAACCGTCTACTTAACAAAGGGGGGGAAAAGTATTTTAGCCAACAGAAAACACGTTAGTGGCTATCATTTAACCCTTTAACTATGTTGCAGGATGAGACCATTAGAAAACTTTTTTTTTCATTGATAATATAAACACACTAAACCTTGGGGGCAGGATCAGAACTTTGAGAAGAACACTAAGTGGGAACATAGAGTCACATCTAGGATTTGGGGACAGGAGGAACCAAAGTGTGTGACAATTCTGAGGCAGATGGGAAGCTATAACTAAGAAAGCCATCCCCCCAGGTAATGAGGCCACTTACTCCATCAGCCTCATTTCAGTGGATGAAAATGTAAAGTTGTCTAAGTCAAACCTAAAATAGTGAAGTTAAAAGCATCCTTCCAAAATCGTAAATTAACAAACATGATAATTATGAACTCAGTTAGACGAAACATAAATTCTTTAACCTATTAGGGGAGGTGTCAAAATGAGAAAAATCTGTGTCACTTAATTTGCCATATTTCATAAATGAAGCTGTGCTGAAGATGTTCCTTGACTCTGACTTTAAGCACTATTTTTACATTGCTGCTTAATAGTAGCAATCTGTCCAAATTTCATTCTATTCGTATACAATACCAGTCCATATGTTTTATAATTCCATTTTTAATAGAGTGAGCAAAGTTTTAGCTCTTGGATGCTTAATGAATATTTGCACAGTGATTATAGAAAAAAAAATACACATTGCAATCTCTCTTGAATATTCAAGAACACATTATCTACTGCCCGCCCTTACAAATTAATTATTTAATTTGGCCAAATTATCTGTGCTTTGAAATTTTAAAAAACATATGTTTTAAAATATTCATTTAAAAAAATTCTGTCATTAAAATTGTATCCACAGAACTGATAATGCCGCTTACATAATTTCTATTCTAGAATTCAGTGAAATTCTGAAAATTCATAAAAGTCTAAGTACAGTCAGCCCTCTGTATCTGTGGGATGCCCATGAATAGGGAGAGCTAAGGTAGTATGCCATTTTATATAAAGGACTTGAGCTTCTGTGGATTTTGGTATCCACAAAGGGTCCTGGATCCCAAGGATACCAAGGGACAACTGTAATATCTAGATCTCACCCATTTCATTCCACTTCAACATCAAACGTGTGTTAATTCTTAATACCTAAAGATTTTTATAGATAGTGCAAAGGGAACCCAGGTGTTTAAAATCACTGCAATTAGTAAGTAAATTACATGAAATGACTGTTTACCTAGAAAAATGTCTAAAAGCTAGGCTAGTATTAATTATAGGTAATCAGGATGATTTTTTCCCCTTACGTTTTATTCATTTAATCCAGTTACACACCTTTAACTTTTTTCATATGTAACTTTTGTCACTAGGAAACCTTTAATAGATTTTTACAAAATATTTCAGAAACCAGTTCCAATTTGTGTATGAATCATACATAGAATTGCACTGTAAATAAAAATGCACAATAAATTTAAAATGTACATTAGTGACTTAAATAAATCATATTTATGACAATCCAATGATGAGTGTTTAAGGTATAAAATATGAGAGAATGGAGTTAGGAAAAAGAAGAAAATGGGCAATAAAGATAACAGGAATCAGCACATTTTCCTAAGTTAGAAAATTCTTAATAACAATCCAGTGCGATAAAGAGCCCAATTCTGTCCCATTAGTACTATCCCCAGATGGTTACATGAAGGCAAGGAAGAGTCAAAGGACACTTAGTCTCACTTATTCTCAATAGCACAGAGACTAGAAAGAGTTTTTTTGTTCTCCTTCGAGTGTTTTTAAGGCTACATACTTTCTTTATTATTAACGTAATATGTAGTTATTTTAGGAAATTTGGAAATTACAGAATAGCATCGTTGAGAAAATTTAAATTGCCTGTAATTCCAGAAGCTAGAGACAAATACTATTGCAGCTTGGTATATTTTCCTCCAGTCTTTTTTCTATGCAAATGTACATGAATTTCAACCTACTTTGCACTGCACAGTGAGTACAGTTTGGCATTCTGCTTTTTCACTTAACACACCAGACATTTCTGTACTTTAAATACCCTTTAAAAACACCATGTTTCAGAGCTACATAATACTCCATCACATGGCTTTAATGGCCATAATTTATTTAAAAGTCCTGCCATTGTAGGAATTTTGTTTTTTTCTAATTTTAAGTTTGCATATTTAATAATGAACATCATAATAATATTTAATAATGAACATCATAATTTTGAATATTTATCTGTAGTTTTATCTACACCTCTGCTTTCCTTCTGTGAGATTTCTAAAATTAGATGTCTAGGTCAGAGGTATCAATTTTTTAAAGGCTATTAATGTATATTACCAAATTCTTTTCTCAAAAGATTGTACATATTTTTATTCAATTCTGCCGTTTATGAAGGTGGTCCATTTCCACTTCTGGCTTTATGCTTCAAGAATGTGGTAATATCAGCAAAGTACAAACTGGTGAAGCATTTTAATTCCTTTATAATTTACTAGTCCAACATTCAGTTTAAATGCTCTGAACTGAAAGGCTTCAAGAGGGCATTTCAAAATGTATTTACACTTACGTGAAGCTGCCTTTATTCTGCAGTTTAAAGAGCTGTGATTATCTTCACAAAATTTTACCATAATGCCACTTGACTCAGAGGTGTAGCTCCAGAAGAGAAAAAATAAAATTAGACAATGATGTCTTAGAAAGAGCACAAGATTTTGATTCACATAGACCTAATGAGATATGTAACTTTAGAAAACTATTTAACCCCATTTGACTCTGTTTCTTCAACAGTAAAGTGGGAGAAATATCTACTTTTCTGGATCATAAAATTTGATGATAAATATATATATATATGTATATATATATATATATATATATATATATATATATATATATATATACACATATATCTCATCAGTTATTGAAAATGAAAAGGTTTGCTCATCACCCTTCCATAGTGAAGCTCACAGAAACCAAATCCCACCTAAGCATGTATTTATCACCTTTTAGTGTTTAATTCTTAAAATAGATGTTTAAGGATTATTAAATATGTAAAGAATGCTTCCCACGCAAAAACAAACAGCAAAAAAAGAGAACCAGGAGGAAACAGACTATGCAGAGTGAGAAATACTTCAGCAAAATAAAATTAATATAGTGTACCATAAAACTAGAACAGGATATCATAAACTAGGAACAATCACAGAATAAAGAGTTCCTAAAACTTAGGAATATAATAATAAAAGACAAAATCAAGGAAACCACAAGAGACAAAAAGAAATGGAAAGTTAACAGGGGTAAAATCAGAGAATTAATCCAGGATAGCCAGCATTTTTTTTCAATAGGAGTTGCCAAAATAAAGAGGAAAGAAAATCCCAATAATATAACAATACCAATAAGAAAATTACCAAGCTGAAAATTCAGTTTGAAAAGGCACACAGATGCTCACTAAAGAGACCAAAAATTTCCTAAGAAAAGAAGCACCTACCATTAGAATGGTCTCTGACTTCTCAACAGAAAGACTATAAGAAAGTAGAGGCTTCAGACTTCTGAGAGGAAGCAGCCTGTGATCATCCAAATGATCAATCAAGCAGGAGGGCAGAATAAAGACACATCTAGCTTGTAAAGAGACAGAAGACTTTCCCAGGCACCCTTTCTTAGAAAGCCGTTGGAGGCAGAAATTAGCTGTAGGTACCAAAGGGTCCTAATACAAAAAGTGGGAAAGAAACATTCCAGAATGACAGTTGTACTAGGCCTAGAAACAAAAGCCACAACTGATGCAGGAGGATGAAGGGGTACAGCAGGAATATCTCCAGGCCAACACCAGAAAAAGTTTAATGTAGCCAATCGTTTATGAGTTTCATCTGAATCTGTTTCCTTCTTTATTCCTAACCTTCTCTCTCTCATCAAGCTCAAGAGGAGTTTATTTTGTTGGTATTTCAGAATACTCTCTCGTTTCTTTTAGATTCTTTGGTTTTTCTTGTATCCTAAGCTGAGGACTAAATTATTTCTCGGGGCCTCTATTTGTCTTTAATAATGAAGCCATTCAAGGCCACACTTTTCTGAGAACAACAACAATAAAAAATCATTTAAAAATGTTACTGATGGCCATTTAATAGGTCTTTTATAGAATATTTGGGAACAAATAGTAACAGATATACAGAAAACTAAGCAAACAAAAAAGGAAAGTGTTAATGCTTAAAAATGTATGAGAAAGGAAAAAATTCATAATATAAGTCTTGGTTCAAAGTAAGTGATATTCACTTATTATTGCAAATGTGAAAACAATTTAATGAACAATTGTGATATAACCGTAATTTTTTTAAAAAGGGAGGATATTTTGGACGGCTGGGTGTGAGATCTTAGAAAAATTAATTCTCAACCAACAAAACAAGAAGTCAATAGATAGTATCAAGTATCTATAAATCAAGAAATAACTACTTAAGCATAGAGCTATCAGAAAAAAATAGAAGAGTTGAAAATCATTGTCTCAGGAACCGCCTGGAAAGAAATATTAGCAAGGTGCTACTTTTAAATTTTAAGCCTATATGAGGTTTAAACTCTTATACTTATATAATATAAAATGATGATTAATTTATTTAAATAACTTAATAAAAAGCACCCTAAATGTTTGTTCTTTTAGAAGGGAAAGTGAGAGAGGACAGAGAAAAAGGGTGAGAGAGGTAAAAGGAGAAGGAAAGAATGCAGGATCAGTAAAAGAGAAACTATATAGAGAGAGCAGACTACAAAACATCTCAGAAAGTAGCTTTCTTAAAATGTTTCTCATTAAATGTAAAAGAGGTAATCAAAGTAATTTAACCTGATTGCTAATTACTAACTCCGGAATGTGTTAATTGTTGTACCACATTTGTAAATAAGAAATAAGTATCAGGAAAATATGGCTTAATTACTGGCACTGTATTTCTTCATTCACTCCCCCATCAGCACCCTAATTCAGCCTACTCCTCTTGTGCCTAGATGTCCACAACTCCCTCCCACCAACCATCCTGCTCTAGTCCCAGCTCAGGATCATTTCACAGAAGACCCTATCTTCATAATGGCACTCCCAGCTCAAGAACTTAGCGCAGTCCACTGCCTCGGTGTAAAGCACTCTGCCTGGCCTTGAAGGCCCTGCCTCTACCTCTCCTCACATCCAGTAAGTTCCCAGGACACATCCTCTGTGCCAGTCACTGATGCCTACTTCTCGTACTGCCATTCTCCCTGATGTTAACTGCTAAACCACTGTCTTTACGGGTCATGCTGCTTGGTCACCCCCCTCCCCCCGAACAAAAAGTGTCTATTTACCTCTCTCATCTACCCAAATTCTCATGTGTCACAGTCTACCTCAAACCACAGTGCCTCTAAATTGCCTTCTCTGAGATGTCCCCAGCACACAGATTTAGGCCTTTTCTAATGACTCTTACAAATACTGCCTTCACCTCATAATTAGCACCTATTTAAATATGCTCCTATTCTCTGTTTCTGTATTATATTTTCACTGCCTATTTTGTTTTCCTATAATTGTAAACAGGTCTGTATCAGGAAACATACTGAACTCCTCTATACTCTATAATAATTAAAATCATAAATGGAACCTAGTGATGCTTTTTGATTGTTTAAAAATACGTATTTTACAGCATCCAGTGCATTTTCGCACACATGCCACATATTTAGGATATGTTGAATGGCTGATTGATTAACCCACTTTAAGTGTACTAAATAAACACATTGCATTTTTACAGCTGTCAAATCCCTTGACTATTAACCTTTGTTATTTAACCATCGCCTTTCATCTTTCTGGGCTGAATCTGTGCTTTAGCTGTATCATCACACATTTCAATTTCCTAATTTAGAAAAAAGATAAATCAGTATGTAAAAATTTTACAAAAGATGATTCAGATATATGGTGATCAAAAATAATCTGTTACCAGAATTCATCTATAAATTGTCTTTATAATAGGTATCTTACTTCATTCCCAATTAAAATTAAATGGCTTTAAAATTAAATGGAATGTGGAATGTGGCATGATAGGCATTGAGAGGAAAGAGCTTCTGAAAAGTTTTCTTTGAAATTCATGTTACCCAAATGTTAATATTTTAGGAATAAACATCCAGTAAGAGTTTGGAGGTAAAGAAGAGTGATACGGTAAGAGAAAGAAATGTGAGAAAAGCTTTGGTTCTCTTGTGTGCAAAATCTTACTTTTGGTAAAAGGACTATGTGTCCCACCCAAAACTGTATTATTCCAGTTTTGAGGGATGTTTTGATTCTCCCCCTCCATCTTCATAAGGCAAAAAGTACATAAATGGGCTGCAGCTACAAAGAGAAAAAATTCTATCAAATTTTTCTATAGAAAATTTCAAAATACCTATCATTTAGAAAACCCACGTGTAAAGTCCCTAGTCACCAGACAACAGGTTGGCATAAGCCACACGATATTGCTGGGAAAAGGCTATGTCCTAATATAAAAGAACTGTTTTTGTCTTAGTTCCTGGAAATTTGCAGAGCTATGTTAAAGAAAAAGAGAAGCCAAACTGGGCATGTTAGCATGAACAGACATCCAATAAACAGCAACAGAATGGATGAAATTTACGCCCCTTTGTTCAGACAATTAAAAACAATTAACGTTTTTCTCATCAACAAGCCAGCTTCAAATGCTGTGTGCAAAATTCACAAGCAGTTGTCCTGCCAGTAGTATACTTGACTCCTTAGTCTTTATAGAAAACTGTTTTTTGTCTCACTTGCTCTGCAAGTTTTTTAACAATTGCCTTTGGTAACTTAAGGAGAGAATTTGGCACAGAGAATTTGTTAAAATGTACATGAAAGCTGCCTGCCAAGGTAATGGTACAGAACAGGTGCTATCCAAGTCAGAAGGTGGACGCAAAAGAAGGAAACCAACAGACGGAATAAGCACAGGAAGTGACCCCGAAACAAGGCAGCCGGCGCCTCATACTGTTCCCACCACCTGGCCCAGCCAGAGCCGGCCCTCTGCCAATTGTCCGGCCAGCAGTTGTGTATTTACACATCCCAATGGCAGGCCTGGCCACATCGTCTGCCTTTCTCTCTTTTTTAAAAAATTTCTTTCTCTTACTAGACGAAAGCCTGTTTTGCGAACTTTTGATTCACTTTTTAACTCTAAATATATAAAGGAGTTAGTGGTGGTTCTGACTTGTTTGAGCTCTTGTTACAATAAAGAAAATAATCATTTTTGTCTTATTTGTTAGAAATCCCCTTTTGCCGTTAAAGGTGTTATTGAAGGATTTGGGGCTGATTTCTTTGGGCACTTTCTTACTTTAAAGGAAGTAATCAGGTTTTCATTTTACTTATTAGAAATTCATACTTGCTGTTAAAGACAGAGGGTCATGTTTTTGCTAAAGTCGTTTAGCAGTATGAGGACATTTAGAATGCCTCTATGGTTCAACTTTAATCTCTTCATTAGTATTATTTCACCTGGACCAGCTGTAACCTAGAGGCAGGGCTGTTAAACTGAGATCAGATACCAAGAGTTAGTTTAGATCAAGTGTTGACTTTGATGTGGGGAAGCAAGTTCCTACACTAAATGTTCCTAAAGTGAAGTCCTTAGTACTCAGTATGACTGTGTGTTATAGAACCCTAAGTAGTCAATTAGTAGGAGAGGAAACAAATATTTTTTTTCTCTACTCATTTTAGGTTCATTGGCTAGGTCCCTGTAAATTAGACTGACAAAAGACAGATTAAAAAAAACAAATTCATTTACATGTGCATTGAGCATACACAAGGGAGAACTCAGAGATGAATACCTCAAAGGGATGGTTGGAATTTGGGGTCTATAGACCTAATTCACTAGGGGAAGGGGAGAAAGGGCACTTATAGAAAAACAAATGACATTTTGGAAAGATAAAAGGGACCTTAGAAGAACCAATGGGGGATATGTCAGTCTTGTGACAAAGTCTGTTTGGGTGTGATGAGAAGATTACAGCAGCTTTGCAGAAGAAGATTTAGTGACTTTTGAGATCTTTGGGGAGGCTCTGCTTTTAGGCAGATATGGGATTTCAGAAACTAAATGCATTCAGCTCAAAATCATTTTGATGCCCAATCCCAAAGTATTGACATATACACACTACTATATAGGAAATAGATAACTAATAAGAACCTGCTATATAGCACAGGGAACTCTATTCAATACTCTGTAATGGCCTATATGGGAAAAGAATCTAAAAAAAAAAAAAAGTGGGTATATGTATATGTATAACTGATTCACTTTGCTGTACACCTGAAACTAACAAAACATTGTAAATCAACTATACTCCAATCAAAAATTTTTTAAAATAAAAACAAAAAATAAAAAAAATGAAAACTAGGGACAAAAAAATCATTTTGATGCCAAAGAAGCATATTTTGGGGTGGCATATCCTGATCCTTCACATTTCCAGTTCTACTGCTCTCATTTCTGCCTCTTTTCTACTTTCATTAGACTTTATTTAATTTGGCTATTCTTAACCTGTATTTTGAGTGATAGCAAGCCAGAGAAATGTCCATTTTTCCAAAACATTAGGCAGCATTTCTTTGACAACTGCCTCTTCTTCACTTTGCAAAATGTTAACATTACCCTATGAACAACAGGTGACTCTAAGGTTGAGAGATTCTGTGTGCAACTTGGTATCCTTGTTCATATTTTCCTTATTGCTATATATACACATATATATATATATATATATATATATATAGTTTAGGTTTTATATTTTTAAAAGTTATTTTCAGTTTGGAGAAAAATATTTTAAATGTCCTAAAATTATCGAGTTTATTGAAACTTCCAGTTTGTGTCTATCCTTAGGGCACTAAAATATCACATGAGAGCTGATATCCTACTCTGTGTAGCCTTGGGTGGGTGCCTTAGTCCTTCCAGAATTTTATGTGGCCATACCAAAAAAAAAAAAAAAAATCACAGAAATGCTCCACGGGTTTCAAGCCCAATATGGCAGCAAGGTGACCATAAGACAGCATATTTTAAAGGAATAACTCCAGAAAAGATGGTCAAAGCAAAGTCTCTAGAATGGAGAACTTTACAATGGTAAGTTTTTTATAACTGAACCCAAAGTGTCCACACTATACAATCATATACACCAGTAAAGTAATTTTGTGATTTGTAAATCACCATATTTTTTAAAGACTCCTCATTAGTTTTTCTTACAAAACAAGTACACTTTATCTTCTTGATACATTATCTTACATGATTAATTTAATGATAGTTATCATCTCTTTCTCGTTACAAAAGAAAGCTTTTATAATGTATATTGACTATACAATTTTCTAGAGTTCAAATAAATAAAACTTGGATATATTGGCTATTTCTTCTTTTGCTAAAAATCATTTTCTTCACTTATTCTTAGCTTTCTTCAAACCTTTTTTATGTCTTTAAAGAGAATTTACTGACATACATTTTTTCACTTATAAGTTGAAACATTATTGTTTATTTTAAAAATTGCATTTCATATTGATTTTGATGGAGTCCCCTTACTATGAATCTGAAAGTCAAGAGGAGATGCAGAAAGCAGTTTTGCCATTTGTGACAACTGATCAGGGAAAGAGGAGTATATGGCTTTAAGTAGTCAGTTTCTGTGGGGACCCTCTGTTGGGTCAATCTATCCATTCCCCAGATTTTACATTTGATCCTGTCATCCCACACCACAAACACCAAGAGCCTGCTATGTGCAAAATACTGCAACAGATCCTGGGAAAACAAGGTGCATCAGCCCAGGTCCTTGCTCACAAAGATGTTATAGTCTAGGAAATATATTCTATTTATGTAGGTGTGAAGGAGGAAGAATGGCCTGCCTGCCTGGTTATTAGATATAGGAAGCTGGCCCTGTGAGAATTTCATCAGCCTGGTTTGAAGAAAATGTTCAGTATCAGATGAAGTCTTTCCAGTTTAACTGCTACTGTTTACAGTTATATCTGAATTCCTTGATATAGTTCAGAAGGACATTCATGATGTGCCCCTTCCTGAATTCTTTAGGCACACCTCCCTATCTTAAACACTACACTTCAGACACCATAACTACTTTGTAACCAAAATTTAATATTTTTCCACCTTCCTCTGCCACATCCCTCCTTGAGCATTTATCTCTAGTCTGGCTTAGATGCCCACCTCATTTCTCACTTTGTACCCCTTGCTTATCCCTACAGTTTTCACTCATCACATGATGGTGTACTTGCCTGTTCTTGACCGTTTGCCACTAGACTGTAAGCCCCTGAGAAATAGATACATATTCTTCACCATCATGTCCTCAGTGTAAAATGGCTCCCACTTAATAGGTGCTCAATAAATATTTGTTGCATGAATGAGTGAATTGCTTCAACTTCTATTTTTTAAGAGAAACAGAATGTTCCTAATTGGTCCATTCCATTATCTTTCAAGTAGAAAGCTAAATAATCCCAAATGATCCATAATCTACAACTAATTATACTGATTAAAATCTCTTAAAGTATAATTATATGAAGATTTACTTTAATTTAATATCCACTGTAAAAGTAACAACTGTTAGCAATTTCTAATTAGTTGCTTTTTTTCAAATCCATATTAACTTAGGATTCAAATACCACTGTGATACATTCACATAAGCTAATTCATATTGCTAATTCATATAGCATATGGCTCAGAGTAAGTGCTCACTAATGTCAGCATGATGGCAGTAGTGCTGGTGGACTGGTTTATGGTGATGGCAATAATGAATGTGTATCAGTAATGGTATATATAAATCATATGAAAGACATATATCCAAGATAATATTATAAAGAAAGAGTGATAAAAAATTTGGACACCTATTTTAAAATATAGGAAAAGCATAATCATATATCTTCTTTTCAAGTAATTGTTATTAGAATTATTATTAGATTAAGTATGATAATAACAAACCATCACATTAGGGAAGAGAATGTGAATTATAATTGTATAATTTTACGATGCTCTGTAGGGCACGGAATTATTCTCTCTAATGTCCAAAAATGCAAGTAAACGATATTGACATTGAAATGCTTTTTGACAAAAACAGCAGTTACAGAGAGAAAGAGGGAAAAATGTTTTTATACTCTCTAACTGCTCAAACTGTTTTACAAATATTTATAAAAGGTCACCAATAGAGGGCTTACCTGGGGTCAAGTGAAAGAGGCCCTAAACCATCAAAAGCTATTTCCAATGTCCAGCTGGGAGATCTAAAACAGAGAATAACAAAGACAGTTTGTGACAAAGCTGACACACAGTATCCTGGAAGGAGTGAAATCAGTTGTGACATTTTTCATTTATTTGTAAATGCCTCTTTGGCAGTACACTCACTCAAAATGACAGTTGCTTCTTACAGAATAGGGGAGGTGATGGTAAAATAGAGGAATCCTGACAGTTGCTTTAATGAGATTCTGCATTAGGGCTATTCTAACACTTTCCCCCAACAAGGAGCCTGCCCTTCATTTTCAATATCATAACTCAGTAATTTGGAAAATGTTATCTCTGTGAAAACTCAACCAGTGAGTCCTTAATAGCCATCGCTCAGTTTATTTTCCTCTTAACTTTCAATTAGGAGAACACATTCTAAAGCAAGTAACTGAATAAATGTCAGCCATACAGACCAATTATGTCTCTTATTAAAAGAGTACTGTTTTTATTAAAAAACAGTAATATGGAGTGTGACTGAATAACTCAAGACACACTCTCCAGTAACTCAGTATTTGTTTGGAAATATCAGGGAGTATAATATAAGCTACATATTTAAAGGCTTTACTTTCTGTATTTTAATAAGTTCCTCTGGAAAAGGAAATTATTGCCAAGGTAGTTTCACTAGTCTTTAAAATTTGAGCAACTCCAAATTAAGCAGTCTTAATGAAGATTCCACGTCATTTCTTCATTTAATTATTCTTTGATCATATGTTAAGTGCTTGGTGCAAAGCAACTGGCCTAAACCCATTTCTAAAAAAAAATGTAAATTATACTGTGCAAGGAAAATGCAATCCAACTCAGGTCTAGCCCAGCACCTACCACCTATTAGTCAACCAATAGGTAGTTGCTGAACTGGTAAGTTGCACAAAATCAAATCTCTGTGCATAGCAAAATGCATTTTGGCATTTCACTGCATTATGGGTTCAAAGTCTAGATCCCAGAGAAATGAACTAATTATGAGACCTCGGAGAAGTATCAAACTCTCTGGGTTCCAATATCCTTTTCTATGAAGTAGAGTTAGTACTATTTACTGCATGTGATTTCTGTAGCAATTAAACAAATGTTGGGGCAGGAATAAAGCACCTAGCACAGTTCGTGGCTCAAAATATGCTGTTAATAAAGGGTAGCTGTTATAATTATGAAGCTTTACTTTGACCAAAACAAATGACATCTGTCTCAAATAAAACAAGAACAAAAGTAGCAACAATAAATAAGTAAAAGGAGGAAACCGTGGCTTCAGGAGACTAAGATCTTCAGTTCTATCTCTCTTCCAGTAACAGCCTCTTTGCAACTCAGTTCTCTCATCACAAAAATGGGACTAACGTTCCTACCTTTACATAAAACCCCATCTCGGCTTGGCTATGAAGGCTGTCTGGGTATTTAAGCACCCCAAAATCATACGTTCTTGGAAAATGTGCAATGACTATGGCAGTGAGCATCATTTCACGTTGGCAAATTAACTGTGGTCTAAGATTTTGTGTTGGTAACCTTACCCTGCTGGCCACTGATTAATTCTTAGGTACTGCTCAGCAGAGATGGAAAACTGCTTGAGCAGTTAAATGTGTGCAGACTCATGAAGGGTTTTGTTGCCTTATTCTATCCTCAGTTTACCTAGAGCAGTGGTTCTTAAACTTAGCTATACCTTAAAATCACCAGGAAGATTTTTATAAAATGCTATTGATAATATCTATGTGCAACCCAGCACAATTAAATTAACATATGTTTTAAAAGCTCTCCAGGTAATTCTAACGTGCAGCTAGGGTTTAGAACCACTAGCTTAAAGTCTGATGCTTTGTTTCTCCAATAGACACTACTGGCTTCCTATACAAACCATTGTTTCCTCTTTTTTGCTAGGCAGAGCGCTGATTCATCTTAGGTGTCTTTTTTCCCCAAGCGACTCTGGGGAGGATGACTTACGCCCAGGTTCAGGCCAACCTGATTAGACTCAGCCAATCGTAGTGAACCCATTTCCTTCGCCAGGAATGGATTTAAGGGTATATATGTTATCTATATCTAGCCAACAATATGCAAGGAAACGTATTCTGGGGGCTTCTAGCAAAGTTTTCCACCCTCCTAACAAAATGCTTCTTCTTCTGCTGTTGTATATGGATACGATGCCTAGAACTGCTTTAGTCATCTTGACAGCATGGAGGAAGTTAATCTGAGGATATAGCTAACATCTTGAGAATGGCAGAGCAGAAGGGTAGAAACAGATTCTGTGACAATGTCATTCAGCTGCTGAATTAACTTGTCCCACTTCTGGAATTATGTAAAATAAATTCAAACAGCATCAGAGCGCTTTGATTTACATAGCATCCCAAAAAAATATTAAACAAGAAAAAAAGCTATATCCCAAGCCTAAGTTTAGCTCAAAAATATCTTTGTTTATATTTTGAAATCCTTGTGAACTAAACCAATTGGTGAAAAATGTTAATTTTTCTTAAAAACTAAATAGTGTCAGTTTTACTTCAGTGGCTTTATAGCACTTAGTTTTACTAAGAAATAGTGTGTTGTAACAGACATAAGAAATTTAATAGCAGATCCTATCATTCAAATATTTTTCAGAAGTACTAATCTGTTCTAATTTTTACATACACACATAATGTACAATATTAAATATATTTTTATACCATATGTACAAATACATGCATGTATTTGCTTTTTTAAGTTATTGCCAACCACATGGTGCCTAAAGTAGAGAAAATGAGTTTTTTAATATCTAACCACAATAATCCCATCATTTCCTAATAACTGCGTTTTTCCTTTTAATTGATTCTATGTATAACTTGCATTCCTTGCAAGTTGTATGTCTTACTGTCAAAAGTCCATATTATAATTTTGCTTCCAAAATGTTCTCTCTTTTACTAGAGCAGTAATTTCCTGACTCAAAGAATACAAGGGATATTTTGGAATGATGCTTTACTGTCAACCACACAGTTGGAATGAGATTAAAAGGAATTTGTTCCAAGATCTACTATGGAGTTTTAAAGTGGCACACACTGTAATCACCATGCTCCAATTTGCCACTTTAAAATCTGGTTACTTCCAAACTCTCTAAGTTCTTTTGCATTGCTTTCTCTCTCTATCTCATCTGCAATTTCTGTATTATTTATTCAACAATAAAAAAATCACCAGCACTTTTGTGGGAAGGGAGGAAACTAGACTACCCTTGGCAGGTGGTATTTCCTAGATAAAGAAGACAGCAACATGTATTAGGAGTCTTAGCTTTTGGGAGCCAGCAGAGAGGATCGGCCAGGGGAAAACAGGAAGTAGGGCTGGTGGAGAGCTCCGTGATGTGATCTCTTCCCACACAACCCACCAAATCTCCAACTAATTTACAAACTTACAACTGTCATGGTATGCTTAATGTGATGGATTTCTTGTGAAAGCCAATAGGGGATATAGTTCTGGTGCAGGACCAAGTGAGTTTAAAAAGCTGAAACTAAGTGGGCTCCATGAAGAAGGAGGAAAACAGTGCTGAGAAAAAAAAAAAAGACAGAAATTCTGAGAACATTCCCCTCCTCAGAATAGATCAGGGTGTGAAATGGGCACTTGAACCAATTTTCCCTCAGTAGTTTGGGAAACCTCAATGTATCTTTTATCTCCCTCATTATTCTACGAGCCCCTGAGACCAATGCTGCGCTGCCTTTTACTCTTTGAATCACAACAGAACACAATAAATGAATTTGATTCAGGTGGGAGAGCTCCTCCAGAAAGGGTCTTTGTCTCTGCTACTACCAAATTCAGGCAAGCTCTGTATGCAACTTTCCTTTTCTACTCAAAATATTAATAAGACTGACTTCTCGATAGCGCTAAGAACTTGGCAGAGCTGAAAATCTCATGGGTGACTTTAGTTCAGGGTCAAATCTGTATCTCTGGATCACTTATTGCTTTGTAGAGGACACAGGTTTGCTTCCACCCCTCAAGCCCTGCTCTTAACACAGTTCCTGACAGCTACTAGTACTTAATAAGAGTAAGAAAGAGTCTCAAAAGTGTAGTATGTTTTCCTGAACTTCATCTGGAGCTCCAAGTTCCATTTCTGGTATCTTTTCCTCTCTACAAAAGATGGGAGTTTCTAAAGTCATAGTAGTGGATCTGCACGCTCTAAAATATTATAGGTGCTAATGTCTGTTTTCAATCCTCCTCCTCCAAAGATAAGTACCTGACCATCATCTCTGCAGGGACTTTCACAAAGTAGAGACATAATAAATGTCTGGTGCACTGAACTAAATTATAAATGAAGTACCTATTGTTTGCTCTCTTTTTATTTATGCTATAACTATCCTTAGATAATGAATTTATCTTTTGGAGCACTAAAATACAACCATTAGGATCAGATATTTTATTTCACAAGTACAAAAATCAACATTGGTCTTAAAAAGTTTTACAAATTTTTAAGAGGAATTTAGTATTTTGAAGTTTATTTCTGGAGGCAAGCTCTTATTTCTTGTGAATTTCATTTCATTGATAGAAATATATGAGGTGTGTTAAGAACCACTGGTATTTCAATTGTAACTATTAAGGAAAATTGTATTACAATGCAGACAAGTAATCCTGAGGCCCAGCAGAGCAATAATGATTAACAACATGCTCTAGAGGGAGTATAAATTTTAATACTATCACTCATAAAATCCATGTTTCAATGTTTACAAAACAGAATCAAGTTTACCAAAAAGCAAATAAACATTTTGCTTAGGGGTTTCTTGTTTTCATCTCTGATTTTTAAATAATCAGCATCATCTCCCCAGAGCAGGAAAACTATACCTACCTGCAAATGAACTATATGAAGTTCTAAAATCCTCACAGAGAATTCTCTCACTGGATTCTGCTCCCCATAAATTCTATTACCAGTATTTATTCAAATTTACTTTTAAAAAGATAAGTGAGACTTCAGGGAGGTGGCCTTTACATGGATTTTATTTGCTGATGATAATGATGACAGACCATGCCTCTTTATAAGATGGGTTAGAGATTAATCCCACACTAATCAGAGTACTTTTTGAGAGCTGATCTCAATTCTGGACTACAAGAGAAAACTAAAATAATACAAAAAATATGCAGAAAGTCATGGAAATGACTAAAAAGGCTAGAATTCAATGAGTAAAAGTGCAAGAGAATGTGATGAAAATCAGTGAAGCATATTGAGAAATGCAACATGCAAACAAACAAGGCCAAATAAACTCAAACATCAATTAATAGATTTTTAATGACACTATTTCATGATAGCTTGTTTGTTTAATGCTTTTTAATACCCATAATCTTACATCTTTTTTTCAAGTCACATGAACTATATAAATCAATGTGTTTAACTTCAATTTCTTCAACAAATTAGTTAATAGTTTCACAAAATAAGGTGATCATATGAGATGAATCAGTTGTCCCACTCAATATTTTAATAGTCACATTTCCTATTTTCTATGTTTGTGATATTTTGTAATTTATAAAAGGCTATCCCTATAATTCTAAACATGCTATGGGAGTTTATAATCTAAAGGAAAGGAAAAGACTAACACATGAAACAGTAGCCATATTTAATCGATACTATTGATGCTCTTAGGAAAACCTAGTGGGGAGAGTTAATCTTTCCTGCAGAGAAAGTAAGAAACATCAAGTTGGAATAAACTCTCATGTGTGTATTTAGCTCTGTCTACTTCAGGGATTGGCAAACTTTTTTCTGTAAAGGTCCATATCATAAATATTTTTGGCTTTGCTGAACATATGGTCTCTGTTGCAACTATTCAGTTTTGCTGTTCCAATGTGCAGAAGCCATAGACAGTATGTAAACAAATTTGCATGGTTGTGTGTGTTCAAATAAAACTTTATTTTTGAAAACAGCTGGGGGGCATAACTTGACAATTCCCAGTCAAGTTCATCATTGAGAAGTTATGCATGCCATTTTCAATATGGAATAGAAAGCAAGAAAGGGACAGGCCAGGTAGAATTTTTTGTAGATACACCCTGGAATTCAGAACACCAAAAACACTTATATTTGAATGTAATTTCAATAAACTATGATGGATGATTTTATTGATCATTGTTCCACATTTTCCATGAAAATTCCTCCCTCCATTAGGACAGATTCTTTAGAACCTGTCAACTAGATAAAGCTCTTCCTAAGCTTCCTGTTATTGAATTTCCTTGGCAACTGAAATAGCTTTAAGATGACAGTCTACATATCAAATTTTTACAATTAAAAGCTTAATTACATTTTTAAATAAAAATAAAAGACTTTTTTCTATCACTCAGATGTGCCCCAATTTTCTACTTTTCCTAGAAATCAGTATTTCACTACATCATAAGGTAGAAGAAAATTATTAAATAAGTACAAGTACCCTGAAGCATCATAGCAATTTACTCCTTTCGTTCCATCCTCCATCATGAAATGTATCACAACACATTCAAAATTCTGAACAGAAATGTTGTAATATGGCTCTCAATTATTTCAGTGATAAAACACTAATAAAAAATTTCAGTGTTACAAAATGCAATTGCTAAACACGAGCTAGCCATTTAAAAATTTGACTAACTAAAATTTCCTTTTCCTCTAATATTGTTTCCTTTAGAAAAGTTATGAAAAGTGATCATGATGTAATCACAAATAATAATTTGTTATTAATAATGTGTAATATTATTATATGCCAGGCAATATGTCAAGTGTTATACATTTATTAAATCATTTAATACTCAAACAACCCTATATAAAAATTCAGGTACTATTATTACTCTCATTATACAATGATGAAGAAACTGTGCTTGTCCAAAACCACAGGGCTACTAAGAAGCAGAGCTAGGATTTGAAAGCAGGTGTTCTTGGCTCCCAATGCTAATGCGGTCAAGGCCTTGATTCAGTGTCTGCACAGGAATGCTAGTCTCCTGGCACAGCCAGTCTGCCCTACACTCTGGGAAACATCACCATTGATAAAGAGGATGATGAAATAAGAGATGGAGGTGAATGCAGAGAAGTACAACCAAAAGTGGTAGAAAGTGAGAGGGGGGGTCCAAACGTCATTTATTCAACAAATGCTACAGGTCAGTAATCCTCCTTAGAGACATGGCAACCACATTTATTTCAGGCTTTGGAATCTGATCAGCCTGTTTAAAACCTTGCTCCACTACTTTTTTGATTACTTGCTTAAAATTTAGGAAACTCAGAATCCTCTTACATAAAATGAGGATACAAATCAGGATTGTTTTTCAGAGATGTTATGAGGATTAAATGATCTCATGAGGGCCTGATACATAGTGGGTGCCCCCAAAATGGTAGCTGCTACTATCATTCAGGGTTTTAATCATTTTAAATATGGAAGTGTCAAATAGTATGTTAAAAGATAACAGACATCTGGATTAAAAGTTAAAAATGTATCCAATCATTTGAATGGCCTGTCTATATAACTTTGGGTTTCTCAAAATTTACTGATTATCTACCATGTACTAAACTTTATTAGAAAAAAAAAAAACCAGTTGTGGTTAGTCATAAAGACAAACTCTCTAGAAGATTGACTGAATTTTTCACTTTCATCTGAAGACATTACATGTATACAACTGTTAAGACATTATTTCAATTCACAGAGCTTCCTACCTTGTCTATGGCTACAGTATGTTTTGACAATTCCTTCAGTCTTCAGCAAGGCTTACAAGGCCAGGCAGGCTGAACAGCCCCTCCTACGAACATATGCTTATTTCCAGTTTAAAGCCACTTCATCCATTTTTCCTAATGTACCATAAAAATATCACTTTATCTCTATGTGTCCCTTGATACACCAAAGATAGAATTGTATTGGATGCCATCTGATGTCTTCATCATTAAATGAGGAGGTAGTGACAATCGTATTTTAATATAGTTAAATCATACTCCAGTAAAATTTTTAACATATGATGCTATTAATTATGTAACATTGCAAACAAACATAAAGAAGCAGATCATGTTTCAAGGAGCTTTTGTTAACTCAAAGGAGGGAAAAAAGAGAAAGACAAAAAAGGAAGAAATAAAGAGACAAACTATATTCAAAGAAAAAAAATTCTTTTGTAATTTTCTCTTAAGAGAATTGTCTGAATATACATTTTCCAAAGAAGACATACAAATGGCCAAAGGCACATGAAAAGATGCCCAGCATCACTAATCATCAAGGAAATGCAAAGCAAAATTACGAGCTATCACTTCACTCCCGTTAGAGTGGCAATAATCAAAAAGACAAGAAATAACAAGTGTTGGTGAGGATGTAGAGAAAGGGGAACAAACACTTGTGCTCTGTTGGTAGGAATATAAATTGGTGCAGCCACTATGGCAAACAGAATGGAAGTAACACAAAAATTTAAAAAAAGAACTACCATATGACCCAGCAATTCCACTTTTGGGCATTTATGCCAAGAAAACAAAAACGCTAATGCCAAAAGATATATTTACCCTCATCTTCACTCCAGTACTGTTTACAATAGCCAAGACCGGGAAACAACTTGTTGCCAGCAAGAGATGAATAGATGTTAAAAATGTGCCCCCCGGACAGACACACACTAGAATATTTTTCAGCCAAGGAAAAGAAAGAAATCTTGCCATTTGCAACAACATAGATGGACCTTAAGCGTATTATGCTAAGTGAAACACGTCAGAAAGAGAAAGACAAGTACCACATGATCTCACTTATATGTAGAATCTAAAAAAAACACCTAAAAAAAACCTGAGCACATGGATATAGAGAACAGGTTGGTTGTTACCTGAGGGTGGGGGGCGGGGGGAGATAGATAACAGGGTTAAAAGGTACAAATTTCCAATTATGAAATGAATAAGTCATGGGGAATATATGCACATCATGGTGGCCATGGTAAATAATACTGTATTGCATATTTGAAAGTAGCTGGGAGAGTGGACCTTGAAAGTTCTCACAAGAAAAAAAAATGTTTGCAACTATGTATGGTGAACGGATGTTAACTGGCCTTATTGTAGTGATCACTTTGTAATACATACAAATATCAAATCATTAAATTGTACACCTGGAACTATTATAATGTTATATCAATTGTTATGTCACTTATACCTCAAAAAAGATAATAAAGTAACTATTGGACTTGTTCTACTCTGTTCACAAACTGAATTTTAAAAGGAGGAAAAAGCAAAATAATGTTACAGAACCATATGATTATGATTACTAAAACAATAAGACACATAATTAGGTTATATTTAAGCACAAGTTGGCAATGACCTGGCAATATATGAATAGCAAAGTCATAAATAAGGAAAAAGACATTTTCCCACAGATGAGATAAACAGCGTGAAGCCTCAGGTGGGTTAGAGTTAATGTGATTAGTTCCAGCAGGCAGCAAATCCCACGAGGCAGAATTTATCTTTCATCTGTTTTCAATTCATCCAGCTGGTACAGAGAAGTTTTTTTTCCTGTCACTCCACTGTTGTCATCCTGTCTTAGGTTCTGTTTTCAAACTTAAACCACCTATTACATCTTTGTCACAGGAAAGCTTAAACAAAGAGCACTTGTATAAGACATGCAGAAAACATTTCAGAACACTCCATTAGGTGACTATCCTTGATCTTTGCTTTTATAGAAAATTTATGTGAATTAAGCCAAAATTATACTGAAATGACAGAATATGAGTTATGACTATAAGAATTTGTATTAAGTATAACCAGAATATAAACGATGTGCTTTCCTCATGGGAGATTCGACATTTATTCCAATGATACTGCCATTGTTTAAGTATTCTTAATAAAACAAATGAGAGTTTGTTAAACATGTTTCATCATATAACAAGGTTACATTACCGAATCAGGTCCGTTTGCCTGACGAGCAGCAAGCCACACACTGAGATGCCCAGGTTTGCAGCAGACAAAAGTTTTATTCACAAAGCAGCCAAGTGAGGAGATGAGAGAACAAATCTCAAATACATGCCCCTGAAGGTAAGGGGCCTGGGCTATTTATGGGATAGAGCTGAGGCGGGGAGTGTGAGGAAAAGTGATTAGAGGCAAGAAAAAGCTGAGGTAATTATTGTTAGGGTGGAGTTTTCAGCCCTCTGATGTCGAAAGGTCACCGAGCGGACATCGGTGCATGCCCAGTCGGAGGACTGGTGATCCCAACCAGTCTTAACCAGCTTTAGCTCAAACTGGACACAGCTGACTCCAAGTTTCTGGACAGCAACTCGGGCAGAACATCTTGTTCAGGCTCTGTGACGCTTGGAGGACCTGCAAGTCTTTTGTAGCAACAATTAAAGCAAGCTTGATCAGCGAAGGCAGATTACAGGTGTATCGGATTTAACTGATGATTACCCTCATTTCAGTTAGTCATCTCTAAGCTCCTGGTTAGTGTTATATGACTACCAAAATAGTCCATTCAACCACTAGCTCTACTAATACTGGGACAAAGTAGAGGACGCATAAGATAATGATTCCATTGTACCCTGTGGGACACAGAGAATGCCACTGTGTGTGGAATTTCTCTGAAAGGTACTGATATATTGAAAACAAGAGGGTAAGAGAAGGGCAATGAAAGAAAGACAGGAAGCACCAAAACACACACACACAAACAGGCAGAAAAAAACCCCAAAAACCACCACCCTTCACTCATTCATTCACTCTTTTAAACAACAATGCCAAGGGCTAACCTTGATCTTAACGGTGAAGCTTCTGAATAATCTTATGTTTCAAAGACTTATGAAAAAAATAATTTCCTTTGAAAATGTTATCTCCATGTTTAAGAATATAAAATCTGTATACTGAGCATACTTTCCAAATGTTGGTTTGAGTCAGGATTATTGATTCTAATAAAACTCTCGTTAATACTTTTTGTTTGATATGCCTGTCTTATAGGTGGGGTGTGTGAATGTGTGCGTGAGAAAGAGACGGAGACAGAGAGATAAACACAAATAGACAGGGAGAGAGATAACTTGCTGACTCAAATAATTTTATGGCATACCTTTGTAATGTCAGAGCTTTTCATACTCTGGATAACTCAAATCACTGAGCCTTTATCTTGAAAAAACCCAGAATACAAAGAGACTTATCATGTAAGGGCTGCTACTTCAGCTTTCTTAAAAAGTTGACCAGGTCTTTGAAAAGGCAACTGGGACTACCATGTGCTCAGTGCAATTAGAATAGATGTGAACTTTCTTATGCTTTACCCATCCTCTCCTTCACACATCAATTTGCTGCAGAATGGGTAAGGGGAAGAGGCCTGGGATGGACGACCACATTTACAAAGGCCCATAAACAAGAAAAAATATAAATGTTGAAGGAATTCAACCTGACTACAGCATAAAATATGAAGAGGAATGGCATGAGGTAAAGTTAGACCTGTAACCAAAGACCAGATAATAAAGGGCCTTGCGGGTCATGTTAAGATGATTAGATTTTATTCTCAGGTTAATGGAGAATCCTTGAAAGATCTGAAGTAGGGCTGTGATTTACTTTATAGTTAGGTCATTCCTCTGTTTCGAGTGTGAGGAATGGATTCGGAAAGATTAAAAGAGGAGAGACTAGTTAGGAAACAGTGTCATTAATGAGATGAAAGATGATGGTGGATTCAACTAAGTAGTTGAGGGGGATATGGAGATGGATGTCAACTAGTGGAGATGAATGTCAAGTGAATAGAAATGAAAGCTATTAAGGAGGTAGAATTAACTGGGCTTGTGTATTAACTGGTTTGGTGGAATAAGGACAGTACAGCACACCAGGTGGAAACACAGGAAAGGAGAGGGACTCAGAGATGTTGAAGGGAGAGAGAGAGATGGTCTCTAAACAGCCTTTGTCATCCAAACTGTCAACCTTGGGTCTGGTTTATTTTTAGATAGGTTTAAAAAGTTGGGAATCAAAAATGTTTTTAAAAATCATCTTGCATAAAGATAGTCCATACAAAGTTTTTTAAAAGTTATTTGCCAAACTTCAAAGATCAGGAAATTAAACACACACATCCAGATTTTTAGCTTCTCCAGAAAACTGGAAGATTTGGCAACCCTGGGCCATCATACCCACATAGTAAAAACTGGGTGAAGTTGGTTAGTGACGACTGTCCTTAAATAGAGCACATACTCTCCAGGTTTCTCGAGTCCCCACACTCCCTACTTTCTCACCAGCATAAAGGCCTTTTGTTAGTTACCAGAAATCATCTTTACACTTCATTCATCTATCTTACCTACATGGGCTCTAAGGCATTTGAGTTTGAGTAATTTTTTTAATAACATTCTGGTTTCAGGAGGAAATCAGTGAGTGACAGAAACATACTACAAAATACTGAAAGAAACATATAGAAGGACATGAGCAAGTTAATAGAATAATAATCCATTGTACCATCAATCAAGGAGTAATCACAAGGTATTTATTTAGCTTGGTGCCATATCACTTGGTACCAATTTGGTCTTATAACTAAAACAAACGTCTTCTCTTCAAGAAAGAAAAACAACTTTTCAAAGTTCAACTTGAATTTAAAACTTCTTAAAACTAATCAAAAACAAAATCAGCTACTCATTAGCTAAATACCTCATCTAGATTTTCTTCAGGTATAATTTTTTTTAAGTCTATTTTGTTTTTGTTTTTTTGGGGGGGAGGTATAATTTTTTTAAACTGATTAAGAAAAAAAAGAATATCCACGGTAAAGCAGAAATATTTGCCATGTTATATTACCATACCAGAAAAACATCCTAATATATGTATCAACACTATTTTCAATTAACTCTAATAAGCAAATATAATTCTAAGATTATGAAAAGGAACTGCTAGGATAATTGTTCTAGAAGTACTGCAATTAAAGATGAAAGTACATAATGCTTTCTTCTGGCAAAAGAACGTTTCACTGGCACAGACAAGCAGTTCCTCATGTAACATTTAATAATCAGTAGATGATACATAAATAGGAACAATCCCCCCCCAAAAAACTCTATAAATCCAAGTCTTAATCAGAATATGAAAGTTTGTTCATTTTCTCTAATAATAATATAGAAAATAAAATTAAAACTAACTTGCCGGTTGAAAGAAAAACTTAACATCACAAGATACATTGAAAGCATGTGTATTTTACTACAGGAAAATCACACCCATTTAAAAATTAATTTTAGAAGTAACTATAGCAAAGGAACTTTCAAAATTAATTCATTATTTTATTTTTAATTTTTTCAATTAAAGTATAGTTGATTTACAATGTTGTGTTAGTTTCTGGTGTGCAGCAAAGTGATTCAGTTTTATATCCAGTTTTCTTTTTCATATTCTTTTCCATTATCGTTTATTACAGGAGATTGAATATAGTTCCCTGTGGTATGCAGCAGGAACTTGTTGTTTATGTACGATAGTTTGTATCTGCAGTCCCAAACTCCTAATTTAGCCCTCCCCCCACCCCCCGTTCCACTTTGGTAACCATAATTGTGTTTTCTATGTCTATGAGTCTGTTTCTGTTTTTTTTTTTAATTTTATTTATTTATTTATTTATGGCTGTGTCGGGTCTTCGTTTCTGTGCAAGGGCTTTCTCTAGTTGCAGCAAGTGGGGGCCACTCTTCATCGCGGTGCGCGGGCCTCTCACTATCGCGGCCTCTCTTGTTGCGGAGCACAGGCTCCAGACACGCAGGCTCAGCAATTGTGGCTCACGGGCCTTGTCGCTCCGCGGCATGTGGGATCTTCCCAGACCAGGGCTCGAACCCGTGTCCCCTGCATTGGCAGGCAGATTCTCAACCACTGTGCCACCAGGGAAGCCCTGTTTCTGTTTTATAAATAAGTTCATTTGTGTCATATTTTAGATTCCACACATAAGTGATATCATATGATATATGTTTTTCTCTGTTTGACAACTTCACTCAGTATGATAATCTCTAGGTCCACCCATGTTGCTGCAAAAGGCATTATTTCATTCTTTTTAATGGCCAAGTGGTATTCCTTTGTATATATCCATTCATCTGTTGATGGACATTTAGGTTGCTTTCATGTCTTGGCTATTGTAAATAGTGCTGCTATGAACATAGGGCTACATGTATCTTTTCAAATTATAGTTTTGTCCAGATATATGCCCAGGAGTAGGATTGCTGGATCATATGGCAAGTCTATTTTAAGTTTTTTAAGGAACCTCCATACCGTTTTCCATAGTGCTGCACCGATTTACATTCCCACCAACAGAGTAAGAGAGTTCCCTTTTCTCCACACCCTCTGCAGCATTTGTTATTTGTAGACTTTTTAGTGATGGCCATTCTGACCTGTGTAAGGTGGTACCTCATTGTAGCTTCAATTTACATTTATTTTTTAATAACTTAAGGAACAATTTAAATGTTGTAATAATATTGTTAAATATTAGGCTTTCAAATTTATTCATTTCTTGATTTTTTTTCTCAAATTTCATAAAGAAATTGCTGTTCTTTGGATGTATAACAACATTATAGACATGACTTAAGAGGTTGACTTAACCTCTTATCAGAGAGGTTGTTCAAAATTATATATACCTCTGGTTTTAAGCAAAGATAATATAAAAAATAAACCACTTTTATTAGACAGCAGTATACAGATCAGTTTTTATCATCTTTGTTCAATCAATAATTTCATAGGAAGCCCTTCAAACTAATCCAAAGGAAAAACAACTCTTGGTTAGTAAAGTAGGATTAGCAGGTAGAAATGAAATGTCTGCAAACAGAAGGTGAGCTACTGTGTGTCTCTGGGTAGGTAGTATTCCCTTTCATGTATATAGTGGTGGGTCAAATGGGTAGATGTATAACTGTTATCTGAATAGAGACTATAGTTAAAATATAATTACTAAATGCCATTAAATAAACCAAAATAAGACTGCTATCAGAATACTGACAAGAAGCAATGTCAATATTTTAGAGGCACTTGCTCCTGGACTGTAACATTTACAACTCTAGTAAGAGAAAAGAGATGGAGACAGTATAGAAAGCATGACGACTAAAATGTGTTTTTGTTTGCCAATGTTGTAGATTAGTATGAAAATCAATAATAAATGTTCTATGGAATATTCTAGTAGCAAAGGAGGTAATTGGCTCAACCTGCCATTTTATCTCTATTCACATTTTAAGCTACTTCTTTTGCTCTTTTCTCCTACTCTACAATTTCTTTCTTATCATCTCTTTTCTCTTTTGCCCATGCTCAGTGTCTATTGTTATCTGAGACTAGTTTTAGAACTTAACTAAAAAGGGTTCTTATTTCTTTCTAGGCATCGTATTGAGACAGTTTCACACTAGTCTCAGACAACTTTAAACCACTACTGCCAATTTGGTTCCCCAAACATAATATCATCATTAAATGCTATTCTATCCAATTTAAACTCTACTCTACAGACTTTAAGGTTTTCTTCCAATTGTCATTCCGCTGATTCCCACCAGTTACTTCCCCAAAGGGTTTCTCTAATTTGGCCAAACACTTATTTGTCCAGTAAAAATTGGCCACACACCTATAATATTTATCAATAAAGTACCTGATATAAAAGCTGCCCCTGCAAAGAACTGTAACCTACCAGGGTGATAAAAAAGCATTGTAAAATGTGCTAAATACTGATCTTAATGGAAACACACACTAAGAGCTGTAATGTAATTAACTTAGTGTTACTATTTGTAAAACATTTTAGAATTTTATTTTTATTTTGATATTCTAAATTTAAACCAATGTGTTCTGTGTTACATACATCCTCCGTAATTTCATTGCCTCTATCTTCCAATTTAATAATTATCTCCTCAGCTGTGTTTAATCAGCTGTTTAACTCCTCTATTACCATTTTAATTTTAATGATTATATTTTAAAATTTCTAATACACACTGGTTATTTTTAATCTATCTTTTAAAAAAATAATTTTTTCCTTTTTTATGTTTTTACATGCTTTTAAATTTCTTTAATTTTTCATCCCCTCTGGGAAATATATTTATTACAGGAGCTGTTTTTTTAGTAGCTATCTATTTTAGATATATTAGTGTATATATGTCAATCCCAATCACCCAATTCATTCCATCACCATTCCCCCCCCACCTCTGCTTTCCACGATTGGTGTCCATATAGTTTTTCTCTACATATGTGTCTATTTCTGCCTTGCAAACTGGTTCATCTGTACCATGTTTCTAAATTTCACATGTATGTATTAATATACGATATTTGTTTTCCTCTTTCTGACTTACTTCACTCTGTATGACAGTCTCTAAGTCCATCCACCTCTCTACAAATGACCGAATTTTGTTCCTTTTTATGACTGAGTAATATTCCATTGTATATATGTACATCTTCTTTATCCATTCGTCTGTTGATAGACATTTAGGTTGCTTCCATAACCTGGCTATTGTAAATACTGCTGCAGTGAACATTGTGGCACATATATCTTTTTGAATTATGCTTTTCTCACGGTATATGCCCAGTAGTGGGATTGCTGGGTCATATGGTAGTTCTATTTTTAGTTTAAGGAACCTCCATACTGTTCTCCATAGTAGATGTATCAATTTACATTCCCACCAACAGTGCAAGAAGGTTCCCTTTTCTCCACACCCCCTCCAGCATTTGTTGTTTATAGATTTTCTGATGATGCCCATTCTAACTGGTGGGAGGTGATACCTCATTGTAGCTTTGATTTGCATTTCTCTGATAATTAGCGATGTGGAGCAGCTTTTCATGTGCCTCTTGGCCATCTGTATGTCTTCTTTGGAGAAATGTCTATTTATGTCTTCTGCCCATTTTATGATTCGGTTGTTTGTTTTTTTTTGATATTGAGCTGCATGAGCTGTTTGTATATTTTGGAGATTAATCCTTTGTCCATTGATTCGTTTGCAAATATTTTCTCCCATTCTGAGGTTGGTCTTTTCATCTTATTTATAGTTTCTTTTGCTGTGTAAAAGCTTTTAAGATTCATTAGGTGTCATTTGTTTATTTTTGGTTTTATTTCCATTACTCTAGGAGGTGAGTCAAAAAAGATCTTGCTGTGATTTATGTCAAAGAGTGTTCTTCCTATGTTTTCCTCTAAGAGTTTTATAGTGTCTAGTCTTACATTTAGGTCTTCAATCCATGTTGAGTTTATTTTTGTGTATGGTGCTAGGGAGTGTACTAATTTCATTCTTTTACATGTGGCTGTACAGTTTTCCCAGTACCACTTATTGAAGAGACTGTATTTTCTCCATTGTATATCTTTGCCTCCTTCATCATAGATTAGTTGACCATAGGTGCGTGGGTTTACCTCTGGGCTTTCTATCCTGTTCCATTGATCTATATTACTGTTTTTGTGCCAGTACCATATTGTCTTGATTACTGTACCTTTGTAGTATAGTCTGATGTCTGGGAGTGTGATTCATCCAGCTCTGTTTTTTTCCCTCAAGATTGCTTTGGCTATTCAGGGTCTTTTGTGTATCCATTCAAATTTTAAGATTTTGTGATTTCATTCTGTAAAAAATGCCACTGGTAATTTGGTAGGGATTGCATTGAATCTGTAGATTGCTTTGGGTAGCATAGTCATTTTCACAATATTGATTCTTCCAATCCAAGAACATGGTATATCTCTCCATCTGTTTGTGTCATCTTTGCTTGATTCCATCAGTGTCTTATAGTTTTCTGAGTACAGGTCTTTTACCTCTTTAGATAGGTTTATTCCTAGGTATTCTATTCTTTTTGTTGCAATGGTGAAAGGGTTTGTTTCCCTAATTTCTCGTTCTGATATTTCGTTGTTAGTGTATAGGAAAGCAAGAGATTTCTGTGCATTAATTTTGTATCCTGCTACTTTATCAGATTCATTGATTAGTCCTAGTATTTTTCTGGTGGCATCTTTAGGATTCTGTATGTATAGTATCATGTCATCTGCAAACAATGACAGTTTTACTTTTTCTTTTCCAATTTGTATTCCTTTTATTTCTTTTTCTTCTCTGACTGCTGTGGCTAGGACTTCCAAAACTATGTGGAATAATACTGACTAGAGTGGACATCCTTGTCCTGTTCCTGATCTTAGAAGAAACGTTTTCAGTTCTTCACCATTTAGAATGGTGTTTGCTGTGGGTTTGTCATATATATGGCCTTTATTATGTTGAGGTAGATTCGGTCTATGTCCACTTTCTGGAGAGTTTTTATCATAAATGGGTGAATTTTGTCAAAAGCTTTTTCTGCATCTACTGAGATGCTCATATGGTTTTTATTCTTCAGTTTGATAATATGGTGTATCACACTGATTGATTTGTGTTTATTGAGGAATCCTTGCATTTCTGGGATAAATCCCAATTGATCAGGGCATATGATCCTTTTAATGTGTTGTTCCATTCTGTTTGCTAGTATTTTGTTGAGGATTTTTGCACCTATATTCATCAGTAATATTAGTCTTTTTCTTTTTTTGTAGTATCTTTGTCTGGTTTTGGTATCTGGGTGATGGCGGCCTCATAGAATGAGTTTGGGAGTGTTCCTTCCACTGCAATTTTTTGGAAGAGTTTGAGAAAGATGGGTGTTAGCTCTTCTCTAAATGATAGAATTCACCTGTGAAGCCATCTGGTCTTGGACTTTTGTTTGTTGGAAGATTTTTAATCACAGTTTCAATTTCTTTACTTGTGATTGGTCTGTTCATATTTTCTATTTCTTCCTGGTTCAGTCATGGTTATACATTTCTAAGAATTTGTCCATTTCTTCCAGGTTATCCATTTTACTGGCATAGAGTTGCTTGTAGTAGTCTCTTAGGATGTTTTGTATTGCTGCAGTGTCTGTTATAACTTCTCCTTTTTCATTTCTAATTTTATTAGTTTGAGTCCTCTCCCTCTTTTTCTTCATGAGTCTGGCTAAAGGTTTATCAATTTTGTTTATCTTCTCAAAGAACCAGATTTTAGTTTAATTGATCTTTGCTATTGTTTCCTTTGTTTCTATATCATTTATTTCTGCTCTGATTTTTATGATTTCTTTCCTTCTACTAACTTTGAGTTTTGTTTGTTCTTCTTTCTCTAGTTCCTTTAGGTGTAAGGTTAGCTTGTTTATTTGAGATTTTACTTGTTTCTTGAGGTAGGCTTGTATTGCTATAAACTTCCCTCTTAGAACTGCTTTTGCTGCATCCCATAGGTTTTGGATCGTCATGTTTTCATTGTCATTTGACTCTAGGTTTTTTTTGATTTCCTCTTTGATTTCTTCAGTGATCTCTTGGCTATTTTAACGTATTGTTTAGCCTCCATGTGTTTGTGTTTTTTACAGTTTTTTTCCTGTAATTGATTTCTAATCTCATAGCGCTGTGGTTGGAAAAGATGTGTGACATGATTTCAATTTTCTTAATTTTACTGAGTCTTGATTTGTGACCCAAGATGTGATCTACCCTGGAGAATGTTCCATGTGCACTTGAGAAGAAAGTATAATCTGCTGTTTTCGGATGGAATATCTGATAAATATCAATTAAATCTATCTGGTCTATTGTGTCATTTAAAGCTTGTGTTTCCTTATTAATTTTATGTCTTGATGACCTGTCCATTGGTGTAAGTGAGGTGTTAAAGTTCCCCACAATTATTATTATTTATTTATTTTTTATTATTATTATTTTGGCTGCATTTGATCTTCTTTGCTGCGTGCGGGTTTTTCTCTAGTTGTGGCAAGTGGGGGCTACTCTTTGTTGCAGTGTGTGGGCTTCTCATTGCAGTGGCTTCTCTTGTTGTGGAGCACGGGCTCTAGGCATGCCGGCTTCAGTAGTTGTGGCACGCAGGCTCAGTAGCTGTGGTGCACGGGCTTAGTTGCTCTGCGGCATGTGGAGTCTTCCCGGACCAGTGCTCAAACCCGTGTCTCCTGCATTGGCAGGGAGATTCTTAACCACTGAACCACCAGGGAAGTTCCCCCAACTATTATTGTTTTAATGTCGATTTCCTCTTTTATAGCTGTTAGCAGCATTTGCCTTCTTTATTGAGATGCTCCTATGTTGGGTGCATATATATTCATAATTGTTATATCTTCTTCTTGGATTGATCCCTTGATCATTAGTAGTGTCCTTCCTTGTCTCTTGTAAAATTCTTTATTTTAAAGTCTATTTTATCAGATATGAGTATTGTTACTCTAGCTTTCTTCTGATTTCCATTTGCATGGAATATCTTTTTCCATTCCCTCACTTTCAGTCTGCATGTTTCCCTAGGTCTGAAGTGGGTCTCTTGTAGACAGCATATATATGGGTCTTGTTTTTGTATCCATTCAGTGAGCCTGTGTCTTTTGGTTGGAGCATTTAATCCATTCACGTTTAAGGTAATTATAAATATGTATGTTCGTATTAGCATTTTCTTAATTGTTTTGGGTTTGTTTTTGTAGGTCCTTTTCTTCTCTTGTGTTTCCTGCTTAGAGAAGTTTCTCTTAGCATTTGTTGTAGAGCTGGTTTGGTGGTGCTGAATTTTCTTAGCTTTGCTTGTCTGTAAAGCTTTTGATTTCTCCATCAAATCTGAATGAGATCCTTGCCGGGCAGAGTAATCTTGGTTGTAGTTTCTTCTCTTTCATCACTTTAAGTATATCATGCCACTCCCTTCTGGCTTGTAGAGTTTCTGCTGAGAAATCAGCTGTTAACCTTATGGGAGTTCCCTTGTATGTTATTTGTCAATTTTCCCTTGTTGCTTTTAATAATTTTTCTTTGCCTTTAATTTTTGTCAATTTGATTACTATGTGTCTCGGTGTGTTTCTCATTAGGTTTGTCCTGTCTGGGACTCTCTGCACTTCCTGGACTTTGGTGGCTATTTCCTCTCCCATGTTAGGGAAATTTTCGACTATAATCTCTTCAAATGTTTTTTCGGGTCCTTTCCCTCTCTTCTCGTTCTGGGACCCCTATAATGAGAATGTTGTCGCGTTTAATGTTGTCCCAGAGGTATCTTAGGCTGTCTTCATTTCTTTTCATTCTTTTTTCTTTATTCTGTTCTGTGGCAGTGAATTCCACCATTCTGTCTTCCAGGTCACTTATCCGTTCTTCTGCCTCAGTTATTCTACTATTGATTCCTTCTAGTGTAGTTTTCCTTTCAGTTTTTTTTGTTCATCTCTGTTTGTTTGTTCTTTAATTCTTCTAGGTCTTTGTTAAACATTTCTTGCATCTTCTAAATCCTTGCCTCCATTTTTTTTCCGAGTTCCTGAATCATCTTCACTATCATTATTCTGAATTCTTTTTCTGGAAGGTTGCCTATCTCCACTTCAGTTAATTGTTTTTCTGGTGTTTTATCTTTTTCCTTCATCTGGCACATAGTCCTCTACCTTTTCGTTTTGTCTATCTTTTTGTGAATGTGGTTTCCTTCCGCAGGCTGCAGGATTGCAGTTCTTTCTTCTGCTGCTGTCTGCCCTCTGTAGATGAGGCTATCTCTGTGTAAAACATTTTTGATGTCACATTTTATTTTATCCTTAAGGTAGGTTACTTTTGTCCCTATTTTAAAAATGAGAAAAATGAAGCTTGCTTAAGAACACATAACCAGTATATGGTGGTTCAGAATTTGAAGCAATATTTGACTCCAAACCTACATTTTTAACAGTTACAAGTTATAAACAAATAATGGGCATGAACCCAACAGTAAAGGGCTATCCTTTGCTTTTACTCTGTTCATATCATCTTTATGCCTTAGAGCATTACTTTCTTCCCCACCTGATATACCTTTTCTGAAATGCTGTTTTCCTTATATTTAGGACTTATTCCAAACTTACCTCATGATGCCTTCCTGACTTATATTGCTTCATTCTCATTGCTCCCTTAGAGTCATTGTTTTATATCTGAAATCTATCAATATTTTGAATATTAAATATGAACTAACTATAAACATTCTTTATAATTAATGTCACAGTTGAATACTCTATGGCCTCAACTAGTTATTAATACCCTTAGAAGCACTAGCTTCTAAGTACTTGGTACACTAGCTTCATGGTACCTAGTGTAGTAATTTACAAATGATGACATACAATTCTTTTGGGAGCAGAAATCAATAAAAGAGTAATGTTACTGGGTAAAAGGCAGTACTGTTATCTTCCAAATTGACTTTATTTTTTTCAGAAGTTGATAATAAAACATACATATGATCAAAAACCAATATAAGAACATTTATACAATTTTGAAGAAACAATAAACAATAACATGGAAGCAAACATACTGTTTTATGAAAAAAAAGAGTATCAAATTTGAAACAGGACCAATAACATATAGATAGTTTGATCTCTTCATGGGTACAACTCTTTTTTATTTCCCTAAAAATATTATTTAATAACTATTTAGTAACTAATAAATTCTATTAATAGTCCAACAAGTAAGAATGTAGATAATCCTCAATCAAATCCATGGGTATAAATGAATAGATGCATTTCATGTTAGATATCTTGAATTGGAAACTTTATACTACAGTTGATTATATATTGCAGATATTTTTCATCTGGCTATTCACATGACTGTCTTTCTCTTATGAAACTTATATACTGGTAATTATCATTATATTGCTTAAGACTATGATTAAGATAGTAGCATCTGGAGTGCCTCCACAGCCATCAAATCTCCTGGAATAATATACATCTTCAATTTTGAAAATTAAAATAGAAATACAAAATTCAAAACTATAGAGCATTATTTCATAAATGTAGTGGGGTGAAAAATTCATTATCTTAACAGTAGGCGGCAGAATTTAGTAAAACAAAAATTGATGTTTCAGTTGGGGTGAAAGTAAGTCCAGAAGGTCTAGTACAATAGGTTCCAATACAGGTAAAGAGATAGCTAAATTTCTTTGCACTAGAAATAATCAAAATCTCAAAGGTGGGTGGGTAGAGAGAAGAGTGCTAAGAAGTAAAAGAGTTAGATAAAGAAAAGACATCAGCAAGACTCAGGTAGGCACAGGGCTGAAGAAAGTGGTAAAATAAAAATCTGATGTTGGGGTAACAAAAGGACTTTTAAAAACAGGGATATCTCATGTTTTATGTAAAATTGTTTGTATTACTATATCTCAGTGCTGTCCCTCCAAACCCAGATATTTAATAAAATATAATCTCATATGCTTTTTGTGAATGGATTTCATAAACAGAGCTGAGTTTTACATCTGGGTCAACACTGTACAGTGTAAACTTAGGAAGCACAAGATGACAAGAGGATAACTAAACTGAATTTTATTCAATAAAAACAAGAGCTTACAGAAAACAATATTGACAATGTGAAACACTTCTTTCACCCACCCCTGCAAATGATCTTACCAATATTAAAACAAATCCCCTATGGAATGTTAATATTTACATGAAATTGAAAACATGTCAATTATATAATTTTAAAACCAACTACAATTAAAAAATATGTTTTTAAAAAATGAATAAAATAATTAAATTGGTGTGGCATTGGTGACCCATAAGTAAGTAAGAAAATAAATAAATAAATAAATAAGCAGGTAGATACTTGTAACAGAATGAATAATCTAGAAACAGATGGAGGTATATAAGATATCAGCCTATCATTGGAATTCCAACTTATATTCTGACACTGGTAATCTTTGTTGAAAGAAATTGTATGGTTCCACTTCAATAAAGATGAAGTAACAGAAACAAGACATATTCTTACCTTAAACAACAAGAAAACCAGAATAAATATATGAAAACACTGTTTTCAGACATTGAAAAACAAGTAACACTGTGACTTCTGAGAGAAAGGCAACAATAAAGATGAGCCTTATGATTGTCCCAGTTTGTGCTTGGAGGCAGTTTCCAAGAGATAGCCTGGAAGAAAGTAGCCAAAGAGACCATGGCTGTCTCACTGAGTTGGGGAGATAGAGATTGGAGTTTGGAAAGACCAAGGCAGGTTGAATCAATGGGAGAGAATACCAAGGATACCACTACTGCACAGATAGAGAAAGCTCTAAATATCTGTATGAGGTCCATTCCAGGAGTTAGGTGGCTACTGATCTGCCCTATGTGAGTAGAAATCACTTGAGGCCAGAGAAAGATGCACTGGAAAACAGTAGAATAAACATTTCTCAGAGCTCACAGTATTTGAGAGAAAGATTTCTACCACATTGAATGGAAAGACAATCAAAGAATATCTGGACATTCAGAGGAGACTCCAGTGGGTCATGCCTTAGTGAAAGCAGCCAGAGGAAAGAAGGGCTTATTCTCTACAAAAGAACAAAGATGAGACTTACAGCCAACTTATCATCAGAAACTGAAAGACAGAAGACAACTGTAGACACTTTAAAGCACTGAAATAAAACAACAAGAAAAAAGGATTCTTTGCCAGCACATAAGAAACATGAAAGGACATTTTTGAGGTAGAGATAAAGTGATATAAATGGGAATTTGCACAAAAGATGAAGAGTTATGAAAATGGTAAATACATGGTAACTATAGGGTATAAAGTGTTTCTCATTTTAATCATTTTAAAAGATAACTGTTTAAGGCAAAAATAATAGTGCATTATTGGGCTTCCCTGGTGGCGCAGTGGTTGAGAATCTGCCTGCTAATGCAGGGGACACGGGTTCGATCCCTGGTCTGGGAAGATCCCGCATGCCGCGGAGCAACTAGGCCCGTGAGCCACAACAGCTGAGCCTGCGCATCTGGAGCCTGTGCTCCGCAACAAGAGAGGCCGCAATAGTGAGAGGCCCGCGCACCGCGATGAAGAGTGGCCCCCGCTCGCCGCAACTGGAGGAAGCCCTCGCACAGAAACGAAGACCCAACACAGCCAAAATAATAATAAATAAATAAATAATTATAAAAAAAAAAAAAAAAAAAATAATAGTGCATTATTGTAAAGTTTATAACATACAGAGAGGTAAATTAATAAAAGCAAGAAATCAAGGAAGGGAGGGGAAAATGGAGGTATGTTGTTAAAAGGTTCTTACATGTTTACATGAAGTGGCATAATATTATTTGATGGTGAACTGATAAGTTAAAATCATGTTGTAGACTTTGGAGTAACCACTAAGCAAATAAAACAAAAAGGCACAGATGGGAAAAATAGTGAAGATAAAATGGAATCATAAAATATATTCACTTTATCTAAAAGAACAGAGAAAAGAGGGGGAAAGTAACAAAAAACAAATACAGGGAAAAGAAAACAAATATCAAGACAGTTGACTTAAACCCAAACACAGGAATAAGAACATAGAATATAAATGGCCTGAACAATCTAATGAAAAGGTAGAGACTAAATAAAACACTATATACTATCTAACAAAATTACTTTAAATATGAAGGCATATAGGTTAAAAGTAAAAAGATAGGAAAAGAAATGACATGAAAACACTAATAAAAAAGAAAGCTGAAATGGCTACATTAACATCAGAAAAGCAGATCTGAGAGCAATGTATAATATCAGGATAAAAAGGATATTTACATAGTGATAAAGGGGTCAGTTCATCAACATAACACTCCTAAAGGTTTATGCATTTAAAAACATGAAATAAAAACTGATAGAATTTAAAAAGAACTAGAAAAATACATATTCACAGTGAGAGATTTCAAAATACCTTTCTCAGTAATTCATAGAACAAGTACAGAAAAATGTCAATAAGTATGTAGAAGACTTGAATGATATAATCAATTGACTTAACCCAATTAACATTTGGAGAACATTTCACATTATTTTCAAGTTCATGTGGAACAATCGCCAAGATGGACAATATTCTGGGTCATAAAACAAATCTCAACAAATTTAAAAGATTGAATCATACATAGTATGTTTTCTCAACACAATGGAATTAAACAAGAAATCAGTAACACATATATATATATGGAAAATCCCAAATATTAGAAACCAACATTTTTCTAAATAACACATGGGTCAAAGGAAAAAAAATCATGATGGATTAAGAAATATTGGGTTGGCCAAAAAGTTCCTTTGGTTTTTAAGTAAAAATAAAAGACACATTTTTCATTTTCACCAAGAACTTTATTGAACAACGCATTCACCATTTTGTTCCACTACCTTCTGCCATTTTTCAGGCAACTTCATAAGTCCATCCTCCCAAAACTTTTTATCTTTTTGAGCAAAGAACTGTTCCAGGCACCTTTTACAGTCTCTCAGGGAATTGAAATTTTTTCCATTAAGAGAATTTTGTAAAGATCAAAATAAATGGAATCTGAAGGTGCAACATCTGGTGAATATGGTGGATGAATCAGAACTTCCCAGCCAAGCTGTAATAGTTTTTGTTTGGTCATCAAAGAAACATGCAGTCTTACATAATCCTGATGGAAGATTGTACATTTTCAGTTGACTAATTTCAGACGCCTTTTTGTTGAGTGCTACTTTCAGTTGATCTAATTGGGAGCAGTACTTGTTGGAATTAATCGTTTGGTTTTCTGGAAGGAGCTCATAGTAGAGGACTCCCTTCCAATCCCACCATATACACAACATTACCTTCTTTGGAGGAAGACCAGCCTTTGGTGTGGTTGGTGGTGGTTCATTTCCCTTATCCCACAATCTCTTCCATTCCACATATTGTACAGTATCCATTTTTCATCACCTGTCACAATTTGTTTTAAAAACGGAATTTTTTTTTTATTACATTTAAGTAGAGAATCACATGCAGAAATATGGTCAAGAAGGTTTTTTTCACTTAACTTATGTGGAACCCAAATATCAAAGCAAGAAACAACCGAGTTGGTGCAAATGATTTTTAACACTTGATACGGATATTTTGAGTATGTCGGCTATCTCCCGCATGGTATAATGTTGATTGTTCTCAATTAATGTCTCAATCTGATCGCTATCAACTTCAACTGGTCTACCCGACTGTGGAACATTATCCAGCGAGAAATCTCCAGCACGAAACTTCGCAAACCACTTTTGACACGTTCGATCAGTCACAGCACCTTCTCCATACACTGCACAAATCTTTTTTTGCGTTTCAGTTGCATTTTTACCTCTCTTGAAATAATAATATACTGAAAATGTTGCTTTTTTCCGTCCACCTTCAGTATTAAAATGGCTACACCAATTTCGATTTTTTTTAAATGCATGCTGATATGACAGCTGTCACAAAACAATCTAACATAATTGTTCCAATGAAGTTAAAGACAACTAAGCACTGCTACTAGAGCCATCTTATGGAAAAAAACAAATGAACTTGTTGGCCAACCCAATATTGTAATTGAAAGAAATGAAAACACCCTATATCACAATATGTGAATGCAACTAAAACAGTGCTTAAAAAGAAAATTATAGCATTAAATGCTTGTATTAGAAAAGAAGGAAACTCTTACATCATCTTCCTTAAGCTTCCACCTTAAAGAACTAAAAAGATTTAAAAAAAGAGGAATGTAAACCAAAATAAACGGAAAGGAGTAATAAAGATAAAAGGGGACTTCCCTGGTGGTCCAGTGGTAAAGAATCCACCTTCCAATGCCGGGGACACAGGTTCAATCCCTGGTCAAGAAACTAAGATCCCACATGCTGTGGGGCAACTAAGCCTGTGCACTAAAACTACTGAGCCTGCGTGCCTCAACTAGAGAGCCCACGCACCACAAACTACAGATCCCATGCCCTCTGGAGCCTGTGCACCACAACTAGAGAGAGAAAGCCCGCATGCCAGAACTAAAGAGAAACACTTGTGCCGCAACAAAGAGCCTGTGAGCTGCAACAAAAGATCCCAGGTGCCACAGTGAAGATCCCATGTGCTGCAACTAAGACCCAACTCAGCCAAAAATAAATAAATAAATAAATACATAAAATAAAGAATTCTGTCCCTTGATTTAAAAAAAAATAAAGGTAAAAGTACACACCTATAAAATAGAAGATGTACAAACAATAGAGAAAAATCAATGAAACCAAAACCTGGTTTGTTAAAAGAAAAAAACTGATAAACCTCCAGACAGATTGATCAAGGAAAATGGGAAATGACAAAAATTACCAATATCAGGAATGACAGAAAGGACATCGCTCAGACTTTACACAAAGTAAAAGCATAAGGAAGGAATATGAGGAATAACTTATGCCAATAAATTCAGTAACTTAGATGAAACAAAAAATTCCTTGAAAGATGTGACTCAGCATGGAATAAATAGCCCAAACAGCCCTTAACAAAGATAGAAATTAAACTCAAGTTTAAAACCTTTCCAAAAGAAATTTTCAAGCCAAGACAGCATCTCTGGGAATTCTATCAAACATTTAAGTAAAAAATAATATTGATTCTATATAAATTCTTTCATAAAATAGAAGATGAGGGAAAATTTCCCAACTCGCATAAGGTAAACATCATCTTGATCCAAAACCAAGCAAAGACATTGCAAGAGAGGAAAATTACAGATCAATATATCTTATAACTTCTTAGACATGAAAATAAATCCCTAACAAACTTTTAACAAATTGTATTCCCCAATATATAAAATATATAAATTATACTTATATGCATATAATAAACAAATACTTAAAGTGCTATACATGAAAGGCATATAAAACATGCAAGTAAATGAAAGATGGGTTTAACATTCCAAAAATGAATTATATGTTTCCCCATATTAATATACTAAAAAAAGAAAAGAAAAAAACATATGATCATCTCAACAGATGGCAAAAAACATTTCACAAAATTTAATAGCTATTTAAAATAAATATTTAAGCTACCTGGAAATATAAAGAAACTTCTCAATCTGATATAGAACATGTGTTATGGTCTGAATTTTGTCCCCCCAAGATTCATTTGGAATTGAAGCCCTAATTCCTCATATGACTATATTGGAGATAGAGCCTTTAAGGAGATGATTCAGATTAAATTAAGTCATAGGAGTGAAGCCCTAACCCAACAGGACTAGTTTCTTTATAAAAAAGGAAGAGATACCAGAAAGTTCTCCCTCCCTCCCTCCCTCTCTCTGTCTCTCTCCCTCCCTCCCTCCCTCCCTCTGTCTCTGTCTCTGTCTCTGTCTCTCTCTCTCCCCTCTCACAGAGAAGAAGCCATCTGAGGACACAATAAGAAGGCAGCCATCTGTAAGTCAGGAAGAGAGCCCTCACCAGACACCAACCCTGACAGTACCCTAATTTTGGACTCCTAGCCTAAGGAATTATGAGAAAATACATTTCTGTTGTTTAAGCCACCCAGTCTGTGGTATTCTGTTATTGCAGCCCAAGCAGACTAACACAGCATCTCTGAAAAACCTACAGCTAACATCTTTCTTATATGGTGAAATACTGAAGACACTGAATACTTTCCCTCTAATATCAGGAACAAAAAAGGATATCTGCTTTTATCACATATATATTCAATACTGTACTGGACATCTACACTAATAAAATAAGGCAAAAACAAGCAATAAATGATATACAGTTTGGAAAGAAAGGAAAACTTTTTTTCAGAAAAAATGTTCATACAGAAAATCCTGAGGACACCACATAAAGCCATGAGAACTAATAAATGAGTTTACCAAGTACACAGGATAAAATCAATGTATATAAATCAATTGTATTTTATATACTAGCAACAAAAATTAGAAATTAAAAATTTTAAGACTGCCACTTCATAACATCAAAATATGAAATACTTAGGGATAATTTTTTTAATTTTGTAAAACATGTACCCTGTCAATTATCAAACTTTGCTGAAACAAGTTAAAGAATATTTAAATAAATAAAAATACATACCATGTTCATCAATACTGTTACAATGTCATTGTCCCCAAATTGTTGCCTCCAAATTTATTCAACAAAATCAATATTAAGATATCAGCAGGTTTTTTTGTAGAAGTTGGGAAACTGCTTCTATAATTTATATTGAAATGCAAAGGACATTAGCCATTAAGAAAATGCAGTTAAAACCACAATAAGATACCACTACTTACACACTAGAATGGCTAAAATTAAAGAGACTGTCCATACTAAGTGTTGCCAAACATGTAAAACAACTCGAATTCTCATACATTGTTGGTGGGAATGCAAAATAATACAGATATTTAAGAAAACCACTTGGCAATCAATTTCTTATGAAGTTTCTTATAAAATTATATGTGCACTTACCATTCAACCCAGTAATCCCACTCTCAGGTATTTACCCTAAAGAAATAAAAACATATATCCACATATGGACCCATATAAGAATGTTCACAATAACTATATTCATGATAGGCAAAACCTCAGCCATATTCATGATGCCTAGATATCCACATGTGAATGGATAAACAAATTGTGTTATATCCAGATAACTGAATACTACTCTGCTGTATAAAGGAACAAACTATTTGAACATGAACAACATGGATAATCTCACAAGCATTATGCTAAGTGAAAAAAAAAGCCAGACATAAAAGACTACCTGCTGGTATTATTTCATTTATATGAACTTCTAGAAAAATCTAAACTATAATGTATAAAGCAGATCAACAGTTGCCAGAGGCCAACAGTACAGTAAGAAGATAAACTACAAAGGCACAACGGAGGTTTGTTGTAGTAATGGAAATGTTCTCTAACTTGAATGTAGTACTGGTTATACAACTTTATTGATGTGTATGTTATACAATATCTGTATTTAGTGTACTTCAGTAAAACTGATTTTTAGAAATTAAGAAGAAACTGCACATTTGTAACTATGTATGCTGATGGATGCTAAATAGACTTATTGTGGTGATCATTTTGTAATATATACAAATATCGAATTGTTATATTGTCCATCTGAAACTAATATGTCAATTATGCCTCTAAAAAAAGAAGAAACTATTTTAAAACATGTAAAAAATGAATTAGAAAAAAATCACAGATATTTCAATGGAGATATAAGGATGGTAAGAAGAATATCCCAGTTACGAAGTTTCCAGCCCTTCAAGAATATCCCAAGAGCACACCACAGAATGCCTAAAATACCTCAGAACATAGTTTGAAAACATCTATTATGATAACTGAGGCATGTCAAATTAGTGAGGAAGGCTGGGCTACTCATTAAGTGATACTTTGTTAACAGCCAAGCCATTTGGAAATAAAATAAGTTAGACTCATCTCAAATCATACCTGAGAATAAACTGCTTATGGATTAAGCATTAAACATAAAAAGGTCACAGAAGAAAAATTTAAATAATTAATCATAAAACTTTGTGTAGGGTAAGCTTTTGTAAGCATGGCTTCACAGCCAAAACCATAAAAAAAAAAAGATTAACAAATATTGGGGAAAATATAAATAAATTAAAATTCACAAAATGGAAAAGAATAAAACATAGGTGAAGACAAAAAATATAAAGAATTATTATTAAATAACAATAAGAGAACTATACAAATAGAAAAAAATGGGCATGACATAAACAAGAAATTCAAAAAAGAGTGCAATAGCTACTAAGGATTTGAAAAGACAGTTGACCATTGTAAGACACAGGTGTTAGGGGTGCCAACCCTACCTGCAGTGGAAAATTCATGTATAACTTTACAGTCTTCCATAGCTACAGTTCCACATCTGCGGTTCAACCAACCATAGATGGTGAAGTACTACAGCACACATTTACTGAAAAAAATCCATGTATAAGTGGACCTGGACAGTTCAAACCCATGTTGTTCAAGGGTCAACTGTATATTCTAAATCACTAATAAAAAAAACACACACACACAAAAAACAATGCTGAGATATCAAAGTTCACCCATCTAATTAAAGAAGACCCTTGTAAGAATGTGGTGCTAGGAGAAGTATAAACTTACATCTTTCTAGAGAGCATTCTGTAGTAAGTATCAAATGTTTAAATTTCCATCATTTTTAGTTTTAAAATTTATTTTATAATATAATCTGATGAATGTAGAAAGTTGTCTTTATTTCAGAATTATTTAAATGGTGAAAAACTGTAATTCTCAATGTTCAGAAACACCAGATGTTACCAACAACAATATGTAGCCATTAAAAGTGAAAATGTAAACCAATAATTATTGACATAGAAAGATGTTCACTAATCCACCAGAGGGCAGACAGCAGAAGCAAAAAGAACTACAATCCTGCAGCCTGCAGAAGGAAAACCACAATCACAGAAAGACAGACAAAACGAAAAGGCAGAAGACTATATCCCAGATGAAGGAACAAGATAAAACACCAGAAAAACAACTAAATGAGGTGGAGATAGGCAACATTCCAGAAAAAGAATTCAGAATAATGATAGTTAAGATGATTCAGCAACTCAGAAAAAGAATGGAGGCAAGGATCTAGAAGATGCAAGAAATGTTTAACAAAGACCTACAAGAATTAAAGAACAAACAAACTAAAAGTTGGTTCTTTGAGAAGATAAACAAAATTGATTAACCTTTAGCCAGACTCATGAAGAAAAAGAGGGATAGGACTCAAACCAATAAAATTAGAAATGAAAAAGGAGAAGTTACAATGGACACCACAGAAATTCAAAGCACCATAAGAGATTACTACAAGCAACTCTATGCCAATAAAATGGACAAACTGGAAGAAATGGACAAATTCTAGAAAGGTATAACCTTCCAAGATTTAACCAGGAAGAAATAGAAAATATGAACAGACCAATCACAAGTAATGAAATTGAAACTGTGATTAAAAATCTTCCAGCAAACAAAAGTCCAGGACCAAATGGCTGCACAGGTGAATTCTATTAAACATTCAGAGAGGAGCTAACACCCATCCTTCTCAAGCTCTTCCAAAAAATTGCAGAGGAGGGAACACTCCTAAACTCATTCTACAAGGCCACCATCACCCTGATACCAAAACCAGACAAAGATACTGCAAAAAAAGAAAACTACAGACCAATATCACTGATGAATATAGATGCAAAATCCTCAATACTAGCAAACAGAATCGAACAACACATTAAAAGGATCATACACCATGATCAAGTGGGATTTATCCCAGGGAGGGAAGGATTCTTCAATATACACAAATCAATCAATGTGATAAACCATACTAACAAATTGAAGAATAAAAACCATATGATCATCTCAATAGATGCAGAAAAGGCTTTGACAAAATTCAACACCCACTTATGATAAAAAAAAAAACTCTCTAGAAAATGGGCATTGGGGGAACCTACCTCAACATAATAAAGGGCATATATGACAAACCCACAACAAACATCATTCTCAATGGTGAAAAACTGAAAGCATTTCCTCTAAGATCAGGAACAAGACAAGGATGTCCACTCTCGCCACTATTATTCAACATAGCTTTGGGAGTCCTAGCCACGGCAATCAGAGAAGAAAAAGAAATAAAAGGAATACAAATTGGAAAAGAAGAAGTAAAACTGTCACTGTTTGCAGCTGACATGATACTATACATAGAGAATCCTAAAGATGTCACCAGAAAACTACTAGAGCTAATCAATGAATTTGGTAAAGTTGCAGGATATGAAATGAATGCACAGAAATCTCTTGCATTCCTATACACTAACAACTTAAGATCAGAAACAGAAATTAAGGAGACAGTCCCATTCACCAAAGCAACAAAAAGAATAGAATACCTAGGAATAAACCTACCTAAGGAGGTAAAAAGACCTGTACTCCGAAAACTATAAGACACTGATGAAAGCAATCAAAGATGACACAAACAGATGGAGAGATATACCATGTTCTTGGATTAGAAGAATCAGTATTGTGAAATTGACTATACTACCCAAAGCAATCTACAGATTCATTGCAATCCCTATCAGATTACCAATGGCATTTTTTACAAAACCAGAACAAAAAATCTTAGAATTTGTGGGGAGACACAAAAGACTCCGAATGGCCAAAGCAATCTTGAGAAAAAGAAACGGAGCTGGAGGAATCAGACTCCCTGACTTCAGACTATACTACAAAGCTACAGTAATCAAGACAATATGGTACTGGCACAAAAACAGCAATATAGATCAATGGAACAGGATAGAAAGCCCAGAGATAAACCCATGCACCTATGGTCAACTAATTTATGACAAAGGAGGCAAGGATATACAAGAGAAAGACAGTCTTTTCAATAAGTGGTGCTGGGAAAACTGGACAGCCACATGTAAAAGAAATTAGAACACTCCCTAACACCATACACAAAAATAAACTCAACATGGATTAAAGACCTAAATGTAAGACCAGACACTATAAAACTCTTAGAGGTAAACATAAACATAGGAAGAACACTCTTTGACATAAATCACAGCAAGATCTTTTTGGACCCACCTCCTAGAGTAATGGAAATAAAAACAAAAATAAACAAATGGGACCTAATGAAACTTCAAAGCTTTTGCACAGCAAAAGAAACTATAAATAAGATGAAAAGACCAACCTCAGAATGGGAGAAAATATTTGCAAACGAATCAATGGACAAAGGATTAATCTCCAAAATATATAAACAGCTCATGCAGCTCAATATCAAAAAAACAAACAACCGAATCCAAAAATGGGCAGAAGACGTAAATAGACATTTCTCCAAAGAAGACATACAGATGGCCAAGAGGCACATGAAAAGCTGCTCAACATCACTAATTATTAGAGAAATGCAAATCAAATCTACAATGAGGTATCACCTCCCACCAGTTAGAATGGACATCATCAGAAAATCTATAAACAACAAATGCTGAAGAGGGTGTGGAGAAAAGGGAACCCTCTTTGCACTGTTGGTGGGAATATAAATTGATACAGCCACTGTGGAGAACAGTATGAAGGTTCCTTAAAAAACTGAAAATAGGACTACCATATGACCCAGCAATCCCACTACTGGGCATATACCCAGAGAAAACCATAATTCAAAAAGATACATGCACCCCAATATTCATTGCAGCACTATGTACAATAGTTAGGTCATGGAAGCAACCTAAATGTCCATCAACAGACAAATGGATAAAGAAGATGTGGTACATATATACAATGGAATACACTCAGCAATAAAAAGGAATGAAATTGGGTCATTCGTAGAGATGTGGATGGACCCAGAGACTGTCATACAGAGTAAAGTATGTCAGAAAGAGAAAAACAAATATCATATATTAGTGCATATATGTGGAATCTAGAAAAATGGCACAGATGAACCAGTCTGCAAGGCAGAAATAGAGACACAGATGTAGAGAACAAACGTATGGACACCAAGAGGGGAAAGCGGGGGTGGGGGGTGGGATGAATTGGGAGATTGGGATTGACATATATATACTAATATGTATAAAATAGATAACTAATAAGAACCTGCTGTATAGCACATGGAAGTCCAGTTCGCTGTACAGTAGAAACTAATGCAACATTGTAAAACAACTATACTCCAATTAAAAAATAAAAATAATGCGCTGATATTTCTAATTTCAAAATTAAGAACTAGTAAAAAAAAATAAAAAAGAAAGATGTCCATGGCAAGTTGCTAGATAAAATGTGAGTATATCTTCTGTGAGCTCATTTTTAAAAATCTGTCCTCTACTCATCTATCTCTCTTCTCTACCCACATATACACAGATGCACACACACTGATGCACACACGGATCCGAAAAGTATACACTAAAAGGTCAAGAAAGGTTACCTGTGATTGGTAAAATTATCGAAAAGCTTCATTTTCTTTTTTATATTTGTCTATATTTGAATTATTTATGTATAAAAATAAAATTATTTTAAAGAACTATTTATAATATAATTTCAAATTTCAAACTGGGCAAGAGAAAGTAAACTTGGAAGTTTTCTAGAAGTTTAAAAATGAACTATAGGGGCTTCCCTGGTAGCGCAGTGGTTGAGAATCTGCCTGCCAATGCAGGGGACACGGGTTCGAGCCCTGGTCTGGGAGGATCCCACATGCCGCGGAGCGGCTAGGCCCGTGAGCCACAATTACTGAGCCTGCGCGTCTGGAGCCTGTGCTCCGCAACAAGAGAGGCCACGATAGTGAGAGGCCCGCGCACCGCGATGAAGAGTGGCCCCCGCTTGCCGCAACTAGAGAGAGCCCTCGCACAGAAACGAAGACCCAACGCAAGCCATAAATAAATAAACAAATAAATAAAAAAAATTAAAAAAAAAAATGAACTATAGGTGGCCATAAGAATCAATGTCTATATAAAATTCAATCAACAATTTTTTTTAAGCATCAGACTAAAATTCTAGGAAAATATCCTAAGGATTTCTTTCCCAAATGAATGCTACTTAAGGACCTAGTAAACATTGTCCCTCTGTTATCCTTACTTCTGGTGTTTTATGTTGCAACATTACATGTCTAGTAGAAGATAAGACAGGCTTTCATTTTCCTTTCTTTGAAAATTATTTTCTGCCAGGTATTAAGAAAATAAAGTGGAATTATTATTGGCATCTTATTTGAGAAAGATAGATAACCTTGAGTCTTAAACCTTCCCTGGCATTTTCTTGATCTTCACTAACCATGACCGAGGTAGCATAGTCTCATCTGCAAATTACTAATAATAATCAGCTCTGGGAAATGACCTTGGATGAAGCAATGTTAAATTGGCCAGGAAATTTTTTTGAGGCATCACTGTTATTAGCTCACAATTTTTTCATTTCACTCTGCCACTGATGCTTGGCAGGTTATAATTTTTCATTTTTGCACTTGGATGATACTCAGTGAAGTAGAGATTATGGAGATAGTAGTGGAGAATTTTTACAAAGGGATTTCACCTATTGCTCCATAATATTAGGTTACAAAATGGAGCTCTATTTGGGACAAATTATCAGCTGAGGATACATAATCAGACTTTAAGATAACAGTAATGATCTACACCATATTTTAAGGTTTTTTTAAAGTGCTCCCTTTTGTATAGAGTTGATGTTATGACCAATTTATATATATACTTGGAAATATTTTCATTAGTGGAGATGGTTTGGGCTGATTTTCCTTTTGACAACTTCGTGCCTTCACGAGATGGTTGGATGGGGTTAAAGACAATGTCTGTGAAAATGGAAAAAACTTCTTTCTCTATTGAATGAAAAATTCATTAAACTCCATAGTGCTTCACAATTTTTAAGTTTCACACATTTCATATAATCCCATAATAACCCTTTTTTCCCCTACCCCTATATTGCTCCCCACTTACTTGTTCCCACTGGTAACCACTACTTTGTTCTCTATATCTAGAAAACACTTCTTTATTATATAGAGATATCCAATGACACAGATTGGAAATAGACTTGTACTACTATTCGTGAATGGACAGTCTCAGGTAGGTGGCAACTATTTTTGTTGCATCCTTCCTCCTTCTTTATCTCCATAAGACCAGCCCCAATACCAGTAGTATAGTGATGATCACTTATATGCACATTCTTTCAGAATCTGCTTTCAGCATGCTACTTACTACCTAGCTTATAGTAAGCACAAAATCAGTGTAAGTTGTCACTACCTTTAGTAAAGGAGGAAAACTCATTTTAAAAATAAAAAATATTATAATATAGGATACAACAAATCAAGAACAAATTTGAGTTTGGAAATATTCCCAGAACAGGAGACAGTGTTTAAATAGGTAGTTAGAATGGAGACTTAGAGACCAGTCTCCTCTAGCTTGAAAAAACTAAGAATTGCCACTTGAGACACCAAGTGACTTACCTTATCTTGATTTGACCATTAGCACCCAATTGCACCTAGGGTAATATCAAGTTGGAATACCAAACTAGGGACAACTACTTGCTAAGGAAACCATTAAGTTTTGTAACTTCCCTAAGTTTTCTAAGTATGTCATCCCCAGTGTATCATCCCCATATTATTTGAAAGGAAAATTAAACTGCTGCTCTCCCCCAGAACATCTCAGTTTGGGGGCTTGGATCTAATTGTGGAATAAAATATCTTGTCCCCTATATAAAACTAAACTACATACTGTTTCACCATAGGACATTATGATTACCTCACAATACAACTTTGATACAAATGGGAATTTAATTGATCTTTTTTTTGTCCAACCACTGGCAAGATATGTAAATTGACAGAATAGCTGCATAGTAAAGAGCTTCTTTTGAGTGACTACAGTACCCTAGATTTGCAAAGGTTGGATACTTTTGCAGCAAAAGCTAAGAGAAAGTAACATTTTGTTTTAACTGAAGTTCCAGAATAATATGCAGAAATGAAATTAACCACTACATTGAGGCAAAGAGGGGCCTTCTAATCTAAACTTTTTAAAAAGAGGATCAGCAAAAATGATAATATCACATAGCATCTTCTTTATTAATCTGTACCATATACAGCATATGCTGGAGTTTTAAGAAATAAGATTAAGATAAAGTTATTTTAATACAAATAATAAAAGCAAAACAACAAAGACGATAAAAACATTTTTAAACATAATATAGTACCTAAATGAATTTTTTGTGCCAATATAGTGTTTTTCTATTATAGATACTAATTAATAGCAAATAGACTGTAAGCCAACATAGTCGATATTTGTTTTTTCTATCAGCCACTGGCGTGGGGGAAAAAAAAGGAAGAGGAGGAGGGCAAAGAGGAGGGAATTTCTCCTTTCTTTATTTCTCTAATGCTCTAAAGACATAAAGACAATGCTCCAAAGATTAGAATCAGCTCTGCTCTTGTCCTACCAAGCAAGTCCCATTTCAACCAAAAAGTGGAGTAGTTTGGTTTGCTCCTCTATAAAAGCTGGTAGTACAGAAAAGGAAAGTTAGCTCAGATTTGCTATGCATTAAGGTAGCAGCATTTGGTGCAGAAGCTACAGAGAAACTTACCATTAAAATTTCCTACTTTTGAGAAATACTGTCAAGGTTCATTATTTATATTTCAAAAATTATTGATTTGACTCTTCCAAAGAAAATATTGAAAATTAAAAGATGGTATACAATGACTTACCTTAGCATTAACTCCTAGGAAACATGGATTGATATATATTTTATTAGAAGATCTATTGCAAGAGGGATTCATTATATTCCAATAAAAAAGGGAAATTCTTAGTCAAAACTTGGAAACCTTTTTATTCTTGCAAAATTACTAAATTTTTAAAGGAAATTCATTTGCTGTTCTTATACTATAAGACAATCCAATAAAATGTTTACCACTTCCAAACACTTTCATTTGTGCAAAATTGCATTATTTTTAAAATAGCATTTCTAGTATAAGTGAAATAAGTACAAACCTCAGCCAGTCATTTTAGTTTTAAATAGTCAAATTATTAAATTAACATTCAAAAAAGGCATTTTGAAGGACCATAAGTATCATCAAGAAAAACAGAGTTTGAACAATTATATTTTTTAATCAGTAAGGTAAATGAACCAAATCACCAAAAATAAACACTGTCTATCCCTTAAGATAAATGTTGATTTTGATAACTTCTTTTTTTGTCTTTTGTTTTTATCACTGACTAAGATAATAAAATAGAAAATATAAGTAGGTAATTTATGGTTAGGCTTTCTTTAAAAAAAAGATATCAAGAACTACATGTAGCATCTGAAAAATCTTTATGTTAATGCAGAAATTTTGGGTACTGTTATAGTACTGAGGCATGCTACTTGGGGGTAGGAGACATTAGCCTTATGTCCTATATGTCCTCACTGCTCTATAACTTTTATCTTCAACTTTTGAAAATCTGACTGACTAAGCAGAGTCAAATAGCTCCTTCCTATTTCCCTTGCTTCTGAATTGACCACCCCACCTTTCTTGCACTGTCAACATTTTCTGAACATATGAAAAATATCAATACTATTTTTTATTCATATCAAGCCTGTTATGTTTGCCTCAGAAACACACTTTAAAAAGTATAACATATCACTGAGAAGTTGGAAAAATTATTATTCTCTCCAATTAACATGCTTCCCCATTCAAAATTGTAAATCATAATATATATACCTGCCAATAACGAATATTAGGAGTAAAAATGATTGACTAATGAAAACTATAATTAAGAAAAAATATTTGAGATAATTTAATGACCACAAATAATGTGTACCAAAAATGCTGTATCAGTTTTTAATAGGTTATCACAATATTTTTATTAAATGAATATGATGCTGTTCAAGAAGTAGAAGTAGTTCAGGTAGTTAGAATACCAGGAAAAAATTTTGAGCAGTTAAAAATATTTTAAAAGAATTATAAAAATGTAAATTTAACATCAATTAAAACTATCATATTTTATAACAAAAATAATAAATATTAATTTAGACCAATGCTCTTAAAGCATGGTAAACTTGAAATTTAGAGCATGTATACTTTGCAAATCAGACAATGCATTTCATTAACAGTGGCTTTCAGGTTGGCATTGGAAAGGGATGGAAGGGAAAACACTTATCTTAAGCATGCATTAAAGTCTTCTACTCTGCTCCAGAGGAGAAATGAGTAACTTTCCCTTAAGCTTCTCTAATTTTCTTCTTAATCTACAAAATGTAAAACTAAACAAAGAAAAAAAACCTGAATATGATCACAGATATCTATTATATGAGTAATCTTTATTTTAAAAATATAATAACTCCTTTAAAAACAAAAAAGAAAATTAAAACTAAAGTAAAAGAAATGAAAGAATAAATAATATAGTAGAAATCAGAGAAACAGAAAATAGAAGAATTCAATGAAATAAAAAAACTGATTATTTGAAATAATCAGAAAAAAAATAAACTTCTAGCCAGACTGAGGAAAAAAAGAGAGAAGATACAAATTACCAAAATATTGGCCCATAGAATCTAACAATATATAATGATCAAGTGAGATTTATCCCAAAATGCAAGGTTGGCTTAACATTCAAACAGTAACTAACAAAATTCACCATATTAGCAGACTGAAAAAGAAAAAAATTCAATGGATGCAGAAAAATCATTTGACAAAATCCCTTATCCATTCATGATAAAAATTCTTAGCACACTAGGAATAGAAGGGAACATCCTACCCTAATATTACCAAAAACCCTCCATTTAACATCTTATTAATGGTGAAAGAATTAATGTTTTACACCTAAGATCAGGAACAACATAAAGATTTCTGGTCTCACAATTTACATACAACATAATTCTGGAGGTTCTTGCCAGAGTAGTTGTGTGTGTGTTTGTGTGTGTGTTTGTGTGTGTGTGTGCGTGTTGGGGGAAAGGGAATTTAAAATAATAACAGGCATTCAGATTGGGAAGGAAGAACTAAAACTGCCTTAGTAAATTATAGTATATGATCACCTATATAGATAATCCAATAGAATCTACAAAGAAGCTACTAGAAATAAATGAGTTTACAATGTTGTAAGATCCAACATTGACATACAATCCAGAAAAATTAATTGTATTTCTGCATACTAGCAATGAATTATCAAAAAATTCAAATTTAGGGGAAAAATACCATTTAAAAACAGATAAAAACATGAAATATTTAGGAGTAAATCTGACAAAACCTGCACAAGACTTGTGAAGCAAAAACAACAAAACACTGCTAAGAGAAATTAAAGAAGATATACGTAAACAGCGAGACATAACTTGTTCACAGGTCAGAGGATGCAACTGCGTTAAGATGTCAATTCTCCCGAAATTGATACATAGATCCAACACATCCCAAACAAAATCCCAGCAGGATTTTTGTAGAAATTTGAAAACTAATTCTAAAATTCAAGCAGAAATGCAAAGGATTCAGAATAGTCAAAACAACTTGTGTTGTTTCTAGGGCTAACTCTACCTGATTGAAAGACTTATTATACAGTTAGTAATCAAGGAAGAATAGTGGTGGCTCAGAGACAAATAGATCAATGGAATTAAATAGGCATTCCAAAAAGAGACATAGATGGACAATTGATTTTTTTTTTACAAAGGAAAGAAGACAATTGGGTGGGAAAAGGACAGTCTTTTCAACAACTGATGCTGCAACAATTGAAAATCAATATGCAAACAAACAAAAGAAAAAGAAAGTTGATCCATGCTTAATCCATACGTAAAATTACTCATAATGGATCACAGATCTAAATTTTTAAAATTTAAAACTTTTAGAATAATACATAAAAGAAAACCTTTGTGAGCTTGGCACAGACAAAGATTTCTTAGTATGATATCGAAAAAGCATAATCCGTAAAAGAGCAAAATGATAAATTGGATTTCATCAAATTAAAAACTTCTACTATTCAAAAGACACTGTTAAAGAGAATGAAAAGACATGCCACAGATTAGGAAAATGTATTTGCAAATCACGTATTTGATAAAGAATTTGTATCTAAAAAGCATAAAGAGCCCTTGAATCTCAATAATATAAAGAACTCTCAAGACTCAACAAAAACAATTAAAAATTTGGCAAAAGATTTGAATACATCATCAAAGAATATATGTGGATGGCAATAAGCAAATAAAAAGATAATCAACATCCTTAGTCATTAGAGAAATGCACATTAAAACCACAAAGATATACCACTATACCCTTATTAGAATGGCTAAAATTTAAAAGCCTGACCAAAGGTTAGCAAGAATGCTGTGGAACTGGAAATCTCATTGCACTGCTGATTGGAATGCAAATGATACTACCCCTTTGGAAAACAGTTTGGCAGTTTCTTAAAATGTTAAACATGTACCTACCACACAACCCAGCCATTGTATTCCTAGATATCCACAGGTCCATATACAGTCTTGTATAAGAATGTTCACAACCATTTTATTTGTAAGAGTCAAAACCTGGAAAACCTCAACTGTTTCTCAATAGGGAACAAGACAAAGAAATTGTAGCATATCCATACAATGGAATGTCACTCAACTAAAAAGGAAATAAACGATTAATACAACATGATAAATCTCAAAATTATGCTTAAAGAAGCAAAAATTTTAAAAAAAGTACATGTTATAGGATCCATTTACATAAAGCTATAGAAAATGAAAACTAAATATATAATGACAAAGCAGATCAGTGTTTGCCTGGGAACTGGGGTCAGGGCCTGGACAGGAGGGAGGGCTTATAAAGAGGCAGGAGGAAATTTGGGGGCCTAATGGGTATGTTCATTATATTGTGGTGATGATTTCATCAGTGTATACATGTGTCAAAACTTTACAGACTGTACACTTTAAATATAGGCACTTTATTGTATACCAATTATATCTCAATAAAGTTGTCAAAAATAAAAAAGAAAAGGGATACGCTTCCAAAATGTTAGGATTCACTGATTTACTCTTGAAGCATTTAACACGTTTAGTTTGAAAACGTTTGTTTATTTTCATTCCAAAAATACTCTTTGTCAGGTTCATCTTTCAGTTTTTGATATTAAAGACTCTAATATTGAAAAATGTTAGAATTAAATATATTGTCACATATTTAGTCAAAGTCCTCTAATTTTCAACATTATCACAAGCAATCAACAGGAAATTGAATTATTTATTCATTTAAAAAGTATTTATTGAGTGTTACAGTCTGTGCCAGGTAATGAGGAAAAAAGTTAAATAAGATCAAGTCCCCACCATCAAGGAGGTCATGGTCTAGTGGGGAAGACAGACATTTATGAAGCTAATGTTCAAAAGATGTGGCAAGTACAATAATAGAGATATACAGAGATGTGTTCAAGGCATAACGTGACCAAGGAGGAAGCATACCTGAGTTGGGGGTAAGAAACACAGTGTAGGCTAAGGGAGGGAAAGCTTTCTAAAGGAAGACTCTTCTAAGCTAAGTGTAAAGTAAATGGTAACATTGAATGAATATGATGATTCAGTTAACAAAGAAAAATCTCTTCCTTTCAGGCCCTACTGACACAAGTTGCAGGACTGGAAAAACTTTAACATAAATATAAGATGAATATATGGGAATGGTACCCCTTTAAAACTAAAGTAATGATTTTGAAAAATATTACCTGTTTGCACATCATCTATATAGTAATCCCCTCTTATCCATGAGGGATAAGTTCCAAGACCCCCAGTGGAGGCCTGAGACCTCAGATAATACTGAACCCTATTTGTACTATGCTTTTTTTTTTACTATACATACATAACTATGATAAATTTATAAATTAGGCACAGCAAGAGATTAACAAACATTAACTAATAATAAAAAAGAACAATTACAACAATATACTGTAATAAAAGTTATGTAAATATGGTCTCTCTCTCAATCTCTCTCTCTCTCTCAAAATATATTATTGTTGAGGAGGATATGGAGAAAAGGGAACCCTCGTGCACTGCTGGTGGGAATGTAAATTGGTGCAGCCACTACAGAAAACAGTATGGAGGTTCTGTTGAATTGAAAATTGAAAATAGAACTACCATATGATGCAGCAATTCCACTCCTGAGTATTTCCCCGAAGAAAACAAAAACACTAATTAAAAAAGATATATGCACCCTAAGGTTCACTGCAGCATTATTTACAATAGCCAAGATATGGAAGCAACCTAAGTGTCCATCAACAGATGAATGGATAAAGAAGATGTGATATATATATATGTGTGTGTATATATATATATATATATATCACTTAGTAGTGATACACATGAAATATTACTCAGCCATAAAAAAGAATGAAATCTTGCCATTTGTGACCACATGGATGGACCTAAAACGTATGTTTTCATACTGTATATTTATACTTACATGTGGAATCTAAAAACAAATGAACAAATATAACAAAATAGAAACAGACCCAGAGATATAGAGAACAAACTAGTGGTTGCCAGAAGGGAGGTGGCTGGGGAGATGGGAGAAATAGGTAAAGGGAATTAAGAGGTATAAACTACTAGCTATAAAATAAATAAGTCACAGGGATGTAATGTACAGCATAGGGAAAATAGTAATACTGTAATAATTTTGTAGGTGTATGCATAAAAATATTGAATCACTATGTTATACACCTGAAACTAATATACTATTATTAGTCAACTAAATTTCAATTTAAAAAAACAGACCTTACTGCACAAATTTTAAGCCTTTTCCATCTTAACTAAGCGTACTCATCACACACTGTGGCCGTAACTTCTGCAGTTTGAGGTGTGAAAGCAAAACTAGCACAAATTTCTTTTTCCTTCTTTACAATTTTACGTACAGAATATTCATTCTTACCATAGATCTTAGCAACCTAAGCACACCATTTTTTTTTCTTGTTAAGTCGATAACTTTCACCTTTTCACTTAAAAGATGAAAAAAAGGCAAGCATTTTACAGCTTTTCTTTGGTATATCCAAATTGTCAGCATCATTACTCTTAATAATGGCACGTTGGGGCCATTATTAAGTAAAATAAGGGTTACTTAAACACAATCGCTGTGATACCAAGACAGTCAATAGCTTTGATAACCAAGATGGCTACTAAGTGACTAACAGGTGGGATATGCTGGACAAAGGGATGATTCATGTCCCTGGCAGGACAGAGGGGGATGGTGTGAGATTTCATCATGCTACTCGGAAAGGTGCAAAATTTGAAACTTATGAATTGTTTATTTCTGGAATTGTCCATGATATGTTTGGACCAAGGTTGACCTTGGGCAACTAAAACTGCAAAAAGTGAAACTGGGAAAAGGAGGACCACTGTACTTTCAAATATTAAAATATTTTGGCAAAATAACTGATAAGGAAATGTTAAGAAAAGATTAAAGATAAGATTCTAAAGGTATAGCTTTTTGTAAATGAACTAGCTTAAATAGATAATTCACTTTTTGCATTCACGAGCAAGTAATGGAACAGGTAAATAATGGGGTAGGACAGACAGTTCATCTGGATGCTGGCTGTTATTATTTTGATCACTTAGGATGAATTAATTAATGCATTAATGAACACATTTAGTCTAGATCTCACTGCCAGTAGCCTCATGCTTAACTTCTTGTAGTATTATAGCCCTATGAGGAGTTCCACAGGGATCATGGCAGTTATGATGGTAAAGAGGAATAGTTATGGAAGTGTTCTAACATAATATGGGTTCAAGGTTATTTAATTTTCTATTAATACAGCATCCATCAGAATAATAGAACTGTAAGTGATCTCATCTAGGTCAAGGATAGCAATGAGCTGAGATGGAAACTAGATGTTAACACTGTTTTAACTGAGGATACTTAAAAGATTAATAATTCCAATCCTGAGTATTGAACAAATCTCAGCATAAATATACAGATGGACAAATAATCCTTTCCTTTACCCAATTCTACATTAGGAGAAAATTCTCTGTCTTACAATTTAGGTAAAGGAAAAATAAACCCTTACAGTATATGATCATGCAAATAGCCAAGAAATGAGTCAAATGCATTATCAACATCTAACATCAACACAGAGAGAGCCAAAGTGCTAATGGAAGTTGTATTTTCTCCTTGGCATATTAAGTGCTTCAAGAGTGCCCAGTGTTCTCACAGACCATCAAATGAGAAAATTTCAGGGTAGTAGAGACAGTATGTGCATGGACTGAACTGGGAAATACTGACAGATGCCTAATGAGGTTATGGAACAAATCAACATAGCTGGACTGCTGACTGTTCATTAGCCACCCTAGAAAAGCCAGAGGTGTCCCATCTAGAGCAGCTGCTAAACCAAAAGAAAGCATCACTGGAGTTCAAGAGCTCAGGCATAATACAATCAGAAAATTTTAGAGCTGGAAAGGCTCTAAGAGACCATGTAATTCAGTGTCCACAAATCTGTAGGTCATTGTTGCACTTCAGTGATCCCATGAATTTCTTGAAATTACATGTAAAGTTACATGTATACATGCCTAAGAACCACTGATCTAGTTCAATTGTTTCATTTAACAGATGAGGAAACAGTTCCATTGAAACTGAACCACAACTCACTAGTCCTAAATTGGAGATAGCATCTCTTGAGTCCCAGCTATTTGATTTTGCTATCACACCAAGTTGTCTCCTATTATCAGTAAGTATTAAAAATCTTAACTGCAGCAGAAAAAGATAGCCAGAATCCCTAATCCCTGATTCTCGAAAGATTCAATATCTTCTCTGTAATCACTCAGTAAGCTCTCCATGAGACCATTTATACTGCCCTTCCTTGTCAACATGCCAAATATAACCTGTGTGATGTCTGCGTTTTGGCAGCCTTTGTAGTTGAAACAATATCTGACCTAAGTAGCTCATGAAACCAAAAGTAAGTCTGCCAGAATATGCAAGGGAGAAAATAGAGGATACAGTTTTGGCTGAGAACAGATCCAGTCCTACTTCACTTGCAAGCAGGCAGTACAGGCAGGTCGGAATCTCAGGCAGGTGTCTGGAGGCTGCACACACGGAAGGGACAGATGTTAGGGGGACGAGTGGGCCTTTCCTCCTTTGGCAGGTAAGGGCTCAGAGTGAGATAACTTGGCTTATCAAAGTAAGTGTGGCTTTACTAGTATCTGCATTGGTGAAAACAGGATATATTAGTTGTAGCAGACCAGAAACTCCAAACTCTTAACGTTACTGGAGAACATCAAGGGAATATGTCTTTTTTTTTTCTACCTTCTCTGAATTTCTCTTATTTTTTGTACTTATTATAAATGGAAAATATTGTCAATTGAAATTGAGAGGTAAATCAGGTCCCTGTTAAAACATCAATGGAAATACAAGAATTCCAGATTGTATCATTTATCTTCTCAGTTAATAGGATATTAAATACTATCAACTTCAGAAAAAGGATTTGATTAAAAGGTCCCTGTTTTTTTTTCTCAGATAGAAAATTCTGTGCAAAAAATTGAAAATTTTAAAAATTAAAAAGGTTTTGAGAAACTGTAAGTGTGAAAGGACAAGCTACATAGTTACTTACACTGCCTTGTATATAAATGATTCTCAACAAATGTTTGTTAAACCGAATTGAACTGGTGTATAAACCATCTAACAAATGGTCGCCCTGATGGTTCCCAGAGGAGGAAGAATTGCTCCCCTTATTAATGCACTATGGCTATTTTTTTAAACTGGCTTTCGTTAAGCAACTCCATATATATTTTGATCAATCTTTCAGTTATTCCAAAATGGCTCTCAATTTACAACTAGATGCCAGGACTTTTATATGTTCAATAAATTAACAAGATTTTCTCTCAATGTTGCTGTTATAAAAAAAATGATATCTCTCCAATAAGGCATTTTGGCTAATGAACAAGAATCTCTCATTAAATTAATAACACCATTAGATTCACTTTCAGATGGTTTAACAGTGGTCTTCGGGGTCTAATAACATATTGCTGACTTAGGCACGTTGCCAATAGACTGAACATGAATTTGTACAAAGTAAATCTCCATCTCAAATATAAACAAAGTGTTTTCCCCTGCTAAACCTGCTTCTTTCTCTATATTTATTGTGATTAGGAGCATTATAATTTATCTAGTCCCCAGTCCAAAAAGTTGACTAAACTTTCCTCTCCCTCACCTAAAACATGCACTGAATAAGGATATCCAATCAAATGTATCTTATAAACATCTATCAAATTCATGCCTTCCTTTTTCCCATGGTCATTACCTTGTTGGAGGCCCTCATCACTTTGAGCCTGAACTCACAGGCCCTCTCTACCTTTAACTGTTCCCATTCTAGTTTTCCTGGAATATGACATCAGAATTAGTTTTCTAAAAAGTAAATCTGATCATTTCTTCCTCCTGCTTAAAACCTATCAGCATCTTCCTACTGCATCCAAGTACACACATTTTTGCCTTAAAATACAAGGCTTTTGGTAATTAAATCTTGGTGTTCTTTCCATGCTCATCTCCAGCAACCCATAGCATCTCCCACAGGCTCTTTAAACCACCTGGCTAGAGATCTTGTCAAGTTTCCTTATGTCAGCCTCATTTTTTATTCCCTTAACTTTTAGCATATACCATACCCACTCCAGGAAGTGCCCTGACACTTTTTCCATCTGGCATAGAAGCTACCCTTCCTTCAAGGTTTAATTAAGGCTGCAAAAAAAAAATACCTGTCTGCCCCATGTGAAGTTAATTGTTTGCTCTCCAATCTAGCACACTTTTCCATATTTCTAGCATAGAACTTTTAAAACAATATTTTATGAAATATACATACTGAAGTCAAATATATTATCTGAACACAATGAAAGTTAATTAAAAATCAATACCAAAAAGATATCTAGAATCCTGAAATACCACACTTCTAAATTTCCCATGGGTCAGTAGAGGAATAACAAGGGAAATTATAAAACATTTTATACTAAAAGACTATAATACATGTTATATAAAGTACAAGAAATGCAGTGACATCTGTGAAAATCAGAGTGAAACTCCAAACATTCTCCTCCTTAAAGCAACAAGAGAACTGGAAAAAACTGTTAGAATCAACCTTTTCAGAACTCTAGAAATTAACCAAACACTTGCAACATTCTGGGGAGTTTTTACTCAAGAAAAGTAACTGATCTCAGTAAAAATAGTGATCTTTGTGGGATTTGAATTTGCCCTAGTCCCTTATCCCATTAGTTGAAAACTAATACTGTAGTTCACATTTGTGGTGAATACCAACAAACCAACAACTGCTGCAAAAAGCAGAATGGGGCTGGAGCATCTTAAAAATCTCATTCCCAGAAAAATGGCATGATTTGACCTATTTAGTGGTTCCTAAAAGACCTACTTCAAGCTTACCTATATTTAACCTAAAGCACCTAATGGGAAAAGACTTTTTCCCAAAGGCATTTGTTGAAAATAATGACAGGCAATTTTTTTTAAACTTTACAGTTGTCTGAGGCAGTGCATAAGAGTGGGGCAAACAATTTTATACATGTAATATATATATATATTATGATTTGTTTAGGTGTTCACTTCTACCATTAGAATCTCTTCAAGGCCACATACTATACCAAGCAAATTTTTGTGCCCACAGATGCTAATAAAATGCTCAAGACATAGTAAATATAAATGTTGGCTGAGGAAATAAGTGAATGAATGAATGAAAAGATACAGAAGAACTAAGATCTCTCTTCTGTTGTATATGTAACTGGTTTGATCATGATTTTTTCTTTTTTTACTTATTAGAACTTTCAGAATGTACTAGATCCCACATCCTTAGATACAATTAAATAAAACTCATTGTTTTCTAGGGCTGCCATAACAAAGAACCACAGATTGAATGCCTTAAACAATAGAAATTTATTTCCTCACAGTTTTGGAGGCTAGAAGTCTGAGATCAAGAAAGAACGAGCAGGGTTGGTTCCTTCTGAGGGCTGTGTAGAAGAATCTGTTCAAGGCATCTCTCCTTGGCTTTTGATGGCTGTCTTCTCTGTGTCTTTACACCATCTTCCCTCTCCCTCGGTCCATGTCTATGTCCAAATTTCCTCTTTTTACAAGGATATCAATTGATTTGGTTTACGGCCCACCCTAATGACCTCATTTTAATCTAATCACCTCTCTAAAGACCCTATCTCCAAATAAGGTCACATTCTGAGATACTGGCAGTTAGGACTTGAACATGATTTTTTGGGGAAACACAATTCAACACATAACACATATCGTCACTCATATAAAGAGGGTGTGTTATGGTTATGTTTTTCAGTCTTTTCAGAATGTTTCCAAATAATAAGCCAGATTTTTCAGAATATTTTCTATTACCTTTAAAACACTATATCAAGAAAAAATCCCTAAGGTCTCTAGCAGTGGTTTTGAAACCCAGTTGTTACATCAAAGTTGGCACTAGAGCTGAAGGAAGAACTGGACTAATATTAGTCCTGGCTCAGACATTAAACATTGAATTTGCCCTGGGCACAGGCCTTAAATAATCTGTGCTTCAGGGAGATCAGCTCAGTGCTTTGCGACCATCTAGAGGGGTGGGATAAGGAGGGTGGGAGGGAGACGCAAGAGGGAGGGGATATGGGGATATATATACACGTATGCACATAGTTGATTCACTTTGTTATACAGCAGAAACTAACACAACATTGTAAAGCAATTATACTCCAATAAAGATGTTAAAAAAAATAAAATAAAATAGAAAGGACACTGGATGCCTATCAACTAATCATAATTTATGAATCTTATTAGGATCCTAATCTGAGCAAAGAGAATCAAAATATTTATGAGACAATTGGGAAATCTGAACACTCACTGGATATTTAATGATACTAAGAAATTATTATAAATTTTTTTGGAGTGATGATGGTATTGTGCTTATGGGTTAATAAGAATTCCTTATCTTTTACAGATAGGTGCTAACTTATTTACTAATAAAATGATATGATATCTGTCAAAAAAAAAAAAATCTGTGCTTCAGTTCTTCACCTGGAAAAGGAAGTGTCTGGGCTGAATCCCTCTGCAATCCCACAAGCCCAAAGACTCTGATTCTACCTGGTCTTATTTTGCCACAGCAACTGGCACTGTTGGAGGTGACCTAGAAATAACATAAGAGTACTTATTTAAATGAAGAGATTAATATAAATTCAGTCGAGTTTGGAAATGTTTGCACAGCTGAAGACCATGAACCTTCCAGACTTTTTAGACAAATTCCATCCGTTCTCTGAGGACAAACTGCCTTTGGAATTACAAATGCACACAGATGTTGCTTTCAGCACAAAAAAATACCTATGGTAAGTATCGCTCATGGCAGTGCCTTAAGCTACTCCGAAGTTATTTTCATCAAGATTGAGTATTCCAGCTGTCTTCATTTTCTCAAAAATTAGTCCTAGAAAAATAGAACTTATCACAACAGGTTACAGAATTTAAGTTATATATCAATTTATAAAAATTGTCTTGGATTCTATGATACAATTCAAAGCAACTTACTAAATGGTATCCAGGTACTCTGAAATAGTAAATTTTAGAAGTATATATTTTTTAAATACGCCAAGTGACAACAGAATCAAGACAATGAAATGATCTTTATTGACATAGGAAAAACAAGAATGCATTTGGAAAAGAATTCATTTCTTTTGATAAAAGTACTTTTATAAATTTCATACAGAGTATAATGATCAAAAGTTTTGGGAAACTCTTTTTGTTGAAAGAGAATGACTCATACGAACATTTCCTTTGAGAAATAATCATGGCATATTACAACACAAAACTATCGGATATGTTAGGACAATTTGAAGCAATATCAATGCTGGAAGAAAAAAAAAAAGCCAGTACTTCAGAAGATTGTTTAGAACACAAAAGACTCCTTAGAAGGGACATCTACTTAAATTACCAGCTGAGACTAACTCTTGAGGATATCAGATATATATTAAACTGGTATTAATTTATTTAAGCATATAATAGATGTTAGAGAGTAACAAGTGAGCTGACATAGAAAATCAACTGTCTCAATATCCAATATTTGACAATAATAATAATGACAAATTGTTTAAAGAGTACTACCAAAATGAAACTTTTAAGAAAAGTAGAGTGTGTTCGGGCTTTTTTTTATAACTATGATAATGAACAGCTTGAGTCTAAGATGGTGCTTTTAATACCTGAAGCTTCTAAGACTTACAAATTTTACTGCGACTGCTGCTGTTCTGGATAGCCAAAAGGTACGGAGCAGATGGCTATATAATCATGGCCTACAGTTACAAGATTTAGTAATTGATATAATGGTGAAAAGTGATACAGGGTTGAAAAAAGAACACCAGCAATATTAATGCACGTTACGGTGATCTGAGATTCATAATGTACTTCCTAAGAGTATACTGATCACCCAAAATTGATAAAGTAATTTCTTCCATTGAAGCAATATCCCATTCTACAAGTAATTTCTTACAAGATACTGAGTGTCTCAATGTTCTTATGTGGTTCATTCACTTCTTATGGCTATGTGCTCCCAGAAAATGATTTACTCATTGTTTCTGGCAACAGCTCTGGAAAATATAGGTACTACTTTATATACCTATATAATATTTTAAAAGTAAATATTTCTCCTTTTCCTCCCATGATGTAAACCCCATTGCAAATTTTAATTAAGAGTAGAAGTGGTACTAAATGTTTTATGTGTGAATCTAAAGTATGAAGAGATTAAATGGCCAGCTTATTTTGCTAATCATGAAATAGAAACCCACCAACTCCCACTTCACTTAATAAGACACCCAAAAAAGGCTCAGAGGGCTGCTCTCTGAATAGAAGGGCTCTTCCCATCTGTAGGATGAGAGCTGACATTCCCCCCTACTTAATTAGTTCATTCCATTATTTTCAATTCACCTAAGCTTTCCCTCCTTTTACTCTCCAGAGGCTTTGCAAATTATAAGACTGTCGCTTTCCTCTAAACTTGAAACCAGGAGTTCTTGAGTTTTTTAAAAAATCATCCTTGAGATATAATTCACATACAATAAAATTCACCCATTTGAAATGCCCGATTCAATGTTTTTTAGTATATTCACAAAGTTGTGCAATAATCACCACAGTCAATTTTAGAACATTTTTATCCTTCCAAAAAGAAATCCCATACTTATTTTCAGTCACTCCCATTCCCCCCTCTCCCACCACTAGGAAACCAATCACCTACTTTGTCTCTATAGGTTTACCAATTCTGGACCTTTCATATAAAAGGAATCACACAGTATGTGGTCTTTTGTGACTGGCTTCTTTGACTTACCACATATATATTTTCAAAGTTCAACCATGTGGTAGAATGTATCAATACTTCATTCCTTTATTGCCAAATAATATTCCACTGTATAGATATACCACATTTTATTTATCCATGCATCAGCTGATGAACAATTGGGTTGTTTCCACATTTAGGCTATTATGAAAAATACTGAACATTCATGTCCGTGTCTTCGTGTGGACAGACATGATCTCATCTCTCCTGGATATATAGCTAGCAGTGAAATTTCTGTGTCATACAGAAAGTCTATGTTTAATTTAAGGAACTGCCAAACTTTTTCAAAACAGCTGCACCAGTTTACATTCCACTCATGAACATATGATGGTTCCAATTTCTATACATCCTCACCAACACATACCATTATCTGAGTCATACTAGTGGACATAAAGTGGTATGTTATTGTGGTTATGATTTGCATTTCCCTAATGTGTAATGATGTCAAGCATCCTTTCGTGTGCTTATTGGCCATTTGCATAGCTTCTTTGGAGAAGTGTCTATTCAGATTCTTTGGCCATTTTTAATTGGGTTACTTATCTTTTTAGTATTGAGTTTAAGAGTTCTTTATATCTTCTAGATACAAGTCCTTTTTCAGATATATGATTTGCAAATATTTTCTCCCATCATATGGATTTTTTCCCTTTTTTGATGGTATAATTTGTAACACAAAGGTTTTAAATTTTGAGGTAATCTATTCTTTCTTTTGTCATTTGTGTTTCTGGTGTCATATCTTTTAAAAAACAAACAAAATAAAACTGCAGAGCCCAGGTCATGAAGTTTTCTTCATATTTTTTTTCCTAAGAATTCTATAGTTTTAGCTCTTACATTTAGGTCTCTGACACATTTTAAATTAATTTTTTTGTATGGTATGAGGTAGGGCTATGCAACTTCATTCTCTGCATGTGGATATCCAGTTGTCTCAGTACCAGTTGAAAAACTCTTCTTTCCTCCTTGAATTGTTTTGGTACTCTTGTCAAAAAGCAACTGACCAGGGGCTTCCCTGGTGGCGCAGTGGTTGAGAATCTGCCTGCCAATGCAGGGGACACGGGTTCGAGCCCTGGTCTGGGAAGATCCCACATGCCGCGGAGCAACTGGGCCCGTGAGCCACAACTACTGAGCCTGCGCTCTAGAGCCTGTGCTCTGCAACAAGAGAGGCTGCGATAGTGAGAGGCCCGCGCACCGCGATGAAGAGTGGCCCCCGCTTGCCACAACTAGAGAAAACCCTCGCACAGAAACAAAGACCCAACACAGCCATAAATTAATTAATTAATTAATTAAAAAAAAAAAAAAGCAACTGACCAAAAATTTGTGTTTAATAATACAGAAAGAATTTAAGGAAAAAGATGACCTGAAAATTTCTAAAATCATAATCTGATGAGATTTAGCCAGTAACCAGCAATGGGGTGGAGAAATGGCTGGTCAACATCCAGATGACAGATACAATGTGGCAATGCAGACTCTATCCACATCAGTAACAAAGTTGATAATGGGTTAGGAGGGGGAAAGGCTGAAATCTCACAGGTAGGCAATAATATCATGTGTTTATTACATCATGTCATGACCAAAGTCAAGTAGGTGGCTGTAATTTAATGTGATTCATCTAGTTTGAAGATGTTATAAAGAGCAGCCTCAAAGGGTGAGGTGGGGTGTTTACAGGTGTGAATGGCAGCAACTAAGCAGGATGTGAGAACCAATTGCTTAGTAGGCTGGTTCAGAATAGGGTGTAGATCCAATAGAGGCTGTGAATCAAGAAATGAAGGAGGAAAAAGAAATGAAATTTAGTTATTTGGAGTGAGGTGGATGGACCTAGAGTCTGTCATACAGAGTGAAGTAAGTCAGAAAGAGAAAAACAAATACCATATGCTAACACATACATACGGAATCTAAAAAAAAAAAAAAAATTGGTTCTGAAGAACCTAGGGGCAGGACAGGAATAAAGACGCAGATGTAGAGAATGGACTTGAGAACACGGGGAGGGGGAAGGGTAAGCTGGGACAAAGTGAGAAAGAGGCATAGACTTATATATACTACCAAATGTAAAATAGATAGCTAGTGGGAAGCAGCCGCATAGCACAGGGAGATCAGCTCGGTGCTTTGTGACCACCTAGAGGGGTGGGATATGGAGGGTGGGAGGGAGATGCAAGAGGGAGGAGATATGGGGATATATGTATATATATAGCTGTTTCACCTTGTTATAAAGCAGAAACTAACACACCATTGTAAAGCAATTATACTCCAATAAAGATGTTAAAAAAAAAAAAAATGACACTGTCAAAAAAAAAAGAAGTGAAGGAGGAAACCAAGCCAGACAGACAAGGCAAATACGACAAAATTTTGGGGAATGCCATGAGATTTTAAAGAAATAGACTAAGAATTTACCCCAGGTACTCTAGATGCGAAGTTGAGAACAGTCTCTACTCTTAGGTTAGAAAGAGGCTTTTTACATACTGCGTCCTTATTAAGGACTGGCTTATGAATTTGTAGGGATCTAGGCAGTACATCAATGCCTACAACTAAGAAGCACTTACTGAATCCTTGCTGTATCCCAGGTACGCGTCCAGTTGCTTTGCATATATTAACTCACCTGATTCTCATGAGTACCATAGTAGGTTAATCCTATTATACTAATAAAAGAGGTGACAAAACTAAGGTTTAAAAAGGTTAAGTATCTTACCTAAGTCTCACAGCTAGCTGAAACTAGATTTAAAACCAGATCTAGCTAACTCCAAATTATGTGGTCTTTTGATTATAATGGTGAAGATGAAGAAAAACTGCATTCGGATCAAGCTTAGTCTTTTACTTAAGTAATAAAAAAGTGGTATGCGGCTTGGGTGCTAGAGGTTAATAGGGCTTCTAATCTTCATTGGTTATTAGTATTACCATCAAACTAATCATCTATATATGAAACTTCTGAGCTATCTCTGATTTCTTCTTCTCCCAACATGTCACTTCTATCTGACATCCATTTTCTATTCCATTCTTACGGATCTATTTCAAGTAATCATCACTCCTAAACTTGATAATTGTAGTATCTTCCAAACTAATCTTTCTACCTGTTAGCTTTCCTCATACAAATCCAAGTGATTCACTACTGCAAAACTAATCCTGAAATGCAGCTCAGATCATAGTATATCTACATTCAAAAATACTCAATACTCTCCCCTCATGTTCATCAAATCAAATAGAGCTAATTGACCTTCACATTCCTGGCTTCCACAATATAGTCATGACTTCCCATTCCAGCCTAGACATTTTAGCTGCCTACAGCTAAACTGTACCATTTACTATTGTTGAAAACTACTCCATACTTCCAAATTTAATGCATTTATTTATTCTTTTCTCTGGGCATGGAACGCTTCCCCACATGTCTGCCCAGTGAAGTCCAATCCATCTCAAATGCCACCTCTTCCAGGAAAACTATCCCAATTCCCTCAACATAATAATTCCTTCCTCTTTTAATTACATTTTTTTCTTGTATAGCTAATATAACTCTAAATTATTATATCTTTGTGGATTTTCCTAATCTCCCTTTCTAGACTTCAAGTTCTCTGAAAGCAATGCCTGTGTATTACTCTTGTCTGAATTCCAAAACACTTAGCAGTTGCTTTGAAATTATGGCCATTAAAAAAAAATCATTGGATTAAATTATTAAAGTTGAAAAAAGTATAGTGGTGTATTAATCAGAACTATCTTGGTTGCAAACAACATATGCTCCATCTAACTTAGACCAAAAGAAAATTGTTTTGGGCTCATATGAACAAACTATGGAAAAGGAATGATAGGGCTATCTTCCAAACATCACAGATACAGGAATTTGTATCATGTTGCTATTCTTCTCTTATGGGTTGGCTTCATACCTACTTATTAAAAGACTGACTTAGTCTTCCTTGCCAGAGACATGGCCACTAGCAGCTTCCCAATTTCCATCCTCTAAGCTTTAGGACCATAGAGAAAAGGAATCTTCTGTAACACTCACCTCTACACCTGCATCTGTTTAAAAAAATACCAGAAAAAAAGTCTCTGACTGGCCCAGCTTGATTCACGGATTCACTGAACTTTTGACAGTGGTCAAAGTTGAGCATAAGAAGGTAGTAGCTCCTGTTAAAGACCTCATGGATAAAGTAAGGTATCCATGTGTGTATGAGTTCTTTAGAGTGCTTTCTCAGAAAATGAGAGAAGGGGTTTATATAGACAAATATTTAATATCCACTGTAAGTAGTGAAAGCTTTCAGTGGTAATAACTAGTTACTGCTTCATAGTTGAGTTTAAAAAAAAAAAAAAGGAAAAGAAAATTTTAGTCTATCAGTATATAAATAGCATTTTGGAACAAATGGTATCATTTGTTTTCCCATTTCTCATATTACTGTTCTTTCTCCAGCATTCCTAAGTGGGCAGGTTCAGATTTTGCATAATTTATGTAGAAGTAAGGCTATGTACAACTGTTGATAAATTTCCCAGATTGATATGGAAAAGAAAAAGGCTGCTTATCATAACTATTTGGGAATCCAGTATTCCATGATGGTTAAAACAGTGTTACTGAATATAAATTTCAGCCTTTCTCATGTAGATTATTTTTTCTACTTCCTTGCATCATATTTATCTCTCCTACTTTTATTGTTGGAAGGATCCACCATGTATCTTGCAGAGTATCATAGGCACAGGACATCAAGAATCATAGTCTCAAATAACTATAATGGCCAGCAGGACAACATAAATGAGTAGGAAATAAGGTGATCTGAAAAGTGTCTACTCTTGAAATGGGCAGCTGCTATGCTACTCCAGCCAACTGAGGGAAGGCAGACGAGTGTTGTTAAATCAGGTGGTTCCTTATATTAAAAAATTCCAGAAAGTCAGGGTTATACATGAAACCCCTTGACTTTTATTTGTGAGCCACCAACTGAAATATTTTTCAAATGCTTTACAGACCAAACAGAGCAAATCTGCACGTGAAATCTGACCTGCCAATGTAATCTTCTGTAGATGTGTTCAACAAGTACTCATTGAATGAATGCTTATGTGCAAAACTAATGAGTTGAAAATCAAATCACGGTTTTCTATTAATTACATTCCAATAGTAGAGACTACTTTCTCCAGAAGAAAATGTTGGCCTCCGTCCATTAAAACACTGCTTAAAATTTTAACATTTACATGAGAATCATTCTTCTTTTATTAATGGGAAGCATAGGCAAATCTAATTTTAAAAATGACCCCTGAAGACGTTAGTCAAATGGATAATTGATTCACTCTTATAGATGCCTTCTCATATGGTATTAAAAGGATCACACAGCCAGCATTCATTGGCATTCTTGTTTATTTCTTGTTACTTAAATAACAAGAAGTTTAAATGTTTAAACTGCTCAATTTCATCCTTTTCAAGAAGGCATTTCAAACTGCTATCAGCCAAACTGATACCTCTTTCTTTGAATTTCTATAGCCCTTATTTGTTGTATGTCATTTAATCATATTTCCAGGCTTCAAGGAGTTTCTTGACTAATAGAAGTGAAATATCTATACAGTGAAGCAATGGAAAGAACAACAAACTTGTTATTAGGAGATCCAGTCAGATTCAAATTCATTAATTGTGCGACTTTGGGAAAGGAGAGTAAATGGCCTGCTATGTACTTCAGCAAGAACTCTTCAGCAGTGGTCAACTGTGAGAGAGAGACAACAGAAGGAAATCAGGCATTTAGTTGTCCAGGCAACTGTCAACTGTCAACTCCTGTTAAAAAAAGGAGATAGATATGAGAACCAGAAGGGCAGAACTAATAGAAACTACTATGAATAGATGTTGGGAGAAAGGAAGAGAAGAATAAAAATAAATGCCGAGATAGGTGGGTAAAAGCTATTTTATCACTTAAAAATCTACTTAAAATATAATGGCATGCTTAAAGAAAAAAAATAATATAACCTGGGTTCTATACATATGTAAAAATAAACTCCATGACAAAAAGCCCAAATAAAATGAGGGAAATGGAAATATACTGTATTTTGTAGAAAATAAAAGGAAAGAAACCTTACTTTTAGAGTTAAGAAGAGAAATAGAGGATATTTTTTTAAATCACACTATAAAGATGAAAAGTGCAATGTCTGAGGTGAAAAGTATATCAGATCAATTTATCAGCAAATTACATGAATCAGAAAAAAATACTGTTGAATTTGAAAACAAAGCAATGAAAACTATGCAAAAAGAAACAAAAAAGGAAGAGAACTAAAAAGAAAAGACAAAAGAAGGGAAGGAAAGGGGAAAAGAAGAAGGCATTGTGGGGAATATAATATGTGTATAAGTAAAATATATGACAATAACAGCATAAAAATGGGAGGAGAAAAACAGCAGAATACTACTGTAGAATTCTTGTACTATGTATGAAGTGATATAATATCACTTGAAGGTAGACTCTGATAAGTTAAAAAACATATGCCATAAATTTTAAAGCAACCACTAAAATTTTAAAAATGAAGAATTACAGCTAATAATGATAAACAATTGAGATAGTATGAAATAATAATTTAAAAAGTACTCAGTCTAAAAGAAGGAAAATAAATGAGGGAAGAAGATCAAAATAAGGACGGAATGAATAGAAAATGAATAGCAAAATGATAGACCTCAACACATCAATAATCACACAATATGTAAATCATTTATAAACACTACAATAAGAAGGCAAAATTATATAATTGGATTTAAAGCAAAAAGCAAGACCCAACTGTTCACTGCTTACATGAAACATTTGAAATATAAAGAAACAAATAGGCTAAATGTAGAATGAACAAATATACACCATGCTAATTCTAGTTGAAAGAAAACTGGAGTGGCTATATATCAGAAAATTGGATTTCAGAGCAAAGAATAATACTAAGGATAAGGGGTTTTATAATGATAAAGGGGTTAACCCATAATCAAGAAAACATAATAATCCTAAAGATTTATGCATCTAATAAGGGAATATCAACATATGCCAGACAAAAATTAATAGAACTTGAGGAGAAATAAATAAATCCATAATTACAGTCAGAGATTAATCACAGAGCAGAAAACATCAAAATAGAAATATAACACAATAATGAAAATCAATTATTCTCTGAGAAAAGTCAAAACAATTGATAAACATCTAAAATGATGACATAAAAAGGAGACTCAATACAAATTAACAGTATCATTAGATAAGATGGAAAACCTAACAGGAAGACAGCAACTACCAGAGCTCATTCAAGAAAAATAGAAAACCCTGTACAGACCTATATCTATTAAAGATATTGAATTTGTAGTTACAAACTTCTCTCACAAAGAAAATAAGATCAAAGAAGATCTAAATAAATGGAGAGAAAAATCCATGTTTATGTACAGGACAACTCAATATTGTCAAGAGGTCAGTCTTTCCCTACTTGATCTACAGACTCAATCCCAATCAAAATCAACAAACTGATTCTAAAGTTTATATGGAGAGGAAAAAGACCCAGAATAACCAACACAGTATTGAAGGAGAGGAACAAAGTTGGAGGACTGACACTACCCAACTTCAAAACTTAACTATTAAGCTAGAATAATAAAGCCAGTGTGGTACTGGTAAAAGAACAGACAAGTAGATCAATGGAACAAAATAGAGAGCCCATAAATAGACCCAGATAAATACAGTCAACTGATTTTTAAAATAGGTGAAAGGCAATATATAGTGGAGAAAAGATAGTCTTTTCAACAAATAGTGCTGGAACAGCCGAACGTCCACATGCAAAAAAAAAAAAAATTAATCTAGACACAGAATTTACACACTTCACAAAAACTAACACAAAATGGATCACAGACCTAAATGTAAAACACAAAACTATAAAAACCATAGAAGATAACGTAGGAGAAAACCAAAGAAACTAAGAAAACGCCACACCCAGATACCTTAACTTGTGAATTCTGTCACACATTTAAGGATGAAATAATATCAATTCTACACAAATCCATCTAGAAATTGAAGAGAAAGGAATACCTTCCAACTGATTCTATGAGGCCAACATTACACTGATACCAAAATCAGGCAAAGACTTAAAATAAAACTACAGAACAATAGCCCTTATGAACACAGGTAAAAGGATCCTAAAAAAAAATTTAGCACATCTAATCCAACATTGCACAAGAAGGGGAATACATCATTACAAAGTGGGGATTATCCTAAGAATGCTAGGTTAATTAAACATGCAAAAATCAATGTATTTCATCATATTAACAAAAAGAAAAAAAGTATATAAACCATTTTAATAGTCAAAGAAAAAGCATCTGTCAAAATCCAACATCCTTTTCTAATAAAAATTTTCAGAAAACTAATAATAGAAGTCAACTTCCTCAACCTGATAAACGGAATCTGAAAAATCTACATCTATCATCATATAAGTCTGCATGAAAATCTGAATGATCACCAACAAAACAAGAATGTCCACTCTCACCACCTCTATTCAACATGGTACTGTAACTTCTGGCCAATAAAATAAGAAAAATAAGTAAAAGGCATTTAAAATTAGATAACACAATAACAATATCTTTGTTTATAGATAACATGATCATCTATGTTGAAAAACTGCTGGAATCTATAAAAAAGTCATTAGCACCAAAAAATGAGTTTAGGAAGTTGCAGGATACACTTTAATATCAATATTAGAAAAATTAATTTTGTTTGTATATACTAGAAATAAACAACAGAAACTGAAATAAAAACAATACCATTTACAATCATATTAAAAATATGAAGTACTTAGGGGAAAATCTGGTAAAATCGGGCAAGACCTGTACATTGAAAACTTTATTTATAAAAGATGACCTAAATAAACAAAGGGATAAACTTTGTTCATGGGTCAGAAGACTCAGTAGTGTTAAGATATCAATTCTCCCCCAAATTAATCTATAGATTCAACATAATTCTAACCAAAATTCCATCAGGCTGTCTTAAAAAAATTGAAAAACTGATTCTAAAATTCATGTGTGAACTCAAAGGACTTAGAATAGCCAAAGCAACTCTGAAAAATTTGAAAATCAATCCTACCTGATTTCAAATCTTATTATAAAGCTATAGTAATCAAGACAGTATACTATTGGTACTGTATAAGTACCAATAAGTGAATCAATGGAATAGAATAGAGATTCCAAAAACATATCCAAAATACATGAACAAAATATTCTGTCAAAGGTAATTAATTCAGTAGAGAAAAGATTTTAAGCAAATGGTGCTGGAAAAATTATAAATTTATTTGCAAAAAAAAGATTCTAATCCATACTTTACAACATATATAAAAATTAAATCAAGGTGGATCACAGCCTTAGCATAAAATCTGGGACTAAAAATTAAAGGAAAAAAAAAAAAGAGAAAGTGACCTTAGATGAGGTTAGATATGACACCAAAAGCACGATTCATAAAAGAATAAAATGATAAACTAGATATCATCAAAAAATAACTTCTATTATTCAAAAGACACTGTTTAGGAGAACAAAAAGACAAGTCACAAAAGAGGAGAAAATAGCTGGAAATCATATAACTGATGAAGGACTTGTATATGGAACATACAGAGTACTTTGAAAACTCAATAATAGGAAAACATACAATCCAATAAATTTTAGCAAAAGATTTAAGCAGAAACATCACCAAAGAAGATATGTGACGGCAAATAAGCAAATGAAAAGATGCTAAACATCATTAATCATTAGGGAAAAACACATTAAAATGGCAAGATATTACCACTACAAACCTATCAGAATGATTGAAGTTTAAAAGACTAACCATACCAAGTGTTGGCAAGAATGTGGAAGGACTGGAACTTACATACATTGCTGATTGGAATGTGAAATGGTCAATCAACTTCGGAAACCAGTTTGACAGGTTCTTAAAAAGTTAAACATATATCTGCCATAACATACAGCCATTTAACTCATAGGTATTTACCCAAAATAAAAGAAAGCATATAACCATACAAAGATTTGTACACAAATGTTCATAGGGCTTTACTTAGGATAGCAAAAAAACTAGAAACAGAAAGACCTGCATGTGAATGGAATTGTAACTATTGTCACAAATAACACAGATGAATCTCAAAATTACATTGGATGAAAGAATAAAAGAGTTCATACCATAAAATTCCATTTATATAAAACTGTCAAAAATGCAAACCAATAGAGAGTGATAGAAGGCAGAGCAGCTGTTACTTGGTGATGCAAAGAAAGAGGTCAAGAGAAGTCGGAGGGAGGGATTACAAAGAGGCATGGGGAAATGTCTGGGGATGATGCATATGTCCACTATCCTGATTGTTATGAGGCTAGGCAATGTATAAACAAATACAGTCTTATCAAATTATATAGTTTAAGTAGGCATTGCACATTGTGTGTCAATTATATCTCAAACTGTTAGAGAGATGCATCCCTTACCAATCTAAGAACACGTGATAGAAAAATTTTGAAAGAGCTTTCTCTCTTGATTACCATAATCAAATGTCAAGTCTAAAACGAAGTAACAGCCCACAATTTTCTCCAAGTCATCCATCCTCTATCAAAATTCCTAGCACAAACAGTAGTAAAACAACATTTAGAATGTTAAAATAAGGCTAAAGGTCCTCTGACTCATGATAATGGACAGACTTTCTCATGGAATCCCTCCAATATCGAATGACATGAATAAAAACCAGTTCTCCATCTGAATCAATGATACAACAGTTTCTGAAACATTCTTACTTTAGGTCTTTGATCATGTTGTCTCCCCAGCATGGAATTCTTGCCCCTGACTTCTTTTGCTCCATCCAAATGCCTGTGATTCCTTCAAAACACATCCCAAATGCCATCTCTTCTATTAAAGTGCTCCTTGATGAATATAATCCTTCATTCCAGGAGTGGGCAAACTACAGCCTGGCCTGCTGCCTGTTTTTGTAGAAGAAGTTTTACTGGAACACAGCCATACCCATGAATTTAGGTATTGTCTATCTATGGCCTCTTTCATGATACAATGGTAGAGTTGTGCACTTATGACAGAGACTGTATGGCCCACAAAACCACATATTTACTATCTGGCCTTTTATAGGCAAAGTTTTTGGATCCCAGTTTTATTCCTTTAAATTCTCACATTTCATATCTCTCTTAAGCAGCATTCATTATTCATCTTCTTAACTTATGTTTAAGATCCTTAAGGGCAGGAACTCAACTGTACAAGCACTATGCCGTGCTTTGCGGCAGTTCTCAATAAACATCTGTTAAATCAGACAATTTATGAATGAAAAGAGTTAAATCAACAGCAGATACTCACTAGGAATAGCTCTTAATTGTGGAATAATAAGAGTGCACTGCTTTCATGAGGTTAGGCTATGATACTGCAATAACCTTTGCCTTTAGCTCAAAGAATTTCACAGTTGGAATAGGCTTTAAAGCTCATCAGATCCAATCTACTCTTTTTTACCTGAAAAAACTGAGGGCCAGAGAGTTTAAGCGATTAGCCAAGGATAAATTAAATAGTGTTAGAACAAAGACTAAAACTCATGTATGCTAGAGATAATGGAACAGACAGGTCCATGGTCAGGCTTCAAGAGATAGGCTAACTCCCTCAAAATGTATAGCTGCAAAATTTTGTGTATGTGTATGTAAACATCTTCTTGGAAAGGGTTTTATATATATTCTCATCAGAGTCAAAAAAAGTTCATAATCGCAAAATGGTTAAGACAAAACAAAACTGAGGAAAAGATATTTTTTGGAGAATTACTGATTGTTATCATCTAGTTAAGTAGCAAACCCATGACTGGCCTACAGGTCTAATCATCCCTATATTCTTTATTACATCCAAGGCAGAAGCCAATACACATTCTGCCAGTTTAAACAGCCACTGTGAGTAGCAATTCAAGCAATCCAGGTATCCCTCTTTATTTTCCCCTAAGGATACTTCAGTGTATAAGTACTTCTGCAGTACTTATCAAAACAACCAAATCAAGATTTTGTGTGTGTGTGTGTGTGTGTTTAGCAGGGGGGTGGGGGTGGGAGTTAATGTGAAAGGAAAAAGGTGTATATTTCCTATTTTAAGTAATATTCCAAGGAGGTTATTTGGTATGCGTGAAGAAAAATAATTTAATGAGAGATGTCAAATAATTTATTATCATTATCATTCTATTTTTAGAAAATCTCTGTCAAAAAAATCTTCCAATAAAATGAATCAATGAGACTGATAAGTTAATACAAGTACAAACTCAGCATGACATAAAGTTTCTGTAGATAATGAATGATACTTTCATGTAAACTAAATGCTAATGTGCACTGCCTCTAAATAGTAGCATTACTATTGCCAAACTTATCAGACCACACTTAAAATGGAACTTAAAAACCTGTTTGTTACACTACTTAAAACAAAACAAAATAAAACAAAACACTTACTTGAAAGTTCTACTGAAAGGAAATTAGCAGTAAGAGAATTGGTTAAGGAGATGAAAACCAATAAAAACATACAAAAATTTCACTCATATTACTCAAAAAAGTGTAAAATACTTAGAACTATTTTTGGCAAGAATGGTCACAGAACCTTTATGAACAAAACACTAAAATCTTATTAGAGGATAAATTATTAGAGGATAAATTCCCCCAAATGGAAAGATATTTAATGTTTTTGAATAAGAATTCTAAATATTATTTAAAAAGTAAGTCTCTCAAAAAAAAAAAAAAAGTAAGTCTCTCAATGTTGCTATGTATATTTAATGAAATCCCAATTAGAATCCTAATTTTTGTCCTTTATCAGGTAAAATTATCTTAAATTTATATGGAAGAATAGATGCCCAAAATTTGAGGAAAAAAAATGTTGCTGGAAGCCTCTATTATCAAATCATGGACTTAACAACAAAGTGCATCAGATAATATGATTATTATCAGATAGATAATCTCTCTGATAATGAGACCAATGGATTTGAGAAAGGGGTCAATGGCTTAAGAAATGGTACTGGCAAAACTAAATATATGTCTTGAGGAAAATCAAATTAGATTACAATTTTACATCATATCTTTAAAAATTTAGGATTAAAGACTTGAATATAAAAGGATAAAACAATAAAAATCCCATAAGAAAATACAGTACATTCTATGTATAATAAAGAGTTTTGAAAGACTTTCATGATCAAGAATGAATTTATTATAAAATTATCAAAATAAACATATTTATTCAAAGCTTTGAAACTTCTGTATGGCAAAAGATATTATGAACAAACTCAATCAACAAACTATAAATTTAGGGAAAATATTAAATAAAGAGAGTAAACTCTATGTTATAAAGAATTCTTAAAACTTCGTAAGGCAAATATGAACAACCCAATAGAAAAATGGGCAATTAAGGGGCCATTTACATAAGAGAAAATTCAGATTTGGGGGGGAAAAAACATTAAACAGAAGCTTAAACTCAGAGATTTGTAAATTAAAATAAAAATGAACTGTCATTTTATACCTATCAGACTGGCAAACACTTAAAAGGCAGATTACAACCATTATTAGTGTAGATGAGCCAAAAAGTGTAGTCTCATACATAGCTATGAAATGGTAAAAAAAAAAAAAAAAAAAAAGACATTTAAAACAAAAACTGGCATTTCTGTAAAATATATGTTAAATGTTAAAAATATATTTATTTTTAATTACCCATGAATACTATCATTGAATCTTTTCAACTGATATCTAATACACATTTATTAATATATTTTAATGAGGTTATCTATGAGCAATATATTTTTATAGAATAGAGGGAAAAAAGATATCCCAAATTATATCTGATTTCTAAAACTGACTCATTTTTTACCACGGTTTGAACAAGTAATAATACAAACATTATTTTTTCTATATATATTAGGAATAGTTTAAATGTCAATTTTAATAGACTCTAGGTATTTGTGTAACCACAGTACATAAGAGAGTGCTGCTTTTCTGATGCTTAGATTCTCGGAAACACTGTTAGAGACTGTCACCAGGGGGAAGTCTTGTTTTCCAGAGGCTAAATTTAAATTACCATAAATCTTACAATTGTACATTTCTATGAATAAATATATCTCAGAAGACACAATTCAAAACACAAGACAAAATTCCACCTTCTAATTCAGTCATAAGTTTCTGAAAACACAACCAATCAATATTTGTAAAATATAATGTTAAAGATAATTTTGCTTTATATCATAAATAGATCGCAAAGTTTTCACATGTAAAATGGAAAATAATAAGCCATATTTTACTTTAAATAGCCAATAATTAGGGTATTTTTCTCTTTAGCTAAATATAGAAACCACTCAATTCCTCATTAAACTCTTCCTGCATAGATATATATAATCAATGACCTTACTCCATTAAATCTATGAAACCTCTTTAGTTTTTTTACTGCCTTCATACTACAGTTGTTCCTTAACAGTTTCCATTGAAATACTCATGGATAACAGTGAAAGAATTTGTATAGTTCCTTAGGCCAATTATTCACCTATTCTATGATGTTTCGAAACCAAGAATATTAAGTCTCTTTAGCTCACTGCCTTTCCAGTTTTAATCCTTCCCCAGAGGAAATCTATGTGTGGGTAATTTTTGCTCTAGGGTACTTGCAGATTTGTTCCTGATGATAGGAACTGAATAGCTAAGTTACAGCATGCAAATTCCTGCCCTAGTAGCATGTTTCTTAATGCCATAGCTGTTATTATTTCAAAAACAAATTAAACAAGGGAGTTCTGTAGAAAGCCAATTAACCAATTTAGGCAGCAACTTAATACAAATCACTGCCCCTTACTTTCACCCAACATGATGTTTTGTGATTCTAAGATGTCAATGTTTAAGTGCACAACTGTAGCAAGTGACTGTTTAAAAGTGATTCGAGGTGCCTACACAAGCATTCTACTGGGATGCATATGTTAAATGTAAATTTTGATTTATTTTCACTTCCTACCTCTGTCATGTGGTTTCATTCTTTTAGTGTCCTATTATAAACAAAATTGGAAAAAATGTGTAGAAAGAGCACAGAACTAAAAATCATCAGAATGAGATTACTATCCCAGGTTTATATCAAGGAAACTGTATTTGGTCCAAACACCAGTTACACGATGGAATGGCCATAAGGAAGGGTATTTCATAATTTCAAGACTTTATGCACATTTTGAAACAAAGTTAATGTATATGGATAATTTTGCTGTTTGTTTTTCTCTTTAATTTTCACAGAACTTTAGTCCTGATTATGAGCCATTGGGGTCAATTTCAACAGGAAATATTTAGTGAGACCCAGCTCAAAAGACATCTGATCTTTGAGACTGCCATACCTTCCCTAGACAGAGTTTCTTCGGCACCTCCTCCTCAGTAATTCCCATTTAAAACACTTAGATTTGTTGAACCATGTTCAACCAATCTGGGTATAATTCATGAAACCACTTCAGTCAATACATAAACATGTATCCAGTGATCAGCAGAAAAAAATAAACACAACATAATAACTATTGACACTGACAAGTAAATAATGGTTTATAAGAACTAATTCATTTCTAAACATTTATTTACTACTATTTAAAATTAACCTTAGCATTTCTATAACATGCAACATGTATAGTTTATTTCAAAGTTTATATAGCACAGAAACGTTTTAAGAATTGTACTCATTTATGATCATTTATATTCCTAGAAAAAAATTTTAAGTGTAAAGTGAATGGACAACTTGAATAAACTTTTAGAAAATTAAGACATTATAATGAAATATTAGAGAAGAGATTAAATTAACTACAAAACAGATATAAAACTAAAGAAAAGAGAGGAAGACTGAAAATGAAAAGAGCAAAGTACCACAGGACAAATAAAAGCATTAAATGAAAATAGCCGAACACAGGAAAAACAAATCATAACTGATCTCTATAAAGCTCTTAGATATTGTGTACCTCTCCTGCTGCTCACACTTCATTCTATCAGTAATAACTGTGGTTTTTATGTCAAAAGAAGACTGTTCTATTTTTACCCTTTGAATAACCATTAAAAAATCACAAGGACAGATATTTGGCAAAACCTGCTTACACTTTAATAAACTTGCATGGGGTCTTTGACAAGTAATGACGTTATTCTCATAAGGATTTGATTATTTCATTTATTAAGTATTTGAAAAGACTGATAACACTTTTGTGTTAAGAATGTACAACTGAATAAATAATACTGTTGGTGTTGATTTGTAAGATCTGCCAACACAGTGTATGTTTTCCCCTCACAGAGCTAGAGATATGTATTCTACGGAATGGCATCTCTGGTATCCCTTAACCAGTTTCCTCGGCCCATCTCCCTGACTAAATCCCCTCATAACAGAGTTTCACTTTTTATCTTAATACCCCTGCACTTAGCATAAGGCGCTATATATTCTAGGGGACTCATTAAGTCTGTGTTTTGGATGAACAGATGAGGTAATGGACTGATGGACTAGGCTTACAAAGGGAAGAGGAGGAGGAAAGGGGGGAAGACGTGCTCCATCCCCAGGCTGTGAATTCCTTGAAAAGAGCTCATTCTTATTCATATTTATCATTTTAGCAGTTAAGTGTGATATCTGGCATATATTAAATCTTCAAATAATGTTTGCCAAATGAATGAGTGAATGATTTATGTTAGAATTTCACTGAGCATGTGATTCTTACAAGTGTAAGTTTGTATCATTAATTAGAAACTTAGTTGATCCTTTCATAGAATATTACTCTCTTCTGTTCTAACTTTAGCCCCTATAACTACTTTTTTATAAGACGAAAAGAAACATTTCACAAACTATACGAAATATTAGACTCATTATTTTTACCATCATCTCTTATATATCTTACTCATTCACTAATTTAATATTTTCTCTAAAATGTATTTTATATATGCTGCAACATATTGTCTACTTTGTTTTCTGCAAATAGTTCACTTTCTTTCCCTTTTAAATACTTTGTTAAGAAATCTTAATTAAATCAGTTTATCTTTTCCCTAATGATGTGTTTCTTTGCTTTTAGAATTTGAAATTCCTTTCCCTTCCAGATGTTTGATATTCAATTTTACTTTTTCTAATGCAACAGTGGCTTGATATTTTTTTCACTCTGCTATTAACCAGTTGGAATTTATTTTGCTGTGAACTATTAGGTGAGGATCTAAATATTTTCCTAATCCCTATGAAATAGTCCAAACGCCATTTATTAAATATTATTTCGCGGGACTTCCCTGGTGGCACAGTGGTTAAGAATCCACCTGCCAAGGCAGGGGACACGAGTTCGAGCCCTGGTCCAGGAGGATCCCACATGCCACGGAGCAACTAACCCCGTGCGCCACAACTACTGAGCCTGTGCTCTAGAGCCCACAAGCCACAACTACTGAGCCCGCATGCCACAACTACTGAAGCCCGCGCACCTAGAGCCCGTGCTCAGCAACGAGAGAAGCCATAGCAATAAGAAGCCCGCGCACCACAACGAAGAGTAGCCCCCACTCGCCGCAACTAGAGAAAGCTCGCGTGCAGCAATGAAGACCCAACGCAGCCAAAAATAAATTAATTAATTTTAAAAAATATTATTTCTCTCCTCACAAATTTGAGTTGTCTCCTTAATAACATATTCTTACATAAAACCAAATCTTATTCTAAGGGCAATGTCTATGTCAGACTGTGAATGACTAATAGGGACTGTGCTGATATAACACAGCATCCAGTACAATAGAATAAACACCTAGGCACTTAATAAATGCTTTCTATTAACAAAATTCTCAGTTATTTTTCCTGCTCTGAGATTTAAATATTGATATAATAACGAAAATGCATATGTAGTTCTCCCGTAGTATACTAGAAGACCCTGAAAAAGCAAAATACCTGTCTCTCATTTTCAGATCTCACATGTTTAGTACAGTGCCTGACATAGACTCAGCAAACATTTGCTGAAATGAACAGAATTATGGCAAGATTGAAAAAGAGAGTGCCATGAGAAGAAAAATGGTTTAAATGTAAGGAGGTGAAAGATTTTTCCAAGTAAATGAAAGAAGTTAAACGGTAGCAGGAGAATTTTATAAGAAACACAAAACTACAAAGTACAGATTTCATCAACTCTCTATTCACACCAATTACCATGTAAATATTATTGATTTTCAAATAACTCCCCTTTATAGGTTAGGTTAGGTTGGTTCGTTACTTTTAGTAATGACAAAATTCACTCTGGCAAAATACACTTTCTCATTCCTCATTAACTGGTACATACTAATTATTCAGTCAAAAATTCTCATCTCTAATATGACTTGAGAATGTTTCACTTATAAATGGAAATTTGTGACCCTAATTTTCAAACTCTGAAACCTCATGACTACATTCAGTGTTTTAAAAGGAATCTTAATTTTAACTTTGTTAATTAAAATTTGTGAATCGATGGCCTGAGGAAAATGTCATTAGAAATATGTTAAATTCAGTGAGGCATTATTTAGAGAACGTATATAATTTCCATTAAGCTGAATTGTGAAAGGATGAGATGCAATTTAATACTGGCCTCACAATATAAATTCATCAGGAAAACTTTATTTCAAATAATATCTAAGTAGTGAATTCCAATACAAGTGGATATATTTTATATTTTTTAGTCTAAGGTTATTATTATTATTATTGTATCACTCCTCTCCACCCCATCCTACTCCCCAAAAAAATTATGCCAAATTTTATACCATTTTCATGAGGCAAGGCAATCTCTTAATTATGAATTTAATTTATAATGGCTTTTAAATATGTCTAGACACATTATTATCTTTTAAGTAAGAACAACCGGTTGGCAAATAAACAGTAATCATGGAAGGGCAAGGATCTAAGACTCCCAACTTTGAAACTGACTCCACTGACATAAAAAAATAACAAGAGTTCACAGGAAGAAAAAGGTTTCATTAAGAAGGTCAGGTGGCTCCTATTAGTAGCTAGCGGAGGAAAAAACGTGATGGTGGTTCTTGATACTCCAAAAAGTGAGTATAGAAAAGAATGATCCTCTGCAGATTTGACTTAGGTAAGCAAAAAGTGGTATTTTCTTCGGGCAGATCATCTCAGATTGCCAGAGAGGCTTTCAAAATTTAACGGTCCTATTGCTTCTTGGCCTTCTGGCTGGGATCATACTCAGTAACAATCCTCAACCACTAAGCATGTCTACTGATTCAAGCTGGAAGGTACGGTGGGGTGAACAGTAGAAGGTAACTAACATTCACAGAGAGAAGTATTATTAGCTCTTCTGCAAATTTAGGTTTGCAGTTTTTAAGAAACAAAGGGGAAAATCACAGTGCCAACAAGAGGAGGTGTCAGGGTTTGAACACAAGTTTCTCAAATTTCAAAACTATGCCCTTTCCACTGTACCACATTCACAGATGATTCTGTTAGAAGAAATCTATAAAGCCCTAGTTACAAAAGGACTTTGAAACCTAGGTGACATTTCATCTCTCCTACCTATTCAAGGTAGTGATATTGGAAAATAAACACAAATACGAAAAAGGAATAGTGGTTGTATAGATGGCTTTATAAGAGCAACATCTGGTTCTGAGTAAAACTTGGAATTCATTCCACTGTGAGATGCAGCTTATACCTAGCAGTATAGACCAAGAATATCATGGTTGGCAAAGAACAAGGATTTTGTCCTCAAGTTTAATGAAATAATAAACATAGTAAGTAAAGCAAAGAAACAAAGATCTTGAAATTCTAAAGCGATGGGAAATATAAATGGAACTTTGTGATTCCTCCTTGTTTTGCTGATACTCACCAATTCCACTCTACACACACTCACACACACACACACTCACACTCACACTGGTACTCTCTAGAGACAAGTCTTGTTTCCAAGGCCTAGTCTCCTCAAGTACTCAGAGCAATGCTGTGTACTTAGCTGTTCAATAAATACTTGCTGAATGAATAGAAACAAATGATAAAGTAGAATTACTCAATTCCTATTTAGTAATTTAGAATTACTCAATTCCTATTTATTGAACTTAGCTGTTCAATAAATACTTGCTGAATGAATAGAAACAAATGATAGAGAAAGTAGAATTACTCAATTCTATTTAGTAGAATTACTCAATTCCTATTTAGGTCTATCAAGGAGAAAGATCTTTAAACTGGAAAAGGTATAATAAACATGGTTAAGAGCTAACTGAAGGCTAAGATAGATGGAAAAACAATAACAGTACCTAGCTGTCTTACATGAATGATTTCAGCTCCTCAATCCTGACAAATTCTAACTCAGACTTTTCTCATGAAGTGCAGATATGATCACTGAGCGTGCCAGAAGACTGAGACTGGAATATAAATCCTGACTCTCAAAAAGAGCATAGGATAGAAACCACAGAGAATGGAGAGTCATGTAATCCGTAGCAAACTTTTAGAACACATCTTTTAAAAATAATTATTTAGGGACTTCTCTGGTGGCACAGTGGTTAAGAATCTGCCTGCCAATGCAGGGGACACGGGTTCGAGCCCTAGTCCAGGAAGATCCCACATGCTGCAGAGCAACTAAGCCCGTGTGCCACAGCTACTGAGCCTGCGCTCTGGAGCCCGCAAGCCACAACTACTGAAGCCCGTGTGCCACAACTACTGAGCCCACATACTGCAACTACTGAAGCTCGTGCACCTAGAGCCTGTGCTCCACAACAAGAGAAGCCACCACAATGAGAAGCCCACGAACCACAACGAAGAGTAGCCCCCACTCGCCGCAACTAGAAAAAGCCCGTGCGCAGCAACAGAGACCCAACACAGCCATAAATAAATAAATAAATAAATTTAAATAAATTAAAAAATAAATAAAAATAATTATTTAATAAGATGATTTGTGAGCTCTTATAAATGGATGCACTGATCACCAAGAGCTGTCATAGTTCTTTAAGAGGTCACACCAGATTTTAATTTTCTTTTATTTTTTAATTAGAATTACTAACCTGGAAAATTATAGACAACTTAAAAGGACCCAAAGTGTTTTAAGGAACAGCTTATATTTACATGTTGAAATATAAAAGAAACAAATACAAGGTTTCACCTTTAAGTTACAAAAAATCATTTTGAACAGATAGAATGTAAAACAATAACTTGCCATCTTAAACTATCAAATTGATAGGCACTGCAAATAAGAGCACTGTTGGAAGGCACTTGAGAACTTCTTATAAAAGATTTGAAAATATGCCTGTCCTTTGAACCACCAATCCTATTTCTAGGGATTGTTCATAAGAAAAAAATGCTGGAGAAGGTGTGGAGAAAAGGCAACCCTTCTACACTGTTGGTGGGAATGTAGATTGGTGCAGCCACTATGGAGAACAGTATAGAGGTTCCTTTTAAAACTAAAAACAGTTACCGTATGATCCAGCAATCTCACTCCTGGGCATATATCCAGAGAAAACTCTAATTAGAAAATATACATGCACCCCAATGTCCACAGCAACACTATTTACAATAGCCAAGACACGAAGCAACCTAAATGTCCATAGACAGATGAAAAGATAAAGAAAATGTGGTGTATATATATATATATATATATATATATATATATATATATATATACACATACATATATATATATAAATATATATATATAAACACAATGGAATACTACACAACCATAAAAAAGAAAGAAATAAGGCCATTTGTAGCAACATGGATGGACCTAGAGATTACCATACTAAGTAAGTCAGACAGAGAAAGATAAATATCATATGATATCACTTATATGTGGAATCTAAAATATGACACAAATGGACATATTTACAAAACAGAAATAGACTCACAGACAGGGGAAACAAACTTATGTTTCCAAAGGGGAAAGGGGGTAGAGGGATAAATTAGGAGTTTGGGATTAGCAGATAAAATTACTATATATAAAATAGATAAACAACAAGGACCTACTGTTTAACACAGAGAACTATACTCAATATCTTGTAATAACTTATAATAAAAGACTATATATATGTATATAAATTATGTAATTTAACATATATACCCATAATCGTATACATGTATAAACTGTATATGTGTATAAAATTGAATCACTTTGCTGTACACCAGAATCTAACACAACAGTTAAAACAAATTACAGAATCAGTGAATGATGGGGCCATCTATACAATGGAATATACTTCAGTCATTTAAAATGCCTCTGGAGACAAACGCTTGACACAGAAAGTTGTTCACAACATAGTTCAATGAAGTAATCATTATAAACAGCATGCAAAATGGATTTCATTTCCGGAGGAAAAAAAAAGAAAGGGAAAGGAAAGGAGGGAGAAAGTAAAAGGAGGGAGGACGACAGTGAGACAGAAAGAAATGGAAAGAAAAGAGGGAAAGTGAATCTACTGATAAACCTTTTTTTCATTGTGTTCCATTCTAATAAATGCACTGTACATCTTCTTCCACATATAAAAGTGCTAAATTAAAACATAGATACAAGTACTTAATCAAAACATTTTCATGGAACAATACTTACTTTTTCTGTGTATAATGCTGTAAAATATTTTCTAATTTATACTATTCTATTTCTTTTTTTAAATGCTAGTTGTAATTAACTAAGTTAACTTCACAGCTGACTAAAAGGTAGCATCCTGCAGTTTGGAAAAACACAGATCTAGAGAATGCCTGCAAGGATACACAATGATGTATTAATAGAGGCTATAATAACTACAATTTGGAATTTCTTTTTTGCTTTTCTATTTTTTTTAACTTCTATGATAAACAAATGAGAAATACAAGAATATTTTATGTAAGAAATAAAAAGTACTGTAGAGATGGTAATTGTAGAGATAGTAATTAATAGCAGTTCATGTGAAAAATATCTAGTTACTCTAATGGACCTCTAGCTTAAAAATAAGACAACAATGTGCATTAGGTGCCAGAAGAACTAGTATAGTCTTACCATTAAAACATACATACAGGGCTTCCCTGGTGGTGCAGTGGTTGAGAATCTGCCTGCCAATACAGGGGACGCGGGTTCGAGCCCTGGTCTGGGAAGATCCCACATGCCGCGGAGCAACTCGGCCCGTGAGCCACAATTACTGAGCCTGTGCGTCTGGAGCCTGTGCTCCCCAACAAGAGGCCGCGATAGTGAGAGGCCCGTGCACCGCGATGAAGAGTGGCCCCCACACCGCGATGAAGAGTGGCCCCCGCTTGCCACAACTAGAGAAAGCCCTCACACAGAAACGAAGACCCAACACAGCCATACATACATACATACATAAATAAAAAGAATGTAAGCAGAAAAGAATAGCATTAAAAAAAATAATTTAAAAAATTTTTTAAAAATTAAAAAAAAAAACATACATGCATGCGTGCACATACACACACACACACACCACGTAAAACAAGGCAGGTTTATTTACACAAGGCTCTACTGGCCTTTGTATATTGAGATCCTTGTGTTCATTTCTGCATACCATGCTTCCACTGAAGAACCTCTACAGGAGAAACAGGATGATAGAGTCTGTAAATTATATAACATGAAGAACATCAAAGGAACAAAGGATCGCAGGGAGAGGACTGGGGTTGGCGGCGTGAACACAGCCTGAAGGGGTTAGTGCACCACAGCTAGCCGGGAGGGAGTCCGGGAAAAAGTCTGCAGCTGCTGAAGAGGCAAGAGACTTATTCTTCCCTCTTTGTTTCCTGGTGCGCGAGGAGAGGGGATTCAGAGCACCGCCTAAATGAACTCCAGAGACGGGCGTGAGCCACGGCTCTAAGCACGGACCCCACAGCAACAGGGGCGCAGAGGGAAAAGCGGAGAGATTCCCGCACAGAGGCTCGGCGCTGAGCAGCACTCACCAGCCGGAGAGGCTTGTCTGCTCACCCGCCGGGGTGGGCGGGGGCTGGGAGCTGAGGCTCGGGCTTCGATCGGATCGCAGGGAGAGGACTGGGGTTGGCAGCGTGAACACAGCCTGAAGGGGTTAGCACACCACAGCTGGCTGGGAGGGAGACCGGGAAAAAGTCTGCAGCTGCCGAAGAGGCAAGAGACTTTTTCTTGCCTCTTTGCTTCACGGCGCGCAAGGAGAGGGGATTCAGAGCGCCGCCTAAATGAACTCCAGAGACGGGCGTGAGCCGCGGCGATCAGCGCGGGCCCCAGAGACGGGCGTGAGACGCTAAGGCTGCTGCTGCCGCCACCAAAAAGCCTGTGTGCGAGCACAGGTCACTCTCCACACCTCCCCTCCCGGGAGCCAGTGCAGCCCGCCACTGCCAGGGTCCCGTGATCCGGGGACAACTTTCCCGGGAGAACACACTGCGCGCCTCAGGCTGGTGCAACGTCATGCTGGCCTCTGCCGCCGCAGGCTCGCCCCGCCTCCTCTGTACCCCTCCCTCCCCCCGGCCTGGGTGAGCCAGAGACCCCGAAGCAGCTGCTCCTTTAACCCCGTTCTGTCTGGGCGGGAAACAGACGCCCTCAGGCGACCTACACGCAGAGGCAGGTCCAAATCCAAAGCTGAACCCAGGGAGCTGTGCGAACAAAGAAGAAAAAGGGAAATCTCTCCCAGCAGCCTCAGAAGCAGCGGATTAAAACTCCACGAACAACTTGATGTGCCTGCATCTGTTGAATACCTGAATAGACAACGAATCATCCCAAAATCAAGAGGTGGACTTTGGGAGCAGGATATATTAATTTTTCCCCTTTTCCTTTTTTTGTGAGTGTATATGTATATGCTTCTGGGTGAGATTTTGTCTGTATAGCTTTGCTTTATAATAGCTTTATTTTACTTCACTATATTATAGCCTCTTTCTTTCTCTCTTTCTATTTTTTCCTCCCTTTTACTCTGAGCCGTGTGGATGAAAGGCTCTTGGTGCTCCAGCCAGGCATCAGGGCTGTGCCTCTGAGGTGGGAGAGCCAACTTCAGGACACTGGTCCACAAGAGACCTCCCAGCTCCACGTAATACCAAATGGCAAAAATCTCTCAGAGATCTCCATCTCAACATCAAGACCCAGCTTCACTCAACGACCAGCAAGCTACAGTGCTGGACACCCTATACCAAACAACTAGCAAGACAGGAACACAGCCCCATCCATTAGCAGAGAGGCTGCCTAAAATCATAATAAGGCCACAGACACCCCAAAATACACCACCAGACGTGGACGTACCAACCAGAAAGACAAGATCCAGCCTCATCCACCAGAACTCAGGCACTAGTTCCCTCCACCAGGAAGCCTACACAACCCACTGAACCAAACTTAGCCACTGGGGACAGATACCACAAACAACGGGAACTACGAACCTGCAGCCTGTGAAAAGGAGACCCCAAACACAGTAAGATAAACAAAATGAGACGACAGAAAAACACACAGCAGATGAAGGAGCAGGATCAAAACACACCAGAACTAACAAATGAAGAGGAAATAGGTAGTCTACCTGAAAAAGAATTCAGAATAATGATAGTAAGGATGATCCAAAATCTTGGAAATAGAATAGACAAAATGAAAGAAATATTTAACAAGGACGTAGAAGAACTAAAGAGGAACCAAGCAATGATGAAAAACACAATAAATGAAATTAAAAATACTCTAGATGGGATCAATAGCAGAATAACTGAGGCAGAAGAAAGGATAAGTGACCTGGAAGATAAAATGGTGGAAATAACTACTGCAGAGCAGGATAAAGAAAAAAGAATGAAAAGAACTGAGGACAGTCTCAGAGACCACTGGGACAACATTAAACGCACCAACATTCGAATTATAGGGGTCCCAGAAGAAGAAGAGAAAAAGAAAGGGACTGAGAAAATATTTGAAGAGATTATAGTTGAAAACTTCCCTAATATGGGAAAGGAAATAGTTAATCAAGTCCTGGAAGCACAGAGAGTCCCATACAGGATAAACCCAAGGAGAAACACGCCAAGACACATATTAATCAAACTGTCAAAAATTAAATATAAAGAAAACATATTAAAAGCAGCAAGGGAAAAACAACAAATAACACACAAGGGAATCCCCATAAGGTTAACATCTGATCTTTCAGCAGAAACTCTGCAAGCCAGAAGGGAGTGGCAGGATATACTTAAAGTGATGAAGGAGAAAAACCTACAACCAAGATTACTCTACCCAGCAAGGATCTCATTCAGATGTGATGGAGAAATTAAAACCTTTACAGACAAGCAAAAGCTGAGAGAGTTTAGCACCACCAAACCAGCTTTACAACAAATGCTAAAGGAACTTCTCTAGGCAAGAAACACAAGAGAAGGAAAACACCTACAATAACAAACCCAAAACATTTAAGAAAATGGGAATAGGAACATACATATCGATAATTACCTTGAATGTAAATGGATTAAATGCTCCCACCAAAAGACACAGACTGGCTGAATGGATACAAAAACAAGACCCATATATATGCTGTCTACAAGAGACCCACTTCAGACCTACAGACACATACAGACTGAAAGTGAGGGGATGGAAAAAGATATTCCATGCAAATGGAAATCAGAAGAAAGCTAGAGTAACAATACTCATATCAGACAAAATAGACTTTAAAATAAAGAATATTACAAGAGACAAAGAAGGACACTACATAATGATCAAGGGATCGATCCAAGAGGAAGGTATAACAATTGTAAATATTTATGCACCCAACATAGGAGCACCTCAATACATAAGGCAAATACTAACAGCCATAAAAGGGGAAATCAATAGCAACACAATCATAGTAGGGGACTGTAACACCCCACTTTCACCAATGGACAGATCATCCAAAATGAAAATAAATAAGAAAACACAAGCTTTAAATGATACATTAAACAAGATGGATTTAATTGATATTTATAGGACATTCCACCCAAAAACAACAGAATACACATTTTTCTCAAGTGCTCATGGAACATTCTCCAGGATAGATCATATCTTGGGTCACAAATCAAGCCTTGGTAAATTTAAGAAAATTGAAATCGTATCAAGTATCTTTTCCGACCACAACGCTATGAGACTAGATATCAATTACAGGAAAAGATATGTAAAAAATACAAACACATGGAGGCTACACAATATACTACTTAATAACGAAGTGATCAAAACTTCGTTACGACGAAGTTGGGATATACGACGACCCAAAACCTATGGGACGCAGCAAAAGCAGTGCTAAGAGGGAAGTTTATAGCAACACAAGCCTACCTCAAGAAACAGGAAACATCTCGAATAAACAACCTAACCTTGCACCTAAAGCAATTAGAGAAAGAAGAACAAAAAAACCCCAAAGCTAGCAGAAGGAAAGAAATCATAAAGATCAGGTCAGAAATAAATGAAAAAGAAATGAAGGAAACAATAGCAAAAATCAATGAAACTAAAAGCTGGTTCTTTGAGAAGATAAACAAAATTGATAAACCATTAGCTAGACTCATCAAGAGAAAAAGGGAGGAGACTCAAATCAATAGAATTAGAAATGAAAAAGGAGAAGTAACCACTGACACTGCAGAAATACAAAAGATCATGAGAGATTACTACAAGCAACTCTATGCCAATAAAATAGACAACCTGGAAGAAACAGACAGATTCTTAGAAATGCACAAACTGCCGAGACTGAACCAGGAAGAAATAGAAAATATGAACAGACCAATCACAAGCACTGAAATTGAAACTGTGATTAAAAACCTTCCAACAAACAAAAGCCCAGGACCAGATGGCTTCACAGGTAAATTCTATCAAACATTTAGAGAAGAGCTAACACCTATCCTTCTCAAACTCTTCCAAAATATTGCAGAGGGAGGAACACTCCCAAACTCATTCTACGAGGCCACCATCACCCTGATACCAAAACCAGACAAAGATGTCACAAAGAAAGAAAACTACAGGCCAATATCACTGATGAACATAGATGCAAAAATCCTCAACAAAATACTAGCAAACAGAATCCAACAGCACATTAAAAGGATCATACACCATGATCAAGTGGGGTTTATCCCAGCAATGCAAGGATTCTTCAACATACGCAAATCAATCAATGTGATACACCATATTAACAAATTGAAGGAGAAAAACCTCATAATCATCTCAATAGATGCAGAGAAAGCTTTCGACAAAATTCAACACCCATTTATGATAAAAACCCTCCAGAAAGTAGGCATAGAGGGAACTTTCCTCAACATAATAAAGGCCATATATGACAAACCCACAGCCAACATTGTCCTCAATGGTGAAAAACTGAAACCATTTCCACAAAGATCAGGAACAAGACAAGGTTGCCCACTCTCACCACTATTATTCAACATAGTTTTGGAAGTGTTAGCCACAGCAATCAGAGAAGACAAAGAAATAAAAGGAATCCAAATCGGAAAAGAAGAAGTAAAGCTGTCACTGTTTGCAGATGACATGATACTATACATAGAGAATCCTAAAGATGCTACCAGAAAACTCCTAGAGCTAATCAATGAATTTGGTAAAGTAGCAGGATACAAAATTAATGCACAGAAATCTCTTGCATTTCTATACACTAATGACGAAAAATCTGAAAGTGAAATTAAAACACTCCCGTTTACCATTGCAGCAAAAAGAATAAAATATCTAGGAATAAACCTACCTAAGGAGACAAAAGACCTATATGCAGAAAATTATAAGACACTGATGAAAGAAATTAAAGATGATACAAATAGATGGAGAGATATACCATGTTCCTGGATTAGAAGAATCAACATTGTGAAAATGACTCTACTACCCAAAGCAATCTACAGATTCAATGCAATCCCTATCAAACTACCACTGGCATTTTTCACAGAACTAGAACAAAAAATTTCACAATTTGTATGGAAACACAAAAGACCCCGAATAGCCAAAGCAATCTTGAGAACGAAAAATGGAGCTGGGGGAATCAGGCTCCCTGACTTCAGACTATATTACAAAGCTACAGTAATCAAGACAGTGTGGTACTGGCACAAAAACAGAAATATAGATCAATGGAACAGGATAGGAAGCCCAGAGATAAACCCACGCACATATGGTCACCTTATCTTTGATAAAGGAGGCAAGCATATACAGTGGAGAAAAGACAGCCTCTTCAATAAGTGGTGCTGGGAAAATTGGACAGATACATGTAAAAGTATGAAATTAGAACACTCCCTGACACCATGCACAAAAATAAACTCAAAATGGATTAAAGACCTAAGTGTAAGGCCAGACACTATCAAACTCTTAGAGGAAAACATAGGCAGAACACTCTATGACATACATCACAGCAAGATTCTTTTTGACCCAGCTCCCAGAGAAATGGAAATAAGAACACAAATAAACAAATGGGACCTAATGAAACTTAAAAGCTTTTGCACAGCAAAGGAAACCATAAACAAGACCAAAAGACAACCATCAGAATGGGAGAAAATATTTACAAATGAAGCAACTGACAAAGGATTAATCTCCAAGATTTACAAGCAGCTCATGCAGCTCAATAACAAAAAAACGAACAACCCAATCCAAAAATGGGCAGAAGACCTAAATAGACATTTCTCCAAAGAAGATATACAGATTGCCAACAGACACATGAAAGAATGCTCAACATCATTAATCATTAGAGAAATGCAAATCAAAACTACAATGAGATATCATCTCACACCGGTCAGAATGGCCATCATCAAAAAATCTAGAAACAATAAATGCTGGAGAGGGTGTGGAGGAAAGGGAACACTCTTGCACTGTTGGTGGGAATGTAAATTGATACAGCCACTATGGAGAACAGTATGGAGGTTCCTTAAAAAACTACAAATAGAACTACCATACGACCCAGCAATCCCACTACTGGGCATATACCCTGAGAAAACCATAGTTCAAAAAGAGTCATGTACGAAAATGTTCATTGCAGCTGTATTTACAATAGCCAGGACATGGAGGCAACCTAAATGTCCATCGACAGATGAATGGATAAAGAAGATGTGGCACATATATACAATGGAATATTACTCAGCCATAAAAAGAAATGAAATGGAGGTATTTGTAATGAGGTGGATGGAGTTAGAGTCTGTCATACAGAGTGAAGTAAGTCAGAAAGAGAAAAACAAATACAGTATGCTAACACATATATACGGAATCTAAGGAAAAAAAAAAAAGGCCATGAAGAACCTAGTGGCAAGACGGGAATAAAGACACAGAGCTACTAGAGAATGGACTTGAGGATATGGGGAGGGGGTGGGGTGAGATGTGACAGGGTGAGAGAGTGTCATGGACATATATACACTACCAAATGTAAAATAGATAGCTACTGGGAAGCAGCCGCATAGCACAGGGAGATCAGCTCGGTGCTTTGTGACCACCTAGAAGGGTGGGATGGGGAGGGTGGGAGGGAGGGAAATGCAAGAGGGAAGAGATATGGGAACATATTGTATATGTATAACTGATTCACTTTGGTATAAAGCAGAAGCTAACACACCATTGTAAGGCAATTATACTTCAATAAAGATGTTAAAAAAAAAAGAAAATAAAACCCAGTTTTCCAAAAAAAAAAAAAAAAAAGGAACAAAGGATCTGTAGCCTGATGTCTTTTCAAATATCTGAAAGGCTTTTATCTGAATAACAATCACAGAATAGAATTAAAATTTAATTTAATGGAAGTCATGGAAGAGGTAAATCTGGGTGGATTTTAGCTTCAAATAAAGAGGAATTCTAACACTTATTTAACAATGGAATGCACTGCCTCAAGTAGGAACTATGCTCTTTACAATGTTCCTCAACAATCTGACCTTTTATTTCAGAAAATTGATCTAAAATTTTTAGTACCTGTAGCCTACAGGTACTAAATATATCCAGTTCCCAGATCTCTGTCCCACCCTAGACAGATCTTTTTCGGGCTTTCTCACTGTACCTAAATGAACAGAACTAGCTCCCTTGGGAAGGTAATCAAGTGCCTATCAATGGCAGTGTTCAGACACACAAACAATAACCAATAAGTGGGGATACTGTAGAACAGAACTTCTACATCAGAGAGAACTGAACTAGCCAATCAGTACATTTTCTAAAATAAACAGATTTTTATTTTAATGGAGAAAAATCTCCTTTGTCCATTAAAATTGACATAATTTCATAAGGATAAAATTAGGATTCCTAAGAGGGAGTTTACAGTGTAATTCCTAAATAAAAATATTTTGGCTCTATCATATGCATTTGTAATTCTGTGGGAGGTATTTTATGTGCTTACAAGCATATATGAATATATATTATTTCATTCCCTTCTTTATACACAGGAGTCTAAACACACATAGTGTTCTGTACTTTTTTTTCACATAGTGATAAATCGTAGAGAATTTTTCATTTCAGTATTTAAATAGCTTCAACATTTTATATAGCTACATAGTAATCCATTTTATAGCAGTACCGTTGCTCATTTGACCACTCCATGATTGACAGTTCTTCAGGATGTTTCTGTTCTTTGCTATAACAAACCATGTTGTAACAAATAACCTTATAAACACATCATGCCTCATGTGTAAGTATACCTGCAGAGATATATATTAAATATATATATATATATAATAAATATTATAATAAAGGAAATATGTATTGGTAATTTTCATAAATATTAATAAATTGCTCTCCAAATGACTGACATTTTAGAATCCCACCCACAATATGGGAGGGTCTGAATTCCCTCAGCTTCAACAACACAGCAATTCCACAGTGTTTTAATGTGAAAAGCCTTACATCTCAAGATAAAATATATAAACCATAAAGAAAAAATGTTCTAGAATCCAACAACACATTAAAAGGATCATACACCATCACCAAGTGGGGTTTATCCCAGGGATGCAAAGAGTCTTCAGTATACGCAAATCAATCAATGTGATACACCATATTAACAAATTGAAAAAGAAAACCCATATGTCATCTCAATAGATGCAGAAAAAGCTTTTGACAAAATTCAACACCCATTTATGATAAAAACTCTCCAGAAAGTGGGCATAGAGGGAATCTACCTCAACATAATAAAGGCCATATATGACAAACCCACAGCAAACATCATTCTCAATGGTGAAAAACTGAAAGCATTTCCTCTAAGATCAGGAACGAGACAAGGATGTCCACTCTCACCGCTATTATTCAACATAGTGTTGGAAGTCCTAGCCACGGCAATCAGAGAAGAAAAAGAAATAAAAGGAATACAAATTGGAAAAGAAGAAGTAAAATTGTCACTGTTTGCAGATGACATGATACTATACATAGAGAATCCTACAGATGCCACCAGAAAACTACTAGAGTTAATCAATGAATTTGGTAAAGTTGCAGGATACAAAACTAATGCACAGAAATCTCTGGCATTCCTATACACTAATGATGAAAAATCTGAAAGAGAAATTAAGGAAACGCTCCCATTTACCATTGCAACAAAAAGAATAAAATACCTAGGAACAAACCTACCTAGGGAGACAAAAGACCTGTATGCAGAAAACTATAAGGCACTGATGAAAGAAATTAAAGATGAAAAAAACAGATGGAGAGATATACCATGTTCTTGGATTGGAGGAATCAATATTGTGAAAATGACTATATTACCCAAAGCAATCTACAGATTCAATGCAATCCCTATCAAATTACCAATGGCATTTTCTACAGAACTAAAACAAAAAATCTTAAAATTTGTATGGAGACACAAAAGACCCCGAATAGCCAAAACAGTCTTGAGGGAAAAAAACAGAGCTGGAGGAATCAGGCTCCCGGACTTCAGACTATATTACAAAGCTACAGTAATCAAGACAATATGGTACTGGCACAAAAACAGAAATATAGATCAATGGAACAGGATAGAAAGCCCAGAGATAAACCCATGCACCTATGGTCAACTAATCTATGACAAAGGAGGCAACGATATACAATGGAGAAAAGACAGTCTCTTCAATAAGTGGTGCTGGGAAAACTGGACAACCACATGTAAAAGAATGAAATTAGAACACTCCCTAACACCATACACAAAGATAAACTCAAAATGGATTAGAGACCTAAATGTAAGACTGGACACTATCAAACTCTTAGAGGAAAACATAGGAAGAACACTCTGACATAAATCACAGCAAGATCTTTTTTGATCCACCTCCTAGAGTAATGGAAATAAAAACAAAAATAAACAAATGGAACCTAATGAAACTTAAAACCTTTTGCACAGCAAAGGAAACTACAAAGACGAAAAGACAACCCTCAGAATAGGAGAAAACATTTGCAAACGAATCAATGGACAAAGGATTAATCTCCAAAATATATAAACAGCTCATACAGCTCAATATTAAAAAAACAAACAACCCAATCCAAAAATGGGTGGAAGACCTAAATAGACATTTCTCCAAAGAAGACATACAGATGGCCAAGAGGCACATGAAAAGCTGCTCAACATCACTAATTATTAGAGAAATGCAAATCAAAACTACAATGAGGTATCACCTCACACCAGTTAGAATGGACATCATCAGAAAATCTACAAACAACAAATGCTGGAGAGGCTGTGGAGAAAAGGGAACCCTTTTGCACTGTTGGTGGGAATGTAAACTGATACAGCAACTATGGAGAACAGTATGGAGGTCCCTTAAAAAACTAAAAGTAGAATTACCATATGACCCAGCAATCCCACTACTGGGCCTATACCCAGAGAAAACCATAATTCAAAAAGACACATGTACCCCAATGTTTATTGCAGCACTATTTACAATAGCCAGGACATGGAAGTAACCTAAATGCCCATCGACAGATGAATGGATAAAGAAGAAGTGGTACATACATGCAATAGAATATTACTCAGCCATAAAAAGGAACAAAATTGGGTCATTTGTAGAGACGTGGATGGATCTAGAGACTGTCATACAAAGTGAAGTAAGTCAGAAAGAGAAAAACAAATATCGTATATTAACGCATATATGTGGAACCTAGAAAAATGGTACAAATGAACTGGTTTGCAGGGCAGAAATTGAGACACACATGTAGAGAACAAACGTATGGACACCAAGGGGGGAAAGTGGCAGGGGGGTGGGGGTGGGGGTGTGATGAATTGGGAGATTGGGATTGACATGTATACAGTAATATGTATAAAATGGATTACTAATAAGAACCTGCTGTATAAAAAAAGTAAATAAAATAAAATTCAAAAAAAAATGTTCTAATAGGTCCAACATTTATTAAGCTAAGAGAGTTCAGTGAACAGTATACTAAAAGCAGCACTGGGAATTAAGACTTCACCAAAGTGCTATGAAGAAGTGAAGCAAATTATCACAAAAACAGTAACCTAAAGAAGTGTATTTAACAATGGACACCCAGATATCCTGTGTGTGAAACCCAATCTCCCTTAATAAAACCCCTCAAACCCAAAATCTGTTAAGGTTGTTCCCGAAGGGACAGTCCTTACATGGGGTCATATGGCTTTAAACACAACTACTGCTTCCTAGGATTTTCTCATTGGGAGTGCTACTAATTATGCTTGACACACCATGCTGCTAGGTCACAGTAGACACATTCCAAAAAAATAGGAATACTGTATCCTTCCCTTGATCCTTTCCTTAATAGCACAAATGAAACACAATTACCAGCCAGCATGATACAAGTTAAATGCAACGGGCAACTAGCAGTGGTCACCTAAATCCATTTTCCCTTGCTTCATAGTAACAGAGTTTTAGCTAAGTAGCCAAGCATACAGAGACTATACTTCCCAGCCTTCCTTGCAGCCATGTGTAGCCATGTGGCAAAGTTCCAACCAATGGAATGTGAAAATTTTCAGGCACTTTCTTAAAAGGAAATTGTTTGCTTTCTACTTACGCTTTCTCCTATTTCTCAAACTAGAATGCAGAAATGGTAGTGACCCAGATCTAACTTTGCAGAGAAGGACAACTTCCTCCTAGACTACAAAGTAACAAAATGTAACAAACTTGGGACTGGTAACCTTGTGAAACTAACCACTTTGACAACCTTGACTACCCTACTATTGCTATGTCAAGGAGAAATAAGCTTCCATCTTTTTAATCCAATGGATATCTTTGTTACAGTAACTTTGTCTCTCAAATACACACACAAACAGATATACACAAACATATGCACATACACAAAGATTGGCCAAGGGAGGTATTAAGAAAAGGTAAAAACTTTTTTAAGTACAAATAAAAGAAAAGAGGTGTGTGTAGGTTTAGGCATCAGGATATAAGACTACAACTAAGAAATAAAAATAAGTAAAAATTAATAAACAGAAAGAAAATAAAAAACTGACCAAAATAGAAGAATGACATCAGAAACATATTTTCTGTGCTCAGAAAATTGATGTTATTGCAAAAGCATTAGAAAGAAAAATACACTGTAGTTCAGACACCTTGTTTTATATTCAAATAATTACTTCTCACAAGCAGAAAATCACAGTAATTCAAATATAATTAACAACTGTATTTGGAAACATTTAAATACATTTAAACTTTCAGTGAATTATAAAACAAATATGGTATCTTAGCTTGATTAAATAATGACAAATAAGAATTTAGCAGAAAAGATACTGAAACTCACCCAGTAAACATTATTGAATATGTACTAGACAGACACTTGTGCTGGATTTGGGGATACAAAGGTGAATAAAACACAATTCCTATTTGGGAAAATATCACTAGCAAATAGCACTAATTGTGTTGATATATAAAGATAAACATTCTTCAGTTCAATCGTGTCAAAATTACTTTATTATCAATTTTTTGAACAATTATTTTTTTAAAACACACAGAATTATACATACACACTCAATCTCTTTAATACAATGATCCTTCAAGAAAAAGTTTTCATTGTGTTTAAAAATGAGTTTCAAGACAAAAAAAATTATTTTGAAATGTAATGAAAATTCACATTACATATACTTTAAAATTATTAATGCCTTTTAATCATTAAAGCATTGTTCCAGAAGTAAGATACTGAAGTTTGTTAGGCCTTTATATATAAACCATCTGTTCAATAAAGACTGTAAAATGCTTAAAAATAACAGCATGTACTAACTTATTCCTTTCTATTCTACATGAATTTATTCTAATTATTACAGGAAGGAAAATACTGGCAAACACCTTGATATTTCATTTAACATTTTCACCTGAAAAGTGAATCATATAATAGGATATCTTAAAGTGTTATCTACCTAAAAATGACAAATATTTAATCTAATGAAAAATAATCTATAATTAATCTAACTTAACATTCACTTGGAATTTGTCAAAATCAAACATTTTGTTTTAACTCACTTTAATGCATTAAAATTCTGGAGTAACTAGCTGTTATATTAGACAAATTCTGTCAAGTGAAAACATAACTGTAACAATTTTATTCATTTTAAAAAACTGTTTGAAGCTTACAAACTATCCTACCATTGTTATGTGAAGGAGAAATAAGCTTCTATCTTATTTAAGACAATGTAAATGGCTCACTGATGACAACCCTCCCCCCCAAAAAAGTGCCAGAAATTACAATAATATAAGAAACTAAGGCAAAATTATACAAAAAAAGAAATGAAACTAACAACCAACTTTAAAATGATCATTTTAGAGTTTAACATATGAAGTTTTATACTATGAAACTGTTATTATGTAACTTTAAACTAAAAATTGTTACAGATATATGTTAGAATAAGATACTACAGTCTCGGGGTTTCCCTTGTGGCGCAGTGGTTGAGAGTCTGCCTGCCAGTGTAGGGGACACGGGTTCGAGCACTGGTCTGGGAAGATCCCACATGCCGCGGAGAGACTGGGCCCGTGAGCCATAATTACTGAGCCTGCGCGTCTGGAGCCTGTGCTCCGCAACAAGAGAGGCCACGATAGTGAGAGGCCCGCGCACCGCGATGAAGAGTGGCCCCCGCTTGCCACAACTAGAGAAAGCCCTCGCACAGAAACGAAGACCCATAAATAAATAAATAAATACATACATACATACATACATACATACATACTACAGTCTCATAAATATTATTAGTTTGTGGAATAAGCCTACAACTAAAAACAATAAGATCTAAATCAAGAAAATAATAAAGGTTAAAACCAAGAAATATTATAGCTCAGAAATATGAGGTTTTCTGGAATTCCTTATTTTTTCCCACCAATACATATTATCAGCATCCTAATTTCCAAATATGCCTTCTAACCTCTAGTGATTACTTTTAAATTTATTTCTGTCTCAACTTTGCATTCTTCAGCCACTTCTACTTCTTTTTAAAAAGGCACCTGAGAGAGTAAATTTTAAAATCTGACAACAAAAAGAAAAAAATTGGAAGATAATTAATCATTAGTGTATAGCATTAAATTTAGTTTTTAGAATTCTCACAAAAAGAACTTCAGATATACCTACATATCAGGTATTCTTCACTCAACCTATTGGCTTTCTCCCCTTTGAATATGATAGCTATTTCTCAAAATAAAAGAGTGTATGCAAAATCATATCCGCTTATCTAATCACCCTTCAACTTGATTCCCAGGCTTCCTGTCAAGCTTGCCTATAAAGGTCCTTCTCAGGTAGCTGAAATTTTTCATTATTCTTTTATCCTTTTATCTCAATGTTCCAACACTGTTACTGTTTCCAGCAAATGGAAGGCTTTTTACATAGTAGGACAAAAGCATACAGAGTAGAGATAGTTGAGACCTCTAAGCAGCCCTTCAGGTTCTTCCCCACAGGAGATAATGTGCTACAATGCAGATTTCACTGACTCTCTGCAGGATCTCACAAAATCTGCAAATCCCTCCTTGCAGACCCAGCAACAAAACCATACTTTCCTAATTGTCTCTTCTGTACAATTGTTTGTTTTATGTAGCATTCTTCTAAAGAAGGTGATTCACTGTGCACAAGTTATCAGAGGCTGAGCAATTACTTTTACTTTTAAACTCTGCATGTTCCCAGGGCTAATTAAAGCCCAGAAATATATAGACTGTTCACAGTAGCTTTCTAATATGACAGAACACTGACAATGAAGCAAATGGGATAACTGAATTACCATGTTTATAAACCAGAATCTACTAGCACCTCTGTTAACAGTCAATCAATTAAAAAGAAAACAAATAAACCTCAACTTTGTGGGACCCTTCCCTATTCTAACTCTGCAATATGAATTGACTTGTTTTAACTAACTTTGTTGTGTGTTAATACTTGTTCTAAATGGTCCCTTCACCTTTCCTTACTTTCACTTCAAGAGCATAGTGAGAGCTATTGTCTCCTAATTCAAAGATGCATACACTGACACCTCTCTACTAACAACTGACTTAATTCTCTAAACTGTCTCAGTCTTGTCAATTTTGAATCCAGATTTATCTTTATTTTTCAGAGCACCAGCCATTTTAAAGAGATTTCTACATTACTGAAGATTTTTCCATTTCATCTTAGCAACTTTTCATTGGTTTTCATAGTACTTCCATATTTTTATTCCTAAAAAATATTTTTTAAAAGTCCATGGTAGCCTCAATAAATATTTGTTAAATAGTTTAAGAACTGCTCCATTATTAAAATAGCCCAAAAAATCATACAGAGAGGAAATTTTCCTTCTGATTTCAGTAGATGTGTGAAAATAAAATGATTATATATTCTGAATTGATTTTCATTTGGAAATATAGTGCTGTCTTTGTGTTGAGTTCTGAAGAATTTTCCACAAGTCAAGGATACATGCTCTAATAATCATTCCTTTATGGAAGTGAGGAACAACATTTAAGAAGAAATATTTAAAGAAAAAATATGTAAAAACAAAAATCAAGGTTTTTCTATGGGCAAACTAATATTTTTCTCATGCCTTCCATGTAAAACAATGGTATTAAATGAATAGAATATTAAAAATTAAAGATGCTTTAACAATAAAACCCTGAGAAAGAATAAATCGTGCCTTGTTACATGATGAATTCCTAAAATAGTCTAAGTGGAATACAACCATAGAACACACAATTCATTATATCCATTTCAAATTATTCTTTTAATGAGATGTAAAATTCATAGACTATAATGCCAGATAAACTATTCTTTAAAGTAATTTTAACATATAGATATTAGAAGGACAAGAACTCACACACACAGTTATTGTCTTAGAAGTTTTCCCCCCCCCCCCACCAGGGATCAAACCCATGCGCCCTGAAATGGAAGTGTGGAGTCCTAACCACTGGACTGCCAGGGAAGTCCCTCTTAGAAGTTCTTCAAAGTACATGAGGGAATTGTGGTATAGAAAGTCTAATGCTATCAAAAAGCATCTTGTTAAATAAAAATGTAAACTAGTTTATTATCATATATTGTGACTATTTCCAGAAATAATCTTAACATTTAATTAATCTATTTTCAAAATAAGCCTGTGTAATAAAATTTATCATAAGGTTAGGAAAAGGGATGTTGAAGAAAGTTTCCCGAAGAAATATATATTATTTTGAATAGCAATCTACTTTTGCACAAAGTAGTACTTTTCCAACATGAATAAAAAGATCTTAAAGCAGGGAAAAATCCACATAGCCTTATCAAGGGATCTAAGGACCAAGCATTTTGCTCAATAATCTTGTCCACAACACTATCCATCTTTTCCTACAAAATGAAAAATATTATTGAAAAGAATAATAAACTCAGATAGGTCCCATATAACCAATAGAATGTTTATAATACAATACTGACAAACTGTTGTTGTACTCTTGAAATCAATAAAAAATACATTATGTGTAAAAAAATCAATACTTAATTCATGCAACCATCAGTATTAATACTGGCGTAAAATACTTCATTTCGCATACAAGTGAGGTAAAACGCTTCATACTAGAAAAAACTTAACTGGTGAGAAAACTATAGTGAACGAGTAGTATTTCATTCCTTACATTCTATTTAGCATCTGTGCATACATTTTCTAAAGTATATTTATGGCTCTCAAGTTGCATAAGGACCTCCTGTTAAGGTTCAGGGTAACTTAACAAAAGGAGCCATATGTACTTACCTTTTACAATCACAATACATCCATCACAGCTAAGCTGAAGCTGCCATACCAGTCATAGAGAACAAGGAGTTTTTCAGATTACAAAGAATAGGGAGGGGAAAATTCCAGGAATTAGCCAGCATGTAATTGAGGGGATGGGAGAAGAAAAGGAAAATCTAATCCTAAGAAGAATCTCTTCAATAAGCTAACTCAATTGAAGAGAAAAGCCTCAAGAAAACAAACTTCCATTAATTTAAAGATTGAATATTTATGCAGACAACTTGAATGTCCAGCAACAGAGAAATAGTTAGATTTATTATGGCCAAGTCAGATGATATATCATGCAGTCATCAATAATTACACTTACAAAGTTAAAATAATATTTTAAAAATACTCTATACATGTTATGTTGAAAAAGCAGAATGTTAAATTATCTGGTAAGATCTCAAAAATATAAGGAAAAAATAAAATAGAAAAAAAAGCAGAAGTAAAAAATGCTGAGATTTTAACAGGGCATCTCTGGGTAGTAAATTATAGGTGACTTTTTTTTCTATTTCTTTATATATTTCTAGGCTTTCTAAATGTTCTGCAATGACTATATTATTTTGATCATTAGAAAAAAGTTTATAAACATAAAATTTTTCAAAGAAAATATTCTCTGAAAGTCAATTTGAAACTAATGTAACAAATCAGAGTAATACTCTATTTTGAAATAGTTGTACAGTTGACACTACACTTGAACAACATGGGTTTGAACTACTTGGGTCCACTTATACCTGGATTATTTTCACTAAATACATTCCACAGTACTACACAATACTCAGTTGGTTGAATCCACGGATACAGTACCATGGACATGGAAGGCCAACTATAAAGTTAAAAGAGGAATTTCAATTGGTGGGGGGCAGAGGCGGGGTCGAGAGGAGGGATATGTGCCCCTGACCCTCAAGTTGTTCAAGGCTCACCTGTACTTTGCTCTCAGAAAATAACACAATAAGTAAACAAGTCTTATATACATGATCTGTGTCACCTGGATCTTTCTATCCAAACTTTTTCAAATAGAAATAAATGCTAAATGCTTCCATTTTTCCCACACTGCTTTTACATATGAACAAAAAAGCCAACCAAACACAAAACTGATCTTTGAATTATTTCTCTTCCTTATGCAAGAGGAAAGCACATTTAGGGCTTATATGATATGGAGAAGAAAAAATCAAAAATAGTTCTTAGTATGCTTTATTCTGTAGGTTTGATTCCAGATGCTATGACTCAATGCACTCTAGCATATCCACTTATTATGGGGGATTATTTATGGATGTTATTGGTGGAAGGAGAGGGGGAATTGTTTTTGGTTTCGTCTTGTTTTTTCATTTTGCTTTAGCAGCATGCGTTTATGTTCCTATAAAGTCAGATTATCTGGAAAGCGGGTTTCATTTTTTAATCCTGGTAATGTTGCCATTATCCCACTAACATGTTAAGGCAACTTTCCAAAAAATTAAATAATTTTTTCACATCACTTCAAAATTACAGACCATGTACAATATAACATGCAGGTGGTTTTGAAAACATGAACAAAAGGCAAGATTACTGTCATTAGGTGCTCTACTACCACTCTGTAAAGCTTCAGTGGAATCCCATTTCAAAGACTGTATCCAAGTGAAGAAACTATCTTTGAAGCTTAGAGTGGTATATTTAAATTCCCGTTTTGAGGGCAAAACACTCGGTGATTCCATAACTGGGATAAGAGTGCCAAATGAACCCAGCGCAGACAGCAAGAATTCCAAGTAAGCATTCTCCCAAGTCACTGCCCACTGCACGTTCTTCACATGTAAACCTTATTTAACACCAATTCTGAGAAAGCCAACTAAATAAACAGTCTTCATTTTCCCCACTTCCCCACTATCCTCAAATCTGACATCTCCTCCACTTTAAAACACACTTGTCTCTTAGCACCTCTTTCATTCCAGGCAACTAGTCCCAAATGTCACCCAGTGGTTCTATTATAAGAGGCCTCCTCTGGGCTTTTCTCCCTGAACAGCACTATAGATTCTAGATGAGCATCTCCTACACCTTTTGGACTTCATGGACCCATAAAGCTAAAAACAAAGCAGAACAAAACAAAACAAAAAATATATATATATGAGAGAATTGATATAGGGTTATCAACCTTTTCTCAATAATGTTACTAGAAAGAGTAGGACAGATATGATTATAGAATAAAAGAGAGTGGAAAAACTCACTGCATAATCCTTATTTTCTCATTTTGTCAAAGACCAGTGGAAATTTCCTAAAAACCTTGGGAACCACTCTTCTGGACCATCCCTTCCTTAGAACCCTTCTCCCCTCACTCTCTTGCCCATTCCCTCAGGTTTTCCTCTGCCCTGGAAGAGTAATGGCTTTCTAGTCTATCTTCATAGCCCCCTAAAAGATAAGAGAGGCTTGAAGAAAATATTAACTAAATTAGGGAGCAATCCTGAGTCGCTTAGCAGCTCCACTAGAATAACGTGAAATAAAGAATAAAAGTGCACTGAAAGTGCTTCTGCACATTTTAATAAAACAATGGGAAGGTCATTACTTGTAACAAAGTTGGTGTTTTTATTTTTAAACACTGATATGTGGATTTGGATAGTGGAAAAGACCTGGATTGTAAGCCAGAACACCAACTTCTAGCCCCAGCTTGGTCTCATTTGAGTCAGACCTATGTGAGTCTGAGCAGGTCATTTAATACTTCTTTATAAATGAAAAGGGGTAAACTAGACGACCTCTTAAAGTAACTACACCTCTAAGAATAGGAATAACGTTCTCTAGAGAATACAATTAATTAAACGTAAAACAGTGTCAATTTCTGTATCCCAACACTTGTGCTTATTTATTAGTTTTACTTTAATTAGTTATATATTTCCAAAAAGGATGTGATGTGGCTTCTAATGAAGGACACATAAGACTGTTATAGCAAAAAGGTGACATTCTAAAAATATTACACTTCTTTTTTCAAGTTTACCAACCTCATTTTTCACACTCAACATGTTCAATATCAGTAGAAGAAGACATAGAGTGAGCTGAAAATGGAGTAGGCAAAATAAACTTTTGAAAAAGCAAATCCTAAATATATGTTATAAGCTACTGCTATCTAATAATGTTAGCATCAAACCATCATCTCTCGTCTATGTAATAAAATATAAATCAGTTTCAGATAAAAACACAGTTTTGTAAATTAAAAAAATAATAATAAGACAAAACAATATCTTACCATTTAGTGACTTTTCTCATTCCTCCAAGTACAATAAAAGCTCTGTGAAAGGCAAATCAGGGTATTCGTTTTTTCTCTCAGCAAAGAATAGCTCTCAGTGTTTACTGAATTTAACTGAAATGACCTGAATTCTAGGCCCAAATTGTCTACAGTTATCTGTTATCACTATAAAACTAAAAAATCCTGATTTCCTAGATCCGTCCCCAAACCATGTTTCAGGCCATATATCCCTATATTTATTTTGCGAAAAAACACAGCCAAGCTGATTTAATCTTTCTATTTCTCTACTTTTCCCCATGCCATCCCTACCGTGCAGTGTAACTTGTTGCCTTTAAGTGTCTCCAGAAGTGAACGTGGGCCCAGCAGATGGCACTCCTGAGACCTACATGTGACCCATTTATAATTAAGTTCAGCTCCAATTCTGTTATTGACCTTCCCTCATTCCTGTTTAGCTCCTCCTGCTTAATACAACTCTTGAACATCTTTTATACTCTCAGGTTTCCTGCTTCTTTACTCACAAAGTTCTCCTTATCTACTTATATCAAGTGTCTTTGGGGACTACCTCAAAACAGACCTCCCTTGTATGACCCTAGGAGTCATCGGCCTCCTCATTCCTGCCCCACTTACCCACCCACCCATTCATATCCTCCCAAGCACACCTACCCACCCCCTCCACCCTTCCCCCCACACAAACAAACACAATGCGTGTGATATCTCAAAAAGGGGCCAAACCTGGCCCTATTGGTTATTCTCAAACAGTTTCAGGTAAGGAAATCCTCACTTCCTATCTATTAGTCTATCTTCTCCTTTCAGTGCACCAGCTTTGCTTAAGCAGCAAAAGGCAGTGAAGTTGTAAGATGAAGCTGTATCTTCAACCCCCAATCACACCTGATGTGAGCCTAGGCAACCTTTGTGTGCCTGGCAAAGTTAAGTATAGGGATACTTATGAGTTTATAATCTATTTGGGGAAGTACATCTTCACAAGGGATGTGGGGGAGGAATTCGGGAACAGCTTTGGTTTGGGCTGTTATGTTACAGCACATTATAGGGTACTTAGCTTTTGTCATGAAGACAAATTTATTTAAAAAGTTTAATAAGGGGACTTCCATGGTGGCGCAGTGGTTAAGAATCCGCCTGCCAATGCAGGGGACACGGGTTCAAGCCCTGGTCCGGGAAGATCCCACATGCCGCGGAGCAACTAAGCCCGTGCGCCACAACTACTGAGCCTGTGCTCCAGAATCCGCGAGCTGCAACTACTGAGCCCACATGCTGCAACTACTGAAGCCCGCACGCCTAGAGCCCGTGCTCAACAAGAGAAGCCACCGCAATGAGAAGCCTGCACACTGCAACGAAGATTGGCCCCCGCTCGCCTCAACTAGAGAAAGCCTGCTCACAGCAACGAAGACCCAACACAGCCAAAAAAAATAAATTAAAAAAAAAAAGTTTAATAAGCACACTCTGGGCAATATATGATAGATAAGGAGACAAAGAATAAAAGATGTTGTGTCTGCCCATGTGGCAAATAAAACATGGCAGGGGTGGGGGATGAAGATACATTGAAAATGGTGCTAATAAAGGCAGCCATATGTACAAGGAATATAGGACCACAGTAGAGGGAGTGTGACTGGCTCTGGGGGAAAGGGGTGGGGACATTTACAAAAAGAGATATGGCTGGATATACGAGCATCTGTCATTTAGGGAAGGGAGAAAGGCATTCCAGGCAGAGTGTCCACATGTGTGTAAAGATGGGAGCATAGAAGGAGGATTACTTATATCACAAAGTACGTTTAGGATAAAGGACAGGACATGAGGATGGAGCCTTTAATGGAGGCCAGATTATAACTGGCTTTGTTCAGTGGGCTAAGAAGTTTAGCTTCATCCCAAAGGCAGTGAGGGGCCACCAAAGACGTTTCAGCAGAGGAATGATAGTATTAGATGATCAGATGTCAAACAACTGTTGGTGGATGGTGACTTGGAAAATCTTCCCGGTCTTTCAACCACAAAGAAAGCCCCTCACTAACTTTCCTTTGGGAAAGAAAAGCCCCTTACAGCTTGACAAAGAACACAGAACAAAATGATTTCATCCTAACCCATATCTGATCTTTTCCAGGTCCCCTTCCCCATGTCTGGGGAGAATGAGAAAATGGGGAAAAGAAAAGGGAAATAGCATCTACTAAGTATTAGGTGCCAGGAAATGTACTAAGTGCTTCACATACATTACAGTATTATCAATTTAACTCCAAAACAACCTTCTGAGGTAGGTAAAATCATTTCCATTTTAGAGAGGAGAAAGCAGAGGCCAACAAGTTGTCAAAAATCACAGAGTAATAGAATACCAAGGTAAAAAACTGGGATTTAAACCCAGACTTGACTAACTTCAAATATACTCATGTATGTAGGATAATGTAGTTTCCTCACATGCCATCTTAATTTATTCTTACAATAATCCTTACATAGTAGAGTGTTATTAGTATCACTTTATAAATAAAGAAATTAAAATTCTGAAAGGTGGTCATACATATAAGTGGGCCAAGGAGAGGAGGTGCAAGAGAAAGACAAGGCAGATGTCCTAAAGACATTTTTAACTGCTTAAAAGTGAGCTACTGAAACAGATACCAAACTTGACAAGACTCTTCCTTAATCCCTCCACTATCCTTAACACTGCATTAGTGAACAATGTTTTATTGGTTATAATGTTATTTTTGTCTATATTAAAGTGAAGGAGTAACTATGTAGAAACAAAAATGTACATGTTATGAAAATAGGTAAACATTTTTTTTCACTACCCCCCCAAAAACATGTAAACCAAAGACATGAGAAATAGAGCAATTCTAATCAGAGATAGAAACTAGTAATAATGGCAAGTCCGTTTTTATCAAACATTAAAAGTTTTGTAACTACTTTGTCCTAAACACACTGTGATGGGTTTTTTGTTTTTGTTTTTGTCATAAAAATGCTTAGAAGAGTTCAAATTGGATACGTACTAAGATGTTTAGATTATAATACAAACACACCAAGCTTCTATTATGTAGTTTTCTGCTTGCTTTAAAATTGAATTCTTCATAACAATGATATGAAAAATCACACAATTAGATTTTTACATTTGATACTGAACAAGTAAGAGAACAGTTGCTTCTTTTATAGATATACACCAGGCAGCAATGAAGTCAAGAGCAACTTTCTCCACTCAAGGGAAGAACTGGTGATGATGAGTCACTTGAATCTCACTAATGTCACTGTCTCTAATATTGGCAATAAATTAAACGCTCAGTACCAGCAGAATCCATACCAACATTCCCAAATTGAGGTTAATACAGAAGTTAGAGACACATGGCAGCATACCATGCTAATCTTGGTAAAAGTAAAAACCAAGCCACCCTCTCTTTCTGTACATACACAATGTCAGTTTTTTTATTAACTTTAAAAGTGTTTGGGCTTCCCTGGTGGCGCAGTGGTTGAGAATCTGCCTGCCAATGCAGAGGACACGGGTTCGAGCCCTGGTCTGGGAAGATCCCACATGCCGCGGAGCGACTAGGCCCGTGAGCCACAATTACTGAGCCTGCGCGTCTGGAGCCTGTGCTCCACAACAAGAGAGGCCGTGATAGTGAGAGGTCCGTGCACCGCGATGAAGAGTGGCCCCCACTTGCCACAACTAGAGAAAGCCCTCGCACAGAAACGAAGACCCAACACAACCAAAAAAATAAAAAAATATAAAAATAAATTAAAAAAAAAAGTGTTTGACATTTAATAACCATTAAAATAGATTTTTTTCATTCTAAGTGAAATTAAGGATTTGGGGGGGAATTACATCATTTTCAACTGCTGGAATAGAATAAAATATATTTGACAAAATGAGCATGCTCACTCTCTGCCTTGCCCTTCCTGTGCACCCAACTCAAATTTAGTAAAGCAAATGAAAACAATATCTATAGTTATACATATATAATGAGGTTTTCACCTTGGAAAATTGATATGGAACATAATGAAGATGACAATAATCTGGACCTAATGTTTAACTATCACTACAGTAATAATATTATGAAGATTATTCAGATAGCAAAGCAAAAACTGAGAAGAGAAACAGGAATTCTTTGCTTTATTCAGATAACCTAAAAAGACTGGGAAAGGACTCATGGACAAGCAGCTATTACTAATTACAGTACAAATTTTCAATAGTATCTCCAAAACTCCAAAAATACTTTATTGCTTGTATAGCTGAAAACCATACAGAAGATAGCTAATTTTTATATTCAAAATCACAAAGTTTCAAATAAATGAAGTTAAAAATATCTTGTAAATTGTTAAAACTAAGATCTATGCAAACTGTAATTTAACAATACATTTACACTGTTCATATGACAATGAGAATAAAATCCCAGATCACAATTGCTGAAAATACTTCTGAGAAAAACTATCAGGAAGGATTTCTCAGGCCCTAGTAATAGAATAATTATCCTCATATAATCTGATTAAACAAAATAAGAAAGTGAGTGATCCTGACATAGCTGTAGACATGAACACCTGTAAAATCAAATATGGCACAATGTCATTTAATAGCACTTTTGATAATACTGAAATATTCTTTTTCTCCAACTCTGGGTTCCCCAGGAAGAGACAAGTCTGCTTGACTACTTAGGACCTTAAACAAAATCCCTCTTTCTATTTGCTCCCCCATTTTCTCTTTTTTGTCCGGGCAATTCCAGCACACATATAAGGATTAGTCACAGAGATGGAAGGGACCACATGGTTCCTACCTTCAGGTATACGAATGTCTAACCTTCCAAAACAAAGGGTTTTTTTTGTTTGTTTGTTTGTTTTAATTTATTTATTTTTGGTTGCATTGGGTCTTTGTTGCTGCGCGCAGGCTTTCTCTAGTTGCAAAGAACGCAGGCTTCTCATTGCGGTGGCTTCACTTGTTGCAGAGCCCAGGCTTTAGGTGCACAGGCTTCAGTAGTTGTGGCATGCGGGCTCAGCTGATGTGGCTCTTGGGCTCTAGAGCGCAGGCTCAGTAGTTGTGGTGCATGGGCTTAGTTGCTCCGCGGCATGTGGGATCTTCCCAGACCAGGGATCGAACCCATGTCCCCTGCATTGGCAGGCGGATTCTTAACCATTGTGCCACCAGGGAAGTCCCAAAACAAAGGTTTTTGATGACAACTTGAGATTAAGCCTTCAAAAACTTCTTTCACAGATGACTTGATCTGTTATAACTATTTTTTATTTATTTATTTTATTTATTTTACTTTTGGCTGCATTGGGTCTTCATTGCTGTGCGGGCTTTCCCTAGTTGCGGCGAGCGGGGGCTACTCTTCATTGCGGTGCGCGGGTTTCTCATGCGGTGGCTTCTCTTGCTGCGGAGCACGGGCTCTAGGTGCACAGGCTTCAGAAGTTGTGGCTCTTGGGCTCTAGAGCACAGGCTCAGTAGTTGTGGCGCATGGGCTTAGTTGCTCAGCGGCATGTGGGATCTTCCCGGACCAGGGCTCGAACCCGTGTCCCCTGCATTGGCAGGCAGATTCTTAACCACTGTGCCACTAGGGAAGCCCCGTTATAACTATTTTGACTATTTAAGCTCTCCTGCAGTGTAATGATAATATTTCACCTTTCTCTTACATGGCCCAAAATACGAAACAATGTAGCATCTGTGTAAAAAATCTCAAAAATTAGAAATAAGAAAGTGAATAATTCCTTTACTAGATTAAATTCGTATGATTTTTTTAGTATCTCTTTTGCAGGGTACTGTAAGAGGGATCTCTGTGGTGATGAAATAGTTCTATATCTTGATTGTGGTGTTAACTGCATGAATCTACACAGGAGAGAAAATGACAGAACTATATACACAAACTGTACCAATGTCCACTTCTGGGTTTTGATATCATACGATAGTTGTGTAAGATATAACCAATGGGTGAAACTGGGTAAAGAGAACACAGGACCTCTCTGGTACTATTTTTGCAAATTCCTATATATCTACAGTTTTGTAAAAAAAAAAAAAAGCGGGGGCAGCTTCTCACAGAAATCATAATATCTCAATGCCAAGAGTATAGGAAAAACATAGAAAGAGTAAAGAGGAAAATCATTCCCACAAATTTAAAAGATCAGTGTGGGTAAACATCAGAAAAGCAAGTAAACCAAAGCAGGTGGATGATGGTTATAACCTGAAGATTTGATGGGACTGAATATAAGCTTCTGAATATAAGCTTAACGGGACTAAACATGATGGGAATATGACAACCAAACTACTATCTGTATGTCAACCCATATCCTTTCCTGGGGTCTGAAAATATATTCTATAAAGACCTACTATATGCAAGACATTATTTTGAAGTCTTAAATTTTATTTTAAAAACTATGTATTTTGCATTGGATGTCATATTCACAATCTTTTTATGATCTTAAACATTTAATTTACCATATAAGTGACTTAACTACTTCCTTCAAAAAAACTGTTTAGTGTATTTGACATTCCAAGAAGATAGTCATGTTCACCTGTGGCTTGGAGCCTTCCAACATAGCTCAGAGTACCCCAGTTGGAGAATCATCATCTTATTTTACAGCTCCAAAGTGGTGATTTACAAATCATTTAGGCTGGCCTACTCTGAGGTAGACACTAGACCCTTGGTGATTAGGCTATCTTGGGGAAAATTTTAGAAGCGGGATAACTGCTAGCCCTCTATGATTTCAGCTGTGATTTTACTGGAAAAAAGGTTTATCCTACGAACCACGTACCTCCTGTAAATAGAGGGAAATATAACTCAAATACTATCTCATCTCAACAAGAAGCAATAAAGCAGGCATTTTCACAAACATACACACACAAGAGTAGGCTTCCTGCATAATTAGCAGCTATTGTGCTTGAAAATACCTGGTTTTTAAAGTTTTCTGGGAATTTAGCAAAATTAAATTTAAGGAAAGGGTCCAAGACTACGAGGCTTCTTAAGTCATTCCCAAACAGATTCACATCTCTTGAGAAGGTCAGATAAAAGATGCTTTTATCACCTAAATGTAATTAAAAATTTCAAACTGACTTCTACAACCAGCATTTCAGAAAAGCGTTACAGTGCACCAGAAGGTGTTTACTTTGGTTTGAGCACTCTCTGAGAGTTCTGAAGCCTAGCGGGGAATATGTTTCAGGTTTGGTTCAGAAAAGCTGAATGGTCCCCTCTGGAAGCTGACTAGGCTGTGAGTGCTTCTTAGAACCAGGAGATGCCCCAAGAGGTTGTCAAATCATTGAGTGGTGTGTTAAATTGAAAATAAATAAATTTTTAAATCATTACTATATACAGAGAGAGTGTAATTTGTTTAAAAGTGTTTCTGCTTTGTGTTTTACTTTTTTCCTCCAGTAAGTGTAAAAAGATAAGGAGACCCAAAGTATATTTAGGAATACATTATTTGAGGTTATTTTTTCACCAATGATAATTGGACTCAATGCACAGGAATAAGAGAGCACAGCCTATGTAGAGTTATAAATTTACCAACAGAGGCTGGACCAATATAATAAAGCCCTAAAACTGAAGATGTTCATGAATAATTTTCTATGCGAAGGTTGTAAAAAAGCAAAAAGCTATCTGTAATATAGAAAACATTCATATGTCGTATTGTATACAATGGAAAAGTCAAACGGTATAGAATTTTCATTATCTGTTTTTAAAGGATTCATAACTATTCTAAAGTTTTTCATGACTGAACATCTAAAATATAAAATATCTGTAATATACTCCTAACCAAACTTTGGTAATTAATACTGAGAGCAAATTCCCATTATGAGTAAAACCCAACATTTTAAAAATTGAAACCACATTTATAAGCAAGTAGTTGGGGAAAAATTATGCTGAGCTCAAAATACAAGTTTTCTATGAAAGATAAATCACCTTTCTTATCTGAATTGCTCAGATCAAAATATCAAAACAATTAAATTACAATTTTGTCTGACATCAATATCCCATGCAACAGCGCAAAACAGACAACCCTGATTATGCCTGATTTCGGGCATACTGTTTGCTTTTAACTGGCAAACAAATTGAGCAATGAATCAAATTTTGCTAGAGAAAACATGAGGCACACTGCCAGATCACAGAGGTCAAGGAATTCATCAAGACTCGCTTTCTATACAACTGCATGTTTTTGGCTAAGGAAGAAAAGAAATCACCCATTCTCTCATACAAATACAAAAATATACTAACATAAGGACAGATATTTAACTGCTTCTACATCAAATGTGACTAGAAATCACACATAAAATGAATCACACTGATTTTATAGTTATATGTGCATGAATTTTTATGTATACATATCTGTATATGTGTTCGTATGTGTAGACAGGAAAAAAGGGGAGATTAAATTTTTGTGTTTACAAGCCTAGTTCTTCCACGTTGTTATCTCATCTATTTCTTTGAATGCGCCATGTAAAAAGTTACAGCATCATATTTTTGAGCTGTAGGAAGCCCTAAAATGATCTTGAGCTACCTGCTCATTTTTCAGTTAAAAAAACCAAAGGCCAGAGAAGACAAGGACACAAAAGCGAGCTGGGGACAGAACTGGGACTAGAACTCTGAGCCCCTGACTCCTAATCTTTCTCACCAAACAATCATGTCATACCCTAAAGACATGGACTCCTGAAAACTCGTAAATATTGTCAAAAGAAACAATAATAGGCTCCTATTGGTATATCATTTTATATTTATTTGCTTTTTAAGTACAGCGTTCTACTTTCAAAAATCCACTACGGCTTCATGAGAAAATTATGATGTACTAGAATTTTCTACCCAGGCATATTTGGATTTCACACACTATTCACCTCTAATGTACATTCAGGATTAGTCAGCATCCTAAAGCCTTTACATCTATAATCACAATATAGAACTTTACTTAAGTGCAAATCATTGATTTATGAATTTTCATTCTCTAATTGACTGAATTTTTTTCATATATATTTTTTCCATGTATCTAAAGGAAATGCAACATTATAATTAAGGATATAGATGCTGTAACAGGATTGCCTGTCTCCACTACTTAGTACTATGTAACCTTGGGCAAGTTAACGTACACACACCTTATGCCTTAGTTTCATTTGTAGAAATAATAGAACCCACCTAATAGGGTTTTGGTGATGATTAAATGAGTTAGTATGTACAAACCAAAACAACAGTGCTGGCTCTTAGTAAATGCTCAAAAATTACTAATTTTTAGTCAGCTAATAGAGTAACATATTAGAGCTAAAGGAATATCAGAGACCATATAGAACAGGACTTGGCAAGCATTTTGTAAAGGGCGAGAGAGTAAATATTTTAGGCTTCTCAGCCACACCATCTCTGCCTCAACTACGAAATCATAATCTATGATTATGATAATCTAGATTATCATAATCTATAATCTATGACAAATGCAGACACAGACAATAAACTGATGGATGTAGTTGTGTTCCAATAAAACTTCACTGTTCATGAAAACAGGTAGCAGGCTGGATTTGGCCTGAGGGCCAACGTTTGCAGCCTCCTGATGTAGAATAACAGCCACACTCTACTGAGAATGTAAAGAACAGAGAGGTCAGTTGAGTAACAGAAAGTCAGCCAGCGAAGCACTGGCAGGTACAGAACTAGAAGCAAGAATTCTACCATTGGCTCAGTTCAATGTTCTTTCTACATCTCTACATAGGAGAAGCTCCATGAAATCTCCCTATCCCGACCTACAAATAGAAACAATCGCTCCCTTCCCTACTCTCACACAACATACAAGTTTGGCAGAAAACTGATAGATTTTGAAGAGTGATAAGTACACTGGAGTTCATTATGCTATTCTCTCTACTCTTGAGTGTCTGATAATTTCCACAATAAATTTAAAAAAAAACTCAAAGCATTCAGTTCTCCTCATATGGCATTTATCAATTCTCTCAGAATATTTGTGTACATTTTCTTCTCTACTAGAGACGGTAATTTGAAGGCAAGGATCATGTCATTTGCATCTTGGTATCACCATTTCTTGCCAAGACCTCACACAAAACCCTATTTTATAATTATGATTTAATAAACAAAAGGTCCCTAAATAACTGAAGGAAAGTCATGTCAAACAAGGTACTATTTCCAACTGCAAAATTCTCTCCACATTGGCTTAGTATCCGTGAGCAGTGTTGTCAAAATGCTCTTTCCTTACACCCAATTTGTTGCCAATCCAGTCTTCATTACATCATTTTCAAAATCCAACTGAAATCTATTCCTAGCTAACATCTCTTTCCAGGTCTAATACCACCCCTCCATAAGTAGATTCACCACCAGCAATAACACAGTTCTCTATTAGATCACACTTGGTACTTAAAAAGTAAGCTATCTCTTTGATATGATAATAATATTTTTAGAACATTACTGTAGTTAGCCAGCAGCAATGGAGGTAAGATTCAATGTTTTTACTGTCCTCACCATAGTGTTTCTCAGATTTCATGATATAATCTTGCTTACCTTACTTCCTCCTTCACCTCTAGCTAACTTCTATTTTATAATCTCAACTTTCTAAGTCTTCTCTCAAGCAGAACTCAAGGTAGAAACTCCCTTTTCTTTCCTCAACAAAACACAAAGTTCTTTGCTTCGAGAAATTCTCAGAATCTCAAAGTATTTTCTCATCAAATACATCCGTGACCAAATGGGAAAAAAGATAACATTTCCTACAAATTTCTTATGCACTGTCTGCCACTCATCACAATGAGGAGAGAAGGAATCCAAAGAGAACATGCACATCCCCCACCTGCACCTGTGTCCACACAGTTTTCCTTCTCTCTTATTAGTATAGATAAATAGCCCATAAACCTAGAAACAGATAACCTCTCCTGTTCTATCCTTAGCATACTGCTCCCCTCTCTCTCTCCTGCGTCATCAATTTTCCATCTCTACTGCCTCTTTCTCAGAAGCATAACAACATACCATTGTTTTGCACATCTTTAAAACTCTTTATGGGCTTCCCTGGTGGCACAGTGGTTGAGAATCTGCCTGCCAATGCAGGGGACACGGGTTCGAGCCCTGGTCTGGGAAGATTCCACATGCCACGGAGCAACTGGGCCGTGAGCCACACCTACTTGAGCCTGCGCGTCGGAGCCTGTGCTCCGCAACAACAGAGGCCGCGATAGTGAGAGGCCCGCGCACCCGATGAAGAGTGGCCCCTGCTTGCCACAACTAGAGAAAGCCCTCGCACAGAAACGAAGACCCAGCACAGCCAAAAAATAAATAAATAAATAAAAGTGAAATTCTTAAAAAAAAAAAAAAACTCTTTATATCACATAGCCCTCCAACTAATGATCCATTTCTCTCCCTTTCAATAAAAATCTTCAAGGGATGATACCTTACCCTCTAACTCCTCTTCTTCTCTACTGCTTTGCCAAACATTCCAAACAAGGCTTCACCACCCACCACTCCATGGAAAACTGATATCATCAAGTTCATCAATGACTTTCCTTTGCTAAATCAACTCTCAATCCTCATCTTGATAATCTCCCTACTTTTTCAAACATTTCCTTCATTTGGCTTCTGTGATTCCACACTCTGCCTGCTCTTCCCCAGTACCTAGCATACAGCTCTTTTTCAGAATCTTTTGCCTGGTAGCTCCTCATCTCTTAATGTTGAAGGTCCCCACGGCTCAGTTGTTGGTCCTCTTCAGTTTTCTAACCCCCATCATACTTTCGATGATCTACCCTATCTCTTTGCTTTTAAAAACCAGTTGTAGGTTGAAGAATCCTAAATGCATATCAGTAGCCTGGCCTTCAGACCATCTCGTCCTTGACATCCACACTTGGATATTTAAAATGCCTCTAACCCTTAATATGTCCAAATCCAAATTATTCATCTTCACCACCATGTCTTTCTCCTGCTATCTTCCCCCATCTCAGTAAATGTAAATTCTAATCTTTTCAATTGCTTAGGTGATTGAGTTCTCCCTAATTTCTTTGCTGTCACACTCCATATCTAATCTGTCAGCAAATCCTGTGGAATGTACTATCAAAGTACATGCAGCATATGAACTTTTCACCACCTCCACGGTTACCATCCTGGTCTAAGCCACCATCCACTGTCACATGGATTATCAAAATTGCCCAACTGGCACCCCTACTCTCCCCTGGCCTTCCTTCAATCTGTTCTCAACACAGCAGCAAGAGTAATGGAAGTTAAACAGTTCTGTTCGGACTGTTCTGATCAAAACACTCCAAAGGCTTCCATATCACTTCAAGTAAACGCCAGAGTCATTACAACAGCTTACTAGACCATGCAGTACCATCTAACCTCTATTTCATAAGACCACATAACCTACTTTCCTCCTCCTCTACACCACTCCACCACACTGGCTTCTTGGAACACACCAAAATGCAGGGCCTCTGCATTTTTTTCTTCTCTGTGACTGGAAACTCATGCCCCAAATATCACCTGGCTCACTGCCTCATCTGCTTCAAGTCTACTGAAATGTCACCTACTCTGGGGGCCTTCCCTTATAATCATATTTTAAAACTGCTAAACACATGCACACACACTTTTCTTGCTTTATGTTTCTCCATAGCACTTAGTACAGGTATACCTCATTTTACCGTGCTTCCTTTATTACTTCACAGATAATGCAATTTTTTTTTTTTTTTTTACGAATTGAAGGTTTGTGGCAACCCTGCATTGTCAGATGATGGTTAGCATTTTTTTTTTAGCAATAAAGCATTTTTTAATTAACTTTTTTTTTTTTAAGATATAATGCTATTGCACCCTTAACAGACTGCAGTATAGCATAACATAACTTTTATATGCACTGGGAAACCAAAAAATTCCTGTGACTTCCTTCACTGCAATACTCCCTTCATTGTGATGGTCTGGAACCAAGCCCGCAGTATCTCCAAGGTATTCCTGTACAGTAGCACCTTATATTTTTCTATGTATTATATATAATGTTTATCTCCACTAGAATGTAAATTCCAAAAAGGCAGTACTTTATTCCAGTGCCAAAAACAATGCTTGGCACACAGTAAACACGATAAATATTTGTTGACTAAATTAATAAATGAGTATTGAGCTCTCTATGTGAATCTGATAATGCTTTTTGTAAGCAATAATTGTACCATTTCACCCTTGTTGGTCCTATAATAGTCTATAGTACTCTTTGTAGGGTACCAGGAATCATTAGATCATTCTTGTGAAGAGGAATTTCTTTTACATTCTCTGTAAATCCTGAGATCAGAGATTACTGCCAGTTGCAAAAATGAAAAACCTGAGTAGTTTGAGGTGAAAGTATTTTTGAAAGATCTCTTCTTTCTATTAAGAATTCTTGGGACTTCCCTGGTGGCGCAGTGGTGTAGAATCTGCCTGCCAATGCAGGGGACACGGGTTCGAGCCCTGGTCCGCGAAGACCCCACATGCCGCGGAGCAACTAAGCCCGTGTGCCACAATTACTGAGCCTGCACTCTAGAGCCGTGAGCCACAACTACTGAGCCCGTGCGCCACAACTACTGAAGCCCGCGCGCCTAAAGCCCGTGCTCCGCAACAAGGGGAGCCACCGCAATGAGAGGCCCGCGCACCGCGACGAAGACCCCCGCTCGCCGCAACTAGAGAAAGCCCGCGCGCAGCAACAAAGATCCAACACAGCCGAAAATAAATAAATAAATAATTTATTTTTTTAAAAAAAAGAATTCTTAAAGGGGAAAATAAAGAAATGAGGAAAATTCTACTCAAATATCAAAGCCCAGTTTCAAACCTAACCTTTCCATTAATCCTTTCCTCCCCCATTCACCCAGAGCACTTGGTACCACTATCCCCGTGCTCACCATGGTCCCTTCTAGATATGTACTCTCTGGACGACAGGAACTGGATCTCTTTTCTCTCTTAGTCCTTCACCAGCTCTCCATGATTGACATTCAAAGAAATGTTACTGGATTGAACTGAATGGAATGAATACTACAGGAACCTATGATATAACTGCTTGTTTGTCAAGATGTAGTCCATCAACAGAAGCAACACCATGCTCTAAGTTCCTAAGGTTGGTTTCAAACAAACCCTTGTCCTCTGTTCAGCATGGCCAACTGAGGCAACAGGACACACAGTCCAATAACTTATTAATCACACATAGAGGTCCAGGATCCAATACTCTGCTCCTCGAGATGCCCAAGCCATGGTAAGCAAAGACTTGCTGAGGACGACAGAACTGGAAAGGATACTGTCTGTGTACTTGTTATTCTAACAGTGTGGGGCAAAAGAAGACAAGACACCAAAGGATGAGATACCCAATAAAGAGGAAAAATAAAAATAAAAAAATAATATTAAGTGTGGGTAAAGAAAGGGGGAGGGAGGACTAAAGGATGAAAAGGATGGGAGAGTGAGACCGTGGGGGAGATGTGGTAGTAAGAGCCAGACACTAGGGCAGAAAGCAGCGCAGGCGCTAATCACAGGCTGCTCCTTCAACATTCTCTCCTAAACTTCCTCGAGCAAGCGACGGTGCGCGTCCTCAAGAGAGGCGTTCCACACGCGAGGGCGCCCCTCGGGCGAGCCATCCCTAAAGCAGGGTCAGCAGCGCCGCTGTCTACCCCGGCGGACGTGCGTGTGTGAACGTGTCAGAAACGGGCGCTCTGGAGCTGCGGGTCTCTGCACTTAGACGACCGGCTTCGGGAGATGGGCGGGGGCCTCGAGGCGGGGCCGGGGACTGCTCCGGCCGGCGCGTGCCCGGGAGCGGCCGGAGCCGGTGCCCCCGCGCGCCGCCCCTGCAGGTCGCTCCCGCCCCGCCGCCGCCCGAGCGCCCCTCCGCCCGGGGACCTGGACACCCGATCGGCGCGCCGGGACCCATGCAGGGGTGCGGCCCGCGCCTCAGCCCCGCCGGTCCGGTCGTGGGGACGGGAGGGAGAGCCGGACGGCTGGGCCGAGGCCGCGCCGCCTCCGAGCGCCGAGCTGGTTGGGGCAAAACTTTGGAAACAGAAGGACTCGGATTACCTGAGCGGCGCGGGCGCGGGCGCGGGCTCGTCTGCGGTACGGCTTGCCGGGCGCGGGCCGGGTTTTCAGCAGCCGTAAAGCGGGAGCAGCGCGCGAGCTCTCGCCGCCGAGCTGCGCCCCCTGGCACCTCCGCCGCGAGCGTCAGCCGCTTGGCAAGGAGCGGGCTGGGCTGAGTCATAATAAAAGACACGTTTGCCGAGCGTAGCGGGAAGGGGGCTGCAGGAGCCTTGTTAAATGGCGACAGGCTCAAGAATAGGGAAGGTTTTTTTTTTTTTTTTAAATGGGCAAAACTGGAAAACTTGCCCCATGGTAGGAGAGAGATGAGCTTCTTTTATAATTTGAATATATTTTACAAGTACTTTTCTAGATCTAATAAAGACTTCTTAAAGATTACTTTTTAAGTGCATTGCCTCCGGACAGGTAGCTAGCTGGGTATAGTGCTGAGCCTCGTCCCTTCCAGCTTCAGGACCTTACTCTGCAAGTTACTTGAGTCCGTACCTTTGTTTTCTTTTCATCCCTTGAACGGGGGTAATAAAGGCATGTCCCTCGGGAGGGAGAATATTGAGAGGGTACTTGGCATTGTGCTTGCTGTTTGCACTTACTAAAGCTTAATTATGATTGAAAAATAAAAGGGGGGATAAGTGAAGAGAGGTCTAGATGACAGCTTTAAACGGAAGAAGACAGAAAAAAAAGCAAAGATTTTTTTTTCACGCGGGATAATAAATGAGTCAAATGTCTCAATGGAAGAAAGAAACTGGAACCTCCAAGAAACAAATGAGGCAGAGATATGTAGCTGAGATGGGAGAGGGGGAACAAGGGGGGGGGGCGGGGGTAGGGGAGGAAAAAAAAGCCAATAAAACTAGGCTCAGTGGCCAGAAATCTGAAGCTTCATGGGGGGAAGGGAGGAGATCATGACGAACTCCCTCTACTGAGGAGATTTTTAAAAAATTTTTAACAGATAAAAACTGTTTAAAAATGAGCCCCAAAGAGGAGCCTTGCTCCAATGAATGAGATTTGGCAGTTCTGCAAAATGAGGACATTCTTCCCGTGCTGCTCCTAGGGGGTTGAGTCATCAAACCATAGCAAAAATTAGTGGGCTGGATTCTGAAAGGCATGCCAGATGGATGCATTCTGCTTAGTTTTCATAACTGTATTATGTTCCCTCTGTATTGTAATTTTGGAAGAAAAGGAATCGGAATAAATAAAGATTGAGGAGTGAACTTGAAAATAAAAGCCAAACTAGTTACTTAATGTATGAGTATCCACCCACAATGAGCATGCAGTTAAAGATTCCGGAACAAGTAACCATTTCTCCACTTTCATTCCTCCCTCCCCTTTTGTTCTGCTTTTCCCTGTATTTCTACTTTTGTTATATTATTTTTGTACAAGGAACTGCCTAGGGGAAAGGTGGTTTTAATTAATACTAAGGAATGGAAGGAATTTTAGCTAGGCCTCTGGAAGTAGGGTCAAACTTTTTGAAAGGAAGATTTTTTCAGTTGAAGTTTTAATGAGAGTAAGGGTAAATTGACAGATGTGAAATCTGAAGTTGTTTTAGACAAACAAGAAAACAGTAATAGAAACTGTTGTGCAAGATCAAAAAGAATCAGAGAAACGGTGTCTAGTCCGTAATTAACTTGTAAGCACCAAAGGCTAGAGGAACACTTTTCTCTATCAGATAAAAGAAAAATGGGTGCCTTGCTCTACCACCCAGCCTTTCAAATAGAAATGAAGAAAGAAAAAGAGAGAGGAGAAGAAAAAGAAAAACCAACAACATAGAAAAAACAAAGAAAAACCTCTATCAGATTCTTGTAGAAGAATTTCTACAGATTTGCTTTTTCCTAGGAGATCTCCTACAGGGTAAAATACTCGTAGGTGCCTCTTTCGGTGTAGAAGCACAGCAAAATATTTGAGGAGATTAAATTTTGTAGAATTGGGGGAAAACCCTAAGTAAGATAAGAATCCCACTCTCTTTGTTTCTGTTTGCTAAACCTTGGGGTTGAGGCAAACAGATTATCATTAAACCTGCATTTAAGTGAAACAAAGAGATAAAATCTTAAATGGTGTGAAGCCCTTAAACTAAAAGGAGCAAGAAAACAAAACCAAAGCCCAAAAATAGAGAAAGAGATTAGGAAGATTTTCTAAGGGAACCTTTGAACTTTCTGCAATAATATGAATGCCTATGACTTGCTTTAGACAAATAGGCAATATAAACTAAAGCTGAGAACCAAGAAGATCTGGTCAGTTCAGGTAAAAAAGCCTTCCTTGCCTGAAATGTTTTGGTCTGAGGTAATTCCATTCATTTTAGGTAGAGACAAAAATTCCCCACATGATTTTGTGTGCCCATAAACACCTCAATCACCTGAATCCATTTGAATGCACTTTTTAGTTGGACTTCTGGCATTCTGTAAACTAAACCTTGACTCAAGGCCTTTTGAGCATTTTGTGAATTTATCCAAAAATAGATTTAGACTAGTAAGCATTTGCTTTTAAAACTTTTAAATCCATCGTTAATTAGTGTTAATAATGTAAAGCATAGAGTGATCTGCTTTTCAAGGCATTTTATAGACAGAACAGTTATAATTAAATTATATCAATTTGATAACATTACAAGTCCCTTTTACACAACTGACTTTAACCTTAGTGTGCTAATATGATTTTTATTTAAGATTTCATATAAGATTATATTGGAAAGGATTGATTGTTTTGACTGCAAAAGACCGTATTGTTCTTTCTAACTTAAAACTTCAGTGTAGTAAGGATTTCATGTCACATTCCGAACACTGTTACAACATCATCTGTTGCTAAATTACCATGTAACAGAAGCACTAAACAGGTAGGCAGCTTTAACAAATTCATAGTTTTCTAAACTAATTTCATATACTAAAGACTGTATCAGAGCCGAAGTGAGATTCTCCAGCCAAATTTGAACTTTAGCTGAGAACACTGTGTTCCAAGATTGCTAGTTAATCCAGCTCAGTAGGGGAGGACAATCTTAAAGATACAGATCCTTGTTCTGCCCTGTCAACAATGCATATGTACTTATGGAATCCATTGTACATATTTTAGAATAGGTCTACATGAAGCTATTCAAACCTAAAAATCAGCACTCTGGTCACTTTAGACAATTGAGGTAGGTTGAAGAATGGTCACTTTATGGGTTTGGTTTTTGGACACTGTCACAACTAGAAATTCTCAGGTAATTAAAATTTTCATTGGAAAAACAAGCAACTTTAGGAAATAGGCATTCTCATACATTTCTGACTAGAGTATAAAATATTTTATGCCCCTACAGAGAGCTCTTTAGTAACAATCAAAATTACAAACACCAGAATTATATTCCCCTGGAACCACCAAATTGCTTTTGGGAGTTGATGCTATAGAACTAATGCATGTACAGTATTATTCATTGTAATAACAAAAGTTTGGAAATAACCTAAAAGTCCACCTATAGGAGACTGGTAAAATTAATTATAATACATTCATTCAATAGAATGTACTATATGCAGTTGTTGGGGGAAAAATAAAGAAACAGAATGAGGAACTTTTCTGTAAACAGGTTTGGGAAATACAACAAGATATATAAAGTGAAAGAAAAACAAGGTACAGAACAGTGTGTAAAATATAGTACCTTTGTATAAAGAGGAGATATGGTTATATTTACTTGCACATGCATAAAGAAATTCTGGAAGGAAACATAAGAAACTAGCAATAGTTACTCAGATAAAGGGGAGATCAAATGTGCAGACTGGACTGAGGATGGGGTGAAAAGAGACTTTCACTGCATACCTTTTTGTTTTCTTTTGGGGGGCTGTGTAAATATCTGTTTGAAAAATTAGGTTAAAAAAAAGAAAACAAATACTAAATTGTATCCATAATGTATAAAAAGATAAAGTTGGAAAAATTATTTTGAAATTGAATAATCTCCCTGTCATAATCCCAAAGCACTGAAATTTACTATTAAGAATTCCTAACTAAACTATGAATTCTATTTACATCTGTTTTGACTATAAAGGTCTGTACTATTTGAAAATATCAGATAAACCTTCACACACAAATAAAATTCGTATTCATTTCTCTCTAATGATTTTAAAGTTCCCAGTAATAGAGAAATTAATGCATAAAGTACAGTGTATTTTATGGTACTAGACTGTCCATTTTCTTTTGCTGAAAATACTGGATAGTAAGTAGCAAGTACTAATATTTTAATTCTGTAATGACTAAAAGAAAATAATTCTTACATTAAAGTACCTTTGGTCTGCAGACTCTCTGTAATTGTTAACTATATAAAGTCCCTGCTATTTCCAATGCTTTTCGAGAAATTAATGGCCTCAATGTGAGGAACTCAATGAAAAATAAGTAAATAAATTCAAATCACTCTGCTTACAGAGTGTTTTGAGTTTTTGCAGAAATTTATTTGTGTAAAGAAGGTTACTTAGCTGAGAAAGTGGCATCCAGGAGGTGTTGACAATGTGTGTGTGACTTCTTGCATGTTAAGCCATGTGGCAGAAGCTGTTCGTTTCACTAATGTTGGTGTGCTCCATACATTTCTCAGCCTCCCATGCAGTTATATTAGTCATGTGACTGAGTTCTGACCAATGCAGTGTGGATGACAGTATGCCATGCTGTCTTTAGTTGTTGAGCCGGATGGTTGGAGAAACTTTAGCAGAGGATTCTAAGGACTGTACCTCTCCGTATCAAGTCAGCAAAAATAACCACACTCTTTAAAGAGAGGCAATTTACTATCAAGGCAATGATCACACAGAGTGTAATCTGTGAAGCTGAAGAAGTAGAAAGGGAACACTCAGGTAATTCAGAGGTAATTGCAGGAGACAGCTACCACCTCCTGGTATTCACGCTCTGTACAATAACCTCCCTTTGAATATGGGCTGGATCTAGTGAACTGGGCTGGATCTAGTGATACTTCTATTGAACAGAATAAAGCAGAGAAGTAATGAGATGTCACTTCCAAGATTAAGGTATAAAAAAAGACTATAGCTTCTCTCTAAGCATGCTTTCTTTCACTCTCTCCTGGGTTACTCATCTGGGGAAAGCCAGCTGACAAGCCATGAGGCAGTCCTGTGGGGAGAAAGTCTCCTGTGTCAAGGAAGTGAGGCCTGCCAAAAACCATATGAGAGAGATTGGAAGCTGATTTTTCTTCCCAGTCAAGCCTGCAGATGTGACTGCAGTGCCTGCCAACAGTTTGAACGCAACCTCATGAGAAACTTTGATCCAGGGACACCAAGTTAATGTGTCCCCATTCCTGACCTGTAGAAGCTGGGAAATAATAAATGCTTTAAGGCACTAGTTTTTGGTAATTTGTTATGCAGCAGTAATAAATGCACTAGGAAAACAAAAGGGAAAAGATGGATTACCAAAACCTGGGAACTCAGAGAGTGACCATGTGTGATTGGGTTCTCAGTCCTCTGAGGAGGAACTATATTTTATGGTTACCTCATAAAGGTGGAATGGACTCCCTCCCAATTATGGGTAAGATGTAGAAGCTGATAACACTCCACACACCACGAGAATTTGAGAAAAAGTTGATGACACATACAAGGGAGCCCTGGGGAAAGAAGAGTAGGCTCAAGTAGGTTCATGCTGACTTGGGGGGAGGCAGAGGGAGTGGTTGGGCCTCTAGAATGACTCATAGGTGCTCTAGGGGTGTGGATCTGGGGAAAAAGTTCCTGTGCATGGGCTGGAGATTCGCAAGGTGTTAAATTGCCCACCAGAGCAAAAGGAGGAGGCACCCTGGGCTTTCTTATCAGCCTGTTCACAGATGGGGCCAAATAGGAAAGGGAAGGTGAGGCTTAAAGTCAGAAATCAAAGATCAAAAAGTGAAGTCAGAGCTCTTTGTTACAGGGTGTCTCCCAGCTATTGCTTGTACCTTAGGAGCTCAGAACAGGGTCCCCAGAAGAATGGTACTCTGACCTCTTAACAAGGGGCATGTTTGGCTGCAGCTGATACCTCTGAGAGAGCAACACAGGACCAGTTTGGGGAGCAGCAAGAGACAACTGAGACCTTCTCTGCTGCTGCTCAAACCATGCTGACAGGGAAAAAGAAAGTCCCTTCTCTCCTCTTTTACTGTCCAACATCCCTTTCATGCTGCCTGTGAGTAGAAATTCATCAGTGTCTCAGAAATGTAAACTATTCTAGCCCCAGCATCACGGAAGACACTGTGGAAGGGTGGATTTGGAGCAGAGTCCATAGGCAAACACCCGGCACATTCCTCACCTTTGTCATCTCAGCATCTGTGCACATCTCTCCTCACATTTTTTTCACTTCTAGAGCAATAACTTCATGCTTCTGCATTTATTCAAACAGCAATACTCTCACCCTCTCCCCCAAAAAGGAGGCACAGACAAGAGCAGCAACATCACCCTTTTGATTTATGAGTTAGGTTAGTTCCTCTATTGGTTCAATCATAACCCCACCTTGGATACTCTATAACTGAGCATGAAAGTAAAAGCCCTAACAATCATCACCAAACTTTATTTAAAATAATAAGGACATAAGGAGGAAAGAGGGCAAATACTATATACAAAATGCTGGAGTCCTTGTTTTTGTAACCAGTCAGGAGAAAGTTGATAATTGTAACTTCCATTATCCATTGTACCTCAGCAGGTATCTCTGCTGGTTATGGTTATTAAGCTGGTAGAGTGACTCAGATCTTTATTCCCGAAGAATTTAATGCCTCAGTCATTCTGTCTCTTTTGTGTTTCTATAGCTTTCCATTAATTTTTACTCTTAAATATGTACATGGTAAGTGGTAACCCAGAGAAGCTGCTGGGTTCCAGATATAGTCCTCTCTGGACATTGTATAGCAGCAGCCTAATTTCTCCTTGATAATCAGGATCAACCGCTTCAGCTAATTAAGTATCCCCCTCATTGACAGTTAATTCAGTGATATGCAAACCTCAAAATGGCCAGCGAGCAGTCTCAAATTCCAGTTCAGTGGAACAGTGGTCATGTCCCCTGGTGGTAACATTCCTTAATTCCTTGGAAATTGAGATCACTAAATCAGAAGCATCCAAAGTTTCAGGGATGGGAAGCAAACTTTTGTAAGCAGATAACTAGGTGTAGTCATGAGAGAAGCCACTCATATTTCTCCCTCTAGATTCCTGGAGCCATACATTGCAACTTTGGGAGAAACAGCATCATATGTGCTCAAAACATATACTGTATGCTGCATCCCAGTCAGTGACATATGTGGAAGGACCAGCGAATATCATTCTGCCTCACTTATTTTGCTGTGAAACGATGCTGTGTGGGATTTCAAGATGGTGAATGTAGGTGTTCTGTAAGTCCATGAATGGTGCTGCTGGCCAAGCATTGCTGGCAGGTAAAGCAAATCCATACCCAGAATAAATGTGCCTTCTTGTGATGTCCAATCTCTGTACCCTCCGTGGAGGAGCCATGAGATGAAAGGAGCCTGGGACCTTGACCTTCTGCTTAGAGGAGGGCTACCAGAGAGCCACTGAATCTAGAACCTCTGCTTTGGACCTTGTGTGTGAGAAATAAACTTTTATTGCATTAAGACACTGACATTTTGGTGTTGTTTGTAATAGCTTTTGGCCTATTTTGACTAATTCAAGCAACAAATTTCCCTTCAATGAGAAATAAAAGAATTCTAAAGATCCATGAAGGAACTAAGGACTTAGTTATTATACACAAAAATTTTATTTTTTCTTTAACATAATATTAAGAAACATTTTTCTGTGTTTGATCTATGAATTAAGTTTTCTATCTTCATTCAGAAATGATTTTCTATGTCTGAAATAATGAGGATTTCTAAAAAAATGTTATTACTACTACTGTTTATTATTACTATTATTATTATTATTACTATTACTATTGATTCTTTTTTTTTTCAAAATATCAATATCCAAGTAGTTCAAAGGATTTCTTTCTCTCTATCTGTCTAAAGGATATATTTCATTAAAGAATCCGTGAAGGACTGTTCATGAAATCAAAATTTTAATTACTCAAAAAAATTAAACTCAAGTTTTCTCTATTCCTCTTTTCCTCTAATGCACAGTATAATTTGCTTCTTTCCTTTTTATACTTTTGGTGTTCCAGAGTGATTTATTAACTAAAAGAATAACTGTATAATTGCCAGTTTTCTTTTTCATCACATTATAAAGCCTTTAAAATATGCTCACATCTTGAAAATCCATTTTTTACAAAAATTATTGATACATGGCTAGACTGTATGGTGGAAAAGAGACTTGAGAATTTCTCTTTTCCTGCTCTGTCAATATACCAAATGATCCAGAAAAAAATATTAAATGCTATGTACAGCCCAAGCTCTGTTTATTGGACGGATGGCCTAGCATGAATACCTGTGAGACTTTTCCATACTAGAACGTGTCTTAAATAGCTATAAGCAAAACACTCTTAATATAATTTAGAGTCTTCTTTGAAATAGAATAAAATGATCACCTAATGATTAAGAAAAAAGAAGTCTACTAGAATACAGAATGGTTTTAATAACTTAATAAATCTTGCAAAAGGTAAAGACAAGATAACCCATCCCAAATATTACATAACACTTGCCCTCCAACTTTCTTAATATAGTATATATATTTGAGGTTTCATCACTTTCATGATTTTTCCATTAAGTATACAATATAACTATTGATGCAACTTTCATATCTTCCATACTAGCATTCCAGTTTATGCAATGGACATAACTTCTTTTTCCCTTGCCATATGTCCTGGCCTTTGGGAAAATGGTTTTCTCCACCCCAGATGAATTTGATAGAACTATTTAGAAAAGAGCCCTGACTCGACCAGAGGCAAATTCTTGATCCATGAACACCAATTATAATTCAAAGAGTTGAGAATCTCTAGAGCAAAGCAGACTTGAGACAGATATATCAGCCCTAACCTCTGTGCACACCCTTAAGCCTTCCAAGCACATGAGCCATGTATACCCTATTTACCTTAAAAAGGTTTCAGTTGGATTTCTGTCATTTGCAACCAAGAGTCCAGAAATCAAAGCTTTCACTTACCACCCTTTTACTGGTTATTTCATCATGACTTCTAACTTATATTTTATTTATTCATTTATTTATTTGAATTTTATTTAATTTATTTTTTTATAAAACAGGTTCTTATTAGTCATCCATTTTATGCACATCAGTGTATACATGTCAATCCCAATCTCCCAATTCATCCCACCATCCCCACCACCACGGCTTTCCCCCTTGGTGTCCATATGTTTGTTCTCTACATCTGTGTCTCAATTTCTGCTCTGCAAACCGGTTCATCTGTACCATTTTTCTAGGTTCCACATAGATGCGTTAATATACGATATTTGTTTTTCTCTTTCTGACTTAATTCACTCTGTATGACAGTCTCTAGATCCATCCATGCCTCAACAAATCACCCAATTTTGTTCCTTTTTATGGCTGAGTAATATTCCATTGTATATATGTACCACTTCTTCTTTATCCATTCATCTGTCTATGGGCATTTAGGTTGATTCCATAAGCTGGCTATTGTAAATAGTGCTGCAATAAATATTGGGGTGCATGTGTCTTTTTGAATTATGGTTTTCTCTGGGTATATGCCCAGTAGTGGGATTGCTGGGTCATATGGTTATTCTATTTTTAGTTTTTTAAGGAACCTCCATACTCTTCTCCATAGTGGCTGTATCAATTTACATTCCCACCAATAGTTCAAGAGGGTTGCCTTCTCTCCACACCCTCTCCAGCATTTGTTGTTTGTAGAATTTCTGATGATGCCCATTCTAACTGGTGTGAGGTGATACCTCATTGTACTTTCTGATTTACATTTCTCTAATAATTAGTGATGTTGAGCAGCTTTTCATGTGCTTCTTGGCCATCTGTATGTCTTCTTTGGAGAAATGCCTATTTAGGGCTTCTGCCCATTTTTGGATTGGGTTGTTTGTTTTATTAATATTGAGCTGCATTAGCTGTTTATATATTTTGGAGATTAATCCTTTGTCCGTTGATTCGTTTGCAAATATTTTCTCCCATTCTGAGGGTTGTCTTTTTGTCTTGTTTATGGTTTCCTTTGCTGTGCAAAACCTTTGAAGTTTCAGTAGGTCTCATTTGTTTATTTTTGTTTTAATTCCCATTACTCTAGGAGGTGGATCAAAAAAGATCTTGCTGTGATTTATGTCAAAGAGTGTTCTTCCTATGTTTTCCTCTAAGAGTGTTATATTGTCCGGTCTTACATTTAGGTCTCTAATCCATTTTGAGTTTATTTTTGTGTATGTTATTAGGGAGTGTTCTAAATTCATTCTTTTACATGTAGCTGTCCAGTTTTCCCAGCACCACTTATTGAAGAGACTGTCTTTTCTCCATTGTATATTCTTGCCTCCTTTGTCATAGATTAGTTGACCATAGGTGTGTGGGTTTATCTCTGGGCTTTCTATCTTGTTTCATTGATCAATATTTCTGTTTTTGTGCCAGTACCATATTGTCTTGATTACTGTAGTTTTGTAGTATAGTCTGAAGTCAGGGAGTCTGATTCCTCCAGCTCTGCTTTTTTCCCTCAAGACTGCTTTGGCTATTTGGAGTCTTTTGTGTCTCCATACAAATTTTAAGATTCTTTGTTCTAGTTCTGTAAAAAATGCCATTGGTAATTTGATAGGGATTGCATTGAATCTGTAGATTGCTTTCAGTAATATAGTCATTTTCACAATATTGAGTCTTCCAATCCAAGAACATGGTATGTCTCTCCATCTGTTGGTATCATCTTTAATTTCTTTCATCAGTGTCTTATAGTTTTCTGCATACAGGTCTTTTGTCTGCCTACACAGGTTTATTCCTAGGTATTTTATTCTTTTTGTTGCAATGGTAAATGGGATTGTTTCCTTAATTTCACTTTGAGATTTTTCATCATTAGTATATAGGAATGCAAGAGATTTCTGTTTGTTAATTTTGAATCCTGCAACTTTACCAAATTCAGTGATTAGCTCTAGCAGTTTTCTGGTGGAGTCTTTAGGATTCTCTTTGTATAGTACCATATCATCTGCAAACAGTGACAGTTTTACTTCTTCTTTTCCAATTTGTATTCCTTTTATTTCTTTTTCTTCTCTGATTGCCGTGGCTAAGACTTCCAAAACTATGTTGAATAATATTGGTGAGAGTGGACATCCTTATCTTGTTCCTGATCTTAGAGGAAATGCTTTCAGTTTTTCACCATTGAGAATGATGTTTGCTGTGGGTTTGTCATATATGGCCTTTATTATGTTGAGGTAGGTTCCCTCTGTGCCCACTTTCTGGAGAGTTTTTATCATAAATGGGTGTTGAATTTTGTCAAAAGCTTTTTCTGCATCTATTGAGATGATCATATGGTTTTTCTTCTTCAGTTTGTTAATATGGTGTATCACATTGATTGATTTGTGTATATTGAAGAATCCTTGCATCCCTGGGGTAAATCCCACCTGATCATGGTGTATGATCCTTTTAATGTGTTGTTGGATTCTGTTTGCTAGTATTTTGTTGAGGATTTTTGCATCTATATTCATGAGTGATATTGGTCTGTAATTTTCTTTTTTTGTAGTATCTTTGTCTGCTTTTGGTATCAGGGTGATGGTGGACTCATAGAATGAGTTTCGGAGTATTCCTTTCTCTGCAATTTTTTGGAAGAGTTTGAGAAGGATGGGTGTTAGCTCTTCTCTAAATGTTTGATAGAATTCACCGAAGCCATCTGGTCCTGGACTTTTGTTTGTTGGAAGATTTTTGATCACAGTTTCAATTTCATTACTTGTGATTGTTCTGTTCGTATTTTCTATTTCTTCCTGGTTCAGTCTTGGAAGGTTATACCTTTCTAAGAATTTGTCCATTTCTTCCAGGTTGTCCATTTTATTGGCATTGAGTTGCTTGTAGTAGTCTCTTAGGATGCTTTGTATTTCTGCAGTATCTGTTGTAACTTCTCCTTTTTCATTTCTAATTTTATTGATTTGAGTCCTCTCCCCCTTTTTCTTGATGAGTCTGGCTAATGGGTTATCAATTTTGTTTATCTTCTCAAAGAACCAGCTTTTAGTTTTATTGATCTTTGCTATTGTTTTCTTTGTTTCTATTTCGTTTATTTCTTTTATTTTTTTAACATCTTTATTGGAGTACAATTGCTTTACAATGTTGTGTTAGTTTCTGATGTATAACAATGTGAATCAACTATACATATACATATATCCCCATATCTCCTCCCTCTTGCATCTCCCTCCCACCCTCCCTATCCCACCCTTCTAGGTGGACACAAAGCACAGAGCTGATCTCCCTGTGCTATGCGGCTGCTTCCCATTAGCTATCTATTTTATGAAGTTGGTGAATTTAATGAAAATTTTAATATATAGGGAAAATACAAATCACCAAAGATCATCTTGTTAATACCCAGTGTTGGTGAAGATGTAGGGAATCAGCTATACTCAGTGTTTTGGAAGGCAGTTTGGCAACATCGAATAACATTTTAAAGGCATAAACCCATTGACTCAACAATTCCACTTTTAGAAAATGCTCACTCAAGTGTTCATGAGTATAGGAACGAGAAGATATCCAATAAGATAGTCCTTCATTGTTGCAAAACAATTCTGTGACAACTGCTGCCACTTTAAATTATGGCAGAATGTAAACTAAGGGGACTGTAATTTAACAAAACTAGTGGCATAGCACCAGCAACTGTTGAAGCTCTTTACATCTATTAATACATATGAGCCTAGAAACTACCAGATCATGTGGAAAGATCAATTAGAAATAGCTGCCCTTTTCTTTTATGTTGTCCTGTTTTACTCATAAAGAAACAGATACCCAGAGAGTTGTAATTTGTCCATGTGAATTTATGAAAGACTTGGTTAACTTCTCTCCCCACTTTCCACAATGCACTCTGTGCTGAGAACACTAACATATATATTTTATCACCTGAAAGATTTATTATAGACTAAGGATTCTCAAATCCATATCTCCAGCCACGAGCTCTTTTCTAAACTTCAAATTCATGTTCCAGAAGTGCCTGCTGAACAAGTCTACTCGAATGTCTCACACATACTCAAATTCAATATGTTCAAAGTTGAATTTACCATCTTCTCCCCAAACCCTAATTTCTCCCTGTGATCAATGGCACTACCATGGTTACTCAAACCAGAAACCTGAACATTGATTCTTCTCTCTCTTTTTTGTCCACAGTACGCAATTAATAATCATTTTTTAAAATAATTATATCTCCAAAAGTCTTTTAAATTCATCTACTTTTCTCCATCCCAGCTAACACTACTCTACTTCAGGTCACCATCATTCAGCCTGGATTACAGCAATCTTAACTGTCTCCAGAGAGAGTCCAACCCAGAAGTCTTATTCTTTCACTCCCTCCCCTGCTTCTGACCATTCAATGTTTTCCAGTTGCTTTTAGGATAAATCCATACTTCCTTCCTTGTAAGGCTCTACATGACTTAGACCCATCTTACCTGTTTAGTTTCATCTCTTATGAATTCTCGTCTCATATACTCATCTCCAGCTATAATAGAGACTCTATTTCCAGCTCTTAAGTTGTATTGCGTGTATCTCTATGCCCCTCTGTCAGCTTGAATCTTCCCTAGCACAGCACTTATGCTACTATTTTGCCAATATCTGTTCACTGCTCTGTGTTTCCCACTAGAATATGCAGCTGCATAAGAGCAAGAACCATATCAGTCTTGATATCCCCAGCACCTAGTCTGATACATAATGGACACTTGATAAATAGTTGTTGAATGAATGAATAAATTAACTTCAATTTATGGAGTCAGAACCTAACGTAAAGCTGATAGATTTCCAGTTCAAGACCCAAATAATGCATTTGTTCATCATCTCCTCAGAAAAAAAAAATTACCTCAGAATAAAAGGATATCCTCTACCCACCTTTGTTTTTGATCTAGCAGGCATGAATTGTGGGTATAACTGTTTAAGGGTAGAAAAACTTATTTAAAAAATGCATATAGGCTCAAAAGAAACTGTTAATTTTGAGTGATCAACTGGCAAATTTACTGCAGATAAATTCAAACTGCCTCTTCCTTCCCCTTGATTCAGGCCAAAGGGATTTTGCGCATTTCTTTCTGAACTGGCTGTGCCTGAGGAGAATATTTCTCTATCAGAATAAGGCAGTCTCTCTCTCCCCAAGGTGCCCTATGTTTCTACCATTTCCTCATAATCCCAGTTCTTTCAGGGAAGTTTCTCTAACCTTTGGTCAACATTAAGCTATAGATCTCTAAAGACAAGTCACTTTTGGTTCAGAGGTGGGCCTTCCAACAGTCGAGGAACATCTTTAGGCAGTCATCCAGGTAGGATGAGAGAATGCATTTTCATCTGTCTTGAAAGGTATAGAACCAATTGCTCCTAAAATCAGTTGAGCATAGATTTTTATTTCTGTTTTCCCTTCAAACTTTTAACTTTACCAGGGGCTTTATAGATGTAGCTTTTGCCAAATAAATAAATAAATTAATTAAAAAGTATTACTGAAAATCATGAATACAGAGCACCAAGTCCTTTTTATTGAGTATATAACTTTGGACAAATCACTTAACCTCTTTGAATCTCAGTTTCTTCATATGTAAAATGGAGAAAAAATATCTACTTTAAAAGATTGTGAAAATAAATGAAACATGGATGCACCTGGTATATAGTAGATGCTGAATAGATCGTCATTACGACTATCATCATCACCCAGGCATATATATCAGTATTTCGTTTAATTCTGCTCTGATCTTTATGATTTTTTTCCTTCTGCTAACTTTAGGTTTTGTTTGTTCTTCTTTCTCTAGTTCCTTTAGATGTAAGGTTAAATTGTTTATTTGACATTTTTCTTGTTTCTTGAGGTAGGCTTGTATAGCTATAAACTTCCCTCTTAGAACTGCTTTTGCTGCATCCCATAGGTTTTGGGTCATCGTGTTTTCATTGTGATTTGTCTCTAGGTATTTTTTGATTTCCTCTTTGATTTCTTCAGTGATCTCTTGGTTATTTAGTAATGTATTGTTTAGCCTCCATGTGTTTGTGTTTTTTACGGTTTTTTCCCTGTAATTCATTTCTAATCTCATAACATTGTGGTCAGAAAAGATGCTTGATATGATTTCAATTTTCTTAAATTTACTGAGGCTTGATTTGTGACTCAAGATGTGATCTATCTTGGAGAATGCTCCGTGTGCACTTGAGAAGAAAGTGTAATCTGCTGTTTTTGGATGGAATGTCCTATAAATATCAGTTGAATCTATCTGGTCTATTGTGTCATTTAAAGCTTCTGTTTCCTTATTTATTTTCACTTTGGATGATCTGTCCATTGGTGTGAGTGAGGTGTTAAAGTCTCCCACTATTATTGTGTTACTGTCGATTTCCTCTTTTATAGCTGTTAGCAGTTGCCTTATGTATTGAGGTGCTCCAATGTTGGGTGCATATATATTTGTAATTGTTATTATCTTCTTGGATTGATCCCTTGATCATTATGTAGTGTCCTTCCTTGTCTCTTGTAACATTCTTTATTTTAAAGTCTATTTTATCTGATATGAGTATTGCTACTCCAGTTTTCTTTTGATTTCCATTTGCATGGAATATCTTTTTCCATCCCCTGATTTTCAGTCTGTATGTGTCCCTATGTCTGAAGTGGGTCTCTTGCAGACAGCATATATATGGGTCTTGTTTTTGTATCCATTCAGCAAGCCTTTGTCTTTTGGTTGGAACATTTAATCCATTCACGTTTAAGGTAATTATCAATATGTATGTTCCTATGACCATTTTCTTAATTGTTTTGGGTTTTTTTTGTAGTTCCTTTTCTTCTCTTGTGTTTCCCACTTAGAGAAGTTCCTTTAACATTTGTTGTAGAGCTGGTTTGGTGGTGCTGAATTCTCTTAGCTTTTGGTTGTCTGTAAAGCTTTTGATTTCTCCTTCAAATCTGAATGAGATCCTTGCCGGCTAGAGTAATCTTGGTTGTACATTCTTCTCTTTCATCACTTTAAGTATATCATGCCACTCCCTTCTGGCTTGTAGAGTTTCTGATGAGAAATCAGCTGTTAACCTTATGGGAGTTCCCTTGAATGTTATTTGTCATTTTTCCCTTGCTGCTTTCAATAATTTTTCTTTGTCTTTAATTTTTGCCAATTTGATTACTACGTGTCTCGGTGTGTTTCTCCCTGGGTTTATCCTGTATGGGACTCTCTGTGTTTCCTGGACTTGGGTGGCTATTTCCTTTCCCATGTTAGGGAAGTTTTTGACTATAATCTCTTCAAATATTTTCTCTGGTCCTTTCTCTCTCTCTTCTCCTTCTGGGACCCCTATAATGCGAATGTTCTTGCATTTAATGTTGTCCCAGAGGTCTCTTAGGCTGTCTTCATTTCTTTTCATTCTTTTTTCTTTATTCTGTTCCGCAGCAGTGAATTCGTCCATTCTGTCTTCCAGATCACTTATCCATTCTTCTGCCTCAGTTATTCTGCTATTGATTCCTTCTAGTGTAGTTTTCATTTCAGTTATTGTATTGTTCATCTCTGTTTGTTTGTTCTTTAATTGTTCTAGGTCTTTGTTAAACATTTCTTGCATCTTCTCAATCTTTGCCTCCATTCTTTTTCCGAAGTCCTGGATCATCTTCACTATCATTATTCTGAATTCTTTTCCTGGAAGGTTGCCTATCTGCACTTCTTTTAGTTGTTTTTCTGGGGTTTTATCTTGTTCCTTCATCTGGTACATAGCCCTCTGCCTTTTCATCTTGCCTATCTTTCTATGAATGTGGATTTTTTTCCACAGGCTGCAGGATTGTAGCTCTTCTTGCTTCTGCTGTCTGCCGTCTGGTGGATGAGGCTATCTAAGAGTCTTGTGCAAATTTCCTGATGGGAGGAACTCGTGGTGGGTAGAGCGGGGTGTTGCTCTGGTGGGCAGAGCTCAGTAAAACTTTAATCCACTTGTCTTCTGATGGATTGGGCTGGGTTCCCTCCCTGTTGGTTGTTTGGCCTGAGGTGACCCAATACTGGAGCCTACCCGGGCTCTTTGGCGGGACTAATGGCAGACCCTGGGAGGGCTCACACCAAGGAGTACTTTGTAGAACTTCTGCTGCCAGTGTCCTTGTCCCCATGGTGAGCCACAACCACCCCCCATCTCTGCAGGAGACCCTCCAACACTAGCAGGTAGTCTGGTTCAGTCTCCCCTGGGGTCACTGCTCCTTCCCCTGGGTCCCAGTGCACACACTACTTTGTGTGTGCCCTCCAAGAGTGGGGGTCTCTGTTTCCCCCAGTCCTGTCGAAGTCCTGCAATCAATTCCCACTAGGCTTCAAAGTCTGATTCTCTAGGAATTCCTCCTCCCGTTGCCCAACCCCCAGGTTAGGAAGCCTGACGTGGGGCTCAGAACCTTCACTCCAGTGGGTGGACTTCTGTGGTATAAGTGTTCTCCAGTTTGTGAGTCACCCACCCAGCAGTTTTGGGATTTGATTTTATTGTGATTGCACTCCTCCTACCAGCTCATTGTTGTTTCTCCTTTGTCTTTGGATGTGGGGTATCTTTTTTTGGCGAGTTCCAGTGTCTTCCTGTCGATGACTGTTCAGCAGGTAGTTGTGATTCTGGTGCTCTCGCAAGAGGGAGTGAGAGCTCATCCTTCTACTCTGCCATCTTGGTTCAGGGCCTAATTTATACTTTAGAATATTTAAAAATGCAAAGAAAATAACACAAAAATAAACGTAGCAATTAACAATACAAAATGGACATTCTCAAAAAACCTAGAAGACAGAGTATTTTCATTAATCCCAGAATAAGAAAGGGTGGGGCCAATCATCATCGGGTCTGAGAAACCTACGTTGGGAGTGCTCATTGCTACTGAGGTGTCATCAGTTCTAGGCCCTACAGCATACAGAGTTCTGATTCTAACCCAGTACCATTTGTCTTGTGATTCGTCCTAATCATCCTGCTTGCCTATCTGTTCCCTCCCACTCTAATGCTCCAACCTTCTCTAGGAACAACATTCCCAGACTGTTTCTTCTAAGCTTTCTCCCATCTTGATAACGGCTTCTTCCCTTCCTGCTTAGATGAAACAGGAAGGCTGGATAGAGCTGGATTAGGGCAGAGTTTCCTTTCTCCAGATGGGACAAAATTTCAGAATAGTCCTTTGTTAGGAAGAAAACTTTGGGAGGTTTTCACCATCGCTACTCTTTCTCTCTCCTTGGCAATTTCATGTGGTAGCTTTCTTGGATTCCTCCTTTGAGAACCTGGCAAGGCTCCTGAGAAAAAGCCTGCAAGTAAGTGGGGGCCCTCCTATGACTATGGAAGTCTTTCACTCCCAAGCTAGTGTACAAGAAGCCTCCAGCAACTTGTCAGAAATATTGTTTAAATGTTCTTACCACCTTATAGAGTCTAGTGGCTTCTGCTTCAAAGAAACAAATCTTAGTGGTTTTATCCTCTGGATGTGCCTGACTTTACAGTTTACAGCTATATGCCTGTGTTCTACATTCTGTCATGTGTCCAAACCACCAAGCCACTTTTTTAAAGAGGTCATTTCTTATTATTCTTCAAAAAAAAAATTTCATAACATTAAAAATCTTATTACAAAAGTTTTTTTTTTTATTGAAGTTGTTTAGAAAATACAGAAACAAAGTAAAAATCAAGCACAATTTCAACATGCAGACACTACAAATGATATATTTTGACATCTATCCTTCCAGGAGTTTTTAAAAGGTTTTTAAAACATTAATTCATTTACACAGCATCAAAAGACACTTCCAATTTCTCCTTGGCCCAGGCAAATGCAGGAAATCTCCTTAGAGTAGATGCTTGTGACCCTTGCCATAACATTGAACAGCCCCATTTGCCTATGCATATTGGTCCCAATAACTGAGCCTCGAAATCTCACCTTGCGGGCTTGGGCATAGTGCCTTCCTGAAGCCTGTGCTGGGAACTAGGTCACTGAGGGCAGCAACATGGGCCAGGGATGCTTCTATCTGGGCAGGACAAGGTTTAAAGAACCAGTTTAAGTGGCAGTGGGAACAATAGCAAACCCAATATGGTCCCCTTATGGGACTGGTCCCACTTTCCATTTCTCTCACTCTGCCTGGAATTTTGGACAATACATGAGGGAAGAAGGCCTTATGAAGGAGATCTTGAGGTTCCTGATAATATAAGCATTGGGGTCCAAAGCAACTAATTAAAAAGAAAAGCTTTGTTATCAGTTTTTCTCCCAGGATTAAATGGGTCTCATTTATAGTCAGATGCCTTTTTTACAAATTATACTTCTGTTTATTTTTAAACATTTCTAAATACTTCTAAAAATTAAACCCGTGCCCGGATTAATACCAGTTTCTCTTATTTTTATAAATTAACGTAAAATACTAATAAAAAAAAAAAAGCAGGATAAGGAGAAGTAGGAGCCTGGTTGTGGACTAATTTAGAGACCTCACACTTTTATGCGTGGTCAATGACAACCTTTCTCTCATAGGTCTGCTCATTTCTGAATACCAGTCTCCTAATAGGATTCAAAGATTTCCTGTCCTCACCCCAGGCTCTGTTTCAGAAATGCCTACCAACAGAGTGAGAAGGAATACAGGAAGGGGAAACACAATACACTCGTGTTCTTCTCTAGGGCCCTGTATTATTTAGGTTGCGAACTAGGCTACTATGACAAAGGAACCAAGAAGCTCCAATAAGATAGAATTTATTCCTTGTTCATGTATGTGTCCAAAGGTAAGCAGGCAGTCTTGGCCTTGTAGTCATCTCTGCCATGCTCAACTCATGGCTTAGACCTCTATATATAATACAAGGAAGATGCTCCAATGCTTGCAATATCCCAACCAGTGGAAAGAGGAGCCTATCCCCAATTCTATTTAGTATAAGACTCAGAGTGATACATGGTACTTGTTTTTTTACATCTCTTTAGTCAAAACTCTGTCATGTGGTCACCCTTAACTACAAGATATCTGGAAACTATAATCTTTAGTTGGGCAAATATGTGGCCACTTAAAACTTTATTATAATACATGGAAAGAAGAGAATGAAAATAAGAGACAACAAGGAATCTACTGCAGATCTCAGCAGAGCCAGAGCCTTCAAAAACATTCATTTGTTTATTTGTATTAATTACTTTAGACTCAGAGTATGAGAAAAGAAGGAGAGGAAAATGGCAGTTAGGTCATGATGTTCCTTATGTTGTCTTTCTATCATTTTTTGTAAGTATTAGATGAAACAATACATAAAATGTATCCTGAAGATTTCCATAATGGGAATGCTATCTATTATAACATTTTTAATGTTGGTATTAGTAGTATAGATAGATGTGGTAGATTGAGTTATTATATTTAGGTATTCATTTCCTCATCTTTGTAGGAAAATTTTACATCCCTACAATTGCTGCAATTACTATCTCATTCCCAATTTTTAGACCTTAGCTAGTTCTTAGACCCACAACTCATTGGCTGAAAAAGAGGCATCTCAAGAAGACTAACTCAACAATATCACAGCAAATGTATACAGCCATGATTCCTCCATCATTATTTAAAGGTATCTATGGCTATTTACTTCGATAAACATACTCTGGGGAAAGAGAAATGCGCGTATTGAGGAATTTTGGCTAAAGGGTCTGAATTTATGCTGGACCCAGAGTCCCATCTTGGTTCCCTCAATTAGAATAGGAGATCTGGTTAATAATCATAGCATATTGACAGGTCCTATGAGGGGAAACCTCACTGTCATCAGTTCAGGTGTGGGTATAACCAGAAGACATTGTATATGGAGGGTCAATGTGACACAAAAATGTTTGCTTTTGACCTGTTCTAAAATATCCATCCAGTAGGTGATTAAATGCAAAGAGAAACTCACTATTAAGACATTTCTAACACTAATGTCTAAGTTAGAGGTGCAGGCAGGATTCCCCAGAATTCTGCAGAATGAAATTTTAACTGCAGACATATTTGCTGGATGAATCCTGGACTCATACCATCACCCCAGAGTGTGGTCCATGGGGAAATAATTCCCCTGGTTAGGGTAAATTTTCAGCAATTGTTTTATATCCTTAGTATTGAGGTCTCCAGAAATATTTGCCTGAACTGCCCTGCAAATAGGAATTATAAGGGGCCAAAAGTTGGAAGATCTGGTGGAGAGAGTGTGGGTACTGGAGCTACAAATATCTGCATTAGAATCCTCATTCACTTCTCACTAGTTGTAGGACCTATAGTTGATAATTTTTTTGTATTACACTTTTCCTATTCAAATTGCTCTGTCATTTCTCTCTTTCAATAGGACTAAGATGGATATACCATCTATAAGAGAAAGCTATACAGAATTCAAAAACAGCTCCTGGCATACTACTGAACTCAGATAGAAACTGAGCTTCTGACCTGAGAACATCAAATAACCAAGTAGTAAAAATTATCAATCTTGACCTATCAAGTCATAAAATTGGGCGAGCCCTGCAGCAATCTGTTGTTAAGATGGAAGCGGTCTATCAATGTTCAGGCTCACATAGGTCCAGAGAACATAAGTAACCTATAAGAACAAATGGCCCAGACTGCCATGTCAGCTGCAGCTGCTGCATTAACAGCTCTCCTTCAGCTTCTTGGGAGGGGTTCTCCATTACCAGCTGATAGAGGAAGGAAGTTTGGACTTGATTCATGAATGGATTTTCTTGGCATATGGTTGCAAGCTGAAAATAAACTTTTTTTTTATATTTTAACCTACATCTCCTACTCCAGAGTGGTCCTGAAAAAGGTAAGGGGAAATCCTCTCAAAGGGCAGAGCTTCAGCCAGGGCATCTGGTCATTTACTTTGTGTAGAGAGAGAAGTGGTCCAAAGTAAGGGTATAACTGGACTCTCAGGCAGTGCTGAATGGGTTAGCCGTTTGGTCAGAAGTCTGAAAAGAGCACAGTTGGAAGACTGGGGCCTGTGTTTAGAGCTATGACAGCGGCATACAGTGTGAGCATCTTTGTTTTGCATGCTAACGACCCTCCCACCCCCGTTTCCATCCTTTTATGCCATTTCTCATTAAAGCACCAGATCATTTGTACTGCAGAATTTCTCCCATTTTCCACCGGACTGATTATACCAGTGTGGTATTAATTAACATGTTCCTTCACACTCACGTTTTTACAGTAATCTGGCAGTAGATCCAGACTTGATTAGCTCAGCTTTGCTTTCTCTCTCTCTCTTTCTCTTTTGGATAATAAACCACAGAAAGATGATATTATGTGTACTACCTATTGCATCTTATCAAGAAGAACATAATATGATTGTCCTACTTTTGAAACTGTGCACCTCAGATTGGGACTTGAACCCACGTGTCCGTACTTGAACCCAGCCAAAACCCAGATTGGGACTTGAACCCACGTGGCTGGGACTCGAACCCGGCCAAAACCCACAGTCTTCCAACTGAGATCACACACCTGGTTTCAGGACTTAATGAAGCTCAGGTTCTTGATGTCTCATCGCAGAAAGAATTCAGTGAGAGACAAAGTGATCGGTAAGAAGTGGATTTATTTAGAGAGAAACACACTCCACAGACAGCGTGTGGGCCATCTCAGAATGTGAGAAAGGCACCAGGGTATGGGGTTGTTAGTTTTTATGGGAGTGGGTAATTTCATAGGCTAATGAATGGGAAGAGTATTCCAGCTATTTTAGGAAGGGGTGGGGATTTCCAGGAATTGGACCACCGCCCACTTTTTGATCCTTATGGTAGGTCTTGGGACTGTCATGGCACCTGTGAGTGTATCATTTAGCTTGATGTGAGCTTGCTGATACTGAGGCTCAAGGTCTAGTAGAAAAAGTCGACTTGCCCACCATCTTGGATCCATTTGGTTCTAATCAGTTTGTCCTCTGGCTATGTCATTCTTTCAAAAGTTGTGCCCTCCTCCTTCCTTCCTTATATAAACCATATATATGATTTATATATGTATAAATCATATATATATGAGAGACATATTTTGATATCATTTTGATAATGATTGCAGTCATTGTCTTTTCATTGCACAGTTTCTAGCACCATTTGCAAAAGGTGCAAGAAAACAAATTTTTTTTAGAAATAAATAAATAAAGCATAAGTTTGTTATTTGTTTTACTTATCTATTTGATTTTATACTTGTATCTTTTTTGTTACTTTGAAAAACCTTGTTTCTTAATGATATAAATATAATTATTCATTTGCTTTATCAATGTGCATCTATAATACATATATTAGTTTCAAAATAATAATACCATTATATGAAATACCAGAATAATGATATCAACATTACTGTTCACAAGAGCACTGAATACAATTTCAGTGTGCTTTTTGTATTGTTTCTTTGTTTCCCTTAGGATATGTCCACTAGGGATGTAGAGTCAAAATATTGTGTTTTACACTTATTTGGAATAATTCTTGTCCATTCAGTTATGCTACCAACCAGATATACACTTAGGTTGACAATTTGTCACTTAGGTTGTTTCAATTTGTTTTCAAATAAATATGGGGCATGGTTTGTTCTGTCATCCTGATTTATTATTTTTTCAAAATATATGTATGACATTTATATAATTTTGTATTCAAAACTAGCTTTCATCCTGAGCTGTCTCTCCTGTTCTCTCTTTTCTTGTACAGGTAAACCACTTTTATTCATTTTTGACCTACCATGATTTTGGATTTTGGATTTGAACCCAGATAGTCTGGGTCCTTAGTCCATGTTCTTAAAATGCTGGATTGAAACTGCCCCATGAGAAATTACCAAATCTTTTTTTATTGGGGAGAGTGGGGGAGGCGTGTGCAGGTGAAAATTGCATATATTTGTACCTGGTTCTTAAGATGTAAACTTGGAAAATATCATTCCAGGGCTCTCCATAAGTTTCACCCCCTACCTGTACCTCCCAAATTCAAAACCACCAGGCAACAGCTAAAAGCCTCTTTTATGGCTTTTTGTGTTGTTCCAAAAGCTTACAGTCTTAACCCAGATACCTACTTTATAGATTCATAGCATGCAAGCTTTGCAGATATTCTTTTGAAGTTTGCATTTATAAGCCTTTGTGTACCAGCCTCTGTAAATTTCCATGTGACCTGTCTGAACTGCTTGAAGACAGAGTATGAACAAACATTACAAGCTTTTTGTGAAAGAGAATGTAGGTTCCATATAAAAGATTTTCCTTAAATCCAGTTTTATCTCCTTTAACCATCCTTGTTCATTCTGACAAAGTTTCACTACCCTAGGTTACTATCACATCTCTCTCCTCTCCTACTTCCTGACTGTTAAACTGAAATTCTGTAAAGAAAAATATCAGTAAGCAAAAACAGAAACCAAATTTGATAGCTCCAGTTATATCTTATCTCCCTATTTCATGCAACAATAGACTCAACCACATCATCCTACATTAATTTACTGTTTGTGTTAGAGGTCTACATATTGGAGTTTTTTGGTGTTTTTTTTTTGTTTTGTTTTTTTAAATTGTTGACTCTCATGTTAAGATTGAATTTCCCTAGACATAAGTAGGACATTGGTAATTCATATTTCCAATGTTCTTCATTTAAAAAAATTATCTGTGTCATCCTGTGCAAGTTACTTAATTTCTCTGTGCCTAAATTACCTTATCTGTAAAAGGGAGATTATAATATGTATTTCCCTCATAGCAGGGATAAAATGAGGGAATACATCAAAGTTTTTAGATCTGTGCCTGGTACAGAGAATTATTTTTGCACTCCCTCCATCACCAAGAGAGCTATTTATTTTATTTATTTATCCACCAGAACACTTTATCCCTTTTCCTAATAGTTGGATAGTTTAAATGCCTGATTTAAACTGAGTTTAGCCTCTACCCATAAAAGAGAATCATGGTTAATGATAGTCAAGAGATGGGGCAGGAGATCAAAATTATTGGAGTTATTGCAAATACCCACTTAGGACATACCTCAGGTACTGGACAGACTGAGGTAACTGGGGTATTGAAGAGACAATCAACTTTAAAACGAGAATCTTTTATGACTAAGTAAGTCTCTCTTCCGCCCTCTGGCCATCATCATGAATTATTTGTGAAACTAGAAGAAGGTCATGGTCAGCCAGGTAGCATCACTTGACTGTCACTAAGTAGAGAGTGGCTGATCTAGAAATTATACCAATGATTGTCAACCTATTATATCCAATGGCTCCCCTTTTAACAAATATTTTGAATATTCTCTTTATCGTGTGAAAGTTAAATTCATAGTTAATATAGCCTACCTACACAATAACAAAATTAATGAATCAATATGTTTAACCTGACATAAGGGAGAAAAAAATGCAATTTACAATAAAATAGTATGTACTTCAATATGTGAATGTTCCATCCCCTTAGTTACTAGACTATATAACAAAGTGGACAATTGTTTGTACCATATGTACAATAATTGTGAATGCTATACCACAAATCTGGACTGATGAGACATGTTTTAATGACAAATCAAGTATTATAAGTAGTACTGTCATTGTGAATTTCAGCAATGGTGAACACTCTTAGCTATATCTTCTCTCAGTTTACACAGTAATAGCTTTATTGGAAAATTCAATATATGTTAAACTTGCAAGATATATAGTTTTTTTAATATATACAATGAAGTTAGGTTTCAGATTCCTATTGTTATAAAAAGGTTTTTGATCTATGGGAAGATTTGGTGGTACATTTTAAGGTCTTATGGGATGTGGGGCAGTGCTTATTGTGCAGAACATCTAACAGCCCTGCTTCCACCCAGATGAATACCAGTATCATCTACTAATCTTTGCGACAAACAACATTACTTTCCCCCTCACTCCAATATTTCCAAAACCTCCCCTAGAGGGTAATACTAAGAGTAGAGAAAAGTGCCAAAACAGCATAAGTACATTACATGGATTAAAGAATCTCCATTTTTCCTCATTGCTAAAAAGATACAATAAGTGACACGCTACTCTGTACCTAAATGTCATCTTGGAGAGATTTCTGGGATGGCAACAGATATCTGAGAAGTTAGGAATTTTTGCCTGAAGAAAATAAGATCTAATGATGTTGCTTAAATAATTACATAGAACTAAATTTTTCCCCCATTACACATTAAGTGAGGAATTACGGTTTTTCAGACAGCTTAGCTGTACCCAAGAAATAGTTGTCAATAGTGTATTTTAATACCTCAGGGAATAAGCTAACTGCAAAAGCTAACTGCAATATGGAGGCTACTTGTGACCTAAGGGAGAACAATCTTCATGGACTTCTGTGTTGCCATGGGAGATATCCTTGGGAGACAAGGATGTGGAGACAAAAAAGCCTGGCTGTGAAAAAAAGAAAAATGTCTTTTCTCTTACTAATCTGCCTTTTGTCAGTGTAATTTTCAGGCCCCCAAACACTGAACATAAGAGGGTAGCAAAAAAGTATTGTTCTACCCTGACAATGGCATACTAACTAGCAGGAGATGAGAAGCAGAGAAGATTTTTTTGTTTTTGAAGATGGGAGAAACTTAAACAGGTTTATTTGCTATGGAGAAAGTGTCAGTAGAGAGGAAATGGTTGAGATAATGAAGAATGGAGCTGATCAATTAGGGTGCACGTCGCAGGATGAACCGGGAAGCCACAGTGAAGGGATTTCTCTTTCGCAGGGAGCAACTGTGGAAGTCAAAGCAAAATATTTGGGGATTTGGAACCAACTGAAGGGAAAAGCTCAGGAATTCTTGCATTTTACTCAACATATTTAATCATTAAATTTGGATTATATTTTGAGTAAATCTTCAGAGGGTTTATTAACCTAGTTTCAATTAATTCTTCATACTTGTTTTTTTACTGAACTTTTAAAGTATAACATAGGTAAATAAAATTGCCTAAATCATAAAATTATAGCTCAATGAATTGAATAAACCCCTATAACCACCAGCCAGGTCAAAAGACAGAATATTACTAGCACCCTCAGAAGTCCCCTCTTAGCCTCTTCAAGTGACAGTCTCCCCTCAAGGGTGACCACTAATCTGACTTCTAAATCATAGGTTAGTTTTGCATGTTTTTGAACTTTATAAAATATATGGAATTATACAACATACTCTCTTTTGTCTGACTTCTTCCACTCAACATGTTTTTGAGATTTGTTGTGCGTGGTTGCAGATTTTTTATTCTCATTGCTGTATAGTATTCCATTGTGTGCATACACCCCCAGTGTATATATCTATTCTACTCTTGATTGTCATTTGGGTAATTTGTAGTTTTAAATATTATGCATAGTACCACTATGAACATCTTTGGTTTTGCCTTGGTTTACACACTTACATATTTCTGTTGGATATAGACTTTAGAATAGAAATAAAGGCTAAGTTGGTTTTTTTAACTGCCAAAATTTGTTGATCTGTTTTACTAGCATGGAGAAACAGTGACATCTGGTGCATAAAACAATGAATTTCAAGTTTCAGTATATATTTGAAATTTTTTAGAGAATCTATTCTTAAAGGTGATATGAAGTCACAAGAATCCATATGTACAGTGAGCTTATAGTTCTTGTATCCGATATTAAAATTAATCTACAACGTATTCACTTTGAACACAAAGAATTTAAGAATAAAATTCTTAAACTCATAAATAATTGATAGATCAAGTAATTAGGTAAGATTAACAGATTTATGGAAGAAATGCTATTTTGGTGTGTACTAATGACAATATTTTAAAATGCAAATCACTATCCTTAATGTTGCCACAAAGTAAAAGGCTTTAAGGTTTGTGAAATACGCAATTTTCTTTCTAACCTAAACTAAAAAATCTTGAACAAAACAAAATACAAGTATACAGGATTACTATGCTTATAAGGTAATTAAAATGTAAAACTAATTTATATATTGGAATTCTTTAGAATAATTAAGGGAGTTCTCTGTCCCTTTATAAACATTTCTAGGTCTGCTGAAAAAGTTAAACTTTAAAAAGAAATACATTATATGATTAGAAAACATACAAGTGCATACTACTTTACTTTTATGTTTGTGTGTAATCTTTGTTGTTACAAAATAGATGGATGGGTCACATACATCCTTTAGGGCATTGTTTGGTTATGCCTACAGTTCTAGAAGGACGGTAGAGTTTTTTTTCCTTGACACCATGAAGCTCATGTATCAAGGTTTATCACACTGAAACTTAATGCTCTTTAACATTTATTCCACAAATGTTTATTATAACCTTTTATCTGCAAGCATATTAGCTAGTGGAGTCCTAGATGAAGTTCCCTCTTTCTCCCCCCTGCTCTCCTGAACTCCCTCCTATCCTTTTCTTCCTTTCTTCTATCTCTCTTTAATGTGAGAGAAACATGAGTAAATTTAAATGCTGACAAGAAAATTGATTACTGGAGATACTGAAGACACATGAGAGAGCTGGAGCGATGGATGGAGCAGAGAAGGCAGAAGAGCAACAATGGAGGAGTATAAGATAACAGTAGAGCGACAGGAAGCTGAGGAAGATTTGGTTTCTGTTTTCTATAAGTAATGATTGAGTTCATATTCTGAAAGTGACATTGGAAGAGGTATCTTGGTGGTTTGAGAAAGTGAAGAAAATTTGTGGTAGTAATTGTTGACAACCGGAGAAAGTAGGAGCAACTAGAGGAAATATAAAGGATTCCTGAAAAGCACTGAAAGCCCAGTTGAGGCAAAAGATCTTGAATTCGTAATGGTGCCAATTATCAGCAGTGCTTATCAAGCAAAGTTTTGTCAGAGAGGAGGAGGATAGGTGAGCTGGGTTGGGTTGAATTTTTTAAGAATATATATAATAAAAGATAAATGAGCCAGAGAGATAAGGGTCTAAAGGATAATTATGAAAATATTTCATGGAGTCGATGTGGGATCTGAAGATAAGGGTTGTTTCGCGGATAGATTACAGATAGATTTGATGGAGTGAGAGAATGTTGATGATTCTTCAGTACTTGGAAATTAGATGAAGACAAAGTATTATGGTAACAATGAAATAGGAGAGGTGGAAGGACGAGTGAGGTTAAGGTCAGAGGAAAATTGTGAATTTATGACTTTATGAAGCATTTGCAGTGATGAGTGCGACAGGAGAGTGTGGCGAATGTGAAAAGGAAATGGAAGTCACTGGAAGTGAGGAAGTCAATAAAATGAGAGGCAAAGATATTAGATGGACGTTGGTAGATAATCAGAATAGCTGTGGAACTTAAGCAAGTCTGAGTGATTTAACAAAGCCCTTAATAAAAGAGGGACAGTGATCGGGATATTAGTAGATGAAAGTAGTATTGGTGAGGACCAAAAGTAAATAAATGAAAAAATTAATAATTTTCAATAGAAGAAAATTAACTGATTAATAAGCCTATAAAACAATGTCCGAACTTACAAGTAATAAAATGACTGTAAACAGAAAAAATGAGAAACCTTATATTTTATCTATGAAATTATCAGAATTCTATAAAATCACTGTCAAGGGTGTAATGAAATAGACACTTTAAGAAATGTGAATGTAAACTATTGGAACATTTTGGAAAGTAATTTAACAATATTTATTAAATATGTATCAATAAACTTTGACCAGGTAATTCCACTTCTGGGAAACTATTATAAAGGGATGGTACAAAATAATTGCAGTGTTACTTAAAATAATCAAAACTGAAAAGAATCCGAGTACTTAACAAGAGAGGAAATTCTTCTTGTGTAATGTTAAGTAGAAATGTATCTTGCAGTATTAAATATACAATATGATTAAATTTTTTAAAACCAAAACCATGCATTTAAAAAAAAAAAAAGATTGGAACAAAATGTCCTAAGAAGAAAGAAAAATAATACTTTTTTCCTCATTTAAAAATATTTTCTTCTGTGTTTTTCAAAGTTTCTCTATTTAGTGCTTTATTAATTTTTATTGGAAATATAAAACCAAGTTTATTAACAGTAGAGCCAACCACCAACAGCACTACCACCAGCAAAAATTCTAATGGGTTAAAAATATAAAATAAAATCAAAAGAAATGTGAACCAAATAAATAAAATAAGAGAATGATAATCTAAATTAAGATTCTAATGATATTTAAAAGTGGAATTTCATAGGTTGATTTGAAAGTTATTCTTGAGGAGTAAATGAAAAGGGAAACATATACATTGTAAAGTTTAATTTGGTAGAGCCTATTTATAAGTATCTCTAAAAATTTTAAGTGTTTAGACCCTTTGACACAGCAATTCCACTTTTGGGATCCTAACTTTAAAAATTGTTAGAACAAGTGCAAAAGATGTATTTGTAAGGCTATTTATCATAACATTATTTCTAATAGTAAAATCCTGTAAGTAACTTAAGTGCCTTTCACTGAAGAATGGTTAAATATATCATGCTGCTTCTGTTATGGAATGCTATGCTGGATCTGAAAAGAATGAGATGTGATATGTGACATTGATGCAAAAGATCTCTAAGACATAGGTGAAAAAACTCATAGCAGTCCTGGCTTCTGTCAATAGGTGAAAAAAAATCATAGGAGTTCTGGAGTATCAGACTCATCCTCCTGCTGATAACAATGATAAAATTCTGGGGAAAACATTAGAAACAAGATTGTTTAAAGGCAACCAAAATCAGAAACTGGAGGGAGTTTGAACCTTGGAAGAAGGAGACCCCGTACAGATTGACAAAACTCATTCTCTGTGTATCTCCTTATTCTGATTTCTGAAAATTCTAGCTGCACTTGTCTCCAATCTCTCTCCTCAATCCAGTGAGACTGTTGGACTCTTTCTGCATTTGCCTTCCTTATGCCAAAATCTGGGAATAATTTCCAGTCAGAGGTCAGGGCCATGATAGGGCTCACCTCATTTGATTTTCTTTCTTAAGGATCACAGATCTGTCTTACCTATTGCCCACTACCTGAAAATAGTTGTTTTCTATAATTTTTCCACTTTCTAGTTGACAGCAAGAGGTAATTCTAGACCATCTTACACTCCCATGCCTGTAAGTAGAAGTCTCACCTAGAATTTTAGATCCAGCAAAAATATCTTTTGAAAATGAAAGAAAAATAATACATTTTCAGATAAATGGAGGCTGAGAGAACTTGTTGCCAGAAGAATTTGCCACAGTACAAGATATGCTAAAGGAATGTCTTCAGACTGAGGAAATTGATACCAGATGGGAATTCAGGTATATAGGAAGGAGTGGAAAATAATGGAAATATTATATGCACAGGTAAACACAAAATATTAACTTAATTCCTTTCTTAAATTCTTCAAGTCATCGAATACTTAAAAGAAAAGTAAAAGCAGTATATTCTGAGGTTTATAACACTTTTAGAGATAAATATGTGACACAGTATCACAAAGGAGAGGGACAGTGCAAAATGAATTTTACCACTATTTCTTACCCAATATGTGAAGTGACATAATATTAATTCAAGAAGACTGTGATTAATTAAGGATGCATACTATAACCCCTAGAGGAAACATGCCAAAACCCAAAAAGCAAAGCAAAGCAAAACTCCACAAAGCTGTATTAGCTAAACAGCCCATAGAAGAGACAGTACGAGATATTAAAAATTTTATTAACTCAAAAAAAGACATAAAGGGAAGAACAAATAAACAAATAGCAAATAGAAAACAAATAGCATGATAGTAGATTTCATCTCAATTATATCAGTAATGCGAATTCAGTGTTTATAAAATGCATAAAAAAGCAAACCCTAACTATTTGCTGCCTACAAGAGATCCACTGAATAATAATAATGACAGAGTGAACATAAAAAGATGGAAATACACCAAACAGTAAACATATGAAGCTGGTATGCTATAGCAATGTCAGACAATACTGACTTCAAGACAAGAAGCATCGTCAGACTTAAAGAGGGTCATTTTATAATCACGAAAAGATCAGTTCATCAAGAAGACATAAAAATCCTAAAGGGAATACACTTAATATTTCAAGGACTCCCCTGGTGGCGCGGTGGTTAAGAATCCGCCTGCCAATGCAGGGGACACGGGTTTGAGCCCTGGTCCAGGAAGATCCCACATGCCACAGAGCAACTAAGACCGTGTGCCACAACTACTGAGCCCGTGGGTCACAACTACTGAAGTCTGCGCGCCAAGAGCCCATGCTCCACAACAAGAGAAGCTACCGCAATGAGAAGGCCGCGCAACAAAATGAAGAGTAGCCCCCGCCTGCCGCAACTAGGGAAAGCCCACGTGCAGCAATGAAGACCCAACGCAGCCAAAAATAAAAATTAATTAATTAATTAATTAAAAAATAATGATAATATTTCAAAATACGTGAAGCAAAAATGGCCAGAATTAAAGGGAGTAATAGATAAATCCCCAAAGTTAAAGATTTTAATACTTCTCCCAGTAATTGGTAGAATAAGTAGACAAAATATCAGTGCAGGTCATCACATAAGATTTGAACAACACTATAAATCAACATGATCCAAGTGACATTTACAAAACACTATATCCAACAACTGCTGAATATATATTTCTTTCAAGAGTGCATGGAACATGCACTAAGATAAATCATAAGATGCTGAACCATAAAACAAATATTAACAAATTTCAAAGTTTCGAAATCATGTTCCCTGTCCACAACCAAATTAAATTAGGAAAAAGTAGCTGAACAATATGTGTAGTATGATCCTATTTATACTAAACAATATTAATCCAGCAAACCAGTATATTGTAAATCTACAAAAAATATGCATGTACATGTATAAAAAAAGAACTGGCAGAATACAGGTCAAAAGTTACTTCTTAACAGGAGAATGAGAATGGAAAAGGGGATTGAAGAGGGACATTCATGCTTTATTTATATATATTTCTTTATTGTTGGATTATTTTTATTCATATATCACTTGTGTATTTACAATTGATAAAATAAGTCTAATAAAGAATAAACATGTGAGGACAGCCTGTAAAAGTTCCAAAATAGAAAAGTGAAGAAGGACCTGCCCTACCACTATCAAAAGGTTTTATATGACTATGGTACTGGAGTACAGTTACATGCAGGAAGTGGCAAAAGTTAATGGAATAGAGTCCAGTAACAGACTTATTACATATGAGATTTTAGCAGATAATAAAGGTGGCATTTAAAATTGCTGGGCAAAGGATGTAACCTTTAAAAAAAAAAGGGGGGTGTTAGAAAACTTGGCTAAATGCTTGGGGTGAAATGAGACATTGTAGTAGCCATTAGTAGTGTCCTTCAATGACTTTTAGCTCTCTGTTCTGGGGCAGGTGGTAGGATTGTATTTCCTCACCATTTTTGAAGTTAGGTGTGTCTTTGTGACCTGTTTTGGCAATGAGATGTAAGCATAAGTAGTAGGTGTCACTTCCACGTAGAAGTAACGTGTGTCTGTCCTAGGCAGTCAACGTGCAATTTACCATTTCCTTTCCTGCTCTTGCAGTGATGAGTGATGAAGTGCATGTCAGATAGCTTCTCTATCAGACTGGCTCTTTGAGTGGCACCATGAGTAGAACACCCTACCTGCCTGCATTAGACAGGAAGCACAAGGGAAAAGTAAATTTTTATTATGTTAAGTCACTATATATTTGGTGGGTTTGCCACCACGGCGTAAAATGATTAATGTAAAAATTGATATCTAGAATTTTGCAGATATTGTAATGCCCCCTCCCCCAATTTCTTGCATTGGCATGGAGGCTCAGAAGCAGGTAGGAAGAAAATTACTCCTGGAAGTTGGAATATTTCTCCATGCTCTGCAGTAGCAAAACTTATCATAAAACTATTGCCCACAATGATGTGGATGACTGATTCCATATCCAATGAACATTTTATCCTGAGGCAAAAGAAGGGCAAACAGAATGATAGTAGCAGGCTTTGGCTGACATCGCCTGAGTCTGGCAAAATATTACAAGAAGGTTAGCTCAGATAGAAATTGCCACTTTGCTACTAGAGAATGGACTTGAGGATATGGGGAGGGGGTGGGGTGAGATGTGACAGGGTAAGAGAGTGTCATGGACATATATACACTACCAAATGTAAAATAGATAGCTAGTGGGAAGCAGCCGCATAGCACAGGGAGATCAGCTCGGTGCTTTGTGACCACCTAGAGGGGTGGGATGGGGAGGGTGGGAGGGAGGGAGATGCAAGAGGGAAGAGAAATGGGAACATATTGTATATGTATAACTGATTCACTTTGTTATAAAGCAGAAGCTAACACACTATTGTAAGGCAATTATACTTCAATAAAGATGTTTAAAAAAAAAAAAGAAAAAAAAAGAAATTGCCACTTTGCAAGCAGAAATGAAATTCATAGATTCATAATGGAATCTATAAATTTATGGATTTGTAGGGATGGAAGAGACAAATGCTCTCAATCTTAAATAGCTAAATGTAAAAATGAAAACAAATTTGGAAAACAAATTTGAAAAGCCAAAGCAATTTAAAACTCAGCTTCGGTTTATTTATAATTGTCAAAAACTCAAATGCTGGACTTCCCTGGTAGCTCAGTGGTTAAGAATCCGCCTGCCAATGCAGGGGACACGGGTTCAGCCCTGGTCCAGGAAGATCCCACATGCCGCAGAGCAACTAAGTCCATGAGCCACAAATACTGAGCCTGCGTTCTGGAGCCCACGAGCCACAACTACTGAGCCCATGTGCCACAACTACTGAAGCCCGTGTGCCTAGAGCCCATGCTCTGCAACAAGAGAAGCCACCACAGTGAGAAGCCTGAGCACCGCAATGAAGAGTAGCCCCTGCTCGCTGCAACTAGAGAACGCCCGCAAGCAGCAATGAAGGCCCGATGCAGCCAAATAAATAAATAAATAAATAAAATTTAAAAAGAAAAAGAAAAACTCAAATGCCTCTCAACTGGAGAATGGAAAACACACACAACTGGAAAACACACTATGGTGTCTCCATTCCATAGAATAATACTTAGAAGGATCAAATGACTAATACATGTAACAAAATGGATGAATCTCAAACCATTATACTAAATGAAAGAAGTTAGGCTCAAAAGGCTACATTTTGTTTGATTCCATTTATATGACATATGTGCAAAGGCAAAACAACAGGGACAGAAAACAGACCAATGATTGCCAGAGCTGGGGGTGAGGAGAAGACACAGAAGAATTTGAGGGATTAATTCTACTTTCTTTGTGTTTATTATGGTGGTAGTTACATAACAGTACACATTTGTTAAAACTCACAGAGTTGTACACTAAAAAGGGTGTATCTGAACATGCTGGTAAGCCCAGGAGGAAATTTGTTTTAATGATTACAAAGCTGAGCAGGAGTGGAGGACATACGATGATTCTGGAGAAGATGGGAGAAATTAGCCTTGCTAAGGAGGAAAGACACTTTTTCTTCAGAGATCAGAAGTAAAATATTGAGCGCATAATATGTGCCAACTAGAGCCAATCTACTAAGCACACTTGTATAGAGAGGAATACTTTATCTCGGTTGCATACACTATCCTCAGAAGGAAGTATTAGTCCCAATTTATAGAAACTGAAGATCAGAGATATTAAATAACTTGCACAAGTAATGGACCTGGGCAGATCTGTCTGACTGTTAAGCCCTGGTGGCTTCCTCTGTGTAATGCAGAACGTAGTATGAGTGATGTTAGAGATTTTCAGGTGGGAAGGGAAGTTGAGGAAATTATAATCAGGAGACTCTACTACTGGAGCATTCTAAAACTGGGCCATCTGTTGGCAGCACAGGCATCTGATGGGCTGAAGTGAAGTTGAAGCCTTGAGCAGAATGGAGAAAATTGGAGGAGACTGTGAGGATTTTGACATTGTTCTAGTCTTGGTCCTTGTACCACAGGGATGAGACAGCATGCCATTCTTAGTTACCTTAGGAGGAAGAAATCCCACTGCAAGATGCTAGAGACCCACAATACTCTTCATTCTGTGCAGATTATCATAAGAATGTGCAACTTGAGAGCCTCTTATTTTGCAAAGACAAATTCTTATCCATTCCCCAAGTTCCACTCATTTCTGTGTTCTGTTTATAAAGAGTATGTCATTGAAATTACAGTGTATTCCTGAGGGTGGGAGAGGAACCTTAAAGTATCAAAAGGAATTGTAATTTGCAGATGATTGTTGTACTGATCTCTGATGGACTGATCAACCTTGATTTTTCAAAGTTTTTTAGGATATCAAAAAAGAACTGGAAAACATAAAGTATAAAATCATAACTGCAAACCCCACATCCATAACATTAATGAAACATAGTCTGAGTTCAGAGGGATCTTTTCTATGTATACCACTTCACTAGATTGTAAAGCTCATGTCAGTCTTCTTTGGTAAAGGTACATATGAAGCCTTGGATATTTTCATGGTGTTGAAAGTATTAGGAAAACTTCCACAAAACAAAATTGAATTGATTCAAATATGTTAAAATGGAAAGAGTCTTAGAAATCATCAAGTTCAACCTCTTCATTTTGCCTATGAGTAAAACAGTTTGGATTAAACAATTTTCTCTTAACTCATGAGAATTTGTTAACCAATTGCAGCATACCTTAAAAAAAAATTGTGTTGCATTTACATACTCCTTTTTGGTCCTTTCTTATATTGTGCCTATAAGGTGATAGAATGAAGGGTATGAAAATTAAAAGACAAATTCACTGTAAATAGTAATGGGCAATGGTATTATGTATTTTAAAATACTATTACATGCATTATATTTTCATTCACTTTAAAAAAATTGTTTCTAAAATTCTCCAATTATCTTTTCTTTTTTAAAGAATTTATTTATTTATTCATTTATTTATATTTGGTTGCGTTGAGTCTTCACTGCTGCGCATGGGCTTCCTATAGTTGTGTCGAGCGGGGGCTACTCTTCGTTGTGGGCTCAGTAGTTGTGGCTTGCAGGCTGTAGAGTGCAGGCTCAGTAGTTGTGGCACAAGGGCTTAGTTGCTCCGCAGCATGTGGGATCTTACCGGACCAGAGCTTGAACCCGTGTCCCCTGCCTTGGCAGGTGGATTCTTAACCACTGCACCACCAGGGAAGTCCCTTCATTCACTTTTGAGGCAGCATAGTATACTGAAAACAACTTTGGGATAGTGGTCAGAAGACGGAGTTCTAATTCTGCTCACTCTTCTCGAGACTCAGTTTCCTCGTTTTATGTTCCTGGTTCCCCTAGAAAATAAAAATCCTACAGTTTTTGAAAAAAATATTATTAAAATAAATGACATTTTAGATGGATATATAGAAATGCTTCTTGTAAGGTGGATGATTTTTCAAAAACGTGAAAATTTTTGGTTCTGTCTTGGAATATGTTTATGAAGAAAACAAGCAACCATCAGTCTTGAATGGTGTTCAGATATTTGGAGAGAAATGTGTAAATCTGATAGCCTCTAGAGGTTTCTTCCAGATCTATCATCTCAGCATTATGTCCCCAAAGTAGTATATGAAATATAGCTTAGCACACAAGCTCTCATCATTGCAGAGTTTATTATCTATAGGTTCATGACATTTTACTGCACTACTATTGGTTCACACACGTGCCATAGCATCCCAGAGGTGGTATAAAGGCTGTAAAAAGATGATCTTTAGAATTTATTTATTTATTATTAATTAATTAATTAATTTTTGGCTGTGTTGGGTCTTTGCTTCTGTGCGAGGGCTTCCTCTAGTTGCGGCAAGCGGGGGCCACTCTTCATTGCGGTGCGCGGGCCTCTCACTATCGCAGCCTCTCTTGTTGCGGAGCACAGGCTCCAGACGCGCAGGCTCAGTAGTTGTGGCTCACGGGCCTAGTTGCTCCGTGGCATGTGGGATCTTCCCAGACCAGGGCTAGAACCCGTGTCCCCTGCATTGGCAGGCAGACTCTCAACCACTGCGCCACCAGGGAAGCCCGATCTTTTGAATTTTTATAAGAAAATAATTTAAGTAGATGGGCAGTGAGTAGCTGAAATTGAGTATTTACTGTATTAGAGCTGGTGTATTGGTTAGAAGCAGAGTCCTGAAATCGTATTTAAAAGTTTTCAAACAGAGATATCTTATGAAATAGAAAAAAAAAAATCTTTAGACATAAAAGATTTTTCCTTTACACAGGAATGGTAATGACAACACCACTGCTCTTTTATAGTCTCTCTGGGAGTTTTTCTCACTGTGGCAGTTACAGAAGAATGAAAGCTTCATGCCTTGGGAAGTCTGCATTTTTATGTCTGGAGCTCTTCCATTAGGTCACACCGTTAAAGGCACAGCTCTTTCCTAAGGGAGACCTTTCCTGCTTCATAGCAACCCCGTTTATTCTGCCTGCAGCTGCTCTGTTCCCTTGTACTCCGTGCAGACCAACCTTATTAAAACAGGGTAAAAATGGTTTCTATGGAAAGTACATCGCTGTTGGTTTAACCAGTTATTATAAATATGAAAAATATGCTTCCAATTTTTGGAAAAAAGATAAAATATCTTAGAAGTGGTATCTGGACATCTCCAGGAGTGAAGAGACATAAAATAAAGACTGTTAGCTTTTGTACAAGACATATGTTTGGCTTCCTCTTTTGCAGTGCAGGGGAAAGGTACAAATACGCACTCCCTGAAGGATATGAAGGGAAAAACTTGATAGACAAACTTCATTCTCATTTACCTGATTTATCCATATACCCAACAATGTCAGGATCCTCTCATAGAAGAAAGAGGGGCTAGAGAATATAGTGATTCTGAATTCTCTTCAATATTCAGTTACTTTTATTTTTTCTCTTTTCTTTTTTTAGTTGTTCAGGACCTCGAGGTATGAAACATCATTTCGACTTTCTTTAGGGGAATGTCAAAGGGAGTCTCCTCTAACAGAGGGCTAGCTGGCTCTTTGCCCTCACAGCTCAGTAATGTAATTTTTTTTTTTTAAGAGTCTCACAGAGTCCAAGTATTTTTTTAATTTTATTTTAATTAATTAATTTATTTATTTATGGCTGTGTTGGGTCTTCGTTTCTGTGCGAGGGCTTTCTCTAGTTGCGGCGAGCGGGGGCCACTCTTCATCGCGGTGCGCAGGCCTCTCACTATCGCGGCCTCTCTTGTTGCGGAGCACAGGCTCCAGACGCGCAGGCTCAGTAGTTGTGGCTCACGGGCCCAGTTGCTCCACGGCATGCGGGACCTTCCCAGACCAGGGCTCGAACCCGTGTCCCCTGCACTGGCAGGCAGATTCTCAACCACTGCGCCACCAGGGAAGCCCAGTAATGTAATTTTATCTGATCTTTCACTTCTTTTTTCTGCTTAAAATGCGGGCTCTTTCTAGAAACCTAGATCAGACTCACAGATATTAAACTTTTAAAATAAGTACATATTCCTTATTATCATGAAAACTACTCCCTGGCTTAGAATATGTAGTAGAGGCTTTTTTTTTTTTTGTATGTGAAGATGGCAATTTGAACATGTCCCCCAAGTCCATATCAATAGCAAACTACCTTTCTGAGATAAGCAGCTGTTGGACCAACTGACTGGGGGCCTGGAGGGTAGAAGCCAGACCTTGGCTCTTCCAAGAGCAGATGGAAGGAAATAGAGGACCTTTTGTCCTTTTGGTCTTATGATGCCTCTGGAAACCAACCGTGAAGAGATATGAAGTGCTTATCAAAATGCTGTGAATTCTGGAGAGAGTTTGCCTTACAGAGACCCACAAATCCCCAGGAGGAAAGATGAATGTTCCTGGGAAAACCAGCTGGTCTCTCCCATCAAGCAGGGAAGCCAAACATGTGGTATGGATCCTTTCTAACAGCAAGGCCTGGAAAATACTAACTTTTGCATATGAGGAGGCTGCAAGAAGAAAGAAGTTTTTATGATGTTTCCACACTTGGAACTGACAAACTGTTGGCTGGTACATTCTAGTCGCTTGTTATGGATAGTGTGGTCTGTGACCCTAGCAACAGTTGTATCACCTAGTTGCTTAACAAAAATGCAGAATCTCAGGCCCCAACCCGGATTTACTGGATCAGAACCAGGATTTCAACAAGATTCCCAGATGACATACAGGCACATTAAAGTTCGAGAAGCCTATAGATGCAGAGACAGCTGCATCTCCCTTCACTGGTGGTATTATCACCACCTGGATTAGCTGAACTCAAATCCCACTGAGAAAATTAAAAACCCCCCAGTGGTGGTTCTGGTTCTTAGCCAAGTACTGCTAAAAGGGTCTGATGAGCCCTTCAAGAGATAAATAAGGTCATTTAAAAAATATTGAGAAATTTCATGTTTGAACTAAAAAGTTAATAGGTGACTTTAAACAGAAAATGGTCACTGTTAAAACTTGAATGAGTGGTCTTGACAATTAAGTGAAAAAAAATATGTCTCAAAGAAAAACATACAAAGAAATGGAAATAGTGATGAAATCATAAGAGACAATAAAATCAGGAATCCTAAAATTCAAATAATATGGGTTCTAGAGGAAGAAAAAAGAATAGGTAGAGAAGGAGAGATTATTTAATTTCACAAGCAATAGGAGTATATGTACTACTTTGAAGTTAGACTGGAGTCTATAAGATTGAAGGGGTTTAGCAAGTTACATGCAGGATTGAGGAAGAAAGACAGTTCAGACATATGATAAAGTCCCTGGATTCTAAAATAAAGAGAGCATTTTACAAACGGCAGATGGAAAGAAAAAGTTGCTTACCAAATAAATCAGACTGACACAGAACTTCTCATCAACAGGAAGCTAGTGGAGTTACAACTATGGACACCTGAAAGTATAGGATAATCCAGCCTAGACATCACCTGCTGCAGAGGAGGAAAGATTTCTGCAGAGGTGCAGGAATTGAGAATGTATCTCCACTTATCTTGTGTGAAGATGATGGATGAGACAAGATATCATCTCATCAACAATGAATCCCAAGAGAGCTCCTATGATGGAAGAGGATGAAAAAGAAACAGTTACAAGTAGATGAATAGATGGATGGGTAGATGGATGGATAGATAAATAGAAAGATATATAGATAAGTAGATTTATCTAAATAGAAAATATATTTTTAGGGAAATTTTAATAATAGTCTGACACCAATAGTACTAAACCATCTCAGTAAAAGTAGGGATTCGTTGGCTAGGGATGTGTGGTAGGAAGTAAAAGCATGCTAAATTCTTATCTTATGGGATTGGAGGAAGAAATAGTTGCATTTCTCTAATGATTAATGATGTTGAGCATTCTTTCATGTGTTTGTTGGCAATCTGTATATCTTCTTCGGAGAAATGTCTGTTTAGGTCTTCTGCCCATTTTTGGATTGGGTTGTTTGTTTTTTTGATATTGAGCTGCATGAGTTGCTTGTATGTTTTGGAGATTAATCCTTTGTCAGTTGCTTCATTTGCAAATATTTTCTCCTATTCTGAGGGTTGTCTTTTCATCTTGTTTATGGTTTCCTTTGCTGTGCAAAAGCTTTTAAGTTTCATTAGGTCCCATTTGTTTGTTTTTGTTTTTATTTTCCTTTCTCTAGGAGGTGGGTCAAAAAGGATCTTGCAACGATTTATGTCATAGAGTGTTCTGCCTATGCTTTCCTCTAAGAGTTTGATGGTGTCTGGCCTTACATTTAGGTATTTAATCCATTTTGAGTTTATTTTTGTGTATGGTGTTAGGGACTGTTCTAATTTCATTCTTTTACATGTAGCTGTCCAATTTTCCCAGCACCACTTATTGAAGAGGCTGTCTTTTCTCAACAGTATATTCTTGCCTCCTTTATCAAAGATAAGGTGACCATATGTGTGTGGGTTTATCTCTGGGTTTTCTATCCTGTTCCATTGATCTATATTTCTGTTTTTGTGCCAGTACCATACTGTCTTGATTACTGTAGCTTTGTAGCATAGTCTGAAGTCAGGGAGCCTGATTCTTCCAGCTCCATTTTTCTTTCTCAAGATTGCTTTGGCTATTCAGGGTCTTTTGTGTTTCCATACAGATTGTGAAATTTTTTGTTCTAGTTCTGTGAAAAATGCCAGTGGTAGTTTGATAGGGATTGCATTGAGTCTGTAGATTGCTTTGGGTAGTACAGTCATTTTCACAATGTTGATTCTTCCAGTTCAAGAACATGGTATATCTCTCCATCTATTTGTATCATCTTTAATTTCATTCATCAGTGTCTTATAATTTTCTGCATACAGGTCTTTTGTCTCCTTAGGTAGGTTTATTCCTAGATATTTTATTCATTTTGTTGCAATGGTAAATGGGAGTGTTTCCTTAATTTCTCTTTCAGATTTTTCATAATTAGTATATAGGAATGCAAGAGATTTCTGTGCATTAATTTTGTGTCCTGCTACTTTACCAAATTCATTGATTAGCTCTAGTAGTTTTCTGGTAGCATCTTTAGGATTCTCTATGTATAGTATCACATCATCTGCAAACAGTGACAGCTTTACTTCTTCTTTTCCAATTTGGATTCCTTTTATTTCTTTTTCTTCTCTGATTGCCGTGGCTAGGACTTCCAAAACTATGTTGAATAATAGTGGTGAGAGTGGACATCCTTGTCTCGTTCCTGATCTTAGTGGAAATGGTTTCAGTTTTTCACCATTGAGAATGATGTTTGCCGTGGGTTTGTCATATATGGCCTTTATTATGTTAAGGTTAAGTTCCCTCTATGCCTACTTTCTGGAGGGTTTTTATCATAAATGGGTGTTGAATTTTGTTGAAAGCTTGCTCTGAATCTATTGAGATGATCATATGGTTTTTCTCCTTCAATTTGTTAATATGGTGTATCACATTGATTGATTTACAAATATTGAAGAATTTTTGCATTCCTGGGATAAATCCCACTTGGCCATAATGTATGATCCTTTTAATGTGCTGTTGGATTCTGTTTGCTAGTATTTTGTTGAGGATTTTTGCATCTATGCTCAACAGTGATATTGGCCTGTAGTTTTATTTCTTTGTGACATCTTTGTCTGATTTTGGTATCAGAGTGATGGTGGCCTTGTAGAATGAGTTTGGGAATGTTCCTCCCTCTGCTATATTTTGGAAGAGTTTGAGAAGGATAGCTATTAGCTCTTCTGTAAATGTTTGATAGAATTCGCCTGTGAAGCCATATGGTCCTGGGCTTTTGTTTGTTGGAAGATTTTTAATCACAGTTTCAATTTCAGTGCTTGTGATTGGTCTGTTCATATCTTCTATTTCTTCCTGGTTCAATCTCGGAAGGTTGTGCATTGCTAAGAATTTGTCCATTTCTTCCAGGTTGTCCATTTTATTGGCATATAGTTGCTTGTAGTAATCGTTCATGATCCTTTGTATTTCTGCAGTGTCAGTTTTTACTTCTCCTTTTTCATTTCTAATTCTATTGATTTGAGTCTTCTCCCTTTTTTTCTTGATGAGTCTGGCTAATGGTTTATCAATTTAGCTTATCTTCTCAAAGAACCAGCTTTTAGTTTTATTGATCTTTGCTATCGTTTCTTTCATTTCTTTTTCATTTATTTCTGATCTGATCATTATGATTTCTTTCCTTCTGCTAACTTTGGGGTTTTTTGGTCCTCCTTTCTCTAATTGCTTTAGGTGTAAGGTTAGGTTGTTTATTTGAGATGTTTCTTGTTTCTTAAGGTAGGCTTGTATAGCTATAAACATCCCTCTTAGAACTGCTTTTGCTGCATCCCATAGGTTTTGGGTCGTTGTGTTTTCATTGTCATTTGTTTCTAGGTATTATTTGATTTCCTCTTTGATTTCTTCAGTGATTTCTTGGTTATTTAGTAGTGTGTTGTTTAGCCTCCATGTGTTTGTATTTCTTACAGATTTTTTCCTGTAATTGATACCTAGTCTCATAGCGTTGTGGTCAGAAAAGATACTTGATACTATTTCAATTTTCTTAAATTTACCAAGGCTTGATTTGTGACCCAAGATATGATCTATCCTGGAGAATGTTCCATGAGCACTTGGGAAGAATGTGTATTCTGTTGTTTTTGGATGCAATGTTCTGTAAATATCAATTAAGTCCTTCTTGTTTAATGTATCATTTAAAGCTTGTGTTTCCTTATTTATTTTCATTTTGGATGATCTGTCCATTGGTGAAAGTGGAGTGTTAAAGTCCCCTACTATGATTGTGTGTCGATTTCCCCTTTTATGGCTGTTAGTATTTGCCTTATGTATTGAGGTGCTCCTATGTTGGGTGCATAAATATTTACAAGTGTTATATCTTCTTCTTGGATTGATCCCTTGATCATTATGTAGTGTCCTTGTCTCTTGTAATAGTCTTTGTTTTAATTTCTATTTTGTCTGATATGAGAATTCTACTCCAGCTTTCTTTTGATTTCCATTTGCATGGAATATGTTTTTCCATCCCCTCACTTTCAGTCTGTATGTGTCCCTAGGTCTGAAGCGGATCTCTTGTAGACAGCATATATACGGGTCTTGTTTTTGTATCCTTTCAGCCAGTCTATGTCTTCTGGTTGGAGCATTTAATCCATTTACATTTAAGGTAATTATTGATATGTATGTTCCTATTACCATTTTCTTAATTGTTTTGGGTTTGTTATTGTAGGTCTTTTCCTTCTCTTGTATTTCCAACCTAGAGAAGTTCCTTTAGTATTTGTTGTAAAGCTGGTTTCGTGGTGCTGAATTCTCTTAGCTTTTGCTTGTCTGTAAAGCTTTTAATTTCTCTGTCAAATCTGAATGAGATCCTTGCTGGGTAGAGTAATGTTGGTTGTAGGTTTTTCTCTTTCATTACTTTAAATATGTCCTGCCAGCCCCTTCTGGCTTGCAGAGTTTCTGCTGAAAGATGAGCTGTTATCCTTATGGGGATTCCCTTATGTGTTACTTGTTGTTTTTCCCTTGCTGCTTTTAATATTTGTTCTTTGTATTTAATTTTTGATAGTTTGACTATTATGCAACTTGGCATGTTTCTCCTTGGATTTATCCTGTATGGGACTCTCTGTGCTTCCTGGACTTGATTAACTATTTCTTTTCCCATAGGAGGGAGGTTTTCAACTATAATCTCTTCAAATATTTTCTCAGTCCCTTTCTTTTTCTCTTCTTCTTCTGGGACCCCTATAATTCGAATGTTGGTGTGTTTAATGTTGTCCCATAGGTCTCTGATACTGTCCTCTATTCTTTTCATTCTTTTTTCTTTATTCTGCTCTGCAGTAGTTATTTCCACTATTTTATTTTCCAGGTCACTTATCCGTTCTTCTGCCTCAGTGATTCTGCTATTGATTCCTTCTAGAGAATTTTTAATTTCATTTATTGTGTTGTTCATCTCTGTTTGCTTGCTCTTTAGTTCTTCTAGGTCCTTGTTAAATGTTTCTTGTATTTTCTCCATTGTATTTCCAAGATTTTGGATCATCTTTACTATCATTATTCTGATTTCTTTTTCAGGTAGACTGCCTATTTCCTCTTCATTTGTTAGGTCTAGTGGGGTTTTGCCTTGCTCCTTCATCTGCTGTGTGTTTCTCTGTCTTCTTATTTTGCTTAACTTACTGTGTTTGGGGTCTCCTATTTACAGGCTGCAGGTTCGTAGTTTCCATTGTTTTTTGTGTCTGTCCCCAGTGGCTAAGGTTGGTTCAGTGGGTTGTGTAGGCTTCCTGGTGGAGGGGACTAGTGTGTGTGGTCTGGTGGATGAGGCTGGATCTTGTCTTTCTGGTGGGCAGGTCCACGTCTGGTGGTGTGTTTTGGGGTGTCTGTGGCCTTATTATGACTTTAGGCAGCCTCTGTGCTAATGGATGGGGCTGTGTTCCTGTCTTGCTAGTTGTTTGGCATAGGGTGTCCAGCACTGTAGCTTGCTGGTAATTCAGTGGAGCTGGGTCTTGGCTTTGAGATGGAGATCTCTGGGAGATTTTTGCCGTTTGATATTACGTGGAGCTGGGAGGTCTCCTGTGGACCAATGTCCTGAACTTGGCTCTTCCACCTCAGTGGCACAGCCGTGACTCCTGGCTGGAGCACAAAGAACCTGTCCTCCACACAGCCCAGAATAAAAGGGAGAAAAGAAAGAAAGAAAGAAAGAAGAAGATAAAATAAAATAAAGTAAAATAAAATAGTTATTAAAATAAAAAATAATTATTTAGAAATAAAATTATTTTTAAGTAAAAAAAAAACGGACAGACAGAATCCTAGGACAAATGGTAAAAGCAAAGCTATACAGAGAAATCACACACAGAAGCATACACATACACCCACACAAAAAGAGAAAAAGGGGAAAAAATATATATACCGTTGCTCCCAAAATCCACCTCCTCAATTTGGGATGATTCGTTGTCTATTCAGGTATTCCACAGATGCAGGGTACAAGTTGATTGTGGAGCTTTAATCCGCTGCTCCTGAGGCTGCTGGGAGAGATTTCCCTTTCTCTTCTTTGTTCCCACAGCTCCTGGGGTTCAGCTTTGGATTTGGACCCGCCTCTGCATGTAGGTCGCCTGAGGGCGTCTGTTCCCCGCCCAGACAGAACGGGGTTAAAGGAGCAGTTGCTTCAGGGGCTCGGGCTCACTCAGGCCGCGGGGAGGGAGGGATACGGATGCAGGGCGAGCCTGTGGCGGCAGAGGCCGGTGTGACGTTGCAGGAGCCTGAGGCGCACCGTGCGTTCTCCCGGGGAAGTTGTCCCTGGATCACGGGAGCCTGGCAGTGGCGGGCTGCACAGGCTCCCGGGAGGGGCGGTGTGGAGAGTGACCTGTGCTTGCACACAGGCTTCTTGGTGGCTGCAGCAGCAGACTTAGCATCTCATGCAGGTTCCTGGTGTCTGCGCTGATAGCCGCGGCTCACGCCTGTCTCTGGAGCTCCTTTAAGCTGCGTTCTTAAACCCCTCCCCTCGCGCACCCGGAAACAAAGAGGGAAGAAAAAGTCTCTTGCCTCTTCGGCAGCTCCAGGCTTTTTCCCGGACTCCCTCCCGGCTAGCTGTGGCGCACTAGCCCCCTTCAGGCTGTGTTCACGCTGCCAACCCCAGTCCTGTCGCTGGGATCCGACCTCCGAAGCCCGAGCCTCAGCTCCCAGCCCCGCCCGCCCTGGCGGGTGAGCAGACAAGCCTCTCGGGCTGGTGAGTGCTGCTCGGCGCCGAGCCTCTGTGCGGGAATCTCTCCGCTTTGCCTTCCGCACCCCTGTGGCTGCGCTCTCCTCCGTGGCTCCGAAGCTCCCCCCTCCGCCACCCTCATTCTCCGCCGGGGAAGGGCCTTCCTAGTGTGTGGAAACCTTTCCTCCTTCACGGCTCCCTCCCACTGGTGCAGGTCCCGTCCGTATTCTTTTGTCTCTGTTTTTTCTTTTTCCTTTTACCCTACCCAGGTACGTGGGGAGTTTCTTGCCTTTTGGGAGGTCTGAGGTCTTCTGCCAGCGTTCAGTAGGTGTACTGTAGGAGTTGTTCCACATGTAGATGTATTTCTGATGTATTTGTGGGGAGGAAGGTGATCTCCGCATCTTACTCTTCCACCATCTTGAAGCTCCTCTTCTCTTGTTTTTATATTTTGGAAGTGATATATATTTTATTATGAGTGTCTTTAAAAATATGGCAATGGTTGGTAAAGAAATACAGAAAATGAAATAAAACTCTAAATTAGGAGGGAACAAGTAAAGAAAGAACAGTAACTTAAAAATCAGAAAAAATAAGTAGAATGACAGGGAAAGGGAGAAAATAGTAAAGTAAGTAGGAAACAAAGTAAGATGAAAGGAATAAAAGCAATTATATCAGTTTCCTAAATATGAGTGAAACTAATTTTCTCATTTAAAGACAGAAATGACACTAAAAAACAGAAATTACAGTTTAAAAATAACTAGGTATATGTTGTTTATAAGAAACAACGTAGGGGCTTCCCTGGTGGCACAGTGGTTAAGAATCTGCCTGTCAACACAGGGGACACAGGTTCGAGCTCTGGTCCGGGAAGATCTCACATGCTGCGGAGCAACTAAGCCCATGCGGCACAACTACTGAGCCTGCACTGTAGAGCCCGTGAGCCACGACTTCTGAAGCCCGCATGCCTAGAGCCCGTGCTCCACAACAAGAGAAGCCACCGCAATGAGAAACCCGTGCACCACAATGAAGAGTATCCCCCAGCTCGCCACAACTAGAGAAAGCCCATGCACAACAAAGATCAAATGCAGCCAAAAATAAATAAATAAAATAAATAAATTTATTAAAAAAAGAAACAATGTAATAAAGAAGGTGTAAGGTGATAAAGAAAGAGGTTGTTGAAGAGATACCAGGCAAAGAAAACCTGAAAACAAGCAAAGGTACAAGATAAACATATTTAGCTATATAAACATATTAAGGCAAATTAAGACATATTGCCTGGAAAAACATACCATAAACAAAGTTGACAGTCTAATTATAGATAATAAAACATATTTCAAACAAACATATGATAGATAAAAATTTAATGTCTATTTCACAAAGAACTCATATAAATTGATAACAAGAAAACAAATATCTGAATAGAAAAAATATCAGAATATTAAAATGCAGTTCATGAAGGAGCCCATCTAAATGACTGTTAAACACTAAAAGTGTGCTAAACATCCCTAGTAGTAAGGAAAATGCAAATAAAAAAAAATGAGCTACATACATTTTACATTCATCAGATTGGTAAACTTTAAAAGTAGTAACCCCAAATGTTAGTAAGCATGAGAGGGTAAAGCTATATACATTGCTGATGGAAATGTAAAAGCTTACAATCTTTTTGGAAAGCAATGTGATGATAGATTTTAAATTTATATATGTATATATGTATGTATATACACACACCCCTTTGGTCTAGCAATTTTACTCTTGGAAATCTATTCTGTAGAACTAAAGGGAAACATTAATATGTATTACTACAGCATCGTTCCTAATGTTAAAAAAAACAGATGCAAGTAAATGCCTCTTGATATGGGTATGTTTGAATACATTTTTTTTTTTTTTTTTTTTTTTTTTAAATTTATTTATTTTATTTATATTCATTTTTGGCTGCTTTGGGTCTTCGTTGCTGCGTGCGGGCTTTCTCTAGTTGCGGCAAGCGGGGGCTACTCTTCATTGCGGTGCGCAGGCTTCTCATTGCGGTGGCTTCTCCCGTTGCAGAGCACAGGCTCTAGGCACGTGGACTTCAGTAGTTGTGGCTCAGGGGCTCCAGAGCACAGGCTCAGTAGCTGTGGCGCACAGGCTTAGTTGCTCCGCTGCATGTGGGATCTTCCTGGACCAGGGCTCAAACCCGCGTCCCCTGCGTTGGCAGGCGGATTCCCAACCACTGCGCCACCAGGGAAGCCCCTGTTTGAATACATTTTTAAAGAGAAGACCTTTTATTATGGAAAATTTAAACATACATAAAAGTGAATGACATAACACAATGAATCCCTATAAATTCATCAAATCACATGGGAAATTATGACCATTTTTTCTGATTTTATCTTATGTGTCTACCCTCCAATTTTTTTCTTCCTGGAATATCAAAAGATATCATTTCACCCATAAATAATTCAAATAAGAATTCTTAAAAAAACCACAATATCACTATACCTAGGAAAATTAATAGTAATTCATTAATATCTAACATCACTTGTTGTTCAAATTTCCTCTTTGATTCAAAAATGCTTTTTACAGTTGATTTGTTTGAATCAGAATCCAAACAAGACCTACACGTTGCATCTTGTTGGTATATTTCTCAAGTCTCTTTTCATCTGTAAGAGTTCCCTGCCTCCTGTTTTATGCAATTTATTTATTGAGAAAACTTGGTTATTTGTTTTGTAGCATTTTCTACGTTCTAGATTTAGCTGTTTCCTTGTGGTCTTATTTAACATACTACTTGATTCCTCATTTTTTTTTTTCTTGTAAACTAGTCAGCCATTAGATACTGAGGGTCTACTAGATTTTAGTTAAATTATTTAGATAGAAATATTTCATAGGTGGTGCTAAATACTGCCTGTTACAACACATTTGTAGGCATATAATGTCTAATTGTCCCACTTTTCAGTGATAACATTGATTACTGGGTTCACGTGTTATTGGTCTGATCACCAACCTAGTCTTCACCTAAAGGGTTTAGCATCCATTGATCATTATTTCCTAGATCCATTATTTCATCAGGTTTTCTGGTTTAATACATTTTGGTACATGTATACCATGAAATAGTATTTTGCAACTATTACAAATAATAATAGCTAATGCTTTTATGGAGCTTCCTTTGAGTAATGTTCTGTTCTAATCACTCTTTATCAATAAGCAGATTCAACTCAAGGGTGTTGTTCTCCAGGATTTTGTCAATTGGAAGGCATCTTCTTCCAATCCTACCTAGAAAAAAAACCCCAAACATTTCAAAGACCTTGTAATTTTTCACCCCATTCCAAGGATACTGGCTTACACCAATAGCCATAGTTTCCCATTATTTTATCTTTCTTTACCTAACAGTTGCTATACCTGGTTTCTAGAACTTATATACTGAAGACCTATCCTAAGCAGAACTCAAGGTTGAACAACAGAGCATACAGCATAGCTGATGGTTCGCAAATTTATATCTCCAGTTCTGAACTCTTACCTCAAATCCCAAGCTCAAATATCCAACTACCAACTGTTTATTAGGCCTCTTGAACTTCACAGGTTCAGAAATTGCAAACAAAATTGTAAGCATCACCTCTCTACCTCTAGCTCTTTTTGTACCATTCTCTTCCTGATTTATTGCACTTTGCCACACTGGCCTTCTATTTACTTGAAAACAACAATCTTGTACCAAACCCAGGGGCTTTCCACTGTCTGTTCTCTCTGTCCCAGAAACTCTTCCCTCCGATTTATACATGGCTAACTTCTTCACCTCATTCAGGTCTCAGTTCTAATGTCATGTCTTCAGTGGACCCTTCCCTGACTAAACTAACTCAAGCAGTTCCCTTCTCCATTTTTTAATATCCCACTATGTTTCATTTTATTTATAACACTTTCACTATCGGAATTTTTATCTTATATATTTGTTATTGTCTGTCCCTCTCCACTATTCACATGCTCTATTAGAGTAGGGACATTATCTGTCTTCTTTACCATGTATCTTGAGGCAACAAGAAATTACTGTGTGGTACACAGGAACTGCAGAGTATCAATTTTGTTTTCAATAAATTATTGAATGATATTATTTTTCAATGAGTCCAACACAACCAGTGCTTTAAAACTGTAGAACATATCACCATTTCTTGTGTTGAGCATTAAAGAAAGTAGTTGGTTTGTTTAAAGGCCATGTTGTACAAATGGTATGCATCTTTAATCCCTAGATTCAAATTAAGAGTGGTAAATTGTGGCATAACAGATTTGAAATCTACAAACGAGAAACCAGATTCATATCTTCTGTTTCACTCTCACTCTGTGGTTTTTTCCAATTATAACTTTAGCCTCACTTTAGTTTGTCCTCCCCATAGATAAGATTTATTAAGATACCCAATTACAGAATTATCCTTGTTTTCCGACAGCACCCAATTCACAGCAAAACCCTACTTCCTTGGACCCTCTCCAAAATCACTCAATCAAAATCCAAATCCTTTAATAAGTTCTTTCTGATACTCTTTTACTGAGACACCCCAGGATTCCCCATGATGTGTATTCTCTCTTCAGGCAACTGGTAATAAACTCAACTTGTTCAATTACCTGTGTTCTTGGGTCTCTGGCTGGAGGACACTGTTGCACCTGACAGCTTGTTACACCTGGTGGCAAGTGGTAAAATCTCATCTATACCCAGGTAACCCCATATAAGGGAAATTCAAGGGCTCCTCTTGGGTTACTTGACAAAGCAGTGATACACTATACACCTAAGCAGAGAGCTGCAGCTGCTAAGTTCTGCTGTTAGAAATATTGTGTTTTCTTCCTCCAAAAGACCACAGCCCTGTATCTGAGGGCAGTGACACTGAAACTATAATGTGCATATGAATCACCTGGAGATCTTGTTCAAAAAATATACAGGTCCTTTCAGTAGGTTTGGATGGGATCTGACATTTTACATTTTTAACAAGTTCCAGAGTGATACTAAACTTTGAGTGGCAAATTTTTAAAGGACCTAGAGACCCCTATTCCCCTTTTTCCCTTAATGAGGATGCTCAGATGACCACCAGATAGGTAAGATGTAAGTTGTGTCCTGAAATGATACACTTCTCCTGCCCTTCCTTCCTATTTTGGCCCAAAGGGTAGAAAAAGGTGGAAGCTTTTGTATTTAAATTAGAAGTGTGTATATGCTTGTGTTCCTATGCTTTAGGCACAACCAAAAACAAAAAAATATTTGAGATTGATTTGTAACAAGGTGTGTTACCTGAGTGTTTTTGTGTGGATTCCCCCAGAAACAAAAGCTGAGACAAAGATTGAGAGTCAGTGGGGAGGTGATTCCAGGAAACACCAGTAGGGAAATAGGGAAGTAGGCAAGAAAAAGAAGGAAGGCAATAGAGAGTAAATTATCAAGCAAGTTACCACTGTGGGTAACAGGAAGGTAATCCCATTAAGGAACTCTGAAGGTCTGTGCTGACCATACCTTAGAATTGCCTCAAGAGAGGGGTGAGTATTCTTCATTGGTTGAGGCTTGCTTCTAGGGCCATTAACTCCTATCACTTTTGCCTAGCGTTGATGTCAAGTCTATTGGGCTACCAGGCTGGGGTGGGATGGCAGACCTCCATTAAGGAGTGACACTTATTCACAGTAAGCAGCCTTCAGCTTAGAGGTGAGCACTGAGAAGCTGTGGGTGGGACTGGACAGCCACTGCTTCCTGAGCAGCAGGGGCCCTTCACTAGTACACAGGTGAGAGGCACTTCATCTATTACCATCAAGAAACAGATGTTTCTGATCAAGGGAAGAAACTGCCTGAAGCTAGCTCCTGTCACCAACAACCCTTTCCATTGAGAGTTGACAGCAGGGCCTCCTGAGAGACCCTGAGCCATCATTTCAAATGACTGAGACCTTGCTCTTCAGATAAAAGCTCTCTTCTCTTTATCCTCAGCCACCTATCTATCTAGTAATACCCATTCTGCAAATCTAACCAGGTGAACTCTCCGTGTTCTTTACAAGCAGTCTATTCATGACTCTTGGTTCAGCAATGAACTGTATGATAATTCACACTCTCTCCATTTCTTTCCAGACTCCTTTCTCACTACCACAATTGGAAAGGCATATGGGCTATGATGCAGTAATGATCCTATTAACCAACAGTTCTTTAAAATGATCCCTCAGGTCATTAATCTCCTACAAAGCAATCCTCCTAGATTGTTCCCAAAATGCCCTTGAATCGTCTAACGTGATGCTGGGCTGCTCCCCTTGGGCACATCCCACGAGCCAGGCCTGTAGGGACTGACTTCAGTTTTCACCTCAACCTCTCCTTCTGTTCAGATGCTGGGGATACCTCAGAGCGCAAGAAAACTGGGCTCAGGCCACAGGTGTTTCTAAGACAAGACCAAGGAGGAGGGAATAAGGGGTTGTGCGGTTTTGTTTTTTTTTTTTTTTGGAAGAATATCTGGCCTCTCATGCTTACAGAAGCCTCCATGCCACAGACTTGATCCCGGGACATAGATCTATATCTGCAGCAACGTCCACCGCCAAGGCCTAGGTTAGGCCACAGCTACTAGCGTTACACTTGGTCCCAGAAGCTTCTAAAATTGTTGCTTTTTCCTTCTCCTCTGGGATAAAATTCAGTATTAGTGAGAAATCAAGGAAAGGGGTCGATGAACTACTGTTCAAGTGTCTCACATACTATTAAATTTCCAAAACTTCCACAGCTCGTGTTAGTCAGAAAGCTCCTGCTTTTGCTGCTCTAAATGAGAATGGTTTGCTAATTTAAACTCAGAAGAGTGGTTAGGACTCCGCGGTTTCACTGCTGAGGGCCTGGGTTCAATCCCTGGTCGGGGAACTAAGATTCCTCAAGCAGCGTGGTGTGGCTGGGGGGAAAAGAAACCCTTAACAACTCCAACACAAATGTTGAAGATCTTTTTCCTCACTCTTGATGTTGCCGTGAATTAAACTTCCAGATTCCTGTCACCCTTATAATTTTCACTCACTTGGTTGACTTAGAGATTTCCATAAGCTGGTCCTAGCTGCACATAACACAGCCAGCTTGGAGACTGAATCCTGAGAATACCCTTTGCCTTTTCCTAGTAGCCCTGTGCCATGGGAGCAAGGATGCTTCGTTCTGCCATTGGCGCTATTGCAGCTTCTCAGTACTCAGGACTGACCTTCCAGGATGTCACTTCCCGCACTGGATAGCCTTTCCCACATCCATACTTTCCCTCTACCCATGCAGCTGTCTATGCAGAAAAGGGGGTGAACCAAAGAACTTTTTTTTGCCCACCAAATGCTAATCATTGATATTTCTATCTGCTTTCAGCTTCATGCCTCCTTCCAGTTTTCTGAGCAGATTCTGTTTCCAGATATTTACCCCACAAATGTAAGTATTGTTATCATTATGTTTTCTTACATATGTAGCTGGTTTATGCTATTCCCTTTGCTTACAGAGTGTGCCTAACTCAGCTGCATCAATTAAGATCCATTCTTATGTCTTTGAGAGCATCCATATTTCTACCTTTTTCATCAAAGTTTCCTTTATCCTTTGAAAAGTACTCTGATTCATGTTCTTTCCCAACTTAATCGAAACTTAGGATAGTACTGGTAGGAAAAAGCATTAACAAACCTTTAATACAGCCAATCCTTTCATAGATGGGGATATTAAGGCCCAGAAAAGTTGTGACTAAGCAAATGCCAAAAGCTAGTTAGTGGCAGCGCTTGGACCTGAATCCGATATACCACAGTTGTATCAAGTGCTGTGTCCTCAAAGAGAGAAACCCTGTGGGTTGTAAGCACCCACATTTTTATCAACATAGGACACATCACATTCTGTCATTTATTTATCAATATATGTTTTGTTGTCTTCTGTCCTCTCTGAGATTGGAAGCTCTTCACAGGCAGAGGTTGAGTCTCCCTCATTTCTGTATTTCCTTTATTATTAAGCACAGTACCCTGCCCTGAGAAACAGCTGGTGCTCACTAAATGTTTAACCAGTAAACAATGCATGAACAAATGAGTGAATGCTCTTTTGCTAACAGTTATAAGGCAATACAGTTTAATTGGAAGAAGTAATGGATGGTTTGGAATGCCAGTTGTTCTGTACCACGTTACCTAAACAGCTGGTTAATTTAAGTAATGTGAGTCAAACCAATGTTTTGTCATCACATAGACAAAAATTGGCTCATTAACTGGATTGTTCACTTTCTAGTTTGTGGCTTTGAGATCAAGTAGATAGAAACTCATAGTGTTTTGCATTTTTCCCAAATAAAGCAATGTTTAATTGGGTGATCCTGACCATGTAAATTAAAGTCCCCTTGGGTCCTCTCCTTTTCATCTACTAAACGGTGTAGTCAATTCTACCTTCTCATTGCCTTACAAGGAAATTGCCATGCCAACATTTTTAAAAAGTAATTAATTAATTAATTAATGGCTGCTTTGGGTCTTCGTTACTATGCGCGGGCTTTATCTAGTTGCGGCGAGCGGGGGCTACTCTTCGTTGCGATGAGTGGGCTTCTCACTGCGGTGTCTTCTCTTGTTGCGGAGCACGGGCTCTAGGCGTGTGGGCTTCAGTAGTTGCAGCACGCAGGCTCAGTAGTTGTGGCTCGCGGGCTCTAGAGCGAAAACTCAGTAGTTGTGGTACACGGGCTTAGTTGCTCTGTGGCATGTGGGATCTTCCCAAACCAGGGCCTGAACCCATGTCGCCTGCATTGGCAGGCGGATTCCTAACCACTGCACCACCAGGGAAGTCCAGCCACGCCAACATTTTTATAAAAGAGGATTTTATGGAGAGAAATAAAGGGACAGGTGGCCCAGTTCCTATCTCTTTCCAAGGAAGATTGTGTAAATGAATGGTTTTATTCTAATCTATCAACCCAGCTTTGTGTTAGAGTTTGGCAATTTGTGAGGCATGACCTCCTCAGCATCATCCTTACTGTCACATCCCGACTCTTTGGTTGATTTACTAAATACTATGATCACAAAGAAAGACATTTGATGGATATTCTGGAGTTCCTTGGTTCCTGTGGTTCCTTGGGCTATAAGACACACACACACACAAAGAAAAAGAGAGAGACAGAGGTATTTGCTTTTGAATATCTTCAGACTCTTTGGAAATTGGATTTCTGGTTTTTGCAAAAAAAAAAAAAATTAATTATTGACTTAAACTGGCATATAATCTATTCTTGTGAGCTGTCAAAGGGAAAGTTCTCAGTTTGAGTTCTAAAGGGGATCATATGTTCTAAAAACCTGACAGACTCGTACTTGATGAATGTTGCTTCTTTCTCTTCATGCCTTATACCAAGTCTGTTGAGTCTCAGTCTTCTCAAGCTTTCTCTGCCTCTATTTTCTCCCTCCCCTACTATGGTAAACTATGGTGTGATGACCAAATTCAACCTACTCTCTGTTTTCATAAATGAAATGTATTAGAACACAGACATGCTTATTTATTTTCTTATTGCCTATGGCTGCTTTTGTGTTATAGCAGCTGAGTTGAGCGGTTGCCACAGAGACCGTATCCCCCACGAAAACTAAAATTTCCACTGTCTTGCCCTTTACAGAATTAAAGAAAAAAGTTAGCTGACCTCTGAACTACAGGACAAAATAAAAACTCTACAGCCTGGCATTTATGGCCTTCTGAAAATGGTAGTTAGTGCATAGTGGGTGATCAATAAAAGTATAATATATGTAAAATTTTATGCTGGAAATAAATCCTGCACTATTAATTCCTAGCTCAGTCTCTTAGCTTCAGCAGTCTCCTGTCCTATGGGGAGACAGCATACAGTGAATTGTCAGGGCATGTACATAGCCTGTGCAGTCCAACATGCCTGGGTTCAAGTTCAAACTTTGGCATTTAGCAGCTGTGTGACTTTGACTAAGTTAGTTTTCTTTTCTGAATCCTGGTTTCCTTATTTATAAAATGACTTCAAGGGGTTCTAAGAATAAAATGAAGTAACATGTTTAAAGTACCTAGTACAGGGGGCTTCCCTGGTAGCGCAGTGGTTGAGAGTCTGCCTTCCAGTGCAGGAATCCCTGGTTGGGGAACTAGATCTCACATGCATGCCGCAGCTAAGAGTTCACATGCCACAACTAAGGTGGCTGCCTGCTGCAACTAAGACCCAACGCAACCAAAATAAAAAATAATAATAATAAAGTACCTAGTACAGTGCCTGAAACATAATAGTTCACACTCAAGAAAGCCTGTTGCATAGTTTCTTGATTAGTCCAGGAGCTAGGATTGACTGGAAAACATGGTATATTTGTCAGCTTGCACTGACATAACAAAATATCACAGACTGGGTGGCTTACACAACAGAAATTTATCTTCTCACAGTTCTGGAGGTTGAGATACCCATCAAGATGCTAGCCAGTCTGGTTTCTAGTGAAGTCTCTCTTCCTGGCTTGCAAATGGCCACTTTCTGGCCATGTCCTCACATGGTGGAATAAGAGAGAGAGAGAGAGGGAGAGAGAGAGAGAGGGAGAAGGAGAGAGTGCTCTGTTGTCTCTTCTTATAAGGACACAAATCATATTGGGTCAGGGTCCACCCTTATGATCTCATTTAACCTTATGTATCTCCTCATAGGTTCTATCTTCAAATACAGTCACATTGGGTATCAGGATTTCAATGTACGAATTTTGGGGGTACATAATTCCGTCCATAGCACATGGCATACAGAGAGTGGTGATTCAGGTTGTATTTGGTGGATTGGCCATCGTGTCTCCCACAGAGTGGATTTAACCTTTAAATGAGGTGTGCATTTGGTTTTCAAATTTCAAAACCATGACATCTTAGCATAGTATAACATTTATGTATATTGTTAAGCCGCAAAACATATTATAAGACTATATATATGTGGTAGGATTACATTTTTGATAAAAATATACAGAAAAGAAGATTGGCAGGATAAATGTCCACAAGTTAAATGAAATTATTACTAGGCAGTAGGATAATGGGCAATTAAGTTTTTTTCTTTTCTCTTCCCTGCTTTTTATATAATAAATATGAATTGGGTATTTAAAAGTAAAGACGTGAATAAGAACATGATTAAAAAACTAAAATAAGTACAAAAAACACACATTCTGACAGTGTTCAAACTTTTTAGTTATTTAGGTTTTGAAGGTGAGATTCCCATAACATAAAGTATGCAAATCAGTGGTATTCCATAAGTGCAAATGTTGTGCAACTATCACTTCTGTCCATAACTTTTAAAAACATCTTTTTTGAGGTATAACTTGCATGTTATAAAATTCCTCCATCTAAAACGCACAAGTCAGTGAGTTTTCTAAATGTAGAGCTATACAACCAAAACTGAAATCCAGTTTTAGAACATTTCCATCACCCCAATAAGATTCTTGTGTCCATTTAGATTTTACACCCATTTTCACTTCTAGCTCCATGCAAATTCTAATCAACTTTCTGTCTTCTTAGATTTGCCTTTTTTAGACATTTCACATATATGGAATTACACCAAACGTAATCGTTTGTTTTGGCCTCTTTCACTTTACATAATATTTTTGAGGTTTATCCCTGTCGTAGTAAGAATCAGTTGTAGCAAGTATCAGTGTTTCATTCCTTTTTTTTCTTTCCTGAATAGTATTTCATTGTATGGATAAATCATATTTTGTTTCACTCATGAACACTTGAGTTATTTCTATATTTTGCCTATTATGAATAATTCTGCTATAAACATTCACATGCAGGTATTTGTGTAAACAAGTAATTTCGCTTTCCTTGGGTAGGATCTTAAAAGTGGAATTACTGGGTTGTATGGTAAACTTATGTTTACCTTTTCATGAAACTGTCACATTGTTTACTTTATAACTTGGTTTTTAATTTATACAAACATGGGACAAAAACAACTACATCTTTGCTTTCATAAGTTGTGTAGCCTATGGTAAGTTCCTACGGCTTCTACATCTGTTTCCTCATCTATAAAATAGGGACACACATGGAACTCATACCACGGAGTTGCTGTAAGGATTAAAGGTATAATGTGTCAAACACTTAGAAAGTGATTTATATGGTTACATGTGGAAATATTTATAGCTATGTGTTCACAGACGTGTTAGTGTACTTGCATATAATTCCTTGTTCTGTCAGGTAAGAGGAACTTGAAACAATGGCACACTTACAGCTCAGATCTTGGCTTCTAACACCATTCTCCAATAAATGTATCTAGGACTGCTTGGAGAAATGGTTGATTCTAGGAATAGAGAGGAAATACACAAGATGATCTTAGAGAATCTACTAGTGCCAGAAAGTAAGGAAGTGTTTAAAAAGAACAATAAAAAACTAATAATAGGGGTATGTCCATGGGACAAAAGAACCAAGTGAAATAGCTCTTGATGTCTAAAACTAAAAAAAAATTTGAGCACCGAAATACACAAAGTAGTATTGGATTATAACCCAAAGTCTAAAATAAATATCCATAAGACCACACAGATATAAATTTTCAAAAAGTAAGTTGATGAAGAATTTGACATGGAAGAATAACTAAGATAAAGCCCAGGGTAGGGTTAGTACAAAAATTCCATCTTATTCTCTATGCTCCTATAGATGGACTGCATATTTCTTCTGAGTTTCTAAGCAGTCAAAGCAGAGAATGAAGTAAGTTACAAGACTCCTAGAAAATACAAGCTTATGCAAAAAATCAAATTACTTGTTCAGGGGTGGTGCAGTGGTTAAGAATCCACCTGCCAATGCAGGGGACATGGGTTCAAGCCCTGGCCTGGGAAGATCCCACATGCCGCGGAACAACTAAGCCCGTGTGCCAAAACTACGGAACCTGCACTCTAGGGCCCACAAGCCACAGCTACTGAGCCCACGGGCCACAACTACTGAAGCCAGCGCGCCTAGAGCCCATGCTCCGCAACAAGAGAAGCTACCACATGAGAAGCCCTTGCACCACAAGGAGGAGTAGCCCCTGCTCGCCGCAACTAGAGAGAAAGCCAGCGCGCAGCAATGGAGACCCAACGCAGCCAAAAAAAAAAATAATAAATTAAATAAATAAATTTATTAAAAAAACAAAAACAAACAAAACCAAATTACTTGTTCAGGAGAAGGCCAGTTTCTCTTGAAAGTGAGATTCAGGACACATTTCTTTCTTGGGTTCTTACAACATCCTTGCAATAAATATAATAAGGAGTTTTAATAAGATCTTTTACCATAGACTAATTAATAATAAATTTGTTTAATTTCTTATGGCATATGTAAAAGATAGTGTTTATGGGGACTACATAATCTGTACTAACCTAAAATCTAAAACCATTACTTTCTGAAAGAGGAGGTTTTGATTTAGTTGAAGTCTTGAAATCATAGGTGGCAGAAACTGGCAAAGAGTAAAATATTTAAACATTACTTGAAATTTTATTTAGTTTTACAATCCTGACTTTCTCCTGATTATTAAGAAATTGACTTGTTAAAAACACATTTTTCCAATTTCAATCCTGGGTTTCATATACATGCATTTAAGAAATGGTTAAGACCCCAGCTACTGACATTAATCCCTCCTTTTAATACTATTGCATCCTATTCTGGCTATAAACCTCTGCCTATCTTCAGCTGCTTGCACGACTTTATCTATAAGCCAAATTGTTCCAGAATTATTTAGAATAGGTTGTTTACACACTGAAAGGCAGGGGTTTTCATCAACTGCCAGCATTATTCTGAACTTTCTAAGTAAGATTGGCTTGACTTTCCTAATCTACTGGAGTTGTAAAGCAAGGCTGTGAGATCGCACTGGAAATGGTCAATTGGTGTCCCACAGGGCTCACTTCCAGAGGAAGAGCTAGGAGCTCTGGTGGGGTGGCTCACACAACATTAGGTCTAAGGAGAAAACCAATCTATATTTACCCCCACTGAGGATTGATACTGGGAGGGCTCATTTGTTTCAAGTGGGGAAGAAGCACTACAGACTCCCTGCTCTAGGCTGTGTGGGTTCTTATCATTTAACTCATCATGGGGCATCCCACAGACGCTGACCTGAAATTATTCTGGAGTGAGACTACAGAGACAGGTGCTTGTGATGGTACTCTGCGTAACTGCTTCCATCAGATATCACATTTAAATTACATTATGTTTTAGTCACTCAAATACATTTCTGTAAACAGAGCTGCTGCTTAACTTGCAACACTTCCATTACTTGTAACATTTTATCCAAAATGGGAGGCTCTGTCTAAGGAAGTGATTGGCAAATTGACTGAGGCTCCCTTTCCTTGTGTTAAAAGACCAAGACCTATACGCTCTTCACTGTGTAATTTAGTGGCCTATGATTTTAATGATTGTCGTAGATCCAATCATTTTGTCAGGTATCAAATAAACTCCAGTCGAAATGAACATTACCCTCTTGGTGTTTGTCAGTAGGGTATTATTTAATTTAAGATAGATTTAACAATTCCCTTTTCAAAGCTTGAGCAGATACTTTAACTGAGAAATGAATTTTTCAAAGTATGTCCTTCCCTACATCAAACCTTTGTTATGGTGTGTTTTATTTACATGTGGAAAACATTTCTTCTAATGTAATTGTGCTTTTTAAAGTACAGTATCACTTGGGGACATTTTTTCTTATTTTTTTACCTGGGAACGTGAAGAGAACAAGATAAAAATAACAATCACCAGAGTACTTTTGTAAAACCTAAATATTTACATTTAAAGCAGGCTCTTTTAAGGTTTTTATTGATGGCTAAGTGTAAACATTAAGATACACTAGAATGGTAAGGTACAGATTAGGTAGACCAGAACTTCAAATATAAAAGTAGTCAATAAGTTCCTAGAATGGAAGGAAAACAATTGTTACATAACTTTGAAAAGTTAATTAGGAAAAGTAAATAATTTTTAAAAATAATTTTAAAAATCATCAGGAAAAAATAGAGTCTCCTCTACTAAGGAGACTCACTTTTACTTCAATTGTTACCAGATTCCATATTCCATTCTCTCTTGCCACTTTTAGCAAGTTTGCCTGCCTTATCTTCTTTTTTATATCTTCTATCTCTTTCTCTCTGCTAGCTACTTCTATAAACATTCTAAAATAATCTCAGGTCAGAAAACAACTTCCTTTGATCCTGGTCCCTTCTGTGTATTGCATTATAACTTCTTTCATTCACCTGTAAACATGGTGAAACTTATTTACCATTCATGTTTCAATCCTTTGCAAACTGTCATTTTCAACTGTGTTTGATTCATTATTAATTATCTTCATATTGTCAGATCTCTTTAAGTTATTGTTTGACATGAACTGTGTTCCCTGTATGCACCCCATCCCTACTTCCCACATGAAATGTCTTCTCTCTCTTGGCTTCCTGGATAACATTATATATATTTTTCCTTACTTTTTTTTTTTTTTTTAACTGTAATGCTTTTTAAATCTCTTTCTTTGAAGTGTCCTCTATTGCCTGGTCCTAAAGTATTGGTTTGCTCTCCCCAGCCTTCTCCATCTGTGCTAATGCTGAGTGATCTCATCTATTACCAGGGCTGCAGCTCCCATTACTGTGGTGATGAATACACAATCTAAATGGATCAGACAAAGGAAAGTGGGACTGCGTTAAGAAGGAAAAGTGGACGTTCTGGGTAATAAAAGTGGAAGGATAATTGTAGACAGATTATAAAAGAACACTCAATACAGTTGATTACAAAGTAAATTTATAGGCCCTAGTTATTAAAAAAAAAGAAAATTAACCCAAGGCATTGAATTCAGAGGATGTAGAAGATAATGGAATTACTTAAATTAAGATCAAAGAGTCATCCTAGTATTTTTGAGCTCAGAGATGCTCCCTTTCCCTCTCTGGATGCAGCAGGAGTCTCTTGGCCTATATTCCAGGTGGCTTGTACTAAATGATAGAAAAATGTCATGATATGGATTTTTTTTTTTTTTGCTATGATTACAAGTTATGAAGCTTGTGGGATAGGGAGAAGAACCTAGAAAATAACAAACATCAGTATTTCTAAATCACCCATAAAATATGCTCTTACGACATCTCGAAGCGGTAAAATAAGATGAGTAGGCAGATCAGTTAAGACATTAAGGCAAAGGGTCCAGGACTTCATTGCTGATTTATTGAGAAGTATATGCTTCAATGTTGAAAGCGAAGCCTGAAAAAATTGCCTGAGTCAGAAGTGGGTTTTGTGAGCCAGCAGTAGCACGCGGGACAGGCGGTGCTGCTTCAGAAGATAGCCAGGCTTACACGATGGGGGCCATGCAGAGTACAGTGTACTATTCATACTTAAAAAGTAAAGGGGAAAAAAGAACTTCTCTGATTAAATAAAGTCACAGCAAGGGTTTACTAACAGATAGTATTAGAATCCAGACTTCTGGGGCTTCCCTGGTGGCGCAGTGGTTGAGAATCTGCCTGCCAATGCAGGGGACGTGGGTTCGAGCCCTGGTCTGGGAAGATCCCACATGCCGCGGAGCAGCTGGGCCCGTGAGCCACAACTACTGAGCCTGCGCATCTGGAGCCTGTGCTCCACAACAAGAGAGGCCGCGATAGTGAGAGGCCCGCGCACCGCGATGCAGAGTGGCCCCCGCTCGCCGCAACTAGAGAAAGCCCTCGCACAGAAACAAAGACCCAACACAGCCAAAAATAAATAAATAAATTAAGAAAAAAAAAAAAAAAAAAGAATCCAGACTTCTGTCTTGTGGGCCATCATACCAGGCAGCTTCTAAAAAATGAGGAGGAATTAGAGTATCTTAAGGAAGTTCTTTCTGTTTCAAAACCACTTTAACAATGGTTGGCCCCAACCAAGTAAACATCAACATGTATTAAACAAAACGCCTTAATTCACAGGGAAGATGCTAAGTTATCGCGGGTGGCTGCAAATGTCTTATTGCTCCTCTACTGTTCTGCTCCCTGGAGCCTCTTCAGCATTGTTGGCGGCAGGAACAATTCACTCCTTTGAAAATTCTTTAAATTTAGAGCTGAGATGCTCAGAAAATCATTCATCACATGTAAATGAACAGACTGATTGTCCATTCCAAAACACTGAAAATCTTGGGAAAAACAGGAACACGAACTTTCCTTGAAGAATGTAGTGCCTTTGCTTTGTGGGCCTCTCCATTTTAAGAGGCTCTTCGCTCTAGATAACTCATAGTGCATTCTCATTCCACAAATCATATAGTTTTTTTTTTCTTTTTTCAGTGAGATTATTCTTTTGCAGACTTTCCTTTCTCATTTAGCTTGATTATTAGTAACTTAGAAACACTTACAAATGTTGTAAATGGTCCAACTTAATTAAAAATGCAATATAGATGAGAGGTATATATTGAATGAGATTTTGTAATAAAAGAAGTCAATCTTTGAAGGAGAAAAGCCCATTTCATACACAGCCCTTGCATAAATTGACTGCTCTTGGGAATTCCCTGGCCTTCCAGTGGTTAGGACTCCGAGCTTTCACTGCCAAGGTCCCGGGTTCAATCCCTGGTCGGGGAACTAAAATCCCGCAAGCTGTGCTGTGTGGCCAAAAAACAAACAGCAACAACAACAAAAAATTGACTGCTCTCTCTGTAGCTCCATCCTCCCAGCACAGGAGATCACTTCATGGGTGCTGTACAAAGACTTGGAGCTTTAAAGGATAGGCCATGTTGATTGAGTTTGGGTATTGTTTTTTATTTCATTTTTGTTATGCTACCTGAAATTCTTAGAATATTTGGGTTCAAAAATGAACACTCTGATAAAATTGCAAACATTTATGTGAATGGTAAATGGCTTTTAGGTATTTACATGTTAGCATGAATTCATTTAATCAGGTTGCTTTCCTCCTAAACTCAGCTGGCCCTTGGCAATATGAGTTTTTGTTTGAAGAAAGGAAAGCAAATAATTTGAAAACATGAAACACTTTGGCTGTTGTGGACCAGGCCTGGGTGGGCAATATTGTGGTACAGGAAGAATACTGAAAATAATTTTAATGAATTACAAGAAAAGAGATTTCTAAAAAAGTATCTTCTGTTTTCTGTGCGGGAGCTTGTATGCACATGCACACACACACGCACACACATACACACAGAGGCTATATTCAAGATCTCTGCTCTGTCAGGAAATAGAACTCAGGGAATGACAGTAGCACCATAAAAATTAGCTATATTGTGGCTTAAACAGTTTTTATGGACTGGCCTTTTAACACCTTTCTGAATTTCAAAGTACAGACAAAAAAAAAAAAAAGAACATTTTCAATATAATTGGATTATACATTTTAGAATCTCTAGACACCATAAATAAAAGGAGAGTCTCCTGGACATTTTACATAATAAGATTATCTTCAGGGTTTAGCACCCCAAAAGAGTGTCTCTCTCTTGAAGAAATGGAAAGGTTTCTTTTAATCATACAATTTTTGTTCCAGTCTCTAATAAATTCAAATTTGAGCCCTAATCATATTAATAAACCTGGTTCTTAATATGTTATTGGCTTATATGTCACTCATTCCTTTTTATTATTTTGATTTTCAACTTCTAATTAGGCAACCTAAGTATAAGCTGCCTTAACTCTTTATTTAAAAAAATATGGCAACTAAGAAAAGAAGGCAGAAGAAACAGGATATTATTGTAAATTATGTGCTACGTGTTACACATGCATTACCTCAGTTATTTCTCCCGTCAGCCTGTGACATAGATCTTATTACCCCATTTTTATAAATGAAGCTGGGTTCAAACAAATCCGACGTGACGATATTGATACTCAGACTTCTCTGTATGTAACTACTTTATTGCACGAGTGAAATTCTGATAGGTTATAACCAGGACACAGCTTTTTTTCATCCGTTTTTTTTTAAAGTTATTATTTTTTTACATTTATTTATTTTTATTTATCGCATTTTTGGCTGCATTGGGTCTTCGCTGCTGCGCGTGGGCTTTTCTCCCGTTGGGGTGAGCAGGGGCCACTCCTGTTACGGTGCGCGGGCCTCTCACTGCTATGGCTTCTCCTGCTGCGGAGCACGGGCTCTAGGTGCGTGGGCTTCAATAGCCGTGGCACACGGGCTCTAGAGCGCAAGCTCAGTAGCTGTGGCGCATGGGCCTAGTTGCTCAGCGGCATGTGGGATCCTCCCAGACCAGGGCTCGAACCCCTGTCCCCTGCATAGGGGGGCGGATTCCCAACAACTGCACCACCAGGGAAGCCCTCATCCATGTTTGCATTCTAAAAAGGTCCTTTGCATCTCCCCCTCACCTGATCAGGGGATGGCACAACTTTCAAGTCACTTTCAGCTTAAGAATACTTTTGATAATCAGGTATTACCAAGTGTGATCCTTCCTAAAACAAATCTTCCAACATCCATCTGATTTAAAGTTCTTTCCCTGCCCTAGCTAAGGTCAGAGCTGGGCATCAGAGATTGGAAGTGAGAAAGCTGCTGTAGGCTTTTTACCCCTCTCCATTTACTCGGCACTTGGTTGCTCCAGTGTACCAGTGTGTGTGTGTGTGTGTGTGTGTGTGTGTGTGTGTGTATGTGTGTGTGTGTGGGGGGGCGGCCCAAGTGGGGGCTGGAGGGGGTTGGGGTAGGAGGACAAAGCAATGTGTCTCTTGCAGTAAGCTCTATATTTCATCTCTCGGTGTCCTCTCTGACGGCAAACTTCCAAATGCTGGCTGACACAGGGGATTCATGTTCTGGCTGACTCCTTGAAACTTCACTTCCCTTACAGCCAGGAACACTTCCAGCTTCTTCCTGTGGGATGCCCTTTTGGCTGGGGTCCATCAGTATGTTTTAAACCCTACCTTCCAAGGAATCCATTCGGCATGAGGGAACGCAAACCTCCTTGCTTCACAAAACAATATAAGTGCTGTCTGCTTCCCACTACTGCCCTCTCTACTTGTCTTGCAAATCAAATCAGTTCCACCATCCTCCCACCTTTAACACTCTCCAGGTGACAGGCAGCAACCAATTTCCATGTTTGTATAGGTCCGGGGAATATATGTCAGGTTCCCCAAACAGCCAACTGGGGAGTGAGATCCCCAGTGTGCCCCTTTTAGACACTCCTAATATTTATGTAATTCTCTTATTTCTTCTACTTATCTTGGTGTGGAGGGGGGAATACTTCAATAAGGCTGATGACTCTTTACCTTGGTTAACCTCTCTGATGAACTAGTGTTCTTTTATATAGCTCGGAAGTAGGGGTTCATTGCTGCACTGGTTTTGCTGCCTTAAGTTAGTCTCACATGGATGTGTCTAACACCTTTCTTTAGAATGTAGGAAGTACGTATCATCCATTTTTCTCAGACTTGGGGCTTCAGCTGAAATTTAGAGGCAATAGGACAAGCCCTATCTAACACCCTGTTATACTGTTTTTAGAGTTAATATTCTTTTCACTGTAACATGCTGTTTCCCAAAATTTGAGAGGCACTGAACATGGCTGGCCCCAGGAAAGCTGTAGGAGCAGGTAAAGCTGTCTTTCCTTCTGGGCTGTCTCCATCTGCCCTTAACCCTTGTATGCCCCACCTTACCCCTACCAGAAAGTAAAACAACAACAACGATAAAAACCAAAAACAAACAAAAAACAAAAACAAAATGCAGGATGTTTTCACTGTCCATTGCTTTGCATTTTAATAAACAATTTTTAGTGTGAAAAAAAGAAAAAAGTCAGATCTACTCCCATTTTTCAAATGCCCTGTGATCTATGAGTTCATTATGAAAATAAATGTATATATAATATATAAAATGAGCAGACCTTACATTGTGAAACTCTTTTCTACCTCTCTTGTCTTTTATGAACAGGAGATACATATTTTCTGCTACAAATATAATATTGAATTACAACTATAGATCGTCAAAATGTCAGGATCTGCCAAACCCAGCAATATTTCTATGGAAATAGTTGCAATCAAGCGTTAAGGACTTTACCACTTTATTCTAGTTTCTTTCCAACATGGCCACCTGTTGGCCAGTAAATAGTGTTCTGCAAAGAACCACTAATTGAAAAAAGATGTAGGTCTTATTTTTGGCCTTAGAACTACGTAGCTGTGTGAGCTTGGCAAATATGTTAACCTCTCTTCCACTCAGAGTTCTTATCATTAAAGCCTCTAAGTAATCTTTATAACCACAAAATGTTAACCATGCATAGAGTGCTCAGATGAACCGTTTCAGCGAAGCACTGAGATCCTTCTAAATAAAACCAGAGCCATTGAAGCTGCTAACTAGAAAATAACCCCTGACTGATAATAAGTCTGGACAAGCCATTATCCAGGGTGGGTTGCTTTGATTTCAGTAAAGTGAAGTGTTAATCTAAGCAGTTAGTTCTTCAGAGTTTCCAGAGACTAAAGAGGACGCATACCAACAAAACAAGCACACTTACAGAACATGTTATTTCTTAAACTGACAATGCAGTGTGTGTGTTCACTAGTATTCATAGAATATTATTAATAATATTCTGAAACATTTTCACAAGTACTGGTCTAATCTTTCTAGATAGATGTGTTTCAAAATATGGATGAATAACCACTGGTTCCAGGATAAAACTCCATGGCATGAATTACTATGACCTCCATAACTTGACCTCTGCTAATCCCTTTCAGTCTTGTCTCTCGCCTTGCCCTGACTCAGACTCTGTCCTTTGGCCATGCTCAGCTACTTGTTCTTGCTTGAAAACACCAGGATGTTTTAAGCCTCCACAGTTTTTCACAGGCTGCTCCCATTGGCTACCATTCTAGTTATCTACTGCTGTGTAATAAATCATGCCAACACTAGCAGTGGTCAGGAGAGTTGGTGGTGCTTAGTTAGGTGGTGCTTGCTCAGTGAGGTCTATCCTGTGGATACAATAAGATGGTGGCTGGAACTGGAATTGCCTGTGACTTGTTAATTCACATGCCTTGTTCCTGGGCTCAGAGGACTCAAGCAGCTGGTATCTGGAACAGTTGGCTCCTTGGACATCTCTCTATGTGGTCTTTTGAATTGGCCTCTCCAGAATGGCAGCTTCAGGAGAGTCAGACTTTTTACATGGTGTCTTGGGCCTTCAAACATACATGTCTCAAGTGAGCAAGAGAGGTGGAAGCTATATCATCTTTTAGGATTAGCCTTACAGTAGTCATACAGTGTAATTTCTGTTGCATTCTATTCATTAGAAGTGAGTCACTAAGGACAATGTTCAAGAGAAGGGTTATTAGATTCCATCTCTTGGTAGAAAGAGTGTCAAAGAATGTGGGGATATGCTTTCAGACCACTATATGTATATAGCAAATACCTGTTATCTTTCAAGACAGTCATCTCCACTATGAAGCCTTTGGACCATGTTCATGTCCTACCTTATTCCTTTCCCTTTTTCAAATTGATCATTTGTTCCATTGTACCTCTACTCCTTATACCTGCTGTTATTACTACATGTATGAATACATGTATTGAATAAGACATATGAGAGTATATGTGAAGCTTATGAATACTAGAAAATTTATTTATTACAAGCTAGATTTACTTTCCAAAATGATATTAAAGCATTTTCCAAAGTTAAGAACACTAGGCTTTGGGCATTATGAAAAATTACAAATTGCTTACTACTTTGTCTATATTGAGAAACAGGTGACTGGAAACCCTAAGCTTATTTTCTCTTTGCTAGAATTATGGTCATTATAAGTAAAGTGTCTTAGCCTATGTTAATAAGTGCCCATACTCTTAGTTTTGAGGCAGTAAAAAAAAATTAGAGAATAATGTGGAATACATTCATCTTCTTTCTCTCAGAACTTTAGTCCATGTTAATCTTGTAGATCTTCCAGTGCTGATTACTGTGAGAGCCATCAAAGGTCCATAAAAGCCCAATACAGTAATGGAGGAAGGAACTTTTACAAGATGAATTTGAGATGTGATGAATTTGCAAAATGTAATGGCTAGCTTCCTGGCAGCTGTGTAATGAATGATAAGCAGAAGTTAAGCAATGCACTTCTATTTGCTTTAGATTTATATGTTTGCCTTTTGGATACATGCTGGCCATTGAAATTGACAGCATTAATCTTTGGCATCTTCATTTCATCTCCTATATAAAAGCCAGTTAAAAAGGGTGTTGCAACTCTCACCCAAATTAGTAGAAGCAAGGTTTTATATATATATATATATATATATATATATATTTTTTTTTTTAACATCTTTATTGGAGTATAATTGCTCTACAATTGTGTGTTAGTTTCTGCTTTTTTTTTTTTTAACAGGGGTTATTTACATTTAATTTTCCCAGGAGCCAGACTTTTTACTTCCTATGCATTCCTATATCAATATTAGCACCTTGTATGTTGAGAACTTTTCAAAAGTTGAGTAGTTTACTGGCCTATTTTGGCAACTCAAGGTCTCTGGCACACGCAATTGCAATTGCGTGGGTAATGGGTAATTATTCTTTAATAGGAGAAGAATAGTAGGGGTCACATTTGGCTCAGAGTCATGGGTAGCACTTTCATTAAGTATCACCTTGTAATCATTACTCACTGCACACTTTAGCAAGACAGCTGATGAGGAAGGATGGCAGAACAGGGACATTGCCATCAACAGGCAGAGCACGCACAGCCTCAAGAGTGTAATTTGGTTTGACTAGTACTTGGAGACACTTACTGTCACATTATGCCACCCTACAACTAAAAAGAGTTTAGGGGATAAAAACTATTGTTTAGGGAAAATGTGTGGTTTCCTGATGGCACACACTTCAAATTCTGTTCAAATAAAAGCTAAGACAAGTGAGAGATCCCATCCATTCTATTGTGCCTTCAGTGAAATTTAGGACACAATCCCACAATTTCATAATGTTTCCTCAGGTAATGCATGTAATAGCATCCTTCACTCAAGTCAAGTGATATGAAATGAGAGATACTACCTAATCATTGAACATAGAGGGAGGTAGAGGCAGGGCTCTTTTACTAATTTTTCTATGCCTTTACAAATAGCATGAAGAAAACTTTTACACTGATTCCCACCATGGTTGTTTTATATATTTTAAATTTTTTCAGTTCAGATATTGTAAACAAGATGATCACTCATTTATTTTCAGATATTTTCATTCTAAATATGTTGCTTTGTTATTTTTGGTGTGTTCATAAAGTGAAAAACAAAACCAAAATCCCAACAACCCAGGTATGCATGGTGTTTAGTGTCGGCGCACGTGGATGGCTTGAGAAAATTTATCCCGTTCACAATCTTCATCAACCACACTCTTCTCCTTAAGCTTTCCCCAAGCAAACATATGTGCCAATAAAACAGAGAGCGTGCATGGCCGACACTTCTCTCTAATAAGTCTCTCAGCCTCTGATTCCAGCCAAATTACTGTCTACAAGTCCTTTCTATATAGAAATTTTCAAGTTGCCACTGTTTACATAATTTTCATTAGAACACTTGGCTCCCATTAAAAACTTCCCACTTCTTCAAATATATATTTGCAGCGTATGAGAAAAATAATATCTGGATATTTATTATTTATACTAATTTATGAGTTAAATTATGACAGAAGAGGTCTGGGATAAAAACTATTGGAAGAGCATAAAAGGATGGGTAAGGTCATTAATGTGTGATATATAATAGTTGCTTGAAGTAATTTTGGAGGGTTTTATAAACTTATTTTGAGGGGAAATTCTCTCTACTTCACGCTTCATGCTTTAACTAGTTTCTTATCTGTATGTTGAGTTAGAGTGATCAGTGTTTGTGTATGATTTCAGCCAATGGCAGCTTTCGCTTGCTCATTAGATGGGAAAAAAGAATAGGAAATAGGCAAAAGATTGACTTCAAAAGAGGAGTCACAGTTTGGAAAGTGATAGATAGCAAACACAGACTCCTTTCCTTATCAAGGATGGTCTGTCATAATTTCCCTTTTCCTACCTATTTTTTGTTTCTAATTTGACTTCTGCCTTTCACATGACCTTAGTGGCTCTGTGTAATCTCTTTTATTTTCCCTTTATTTTTTTTAAACTGTGAAATATATTATACAATGCATAGAACATAATGTAGTTTAAAAAATAATTATACATACCCTGTATCCACCATCTACACCCAGTGCTGAATCACATCTAGCCCCATTCCTCAATAAGTTTACAATTTTAGTGGGAAAAAGAAAAAAGTAAGTGACCGAGAATAATGAAATGATATAGATATTTTAACAGACACATGCATGCATATAAAGAGTGGACACCAGAAATAGGGCGTGGTCAATTGCATTCTTTGGAAGGAGGAAGGAAGAACAGGGGTGACTTCATAGATTAAATTAGAGGTGAGTCTTAATAGACCAATATGCTATTGCTGGGTGAACAATGAGTTGGTGTAGGATTCTAGGCAGAGAAACTGCAAACTCCTGAGGTGTGAAAAATCTTGGTATATTTTGAAATCACAAGTGGGATTGTGAGATGTAGGGCAGGGAGAGGGTCTTAGTACCTTACATTTTCTCTAGAATCTCAGTTCTGAAATTTGAGTGGAACAAACCTGGAGGCAGAGTGACCTGATAGAAGGCTGGGTAGTCCAGAAAAAGATTACGGTATGGATTAGGGAACATGGCAACACTATGCCAATTCAAGGACTTTTAAAGAGGTACAATTTTAAAGAAATACAATTTTCAAGAATTGGTGATTAATTGGATCTAGAGAGTAATGACAAGAGGGTACAAGAATCAGCCCCTAGTTTTTATTCTAAGTGATGTCACTTAGGTTGATGGTGATACCACTAAGTAAGATAGAGAGAAAATTCAGTAAAATTGCTTTATAACATGAATTTGGATATAATGGGGTTTATGATTGGTTCCAATCCTCCTCCCAGCCCCAGGGAAAGAGGAACATGAGGAAAAAAAACAGGAGGGAGGAATATGGAACAAAGAATAGTTGGGAAGTGAGTGCCTTTTGATCATTTGAGCCTTTTTCAGTCAGTGCATGGCCATCTGTACTCAATATATGTTTCACTATCTTTACTTCTGTGCCTATTACAATTTCATAGCATGATTTTTTAATTAACCTTACAATAATGTGACCTTGAATTTTAGCAATTTTTTGGACTCCACATATAGCATTTTGGTGGGGTTCTACAGTATGTATAAGTAGGGGATAGGATCAAAGATGTTGAATTGAGTTTTTGTGGTGCTTATAATGCATGAACATGGAATTCATTAAATAGGTATATGAACAGCTATATCTGAATATCAAAACTGTTTGAGATGGAAATACAGATTTGGTGGTCATCAGTATATATTGGTACTTGAAATCATGATTATATTTTTTGTGGGAAACTGACATTTTAAGAGTAGACGGAAGAACAACCCACACAGAAAACAGGAATAAAACATTTCAGGGGATCAAATGAATACAGAGTCATGGGAACTGAAAGAATAGGGAAAGGTTTTGAGAAGAAAAAAGTGAGACGGTAACATAAGACTCGAAATTTCCCCTGTGTTTGATTATTAGGAAGCAGTTTGTGGTCTTGGTTAGAGCCATCTTAGTAATATTCTGGGGTGGAGGGTAGATTGTAGTGAGCTGAGAAATGAATGAAGTTAACAAAGTGAGACTGAGTGTATTCATTCAAAATGTTTGAAGGAGAAGGGGAGGGTAGGATTTGCAGGTAGTTATTCAAGTAGGTAGGATCAGGAGGTTTTAAGATGGAGAAAACTTAAGGCTGTTTGTGGTGCCAGGAGCTAGAGAGAGGTCTAAGCCTCAGGAGAGAGAGAGAGAGAGGCTAGACTATAGAACAAATCTCTTGGATATTGACAAGAATTAGATCAAGTGCCAGGATGGTAGATTTAGCCCTGAGAAAGAGAAGGAACATCTCTTTCTCTAAGGTTAACTAAGAGGAAAGTAGGATAAATTTGTAGATCAGAAGTGATCAGAAATAGATCAAGAGGAATCAGAAGGAAAAAGTGACCTTGGTTGATGACCTCTATTCTTTCAGAGAAATGGGGGGAAGGTTGATGACAAACCATCAAAAGAGCTCTTGAATGCAAACTAACAAGATTCAAGGCTGTTTGATGTGTGTTAGTGAGAAAACTACTGAAATGTACCAAAGTGCCTTATGTTTTCTTAAGTATTGTTAAAAAAACACCCTGTTGTCTTGATTACTAAAAAGAAGTTATGAGAAAAAACTTGCTGTAAAAAAAGTAACACTAGACTGAAGGTCTGGAGACCGGCTTCTGACTATAGTCTGGCCATAGTTCTAGCTCCATTATATTAGAGGAGCCAATTTAACAGGTTTCTCATCTAAAAGGGGAGAATTGAACTAAATAACCTCTAAATGTCCTTCCTCATACAAACCTAACTTTATCTGTTTTGATTTTGATTAAGGCAACTAAAAAGTATGGAGAAATGTTTAAACCACACTATTTAATTTATATGCCCATGTCGTTCTGCGGTCACCTGGTAGCAGGAGACAAACTATAGCTTCACGTTTGGGGTAGAATTTTTTATTTATTTCAAAAATGTTTATGACATACCTACTTTGAGTCAAACACTGTGCTAGGTGTTGTGTGAATAAAAAGATGTATTAGATGGGTTGAGGTCTTCAAGGGAGCTTACAAACTCGTGAAAGAGTGGAATATCCATCTTTCAAATGTTGAAACTATAAAACCAAGACAGGAAGAGACAATGAACATTCCAGGACTGAGCATAACAGGGTAGATAGTCTTTGTTCCCAGGCTGTTTGTTAATTGTCACAGACGTTTGCTGTTAATTGGCCAGGACATTTTCCAGTTCAGTTCGTGTGATGTGCTGCTAGTTCCCTCTTGTCTATTAAATCTGTTGCCATCGTAGCCTGGAGAGATTCTGAAAGTACCATAGAAGACTACAGAAATGTTACCTCACTGCAGAGGGAATTGGTTTGGGCATGAACCCACGAGCAGTTTAATGTCATTCAGCTTATGCCTTGTGTTATCCTTGCGCTAACCAAACTCTGCCATCAGAAGCAGGGTTGCTGCTTGGGGGCTAAGAGTTGGGGGTTTCAAGGGATAGTATTCTATTAAACTTGACATTAACTCATCCTTTGCTTCTCTGCAAACCAAATGAATTTTCAACACTCCCACCCTCCCTCTCTCTTTTCTTCCCTGTCTTCTTTCCCACCATTCTCTCTCTCTCTCTTCCTTCTTTATTTGCTCATGTACTCTATAAATTTTCATCCCAATGTTATTGGGCCTGTGCTAGATGATAAAGGTGTAGAGATAAAAAGTATGGTCTTGCCCGCCCCTCCGCCAACTGCCAGACTAGCCTGGTGCGGGGGCCGCGCGCGAAGACATGGGGGAGAAGCTGGAGCTGAGGTTCAAGTCACCCGTGACCGCTGCTGGTCTACACTCAAAGATTTGGAAAGAGATAGTTTAACAGAAAAGGAATGTGTGAAGGAGGAATGGAATCTCTTGCCTGAATTTCTGCAGACAGAAATAAAGAATCAGTTATGTGACTTGGAAACCAAATTACATAAAGAAGAATTATCAGAGGGGCTAAAGTCAAATCCCTTTTAAATAAAGATTTGTCCTTGGAGAACGGAGCTCATGCTTTCAGTCAGGAAGTGAATGGATATCTAGAAAACGGCAGCCAGACAAGTGGTGAGGAGCACAGAGTGGAAATAGCAGAGAAAAACAAGTCCCCCAAACCTATTTCCAAACTTTGCATGCCCAGGAGAAGCAAGTCCGATGGAGAAACAAAATCTCTGCCAAACGGAAACCTGAAGAAGACCCTGAAAAAGCAAAATCAGATGATTCTGTCGATGAAGAAGAAAAAGACCAGGAGGAAAAGAGAGGTAGAGTTACATCCAGAGAGCGAGTTGCTGGACCGCTCCCTGCAGAAGAACCGGGAAGAGTAAGACCAGGAACAGACGTGGAAGCAGAAGAAAGAGATGATAAAGTAAAGCCTGGTCACCTCCAGGAAGAAAAGAGACTCAGAAGTCAAACCGAAGGACTAACACCTAAACACAAATCTAAGGAGGAGCCAGACAGAGATGCGAGGCCGGAGGAGGTCAGGCTGAAATGAATGAAGGAGAACACGAAAGCTAGCAAACGGACACTGGAAGAAAAAGAACCTGAAAGAGTAAAACCACAAGTTTCTGATGAGAAAGATGAGGATGAAAAGATAAACAAATCCCAGACATATTACTGAAATATCTACAGAAGTGCTTCTAAAAGGAGAGGAGTCTCTTCTTAAACATCACCACTGGGCTTCCCTGGTGGCGCAGTGGTTAAGAATCCTCCTGCCAGGACATTTCGTGGACGACGGGTGTGCGAGAGCATCTGCGAGTGCCACGCGGGAGGGGACCAGGAAGGCCCAGCCGAGGGTGTGTGGATCTGAGCCTCCGCTTTTCTAACCTGAGATCTCAAAATGCATCGTGATTCCTGTCCATTGGAGTGTAAAGTTTATGGAGGTAATCATGGAAACAATGGTAACAAGACTGAATTGGAACGAGCTGTAGGCTATTATGGACCACTCCGAAGTGTGTGGGTTGCTAGAAACCCTCCCGGCTTCGCTCTTGTTGAACGTGAAGATCCCCGAGATACAGCCGATGCTGTCCGAGAACTAGATGGGAGAACACTATGTGGCTGCCGAGTAAGAGTGGACCTGTGGAATGGGGAAAAGAGAAGTCGAAATCGTGACCGCCTCCTTCTTGGGGTTGTCGCTCTCGAGATGATTATTGGAGGAGGAGTCCTCCACCTCCCACACATCTCCGAGACGGAGAAGCTTCTCTGTCAGCCAGAGCAGGTCCCTTTCTAGATATAGGAGAAGAGAGAGATCACTGTCCCAGGAGAGAAATCACAAGCCGTCCCCATCTTTCTCTAGGTCTCCTAGCTGATCTAGGTCAAATGAAAGGGAACAGAAGACCACTTTGCAAGACGAGTTGTGTACAGGCAATAACTTCATTTGACAGGAGTATGTACAGAAAATTCAAGTTTTGTTTGAGACTTCATAAGCTTGGTGCCTTTTTAAAATGTTTTCGCTGTTCACATTTGTTTGTCTCTTGGAACAGTGACACATAAAGGTGTGATTCTCTATGGTTTGAAATGGATCACGTGAGGCATGTAATATGAAGAATTGTTACTTTGCAATGTTCCCTTAAGCAAAATTGAATTTGCTTTAAATTTTTAGTCTTGCCTAGACTGATAATAAAACTCTAACTCCTGACCAAAAAAAAAAAAAAAAAAAGTATGATCTATTTCTCATAAAGCTCATAGAGGAATAATATACAAATAAACAGTAGGAGTACACCTTGGTAACTGTTCAGGCAGTATTGGGCAATAAAGAGAAAGAGGAGTGATCCACATAAAGAGGAAAGAGGGCAGGGATAATGGTGAGGGAAGACGTTCTGAACGGAGTCTTGAAACATAGCTGTGTGTGAACATGTGCATATGCATATGCTTTCTGGGGAGATGTTACTGCATCTTCAGAAATTCTGAGGCAAGAAAGGGCCACATGTGGTAGAGTTTGATAGAGGTCTGAACATTTTGTTTCTGCTCCAAATGGTGGAAGAAAGTTGAACTTCAATCCTACTTCGGCCACTCACCTGTCAAAGTAGAGTATATCCATTCTTCTCTCCTATTCTCTCACATCTTCTCTCCTCTTCAATTGACATTTCATCAAGGAACACCTCCTACATGCACACTCATAGGTCTCAGGACCTTGTCTTAATCTATTTGCACTGCGCAAAAAAAAAAAAGTAACTTTCTTGTTGTTGTAGAGTGTATGTGCTATTATTCATTTTTACTAGTCAGGCTGCTGATGAGAACAGGACAGGGTCATTAGGGGAATTTCCAGTGGTTTGGAAGGGCTATAGGGTACAAAGAAAAGAGTGCATAGTATGAGGTTGGAAAGGTAGATAGAGGTCAGATGACGAGGTGCCTAGTATGCCATTCTAAAGAGAATGGATCTTACTCTGAAGGTGATGAGAGCCACTGAAGCTATTCAAGGAGGGGTAGACACCATCAGACCTATATTTTACAATGGCCATGATTTATTCTGAATTGTGAATCATATTTCATAGTATATAGTCAAGAATTTGGCATTGCCCAAAGAGAAGTCTGCCTTTTGTCCTCAGCTTCTTGGAGGTAATCCATGTCATACCTGATAGAATTATCTTTGTTCAGAGTGGGGGGTGGCCATACCAGATTTTAGGGTGAGGACAATCACATCTGATAATCTTAGGGTCGAGATTGGTTATGACAGAGAGACCAACCTTGTGATTTAGGGTGGGGTCATGTGGTATCAGTCAGACTGGAGGCTGAGATCAATGACATGGGTAATCAGTCAATCCTCTGTAGGGACTTCTCTGGCGTTCCAGTGGTTAGGACTCTGTGCTTCCACTGCAGGGGGCACAGGTTCGATCCCTGGTCAGGGAACTAAGATCGCGCATTCAGCATGGCGTGGCCAAAAAAAAAAAAAGAGAAAAAAAAATCAAACCTGTGTAATGGAACTCCCATAAAAATGATGAATTCTGATGTCTGGGTGAGCCTCTCTGGTGGCAATGCTCCATGAGTATTGCCACATGTTGATTCTGGGAGAGTAATGCATCCTGACTCCATGGGGAGCAGACCAAGGAAGCTCACATTCAGAACTCTCCTAGACAGTAAGTTTTATGAGTCTTTTTTATGAATTATTGAAACTGATGATGGCTTTGGGACACCGCTCTTCCCCTACCCCCACTGCCCCCTCCCCACCACACACACACTGCCAAACTCGCAGTTGGTATAAAAATTGAGGTCAGTCTTGGGGACTGTGCCATCCAACTCTGAGGTTGGTTGAAACTTCTTACACATAGGAGTTAAAAGTAGAAACTTTGGAGTCACACTTGAATATAAATCCGCGTTTGATTACTTTTCAATCTGTGTTACCTCTCAAACCTTTACTTTCTTCATCAGAAGCAGATGCCTTTGGTGTTCTGTGTCACCTCCCCTTAGCTTACCTTGGGTTTAGTTGCAGCTGTGCTTAATAGTTCAATGTGAGCTCAGGCTCACTTTGCCCTGGTAGTAGTCCAACTCAAGTGTATGCTGTGTATCTTTTCTCTTTTTGTCCCTGAGCTGTAGGAGCCTCTCAATCAACGCAAAAATGGCCCAGGGCCAGTCCTCTAACAAAGGGGGATGGCAGATGTGGTAAATGGCTCAAACTCTTGTCTTTTGAATGGCCATTTCTTGGAGGCCTTCTGTTCATTTCTCAGATATTCCAGCTCCTGTTGCCTATAGAAGCAATCATAGCAACACACCTTATATTGGCTCTTCTTCCCTCCCTCACTTCTGCTTTTCTCACCTAAGACCGTTCTCATGCTCTATTTTAGAACCTAAACTACAACATTATCACACTGTTGCTATGAAGATTAAGTGAGATACATATTTATTTAAAAGAGGTTTAGTGCTTAGTAGATAAAGGCTGCTATTAGAACAGGACACAAAACAAGCTAGTGTTTATATGGTTGGAGAGAAGGAGATTCATTTGAGAGATTTGGGGTATTCATCTGAGAGATTTAAAAGATACTGCATGGGTAAAATATATGGTTAAATATGCTAAGGGATAGTGGGAAATCTGAGATGACTTTGACAGTCTTTGAGGAAGTGACTGTGAGAGAGAGAGGCAGGTTTAGTGGTGGCAAACGCCGAATTTAATATCTGACGTATGAAGCTTGATATTCTTGTGAGTAGACAAGTGTGACTGTCCATTATGATGTTCTTTCTACATCTCTACGACTAGAAAGATGGGTAGTCTAAAAACCAAGTTACCACTGATCCTAAGTAACCCTCAACATCATCAGAGAGATGTATATAGAACAGAGGTTACAAAGTGGACCTGTGGGCCATTCACATAAATGGCTTTTGTTTGGTCTGCATAGTGTTTCCCCACATATTGGTATTTTTTTGTTGTTGTTTGTTTTTGTTTTATTTATTTTTGAATCATTTTCTAAGTGATTTTATATGAAAATCAAGATTTCCAGTTTTTCTTAAAAACAAAATCAGCTTAACGTCACTAAGCTTGCATTTCTGAATGACAACACTCACATGGGCCTGAACAGCTTGTCACCTTTAGAATAGGACACGCTTTCTTCAGTTGACCACAGACCATTCCACCTGCCTTTAGACCAAAGGTCAATTGTTATTTACAAGGCAGGCGTTTTTTAGTTTTCTTTATAAAAGAACTACATCACTCATTTTTGTTATATGTTTGCTTCCTTGTAGGCATTTGTGTTTGAAACCTGTGCAAAATAAGAGAGTGGGGAATGAAGAAAACCCTGGGCAAGGTTATATTTTAAGGGGTGGGTGCTTTGAAATAAGGTCCAAGAAAGGAGCCTGTGCTGAGTTGAATAGTTTCCTGTCAAAATTCATGCTCACTGGGAACCCATGAATGTGACCATATTTGGAAATAAGCTCTTTGTAGATGTAATCAAGTTAAGATGAGGTAATACTGAGTTAGAGTGGACCCTAAATTCAATATGACTAAAATCCATATAAGAGGACACATACACACAAACACATGCACACACACACATGCACACACAAAACACTATGTGACGACAGAGGCAGGGATCAGAGAGATGCATCTACAAGCCAAGGAGCACCAAGGATTTCCAGCAGCCACTAGAAGTTAGGCAGAGGCAAGGAAGGATCCTCCTTAGAGACTTCGGAGAGGGTATGGCCCTGCTGACACCTTGATTTTGGACTTACAGACTCCAGAACTGTGGGAGAAGAAATTTCTTTTGTTTTAAGCCACCTATTTTGTGGTACTTTGTGATAGCAGCCCTAGGAAACTAATAAGGGTAAGATGAAGAAAAGAGGAGATCAACAGAAAAGCCAGTTCAAGGAAAAGTGTGTCATTATTATGATCAAATGCTGAAAAGTGGTCAAAAAAAATAGACTGAGATTGGTAGAAGTGACAAGTAGGAGTTTAGTGACGACATTGGGAGGATCCCTTTCAAGTGAGTGATGGGAGTGAGTGGAAGCCAGAGGGAAGTGGGCAGAGGAATGAATTCAAAATATGGTGACAGCAAGTAGATTCAAGAAGCTTCTCTTGGAAGGAGATGAGAGCAACAGGATAATTGAGGCACGTAGAACTTAAGGAGCAAAGATAACTTTTTTAAAAAGATAAGTACTTTGCGTATCTGTAGTGACTAATTGCTGAATGTGCCTACAGATCCACTCAGCACCCTTACCCAGCTGCTCTATCAGGAAGTCGACATGTATGAATCGCATTATGAGCGCTCGTGCATTCTGACTGCTGGTTAGTTTTGGTCAATGGGAGGCACCAGCAGAAATGGAAGCATTGTCCAAAAGTGAGATCAAGGTACTTATTGCCCAGCCTTCCTCCCTGCTGGTGTCATGGGTTAGCAGTGGCTAAGTTCTCCACAGCTTTTGTCTGGTGATACTCTCCCACAGCAGTGGTTCTCTCCCCACCTACTGGTAACTGCTCCTTCCCCTTCCCCCTTCAGGCCTGTGGGTGGGAACCAGAGGACATCACTTTCTTTTGTTGGTTTCCCTTTACCCTTCCCCTATTCTCATATGCAATCCTTTTCTTACGCGTTTCAGTTACTCCATTTGAATGTTCACCTATTGGAAAGAAGCCCATGAAAAAGGCAGTACATAAGGACTGAGACAATAATTGATATATGTAGATAAATCCAGAGAAGTTGAGAAAACATGATTTTTGGAATCTCTTTCTACTTATAGTCAATCCTTCACACAGGCACCAGAGTGATCCCTTTAATAACATTGATTCTCTACCCTGAGCTTACAGGGATTCCCATGTTAGTCAGAGTGAATCTGCAGCTTTTCCCCTGACATCCAAGGGTTATATGATCTGGTCCCCAACTAACTCCCTGACCTCGTTATTTTTTACACTCCATCTTGCTCACTCTACAGTAGCCTTCTACTCTCCCTTTTATTTTCTCAACTGGCTTCCTTGTTCTTCCTCGAGCAAGACATACATATTCCCTCCTCATAACCTCTGCATTTACTGACCCTCTGCCTAGAATGCTCTCCTGCAGACATCAAAGTGGATTACTTCCTCACTTGATTCAAGCCATTGCTTGATGTTACCTATCAGAGACAACTGTAACACCTGCATTCTCTAAAATAGCAATATATATCTCCAAGCATCACATCTGCAGAGTCCAGATGAAGATTCACAATATTAAAAAATCCCCAGATTCTTTTATCCTCAAAATGAGTATTGTCTCATTTTTATCCTTCAAAATATACAAGGCGTGGTGGCCACGAATATGCCTCTCTAGGATCTCTAACTGGGGAGAATATAATTCCTGCATGGCTCTAGCTGCTGTGCTCTGAAATTCAACAACACATTCATGACAACACAGCACTTTCTGGGGGCTGCTCCCAGCCAGTGACTGAGTGCAGCAGGAATACTAAGGCAGGCCCAGTCTTGTGGGATGTGGGACTTGTCTGATGGACAACTTTGCTTTGAGGACTCCCCATTGACATTGCTGAATTATTTTAGAAGTGCACCCTAGTCTAAGATTCTTCTTTCCGAACTTCATTCCTTCTCTGTCTTTTATAAGAACCAGGCTTACATTTAGTCTTTTGGCTCTTCCAAGCTTCCCTAGATTCCTCCTCACTTTCCCTCATAGGCACTCATCCTTGTCAATCTTTTCCACATTTAACTCCGTCTCCCTGTCTGCTGCTTGCAGAACCTGGAATAACACATAAAGGAACTTTCTCCCCAGGGCTCAAGGCACACAGTATTGCCTCTTGCTCAGGTCTTTGCTTTCCTAGAAAGCATTTTGATGACAAATCCCAAGGTATTTACAAATTCACGCTCCAAATCAATAACTTCCAAAGAGGAGTTTCCTCCCATATTTTCCATTAGTGTCATTATTCTATTTTCTGACCCTTCACACTTGTCATATTTCCCTCCTTTCCATTCTAGTTCTCTCCACTGCCAGAGAAAGCAAAGTCCTCCGCCAGTTTTAAGCCATGAAACTTGGCCTGCAGGCCTCCTTTTCTGAAGGGAATACAACACATCACCAGCAGATGATGGTGAACTATGTACATAGGAAGCAGGCTTATTGTTTAGAGTATATATGCGTGTGCATGCATGCAAGCACATGTGTATAAATGGGCTTTGTTGGCATCCTAGAAATGGCAACGATGAAATTTGGTTCGATGTGGTTGAGGTGTCAGGTTCCTTCTACTCCATGCTCTGCTAACAAACAGCGCATGACCCCTGATAATTCCCAGTTTGGAGTTTTCTTTCCTTTCTCCTGCTTCTGGGGTCCTTTCTTGTGTCCTTCTCAGGGGTCTCACTTTAAAATTTTTCTTCCTTCCTTCTCACATCCTGCATCTGTTACCTCTCAAATGGGTTCTTTGCTTGGGAATTTCATCCATATTATTCTGTGAAGTTATCTATTCTCATGGCTATGCAATATTTCATTGTGTGAATAGGTGACAGGAAAGGAGGGGGGCAGGGCACAACCCTTAAAGAATGACACAGCTGTTGAGAAAAACTGGATACGACAAAAACTGGTTAGAACCAATGAGGCCCAAGATGGCAGAAGATCTGATTCCCAGTAGACCTTGAGCCTCATTATGAGCTCACTGTAATATATTAGCATATGCTTAGTGACACACCCACAGGCGCCATGACAGTTCTGAAGCTGACCATAAAACGCCAAAGAATGGGCAGTGGCCCGATTCCTGGAAATCCCCACCCCTTCCCCAAAATAGTTGGAATAATCCTCCCACTATTTAGCCTATGAAATTACCCAGCCCATAAAAACTAACCACCTCCACAGCCCCGGGCCGCTGTCACCTTCTGACATGGACTGCATTCTGCCTATGGAATGTGTACCTCTCTCAATAAACCTGCTTTCACCTTACTATGGCTCACTCTTGAATTCTTTCCTGCACGAAGCCAACAAATCTTACTTGCTGGCCTGTCCCAGGAACTTGCTCGAGACCTGGGACATGACCATCCTCTCTTGCCCCATTTTCCTGCAACAAATATACTAAAATTTAGGAATCAGTTCTACTTTTGATAGACATTAGCTTTATCTCCAGGTTTGGCTACTGTGAATAGTGCTTGTCTGAACATTTTTGTATGTGTCTTATGTTGGATTATATCCAGGAGTAGAATTGCTGGGTTATATAGCTGTTTTTTTAAGGCTATGTATTAAAATGCCTCCTGTAAACACTCCTAAAACATCTAATGAGTAATAGAAACTCAGATTCACTCAAGTAAAAAGGATTTTATTGCAAGCTACACAAATTCCACAGAATTCAAAAAAATAGAAAATTACTAAAAGCAGACATATAAATTCATAAAGCACAGCATTTGTGTTTAAACCACACTACGTATTTTAATAAATCCAGAAGCACTTAAATTTTTATAACCCAGAAGCATGCTTATGAGGAGGCCACTCAGTCATCAAGAGCAGATTAAATTGTCAGGGTCGTGCAATATATTTTAGGAAACTTTCTATTAAAAAATTAAAATATAATTTGAATCTTAATAAGAAAAATATTTAGCAATGTGGGAATATCTTCTACCCCAATCTTACTTTACTCAGGAGTCAAAGTAGCTGCTATTTTTTTGAGAGGAAAAAAAGCACACTTTTTGTATGGTGAGGAAAAATATAATGGGGAACACTTAAATTTACTTTCAGCATATTTCAAGTGAAGTATATTTTCATATACTTTAAATATACATTTTACAAGAACATACATACAGTAGCCATTTAATAAATATATTATTGTATTTATAAATTATGTAATTATCTTACATATAATATACATATAATGAAGTATAAGTAGAAGGACTTTCATTAAAATGTGTTGATTAAATATCTACACAGTGCATATGATATGCATTATGTAAATGTTATATTCATCTACCTACATTATTAAAAATTCTATTGGCCACACAGTTCCTCACAGGTGATTAATTTGTGCTGGAATCTTTATGCTGATTTCCACAGTGATATCCTACCTACATCATAAGGGAAGTAATTACTGTTTTCTGTAGGTGCTTATATAGGTGACCTTGTGCTTTGTTATTCAGCCTTCACTGAAATATGTCATGAAGTGCAAGAGAGAACGGGACTATTATATTATTAGATAAGCATACCTGTCCCCTGGCTAGTTCAAAAGGACATTGTAAGAATTAATGAGATTATATCATTGAAGTACCTTTAAATACTGGAAACATTCAAACGATGTAATGGTTATGACTTTAAAATAATCACCAAAGGTATATTTTGGGAGTTTGATTGTATTCCATTCAAAAATTATTAAGTCAATAAATTAGCTTTATAATGTCATTTTTACTGAATTCAAAGGGTAGAGTCTTGGATTAATTTAACTTTTGTGAGAGACACCTTTTGTATGCAGCAAGATTCTTTCAGTGGGAAGTCTGAAAACCCAGCCCAAAGGGGCTTACCTATTATAGAGAATTGATTGGCTCAAGTAATTGAAAAGGCTGAGGGTGGTATAACTTCAGGTCTGGCTGGGTGCCAGAGGATGGAGCAATGAAATGGCCACACTCGTCTGTCTCTTCTCAGTCCTGCTTCCTCCTAGGTTATTGCCATTTTCAGGCAAGTTCTCCTATGTAAGAGCAAACTGGGTCAATAGTAGCTTCAGAGGTTTTTTAACCCATGTGGAAACCCCAGAGGAAACAACAGCTTATCTTTCCCAACAGTTTTATGAACATCCCCAGACTGCTGTGGCCCACAGTGGTGATGCATTCCCCACTGTGGTCAGTGTAATGTGACTCTGTTAGCCAGGGCTGGGCCACCAGTGGATCCAGGAGTCAATAGCTTCAGCATTGTCTGATCCATAGAGTGAATGGGAAAGGGCTCTCTGCCCAAAGGAAGAGCAGGTGCTGCTACCAGAGGATGAGACTAAAGGCAAAATCAGCAAAGGACCAAGTTTTCTTTCATCAGTGTGAAACGTATAAATCAGAAAGTCCAAAAAAAAAATTCTTCCACCAAACCCAGTTTGGTTTTTAACATTTCTTGAAGATTGATGGAAACATTTAACAGTCTGTGCCGAAATGTTCTGCCACTCTAAATTACCTCCTGTATTTAGCAAAACTACTTGTCAAAATCTCATTGACTCTGTATTTCAGATTCACTGCCATGTTCTTCCCCAGCAAGATCACAACTGTACATGTGTTAATCAGGATATTTGGGACCCATAATCGAACACAATGAATACATAAGACAAATCGGATGACCCTGTCATGTTCAAACACCTATTAATTAGGAAGCTGTGAGGTTTCAGAGAGCAAGTGACTTGTTAAAACTCCAATAGTTAGAGGAAAACTAGAAGGCTAATCAACTTGATTTTATCTGTAGAAGAGATTCTCCACAAATAAATAATTAAAAAGGAATTTAGAGCTTCAAGGGGAAAATTCAAGATCTTATAGAATAGTAGAAAAAAGTAACAAGGGCAAAGGAAGTCAAATTACAACAGATGTACTTGTTGGTGGGCCATTTGAATTTTGCTGGCAGGATAACCCCAGCAGGAGAGGTATTTTCACATTGTTTAGCAGAGGCCACAGCAGGGATAAGAAGTTCTAATCACTTTATTAGAATTGCAAAGTCATCAAAGGAGGCATGGGCATGTGAGAGATATTTGTAGAAATATTCAGTGAAATGCTTTTGTGACCACAAGAAATAATGGAAAGTAGATGTTGTTCGTGGACACATTAAGAGAAAAAAATTGATTTATCTTGGCTGAATAGATGAACTCATGAGATTCTCTTTGGTGAAGGAAAATAATTGTTCTGAAAATGAAGTCTTATGCTGGCAGCTTTAGTGCACAATCTTGGACCATCTACTCCAATTAAGTTCTTATGCCTCTTTGGTAATGGCGATTAAAATATTAATCTACTTATAATGTTGATTGTAACATATAAACTTGAATAGAGTTTTTAAAAATCACTTCTGATAGGGGAGTTTTGAACTACTATATTTGGGATTCTGCTTTTCCTACCAATGATTTCTTAATGAATTTTTTTTAACCTAGACACAAGAGATCTTGGTGATTTTATAAACCTAACTTTGATATGTAAAATCTGCTGGTTCATTACACCAATCTCATTTATAGGTGAGGTTCAAGGAAGTCAAAGTGTGCATAGCAGTGGCTAGGTTCAGTTAGGCACCTATCACCACAGGCCAGGTCAATTTTGTGCAGTTGGGTATGGATTAGTTTTCTATTGCTGTGAAACAAATAATCATACATGTAACAGCTTAACATCCATTTGTTACCCCACAGTTTTTTAGGTCAGAAGTTCAGATGTAGAATGACTTTGTTCTCTGTTCATGGTCTTGCAAAGTTGAAACTGATGTGCTGGCCAGCTGTATTTTCACTTGGAGACTCTGGGAGAAAATTTGTTTCCATGTTCATTAAGCTTGTTGGCTGAATTCAGCTCCTTGTGGTTGTAAGACTGCAGTCCCTGTTTCTTAGCTGGCTGTCATGTGGGGCCTTCTCTTTGTTCCTAGAGACTGCCAGCATACCTTGCCACATGGCTCCATTTAACTGCAAATCCAGCAATGGGGAATCTTGTCAAGCCTCTCTTATACACTGAATCACAAACTTCAGGAAGGGCCCAGTCTCTTTCAAGGGCTCACCTGATTAGGTCAGGCTCACCTAGGATAATCTCTCTTTCTTAAAATCAAGTGTCCCATCTAATATAACCTAATAATGGGAGTAAAATCCATCATATTCACAGTGTCAGGGATTATACAGGCTATGTACCCCAGGGAGGGGGCATCTTGGGAATCATCTTGGAATTCTGCCTACCAGAATATATCTTTCTTTGACCCAAATGTAGGTGGCTAACTCTATAATGGTCTATATTTCAAGCAAAGTATTTTCACTCCAGTTTTCAACCTGTTTCTACTTATCTATCACTGCCCTCCCTCCCCACAGCTGTGAAAATTGCCAAACTATGACACAACATTAGGCAGTGGTTTCCAAGTTTAAGTATGCATGAATCTCCAGGAAAATATTAAATTTGCTGATTGCTGGCTACCAATCCTAAGAAATTCTGGCTCAGTAGGTCTCAGAGACAGCCCAGGAATACATATTTTAATAGTGATTCTGATGTATCCATTCAGCAGAACAAAATTCATGAAACACTATGGCTTCAGCATCTGTGCAGTGATCTTGGCAGTCTGGCCACACATGCTCCTCATAGCCTGGCATACATAGCATTGTTCAAACTTGAAAACTGGAATTTCTGAAAATATTTGAGGACTAAATTTGAGATCCTCCCTATCTAGTCCTGAAACTGACAAATTACTTTAATGTAAAGCAACTTTGGATGAGAAACATAAAACAAAAACTATACATATATATATACATATATATATATGTATATATATATATGTAACAGAGGAATTACTTTTTTTAAAGAATTTTAATGTTGTTTCTCTAAGTGTCATTATTAAAAACGTTATCTTTAAAAAAATGAAAAAATGTTATCTTTTTTTATCTGTGCTATGTCTTGTTAGATTTACATTAGGCAATGTAAGGCATTCTTCATTGAGATTAAGTGTCATGAATATTGACTGCATTTTGCTTTTATTCATACATAATGATGATCATGGAACAAAACAAGAAAAAAATGTTGTAGACTCTGCACTCATGCTGAAATAGACATTGTATTTTGGGATCATCAGTTAAAGCCTAAATACAGAGGCAAAGTCTTGATTTATGGATAGAAATGAGAAATGAAAAATAAAAAATAGCACCATAAGAAGAAACACATTCAAAAAGAATGCTTCTTTTGGACAATTTTTTACAGTTACACTGAATATAGGATTGTTTCATCTTTTCTTAACTCTAGTGACTTAAGTTTTATTCATATTTTACTTTCAAGGCCTTTCACCCCATCATTAAATTAAACCTTGTTTGTCTCTGGAAATTATTAAACTCTTTAAACAAGAAATGTGTGCATTTCAACTAAGACATTTGCAATCAGGCATGCAGTAACTTTCCCTCATGATTATGCCACTTTTTGAAAAACAAGGTAGTAGATACAAATTCAGATACTCTCTTTAAGAATTGCAATCTATATAAAATACTTACTTTGTTTTACCTGATAAAATGCAAATAAAAATTTTCAATTGCCATTAGTACCAATGATTGTGGTAATAAATAAATATGAATATCCAGCTTCACTTTTACTTACCCATTCATAGAAACCAGTATAAGATTAATTTATCAAATTTTCATGCCTGCCAATTCTAGTATTAGATAAAAATCTTGGCTTTTTAATAGCAGAGTTCCTTTCGATATCTAAACATTGTATATGATATTGTTACTGAAATTTATTAATTTCAAAATATATGTGATAATATATGATGATTACGAAAGTGAATTCTAGAACATATTAATTTGGCTAGTATGATTGAAAATGTAGCATATATCAGGGTGTTTATTTTTTTACCATTGCATTTCCATATGAATTTTTTCCCAGGAAATAATTTTTTCCCTTTTTTAAAAAAAATTTTATTTATTTATTTATGGCTGTGTTGGGTCTTCGTTTCTGTGCGAGGGCTTTCTCTAGCTGCGGCAAGCGGGGGCCGCTCTTCATCGCGGTGCTCGGGCCTCTCACTATCACGGCCTCTCTTGTTGCGGAGCACAGGCTCCAGACGCGCAGGCTCAGTAATTGTGGCTCATGGGCCCAGCTGTTCCGCGGCATGTGGGATCTTCCCAGACCAGGGCTCGAACCCGTGTCCCCTGCATTGGCAGGCAGATTCTCAACCACTGCGCCACCAGGGAAGACCCCTCTTTCTTTTTTTAATTTACATTTTCCCAAGTCAATCCTCAGTGAATTGAAAGGCAGATTTTTTTCCTCGAGTTCAGATCTTTCTTCAAAATCTCCCTTAGGCACATGTCCCTTTCTTTTCTATACACTTCCCTCTTTTTCTTCTTGGTTTAAGTTCCTAGGGTCTTGAATTTTCACTAAGTTGCTGGAATGTAAAGGTGGTAATTTTAAAAATTTCCATAATCTTCCTTACCTTTCTCATCACCCTTATTACCTGAAGATGAGGCATATGAACTTCCTCCTCCTTTATTGAGTAAAACCTAAGCTCTCATACATAGACTCCCTCTGATTTCTTCTTCTTTGCAACTCAAAGTATATTCATATATCATGTCCTGCTTGCTTGACAGAAGAAATGACTTGTCATATTAATGCTAATCCCTTTGACTATGGTCCAGATTCCAAATGATCATGTCTCTTCTGAGAACTGTTCAATCTCTTGCTTTTGGATCTTCAATTTGACCACTAACTTTTTCTCTTTAGTTGTGTAGGGGAGGGAAAATAATTTTCCCTGTACCCTATTAGGTTCTTGGCTGAGACACCCATGTAATAAAAAACAGATTAACAGGAGAAAAAAACCAAACAATTTTAACTCCTGGTACGGCCCCCTTTCTAATGTAAATTTCCCTTACAAAAGGGAAACTTCTACCTTTTTCAGAACTTCTTTTGTGTGTGCACTTTTTCGAAATAGTCAGCTCAAAATAATCCTTATGCCAAAGGAGCATATTTTGGAGTGGCACATTCTGCTACCCCTCAGCTTGTAAACATACTCAAATCTCTATTAATCAATTTTCCCACAAAGAACCAAGATTACCTCTGTAGACCACCAAGTTTTCTTAAAAGGGTAGTCTACATGAACTCTCTCCATTTCTGATCTTTAACCAACAATCTCTTACAGTCTGGCTTTTCCTCTCATGAACTCCCACTTTCCTTCTGAAACATTTATCTTTTGGTCTTTTCTCTTTCTATTCAGTCTCTGCTCATTTTGATATTGATGACTCCATCCTTTTGGAAACATTCATGTAGATTAATATCACTTGGATGATATTCCAGCATTTTTCTTTTTCTATTATTTTATATCCATCTCTATCACTATTCTAACTTAGTCTTCTTTGTTTCTTCTTACAATGTATAACTATAAATATCAGTGTTCTAGTTTTTGTCTCTGGCTGTTGCCTTTTATTCTATTCTCTTTCTCTTGGTGATGGTCATATATGACGGTAACCAGAAAAATCACTTCCTAATCAGATTTCTCTTAGCCTAAACTCTCTCTTGAGTTTCAAAATCACCTTTTCAATTGTTTTGTTGAATATTTCACAAGGATGTCCTGCCTGAATCAGAATTTCAACTTGTCCAGAACTGCCACTCTCATCACAGCAGTCATGTTTCCAGAATGGTGCTCCTTTCTCTTCATCTTTATGTCCCTAGTACTTGGGAAGGATTCAACATATGCTGAATAAGTTGCTCCCTCTCTATCAATGGTCTTTCTATTTTACTTGTCACTTAGGTTAAGGCCATAGAGTTTTCTGCATATTCTTCCTTTTCTTGACCATCAATATCAAGAAGGTCCTGTCAACTCAATCTTTCCAATATCTCTTGCTGTCATAGTCTTTTTTTCTATTGCTTTTGCCCTCAATCGCTAAAATGTGAGTCACCAGAGGGTAGGAATATTAGACTGTTTTGTTCACAATTTTAACCTAACCACCTAGAAGAGTACTTGGTATATAGTCATTGTTCAATAAATATTTGTTGAGTTGGATTGAATCAAGGGCTCATTGTTTTCTTTTTGTTGTTGTTTTTTATCTGCTTTGTTTTTTGTTTTTGTTTTTGTTTTGCAGCAACTATTACAATAGACTTCCACTTGAACTCTCTGTACCCAGTTATTTCCCTAATCCATCATGCATGTCACGGTCACTTACAAACTACTCCTCCTCTGTCTTGGTATACAAATTCTTACTTCTCTGAAGTATATGCCACTCTATCCCGACTCACAGTGATCATTTACCAAACTCCTGATTATTCCCAAACATCTGTCCAAGATAGAGATACAGAAAACTCATTTTTCTTTTCCATTTCAAATTTTTCCATCACTGAGAGTACATCAGTATTTATGTATATGACCCTCTACATCAAATATCACAATTTCTAGCTCACTGTTTCAACCTTCCAGAAACTCTTAAATATCTTTTAGCTTGTTGAAAGTATACAGGACTTTGCTGAGGTATCTCTGTATCTTTTAGTTTGTCCAATGTATTTTAAGAAGGTTTCACCTAATATCAAAAAATAGCTTTCATAGCCTATATGAGCTTTCATAATCCTTTGGTTCCATGAAAACAAACTGAATACCCACAGAACTGTGTCTCTTTCTTTCTGATAAAGAATGGGATGGGGTCAGGAAGTTCATTTTTAATCAAATTACAAGTTATTAACTTAATATATTGAGAAGATTATATTCCATAAATGATACTGCCAGACATTGTAGAGGACTGTGTTCTTATGAATAGCTCTCTTAGGAAAAATAAATTATTTCCTGCATTTGAGTTGCCAATCCATTTATGTTAAACTTTAATCAGGTTAGCAAGACTTTATTTCTCATTTTACTCTTTGCATTATATTACTATAAAGTGATTGGCTTTGTAACTATATGATGCATGTTGATCTTGCTTTATGCTCTAGATCTGTGTTTTGAAAGAAAAAATGTTATAAAATGAACATTGTGATCTAGAGTCATGTTTCTGTTTACATCTATTACATTTCATTCTCATAGGATTCCTTTGTCAATAAGCAGAATATTTTCCTTGAACTCTCTCCCATATTTTGATTATAATTTGCATGACTTTTGATGTCCCACGTGTTACAAAGCAACCCAGAGATAATTCCCTTTTTACATTATGTGAAATTATGAGTTATTATCACTAAACATAATTTAATAGTTTAAGGTATCACCTTGCTATTATCTGCAGTCTTGTGCAGAAAGTTTGGATTAGAAATGTTATGAATAGATAACGTTGCAAATCGAGTTCATGCAACATTAACAGGCATTTCCTGTATTACCACAGATGCAACAGTTTACATGTTTTAAATCTGATTTGATAGATTTAAAAACTACTAAGGTGAGTTATTTAACAACTGTCATTTAAAAAATCACCAAAATTAAAATTAAGAAAGATAATAAAAAGAGTAAAAGTTTTAAAAGGAAGAGCCTCAATTAGCCATTTTTTTTTAAAGTACATTTTTTTTAAATTAATTAATTAATTTATATTTATTTTTGACTGTGTTGGGTCTTCACTTCTGTGTGAGGGCTTTCTCTAGTTGTGGCAAGTGGGGGCCACTCTTCATCGCGGTGCGCAGGCCTCTCAGTATCGCGGCCTCTCTTGTTGCGGAGCACAGGCTCCAGACGCGCAGGCTCAGTAGTTGTGGCTCACGGGCCTAGTTGCTCCACGGCATGTGGGATCTTCCCAGACCAGGGCTCGAACCCGTGTCCCCTGCATTGGCAGGCGGATTCTCAACCACTGCGCCACCAGGGAAGCCCAGTAAAAGTTTTAATACAGTGGAAAACCTTAACAAAAAGGATAATTTTCTGGAAAAGTATAAATTGCCAAATTTGAATCAGGAATTAAAAAATATATATAATTAGAAAAATACAGGGAACTTGATAATATAATAAAATAATTATCCTAGCATATATTTGGAGTAAGATGGCTGGTTGGCCAATTATTTAAAACTTAAAAAGACATATAATGCTTATACTACATAATATATTACATGGTGTAGCAAAAAGAAGAAAACTATCCAAATTTAAAACTGGAAAAGTTTTTGAAACTGGAAAACCTTGATACCAAAACTTGACCAAAAAAAAAACCAAAACAAACTCTAGGTCAGTATCATTCAGAAATATATATGTATAGATTATAAGCAAAATATTAGCATGTTGAATTCAACTCTGCATTAAAAATTATCATCTATCATGACCAAGTAGAGTTTATTCCAGGAAATATAGATGATTCAAGCTTAGGAAATCTATTAATATAATTTATCACTTCAAACTGTCAAGGGAGAACCATCTTTTTTTTTTTAATTTAATTTAATTTATTTATTTATTTTTGGCTGTGTTTGGTCTTCGCTGCTGTGCTCAGGCTTTCTCTAGTTGCCGTGAGCGGGGGCTACTCTTCCTTGCGGTGTGTGGGCTTCTCATTGCTGTGGCTTCTCTTGTTGCAGAGCACAGGCTCTAGGCGCGTGGGCTTCACTAGTTGTGGCGTGCGGGCTTCACTAGTTGTGGCACACGGGCTCAGTAGTTGTGGCTTGTGGGCTCTAGAGTGCGGGCTCTAGAGTTCAGGCTCCGTTGTTGTGGTGCACGGACTTAGTTGCTCTGCGGCATGTGGGATCTTCTTGGACCAGGGCTCGAACTCGTGTCTCCTGCATTGACAGGGGGATTCCTAACCACTGCGCCACCAGGGAAGCCCTGGAGAACAGTCTTATGATCCTTCCCTTTGAGTCCAAAAAGAGTTATTTCCTGAGAATATTTCTAAGGAAACTCAGAAAGAAAAATGCTTACTTAAAAATCATAATATCTACTTTGACCAACAGCTCATGTTATGCTTAATGGTGAAACATTTAGAAAATTGCCTTTAAAAGTCATGAGCAAGATAAGGATGGCTTCTGGTTGTCAGTTCTAAAGGAAATATAGCCAAGATCCCTAAGTCTTCTCATCTCTTCCAGTCATCAGTTGCTGATATAGTTGCTGCTGCCTACCCTTAGTTTTGACACATGAAATGTGATAGCCAAACTGATACCTTTTCTTGTATGTTACGGCTTCAACCATGCTATCATGGAGGATGAATGAATCTGAAGGATCAAACTTTAGCTTCTTATATGGTGTACCTACTAGTGAGAAAGGAGTCAGGCAAGCAGGAAATCCCATGGGTCTTAATATTATTAAACCATCCACATTAGATAAAGAAGAGAAGAGAGATACACAGAGGGCAGAGAAAAAAAAACTCTAAATGAGTGATCCTTCCTAATCCATTTCTACTTATTTAACCTATCTGTTAGTATAGTCTAGGTTTTGCTGTTGTGACAAATTAACTCTGAAATCTTAAATACTCAAGTAATAAAAATTTGTTTCTTGTTTATGCTGCATTTTCAGTGAGGATTGATATGGGTATTGCTTCACTTAGTTACTCACAGACCTAGGCTGATGATGGCTTCACCGTCTTGTACCTGCATCATCTGGCACATGTGGTCTCCTTGGATGGCTTGGCCAAAGAAGATAAAGAATGGAGGTTGCTCACGGGCTTTTTATTGCCTCAGTCTAGAAGTGATTAGTGTCATTTCAATCACACTTCATTGCATAGAAAGTAGGACCCTTTAGAATAACAAGCGGGATATTTGTTGACCATTGCTGTCTACCACAAAGATTAAAACTAATCCTCCTTGGAACTTCCCTGGTGGTCCAGTGGTTAAGACTCTGCACTTCCACTGCAGGGGGCTCAGGTTCGATCTCTGGTCGGGGAACTAAGATCCCGCATGCCCCACGGTGTGGCCGAAAAACAAACAAACAAACAAAAAAACTAGTCCTCCTTGGTGGCCCTCCGGCTCTAATCAGTATACAAATGAGATTGCACTGGCTGGGATGGAAAAAAGTTAAAAAAAAAAATGGAGTATTTATTAGTTCAATTATTCCTTACTGTAAGTAACTGTGACCTCCCAGGTTTTACTAATAAATTGATTTGAAATGTAAATACCAAATATATTCTGTAATTGTTAGCTTGACCAGCACACTCTGCTTATAAACAAGCCATAGGAGATGCCAGCATTATCAGAAAGTTGAGGTGAGCCTAGATTCAGAAACAGGAATATAGTTATATGATTTTAATTATAGTAATAGTAACAATATCACAACAACAGATACCACTTGTATTAATCTTCTATAGTTGCATAACAAATTGACACAAACTTAGTGACTCAAAACAACACACATCTATTCTTACTATTTCCACGAGTCAGGAGTCTGATTATGGTTTAACTGGGTCAACTGGTCAGGATCTCACTATGATGAAATTAAGATATCAGCCAGGGCTATAGTCTCGCCTGAGGTCTGAGGTCCTCTTCCAATCTCACTGACTATTGGCAGAATTTATTTCCATGTAGCTCTGTTAGGTCCCCATTTTCTTGCTGGTTTTCAGCCAAGGACCACTCTCAGCAACTAGAGCTTGCCCTCAGGTTCTTGTCTATGACCACCTCCTCTCATAAAATGGCAGTTTGCTTAGCCTTTGAAACCAGCAAGAGAATCCTCCTAATTTTAAAGGACTCACCTGATTGTGCCTGGCCTATTGAGGATAATCTCCAATTTGGTTAACTTATATTCGACTGATTAGGAATCTTAATCTTGGAAGTGATTACTTCATCATATTCACTGGTTCCTGACACACTCAAGGGGAGGTGATTATACAGGGTGTACGTGAGAGAAGGGAATCTTTGGGTCCATCTTCTTATTCAGTCTACTACACTCATAATATTTATTGAGTATATACTTGTGCCAGGCATCATGATAAGCATTTTACATGCCTTATCTCATAATTTCATCTCACAAAACCCTATGAAGTAGGTATTATTAGTCTTATTTTATAGATAAAAAATTGGAATGTCCCAGAATAACCTGCTCAAAGTATCACAAGCAGCAACTGCTGGGACAGAATTTGAAGCTAGGTTTGAAGGACACAAAGTCAGTCTGCTTCACCTCTATATTACATTGTGTTTCCTTTTATTGCCACCTACTTAATAGAACAACTGTTGGGTGTGCCTAGAACTACTGCCCTGGACATTGCTTGTGTTGGTGTTGGGTGCTTTGTCTTTTCTCTATGCACCCTTTATGATCAGAACCTCTTCTGATGACCATATTCTTTAAGGGTTTAGAATCAAGTGCTACTGACCCTAGAACCATTCTGTTTCCTTGGGAGGGCTTTGGTTATCTTTGACTTGATCCATCCATTTAAAAAATTAAAAAAATTTTTTTTTCTTTCTCTTTTTTTTATTGAGGTATAATTGATTAACAATATTATATAAATTTCAGGTGTGCAACATAATGATTCACAATTTTTAAAGATTATAATCCATTTATAGTTATTATAAAATATTGGCTATATTCCCTGTGCTGTACAATGTATCCTCATAGCTTATTTATTTTATACATAGTAGCTTGTACCTCCTAATTCCCTATCCCTATCATGCCCCTCCCCCCTTCCCTTTCCTTACTGGTAACCACTAGTTTGTTTTCTACATCTGTGAATCTGTTTCCTTTTTGTTATATTCACTAGTTTGCTTTATTTTTTAGATTCCACATATAAGTGATAAAATACAATATATGCATTTCTCTATCTGGCTTATTTTACTAAGTGTAATACCCTCCAAATCCATCCATGTTGTTACCAATGGCAAAATTTCATTCTTTTTTGTGGCTGAGTAATATTCCATTGCATGTATATACTACATCTCTTTTATCCATTCATCTGTTGATGGACACTTAGGTTGCTTCCATATCTTGTCTATTATAGCTAATGCTGCTATGAACATTGGAGTGCATGTATCTTTTCAAATTAATGTTTTCATTTTCTTCGGATATATACCCAGGACTGGAAGTTATATCCATTTTTAATGTAACTTCCTGAAAGTCCGTTTATTTTATCGTGCTCCAGGTATTCTCTACATATACTGAAGTTGTGGAAGGAGACGTGAAGAAAAGGCTGAAGACTAGAGTCCATTTCAGAAAATCTCCAATATTTCTTACAGGAAGAAATCTTACAAGTACTGGTTTCTGAGAAAGAAGGATGTCTTCTTAAGTAGAGTTGTTGTTTTTAATCTAAGTATATGGAAATCTTAGTTTCACAATTTATCTCTTTTGAGGATGTATCTTCTAAGTGTTATGGCGTTTACTTGTGGTAGTTTCTGAAGAACTGCACAAAATGCCTGACACAAGGTGAAACTCAGAACTTGAAACTCAGAACTCTCATCTCTATAGCGATCTGTGTGCTCCTCTGATTCACTTAAGCACTGATTCTCTGATTTAGTATTCAGATGATGATTCTCAGTTTGAAAGGGAGTACACATTTCAACTAGGACACATTTTTAAATAATTCTTTTTCTTTCTTCCCCCTACCTTTTCCATGGGGTTACACATCCTAAGAAAGATTTTTGCTTACCTCTCACTCATCTCCATTCCCTCAAATCATTGTAATGAACCACCTTACTGGTAGAAGTAGATACTATCTTTTGGGTGTGCTGTTGATGAAAAATTGTTTGAGAATTATTGTCCTAGAAATTAAAATTATAATGGAATCTGTTACTCAATTTTTGAATGGGAAATATAGTTGCAAAGAGAAACAATGCATAGATTAATAGCTGTTAAAGTTGTTACTATTTTTTCTAAGGCTGATTGTGTTCTCAAAAATCTGTGGGTATGGGGTTAGCATTGTTTGTTTTTGTTTGTTTGTTTGTTTGTTTTTTTGGCGTGCGGGGATCTTAGTTCTCTGATCGAGGATTGAACCTGTGCCCCCTGCTGTGGAACCACAGAGTCTTGACCACTGGACCACCAGGGAAGTCCCAGAGCTAGCACATTCTTATGTCACTAACTTCAGAAAACAGAAGGTTGATAAGAAAATCTTGGAGCTGAAGTCACAGAATTTTGGAGGTTGTGGCAGAGTATCCCAGCTGTGGCCACTGAATGAGAAACCCAGACTCCAACCAGTGACCCTCTGAGAAGAATATGAAGATAATCAGGAGGGGAGTTTTTTACGTATAGTCAGCTAATAAAAAAAAAAATACAATAGGTGGTTTAGCAGGCTTGAACATTAGATAGGGTTTGAAGCTTTACATTTTATGGAATGTAGTAAATATTAGATAATTATATATTATTTGGATTAAGATGATATTACTTTGGGGCAAAGATGGGGTAGAGGGAAGTACTCTCTCTTTGGAGCCAGACTTTATGGATTCTAATCCCCTCTGGGTGAATTAACTGGAGCTAGTTACTTAACCTCTGTGTTTTCTAATCTATAAAATGAGAATAGTAGTAGCATCTACTAAATAGGGTTATGTGAGGATCAAATTGATTAATGTCTGTCAAAGTACTCAGCATACTGCCTGACACATAGTAATTAATTGATGTTAACTGTAAACATGGTGCCATTAATGTAGTAGGACAACAGAGCCAGTAATATTTTGAGAATTAGGAATAGTCCAGGGGTGACTGCTACATTTAGTGTATAAGGTGGGCTAAGGTCACTTGAAATATTTCAATGGCTTCTAAGCAATATCAAACAACATTGTTAAATGACTTTGAGGCTGGAGGAAAAAACTGGAAATAATTCTCATGAAGGTGCAGGAAGTGTTCAGGAATAATCCTAATAGGGAAAAACAACAGCCAGAAAAGACTGTAAACTTATAAATACACTGGGTTAACTCCAGGAAGAATACATGACTGGTAGTGTGGGTCACAAGATTTAACCTCTAAGGGGAGTTGAAGTGTTCCCACTCCTTCTGCCACATTAGTCTTCTGGAAGAAGAATTTAGATATAAGACAAATATAAAGTGCAACCCTCAATCACATAAAAATTTAAGACAATGTCTTCGGGCTTAATTTGGTTGTGGGAGAGATATACATTACAAGTAAAATTGAATCCATCTTGAACACTTTCAGAAGCAAGTTGAGTAAGAAACAAATGTATCAAATCTAGAAACAAATTAAATGGATTCATTTAATCTTTCTCTTACATCCCTCTGTAGGCTCTCTCCTAAATCTTTCTTGCACTATGCTCTTTGATTCCTTTCACTAGCATTTGTAGCATATGGTAGGCCTGGGAGAACATGAGAAGTCATGCAAGAATCTGGGTGTGTTCAGAGGAAAGAGTAGTGAGGGTCACACTTGCCTGTCTTTAAGCCTTGTATGTGAAGTATGGATGCTTACATCTGGTCCAGTTCTCCTGATCAGAGGAGACCTGATTGAAATACCAATCCAAAGCACCAGTTGGAAGTAAAGAGCATGAAGGAGCTTTGGGGTATAATATATATACTACAAATGTGGGGTTAGTTAATGATGTGTGCTTTGAAGTGTTTGGGGTCCTGGTATTTTCCTCTTACATTACATTTACATTACAAATACTCACTTGTATTAACATTGTCCTCAAATTTCTTTTCGACATGTAGAGATAATATAAGTTGATTCCTGAAAAACCCACGTCTAATATCTCTCTGGTATAGAGGCTGCAAAGCTGAACACCTACCACAGGAGTAACCATGTAACCCAGTGACGGGTAAGCATAAGTCCCCAGGAGGGCTTTCTTTCATAATGAAAAGCAAAATCTCACCAAGAGAAAGCCCTTCACCCCTTCACTTTTCAGTCCTTTCCCTGCTGGGAACACAGAAGTAATGCCTCAAGGCGGGGCAGCCATTTAGAAATGGTGATGCAATAAAGACAAAAAACCAAGCACAAAAAAGCAGAAAGAAAAAGCAGCTGCTAGGTAGATGTGTCTTCTTCCCAACTTCTTTAGATAAACTTTTCGTTGACATATAACAGATATAGAAAAGTACAGAAGTCATAAGAACACAGCACACATCTGTGTAACCACTCCCTGAATCGAGATAGTATTAGCACCAGAGAGAGCCCTCTCATACCCCCTACCTGTTATTATCCCCTTCCACAAAGGTCATCACTATTGTCTATCATCATTAAGTAATTTTTCCTGTTTTGGAGCTTCATATAAATGGAATCACAAGATATATATACTTTTTTGGAAAATTTAATAACCGTGTGGCCAGTTATTACAGTACGGAGAATACAGTACTCAGGAGCTCATGGAGCTTATATTTTAGTGGAAATAAACAGAAAATAAAAGACGTAAAATATATGTTAGATGATGATAAAGCATTGCAGGGAGATAGAGAGATAGAGTATGTTGCCGGGGGGCCTGGGAAGATTACAATTTTAAATCAAGTGGTCAGAAAAGGCTGCAGTGAGAAGGAGACATTTTAGCAAAGGCCTAGGGCACGGGCAGGCAGACCGAGATTTGGAGTCTGGATGTTTGCCAGAGTACTCTATTAGCAATAACATTTTCATGACATGTAATAGTACGAGCTTTTCTGTAGGGTAAGGGAACAGGCAACAGTGTTTCCTTCTTGTCTTCCTGAAAGCCTTTTCACCAGTCTTTCAGACTCTCATTTTTCAAGACCAAGTGATGGAATTCCACTTAGCAAAAAACAGGGAGGAAGCAATCCTGACAAGGTCGAAATTTACAACATGAAAAGGAAGGCGGCAGAATTGGATTACTGACAAATGGAACAGGGGGCATGTGGCACTGAGCCCTTTGCCTTCCCTCCCTACTTATGGGGACCGCGTTCTATGGATTGGTGAGTGTTTCTTTTCAACCATAAAACGGCACTATGCAAACGGATGATGCTTTGCTCTCACTGGTCCCCAAGATGTCTATTCCAGCAGCCCCAGCTTCACCTCCAATCCAGGTCCATTTCAGTCCTCCTTTACACTGCTGTCAGAGGGTCCTTTCTAATATCTAAATGTGATCCAATCCTTCTCTCCCGAAACTCCTTTAGATAGAAAACTCTCATTTGGCTTTACAAGACCTGTCAAGGCTAATCTGTGCCTAAGTTTCAAGTCTCCTCTGTCATACTTCTGCCACATGCCATCGGATTCTAGCCAGAGATTGCACCCTTTTGCCTTTCTGCATGCTGTTATATTTTCTTAGATGTCCTCTCTTCTTTCTCTTTCTCAACAATGTAGGGGAATATCTCTACCATGGCTCCCTGGCAACCTTGCGCATACCCACATAGATCATGCAGGCAAAAGCTTGAGCCACAGCTAATCTGAGTCATGGCAGAATGCCTTTTGTTCTTTCCAGGACTTGAAAGGATGAGAGGCTTGTGAGAAGAAGCTATGAGGTCATCTCTCACTTGCTTCCCTATTTCCCTGGGAGGCTGTTGGGAGACAGTTTCTCATCACCTCTGATGAAGTATGAGGCTTTCTGTCCTATCTCCTTCAGAGAACGGCTGTATAACACCACTTAGCCGCAGTCTAGAATTGAGTTCTCAGCAGTAGGGTATCCCACAACTCATATAGCAGTCAACCAGCACCTTTTTGTTTTCCTGTCGCCCTTTTTGGTGTGTAGCACAAAGACCCAGGGAACTGGTATTTTTAGCTATTCTTTCTTTCACTGTCAGTGTAAGTAATAAGCTTCCTGGATCTAACTGTGGCTCATTAAATCTTTACTGACTGAGTCAGTCAGGGCTTACCCTTGACCCTTGCCTTGGCTCTGCCTGGTGTTTTGTGCTTAATAGAGAATTCCTGACTCCTTCAATTCCCAACTCAGCCCCCTCCTCACTCTGAAGCCTTTCTTGTCCCACAGAGGTTGCCTTAAATACTCCTCCCCCCACTTTTATTACATCCGTAAACACCTCTATCCTAACAATTAAGACATAATTTATCTACACGTGCACTGTCAACTATGGTAGCTATTAGCCAGATGTGACTATTAAGTACTTGAAATTTGGCTAATGGATTACAAATATTTAGTATGAACAAAAGTATAAAATTTTCTCGATACTTAAAAAATATTGATTACATGTCAAAATAATACTTTGGAACTGTAAAACTGAGTATATTATTAAAATTAATTTTACCCATTTTCTTTCTTTTTTTTAAATAGACTTATTTTTCAGTAGTTTCAGGTTTACAGAAAAATTCCCCAGAAAGTACAGACAGTTTTTCATGCCTCCTCTACTCCCAGTTTCTCCTGTTATGAATATCTTGCATTAGTGTGGTACATTTGTAACATCAATGAACAAATATTGATGCATTATTATTAACTAAAGTCCACGGTTTACATTAGGGTTTACTCTTTGTGTTGTACAGTCTATGGTTTTGACGAATGCATAATGTCATGTGTCCATCATTACAGTATCACACAGAATAGTTTCTCTGCCATAAAAATCCCCTGTGTTGCATCTATTTATCCCTCCGTTCCCCTCAACCCTTGGAAACCACTGATCTTTTTTACTGTCTCCTTAGTTTTGCCTTTTTCAGAATTTCATACAGTTGGAATCATACAGTATGTAGGCTTTTCAGACTGGCTTCTTTCACTTAACAATATGCATTAAAATTTCCTCCATGTCATTTTATGGCTTGATAGACAACTTCCTTTTACTTAGTAAGTCTAATTAAAGATTTGTCGATTTTGCTTACCTTTTCAAAAAATCAACTCAGTTTTATTGATTTTTTTCTATTGTTCTTCTATTCTCTATTTCATTTATTTCTGCCCTAGTTTTTATTGTTTCCCTCCTTCTGCTAACATGGGACTTAGTTTATTCTTCTTTTTCTAGTTCCTTGAGGTGTAAAGTTAGGTTTTTAATTTGAGATCTTTCTTCTTTTTAATGTAGATGTTTATTGCTATAAACTTCTCTTTTAATACTACTGGTGCTGCATCCCATAAGTTTTGGTATGTTGTGTTTTCATTTTTATTTGTCTCAAGATATTTTCTAATTCCTCTTTTGATTTCTTTTTTTAATCCATTGATTGTTCAAGGGTATGTTGTTTAATTTCCACCTATTCGTGATAGACTTTTAAATGAATATTTTAGTATATGGCTTTCATGATAATTGCTTTTTGAATTTGTATGCCTACGGGACATTTAGCAACTCCTCTCTGTAGCATCCTATGCCCATCTCTATAATATACATATCACATTCTATTCTAATAGTTGCTTATACAACTGCACACAGCAGCCTGGATTGGGAGTACATTGAAGGCACATTCTCATCTAGTCTTCACAGTGCCTAGCTCAGTGTTTTGGTGGCTTATGGGTGAAAATAAATGTTTGCTGAATCTGTGAATAAGTTAATGGATTTAAATATTAGTGGTGTCAGGTGTGTTCTAACATCACCAATCAATAAACATATGTGCCAGGAATAATTGCATGCCATAAATGTTGAATTCAGAAAGCCAGCACAATTTTACGAAGCATGAGGGTTTGAAAGGAGAGAGTTACATCCATGTCTTAACCCTAGGAAGCACAACAAGTAATCCGTGTTTGAAGGCATGAATAACACTTCATTACAAAAGTCAATTTCCGGGACTTCGCTGGTGACGCAGTGGTTAAGAATCTGCCTGCCAATGCAGGTGACACGGGTTTGAGCCCTGGTCCGGGAAGATCCCACATACCGTGGGGCAACTAAGCCTGTGTGCCACAACTACTGAGCCTGCATGCCACAACTACTGAGCCCTTGTGCCCCAACTACTGAAGCCCGAGTGCTTAGAGTCTGTGCTCCGGCAACAAGAGAAGCCACCGCAATGAGAAACCCGCACACCACAACAAAGAGTAGCCCCCGCTCACTGCAACTAGAGAAAGCCCGCACGCAGCAACAAAGACCCAAGGCAACCAAAAATAAAAAAAAAAAAGTCAATCTCCTACCATATCCTTGGAGCGGCTAACACAGGAATTGTCGGTTTTCAACCTATTTGCAACTGTTTTATTTTATTTTCCTCTTCAAGGGCAATATGGATTTTAGTAATTTTAGTGCTCTAGAGAAACAACACATTTGAGCATAAGCCTCTGTTCAAATAAAGCGGGTAGCTGACCCTTTAATTCTCTGAATGTTATATTGTTTTTTTGTTGTTGTTTCTCTCAGTGAAATAAAAGACAGGAAAATTTTTAGAAAAAGTTTAGGAGCAGACAGTGAGCCAGAGGAAAAGATAAAAAGAAAAAGTCTGGGGAATTCATATAAATCAATCTCTCACTGCATAACACTCAGCCTACAGCAACCAAAGCAGTTTTAAACTTGTAAAACCAATATGTGATATTATTTTTCAATTTGCTTCAGACAGATTTCAAAGATAATTTGCTTTAATGTTAATTTTTAAGGTTTTGCATATTTCATCTAATATTTATATACTAATACAATCATAAATTTATTTATATGAAAGGGTTTTTCTGTCACCAGAAAAGACTTTTGTCTATACCTATATATTCTTTGCCTTACGTTTAATTTTTACTTGTCTAGATTTGGCAAGCCTTTATTCCTACTAATCACAAATAGAGATTCCCAGCTGTATTTAAGGAATTTAATTTTTTTTGACTCGGATGTAATTGACACATGCTGTCTTGGTGACAAATCACTCCAATAATTCTCTCTTGAACCTGACCAGAATAATTGCATACTTAATAATGTAACAGGAGTTCGTGGGGGAAAACAATGGTTCCATAGAGTACCAGAACAAGAGCACCAAGTGTCCTAAGTAATTTAATTGGGAAACCTTATGGAAGGAAATGTGAGGTCATATTATGAAAGAATTTTTTTTTTTGGTCCTTTGTAAAATTTCGCCCTTACAGTTTGCAAAATGCTTTCACATGTACTTTTTTTTTCAACTCCATATTATTATCCTCATGGGTCAGAAGTTCAGAGAAGTTAAGCAATGTCCCCAACATTTCTCATCTCAAAGATGTGGCAAATATGCCAGTTGAACTCATGTCATCCAAGAGCATATTTTACAGACAAACTGTTAGGAACATATCTGTTCAGTGTGTGTTTTATGAAACATGTCATTCAGCCTTGAGAAGAAAAGCAAAAGTACCCTATTTCCTAGAACAAACCAACCAATCCCTAACAACAACAAAGTACATCCATGCATACACAAATTTCATTGCCAGCACTAAAGTAATTGGTACATCAGCTTCCTCCAAATCTCTTAGGGCTTGTAACAGAGTAGTATTATAATGCTTCAGTTGATGTTGTCTGGAATCTCCTTGCAGTAGCATTCTGTAATGGCATAAGATCAACAATTTCTTTTCGGAATCCTTGTTAATCACTTTCAAAGTATCAGCTACTCACCACAATGTCACTTCTGAAAAGTAGTTGTTAATATTTATAGAGTTCTCGTATATGTTAGATTCTGAGCAGTATACAAATGGCCTAAATCTCTGTTCCCTGGAGCAGTAGTTCCCAACATTACACCACCAAGAGCCCTTTTTGTAATTTGTCTTTCCATTGACGGTTCAGACAAATATTTTGTCTTCCAAGTAAACTGTTTACAATAATTTACTGTGGTCTTAGATTGGGAAAATAGAATTTTTCTCTAAGTATTTTTCAAATATTTAAGTTAGGATTCCCGTGGCTACTTCATGGATGTCTGGGTTCCAAGAATTCTAGCTCTCTTGTGCCAGGGTTTGGTTCAGTTCATACAGTCAAGTGCACAGAGCAGGCAGCACCTTCATGAAGGGACTGGAGTGGTAACATCTACTGCTTTGCCTGGGCACAGTCCGTACCCTAAAATTCCCTCATTTTCCTTTGGTAAATTGAATCTAGGCTCCAGAAGCATCTTCTGTTTTACTCCAGAAGTAGCTCTGAATGAAAGAACACTGTACAGTGTTGGGAGTTAGAGGATAAAAAAAAGTCCTGGGCGTAGATCTGGGGAAAATCGAGAGAAGTTGACTAAATGAGATGGGGCAGGATTTAGGAAGACCAAGGATGCTGTGGGAAGCTAGGAGAAGACTTGGGAGCAGTGACCAAGTTTGATGCTTGGGAGATGTTAAGTCGGTGAGTGGTAACTAAGTGGTTACCTGGGTCACTGAGTTTAGTCCATCTGTGCTAACACAGCATGTCTTCTTCTGTTTCATTTTAACAACGTTCCACTGCAGCTATACATGTAGCATTCTTTAGAAAACATTGATTTTGTTCTCTCTTGCTTTCATGTTTCTATATTGGGTTTGATACTGGTGGGATAAGACTTCCCTGATAGTGTCTGTGCTCAAGTTTGAGTGTTAAGAATTCTTATAATTCTACTGAACTGAATTTATGGATATTGATTATTAGCAAAGGTTAAAGCCTAGAATTAAATGGATTATATACATATTCAAATAGGATTTATTTTAAGTTAGGATATGATAAGAGTACTCCTTTTGGCCTCAAACAATCTATCTCCAGCTTGTAGTCACGTACAAGTCACTCCTGATATCTGAACTTTAAGCTCTCTTTTAGCCTGGACTGGGGAACACCTCGGGAGATTTCTAGAAGTTGTATTACCTCATGTTTAGGGAGTGAGCACCAAGTGTCCTTGGCAATTTGATTGGGAGACCTTATTTATTTATTTATTTATTAACATCTTTATAGTAGCATAATTGCTTTACAATGGTGTGTTAGTTTCTGCTGTATCACAAAGTGAATCAACTATATGTATACATATATCCCCATATCCCCTCCCTCTTGCATCTCCCTCCCACCCTCCCTAACCCACCCCTCTAGGTGATCACAAAGCACTGACCTGATCTCCCTGTGCTACGGGGCCGTTTCCCACTAGCTATCTATTTTACATTTGGTAGTATATATAAGTCCATGCCACTCTCTCACTTCGTCCCAGCTTACCCTTCCCACTCCCCATGTCCTCAAGTACATTCTCTACATCTGCGTCTTTATTCCTGTCCTGCCCCTAGGTTAGTCAGAATCTGTTTTTTTTTTTTTGATTCCATATATATGTGTTAGCATATGGTATCTGTTTTTCTCTTTCTGACTTACTTCACTCTGCATGACAGATTCTACGTCCATCCTCCTCACTACAAATAACTCAATTTCATTTCTTTTTATGGCTGAGTAATATTCCATTGTATATATGTGCCACATCTTCTTTATCCATTCATCTGTCGATGGGCACTTAGGTTGCTTCCATAACCCGGCTATTGTAAATAGTGCTGCAATGAATATTGTGGTACATGACTCTTTTTGAATTATGGTTTTCTCTGGGTATATGCCCAGTAGTGGGATTGCTGGGTCATATGGTAGTTCTATTTTTAGTTTTTTAAGAAACTTCCATACTGTTCTCCATAGTGGCTGTATCAATTTACATTCCCACCAACAGTGCAAGAGGGTTCCCTTTTCTCCTCACCCTCTCCAGCATTTATTGTTTGTAGATTTCTTGATGGCCATTCTGAAATATTAGCCAAAAGTAGACTCCTCTAGATTTAACCAGATATCAGAAATGTTGCTGTAATTACATCTTTACTGAAGAAATAAAACCATGTACAAAAATGTGCATGTTTACATACATACATGCATATACACATAATATTTCTCACTATATAATATTCTTTTCCTTTTCTTTTTTTTGTTTTGGCCACACCATCTGGCTTGTGGGATCTCAGTTCCCCAACCAGGGATTGAACCTGGGTCTTGGCAGTGAAAGCCCAGAATCCTAACCACTAGGCCCCATTAGGCCTAATCCTTCCCCACTAGGGAACTCCCTCTATATAATATTATTATTTTTAAAATTAATTAATTAATTAAATTTTAATTTTTGGCTGCATTGGGTCTTCTTTGCTGTGTGCAGGCTTTCTCTCATTGCAGCAAGTGGGGGCTACTCTTCTTGACAGTGTGCCAGCTTCTCATTGTGGTGGCTTCTCTTGTTGTGAAGCATTGGCTCTCAGTGTGCAGACTTCAGTAGTGTGGCACATGGGCTCAGTAGTTGTGGTTCGTGGGCTCTAGAGCACAGGCTCAGAAGGTGTGGCGCATGGGCTTTGCTGCTCCACAGCATGTGGGATCTTCCTGGACCAGGGCTTGAACCCATGTCCCACTGTATTGGCAGGCAGATTCTTAATCACTGCACCACCAGGGAAGTCCCTACATAATATTCTTAAACGGTGGAATTTCCTCTTGAAAATTCTGGTTGGTTCCTGTTCCAGATTGGTCAGAACCATGGTTAGCAAACCAGATGTATAAATCACACTAGCTTGGGTAGTTGTTTTATTTAAACATTTAAGAAAAATTGTAAAATACAAAATACATTTAAAAAGGCATAAAACATAAATATATAGATAGTTGAATTATTGTATACACCAACATCTGTGTAGCGACCTCTCAGTTCAAGTAAGAGAATGTTGTCAGCACCCCTGAACCCGTGTGTCCCCTTTCCCAATGACAACTCTCTGTGTCCCCCTTAGAAGTAACCACAGATCCAGCTTCTATGGTAGTCACTTCTTTGTTTTATTTGATAATTTTCACACCAAAGATTGAACTCCTAAACAATAGAATTTAGTTTTGCTTGTTTATGAAAACAACATATTTTTGGCTAGAAATGATTTAGCATTTGCAGAAGCCCAGGTCATCACGATTCAGTACTGATTAAGCACAGCCAACATGCTCCACTGACAACATGAGAGGCAGTGTGTTCCCCCGAAGCAGCTTAGCTGTGTCTTCGTTAACAAGAAGTTAATTGATTTTCAAGCAATATTTTCTACCATTTAAACTCTTTTCCTCTTGATTCCTTCTTTTTAATCTCCCTGCTTCTTTAAAAATGTCACTGGATGTAAAGGTTAAACATAGTTTCATAATAATGCTTTTTTCTTAAAAAAGTCATGAGCTATTTCTATATTCATGGCTGTAGACTGTTCCAACCTTGACTTTGATTAAGCTAATCAACTGCCATTTCTCTACACAGCAGTGCGACTGGCAGAAGCTGGGAGGTATTGATTAGTTCAATCTTGCTGATGTCTGTAAAGACTGTTGAGCCGTTTGAAAGAAAGTTGTGGCTTGGGCAACTCTCAGTACCATTCTGCCATCTCCTGTGTAGGCTAGTCTATTGATCTCATAAAACTTATAGATGTACTTCAAATTGTTTTACTTGTACAAACCAATCTAAGAAGAGTTTAGTCCTTTAAAAAGCAGCTGCTGGGCATAGAGAGGCTAAGAGTTCAATAACTCAGAGTATTTGGGGTTAGTAGAAAAAAATGAAGTTATTTTTCTTCAGATCAAAAAAGACTAAAGGGACAAAGACTCCAACACACTAATAAATGAGACATGACCCTTTCCACTGATCCCAGATATTAAAGTTGCTTTTCCAAAGTAAGAGTTTTATTCTTCAAGAGAGACAGGGTCATGTGGGAAAGAAAAAGATCAGAAAATGAAAGGTGATGTCACATCAGGGTAGTTATAATTAATAAGTCTTTCTGTAAACACTATGAGAAATGTTGAGAAAGTAAAAAACATCATTTTAAATGACTATTATAGTCTAGAAAGTTGTTTTCAAAAGAAAAAATACTTTCAAAGACAAATTTGCATGTGTTTAATCAGATATAGCTCAGTTGAAATTAGATTAAATACCAGATGTACACTAAATGATTTCAGGGCATGTGGGATTAATCTTTTTTAGTTCATCATGTGAAAAAAGAGATAGGTCACCCTACGGCCAATGTCTGTTCCTTATTTTGGGAACATTATATAACAACATGTTAAAAGACTTTGTGGTATGGGAAATTTAAAATATATACAAAGTAAGATAATAATGACTCCATGTGTCCATCACCCAGCTTCAATAATGATCAACTCAGGATTTATTGTTCTCACCCTGGACACCACATCATTTCATTAGTAAATAATATTTTAACACTCATCTCCAAAGACATGGATGTTTATTGCCATTTTCATAGTTACCATTGATGTTTTATGTTTGTAAAATCCTTTCTCTCAAATAATTACTCTACTTTTTCTTCTCTCTCATAATAGTTCTCAAACATTAGTGTGGGTGAGAATCATCAGGAAAACATCTAGGATAGAGATCAAGAATGTGTATTTTAAACACACATTCTGGAAATTTTGATACTGTTGATCTGTGGGACACACTTCGAGAAACATGACTTTGGAAATTCATACTAGAGTTTCAAAGTAATTCAGTGAGGTTAAAAGTGAAGTATTTCATGTGAAGTCCACTTTTAAAGTTGTTTTCTCTGTGTTCATCGTATTAATATTTAGAACTCATCAATGTGCTATTTGCCATTTCCTCTTATGATAATTTTACATTTGTTCTCTGTTTAAATGACTTTCAAGTTTCATGTAAGTGAGATCTATATGCTATACTCTTAAATGAATTGAGGTTTTATCCCTTCTTTTAGGAGGTATTTGTTTTAGAAAGCAGTCGTTTCTGATCCTGTCTACAATATTTGCTATGGGGATTATTAAATATCTAACTTTATAAATTGCATAGCTGAAGCACTCTTCAGGAAAGATGAGATAAATTTGGGTTTCTATTAGAAAAAATAAATAGTAGTTCAATACAAAAAGGCATTCCTCTTATTGGTTAAAGCAAAATTAGAAAATCATTCTTCTGGTAGAGAAATGCTTGGGATGATCTACTTTGTCTTTCTGACTCGGCCCATGAAGAGAGAGGCAGACAAATAAAAGATGAATGGGGAGACTTAAAAGCCAAGCTAAAAACCTTTGGCCAAAGTTCTGGGAGTAGAAGGATCATTGTGAAGAAAAGCTAATGGTTGCTCTTTTATAAGTTGTAAGCAAGCAGGGGTTCTCACTAGAAAGAGAAACAAAAGCTTTCCCTGTTCAAGAAAGTTAAATAGACATTGAAAAACATTCTCAGCAAGCATCATTATAAAGGATTTGGATCTCTATTGGCCAAAAAGGGAAGTCTGACAAGGAGAGATATGTGGTCACCAAAGATTACAAAAGGAAAATGAAAATCATCCTGCTTTTAGGATGAAGGTAAGTGTAGAATTTGCAAGAAGACACAAAGACCATCTCACACCAGAGCCTGTGGCCGCTTAATGTCATTCTTATACAGTTACAAGTATGTTTGAGTTCCTCCTTGGTCCCCAGTTGTACAAGTCAGCTGGAAATTATTAGTGGATGTAAAAAGCAGATGTGGCACTGAAGGTTGAAGGAAAGCAGTGTAAATGGAACTTATAATTTCCATGGAAGAGAATATTATAGGTAGAGGAATGCAGGGAACTATATTCAAATTCTATGGTGTCAAGTAGATGTACCAGGTATGTGCTAGTAGGCAGTATAGGATTAAAAATTCTCTAATGATCAGTGGATACGTTCCACTAAGTCATCAGTTTGATTTCTGAGTTGCGGATGTGTTAATGGAGACTGTGAGCTCCTTAAATAGTACTGTCAAAAGCTGGAAGACATTTGGAACAAACATACCCATTTTTTAGAATATATGTGCTAAAGTATTTGGTTGTAAAGTGTCATAATATGTGCAACATCCAGCCAAATACTTCAGTCGAAAGAGAGACAGGCATAAACAACTGTTGCAAAATGTTAACGATTGGTGAATCTCAGTGAAAGGTACCATTCTTTAAATGCTTCTGGGGCTTCGAAAATTTTGAAAATGAAAGTTGCAGAGTAAAAGAAATAATACAAGCATATTTATAAATATGAAGGTAAATACCATGTAAAACTAGTCATAAGAGTTGAAATTGATTGTCTCTGGAGAGAAAAACCTGATAATAGTGGCTGTCTGCTGTTTTTCATTATATGACTCAGTACTGTTTGAGTCTTTAAACACTAGGAGTGCAACACTTTGACTAAAAACTAAACACTGGCTTTAAATGAAAAAAAGTCAAATAGGCAGACTAAGAGATCAGATTGCCAGATGCTTCACGGAATCAGAAAACCCATTGATAAATATGCTGGAGCAGTCTTATCTACCTGTATAAGGAAAAAAAAGTATACCATCTCAATGGAGAATGGAATGACTCCAGAAGAGGGTGATAGCCATATGCGGGAGCAAGTCAAAGATGAAATACAGGGAGTTTGAGTGTCAGGAGAGGGGACAACATTCCCTATGGCCACTCAATTCAGTCTTTCTTAAGAGATCATACAAGATAATTTATTCATGAAGGATTACCCGAGCTAAGCTATTTCCCAAATCAAATGAAATCATTAGACGCTTTTACTGACATAGGTTACGTAGGTCATCGTCTATACCTCAGCTTCATGGGCACATTGTAGGTGCCCTAGAAAATTAATTTACTAACTACTGGTTCTTGTTCAAGAGGTCAGAGATCATTTGTGGGTAGAGGAACACAGAGTGCTACTTCACATTTTATGATTGTAATGGAGAAAGAGCTCACCATTCTGGTTGTTTATGTTTTTATTTTGTTGTTACCTCTTGAACAAAAACACCAAGTGCCCTAAGAAGAGGGGGAATCCTGATGATATACTTATCTGTGTTCCAAAAGTTGTATCAATGTACTTTTAAATGGCCTCAGCCTTGATCTCTAAAAGGAAGTATCAGTCATAGGTGATAGACGGGGTGGACACTGGACCATTGAGCAGCTTGGGTGGTGGGTGAGTGATAGGACTAAGTAGTTGATATGCTCCCGACATATGAATCAATGGGGACAATCATCAATTTCGACAAGAGGTTTAGGCTGACATGACCAAGGTTTGGACCATGATGCTTCTGGATAGTTCTGAATCTTGGTGCCAGTGAATCTGGGCTGCCAGTCTCCTGTCTCTGCTCTGTTATTCCATTCTTGTTCCTGGCTGAGGTGCCAGAACTGCAAAGCTTTGTGGACTTCTGACCTTGCCTCCTGTCAAAGCTGGTAAATGACCTTAGTGGCTGTCTCCTTAGAGATTGTCAGAAGCTGCAACTCAGTGCTGAGCTGCCTTGGAGGCCATGCAATCCTAACAACTTGGCTTAAAAATGGAGGAGAGATCCTGACCCACATCAGTCTTTGTGCAAATGAGAAATAAACCTTTATTATGTTAGATCATGACTAAAAATTCGGTATCTTTATTGTGACAGCTAAGGATGATTATCCTCATTAGATGCAATATGATTTGGAGAAAGAAGTGGAACATCTCCAGTTCCACAGTGAATCACTACAAGGCATCAAAAACTTCAGAGTTACTCTGGAGATAAGGGTGCTGAGTTCCACAGTGAGAGAGTAGATTCCAGATCTGTAATTAGGTCGTGGTTCCTGGCTGGCAGAATTGGGTGGGAGACTTCAGCAGCTGCCACAAGTCAGGCTCTGCAGCAAATCTCAGTTGCTGCTTGGGGAGAGAAAAATCAGGAGAGAGAGAGGCTCATGAAAGATATTACTCCAGGATATTCTGGTTGCGTGGGTCCCAGACATCTTCCTGGAGACAGGATATAAAATACCTGCCTGATCTCCAGTCCTGAATGAGAAGGGGACTATGGCAGTCGTTTGGTGTTTGGTCTCAGATCCATTGCCTACCTTCTCCTGATCTGTATCACAAGGGATTAACCCTGCTGGTTTTCATTTGGTTTGGCCAATGGAGGGAATTGGCAGAAAGTTGGAAGGCAAAATCAAGAAGCCAGAGTTCTATCCTCGCTCTTGCACTCTGACTTGGGAGATGTTTAAGGTAACAGTTGTGCCTTTTCTTGTGGTACCAGCTTACCATTCAGTTTACCCCCTGGTGGTATATGTTCCTATCAGGCATCCCTGAGTCCAGGGCTCTAGTAATTTCATATTCTTTTTTAAATCCCTGCAGCCTGAAGGGTGATAGTAGCTTTCTGCTGTTGCTAATGTCAAGGGTTCTCTCATCACCCATTTTGGTTGTGCATCTTTTCCAACACATTCGTAACTAGTTCCCTGTATTTAAGGTCCCTTTGAACTACATGTCAGGGGCTCTGTTTTGCTAATTGGACCAGGCTGACTTGGACTGTAGACCTTGCTGAGGTCCCAGGACCCAGAGTTGGATAAGGCACCAGAATGGAACTCTAGATATAGGGGGAAAGACAGAGGGTGATGCCATTGGATGTGTGGGGAGATTTGGAAAAGAGTCCTGGAAGAATGGGACACTGAGGGAGAAAGATGTCTTTTATGGGGTAACCACATTTGAGCTGTTAGGTAAGGAGTGTGCATTTTCTGTACCCTGTTAGCCGTGTTTTGAGTAGGTCTCTCAATTTTGAGTAGGCGTACTTGGGAAATCCTCAGAGTACCTAACTTTCCTCTTACTCGCTCATTAAAAGGATCTGAATCTGGGTTTCTCTCCTAATGAACAATCAGACTCCTGGTGTCCAGGGCAAAAACTAGACCTCAGTAATATAGAAAGTTGTCTTTGGAACAATCTAAGTTGGTTTTCTTAGGTCGACTTTCTCTTCCATCCAGTTGGTTTGCCTTTTGCAGATGGTAAGGTCCTTATGCAGACTCTGACCCACTTCTTAGGAAAGGGATAGAATTATGCCAATGCTCAAAAAACTTGGACTCAGGTTCACAAATGTAATTATTGAAGTGAAAAATAGAGACTTTTTAATTAAGTGCCTGTGTGTGTTTGTAAAGAACCAATGATGTCATAATATCCTTTAAAAACCTCAAATATAGGTTTCCAGATTTTCTACTTATACATTCACCATTCACACTGAAATGTGAGAGCAAAGAAAAGAAAGAGATGAACTTAAATGCTATGAACTTGAATTTGTTCTAAGCTTTTGGAGAGAAGATATAAATTGCTAAGGAGGAACTTTAAAGACAAACTGGAAAACACTCTATTTCATTGTAGCATGCTTCATTTCATGGGTTTTTAAACTTAACCACAGCGATATGTACTCATGGTGGCAGAGACGTTCCACAATTGTTTGCACAATTCCACTCAGGCAAACTGGGTCAGGCAAGGAGGCATGACTGAAATGACAAATCATCCGAGTTATCTTTCAATTCTTCCTCCTCTCTAACTAGTCATCTCTAACCTATTATGTAAGGCCACCTCAAACCCTGCTTCTTTTGTACAAATTTTCTTCTTTGGGAACCCTCTGCTTTTTCCTAACCTGTTTGGTTTTACTGTTGGTACCTGTAGTTAGCACATTACGCAGTAGAAAATTTTATTCCAATTTTTTTCCATTGTACCATGTAACACATTTTTTTTCTTCAGATATGACATCACTTAAATTGAAAAGAAAAACCATGGAAGCAGGCATGTTGAAAAGAACTCAAATAATACTAAATAGTTATAGTTAAAGTGATAAGTCTTTCTATTTTTTCCTCTCCAGGACCTTTTCCTTCCCAGATGTAACTACGTCAACTCAACTTTTTCACATGTGTGCCTTCATGCTTCTGTGACTTTGCAGTCGTTTTCTTCTCTGCCTGGAATGTGTTCTCACACTCTCTGCCCATCTTTCAAGACCCTTACAAGCGACACGCTCTGTAGACTCTTCCTTGGTGTGCTCAGTCAGTGTTTTGTTCTCTGTGCTCATTTCATTCTGGCCCTGTTTGCAACAAGCTCTTTACGTATCACCTTCACTATAGCATGATATTCTTTCCTTGAGGGAAGGAGCCTATTTTATTCATCTTTGTATCTCTTACAAAATCAAACCCAGCCACTATTACTACATACTTAGGTCAATGAACTAAATGTATATGATATAGTACATCCATTATCTGTTTTATGAGGCTTTGTCACAGCCAGACTGGCAGCATCTTTGGGACAAGGGTTGAGACTTTTTGCTTTCCTCCTAAAATAAAAATGAAGTTAGTTAAAATATTACAACCACATCTTTCTGTATGTTTTGCTTTTTTAAAGAGTTCTTTAATTTACAAAAATTCATTTGAATAGCACAACATCCTATATCAGTAGGCTGCATTGGTGTAAAGAAAAAAAAAAAATGATCTTTTACATGGTCTTAGAGTCAGTCAGACCTGAGCTTGAATTCCTTCTCAGCTATCTGTAAGCTATGGGATCTTGGGATAATTCTTTAACCTCTCTAAGCCTCAGTTTTCTCATATTAAGGCTAAAAATTAGTCTTACAGAATTGTTGGAAGGAAAGAGTGACATGTGAGTATAAAGACATGTGATACACACTTGATACTGAACATAAGTGAAGATTCCTCCCCCCATCACACTGCCTAGGAAGTAGAGCCTTAGATGGGCTAAAAGATTGTCCAAGGCCACATGGCTGGCAAAGGATTGCAAACAGTAACAAAACCAGGAGTGGAATCAAAGCGTATGTACATACCTGTTCCCTTGTGCTTTAACTCTGGGCTGAGACTGCACATTCCTGCAGGAAGCTGGAAATTACTCACCTTTGCTATCATCCTGCTACCATGCAAACTCCATAACCTAAGATACCACTGCAGCCTGCTGCTTCCTGGTGTGATGATGAATCTGAGGCTCTCAGAGGTTAAGAGACTCGTCCAAGGTCAAACAGCTATTTAGGAGCCATGTCTACCTTGTTGCCTTAACTCTTGCCTCGTGTGACTGAGACACTGTGGTTGAATCTGGATGGACCCTGGGTGGAGGGGAGAGCTGCAGCTGCAGGAACAGCAGCACGAAGCCTAGCTCCTGAACATCACACAGAGAGACAGCAACTTGGTATCTCTTGGCAAGCCTGACTCAGAACGCTATGATAAGAAGGAGGAGGAGACAAAGGAGAGTGAAGACTCAGAGGGCAATGAGGTCATCCAGGATATGGACGAGATGAATGATTACAGTGAGTAGCCTGGTGATGGAGAGTCACTGAGGTGGACCTGGAAGACAACAGACAGGATGAGGACCAGTGGATAATCGAGGTAGACAGGGCAGGGTAGCCCCCGGCAGATTCCACGCCAGCCAACCTGCTCTACACCCCATGCAGAACCAGCTGCTGGTTGTTGAGGAAAACAAAAATGAAATACAGCAAGAAAGACTTCTGCTCACCTCTTCTACTCATGAGGAAATGTCACACTCAAGCCATCTCCGATTAAGAAAATGCAGATAATAAAATTGTAGGTAATTTATTAAATTACAGAGATTTATCTGTTTCTCATGAGTGAATATCTAGTTAACATAAATTGGTTAAAATCATACATCCAGTAATTGAAATTATTACCCATGAAGTGGAACTAGGGAGAAATAGATATTGACCTGTAAGACATTCCACTTCATCCCAACACATTCTTTCTGCCAACTGCACTCTCTCTTCTTCCCATACTAAGATTTGTACAACTTCAGTTGGAAAAAAGCAAGAAGTGTGTTTAGTGAAAAAAAATAAGCCCTCATATGCATTCAACCACTATGCTTCAGTATAAGGAGCCTGGAAACCCTTTGGATGATTGGCTATTTATGATCTCATGGAAGGTGATCAGAAGTAAAAGAAATAAGAAATTTAGATGGGCTTGGAGCTCCTGTGATGTCATAGAAATGTTTGCTGGAAGGATTTTAGGAGATAAAATTCAGAGCAGTTTCTGATATTTCTATGCTTTAGATCAGAGCTTCTCAAATTTGTGAGGTGGATATGAATTACCTAGGGATCTTGTGAAAATGCAGAATCTGATTCAGTAAGTCCTGGGAAGTCACTAGTTTTCCCTTCCCTTCTCTAACAGGATCCCATGTGTGCTGATGTAGCTGGTCCTCAGACAATACTTTGAGCAATAGGGCTCTAGACCATGTTGACCATTTCTGGGTTGCTGAAACACTGAGATCCCCTACAATAATTGCTAATATTTGCATTTTGAAAATAGTGGTTTTATCTAGATTAATGATGGTGTAGAACCAAATCATGAGTCAAAAGTAAACTCCAGGATGAGCTTCAGTCATAGTGAAATCAGCTTTAGAACTTGTCTTAATCCATATGAAGATAAGCCTACATTGTTTCTCGTGTCTGTAAGTGCTGAATTATTCATATGAATGCTTCAGAGCAGCCTTCTGTAAATCAAATGGCGAGAATTGAATTGGGAATTGTAATGGTGAGAAATTTTGAGCTCCTAACCTGATTTACCTGGGCACTCTCTCAGTTATCTTTCTTTTGTTCTGACTTAATCATTCCTGGTGATTTAACAGCATCTAAATATAGCCCCAGAGACTCGTTCATTGCAGTATGTGATTTTTAAGCTCTGTGATTTTAAAGCCTGGGCAGGTGGATGTTAGAGTCAAAATTGAAATCTCAAGGTGTCATGTCAGAGACTTTCTAGAGAAGGTTTGCAGTTGGTTCATCCAAATGCTTTTACTTGGTTGACAAGCTTGGGCTAATATGACTCTCTCATAACAAGTTATTTGTGATAAACAACTGATCTGAACTCATTTGACAGCAATATTTTATTATTCCTTTTAATGATAATACAATATTCTCCCCACTCCCCCTCAGGACAACTTGGCCTTATGTAAGGATTGAAAATATTTATATGGATGATAATCATTCGCTTCTGTTGATTTCTATTGATAAATAGATCCTGAATATTAGAGACTGGGGAATTTGACCAAGAACCCTGATACACTGATTAGAGTAGTAAGAAACTGAGCACGTTGCAAGTTACAAGCAAAGCTTTAAAAGTAAGTTGAAATAATTGTCAATATAATACAAGTGTTTTTATGATGATATAACAAAAAGGTTGGCCTTTGATAATGCATTGTCTTAACTGCCTCACAAGGTTGCTGTGAGGATCAAATAGGAAAGTGTCTTTGAAAGTGATCTATAAAGTCTAAATAGTATTTCTGCCTTAATTCTCCCCTTCTACCAATCTATTTTCCATAAGACCACCACAGGAGTCTTCTTAAAGCCTCAGTTTGATGGCATCATTTCCCAGTCTAAATACTTCCAGATGCCCATTCCAACCTCCTTCTGATGAATTGGGTTTGGCTTCCCTTGGCATTTAAGAAACCTCATACTACCTTCTAGTCTTATCACCAGTTATTTTACTGTTCTAACCTTCATATTCCCAGGCTGTTTGGTTATATCTGATCTCCTCTGAGTTCCTGGACCAAATTTTCTACTGTCTCCTGGATATCTCCATCTGGTTGTTCCATAGTGATCCTAATTCCAAAGTGTCCAAAACTAAGATCATAACCTTTCCTTATATATTTCCTATTATCCATTTAGTTGCCTAAGGCATAAAATGGGGGAGTTTTGGGAGGGGTTGTTTTGTTTTTGTTTTGTTTTTTTAACTACACCTCTCTCACAAGCTCACTGCAATGAGCGATGGGAAGTTTTCCTTTACCTGCCCTTCTCTCTTAGGCACACCCTCTACCCACATCCATTAACTCTATCAGACATTTTTTTCAGGCCTAATATCCTGTGGTTCTTTTAGTGAACAAATATTTATGAATCACCTGCCATGTGTTGGCTACTGTATACGTTTAACATTGTTGCTATAATATATTACTACAAATTTGGTGGCTTAAAACAACACATTATTTTACACTTCCAGAAGTTAGAAGTCCAACATGGATCTTACCGGGCTAAAATCAAGGTGTAGGCAGAACTGTGTTCCTTCAGGAGGCTCTAGGGAGGACTCCATTTCCTTGCCTTTTTCAGCTTCTAAAGGCTGCCTGCATTCCTTGGTTTGTGTCACTTCCATCTTCAAAGCTACCGATGGTGTTGGTTCAACCTGTGCTTCTGTTGACACGTCTTCTCTGACTCTTGACTCTCCTGCCTCTGGCTTTCATTTATACGGACACTTGTGATTACATTGAGGTCACACCTGGTTAATCTCTCCATTTCAAAATCCGTAGCTTAGTCACATCTGCAAAGTTACTTTTGCCACATTAGGTAACACGTGAACAGGTTCTGGGGATTAGGACACGGACGTCTTTGGTGGGGGCAGAGGTTCCGTCCACCACAGCTATCTTCCTAAGCAGTGTGAACACAAAAGTCAACATGATGATGTAGTTCCTGCCCTCAAGGAGATGAAAGACAAAGCAGTTAGATGAGTGGGCAGCTACAATATTCTGTAATTACTGCTGTGGAATTATAATATAAACTCTAGAATTTCTTTGGGGATCAGGGAAGACTTTGGAATGAAGTGATATCTAAGACATGATTAAAATTCGATTTGAGGTTTTTGTTACATCTTAGGAGGGAGAATAATGGCGCCAAAATAAGTTGGTATAGCAATTTAGACTCTAATAACATCAATCTGATTCTCTCACTTTTACAGTGGTCATCAGACTGGCTTAACATAGATATTAGTTCTGCTGCAAAGATACAAATATGGGTACTGTATGTACATACTATATTTATACACATAATCTTTATGTATATGCAATATACCATTTAACAGATAATATAAGCTATAGAACCAATACATAAATGCAAGGCACTTTTCTATGGGCAAAGAGGAATAGGCAAATCAGGCACAAGTTCTGCTGTCCGGGAACTCACAATCAGAAGGGATACAAGACATGGGCATACATATTTACAAAATATGAGGCAGAAAGAGATGACTGCATAAGAGAGATATAGATATAATATTGTGTGTATACAGGGCTGGAAGGGAGTACTTTCAAGTTAGAGGAAGCAGGGAAGACTTTGCAAATAATGTCTGATTTGAGCTGAAGTATTGAAGGATGGGTGGTTGGGCTTTGGTCACATTGGTGATGAGAGAAAACATTAAAAGGGTCATGTGCTCCACATTGCTCTTAATTAGAGGAGAGGAACGCTCCTGCCAGAGATCTCTGAGTCTTTGAAACATCAGTTGAAGAGATGTGAATTCTAATTGCAATTTCACCTGTACCAAACAGAATTATTCACACATTTCTATTGCTCCCACCAAATCTTCAGAAGGATTTCTGCTGCAGTCTGGTAAGGAAAACGTATAGAAATATCTCACATACTTCCTTGTTAGAAAAGGAAAGATTAAGAAATTCACAAGGGGGAAAAATGCTATTACTGAACATTTTCTAGAGGAAACACAGAAAAATTTGGAAAATTATTTTACAATAAATCATTTAGTACATATTAAGCACTGGCACTCTGCAAGACACTGTGATAGATGATATGGGGAATACAAATATTTTAAGACAGAGTCTCTATTTTTAATCCATCTATTTTGGGAGAAAAAACAGAGATTGAGTACATGATAAAGCCATGTATGATTCATGTTACATGGCTAGGAGATAAATCGGATCAATTCTAGTGGGTCTGATTTGGGAATGCTCATGAGAGAGAGAACACCTGAGTCTGACCTGGAAGAATAAGCAGGGTTACAATAGATGAAGGCATGGTCAGAGGGTTGGAGGGAGGGTAAATTCGTAGGGATGAAATTCAGGCCAACAGAGCTGCAGGTGAAAAATCACAGAGGTAGAATAGTCAAGTCATTTTTCAGGGACTTACATGTCATTTTCTTTCCCCAAATCTGAACTGAGCAGTAATCGTGGGGAGTACAGCTGCAAAGAAGATGGTCCCTGACTGATGAATTTATAGCCTTGAGGAAGGTACAGAGAAAGACAATCAAGTAAAGTGTGATTTATGTTGTGGCAGAGACAAAACAGAGAGCCTAGTTTTTGCCTAGTTTAGAAGTCACCAAGACCAGAGAGAGCTACCCAGAGGATGTGGTGCCATCTGAGCTGAGTCCTGAGGGTTGACTTTGAGTTGGCCAAGCACAGAGCAGAAAGATGGAGATGTCTGTGCAAAGACCCAGAGCAGAGAGACCAGGAGCACAATGCATTTGAAGAACTTCAGAAAGTTTCTTTGTGGTTGAAGTCTAGGCTTTTGGGGGAAGAACATGAAGAAGCTTATTGATGGTAAGCAGCAGCTGGATCACACAGGATTTTGGAGACTATGTAGGAGGCTGTTTTAACTTCCAGATTAGAGTGATTGAGAGTCAAAACTATAAAATGTCACTGGGGATTAATAAAGACGTTACAGATAAGATAGATATGAGATACATGAAAGGAGATTCCTTAGAAACCTGTCTAACTGGGAGGGCACTAAAAGTGGGCTCTATGAATGTATTGCTATAGAGAACAATAAGGAAAACCTGCTCAGGAGTAAAGCTGAGGTGAGAAAGACTAGGTAGTGCATCCGAGGAGAAAGGGCAAAATAAGTTACAAATAGAAAAAGAAAGGTTGGGGGCCGTGGAGGGCAGGAGAAATGAGGGAGAAACTCAAGAAACTCAGGATTTGCAATGAGGTGTTCTTTTGCATAGAGGTGAGTGTAGACAAAACTATGTAGAAGGAAAAAAAAACCCACCAGAAAAAAAGGTAGGTAGAAGGTAGCCTTTGCAATGGAGTCACCTTAGCTGGGTAAATGCAACTTGATGGATCTTTTTATCTAATGTACAGAAGAGGGGTTTGACAATTTGACCAAGATATTTAAGGCTGAATCCTCACAAGAAAAAAGCAATCTCATGAGTCTTAATTCACCTCTCCACTTTACTGTTTTTTTGGTCTACATAGCAAAGAAAGGACAAAATATTTCCTGATAGATGAGCATAGTTACCTCCGTGTCAAATGTATATAGAGCTATAGTTTTATGTTTCTTGGTTTTTGGTAAAAAGAACTTTCTGATTTAGGACAGGGAAAGAAAATGTAATTTAACATAGAATTTGAACTGTGGAAAATTCAAGGGGAAATTGACGAGATTGAATTCTATCAATGAATAATGTCTTGATCACTACTTCCTTCCTCTTAAGAATGATGATTTGTCTGCTTCAGGTCTAATTCTGGGGGGCCTCAATCTTTTCCCATAGTTTTAGAGCCCTTGAAACAGACATATGTGCTTACTCTTCAAAGAACCTTTTGGTTGCCAGAGGGAAAAATTACTTAAACTTCTCCCTCCTTAACACATCTTTTCACATCTTCTGGGCATCCCAGTTCTTTCCCCTTTCCCTTCCTCATCTAACTCCCCAAAAATATTTTATTGTAAACTGTGCACACATTGCTAAGCTCTTTAATTTTGTCTCCCAAAACACTGTGTAGACTTTGTGTAGAACAGCAACCTGATGTAGACATAAGATATATGAACATTAAGTGTACTTAGATCATCAACTAAGGGGTTCCTTCTATATACAGTCTTGCTCACACTGTACCCAATTAACCTTTTATCACTTTTTAAAACATACACAGCTTCATGGCATGAGCTCATTCATCTTTGCTAGAAGCCTTCGTGGAAATCTGAACAAAAGTAGTTTCCATTAGATATTCTCCAATTCTAATGTGGATCCTTTCTTTTATCACTTCCTTTTAGTTTTTACTTCTTTTTTTTTTTTTTTTTTTTTTGTAAATAGCTAATAGCTGTTCTTAAGCTCTTTGGGGCTTCTTAGAGTAAAAAAGCATAGTAATAAGTCATATAGCATTAGCAAAGTGTGGTCCCCAAGAATCAACCTCAAAAAGATGCCAGAGAATTAGAGATGCAATAGACATCTTGGGCAATGGATAAAGAAATTAAGCAAGCAATTAAATAAGATCTTTCTCAGTAGCAGGGGAAAAAGTGATTAGAGGACTATCTATTGCTGTACAATTTGGGAAGAAACTCAAGACCATCATGTAGGGTATCTTAAAGATGTCAAGACAACCACTCTTGTCTTTAAGATACCCTACTTGGGAGACATCCCATGCAATCCTGTGACAACATTTATCAAGCATATCGTTTAGGTCTGTAAATCCAGGTGCAGGTGAAGATGTACTTTTGTTGTTGCTCTTTCCTGACTCCAACCTAGATCAAACTACTAACCCACCACAATTCATTTCTTACTACTGATTTTCTTCTGATTATATGGCCAGCAAATTTGTTATTTTTAAGCTAGTTGGATAGTGAGTTGCAGTTAGAAAATATGGTCTGTAGATGTAAATATACTTAATAACCCAAACCCCTATGATGGCACCCATGTGCAGACTGGGATCATAAGCCAGAGGACCTTCCCTTCACTGGATAGATAGTTTTAAACTCCTTGGGAATTTCCCATCTGGTTGTAAGATGTCACATACTAAGGGAACAGGTAGGTTTCAGTCATAGGCATAGAAGGAGACAGAGGTAGTAACGACCTACATGTGGTTTAGCTCGCATCTTGCTCTTCTACAGTCTTGTAGATTTCAGTAGCTAAAACTAAAAAGTTCTCAGTTTCACAATACAACAACATTCATTTCACTCAGGTCTGAAATGTATTAAAATCTTGACTTAGCTGGGGAAAAAAACCCCAAAAACCTAAATTCTTCCTTACCTGTCGTGTCAATATAAATTTCAGATGGATCAAAAAATTGAACTATAAAGAATGAGACTGTCAATACAGAAGATAATATGAGCAAATTAAAAAAAAAAATCTTGGAATGGGAAATGTCTTTCTAAGCAAGACACAAAATTCAGAAAACATAAAGGAAACACTAATACACTTAAATAACAAAACGCAAACATTTCTGCCCAGCACAAAATAACATAAAATTCAAAGGAAAATTGAGCAAAATTATTTACAACACACATGACAAAAAGTACTAATTTTATTTGTCTATAGAGAGCTCTCATAATTCCATATGAAGAAATTAATAAAGAAATAGAAAAAATATACAAAGTAAAGAAAGACATTTAATATAAAAAGAAATACAATGGCTTATAAGCATAAGAAAAGATGCTTTGCCTCAATTTAAAAATGCAAATTAATACAATAATGACATTCCACTTACAGTAAAATGGAAAAGATAAAAGAGTGATAATTACATTTTTGGCCATAGTGGAGGGAAATGGGTACTTTAATACACTGTTGGTGGGAGTGTAAATTTGTATAACATCTTTGAAAATCAATCAGGAAATAGTCAAAAAAGAGAAAATATCCTTTGATCCAACCTTTCTACTTGTAAGAATTATCCCTTAAGTATACTTCCATTCATGTGCACAAATATATGTTCAAGGATTACATTCCATTTCTTATAACACTTTCTGTTTTTCTCTGTATTAACAATGATCATTTATTTGTTGCTTAGTTTTCTACATCCTTCTCAAATTCAGCAAAAAATTATAAAATCCATACAAATGACATTCTTTTTACATGATGAAACATATCAGATACTCCACCAGTTTCAATTTTATTCTACAGACGTCTCTATTGGGGTCCCCAGCATCACACTCTGGGGGGACTGGTTGTTCTCTGGCCTCCTGAGCAGTCGTCCTGTCTGTTCCCTCCCTCTGTCTCCTGGATCAATGTCTTCTTGGACTGACACACTGGACTAATATTTTGTTTATATATAAAATTCTAAGTAGATCATAATTTCCCCTAAAAAATGTGAAGGCATTTGTTTCCAGAGCTGATGCTGAGAACCACTTCTCTTTCTCTCTGGAAGCTGTAGAAACTTTTCTTCTGATGCCTTGACATTTCATGACTGTGTGCCTTGATGGGGTGCTCTTTCCATCCATTATACTAGACAGTTGGTAGGCCCTTTCATTTAATAAACTCATATCCTTTAAGGCTGAAACATTTTCATGTATTACCTCTTTTATTACAATTCTTTTTATTTTATTGTAAATTATGATACAGGTACAGAAAAACCTCATGAAATAAATGTTTATTTAATAATACATCATTGTAAGAAAAATACTCTGGAAAAAACCACCCAGATTAAGAAATAAAACTTTGCAAACCACCTCAAAAGTTCTCTACATGCCCCGCCCTGATCACAACTTCTTTCCTCTCCTTTAAATTAACACCATCTTGGGTGCTTGTTACCCATCTTGCTTTTCTTTATAATTTTATCACCCAGGGGTACTTCCCTAAGCAGTTTTTTTGTTTGTTTGTTTTTGTAAATTTCTTTTAATCTACAGAATATCTCACCATATTTTTTTCTTGCAATTTATTCATTGAAGAAGCCAGGAAATTTAATTGATAAAATATCCTATAGTATGAATTTTGTTGTTTTTATCCCCATGGTGTATTTTAAGCTGCTCCTTTGTCCTATGTATTTCTTAGTAGTTGGACATAGAGACTTCATCAGATATAGGTTCACTTTTGGGTGCAAGACCTCTTTAGAATTGGTGCTGTGAATTTCCATCCAGAGGCACATCGTGACTGGTTGTTTCTATTTTTATAATGATACCGATGCTCAATAGTTAGCTCCATTAATTTATTGGAAGTGAGAAAATCTGAAATTCGAATACAATGATCCTTCTTTTATTAGCTGAAATAATTCTATAAAGAGTAAATTCCTTTCATCTATGATTTGGCTACCTAATGACATAGTTCATAGAAGAATGATAGGACAAATTCTTTAATGCTTCCTTTTATTTATCAGTTTTCAAAACAGTGAGTTGAATTCCAGTTATCCTCCATAAATGACAGAAGAGTTTTTTTTTTTAGCTGTTATTGACTTATGGATTTCAATTTGATTTGTTTCAATCAATTGAAATGATCCTTATTGATACTCAAATCGTCCCATCTTTAGATAGTGAGATCTTCAAGGTGACTCCTGAGTCCTTCTGATATATTTATAGAAGTCTTTGACAAGATGTTCCAGATTCATCTCGGACAGTTTGTTCCCCCGGTGTCTCTCTCTGTTTCTCCCTCTCTCCTTCTTCCTCTCTCTCCCTGTGATTTGCTTTTAAAGTAGTGACTGTTATTTCAAGACCACAATGTGAGCTCTGGAGATTCTCATTGCTACTGGCTTGGTCATTATTTGCTTAACTTTTTTTTAGTTTTTATTCTGACACTTCCACTTCAAAATCCAAACCACAGGGCTTTTACTTAACCTATTCTATCTTGCATCAGAATATCCTTTCTTCTACATTAAGATTGCTGGTTCTGTACAGATGAACCGGTTTGCAGGGCAGAAATTGAGACACAGATGTAGAGAACAAATGTATGGACACCAAGGGGGGAAAGCGGCCGGGGGTGGTGGTGGTGTGATGAATTGGGCGATTGGGATTGACATGTATACACTAATATGTATAAAATGGATAACTAATAAGAACCTGCTGTATAGTAAAAAAATAAAATAAAATTCAAAAATTCCAGAAAAAAAAGATTGCTGATTCTCAAAACAGTGGAGATGATAGAATTAGCATATCACGATATTCCTCACTTGCTGTATGCCTCATAACACAGGTAACAGTTTCAATGTAGCAGTAGCACTATTACCAACACCAATATGATTACTGAAAGTAATGAAACTTTTTGCATATGATTTTCCTATTCTCCTCACATTTTTTATAAATGTATTATGTCTACATTGTCAACGTATATAGCCATTGTCTAATGTACTCTCTACCTTATAACTCTCATTTAGTCATAGTTCTTTGAGTGAATATATATTTAGTGTTCATCATAAGTCCTTACATCAGTGTCATCTTTCTGTTTGTCTGAGGTCATTTTCTGCTAAATTTCTCAAGAAATGTTCATGGAAACAATATTCCCTAAGCTCTTGAATGTCATTAATGATTTGTCTATGGCCTTCATACTTGTATCTTAAGTAAAGTTAATTTATGGCTCAATATAAAAATCATTGGCTCGCATTCTCTTTCCTTGAGCATCTTGCATATGCTACTCAATTTTCTTCTGGCATAAAACGTTGCATTTGAAAGCTCTGATGATAACCTAATTATATTATGAGAATATCCATCATAAGAGACTTGACCTTTTTACCTGGCTGTAAATGCCCAAAGAATTTTTTTCTTTGATATTCAATAATCTTAATAGAATATGTCTTAATGTTAGTCGTTTTTTTATCAGTTTTCTCAGATACTCAGTACATCCTTTCAAAATGTAATTTCAAATCTTTTTCTATTACATTGAGAAAATTTTCTGTAATTATACTTTTATTGTATTTATTTTGTTCTCTGTTTTGGTTTCCTTTTTGGAATATTCCATATACACATATGTTGAGTCTTGTTTGTCTACCTCCTTATTTGTCATTTATACTTGAATCCTTTTTCTTCTTCTTTCTTTTCTTTTTTCTTTTTGGACTTTTTCTCCTTTTTACCTCTATTTGTCTTGAGACATTTTTTAAGTTTCTTAAAGCATTCTTTGCTCTTGTGTTTCTTTCAATTTAATCTTCACGATTGAAATCATTGTTTCTTTTATTTACAATTATTTCTTGGGTTCTATTAAAGCACTTTTTAACCTCTCTAATTCTGATATATGTTATTATTTATAGGTTGTATTATTTCCTTAATATCATTTAATTTATCTAATTTTTATCATCCAAAAGCTTTAAAGAAATCCCAATCTGTAATCTCTTCTTCTATTCTTCTTGTTCTGATGGATTTATGTATTTTTCATATTTTTGTGAGGATTAGGGAGAGGGAAGAAACAAAGACATGTTTTCAATCCACAATATTTCATCAGCCCCATTTTTCTTGTGGATTATTTTCCTATTATTTACAGGAGTTTTCTATTCAACTCATTAATTAATCTTTCATTGCTTACATATGTTGTAAATATTTACTTTCAGTGTGTGCTTGTCATCATTAAAAAATCTTATCTGAGGTATTGAGATTTTAATTTCAATTCTTATCCTTTCCTTTATAGTTTATACTATTTTATTTCTTGTTTAATAAATTCTTCCCTACTTCAAGATGTGACAGTATTTTCTTATATGTTCTTCTAAAACATTTAAAGTTTGCTTTTCATATTTATAACTTTAATTTATGTGGGATTAATTTTTGTGTGTAGTAAGACATAGAGATAATTTTCTGTCATGTAGGTAGCTACTTTTAGCTGAAGAATTTTTCCTTTCCCCTTGATTTGTAATGTGACTGTGGCATACACCAAATTCCTCCTTTTTCATTGATCTATTTATGAGTTCACTGTTATTCTCCATCTGTCTCTCCTAATTGATACTACACTGTTTTAATTACCACAGCTTATTAGTAACTCTTGAAATATGGTAGGTGAAGTTGTTGCTCCTTATTCTTTTGCTTTGAAATGATCTTGGTCATTCTTGACATTTACCCATCTAAGGTCTGGAAAGAAACAAACATACTCTGCTGCAATTTTGATTAGAGTAGTTTGGATTCATGGATAAATTTGAAACTTATTTTTATTTACTTCAGTTATCTCATAAAGCAGACATACTGTGCTCCCATGGAGCATTTCCAGATAAGTTAAAAAAGAATATATACATATTCTCCTCCACATCCAGACATAGGCAATGCACATTTGCACCTGTTCATATATGAATGGAATATTCATAGAAATATATATAAAAACTAGTAACTGTCAATGTTTCTGGGGAAGGAATTGTGATCTGAAGTGAGACAGATGTTTACTTTTCACGGTAAAATATGTTATACTATTTTGATTTTTCTACTTTGTTCATGAGGTAGTTTTTTTATTAAATTATCCCATTTGAAGAGTACAGTTGTCTGGCCTAAGCCAGCATCTTAATTATGACAGATGATTAGTGTAAGAATTGAGGAAAATATTGAAGTGGCAAAACCACATTCTTTTTCTGTGATATCTTCTACCTTTTACCACAAAGCTCTAGTCACTCAGAAATCTTTAAATAGAAGTTCTAGGGTAATTACTCCAATTTTCTTACTAAAGATGACTATGATGTCATTCAAATATTTTAAATGGCAGAAAATCAATTCTTCAAATTTATCTGATAATGTCTCAGGCTATGTGTGTAAACAAGATGAAGAATTAATCATTTGGTTGCTAGTAATGGGTGAAAAAGGCTATATTTTATTCACTTTTCTATCACAAATAGCTCAGTGACTTGTATGTAAATGATCTTTAATAAGTATCTTTTAAAGAATGAATTAATGAATAAGTGCATAGAAAATGATTGATAGGTACTTTGAGGGTGGTGTGTGGTGGTTTGTTGTGGGGTATAAATACAGAACCTAGAATATAGCAAGTGCTCAGCAAATACATCTATTGCTGTTCTCAGTACTATACATACTACTTCTATTCCTATTACTCCAGAGCTTTGTCCTCAACTTAACTCTGGACAGTATTTTTTTGTTAATGATCTGGGTAAAGATAGAAGGATGTTCATCATTTTAATGGATTTCACTCCTCTTGGATGGAAAGAACTTCATAGGCTAGAACAATGTGCTGAATCTAATGAAGCGTCATTTAATAGTGTTCAGTATCCTAAAGATGAGGTAAAACTCAAATTATCAAGGACAGGGTGAAGGTAGAATTTCCTTAATGGCTGTATGTGTAAGATTTTAAAGAGTCTTAGTAGGGAGTATGTCTCAGCCTGAATTAGTAGTGTGCTATGGCCACTAAAGAAGATGATACTATCATAGATTATATTTTAAAAAATATTTTCTACAATGAGGACACTTATAGTGGTGTTCTATGAAGTAAAGATCAACCTATACTTGAAACATTTGTTATGTTCAACTCGACATCATACTTCCTGAGAAACTTAGTTTGGTAGGATATTCAAAAAAGTGTTCAGAATGGTGTATTGAAAATAGAAATTCTTCCTTTGAGAAGAGAATGACTCATGGAAGATATAATAGCTGTCTTAAAATATTTAAAAGGAAGTCAGATGATGGAGACTTTATGACTTTTAGGGAAAAAAAAAAAGAACAATAGATCAGTATAAGGAAGAAATTCCAAATGGTCCCAAATGTAGCCAGCTGCTTTAGAATTCCAGACTCATGGTATTGTGCAATGATAGGGTTCACAACCACATGTTAGGATTGTAGTAGAGGATTAAGGAATTAGGTACGTAGCTGGATCAGATGAGCTTTAAGCTGAGTATTTTGTATTCCATGATCTATTTTGGCCTAATATAGGGTGACTTCAGATATGGCCATATTTATTATTAGGAAGGATTATTATACACCTGTCTCTGTTGATGGACTTGCTCAATAGAATTCATATAATATTGTGGGAACTCAACAAATGTTGTTTTATCTTTACTATTTTTAGACCTATCAAATAGATAAAACAAGATGTTGCATAATGATGTGATATAGTTGGTAGCAAAAAAGGTGATCTGAGTAGTCTAAGTGTTTAAAACTATTCCTAGTGTGGCAATAATTGTTATTGGGTAAATCACAGAGTTGGCTCATGTGTCTAACACTCAGTACATTGTCTGGCACACGTTGGGCGCCACTTGTTGAGTGAATGGATGGCTAATTCCTCTCATTGCTTGATGGGTGATCACTAGCTTCCAACCTGCCCAAAGCACCATTTATTTAATTCACCTTAAGACTTTCCCCACAAATTCTACATCCTTGAAGAAGGAGGCATAAATAATAATGGGAGAAGGCATGGGAATGGAAGCTGCAGGAACTGGTGGGGAGATCTCTGGCAGTGCAGAGGAAGTCAGCTCTGAGCGTGAAGCTGAGTGTTTTCAGGAGAGAAATAGAAGTGTTTAAGGGGAGATTCAAGGCAACTCTCCAGGATGGGGACAGTAGAGAAAGTACTTCAAATTATGGCACTCCAGTAGAAAATATTGCTTTCATATGAACATTTATAGAATATATTTGGAACATTTCTTTTGAACTCAAAAATAACATTCTGTAACCTGTAAGGAAATGTAAAAATGTAATCATATAAAACAACATGAAATCCTACTAAACATCAAAATCCTTTTGTGGAAAATGAAACTCTTAGAATGTGTTTTTGAACTGTTTGTTTATTTGGTACTGATGGCTATATGTGGTCACAGAGACCAGCAAGGCAATGACAATTCTATTTAGCAGTTTGAAAATATTGGTCTTTAGACCATGCATGGGCAAATTCTACGATGTCCTAATTGTTTACTGTACTCTTATCTTGGATGATAGATGAGAGATGAGAGATGTCCACACTTCACTTAGTCTTCCCTACAAAGATCATTATTGATTAGATTGTACAAAACTAGAAATATATATCTCTAGATTTTATTTTTGTTTGTTTCTAGTGACACAATTTGACAAAGACTTGTATCAACGATTAAATTTTGTGCCTCTTCCTAAATATTATGAATCTTGCTCTCTAAGGACAATAGATTATGGTTTAAAGGGATTTATTTAAATCCCTTTGTGCTCTTTTTAAGTAAATGTCGTATATCTCTGTTTAAAAAAAACAACAAAACTATTTGGAGGCAAGAAGTCATTAATTAAAAATTGAGTTTTTCTTCCTTTCTTTCTCCCTCTTTCCTCACTCCTTCCCTTTTTCATTTTCTCTTCCTCCTCCTGCTTTCCTCTCTCTTTTCTGACAAGCTGTGTAACAACTGTATCCAAGTTCCCAAACTTTACTCTCCAAATTCTTTCCCTGCCTTCACCAAGAGGTGAACAGACCATAAAGTATCATTGTTTCCATCAAATCAGAACTGTCAGCACATGTATGGGCAAGAGAAAGAAGTTGCAAGGGAAGATTTATCTTGGAAATGTTTTTGTGTGTGTCAAACAGAGATGAAATTATTTCTGAGTTTAAAAATGGTCAACACAACTTGGAAAACATGGCAATATTTATTTGTGATAATAAACCTGTTTTTAATGAAATCCATGGATGTCCAAACACAAACTGAATCATGACAACCCAATGGCCTTTTGTTACAAAAAACATGACATATGTCCCATTAATTTGCTAAATGATACGAGTGCAGAGAAGGATGAATCAAAAACACTAAAATCCTTTTAAACACACCATCTAATATAGATATCAATTCTGGAAACGGCATTCAAAAATAGTTCCTCTGCTTTAATTTCATCTGCTGATTTTTTGTTACTGTACTTTTACAAATTTCTTTAAAGTTCTAATTGTCATCATTCATTTCAACACAAAACTGCTAGCACTTTGGCTTGACTTTTCATAGAGGACTAAATTCTATCACATTAATACATATGTAGGGAGGTATACAATGTCATTTGGAAATATATGAATCTGAAAGGGCCATCATAAATATCCTACAAACTATATAGTTCATAGGCTATATATACCACATGGTATATATGATGGTTGACTAGATAAAATTATATACCTGTCTGATTTGATTGTCCCTAACAACTTCAGACTTCTTTTACATTAAAATTACTTATTTGGCAAAAAAGTTTAAGTTTGCTAGAGATTTAAGTTTCCACACGTACCATTAAATCAAATGCCTAAATAATTGTTGCTTTTCAAAAATTCACCTTGCTCTTTTCCAGAAGTCATTTGGACCCATTTGATAACATACAAAAATCAAACTAAATGCAAAAAAAGACCTTTCTAAATAAAATTTTCTTATTGTTAACTTATAACATGGTCACCCTATTATAACTTTCAAATTGAATTATTAGGATCTGCAAATTAAAAAAAGACAATAATGTTCATAAATAAAATCCTAGAAAGAAAGGCACTTATGCCCTGCACATGGTTATTCCAGTCTGTAGATGCTACAACCCTTTTCAAATGGAACTGGTTTCTGGCCTGCATACAAATACAGCAAAGTGCCAGAATAAAATCAAATCAGAATGCTTATGAAAAACAATCAAGTTGGTTACCAAATGTTTCACATCAGTAGGAAATTTCTTTAGAGACTTCTGATGAAAACTTGAAGTGTATGCTGTTATATCAAGTGCAGGAGAGGTATAAGGCTGTTGGAGAAATTCCCTTAGTTTGTTGACTAAAAAGCCAAAACAATTGTTGTAACAAAAAGCTTGACAAGATAATTAAATGAATGATAACAAAATCTCATCAGGGAAGTGCCCATTAATTGAATTTATTTGGGAGCACGTTTCACATGTATAACCAAATTATCTAATTTTCACTCACATTAAAAGGTGATAGTCTATAACAACTAATTACTAGAAATGAAGGGAAAGGCCAGTACTTTGAACCAATAACACAGAAGAAAACAAATATCAAAGGACTGCCACCATATTCGACAGCTTCCTAAGAATTCCATTCATCATTTTGCCCTATGAAAATATTTCTGTGAAACTCGCCAAAGAAAAGAATCCCAGTAATTTCTATGTAGTAGTGTCTTTAAAGCTGGAACACAAAACCACATTCTCTGAATCCTTTCATTACATTAACATGTGTCAGTATAAGTATGCCAACAGGTGAAATAACTGAGAATAATATGTTATAGATAAAACAATTGAGTTTTGGTATTTCTTTTCTGTAAGAAGATTAGTGCCATCCTTGTTTTCTTCTTTAATATTACGTATGGTTGATTGTTTTAAAAAATTTTGTTGCTGTTTTTATGTTATACAGATAAAAAATAGAATTAAAGCATTATTATGGTCAACTTTTAAATTTGAAATGAAGAATGAAATAATCTATACTTTACTCAGATTTTCTACTTTGAGCTATTAGCATCATCTCTCCAGATTCAAATTGGGTATTTTTAATGCTTTAGCAAATGACTTTCCAGTTTCCTAAAGTTAATAATGAAACTCATGATATATCTGTAGCAGTCAACTAGATTTTGTTCACAGTCAACATATTCAATAAAAATTTAAAACTATGAGATCTGTCACTCTTATATCGCTAATGCCATCCTCTAAAACAACATTAATCTGTTGGTAAACATTTGGCAAGAATTTTGTATACTAGCAAGACAATGAAATAAAATCAATTTTGGCTTAATGTTTATATAAATTGTAAGCAGCCTTGACTATTTGCAGTTTCATCAGAGGCAGGAAAATCTGAAGTAATAAGTGATGACAGAAATATTCTTTTAATTTTGCAACTTTTTTTCTAAAGAAAATTATCATCTAAATAAATACACTTTAAACATATTGGGTAAAATTTCATAACAATATTCAAAATATTTCTTGCATTTAAAATTTATGTTTCAGCTTTAAAAACAGTTCTTAATGTTCTATTTATTGTGGGACATCATTTTACATTCAGAAAACTAGCTGTTGTAGTTATAAGACTAACAACTAACATTCACAATGACTTCATCACGACCTGAAACAGTAATAAAACTTAGAGCTGCTTTATCTTCCACAAAGTTGATGCTACATTAATTAAAAAAAAAAAAATAGGGCTATGCTTTGTTTTCCTAAATCATTTTCCTCAATTAGTATAAAATAGATGTCTGTTATGGTATAGCTATGTGGATCGAGTAATAGATAAGTTTAGAGCAACAGATAGGTAGATAGATATAAATATGGCCATCATTAAAATATAATAGAATGGTTTTGCTAAGTGAAGTAATGCATATGAAAGATTTCATTTATATCTTATTTTGTTGTCATTTCTATTTCTGTTTTTATCTTTTGTTTAATCAATACAGTAAAAGACAGTTTTCTGATTAAACAATATTTCAGATGTTAAAAAACTCTTTTTATTTGTTTACATTGGCAGTTCACAGTCTAAAAGCATAACCAATCAGGCAAAAACTGCACGTAGACTGCTCTGGATTTTGAAGACTTTTTGCGTCTAACAGATTTTTATTTGAAGTTACGGAGCAATATCTACATTTTACTGATAGTTAATAATTGGGAGGGGGAATTATAAGTAAACAAATTCCTTGAAAGAGAAGATTTTTATCTTTAGTGTTAGCTTAATGTCTTGCTCAGCACTTTAAAATTTTCTTAGAAGGATAACTTTCTAACCACTACTTTATGATAATTTAATCACCCCTATATTGTGAACCTAGCTATTCTATTTCATGAATATTGCACATTTATTTCCAATAGATCTGTTCCTTGATGATCAGAATTGGAACCTGTGTTTCTAACTGAAAACAATTGGCACATTTTATTTCCACACCATTTTCACATAAGAGGTATTTAAAAATACAAAGCTAATATTTTTTCATGAGTTCCTGGGCTTAAAAATTCAAAATATTAAAGTTTCATCAGTTTCATCTTAGATGAGACTTGCCTTTAAATACACGGTGTGTTTTCTGTAGAAGTTACCTATATGTCTTCAAAAACCTGACTTGTCTAGAAAAATGACTCTCTGAGACAGTCATGTTTCTTTTTCTGTTGTCGTTGTTGTTCTTGTTTTTTAAAAAAAGACAAAACAGCAATAAACATTTTAGCTCTTTAATGAGCAAAGATCATGTCTCTTAGCATTGGACTAATAGTCATTATTATCTTTATTTCACGCAGTGACCAGTGACATGGCCAAGATGTACAAAGTTGTTTCCATCAAGTAGTATACAATTTTTTTTGTATAATAAGCTTTCATTCTTGAAAAAGAGTAACTGAAAAGAAAGGTTTCTGTTACTGCAGTTAGTTTGTCAGAGAAAGTTCTTTGCATTATCTTACAAACTATCAAAATTGCTAGTCATCTGAAAAAATGTAAAAAAAAATCACATAACTTTAGTCTAATAGAAATATAGTACAGGTAAGAGAGAAAGTATTTATCAGGATGTGCTCTTTAAGTCCATCTCAATTTTTTTTTAATACAAATGTACATCTGATTACATATACAAACATTTGGAAAGGTCTGTGATATACTGTTACTGGTAAACAACAGGGGGATGAAGAGTTTCCTGTGGTCTTAGAATATTCATTTAAAATCACACGCATGTGTAAGACTAAAATCCTCCAGGTGTTGACTCTCCTTCTAGGTTTTGCATCTACGTTGCACTCTACTGAGATTGCGTGAATAAATTCCAGTGAATGAACCTCAGTGAGAAAGATAAGTGACGTGAGAAGGGACATAACTTTATACTGAGTTATTATTAGTAAACATTTTGTCATGCAACATGAGTAAATCAATGAACTGAAAGCTGTAATCAGAGTGGTAATTTGGGGCATCCTTATATCATAAAAGACTAGTAAGTAACTCTTTGGACACACTTCACCTTACCAAAAAGAACAAAATACAGAGTAACAAAAACCACAGCAAAGTATAGATCCTGTAACACATGTCCAATTAGGGTTATATTTCCATGAAGTACTTAGATGGGAATGAAAAGAATATTAAAAACATAGGAATTTTTTTTCTGGGATTCATATCAGCGAGTATTCACAACTATACCTATAGTTTCTTCAAATACCTTTCATAACTAATTCCATCTATTATCAAAACTACTGTGAATTATTTTATTGTAATTACTTCTGCCCCTTAAAATCTTCTTGAGGTTCTGCCAATTGATGGAGGAAGCTTCTATTAAAAACTCCAATGGGATGAGAAGAATTTTAATTACGGCTTAATCAGCAGCACAGCCACCAAGCATATAAATTATCATGCACATCGTGCTAAAAATATCCAGTTTCCTTTATCCCCACAACTTTATACTGACAGCACTTATGTGATAATGTTGTACCTGCCAGTCTTTAAACTTCGTTGTTTTACTGGCAAATTTCAGCATGAGCCTCTGCTAAGGCCATTAACAGCATTGGTGCTTTGTGTACTTATCCAAATATGTAAATATGGTCTACACAATAAAACAGCTCCAAATAAAAACTGGTGAAAATTATCTGACATTCCATTGGTGTGTCCCTTGTGCATATTCATGGTTGTTTTTTTAATTTTTTATATTTTATATTTCAGACATAGTTCTTTCCTGTTTGGTGTTCCACATGCCTAATTCCATCATGTAACATAAATCTTCAAAAAATTAATTCTTGAATGTGAATGAAAAAGTATCATTCAGGACAATTGCTTCAAGCAATTGAAATTCATTTTTAAAGTTGATTTGTGTATATATGTACAATTCATGTTTTTTTCAAAGCCCCCAAAGTTCTTGATATGTATATTCACATAATATTCCTCCTTATTTAAATAGTAAGCGTCTTGTAGGTTGAAAGCCAAGGAATCTTCAGTAATCTTTTACTGCAATCCATCAAAAAAATAGAGTTTGCTTCTCTTATCTGGCTATACCCTGGTTGTTGAATGTGAGTGGGGGTGGGGATGAGGATGGGGCAGAGTATTGTTCTGTCCTCCGGTAAATGTATTGAATGTGTGTAAGGGTTGAATCCCTGGTATAGTGTTGGGAATCATTGTAATGGTGTTGGGTGTCATTAAGGGAACATCATCAGGTGACCTCCTCATAGCTAGTGTGTAATCTGGGGGGCAGGCGGTCCGAAGAACCACCTCATGTGGATGGATGGACTCACATTCATGATCCAAATCGGTGTGCTTCATTTGAAGGGACATGATCTCCTCTTCTTGTGCGTGGGTCAGATCATTCGTAGTCGTGCGCTGAGGGCTGCATCTCCTGTGAACATCATGTCTCCTCTTATCCTTTTTGTAGTACAGGGCTGCAAAGGCCAAGATGTTCAGAAACAGCAGTGATGCTCCAACTGCAATAGTGACGCTCAGCTCTGTTGAGTAGTCCCTTTGATCCACTGAAAATGGACTCGGTTGTTGTTTGGGATCATCCTGCTTGGCAGTGGGAAAGGCTGATGTGACAGATACAGAATTTTTTCTCGTAGGTCTGAAAGTGATGTCAGTTGATGGCACTTTAGTTGTTGTCGAGGTATACTGAGAAATGTCATTGAGATTATGCAGATGAGGTACCAACTCCAACCAGAGGTTTACTTTATTGGCTCTGTAATGTTCTTTAACTCTTGGTTTTAATCCAATATGGAGATAAAGTTGGTCTTTCTGGGAATATCTGGTCCATGCTACTTCTTCAAAGCGGTTGGGTTTGGTATGGATGAATTTTGTGTCTTGAGGGACTGGTTGATTTGGGTCACTAGAAAAGAGAAATTGTGAGAAAAAAATTGTTTTACTCTTTTAAAAATCAAAATAATACTGGTTTAACATCTAATTGAAGAGGGTGAACTCAGCCAGGCTTTAGACTGTGTTTTAACATAACTTGGGTCAATTTAGAAATATCAATCCCAGCTCAGGCAGGTTGTTGGATGATAATGTAGTATAAGTAAATCTCACATTCTTGTTCTCTCTCCCCACGGGCTGCTATATACCCAAAGATTTAAAAATTCGTGTACATATGAGTTGTCTCATAGGCAAGCTAGCAGAGACAGCATTGGAAAAAACCTGGCATTTGGAATTGGCAGGTGAGGATTTGAGTCCTGATGCTGCTGTACACTAAACATATGAATATCTAGGTAAAGCTCTCGTAGCCTAACGTCCCTTTTCTGTAAAATGGGATTATAGTATCTGAGCTGCTCACCTCACAAGGTAGTTGGGAGGATCAAAAGGCATACAGTACTGTAAATTGAAAAATCTTTATAAAATATTTGTCACTATTGAATAACAATAATAAGAAGTCCTGTGTAATTAAAAAAACAAGATAAATTTAATTATTGAGTAATGCAATAAAGGTATGACTGTCTTAATAAACTTGACAAAGGAAGAATAAAGCAGTGATTTTTTTGAAACACCACAAATATAAATTTTGAATAAAGGAACTTAATGTATTGTTGGTATTAATCTATTAAATTAAATCATTTGGACACAAAATACGTATTTTTTAAGTGCTTAAGAGGATATTTTAATTAAATTATAGCAAACTTCATTCCTTAGGTACATACCCAGTTTTAGCAAAATTTGTCCAGTATGTCATTACGACTGCACTCAGCATCACATCATTTTTGGAGAAATTGCAAGGAAATAACTCTGTAGGTCCAATCATGGGGATTCCTAGTACGTAGGGAACCTCATCACCATGAGCTGCATCAGCCCAAGCTGGAACCTGATCTGTTTGGCAATGATGGTAAAAGGCATAGAAATATGTGGGTGAACCAAAGTTTGAGTGAAGATCTGCTGTAGCTACAGCTGGTGCCACCCACTGATGGTCCGTAAACAAAGCTAATAATGTCTTCCTTCTGGTTTCAGGGTTATGACGGTCAGCCCAGTCAGTATACATGAATTTAATGGTTTCTCTCAAAACATCTTTGCCTTCAGGGTATCCATATAAGTTATCAACAAAATTAGAAACAGCAAAGTCGAAATCACTAGCGGAGATACCATCATCGCTATCTACTATATTTTCAACAAATTTTAACCCTTCCCCTTGGTTAACTCCTAACATTATATCATAGTTGAGAAACTCTCCTTGCTCCATCAATATCTGAGGATCATCTGGTATTACATCACCATCAATCACAGGTCCAAAGGCTATGTGGTATCGTGCTGGTTGAATATCTTGGTCAACAAGTTCTTTGTAAGGCTTCTTCTGTAGGCATTCCACTAACTCTACTGTATCTGAAACATTGCAACCAACTTTTGTGGCCAACATTCTAGCATATTTTGCAGGTTGGAAACTAACAGCCCAGCTGGAAAGGGCAGTTCCACTTTGAGCTATTGCTCGTTGAAAAAGTCCTATAGGAAAAAACAACAAAGAGTTTCAGATGACCTTTGAATAATGCTGTGGTAAAACAATAAAATCTGATATTTGAGACATGTCCCAGATATGACTCAAGAAACAGGGAGATAGAGACAGTTTTGCTTAAGAGAAGGTACATAAAGTCATCCCCAGGGTATAATGAATTCGAGAGGTGGACCTAAGTCATCTGCTTTGAGTAGCAACTAGTTTGGGATCAAGAGATCTAAATTGTGCAATGTCTCAAAAAGGCAGTAAGCAAGGAGAGAAGGAGAGTGTGGAAATACTTGTGGCAAAAAGGCCCAAATATTTATTTGCCCAGCATGTAAACACCTACGCTGTTATCACAGCCAACCAGATGCGGCTAACTCTCTCCCCTTTAACTCATCATCAGACTTTGTATTGTCTTTTGAGGATATTTCCTCCAATTTGGCTGCAAGCATCTTCCTTCAAAATGGCTCTGCGTGTTTGTTTTAATCAGATTTTATCTGAAAAAAAATTGTTCAGACCTCACATAACTACTGGGGCTGGGAATTTGCTAATACCCTGGGGATGGCCCTAAAGGCACACGAAACAGAATATCACTTTAGACATACTCTTTCCAGCTCTTTATGTCAGACATAGTATGCTGAATATTCATCTTTCAGAAGAAGTTATAACATTTGAAGTATTTTCACTAGGTTAAAGAAAAAGCCATCAGCAGAGGGATTTAGTGTGGGGGGGGTGTGATTTAACTTTTTCCACTGTTGAATGTGCACTGCTATATTTTATCATAAAAGATGAAAAGTACATGGTCCACTGCTTTTCACTTAATTACATTTAAGAATTATAAATCATGGTCCCATATGCAGCTTGATAAGAGCTGCATACCATTCAAATTTATAAATGAACTTTACTTATTAAGGTATTCTCTAATAAAATTCTTGTTTTAAAAATATAATTTATCTATTTTATTTAAAAAATTACATTTATTGTCAATTTCCAAATACAGCTTTGTAGTTCAGTTATTCAAACACATGCTCAATCATTCATATGTGTTAATGTGTAAGAACTCTTTCACAAAGGTGTTAAAGTAATGACTGAATTAGAAGCAAAGTTTTCATTTTTTCTCCAAACATATATGTATTCAAAATGTCTGTAATATGTTCCTAGATAATTATAAAAATATTCAAAAAGTCAAACAATACTAATTTAAATTTGTTTTGGTTTCTGACATCTTTATGAACATATTTTCAGTTTGCTAGAGCAAAGTTTGCCAGAGCAAATAATATAAATACAAATAATTTAAAAAAATTATATAGGCTATGTGTTTGTCCACATTTGCTCAGAGAAATATTGTACTGCTTAAAAACTTTATAGCTAAAATAAGATTTCTATAAGATTCTTTCCCATTTTATGGACTTAATGACATTAATTAAATATACCAAAAAAGGTTTTAAGGACAATACACATCACATTTGATATAGTCTGAAATATGCCATCTAGATGATACTGGGAAAAACCACATATTCTATTGTCAGCGAGAGTGCTTGTTATGTGTGGTTGACTCCTGATAGATACAGGCCTGAGCATTGTTGCAGGTCTGGGAAGTCCCCAGACCTTAAAGTCTATGTCTGCAATGGAGGTAAAATTAGCCTGATGATTTCAAGATCTCTTCTGAGCATCTCCTGGTCAATTCAGGCAGCTTCGTTAATAGAGATAAACTTATGACTAGATCAAACGTAAGTCCATTCATCTAGCCAGGCATGGACAGATTTCCTTGAAGAGTGTGATGGAATGCTGTATTTTCAATTGTTTGCATAGCCATTTGCCACTGTTTACCACATTATGAGTTGATGAATAGCAATGCTAGCTGATGAACTAATTGATTCATCTCTTTATGCAATGCTAGTGTTATACTGGCTGAAAATGGCTTTGGTGCCCATGTTCACTTTACATTTAGAAAAAGTTTTAGAAAAAATCAGCGCAAAGAGCATTTGAGACCAAATGATCCTAAGAAGTCTGAACAGACTGTCCAATGTTATCCTAGATAAGTACTGGCGTTAGTATAGTCCTCAGGCTAGAACAATCTAATCTGTTCAATTAAGAAAAACAACAGCAACGAAGTTTGTTATTTCAAAATAAGTCATTTCACTGCAGACCAAAATCTCTATACAATTGAAAGAGTTCTCACACATGTGTCATTTTGTCATCTCGGTTCAGAACTCTACTAATACAAATGAGATGTTACATAAACTATGTCTATAAATTAAGTCTATAATAATATATGATCCTCCAAATATACAAACTCATTTAATGACTGTTATTTTGAAATTCCACATTAATGTGTCTTTGATACCAAAAACAAATATTCTATGTCTGGTGCTCATATCATAAAACTCAGTCTTACAAATTAAGAAGCTTCATTCTTAAGCTTCTTAAGAGCTGACAGTGTATACTTTCTTAATATATATAAAATGACGATGGAAAAGCAGAAAATACAAGATGGTCTATGCTGATGTATATTCTCTATTTTCCTGCCTATTGTGTATGTATAATGGAGAGAAAGTATTTGTTTTACAGACTTCTCCAACGAAACACCTCTGTTCTTGTGGATATTTCAAGTTAATAATGCTATAAGAATGGGTGACTAAACTCATGGTAAAATAGGAGTCCATAAAGACCAGCATGATAAGCCTTGGGCAGGCATTTTGGAAAAAGGATGTCAAGGCCAGAAAATGGAGACAAGAACAATATTTCATGGATTTAAGCAGCCTCAGTGCTCCATGCTGCTTTGCCAGGCTTCAGGGGAAAAAAAAATTAACACTTTTGGAGTTGAAAATAGAAAAAGCACAAATTCAAACATATTTTTCTTTTTAATCAAAAGCTCTACTAGTGACCTTGATGCTTTGACAATTTTGGATCACGCATGCAAAATAATCAAACGTCCATTCTCTACTCAGACAACAAGTAAAAATCACGTTTCCAGACAAACTAGCTTACGACTGCTTCCGTATTATCTTCATACTAGTAAAGGGTTTAAAACATCTACTATCTAGAAAATAGATTATATACAAGCCTTGCATTAAAAAAATAATGAAAAAAAAACCCTTGTCTTTGATTTTGATTACTGAATAAACAGAGATAACAGAACTGCGAACATCTTTGATTTTCCCCAAAATCACCCTTTGGAGGAGAGGAAAGTACTGTAATGCTAATTATTCTGAAGTGTGTTTGAAAGGGCATCCATACCAAGCTCCACAGGAGACAAAGAAAAGAGTTTGACAAAAATTTCAACATGCATAGAGAAGCTGAAGAAACAAAGTTTTAAACAGTTATTGAGTTCAACCTAACACTTAGTTTAAACAGAGAAATATATACAGAGCATCACATACTACTGATGGTCGTGGCATGCAGACACCAAAATTGTCAAAATTTGCAACCTGCATAATACCTTTGGTTGAATTGCTCCAACGGTTACCTTCAGAATAATGGGATAAAGTCAGCAGATTGACACATGAACCCCCAGCACCAGATCCAAAAACAGTGATTCTTAAGGGGTCACCACCAAAGAATCCAATATTCTCACTAGTCCATCTCAAAGCCTGTATGAGATCAAGGAGTCCATAGTTTCCTTTTGCAGCCTGATCCCCTGTGCTCAAGAAACCTGGAAAACAGAAATAAAAAGACATCAAAGAACAACCTTTTGAGTTGACATGAATCAAATAGACATCAAATTTAAATACAATTGAAGCCTGTGTTCATCAAGATGAGTACAATCCAAGTTCTTTAGTAAAAAATTACTTCCCACCAGAATAACATAATTTACTTTAGGAAGAATAGCAGAGACTAAAATCTGAAAAATGACATTTATCTTCCCCAAATGTTCCCAAGTTATCCAGGTAACAGGTAACAGGGGGCAGATAAAGAGAATGAAAACATTCTGAAAGACCTCAAGGGAGATATTCTAAGGGCCAAGTTACCTGGTGGAGATATTTGGGATGGTATCATGGGGTGTATGAGAATGTGTTTTTGCGTAAATACTGTCAGTCCTCAAGTTGCTCGTGGTCTAATATGGTTGGAATTTAAGGTATGTGTGGCAGAGTGGCAGGATATGACGGTAGAGAGCAGGGGTATTTTTCCAAGACTCGTGCATAAAATTATATGCAATTCTTTGCATATATAGGTGTATGCACATTTTTATTGATGATGCCCCATGGTTAAGAATCACTGTACCTGACGTAATTTGAGGTTACATTTTAGAACGCCCTAAATGCTAAACTGACGAGATCTGCTCAACTAGAAAACAGTGTAGAATATTTGCAGATTTTTGAAAAGTTGAGATTCATATTTCTCCAATACTCAAAGCTCCATTTTATAGTGAATTTAATAATGAAAAGAAATATATGTTGAATAATAGAAAGAATGGAGGTGGTGAGACGTTACAAAGATCTAAACTGACAGAGTGGGAAAGGCAATTGAAGAAAAAAGGAAAAGAACAGTCTAAAATTAATGAAAACAAACCTCAATTAAAATAGAATTGGGAGGTCAGAAAGGGAAGCTCTCATGCCCTATGACAATAGCAGAGCTCAGCAGGAAGAACAAAAACTTTCCTTGCCTGGCAAGAGCTCAGCCAATGAGAGACTCTCACAACTCAGCCAGTGAAAAGGCACTCTACTTCAAACTCTCAATTCCTCCAATGGGCTCTTTGTTTACTACAGCCCTCCCAGCTTCCTTTTCCCCCTTTTAAACAAGTTCTCCTCTCCTTGCTGTGGGGGGACTTGCATGTGGCTTGCCATGGTTGTAGACCCCAAACAGCAATTCTTTGTTGATCCCAAACAAACCCATGTTTACTGCAGAAATAGCTGGCAGTCTATTTGTTTTAGGTCAACCTTTTGATAGCCTGCACGGGGATCCAGAGAAGACCCTTGACGACTTCCAGGTTGGTGGCAAACAAGTGTGATACCCTCATTGAGCCTGTTGTTGCCCACTGCTTTTCTCGCCAACCCAGGAATTTAAGAGTAAGTCTTTCTCCACTCAAGTGTCTGCCCTATTTGCATTTTGAAGCCCTCCAGGTTTTACTGGGGATCTTTTTTTTTTTTTTGAATTTTATTTTATTTATTTTTTTATACAGCAGTTTCTTATTAGTCATCCATTTTATACACATCAGTGTATACATGTCAATCCCAATCGCCCAATTCAGCACACCCCCACCCCCACACCGCTTTCCCCCCTTGGTGTCCATACATTTGTTCTCTACATCTGTGTCTCAATTTCTGCCCTGCAAACTGGTTCATCTGTACCATTTTTCTAGGTTCCACATATATGCGTTAATATGCAATATTTGTTTTTCTCTTTCTGACTTACTTCACTCTGTATGACAGTCTCTAGATCCATCCACATCTCTACAAATGACACAATTTCATTCCTTTTTTGTGGCTGAGTAATATTCCATTGTATCTATGTACCACATCTTCTTTATCCATTTGTCTATCGATGGGCATCTAGGTTGCTTCCATGACCTGGCTATTGTAAATAGTGCGGCAATGAAGATTGGGGTGCATGTGTCTTTTTGAATTATGGTTTTCTCTGGGTATATGCCCAGTAGTGGGATTGCTGGGTCATATGGTAATTCTATTTTTAGTTTTTTAAGGACTCTCCATACTGTTCTCCATAGTGGCTGTATCAATTTACATTCCCACCAACAATGCAAGAGGTTTCCCTTTTCTCCACACCCTCTCCAGCATTTGTTGCTTCTAGGTTTTCTGATGATGCCCATTCTAACTGGCGTGAGGTGATACCTCATTGTAGTTTTGATTTACATTTTTCTCATAATTATGATGTTGAGCAGCTTTTCATGTGCTTCTTGTCCATCTGTATGTCCTCTTTGGAGAAATGTCTATTTAGGTCTTCTGCCCATTTTTGGATTGGGTTGTTTATTTTTTTAATATTGAGCTGCATGAGCTATTTATATATTTTAGAGATTAATTCTTTGTCCGTTGATTCATTTGCAAATATTTTCTCTCATTCTGAGGGTTGTCTTTTTGTCTTGCTTATGGTTTTCTTTGCTGTGCAAAAGCTTTGAAGTTTTATTAGGTCCCATTTATTTTTGTTTCTATTTCCATTACTCTAGGAGGTGGATCAAAAAAGATCTTGCTGTGATTTATGTCCAAGAGTGTTCTTCCTATGTTTTCCTCTAAGAGTTTTATAGTGTCCGGTCTTACATTTAGGTCTCGAATCCATTTTGAGTTTATTTTTGTGTATGGTGTTAGAGAGTGTTCTAATTTCATTTTTTACATGTAGCTGTCCAGTTTTCCCAGCACCACTTATTGAAGAGACTGTCTTTTCTCCATTGTATATCCTTGCCTCCTTTGTCATAGATTAGTTGACCATAGGTGCGTGGATTTATCTCTGGGCTTTGTATCTTGTTCCATTGATCTGTTTCTGTTTTTGTGCCAGTACCATGTTGTCTTGATTACTGTAGCTTTGTGGTATAGTCTGATGTCAGGGAGTCTGATTTCTCCAACTCTGCTTTTTTCCCTCAAGACTGCTTTGGCTATTTGGGGTTTTTTGTGTCTTCATACAAATTTTAAGATTTTTTGTTCTAGTTCTGTAAAAAATGCCATTGGTAATTTGATAGCGATTGCATTGAATCTGTAGATTGCTTTGGGTAGTATAGTCATTTTCACAACATTGATTCTTCCAATCCAAGAACATGGTATATCTCTCCATCTGTTGGTGTCATCTTTAATTTCTTTCAACAGTGTCTTATAGTTTTCTGCATACAGGTCTTTTGTCTCCCTAGGTAGGTTTATTCCTAGGTATTTTATTCTTTTTGTTGCAATGGTAAATGGGAGTATTTCCTTAATTTCTCTTTCAGGTATTTCATCATTAGTGTATAGGAATGGAAGAGATTTCTGTGCATTAATTTTGTATCCTGCAACTTTACCAAATTCATTGATTAGCTCTAGTAGTTTTCTGGTGGCATCTTTAGGATTCTCTATGTATAGTATCATGTCATCTGCAAACAGTGACAGTTTTTCTTCTTCTTTTCCAATTTGTATTCCTTTCATTTCTTTTTCTTCTCTGATTGTCATGGCTAGGACTTCCAAAGCTATGTTGAATAACAGTGGCGAGAGTGGACATCCTTGTCTTGTTCCTGATCTTAGAGGAAATGCTTTCAGTTTTCACCATTGAGAATGATGTTTGTTGTGGGTTTGTCATATATGCCCTTTATTATGGTGAGGTAGGTTTCCCCAATGCCCATTTTCTGGAGAGTTTTTTTTTTATCATAAATGGGTATTGAATTTTGTCAAAGCTTTTTCTGCATCTATTGAGATGATCATATGGTTTTTATTCTTCAGTTTGTTAATATGGTGTATCACATTGATTGATTTGTGTATATTGAAGAATCCTTGCATCCCTGGGGTAAATCTCACTTGATCATGGTGTATGATCCTTTTAATGTGTTGTTGGATTCTGTTTGCTAGTATTTTGTTGAGGATTTTTGCATCTATATTCATCAGTGATATTGGTCTGTAATTTTCTTTTTTTCTAGTATCTTTGTCTGGTTTTGGTATCAGGGTGATGTTGGCCTCATAGAATGAGTTTGGGAGTGTTCCTTCCTCTGCAATTTTTTAGAAGAGTTTGAGAAGGATGGGTGTTAGCTCTTCTCTAAATGTTTGATAGAATTCACCTGTGAAGCCATCTGGTCCTGGACTTTTGTTTGTTGGAAGATTTTTAACCACAGTTTCACTTTCATTACTTTTGATTGGTCTGTTCATATTTTCTATTTCTTCCTGGTTCAGTCTTGGAAGGTTATACCTTTCTAAGAATTTGTCCATTTCTTCCAGGTTGTCCATTTTATTGGCATAGAGTTGCTTGTAGTAGTCTCTTAGGATGCTTTGTATTTCTGCAGTGTCTGTTGTAACTTCTCCTTTTTCATTTCTAATTTTATTGATTTGAGTCCTCTCCCTCTTTTTCTTGATGAGTCTGCCTAATGCGTTATCAATTTTGTTTACCTTCTCAAAGAACCAGCTTTTAGTTTTATTGATCTTTGCTATTGTTTTCTTTGTTTCTATTTCATTTATTTCTGCTCTGATCTTTATGATTTCTGTTCTGCAGCAGTGAATTCCACCATTCTGTCTTCCAGGTCCACTTATCCATTCTTCTGTCTCAGTTATTCTGCTTGATTCCTTCTAGTATATTTTTCATTTCAGTTATTGTGTTGTTCATCTGTTTGTTTGTTCTTTAATTCTTCTACATCTTTGTTAAACATTTCCTGCATGTTCTCGATCTTTGCCTCCATTCTTTTTCGAAGGTCCTGGATCATCTTTACTATCATTATTCTGAATTCTTTTTCTGGAAGGTTTCCTATCTCCACTTCATTTAGTTGTTTATCTGGGGTTTTATCTTGTTCCTTCATCTAGTACATAGCCCTCTGCCTTTTCATCTTTCCTATCTTTCTGTGAATGTGGTTTTTGTTCCACAGGCAGGATTGTAATTCTTCTTTCTTCTGCTGTCTGCCCTCCGGTGGATGAGTCTATCTTATTGGGGATCTATTTTAAGGCTTTGTCCTCTGGCTAAGACTTTGTTCTGTATGCGAGTACTTGTTTGACACTTCTGCCTGATTTTTGAAATTGGGCTTTTTGAATTGGAACTGTGCTCACCTTTGGCAGGATTCCTTTTGGAACGGTGCTGGCTGTTTGTCCTGGAATTGCCTAGCTTTTGGTCCATCCTTCAGGAACAGGGGCTGTTTCTTTAGAACTGTGCCAGTTCAGCCTTTGACCCAATTCCTTTTGTAATAGGGGTGTTCTATTGGCACTGCACTATTAAGCCTTCAGCCTGACTCCCTTCAAATTGGGCTGCTCCATTAAAGGTGTACTGAGTAGACTTTGCCTTGGCTCCCTCTGGACTAGACTGTTCCTTTTGAACTGGCTGGTATTAGGCCTGCATGCTGTTTGAGCTCTTTGAGTTGCTTGAGCTGTTTAGGCTGTTTGAAAATGATTCTTTTTCTCTAGGTAGAAACCTCTGGGGAATGGGATCCCAGTTAACTAAACATTTTGAGCATGCCCCACTTATAGGGACCTTGACCAATTTTATGTTTTAAAACTATGGTCCTCTTATTCAAACAGAAAGTCACAAAAATTATAATCATCCTCATCAGTTCACTCAGTTCCATGTAATTAATTTTTTTTTATCTTGATCTTTTGTTAGCACTTTTATGAATTCATCAGCTTTCCATTAGAGTTCAGAAAATGCTTATTCATTCAGTTCAGCAGTATAGTCAGTTACCAGAAACCTGTACTTGTCAGAGTCTTTTCCATGAATTCCTTGAAGATGAAACCTTTTTATAGCAACATATTTGCAAAAGCATCAGAGTACACCCAGAACTGTCTGTAAATGACAAAAGACTTAAAAATGACCACAGTTAAAGATTTGATGAAAGTTCATAATAATGCAATTGACAACAGAGGCAAAAAATATACAAATCAATTTTCACTGCAAAGTAAAGGAGCTGTTACAGTGGAGGATTACTGGACTGAATGTCAATATTATGACATAGTATGAGTGTGTTTCATGTTTGGTAATTGCAATCATTGTTGCTTTTGTTGTGGTCATCCATTTACAATGCTTGGTGTCAGTTTATTTATCTCTTGTAAAAATAAAATACAGTGTGTGTGTGTGGAAAGAAAATAAAAATATAAAATAAAAAAAACAAACAAAAAAACCCAAAAAACTATGGTCCTTCCTCAGGTACCTTTCTAACTAATGGACCAACCTAACGAAAGGTGATTTAGAATATCAATGACCATTATGGGAAGCTTTTTAAATCCTCAAACTTACTTTTCTTGAAACTGAATTGGGCAACCATAGCTCTAAAATTTCCAAAAACTGAATGTAATACCTATTTCAATTGGTATTTTGAAGCTTCCAAATGTTATCAGGAGTCTAAAATTGCCTCTTTGCAAAATAAAAGTTTTAAGATTAACTGAGGCAAACAATTAAAGAAAGATAAAATTGCTTCTGAAGCTTCATTCTCCTTCTCTGGCTTCTGTGTCTCATGCCCTGCCTCTGGTGCCATCTTCCTACTTCCCCTCTATATCACCTACACATCCTCTATGTCCTCAATTCTTCCATATTAATTCTCTTGCCAAACTTCCCTTTTTTCCCTGAAACTCAGCCCACCCATAGGCAAAGATTTTCCCAAAGTAACCAAAGATCCTCTCAGAATTACCGAGGAATTTAATATAGTCATTCAGACTTATCAGCCTGGTTTCTCTGATTCATATCAGCTAGTTCATATGCTTGTTGGTGAAGGCCAGACCCAGTACTGGATGAAAACTGCTAATTGGGAATATCCTGAATTCTGGAATCAACTGAGAGACCAGCCTGCTAACTTATATCTGATCAGGCTCAGGAAATCACTGGTGACTTCATCAGGCAATTCCTAGGGACTTTCCAAAGCCTGTTGATTGGATAAAATTCAGGCTTGCATACAAAAATATGATGAAACTGTTCATGACTATTACAATCGACTTCAGATTATTTTTAGAGAAAATTCTGGTCTTCCTTCAGATGTTGATTCTACCCTGATAGCTTTTAACTCTATGTTTATGAATGGGATGCACAGAGACCTTTCCCTTCTAGTGAAAAGAATCAGGATGGAATGGGAAACCATGTCCACTCCCGATTTAGTTAATCTGACAAGGCAGCTCTCACTCACTTTAGATGGGTCAGCTAAAAGGAAAACCATCAAAATTCTTAATCTTCAATTCCAGCAAATGAAGGCCCCTAAACAAAACCAAAACTGTCCTGGTTTCTGCTATTATTGAAAAGAGCCAGGAAATTGGAAAAGAGATTGTTATAAATTTAAGTGCTGTACGTGCCTTCAGTCTTCCAGCCTCCCTTTCTAAGTTCCCCCCAATTCTCAATGACGGGGCTCCAAGGAACTACAGGGGCTCTTCCCTACCCTCCCTCTTGATCAGCTTGGAGAAAAATTTCTCCAAATTGGGGATGAATCTCTTCCAGTCCTAAGTGACACCAAAGTCACACTCTCCATGCTCAACCCCACTACTATAAAGCAGCTCTGCTTTGGAGTTCCAAAAAGTTCAAATAGTGGGGTTGAACCTCAAGAGGTTCCTGTCTCTGAATCCATTCCCTTTCGTTTAGGCCCTTTGAGAGATATATATCCTGCTCCGTAGTTCCTCTGCTCCTATCCATATATTAGGCCAAGACTTCTTAGAGAAGTATCATGCCAGAATTTCTCTCTCCCCAAAGGGGGAGACAATTCTAGAACTTTACAGTAGTCATCAAAGTAAACTACCAGTAGAATTAAATTACCCTTTGACATCTTTTATTTGTTCTGTCTCTGATGATACTAGAACTGATTCTGGAAACACTGATCTTTGGCCCTATTAAATCAGCTACCATTTTCCTTATGGGCAAGATCTCCAAGTGATGTTGGCAAATCCACAGCGCACCTGTTATCAAGATTCAAATAGATCCCTCAAAACCTTTTCCCAGGATTAATCAATACCCTACAAGTAAAGAAGGCATGAATCCCATAATAGAAGATTACAAGGCTCAAGGCCTCATTTTCCCTTGTACTAGACCATGTAACACTCCCATTTTACTGATGAGAAAACCTAAGGGCTGAAGGTAGAAGTTTGTCTAGGACCTCCGAGTAATAAACAAATTGTTATCCCTTGACACCCTGTTATTCTTAACCTTAATGCTCTACTAACCTCCATTCCCACTGGAAGCAAATTCTTTACTGTAATTGATTTATGCAGTGCATTCTTTAGTATTCCAGTTGTTGAAGCTAGCCAATAACTTTTTGCCTTCACGTGGAAAGAAAAACAATTCACCTAGACAATAATGTCTGATGGTTTTGTTGAGAGTTCTTCGTATTTCTTACCAGTCCTGAAGGCTGATCTGGATGACATAAAGTTCCTTAGAGGTTCTACTTTGTTGCAATATGTGGATGATTTGCTTTTTTGCTGTCCTCAAGCTTCCTCACAGGAAGGCAACATCCACTTGCTAAAGCTTTTAGCCTTAAAGGGACATGAGGTCCCAAAGGAAGACTATATCTAGATCCAGATAGACTTCACAGTGTCTTAAATTTCCCAAAACCCAAAACTAAGCACCAACTCTGAGGTTTTCTTAAGCTAGTCGGTTACTGCCAAAACTGGATTCCAAATTTCTCTATTATGGCCAAATCTCTGTATGTTTTACTCAGTGGTAACAAATTTGACCTAATTTTATTGGAAAAACTGGATGACATAGCCTTTGAGGCCTTAAAGAAGAGTTTGATGAATCAAGTGCTCTTGGCAATCCCAATTATCAGATTCTCTTTTTCTTTTTTTGTATATAAAAAGAAAGGGAATGCCTTGGGGTACTCACCCATAAACATGGGAACCACCATTGACTCATAGGGTGTTATAGCCAGCAAATGGACCCTGTGGCACAGGGATACCCCCTTGCCTTAGAGCCATTATGGCCCCTGCTGGTTTGATTACAGCCACTGAGAAAATTGTTGTGGGATCCCCTTTAACTGTTTTTGTACACCACACAGTGGAAGCCCTCCTAAACTCTCATCACACTCAGTATTTCTTTGTCAGCCACCTCATCTCTTATGAAATTCTTTTTTTAACTGCTCCTCACATAACTCTTCTACATTGTAACAACCTTAACCCTGCTACTCTTCTCCCCTCTGTCTCTGATGAGGTCCCTCATGACTGCTTAATGCTGTTGTACCACCTCCTGACTCCTGATGATCTACAGAAAATTCTTTTGGGTAACATCGACTTCTCATGGTTCACTGATGTTTCTTATTTAAAAGGTAACAATGTGCTGTTCTGGGTGTGCTACTGCAACTCCTTTTGATAGTGTTGAGACAGCACCTTTACGTATGGCTACTTTAGCCCAACAGGCTGATTTATATGCTCTTACGTGGGCTTGTGCTTTAGCCAAGGGCAAAACTTTAGCCAAGTATAATATTTATACTGATAGTAGATATGCTTTCAGAGCAGCTCACGATTTTGGAATGTTGTGAAAGCAACGTGGCTTCCTTACTTCCAGCAGAAATAAAAATGGCCCCTATGTTCAGGAATTATTGGATGAAATATTTTTACCTGCTGCTTTAGTTATTATTAAGATCCTGGGGCATTCTAACTTTGACTCTCTTGAAGCTAAGGGAGATCACCTTTATGACCTTTCCACAAGGAATGCTGCCCTTAAAGAAACCAACAGCAGCCAAACTGCTAGCATGGCCTGGAGGGATATTTCCCCAAATGATAATTTAGAACAAGTGGCTAGAAAGGCCCAAACAATTGGCCTCAGAAAACAAAATCCTCAACAATTGTTGGAAATTCAATTATAGAATTGTGAAAATACAACAGGTGTAGATTTGATAAAAAGAGAAAACTTTGGTTTGGACTAAATAACAACCCAGTCCTACTGGAGACTCTAAAATTTCCACTCCTAACCACTGTGCATGCATTAAACATTGGTCTACTGACAAAATGACAGCATTCATGAATCAATATTGGTGGGAAAACATTAACAAGGCTACAAAAAGTGCCTACCTCACTTATCCCACTTGTGCAAAGTACAATCCAGGGAAACCTGTTCTTACTGTTGTTCCTGGACATTTTAGACTGCCTAGTGGCCTTGATGACTTGAGGTCTGGCAAATGGATTTCATACAACTTCCTCCATCTCATGTGTATAAATATGTTTTAGTCATGGTCTGTATGTTTCATACTTGACTGAAGCCTTTCCTTGTGACAGGCTACTGCCTCTTCTGTGGCTAAAGTCCTTTTGGAAAAGATTATTCCTACCTTGGGAACTCCTTTCAAGCTTCATAATGATTGAGGAACCCACTTTACTGGTCAGGTACTTTGACAAGTCGGCACTGTTTGGCTAGTTTTACAACACTTTCACTGTGCTTACCACCCTTAATCCTCTGGTTTAGTTGAACACACTAACGGCATTATTAATACTCAATTGGCAAAATTTGTAGAGGCCCTCCAAATATTTTGGCCAAAAGCTTTGCTGTTGGTCCTTCTAAGTCTCAGATCCACCTCTTTTGTAACTCATAAACTCTTACCCTTTGAGATAGTCACAGGGTGCCACAAGTCAAAGGACTTGGCTTCTGCCTCTTTTGATCCACAACTAATAAATGAGAGATACTCTAATATTGCAAAGCCTAATTGCTTCTATTAAAAAAAAAATCATGTTTTAGTAGAGCAATCTTTTCACAGTGTGCTCTTAGGAGACGAGGACCTAAGCATCACACCTTGTAACCTGGAGATTTCATCTGTTTAGAAAGACACCTCCATAAGGACTCTCTTAAACCTCACTGGCAAGGCCCCTATCAGGTACTACTAACCAACTTTTCTGCAGCCAAACGCCAGGGATTGGACTCTCGTATTTACATGACTCCCCTAAATAAAGCACTGAACCCTGACTGGACCTGCACATCATCTAATGACCTGAATGTAAAGATTAACCAGAATTGAAGCAGACAACATCTGATAAGACAGATTTCCGAAGATATCTGGACCAGGTCTGTAGGAAGTTTGACTGCCAAACGTTTGATGACATAATGCTTCAGATGATCTCCAATGTCTATGATCTTGATAACATATGGACTTCAGATAAGAAGTGCCTGAGGGTTCTCTTTCCTACCTCTCTTGGTTACTCAGATGTGACCTCAATAGGTTTTCAATCTGTGTACTTTCCCTCCAACATGAGACACTATACCCAAGAAAGATACTTTTTGTCATTGAGGTACAAAAAGCCACTGAAACTGGAAAACCTAACTCTTGATCAGCAATGTTTTAATAGAAGGATCTTCATCAAAAGGGGGAAATGTAAAAATTAATAAAAAGAAACCTCAATTAAAATAGAGTTGGGAGGCCAAGTTTACAGAACTAATTAATTTTAAAAATTAGATTTATTCTCTTATTGAAGACCCATTATAGAAACTCAACATAATAGGTCAATGTTTGTGATAAAAATGATTTTATTCAATTTAAAATATACCTCTAATTAATTTTAAAAAACCAGGAAGTCAATTACATTTGTGAAAACCAGACTGTGATAATAATCTCTATCAATTGAATAAGTCAATCTATACTTAAAATGAATATATGAACCAGAAATTCTTTAGGATCATTGTGGGAAGCAATAGATGAAGCCAAATCTTCCTGAATAATTTTGAAAAACACTAATAAATGCATATGATTAGTTCTTTTTTTCCTACAAGACCAAAAATGCTAGGAAACAAAAGCACAATGTCTAGTCTATCATGTGCGTGTGCATGTGTGTGTGTGTGTGTGTGTGTGTGTGTGTGTGTGTATAATCCTGGAAATATGAAATCATTCTTGAGATGGGAGTTTTTAAAAATAAGTTCCAAATAAACATATCTTTCTCTTTATACTCATTACCTTTTATTGAATCTACATAACCATTTAAAGAAATTTTCATGATATCTTCTTACATAAAACAATGTCATAAATATGCAGTATTCATATAAATGAAAGCATATTAAAATACAAAACAACATGACAAGGAACTCTTTTAATTTTATTTGCTATTAAGTGAATTTTGGTATAAGACAGAACCATTAGTTTAAATTCCTGAAGTAATATGTTACAAATGTTTTGATCTATAAAGATAGGCTGATGGCATGAACCCTGAAAACAGCATTATGGAAGGGTTACTGTGCATTAGATAGAAAGGAGTCTTGAAGGATAAAGGAGATATGAGTGTGTGTGTGTATGTGTGTGTGTGTGTGTGTGAGAGAGAGAGAGAGAGAGAGCGAGAGAGAGTGACTGAGTGCATGAGAATACACCCTAGGTAGTTTATTACCTATAATTCTATATCACACATATATTCAGATCAAAATTTGATTTCTAAACAAAGCTTATGACACTTGGTGCAAAATCCAGGATTTGTATTTAATTCCTCTTGAGATAATATTGAATCAATCCAGTTACATTCAAATGAATCTCTACATTCACACAAAAATTGACTTACTGATAACCATCTTTCAACACATAGCATGTAAAAAAACCATAGTAATAAATTATCTCTACAATGACTAAATGTAGTATCTCCTCTATAATTCCAGTTTTAGTAGCATATTTTAAACCACTCTGGTAGATTGGTCAAATAGTTTTGTGTTTATACAACAATACTGTAAATCATGTCAATTATCTCTTTATACATAGAGCAATCTATACTTTATATATAGTTTAAAGAAATCTTGTAGCATCTTAAAAAACAAAATCAATTCAATTCCAAAATTGCACTAAGTCATATGGAATAAATCATTGGGTAAAAGATTGTGTCCTAGGCTTGGAATGTCCAAGCTACTCTTCAGTACTGAATTTCCCTCACTCTTGATTTCTATTTCATGTGTATGCTGTAGTTATCTATCATCTATCTATCTATCTATCTATCTATCTATCTATCTATCTATCTATCTATCATCTATCTATCTCTCCAACTAAAAACACCTGATCATTAGAGTGAATTCAGAGAGCTACTATGAGTTTTCTATTAGACCAATTTAATAAATAGCCCCTGCCTTTATTAAGGCCAGCCAACTAATAAAATCATATCTCTTTAGACTTGTTAAAGTGATAGTATATGCTTGCATGAATTCTTTGATTTTTGGTTCTATATCCAAACAAAACTTTGTGGCTCAGCTAAGGGCACAAAATGAAGAAAGTTAAATAAATTGCTACCTTGAAAGAGACACAGTTTGCTAATTGTCCAACTTATGTGCATTGGCAGTATTCTTTATACCTTGCTATTGAATGAAGTATTCATTTAAAGTTCTCTCTAATATCGACTCAGCTGTCATGTCCTTAACAGCAGAATCGTTTCAGATCACTCTAGCTGTAACTTTACATTTGTATTCAATTATTTAACTTACTTGACTCATGACTACAAGACCATGAAAAAATTATTACTTTTAAATTTAAGGCAAACTTACAAAATTCAAAATTACAGTTTTGTCAAGGATTATGTCACTGGCTCATGTATCCACTACATTTGCCATTCAACTATGTGCTCAAATATAATTTACTTAATGTCATTCTTCCCACCTAACAATTCATTCTATTTTTTAAAAATCTCCAAATATTGTTGTACCTACCTACATGGAACTACTACTGATCTGATTAATTTGCTGAGCAGATTTGGCTTCAATTTGATGATTACCTGATTTAGCAACTAGGATTACTTTCTAGGTATTACTGAGAAACCATGTAATTGATCATGAGTCCACAGGCCCTTGGAGTAGAAAAATCAGTTTATGCCTAAAATAAATTGGGAAAGGGGGAAAAAAATAAAAAATTACTGTGACCAAGGTATTGGCTTGGGTTACTGAGGTACAGTGAACTCAGATAGCTCTCTGATAGGCAGACCTTAAGGAGTGTGGGAAGAACTAAGTTAAATTGTCTGGCAGCAGCCTTGCAACTTAGTGGTTGACCCAATCTATATTCAGATCTCTTACAATACAACCATACAGGCAACATCTTTAGAATGTAAAACAAAAGGAAAGAACTGTGTTTCTTAGTAGAAAAAAATATCTAAACATATTCAAGGAGAAACCTGGGATTAGGAAAAATGCAGAATGTTTACATTTGAGATGACATCTAGAATGTCAGAAGTTTAAGATATCAGGGATTCTATCCTTTCTTTTCTTTGGGAGGGGGAAAATTTGAATGTCTATGTTTATTGTGTTTAATTTCTAAATGTGTTAAATAGAATATATATACATTTTAGATTCCACAGTATGTAATTCATGATATACAGAGTAGAAAAGAATTCTTTTTTGTTTATCAATGCTGTTGTTTGGATACAGATGATTGTGGTTGACTCCTTGAGTCAAATTGAAAAGCACTTCAAGAGACCATAATGACTAGTAAAAAGCCAGCCTTGCAGACATGAGACTTTGAATAGTAGTGAGGCATCCATCTAGGGACCTGGGAATATGGATCAGCAAATTAGCTCATTAAGAATTTTGCACCTTTAACATAACTGAATTTAAAACTGTGGGAATAGTAGCTCAACTTCTCTGGCTAAAAATACACTTGGAAATCACACGTGCTAACCCTCCTTATCTTCTTAGCTGCCAAGTCAAGTCAGTTCTTCCTCTGCATTATGTTTCTGTCTTCTGTTTTCTACTCATCTTACTGACTTAGTCTGGATCCTCCTCTTTTCTTCTTAGACCCATGAAATCCTTCTAACTAGTCACTCAACCTTCAATCTTCCAGCAAACAAGATTCCTTTTTTTCTGTCAGCAAACTCACTTTTGAAAAATATTCTGTTCTGATGGGGAACACTGCTATATCTAAATAAAACTCTCACTGGGAATTCCCTGGCAGTCCAGTGGTTAGGATTCCATGCTTTCACTGCTGAGGGCCTGGGTTCGATCCCTGGTCGGGGAACTAAGATCCCTCATTCAGCGTGGCACGGCCAAAAAAAAAAAAAAAAAGATATGGGAAAACCCTCATATTAATACATAATTGGATAGTTTCCCTTTATATTTTTGAGTCAAGATTGTTTAAAATACGATGGCTTAAAATTCCTCAAATTGGATAACTTGGGGTCTGTGTAGGGAAAAAGAACACACAGTACCATTTAATTACCCATCATCTCTAGCTAGCTTCCTTGCTGTTGTGTTCTCTTGAGAGCCACTGTCCAAATTCTTCTTGGAAAGTGACAAAGGATAAAGTCAAAATAATTTCCTTTTTGTATGTATACTCTGGAAAAAAACTGCTCTGAAATGAGGCTGATATCGTAATATCATATAACTTGGTGGTATTTCTAAACTTTTATATTTTGGTGCATTTATTTATTTATTTGTGTCTTGTGAGATAGTTTGCTTTTTAATGATCCATCTTTGGGAAGAGCAAATTGAGTTACTGGCCAAGCCTTTTATTCCTGATAGCTGAACATGAAGGAATACAATGGGAAAGAAGGTGACTGCCAACAGATGCCTGGAAAGAAAACACCTGTAGATATTTCTAAGTCCCCAAATTCTCAGTATTTTCAAAATTTTCAAGGTCAGTAGGTGAGATTGACCCTTCTATACTATAATTTAATTTTAACATTTTGTGTTCCCCCAAACAGGACTAAAATATTTATTTTAAGCAATTTCTTCTGAATATAGATAGTAATAGAGAGGAAAAGGCCATGATTTGCTTAGCCCTGAGTTATGCATGCTATTTCCATTACAAGAAGGGCTCAAGATGCTGGGGAAAAAGTCATCCCCAGCCCCAGCTCCAACACCGTCTCCTCTATTCTCCACCCCAACCTAAGGTTGTTAATGTTCACACTTCTTGGTCTGCATGTCAAGAAAAGCTTATCCAACATCCACTGAATTAGGCTATTGTGTACTTCTTGTCTATTTGAATCTAGACAACAAACCTGTACCAAAATTGAAAAAATGTCTGTGCTTTCTGAATAACCTTTTCTCACAAAGAAGTGAAAAAAGAGAAGTCTCCCTTTTAAAAGGCCTACTGAGAGAAAAGAAATCACATTGTTCATTTCTAATTGTTTTGATTATGCAGGAATGCGTCTAGCAATTTAAATGCATACTTTACAATGAGGAACCCACAGTGGTTGCCATATAAAGAAAAATTTTCACGAACTATGTAGTTTAGAACTATGCTATATTGCTTTAGGAACAATAAGGACTATAAAAATTTTTGTAAATATCTAACCATCTAACATATATTTTGGTCTCTCTCATGCACTCCACTGCAATGTGTGTGTGTATGTGCGTGTATTTTGTAAATTATAATTGGTATTCATAATTTGCCCATCTTTATTTTTTCTGGATTGGGTGTTCCACTATATCTGCCCCAAATGGCCATGCTATACCTGTTTGCTGAACAGGCATTAATATATTACAATTCCGTTACCACATGGGGACAAACAACTAAACTTTCTAAATGAAAGAGGTCTGTGTGTGTTTCTTTGATGGCAGCAGCAGAGCGAAAATTTAGGAGCAAACCCTCTCAAGCAGCCAATCTCTGGGAAAAATGCTCTTAGACATAAAGTGGGTGGCAGTAATTTTAAAGGGAGAAAAATAGGACAGTACTGGGTAAGGCCTACATGAAAGAAGAAGAGAACACATGGACCAGCAGGCTGGCCCAGAATATTGGCCCAGATTATTGCCCAGGGACACAGAATTTGAAAGGCATTTGAGCTTTTCTCAATAGTTGGTGTTGTGAAAAGAGCACCAGACGTAGTAGGACAACTTGGGTGTATAAGAAAGTTACAGTGTGAGCACTTTTGTTAGCTCCTCTGAGTCTATTATTTCCTAGTAGACAGTGTTAACAATCACAGTTCTACCCTGCACAGTTATCATTATTAAAGGAGATACTGTTTTTGGTGTACAGGAGGGCTTAGTATATGTTGGGTAAAAATGCTTTGGCTTTAATCAACTAAATTTGACATTTTCTTTATCACTTATTTCATTAAAAAAAAACCCATTATTCCATTTTTATTGAAAATCAATACAAATTTCAAAAAATTAAAAGAAAAAATGTTTGAAAATTATAAAATAGTTGAATATATATATATATATATATATATATATATATATATATATATATATATATATATATAGACAACAAGGTTAAATTTACCTCAGAGGTTTTTTAATTGTTCTACAGACTGTAGTTGGTGAGGTAATTGAAAATACCTATGTTGCCCTCTAAGTCTTATTCAGGTAGTAAGGGTATTTGTTATGATATAAGCCCATTTAAGGAATCCCACTAAAGGTAAAGGACATGTTTGTATTCACTGCAGGTAGTGCCTTAGAATTTCAAGTCAAACATTTAATTGGGTTTATTGTAATGAGAGAGAACAGTTTTGTGAACCAAAATACTATGATGTTGATTAAATAGAAGACATTGTGAAACCCAGGGTCCTCCCTGGTACAAATCCTTTCCCTGTCGCCTGTTTCCTGTTTGTAGGAAACAGGCTTCATTCAGCCTCTGAGACCTTCCCTGAGTTCCAAAGGGCAGATTCAAACAGTTGCTAATCAGGGAAGTGAGGGAATGCAGAAGCAAAGGACAAGCAGTCAAGAAACAGTAGTGCAGCGATTAAAGAATATATATAACAATATCTTTGAGTTCTGCTGAAACTAAGGCCCACACTCAGGTGGAAGATGGTAACTTCAGGCTGAGCCCAAGATTCCTGGAGCACTGCCCTGTTACCTCATCACCAACCAATCAGAAGAAAGTCACACACCCTGCAGCCCTCACCCTACATTTTGCCTGTAAAAACTTTTCAGGGAATTTGAGTTTTTTGAGCATGAGCCACATGTTCTCCTTGCTTGGCCCTGCAGTAAAGCTTTCTCTGCTCCAAACTTCAACGTTTCCATTTGTTTGACCTCACTGTGCATTGGGCACAGGAACTTGGTTCAGGAAAGACTCTGTCTTGATTTGCTGACGGCTCATTATTTTAGAATAGTTAGCAAAATTGTTAACACATGTTAGTTGCACATATCTTAGACTGTAGGAGGAAATAAAGAAAAAGAAAGAAGACAAGTGATATTTGAGTAATTTTGACAATTATAAAACAAGTGGCAGTAGTCAACTGCACAGAGCTGGGACCTGAGTGGGAAGGAGACAGGTTGTGTCCCTCAATCCCACACTAGCTGACCCCTGAAAAGGACACAAATAATAAAAAGGGAAGAACAGGACATAAAGTCTGGGCAATGAAGAAAGCTGACAAGACAACTTAATTAATTTCACACTAATATTGACCAAACCAGATTCTTTTTTTTTTTTCCCTGAAATAATTCTTTTTTAATTGAAGTATAGTTGATTTACAATGCTGTGTTAGTTTCTGGTGTACAGCAAAGTGATCCAGTTATACAAATATATACATATACTTTCTCATGTACTCTTCCATTATGGTTTATTACAGTCTGTTGAATATAGTTCTCTGTGCTATACAGTAGGACCTTGTTGTTTACCTATTTTATTATTATTATTTTATTATTATTATTATTATTTTTTAACATCTTTATTGGAGTATAATTGCTTTACAATGGTGTGTTAGTTTCTGCTTTATAACAAAGTGAATCAGTTATACATATACATATATCCCCATATCTCCTCCCTCTTGCATCTCCCTCCCTCCCACCCTCCCTATCCCACCCCTCTAGGTGGACACAAAACACTGAGCTGATCTCCCTGTGCTATGCGGCTGCTTCCCACTAGCTATTGGTTTTACATTTGGTAGTGTATATATGTCCATGCCACTCTCTCACTTCGTCCCAGCTTACCCTTCCCCCTCCCCGTGTCCTCAAGTCCATTCTCTAGTAGGTCTGCATCTTTATTCCCGTCCTGCCCCTAGGTTCTTCGTGACCATTTTTTTTTTTTTTTTAGATTCCATATATATGTGTTAGCATACGGTATTTGTTTTTCTCTTTCTGACTTACTTCACTCTGTATGACGGACTCTAGGTCCACCCACCTCACTACAAATAACTCAATTTCATTTATTTTTATGGCCAAGTAATATTCCATTGTATATCTATGTGCCACATCTTCTTTATCCATTCATCTGTCGATGGACACTTAGGTTGCTTCCATGTCCTGGCTATTGTAAATAGTGCTGCAATGAACATTGTGGTACATGACTCTTTTTGAATTATGGTTTTCTCAGGGTATATGCCCAGTAAAGGGATTGCTGGGTCATATGGTATTTCTATTTTTAGTTTTTTAAGGAACCTCCATACTCTTCTCCATAGTGGCTGTATCAATTTACATACCCACCAACAGTGCAAGAGGGTTCCCTTTTCTCCACACCCTCTCCAGCATTTATTGTTTGTAGATATTTTGATGATGGCCATTCTGACTGGTGTGAGATGATATCTCATTGTAGTTTTGATTTGCATTTCTCTAATGATTTATGATGTTGAGCATCCTTTCATGTGTTGGCAATCCAAACCAGATTCTTTTATTTTATTTCTACCATCATAGGATTTTTTGAGAAGATAAACATCAGTATAAGGTATGACTAGTAAAATCTGGTCTTTATTAAAAGACCAGCTGTTTTTATTATGTTCTTCTCTATTAAAAGCTAATCTGACTGACTTAATGATTTTAATACTCTTTATTTTTGAATACTTTCAGTATTACAGATTGCAGGAATATTTCAAAAAATAGAATAATAAATGACCATGTATCCCTTCACCCAGATTTCTCACATCCTAACACCTTCCTTTTTCCCTTCCTTCCTCCCTCCCTCCCTCCCTTCCTTCCTTCCTTCCTCCCTCTCTTCTTTCCTTCCTTCCTTCCTTCTTCCTTCCTTCCTCCCTTCCTTTTCTTCCTCCATCTTTCCTTCCCTCCTTCTCTCTCTCTTTCCTATCAAATCTGGAATCACATGTTGAATTTAGTTTTCCATTTAATCTCCTTAATTTCAAACAGTTCTTTGGTCTGTCTTTGTTTTTCTTGACTTTGAAATTTTTATGAGAAATAAATACAGGTCAGTTATTGTGTAGAATGTCCCTCAATTAGGGTTTATCTGCTGTTTCCTCATGATTATATTTCCTCAGCTTATGAATTTTTGCAGAAAAATCATAGAAGTAATGTTGTTTTTATCTCAATGCATCATAACAGGGGGCACTTGGTTGATTTGTCCCGTGACTGTTTGCCAGGTTTCTCTACTACTAACTTATTTTCCCTTTCCAGTTAGTAAGTATAAAGTAGAGAGATTATGTTGAGACTATGTGAAATCCTGCTTTTCGTCACACTTTCATCCACTAATTTTAGTATCTGTTCATGATTCTTATCTGAAACAAATATTAAATTTACCACATTTTATTATTAGTTGGAATTGGCTGTAAGAAAAAGCTTTTCTTTCTCCCCAATTTGCATTCATTCATTCATTCCTGTCATTATAGCCTCATGGGTTCTTATTTTATCCTGGGGGTTATAATCTTTTACTATTATTATTTATTTTGATGCTTAAATTGTCGCATATTTGGCCAGTGGGAGTCTCTTCATACTGGTTCCTATGTCATTTTGACACATATCCGTCGTCTTTGAGCACATTTTTACTTCTCTTTGATGCAGTAAAATAGCATTTTTTGCAAGAAACCTCTAATAGTTGGGGTCTTTGACATCCCTTTGGTTAAAATTTTTGAATAGTGTTTTCATATATAAAGCAATAAAAAATATTTAGTAATTACAAAATTAAGTAAACTTACAAAGTAATTTAGTAAAGTGTATTAATTAAGATTACAAAAATTAATTACAAAGATTACAAAAAATTTTAGTACTTTCAAAAAATAGAAACTGAAGCATCCTGAATTTTGGAGTATAGGGATATCTCATTTGTGAAAAAGTGGCATATAATGAGGTAAAACTGCTAATCTGGAACAACACTAATCTCACTAACACCACATATAGAAGTACCAACACCCCATTACACACACACACACACACACACACACACACACACACACACACACACATCAAACAAAACAGGTAACGATAATAAATCTATAACTCTCCCTAGCAAAAAATAATTTTAATGACTTAAAGTTTGAGGATTATGGAAATAGCATGGTAGTTTGAATAACCTAGATGATGCCAACAGAATAAAATAAAGGCAATAAGGAGGACAGGGGAACAACTCCTTCCTTGAACACTTCAAATGTACTTTGAAAACTGTAAAAGACAGGAAAGATATATACAAGATGGTTTAGCACCCAGTCTCTAGGTTATCTCTACCTGAGCTCTTGCCAAAGTGTATTATCACTGGTGTATAGGTCTATCTCCCTGAATAAACAGAAGCCATCTTTGTGTTCCTGACACTTAATTACCATTGAATAAATATTCCATGAAATAATCCATAAATAACAAATGAATGAACTTCCTAGTAGAACTTTTATCACTATGCTCTCTTGCCTGATGGAGCATGTAGCTAAATTTGTATAGTGCCTTCAGTTGATTGTCAAAATACCCTAGGAATGGGATAATATTTATATACACTATATTTAATATATTTAGAACCCCCTTTGTCCTTTTTGAATAAAAACTTTCTTTTAAGAAAAAGCCTAAGCACTATAATAAACTTGAATATTCCCTTTAAATCTCAAAAGTCACCAAAATACTACAGTCATTGCAGTGAGAGAGAACCTGGCTTTGATTGCATCACTTCATCACTCTCATCCACTGATTCTTCTCTGCAGAGGACCACTGTTCTTTGGCTTGCTTAGGTGGTCAACTTCTACTCAGTCTCCAGGGCTCAGCTCAAATATTATTGTTGGAAGAACTTCAAACACAGCTAGTCCACTTTCCTCTAAATGTCCAGTTTACTCTGGACATTCTTTTGTAAGTATGTATGAACACTGGATTGTAATTATTTGTTTGTCCCTATCCCCAGATGGGGCACAGTGCCATACAAATAGTAGGTTTGTGAAGTTAAAGATGGCTCTTTCTAAGTACCTTTGATTCCAGAAGAAAATAGTTAAAAATACATATGGCAAGAGAGAATTAGTTAATGATTTTTTTATGCAAGCCTAAATATGCATATAGTTGGACTATCCTGGTTTACAAATACCAGAAAAATCTAGCACCATTCCTGATGTTATATAAACACAATCACTAAGCAAAAACTGAACATTCACAAGATAAACCTAGTGAAGGTAATATGTTTACTTTCCTCTAATATAATTATCCATGATTATAGGCATAATAGTTAGATTCAAAGGCAAAAACTAAGAATGGTGTAAGTATTCTAAAATAAATGATCTAGAAACATATGTCAAAAGAGAAGTGTCAGGTTAAAAGTAGTGAAATCTGCAATATAAAGAAAATTACACTAAGTTACTTCCCAATAATCAGATCTCTGATTAAACTTGAATGATAATCCAAATGTCTCACTCCTGCAAATTTTAAATTATAACGATTTTTTTAAAACCTAACTTTTCCTAGGAAGTTTCAATTAGTGGTTCTTAAAAGACAAGCTTGTGAACCCTAGATTAGGGCCATATGGCATGCATTTTGGAGCAGCTGCTAAGTGTACATAAAGGCACTATAACAGAGACCCAAAATATCCTGAGGCAAATCACTAATTCCAGAGTCCAATGTAGCAGCACCAACAGCCAGCCTAGGGTAATCTTATTTAATGATGCTAAAGGGATATATGATAGGTCTTGATTAGATGTTAACAGTAAATCCACCTAATATTGAAAACTGGAATAAATCTTTGCTTTTGGATTCTACTGAAGCCTAAGTAGCATGGTGATAGTGGCCCCTGCAATCCATCAGAAATATTGCCTGAAGCCCCAAATCTATTGCTGTGTTAACCAGTGAAGGCTCATCATAGAGGAAATTATTCGTGTAACTTGGCCTTCAGCTGAGAAATTCTTCAAAAGTTTTCCTAGCCCAGCAATTCTTACAGTAGCTAATATGGATCTTCAGCTTAGAGCGTCACGGAATACTGTTTAATAGCGAAGGAAATATTGAAACAAGTAGAAGGTCAATTGAGAAGAAGCAGTGATCTGAATCTCCCCCAGGGTGCCCTCACATTAAGCTTGGATTTGTAATTGAAAATAAATCTTTCGTGTCTGGGTGACAAGTCCGAGGTCCTGTCCCGGGTGCAGTTTTCACGGAGCATTATATTTTCCAGCTCGAAGTCACTGTTCTTTTCAGCTGATTTTGACCTGCAATGCTACAGTAGGCTGTTGGCTGCCAAGTGATTAGCTATTCAAGAAAAAAGTGAAACTAATCTCCGTATTAATGTACATGAGGTGAAATGAGAAAGAATCTGAGGCTTGGAGGCACAGAGACTGATGTTACAAGCTGTGCGGCGAGGTATACTCCCCCAGATCCAGTGGCAGAATCAGACCCCGGAGAGGAAGGGTGACGTTTGGCAGAGATGCTGCAAGAGACAGTTGCTGTGGGTTGAAGTGACAGCTTGATTTTCTTGCACTTAAATGTAAAGAGTTAGTCCTCTTTTCAGAGTAAAAAGAGCATCCTGTTATTATGCCACTTAGCAAAAGGCATACAAGGGCAGAATTCAAATTTTTTTTTTTTTTTTTTTTTACTTTGAGGTTTGTAAGGGAGCTATATTGAAGAGAAAGTATGATTTTAAAAAAAAATGCTAACTTACAAAGTGCTTCTGCATCAATTTGTAGTTTCTGAGAAACCTAGATATAGCCTATCTTCCCTCTGTTAGAAATACCCCTTCTTTCTCTTAGAGAATCAGATAACTGTGGAGATCAATTAATATCACAAATATGAATCTTTTAATGAAAATTAGTTCACTGAATCAACATTCATTGGGTACCTACTTTTTGGCAGGCACTCTGCTTGTTACTCTGTTACAAAGTCTAATAAGACATGACCTCTGTTAGGTCCTCTGTTAGAAAGTTAGGTTTTATTCAAATGTCTCTTGAATATATTTCTTGGCCTTCCTGCAGTCTCACCATTGAGAAAGTATGTGAAAAAGATTCTTTGGAATCTATGTCTGGGAAATCAGAATGTCTGGGGAAGGAGCCCAGAATCTCCATGTACACTAAAATTTGAGAACTCTGATGTCTTAGAGGTAAAGAGTATAAGGAATTCCTACCAAAAATATTAGGGCTGGAAGGAATGTTAGTAACTAGTGTAATCACACAGTTGTACAGATGAAAAGCTGAGGATCAGAGAGTGAATATAAATTGCATGATGTCACACAGCTGTTTAGGACCCCAGGTTTCCTATCTTCTAAGCCCCATGCTTGCAAAGGGTAAGAAATACGTTGTGGATTTCTTTACTCAAACTTACTCACTACATTGTCTGTTTCCTCTTCTTTTTGCTTTACTAATCAACTATTTCCATGTAATACTGTTTTGTGTTATAGGACTATGATGGCAAAAGTTTGCTATATGAAGTTATGTACTCTGTTGACCTGTTCTCCAGACTACCTTTCATCCACCCTTTATTCTAGACAAGCAGGGGTATTTACTCATGCAAAAATCAGTTCTCCCACAACAAAAAATGAATGTGTGAAGCCTATTCTATGTACCTTTATTAATTTTTCTTGCAGTTAAGAATGCTGATTATTATCTACAAATTATCCTTATATTTCCAAAGGAAAGGAAAAACTGGATTTTAAAATGTGGGGCAATAAAATCCTTAATCTTACTTTAAAGTTCTAGCTACCTTGGGAAGAAAAGTTCTCTTATCAACTAATTTATTATTCTCTTTGCTAGGAAATTCTTTTCAGAGTCGAAATATCTATGTAGTTCAAGCCAGTTTCCTTTTGTTCTGCACTCTGAGATGATAAACATCTGGTGGGTTCTTCTGGCAGGATATTCAAGGAAAATCTTTACTCTTCAGGCAAAATAATCCAATTCTTTTTGGTCTACATTGTATGAAGATATTCCCCGACTCGTATACAAATGGATAAATACATAATATAGATGAATATTTGTTGATCAGAGCCAAGTTATAGTAGTTTAATTTGCAATTTATTTGAATAAAGTTAATTACAACAAAAGCAATGTTATAAATTCTACAGAAAATAATTTGCTCTTTAGGTTTTTCACCTCTTATCCATGCCAAGAGAAAAATCATCATGCAGCATGATAAGGATCTTTTTCAGCTTATCTAAGAGGAAAGGCCTATGGCATACTGCATTTGACCAGCTCTGCCCCGGTACCATAGGGTTGTGCATAAACAGGGCCACCTGTGTGAGGAAATTGTCTCAGCACAAGGGAGTTGGCCTGCAGGGGGCGCCTTTTTCTAATTTGCACATAAGTGCATTATGAGTTAGTGGTAGCTGGTCCAAGAGGTCCACAACAAGCTTCCTCCAATTGTTTAGGATTATATTTGCGTGTAAACAGGCTTAGACTCTTTCCCTATCCCACCATTCTTACAAAGAAAAAAGAGATAAGTTATACACTGCAAACTGTTCCAATATTAAATGCACATTATCTGTAAAGTTTTCATTTCTTAGTAATCATTTCTGTGACTATTTTAGAGTTATAAAAATAGCAGTTTTCTATTTGATACATAGCTTCCTTGTGTTTCTTAAAATTAGAGTTGGTTAATATTACTAGCATCAAAGATAAAAAATTCCACCAAATCACACGTGGTGGGCTGACTCATAAAAAATAGTCAGCCCCAGTTATAGGTGCAAGTTTGGCAATAGAGCAAACCTTGATTTCCTCCTCAGCTGAGCTGGTATAGTTATGCAGTTGTAAAACAAAAAATCCCTTTCGTTATTAAAAACAGCGTGTCAGATCCTGCCCAGAGAAACTTCACTCAGAGGAACAAGTACGGCTTTGAGGGTGAGAAGGCGTGATCAATGTTTGATTATATATATCCCAGGTCGTAGCTGCTCCTTTCCGGAGCTGGGCCACAGCTCCTCTTAAATTATTTGTGATCAGAAGTAAAGAATGTTAACTTCTCAAACTTCCAGACCCAGCACCAAGTCTGCTCCAGTAGTATGACCTCCTTCTCCTTCTCTTTTTTTCAGCCTCTTTGATTAAGCCAGGTCAGACTTCTATTCCTTTTTTTTCCCCAGAGACCTCCTCCAGGCTTTCAGTTAAGTCAATGTCCTTCTAACTTGCGTTTCCTTTACCATCTGAAAGTTTCTCTGCATTAGATTCTCACTCCTCAAGCCGCCATTTTTTCTTTTAACAAAACCCTTTCCCCTGCACACAAATAAACTCCTTAATTTAAACCAAATAAATAAAATTTAAAATATTTTAATGTATATTATAATAAATTATGTGTTTTTATTTTTATACATATATAATTATAATAAATTATATATATATATATATATATATATATATATATATGGTCTTTCCAGAATATGGACTAATTACATGATTTTTAGTAATACCAGTTCTACTATTATGTAGAAATTAATAATAATTCTTGTCCTATGTAATATAACTAGAATTTATTGAGAACCTTACACTATTCTAGGCTCTTGGTTAAGTACTTTGCATACCACGTTTCATTTAATCTAGATAATGACCCTGAATAGTAGATAAGAGTTCGAGGTCACCTAGTGAGTTATTGACAGAGTAAGACAAAAGTTTTGTCCTAAAAAAAAAAATTCACTTAATATTTTGATAAAGAAGTTTGCCTTTATGTATGATCTTTTTTTAAGCCAAATATTCATCTGCTGTAGCAACCTAAAGGATGACTTTTCCTGGGCTTCTAAGCATTTCTCTTCCGAACACTTAACTTTTTTCTCCCTTAACAAATCATCCAACCTACATAACCTCCTTTTCTTCCTTGATAATATAATCTTCTCCTTTCTATAGGTCACACATTGGAACAAATGCATGATCCATTTGTGAACAATGAAACACAGCAGCCTCCTTCTTACGATACAAAAGGCACAATCAGAGAAGAGAAAAATAACGAAGCAAAAAAGGAAAGTGAGGGAAACTCCTCTGGTTTTAAACATAACTCAATAGAAAATTTGTCTTTCATCAAAAGTATTTCCGGGCTAATGACTTGTGGTTTCTTCAGCCTTCGTTTAAGTAGAATAGGACTCACTTTTCATAAAGTAGGTAAGTGGATAAAGCACTTATTCATTTCTACATTAATTTTAAAGGAAATGTGAAATAGCTTCACTTGAAATCAGCACTCATCTCAGAGAAAGCCAGCTGTCAGTCAGAGCTCCTGCGGACAGAACTGTCTAATCTTATTTCAAGGAGGGGCTATGTTCTCTGGTCATGTAACTTAAAGAGACTGGCATTGGATCTTTGCCTGAGTGCTCCATTCTTCATATCTTCTATATAGGACCATACGGTTCTGGTGGGGGGGGCTCTCTTAATTATATTCAGAACATACCTCATAGTTCAGCTCAAGGGAAAATGCACTGGAGCATGTGCAGGCACAACACTAGGCACCGAGTTTAGAGAGGCATGGGAAATAAGCAACGCATACATTAGAACAATCACATTATAATCAGAATGAAGGACAAAATGCAATTCTCAGCTTATTGCTGTTCTTAAATGAAACAGTGACAAAATATTAAAGGTGGGGGAAGGGCACTATCCATAACAGGTATGTTTTTAACATCTAGAAACTAGGACTTCAGGTGTACAACGTTTTATTCAGAGTCTAAGGCTGTACCATTAAGAGACAAATATATGCGCGCTAATACAATTGTTATGTTGCCTTGAGGGCTCCTTACAACTGTCATCTGAAACTTTCCATTGTATGGAGAGCCCTCACAAATCTTTTGGACATGGAAAAGCCACAGAGTAGAGGGCAGAGAAGCAAGGGTGGGGAAAATGACATTATGGAAGTAGTATAAAGAACTCTAATATCAAGGCCGTATATGGGATTATAGTGTCCATTTTTGGTTCTAACCTCCCACGCTATAATCTGAAATACAATCTTTATATTAGAATTCTTTATTTTGCAGTATGTCTCCAGTACACTTCCTAACAAACCATAAGTACTCAATAAATGTGTGCTGAATTGGTGACTATACATATTTATTGTGGATAATCTATAAATAATTATGTACATGACTCTTCCCTATTAGACTATAAACATTTGAATGAGATTGAGGGGAGAGAAAAAAAATTCAGCTTTGTATCCCCTGCCAGCCTTTAGCACACAGTAGGCCATGATTTATAGAATGATACAACGTATAAATGAATTTGAGTATCATTTCTCCTAGCCAGTTTGGGGTCTTGGCTTCGCTGTTCCCTCTGTGCATCCCCTCGCTTGCTAATGATCTGGCTGAGCTCCACTTGCAAATCTGAAGGTGGAGCTGGAAGCCTGGCCCCTACCAGATCCAAAGCCGGACTGACTGTGCAGTGATCCACGCCGCTTGCTAACACAGCCAATGTGAATGATTGAGGCATTCCTGGTCTGTTTATTTCTTGTGTACAGACACAGGCTAAAAACATGTCCTGTGGATGATTATTTTTTCAAGAGTCTGTAATTTACATACATCACACATTGGCAAATTTTCAGGCAAATTTATAGACACTCTCAGTCCTTATTCAGATGAGGTCAGACATTGGAGCCAAAAAGAGCAGTAGCCATTGCTGTGGAGCCTGAAACAGCTAGTCTTTCACAGCCGGGAGGTTTCCAGCTGAGATGGATGTTAGTGACTTCCTGCCATAGCTGTGATGGACTGTTGGCGTAGGCTTGCTATCTCATCTTCTTTATTGGTGAATGATGAATGCAAGTTGGTCTAGCGGACAGCTGTCTACTACGCAGGGATTATAGATAACTGTGAGTAAAGTTAAAAGATTGGAGAGACTTCCCTGCTGAACTGATAAAATCATTTAGATGAGAAGTCTGAATAAGAGGTAGAGATGTGAGAGAGAGCTGGGACGAGAGAGACCCGTCACAAGGCCCTTCGTACAGGTTTTGAGAAACAGACTCTTAGAGAAATGGAGGTGGGCTTTTCTCTCAAATACATTGAATATACCTTCTGCCAGATAAGGATGAAGAACCCATGTTAAGAAGAAACTCAATGCGTGGTGAGCCTGTTGAAGTGAAGGATTATTTGTACAATTTCCAGGAATTGTGTATCCCTAGGGCTTACCATAAAATAGGCTCTCAGTAAAAGTCCATGGACTTGAACTGAAAATGGACACAGTACTGTCAAGACTAGAGAATCATATTTGATGCTGGTCTCTAAGTAATGCCTAAAAACATGCACGATTCATAAATTTAGTGGCATTATAAAGAAGCATAGACAATCTTGCCTAATGCATGATTGATTTACAGTAATTTAGAGAATGCTTAAGATGTATCAATCTTCAGACTTGGAAATGCTCCAATTAAATAGGCTTTTGAGCTATTGGTTCTTGAGGATTATTCTAGCCCATATGCCTACCTGGCCCATAAGATAATACTGTTAAGGATCGATGGGCATTTAAGTTGAATTAGCTCAATTTACTTGTCATTTTCCTAAGGTAGACTAACCGTGCTCTCTTTGGTTCCTACTGATTCCATCCAACAGTGTGGCCCTGCTGATTATCAAGAGCCATTTTTCTTCACTGCGAGAAACTTAACCACCCATTCATTCATGGGTGTAATTCCTCTAGAATCAAGAAAATGTCTTATTAAAAATGAAACTAGGGTCATCCCAGTGAGATTTTTACTAAAGCATAGCCTTGCCTATTCTTCCCACAAAATTTTGTCTGTGTGTGGAAAGCTGGATTTGCAATTGTAACCAGTTGGATTAAGAGATAAAATCATATATAGAGCAACCAATACAACTGAAAGATGAATGACTTCATTTTCATTAAATTTGACTAGGCAAAATAGATAAGTAAGCGTGTGGTGGGAATCTTGCCATTTCCGCATTTCTTTTAGATCTTTTTGCTTTCTTTTAATCTCAGCAGGCCTTAACCAGGGTCAGCACTACCACTCTCATTTCTGAAATACTTGTTTTGGGACTAGCTAAATAATCTGATGAATGACTATTGAACGTCTAGGAGCCACTTGGTGTATATCCCTAGGGCTTATCACATAATAGGTACTCAATAAATATACCTTGAATTGAATAAAAAATGGGCACAATTTTGTCAAGGCTAGAAAATCACCTTTGATGTTAATCTCCAAGTAATGCAAATTAGGTTCCATATTAGATAACATATTAGGTTACCATACTAGGTAACATTTTCATGTAATAGGAGACTTTTGGAGACAACATTCAGAGATGGTTATGAGTCTTAAGAATGTGAAAAGAAATTGGGCAGAATATTTGACTCAAAACATAAATTGATCAATTTGTCCATATAGAGAACTTATGAAACTTACTTTTAGAAAACACCTAGAGGTATAATCCTTGATATAAATAATATTTACTAGTAATATGGAGAATTAGGGAATAATTTCATCATTACTTTACAGCCTTTGTAGAGCTTGTATCTATATCTGTTCAGTTACTGTGTGTTTAGAGACCAGATTTATTTTCCTCATGGTTTTTAATTCCAGGTAAAAACTATTCAAACAAGAATATTTTCCCAAGTGATACTGGCTAGAAAAAACAGAAGACCATAGTTTTAAATCAGCTGCCTATTAATATTCATCAGTTATTGGCAATATATTCTTCCAAGTTTTTAGAATTGATAGAATGGAATGCCTAATATTGAGTTCACTCTTGTTGCCCTTCCCCACAATCTCGACAGAAAGCTTAAGTCATGTTTCATATATTAAACAACAGCAACTATGTAGGAGAATTAGTTTAAAAAAATAAGGGTGGTTGTCTTTTGAATTAAGTATCACGGGGACTCTAAATGCCACTTTGAAAAAAAATGAGTGCTATAAATCTACGCTTTCCAAATGGAATCTGGGGAGATTAGGCTACTGCTGGCTGCACATCTGTTACACAAAACAGCTGCATCAGAGGGTATGGATTAAAATAGAAATAGATTGTGTAGATGCTCTTTTGGCTCTAGAACCTCCTTATAAAACAGCTAGTCACACACAGTCTCCCTCTAATTTTCTAGCAACAATTTAAATAAATACAAGATGTCAGACAATAGTCCCAGTTCAGGGAAAAAAGGGCTTCAATTCCACCCAAGTTAATTGAGGCTAGAATCATTCCTGCGATATCTATGGCAATTTCACATTGGTGCACTTCAATTAAAGAATAATAAGAGTGCAAAGTAATTTATACTCATAGATTAGATGTTGTCTGTGAAAAATTACCGATTAACTCAAAGGTGGCCTCTGGAGTGCTCACCAAGCATTTTAATGGGGGCCTCTCTGTCACCTCTTGTCCTAATATCTGGTCAGAAACTAGGAATACTCTAAATCTGCCTTTTAAAAGATTCAATATACCTGTTTTGCACATCTATGACTTCGCCTTTTAAAAATTCTCTAAACCAGAGTCTTGCAGTAATAATCAATTTTAATCTCCTCTTATATTTCTATTGTTTTCCCTACACTTTTTTAAACTTTCAATTCTTATAGTTTTACTTAGCATTTTCTTCAATAAGGTGACAATAAAAAGACATTTGGGGGGAGAATAATGTTGTTATTCAAATGTTCTGTATTGTATTTCCACCTCAATGAGCATACATAACTAACTCTCAACGAGGAAATGTGGTGTTCGTAGTAGAGACCAGATTCTTAATTACTGCTTTCTCCAAACTAGAAGTTTAAGTCTTAGTGGATGATGATTATCATGTAGAAAGTTTTGTGCATTATATTTGACCTTTTTAAACTCTCCACAAATTAAGCATGAGGATTATCCCTTGATTATCAGCTCTCAAATCAGTACTATCTTCTTTAAGTGTCTAAAGACATGGCTAAGAAACATTAAATGAAGAAAAAAAACCCCTAAAAATAGCTTTACTGAAATCATTACTCCCTTTCCCTTCTTCGGTGATTATCTGAAGAAAAACAAACTAAAACATAAAGAAAACCTGCACTTATTTTATTAGGAAAGAAAATGGTCTACTTTCAGTTGTTAGTAATTTCTTCTAAGAGATGAAAGACCACAATTAAACACAAGTGAAACAAGTTGACTTTCCCCCTTTCTCTGTGATGATGGAAGTGTCAGAGAGCCTGGACCTAACAAGTCAGAAAATCTGGGTACTAAGGTGAGTTCTCCCACTTATTAGAGGTGTGAATTTCAGTGAATATATTGCCTTTTGTGAAACAGTGTTCTCTGAAGACCGGGACAACACCTCACTAGGTTGCTGTGTTGACTAAATGCATTAACATGTGTTGACCCCGTGTGCTAAGGGCAGTTGTCATTTTTGTAGGGTACTTTTCAAATAGGATCCCAGAAAAACTTTTAAATGTTTATTTCTATCTGTAACAAGTATTTTGTGGTTCTTTTTTTAAGAATAAGGAATTATATATACTGTAATTAGTGAGAGCCTGAAATATCACCAACCTAACATGACTTTCGGAGAACATATTAGGAAAGTTTAAAAAGAAGTTGGGACAGAAAAAATTATACAGAGGGGGATTTGAAAGAGATTTCGAGAAAGAAAAGGCCCAGGGGTAGGGACCCGGCTAATCTAATGTTAGGTAAAAATTTCTGAGCTTACAGTCATAAAAATATGGTTCTGAGTTTGATTTGGAAGTCTTGCTTTGTGGCAGCAGCTTATTTATATTGCTGACACTATTTATTTAAACCTGTCATTGCCATGGTGACTGTAGTCTCCAGCCTGCCCACCCACAAGCCTGAAAAGCCAGTTAAGTCATTCTGTGAGCCCTGGACCTGGGAACACAGACATGTTTAAAAAGAGGAATTTAAGTATGATCTTTGTCTTCCTTGAAGCAAAGGGTTATCAAAGCAGTAGGCAAAGGGCATACTTGTTTTAGAAATTAGAAATGTTTGTAAGTGAACATTTAAATACCCCAGTGCCTTGGGCCTGTTTAGATATTCTATTCAGCTTTGCAAGATTTGTGATTAAAAATGGTGTGTGATTAAACAGGCCCAACACACCCTCTCTCAACTTTCCCTCAAATAATGAAAAAGACGTAGAGAAATAACACACTTTAAATGACAATAAAAATCAAGTCTGAAAGTTAGACTATGACAAACATCTTGCAGAACTTGGAACTGATCATAAAGTTGATCAAACTGGATTTTATATATTTAACACCTATAGATCATTTACAATATAGCAAGCAGTCTAAGCAACTTACAAATGTTGACTCATTCAATCCTGATGAATCTTATTAGGTCAGTATTATTAACATCAGCTCAAACTCACACAGTTGATAAGTAGTAGAGCCTGGATTTGAACTCAGAGGCTCTGACTCCAAAGTCCATGTTCAAAACCAACATACTCTGCTACTGTGAAAACCAGATAAAAGACTACTTTTTGCAGCAGAGTTGCAGTGCTGCACACACGGCCAAATTGGCAAGGATGTGTGTGTAGGTAGGTTTATTGGTTTAGAACCTGTCTCCCCAAAAGACTGTAAGATGCTTGAGGGCAAGAGCTATGCTGAGTTTGTTCTCTTATGTAAGTTAAGTACCAGGAAGGTGTTCAAAAACAATTTTTTTTGTATTGGCAAATAAGTGTATGCCTGAATGTTGGTTGCTTAGAAAACTGTTTCCAAGGACTCCTGTCTCAGAAGTCCAAGGTCAACATCTGGTGGGGCATTCATCTCTATACTGCATGCAAACTACTTTTAAAATTTTTAATTGTCTCTGTTGTTTTTTTTTTTTATGAAAAAAGCAGTACATTAAAGAAAACTTGAAACCTGAAAAAGAAAACAATAAAAACATAAAATGGAGAAAAAAAAATCACTCAGTTATTACTAGAAAGACAGAAAAACTGACTTAGGTTATGAAATAAGAATTTTCAAAAGATACGGAGGGCTGCAATTACATTTTCTAGTAATTAAAATGATTATAACAGGACTTTATTCGCCTCTGCTTTTCTAGGAGGAAAATAAAGGAGAAAAAAAGATGTGGCATTCAAAGCATTGTGTAACTCTCAACACTAAGTTTTGTCATTGTTAGCAACTGTTAGGCTAGGATAGCACCTGTTACTTTAAGTAGACATCAGATAAGTCATGCGAGGCCATCTTAGTTGTAAAGTGGAAGGTGTGGCACAAAGCGCACATCTTGGAAATTGGTGAAGTGTGGAAGCAGAAGAAAAAGAGCTGAGGAAAAATGTAGAACCTAGTATCTCCCCTAGGTTGCAGAATTCCCCTGACAAGACATTTTCCACCTGGATTCCTGAGTTGGGACCAAAGTAGGGAAAGAACCATAAACTCTCTCACATATATCGTGTACTTGAGTTCTTACTTTGTTTCAAGGGGAATGCAGGTGTGGTATTAATTCCGAGCCCTTGAATACCTGAGAACAGGAATTTTGTTGTGTGTAATATCCTTGGGTCACAATGTTTTTGCCTAAAACTCTATGTGTGCTGCTCTGTTGTCTTCTGGAATGAAGTTGGATATAGGGTTTGATTTTTTTTTGTTCCTTTCTAGGTATCCTATTGTGTGTTGGTTTTGTTGTTTTCTTTATATACTTTATTTGGGCGGGGGGTGAGAGTATGCATTTTTCAGTCTTTGTAATTAAAAAAAAGTTTTAGGACTTGTCTAAATGTGGGTATCTCTTTTTAGCATTTGCTTGTAATAAGAAAAGCTCTCTCAATTTGGTTACTCATTTTTTTCAACTCAAGAAAATTCTTCCATAATACATTTCTTTATGCTTCTGTTCCAATTTTTATATTTTTCTTAGAAAACTCTACTATTCTAAAGTTAGTTTTCTGTATTTTTAACATCATACCTATCATTTTCTCCCTCCTCATTGCAACTCTAGTCTACTTTTTTCCCTAGATTATAAGTGGGCTTTTTAAGTATAACCTCCACATCAATGAATCAGTTTTCTACTGTATTGATTCTACTCTTTGTTAATATCATTCATTGTTGACTTAAAATCTGCCACTTTATTTAATTCTCTTGATATCCTTCCTTATCTCACCACCCATTTTTAAATATCAGACTGATGTCTTTTATTTCAATTTATTTTTTCCAAGTTGATTTATACTCTGTTGCAGAGGTAATATATTATACATTCTAGGAAGAATGTCAAATTTCTAAAATTATATTCTGGTTTCTGTATCATTTTCAAAGGTCTGCTTTTCTTTTAGTATGGCGATACCTTTCTTTTGCTTGCTAATGTTTTTAAATAGGAAAATATTTTTTTATTTATGATGTTTTCTCCTTTTTTTCCCTTGAGCATGGTATCCAGACCTGGAATCTGTCAAATTATGAGTTTTGACTTGTTCTTAGTCCTACTCAGTCAACTTTTCAACTGGCAAAATTCCCTTCTCACATCTAAGACTGAATAGCTGGTTAATGAACGTACTCCTTGACCTGGTTTTCAGCAGTTACAATTTTACAGACTGCCTCAGTCTCCAACATGCTAAAACACATAAAGAAATAATAACTATTGTATTAGCTAAGGTTCTTTTAATTTATAAGAAGGGAAAATGTTTAAAGGAATCAAGCACAAAAAGCAACAATAATAAAAGTAATTTATTGGGTCATATAATAAAATAACTAAAAAGTCATTGACATCATGCATGGGTTAATCCAAAGGTTTAATCTCTACCATCAGGACCCTCTCTTGCATAAATTCTAGATACAAGCAGCCAAGAGGATATCAGTATAGTACAAACATGCTAGATGCCAAGATATAAATTCTCGGATTTGGGCAACACATTCTGCCTTTTAGCTATAGGTATGAAATGCGTATGTAACCAGCTCCCTGGCAGGTTATCAAAAATCAGAGCCAGGACATTTCACCCACCCTATTGAGTAGTAAATATTCAGTCAGTGTAGATGACGGTCCATTTGAGAATAAGAAAAGAAAATTAGAGACACTGAGAGAAAGAGACAGAGAGAGAAAATATCTGCATGACTGAGAGCAAGTGCTTATCTCTAAAAATTTTTACTATGGGGATTGGAAAACAAATATGGACAATACTATTTTGCATTCTTCGTGGGGTATAAAAATATATAGTATATGAAGTTGGATTAGGAAGTTATAAAGGTAAAATAAGTCTGAACTGAAAATGCAATCTGTAAGGAGGAAGAAAAACTTAAGAAGCTCCCCTATAATAAAGAATAAAGGACAACAATACAAAAACAAAGAAATAAAAGAAATTAGAGTTTGAGAAAATGGCTATGTAACCCGAGAGTTATAGATATACATTTTAGAGGAAAACATCATCAGGGCAATTGCAAAGAAGGCAATTAGCAAGTGCAAATTAGCAAGGCAAAAATTTATGTACAATGATGATATTTCCCTGAGTTTAAACATCAGTATTATAATGGCCTAGAATAAAAAGATACAAATATATAAACACCTACTAGAACAAAATTTTTGAATCACAAGTATAATTAATACATCCTACTGTCAACTATACAGGTAAAATAGTTTCCCAGAAAGGAATGAAAGTCTGACTAGCAACTGACTACTTTGAGACATGAACTATCTGGAGACAATTAAAAAGTTGCTACAGAGTTTCGAAGGCAGGATATCAACCGATGGCTAAAAATTTTTATCTTAACTAAATATTTATTCACACATGAAAGCAAAAGAATGATAATTTCAGATATGCTTGGCTCAGAAATTATGTCCATTTTGTAGATATTACTTAAAGATGCATTCCAGATGACTGAATGATGAATTAAAACTCAGAATTTAAAAATTGGAAAAATGTATCATTAAAGGACTGGTGTGATATAAAGTTATAAAACATAGTTAATACTCTAAGTAATTGTGGCTTTGGATAGACAAATGAATAAAACATAAGACATTACTGGAATAGAAGCTGTTTAAGCTGTAAATAAAAATTAATGTAAAATTTTAGGTCTAAACAAGTAGATAATATTAATAAGGCCTTTGAATGGAGGGCAGCAAATAAAGGTGAAGATAACGTATTTGAAATTCTTCACATTAAATTAGGAAAGCAAAAAAGACTTTAATTTTTGACTTTACCCATGAATTAACTATAATGTAACTATTGTTTCTAATTTCTTAAAAGCAACTCACTATTTAGATCTGCTCATTTTTGGATTGGGTTGTTTGTTTTTTTGATATTGAGCTACATGAGCTGCTTGTATATTTTGGAGATTAATCCTTTGTCACTTGCTTCATTTGCAAATATTTTCTCCCATTCTGAGGGCTGTCTTTTCGTCTTGTTTATGGTTTCCTTTGCTGTGCAAAAGTTTTTAAGTTTCATTAGGTCCCATTTGTTCATTTTTGTTTTTATTTCCATTTCTCTAGGAGGTGGGTCAAAAAGGATATTGCTGTGATTTATGTTAAAGAGTGTTCTGCCTATGTTTTCCTCTAAGAGTTTTATAGTGTCTGGACTTACATTTAGGTCTTTGATCCATTTTGAGTTTATTTTTGTGTATGGTGTTAGGGAGTGTTCTAATTTCACTCTTTTACATGTAGCTGTCCAGTTTTCCCAGCACCATTATTGAAGAGGCTGTATTTTCTCCATTGTATATTCTTGCCTCCTTTATCAAAGATAAGGTAACCATAGGTGCGTGGGTTTATCTCTGGTCTTTCTATACCATACCACAGTATGGAGGTTCCTTAAAAAACTAAAAATAGAACTACCATATGACCCAGCAATCCCACTACTGGGCATGTACTCTGAGAAAAACCATAATTCAAAAAGAGTCATGTACCACAATGTTCATTGCAGCACTATTTACAATAGCCAGGACATGGAAGCAACCTAAGTGTCCATCCACAGGTGAATGGATAAAGAGATGTAGCACATATATACAGTGGAATATTACTCAGCCATAAAAAGAAACGAAATAGTTATTTGTAGTGAGATGGATGGACCTAGAGTCTGTCATACAGAGTGAAGTAAGTCAGAAAGAGAAAAACAAATACCGAATACTAACACATATATATGGAATCTTAAAAAAAAGAAAAGAAAAAATGGTTCTGATGAACCTAGGGGCAGGACAGGAATAAAGACACAGACGTAGAGAATGGACTTGAGGACAAGGGGAGGTGAAAGGGTAAGCTGGGAGGAAGTGAGAGAGTAGCATTGACATATATACACTACCAAATGTAAAACAGATAGCTAGTGGGAAGCAGCTGCATTGCACGGGGAGATCAGCTCCGTGCTTTGTGACCACCTAGAGGGGTGGGATAGGGAGGGTGGGAGGGAGAAGCAAGAGGGTGGGGATATGGGGATATATGTATACATATAGCTGACTCACTTTGTTATACAGCAGAAACTAACACAACATTGTAAAGCAATTATATTCCAATAAAGATGTTGAAAAAAAAGCAACTCACTAGGATTCAAGTTACTTGTTTTTTTGTGTTTTGATTACTGATGTACTTCAACTGCCTAGAACATTTCCTGGCATATAGTAGGTGCTCAATAAATATTAGTTGAATGAATTAATGAACTTACTTTTAGCGTTAGAAGCACAGTGTGTATGTGCATTTACTTCTGTAGATTTGGAAACAGCTGTACTCACCGGAAAACTAAAAGTAAACCCACAGAATCCATACAATAAAAACTACTAAAATAAAGATAACTATCAAGAATTATAACCGAGATAAAGAATAGAAAACACTAAAGCTAAAATACATACAGCCAAGAGAGTGGCGATGATAATACATATAAATGGGATAAATTCTACTTTTAAAAGATGAAGAATTTCTGACTGGTTAAGAAACAAAATCCAAATACATGCTGATTATAAGTAACATGTAAAAAATATAAAAGTCAATGGATTGAAAAACATTACAAGGTTAAGAAACTAAAAGCAAGCATTGAGGGCAGTATTAAATTTAGATAAAGTAAAAGTCAAGAAAAAAAATATTAAATAACATATTTCTTTCCTAAAGAAAAAACCACACTTTGGATCAGAGTTATAACCTACATTGAAAATAGTTGTCATGAATATTTACATGACAAAGAGAATAACATTAAAACATATAAAAATAAGCCTCCTAGAAATATAACAATTTAAAAAATTAATAAGGGAAACACTGGTAGAAGAACAATTATTTTAGAAGACTTTTATGTAACTCTTTGAGCATTTGACAGACTATGCAGTAAATATAAATGGGCACAGAGAATTTGAATTACATGATTTGAATTTTGTGATGTTTGGATTACAGGGTGAATTAATTTGCTTGTATTATACCATAAGCACCCTACAGAGAACACAAGTTCAACCACCTATGTCATATTTACCAAAATTGATCATATGCTAGGTCCCAAACCTTTGTAGATTTCAAAAAGCATATCAGTAATATTCATTCCATCATTTATTTATTACTATTTATTGAGGGTCTACTATGTACCAGCAATCTTCCAAGCATTGGAGATACAGCCATGAACAACACAGACCAACTCCTGCCTTCTTGCATTTTAATTTTAGGTGAGGGAGACAGCAATAAACTAATAATCCAGTAAATATATTGAATATCAGAAGGTGAAAAGTTCTACAGAGATAAATAAAAGGAGGGTAAAGGGGAACAGGGGGTGATGATTTTGGAAGAGTTCAATTTATTCCTTGTCTGTTTGGGTCATTTTTCTCAAATCTATTCTTAGTTCTGCTCTTTAAGAAAACACGATTCTATTTGGAATGAAGCCTTTTATAATTTTATATAAATTATCTGACCATCACACAGAGGATAAGTTAACAAATCCACACTTTTAATATTCAAGTAGCAACCATAAATCCTATTTTTAATCACAAAGGACATAAATCAATAAAATAGCAAGCCTATTAAGGGGGATTTTCCATTTTTTATTAAAATACATCCCCTATTTTACTTTCTCTGGGTCTTAGGAATCTGAAGTGTTGATGTATCTGACCAGGATATTATAAGAGATAATAGGGTAACATGTTCTAAAAAAGGTTTGTTAAACCACTGAGCTGGAGTCACATTATCTCACACAGATACAGAGAAGTGCTGGAGTGTGAAGAAGTAACTGAATTAAGAAGTATGTGCTCTCCACTGTTCCTTTTTCTCACACCAGTTTCACTGAAGTTAATTATTATCACTGCCTTAGAACTGAGGTCTCAGCCAACAAGAAAAGTTCAGGGGAAGGAGCTGGAAAGAGTGGGAGTCACAGATTTTGAATATACCAAGGAGGGGTAAGGAGGTGGACAATTCTTGTTTAGTTCCCGGTTTCATTGGGTTAAATGTTCTCAAGAGTAGATTTCTAAATGAATGTAGGGGAGACATCCTTAAACTTCAGAACACATGAATTCAGAGTTCTCAGCCCAAGTCAGTGACAAGGTTGAGAAAATTCAGATCTAATGCTCTTCATGTTGGTTTGATGATGTGTCAATGCTACAAACCAACAACAAACTAGCCATCATTAGAACGATGAGAGTAATGATTGTCTTTTGTTTTTACAAAGTCCAGCAGGATGGGATATAAAACATGCATCAAAGGAAGAAATGTGAAGGGAAATTATTTAAAAATTCAAGATACAAGATAATTTTAGGAAGAGGTTTTCTTATATATTTTAAAATTGCAGTTATAAACTGCACAATTTTATTTTACATTAATTTGGTGCTAAAAGCATAACTGAGTGATTTAGTGGGGCAGGACTGAGTTTCATATTCTTTTATTCTCATGGAACTTAAAGTAGATTACTGAAAAGAAATACAGAAAATTAAAGTTTAAATGCCCACATAAAGAATAAAAGGAAAGAGAAACTATATGTCAACATGTCACAGGCACAACCAAAAATAAGCTAGAAATTAGCATATAATACAGATTGTAATAAATACTGAATTTGCATTATTACCAAAGAAGTAAATGGCTGGGGTGGTAATGGTGACCACTCTTCAGAGATTTGTATTCACTAAATGCCATCTTCAGTGCCGGACTCTCTCGTGGCTGAAATTCCCATACTTGCAAATCATTCCTTTGGCTCAAGAGGATACTCATCTAAATGTTCAGCTATCACTATGCATAAAGCCAAGGAATGTGCAACTCCATAATTTTATAGAAGATCAACCCAGTCTTAGAAAGGCAAACCCATTTCTCTACATAACTGCCAGGAAAAGGAGCCTTGGGGGTGGAGTCAAGATAAGGAAAGAGGCGAGTGTGGAGCATGCCAGCACTGGCGAGGCCAGCTTGACTTAGAAGTGATAACCCAGTTTGGGGTTCTGGGGTGACAGAAAGGTATGAGAGCCCTGGAGATCAGGAATCATGAGTGTGGAGACCCCAAATTAGGGAAGAGTGATACTGTGCAGAGAAGACGGGAAATACCAAAGGCAAAGTCCTCTCCTTCCATGCCACTCCTCAATGCCATCTTGCTGGCAGCCTGCAGTCTTGAACATTGAAGGCACATAGCTTTGGGAAACTGTGGAAGGGTCTGTTATCCAGACTACTTATCTCCCCTCACTTCTACCATAAGTACTTCTTTTTTGTCATAAGCTACTCACCCACATTTAGACTCCTAAGGCCCTAATTTTCTCCATTCCCCTTTGTAAACCCATCATTAACAAGCTGACTCATTGGAAAGACTGATAAACATCAATCAAAAATTAAATTTCATTGAACTAAATATTCATTTCTGAGCACCAATTCCTAGGTCCTCTGGGAATACAGAGACAAATACGATCCAGTCTTTGCAGGTCAATAAGGAATACAGACCTACAGTAAAATATAGTATGAAAAGTGTAACAATAAAAGGTGTAGAAAACAGTGAGGTAGCCCAAAAAAACTAGGGAAAGATTCCTTGAGGAGCTGATACAGCTGGTTTGGGCAGGATAATAAAAACAAAAGCTGGCATTCGTTGAGTATTTTCTATGCTGTTGGTAGAAGCCATATTATGAAGGATCAGATGTGCCATCTTAAAAAGCTTATCTTTTAACCTTACACCATGAGGATTTGAAGAAGGGCTTTAATAAGCAGGGGGAAGTAGGAGGTTATATGGACCTTCTGTCAATTTGGCATCCACATGGAAGGTATATTGGAGAAATGTAAGGCTAGAGAGAGGGAATTTATTTCAAAGGCTATTGGATTACTTTTAGTGTGGAATGATGTCACCTAAAACTAAAACCATAATAATGAGAAGGGAAAATAGTGGACGGTTTGTTGCAAATAAACAGCAGGTTAATCTGCTACTCTTCGAGGTATATTTGCATAGTTTCAGGGGTTACACCTTCACTAAACTAGGGCATTTTGAGAATGAAAGGGGACACTATTAACAATTGTATCTAGACAGGAGGTATAAAGCCAGAAGGACTATTCTAGGTAACTTGTTTAAGTTAGTTTTAAGAAACTAGTGGTAAAGGGACAGAGGTCACTTAGGGGTGGAAAGGAAAGAAACATCTCAGAATACCTAAGATATAAGTGGTCAGCTCTGAAGGACTGCCCTGCTGAAACCTAACTCAATGTGTTTTTTGGAAAGCAGAAGGTAGATGTGCATACTTCTTCATCTATGACTGTCAGATATAAAGCTACCCAACATTTAGAAGCTTCCAGACTTACTGTAACCACTAACTTTTCACTGGGGCGATTTCTCAATACCACACACTTCCCCCTGGCTCTAGCATACTCTTCCTTGGGACATCCCCTAGTTCTCTCTGAGCTCCTCAGAGGGACAAAGCTGAAGGGGCAGAATATTCCATTAACCCAGCTGGGCTGTAACTGATACAGCAGAAGCTTTCAAAAAACTCTCCTTAGAGTTTGAGCAGCATAAACTTTAGCAACAAGTCAGATGTGCTTTTGAGCTGCTGCTGGACAGCAAGTTGACACTGAAATGAGAGGAGAAAATACCAGAAAACACTCTGCACCAATGGATGGAATTTCTTCCCCTTTGAATTCATTAGAAAACTTCCTGCCATGTGGATTAGGGATTAAATTAATTTCCATAAGCCAATCATATGTTAATATTTTTGAATACTTTGCTGTGTTTCATAATGTCATTTGTAATCACATTTCCATAGTTTTAAAAGGCATTTAAGTGACAGTAATAGCAGTGCATGCCATTGTTGGAGAATTAGGAAAAAGAAAACTATGAAAATGAAAATAATTGTCCATCATTTCTTCATCCGAGTACCTACTGTTAAATGATAAGAGAATTTCTTACATTTATATACACAATATGTACAACTTTCATTTGGCTTTTTCATTTAAAATTGTATCAGAAATAATTACTTATACCATTAAAGTCACTTCAAAGAATAATATGTAATAACAGGATAATACTTTGTCTTATAAGTGTACTATAATCTATTAGTTATATCTTTATACTTAAACATTTAGATTGATGACAATATTTCACTAAAACAAATAATGCTGAAGTAAGCAGCTTTGTACATAAATCATTTTTTTCTATATTCTGATCATCTTTAGATTTTTAGTAGTGAAAACACTGGGAAGAACTCTATTCGTATTTTAAGGTAGATATATATTATGAAATTTCTTTCAAGAAAGTTTATATCACTTTACACACCAATAATTGGGAATGTTAGCTCCATATCACTGTATTAATCCTAGCACTGGATATTATAATTTTTGTAATCATCTCTGATAACTTCATGGGGGGAAATGGCATCTCATTTTCTTTTAATTTGTATTTCTTTGATTTTCTAGTGAGGCTGCAAATTTTCTCATGTTGTTCATGAATACATTTAAATTTTCTTGATTGAAATTTTCTAAGAAAATATTCATCTCAATTCTCAGTCAGCTTTTGAGGTTGAATGCAGTGTTTTTTCAATTTTACACTTCTCCTATGATGGGGGCTCCTGAGGCACAGGGGAAGTTGCTGTGCACACAGTGGGTGTTCAAGATATATCAGGGTGAGAGCCTTATTTGCACCTTGCTACACTTTCACCTAGGAACGTGGGAGGCCTTCACGTGAAAGAAAATCTGGAAAAAGTGTATCTGAAGACTATAATGAAATGGGCAAAAATTTTTTAATGAGAAGGAATTTAAGCACTTTTCTGAACTTCTTTTAATTCATCAATTTAGGACGAGTGTGTTTCCTGTCAAATTAATATCACACAAGAACTGGAGGCTCAAGTATATTCTGCTCAGACAGGAGTGGAGAGATAGGTTCCCATCTGCACGCAATATAAACAACAATAACAGGCTTAGGGAAACCAGGCCTAAGAATCAGTAGTCACCTTCCTACTGAAAGAAATCCTTCTAAAAGTGGTATCACAACATCACAATTACAAAAACATGAAATTTTACTATATCCTTTTGTTTTGTTCTTACTGAAAACTTCCTTGAATGAATTAGCAAATCCTACAGATACAATACATATATCTGCTAGTTTTTGGTTTTTTTTTTCAGCGTTCATTGGTGGGAGAACTTTGCCTAAGACAAAGATCTGAAAGAAAGTATATTATACCTCAAATCAAGCAACTAAAACAAACATCATTTCAATTTTATTGATTTGGGAATTATATAGTTTGATTTTGTTACAAATTTGTAAACTGAGAATTTGAGAAGAAGGGGAAAGGGATTGGGTGGGTGTATATCATGAGCCAGGCTTGATGGAGATCTCAGTCCCATTTTAGTCCCATTTGAAACACAAATTTTAAGAAACTTGCCCAAGATTACACAGTTAATACATGGCAGACTCATAATTAAAATCTACTTCTGTCTGGCAACAAAGCACATTTTCTTTCTGTCTCTCAGGTCTCTTATAAGTCCTTTGGAAATAGTAGCTCATTTAATTTTCTTCATAATTCTATATGGTGGGAACTATAATTACCCCTAGTTTACTGTGGAGAAGTTAAAACACAGAGAGGTAAAGAATTTACCCAAGGCCACACAGCTAGTAAGTAGCAGAGCTAAGAATTAAAATCCAAACAGTCTGAGGCTTGAGTCTGTGCAATGAACCACAACACTGCATTACCTCTCGATGTGCTATGGAAACAAATGGAATCGCTGATCTTCAGTGGGAAGAGGACACTACAGACTAATTTCTACATGGTAACACCCTCCAGGAAATTATCAATGTGTGATTTATAATCTGTATAATACAATAGTCTACCTACATGATGAATATTTGTGCTATTTCTTGGTTCCCACAGAAACCTCACAGACTAGAAAAACCATGTTATTATTTCATCACTAGATTTGTATAAACATACTTATTTGGGGCAGGCATACTCTGAAGAAGAGCTGTGGAAAGGATGGGCATATTTCATGCTATAGTTTGAAATAAAATTTTTTCACCTGATGTAGATAAAGGGCAAATGGAATTTTACTTGCAGGAGCATATCATCGTGGAATTAAAATAGCAACTATGTAGTTATCACATGCTGAATAGCATCTATGTCACACTTATTTTCTTCAATAAGTGGTGCTGGGAAAACTGGACAGCTACATGTAAAAGAATGAAATTAGAACACTCCCTAACACCATACAAAAAAATAAACTCAAAATGGATTAAAAACCTAAATGTAAGGCCAGACACTATAAAACTCTTGGAAGAAAACATAGGCAGAACATTCTATGACATAAATCACAGCAAGATCCTTTTTGACCCACCTCCTAGAAATAAAAACAAAAATAAACAAATGGGACCTAATGAAACTTAAAAGCTTTTGCACAGCAAAGGAAACCATAAACAAGACGAAAAGACAACTCTCAGAATGGGAGAAAATATTTGCAAATGAAGCAACTGACAAAGGATTAATCTCCAAAATTTACAAGCAGCTCATGCAGCTCAATATCAAAAAAACAAACAACCCAATCCGAAAATGGGCAGAAGACCTAAACAGACATTTCTCCCAAGAAGATATACAGATTGCCAACAAACACATGAAAGGATGCTCAACATCACTAATCATTAGAGAAATGCAAATCAAACTACAGTGAGGTATCACTTCACACTGGTCAGAATGGCCATCATCAAAAAATCTACAAACAATAAATGCTGGAGAGGGTGTGGAGAAAAGGGAACCCTCTTGCACTGTTGGTGGGAATGTAAATTGATACAGCCATTATAGAGAACAGTATGGAGGTTCCTTAAAAAAATAAAAATAGAACTACCATATAACCCAGCAATCCCACTACTGGGCATATACCCTGAGAAAACCATAATTCAAAAAGAGTCATGTACCACAATGTTCATTGCAGCTCTATTTACAATAGCCAGGACGTGGAAGCAACCTAAGTGCCCAACGACAGATGAATGGATAAAGAAGATGTGGCACATATATATAATGGAATATTACTCAGCCATAAAAAGAAATGAAACTGAATTACTTGTAGTGAGGTGGATGGATCTAGAGTCTGTCATACAGAGTGAAGTAAGTCAGAAAGAGAAAAACAAATACTGTATGCTAACACATATATATGGAATCTAAAAAAAAAAAAAAAGGTTTTGAAGAACCTAGTGGCAGGACAGGAATAAAGACACAGACATAGAGAATGTACTTGAGGACATGGGGAGGGGGAAGGGTAAGCTGGGACGAAGTGAGTGAGTAGCATTGACATATATACACTACCAAATGTAAAATAGATAGCTAGTGGGAAGCAGCTGCATTGCACGGGGAGATCAGCTCGGTGCTTTGTGACCACCTAGAGGGCTGTGATAGGGAGGGTGGGAGGGAGACACAAGAGGGAGGAGATATGGGGATATATGTATACATATAGCTGATTCACTTTGTTATAAAGCAGAAACTAACACACCATTGTAAAGCAATTATACTCCAATAAAGATGTTAAAAAATAAAAAATAAAAGATATTTTTTGTCCTCTTATATACATGGTGAAGAAAATACATTGATGTCTTTAGTTTTGTTTCCTTAGTCCCTACTATGTAGTAGGTATCCTACAAGTATGTGCCTTTGGGGATGGAGGTAAATGATCTATGCTAATAGAACAATGATTAGACTCATAATTGAGCCAAACCTCTGTTATGTGGAACTGCATGACATTTGATTTGCAAAAGTTGTTCCATCTGACTTTACAGGAAGATACACTGATGATGTATCATTTTAATTTCTCTCCTGAGCACTCACTCGAAAAAAGTAGCAAATGACAAGGTTGTTTATTTGTTACAGTATTGCTCCTCCAAAATCAAATGAACAAAGGTAATCTTAATTTCATGAATCAATTATCTTAATAAATACCTACATAATTAACTGAGGAATTCCCTTTGGAAAAGCCAATTGAGAAATGATTTCAATATAAGGAAATAGAGAAAAAACACAATTCTGAGCTAATATCAAACTTTCTCACTACTATCAAATATGATGTAAGAACTTTCATAAGTATACGTACAAATATATATTAAAAATCCTTTAAATATATATAATGTGCAAATAATGTCAGATTTGATTCTGTTATTTGTGCTCATACGCTGGCCAAATTTAATGGCAACAAACAAAATTATATTTTTAATACACTTGGTATATTTGTATGACAAATAAATATTAGATTATGATAGCATTAATTTCTTTTTCCATCTCTGTACTTTAAATATAATTCCACTTGAATTAATTAAATAACACTATTTAATAAATATTTTAAAAAGACTTGGAAATCTAGGTTCCAACACTTGACATATTTACCACCAGACATCTATTAGTCTTTAAGAAATTTTCTTTGCCTTTTTTGGTCACAGTTTTCTCATCTGTAAAATAAACAGGTTGAACTAGATGAGTTCTGAAACTCTTTTTCTGTTATAAAAATTATACTCTTAAAAAATATGACTGCACTGATAAGTTATGAAATAATTGGAAGTAAAAATAAAATAATTAAGTGTTATGACTACTGTGTGCTGTAGATAAATCAAGAGGAGATTAAGGAACTGAAAACATTCAAATGAGTTTTGTGAACTTCCATTGATTTTTCTAATCTTTAGATTCCTCCTTACTAAAATGGAGATGATAGTAAAAATCTTAATTTTTTTTCCCCAATAAGTAGCAAGAGTGGGTATTCCCTTGGGTGGCTATGTTTTAGTCACAATTTCAAGGAATTTGGTTGATGTAATGAATTCATTGTGTTTAAAATTACCTAAGTGTTCAATTAGCTAATTGTACAGGTAATAAACATTGCTTTATGTTTTTCATATAATGTCTATGAGAACCTGACAGGTAAGTATAACAATTGCTCATTCCCATTTACAAATTTAAGTAAAGCCTATGCAATTAATACTTATTATGCTTAACTTGCCTATTATAAACCTTACTAGACCTAGCCTGGAATTATTTTCAATATTTGAATCACTTAAAGTCAAGGATCCTATCTCTATTTGCTTTTATTTTTTGTATACCAGTAATAAATAACCGGGTCTTTAAGATGTAACTTCATTAAAACACATGCACTCCTTTGCAGCTGGGACAAATGGAAAAAGTCATCACCTCCAGAAGTGAATAATTCCCTGAACTGCCAATTTGGATAGAAAGGCCATAATCAGGCAGCCCAAGAAATGGGGGGAATATTCACAAAGGAACATTTCAGCAAGTCACTTCTTCATTTTAGTGTTGTTTTAAATTTTAGTGGGTGGTATATAGCCCTTTTTAATTGAGTAACAGACATACAGCACCTGGTCCTTATGTTGTAAGATACTTAAAAAGTAGGGGAAGTAACAATAAAATTCAATGCATCATGAGTTTAGTAAAAGCTGAGCTCAACAAAAACTAGCCTAAAAGCATCTTATATATTGTCTTTAATAGTATCCCAATGTTACAGCAATATGGAAAGTCACATACAAACTAGAACTTAAAATTACCACTTCTGTGTCATGCTAACTGAACCTGGAAAAAAAAACAAAAACAAAAACAAAAAAAAACAAAACACAACTCTGGAGAAAATCCCTCTCACAGTATGGCCTACTTAGCTCTTCATACTGAGCTAGGCCAAGGTCTTACATTATATGAGAAATGGATGGTCACAAATACACCTCGATAATGAGAGGGGAGCAGCTAACAGTCTGTCTCTTCCCTCTAGATAGTTTATGCCTTTAATTAGAAACCATGTACTTTCTTAGCATCCACGATCATTTCCTAGCTGTGCTTATAAAGAACTTTCATGCTTTCTTCATAACAGAGACAATTCCAGCCATCTGTCTCTTAATCATCTCTTTGAACAGATTTTGATGATCCAGGGGATAATTAAGTCTTGGCGGCCATTAGTGAGTTTCAATTTTATTTCATATAGGAAACATGACATTCAGTATAAAGGAGAAAACTGTATGGAATTTTGTGATGATGTCTACACAACTTCTAATAAAATAAGATCCTTATGCTTTTTTGCTATATTTCATACTGGTATTTCTGCTCTAGAAATCTTTTCCTTGATGTGCGTAATATATCTTGCTATTCTAGAGTTTAATTATAGTGATACACACAAAAAAACAAACACAAAAAGGACCCAAAATACCCCCCAAAATGAAGATACTTCATGGTCCTAACTATAAACCTTGTTTTCCTGCACCCTTATATTTCGTTTTTTTTTTTTAAATACCCATTCGTTTTTTTTAAAAATTAATTAATTAATTTTTTGGCTGTGCTGTGTCCTCATTGCTGTGCACAGGCTTCCTCTAGTTGCGGCGAGCAGGGGTTACTCTTCGTGGCAGTGAGCAGGCTTCTCATTGCAGTGGCTTCTCTTGTTGCAGAACATGGGCTCTAGGCACGCAGGCTTCAGTAGTTGTGGCACGCGGGCTCTAGAGCGCAGGCTCAGTAGTTGTGGTGCACGGGTTTAGTTGCTGCACAGCATGTGGGATCTTCCCATACCAGGGATCGAACTCATGTCCCCTGCATTGGCAGGAGGATTCTTAACCACTGCGCCACCAGGGAAGTCTCTACCCTTATCTTTCTGACTTGCAAGAATAATCTAATAATAATAATACAGGGATAGACCAACAGTACAAGGCATATTGCATCACTTTGGTTGTTTATGTTGTAACTTGGTTGGACCAAATGCTGGTTGTTGAATTTCTTCTCCCCTTGCCCATTACACAAATTGAAAGTCCGTGGGATCCCTGGAAGGGTTTAGTGGCATCTGAAAACCCTTAAAATTCTGGGCATACTTTTGTTTGTCTGGAGAAAAAGGCTATATTTTTCATTAAAATTTCAAACAAGATTCAAAACTCCTGTCTTGGGATTTTTTTTTCAGAGTATTATATTGTAACTAACATCTCAGACTGCACAACAGCCCTTCCCAACTCAGGTGTTGAATTAATGAGATACTTCGGACTGTTGTCATTTTCTGTTCTGGGAGAGGGGAAAAGGAGAAAAGGGCAGCAGAGATGAGGAAAGAACCTGCATCAAACCTAAAATAAAAACAAGGGCTACTACTTGGAAGGTTTGGGTTTTCCTTTTGATTCAACCTCTGAGAAGCTCTCTGAATTTGGACACATCAATTGTCCCCTCTTGGCCTCAGGTTCCTTATATCTCTAAACAGAGTGTGCTGGGCTATATCAGCGATGTTCAAAGCATGTTCTGTGAAAAATCCTGGGGGTTCTGGAAAAGTATTTGAGTGACTCTCCAAAGATGAAAGACTAGTGCAAAAAAAGTTCTGTTAGCTTCACACATCTCCTAAAGGGAAAGGTAGAGGGGGTAGATGCCAGATGAGTGTATGTGTATACACTTGCTTCCTCAAGACAACAGCTTTAAGTTACGTTAGGTAGTTCCTTTGGATTTCCATGTCATTCCTTTTCTGAGATGTTGAAACTGTTCAAACTTCTAAAATATTTTATATTTATAATTTTATTAATATTTTATATCTAGATCTATATTTTATATCTTATATTTATTAGTTTACAATTCTGTTTCCTCTGCTGGATTGTAAGTAACTCAGGAGAGGCATTATTTCTTGCTCATATCTAGAACCTAGAAAGTGGTTGATATATGGAAGGAGAAAGATAAGCAAACATCATTAAAGGAAAATAATGTATGCACCAGTATGGAAGATGGGTTAAACGTCATGAGACAGATAAGAGACAAGCAGCATTATCGGAATCATCATGCAATAATAGTCCATGCGGTGGGATAGAGAGTTGGGGTTAAACTCGAGAGATATTTAAGAAGCTGAATGCTAATGACTTGGTGGCCAACTTGGTAAGAGATGTAGGAGAGTCCAAAATAACTTTTGGATTTCTGTATTAGGGTCTCATAAACCAGGAGAGAAAATACAGAAGGAAGAGCAATTTGGAAAGCAGTGATGATCTGTTACATTATGGTCATGTTACTGGGAGTGCCAAGTCATGCAGCCCTTTTGTGTCTCTGGGTATACTTTGTGATTTGAAATGCAAAATGCATTTATTTCTGTGGAAAGAAGTCAACAAAGTTTGCAAAACATTTCTTGGAAAAGTACACATGAGATATTCAGTTGTCAACAAAGTACTTGTACTGGATCTAGGATACATATTTAGAAGTCAGCAAAAGACATCTGGCTGCACACACTGATTTGAGAGTTGCCAGCAGGCAGGTTGGTTGAAGGCAGGTGAGTGGGTGAGATTAGGAAAAGGCAAAGTGAGAAGGAAGAAACCCTGTAGAATAACAATATTAAGGGACTGACAGAAGAAAAGGAGACGGGGAAAGAAAGTGAAAGCGAGGGAAGAAGACCAAGCTTGTTAGGAACTTAATTGCGTGTGATACTTTGTTTGGTTTAGTGCCAAAAAATTACACAGATTTGACCCTTCCTTTTATCATCAAGGACCAAAAAAGGCATTCACCAGATTAACAATAAATATAAAAAGCAGAAGCGCACACTGATTTTGCACAAAGGGAGAATAAAGCGCATATTTAGTTAGGAAGGCAAGGGTAGATGTGGGAGGTTCTGGGGGTGAGAACAATGTGAAGCTGTCAGCTCTCCTCTGATCCAAGTGAGAACCCTGCTAGGAGAAGGTAAAATATTCTCAGTAAGACATGGAAGAAATATAAAACCCCTGAGGGAGTCGAAATTGGCTAATCCCCTCTCTGGTGGCACAAACTGTGTTAAAAATCCCGGCAAATAAGTTCCATGAAACGTGAGAATTGATTTTGAAAATGTGAAAAAATTATTAGTGGTACACTTTAAAAAGTAAAGTACGACTTTAGAATAGTAAAAGGATAAGGGGAAAAGTGATATTTTCAAATAAACACTTCCATTTATATCAATTCAACGACTCTGTATGGTACAATAGATACAAACAGCAACTGGGATTGTCTAATCAACACCTGGGAAGAAATGGAAGAAAGAAATGGATCAGTGGCGTGCAGAAGGGAGATTACATTTACATGTGTCTTGTGAACCTGAAAAATGGAAGAGAATTGCAAACTCAAGAGAAAAGAAAACTTTGCTTGTCCAAACAGGAATCTTATTTGGCCAGATATATTGACTGAGCTGAATCTAATGAGTTCTTGTGCCAATGCAAAATGGACCCCAAACCTAACCTAGGAACCTTTTATCCAAAAATATGATTAAGTGAGACAGAACCATGTTGACTGTGAAATAATAAATTATTTACTTTGCAAGCCACATACTATGTCTGTTTACTATATAAAATAATGTGTGCATTGATTTGGGGCAGGGAGAAGGCTCTGATTTATCAGTTTTCTAAACTTTGAATCAGATTAACTTTTGCCTACCAAGTTTCTATACAGAGCAGAAGAATGTACTCTTAAGCCTAGAAGTCTTTTGTTAGTTGAAGTGCTTGCAAAGTAAAGTACAAGAAGGAATTACACAATCTGCATGACTTTTTCAGAAAAGAAAATGTTTATGTATGTCTGTGTAAGTACTGCTGCTCCAGGAAACTGGTTTTAAATAAACTTCAAGGACTGTTCATGACACCAAGAAGTTGAGTGACTTGTCCAAGGTCATTTGGTAAATCTGTGTCATTGTTATAATTGGAACCCAAGACCACCACCCATTTGGAGTCTTTGCTGTAGTCGCTGTCTCTTGCTGCCTCTGACTTTATGAGGATAATGCTATAGAAAAATGACTCCTGTAAATTCTGTTGTCAGTCAGTAGGAGCTGGCAAAGTGCCCGTGCTGATGGCTTTCGCGATTAGAATGCAGTGCAAACAGGCCCACACTCTGGCTTATAAAACAAGCTAAAGTGTCGCCTGCTTCCTTACCTCATCATTTCTAGAATGGTACTTATCTTTCAAGCCACAAAACAGTACTGATGCCAAGGCCATAAAAAGTATTATATGGTTCTGCCTGCCATCTTTTCAAGGTGGGCTGGCAAAGCAGAGGACCACAGACAGAAAAATGGGGTAATAAAGTTTAAATAGTAGGCAATAATATTAATCTGCTGTGCTGCAGATTAAGAGATTGAACCAACTCCCTGCAGTTCTAATTGGATTTTCCTGTGTTTCCTACAACACTTAGGGCTTTACCCTGATAAATCCTATTTTTGCTTGCCATTTATTCCCCATGAATGACTCGCTGTAACGGATTTATGTGTAAAAACACACAAGTGCTTGTACTGCCATAGAATTATTTTGTGGTTTTCTTTGCAGATTGCTGGCAAGTTACTTTCTAAAAATCAAGTAATTAATACACTGAATCGCTGGACTAATTGCTGCCTAAATATTTCATATGCATAATAAGATATAAGACTATAACTCAGGTACTGGGAAAGCACAATCATGTGTAAAGTTATGCCCTAGAAAACCATATTATGCTAAGACTAGGAAAATAGATCCATACATCATTATGGACAATGTCTGAGGTAATCAACTGTAAAATGAAAGAGGAATAAAGCTTTAGGTACACATATGTCAGGTATATTTCTCAAATCCGTGAGATCATTCTCACATGGTCAATTCGCTATTATTTTTGGAATAATGCTATCTTCCTCTAAATTTGTCTTCAAGTGTGTGTGTGTAGGCAAAGAGTACTTTTGTCAGGATATTCTGCACTTAAGGATCGAATCACTGCTTGGTTATGATTCCAATAACAACCATGTTATCTCCAGTTATAAAACATTAATTATATATATTCCTAGGTCTAGATCAGAGGTGGAGAGTGTGTGAAATAGGGTCCCACCAGGTGCATCTCTGCAGGAGATCGCCATACAAATTACAACCAAATTTTTGAGTAACTGGATCTGCTCAATTTGTCTGATATTATCATACAACTAGCGATGCTTCTATTTTTCTTCAGTATGTTTTTAATTTTGATTTAGTCTGGTACCACCCCTGAAACCGCCAACCTCTGGTGATTTGCCCACCAGATCTCCCCAAAAATTCCCACACTCAGCTGGGTGCCCAAATTTTCTGCTTCACACTCTCAGGGCAAAGTCTCTGCTTTTCGTCTTGTGGTGTCTTGTCCTTCAGATTTTGTGGACACCTTAATCCTGATTGCCAATGAGTTTTGCATCATCTCTCTGCCTGGTTCCTTCCTGCTACAGTATCCATGATATTTCTAACTTCTTCCTTCCACTGTCTTCCTGATGGTTTCTCCCTGATACCTGGTGGCTGCTTTTTCCCACGAATGCTGACATCTGGAAAACTGAACTGCAGTGAGCAATCCCGCTTATTTTCTGATGGGATGTCTTGTTTTTATGCTGTTGCACTTGAACCAAACGTTCTCTGACTCTCCTGGTCTTTGCTTCCAACTCTGACTAGTGATTTGTAACCATCTGCATCAACAAACATTGACAGAGCATCTGTCATGTGCCAGGGTATTGGACTAATGGTGATACAAGGGTGAACAGACAGCATCCTTGTTTTCCAGGAGCTGATGATTTGTCCAGGATAGATGTGTTTTGTTGTACTCCTACTACGTACCATGTGGTTTACACTTAAATCTCACAGCTGTGGTTTTCTAGGCTTGGCAGGCTTGGTAAGATCTGAGATGTTTGCTAAAATGTCAAGAGATCTGGGCTGCATTCCAAATTTATTGAATCAGAAGCTTCAGGGATGGGGTCTAGGAATCTGTCTAAGCAAGCAACCCCTATGATTATGTGATTATGGAGCAGATGATCTGAGGACCCTATCTTGAGAAGTACTTTCAGAACAAGTCTATGGAGTAGGTTTATTAATCCCCTGTTTACAGATAGAGATACCGAGAAGTGGAAAGTTATGTAACTTTCCCAACAGAAGAGTGGAAGAGGCAGGGTCAAAACCTAGTCTATCTGGTTTTAAAATCCTTGGCATTTCCACTCTACTCCTTCACAAAGCCTCTTACCTGTCTATTCCATGGGTCCTGGTTTCCATTCCAGAGTGGTCTCCCAAACAATCTGTGTGATTATGGCACTAGCTGGCACTATTAACAGCTGCAATCGTTTATTTCATGTGTCCGTTTGACTGGGTCATGTGGTGCCCAGACATTTGGCCAAACATTTTCTATATGTGTTGTTTAACAATACTTTCTGGATGAGATTAACATTTGAATCAGTAGACTGAGTAAAGCACATTCCCCTCCCTAATGTGGGTGGACCTCGTCCAATCAACTGAAGACCTGAATAGAACAAAAAAACTGAGAAAGAAGGCCTGACTGTTGAGCTGGGATGTTGGTCTTTTCTGGTCTTTGGACCTTGGACTGCAGCACTGGTTCTTTTGGGTCTTGTGCCTGATGGCTTTTGAACTGGAACTGCTGTCAGCTTTCCTGGGTCTCCAGCATACAGATTGCAAATCTTGGGACTTCTCAGCCTCCATAATTGCATGAACCAATACTATATATATACTGTGTGTGTATATATATGTGTGTGTGTGTGCGTGTGTGTGTGTGTGTGTGTGTGTGTGTATATTCTTTTATTGGCTCTGTTCCTCTGTGGAACTCTGACTAATACAAAAGCATTTGCCAGCATTTTAGAAAATAGGGAACCAACCACCTTTTGGATATCTTGACAAGTTACCTGAAATAAAGTTGGGTATTTCGTACTTATTTTAAAGAGGGAAGACTGAGGATGAACAAATATGGCAGAAAATGATCTAGGTCAGAATGAGTCACCAGCTGAACATGAACCAGAATTGTTATGTCAGAACTAGAGCATCTTCCCAATCTCGATAAATGGCAACACCAGCCAGAGGCAATCCCCCCACTTTAGGGAACTGATGAAATGCTTCCAAGCAACAGAAAAAAGGCTACTGTCATCTGGATTCCTGCACAGAGTGGGAAACTTAGAGAATGTCAAGAACCAAGAAACTACAATTACAGTGAATTCTATGGGGGAAAATAAAGCTTGGGAAATGTTGGTTGCCTATCTGATCAAAGGCTCCATGACCAATGCCTCAATTACACTGTTCTGATCCCCTTCTTTTCAGAGTGGTCTTATTTTTGAAGGGACACATTAGCCTCCATCCAAGAGTTTTCCAAAGATGAGAATGCCTTTTTTGAAGGAGGTCTACAACATGGACCTTGGCTGCAATACTACATGAGGTGAGGTTCTCAAGGACATAAGTGCTGTTTATTGAAAAAGCAACTCTCTGTGCCGAGGGGCAAAGAAAAAGAGTATTTGTGCTAGGAAATATTTTGGTTAAACTGAGAAAAATTTATAAGACTGAGTGAAGTAAAGCAGCATCGTACTTAAACCATTTCTGAAAATCTCCTTCCTATTCCTTTATCTCCCTCAATGAAAAATGATGCAGCAATACTGGAAAAAAGCACAAAAAACAAAAAACCTGTATTGGGAGTATTTTTATTATCTGTCTTAAATCCTCCCTACTGCAATTTTACCTTATTACTCTCAGGAAGGTAAGGGGTGGTCAAAGAATGGTATTAGTCATAGTTTACTTGGTAAGAGATATTCCCCTGGTGGCAGATTCTATTACCATGAATATTCTCATTTTAACCTTGCTTGATTATTTAAAGGGAACCTAAGTGGTATGGATTCAACTTGTCTAAAGCATTAATTTTTCCCATGAAAAAAATTGTATAAGCCATAAAAGTACTGTGAGAGGGCCAAAGACAATTTTCTGAGGAAATTATTCATTGACTTAATTTACTATAAATTGCAAAACTCTGCTTCTAAAGTTCATTTATCTTCTGGCGCAGGCAAACTTATGAAGTAGGTAAAGTTTGTCCTCCTCACCACCCTCACCCTTTTCGCTGGCATAATCTTTGGGTGCCCCCCCCTGCCCCCTTTGATGCCTGATATGTTTCTGTGGTCTTCTGGTTGACCAAGGATTTTTCATCATTGCATCTTACTTGGGGTTGCCATACTGGCTTCATTCCATTCTCCTTCATATTTCCTCCCTGCCCTCTCATCCTCCCCCTTCACTTCATAAAAACTTTTCAGCCCTCTTTACCATTCTTCCAGGGTTCTTGTTTCCTGCTGGGGTAAGGTCTAACTAATCTGATAAACAACTTTATGTGTTAATGGAAACTGCTATGGATTGAATTGTGTCCCCCCAAAAGATATGTTGAAGTTCTAACCCTCATTACCTCAGAATATGACCTTATTTAGAAACAGGTATAATTAGTTACAGGTGTAATTAGTTAACATGAGGTCTTCCCTTGCCTTTTCCAACGTGTGGTAGCCTTAGGTATTCCTCAGCTTGTGGCAACATACTCCAATCTCTGCCTCTGACGTCTCATGGTGTTTTCTTTTCATGCATCTGCTTCTTATAGGACCCCAGTCAGATTGAACTTATGGCCCACCCTAATAGAGTGTGACCTCCTATTAACTAATTACACCTTGCTAATACCTGATTTCAGAGTCCTAACCTCCAGAACTGTGAGAGAATAAATTACTTTAAACAACCACAATGGAATACTACTCAGACATGAAAAAGAATGAAATTTTGCCATTCGCAGCAACATGGATGGACCTGGAGGGCATTATGCTAAGTGAAATAAGTCAGACGGAGTAAGATGAATACTGTATGATATCACTTATATGTGGAATCTAAGAAATACAACAAACTAGTGAATATAACAGAAAAGAAGCAGACTCACAGATATAGAGAAGAACCTAGTGCCTACCAGTGTGGGGAAGGCACAAACTATTGGGTATAAGACAGGCTCAAGGATGTATTGTACAACACAAGGAATATAGCCAATATTTTGTAATAACTGTAAATGGAAAGTAATTTTTAAAAATTGTACAGAAAATTAAAAAATTAAAAATTAAAAACAAATAAAGCACTTAAAACAGTAAAAAAACAAAAACAACCAAGCTTGTGGTACTTTGTTGTGGCAGCCCTAGAACACCAATACAGAGCCTAATTTGTTAAAATGTTATTTCTGAATAACTTACATATGTCTATTACAATAAGGCCTTCAGTAGACAAAGCAGAAGCAATCCTACTAATGATGTGACTCAGGTACCTGACAGGTCAAGGGGAAAGGTATTTTGAGATGGAAAGGGATGTGTGGCATCCATCAACCATACATGACAGATCCTGGTATCAGGGTTCTCTGAGCTTACCCAACCTCACAATCTGACATCTAAACTATCCTAAATATTGCTCTTCCTAAGTATTGCAAATACAGAGGGGAACATGGCCAGGGAGGTAGTTATCATTGGTTGAGAGCCTAAAGTATCAGGTGCTCTTGTAGATCCTTGGTCTTCTCCTGCAATTTTGCTCCTCATACAGTCTTCTCCATTTCAGGAAGGGGCACTTCCCTCTACCCATTTGTTCAAGGCCAACATAACTGACAGATGGAGGAAGAGAAATTTTTTTTTCCCCTTGAATTCTCAGCACCTTGCATAGTGCGTGGTACAGAGCATGTGTTCAAAAACTGTTTGAAAGAATGAATGAGATAATGATCAGTCTGGAAAACCTGAACTGACTTATCCTCCTGATAGGGGTCACCTGTCACCTGTACTGGGGAAGCCCTATGTCTCTCTGTTTCTCTCTCTCACTGGTTCCATGAAGCCTTTTTAAAAATCTTGGAATGCAAACCCATTTGCTGATGACAGGATGTACAGAGGGAGGTATAAGGAGTCAATGGGAGGAGTCCAGATACTGGCCTCAGCTCAGCTACTAACCAGATCCCCAAACCTGGACAGGGCACAATTTAACAGGAATTATTAATGAACACCACACTGCCATTGAAAGTGAATTGGAAATCCAGTAAAATTGGATTTCTAATCTCTGTACTGCCAAAACTTCACCCGTGGGGTTTTCATGAATCTCCTCTGGGTCACAGTTTTCTCCTCTGAACATTAAGGAGATTTGAATATTTAAGAGGAAAGCATAAAACCATTTGGTTCTGTGGGGTAAAGGGGTCTGCAAGAGTGAAAGGAATGGAGGGAGGAAGGCTGTCACACTGGGAAGCTGGAGTAGAAAAGATAAAAACACCATTTTATTTGGAGCCAGTGATGAGTGTAGAAATAGTTTTCTTTTACTGTCCTCAAGTATATTCATTGGCAACACACTGCCCTTCTGTTAGATTTCCATGGTTTTCTGCGACCTACATTTGCTGTAATGTTTTACTGACTCCTTCATTTGAATTAGCTGCTTTTTTTACATGCCTCCAAATGCCATTATGAATCACTGAAGCTTGAGACCATCTATCACAGTTACAAGGCATATAAAAGATGACAATCATCAGTCAAGTATCTTCACTCTTCCTGAAACAAAATTTTCTCAGTACAAAATAAATACTTTCCCTCCTGCTAGGTTAGCTAAAATGTATACTCCTAAAATGCAAATAGTTCTCAAATTTTTATATGAAGGAAAGTATTCAGTGTGTTGGTTCAATCATAGGCAGGAGATATTTTAAATAGTGTTTTTACTTTGAGGCTTATGCACAGTCTTCTGGAAGTATCACATTTTTATTAGTGGGACAGCAAGTGGCACTCATATGCTTAAAAATTTCTCCGAAAAGTTTTTAGTTTCTGTCTTGAGCATTCCAGAAGCCTATAAAATAATAGTTAAATCCAACCATAATTTGTTTCTTAGGCCAAGAAAGAAATATTATAAAAATAGGAAAATATAAATTTTATAATTTGTATTTTATTATAAATAAATATTATAAAATCACTGGATTTTTGAACTGGAAGAAACCCAAGATATGTTCACTGTTAAGTCAGATGACGATTTGAGGTTCAAAGTTTAGGTCATTAACCAGGTAAAACTCCTAATTAATAATAGCTGGACCTGAGATTCTGAAGTCTTGACTTTGATTAGAGCTCCCTGTCAATTCCATCAGATTCTAACAGTTTAAATAATTAATTAAACATGGCAAAAACTACTCATTGCCACCAAATATTAATTTTTCCCTTCTTTTTCTCATCTTATTCTGGGCATCCATGCATGCAATCAAAACACTGCATTTCCCAGTAAATTTTAGATAATAACATTTAAGTGTAAGGATTTGGTGCAATTTCTAAGAAGCTGCCATCTTGGATTGTAAAATGACCTTTAAGAAGGAACTCAGGCTAGGACTATAGAATCCTGGGTTGCTGATAACCATAGATCTACCCTACTGATCATCTGTGAACTTCTTTTACTTGAGAAACAAATGATCACCTCTTTATGAGCCACTATATTTTGGGTTTTCTATAATATTGCATATAGTCAAGACTAATCTAGCTGCTCACTAGGTTATTCTATACTTAAAAAATAAAAATAGGGCTTCCCTGGTGGCGCAGTGGTTGAGAGTCTACCTGCCGATGCAGGGGACACGGGTTCGAGCCCTGGTCTGGGAAGATCCCACATGCCGCGGAGCAACTGGGCCCATGAGCCACAGTTACTGAGCCTGCGCGTCTGGAGCCTGTGCTCCGCAACAAGAGAGGCCGCGATAGTGAGAGGCCGGCGCACCGCGATGAGGAGGGGCCCCCGCTTGCCGCAACTAGAGAAAGCCCTCGCACAGAAACGAAGACTCAACACAGCCATAAATAAATAAATCCCATTTAAAAAAAAAAAAAAAATTAAAAAAATAAAAATAGAAAAAACAAAACAACACAACTGAAAGCTTTCTAAAAACTCTCAGTAACTGAATGTTTAGGAATCTGCCATCTTGGATAACCAAAAGGGGTACCAAAGGGTCTTGTGAATATGGCTCCATTCTTAAAGATATAAGCATTATCTCAAAAGATAACACTACAATAAATGCCCGTAAATGTGTTAAGTACTTATTAACACTTTTAATAGGGACCATTGTTGTTGCATGGCAAAAAAGACTAAGAATTCACTAATAATTGTCTGTTTCTATAAGCTAGTTTCACAGAAATTTACTAAGCATTTCAGAATAGCTAATATAAATCCAGGTAAATGATTGCATAATTTAGAAACTCAATATAACATGCGTTTATCTTAAACATATATGAGAGTCCTATTTTTAACTTTTGAAAAATTATACATTAACACAAAAATTAACTATGTCTGTGGACAACTATTTCATCAGAATTTTATTAACATTAAAAATTGTCTACAACTCAAATGGTGCCACATACTCCAAAAGGTAAACCATAGGGATTTTGAAAGAGGGAGAGTTATCAATTTTTTTTTTCACATTGCTTCTTGGAGGATGAATAATGCACCCCCCCCCCCCAATTTTCATAGTCTATTCCACACAATGTGTGAATCTGCTACACAGTGGAAGGTTGCAGATGGAATTAAGATGGCTAAATTGTTAGCCTTAAAATTAGGACATTATCTTAGATTAGGCAGGGTGGTCCAGTGTAATCACAAGGGTCCTTAAATGTGGAAGAGTGAGGCAGAAGAGAAGGTCAGAGTGATGAGATGTGAGAAGGACTTGACCAGCTGTTGCTGCCTTGAAGTTGGAGGAAGGGAACATGGTTGGCTTCTACAAACCAAAAAAGTCAAGGCGATGGATTCCTCAACTAGATTCTCCAGAAGGGAATGCCGTCCTGCTGACACTAATTTTAGCCCGGGGAGACTTGTGTCAGACTTCTGATGTACACAATTGTCAGATAGTAACTTTGTGTTGTTTTAATCCACTACATTTGAGGTAATTTGTTACAGCAGGTGTGGAAAACAAACTTCTCTGCATTTAAAAATGCCATTTGTAATAAAGCTAGTAGGGGAATACAGTTTAGAGCCTCCAGTTCTTAAGCTGGGGGTTGGTAAGGAGAGGGAAAGCAGTACAAAGACTTTGAACTTAGCCTCAGTTTTGCAAATTATCAGCCAAAAGACTAAGAATCTCATTTCCTTTGAGCCTTAAGCTCTTTCCAGCTTCTAAATTCTATGACATTTCAGGGCCTCAGAAAATTTAGTCATGGGGGAAAATAGGCAATGATTCCCCCTCTCCCCGACCTTTGCTAACATCAGTCACCTCACTAATCCTGCCTACAGTTCTCTTTGAAGGGCACATTATTTTTCCAGAAATATTTGTTATACACCTACTGTGTACCAGGCACTCCTCAAGGTGTTGGAGATACAACAGTGGGCAAGATAGACAAGCCCCTTAATCTCATAGATCTTTTATTGCAGTGGAGAAGAGAGAAATACACAGGGAACAAATATGAAAATAAATGTAAGTTCAGATAGTGATAAGTAAAATGAAGAATATCAAACAAGGGGATGCGACAGATAAAAATTGGTGTTAATGTGTAAGAAAGGGGTCAGGGAATATAGGCGATGTGAATTTTATGGAAATGACGTATGAGCTCAGAAGGAAATGTTAAGGGGAAGCCTGCCTGTCATGTGACAATCTGAGGGAAGAGCATTCCAGGAAGAGGCAACAGGAAGTCCCTAAGATAGGGATGACCTCAGTGGGTCTAGAAAGAGAGATAATGCCAGGGTGCCCAAGGCATAGCGATCTGGGAGAGCAGAGGAGGAGATGAAGGGTAGAAAGGTAGACAGGCACCAGAGTAGCCAGTGGGGTTGTACCAGTGTGGTGAACATCATACTTCTCCAGAGTGACAACATGCCTGCTCATATCAACACATATCCCATCTGATCTAACCACTTCCTTAAGCGTTTACCTGCAGGAATGTGTCTACCCCTGTGTGATGGAGAGATCCACTAGAAAATACAGGGTAAATACTATATTCATGGTGACAAGAATTAAGTAACAACAAACTTTGTGATGTTCTTCCATACCCTGATTTGAAGTATGTATAATGCAAAGGGCTAAAGATTGCAATACGAAAGAAACAGAGTAATGGTACAAAGGGAAGGATGAAGGAAGAATTTAACAAATCATCAAAACAAAAGTAGCAGCACCTCAGTTAAAAACATAGAATTACTACCTACCTATATCACTAGGGTAAGACACACATTGCTCCCTGCCACAAATATACTAAAGACCTTCACACAGACGAAGAAAGAAAAATGAGTATTCAGTTCTTTTACGGCTGTTGGTGATTTCCTTTGGGTCTTTGCTGATTGAATTGAGTTTCTAGACACTGTGCTTATTTTCTTAACTCTTGAGATTGATGAATTATCATTCTCTTTTTACTCTGTAACGGCATTATCTAGTCATAATGGTACACCTTTGATGGCAAAATATAGACAGGCGGTCAGATTTATAAATGCAAGTTACCTAAGGCCAGCTGTGTGCCAGCAATACTACAGAGGATTGGGGAACTTTTAGTGAGGACTTAGACTATATCTGATCCCAGTCTTAGCTCTTTGAAGTAGTTCTGATCAGATTTAAATTAGGTGTTTGAAATGGGGGTCATGTCAGCTACAGTAATGGTGAATCATCTGCCTTGACCTACCATTCATTTCCTCTTCTTGTCTGAATAAACTCACTGTTAAGCTGTGGTAGCAAACTGCATCACCCTCACCCTGCTCTTTGCTTCGTAGATTTAGTACAAACTTTGCTAAGACAAAGTTTGACTTGATTGAATTCAACTGCGTCTTCCCACCTCTCACAGACTACCCTCTGTTTGAAATGAGGATACAAAGTCAGACTGCTGCTTTCCTTTGCGTGGTCAGGCAGGAAGCACAGAATTGGAAATGAATGATATTTTCATGATCTGGAAATAATGGTGAGCGGATGCCTTTTTTATATCATTCATTCATGTCCCCCAAAGGCATTCTTTTTTTTTTTTTTTAATTTATTTATTTATGTATTTATTTTTGGCTGCGTTGGGTCTTTGTTGCTGTGCACGGGTGTTCTCTAGTTGTGGCGAGCGGGGGCTACTCTTCGTTGCGGTGCGTGGGCTTCTCATTGCAGTGGCTCCTCTTGTTGCGGCGCATGGGCTCTAGGCTCGTGGGCTTCAGTAGTTGTGGCACACAGGCTCAGTAGTTGTGGCTCACGGGCTCTAGAGCGCAGGCTCAGTAGTTGTGGCGCACGAGCTTAGTTGCTCCGTGGCATGTGGGATCTTCCCGGACCAGGGCTTGAACCTGTGTCCCCTGCATTGGCAGGCGGATTCTTAAGCACTGCGCCACCAGGGAAGCCCTACCCAAAGGCATTCTTAAGAAGTCTCTGTTAAAATAAATTGATTTGCCTTTTGCTAAAGCTTTGTTTTATAATGTGTCAAGGGGTTTGAAAAATATAGGCAGTATTCAAAGAAAGCAAAGCAAACACATGTGGTGCTTGCATTATTTACCAATTAGAATTTGGCAAGCACTTCTAGTTTGCATATATTTGTATTAAGAGAAATTCATTTATACATCGTTAACAAGAATATTAATTCAACTTTTACTGAAGGTCTAGAATGTGTAAATTTCTATGCTTGGCACCATGAGGGGTTCAGAGAGGAAAAAGAGATTATAGTTTGGCCAGGCAGCAAGACACACAAAGAATTAATAGTTATAAAAAGTACAAGCAAATGTCTGTGGGGACAGTTATTTCTGACTGTCTTACTTGGAAAATAGGATAAGAAAATTATCCTGGAGTACAAAATGTCCTTATAATAAAAATTTCTCATAATCTGTGGTACCTATGTACAGGAGCCATATACATTTGGACTATAAATAAAATCCATTCAGTTCACACACTTAGCTTGGCAAGACAATATGAATCAATTTCTTTGTAATAAAAAAAATACTCATTTCATTTCTAATTGAGCTAAGAACAGTACTGCATGCATTCCGTCTGTATCCTTGTACTGGTGCATTTGTTGGACAGATAAGCATTGAGTGCCTACTGCATGCCAGATCCTGTGCCTGAGGCTAAGAATCTTTTGGGGTCTCATCCTATGTAGGATCTGGGCACTGCCATTATATTGGGAGATAGAATAAAATGTTACACTGGCCAAGTATGTTGTCTCTGTTCATAATTACCATGTTTTCTTGGTAAATCTTGCCCTCTTCATCACAGATGAGCTGTACAAAACAATGTAGAGTCCTCATGTAACCCCTACAAGTCTAAATGCCAACCTATTAGGCCTGAGCACCCAGATAGTTTTTATTTACTGTTCTTTTCACTCTTTTCAGACCTACTTAGTTCTCCAGAGGTATAAACCCTCAAAACATAAGCACCATTCATTTTTCACATCTCATCGGGCTGGAAGAAGAGGAAAGAGAAAAAAGAATTTTTAATATCCTTTCACTTTTCCCACAGAAGACTAAATCGGCAGCTCTTGGGGCTGGGCAGGGTTGTTTTACCCATTGTGAGTCTTTGATGTGTGTAACTCTGAAAGCAGTCCAGGGTCTAGGGAAAGGGAGGATAAGGCAGATATGCAGGAAATTGTACTTCACACTCCCAACAAGAAATATGGAATAATCTAGGAGGCTCATGCCAATTGAGTATCAATTTTTTTCCAGCCCTGTACTAGGTCTTGCTGGGTAAATAAAGGCACATCTCTGCCTTCTAAAGCCTATTCATTTCACAAGAATAGGAACATCTGGTGCTGCCTGGGTTCTAATACTCTTTTCCCTTTTCCACACAGGTCTTCAGAATGCTACTTAAGAAGGGAAGCCCAGCAAGCAGTTCTCAGTAGAGATCTTAGCCTGCATTATCTCACCAGGAGCTGAAAAGAAGGTCTGGGAAACTCCAGGAGGCAAGTTCTCTAGAGCACTGACAGGTGTCCAAAGCAGTTCAAAATGAAGAGCAGTGAGAGGATGAGTGCAGAACATAAGGCACTCCTTTCTTGTCTGGGAGTGGGGGACCTCAGTAGAGAGCAGTGATGAGAGGTCCTGAGCAAATAAGGGGTTTGAGGGGAAGCCTGTGAGTCAAGGGAAGTGGTGTGAGGTAAAAGAAGGGCTCTCTCCAGAAAGATGGAAGGGTGTTCTAGCTAAAATGCAATTCATAATTTTGTCAAGGATTGGCCCTGCCTCCGTGATGCCTGATATTGCCTCCTCGATCTGGACCTGCCTCCTTGACCTTGGTGGCTGACAGCTGATGTGAGCCTGGAGAACACCATCTGAGTTCTCTCCTCCCACCGCAGACACAGAGGAGACCAAAGGAGGAAAGGAACACGATGCCTCCTCAAGGCCTTTGGAGCATCTGCTCAGGAGATGACCTGGGATTATTCTGAGAATGCATGCTGCATTCTCTTGATTTGAAATCAAATCATTTGTTCTTACTTTTGGTTTGAAACAAATATGGTCAACATAGCTAAAGAGTTCTGGTAGACTCATTCGGACTTTAACAGTTGAGGTGTTTGCCCAGTTGCTCCATTTGTTATTCTAGGTTCTAGACTAATCAAATTAACCATATGACTTCCATATTTACTTCAACTATGTTGATTAAAATATTTAATAAAAATAATCACAGCCATTGGCTATTGAGCACTGGATACCAGGCATTATATTGAAGCACTTTACATGTAGTTATCTCAGTAATCTTCACAAAACCCTTCTAAGGTTGAACTTATTGAATAAAAGCTCTGACACATAGTCTTTAAAACAGAGTCCTTCTCTACAATATATTGTGGAAGCATATTAAAATTAAAAGAGCACACATTTTCTAATAAGAATTTAAGTGCTACTGTATTTCTTATTTAAAAATATATACAATGTATAGTCATCTGTCTTAATATTTTCTTTTTAAATGCAAAATCATAGATATTAGAAAGAGGGATATACTTTCAGGTGGTTTAATTCATTATTTTACTGTTGTAAAACTTAACTTCCAAATGCCTACGCTAATACAACTTAAAAAGAAATACAAAAGAACTGCCCATATATAGATACTATGACTGCAAAAACATATAAAACTCCTGAAGAGTTGAAAACTTTAAAAGTGGCTGCTATAATAGAAAAGAATGAAATAAAATAATGCCATTTGCAGCTACATGGATGGACCTAGAGATTATCATATTAAGCGTAGTAAGTCAGACAGAGAAAGGCAAATACCATAGGATATCACCTATATGTGGACTCTAAAATATGACACAAATGAACTTATCTACAAAACAGAAACAGACTCACAGACATAGAGAACAGACTCGTGGTTGCCACGGTCGGTGGGGGGAAAGATGGATTGGGAGTTTGGGATTAGCAGATGCAAACTATTATATATAGAATGGATGAACAAGGTCCTACTATATAGCACAGGGAACTATATTATATCCTGTGATAAACCATAATGCAAGATAAAAAAATGGCAGCTATAATATAAGCATTAAAATATTTTCAGTAACAAAAATACAGTTACTCTGATGTTTCAATGTTAACTAAAGTTAAAATGTTCATTTATTATTATGTTTGGAGAGTTGTACAGACTAAAAGAGAAGTGTTGAAGTAATAGTGAGCAATGGAATTCTAAACATCTCCATTTTCTTTTTTGAAAATTGTAATGATATAATATTTAGCTTTAACCTCAGGCTAATAGTATTCTGAAAAGGGAATATGACAGAATCAATGTTAAGATCTTCAAGGGCTTTGTTTTCAATATCTTAGTTTTCTTAAGAGGGAAATGCAGTGGATTCCTAAGGGTAAAATTACCACAATTATATTTTCATGTCACTTGAGATATTTGTTGAACATATAAAAATGGTTTTTTATTTTGAATCATATTGAAATTAATAAAAGTGCCACAATAATTTGCTAACTATTTGTGTTAAGCACAATTAAATAATTTCTGGATCAAGAGGCTTTGTGGCCATATGATCACATGACTACTTTTCTAAGTTCCATTTCTGCCAACTCATTGCCGGTAATCACGTTTAAATCCTTCCTTAATAAACCCCTGCAGACTAAGATATGCTATCTGGAGGTGGGTAATCCAGAAGGATTTACAGGTGGTATCTAAAAAAAAACCTGTTTGAAGTTTAGTTAATATGCATTTTAATATTTTGCCTGCCTAGAAATTCAAAAGTTGGAAAGTTGTGGTAGATGATATACTTAACTGTCTTAGACATAGAGTATCCACGTTAACAACATAGTCTTCATCTGTGAAGCTTTTCTAGGGTGTTAGTCATAGAAACACCATAATCTTCTATAATTTACCATGCACAGATACAAATCCAACTAATCAGATTACATTATTTGCTTCCTCATGAGCTTATACTGTCTCAGAACTTTCACCCCAAGTTTTATTATTTAGGAAAGAAAAAACCCTATATTTAGTGGAGAAAATACCAACAGAATCTGACACACTCCATTGAAACCACAAGGACTTCAGTTACTATTCATGAATGAGTTTATCTTATGAACTAATCCAGTGACTGATCAGCTGAAACGTCCAATAAAGACTTCTTTACATCAGTGGAAACACAATTAATCCATGTTTTTGCTTAATTAAATTTTAAGTTAAAAAAATTTTTTGACATGCAGAGACTACTTCGCCCTCTGGAAACACATATAGGGTGTTGTAGAATCTTAAAATATATTCTGATTCATTGTCCTTAAAGAACAACAAAACTACTCTGGCATTAGAAGTTATTAAAGACTTGAGCTAATGATATGCTAATTTTATGAAGTTTTTAAAAAACAAAACAAAACCCCCCACTGCTGTAAAAAAATTAGAGATTTGGAGAAATAAACCATATTTAATTAATGATTATCATCTGATTTAATTTTATTTATGGAGATACAAGTCTGTTTTCTCTTATGTTTAATAGAAAAGTATAAAACGTGTTTTGGGCATGAGTTCCTTTCCTTAAAAATCTTAATATTATTACTTCAAGAAAAATATCTGTACAGTCATTATAATTTTAAAATAGAAGTTCTGTGTTATCTGAATCAAATTATGATATCTACCCAGAAAATCTGTTTTGTGTCTATGTTGCTATGGAAATGTTTTTTTTTTTTTTAATAAAGAATGATTGGATTAAGTCTCTGATAATAACAGAATAGCCATAGCTTTATCACTCAAATCTAGAAATTCTGTAGAAGTAGACCTAATAAAAAAATCTGCCTCTTTCAAGACCTTGCTTCATGAGAAATTCCACAACTCCTAGTCTCTATTCATGTCAGACGGCATCCTATGTTGATGATGCTGGAGGAGAGGGGATGGAAGGGTGTTCTCTGGTCTTTCATCCAGTTTCTTCATATATCTGGGTACCCTGGATGAATCGGAGCTATATCTGCCTTCTGAAGCTGAAACAGCATGGTTGATGATGGAATAACAGTGCCCTGAGCAAGAGAAGAAAGTCCTAAGACAAAACACCACAGGAAACATCCACCTTGAGCTGTCCCAGAACAAATGTGCAGCCAACTAATCTGCAGGGTGAATTGCTTACATCCTCCTGTCACTCTCTGCCCACCCCAGGACCCTCCAACAAGAATTCTAAACATCTCTCAATGAAGGAAATCCTCAGTAGCAATTGGAATAGTAACCTTTGCCAGACTGCACAGGGGCAGAATACTACTTTTCTTGTCTAGGTCACTGCAGCATCAGGGAATTTCTGCTAGGGGGGATGTGAGATGGTGGGTACCCATGCCAAGAACTCTAATAATCATAGGAGAAGAGATCTTAAGTGTGTGTTTCAGTAAGCAAGCCCTTCATACAGACATATCTGTTCAGTGATAAGTTCAAATCTGTCTGCAAAAAATTGTAAAGGAAGTGTTTTCTCTTTTATAAGAAAAAAAATCCAGAAGTTCTAACAAAAAAATAAGGGCAATTTACTTGACTGATATGTATCAATACTCACTGAGGGCTAAAATCCTGCCCTCCGCCATTCCTGTGCAACTCACTGACTTTGGTGAGGGCCGACCAGATATTTATTCTCAAATAACAGCTTTTTTAGATGAGTCACACTCAGGTTCTCCTCTACTTCTTCCCCACAGTAACATCAGAATATTTCATCTGCATCTCTGTTGCCATGGAAAAAGGAACATTCTGAAAAGCAGGCAGGATTATGAGTTGAAGGCAAAGCCTAATAACTAGGGGACAGAAAGAACTCAGGTTGAAAACATATACATACCACAGCTAATATTACAGAAAAATGGCAACTTGAATAACAAGGAAAAAAGAATAGAATTCCACTGAATCTTTGACCTTTTAGATAAAATATTTTGAGTTTCAAAACTATTTTTCAGGGTTTTTTTTTTGTTTTTTGTTTTGTCTTTTACTTTTTGGGTTTTTTTTTTTTTAATAGTAGAAAAACATCCTCATGCTTAGGAATAAAGTAGGCTCACTATTTTCACCACCTGGCGCATGGCTGGCAGACACAAGGCCATTGTGCAGCAAACAGCAGATAATTGGATTCCATCTACACAGTGAACCTGCTAGATCATCAGCAGTCTTTTCAGTTGGAAATAGACGTGACTAAGAGATGCCGGGAACCAGCCTCTGTACTTAGCTTAGTGGAGCAAGAAGGTTTACGTGGGACCCAGGTCATTTTATCCCAAATTCCTCAGGTACCATGGGTATTGTGCATACAAGACACGTGTCAAGGGAGAGAGATAAGAAAAAAGAAAGACATCAAGAGACAGGATGTGTCAAGATAGTAAGATGAGAAAAAAGAAGTGGATTGAGAGTGTAAGAAGCAAAAGGAAGAAACAGAAATGGGAAAAGAAAGATGCATAAGAGAAAAAGAAGGTATGATCAAAGAATAATGAGCAGAGAGAGGAAATGAATGGGAAGAAATATGAATGAAAAAAAGAACACAAAGGGGAAAAAAATCTGCCTTCAACAAGAAACTTCACCTAAAAGGTCTGGGAAAATTAGGTAAACGAGAACCACGGAAAGAAGTAAGTGCAGTGCATGTTAACATTGTCGTAGACTCATTATCTTGTCCATTTAATGAGGTTTCTATCCCTCACACCCTAAGCATGTAACCCAGCAAGACACTATGGTGTCTTCCTGGGACAGACCCCTGCCCCCATGTCCTCTGCCTGCCTCTTGTTTGTAGAAAAACTATAGTGTCCCAGGCCTCCCCTGAGTCAAAAAAGCCTGGCTCAAGAATGAATGACTGAAAGGATGTGAATATGTAGTGACACAAGGAACAGTCAGGCCAGCAGATCTGGTAACAATATCTGATGCACATTTCCTGAGTTATTTTACAGATACTAAAACCCCTACAAAATGGAAGACATTAACTACTTGATGATCATGAACTCATAGCCCCCAGACCTACTGGAGCCTGAGGATTGATAATGTTAACCCCTGTGACACCACCCTTTTACCTCACCTTCAACCTATCAGAGAATTTTTCACAAGCTCATCACAAATCCAGTGACTCCCCTCCCTACCTGGCCTTTAAAAGTGCTTTCCTGAAACCTATCAGGGAGTTTGGGTTTTTTGAGCATTAGCTGCCCTGGACTCCTTGTCTGGTGTCTTACAATGAATGCTGCACTTTCCTTCACCACAACCCGGTGTCAGTAGATTGGCCTTACTGCAAGCAGGTGAGCGGACCTAAGTTTGGTTCAGTAACAGGCACAAACTTTAGCTGAGAGTGGATGGAAATCCTGGTGGGAGATATTTATGTGTGACAAATCTCTTTCAAGGTTGTCCTCACCTTTTACATTTAAGCTCTGAGAAGAACTTGAGGATTTTCTGACATCTTGATCCCTACTTCTTGTTAGACCTCATTCATCCAAACTTACAATCCCTGGATCTCCAGGCTGCAATTTAACCCAACTGTCCATGGGTTGAGAAAGCTGTCAGTGACCCACCATTGCTGAGGGGAGGTGATGCCATGCAGTAAGGAGAAGAGTAAAGAGGTGAGAGACCTGAAATCAATCTCAGCAGAGCCGCTAAGGAAAAGAGACCTTAGTAGAGGTGAGAACAAACAAACCAGTTTCTACCCTTGGGATCTAAAGCACTTACAGATTCTGAGGATACTACTTCTCTAGATGAGATAAAAAGGTTATCAGCACTTTGGACCCCCACGCTATTGAAATATTTCTTCTGATGGTTAAGGAGAATAACTAGTGACAGGAGGGCTAACTGGTCTTTTTAAGGTCGAGTAAGATAAAGTTGCCCACTTTAGTGGCTGAGAGGGAGGCTGGAGTGAGATTTTAGTCCCAGATAAAAGCCCATATAAGAGGAAAGGGTTGTTAATATTATTACCTTGTGACCTTTATTAGTTGAAATTAATCTTTCCTCAACATTTATAGCACTGTCTCTGAAATTTTATTCTACTGAAGTATTTACCACTTTCTGCTATGTGTACCAATTCACACCTCATCATGTCCGATAGACTGTAGGGATGTTCAATGCTGGATCTGTTTCTGATTAATCTTAATGCCTTCCACAGCACCTAGATAGAGCCTGTGCACAGTAAGCATTCACCTTACATTTGGTGTATAAATGACAGAAGCAGTAGAGGAGGTCTGTTTCTGGGCCAGGATATGAAGACTTAAGCTCTGTGTTGATTTTGAGACAATTGAGTTGAGAACACAGAATCCAAGCCTTAGAAGTTGAGTGGCCAGTGTCTGAGTTATTATTAATAATAACTATAAATTACTGTCATGTGCTAGGAGCTTTCAAAGTTACATTTCCTCCCAGCATTGACACTGAAAGGTAGCTGTAATTATCTCCACCTTACAGATGAGGAAACAGGGAATTAAGTACTTTGTCCAAGGGGCCATAATGAGTAAAGGACAGAGGCCAGAAGGCAGAATTCAAAGTCAGGGCTGTTGGTGCATTAGTACTGGAACCCAGGCCCCTGCTGGCCAGACCAGGAACTCCCAAACTTCGCCTGTCAAATCTGGTCTCCAGAGAGAGGTCTTCATGCCTAGATGTCCAGAGAAAGGTCACTGGCAGGGGAAAAAAATGGCAGACTAACTTGACTATAATGTGGGCTTTGGACAGATGTGTATATGTGTGTATGCATAATTGTTTGTAGGAAGAAAAAAGGGAAAACGTTAGTATGTCAGTACTAGAGAGCTCTTGGGATTATAGGTGACCTTTGTGTATTTTCCAAATTTTCTACAGTGGATATGTGTTACTTTTATAATCAGAAAAATATACTAAAATATAATTTTAAAGCAGTTTTCACAACAGACTGCTTTAATAAACATACAAACACACTCATACATGAGATAATGGTAATTATTTTGAAGTTTGCAACCATGGATTTTGTGGGATTTTCACTGACCATATCTATTTCCATTTTCTAATAGCAGGCTCAGTTGTCTTTAGGAAAGATATATTGTCCTCACTGAACATAGCCTAGCAGGATTGTATTCCATCCAGTTCCCTCCCTCTCCTAGCATTTTTTCAAAGCCAAGCTAATCGGTTCCTCCTTTATTAGAATTTGAATCTAGAATTTCAGTAGAGCAGCAAACAGGTTGTAAATATTTGGAATTCACTCATCTTGGTATGGCTCCCCTGACCATTCTGTACCTGATATAAACTGTGCCTATAGTTCTGCCTTACTTCTCCACCAACATGACTTGGTTCTTGCATTTCCAAGCTTGGTTCTCCAACCTTCCTGTGATTCTGTGGCCTCCCACTGTGTTTCAGTACATTTCCTTTTGCTTAGGGTAGTCAGAGTTGTCTTCTGTTTCTTGCAACCAGAGATCACTTCACTTGTATTTAATCTATAGGCTTGAAGAAATGGCCATGGCTTCAAGATATACAAGAATTTTGGCTCATTGTGAGAACACAACACATGCACTACATTGCTGAAATGTAGCCTTGTTTTTTCAGTCCTATGCTCTATCTGTTAAAACTGTTTACATAAGATATTCTCACTTTCTGTGGGTATGGCCTACCCAACATTTCAGCAAAGGTGATGGTTGAAAAGGATAGTGATTTTTTTGCCATTCATGGATCCGCAATAACAAGACATGCTACAAAATACTTTGTTCCAAATAGATCAAATGAAATATACATTAAGAGCATGGACTCAGGGGCTTGACCACCTGGTGGTCTAATTAATTCCTACTTCTCCACTTGCAAGCTAAATGACTTTGGGAAAGCTACTTAACCTTCAGTTTTCTTCACCTGTAAAATTGAGATAATAACAGTTCCTACTCGTAGAGTTGTTGTAAAGATTAATAAAGTCAACATATTTAAAGCACTTAAGATAGATCCTGGCATATACAAAGTTCTACATGTGTTTGTTAGTTAATTTTTTCTACACACTGTTGATCTTGACAACGTTGATTAATGGCCACTATTTAAAATGTAACTGATTTATTTTTCACATTATAACTTAAGTGCCGTATGAGTATTTGTTATAGAAAATAAACCCCAAAATATTTCAGGGTGCTTTTTGATCTATGATCAATGAAAATGCTGCAGAAAAGAGTCCATTCTATAAAAACACACCAAAACTCTAAAGAAATAGCAACTTCTGTGCATGAAAAGTTAGGATCAGTAGTCATGGTAGATGGTTATAATAATTTTTTAAACATATATGTATTTTAACTGGTAGTCTTGCATACAAGGTGTATCCGAGATGATAAAACTCAAATTGAGAACTTTTGAAAATAAATTTCAGCTTTACTTTAGTTTATAAGTGAATATTAATGAAAATCTAAGTAAGTATAATTTTGGATGCCTATTGGGAGATTTTCCAATTACTTATAATGTGAATAAAATAAGAGAAAAGTTGATACACAGTATTATCCTCTGAATTATCAATAGCTATAAAGTTATGTTAGGTTCTGGAGATAAAAACTGAGCATGACAAAATCCTAGATTATAGAAAGTTTAGAAACTATCGCCAGGTACACAATAGGCATTTGTGAACGAAATGATGCTACTTAACTGAATGCATTACATTCATGAAAATCTTTTTAGGAACCAAATTTTTAAGTTTATTATTGTCAGTCTATGCCTTCTTGAATAGTCTACCTATATACTGCTGAAGATTCAACTTACAAATTTAGAGCTGCATATTTTCTAGTTAATCCTCATCAATCTTGACAGAGGATTAGGAGCTCAAAGACCTTCAGTATTTGGGGTCTAGGAGTTAGGTTTACTCTCCAGGCCTGGCAATTGGTGAACCTGAAATGAGCTCACTGAACTGCAGCTTACCCCCAATCCGTATGAATGTTTGGCCATTCTCCACTAGTAGATTTCCACTTTGACCTCTGATTATACTTGATCTCCCCTGAAACAGGCGACTTTTTCTAAACTGTAGCCTGCATCACTGGTGGTTTCCGAGAGTTGGGCCATGTTTTCTGTACCTGCTGTTCTTTAGTGACATCTCTTCTAACTTAGATGAAACATGTGTAATCAAGATGATGTGGCACATCAGGAGAGGGGTATTGCTTGTACACAGACACTTGGCCTGTCTTGTACAATCAATGGGTTTGACCCTAGAGATTTCCCTAAGCCCCCACTAAGTCCAAGTCCAAATTCAGACTTGATATTTGGCTGGATGTACAATCTCATAGATTAATTGGCCCCCTAATATCTGCAGTATCTTTCCCTGGTTTATTAATCTGTTTCTTCAGATGGTCTCTTTGAGTGTTAATATAATAAACTCTTAATTATTCATACATCTACTTACTGCAGTTTTTTACCTTATGTTATAATGATACAATGATAATTGCTGTTAAGAATTATGCCTCTGAAATATCATCAATGATATCTTTTAAAGCTCCATTTTCCAGACACAGAATCCTGGGAAAACTGGCAGAAGTGAGCACGGGGTGAGAATTCTTATCAAAGTCAGCTCTTCAGGTCTCTGTCTGTGGTGCCTGGTCAAGAGAGGAAGAATTATGCTCACCATTCAAACAAAATAAAAAGGAATTGTGTGAGCTGTGATGAACAAAAATGCATAGTTGGAGACCGCCCTGCTGCGTTATTCTTTATCTCATAAATACCCCAACCCCTTCTCTTCTGGGAGCCAGATTTGAGATTTGTTCTCCTGTCTTCTCCTTGGCTGCCTTGTGAATAAGCCCTGTCTTCACTGCAAACCTCGGATATCTCAGCATTTTGGCTTGCTGTGTTTCTGACAAAGGGAACCTGGCTTGGATAAATTGCCCAGCAAAGAAAAATCCAAGACACCAGTCAGATTTTTGCCACAGTTGTCTATGCTGTGTGACTGACAGGGTCTTGTTGCTCCAGCCAGGTGTCAGACCCGAGCCCCTGAGGTGGGAGAGCCGAGTTCAGGACTTTGGACCACAAGAGACCTCCTGGCCCCACGTAATATCAATCAGCAAGAGCTCTCCCAGTGATTTTCCTCTCAACACTAAGACCCAGCTCCACTAAATGACCAGCAAGATACAGTGCTGGACACCCAATGCTAAACAAATAACAAGACAGAACACAACCCCACCTATTAGCAGAAAGGCTGCCTAAAATCATACTAAGTTCAAAGACACTCCAAAACACACCACTGGACACAGTCCTGCCCAACATAAAGACATGATCCAGCCTCATCCACCAGAACACAGGCACCAGTCCCTGCCAACAGCAACCCTACACAACTGACTGAACAAACCTTACCCCCACAAAAAACCACAGAAACTAAGAACCTGCAGCCAGCAAAAAGGACACCCCAAACACAGGAAGTTAAGCAAAATGGAAAGACAGAGAAATATACAGCAGATAAAGGAGAAGGGTAAAACCCCAGCAGACCAAACACATGAAGAGGAAATAGGCAGTCTACCTGAAAAAGAATTCAGAGTAATGTTGGTAAAGATGATAGAAAATCTTGGAAATAGAATGGAGAAAATACAAGAAATGTTTAACAAGGCCCTAGAAGAACTAAAGAGCAAAGAAACAATGATGAACAACACAATAAATGAAACGAAAAATTCTCTAGAAGGGATCAATAGCAGAATAATTGAGGCAGAAGAACGGATAAGTGACCTGGAAGATAAAATAGTGGAAATAACTACGGCAGAGCAGGATAAAGAAAAAAGAATGAAAAGAATTGAGGACAGTCTCAGAGACCTCTGGAACAACATTAAGCACATCAACATTCGAATTATAGGGGTCCCAGAAGAAGAAGAGAAAAAGAAAGGGATTGAGAAAATATTTGAAGAGATTATAGTTGAAAACTTCCCTAATATGGGAAAGGAAATAGTCAATCAAGTCCAGGAAGCGCAGAGCGTCCCATACAGGATAAATCCAAGGAGAAATACGTCAAGGCACATATTAATTAAACTATTAAAAATTAAATACAAAGAAAAAGTATTAAAAGCAGCAAGGGAAAAGCAACAAATAACATACAAGGGAATCCTCATAAGGTTAACAGCTGATCTTTTAGCAGAAACTCTGCAAGCCAGAATGGAGTGGCAGGACATTTTTAAAGTGTTGAAAGGGAAAAACCTACAACCAAGATTACTCTACCCAGCAAGGATCTCATTCAGATTTGACAGAGAAATTAAAACCTTCACAGACAAGCAAAAGTTAAGAGAATTCAGCACCAACAAACGAGCTTTACAACAAATGTTAAAGGAATTTCTCAAGGCAGGAAACGCAAGAGAAGGAAAAGACCTACAATAACAAACCCAAAATAATTAAGAAAATGGTAATAGGAACATACACATCGATAATTACCTTAAATGTAAATGGATTAAATGATCTAACCAAAAGACATAAACTGGCTGAATGGATACAGAAACAAGACCCGTATATATGCTGTCTACAAGAGACCTACTTTAGACCTAGGGACACATACAGACTGAAAGTGAGGCGATGGAAAAAGATATTCCATGAAAATGGAAATCAAAAGAAAGCTGGAGTAGCAATTCTCATATCAGACAAAATAGACTTTAAAATAAAGACTATTACAAGTGACAGAGAAGGACACTACATAATGATCAAGGGATCAATCCAAGAGGATATAACAATTGTAAATATTTATGCACCCAACATAGGAGCACCTCAATACATAAGGCAAATGCTAACAGCCATAAAAGGGTAAATCAAGAGTAACACAATAATAGTAGGGGACTTTAACACCACACTTTCACCAATGGACAGACCATACAAAATGAAAATAAATAAGGAAACACAAGCTTTCAATGATACATTAAACAAGATGGACTTAACTGATATTCATAGGACATTCCATCCAAAAACAACAGAATACACTTTCTTCTCAAGTGCTCAAGGAACATTCTCCAGAATAGATCATATCTTGGGTCACAAATCAAGCCTTGGTAAATTTAAGAAAATTGAAATCGTATCAAGTACCTTTTCCGACCACAACACTATGAGACTAGATATCAATTACAAGAAAAAAAATGTAAAAAATACAAACACATGAAGGCTAAACATTACACTACTAAATAACCAAGAGATCACTGAAGAAATGAAAGAGGAAATCGAAAAACAACTAGAAACAAATGATGATGAAAACATGATGATCCAAAACCTATGGGATGCAGGAAAAGAAGTTCCAAGAGGGAAGTTTAGCAATACAATCCTACCTCAAGAAACAAGAAAAATCTCAAATAAACAACCTAAGCTTACACCTAAAGCAATTAGAGAAATAAGAACAAAAAAACCCCAAAGTTAGCAGAAAGAAAGAAATCATAAAGATCAGATCACAAATAAATGAAAAAGATATGAAGGAAATGACAGCAAAGATCAATAAAACTAAAATCTGGTTCTTTGAGAAGATAAAAAAAATGGATAAACCTTTAGCCAGACTCATCAAGAAAAAAAGGGAGAAGACTCAATTCAACAGAATTAGAAATGAAAAAGGAGAAGTAACAACTGACACTGCAGAAATACAAAGGATGATGAGAGATTACTACAAGCACCCTATGCCAGTAAAATGGACAACCTGAAAGAAATGGACAAATTCTTAGAAAAGCACAACCTTCTGAGACTGAACTAGAAAGAAACAGAAAATATAAACAGACCAATCACAAGCACTGAAATTGAGACTGTGATTAAAAATCGTCCAACAAACAAAAGCTCAGGACCAGACGGATTCACAGGTGAATTCTATCAAACATTTAGAGAAGAGCTAACACCTATCCTTCTCAAACTCTTCCAAAATATAGCAGAGGGAGGAACACTCCCGAACTCATTCTATGAGGCCACCGTCACCCTGATACCAAAACCAGACAAAGATACTAGAAAAAGAGGAAATTACAGACCAATATCACTGATGAATATAGATGCAAAAATCCTCAACAAAATACTAGCAAACAGAATCCAACAACACATTAAAAGGATCATACACCATGACCAAGTGGGGTTTATCCCAGGGATGCAAGGATTCTTCAATATACGCAAATCAATCAATGTGATACACCATATTAACAAATTGAAGAATAAAAACCATATGATCATCTCAATAGATGCAGAAAAAGCTTTGACAAAATTCAAAACCCATTTATGATAAAAACTCTCCAGAAAGTGGGCATAGAGGGAACCTACCTCAATATAATAAAGGCCAGGTACAACAAACCCACAGCCAATGTCGTTCTCAACGGTAAAAAACTGAAAGCATTTCCTCTAAGATCAGGAACAAGACAAGGATGTCCACTCTCACCACTATTATTCAACATAGTTTTGGAAGTCCTAGCCACGACAGAGAAGAAAAAGAAATAAAAGGAATACAAATTGGAAAAGAAGAAGAAAAACTGTCACTGTTTGCAGATGACATGATACTATACATAGAGAATCCTAAAGATGCCATCAGAAAACTACTAGAGCCAATCAATGAATCTGGTAAAGTTGCAGGATACAAAATTAATGCACAGAAATCTCTTACATTCCTATACATTAATGATGAAAAATCTGAAAGAGAAATTAAGGAAACACTCCCATTTACCATTGCAACAAAAATAATAAAATACCTAGAGATAAACCTACCTAAGGAGACAAAAGACCTGTATGCAGAAAACTATGAGACACTGATGAAAGAAATCAAAGATGATACAAACAGATGGAGAGAGATATACCATGTTCTTGGAGTGGAAGTATCAACATTGTGAAAATGACTATACTACCCAAAGCAATTTACAGATTCAATGCAATCCCTATCAAACTACCAGTGGCATTTTTCACAGAGCTAGAACAAACAATTTCACACTTTGTATGGAAACACAAAAGACCATGAATAGTCAAAGCAACCTTGAGAAAGAAAAAAAGAGCTGTAGGAATCAGACTCCCTGACTTCAGACTGTACTACAAAGCTACAGTAATCAAGACAGTTTGGTACTGGCACAAAAACAGAAATATAGATCAGTGGAACAGTATAGGAAGTCCAGAGATAAACCCACGCACATATGGTCACCTTATCTTTGACAAAGGAGGCAAGTATATACAATGGATAAAAGACAGCCTCTTCAATAAGTGGTGCTGGGAAAACTGGACAGCTACATGTAAAAGTATGAAATTAGAACACTCCTTAACACCATACACAAAAATTAACTCAAAATGGATTAAGGACCTAAACATAAGGCCAGACACTATAAAACTCTTAGGGGAAGACATAGGCAGAACACTCTATGACATAAATCACTGCAAGTCCTTTTTGACCTACCTCCTAGAGAAACAGAAATAAAAACAAAAATAAACTAATGGGACCTAATGAAACATAAAAGCTTTTCCACAGCAAAGGAAACCATAAACGAAAGGAAAAGACAACCCTCAGAATGGGAGAAAATATTTGCAAACAAAGCAACTGGCAAAGGATTAATCTCCAAAATATACAAGCAGCTCATGCAGCTGAATATCAAGAAAACAAACAACCCAATCCAAAAATGGGCAGAAGGTCTAGATAGACATTTCTCCAAAGAAGATATACAGATTGCCAACAAACACATGAAAGGATGCTCAAGATCACTAATCATTAGAGAAATGCAAATCAAAACTCCAATGATGTATCACCTCACACCAGTCAGAGTGGCCAACATCAAAAAATCTACAAACAATAAATGCTGGAGGGGGTGTGGAGAAAAGGGAACCTTCTTGCCCTGTTGGTGGGAATGTAAATTGATACAGCCACTATGGAGAACAGTATGGAGGTTCCTCAAAAAACTAAAAATGGAATTACCATATGACCCAGCAATCCCACTACTGGGCATATACCCTGAGAAAACCATAATTCAAAAAGAGTCATGTACCACAATGTTCATTGGACCACTATTTACAATAGCCAGGACATGGAAGCAACCTAAGTGTCCATCGACAGATGATTGGATAAAGAAGATGTGGCACATATATATAATGGAATATTACTCAGCCATGTAAAGAAACAAAATTGAGTTATTTGTAGTGAGGTGGATGGACCTAGAGTCTGTCATAGAGTGAAGTAAGTCAGAAAGAGAAAAACAAATACCGTATGCTAACACATGTATATGGAATCTAAAAAAAAAAAAATAAAGGTTCTGAAGAACCTAGGAGCAGAACAGGAATAAAGACGCAGACATAGAGAAGGGTCTTGAGGACACGGGGAGGGGGAAGGGTAAGCTGAGACGAAGTGAGAGAGTGGCATGGACATATACACACTACCAAATGTAAAATAGATAGCTAGTGGGAAGCAGCCGCATAGCACAGGGACATCAGCTCGGTGCTTTATGACCCCCTAGAGGGGTGTGATAGGGAGGGTGGGAGCGAGACGCAAGAGGGAGGGGATATAGGGATATATGTATACATATAGCTGATTCACTTTGTTATACAGCAGCAACTAACACAACAGTGTAAAGCAATTTTACCTCAATAAAGATGTAAAAAAAAAACACTCCATTTTCCAAACAAGTGAGATCATAAACTTGCTTGTTTACTCTATTTTGAATGTAAAATTCCAATAATTATTATATATTATGGAAAGAAAGTAGTCTAAATGTTAAGACTTCTGTGTTTGCATCCAGCTCTGCGTGGAATAAAAAATATGATCCTGAGTAGGTCACTGAATCTTTCTGGGCCTTTTTTCCTTTATTTTTTGAGTGAATAGGTTGCACTTTATTATCAACAAGATTCTTCTTAGTTATAAAAGGTAGTGCTAAATCTATTTATGTTTATATCTATATCTTTGTCTATATCATCTATACCTATCGATCTAATTTCTTTTCAAAGAATTTAGTTCTTTCTCTACAAATAGTTTTTTTTACATCCCAGTTAGCTTTAGTTCTGGATATAATCTAAATAATTTGATTTAGTTGGAAGCATTGAAAATGGATAGGTGGAATATGTATAAAAGAGAATAATAGAGATTATTTCTCAAATTTAGAGTAAGATTTTGCACTTTTGGTATTGGGGGAAAGTTTTAGAAAGTGAATCTGAAATCCAATTAAGAAATATGGTGTTCCTTTACTATGAATAAATAAATAGAGGAGCATCACGATCCAGTGAATAGAAGCACCATTTAACAATGGTGTGGTGTGGAATTCCATGGGTAAATATAAATGAAGAAAAATAATAAACAAACCGAAATGTATTCTAGGCTCTGGGTGACTCTTGGCTTTTAAATTAATTTTTAAAATAAACAACAAATGGAAAACCTTATGAAATAATACCAGAGAAGAATTTTTTAATGTATATTTTCTGAAGCAACACTTAAAAATAGTAATGTTATACCAGATAGCACAGTGGTGCTTTTAGAAATGAGAGGTGGATCATCTTTTTGGCTTTCTCTTCATAAAAGCACTTATTCATTCACTCTCCCCATATGCCCATTTACACTATTTTTCCATGGCAGGATGGAATAATCTTAATCATAACTCATTTCCCATATAATAGCAATATGTCCATCTCTCAGGGAAACCTCATCAGGAGACATAGGACTGATACTGGTGGAGTGGGAAGAAGTCCTTGGGTTGTGTGGGCCTCTGAGAAAACTGTTCCTACCTTTTTTTCTGCTGCTGCCTGAGACCTCACAATTCAAAATCTACTTCTTTGGCTTAAGCTCATTTATCTCTCATTGAAATATAAATACCCCTGGAAAGAGTATCATCATTAAACCAATGATCCCTTTCCAAACTGTGATGTGGAAAACTTTAAGGTGAGAGGCCTTTGAAGCAGAGGACATGTGGGGAAGGTGCGCTAGGGAATCTGAAGAACAGAGAAGTCTAAAGGAAAGGGAGAAAGTTGGAAGCAACCACAAGACAGAATCATCCCATTTAATAGTTTAGCCAGTGCTGGTAATGATTAATTCTTGGACAAAGTCTGAAATGTCCCCAACTCCATTTTACTATAATATGGTCATCTTCTTTGTTCCACTGTACCAACTGTTCTGTGTCACCTTATAGATGTTCATATGTGGCTGGGTATTTGATATGGTCATTTTGATGAGGCTATACCAAAATGTAAAGCTGCCAATTTGCCAATAGATATCTTTTATGGTCACCCTATCCCTCACTCTCACTTTCTCACTAACCTCTAACCTATCACTGGTTCTCACCCTATATTTGAACCTTATTCCATTTCTCATCCTATCTGGCAGGAGGCATGTGGACCAGGGTTCATACATGAAGTCTGTTTATAGACTACTAGATAAATTTAAAAGGCTGATATTTATTTATTTATTTTTTAGATTGTTTCAAAATAACCCTGGCAGCAAAACAGCATGTGTCCCACAGTTGCTGGCAAATAATAAAAGCTTAGTATATGTTTTTCAAAAATATGGGGGAATAACTATGTGTGTCTCACTGATTAGATTGAAGTCAGCTAACACTTTTTGAATATCTCTCCTGGGCATTAGGCATTCTCCTGGGTATTGTGAATGCAAAGACAACAACAAAATGATATCAAACTTCTAGTAGCTTAGTGAGGGGGGGAGACAATTAATTACATACCAATGAGATAAGTATTTTAATAGTGGCAAGTTTCGAAGGAGGAGTTAAGTTTAAGGACAAAGGGGCATAGGGCTTTTTTTCAGTTTTTTAGCAGGAGATTAGCAATAACAAAGTCCTTGAGATGTGGAAACACAAGTCATTCTGGGGAATAGTGAGTAGTCTGTATGGTCAGAGTTCCTTGGGGGAAAGAGAGTGGCAGGAAATGAATGTGAAGGAAGGAAGCTCATAACACATGCTCTTATCGGCCAAAAAAAAAAAAAAAAGGTTACTAATGTATCAATAGTTCTTTGTGGAAAGCCCTTTGGAGAACACATAAGACTATATAGCTTTCCCCAAGAGCTTACAGGCCAGTGAGGAAGACAAGACAAAAACACAGAAGAACTAAGCAACATGGCAGAAACTACAGTGTCTGTATTATATATTTCTCTGGGAGCCCAGTTCAATGCTAAGCCCAGAGCAGCCACTTAATAAATAAGTATTGAATGCATACTTAAATAACTATATTTGCTCTGTTAACTTGTTGAGAAAAAAATTCATGAGTTATAACATCTGCACAGTATCACTGATTTCTAAAAGAATTTAATCTTCTCTTAAATTGCATCTTAGATAGGACACCTAAGCACCTAGTTGAAAAGGTAATGTTTCCCGAAGAAATTACTAGTCATCAAGTAGGCAAAAAACCCTGGTCACTTGAGTGAATTCAATCATTTTTCAAAAATTAAATTGAGAGTAAATAAGGTTTCTGTTTAAGACTTTGAATTTTTCAAGATAAAATTTCTCTAATGTGTTTCAAAAATCCTATTACAGTGTATTACAGTGTATCTTCTATGATCTCTTCAAATGAAACATTGTTATTTTGACAATCTGACACTGTCAAAAATAAAACATATATCTGCTGTGGATATCCTGCTACATGGCCAACACACAGTGAAATTTCAGGGATTTAGGCACAGTAGAAAAATCGAAGTACAAGTATTATAAGCCACAATCATGCTTGTTTGTTTGTTTTAATAAACCTCTAGTAAACTGTATAGACGGGTAGTTCTAATAGACGTCATTTGCAGGAATGAATAAGGAACCCACCTGAAGTAAATTTTAGAGATAGGTACAATGCTCAAACACTCAGGTTATTTTATTTGAAGACAGACCTTTGAAACTGAAAAAAAACGAAAACCCGAAATCTGGAAGTCTAGGTTCAAGCCCCAATGCCTGGAACACAGCTTCTAAGTATTCTCAATGATTCCACTTCTTGATGCGTTATTGCAGTTGTAATTTTGCTAAGCAGACAGTGCCTGTCAGCACTTTCTTCATCGTTTCAGCGAGGTGGTCTGTTCAAACAAGTGCATGAACACTATCAAACAACATGTGATTTGTAGTTTCATTTTTGGCAGGGAACACGCTTTCACATAATGACAGGTCATAGAGCTGCAAGCCAGCCCCCTTTTTGATCTCTGTCAAGAGAAAAACTGGGAAGCAAAAATAGCTTTGCTCATTTGTCTTTTGCTTATTAGCTGCATAATTTGACTAACAGCTTAAAAGGAAGCATAGCTGTACCACTCACTATATACTAATAAATAACTACATACTGTACTTTGATTACTTCTTCTCATGTGCATAGCAAAGCAGTAATTGTGACACCAAACGCTCCTTTCATTTTTTTTTTTTAACATCTTTATTGGAGTATAATTGCTCCACAATGGTGTGCTAGTCTCTGCCCTATAACAACGTGAATCAGTCATACACACACACATGCTCCCACATCTCTTCCCTCCTGCATCTCCCTCCCTCCCACCCTCCCCATCCCACCCCTCTAGGTGGTCACAAAGCACCGAGCTGATCTCCCCGTGCCACGCGGCTGCTTCCCACCAGCTATCCATTCCACGCCTGGTAGTGTACATATGTCCATGCCATTCCCTCACCCCGTCACAGCCCACCTTTCCCCCTCCCACATCCCCAAGTCCATTCTCTAGTAGGTCTGCGCCTTTATTCCCGTCTTGCCCCTAGGTTCTTCATGACGTTTTTTTTTTTTTTTTCCTTCGATTCCATATATATGCGTTAGCATATGGTATTTCTTTGCAGCTCTATTTACAATAGCCAGGACATGGAAGCCACCTAAGTGTCCATCAACAGATGAATGGATAAAGAAGATGTGGCACATATATACAATGGAATATTACTCAGCCATAAAAAGACACGAAATTGAGTTATTTGTAGTGAGGTGGATGGACCTAGAGTCTGTCATACAGAGTGAAGTAAGTCAGAAAGAGAAAAAGAAATACCGTATGCAAATGCTCCTTTCTAATAGCAGGGGGAACTCCAATAGGGCAGAAATATGTTAGGGAGATCACTGTATAGGTCTGGTTATTTGCATAAGAAAATCTCCCTACAATAAACTTATGGAGAACAGAAAGTGGATTTCTAAGGAAGACTTGATCTATGAAGGGCCAAACAAGTCTGGCAACTTTGGCTTCCTTTCACAATGCATGCCATTTTTACCACATGCAAAAGCTTCTGTTAACTGAAAAAACAAGTGTAATATATTGGGTTTATGTAGGAAAATAAGTTTTATAAATATATCTGTTATTTAAACATAAATATATATTTACATAAAATATATAAATATAAAATATGCAAATATATTTATATAAAAACTGTATGTTTTATATATAAGTATGTATTACATATATATAATACATGATATACATAAATAACATATAAGTATATACAGTTTTATAAATATACAGTTATATACATATATGATATATTAGTTGGCTGTATATAACTGATACCTAAATAAGTTAATATATATATAATTATATATAATATATTACTATCAACAGAAAGAGGAGAGAATAGACTAAAAGCATAGCAAGTATCAGATATCTCTGCTCCCAATCAAACCCTTAATATTTGCCTTTGGAAAGATATATTTCTGGAAAATCAGTTGCTTTGGCTATGTGAAGAGTCAAACATGACATTCCCTGATGACTGTATGTAGAGCAGAGCCTGTCTGGGCAAAAGGGAAAGGATTTTGGAAATGTGCAGATACCATTAAAGTGATGTGAGCCTAAGGTATTTAGGTAACAATTATACACAGCCAACTAATAAATCATGTGCAAACCAGTAACTGTATGTAAACATAATGAAATTTCTTCTTTAAATGTGTACACATGCACAAATGAATATACTAATGATTAGAATAAAATAATCTTGGTGAACATAACCTACATTAAAAATGTCTGATGTTTTTATAATCTTTTATAATTCATATATAATTATATATACATATTATATAGTATATATAATTATATATAATTATAATCTTTTATTGTTAATTTAAAACTAATTGTACTTCTCCAAGTGCTTAAAAAGTTGCATGTTTTCATTTTTTTTCTAAAAGTGGTTACCTTTTATAATACTGTAAGTTTCACAATAGGATGAGGGTTTTTTTTTTTTTTTTTTGGCTTTTTAAACATTCCAAAATTCTGGTAGGTGCTATTTTTTTCACTTGATATTTTCTTTCTTTTTAAAAATATGGAGCAAAAATTGCATCTGAAATCATAAACAAAAAAGTCTAAAACTCTTATTCACTGTGCTACTTAAATACGACTCAACAAAGTAGAAAACATACTTTCTAAATCACATAATAATTCACTTTTAGAAACTGAATTGTAGTACAGCGCTCAAGTGTTGTACTTTTTCTACTCTTAAATCCCAAGTGGCATCATGTTCTCATTTATTAAATGCCCCTGATATTCAAGTCACCTAGCTGTAAATTGGCTTCCCTCCCAGCCTAATAACTTGGAGACTTTTTGTAAAACAATTGTAATATTAAAATTCAGACAAGTGACCCAAAAATGGTCCAAGAGGGCAGGCCTGCAATTTCCTGATTCGCAATTTCCTTATTGCTTCATTTGTTAAGTTTTGCAACATCAATTTTTATACTGTTGCTGTTTTATCCTGGCCAAATGGTTGTTGAATTTTAATGAACTGTCTCGCTTTGACAAATGAGTTATTGTTTGATATATTACATTAGGGATATAGAGAATAAACTACTTATGGATACTAGATATTTGGATAAAATACATTTACATAATACTAGACTATTAGTGTAATGAGTTTTATTAGTTGTAAAAAAGATAATACACAGCAGATTTTGAAACCTGCTGAAGAATGATGACATATACATAATTTAAATCCCACTACCTCAAATGGAATGGCAAGTCCTTTCACATGACTTGAATTTTTTTCCTTTCTTATGGTGCTAGGAAAATTTCACTTTCATGAAATAGATTTGAAGGATTGGGAAAGTTTTTCTGATTATTAACAATTACTTAAATAGGGTGGTAGTTGAATGCACTATTAATGAAATGAGGTAGATGTTAAAGAGTAATTTAAAAAATTGAGGACACTGGAGCTATGCTACCCTTCTCCCATAATGCTTCCATTCCACTAGGGAAGGGTGATATTTTTTTCTCTCATGTGAGGGTGTACGGCTTGGATTAAAAGTACTCTGTGCTCTGTGTCTTCCATTCATACTTGATTTCAAAACAATTTACTCAGACACAGTTGCAGTAAAGGAAAATGTTTCAAGCAAACTCCCACATCCTCAGAAGCTAAATGGCCCAAAGGTTCAAATACCAGCACTTTAAAAATATTATGATATGTTAAATATGGGCATGTTGATGAGGCACTTCAAGATTCTGAAGTGCCTTTCTAATCATTGTAGAAAGAGGAAATTACACTTGGTATGACTTTAATATTAAGTGTAGGTATGTTATTTTATTCTAGCTATAGTAAAAATTCATATACTCTAAATATAATAATTTCCTCCTAACCAGAACACTTAATTTCCATTAACATCAGGTGGTGATTGAGAACCCTGCTGGCTCTTTGAAGTGAACTTGAGTCCATTCTCTACTCTACCACTAACTAGCTTTGTAAACACGGGCAAGGAGCCAAGATTCTTTAAGCCTCGGTTCTCTCATCTGGAATATAGGATAATCAGACCTACAACTTCCTATTGTTTTGAGGATAAATAATACAATGAAGATCCAATACATGGCACACATGATGGGTTTATAAATAGTATTAGTTGTTCTTGTTGTTATTTAGCACTGGGGAGGCAGTATAGCGGGGTGGTTAAGAGCAAGGATTTTGGGGGCAGACAGACTTGGGTTCCAATCCTGGTCTTGCTATATCCCTGCTGTATGATTTTTGACATTCTTTCTAAGATTTCTAACTCTTGAGTTTCCTCTATGGTGGCAGTGAGCTTGCAATAATTCCTATTGCATAGGATTGTTGTGAGGATTAAATAAGATGGCACATGAAAGGTACTTATTACACTAGCTGGAATATAGCAACTACTCAGTGAATGGTAGCTCATGTTTTTGACCTTATTGCTGTGATTATTTTTACTATTATTGGCTATTATTTTATGCCTTTTCATTTCTCGAAACTTTCTGGGTGAAAAGATACTTATTTTATACAAATTCAGATGACCATATTTCATAAAAATACAAAATATAAAGCTAAAAACCGAAAGAACTTTAGAAAAGCATAAAGTGCAATACAAACATGCAATGATATTATCATAAATACTATTTTTATTATTAAAATCATTTGGCAGCTGTTAGTTCTGCCTTCAAAACTTTGTTCTCTTTGATAAACATCATTTAAGTATTTACATTCTGGAACTCAAATAGCTATTTTTAAAAACTGTTTTACAAGTTTTTAAATTTTACTATTGAATAAACACTAGAATATATTCATTCAGTAATACGTGGTTTGATTCATTCATCCCATAAATATGTAACAAGTATCTATTGTGCTCTAAGAGCTGAGCTTAGAGGATACAAAGGTAACTGAAGCATTGTCCTTGGCATCTAGGAACCCACCATCCTGGCAAACACATAATATTAACTTTTACCAATGAAACACTCATGAGTAGAGGTTAGTGATTAGGAAATGTTTCTCCCAGGAGCCCATCAAGTCAAGGTGGAGCTAGAAATAGTTAACGTCATCACTCATGACTTCTAAGAAGCTCTCTGGTTACAGGCCTCATCCTAAGGTCTGCAGTTTTTTTTGGGACCCTGTCGGATTTGGCTGACTCCCTATCATGGTTGCCAAATTTCCTAGGCAGCTCTCTGCTTACAAATCCCCAACCTTCTGATCTGAGTTAGTAAGCATGTCACTAGGATAGGTTTTTGGTTTTTTTTTTTGGCTGTGTTGGGTCTTTGTTGCTGTGTACAGGCTTTCTCTAGTTGAGGCGAACGGGGGCTACTCTTCGTTGCGTTGTGCGGGTTTCTCATTGCGGTGTCTTCTCTTGTTGTGGAGCACGGGCTCTAGGTGCGTGGGCTTCAGTAGTTGTGGCTAGCAGGCTCTAGAGAGAGCAGGCTCAGTAGTTGTGGCGCACGGGCTTATTTGCTCCGCGGCATGTGGGATCTTCCCGGACCAGGGCTCGAACCCGTGTCCCCTGCATTGGCAGGCGGATTCTTAACCACTGTGCCACGAGGGAAGTCCCACTAGGATGGGATTTGAAGTTGTTCTTCTCTCTGGCCCCTGATCTAGCTACTAGATGAGGATAAAATAATCAACCATTATTTCCACGGGTCTGGAACCATGTTTAAAACAGGATACATCATGAAGGAATTGACCTGATTTGAGATATAAAGAATGGCTACTTTCACACTTATCCCTCACTGAGTCCTTGTCCTGTGGCCCCTTTCTTTTTTATCCCTCACCATGATGTTTGTACATATTTTCCTCTACTAGTTAATTACTCCTGTGAGAGCAGAGACCATTTATATTTGTGCCATCCCTCCCCACGGCACCTAGCATGGTGTTTCATACACTGTAGACATTTAATATTTAGATAAACACAACTATTCAGAAAATTAATAATCTACACCAAATCTCCCAGCCTTTGGAATTATTGTGTACAATGTTAACACCCTTCTTCTTACACCTTGCCCTTGCATTTTCTATATCTAAATCTTATCGGTCTTTCTGTCTCAGATAAAATTCAGGTAATCTATACAGCAAAAACATCATTTCTCTAAACTTAGAAAGCACTTTGCTTTGTGCCAGATACTGGTTAAGTGTTTCATACGTGTGCCAGGGACAGAACAATGTTAAGGTAGCACATGCTTTGTCTCTTTCAAACTCGACAAGAGGGTTTGGCTTTATTCAAATTATAGCTCAAGAATCCAGAAACAGAAATCAGTATTCTTCATTTCACAGATGAGGAAAATAAAGCTCAGAGAGGTTAATGTATCCTGTCTGATGTCACACAGCTCCTAATATGGAAGGCAAGATACAAATCCAAGGCTGCTTTCCCAGGTCTGTGCTCTAAACCATTTTACTAAATCTATTCATTCCTGCTTTGTAACTAATATATACATATCTTAAGTTCCAGAAGAGACCATATTCTTTGAGTTCAGGTTCATGCATGATTTACCTCTACAACCCTCAAAGCACTTAGAATGTGGTCTTGCGTAGTAAGTGCTCAATAAATATCTTTGGAATTACTATGTTTCATTTAAGCATGGACAATCAGAGACCTGCTTTCATATTGATTCCTGAGCCCCTTGGAGGATGGAAAAAAGTAAAGATAGTAGCCAAACTTGGCACTTCTCAAAGGAGAAGTAAAAATAATCCCTTCTGACATGACAGGGTGGAAAACTATGCTTTGAGAAGCAGCACTGTCTGGCAAATATAAACTAGACTCTAGTCTATCAGAAATGATAAATTGGATATGGTAGTCGGTGTGTTAGGTCTGATGCACAAGCATTAGGCAAAACTCCTGCAATTTGTTCTTATTAGTCTATGGTGATGTTTTTCTCCTTGCATAATGTGAACTATCTACTACGAGAAAGTGAAAGAAACTCCATTCCAATTCCTTAAGGTCACAAAAATACTAAAAGAAAATAGTGAAAGAGCTGAAAAGGTTGACACCAAATGTAAAACTAAAAGCAATGGGACTCTATAGAACAATGGGTGGGGGACAGGGAGAAAAAGATAATTGAGATTTTGTTTTAGGAAAAGTTACTTGAAATAACACTTACAACTTTCTCAAGTGCAAGGTGTAAATGTACACATAAAGTAGATGCTTCAGGATGCTTTATTGCTGAGAGTCACTTGGGGCCTTTGAAATAGCTATCTTTCCTTTCTGAACATTGACTCTGCTAGTTTTATTAATATAGTTTATTTCCTGTTTTATCATTTGTTTCATTTATCCAGTAAACATTTATTGAGTGCCTACTATGCTCTAGGCTTTATGTTAGGATCTGGAGATGCAGTGAGATTAAAAGTCCCTGTTCTCAAGGTCTTAGCTTAACACGTGAAGACTTAAATATAATGAAGAAAGTACAATATAAGGGGATAAATGCAGTTTAAACCTATGTATGTAAACTGTATAGGGCATCAGTATTTCAGCAGATTTTTTTTGTTAATTTCTATTCTAGGCCACCATTGCCAGTAATTATTTAAAAGTATGACTACATTCCTCATTACTTTCCATTCTCATCTTTTAATACTTATTGTAAGTGCCATTAAGATATATAACTTTTTCATGTATCTAATATTTATGTTCATTACTTTGTCATACACACTGGGATCCACTCAGATTTGAGCATTCACTCATTTATTCATTCAACAAAACTTTCTTGATTACTTTGTTGAATATGCACCATGATTGAACATGCTGAGGTATATGGATGACAGTACACAATTCTTTCCCTCAGGAAGCTCATAGTCTAAAACTGCACTGTCTGATACAGTAGCCACCAGCCACATGTGGCTGGTTAAATTTTAATTTTAATCTATCAAAATTCAATAACAGAAAAAATTCATTTCTGCTGTAACAGCCATGTTTCAAGTGCTCAGTAGCCAATGTGGCTAGAGGCTCTTGTATTGAAAAATACAGAAATAGTTTCATCATCAAGTAGAGTTCTACTGAACAGTGCTGGTTTAGAATATGTGGTGAGGTTATAGAGGAGTTGGTAGGTTGATTACATAGAATCATGGCCTATGGAGAGAACTGTTAATAGATGTACAGAGTTGGATGCAAGGTTGAGGACCTGGAAAGGCTTCACAGAGGCAGAAATGTTTGGGTCTCAAAGGACGGAATCAAGTAAGTTCAAGGAGGCTTAAAACAGCACAATGTGTTCAGGGAGCTGTACAGCAGGGCCTCTGAATACAGTTGGGCAGGTTGTGTGTGTAGCAATTCTAAACGGTCCCACTTAAATCTTAGTTGTGCTACAGGCACCTGGCTGTGTATTATACTCATTCCTGTCTCTAGATCTATGATCACACCTTTCCTTGACTCCGAAGAGCTTTACATCTCCTCATGTCTCTTCACTCTGGACTTCATTTCATACCTAGCTCCTCCTGTAAGTCTTTTTCATCTTTCCATCCCCAACCCATAAAACCAAGCCTGAATTGTAGAACTTCTCAACACTGAATCCCACAGCACTTTCATTCTGAGCTACAGGATAGAGCGTATGTACTAGCTTCCACAGTTTCTCACTGTTCTCACTGTTTGTATTGTCTTTTGTCTACATTTTAATGCCCAGGAAGGTAGGCAGCGCCCATGTGTCTGTTTCTTCTATTTCCTTCAGTGTAGTGCTCAGCATATAGGTAGATGCTCTGACTGACTGATATGGTAACTAATCATAAATCAATTTTGTTTGACTTCAATAAGTATTGCATTTATAACCTGGTAAAGCACTCTAAAGTATCGGGGGTAAAAAAGATTAAAATGAAGGATAATATAGAAAAGTAATATTAAAATTTGGGGGGGAAATAAGTTACACATATTTAATTGTTATAGAAGAATTATCTGAAGTAACCTTGAGGTTAACACTTACGTAACATGACACTACACTACACTATAACTGCCCATTGATGTTTCTATTTACATTAATTTTGATTTAGTGCTTTTTGTTTGGAGTGAGATGTACAGAATACTTCTAAGTCATTTTACTCATTGTCAAGTTCCTTTCATATTAATGACGTAAGATTTCTGAGTAACAATAATTCCGATAATATATTCAGTGTAAATGGCAAGTAATCTTTTCATCTGTTTGACTGCTTATCACTATATCTAATATTTTTGACTTTTATATTTTTCTATTGAGAGGTGGTCTAGAAAAGATGCTAAAGATAGTTTCTCTTTTACCAACGTGATCATTTATGTGGCTTTCTCAGGCGTTGCTATGAGGCATGATTTATTTTTATTCAGGATCATCTTTGAATTGCTCCCTGACATTCAAGGTTGAGCTTCGCTTTCAACTGAAAAATAATAATTCATATATGTTTTCTATAAGCCCATCCATGCCTTCTGTAAATAGGGGGAACATTGACTGTTCTCACCATGAGACCTCTCATTTCAGTTCAATCCAATATCTGAGACACGACTTCCAGGACTTAGGCAAATAATAAGTGACCTGAAAATAAGGAGTATTTACACACTTTCCTGCCTTTTCTACTGATTTCTGGAGATGAGCTCAGATTTGGTAGGATTTTTTAGGGCAGCTTAAATTACGAATGTCCTGTGCATGTGTGCGTGTGTGTGTGCATGTGCAGGAGAGCAGAGACAAGTGTAAGTGACAAATATCTGTCCTCCCTCTCCTGTTGCATGGTGTCCTAGAATTTCCCTCCACTACCTTCTTTCTCCTCCCCTTTCACCCCAACATTTGCTTCCTCCGTATATTGAAAACTCATCCCAGTATGTATTGGTTTTGTTTATTAGTGCTGTTATAAATTATTTTTTAGTAAGTGAAGATATTTAAGTAAGTAACTAGTTGGGATTTATTCATTCATTCATTCTCTTAGCCAATGGTTATTGAAGCACCTTCGATATTTTGAACAAAGTCTTATAGGTAGCAAATGCAAAGAAAGATGAGATTCAGATCCTTCCAAATAGAGGTTCATATGGGAGCGATGGCATCAGTGGAAATAAACAGAAGAATGCAATCATGTGTTTTGTGCTATGGAACTAAAAGGGGCACTGAGATACCTAATTCTGCCTTGCAAGACAGACAGGATAAACAATGGGGCAGGGCTTTCCAGACAAAGGCAGCAGCCTGTGAAAAGCAGAGGTAAGAAAGCATGAGGTAAAGCCTGGCGAACACAGGTTATGTGTGGTGGAAGTGGTGGAAAGTGAGGCTACAGAGCTGGGCACTGCTCCTGGGGGACAGATCTTCAAGTCTGGAATTTATATGGCAGGTGATGGGAAGACACTACAGGGCTTTAAGCCTACGAGTGGCAACATCAGATTTGGATTTTATAAAGATCTTTCTGAGTGTACTTTAGAGGACAGATAAGAATGGAGTTGGGAAGAAGAGCAGCAGTGCTGCGGAGATTCACAGGCTTTAAAGAGGAGAAGAGAAGTGAGCCAAGTCAAAAACTGATGGGAAAAGGGCACAGACTTGCATCTTCTCAGCTTACATTCTTCTCTCAACCTGGAGACTTTCTCATTCTATCTCCTGCTGCCTCTGAACTCTGCCTGCCCTTAGAATCTTCACTGTAAGGCCACTCTAAGTCACTTAATGGGTTTTACTGTCTTTCTACTGAAAGGATGGTGCACAGGTCAGCGACACCAGCATCACCTGGCAACTTATTGGAAATACAAAATCTCAGGCATCACCCAAGACCTACTGAGTCTGTATTTCAGTAAGACCCCCAAGTGATTTGCATGCATGACGCACTTTAAGAAGCACTTTCTCATGGTTCTCCATGCCCACATGACAGTGTTTTGGGAGTAGGGTGGCAGTTTCTATGCTCTGCTTCTTCTGACTCCCCCAAAGCACATCACAGTACATATTGTTGGCAAGTAGCAGGTATTTGCTGGTTGATTTATTTTCAAAATAAGAGGCTTACTTTAAACAATTCAACCATTTCAATTTAATAGACATTTATTGCAACTGGGAGACCAGTTAAGAGGTTATTGCAATATTGTCCAGGTGAAAAATGAGGTACTGCATTAGGGCAATGTTAGTAGAGATAAAAAAAAGAAGAGGCAAGGGAAAAGAAATATTTTGAAGGAAACATTGGTAGGTTCTGTTAATTACAGATATGAAAAGTGAAGGTGAGAGGGAGTACAAGACCTATGGTGAGGGGAATATAATCACTTATTGATTTTACTGGCCAGCTGGAGACTGGATGAGACCCCAAGTTTATTCAGAGCCATTCTTTCTACATTTTTCTATTTGTATTTTTCCCAGTCAACAAATATTTATTGAGTTGGTGCCTTCCAGAAGGCAGGCTCTTTTCTAGGTGTTGTAGCTAAAAAAGCTTATCCTATATTATTTGGTCTTTGCCCTCAAGGAACTTACAGTCCAGCGGAAGAGACAGAAAAACAAACTGACAACTGAAATAGAATGAAGTAAGTGCTATGATAAAGGTAACAGCAATGGGCTGGTGGCCCTGAGGAGGAATATTTAATCTAGATTTGGGATGCATGATTTCAGAAAATGCTTCTCAGAAGAGGGGGCTTCCCCAATGAGGCATCAAGACCTAATAAATAGCCAGGTATATGTGCATATGTTCAGTGGATAAGAGCATGGTGTGGACTCCCAGAACAGAAAGGAAACCATGCAGAGAAGGCCTGCGAGAGAGCACAGAGGGTTTATTCAGTAAATTTATGTTGTTCCATGTGGCGGCAGTATGCTGTGTCAAGAGGAGGTTTGCTATATTGAAAAATACAGGTAAATAATGTTATGAAGTGTCACTCATCTGGTTATTGCAGATCAAGGTACCCAGTAATTTCTTGCAAACCATGTCTCTCACATGGAAAACACGGCAACTTAGTGATATCCTTGCTCCTCATCTGCAAAGAAATAAATCAAATATAAATCTGTTTTCTCAGCAAGCCAATCTCTTGTTAGACTCTTGCTGATCTTTCAAAACCCATTTAAATACCTTTTTTTTTAAAAAAAAGAAGCTAAACCATATTCTTTCTCCCTTTTCCATAGTTCCCAAGTTTTTTGTACCTCAAAATTCATAGGCTGCCCCTTCTCTTTCTTATAGTCTGAGTCTTCTACTTGCTTATGATCTCCAGGAAGTAAGGAATATTATCTCATTTATTTTTATAAACATCGCAGTCATTGACATCATGCTTGGTACAGAGTAGGCACTCAGAGAATAGATGTATTATCTCAAACAAATTAACTGGATTCTTAATTATTGAATGAGGCACATAATTGATGAAGGTGAGATTTACCATCTTTACAGGAATAAAATTAAAAGTGAGCTTTTCCCACATTTGCTTTATATGTATAAATCATCAGTAACTTAATATCAGGCTTTAGAGGGCAAAAGATTAACACCTTTGCCCCATCATTAAAGCCATTTGTACCCTGTAAAATATTTCTGACCGCCACATCTGCTTTTGCTATAATGGCATGACATTTCTCTGTAAACAGCTCAAAAATAAACTTGCACTTGTTAATATTCTTTGTTAGCTAAATGCAACCATTCAGCTAGGTCAGATTCGCACGAAAATTGGACAACACATTGTAGTCTACAGGAAAGAGAAAGAAAGAGTGATAAAGCTGCAAACTTTCCTTCAGTTACTGGTGGTTTCTTTTTGTGAGGGAACGATTGCCCGCGATACTAATGTCCTTGATATTTTACTCTCATCTCCCTAATGTATGCTAAAAGGCACTCTCACTTTTGCATTGTGTTTAATTTTTCTTTCATCTCTAACTCTTCTGTGACTTTTTTGCCTCCTTACTAAATTGAAAGAAGGGGCTGCGTTCTTTTCATATAGAAATGGCGGAGGGGGGCATAAATGGTGCTTGACAGCTCTTTTATTTTATTAAAGGAAAATAGTTGGTCTCACTGAATCAACTTGGGATTATATTGCTGTAATTCTGTCACTGTTTTGGAAAGAATGTCCCTCCCAATCCAGGGCATCATAAATGATTAACTATGAGCACAGATCAAACCTTCACTAGGTGGCTTCTGCAGGAGGAGGTCACACATTAAAAGAAAGTGTCGGAGGGTGGCCTTGTGGATGTTGCCCCTTAGAAATGGATTTCAAACTAAAATTCTATTCTTAAACTATTAAGGATCTTGTGAGAAAGCTGAGGTCACATTTGGATAGCAGTCTTAGGGTAATAACCCCCAGAAATGTTCCATTTCACTAGAGTTGAAACATACCCATTTGTCTAAAGCAGTGTAACTACTCTGGTTTTGCCACAGACTCTGCATTGCCCTCCTTCCTCTCAAGGGTTGACATGGTATTCTTTAAAAATCAACAAAATAAATGTTTTACGTTTAAAATACGTTTATACCATACTAACCTTTCTTCTTGCCAACATCTGACAAATAATCTTAAGGTGGCATGATCTCAGTCGGGGAGACTAAAACAATCTACTTGATGCTTGACCCTGACTATGTATACAGCAGAAACTGTCTGAATACTGATGTTTTTCATTATTCTATTGCAACACTCCAATATATTTTCTCTCCCACTGCACCCATCACTTTCTCAAATACACATATTCAATTTTACCTATCCAAGTCTTTTCTGCAACTTATGTTTCTAAAAATCTTGTAGGTACACATGGACCTTGGAATCTCATTTATTCTTCATAATGAAGACAACAAGGTAACTGATATATCACCAAAAACTCAATATCATCCTATCTAAGCTTTAATACTATTCTCTTATGAGGCAAGCAATTTATTTTAAAATAAATAGGGCATTTCTTATATCATAATCTTGGCCCTGCATTTGTTGAATATTTGAGGAATCTAATGACAACCTTTAGTTTATCACTATGGTTATCATAATTTCACTACTAATAATAACCTACTGACTTTAAAAAATAATCTGAAAAACAATGATATGGTAGTTGAAATGAGTTTGAATGACATATACTTTATACTCTCCCCAGATCTATCACAGAATGATTTTATAACCTTGGGAAAGTCACCGAACCTCTCAATATTTCTATTCTCATCTCTTTAAAATAAAGATAATAACTTCACCTTATCATCTACTTCAGTGATGTAGGTGTGAAGACTCATAACCACAAGAAGCACATCAGGCTTTATGAAAGCCAGACTCAGGATAAATATAAAGTATTTTTGAGAAAGAGCACATGAAGAGTTTGTAAATACAAAGACAAAGTTTTTGTAAAGTGTCTTGGAAAAAGAAAATACATAGAGCAAATAAATCATACCTCGATATTCATTTTCTGAGGTATTTCTGTGTCCACCATATCCCCTGCATTATCAGTTCAGTTGAAGGACCTGAGGAAATTTTTACATGGCTGCATTTAGCATTCAGCTGTGGCTTCCCATTGCTAGGCAGTGAAATACTCATCTTCTACTTTAAGCACTGGATTTATTGCCCCTAATGGAAGATTTGCATTTGTTCTAAGATTACAAATAACGATTAAGCCAAAGCAATTACTCTTAACCTCAATTTGTAGCTCTTGCTTGCAACAGGGCACTTTCATCTGTTCCATTTCGTTTCTTTTCTTCTTTTAGTATTAAAAAGAATAAATTTTATTTTATTTATTTATTTATTTACATCTTTATTGGAGTATAATTGTTTTACAATGTTGTGATCTGTTCCATTTATTTTCATTCTCATTTTGGCCTGGAGATATTTCTAAATAAATCAATCACAGTAGACGTTGGAACAGGTCTACTGAATAACACCTAGGCTGACTACACACACTGTGTGGAGAATGGAGAAAATTATAACTATAATTCAAGTAAAAAAAGAAAGCATACTTCAGGGGTCAGTTATCTGAATAAACCAAGGGAAAAATCTTTTGCCCTGGATTAGCTAGATAGTTTACTCTTCCTTCCACTTATTCTTGCGAGTACAGAGATAGCATTTTAAGTGGCAAATATAAAACAAATAACGCACTGCCTGCTTTATAAATAATTTGTGAATACTCCACGTAGTATGTAGAGCTTCCTTTACCAACAACCATAATTGGTAGAAATCACTAATGACTATAGTAATTGTTAATCTTCATCATGAATTTCCTACCACGTCAGGCACTATTAAGCCCGTTACCTTTTTTTATACCTATTTTACAGATGAGAAAACTGAGGCAAAGGGAGATTAAAGAACTTGCCCAGGGGCTTCCCTGGTGGCGCAGTGGTTGAGAATCTGCCTGCCAATGCAGGGGACACGGGTCCGACCCCTGGTCTGGGAAGATCCCACATGCTGCGGAGCAACTAGGCCCGTGAGCCACAATTACTGAGCCTGCGTGTCTGGAGCCTGTGCTCCGCAACAAGAGAGGCTGCGACAGTGAGAGGCCCGCGCACCGCAATGAAGAGTGGCCCCCGCTTGCCGCAACTAGAGGAAGCCCTCGCACAGAAACGAAGACCCAGCACAGCCAAAAAAAAAAAAAAAAAAAAAAAAAAATTGATCTTGTTTCCAGAACCTCCTCTTTAAAAAAAAAAAAAAAAGAACTTGCCCAAATTCATGAAACTAGTGTGTGGCAGAGCTTAGAATTCATCTTGGGCCTGACTCTGGAGCCTGTGTTCTCCTCATTTCACTCTTCTACTTTCCCAGGATGAGCCAAATGCCTCACCGAGCAGTATTATCTGAAATGTCATTACGTCATGGTTAAAGACTGATTGCAACATGAAAAATAAAGCAAAAGTTTATTAATTGTGACTATGCTTTTACTTCTACTCTCTAGACTAATATTTCTCAGGAATATAACACAATGAAAGGTCATGAGTAAGTGATATTTTGACTGTATGGAAGTATATTAAATTAAAAATCTTGCATTTTTAAAATATTGAGACTTGTTAATAAAAGAACCATCTCTTACTTGATATCCAAATCATTATTCCTTAACTATAAAACTGAAAAGAATTGTGTTCCATAAATTTCAGTAATGTTCTCCCTTGCTGAAGACAGTGCCTTGTACTTAGTTATTTCTTCATATTTATCACATACAGTACATATATATATAATCAATAATGGAGCTTATGAAGAAAGGAGTCAAATAGAATTTGTCACCAGTCAATATGGCCACTCCTTCTAATCATAATACAAATGAATGTTTCTCAGTAGATATTAAAATTTTATACTCATTTATTTTTAAAGTAGCTTTTTAAAACCAAAAACTATAAAAGATGTACTGTAGGAAATTGGGGAGAAATGAAATGTAAAAAATAGGAAAAAATCACCCACAATACCCTCAGTTGGAGAAAAATAATGAATTGATACACTTCCTTCCAAATCTTTTCCATGAATATTTTTGTTATTGAAGTAGAGTGTCTATATAGCCAAAAATTCTGAAACAATTTCCAAGTTTTCAGTATAGTGCACAGTTAAATTACAAGAGTATATTTTTCTAAATTATTTCTGTGTTGTACAATAGCATCGTTTCAAATTAAATATTTATAGCTTGTCAGGTTATAAAAATCTCCTACTCTAGGGTTGACTAGATAACTCTTTATTTGATGTGTTCCATAAAGTTTAGCACTGAGCAGTTAAAAGATTGCATGGATTAATTTTGAGTCATCAAAACTAAGGCAACTTTCAGTTGAGGCAAGACATACACATTACTAGGAACTCTCCTTTCTGTCTGTATGTTATGCATATAAATTATGGCCAAATGATATTAACTGTGAGTGTGCATGAGTGTCTGAATGATTGCATGTGCACACTTGCATCTAAAGATGTATGCTTTTGATTTTTAGGTCCAATTAAAATGATGTTACTGGCCTCTGTTCTTTTCCCTTTGGATAGCCATCTATATCACAAAGTCATTATTCATTGTTCCTTCACTATTTTGCACTTGAACAGGCAAAACAATTTACAATCTTTCTAGAAAAAAAAAATTCAGAATACTAAGCTGTTATGTCTTTCTCCTTCCCAAGCAGGCAGTCTGTTCAGTAGAGAAAGGGAATCTTACAGCTGATGGCCTGCAGAAAAGCTGTTTACTATAAACGCAAAGTCCTGTTTTTCCATACATCATGGTTGGAACTTTTAAAATGCCTCTAGTGATTTAGCTTATTTATATCTGTGTACAACTAGAGTTAACTTAAGACAGTTTTAAACATCGTTTGAAATTTTTTATTGTAAAAATTCTGAATGCTTGTGCAGGTAACAGAATTAGGAAAATTCTTATTTGACTGCTTCCTCTATTTACTTGATATAAACATATTTAATGAGGCTTTACTAGGGTACTGTAAGGTAAAAGGTGAAGGGTATTTTGCACTTAAAAATATACAATTGCCTTTTCCTATTTCCCAACATGACTTGTAAACTACATCGTAAAATACAATATTCAACAAAACTGATTTCAGAGCCAGAAATTTGACCCCAAAACAGAACTCATGGATGTGTGTTAAGTACAAAACCCTCCTAATAATGTATTCCTTGACCTGTTTGTGGATGTGGATGTGGTTTTAATACAGAAAACATATACTGAGTGTGGTGAATGGGAGAGAAAAATCTAATATTTTCACCACAGGTGGGAAAAGAGAAATATTACAAAGATTTTTCATTGGCAGTCACACCAGTGATAAGCATGGCAGAGTTGTTAAGAATGCATTATAATATCTCTAGCGTGGAGCCACCCATGATTGGTGTGGCTCTTTATTATACTAGGATTGCATTACTTTGGGCAAGTCTTTTAACCTCCTCTGAGTCTCGTTTTCCTCACTCTGAAAATGGTGAAGAAGATTTGTGGTACCTCACAAATAATTTAAAATAATTAAGTATTGAGGCACTTTATAAACGCTAATACCTTCTGCACATGTGAGGTAGAGGGGTTAGTAGATACCACAGGGTTCTGGGAGTGGAATTTTAATGATAATCTTCCATGCAATATCCATGCCACTAAAGTAGTGAGTGGATATTTTAAAGATCAGAAGAGCTTTGAAAAGAGATATTTGGCATAATAGAGAAAGCCTTGGGAAAACTCTTGGCATCCAAAGATCCAAATATCCAAGTTTAAACCCTATCTAAGGCTTACATTAGAATTTGGAGTTTAGCAAGTAAATTAGGAAGATGTTATTATATTGACCAGAATGATGAATAATTTGGCATAGAAGTAAAAGTTTGGGAGAAGAATGACAGAATTGACTTACTGTCACCCAAGCTGGTGACCCTGACATGTGGAATGTGAACTTCTCAAGGCCACAAAACTTGGAGTGAGAGGTGAGAAAATTGGTGACAAGGAGAGTCCTGGGACTATGAAAGAAGAAGTCAATTGATGTTGATGTAAATGTTTCAAGTTTGGGAGTAATGTCATACCTGAAAATTCAAAATCGTGAAGTAAAATATGATTTGAGGTGCAGGTATTATGAGAGCACTGAAAAATGTTTATGAATCTTTACCCAATTTTATTAGTGGCCTTAGAAGAAAATTAAAGACTTTAATATTAATTTTTCAACATAAAAGTTCTCTTTAAAACACTAAATGAGTTATTAGAAAAGGGTCAAAACTAGTTTACAAGCTTATATTCCAAATCTGTGTTCTCTTTGCCCATAGCGTAGTGTGCCGCTATTTATCTTTAATGAGCAAATCCTACAGTTGGAAAATGATGCAGAAGGGGCATATTCAGGATAAGAGATATAACAGACTTTGTCCTAAAACTCATTTTGTTCATGATGCTATTTAATTTAGGAACAAAATAGAGCAGCATAGGCAAATTAAAATACACATTAACTCTTGCAAAGTTCATGTTTTTCGTACCACTCTCTAATGACAATCAACGAGACAACTGATTTTAAATTATTTTTCATAGAGTTGTATATTTATTGAGTTTGTTTGCAAAAACATTTGACTTTATTATTCTCAAAAACATGATGTTACTATATTTTTCAAACTGATTTCTTTAGAAAAAGAAAGAAATTAACTTAGAGATTTAATCATATAATTGTCTACCTATTCTTCCAACAAACTTATCAAAACTCTACTAAATGTCAAGTGTTGAGTAAATGGATAACAGGACTCATGATTGCTTTTCCTTAATAAGAATGCAAATTTTTGTTTCACGTTTTTCATGTATAAATATGTAAACAGATATATTTGAGTTTAGTGACAAATCTGTTACCTGATAAGGATACGAAATGCAGAAAGTAGTTAATTAAACATTTGGGTTAATAGAGCAATAGCATACATGTGTAATACGTTACTGAAGAACCAAAGTTCATGTATTATAAAACCTATTCTGATATTACTTAAATCTTTTCTTTAATTCAGGTGATCCAAAGTCTCTTCAAGATGTTGCTGAATATGGTGGTCTCTGTTATGCACATTAGCTGGTATCATCGTTTTAAAACAAAAAGAAAATTCCATCTTGCGAGCTAGAAAACTTTGGTGGCTACTCTCACGTGTATATAATTCAAACTAGAGCTGAAAGGTATCGTGAGTTTTCCTACTCATCTATACCCTTTCAAACCATTATTTCTTTCATTAGGACTAAAACAATTTATGAAAGAGGCCTGTCTGAAGCACTTCCCTTCCTGTCAGCCTCTGGGCTGATGATGTAATACAATAATCCATCAGGGAGCCAAGGACCCCTGCTGATGGATTACAGCAGTGGATCACCCACCTGCCGCTCTGCTCTGTAGTACACCATTACTGGGGCACAAAAGCAAAGTAGCTTTGAAAGAAGTAAAGATTCCAGGAAAAGCACTGTTTGGATTTTATTTTTCAATCTCAAAAGATATTATTAAAGGTTGTAGGAGGTGAGAAATGTTGATGGACAAATTGAACAAAACTTAAAGTTATCACAAAAAAGGAAACAAAGTTTCTAGGTTCGAATTCATACGGAAATTTACTTTATATATTAAAGAAACAACATAAGTTTGATTAGAGAGCTTAGAAGTAACTATGGGTAGTGAATGATAATCTCGTGAAAGGAGGAAAAAGAAAAAAATTAACTTCCTAACCTTCGGAAGAAGGTTGGTATTATCCCCAGTCCTACCTAGAAAATATTCGAGTCTAATAGATAGCGGTGTCCTGTAGTTAGTAATAATCTTAATACAAATAGCACTTAATGAGAATTCTCTTTGTAAGGTTTAATCTCATCTGTTCTCCACTACAAAATGTAGATTCAAGGAACTTGCTTAAAACACATGGCTAGGGCTTCCCTGGTGGCGCAGTGGTTGAGAATCTGCCTGCCAATGCAGGGGACACGGGTCCGAGCCCTGGTCTGGGAAGATCCCACATGCTGCGGAGCAACTGGGCCCGTGAGCCACAATTACTGAGCCTGCGCGTCTGGAGCCTATGCTCCGCAACAAGAGAGGCCGCGATGGTGAGAGGCCCGCGCACTGCGATGAAGAGTGGTCCCCACTTGCCGCAACTAGAGAAAGCCCTCGCACAGAAACGAAGACTCAACACAGTCATAAATAAATAAATAAATAAATAAATAAAAAGAACGTGAATTTCTTAAAAAAAAAAACAAAAAAACACATGGCTAGCCAATGGTGGGGAAAAGATGTAAACCTAAGTCTCTGGACTTTAAATCCAGTGTGGTAGAGTACAAAGAGAACAGATCTGTATAGATCTTCCTCTTAGGATTGGGTGTCAATAAAAAGTGATAATTCATATACCTAATCCTGTGCCTGACAGAGAACAGCCGAAGAATTAAAGTAATTTTTTTTCTTTCCTTTCCCTCACCCTCATGTAATCAGATGCCTCTGCCTTGAATTCTAGGCTATTATAACATCCTTGATGTTGACCCATGGAGAGTTTGCATATTCACAAGATGGCAGAAGAGCCATTAGAATGCTTTAAACTCGTCACGTTTCTTAGTGCAAATCCCTAATCAGGATCCATAGCCATTTTATCATTGAGGACAATCCAATCGTTTCTTTGGAAAATAATGAAGTAAAATTTAGAAGAATGAATACAAAACCTTGAGTAAATTCAATAAACCAATTGCGTGATACAGAACTGGACATAATTCAGTTGACATTAAAAAGCAGAACAAAAATATTTGTCTTATAGATTACTTTCTTAATGAATGAAAAACTATGAAGCAGCTGCTCTGGAAGTTAACGAAATGGGAACAGCTTTTGATTAGAGTTTATAGTCCTGTCAAGCTCAATCCATACCTGGATTACTTGGTGTGGATCTGGATGTTTCATTTTGACAAACTAAAGAATGATGTCAGAGACCGGAAGCCATCTCATGTTAGTAAGGCACAGAAAAATTGACTACATAGAGCCAGGAGAAGGGGGAAAAAAAGCCCTAAAAAGAACATGAGAGTTCTAATTTCTATTTGTGGGTGAGGGGTACAGGGTAATCATGTTTATATTTCTCAAAAGTCATGGCTAGGACACATAGTATGAGATACTGGGGGGGCCAGATTGTTCCTCAATTTAGATACTAAATTGTCCTGAAATAGGTTCTGCTGCTTTTTTACATGACTACCGAGGTAATTGTTGAACTACATACTGGAAGATTCCTGTATTGGATGTAGATTTGGATCAGTCCTCTAAGCCCTTCCAATCCTAGAATTCTTGATTTTGTGGAAGCAGATGGAAGCTGAGGCTCACGACGATGAAAATCTTGAGTCACATTGAAACAGCCTTTTTTTTTTACAAAATATTTTGGGTGTTTTGTCAAAATCTGCGATATTTGTGGGAGTGTTTTCCGCGGTTTATATTGTGGCAGAAAAAAATTAAGAACTTCTGGTCTAATCTGTAGGCCTTGTTTATTAGGCTTAAGGAAAATTAAAGAAGACAATTAGAACTCCAGTGCTTTTTAAAAATTGGTGTAGTATAGCATTACTTTCTTTTATTTGAAACTGTAACACAAAAGAGACAGCCCATAGAAATGAAAATATCTCAGGCTTGTATTTGTGCTAATATTAATCAACAGGCTCAAGAACTTTTATGGAGAAGAGAAATGAAGAAAATTTGGAAACTTCCCGTATTAAGCGCTCAAAGTCTCCCTAAACACATAGTGAATCTTGGTCAGTGGCTGTTAAACATCCTGAACTTCTCAACAGTAGAGGCAATACCTGACATCCCGTGCATATAGTCAGAGGGGAAGCGATAAATCAGCCATTCCTTAATTTCCCTTAAGAGTACTATTGCGTAGTGTAGGATATCACTGTTTTTCATTATAGCTTAATAAGAATTCACCATTTTTTAATGCCGCTGGTGTTTCTTCATTTATTTTTAAATACTGAGTAATATGCTTTCATTTTTTATTGTGGAAGACTTTAAATAATAATTAAAGTCCACTCGTGTATCTGCTATAACACATATAACTCAACTGAAATGACAACTGTATAAACAGTTATGGCCAAGTAATCACATCACAGTCAATGACAGTCACATCAAAACTGCTGTCTGGCTCACAGTGATTGTAAGATGCCATCAACTCTTAGAATTCTGAGACAAAATATAGGGGAAAAAGTGTCTTTGAATTGATGAAATGTGACATATGGAGGGAAATTGAGCCTGGCATATTCCTCACGTGCCTCAAACTATTTTACGTAAAGGTACAAATATTCAAAAGCAATCAACTCTTCTTAATAGATGGTTATTTTAAAGCCATGCACTTGATCGATGCAAAGAAAAATATACTATAATAAAAATAAAAACAATTAAAACTTAAAAGTTTATTTCTAAAAATTCAAAATGGAAAACTCTTTCTCCGGTTTAGAAATCTGTTCATCAGAAAATTAGGCCTATTTACTTAAGATCTTACAGCCATCAAGATAGTTGAAATTTCTAAGCAGTATGCACAGTGCTGAAATTAATACTATATTTCTTTATTATTTAGCTCTTTTCACAAAGTTCCTAAGTAGAAAAAAGTAACTTCAGTAGATACTACGCTCCTTTTCCACAAATTTTCTGGATTCTAAATAATCTCAATTCAATAACAAAAATTGACCTTATAATACTTTACTTTAAAAATTATATTAAAACTTAATTATGTACAGAGAGGAGTAGTTGCTAAGTATTTACCAATTAAATGGTGACTATAATAAAAATTGGCTAATACTTGCTAGAAGTTAATACTAGTTCTTAATCAACCTGTAACTAATATATTGATTATATTCACTGCAGAAATTTGTCAATGAAGTGAAACATTTAATTGAACCTTATTTTTGGTATTGTTCTCTCATATTTTTCCACCAAAGAACTTTGGGGCAAAACTAAGTTTAGCGCTTTTTTTCAGTTGATTTAAACTAACAAACAAACAAATAAGGAACAGTTCACTCATTTCTTCTACTCCCCACCCCTTACCACTGGCAACAACCAATCCTTTCTCTGTATCTATGACCTTGTTTTTGTTTTTTACATTTAATTGTAGGAGAGATCATATAGTATGTGGTATTTGTTTTTCTGTCTTCTTACTTACTTCACTTAGCATAATGCTTTTGAGGGCCAACTTAGCATAATGCTTCACTTAGCATAATGCTTTTGAGGGCTAACCATGTTGTTGCAAATGACAAGATTTCATTCCTTTTTATGGCTGAATAATATATATATATATATTATATATATATTTTATATATATATATATATAATATATATATATATCTCACAATTTCTTTATCCATTCATTTATTGATGGATACTTAAGTTGTTTCTGTATCTTGGTTGCTGCAATGAACATGGAGGTGCATAGATGCATATATCTTTTCAAGTTAATGTTTCTGTTTTCTTCAGATAAATACCCAGAAGTTGAATTGCTGGATCATATGGTAGTTCTATTTTTAATTTTTTGAGGAACCCCTACAGTATTTTCTATAGTGGCTGCACCAATTTACATTCCCACTAATAGTGCACAAGGGTACCCTTTTCTCCACATCCTCATCAACACTTGTTATTTCTTGTCTTTTTGATAATAGCCATTCTAACTATTCTACCATTCTACTAGGTGTGAGGTGATATCTCTTTGGGGTTTTGACTTGCATTTCCCTAATGATTAATGATGCTGAGTATCCTTCTGTCTACCTGTTAGCCATCTGTATATCTTGTTTGGAAAAATGTCTATTCAGATCTTCTGTCAACTTTTTAATTGGATTGTCATTTTTCTTTTTTTTTTGGCTATTGAGTTGTATGAGTTCTTTATATATTTTGGATATTTGAATCAGCCATTTGGATATCTGTTGATATATATTTTGCAAATGTTTCTCCCATTCAGTAGGTTGCTTTTTCTTTCTGTTGATGGTTTCCTTTGTTGTGCAGAAGCTTTTTAGTTTGCATTAGCCCCAGTTGGTTAACAGTTTTGCTTCTGCTTTTGGTGTCCTATTAAAAAAATTGTCACCAAGACCTATGTCAAGGAGATTACCACTTATGTTTTATTCTAGGAGTTTTGTGGTTTTGGGTCTCTGTACAAGTTTTTAATCCATTTTGAGTTAATTTTTGTGCATGGTGTAAGACAATGGTCAAGTTTCATTCTTTTGCATGTGGCTGTCCAGTTTTTCCAACACCATTTATTTGAGACTGTCCTTTCCCTGTTGTATATTCTTGGCTCCTTTGTCATATATTAATTTACCATATATGTGTGGGTTTATTTCTGGGGTCCCTATTCTGTTTCATTGATCTATGTGTCTGTTTTTACAATAATACCATACTGCTTTGATTACAATAGTTTTGTAATATAGTTTGAAATCAGGGAGGGTAATGCTTTCAGCTTTATTTTTCTTTCTCAAGATTGCTTTGGCTATTTGAGGTCTTTAGGGGGTCCATACAAATTTTAGGATTATTTGTTCTATTTCTATGAAAAATGCGATTGAAGTTTTGATAGGAATTGAACTGAATCTGTAGATTGTTTTGGGTACTCTGGACATTTTAACAATATTAAATTTTCTAACCCATGAACATGGAATATTTTTTTCATTTATTTTTGTCTTCTTCCATTTCTTTCATCAATGTCTTATAGTTTTCAATATACAGGTTACACATCCTTGGTTAAATTTATTCCAAGATATTTTACTATTTTTGAAGCAATTGTAAATGGAACAATTGTAAATGGAAATTTTCTTAATTTCTCTTTCTGATATTTCATTTTATTTCAGTGTATAGAAACACAACAGATTTTTTGGTTTTGCTTTTGTATCCTGTAACATTATGAATGCCTTTATTAGTTCTAAGAGTTTTTCCTCTCTACATGCTGGTTATAAAATGGCTTTTCTTATGTTGACATATGTTCCCTCTATACCGGTTTTATTGAGAGTTTTTATTATAAATAGATGTTTTTGTCAAATTCTTTTTCTGCATATATTGAGATGATCATATGTGTTTTTATCCTTCATTTTGTTAATATGGTATATCACATTGACTAATTTGTGGATGTTGAATCATTCTTGCATCCCTGAAATAAATCTTGGTAGATCATGATGTATGATCCTTTTAAGTATTATTAAATTCAGCTTGTTAATATTTTGTCAAGGATTTTTGCATCTTTTTGCTCATCAGGGATAGTGGCCTATAATTTTCTTTTCCTGTCATATACTTGTCTGGTTTTGGTATCAGGGTAATGCTGGTCTCATAAAATGAACTCCCCTCCTCTTTTACTTTTTGGAAGACCTTGAGAAGGATTTGTATTAATTCTTCTTTGAATGTTTGTTAGAAATCACCAGTGAAGTCATATGGTCTTGGACTTTTGTTTGTTGGGAGGTTTTTGATTACTGATTCAATCTCCTTACTAGTAATTTGTCTGTTCAGATTTTCTATTTCATCATGATTCAATCTGGTAGCTTGTATGTTTCTAGGAATTTATGCACTTCTTATAGATTGTCCAATTTGTTGGCATATAATTGTTCATAGTAGTCTCTTATGATCCTTTGCATTTCTGTGGTGTCAGTTGTAACACCTCTTCTTTCTGAAATGACTTTTATACAAGCACATATAAGCACACATTTATTGAGTACATAGTAGATACTCAATAAATATTTCCCTTTCTTGATTTCCTCCAGAAGCTTCTGGTAGACACTGCCTAAAACTATGTGGAAGCCAAAAAATAATATTTTTCTTCCTAAGTAAATATTTTACTTCTGACATATGAAAATCTGCCAGTGAGTAACAGTTTTCAGGTGAATTGTTTTAGTTGTTATTGCATTTCTAAGCTATGATCCATGAGCCTGAATATTATTCATGCAGTTTTCCATCACAGATTTGGAATTGCTTTCACAATGCTTTACTCAACTGAATAGGAAAAGGGAAAGATAAGGAAAACACAAAAATCTACATTATCAGGTTGTTTAAAAATTGGTCACTATTTGTTCCATAAAAATGGAAGTGACAAAATATATATGTAAAGGAAGTACTACAATTGACATTTAGTTAAGTTAACCCTTTAAAGACACACTAATCTTCAGTTTTTTCATGTTGTCACATTGATTCAAGAATGGAACTATAGATAACACCAAATAGAATTTTCTCCTAACAACTGATTAAAACCAAGAGATATTTCAGTTAAAATGTAGCATAACAATAAAATTCCACATAGGACTTTATATTCTACAAAGTACATTCACAAATATTCTCAGTTAATGGCTAGATAAAAAGAGACATACATTGCAGTGAGCAGGAGTATTTGGTGTGAAGAGGCTGAGGTAGGATGTTGTGTATCCAAGACCTTGGAAGAAGATCACCTGGGGAAGGTAATCTGATAATGTTGTATAGAAAGACTGGATGGGAGGAAGAGTTGGAACCGGGGTACTAATGCTACAGCAGACATGTGATGTGGTGAGGTCTGGCCCAGACTGGTGGCAGTAACGTCAGGAACAAATGCAATTACAAAAGTAGAAATAATCAGATGTGTTTGCCTAGAGGTAGAAGTAGGAATGAAGTGAGAGGGGAACAAGAGAGAAAGTTGATGATCACTCTAAGAAATTGAACCTATGTGGCTAAGAATATGACATAACCACGGAGAGTAGTAGGAAAATAACGGGAAGGGAAAATGGTTTTGAAGAATCATTTGATATTAAAAAGTAATAATAGCAGCTCTCATACAAAACTTACTACCTGCCAAACATTTTTCTTAAGTGCTTTACATTTATTAGCAAACTTAATCCTCAAAATCTTTATGTACAGACAGCCAAGTTGACATGATTTCAGTGAAGTTAGAAGTGCAAAAATTGTTGTTCTGGAATTTGACACTGACTGCCGAAAATAAACCATTTTCAGTTCTTCCGATGCCATTGTTAAAGGTGTATTATATTGATCTGTTTGGAAGTGAGATAGCATCACACTATTTGTAGGGTCAAGCATGAAGTTTAGGAAGGAGATGGGAATAAATATTTAGAGAAAAAAGCAAAACATGTTCACTTAAGGTATTATGCTTTGCAGTCATCTCCTCCAAAATACTTCACAAAAGTATAAGAATGAATATGGAGAAATGAGATATCAGCAAATCAAGTAAACCTCTTGTGGAAAAACAAATGTTATATTAAAAAGATGTTCTTTAACATCGATTTTATTATAAATAAGATATACAGTGGTGGAGGACGCCAAACAATTTTACCAGTAGAAACAATATTTAAATAACTGATTACTAGAATTAAATGTTAAAAAAAAATCTTTTTCCTTCTTTCTTTCCTTTTTTTTGGAGGGATGGAAATACTGAAGTACTTGGGAGAAAGAGACAATCAGGATCTACAGGTCTACAATGTTCTCACAAATGGCTCAGATAAAAAATGAGAGAGAGAATGCCAATGTGATAAAATATTAACATTTGAAAAATCTTGATGAAGTTTTTTGTATAATTCTTATAACGCTTCTGTAAGTTTGAAATTATTTATGAAGAGAAGTTGAAAAAGAAAAACAATAATGGATTCTGTTTGTAGAGCCTGTGCTTGTGTGTGCATGTATCTATTTGGGGGCTCTGGAGCTAGGTGAAAGGAAAAGAATCCATGCTAACAATCAGGGAATAAACGGAATATATGCTTTGCATGAAAAAGAAAATCCCACAAGAAATTGATTTCATCTGTTCCATTCTAAGTACTTATGAAATGATATTGCTATGGTTGTAACACTGCATCTAAGAGAATGAAATCAATCCCCTGTGGAGGCTGTCATGGCATGTTGTTAAATGCCTTCTTAAGGTTAAGCATAATAAGAATAGTTGAAGAGCAATGTCTAGTGGATAACGGCTGAAAAGCTCATTGGAATTTCAAAGGAGAGGGATAACAGGTGTTTGCTTCCTTTGATGGTTATAGTTCAAATAAACTGGAGTCAGACCGGAAGCCTAACTTGATTAACACAGCAACCTCATAGCCTAGAGAACTTGTCTCTTGCTGCCTCTCTAAAGTTTTTCTCTTCTGTGTGATCTTCTCTTTATAAATATTTCTTCCCTCTCCACCTCTTTTAGAAAATCTCTTTCCCTACTGAGCTTTCTTTCTTTTCCTCTCCCAGATGTTCATTAGATCCTGTTTCTCTCTCTTATCTTTCCTGTCTGTAAAATCAGAATAAATTGGCCTTTATAAAATTGAGTTGGTGTATTTAGTGAATATAATGTGAGTCTTACCATATTTAGAACTGAATTTAAAAAAATGTTTCTCTCAATTAAAAACTACCCTCAAATTGCTATTTCTTGGATTTGGCCCTTTGCTGATTTGTTTGTTTGTTGGTTGGTGGTTGAGTGACACTTATCAGTTCTAAAAATGGATCAAAATTAAACTGTAGTCAGGTAGGTACAGACACCAAGGATGAAAATCTCTCAAGTATCTTATTTCATACTGGTTTTCAGAGTGCCATAAATTCAGAGAACTGTGGATAAAGAATAGGAAGTCTTACTTTTGTTGTTGTCGCCGTTCCCTAGGGAGCTAGTCAAGATATTTTATGACAGATAAAATGGTGTCCAGTGCATACTGGATGAATATCAACCTGGCTATTCCTGAGTTGACCCAGTGGTTACTCAGGAGGGAATTCTCCTCTACCCCTCAGAAAGGAAATTTCTATATCTTTCATGTACGTTGTGAAGACTTCAGAAACAAGATTTTAGAAAGGAAGACTGAAAAAAGATAAAGGCATCCAGGAGTTGTGAGCAGCTGTTACTATGGTCTAGATTAACATAGAAGGTGACAGGAAAGGCCTGAAGAATGAAGAAAATTGGTTTATAAGGTGGAATTCAGGAGCTCAGACATGATGAGCCTGACGTCTGTATTAAGTAAGCCTTGATAGTTTGATTAATGGCTTTTTCAAACTGTAGTACATATATCCCGCCCTGGCTCCCCTCACCCCCTTCCCACCTCCCCAGCCCCTGACCTTATGAGATACATATACACCCATACAAAAAACACTGCTCCCCATAAGTGTTTCTCAACATCAATTTGTTTTAAAATTTGGCATTAATTGTAAATTTTGTGCAAAAATCAGACTTTGTTAGTATTATTAATTTCATATTTTTAAATCTGCACATTACAAATTATATTTACCTCTTAAATACGAGGACCTCCTTAAGTGAGATACCCCCTTATGTTTTATGTTAGATGATATCTTAACATCATTCTTAAAACGATTACCTTTAATGTATATAATTTTAACATATACATTATACATTAACATAACATAATTTTATAGGAAAAACCCACTCTTCCCATTGACAGATGACTAATTATATGAAGCCATTGAATAAAAAGGATTTCTAAATATTCCATTCAAATTTGATCATCTCATTTTTATTCAGAAAACTAGGAGCATTAAAAAACAAAACAGGGGGCTTCCCAGGTGGCGCAGTGGTTGAGGATCTGCCTGCCAATGCGGGGGACATGGGTTCGAGCCCTGGTCTGGGAGGATCCCACATGCCGCGGAGCGGCTAGGCCCGTGAGCCACAACTACTGAGCCTGCGCATCTGGAGCCTGTACTCCGCAGCCGGAGAGGCCGCGATAGTGAGGGGCCCGCGCACCGCGATGAGGAGTGGCCCCCACTTGCCGCAACTAGAGAAAGCCCTCGCACAGCAACGAAGACCCAACACAGCAAAAATAAATAAATAAATAATTAATTAATTAATTAATTAAAAAAATATATAAAACAAAACAAAACAAAACAAAACAGGGCTTCCCTGGTGGCGCAGTGGTTAAGAATCTGCCTGCCAATGCAGGGCACACGGGTTCGAGCCCTGGTCCGCGAAGATCTCACATGCCGTGGAGCAACTAAGCCCGGGAGCCACAATTACTGAGCCTGCGCGTCTGGAGCCTGTGCTCCGCAACAAGAGAGGCCGCGACAGTGAGAGGCCTGCGCACCGCGATGAAGAGTGGCTGCCACTCGCCGCAACTGGAGAAAGCCCTCGCACAGAAACAAAGACCCAACACAGCCAAAAATAAGTAAATTAGTTAATTAATTAAAAAAAAAAAACAAAATAGGTCAAAAAGAAAACCAGGTGCTATGGACTAAGTTGTGTTGTTCCTTCTCCCAAATCATGTGTTGAAGCTGTAACCCAAAGGTGATGGTCTTTGGAGATGGGGGCCTTTGGGAGATAATTAGGTTAAGATGAGGTTGTGAAGGTGGGACCCTCATGATGGAAGTAGTGTCTTTTAAGGAAGAGATACAAAATAGCTCCTCTCTCTCTCTCTCTCTCCCTCTCAGTCTCTCTCTCTCTCTGCCTTCTGTCTCTTCTCTCTCTTTCTCTCTCTTTTTTCTCTCTCTCTCTCTCCCTCTCAGTCTCTCTCTCTCTCTCACTCTGCCTTCTGTCTCTTCTGTCTCCTTCTCTCTCTCTCTCCCTCTCAGTCTCTCTCTCTCTCTCTCTCTGCCTTCTGTCTCTTCTGTCCCTTTCTCTCTCTCTTTCTCCCCTCAGTGTTTCTCTCTCTCTCTCTCTGCCTTCTGTCTCTTCTGTCTCTTCTGTCTCTTTCTCTCTCTCTGTCTCTCCCTCTCAGTCTCTCTCTCTCTCCCTCACACTTTGCCCCACCCCAACCCCACAATGTGACCCAGTGAGAAGGTGGCTGACAAGGGGCCCTCATCAGGGAACCAAATCAGCTGGCAACTTGACCTTGAACTTCCCAGCCTCCAAAACTATGAGAAGTAAACGTCTGCTGTTTAATCCACCCGGTCCATGGTATTTGCTTATGGCAGTCTGAGCTGACTAAGATACCACACAAGAGGGCGAACATATTTCTGGAAGCCCAGCTGACCCTAATTGAAATATCTCCTGGACAGATTTCCCAGAGAAATGAACTATTCTGGAAATAGCTGTTAGTTAAAAAGGCTTACTGTAGTATTACGACAGCTGACTGGCTTAAATGGTATTCCTACAGCCACTCTCCAGCACACAGCATGTTTCAGCTGCCTTTACCCCATATAGGTCTTCGAAGAGAAGAGAAGCGGAGCATGATATTATTTATTAAAGACACAACTTTTTTTTCTAACCAAAGCCTCTACCATTCCTCTTTATGCCTTGGCTGGTTAATGCTGATGAATTTTCTTCTCACAGCCTGTGTACCATGCTACTTAAAATAATCAACATGTGCCTTGAATTTGGCCTCCTGCCAGTTTATGTTACCACGGAAAGGCTAGATTACAAATGAAGACGGAAACAATTGTAAGGAAAAAAATGAAAGGAATAACATTCTTTCTGTAAGCGCATAAAATGGATTTCGCTAAGATCTACTTTGCTCTCTGAGAACCATGCAAGGTTTCCTCTACATTCCAAAAAAATGTGAACACACACACACCAGCTCTTGCCACCCTTACTTTTTGTATTCATTTTGATACTTCATTATTCACTTTGCATGTTCTTGCTTATGTTCATTGCTATTTGTGCTATAGACTACTGCTGTAACATAAAACAACTCAAGCCAAGGAGACATTTCTTTTGTCTGAAAATGAGAACTAAATGGTAAAAAGAATCCATTACACCCTTAGTAGCTATGCTATTTGACATCTCATTGAAACCTGAAAAACATAGCCGTAAGATTTTCCCATATTGTCTAGTGAAAACTTTGCAAGCATTTTTTTCACTGTATATTGTTCACAAATGCTTCATTGTCCCCTGACAAATGGTCTGTAGCAAAGCTCTAAAATCTTCTCTCACAGTACTACAGCTTAAAAGATTCATACCATCAAACACTGCACCTCAAAGGCTAATGTCTACTGCCCAAATTTCAAATACCATAGTCTAATAAAAATTTAAAAAGTCCGAGCGCCCCTCCAGGGAGCAGCTGTCAGGCATCTCTTGAAAGAAAGAAACGTAAACAGCCTCCACCTAGAGCACCAATGTCTTGTCTTTGAAAAAAGACGTAGTAAGGGCAAGGTTTTTTTTAATAAAAAAAGAAATTCAAGTTATGCTAGTTGATGTTAAAATGATGGGCTTTTGATCTCTCAATAACTGAGGAACAAATGTGTTTCAAATATATCAGATGTATTCAGGAAGGAAAATGAAAATCTTTTATATACACACACAAGCACATATACACAAACATATACACACATATAGATTCTATTTTGAGAACATTGTGGTTTCTTTTTAAGTGCTTTCATTGCCAATTTTCTGTGCAAAGTCTGATTTATTCTGCTCATAGCTGCATATCATTAAGTCAGGGCTGCCCTGGAGACAAAACAAAGTTCATTTTAGTTCAGCAGCATTTCACATTTTGCCCTCCTCTCAACACATTTCATAAGTGATCCTTCATTTACACTTTCTGGTTCAGTAAATTTCCTTGTAGTAATATTTCTTCATAAAAGATCTGAAAATTCCTGTGTAGAAAGGACCAAACTACTTTCTTTATGTCATCTACAGAACAATTTACTTGAGGACAGACAGCCCTAAATTAAATTGGAAAAGTCACCACTTATTCCACAGAAAGGCAATCTCATTTTTCCTTTGTAGAATCTTAAAGTGTATTATACTATCACTCTAAGAGAGAAATTTATTTAAAATCAGTTTAATATTGAAGTTCTTTATAAAATGAAGTGTAAACTATCTCTTTTGCGATCCATTTTCCGTCCAGGATCCTTCTGCTAACTTCTACTTTGAGAAGAAAAATATGCCATCTTAAAGAATAATGATAGTTTTAGACTCCTTCTTAATTCTCTAATAACCTAATATAATTCAGTGAAGACCTTCAAGATTCTGCCATGAGCCATTAACCACATATGGAAATGAATCACAGTTCCATTTATTTTGGCTACGTTGTGACTCTTCTGTAAATGCCAAAGATATCCAGGGTTTTCTCAAATAGAGAAAACCCTGGATAGCCATTTTGAATTGGCTAGTGTTTGGAAAAATGGTAATGCTTTAAGGGGACAAAATTCAGATGAACTCACTCACATTATCTGCATTTATAAATGAAGTGATTAAATTCATATTCATCCATTATTTCTTATCCAAATTATATTGATAATTTGATTGTACCCAAATATTGTAAGCTATTATAATCTAGTACTGTTTAAGAAAAAAAAAAAAAACTTTAAAAATAAATTGAAATAATTGAAATTTGGTAATTTTGAAATTTGGTAATTGAAAATGCTACTCCATAAAATATATATAAACATATAAACATAAAAATATAAACAGCACTCACTTAAAAATTTTAAATCCTTATGGTTCAAAGTGCAGCTGATTTAAAAATATATATATATCCTACAACATATTGTAGTTTTATTCTGTGATAATGTGCCAACTTCAATTCAATTTAAATTTAATAAAATCATAAGCATTTCAAAGATGTTTGCTATTTTAAAATCATGAACAATTAAGTATAAATATGAATGTAATTATTAAGTTGTACAGTTGACATTATAGATAAAGATGGGAATTCCCTGGCTGTTCAGTGGTTAGGACTCCTCGTTTCCGCTGTAGGGGGCCTGGGTTCAATCCCTGGTCGAGGAACTAAGATAAAAGATAAGACTAGCCAGACTATATGCTGTTTTCAGTATAATTTGCTCTGTAAGCAAAATGCTACATATATCTATACCTATGGGTAATTTAAATACGTTTGGGAAAGTGAATATCACCACGTCTACCTATACATTTTTTTTCAAACCTGAGGGAAATTGAGTTTAAAATTGTCCTTGAAATGTTACCTTGCTTATATTAAGTACACACATTACATTGACCATTGGCCTATAAAATACAGCTGTCATAATTTGTCAAAATTATAAATTGTGGTAAGTTCTAGGACATGCTGGGGAAGATGCAAGAGAGTAACGTTTTAGAGATAAACCTCTTCAAGGGAGGACCACTTAAACTGACTTGAAGATAGAGAAGTCACCAACAGAAGAACCTAGTTGCCCATGTGGAAGACAAACATGTGAGCTGGTGTTTTCAGGCTGCCTGGAGTGTAGTGAGACAGGGAGACGAAAGAATGAGGTAAAGTTGGAAAGGTAGGCAAGGGCTAGATCATACAGAAACTAGTAGAGACTGGCAAGGAATTTGCATTTTATTCTAAATGCATGAAAAGCTATTGTAGAATTATAAGCAGATGAGTAAAATGATTTTACAGACTTTTAAAAATGACCATACTGGCTAATGCCAGCGGGAATAGACAGTGGTCACAGCAGGTGGTACATACGAATAGATGGTTTAGGATCATCATGTTACATTAATTATCTGGATTTCGTAGTTGAGTATAGAATTGTTTAAAGCTTTCCCATAATATGATAGAACTCTCTGGATCCTCAATGAATACTATATATGAAGGCCTAAATGATATGTCCTTTAAAACTAATATATTTGGTGAGCAAAATACTATTCATCTTTAAATTATTTTATTATTTCATCGAAATTGAGAACATCTGTTCTTTCCTTCTGGTGAAGAATCCTAAGTATGCTAAATATGGTTCAGATGATACATTTATAGATATAGAAATATAGATAAGTAGGTAGGTAGGTAGGTAGGTAGATATTATAAGTACATTCTGCTATCTGAATAGTATATGGTACATTTGGGGCAGGCCTAGATGAAAAGTTTAGTTCTACTTTTCTCTAAGTAGTTTAGTGTTTTAGTTAATAATTTTTATTTCCCACCATTGTATTTTGCAATTCAGAAGAATAAAAAAATCAGACCTATTTTGGTTGGCTGCTTTTGCACATGGTTTGTGATTGAAGCCTTCTCTTAAAGTTTTGATATGAGAACTGATATACAGAGGTGTTTTTGTATGTGTATTCTTTCCTTCATAGCCATTTTTTTTCTATTACATTATGAGGTCCAAAAAATGCTAATAAATGTTCATGAGATATTCTTTTTCTCAGCTAACTTTTAACTAGGAAATGGGTTTTTGAAATAAATCTTTTGTCCATTTGCAGTGTGGGAATCAGCTAAAGAGAAGAGGAACTCTGTTCAAAGACTTTAGGAATATCTGGATCTCGTTTAATACACAATGGTTCAGGCAGCATATTTCATCTAAAACAGTCACTCATTCCTTGACGCAAAAAACTTTTTAGCACTAGATCTCACAAAGAAATCCATCAACAGAACACAATGATCTGAATAAGTCTGTACCAAGCTGTGCATGTTTTCTGGAGGTTATGTAAAAGTTTAAAAAGAAAAAATATTCTAGAGGTTCATGGGAACTTAATCTGTCTGTGATCAGTTCTTATGAGAAATTTATTTGGGAACATAAATATGTTCTACCGTAGAGGCCTGAGGACAATTCAACATTCCAGAGAAATGCAAACACACACATACTGTGGCTGAGATGTCAGAAGAGTGTTTGAAAGATTTTGCACACGATCAGCATGTTCAACATGAGAAACTATTTCAAACACCTGTGGAGGTTGTCAGGAGGTAATGAAGGTAGAAAGTAAAATTTTTAAATATTAGCATGTAGAGATGGATTGATAATCAATAGATAGACAGCAAAACATTATATATATATATAATACAAAACAGCTTTTTCTAAGCTTGTATAAGTGAAAGTGAGGAATTAACTTCTTTTATGTAACTCACTGTTTCAAAATGAAGATTGCTTTTGTTGATTTCTATGTGTAAAGGCCACCACTTGCCAATATATGATATCACAGCCCTGCTCTGTTAGACATACACTTAGAAAAGGAAGAGGGAATTATGTGAGCAGTAGAAATGTTTCCAGACTTGGGGAAAACACATCTAGGGCCCAGGATATTCAAAGGCAGAGGAGAGCACCTGCAATGTGGAAAATGCTGTTAAAGACAAGTGACCTGTTATCTATCATATGTTGTTCTGGTTTTGACTTATAAATCACTTCAAATATTTTTAGAATTCCTTGGGTTAAAATTTTTGAATTTTATTCAGTTTATCAAATATTTGTTCAGGGCCTATATCATTTAAAGAAAATAATGAAAGGTTTGAGAGCCATAAAAAATAAAAACCTAATTGTCTTTACATTCAAGGATGTTTACTTGATATGCAAATGAAGACACAATGGTTATATACAAGGTAATAACTATTAAACAAAGCAGAAAAATTAGAGAAGAAGATAGGGACAGACTAAATGTTCAAAATACAGAAGTTCTTTTCTTTGGGAAGGAGAGGTGTATGCAAACTTCAGGATAAGTTTCAGTTGGCTACTGAAATGTAGGTTTTTAACAGGTGAAGACGTCAGAAGAAGAAGATATTTCAGAGGAGTCATACGAGGGAAGATGAAGATTTAAGAGAGGATGTTAAATTTGGGTTACAATAAGTGTTTGTGGCAGATGATACTGGTGATTGCTCAATAGTTCTGGCTAGGGCATCACTGGAATCCAATTCTGGCCAATTGAACCCTGGTGGAAATTAAGGAGGGGTTTAATGTTATCTGAAAAGTTTTCCTTCTTATTAAACATAAAAATATGAGAGCTAGATGAGGTCATGACTGCTGGATAAATCACACCTTAAGAATGTCGTTATTCACCAGGTCCTTGAAAATACAAGTATTCTATTAGTGTACATACAAGAAGAGTAGGGAAAAATGTCAGAAAGAGCTTATGTACTGTTGCAACAGGTTTCAAATGGTATACTATGGCAACCTGTACTTCATTTGGTAGGTCTATAATAGCAGAATAATATAATTGTGGAAATGTGTAGTATAAGTAATAAAAGCTTTACTGCTGTATTGTTCACACTTATACTTCGGTCAGGCATACAGCAGGTGCTAAGTAAATATTTGATGAATAAATGAAGGGTTGAAACCACACAAATAGTTATTATAGAGTCTTCAATAATTCTTAATAGCTTAATATCTTTGACCCCTATTTAATAATCCTACTTGGATTTTATAACATGTAGAATTTCTTAGAATACATGTATACGTGTAGATGGTATCTGAATTATCAAGATCTGTATACTTAAGTGGGAGGACATGATTAATTGCTAGTAAATTCAGTTATGCTGCTGAGTATTAATTATATGTTACTGAAAATGAATTTAAAGGAATATAGGCAAGAGAGTGGAAAGTAGAGAAAAAAATGTAAGTGTAGCTATTGGATCATGGTAATTTGTTATATATTTCCAAATTAGCTAGGGGACAATTTCGTAAATTTATATTTATTTATTTATGCATATGTAAGTAATGGGGAAATACCTCCCATCTAGGAATCATTACTTTTACCCTACAACTTCTATAGATAATGTATGGCTTCTGTAAGATTGTCCAGGACATATTATGTCACTTTTGAAATCTAAATTAGTGAAACTGAATAGAAAAACAGTACAATCATAAGTGACACATTTTCCTAAGGCCTTTTTTGTTAATTAGAAAAAGGGTGCAAAAGTGGGAAAACACCCATACTCCTTAATCAAATTGGAGAATAGCTGATGTTTGTCACTGACAAAATTAAAAATTCATTGTTCAGTTCAACAGCTTGAAACCCTGTTATGTCACATTCTTCATTGAATGACACACATTCTTTTGTAGAAGTGTTCTTCTGCTAAATGTACACCAGAATGTTGGTAATTGGGGCATGCAAATTTGTTTTGCAACTAAGAACAAGAGGAGGACTTAGAAGCTATTTTAACGTGGTAGTACATTTATGTTTAAAGTACAATAATATTCATGTCATTATCATGTATTATTCATATGCAGTGTTTGAAGTGGAGGTCTTTCCAAATATATTAAGAAACTCTTATTCACAATAATCTAATTAATTCCCACACCCTCCCTTCCTCTGGTTTCAGCAAGTATACATCTTCAGGCTGAATTATATCACAGCCTCTAAACTGGCACCTCATGGGCCAGATCCAGCTAGCAGTGTGTTTTGTTTTGCCCACACAGTGTGTAATATTTTAAAGATTATTTGCCAGAATCTAGAAATAGGAAGCTATTACACAAAAATCCAGATTTTCAGTCCCTTTTGTAAAAAAATCAGAAGAGCTGGCAACAGGGAGCCTACACTTCTCATGCCAACGACTTGCTGTAGCTCGGTAGGCCTGTAGGGGTCACCCTTGCGCTCTGATTCCACGCAGGCCCCACTGCACGTGACTTGTCTTCCTTGGGTCTAAAGAGAACTTCTCCAGGCTCTGGGAACACTTACAGCAACTCATGACATCCTTACACGCAGCCCAGTTCAACTTAATAGTCTATGGTGTTAGTTGTAGTTTGGCGTGAATAAAAAATACTGGCTACATTTGGAATGCTGTTTCTGTAACTGGGGATGAATGGTAAAGCCAATCTCAACTATTGGGGGGTTTCACTGGGCATCTATATCCATAAAACGTCTTGAAGAAACAAAGTTTTCAGTTCTGCTTAAAAAGGTGTTTTTCACCCTTGTTAAAGCACAGTGTCCATGAACCGAATTTTCTTTCTCTCATAAACCTGTTCTATGTAAACCCTACTAAGGAAAAGAGTATACCATAGATTACGGATTACTTTTTTAAAGGCCCGCTTTTTGTAATTCAGATTCACGTCAGCTATTGTATAACAACAAATTTTATTTGAATTATCTTCAAATATTTGAAAGTATTTGGTTTGATTTAAAATTCAAACTACTAACACTTTTATTGATACCTAACATTTATTGAGCAATTACTACTGGTTATAAAATAGTGCTGATATCTTTATATGCATTATTTCATTTAATCTCACAAAATCCATATGAAGTATACCCAAATTTTACGGCTACAGATTAAATAACTTCCCTAAGGTCTGAAAGTGGTGAAGTCGTCTTGAGGCCACTTTTGTATGATTTCAGAGTCATGTTTCTTAACCACTACAACAGTGTGAAAGAAGGACAAGAAAGAAAAAAAATTAAAAAAAAAAAAGACTGGAAAGAATAAAAGAAGGAAAGAAGGAAAAAAAGAATAGAGGAGAGTAGAATAGAATAGAATCGATTAATAGAATAGGTTATATTTTGGCACCTGTATATATTAGTGGTAAATTTTGATTCTGAAACTTTTGATGCAGTTATAAGATTTGTGTGTGTGTGTACATACATGTGTAAACACGTGCATGTACATGGTAGGAATAATGTAAAATATTCTCTTACTGGAAATTTGGTCAAAAAGTTTACAGCCACTGCACTAGAGCATATTGTCTCCACCTGTTAGAGCTGATAATATTTAATGAAATTGTGTTACTAGTTTAGGTAGATACAGAGTTTAGATTTAAACATCTTTTTAAATACATTATGTTCCTTTAGCTTTATAGTGCAAAAAAATTACTAAAATGTATTATAATTTTACAAACTAAGAATAATGGTAGTATCTTAGATTTCAGGGAATTTTTTGGTACTTTAAAACAGAGAATGTTATTAGAATAAAATCAATGTGCTGCAAAATGCAAGCAGCAATGTCAGAGATTTAAGACTGATGCCTCATTTAAAAAAAAGTGCAATATGTTTCTTCGATGTCTTTTTGTTTAACTATTTTGTCTATTTTATCTTACACGCCTTCTACCTTCTATGAATACAAGGTAGACACATTAATTAATCAAGCAACATTGCTTTATTCAGCTCTGTAGATGTTGTTTAATCAGTAATTAATTTCTGCTGTGAAGAGTTTGCTAACAAATCCTAAATTCGTGTCTGATGGAGAAAAATAAACACACTGGAGCTTTAAATAACTGTTGGAGGAGGTAATTGAGAAGACGTGACCTCCTTGTCCTGAGAACTGGACCTGGGCAATTAGAGGCACCTCACCCCCTCCCTGTCCTTGGAATGTACATTCTGCCCACTGTTCCCACAGCGGGAGCCATTTTCAAGGGCGCAGCCTTGAGACAGCAATGTGTCGCTGAGACCATCTGGACAGTATTCGTGACTGAACCCAGGTAAGGCCTCTATATACACTTTTAAGATGCTGGTAGGAGGGGTGTAAAGATCTACTCTTCTTGTGGTCGCCCAAGAGGAGCCTTGTAAGGAAGTTTCCTTGCTAATTAAATCTGCCATCTACCAATCTGGAGTGGTCTGCCTTTTTCTTCAGTTTCTCCCTACACCCCGTGTAAGGGGGCCTGTTTGGGAACTAATAGCTGACCATAAATTCATACTTAAACTATTTCTCTGTGGTTGTGCCGACAGGTGTGCTGTCAAGAGAGGCTTTCGACCCCAATCATCTCCATCAGCGCCTCACAAAGTTCACCCTGAATAAAGAAAGCTAGATTTTAATCTAATACAAGTCTCTGCTGGCTACTTCTTAGCCAGGCTACACAACCACCGAGGCCATTTGGAGCAGAGAGATGATTAGAGGTGACATCTTGGGGGAAAGCAATTGCAGCTTATGATGCAGGAATAATAATTGTAAAATTATGGCCAAACATCAATCATAGCACCTTAGCTTCTGTGGTTCTCTTCACTTTGGTTTCAGAGCTTGGAGTTTTCGTAAAACACAAATTTCCCAGTGGCTAACTGTGGCTTCAATTGTCTCCCTGTTCTATGTAGTCTGTAGCAGTCTATAAATAATATATATATAATTTTATTATCTTATAAATTATAAATTATTTTATATCTCTATTCTATATAATGACATGTATTATACATTTTGTAATACATAACTATGTATTATAATGTATTAATATTTATTATCAACATATATTACTGCTATAAATTAATGTATATGTATTTGAAGGTTACTGACAATTAAGTGTAGTACATACAATCATGTGCTTCTCATCCTGATCACGATTTCAAAGGTCCTAAAGGCTCTATCTGATCTAGCCATTTCCTAGCTTTTAGACCTCTTGCTATGTTTTAGCTTTTCGGCCTTTCTTTCTCTTCTTAGAACAACCAAGCTCATCCCACCTTATGGCCTTTGCTTGTATTCTCTTTGGGTGGAACATTCTGTGTTCAAACAGTCACATTTCTAGTGTGCATAGGTACTACTTGAAAGAACAGAAAATGTATCTAGAAAATTTGAACACAAACTTACCCTGTGATGCAGAAATTCCATATCTAGGTACATACCCAGAGAGAAACACATATGCATCAGACAAAAAGCATGATTTAAAAAAAATGATCAGAGCTATGTTAGCTGTAATAGCAAACAAGAAGAGAACAAACAACTTGAAAAAAATCCAAATGTCAATAGAGAGCAGGATGGATAAATGCACTGTGATGAATTCACACACTGGAACATTATACATAGCACTGAATATGCATAAATATGCATCAGCATGGATGAATATCAGAAACAAAATGTAGACCTAAAAAAGCTAGCTGCAGACAAACAGAAAAAGCTATGATTTAATTTTTGTAACATTTTAAGCATGGAAAACTAGACAATTGTATATATGTGTGTGGTAAAATCATTAGGAAAACTAAGCGAATGACAAACACAAAATTAAAAATGGTGGCAAATTCTGGAGGTGGTGGTAATGGAGAAGTTGAGATCAGCAGGGATATGGAGGCTTCAAATGTTTTATTTCTTAAGCTAGATTTTACACATTTGTGTATTTTAGTTCTATATATGTGGTATAGACATGGAATAAATAATATAAATAATAATATTTTTATGTATTAAATTGGCCATCCATCCGTCTGTATTCATGTTTTATTTTCTCATACTTATCACTAACTGAAATTACTATATTCATTTATTGATGATCTGTTTATTGTTTGTCTCTCTCCTTTTCCCCACCAGACTGCAGGATAAAACTGGTACCTGGTCTCTCTGGGCTCAAAATAAGAGAGTACCTTGCACTTAGTAAGCACTGAATATACTAATCTGTTGATTTAATGACTCACTAGCGGATATGTATTACAGATATATTAACTACAGAATATTGTGAGGGAGACATTTTTAGGTATTTATATATCGATCCTGTAGGGGCCTTAGATTTTAGTTGGATATAAATAATAATAAGATATAAATAATATCTTCAGTGAATCAAACCATTTTCTCATCAAACTGAGTTTCCTGTTCCTGCACCCATTGCTCTTCCTTGAATAGCTGACCATCGAAACATGTGATTTTATTTTCTTCATGGGAGGCATTTTGAATTTTGACATCTAATGAATCCTAATGTGACAAGATGAAAGATTAGGAAACACTTCAGCAACCCTCCTCTCATCTATTCTATCACTGGATAGGAAAATTACTCGTAAATTTCCTGAAGGATGTAATCCTATTCCTGTTAACTGCCTGAAAAATAATTTGCTTGTGTTAAAGGAAAGTCCTTTTCTTGTTAATTTCTTAATGAAAAACAGTGTGAAAACTATTACTTAAATGGCATGGAAAAAGCCAGAAGTACTTAATTACTAAAGGAAGACCAGAAAAATGTTAAGTGAAGTGTAACAACAATTATAAAATGAGCCAAGAAGCCATTAAACAACATTTAGCATATGTATTTTAAAATTTTGCTTTTACTCAAATTGTACTCTTTGGCTGTTTAATTATTTCAGAAATAATAAATGATAATACTTTAATGTGGAGATTAAAAATGAATTCCTAACATCATTCCCAAGGACTGAGTCATTAGCTAATATAATTTTTTTTTCCAATCACAGAGTTATAAAAAAAACCGTTCAACTTTTGGCTCTACAATTTACGAAGTAACCTAATCTTCCTCCTCAGCTCTTTCCTCAAAATTTAATCACTGTAAAAAATTGCTGATTAAAATAATAATAATAATCTACAAGATAGAAAACTGAAGGAGATACTACCAACCAAGAACAATCACAGATTTAATGTTGCAGAGAGGAGAAACATGACCTACCATAATGGGATGTAATAGCTCAGCCCCAGGTTTCTGGACTATATTGCTGGAGTCTGAACGCTACTTTTGCTGCCCAGGCACTAACCTTCAGAAAGTTACTTTCTCTTTGCCTTGTTTCCTCATCCATAATATGGGGATAATAATAACAGTCCTTGTCTCATAGAGTTTTGAAAGTTGAATGAAATAATACATATAAAATACTTGGAATATCCCCAGCATATAGTATATGTTTTACCATTGGCTATCTGAAATATAAAACTTTAAATGTCAAGATTAATGTATTTGACTCTTAAGTTCTGTGTGAAAGAAATGATGGGTGTCTTACAAAATATCTCTTAAAGCCTAACAAGACAATGAACATGTCTAAAATAAACTGAGAAAATATATTAGAAATAGTCAAGTTAGCATATAAATTTATCTGGCAAGAAACCATGGATCAACTCTATGTTTAAAGTCTTATAAATGATTTTTGCTTGTCTAAAATACAGGATGTCTTTAAAGTTGGATAAAATAAATAATATATCACAAATCACCTGAAAGGTATAGCTAATATTTCTACAGAAGAAAAGTATCTGGTCAACAGAAGGAGGAGACAAGCCACAGACTAAGAGAAATTATTTGCAAAAGGTACAAATGATAAAGGACTGTTATCCAAAACATCAAGAAGAACTCTTAAAACACTACAATAAGAAAAGAAACAACACATTAAAAATAGGCAAAAGTCCTAAACAGCTTCCTCATTAAGGAAGATATATAGATGACAAGTAAGCTTATGAAAAGATTAGGGAATTGCAAATTAAAACAACATTGAGATAGCATTACACACCTATTAGAATGGCCAAAATCTAAAACGCTGACAATACCAAATGCTGACAGTGACTTAAAGCAATAGGAACTCTGAGTCATTGCTGATGCAAAATGGTACCCACTTTGGAACATAGTTTGACAGTTTCTTATAAAACTGAAATATTCTTATCATACAATTGAATAATTTTGCTTCTTGATATTTACCAAAATAAACTGAAAACTTATGTCCACACAAAAATATGCACACAAATGTTTAGAGCAGCTTTATTCTTAATTGCCAAAACTTGGAGGCAACCAAGATGTCCTTCAGGAGGTAAATAGATAAGTAAAGTCTGGTACGCCCAGACAATGAAATATTATTCAGTGTTAAAAATAAATGAGCTATCGAGCCATGAAACAACATGGAAGAAACTTAAATGCATATTACTAAGTGAAAGAAGCCAATCTGAAAAAGCTACGTACTATATGGTTCTAACTACGTGATAGTCTGAAAAAGACAAAATTATGGACACGGTAAAAAGATTAGTAGTTGCCAGGGCTTAGGGGGACAGAGCACAGTATTTTTGGGGCAGTGAACCTATTCTGTGTGATACTACAATGGTGGATACATGTCATATATTTGTCCAAACCCATGGAATGTACATCACCAAGAGTGAACCCTAATGTAAGCTATGGACTTTGGGAGATAATGATGTGTCAATGTAGGTTCATCAGTTGTAACAAATGTACCACTCTGGTAGGGGATGTCCATAGTGCGGGAGGTAGTATATATGTGGTAACAGAAGTTAATGGGAACTCTTTGTACTTTCCCTTTAATTTTGTTGTGAGCCTAAAACTGTTCTGAAAAAATAAAGTCTGTTCATTAAAAAAATGTATCTGGCTTGTAGATATCGACTAAGCAATAATACAGTAATGTTAGCAGAATATAGAATCTAATTTTTCTGCATAAGAATTTGAAACTAGGTATTGAAATTATGTTTGGCTTATATACGCTTTAGCCATGATTATAAAACAACTAGAAAATTAAGTTCAAATAGACAAACAAAAAAATTGCAAGTTTACTGCCCGAAATTAATCAACTAGATGATTTATTTTTTTTACCTTAAATACCTAGCCCTCCTTTTTTATATTTTTGTGAACACCCAAAATTGAGGAAATAAAGATTGAAAATTGAAGTGATATACTCATCTTATAAAAACATTTAGAATTATACAGTTATGCAGAACAAACTAAATATTAAGCCAAGAGTTGTATAAATTAGTAATAGTAGTGAATGTAGAATAAATTATAATTTAAGAATAACGATATCAATAACCTATAATGGAATGTAATCTGAAAAAAAATGAATCACTATGCTGTACATTTGCAACTAACACAATTTGTAAACCAACTTTACTTCAATTAAAAAAATAATTATATCATTCTGAATCGCAACTTTGAGTTAAGCCTTGAAGAGGTAAAAAATAACCTTATTAAAAATAATTTGCATAAATTTTGGCAACCAACATTTCTTTCTAGTAGCTTGAATTAACTTAACAAGAGACCCTATTCATTGGAAACTAAATTTTTATGCCAAATTTCAAGTAATTTCCATATATATATGGCAGTTATATATGTATATGTATACTTACATATATATATATATATATACAGGCAAATTCTACTGAGACCAAACTTTCTATCTGTTACACTATTTTATTTACCCTAGTGTCAAGTTATTTGTATTTTATATTAAGAATTATGTTAGATTTTAGGGGACCTGAAATTTCCTAGTGTTCGGAATGATGCCTATAGATTAACGGATAGAATGGTTGGAAAACAGTGTCAATTCTCACTTTGAGTCAAATGGATTAACAGTCCAACTGGAATGGTCAATTTCTTCTATGCTAATGGTGTTAACAAGCAGAATGACACTTGACCAAATATTACCAGATAAACGGTTTCCAGAATAGTTTGAGCACCATATGCGTAAATAAAGCCTGTTTTTGTTTCTTTCTAGAAATCAGGAGCTGGAATAGATGTTATTGCCCCATTCTGCCCAATAAAACCGGAGAAAATGACTTTAGTTTTCAGTATTTAAGTTCCCCCACATGTAAAATAGCTGAAATAATACAGACTATTCTTTTTTTTAACCCAAAGAAATGTCAAAATTAATATGCCTGTACTGATTCATTACACATATTTACAGCCTTTTGTTGTACCAGGGCATTCAATGACAGATAGTATTTCTGGTGGAACATCATAATAATCCTTCCATGCAAGACTTTTGAAAGTTGTTTCATATCTATGACCTTGTTTGAGATTTTTCAATGTTCCAGCAAGGTTGTCAAAATAGATATTAGTATTCGCATAGAACAGATGAAAAAAACTGAGGTTCAGAGAGTTGACATTGCTTTCCCACGATCATTTTGCTAGTAAGTTAGGTGGAGTCTACATGAAAACCTAGGTTAGTGACTCCTAAACAAATCCTCTTAGCTGCAAAATGATGTTGTTTACATTCTTAATGTTAGAGTGCAATATTTAAACAGTGTTAAGAAACTGCATAATGCATATTTGTTTGTGATTTTTTTGTGCTGTGCTTGTTGGTGTATTTCATTTTCTTTTAGGTCATGTAGAAACATATTCCAGGAGATATTATTCAAGGCAATAAAATTTACAGCAGTGTTTCCCAAACTGTTCAGTGGGACACATGTTCTGTGAGACTGAAGTTAATAAGTATTCCAGAAAAAAAACAGATTCTACAGTCAAATTAGTTTGGGAAATCTAGCATATTAGTACCTTTTGAACAGTCAGTGTACTAAGTCCTGCAGTAAAGCTGCCTGTTTAACTTTGTTACATATCCCACGTGCACCGATGATATAACTTAAATTGATTTTCTTATGGATTGAATTAGAGTATAATTGACTTTAGAACAGTTTGTGAAATACTTCTTTAGAGAAAATGTCATGAAAAATAAATTATTTGTAGTCTTTACTTTTTCTAGTAAAAAATTGACTTGTCACTAGTTATAATGATTAAACTATCATCATTTTAAGCACTTAGAGGGCAGATACTAGATGTTGCTCATCCTCTTCTTTCCTACTAACTAAAAATTGCTGGGCACACAGTGGTAAGTTTTTTTTTTTGTAATGCACCTTTATTGGAGTATAATTGCTTTACAATGCTGTGTTAGTTTCTGTTGTACAACAAAGTGAATCAGCTATATTCATACATATATTCCCATATCCCCTCCCTCTTGAGCTTCCCTCCCCCCCCCATCCCACCCCTCTAGGTGGTCACAAAGCACCGAGCTGATCTCCCTGTGCTATGCAGCTGCTTCCCACTAGCTGACTATTTTACATAGTATATATATGTCGATGCTACTCTCACTTTGCTCCAGCTTCCCTCTCCCCTCCCCGTGTCCTCAAGTCCATTCTCTATGTCTGTCTTTATTCCTGCCCTGCCCCTAGGTTCATCAGTACCATTTTTTTTTTTTTTAGATTCCATATATGAATACAATGATCAGACATTTATGGAGTTACTATGAGGAACATGCTACTGCATTAAAAGTTAAAAACAAATTATAACCAATTTCTAATAATTTTCCTTGAATTGAATAAATAAGTGACAAGGAAAAAAGATGAGAATTCTAACCTTGAGATCTTTCTCCTCTTTTCAGATGAGAATACAAATGCATCCTACTCTGCAAGAGACCAAAAGAAGAGGCAGAAATCACATTTCTCCTGAAAAATCCCCACTTGAACGGGGGAAAATTGGTTCCACTATTGACAAGATAAACTAGAATTATACACAATCACACACATTTTTAAAGTAAGATAAATGCAATATAGCACCGTGGGGAGGGGCAGTGCATTGACTGAACACTTACTTTCAGGAAAGAAAGTGTGTGTATCTTCAAACATTGAGTATAACACTTTAACATCTTTAGCAGAATGTTATGGCTAAACTCCAACTCCCATGAAGGCAGAGACTGTATTTCCTTCATCACACAGTACGTGGAACTTGGCTGACATATGGTAGACACTTGTTGTATGAATGGATGAATGAATGAGTGTACCATCAATCCTTCCCTTTTCAGTATCATTTGATTAGTTTTCTCACTGGGCCAGAGAGTTAGGAGTATCTTCAGTTGAAAACTCCTACTATTTTCTTCTCAGAATTTTTTTTTTTCACTAAATAGTTTTTCAGGAAAACACTCTCTAACCAAGAGATGAAAAGCAGTGACATAATACACAGTAATGTGTATCTGGTTAAATCCTCAGGCATGGATTTGCACAGCAAGATAATTGCAGGGTTAGATCACTGCAAGCTATGCCAGTAAGTCTGGGCCAGGGCCAAAATGGCCTTTAGGTCCTATTACAATTCTGAGTGATCGCTCCTCTTTCATCATATCTGACTCTAGAGGTATTTAAGGAACCTAGAGGGTTTTGCCTTACACAGGAATCCAACTGCCTGTCCCAAAGTCTCATGCAAAGCTGACCTGCCTAGAGCAGACATATTTTCCAATGGAAGAGAGCTAGTTTATTCATGGTAAACTGAGTTGTTTCACTTGAACCTAGTGATAAATGTCAAGAAAACAGTATTTCTCCCTTGCTTCTAGTAGAATCCCTTCCCCCAACTTCTTTTAATAATCAGGTGGTCTGTACTAGGTATGCTTTTCCTAAAAAAAATTATAGTTAGATAATTTTCACTGTCAGAAAAATGTTGCTCTGTCTACCCTGTAAGTATAAAGTTTTCCCTATATTTTACCTGCTTCTGTAGCCTCGGAATTCAGTGACCTAAGTCCAAATTTGATAATAGTGAGACACATATGTTTAGCATTAGGGTTCATGAAAACAGTCTTGAGTATTCATTTGACTTGGTTCCTTCCTATAGCATCTGAAAAGTGGAGGTAACAAATGCCAATAATATAAGTATTGCGATGTGGCTTTTATTTTCCTGTTCTGAATATTAATGTGAACCCACCAATACATCAGACACATATTTTCACAGTTTACAGACATCTGCCACATCCTGTGAGTTGCAAAGTATTCAGTAATCGAGGACTGTTTCAATCTTATGATTTTGGAATTATTTGAAGATTAAGCAAAGATTAAAGCCCCCTATGTATGTGCATAGCTTTAAACACATTAGAACAGAAACTAAGCCATGTTTGTTGAGAAAAAAAAAGGAAGGTAGAATTTTTAAATTTAAAAACAACAGTCTGCAAGTAATAGTCATTTCTCACTTTATTGAATTTTAATTTCCAATGATACACTAATAGTAATTTCTGTTTCTTTACTTCACCAGATTTGATCTAGGTCTGAATCTTAAAAATGGCTTTTCCAGAAGCTACTAGTTTAAAATAAGAATTACTTAGTCAAGATAGTTCTGTAAACTTTATGCTACATACTTAGTAATAGATAAACTTCAATTTTTATTTTAAATTAAGCTAAAGCATCAAATGATCTCAGTGATCATTTCAGCACTGGACCCTGTAGCCCCTAGTATTTAACAGGCCATATTTTGAACCCTATAGGTGTGTACATTTTTGTGAAAGATCTGGAGATGACAGAATATACTTTTAAATGTCAAAACTCTTAGAACTTTAAACCCATTTACCTAGAACCAGAGTAAACAGTAAAGCTTGCTATTTCAAAAATATATTTGGATTATTAATAGGAATCATTAAAACCTTCAGAGGGTTAGAAAAATATTTGCTTTCAACTATGTATTTTATAGGAAACTACCCCCCTCTCCAAGCATATTTAACACTGTTAACCTTCAAACACACGTTACACATTCCCATCTTCTGCTTGTCATTAGGATATGACAGAAAACAAACCTACTATATGCTCTAGGTAACTACTCACAATTTTATTTGTAAAAAAATACAAATGGAAGTTGTACCCTATCCACTTACTCAGTATTTTTAGACATTTACCTAACACATGATTTAAAATAAGAGCTCTGGGCTTCCCTGGTGGTGCAGTGGTTGAGAATCTGCCTGCCAATGCAGGGGACACGGGTTCGAGCCCTGGTCTGGGAAGATCCCACATGCCGCGGGGCAACTGGGCACATGAGTCACAACTACTGAGCCTGCGCGTCTGGAGCCTGTGCTCCGTAACAAGAGAGGCCGCGATAGTGAGAGGCCTGCACACCGCGATGAAGAGTGGCCCCCGCTTGCCACAACTAGAGAAAGCCCTCGCACAGAAACGAAGACCCAACACAGCCATAAATAAATAAATAAATAAATAAACTTATTTAAAAAAAAAAGAAAAAAAAGCAATATCAACCGAGCATACCTGCAAATTTTAAAAAAATAAAAAAATAAAAAAATAAGAGTTCTGAGTAATATAATCTTCATGAAATTGCCTCAAAAGTGGTTAACTTAGGAAACCAAATGTCTGATTAAGATGCATTAGAAATCTTAAGAAACAATAATGTTACAAGTGGGATGATCAGAATGATAGCTATTATAATAAAGGCATTAGGGAAATGGTTTGAATAATCTCAGAACTTTGGCAGAACATTAAATTGCCTTTTTCTATATCAGCAGTAGCTACAATTGTTTCTGAAAGGAAAGAATAAATAGCAGGTTCTTGCAGGGAGAGCGCCAGCCCTTCCAGGAAGACAAGAGGGCACAGCCCTGGATCTCTCTTGCATACCCTTTGGAGAATTTGCTTGATATCTGGGAAGACAGGATTAGACCCCGGCCTCTGCTTGCACCTGGGCACCCAGCTGTATCGCCACTGGTCAGGTAGCATTTCACTGTGTATGATAAATTGATCCAGTCTTCACTCCCGTGGTGGCATAAGAGAGTTTCTTCAAAATTGCCGGGGCCCACACTATCCAGCTTCAAGTCATTTACTCAGAAGCTGCAGGCTCCTTTGGGCTGTCCAGAAATATGAGGATAAATCAGGTTTCTCTTAGTACTTCACATACCTCAGTCTCTTTATGTAGTGTCATATTGGGTACCCACCATGGGGTCGGTTACTTAGCCTCTTAGTACAAAGTCAGGAAGGGGACAGGACACCTCATTCAGGTTCACAAAGAAATATAGCTTTTCTATTCCAAAGCCTTAAATGCTGATATAATTTAAATTATAAAGATTCCCAAAACGATTTACTTAATTTTTTTGGCTAAGTAAATGGCTTCATGTACATGAAAGTACTGAGTTGATAACCAAACAAGACGGGCCATGTTGCTTTCCCATTTCTCTCGTAGACTGTGTAAAAAGTGTTCATTTTTACCTCACCAATTCCTCATAATCTATTCATTCCTTAATGTTTTGCAAACTGGCTTTCCCATTCATCACTTTCTAAAATGGTCCTTTTGCTTCTCTCCTTAGTCTGTTGACTACTTTTCAGGTTACTCTCCTATTTCTGTTCTTGAATAACAGCCATTCCTTCTTGGTCTTAGAGCTACAATAAAATAATTTGCCCTTTTCCTTCACCTTCAAGATCAAAACAGAGGATGAGGAATGCCTTGCCTAAGAAATTATTAACAGTTTAAGACCTTATTGGTTGTAGCTGCAAAGTATTTTCTGGGTATTGGAATAACCAAAAGAGTTACCCAGGCCTATTTCCAATTCTTAAAAACATGCAAATAAAAAATGTGTGTGGGTGTGTATGTGGGGGGTGTGTATGGGATTTTGGTGTGAGGTTGTGTGTGCTAATAGTATTGGGGGGGGTGTATTGTATGGGGAGGATGGTAGGGGAAAGATTTTAAAAATCACTATTTTTTGTGGTAAGAAATATTCATTCCATTGTGAGAAAGATGGCCTTGCTAATTAAGAAGGCAGGTAGGAAAAAGTTTTCTCTCATAAGATTGACAATCTGCTTCCAAAGAGTTATTGTTTATCTTTGGGAAGTGTGTGAATTTGCTCCTACAGTCAGAGGAGTAATTAAGGTCCTCGCTAGAGGGAAGACCTTCAAGGGGACCGGGCTGGGAGGTCTTGTCCACCATAGACTATTTCGCCTGACTGGGAGTGCCAAAGCCTCTTCCCCCATCCTCCATCTCATTGGTACCCAACCTTCCACCCACCTCCTAACAAAAGTCAAAACTGTGCTCGATTCAAAGGGCAAAATCCCTCCAAGAACTAACTGGCAGGTCACCCAGGGATTAATTCACACTGAATTTTTTAGACGTGAGACTTGTACTGTTGGGAGAAAGAGAGATGGATCCTGAAGGAGAGATTAAATAGATGGAACTGCCTAAAAAGTAGTTGGAAATTTAGATGGCAAAGGATAGAAAGATATTTTTCCAGTGAGGCTCAACCAAAAGATAAGGAGACAGGATAGGCTCTGGAATCTTTTATGATCTGTGAAGGTTTTAATTCCTTGGCTGCTTTTTCTTTGGTTTTACATTTCTCCCCTTCCAACATACAATTAACGTTATTGACCACATGACCTCTCAAAATTCCAATAAATCATAAGATCCTTATTTTCATATAAAAATCAAGAAGTGGGGCTGAGCTGACATGGATGGAACGAGAATTGAATGGATTCACTGGCAGAAGCTGAGTAGAGTCTGAGGTGACCATGAGACTTTGTGGTACCCAGGAATTCACAGCAAGTTTGGGGAGGGCGCTGGACTTTCCACAAATCATGGACTAGAGCTTGAGCCTAGCTTATCTGTGGCCAAAGGACAGAGTGACCCTAGCAGATTCTTGGATTTCATACTTGGTGAACATTCCCTATGGTCCTCTCATCTACTCCCTTGGCACAGAGCACTGAGTCTTATACCTGGAACATAACAATCATTTGCCAGATTGAATTTCCTTATTGAGATCACTTAAAATAATCTATTACTGGATAAAGAACAGAATCATTTTCCTGACACCTGAGGCAGTGACAGAGTCTACCCTGAACACTGTTAAGCCCACAGTGACTAGCAGAGTGCCCTGAACTCTGGGAAGTGCTTAGTAAATGTTTATTGATGATAAATCCAAAAGGTTCCAGAAGCTTTACAGGAGGTTACAAACAGACTGAAAAAAAAAATAATCCATAAATCCCTCAAGACAGGGTCAGTCTTACAATCCTATTTTCTCTGAAGCAGTTTTAAAAGAAAAGTCTTCTTTAAAAGAAAAAGAAATTTTCCTTTCCATGAAAGGAAAATTTTAAATATCCTATGTTTATGATACAGGTTTGCAAATACAATCAGAATGCCAAGTATTACTATAAAGGGCTTGATTTTTTTGGTTTAACCTTCCCTTTTCCCCCTTTCGGTTATGAAGAATTTCAACAACAGGAAGTTGAAAGAGTAATAAAATGAGTGCTCATATGCCCACCGTCTAAAATCAACAATTAATATTTTACCATGTTTGCTTGCCCTCTCTCTTGCTCTCTTACTTTCTTTCTCATTCTGGGAGGGATTATTTGGAAGTAAATTTCATACATAAGTCTTTCTCTCAAATAATTCAGTTTTCATCTTCTAAGAATAAGCATATTTTCTTATGTAGCTATAATATCACTATCACACTTAAAATTACAATTCTGTAATACCATTCAATATCCAATTCATATTCCAATATTCCCAATTGTCATTAAAATGTCTTTTATAGCTATTTTTTTAAACCAATATCCAATAAAGCTTCCCATATTGCATTTGTCTAGAGCAGTCCCCCACCAGTTTTTTCTCCCATTACACTGACTTTTAGAAGAAACCAGGCCAACTGCCTTGTAGAAGGGCTTACAATTTGGATTTCTGTGTTTCCTCCTGGATTTAGTTAACCTGTTCCTCTGTCCTCTGCACTTCCTGTGAACTGGAAGTTATGTCTAAAGGTTTGGTTAGATTTAAGTTAAACAGTCTTGGCAAGAATACCCTATAAGCAATACTTTGTACTTCATATTACTTCAAATCAGAAGGCACATAATGTCAGCTTATCTCACTATTAATGAAGTTAAATTTGATCTCTTTGTTAAGGTGGTTCCCACCAGATTTCTCCATAGTAAAATGAAGTTTTCCCATTTGCAATTAACAAGTAATCTATAGAGCAATACGTTGAAACCTTGCAATTATTCTGTTCCCACCACTCCCACCCCAAACTTTCACATAATGGCTTTAGCATCTGTTGGTGATCTATCAATTGTTTCACTGGGGATTACTCAGCACTTTTTATTACTACTATAGACACAAGTGATATCCTAGAGGAAGTGTAAAGAGGAAACCAAACCATTAATAAAAATGTTTTTGTCTTGAACTCATTTGGAAGCCTCCAGATCAGCATAGGATAGATAAACAGCAAGGTCCTACTATAAAGAACAGGGAACTATATCCAGTCTCCTGGGATAAACCATAACGGAAAAGAATATTAAAAAAAGAATGTGTATATGTGTATAACTGAGTCACTTAGCTGTACAGCAGAGATTGGCACAGCATTGTAAATAAACTATACGTCAATAAAAAAAACAATAAAAACACACACACACACAAACAGATAGCAGATGGGATATGTCAACCACATAGTGGAACATATTTGCTTCTATGGAACAGATATTTGAAAAATTGTTCAAAGATTTAGGGAAGTTTGAAGAGGATAATCTTTACAGTTTGTCATTATGACCACTTCGGTGGTCTTCATCAATTGTTGGTTACTTATTCTATGAGAATCTGGAACAGTTTGATAGCAAGCATATTAGAATCACCTCCCATGAAAGAATAAACATAGGAGGGGAAAATCACATAAACAGCAAATACCTTTGAAGTATGAATAATAAGATCCTAAAAGTAATTTAAACTAGAAAGAAAAAAGGATATCTTCAAGAATGGAAAGAATTCCTTAATTTCTCTAGTTCAGACCGTTTTAACACTACCAAAATCAAGGATTGAATGAGTACAAACCGATGGGAGTCTTTGACATGTGAAGAAGCACAGCCCAACTGCAAACCTGAGTTTGTGAGTTAGAGTTACCCAACTGGTTTAGTCAGCCTGTGATTTTGCAAGCTTACCTTCTGGTTTTATGATTTAAGATAGAAATATGAGGTTTTCCTTTATTGTTTTTTCTGAATATAAAAATTGGATATGCCATTAACAGAAATTATAAAAAGAAAAACAAGGATCACTCCTAATTATGCCTTCCAGACATAATCTTTTCTAATATTTTGGTATATATCATTCAAGATGTTTTTCTATACATACATTTTTTAACAAAAAATACAATTAAAGACTATTACACTGTTTTTGAAATTTGGTTTTTCAGCTAATGTGTTTTATGGACATCTTTCTGTGTCATCTTCGTGTGCTTTCATTGTAATGATGGAAATTATTACATTGTATAGATGTACCATAATTTATTAAATAATAATCTGTTGAAAGACACAGGGCACTACCAGTTTTCACTGTTGTGAACTGTATAACAGTGATTATTCCTATATTTCAATTTTTGTGCATTGTCCTATGATTTCTTCATACAAAATTCCCAGATGTAGAATTGCTAAGTCAAAAGATACATTTAAAATAAGTACTTGCAATACATGTTTAATCTACTTATTGCTACATGTTTAGCTAATTTTGTTTTGTCTAAATCTGTTTAATTTTGCATAATCTAGTTTTTAGAACACTTTCTCTCTCTCTCTCTCTCTCTCTCTATATATATATATATATATAAAATTCTACAAACTTACCAGAAAGCTGGCTATGACATCACTTTCCATAGTCTGTTTGTTTTGTAAATATCTCTTCTAGTAATCAGAGGTACAAGAAGTTCTACAGATCCCCAGGCTACAGGATGGTATATTACAATGAAAGCAAGTCTTATACCAAATTCTTTTACAAATGTCGACTGGCAAGTAGACATAAATGTCATACATAATTTTCTTGTAAATTCAAGGGAGCCGAGCCCACACTCTCTGTCCTGAGAAACTCTGGAAAAGACTATGAATGGAAATTCTTTTCTTTTACATCATAGGCAGATGCAACAAAGGCAGGGCCAGTTAATCTTTGTGATGGGTCAGGCAACAAAGTACTTCATGGAATGGGCACAAATGGATGTCCAGACCTAGGACACATTTCGGAAGGTATTGACGTGTTGAGCTTTTTATATCCTACTGCCTTGTTTAGGAAAGGACAGTGATGTCCTTACCACCTTTCTAGGCAACAACACATTTTAAACACCTGTCATTTTACCATATAGATTTCTGACATCCCTCTTACTAATTGGCAAACTCTCATGTAGTTTCATTAATAATATTTGTAGTGTTTTCATAGCTACATTGGAATGTAGATTCCTATTTAGGGCCCTTTAAATGCTAGGGAATAGATTATAGCTTATTTAAACACATACACACATATTATATGGCTTATACCAGAGTTTTTTAAAAGTAAATTATCTTTGGATAATATAACAGATGCTGTTATTTATTCTTATTGCTATTAATATTATCATTATTATTCCCATTTTCCAGATGAGAGAACTGAATCTCAGAAAATTTTAAAAATTTGCTCCAAATCATACAACTAATATGGAAAAAAAACTTTATGGCTATAAATCAGAACTCAGCTCTGGGCTTTTATCATCCACAATAAAGAGGTAAACACGGTGGGTTATGTAGCTTTCTCATAGTTAACCAAGAACCCAGAGGACTAACACAAATGTGTGAAGACATTTATATAAATCATTGTGGATAATGTAAATGACAACACACTTGTTATTAATAGTTTGAACAATGCAAAGATGTTCCAATGTATTCTTACTTCCTACTTTGCCTTGGAGAAAGGCAAGGGTATCATGACACCTACATCAGGAGGTAAAGTGCATGATGGTGCTTAAAAGCTTCCTAGTGACCTGGCTTCATATAGAGGTGAAGCTTAACAATGAATGATTAATATGTACAATATACTATTTTCTTCTCTTTCTATGAAGGGGTATGATGGACAAGAACATGAAGATCTTTCACAATACATGCCTACATACAATACATGCCTAACTTCTTCATGACAATTTTTTAAAAAATATTATCTCAATGAGCATTTGGCAGTAACTGAATGCCAGACACTACAAAAACACCATTTCTAGCGAGTACTTTTAGAATAGGTATTCTCTGCTATTGACTGAAGGATGTTCTTCATGCTCTTAACTTTTAGTATAAAAATCAAATTTCTAAACCCATTTTTTATCATCTTTTCCCATTTTTTCCCCCTTATACCCTACTTTTCTGCCTTCATGAATGACTGCAACTCTGTTGATGCACTGCCCTGTCCCTTTGCCTTTATCCTTGTTGCCTTCTCCACCTGGTTCACCCTTTCCATGCTCTCTCCCAGCCACCATCTCCCCAATTTTTCTTTTGTCTTTGTGTCTCCTGCATACCACGCCTGACATATCATAGGTCCTCAAGATTGTGCATGAATGCATATATTCATTTTAACTTATTACATTCTATTATATCTGGTCCATTTAGATTCCCCAAGATTTAGAGCTGCCAGGCAAGGAACAGATTTTGATTTGGAAACTGGAAAAAGATTTGGGGGCATGCGGGTGGGCCTGCCACACAGTGATTTGACCTCAGGGTAGTATTATCTGCCCTCTGCCCTGGTGTTCTATCTCTTACCTGCTATGTACTGCAGCTGCTTTCTTTAGGCTAGGGCTAGACAGGCTCCTACAGATGCTGATGGTTACGAGAGAAGTGTGGATTCAGTGACCAACAAAGTATCATCAGTGAAATCTATAGACACTGTTTACTTGAAAATTACACGTGAACTTTGAGTGGCAAATGTGTCGGAGCAGACAGTAAAAAATTATACTTATGATGTATTTAACTTATATTTATGTATCTTATTTTATAAAGCCACTTTATCTTTGCATGCTTTTAAAAAATTATTATTAACTACAAATATTCCTTCACATACCTAGTGATATAGCCTGACAGAGTTCCTAGTCATTGGCTGGGGTACCTCATCCATCCAGCAGCACAGTGGACGTCTGGCCAGCACAAGTTGAAAAAATGTTGAAGTCTTCGAGGAACCTAAAAAACCCATTTTAACCCAAGTGTCATATGCACCTTGACTGCTAAATTCACCTTTGTGAACTTAGGAAAGTTCTCAGCTTTTCCTAAGAATTTATGCTGCTTGTGGTCTTTGGGTATTTTTACCCCCACTTTTTATTAGATATAATGGAATGAATGAATGCATACGTGTGTATGTGTTTGTGTGTGTATGTATGTGTGTTTTATGTACCTGGCGGGGGAGCAGGAGGCACAGGTGGCATGTTGAAGCACATTTATTCATCCATTCCACACTAGCTGTCTGGGATCCTTACCTCTTTAAATTTTGAAACAAAACATTGATTGTTTGGGCTTCACCGTTTCTAAGTCTAAGGTACAGGATAGAAAATTTTCTGGGCAGACCAAGACTTCTGAAACCAAATGAGGGCTTAATAAGAGAGGGAAGTCATCCACTTTTATATGATACTTATCTGCTTGTATTAAGTCTTTCATCTCCAGATTTGACAACAGGCTTAACCACACGTGTTTGGACATGTCTGCATTGAGGATTGTTCCCTATAATGTCTAGGTAATAGCCTCAAACAGATGCAGTTGTTCTTTTGCTCTTCACAGGACAAGGACACACTCTGAAAATAAATTTGTCTCTCATTTCCTTTGTTTCTTGTTTCTATTTTGATTTCCTAAGCCTGCTGTATTTGGCAGGCAGACACATTTTCCAGATGAGGCAGTGAGGAAGGCAAGAATCAGGACATGTTTTATGATGTTCTTTTCAGGTTGCTTTATGCAGCACCATATATCTAAAGAACCCAGCCTTCCTGAATGTCCAGGCATGTGGCTCCTTTATGAAGCCACTGAAATAGCTCGCCCCAAAATGGACAAGTGACAAGCTACCAACTGAGTAGGTAAAAGCACTGCACTCGGGGTTCTCTAAGGTCAGTCAGTTTGACTAAATGTACAAAGACAAGAACTACACTGACTTTGGGGCTGCTTTTAAAATGGGTCAATAAATAATCACCATTCAATCAGAACAGCAGTGAAGAGACTAGATGTATTCAAAGGCAGTTAAATGGAGGTGAGAGTAACTTTCTTTCCATTTAACTGAGCTGTTGTAAGGATCAAGTGAGAATCCAAATGAAAATGTTTCAGAAAATGTTAAGTGTAATTCCTATCTATCCAACACATTCTCTTTCTAAGTATTTAACTAGTTTTCATGATTCCAGCCAGAGAGAAGCTAGAAATATTACCCGAATTATTACCCTTTACAAAATTGTTAGAAGAGAATTCCCTCTTAAAAATCAAATATAGGATGGGTAACAAACTGCTGGCTCTCAGGTCAAGCTTGGTCGGTAGCTATATTTGGTCAGAGCAGACTTTTCATTTCAATGGACTAGTCATCAAAATTAAAAATTCAGAATGTTTCCAAAAAAAATTTTGAACTTCTCTTCTTTATTGAGAAAGTGGGAGATTTGGGAGCCTGATTTCTCATTTAGCATTCATTCATTCTTTCAGTCACTCATTCAACAAATATTTATTGAGGTTCTACTATGAGCCAGGCACATTTCTAGGCATTAAGAAAATGACAGAACAAAGTAGGACAAAAATCAGCTAAAAGTAGCAGGAGCTGCTACTACATACAAGCATATACTCTTTAGTTTTATCAGAGCCATACCACCCCTACTTTACATTCTAACCATCAAGCCCACTATATTCATTTATTTTAACTGTCTGGTCCCCGTAAACATTTGTGTTGGAGATGCCTGCAGTACACCTGCAGTTTGCACATATTCATTCAAGTTCTAGAAAGAGACACTTAATGGACCCAAATTATTCATTCCCTCATAGTACATGAGGGATTAAGTTAGGAAGAAAATTGCTGTCTGTTATTAAATTCAACTCAAGCCTTTATTGAGTCTCTGCTACATATACATTCCTGGAGAGGGTAGTCTGGGAATTGAACCCTGGAAGGAGGGGAATTTCCACAATAGGATGCATGGGAAGCATATGCCATTTCAGGGGAAGGTAGTAGAACTGGCACATTTGAAAATGTTGAAGAGACCAGTTTGGCAGGAGCATGGGATGAGGGAGGGAACAGCACTATTTCATGGCCCTACACATGATCCAAAAGGTACTATTGTCACTCTGTCCAAAAAAGTAGCAATCACAGGTAAACAAATCCTCCAGAAAATAACAGGATAACAAAGAATCAAGTGGTTTTAAAATATTACATTCTTATAATACCTATATAATAGAAAATGAGCACACACTTGGATCATGTGGTTGTTACCATACCTGTAGAGCTTTGAAAGGGAGAAAAACAGACAACTGAGGAGTTTTTAAACATCTACATTTGGTCCCAAATAAATTCCCTCCTACTTGGGCATGATTGAACCATTCAGATAAGAGTTCTCACACAGCATTCCAATATATTAAGTTTGATGAGTCATGACAGTAAAAGTACTTATTAAGTCTTGGCTTCAGTCTAAGAAACGTTTTTAGCTTGTTCACATGTCAAAAATAACCTCTGAAATCATATTATTTCCATGACATTTTTGGAAAGGCTGATAAGATATACCCTATTGTGTATGCCTATAAACTGTATTACAAACAGAAGTGAGTGTGGTAGTTAGGAAGTTAGAATGCCATGCTAGCACCTGACATTTTGTAGTTCAGAAAAGAAAACTTTTGATGTCTTTAGGGGCCAAGAAATCTCTTCTCCATCGACATGCAATTTGTTTATCTTATTTTAGTAAGTACTGTGTAAATACCATGCACCTAGGGCTAGATTAGGTACAATGGAAATGGTAGCTTGGAGAAATCAAAGAACTTGTTGTCAATGGGTTCGTGATTTTCAGGGGTCTAGTTTTCCAATGTGGCATTTGCACAAGTTTAAGGAAAGGCAGAGTATCTCATTTTCTATTCTCTTCTCAGTCCCAGGGTAAGGCAAGTTTTCATTATTGGGAGTGGATTGACTCCTAAACTATATTAGCAATTATGATGGGTACAATTAACTGATAAAGAATTTATTATCACTTACAGTACCCTACGAATTAAATTTGATATTTATTTAACCTTACTCTGTACAGCACACTGGGCTGAAAGGGATACAAAGAAATATTGAAAGTCGCATTCAACACTTGGCTCATCTGTACCTGTCACTCCGCTAGACACTTCATGGACATTATAATTTTTAAACTATGACCGAGGTCTGTCAGGTTGCAAAGTCTATTTTCTTTCTCCTACACTATGCTCTGGTGCTTGCCCTTAGCGAACTCATAAATCCAGTGGGAGAGACAAGGCTACTACATACATATAAAGCAGTAAGAGAATAAACAGAATCTAGCTCTGTGGGCTTGATTTTAATACCAAAACAAACAAACAAGTAGCAACAACAACAAAACCAAAACCAGTTTAGGGAAGGGCTTAAGTGGCAGAATAGAAGTATAGGGCTCTACGTCTCCAACATCATAGACTTGGGTTGAAGCCCAGATTTGCCCTCACCCTTTCTAACTCTGTGACCTTGAACTCTGATGCTCAGTTTCTTCATCTGTCCCATGACAGTAATATGTACTGCACTGTAAGAATTAAAGCTAGATGTAAAACATCTTGCATAATGTCTGCCCCAAAGTAGAACCTCTGTGTTATTCAATTCAATGGGCATTTTCTGCCTCACGTTAAATGACCTACATAATTTTTGACAAAGTGACTGGTGACAACTCTCTAGAAACATCTTCATTCCTTACGACCTGAGATTTCAGTCTTAAAGCTTTCCTCCTACCTCTTTGGATACTTCTTGATTTTTTTCAGGGCTCAGTGCTGGATCTTAGTCTGCTTCTTTTATCACTGTACTCTCTTTCTATAGAATCTCACATACAACCATGACATACACATGTATATTCTGATAACTCCAAAGGTATTTCAGAATTCAACCTTGCTTTTGAGTCCCAAAGTGGATTATACAATTGCCTATTCAATACCTCCATTGACTGTCTACTTGACCAGTTCCCAAGGGGACTATGTCCACACCTGAACTCTGTGTATCACACCAACTCCCCCAACCAGTTGAAAATACACTCATACCATACCTTTACTTTAAGCACTTCAATGGTTTTCCATTGTTCTTAGAATAAAAATAAAAATTTTGCCTTTGCCTACACTGCCACACTGTAATTTGCCATGTATTTCTCCAGCTTCATCTCATGCCATTCACCATCACATTCAATAATCTTCAGCTAGACTATCCTTTGTTAAGTTCTTCAAATACCCCAAGTTCCTTCCTGAGTCAGACGTTTTGCACCTATTGTCCTTTCTACCTCTTTGTCCAGTAAATTCTTTGTCAAATTTCAAGTTTTAGCTTAAACTTTTCAGAGAAACCTCCAGGAACCTCCAAACTAAGCAGGCTAAGCTTGGTTCTTTTGTTACATGCTTTCATAGAACCCTGTATTTCTCCTTCCTAATACTTAGAGCATTCATTTATATATATATATATATACATATATATATATATATGTATATATATATGTATATATTTCACGTCCATCTCCCCCTGAAGATTGCTTCATAGGGCAGCAACTGTTCACCAGTTCCAGTGTATCTCCCCTACCCACTACAGGGCCTTATACAAAATAAGAGTTCAAGAAACATTTTTAGTGGATTAATGTTCAATGTCCAGTGGATTAATATTCAAGAAATGGTGGCTATTAATAGAGCAACAATGATACTAGTTACAATGTATATTAATCTATTAAGACTGCTATAACAAATACCACAAACTGGTTGCCTTGAACAACAGAAATTTATTTTTTCATGGTTCTGGAAGCTAGGAAGTTCAAGATCAAGGTACTGGTCAATTGGGTTCCTGGCTTGAAGATGGTCACCTTTTTGCTTTGTCCCCACATGTCAGGGAGAGAGAGAGAGAGCTCTTCCCCTTCTTACAGGGTTCCAATCCTATTGGATTAGGATGCATTCTTATGACCTGATTTAATCTTTTTTTTTTTTAAATTTTTATTGAAGTATAGTTGATTTACGATGTTGTGTTAGTTTCAGGTGTATGGCAAAGTGAATCATGTATACATATACATATATCCACTCTTTTTTAGATTCTTTTCCCATATAGGCCAGTTAATCTTGATTACATTTTAAAGACCCTATCTCCAGATATAATCACACTGAGGGTTAGGATTTCAACATACGAATTTTAGGTGAATACAATTCAGTCCATAGCATAAAGTTTCATAAAACAGGTAAGACTTAAGATGGGCCAAAGTATATGGGAGGAGAAGGAAATTAAAGTACATAGTATATATTACAGATTTTAAAAGCCAAGCAGAAGTGTTGATTAGTGCAGGAGGCATTAGGAAATAACAGCAGGTATAGGCAGGATGGATCAGATGGGTTCTGGCTATGATATTCAACCATGCATAAGGCATGGAAGCAAGAGCTTCAGTAATGACAATGGGAATAGATGGAAGAGAGTCATTCCAGGAAAATTTTTCACAGAAAGAGAAAATAAACTTATAACAGCTTGGAAGAAAAAAAATATATATTTATGACTCTATGAGGCAAGAAGGTGAAAAAAGCACTATAAGAATGAGGAGGCTGTGAAGGAAAAAAATTTAAACTAGAGTAGAGATCTCAAGGTAGACCTGCAAACAAAACAACACAGCCACTTGACAACAAACTCAGCACTGATTGCCCACAGGCAGAAATCTTTGACCACCACACCTGGTACAGGAGCTCTCTGCTCTCTATCTCCTGTAATTCATCAGCAACGAATCCCAATGTTCAGGTGATCATAATTTTTCTGCCTTTGCCACTGATTTTCATCTTCAAAACCTACCTGCAAATGGCTTTCTCTTTGCCTTGGTGTCCCCAATTATGAATCCTGGTGAGCTGGTGTGGTATATTAAGAAATATATTTGGTCTTTGTTTCTGATTCCTAGGACAGAGCTTCTGAAACCTTTGGAATTTCCTTAGTGATAGGAGTGTCTTTTGTTATTCATAAGGAGCCCTTTGAGCACAGCTGAATTTATGCTAATGAGGTGACAGGGTAGGGTCCCTAGATAGCCTTAGGATGGGGCTGGTCAAGGGAAAGACCAAGTGACTGGAGGGGTTCTCAGCCCCACCCACCACCTCCAGGAAAGGAGGAGGGCAGAGAAGGCTGGAGATTGAGCTCTAGAAAAACTCTTGAACAAGTAGATTTGATGAGCTTCTGGTTTAGTGAATATGTGTAAGTGCTGGGAGGGTGTGCACACAGACATAGCAAGGAAGCTCCACGCCTCCTCCCCCATGCCTTGCCATATGCACATCTTCCATCTGGCTGTTTCTAGGTAGTTTCCTTTTATAATAAATCAGTTAATGAAAGTAAATGTTTCTCTGAGTTCTGTGAGCCATTCTAGTACACTATCAAACCTGTGGAGGTGGATTGTGGGAACTCAGAATTACAGCTGATTGGTCAGAAGTATCCATGACAACCTGAATTTGAGATAGGCATCCACAGTGGGGGCAGTCTTATGGGACTGAGCCCTTAATCTGAGGGATTTGATGCTATCTGCAGGTAGACAGTATCAGAAGTAACTTTGTAGGACACCCAGTTGCTGTCTGCTGAGAAATAAAGAATTGCTTGATGTAGAAAAATCCCCACACATCTGGTGTCTTGAGAAAAAAGAAGAAAAATCTAGTTTTCCCTTACAGTTAGAGTCAACACCAGAGCGCCTCAGGTTAGGTGAATTTATCTCAGATTAAACATCTATGGTTATACTTACCAACTACCTAAATGCATAACTGGTAGCATTTGGCATCCCCATTCTTGGTGGCTCCAAATTATGCTCAAATATCAGTGAATATTTGAATATATGCTTACCATCTTAAAAAGGTTCCTCCTTATTTATTTGAAGGATGGGATATGTATTCATTGATTTGTGTATCTTTTATTTTTGTCTTTGTTTTTAAATAACATGCTGCTGAAACAAAATTTTTTGGTACATCTGTGACTACAGAATCTACCAACATGTGTAAGCATGCCATGTGTAAGCATAGCAGATCCAGCTATAAAAAAAGAGAAGAGAAATCTCTCTTCTCTCTGTTATTTAAAAACCATCAACTAAGCAAGGCTAGGCATGATTTTCCGTGTGAGGGAGAAGCCAGAGCAAGCAATCTTCGCTTTAGGAGACCTAGCTCTAGGTTTTGGCTTAAAAACAATGTCATTGCTGAATCTGAAGGGCAAATTTGCCACACGATAATCATGGGGATGTCATAAATTGCATTCTTTCCTTCTCCCTGAAGAGGTTATTATAGAACAAGAATTATTTTGAAAATGTCATCAGAGAGGTGGAAAAAAATAATCTCCCCCTCTAGGTAGAAGATAATAAAAGACTAAGGGATCCTGGTGGATTTTCAGCTAACAGAGGGCACAACCTTCTTTCAGTTAAAGCAAGAAAGAATGCGGCAAGGTTACATCTCTTTTGTACAACCCTGCTATTTTTATTTTATGGTTATCAAGCCTTTCCTTCATGCTCAAGCTCTCACAGAACATGCAGAAAGACAGTTTTCAAAATGGGTTAAAGTTTTAGGTGAAAAAATTTTTCTCTCAAGAAGGTTACCTCCGGAAAGAGAAAAAACAATTAGATGCAGGCAGCATTACACAGCTTGCTATGTTTTTATGGATACTGAAAATGGACAGTATGACTGGGCTTGGGAAAAATGTTTACCCATTTTTCTTTTCATCTATTTCCTTTATTCCACAGGACACTTCAAGGGAGTATGATCAAGAGCCAGTCCACAGGTAAAGGGATTTCGAAGAGGAAAAAGAGAAGTCTTTACTTGTGAAAGATGGGAAAATTTTCCACATATATGAAATAGGGTAAAAGAATAGATGGAGGAGAGTGTGGGTGTAAATTAGAAGCAGTAAAGTCTGCTTGATTTAAAAAAGAAACTGACAAGTGTAAGAATAGTGAGTTCAGTTTCTCATATTTATATGCTCATGTAAGTTCAGTTCTACAAAGTAAAGAAATTAGAAACACGCTCTAGTAGTACATCCTAAGCTGTGATTTTGTCCCCATAAAATTCCATGTACCTGAAATGATGGGTGCTTTAACAGATGGGTGTATAGTTCTCATTGTGTAAGATCCTGAAGGTGTTGAAGTTTAAAAGTGAAAACTAGTTGTTTATATTTGATGAAAAATTCCATGGTAAGATTGGAGATTTGAACATACAGAAATGAATCTATTAGACTAAATTTTATTACCATAGCTATGAAGCAAAGCTTAAAAAATTTTTTTAAAGAAATTTTCCTGTGCTGAAAGCCTACTTTATTTTTTTTGAATTTTATTTTATTTTTTTTAATACAACAGGTTCTTATTAGTTACCTATTTTATACATATTAGTGTATATATGTCAATCACAACTTCCCAATTCATCCCACCACCACTACCACCACTTCTGCTTTCCCCGCTTGGTGTCCATGCATTTGTCTCTACATCTTTGTCTCTATTTCTGCCTTGCAAACTGGTTCATCTGTACCATTTTTCTAAATTCCACATATATGCGTTAATATATGGTATTTGTTTTTCTCTTTATGACTTACTTCATTCTGTATGACAGTCTCTAGGTCCATCCACGTCTCTACAAATGACTCAATTTTGTTCATTTTTATGGCTGAGTAATATTCCATTGTATATATGTACCACATCTTCTTTATCCATTCATCTGTCAGTGGGCATTTAGGTGGCTTCCATAACCTGGCTATTTGAAATAGAGTTGCAATGAACACTGGGGTGCATGTGTCTTTCTGAGTTATGGTTTTCTCTGGGTATATGCCCAGTAGTGGGATTGCTGGGTCATATGGTAATTCTATTTTTAGTTTTTTAAGGAACCTCCATACTGTTCTCCATAGTGGCTGTATCAATTTACATTCCCACCAACAGTGCAAGAGGGTTCCCTTTTCTCCACACCCTCTCCAGCATTTGTTGTTTGTAGATTTTCTGATGAAGCCCATTCTGACTGGTGTGAGGTGATACCTCATTGTAGTTTTGATTTGCATTTCTCTAATAATTAGTGATGCTGAGCACCTTTTCATCTGCTTCTTGGCCATCTGTATGTTTTCTTTGGAGAAATGTCTATTTAGGTCTTCTGCCCATTTTTGGATTGGGTTGTTTGTTTTCTTGATATTGAGCTGCATGAGCTGTTAATATATTTTAGAGATTAATCCTTTGTCCGTTGAGTTGTTCCAAATATTTTCTCCCATTCTGAGGGCTGTCTTTTCGTCTTGTTTATAGTTTCCTTTGCTGTGCAAAAGCTTTTAAGTTTCATTAGGTCCCATTTGTTTATTTTTGTTTTTATTTCCATTATTGTAGGAAGTGGGCCAAAAAAGATCTTGCTGTGATTTATGTCAAAGAGTGTTCTTCCTATGTTTTCCTCTAAGAGTTTTATAGTGTCTGGCCTTACATTTAGGTCTTTAATTCATTTTGAGTTTATTTTTGTGTATGGTATTAGGGAGTGTTCTAATTTTATTCTTTTTACATATAGCTGTCCAGTTTTCCCAGCACCACTTACTGAAGAGGCTGTATTTTCTCCATTGTATATTCTTGCCTCCTTTGTCAAAGATAAGGTGACGATAGGTGTGTGGGTTTATCTCTGGGCTTTCTATCCTGTTCCATTGATCTATATTTCTGTTTCTGTGCCAGTACCATATTGTCTTGATTACTGTAGCTTCGTAGTATAGTATGAAGTCAGGGAGTCTGATTCCTCCAGCTCCGTTTTTTTCCCTCAAGATTGCTTTAGCTATTCAGTGTCTTTTGTGTCTCCATACAGGTTTTAGGATTTTTGGTTCTAGTTCTGTAAAAAATGTCATCGATAGTTTGATAGGGATTGCATTGAATCTGTAGATTGCTTTGGGTAGTATAGTCATTTTCACACTATTGATTCTTCCAAGAACAGGGTATATCTCTCCATGTGTTTGTGTCATCTTTGATTGCTTTCATCAGTGTCTTATAGTTTTCTGAGTACAGGTTTTTACCTCCTTATGTAGGATGATTCCTAGGTATTTTATTCTTTTTATTGCAATGGTGAATGGGATTGTTTCCTTAAATTCTTTTTTGGATCTTTCATTGTTAGTGTATAGGAATGCAAGAGGTTTCTGTGCATTAATTTTGTATCCTGCAAATTTACCAAATTCATTGATTAGCTCTAATAGTTTTCTGGTGGAATCCTTAGGGTTCTCTATGTCTAGTATCACGTCATCTGCAAACAGTGACACTTTTAGTTCTTCTTTTCCAATTTGGATTCCTTTTATTTCTTTTTCTTCTCTGATTGCCTGTGGCTAGGACTTCCAGAACTATGTTGAATAATAGTGGTAAGAGTGGATATCCCTGTCTTATTCCTGATCTTAGAGGAAATGCTTTCAGTTTTTCACCACTGAGAATGATGTTTGCTGTGGGTTTGTCATATATGGCCTTTATTATGTTGAGGTAGGTTATTTCTATGCCCACTTTCTGGAGAGTTTTTATCATAAATGGGTTTTGAATTTTGTCAAAAGCTTTTTCTGTGTCTATTGAGATGATCATATGGTTTTTATTCTTCAATTTGTTAATATGGTGTATCACATTGATTGATTTGCGTATATTGAAGAATCCTTGCATCCCTGGGATAAATCTCACTTGATCATGGTGTATGATCCTTTTAATGTGTTGTTGGATTCTGTTTGCTAGTATTTTGTTGAGGATTTCTGCATCTATATTAATCAGTGATATTGGTCTGTAATTTTCTTGTTTGGCAGTATCTTTGTCTGGTTCTGGTATCAGCGTGATGATGGCCTCGTAAAATTAGTTTGGGAGTGTTCCGTCCTCTACAATTTTCTGGAAGAGTTTGAGAAGGATGGCTGTTAGCTCTTCTCTAAATGTTTGATAGAATTCACCTGTGAAGCCATCTGGTCCTGGACTTTTCTCTGTTGCAAAATTTTTAATCACAGTTTCAATTTCAGTGTTTGTGATTGGTCTGTTCATATTTTCTATTTCTTCCTGGCTCAGCCTCAGAAGATTGTGCTTTTCTAAGAATCTGTCCATTTCTTCCAGGTTGTCCATTGTATTGGCATATAGTTGCTTGTAGTAAACTCTCATGATCCTTTGTATTTCTACAGTGTCAGTTGTTACTTCTCCTTTTTCATTTCTAATTCTACTGTTTTGAGTCTTCTCCCTCTTTTTCTTGATGAGTCTGGCTAATGGTTTATCAATTTTGTTTATCTTCTCAAAGAACCAGCTTTGATCTTTGCTATTGTTTTCTTCATTTCTTTTTCATTTATTTCTGATCTGATCTTTATGATTTCTTTCCTTCTGCTAACTTTGGGTATTTTTTGTTCTTCTTTCTCTAATTGCTTTAGGTGTAAGGTTAGGTTTATTTGAGATGTTTCTTGTTTCTTGAGGTAGGATTGTATTGCTATAAACGTCCCTCTTAGAACTGCTTTTCCTGCATCCCATAGGTTTTGGGGCATCGTGTTTTCTTTTTCATTTGTTTCTAGGTATTTTTTGATTTCCTCTTTGATTTCTTCAGTGATCTCTTGGTCATTTAGTAGTGTATTGTTTAGCCTCCATAGGTTTGTATTTTTTACAGATTTTTTCCTGTAATTGATATCTAGTCTCATAACACTGTGGTCAGAAAAGATACTTGATACGATTTCAATTTTCTTAAATTTACCAAGGCTTGATTTGTGACCCAAGATATGATCTATCCTGGAAAATGTTCCATAAGCACTTGAGAAGAGAATATTCTGTTGTTTTTGGATGGAATGTCCTAAAAATATCAATTAAGTCCATCTTCTTTAATGTATCATTGAAAGCTTGTGTTTTCTTATTTATTTTCATTTTGGATGTTCTGTCCATTGGTGAATGTGAGGTGTTAAAGTCCCCTACAATGAATGTGTTACTGTCAATTTCCCCTTTTATGGCTGTTAGCATTTGCCTTATGTATTGAGGTAGCCCTATGTTGGGTGCATAAATATTTACAATTGTTATATTGTCTTCTTGGATTGATCTCTTGATCATTATGTAGTGTCCTTCTTTGTCTCTTGTAATAGTCTTTATTTTAAAGTCTATTTTGTCTGATATGAGTATTGCTACTCTGGCTTTCTTTTGATTTCCATTTTCATGGAATATCTTTTTCCAACCCCTCACTTTCAGTCTGCATGTGTCCCTAGGTCTGAAGTGGGTCTCTTATAGACAGCATATATATGAGTCTTGTTTTTGTATCCATTCCGCCAGTCTATGTCTTTTGGTTGGAGCATTTAATACATTTACATTTAAGGTAGTTATGGATATGTATGTTTCTATTACCATTTCCTTAATTGTTTTGGGTTTGTTACTGTAGTTCTTTTCCTTCTCTTGTGTTTCCTGCCTTGAGAAGTTCCTTTAGCATTTGTGATAAAGCTGGTTTGGTGGTGCTGAATTCTCTTAGCTTTTGCTTGTCTGTAAAGGTTTTAATTTCTCCATCAAATCTGAATGAGATCCTTGCTGGGTAGAGTAATCTTGGTTGTAGGTTTTTCCCTTTCATCACTTTAAAAATGTCCTGCCACTCCATTCTGGCTTGCAGAGTTTCTGCTGAAAGATCAGCTGTTAACCTTATGGGGAGTTCCTTGTGTGTTATTTGTTGCTTTTCCCTTGCTGCTTTTAATACTTTGTATTTAATTATTGATAGTTTAATTAATATGTGTCTTGGCATGTTTCTCCTTGGATTTATCCTGTATGGGACTCTCAGCACTTCCTGGACTTGATTGACTCTTTCCTTTCCCATATTAAGGTTGTTTTCAACTATAATCTCTTCAAATAGTTTCTCAGTTCCTTTCTTTTTCTCTTCTTCTTCTGCGACCCCTATATTCGAATGTTGGTGTGTTTAATGTTGTCCCAGAGGTCTCTGAGACTGTCCCTAATTCTTTTCATTCTTTTTTCTTTATTGTGCTCTGCGGTAGTTATTTACACTATTTCATCTTCCAGGTCATTATCCGTTCTTCTGCCTCAGTTATTCTGTTATTGATTCCTCTAGAGAATTTTAAATTTCATTTATTGTGTTGTTTATCATTCTTTGTTTGCTCTTTAGTTCTTCTAGGTCCTTTTTAAATGTTGCTTGTAATTTCTCCATTCTATTTCCAAGATTTTGGATTGTCTTTACTATTATTACTCTGAATTATTTTTCAGGTAGACTGCCTATTTCCTCTTCATGTGTTTGGTCTGCTTGTTTTTTACCTTGCTCCTTTACCTGCTGCATATTTCTCTGTCTTCTCATTTTGCTTAACTTACTGTGTTTGGGGTCCTCTTTTCACAGGCTGCAAGTTTGTAGTTCCCATTGTTTTTGGTGTCTGCCCCCAGTGGCTAAGGTTGGTTCAGTGGGGTGTGTAGGGTTGCTGGTGGACGGGACTGGTGCCTGTGTTCTGGTGGATGAGGCTGGATCTTGTCTTTCTGGTGGGCAGGACCGCATCTGATGGTGTGTTTTCTGGTGTCTGCGACCTTATTAAGATTTTAGGCAGCCTCTGTGCTAATGGGTGGGGCTGTGTTTTTGTCTTGCTAGTTGTTTGGCATAGGGTGTCCAGCACTGTATGTTGCTGGTCATTGAGTGGAGGTGGGTCTTATTGTTGAGTTGGAGATCTCTGGGTGAGCTTTTGCTGTTTGATATTATGTGGAGCTGGGAGGTCTCTGGTGGACCAATGTCCTGAACTTGGCTCTCCCACCTCAGAGGCACAGGCCTGACAGCCGGCCGGAGCACCAAGACCCTGTCAGCCACATGGCTTAAGGCTCCACTGGGGGAGGATCTGCTTACAAGCTGCTATATGTTTGTAGGCAGGATTCAGTTCTTTGAGGGCTGTTGGACTGACAGCGTCAGTTCCTCAAGGACTGTGAATGAGCGGCCCCCTTCAGTTCTTTGCCATAGGGACCTCTCCATAGGGCAGCTCACATATGGCAGCTCAAGTGTGTCAGGGGACTCAGCATGGGTCCAGCTATGATGGGCTGGTAAGCCCTGAGTGTCTGGAGCAGTTAGAGAATGGCTGAATCAGGCCGGAAGCATCGCTGCTGCAACCGCTCTTCCAAGAGGAAGCATAGGTGTTTGTTCTTTAATTCTTCTAGGTCTCTGTTAAACATTTCTTGCATGTTCTCCATCTTTGCTTCCATTCTTTTTCCGAGGTCCTGGATCATCTTCACTATCATTATTCTGAATTCTTTTTCTGGAAAGTTGCCTATCTCCACTTCATTTAGTTGTTTTTCTGGGGTTTATCTTGTTCCTTCATCTGGTACAGAGTCCTCTCTCTTCCTTTTCATTTTGTCTATCTTTCTGTAAGTGTGATTTTCATTCCACAGGCTGCAGGGTTATAGGTCTTCTTTTTTTTTTTTTTTTTTTTTTTTTTACATGTTAAAGATTTTATTTAATTCATGATTAATTAGGGAAACGGGTCAGATGTTCCAAGAACAGACAGATTTATAGGTCAGGAATATTGAAATGATTGTGCAAAACCGACTTTTTCACAGGGGCAGGGGATGGGAGAGCTCTTCCTTTTTTTTCCCACCCAGCTTTATGTTTTTCTAATTTTAATACAGTTGACCCTTGAACAACATGGGTTTGAACTGCATGGGTCCACTTCTACACGGATTTTTTTCACTAAATATGTACTATAGTCCTACATGATCCATGGTTGGTGTGTGTGGTGAGAATGCTTAAGATCTATTTGCTTAGTAACTTTCAAGTGTACAATACAGTGCTGTTAACTATAGTAACCATGCTGTACCTTAGATCCTCAGGACTTACTATCTTACGGTGAAAGTTGTACCTATAGGTCTTCTTGCTTCTGCTGTCTGCCCTCTGGTGGATGAGGCTATCTAAGAGGCTTGTGCAAGCTTCCTGATGGGAGGGACTGGTGGTGGGTAGAGTTGTGTGTTGCTCTGGTGGGCAGAGCTCAGTAAATCTTTAATCTGCTTGTCTGCTGATGCGTGGGGCTGAGTTCCCTCCCTGTTGGTTGTTTGGCCTGAGGCGACCCAACACTGGAGCCTACCCGGGCTCTTTGGCGGGACTAATGGCAGACTCTGGGAGGGCTCATGCCAAGGAGTACTTTGTAGAACTTCTGCTTCCAGTGTCCTTGTCCCCATGGTGAGCCACAGCCACCCGCCGCCTCTGCAGGAGATCCTCCAACACTAGCAGGTAGGTCTGGTTCAGTCTCCTATGGGGTCACTGCTCCTTCACCCGGGGTCCTGATGCTCACACTACTTTGTGTGTGCCCTCCAAGAGTGGAGTCTCTCTTTCCCCCAGTCTTGTTGAAGTCCTGTAATGAAATCCCTCTAGCCTTCAAAGTCTGATTCTCTGGGGATTCCCCCTCCCATTGCTGGACCCCCAGCTTGGGAAGCCTGATGTGGGGCTTAGAACCTTCACTCCAGTGGGTGGACTTCTGTGGTATAAGTGTTCTCCAGTTTGTGAGTCACCCACCCAGCAATTATGGGATTTGATTTTATTGTGATTGCACCCCTCCTACCATCTCACTGTGGTTTCTCCTTTGTCTTTGGATGTGGGGTATTTTTTTGGTGAGTTCCAGCATCTTCCTGTCAAGGATTGTTTAGCAGTTGGTTGTGATTCCAGTGTTCTCGCAAGAGGGAGTGAGTGCATGTCCTTCTACTCCGCCATCTTCTCAGTAGATTTCTGAAAGCCTACTTTAGAACTAGTTTACATGGTGACTTGAAGCTTAAGACCCAATCGCTGATTGAATTAGCTAACTTCATACACTTGCCAACATGTCTAGAATACATATGTGGACCAATGTGGCAATGTTGCCCTATGCTCTACAGACAATCTTTTCACATAAAGCACAGGTCATCCTATTGGATGGAAATGTGTATGGTCAGTGATCTCAAAATAACATGCTGCCATAGACAACAGCACTCTCAGGCACACTCATTCCACTTTGGACCTGTGGGCAGAGTGGAGGTCAAGTAGAGTTGAAAAGGTCAAGTGGCTCTCAGACAGAACTCACTGCTTTTGTTCTTTCAAATGCTGTTGCTAGTCACTGCTCCAGAGCAGCAGAAATAATGAGCATATGTACTTGGCCTGAACCCTCCATGTTTTACCAACTATAGTTCACACTCAAGGCTACCCAGTTGACTCTAAAGGTATCATTCAAGTTGAACTTGAATTTCTATGGCTCTAAGGTACTTCCTAGTGTATAAGTTACAGAGACTTGAAAACTGCAAACTATTAAGTCACGGAAGTGAATGGCTAACAACAAAGCCTATTGCCCTGCAGACTCAGATATACTGTGGGTCAAATAATGACTGCTGGGCCTTATTTTACTGATAGCTGGGAACACAGCCAGCAGAGTGGTGTTGAGTGAAGCCTGGATTTGGATTGAAGTAGATCTGAGTTCTAGTCTTTGTTCTAGCACTTTTAAGTTGTGATAACTTGCCCAAGAAACTGTATATTTTTGAGGATTAAAACTTTACCTTTTGGGGGTTTAACTCTCCTCTGTCAATGTAACCTCCACAGCGCAGAGAGAGAGATTTTTCTAAAACTCAAACATGACCGTGTCATATCCTGCTTTAAAATCTCTAATTGTTACTCAGTGCCACAGGGTAAAATTTGAATTCCTTAGGAAGGCAAAGTGGATCTCTGGTAAATATTTTCTAGAGAGTTAAATTAATAAATGAACCAATGGGATGACCAGATAGAGGGAACTAATAATGACAAGACTTAGCATTTTTTGAATGCTTGCTATGTGCTTGATGCCCTGATGTTTCATATTATCATCTAATTTAATCCTCACAACAACCTAACACCTATTTCTAAAGATATTTCTAGCTCTATTATTTTATGATATTTGGTATTTAGTTTGTTAACATTTGTTATTTTTAATGTTAATGGACATTTTGTGAAGTATCTAGGTATCTGGACCAGTGGTTCTCAAACTGTGCATACCAGTATTTCATGAGATACAGCTATTACTTTAAAAAGTGTTCAGCATTCATATTAAGAAATCCTAAATTAAGCAAATATAACTGTTTCTTTATTATAGGAACTTCCTGACCTTTAATATAAGTTGGTGCATTGTGAATATCCATGGGAAACTACTGTAATATTGTATTATATGACAAAGCAATTCCTTTTGGTTGAATGCCTATTGGAGATACACTAGTATTCCATAGAACACAGTTCTGGAAATTTTGATCTAGATAAAGTAATCTTAGAGTGATGAGTCCTTGGCAAATATTCCTGGAACACTTTCTTAGTCAAAAAAAGCCTGCTACCACCTGAGGGTTTGGCATCTAAGTAAGTCATATAGTAATCCTGCAGTCATTCTAGGAAGAAACAATTGTGTTGAAGCAATTTTAGAGCCCCTAGCAAGAGCGTGTGGTATGGAACAAGAGGGTCCTGATATAAGTCCACAGAATAATTGGGTATATGGCAAAGCTTTCATAGATCTATGTGAAATACAACACTGTCTAGTTTAATGAGTTTGCACAAAATTTTAAGATGGGGGATTTAAAAAACATTACAGTAAATCCAAGCTATGGAGTACTTTGGAGTGATTAAAAAGAATGAAGGAAACTTATATGTATTGTAGGGAAAGTTGTCTATGGCATATTATTAAATGAAAAAGAAACAAAATGAAGAAAGCACATTATATAATGATTGCACTTATAATGTTAAGAAACATGCACATTTAGAAAAGAATAGAAATGGGTCTGGAAGTACACATACAAAACACTCAATGGTGGCTTATTTCTGTGGGATGATGAGTTGTGGATGAAGAAAGATATTCAGTTTTTACTCTAAAAGCCTTAGTATTATTTGACATTTCATAACAGACATGTATTACTTTTGTATTAATTTTATTTTAATTGAATCACACATATTCTAACCATGAACAAATAAGATATTCCAGTGATTTTTTTCCCCTATGTCCTCTGCCTTAGCTAGAGTTGGAATATCAATTATTATCACCTTTAAAAAGATTACAGAGAAGAATATTGAGAGTACATAGGGTTATTTACTATAGATTATGGACAACATTAGGTAGAGCTCACATCCAACTATGCAACCTATATAAGCTAGGGGTGTTAACAGGAAAAGGCACACTATTGCCTTTAGTATGGAACACAAACACACCGGTACCTTACTTTACACTCCACTTGTACATAACTTCTTTCCAGATCCTGCCAAATGCTTAGATTTTTTTGTGTCTCTTTTTGATCACATTGGTAGGCAAATGCTAGAGAGATCCTTCTTTCTACTCGCATCTCACCTCCATGGTCTAACTGAACATCTAAGAATCCATCAAGAATAACTTTAGGATTTTACTCTTTCATGAAATGTTTCCTGACCTAGCTCCTTGTCCACTACAAGTGAATAAAGGATGCTTTTAAAAATGTAAACCTTAGCACTTATTATAATGTATTGAATGAAACTGCTGTATAACTTTAGCTTTTATCGCTAAATTATGTACTCCCTAAATACATCTTCATTTATTTATTTTTAATTCCTAGTGTCTGCATACAATAGGTTCATAGTAGGTGCCCAATTAAGTGTATAGAAAATGGATGGCTTTTGTTGTGGTGTTAGGATGCTACGTGCAAGATATTACAGTAAGCTCTCTGAGGGCTCTGAAACTGAAGCAGGCATGTATGCTCCCTCTAGGAAAACAAGTTAAATGCCTACAAATAAGTATAATACTAAGAAGGTGATTAGGGTCATGAGAGAAATTTGGAGAAAATGTATGCTATTCCCTTCCTCCCTGTAAAAACAGCCCTCAGCAGTGCTAAATGGTAGTGGCTCAAACAATTTATGAATTTTGAAAATAAAAATAATTAAAAAAAAGAAAAAGTAGCAATTTTAAAGGTAGGTGAAAAATCAACAAAAAATAAGTATTCATGACATGACCCTAATTAGCAGAAAAAAAATAAACCTCCTTGTTAAGCAAATTTATCCCCTACCTATAACGTTTCTTTGTTCTCTTTGAAAATAGATTAGATTCAGATCCTGAAACAGAGTATTGGACTTGAGTGTCTGTTAAGATTATATGTTTTTAAAAATTAATTCATTCATTCATTTATTTATTTTTGTCTGCATTGGGTCTTTGTTGCTGCACGCGGGCTTTCTCTAGTTGCAGCGAGCAGGGGCTACTCTTAGTTGTGGTGTGCGGGCTTCTCACTGCAGTGGCTTCTCTTGTTGCGGAGCACGGGTTCTACCTATGCGGGCCTCAGTCGTTTCAGCACATGGGCTCAGTAGTTGGAGCTTGCAAGCTCTAGAGCGCAGGCTCAGTAGTTGTGGCGTACGGGCTTAGTTGCTCCGCGGCATGTGGGATTTTCCCTGACCAGGGCTCGAACCCGTGTCCCCTGCATTGACAGGTGGATTCTTAACTACTGCGCCACCAGGGAAGTCCCAAGATTATATGTTTAATAAAGGATTTGTAATGGGCAACAGAAAAAATGACTTAGGAAAATGAAAGTAACAGAGTTTCCTTCTACTCTTTGGATAAATCAATCATATATTTTTATGGGTTTCAGAGCTTCCCAGCGGGCGGGCAGCCTCACAATGGGGTGTTGCAGAGGTTGCAGGTATACTAGGTATTGCCTCTTGCAACCCTCATGGCCCATTCCTCACCAGCCATAAGCAGGCTGGCTCACTTATCCCAGTCATTTTCTTTGTGTGCTATGACAAAACAACTTGAGAAACATTGATCTGTTATTTGCAATCTTCATTCTTTCACATGAACCAGCTTTTTGGATAAATGTCTAATACAAATGGTAATATAATTAAAGGGAATGGAAGCAAAACAAAGTTAAACAATAATGATCATTAAAATTCAAAATTGTTTCCACCCTTGAAGAAGTGACTTCACCTCTTATTCTTACTTTGTTCCTAAAATGGATGAAATAATATCTTCTAATCTTACTATTATATGATTGTTACAAATACCAAATAAAATAGTGGATGTAAAAGTGCTTTGGACACTGTGTATTATTAAATTATAAGGCTGTCAATGCCAGCTTATACCTTCTCCCTCTATGGAATAGAAATCTCTTTACATGCATCATTCTGTTATTTCTTCTAAGAAATGAGAAAATATTATAAGTGAAAGTCATTCAGGACTGAAATGAAATTTAACTGGAATATGGCTCCTATGTGTTCTATTTCAATTGCCATTATCTAAGAACATTTGAATTCTAAACATGCACCAAGTTAATACTGAAGTCCAAAATCAACATTCAGCTTTCTGAAATGTGAGCATACAGTTTCCAAATGCTATTTTAGCCTGTGAGTACCCGAAATTGTTCATGTCACAATCCATTTTGCAGTGTATAGAACTGGTGTTCATAAATGTAAGGTAGTAATGTTGATGCTGTTGACAATCATGGTGGTAGTGGTGGTACTGATGATGAGGAGGAGGATGATAATGATAAAAATCTCTTACATTTGACTAAACCTCTGCATTTTCTAAAGCTCGTATATTATCTAGTGCAACATTTATAAAAGTGATAATACAAGTTCCATGGAGGCTACTAAGCTTGTAAATTGAGGGGTTAATTGTTTTCCTTCTATGCTGATTTCCTAGATGTTTAATATTCCAAGAAATTTTTCTTTTATGAACTTTTAGGAGGTAGATGGCATATACAGAACTCCCTATGGGAACATTTCATTCTCTCATCCTAAAACATCAGTAGAATATTGAAAATATTAAGTATTTAGTGGACTATATTTTATGATGCTGTCATCTAATGTATAGACACATAGAACCTTAGTGCTGGAGGTGACTACAGTCACATGTCATCCAGTTCCACACCTTCATTAAGCAGATAGGGTTTTGAAGATCAGAAGAGTTAAATGACAGTTTTAAGGCTCCATAGCAAATTAGTGGTAGAGGAGAAATTACAGACCAAGCTTTTAAACCCTAGGGCTTTGTCTTTTTATTATATCTTCTAAGATGGAAGAATAGCCTCAGGCTTCCTTTATCTCTGCCCAGTCTCTAAGTTAATCCTGCCACCTTTCTCTTCTCAACTATTCTTAGATTTTTTATACCTTTAATTTCTTGGATCAGGAATTCAAAAGTTATCTCCATGACCTCCAGGCTCTCTGCTTAAAGGACCTCTCCATGAATCATTTATCTTTATATGGATTCTGTAATATGGTTTTATATCTGTTTAACAGATGAGGAAAACAATATCCAGACAGTAAGATTTGTTCAAGGTCACAGAGCAGTTAGTGATATGGAGAGCCAGGGCTAGGTATTGTCTGATATCTAATCCTCTTTTCCCACATTTTAATTTTTACAAAATAATGGCTATTATTTATTGAGTTTAAGTGACAAGCACTGTCTTAACTAAGCACTTTAGTTATCTCATTTAATCTTCTCATTGGCAAATAAGTAAACTCAGGATGATTCTATCACTTTCCAAGGTCATAGTGTTAGCAAGCAGCCGTACAGGATTTGAACCCAAATCTAACTTCAATGTACTATTCCACTGACCATACTCTGCTGACTTTAATTTTTAATTTGCAAATAGGAGAAACCAAAAATCATAATAAATTTTGAGAGAGACAGTCTACAATCATGGAACAACTCTATACGTCAGTGTAGTCAATAGTCTTTTGCTAACCAGGCAGCATTGATGTCTCTATCAATGTTTGGAAAACCTAGGTTCTTGTCTAACTTTTACTATTTATTGGCTTTATAATCTTGAGCAAATCACTCTGGACTGCAGTTTCCTTGCCTTTAACAGATGAATAATTATGCCTACTAATTTGTAGTAGAGGTCTGAGATCAAGATCTGGAGAGTGAGAGATGATTGTAAATTGGAAGGCCCTAGTCGCTGAGAGAGGAGACCCAGAAGCATTGTTGGAACCTTCGAGTCAAGGTAAAAACGAGTATTAGACAGAAAGATGTGTTTGCTGGGTGCATCTGTGAGGCAGACAATGATAATAGCACCTTACAAATAACGTAGAAATGCATGTAAACTATGCAGCATAATATAAATGTGACAAACATAACTTGAAAGTATGTGAATAAAATCATGTTTACCAAATTTGTAATTTAAGAGGAAACAGATTTTGAAGGAAAGAAAGCATGTTTATATTTTTGGGGTTGTTTCTGACACAGTAATTATTTTTGTGACTTGATCTAGTTGAAACTGAAAGCCTCATTGTGTGAGGCGTCAGATAAACTGGTGTGAAGCATCCACTTTACAATATTTAGAGCACTCCTGGGAGTTTTGAAACTCTTTATATGCCATTTTAAAATAGAGGATTATGCAAAATGAGAGAAGAGATCATTTTTACAACTTCAGTCATATTACTGGGGGCTTTAAGTTGATATTCATAGATTGGTATTTTAATGAACTACATAAAGTCTCCCTCTTAATGTTTATGACATATGTTTGTTCCTGCAAGCTGTGTTTCTAAGAACTTAAATGCCTAAATACTTTTAACACTCTAAAAGCCACAAAGGTGAAAACAGCAAGGAAATACAAGCAGGTTGGCTCAGCTGGCATAAAAACCAAAGCTTGTTCATGTACAACACTGAAAAAACTGGTACCTTAGCCTAAATAAATATGATGCAGAAATATATTTCTGTTACACAAGAGTAGTTCCATTTAACATGTTGAAAATTTCTAGCTAATCTTTGTACCACTCAATCTAAAAATAGAGAAGGAGGGGGAGATAAAGGTAGAGAAGAGAGCTTCTGGCAAAGTGAAAAATTGCCTTTATTAGAGTGGCACCTACCTCTGCTGTGCTGTAGTTAAGTTCTGTCTGAGCTGGTGTTATAAATCCTCTTTTCCAAAGATTTATAGTGTGATTATAAAAAAGGGCTGATATAGAGCCTTCAAATTTTCAGCCCTTAAGATTTAAGTTCATTCATCCACGTACAATTACTGATATATAAAAATTTAACAGTAGGCTTATCAAATATCGAAAGTATTTTAAAGTATTAATATATTTCTAAATATTAGGCACCTAAGACCTATACAAGAATCATTTTACTAAATCTATATGACAGCTCTATGACACAAGTGCTATTTGCATCCACATTTTAAATAATTAAAATGAGTCTCAGAGTAGTTAAGTGATTATTCCAAGGCCACACAGCTAACAAATGGCAAAGCCAGGATGCAAACCTAGAGAGGTTGATCTTAGCTCCAATTATTTAATTGTGTAGAAGTTAAGCTCATTAGTTCCTATTACCAGATCTAAAACAACACAGAGCATCTCCAGTTGTTTTTATGGCAATAATTGTTGCAAAGTTCTCAAGACAAAAGGGGATTTAAATTCATTTAGCTGGGGACGCAAGAATGAAAAGAAAGTCATAGTTTTAAATCAAAGTCTTAAATCACTTTTTAGTGACACTTTCCCCTAATTAACACTAGAATAGAATATATTTAAATAGTAAAAAATATGTGTCAGAAAACTTTGTCTTACTTTGGAAATAAAACACATCCTTTATGCATTGCTTTCACTTTACCATTTTTCCTCAGAAACATTAGGAGCTCAAAATCTCTGTATGTTATTGTTTGATTCTTTGAAGATCAATTTTTTGAACATATATGAAATTAATAACCTAATCTACTTGCACGTGAAAATGTGTCTTTTGGAGCTTATAGAGTGTTGATAAGCGGCTGCTCTTAGGAGTGATGCCTTCAAATGAAGAAAAATGTCAAAGCATTCACTCATGGTATAGAACATTAAAAAAAAACATTAAATATCTGGTATGAGTAGTGGGATTATTTCTATTTTGACTTTTCTCATTTTCCTATCCTTACTAATGTATCTGTTCTATGATAATGTTAATATTCCTTGAAAATGAAAAAGCAAAAATTATAGAGGATACCATGTGCATGTAGGCATATATGTTTATATACATTTTCTACAGGAATAACATACATGCTTGTGTTTAGCCATAAAGGTTTGTGGTTTGTATCATTGTTTTGAGGATCAATTAAAAAAGAAAAAAGCCAAACCATGAATTTATTTGTTCACTGACTACTGAATACCTACTTAAATGCTAATCACTGCGCCTGTTATTGTTACTAATTAATAATGAGCCCAAAATAAAAAATAAATTATATTTGGATTTTAGTATAACATATCTTAAAAATGTGATAGTATTGGCTTATAAATAAAGACTTTTAAATCAATTTACTTTGGTCTCCTAGTGTTTGAATTCATCATTTTAATAGAGAAGCAGGAGTAATGAGTGACATTTTAGAATGCCTTTTCAATACCACTGGAGATACACAGTACATTCTGCATCCAACCTGGGCAGTTAATCTGTGTCCTGGATCTATTGAACAATGAGCAGAACAGAGCGGTATTAGCAAAACATCATTGAAATAGCACTGAGTCAAAAAAAAAAAAAAAAGAGAGAGAAATAGGAATTTCAGTGATTAGTTCAGTATAATAACAATAATAACACTGATTTCTCCTACATTTACTTTAATGACTGTAACCATGAAGTTCAAACTCTATTTTGGGAATTAGTTCTTATATTCATAACAGCCTTCTGAAGTACAGGGAGTTGTTTTGTTTTTGTTTTTGTTTTTGTTTTTTTTAATTTATACGTATGGCAATGGAGTAAGAGAAAGTTTAAATTAATATCTATCTATGTATCTATTTCAAAATCTAGGTGACTTTATTTTTCAACTGGATAGTTTGACCTTGTGAAGTTCCTACATATAAACCACCTATACATTAAGACTTGGTTCTTATACCTCATACATACATCTTCCTAAGCAATTAGAGATTTCCCTAATTCATGATCTAGTGTCGACTGCCTATATATTAATTTGGCAATTATTCAGATATTACTTTGTGACCTTTCTTTAGTCATTCTATTAAACTGTTGTTGATCTTACTTATCAACTTCTCACCTACATAATAATCTTGCTAGCTGGGTTTTTCTCTTAGGTTGAAAATTGGCGGTTCCTGTACTAGGTTCACTGGTAGATCTAACAGCACATGTATTTAGCTTGGTCTAATACATTTTTTAATTAGACTTAATATGCACAGAATTTGACCCTTGTCTTATGACTTACTTTCCTTGTAAGTTCATGTGTTCATTTATTTAGTTCGTATTTTATTTTTAATAATGTAATAGCATCCAGGAACCCTCCATTCAATCCATAAGACAGGACCTTAATGATAACATGTATCTAATAATTCATTCCTTTCCTTCCTCCAGCAAATATAATTACCATTCTGTATCACTTGTGTTCATCATATCATTGCTTTCCTTTTTCTAGAGTTTTATTGCACGTGCATATATTCATTAAAAGTAGATTTTATAACTTTAACTTTACACTAAGTTAAAAAGGCTATACGAAATATTTTGGGATTCTATTTTTTATTTAATATATTGTTAAGCTTCATCTGTATTTTGCATCTTCGTGTAGTTCATTTGTTTTAATCATAGTCGGTTAAAAAACACATGAAATATTTGTCCACATTTATGGATTGGGAGAGGAGAGTTTACATAAAAATTCAAAGTTCCAGCTTCTCTGAAACAATTGTATGATCTGGAGCTATTTGGTCTGCAGTCTTGAACATGACCTATCAGAGCTTAGAAGCAGCTACTGCTTTCCCTGGGGAGTGTGCATGCCTTACAGTCCCACGCCTGCCAACTTCACTACCTCAGCTGGCCATATCGTGGAATATGAGTTGGTACCTCCATTCTTAGACTGGCCGATTAGTAATTAACAAAAGTAGTAGCTAATAGTTAAGAAAATCATAGAACCTCAACTCTTTAAAATGCTTTTTTAAAAAAAAATTAAAATGATAATTTAAAAATGATCTACTCCGGATGATTCATGAGGACAAATTTACCGCTGCTCAGTGCCAGGTGGTACACAAGCGTGTGTAAGAAGGACTGACAATAAATATTTCTCAACACTTGCCTTGGGTCTTTCTGAATGTGACCTTTAAAAAGCAGCAGTAACTATTTACCAAAAGCCAGAAACAGTCTGGAATAATATATTTCTTGTTTAGTGCTTTAAATTTGTTTAACCCATCTACACTTTACCCTGGGTCATTTATTAAAAGAAAATGTTCTAAGGTTCTGTGTTTACATAGTCAAAACATATTGAAGCATTCATCCAGATAACTTAAGCAAAGAGCCATGATGTTAGGAAAATAATATACTTGACTAGGATCCTTGGTCAAAATGACATGTTTTGGCAGTCCACTTCAAGCAAACATTCTTTATCTCTTATTCATTTGTTCATACACTGGAATATTTTTTGAGTGCTTACTATGTGTTAGGCATTGTCCTTGAGTTTTATGTCATAATAGCTCTCTTTTGATAGTATTCATTCATTGCCACAGTGTACTTAAACCCAAAGAAAAAATACTTGAAAAGCCAATTAGTAAAAAATAAAAACATTTGTTTTCTACTGATTTCAGGTTTTTATGATTTTCTTCTGGATGTTAGATCCAAACAGCAAGAAGAATAATATCTAACCTTACCTGAAAAAAAATCAGGAAATAAACATCCCTTTAAAATAGCTAGATAGAAATAAAACCCAGACACAGCCAAACTGAATGTTGTGATTAGTTCATTTGGGATGTAGAGATTTGGAAAAGAAAGTACAAATCTACAAGGAAATGCAGCACAGGACCCGATGGAATAGGAAATTAAATAACTACAAATCAGGGAAATGTTCGCTGAGGAAGAGTCACCCAAGTGAACATCTGTAGTTTCAAGCTTTAACAAGTCTGGGGAAGTATGTACTGGTGGAATGTTCACTTCTAAAAATGACATATCAAGTGTATACCACCCTGAAAAACAAAAAATGTGGAACACTTCATAGAATTCAGCGAAGGCAGTGTTTTAGATTTTTGCAGTTCTTTAACATGCTCTAATTCACAAAAAGCCCTTTGCATTGTCTCCTTTTTCAGTTGGCCAAGCGAGAAATGGTTTAGGAACTTATGGACAGCTTCTGATTTTACTTCAGACATGAATGCTACAGCATCAGCAGACACGAATCCACATTTAAATTTCAAAGGATTTGTTCCTAGAGAGTAACATCAAATGTAACCCTGAAAGGAATATTTAGATGCTTAAAATATCTTCACATCTTTGCTTATCATAAATATTCCAATAAGGTACAACATATTAATGGCTAATACTTTTTTCCACCCTGGATAAAAATTCAACTGAGCCAAAATAAAAAGGATAAAAAAATATTTTTAATATGTTAGTTTCTTTATGAAGACATAAATTCAGCAATAAAGAAAAATACTATCAAAGAAAAAGAAAGAGAACCTTTTTGACAGTGTAGGTCAAATAAAATGTTTATGAAAATTAAGTGGCTTAATAAAATGTGCATGGGCAAACAAGAGGAAGGAGTCCTTGTAAGTTAGGCATAGAGAATAAAAATTGAGAAGCAACTCCAAAAAGCTGTAATGGCCATTCAGTAGCACCTAACAATGACTTCAAAGCTAGTTAAATCCAAACTAGAAAGTGATGAACAAGAAATAATGCCCACTCAATAGGGGGCTGCAAATAGACATAGGGGAAAAGTACTTTTGAAACTTTAGATAAGGGAGCTTATTATTTTTACAAGTTTCCCCAGAAGGACAAGTCACCCACAAAGTACAATAATGTTACCTTAAAATTATTAGAAGACACTTGTTTCAGGTTATATTATACCATTAATTGTTTTTCATTTCTTTTTCCAAGTAAGCCAATTAATTCTAAAAACTTAGCAGCAAAACAAAACAGTAAGACAATTCAGCATAAAAGTTATTTAAAATATTCAGTATGCAACTCTACACACAGTTCTATTAAAATTTACAGAGCATTTTTTGCTATAAACATATCAAACACTCACATTTATAAAATACATAGATTTACTCAATATTAAAGACCTTGCTTATATTTTAGTATGCAAAAATGTAGATATAAATATATATGATATCACCTGGATGAATCTCAAGAGACTTAGGCCTAGTGAAAAATGCCAATTCCCAATCTTACTCAGATGATTACATTTACACAGTGTTCTTGAAATGATAAAATTATAGAAATGAAGTGGTTGCCAAGGATTAAGGATGGGGTGAAGCTGGAGGAAAGTGGGTGTGGCTATAAAAGGAAGCATGAGAGATCCTTGTGGTGATGGAGTTATTATTTATCTTGCCGTGTCAATATCAATATCCTGGTTGTGATACTGTACTATAGTTTTGCAAAATATTACCATTGTGGGAAACTGAGTAAAGGCAACATGGGACCTCTCTGTATTATTTCTTACAACTATATGTATATCTACAATTATCTCAAATAAAATGTTCAATTAAAAATTATGGTGTTACAGAAATGCATGGCTATTAATCACTTTGAATAAATGAAATGGAGTAAAATAATTCTAAAAACCATTATAAAAGACAAGAAGAGAATATTTTGTTGAGGAAGCCTGAGCATGGATGTCTGAGAGAATTTTATAATTTGCTTCTATATCCAGGAATATTGAGTGAAAAATCAGATAGAAAAAAATCTAGCTTCAGTTTATAATGGAAAAATGTAACCATTCTTGAATTTTTGAGAAAGTATTATATACAAAGAATAACGCTAAGTTCTTGGAGAAAAAGGCGTATATGAAAGAGCTCCTTAATTTCAAAAAGTTAACAATGTCTTATAAACTTTAAACTAGGACTAGATTCTAACATCAGTTAAAATTGTTCCTCAGTGACTCTGGTAGTGAGACTTTTTGGTCACATGATTTAATCTTTTTGAACTTCATTTTACTCGTCTGTGAAAGACTAATGGTTCCTACCAAAGATTGAATGAGATATTTTGTGTAAAGATCCTATCTCTGGGTCAGGTACAGTATAGATATCCAGTCAATGGCAGTTATTGCACTGTTTTCAGGGGTTCAAGAATTTGAGGTAAAGACCGAGCCTCCACCTTCTTGAGCACTTTACCCATGTGCCCAGCACACACTTCATGGCCGTAGGATATTGTAACCATTCATACAATGGCTCCAAAACCAGCATCACTGAACATAAATTTCCAAGGGTCCCTAAGCGTTCCTCTGTACTATTCTTTTCTAATGGAGAAGTGGCAGGAATTCACTAGCTAAAATTTAAAAAGGTGGAAATACCAGAAGAGTCAGAGAGAGTTGTATATACCCAAGAAAGAAAACAATCCTTTCAATATGGTGAAGACACTTTCCCAGAATGAAAATAATCTGGGGTCACTGAGTTAAGTCAACAACAAAACCCTTTGATTCAGTCAAGCTAGAAACTCAATCAGTTTCATTCCCTCCCCCTCTGGCACCTTCCACATCCAGCGAGAACTTAAGTCCCACGAATTAAACTTTCTAACCTACCTCTTGGTTGCTCTTCTTCCTTAGCTCTACCCTACTTGCCAAGACACAAGTATATATTATTTTTTACCTATATCTATGCAATAACCTCGTCACTGAACTCTGAATCCTCATTCTTTTCTTGCTGCTAGTTACAATCTGAGAACACACAATTATGCTGCACATTCTTTCCAATGATTACCACTAGCCATATCCTGAAAACTCATAATGTCATGTAATTTCCTGGTCAGAAGAAATCTTTGGTAGATTTCCATTGGCTCCAGCATAATGTCTGAACTCCTCAGCATGACACTCTATATCCTCTGTGATCTGACCCCGATTTCATGCAACCCATCTCAACACAATCTATGATCCTGCCAAAAGAAACTAACTCTAATCCTGCTGACTTGCACATCTTCGTGAATATGGGAATCTCTCCACTTCTCCATCACTTACAAAAATCCTACTCATCTACAAGATTGAACTCAAATCCTACTTCCTCCCTGAAACCCCTTTTAATTCCTAAGAACAATGAAAGTAAACAGGAAAAACGTCAACTTTTTCTGTAGCACTACAACTCATCAAATATATGTTTATTATATTATTTCTTTCATTTTTATTTAGATTATATTTAATTTTAATATATCTAACTTGGATTGTATGTTATATTGTATGTTGAATTAAAAAATAATGTTATAAATACTCAAAGGCCGAATCTATGTCTAGTAAGACTATCTTTGAATCCCCAGTATGCTATGCTCCTTGGTATTTGCCACACGCGGTACACTGGGTTCTAAACATTCAACAGATATTTTTTGAGTAAATGAAGGAATGACCGCACACATCTGTATCCCTGGACAAATATACCCCAGTGCAATATATCCAGTAAATACTCAGTAAAAGCTATTTGAGTAAAATAGCTCTAGTGAAATATTATTATAATATTTCTAGAACTCACACAGTCAATTTGAGTGAAGCATTGCTGTAATATTTTTGAAGCTTAAATAGCCAAGCCATAGAACGTGGATAGAAGGACAAATAAACAACTGCAGAAGAAATAAGGAAATAACAAAAGCTTAAAGAAAGGGTAGTTTGTAATGCTGAAAGATGAAATGTGAAGCCATTGTGAAAGACTGGGAAATGGAAAATTGTATTAAATATGTAAGAGTAAACAAAAGATAAAGTGAAATATCATGACTCTATGAGATGAAACAGCCAGTTGTTTTTATTTTTCTGCCTTTACACAGAAGCTAAGCTAGGAAATGTTACTAATAACCAATATATAGCAAAAGGAAAATGATAAATATCAGTTGTGTGAAGTACACTGTGTTAGGTATCAGGGAGACATGAAAGAAAAAAAAAAAGGAAAGATGTTGTTATGCTCTAGCCATTTCCCCTCAAAATCTTACAACACGTGTATAGAAACTTAATAGGTAAATGTACGGCTATGCCACACAGTACAAATTATATTCAAGAATATTGGTGATGAGGGATTTCAGTGTGATTCTAATAGGTAATAATATTTTTATGTTATGTACAGCAGTTCACCATAACACTAATACACTGCAACACAACAAAAGGCCTCTGATTCAAAGACATACCTTTTTTGTAAAATGCTGATGGGTTATATTATTTTTTTTTATATTTAGTATATTTGATATGTGTCCATTCTCCAGAACATTTACCTGTCAATAAAAACCCATTCTCCCATCATTGTGTTTAAAATAAAATCTACTCCAGTTCCAAAAATTTAGATGAGAAGATTCTCTGGTTATTTGTGATGGTCTTTCTCAAAAGAGAATTTTTAACTGAAGGAAAAGGTGATATTTGGATAAGCAAAAATGAGCCTTTATCTATAAAATTAACTACTTTGAAATATTTTTGAAAGGATTTTTGGTATGCTAACAGCAATTATTACTCTTTAGAATAGTCCCTCTTTCCAGTCCAAAAATTTTTGAGGAAATTGCTTTTTATCTATAATCAGTTTTATGCTTAATCAAAACCTTTCCTGAAACATTTCAACAAATGTGACACACCAGGAAATTCTATGTAGCAAAATGAAATGTTACTCACTATGACTAACTTCTAATGCAAATAAACCCAAATGTCAAAACAATGTGAAAGTTATAAGAACAATTGCAAGCTGGGAAAAAGATTTACAGTTCCTCCCAGTCCCCCATTTATTTTATAGCAGCCATATGAGATTTTATTTCTGGGTGAAAGCTGCATTGATAAAGAGGTTTAATTGTCTGTCAGTGTGCCTTATGGTGAAGTTGCTTCATTTATTTCAAGCCTGAATCTCATTACCAGTTCATTTCTCCAGGCTCCTCTCCATCTTAAGGCGGTGCTTAATTAGTGTGGCCATGGTGATGAAGGCAAATACAGCTTGCTTTCCCTTCCCCATCTTCTCCTGAGGAATCTAATACACTATTGATTTTCCACCCTCAAATAGATCAGGCACCATTCAATCATGTTATTAGCTGTCCATTAACTTGAATTCCCCACTTTCATAGGTTGTCAACACCATCAAGGCCATCCAATTAACCAATCAACAACTAGGTAGCACCTGCAGTTGGGAATCTCTTTGAAAACCATGCCTAAAATACTGTTCTTTGTTATTTTTTTCTCCAGAGGAGTTTATATTCCTATCCTCATTTTTCTTATTTAGCATTTGAATAAGGTTTTCATTTCCTAACAACTATACTTGGAAAGAGGTGTTTGCTTTTGAAAGGTTGATTGTGTTATCTGCCGACAAGCCATAATTTTACTCAAAACTAATTCTACCCCTTTTCCACATCTGTAATATTTTGAAAATAATCTGACACTATAAACAGTTAGAACTTGTCAAAGCAAATAGATCCTTCTAATTTTAGAAAAAAGATCTTTATTAATTTTAACTCTAGTTTTAAGAGACGATTACATTAAAAAGCAAAGGGGAAAAAAATGAACACCTCACTCCACCACCACACATACACATGAATGTTCAATAGTGAAACCAAGAGGAAAAAGAAAACCTGACTGTGATTTTTTAAAAATGTGTATCAACATAGGAGGATTCACATTCAGCAATACCTGTGTCATTGAAAAAATGGCGACCACAAAGGCCTCTTCAGAGGGTCGAAAGTCTGAACTTTTGCATTCAATTTTAGAAATACTCTTTATTTTTTTAAAGTTATAATACATATTATTTACTAAGATATTCATTGTACAATAAAAATATAGTGATCATGCCCTTTGTCTGACATGTCATTTCTTCTCTACATGTTGAAGCTCTATTCAAGTACCCTTTTCTCTGTGAGTACGCCCTGATCTCCCCTATGAAAACAACTGCAATTTCTTCACTGCTCCCATTGACTTTGATTTATTAGGGCACTTCTGACATAGCATGGCTTATAGTAAAAGCACTTTTCTTCCCTCAAGGACAGGTGATAAGTCTTCATTCATTCATTCACTCAGTCGGTTGGTCAATCATTCTTCTAGTCGTTTATCCATTTGATACACATTTATTACAAATCTATAATGTGGTAGCTACTGTGCTAGGCATCAAGGAAAATTAGATAAAAGATAAACACAAGTCTGTCTTTAGGAAGCTCATGGTCCAGTGAAGGAGGTACTATGTAATTAAAACACACCGTCATTACTAAGTTAAACATCAACTGTGATTTACTGAGAGCTTAGAATGTAGCAGGTGCTAAACTCTGTGCTTTGCATGCATAATTGGATTTAAAATCACAAACCACCAAAAGCTAGTTATCACTGTCCCAAATTTATCGATGAGGAAATTGAGGCCAAAAAGAGTCAGTTAACTGCTTATGTTCACATCACACAGTTGATACAGGTGGAAGCCTTTGAAATCAGACCTGGCCAACTTCAAAACAGCCACGTTCTTGGCATCCTTCTTGCTGCACAAGGGAATGTGGAGGCCCTAGAAGCAGGATGGCCACATAACATATCACCCAACCCAGGACAATATAAATACTATATTGAGAGGGAAAGGGGGTACTAACCAAATAGAATGCTGAAAATAGACACATAAATCGGGATCGTCCCTAGAAAACCAGGAAAAATGTACACTCTACCCAGAGAGGTACCTTCCTTACCCTTTACAAGGATTTTAGAAAGCTTCTGGCCGGGATGACTTGTAAACTGAACTTGAGGGATTTGGGAGAAAGAATACAAAGGAACTTTTTAGATATAAACCACAGCCTGTGTAAAAGCCTGGTGGCTTGAGACAGTGGTTCCTCCAATGGGCCATTGGGGGAACCACCCTTAGAAGTTAATATGACTGGAAGCCAGGATGTGAGAATGAAGAAATTGGATTGTAAATCAGGGTAGGCATGGTCAGATCACAAGGAACCTTGTATGCTGCACTAAAGAGGTTTGACTTTATTCAAAAGCTTTGGGAAGCAGAGCCACTTCAGGACTTCAAACCAAGAGACAAGATTAGCCATGCACTTTTAGAAGATGATTTCAGCAGTGAGGCAGAGTTTTAATATAAGCATGTTAAATTCATAAAAATAATTTACTTCATGGTGGACATTAAAAAACAACTGTGGGTAAACACTTTTAACATAAGGATGTGTTGAGTCATGCAAAATTTAACCCATGTTGAAAGATTCCTATGTTGTCTAGAGTCTGGCTTAGCAAAATGGGAGCAGCAACAAGAGCATATGATTGCATTGTGGGTTTTCATTTTAAATAAAATATTGGAAAACTCAAGGAAGATTTTTCTTCCCATTTTTTTGCTCAACAAGAAACACAAACTCCATACTCAATTAATGCAAAACTTGAATAAACTAGACTAATCATGCCTTCTGTGCTCCACAGAAAGCTCTAAGAGTCACCATGGGTCATAGCAAAGTTTTAGGGAACATCTTTAAAGAGGATGCATCAACCTTGACAGTTGCCATGAGGAATCCCTGACTCAGCAAATCACACCAGCACTGCATCCCAGCCAGAAGTGAGCATCGAGAAACACTGCAACTTTTGGAACAAAAGTTCATTGCCTGACAGAATTAACTCCACAGATTTTTTCACAGTTTATCTCTCTTTGAGTCTCTGCATTGACTAACAGTAAGTTTTCTTTTCACAGGGGGGCCTATTTCATGCTAGCAAATTCTTTTGAACATTTTATTTCTGAGATTAATTAAATTAAGGCTTCCTTCTCAATTTCCTTACCATGTTTAACTAAATGGTTAAAATGATGGCATATATATTGCCAGTTAACATAATCACTGATACCTGCCACTAATAAGTTTTAATCACTTTCTGTAACTGTTTACCCAGACATGGAACTGTATTCTCTCCTTTAATCCCAGAACTCTAGGGACAGCCTTCAATGAGAATGAATAATGTTACCACACATATAAATGGAATCTGTGCCAAGAGAATCTCTAAGCATATTTTCAGATGAAACCGGGCCTTTTTGAAAGTGTACTACCAAATAAAATTGACCGCTCTCTCCCTCACATATGTTAAAACCTGGAGATCATAAACAAAATTAAACACTCTAAATTAGCACATATACCAGCATGGCCTATATCATGGCCTGGTATCTACAGCAGAAAATAATATTTGCAATTTAAAAAAGGTTTTAGGTATAAGTTATAAATTATTTCAAAATGCATACATGTGGATTTTCATATTCAGATCTTGCTACACATTTATGAGATTTGGATCAGATGTTTATCATCTTCAACTTATAGAAAAAGAAAGCTGGTTCCATGGCAGAACCTGGACTAAAATGTCTGCTGCATACCTCCTACTATTTTCCATTGAACATTTGCTTTTTGATTTATACAGTTGTTTTTAAGGACTGCTTTTGGGTTTAATAGAAATGTCCAGTTTTAATAAAGCAATTTATCTTTAATATGAGTAACTATCAGAATTTCACATCAGGGAGCCCAGCTTAGTTGATACCTTCATTTTGTGGCATTTTCATTCAATTAATGAGATCTTATTTAAATAAACAAAGCTAAGATTCCTGATAAATGCATAACCAGGCTTTTATGTAATGGATTTTCTAATGGCTTATGTATTTTTAAGACATTGTTCACTTTTTGATTTTTGGTTATAACACGCATTTGCTTTATGTTCTGTTCTTTAAACTGGAAGTGATTCTACCTATTAGTAGTTTAATAGACAATCCTTTAACTACTCAAAGTGCTACTGATTTATGGAGCAGCCTCCTTTATGGGATTTGGTTAGAAATGCAGAGATTCAGGCCTCACACTGAACTGACTAATCAAAATCTGAATTTTAACAAGATGCCTAAGTGACTCAGATGCATATGAAAGTCTGAAAAGTACTATTTTATACTCTAGTGTTTCACTTCTGAATAGGACTGCAGAAAACTGTGACTACCATTCACCCAACTTTGTACATATTTTCTTATTGTCTTCCACACTTGAAACAACCTTTGAAGCAGCAAATTCCCTGCTATTGATAAAAATTTTCTCCTCCTTTTACCTTTACCAAATAATTTTCTAAGTGGGTATATAGGCAGATGGACATAGACATATATATATTACACAAAGAACAATTTTATCATTCACATCTGAATTTTCTACTTTTACGATAAAACAAATTTTCAAAGACTGAATTACAAGATGTGAAATATAGATAATCAAATATATTAAGTATATAGCCATAAACAGTGGAAAAATGTTCAGGGAGGTTAATGAAACTCTCAGTGGAAACAGGTCCAATCCTGTAAAATCTCATTAAGAGCTTTACTGCAAGTTGTAACAAATTAGCAGCAGTATGCATGCGATTTGTGTTTAAATTTCCTTTTTATTTTTCCTGTGAATTGCGTTTGCTTTGGTCCAACATTTATGGGGAAATGCTTTGATTTTATCAGATGAATGTTAATACCACCTCAGTGATATGCTGCAGAGAAAGTACTTGGAGAGGAAAGACAGATAAAACAGCTAATCCAGACATAAGTTTGGAGCTACATTAATTAAACTGTGGGCAGTTATGCTCGTAAGTACATACCACTCACTCACTGACAGTGAATCACTGCATTATTAGGGGGAGCTGGTGTGGAGTGATAATGAGCGGGTATCTTTGTCATTAATCAGAGGCTGTGCCACACCTCTGACTACTTCCGTCAGGACTTGATCTCTCTATGAAACTCCAGGAGCTATTTCAGTTACTCTTTATAACTGCTTTCTTTGTAAACCTAGAACAGAGATGTTCCATTATACACTGTGTTTTTATTCACAGCTGGATACACTGACTCCAAAACACTACATAATTGTGCCCTATATTCATATCAATTGAAATAATTTGGGATTTAATGATTGACTATTCAAAAGGCTGAGTGAGTGACTAGAGGAATTATCTGTTTTTAACACAGGCTTGATAGAACGGACTCACATACATTATATTAATACATAAAAACAATTCTTTGCAGATCTAAATCCAAACAATTTTAAAGGCTCCGTTTGGGGCCATGAATATTCCATTTGACAATCTACACTGATCAAATAAATTGAACAGCTGCCAAGTTTTCACTTTGCTCTTTGGTGTGTAGACCGTCCAAAGTTATTCACATTCATTCACTAATTTTTGCCCTGAAGAATAAATATGAATGGTTTCTAAAAGTGATTTGAGTTCTAAGCAGAGCTATACTTGAAACTTTGAATAGTTACAAAAATGAAATGATTAAGCCTTTGAAATTCCTTGCCATGAACGGAAATTTCCCATCTGCTTATTAAGAAAACATTCAGAAAATTGGATAATTATAATCATTTATATGTAGCTAGCATCTTTCTACAGTGGTACTCATAGACCATTGTCTCATTAACCCTCAAATCATTTCCAGAGTAGAAAAATGGAAGCCCTTTGAATATTCAGTGGTAGAGAAAGCCACAAGTTATTAGTTAAAAAATTACACACACACACAAACACATATGCACATAAACACACACACATTTGTTTGTGTGTTTGTTTACTTAATTACTTCATTTACTCCAGGATGTTATTCCCAGAAAGATGTTGTTTTACCTTTTAAGGTCACCTATGAAAGTCTCAAAGAGTTTCTAAATACCACTAACATGGGTTCTACAAAGTCAATCACATTTTAAAAAAATATTAACAAATATTCTTAATTAAGAAGAGCAGTGTTGAGCGTTCCCACTAAAATAACATAATTCAGTAAGTTTTCTCAAAAATTATTACTCCTAACAAAAACCTAAATAATATAAAAGAGACCAATGGTTTTCCATTGTTATAAGTTCTGTTATTCAAAAAAAATCACAAAATATTAGTAGAAATCCCATCTCAGTCAAACATAATAATTTACATATTTTTAGGGGGTTTCCACATTTAAATTTTATCCACTTTCAAACTGAACTCCTCTCTACTTTTGTAATCTAGCAGTAGAGATATAGTCATAACCTCTTGCCATTGTATCTCTAACACTCCAGTTAGGATTATTCCCTCTGATTAAGCCTTATAGGTCATTTTAAATGCATGTATTCTCTGCAAGAGTAAAGGAGACCTAGGTATTAAGCTATTCTGTTAATAACACATATTTATTAATCGTAATACCACATACTTATTAATCATAAATTAATTGTGAATTAATTTACTAGATGAGCTGACTCTCATATGGAAATCCAGATTGTAAAAGAAAAAAATGAATCTGTATAAATGAGTGTGATGGTAGGAGGTATCAATGATAAGAGAAATGGCTTTCTTATGAGTGGTTCTCAGGGACAGAACTGGGGAGCTGTGTCATCTGTTCTGCTCTCCTATCAGTATTTTAGGGTGTGACCTAATTAAAAACAGAAGCATAAAGGAGTCATGCTATCTCGTTCCAAAAAGAATTTCTCTACCTTCTTATTTATCGAGAGTACTATTTGTTGGCATGATTTGAGTTTATCCATTCATAAAATTAATGTTTCTATATTAATGTAAAATTGAGAGTCTCCAAAGGACCAGGGGCTGTGATAGATACTGTGGCTATAGTGACAAAATTACATGGTCTCTGTCTTCACAGAATCTGTGGTTCATTTACCACCCACAAAAACACGTACCTCCTGGACCATGTGAAAAGCATTATGATAGAGCCTTAGGGGATAAAGGAATAGAAAAAAGACGTAGCTGGCCAAGCCTGGGGGATTAAGAGAGCTAAATTCAGTTGAAAAAGGGAGTCAGAGGAAGGGCACCTTGTATTAGTGTGTTCAGATGAGATCTCAATACTTAACTACAATTGCTTTGCCATTTCTCAACAAAGCAGGAGAAAGGATATGAAACCAAGAGTTCCTAAATCTCAGATGGTTCTTTAATGTTCTATGTCAGATGTCCTAATTTTTACTTAAGTCTCATCCACACAGAAAAAGAAAGAAGGTAGCACTGACACTAACTGACTGATGACAAGCTTCTGTGAACAGATTACAAGAAGAATTTCAGTCAACTTAATGAAGCTGCAACCAGCCACTTGCTGGAATCATGCCAGAAAAAGAGATTAATAATATGTCAAGAGAAAATAGAGCAAATGCTTATCAATTTGAGGAGAGGTTTATTTTCACTTTTTTAAAAAAATTACTTCAATTGTGTTTCCCAAAATGAACAGTTTCCACATAATAGAAACTCACAGCAAGTGCTATGAAGCAAAAAGAATCATCAGTGTTCAGCTTCTGAACTCATTCTACGAGGTTAGCATCACTCTGATAACAAAACCAGACAAAGATATCAGACACAAAAAAGGAAATTACAGGCCAATATCACTAATGAACATAGGTGCAAAAATCCTCAACAAAATATTAGCAAACTGAATCCAACAATACATTAAAAGAATCATACACCATGATCAAGTGGGATTTATCCCAGGGATGCAAGGATGGTTTAATATCCAAAAATCAATCAATGTGATACACTACATTAACAAATTGAGGAATAAAAATCATATCATCATCTCAATAAATGAAGGAAAAGCTTTTGACAAAATTCAGCATCCCTTTATGTTAAAAACTCTCCACAGAGTGTGTATAGAGGGAACATATCTCAACATAATAAATGCCATATATAATAAGCCCATAGCTAACATCATACTCAACAGTGAAAACCTAAAAACATTTCCTCTAAGATCATGAACAAGAGAAATTAAGGAAACAATCCCATCAAAAACAATAAAATACCTAGGAATAAATCTCACAAAGGAGGTAAAAGCTCTGTACTCGGAAAACTATAAGGCACTGATGAAAGAAATTGAAGATAACACAAACAGATGGAAAGGTATACTGTGTTTGTAGATTGGAAGAATTAATTTAAAATGACCATACTACACAAGGCAGTCTAGAGATTCAATACAATGCCTATCAAAATACCCATGACGTTTTTCACAGAACTAGAACAAATAATCCTAAAATTTATATAGAACCACAAAGATCCCTGAATTTTCAAAGCAATCTTGAGAAAAAAGAACAAAGCTGAAGGTATCACTCTCCTTGACTTCAGGCTATACTACAAAGCTATAGTAACCAAAAGATCATGGTACTGGCACACACACACACACACACAAAACAGACACATAGATCAGTGAAACAGAATAGAGATCCCAGAAATAAATCTACATATCTGTGGTCAATTATTCTATGATAAAGGAGACAAGAATATACAATGGACAAAAGACAGTCTCTTCAATAAGTGGTGCTGGGAGCACTGGACAACTAACTACATGTAAAAGAATGAGATTAGAAAATTTCCTTGCACCATATACAAAAATAAACTCAAAATGGATTAAAGAACTAAATGTAAAACGTGAAACCATACAATTCCTAGAAAAGAACAACAGGCAGAACACAGGCAGAACATTTATATGACATAGATCATAGCAATATTTTTTTTCGATCTGCTGCCTAACACAAAGGAAACAAAAGCAAAAGTAAACAAAAGGGACCTCATTAAACTTAAAAACTTTTGCACAACAAAGAGAACTATTCACAAAACAAAAATACAACCTACTGAATGGGAAAAAATATTTACAAATGATATGACCGATAAGGGGTTAATATCCAAAATATATAAACAACTCATACAACTCAATATCAGAGAAACAAACAACCCACTTAAAAAATGGGCAGAAGAACTGAATAGAAATTTTTCCAAAGAAGACATACAGATGGCTAACAGGTACATGGAAAGATGCTCAGCATCATTAATCATCAGAGAAATGCAAAAGAAAATCACAATGAGATATCACCTCACACCTATGAAAATGGCTGTCATCAAAAAGAGCACAAGCAACAAGTGTTGGTGAGAATGTAGAGAAAACAGAACCCTCATAAACTGTTGGTGGGAATGTAAATTGGTGCAGTCACTGTGGAAAACAGTATGGAGGTTCCTCAAAAAATCAAAACTAGAGCTACCATATGATCCAGTAATTCCACTTCTGGGTATAAATCTGAAGGAAAAAAAACCCCACTAATTTGAAAAGATACAGGCACCTCAATGTGCATAGAAGCATTATTTACAATAGCCAAGATAGGGAAGCAATCTAAGTGCCTACAGTAGAATATTATCCAAGTGCTACAGTAGAATATTATTCAGGCTTAAAAAAGAATGAAATTTTGCCATTTGCAAAAACATGGATGGACCTAGAGAGTTTTACGCTTAGTGAAATAAATCAGACAGAGAAAGACGATTACTTTATGTTATCACTTATACGTGGAATCTAAAATATAAAACAAACTAATGTATATAACAAAACAGAAACAGACTCACAGATATAGAGAACAAACTAGTGGTTACCAGTGAAGAAAGGAAAGGGGAAGGGGTGAGATAGGGGTATGGGTTTAAGAAACACAAACTATTATGTATAAAATAAATAAGTAACAGGGATATATAGTACAGCACAGGGAAATATAGCCATTATTTTGTAATAACTTTAAATGGAGTACAATCTATAAAAATATTGCATCATTGTGTTGTACACCTGAAACTAATATAATAGTGTAAATCAACTCTACCTCAACAAAAAATAATCATCAATGTTCATGTCCTTTTTAATACTGATTTTGAAAACTCACATTTGTAATCTTTATTAAGGATTATGATGATAATTAATAATAATAATTACTCTGGCACATTCTTATTTTTGGATTTACTTCTTATTTTCATGATGTCTACAAAAACGTTCATGGATTTCATACAGCAGTTGTCATTATTGGGAACCTGAAAGAGCATACTGATAGTAGTGATTGAGAAAAGAAATGAGGAGCAAACCTTAAACAAATCACTTACTTCTCCCAGGTTTCTGGGGCCATATGCTAGTCCACTTACACCCAGCATGCATTTCCCATAGATTAGCAATGAATCTACACTTGGAAATCTCTACCCATTGCCTACTTCATTTCTAAATATGAATATAATCTTCTATCATGACCTTGTGCCAAAACAAAGTAAGTGTGATCCTGGGAATCTTTAAGCAGAAAGCTAGTCTGGACTGGAGATCGACTTGAGCAGTCCATGTCGTGACTCCTTTCCCCTAGTACCACATTGATTTCTGAGGCCACGAATCCTTCTATGCCTGGGGCATGACGAATAGAAGGAATCCATTTCACTCTTTCTCTTTGGGAGTGGAGGTGATGAGAATGATTTCTGACCTCCCTCTAGAGTCCAAAGTATATGACCAGCTTTGCCATTCAGACATTTGAATATTAGTAGAAGTCTACTTTGTTAAAATTTTCAAAGAACTGTATACTTGGATATTTGCAAATTGCTTTAACACAGTTAAATATATTGAGCAGCTTGAAAAAAAGAGCATTGTCTTATTGTATGATCTGGTCTTCTTTGATCTTCTAATTTCAGACTACTCTGATCTGAGGTCGTTGTGAATGTACTGATCTCTGTCATTACATCTGATATTCTTCATGACCCTTATGATGACTAACACATGGATGAATATGTTTGCTATGCAAGTTGCAGGAAATGGAATTCTAACGCCAAATGCAGAGAAATCATTGGCTCTTTACTGCCCATGCCCTCCTAGAAGAAGTTATGAGAATAAAACCACTATGAGCCTCATTTTCTTCAAAATCATTTGTCAAATTTCCCTCAAAGCCTTTCTGAATTCAGTAACATTTGTGAAATATTTATTTACTTTCTAACTTGTTGCTACAAAAATAAGGTAAGACATATAACTTACACAGGTAACTAATGCTCTATGAAATAAGGTTTCCATGATTATATTAAGTGCATTTTAGAAAGTTTTACACTATTAAAGTATACAGATTGTATTGGTACCTAATTAAATCAGCCCAAGTTGTGTAGAAGACCTTTAGGGGTCACCATGGGAGACAGGTGGGAAGGCCAAGTGTGTGGGGTTTCCGATTCTTCCCTATAATTGTTTTAACCACAGTAGTTCCATTTTAATCTATTTTATACACTCAGTGTCCATTAAAAATGTCATATGAAAAACTATTCTACTGCTAAACATGTTTGAAAATTCACTCCTTGAATGTGATATTTATAGTAGTGTCTGTAAAATGTTACACATATAATATGTATGTATATATGGGCTCTTACACAAGACAGTGACTCCCCTATCACGTTTTTTTGCAATCTAATTTAGCACACATCATTGCTATTGCTAGTGACTTTCCAGGTAACCTGCAAGATGTGTGACAACTGCCCTTAATTTAATTTTCATTAAATTAATTTCATTAATTTTCAGGCTACCTGTTTGTTACTAAAATTAGATTTTTCTTCTTGAACTAAATCCAGCTCCATACCTGTGTTACTTTTTTTTTTCATAAAGCACCTTTATAACTTTAACTTTTGAAACTTCTTCAGCAGGTTCAAGGTCTGTTTATCTATTTTTCAGATCCTGTCAAGTTACCCTCGTACATTTAACTTAGTCACGTTGACCATGAAGAAACAACATGACAAGGGTGCTGAGGCAGAAAAAGGCTTGTCCAGTCATAAATCCACAAATGCCCCCAAGAAGGTGTCCACAACGTTTGATATGAGGGTTGCATGCCTGATAAACTCTCATTGCCCCTTGCTGGGGCAGAGAGAAATGGTTAGATGCTACAGACAAGCCTCCTCTGATCAACCTGATCCCTCTGCCTCTTTCCACTCTGGTTAGGCTATTACTTTTCAAAAGGTGGGACCGCTGCTGGCCAAGTCCCACAGCTGCTGAGATGAAAAAAGTTAGTCTTTGTGACTGGCTCACCAGGTTTCCCTTTTCTACCTGAAAATATATGCTTAACTCTTTTTTGTGTGTAGGGCCAAGGAATGCTGAGCAGAAAAGCAATTTATTTTCCCTAGAAACACACAGGGAGAATATTTATCAAGGTTTAATAGGGTATAACATGGAAATCCTAAAAAGTAAATAATAGACACTATTATTTATACCCTCAGGGCAGACTGCCTGAAAGAGACAGAAGAATCAGCAATGTAGGTTTTAAATGATGTTTGAATGATTACCAAATTAAAGCTAAATTACGAGACAAAGGATTTGAAGATGTGCTGTAAACAACTTTACAAATATAACTCATCATTATTACATATTATAGCTTGGCTCTACAAAGACTTGTAGAAACTACTGAACCTTAGGGTAAGTAAATAAGCACTAAGCAGGAATTGACCATGTGTATGTCACTATGTTATGAACTGTGATAACTAAGAGAATCCCTGCCCTTAAGATTTTTATAATTTAATAGGAGATATCAGCACATAAATAAGGATGGAGGAACTGGAGACATGGACTAGTCAGGAGTTAATGCAGATTTTCAGATAAGAGACACATGAATGTAAGATAAGAATGAAGAAGAAACTTTCAGAGAAGGAAATCTATTTGGATGTATAGAGTGAAGAAGATGAAGGACCTAAGTATGATCCCCAAGTTTACTTTTAGACTAGGAGGTGGATGGAGCCATTTTAAGAGCTGGGCAGTGCATAAGGACAGCAGGCAAGTACAGGGAGTAGAGAAATAATAGTGAATTAAGCTTAAGGCATACAAAGCTAAAATGTTGGCAAAAGATGCACAAGGAGATGTTCGCCCAACAATTACAACGACCTAATCCAGCCTTCTGAGATGGTGCCTCTGGACAAATTCTAATTTCACAAGACACTAAAAATTATATTTTCTCTGTTCCTTTTATTAATTTATTCATTTAGTCAATAAGTGTTTATTGAATGCCTTCTATGTATCAGGTACTTTGTTAGATACATGGAGAGGAACAAAACAGACATGGTAACCCTCTCATATGGAGTTCACAGTAAACTGGAGGAGGCAGACAACAAGTAGATAAACAGATACATAATTACACAGTGAGATCAATGCTATAAAGGAAAAGGAGAGGGTAGTATAGGTGGAATGTGCTGTGGATTTGGTAGTCAGAGACATCCTCTCAGATGAGGTGACATCTAACCTGAGACTCAAAAGATGAGATTATTTTAGGCAAAAAGAACAACGTGTATACAGATCCTGAGGCCCATAAGATCTTGCCAATTTTAGGAATTCAAGAACATTGTACTGTGCTATGAAATGGGTGGGCAAGTTAAGTTTGTAATGATGGAGACCTCTAAATGGAGATGTAAAGTATGCGTCAGATAAGAAGCCAGTTTTGCCAGTGACCAGAAAGAGGAAGGATGTTTACTAAGAACAAAGGACTCCTTTGAAAAGATAAACATTTTTCTGATTTCCATTTAATTGACATCACTCCTTCCCCCATTTTGAAGCATCTCATTGAAATGAAGCAGAGAAGGAATTCAATGAAGAAAATGCGGGAGTGATATTTCATCATTGTGGGTCTGTGCTATGAGACAGGGAAGGTGAAGTCCATGTGAACTTTTGTTATGGTTGAGAAGAGGAAAGCCATGTGTTTATAAATACCATCTAACATGGAATGCACATTTTAAAAATCTGTTATTTCAAATGTGAATGCAAAATTTTGTTTGCTTTTCAAAACACAAAAAAAACCTGGCAATGGCAATTTTGAGAGTGATATTACTGATTGATATCAATATATATGTAGTCCAACTTCACAATTTATAAAAAGATTTTTACACATCCATTTATCGAATATTTCTTACAATAATCTAGTGAGACAGATGTTGTTATTATTATTATTTTATTAAGGAAGAAACTGAAGCTCAGAGAGAAGAAAATTGCCTAGGGCATTATACTTGCAGATAGTTAAAGCCCAGACATTCCTAAAATCCCACGTTTATTCCATGAGATAATTATGCTTCACAATGAAAGTTTCAAGTAGAATTTTTTACAGAGATTTAGCGTAGATTAATAGAAATGGTAACCTTCAAATATGAGTTCAACCAAAATGAAACCCATAGGATACCTATTAAATCTTAATAGCATGTGGTGTGATAATTAGCCCCATTTCACATATGGGGACACTGAGGCAAAGTGACATGAAAGGACTTGAGCTTCAAGCCATACAAACTTCAATCAAGCTGCAAGATGGTGACTTCACCTTGTAGCTACCAGTTCCTGTAAGAGATATTGAGTCCTTAAAACACAAATGTTTAAACATATTAGATGTAAAACAAAAGGTAGAAACCATCTTTTTCATTTTTGTTTCTACACCATGCTATTTTGAGGATACAAAATCCATAAATTGCTTTTTAGACTATCAGTAAAAGATAAAGTTATTTAAAAATTTAAGAAAATATGTAAATATTCTGTAATAACCTATATGGTATGAGAATCTGAAAAAGAATAGATATATGCATATGCATAACTGAATCACTTTGCTGTACACCTGAAACTAACACAACATTGTAAATCAACTATACTCCAATATAAAATAAACATTAAAAAATAAAGTAAAACAAAAAAGAAAATATGTAAAATCGCCTTGCTACCCTAGACGTGGATTAGGGTCACTGTACTACAATTGTATATAGTCTATACTATATAGAACACTAGGACATAGATTTTTACTTTCTTGGATAATGTTCAGATTTGTACATCCATGTAATAAAGACAAATTTCCTCAACTTAATTTCCATGGAAAATAGAATTTCCTTATATAATTTCCTTTCCTTGTATTCCAAAACCATAATATTAAATTTTATTATATTTTCCCCTTTAGATATATAAGAATACAGAGAAGACCATTAGAGAGAGAGAAAAAAAAGGAGATTTATGAAACACTTTAGAATGAATATGTGTTGGGATGCGAAGAAGCAGGAAAGAGGCTCAATCTTTGTATTGTAATAAATATTATGGTAATAAATAGATATTAACTAAATTATTGTGACATTGGCTAAAAGGATTGCCTAAATATTAAAGGTATACCAGCTAGCAGAAAAAATTATATTCAAGGTTTGAACAATTTATTTATAAGGTCAAACTTGGGAAAGAGGCAATCACAATCAAATTCACACCTTTATTAAATGTTTTCCAGGGTTTCATTTGTATCAAGTAGGCTAAAGTGCTGCATTAATCTATTGCTAGGTATTAGCATTATTGATGAGTCTGTGTGTAACTATTTATCAGTTCGCTTCAGAGAGACAAGCTACTGTTTTAATTTGTTTTCTTAACTACACTGTGATCTGCCTTTCTTTCCTTCCTCTAACCAATATCTCACAGACAGTGGGGGTATGTATTACAGTGGCTTAGCTGGAAGCTGTGCCTCTAAAATGCCCTCATCTTCTAACAGGCTATGTGGGACCTTATTAAAGAACGCACTATTCTGAAAACATGTATCTTTATTGCTTGCACTTATTTAGCCATAACTGGATCCTTGTATCTGGTTAAATTTACTTCAGATAGGTATCTAAATTCTTCCTTTTCCTTCTCTCCTGCAAAATTGTGTTTGCAGAAAATAAGGTTCCATATTGGCACAATGCCTTTCTGGTTAATGCAAATAAATGGAAGATTGTATTCCTTTAGATCCTGATGTGCCGGGCAAGGTTAAAGCTTCATTCTTATAAGAAAACTAAGCTTTTTAAAGCCATCCCGCATGTGGATACAGAGGGGGAAGCAGAGGGTGGGATGAATTGGGAGATTAGGTTTGACATAAATACACTACCATGTGTAAAACAGATAGCTAGTGGGAACCTGCTGTACAGCATAGGGAGCTCAGCTCGGTGCTCTGTGACCACCTAGATAGTTGGAATGGGGAGAGGTGGGAGGGAGGTCCAAGAGGGAGGGGATATAGGTATACATATAGCTGATTCACTTCATTGTACAGCAGAAACTAACACAACATTGTAAAGCAATTTTACTCCAATAAAAAAAAATAATAAAGCCATCCCAGAGTTTGATTTATTTTTTTGTATTCATTGTTTTAGGTATGGCCCTTGGAACTGACTAGCTCAGGGAATAACAATGAGCTACGGGGCTGCTCCCTTCCAGAATCCTGGTACACATCCAGGTCATCTTGATAATGGCCTAGAAAATGTAAAGACTCAATGGATTAAAGATAGGGGGAAGGGAGATAGAGGACCGATTTGAAGTTAGAACCCATGGGCCACATGTGAAATGGCAATTGTCCATTAACTTTTGAATAACCATAAAGCTGAATGTTCATGTTTTCTTTAGGAATATTATGATTGGACTAACTATATCTTCATGAGATGACCAGAACTGTCATGTACCAACATGTACCAAAGTGCTCCAGAGACCCACTTTCCCCTCTGAAGTGAAAGAGAGAGAGAGAGAGGGAGAGAGAAATGTTATGAATAATATCACTTTTTGGTTTGTCTCAAAAATGTGAAACACAGGAGCCTGTCATTGGTATCACTTTCATTTATTTTTTCTAAATTACCAAATGACAACTTATTTTGATAACAGTTTTTAATAAGACATAAACACAGCTCAATGTACCTATGGGTAAATGAAACCTTCTGATATACCAAAATTCTCATGTTACCTTCCACAAAATTTTCTCTTATAATTGCTAAAAAAACAACAAATCTTATCTGTCATACCAATGGTAACTGCTGTCCATTTTTTAGAATGAGATTATTCTCTCTCTTTTTTCTATTATACTTGTATATTATCCTCTGCATACCCTCTTTCCTCTGGTTTTTCTTACGTGTCTTTCCCAGCTCATAGTTGCCTCCTTGCATTTGCTGGTCCACTACTGTCTTAAAAGTTCTAAAGAGTCACCTGTTTTTTGGTACCTTCTCAGAATAACTCCTTCACTTTATAGCCATAGTCATGTGGCTATGAGGTACTTGAGGGATGCTTTTCACAAAACATATTTTTTCTCTTTCTTCATACTTTTTAAAATTCAATGTATTTTTATTTGTAATTATAATTTAGATACATTTGTCTATTCTTTCATATATAGAGGAGATCCAAAACTCAGAGGTAGTCAGAGATTTATTTTTCAAGTCATTTATTCTAGGATTTCTTTAGCACAGTATTTGTAGAGTAGATTCAACTACTTCATTTGCTCTTCACTTTGGGACTTGGCCATATTTGAGGAGACTTATAATAGTAGTGATAAATCAAAGTTTAGATGACAGAAGGACGCAGGGGAACCATTGGTTAGTAATTAATGAATTATAAATTGCCTTTTAAACATATTTATAAATTTAACTGGAATTAGGTAGACTTTATAAGGTTTTATAATATATCTTCAATGCAAAAGAAAATTCCCCAAAACAAATGTTATTACTTTTAGAAAACCAAAGTTTAACACTTGGTTTTACAAATATGTTTTCCAGTATCTAAAGAAAGGAGAAATAAATAATTTATCAAACTATCTTAAAGAATGATATTTCTGGATTAAAAATGATAGTAAACACAGCATGATCTCTGTGTTAGTTTTAAAGAAGAAAACACTGTGAAAGATCAAACAATAGTTTTGGATCTAGTATGGCCCCTGGCTAGATACTATACTATACTAGCTAAAGAAAATATTTCTGCAACAGGCAAAGGTTAAAGGCAAGCTTATTATTAATTTGGATTTTCCTTGTAAGTAATTGGAAAATATTTCCTATCGTTAGGTCTAATTCATAAATCACCTTAAGAAATTAAAAAAAAAATTCCCAGAATGGAAATACATTCTATACTTGTTGAATAAATAGAGAAACCACATGAAGCACTGGCAATTAAAATAGAAACCTATGAAAACAAATAGCTGTTCTAAAAAGTTTAACTAGAGATGACCAGCATTGAAGCCCTCAAATAATCCATTTGCCAGATTGATTAGAGATAACTACAATTTTCATCTTGGTTTCACAATGCCAGGTTAATTTCCTTCAGGCACCAGGTCATCTAAGATCAATCATTGCTCTGGGTAGGTCAGAGCTGTCTGGAAAAGAGAAATTCTGCCTCATAGCTTCAGCACTATGTTTCCTCAGGCTACACAGATTATGGTCTAGCAATGCATCAAGGTTGCAACGTGATTTACAATTGTGAAAATCTGGAGGAGGCAGCAAATATCTTTGAAAGTGAGACATTACTACTCGAAAGTGAGTAAAAATCACCTAGGTGGGTCAGACTAGGGCCAGAGACCAACATTTCTAACCAGCTCCCCAATGATGTCTATGCTGCTGGTCTGAGGACCACACTTTAAACAGAAAGCGACTAGAAATCCCTGGGTTTTCTGGAAAATTGTTATGGTTTCCTGCAAAAAAATTTTGTTTTCTTAAATTTCAGTATGGATCATGTACAAATATTGCCAATCCTCGGGTTTTTGATCCTTATGTGCCTTTGTATTCAACCTGAGTTCTACTGGTTTGGTTACAGAGAGTTCCTTTTAGTTTGGTTCTCAAATAGCCAACTCACCCTGTATGAATTGATCCAAGTGTTCTTTCCCTTTGAAATATCTTTGTGAAGCTTTCTAGAGCAATAAACCATTCCTTCTTAAGGCAATCTCTATTTTGTTTCTTTTTTCTATTTAAAATTCTAATGCAAAGTAATTTGCATTATATATAGAACATTTTGTTGATTCTTACACAGAAACCAAATGATTACACATAGGGATGCACGTTCTTCTTTACAACATGCAGGTTGATTTCTCTCTACTTGTACAGCTCTGGTCTGTCTTATACTCATGGAAGGTTTTTTCTTTATTCCTCAATTTAGAAATTAATGCATTGAGTGGATGCCTACGTTATGAGACAAATGGTGGCAGATCCTTAATGAAAAGCAAATCTCTATTGAACTGCTTTTTGGCTGAAAAAGAGTTAATGGGTTAAAGAAAAATGATAAATCTAGATACAGTAAACATACCACCACAAAAACCTGGGTCTACCACGTTACCCTGAAAGAAAAAATGGTCTGTTTATACAGTCTCTAAGGCAAATATTGTGTAGTATATTTTGCTTTCTGGATACATTTGTGAATTGGCCATAGAAATTTTGGATGCCTATCAGTGAAGGAATTACTTCTTGAACATAATTGGATGAAATGGATCTGTTGCACACTCTGCATGAATATTGCAGAGCTCTCCTGGATGATTTATTGGTAGCCTAACCCTTTACAGTAAGAATAAAAGTGCTGCAGAAAGATGTTTTAGATTAGTATTTATTAATTACTTTTTAATTTTTTAAGTAGAGGTCCCTTTTACCCCAAGGACTTATAAACACAAAGGGTAAGAAATACTTCCAGGTCCTTGGGAAAAACTATGTGTTTGTAAATTGTGCATTTCTTTAAGCTTGCGAAACTCTGAATGTAAATATTTTAATATCTTCTCTTCTTTTTGAACAAGGTTTCTGTTTTTGTGGACTCTGGACTACATGTCCACAAGCCTGAGGCAAAAGCCACAATTTCATAATATTCTGCTCAAGTTCTAGTTGAAAGAAGGAAAGCAGTAAAAAAGAGCAGGTTAGAGGAAGAACCACATACTGAGAATGACTAGATAAGTTTCTAGGGAAAATATTTTAAGCAAAATGGTACCCAAGGCAGGTTATATGTTTATTTATGGGACAAACTTCCCATCTTCTATTATGCTCTGCAGTGAAAGAATGCTGATCATTCTCCAGTCCCTTGAACTATATGCATTTAAATTAAAAATATAGAAAGTACAGTATACACTGGGGTGGGATCTATTGACTGTGTCAGTAACAGCAGCGTTTTCATTTTTCCTTTTGTATTAGAAGTCATCATGTGTGTTCAGGACGGATTCTTGGTCTTTATTAATCTCAGCCGTGAAAGCGTTTGGGATTTTAAAAGCTAATGACTTTTTAAAAAGAGACCGTAGTTCTATTCTCTGGTATCCTCAACTTCTATTTCAAATCTGTCATACAATGGGTCCTTACTGCAGATGGTCCAGCACTTGGTAATGCATTTTAGGCACCTTCTTTACTCTGTCTTGAAAAATTCGGATACTTGTTTAATTTTAAAGAATAAAAAATCATTTTCTTTTGGTTGATGATTTTTCTTTTCTCCCCTCTTTCTTTTGACAATTTGATAAACAAGGCCTCAACTGTGACAATAGAGGTTGCAAAATGGGCACTTTTCATGTGGTTTTTATTTTTATGTTCTCTCAAGGCTCCTAAGTAATCTATTTTCCTTTCTGGTCACTTTTGAAATTTTCACTTGCCTCTGAATCTTACTGCCTTCTCTCCTGAAGGAAGGTATCTGAAATTTGTTGGCCCCTAGAATGAATTGCTTACACTTCTACAAATTAACCTTTAACTTAGGCTATTAAAGTCAATGCAAAGTAAATCTTGAAGCAAAATGGATTTTTCCCCATCACTCTATGATATTACTTTATTTTACATCATGACATTGTAGGGAAAAACACAAAATGTAATGAATGCTAAATATGTATCATGTAGTAAAACCTATTAAAATTTTGTTTGCATTCATAATGATTTAAAAGTCTCTGCCTTGAGCAGCAAATGATGCCACACTGCAGGAATACAAAGCAAAAGATGACAACAAAAAATCCTTCCTGAGATTGAGAACTCATTTGCTTTCTTTCTCTGTTATGTAGCTTGGGATTAAGAGAATTCCATACATCACCACAGTTCTCACTCATAACTATCCAAATGAGAAAAGCATGGGACAATGGATCCTTACAGTCAATTGTGAAGAGTATCATAAGAACATGGGCAAACATAAACATGCTAAAAGTAATTTTGTAGTGTCCACAGGTATAGCTGTGTCATACAACTTTACACCACGTTTAAAGGCCAGGATATAGAGTCATGAAAAATCCCAGAGAATGAGTCTATGCAAAGATCTAAACCTCATATTTGGATCTAGATTTGAGAGTGAGAGAGTAGGGCATACTTGTTAGTTAAATCACTTAAAACTTGGCAACAGTATACATTTATTTTTCTTTCACACTATCTTTGTGGCTCAAGATAATAAAGGCATTTTATACCTTTAGCAACTTATGTATGCATTGGTAAGCTTTGTAATTTTACACTTAACTATTATAGAAAGGTTGATCAGCTTCTTCTTACTGTGACAAATATAAAACAAAATGGCTCTAAGGAGATGAGTGCTTGAAACAAACTCCTACCTGCTTGTTTAAAAAAAAAAGTAATGGCTTGTCTATGAAAAAATGATAGTATCCTTCAGAAAAGATTTTACATTATGTCCCCAGATTAATTGCATTTTGGATGCTAAAAAAGATTCTGAATTTGTCTTTGGAGATGTACAACTAGAAAAAATTAAAATCAACAATACAAAATACAAACTTAACTTTATAGAGAGCCTGCTATCATCTTTTGATTTATAATAAGAAAAAATAGATTCCTGTATTACATACTATCTAAGATTGCATTTTTCAAATATTTATTTCAAATAAAGTAATACTTTGAATATTTTGAAAGTTTTGAGATTGTTTTAGGAAATAGGAGGAAAAACTTTCATGGATTTTACCACAAAGACACAAAGGCTATTAAAATTTTTGAGTTTTCCCTCCCAATCATTTTAAGCAAGTATATGATTTATATAGTTGCTTACATCTAGTTATAAAATTTGTACTGTTTTCTGAACTTAACATTATGCTGTATTCACTTCACTATATTTCTTTTTTTTTAATGTATTTATTTATTTATTTAGGCCGCGCTGGGTCTTAGTTGCGGTATGCGAACTCTTAGTTGTGGCATGCATGCGGGATCTTGTTCCCTGACCAGAGATCCAACCCAGACCTCCTGCATTGGGAGCACGGAGTCTTACCCCCTGGACCACCAGGGAAGTCCTACTTCTCTGTATTTCTACCGAAGCTTTTTATCCTATCGTTTCAAATGCTGTAATGACCATTTTTACATATATGACTTTTTTCCTCTAAGAGTACATATTAAAGTTATTAATAATTGAATTAATGTCTCAAAATCAGGAAAAAAGGTTAAAAATGACTTGTTTAACAGTCACATTAAATCCAAAATTGTATATATACACATAAAAATATATATACATATATATATACATGCTTCATCAAATATTTATGAAAGGACAAAGTGATTGTGGTTGACATAAGAAGTTGGTGAGATACGTGGTGCATTCGGTCGGAGAAGAATAACTTTACACTATATATTTTTTTGTACTATTTGACTTTTTAAAAATCGCAGATGAATATTAATGATTTGATCCAAAAATGAATTCATTTACTTGAAAATCAATTGACAATCTTTTTTGCAATGGAAATTAGAAGACTTTTATCCAAAGACTTTTCTTGACCATGGTAAGAGCTCAAATATTATTTGTTAAAAACTATAGAATAAATAAATTCATTTAAAAAATTTGAACTTAGATTCCAATATTTTTAAAAATCTGTTTGCTGACAATAAACTGGGTATACTAGCTATTTCACTTTCAATAAGCTATTTAACAATAGACAAAAATTAGAATTTTACCAATTAGATTTTTAATTTGAAGAATTAAAAAATGTCTTCTTTCCTCTCTTCCTCAGGGTCTCCTTTCCCACTCTGTAATCCTCTGCTGTGAAGGGCAAAATACAAAGGATCTTCCCTCAAAATGTTAAGAATCAGACACAGTGACTACAATACAATTAGAAGGTGGGAGGTAGCTTAAGAGGAAGAGCTATGTGTTATGAAAATTCTTCAGCGTGAAGTTTTGAGTAACGGAAGAAGGAAATTTGAACAAGACCCACTGGATAAGAGTGAAACCACTTACAGGAACTATATTGCCAAGGAAATGACTTGATTCACACTTGATTTATGAGAATACAACTTCATGAAAGCATATTCATAAGTGAGTGATAATAGAAACATACTTCAGTGAAGCAACTGAAGGCCTAAAAAATGCTATTTTCTTAATTTCAATCAGGAGGTTTTAATTGTCCCATTCTAAAAGCATATTTTCCCAAACATTTTATTTGGAAAAATGTCAAATATACAGCAAAGTCAAAAGAATACAGTAAACATTCATATAACAACTATACCTAACATTTTATCACATTTGCTTAATCACATATGTACCACCTATCCATTCCTAAGGTGCAAATTTTAAGAAATCATTTGTATATTTTTATAACTGTAGCTTTTATGAAATTGGATTGCATTTCACAACCAACTATCAACATATGTTTTAAATATGATAGCGCTGCTTTTCTTTCAAGGATTGTTTCTAACTTGGTGATAATTCTTACAATCAAAGATGTTTTATAATTTAGGAAATATAGTCTTAGTTTTGATAAAAAAAGATGAATTACAATTGTCTTCCTATTAGGTTTTTTAAAAAGAGATAGTTCGCACAGTTTAAATATTTGAAGTCAACTTTAGTAAGCTATCAAGACTGAAGCTCATCATTCAAGTGTAAAAACATGAATCATGATTGAATTACAGAAGAATCGGCTTTGTGGCTTATAAGAGTGAAACAAATATTATAGGAAGAATTTGGAGCATTAAATGTCAGGAACAGTATTTTCTCAGAGAAGTTATTAACAGGTTGACATCACTCTCTATTTAGACCAGATAATCCTTTCTAATCACTCTTTACTTTTGAATGTTGATAAACCCAACCATAATCTCGCCCTTATTTCAGTTATCTGGGTTCTCCTGAACAAAGAATATAAGAATATAATTTACATGTTCTTCAAGAACAAAGAATATAAGAATATGATTTACATGTTCAGTTTCTTTTGACTCTCCCTCCCCCATCCCCGTTTTTCACTCCATATCATCTTTTCAAAGAGTGGAAAAGAGTATGTTGTTTTTGTTTTTGTTTTAAGTAAAAACCTAGAGAGAAAGAGCTATGAGAAGATAGATGGATTTTTATTGTAATCTACTCATTAATAAATCTTCTTCAGGAATGTATGTTAGTTAAATAAATTGACTGTAGCTGTAATTTACGCGCCTGTACAATCTTAGAAAAATATATGAGAAACTCAAAAGGAGAGAACTTTAAAAAACTGTAATTTGGAATTTCTGTATTAGTACTCAGTTATCTGAAATTAGGTGATCAGTCTTTTCATGTAATTATTTCTTCCCATATCCCTTCCCACACAAAAGTACTAAATTAAAAAAAAAAAAAACCTTCTAAAATGTGTGAAAAAATGTTTCTGCTTTATGAGATAGTGAATTCGAATTGTAACTTACTAACAATTTAGCAGAAGCATCATCTTTTTGTATTCATTGTACTGCAAAATATCAAATTATATTTTTTCTCCCAGAAACTATTTGTCCTCCACAGAATGAATGATTCTTGGGCCCTTTGTTCTTGTTGTTATTTTTCATAATACACGTCTATAATGTCTCTGTCCTAACAATCTGGCTACGGCTAACTCTCCCTATTCTTGTCAGAAACCCTGTTACTATGGCCAGCATTTTTCATCTGCCTTGTTTGCTGTGGTTAGAAGGGAGAAAATTGAGATCAGCATATTAGCACTGGTTGAAAATAAGAACAATTACCCTGAGGGTTTGAGAGTTTTTAAAGGATGAATTACACAAGCACCATATATGAACTTTCTTACATCTATCTTTTAAATATTCAAAGACTTAAATATCCATATTTTAACTATGTTCCAAATAGCTAATTATGTTACAAATTTTAAGTAAGTGACCTCAAAATATGGGACGTTACTGAATATTATAAATCCAATTCTAGATTTTAACTCTGTGTTTTCAAAGAACACTGAATGTTCGGTTGTCCTCAATGTGCAACATTCTTTAAATTATAAATTTAACCATCATAGTTAATACATATGGACTACCTCCAATGTGCCAGGCACTATTTTAATTGCTTTATATACATTAACACGATTACTCACAACAGACAGATGAGTGAAAACTCTTAAGTATGCACATTTCATAGATGAAGAAATGGAGGTAGAGAAAGTTGAGACAACTTGCTGAAGAGGAATCACCTCTTAAGCTCAGTCAGTCTGGATCCAGAATCTACATGCTTAACCACTTTGCTATACTATGCAACATCATATTAATATATGTTCATCTAACATATATATTATTTTCCTTTAAGAATGAAATCTGTGTTCATTAAAGCAAACTATAGAGCAGAAGCAAGAAGAATTAAATCCTGCAGCCTGTGAAACAAAAGCCACATTCACAGAAAGAAAGACAGATGAAAAGGCAGAGGGCTATGTACCAGATGGAGGAACAAGATAAAACCCCAGAAAAAAAAAACTAAATGAAGTGGAGATAGGCAACCTTCCAGAGAAGAATTCAGAATAATGATAGTGAAGATGATCCAGGACTTCGGAAAAAGAATGGAGGCAAAGATCGAGAAGATGCAAGAAATGTTTAACAAAGACCTATAAGAATTAAAGAACAAACAAACAGAGATGGACAATACAATAACTGAAATGAAAAATACACTAGAAGGAATCAATAGCAGGATAACTGAGGGAGAAGAATGGATAAGTGACCTGGAAGACAGAATGGTGGAATTCAATGCTGTGGAATAGAATAAAGAAAAAAGAATAAAAAGAAATGAAGACAGCGTAAGAGACCTCTGCGACAACATTAAACGCAAAAACATTTGCATTATAGGGGTCCCAGAAGGAGAAGAGAGAGAGGAAGGACCAGAGAAAATATTTGAAGAGATAATAGTCGAAAATTTCCCTAACATGGGAAAGGAAATAGCCACCCATGTCCAGGAAGCACAGAGAGTCCCATACAGGATAAACCCAAGGAGAAACACACTGAGACACATAGTAATCAAATTGGCAAAAATTAAAGGCAAAGAAAAATTATTGAAAGCAGCAATGGAAAAATGACAAATAACATACAAGGGAACTCCCATAAGGTTAACAGCTGACTTCTCAGCAGAAACTCTACAAGCCAGAAGGGAGTGGCATGACATATTTAAAGTGATGAAGGGGAAGAACCTACAACCAAGATTACTCTAGCTGGCAAGGATCTCATTCAGATTTGATGGAGAAATCAAAAGCTTTACAGACAAGCAAAAGCTAAGAGAATTCAGCACACAAAGTCAGCTCTACAACAAATGCTGAAGGAACTTCTCTAAGTGGGAAACACAAGAGAAGAAAAGAACATACAGAAAAAACCCCAAAACAATTAGGAAAATGTAATAGGAACATACTTATCGATAATTACCTTAAACGTGAATGGATTAAATGCTCCAACCAAAAGACACAGGCTTGCTGAATGGATACAAAAATAAGACCCATATATATGCTGTCTAAAAGAGACCCACTTCAGACCTAGGGATACATACAGACTGAAAGTGAGGGGATAGAAAAAGATATTCCATGCAAATGGAAATCAAAAGAAAGCTGGAGTAGCAATACTCATATCAGATAAAATAGACTTTAAAATAAAGAATGTTACAAGAGACAAGGAAGGACACCACATAATGATCAAGGGAACACTCTAAGAAGAAGATATAACAATTATAAATATATATGCACCCGACAGAGGAGCATTCAATACATACGGCAACAGCTAACAGCTATAAAAGAGGAAATCGACAGTAACACAATAATAGTGGGGGACTTTAACACCTCACTTACACCAATGGACAGATCATCCAAAATGAAAATAAATAAGGAAACAGAAGCTTTAAATGACACAATAGACCAGGTAGATTTAATTGATATTTGTAGGACATTCCATCCAAAAACAGCAGATTACACTTTCTTCTCAAGTGCGCACGGAACATTCTCCAGGATAGCTCACATCTTGGGTCACAAATTAAGCCTCAGTAAATTTAAGAAAATTGACATCATATCAAGCATCTTTTCTGACCACAACGCTATGAGATTAGAAATGAATTACAGGGGAAAAAACGTAAAAAACACAAACACATGGAGGCTAAACAATATGTTACTAAATAACCAAGAGATCACTGAAGAAATCAAAGAGGAAATCAAAAAAATACTAGAGACAAATGACATAGAAAACACGACGATCCAAAACCTATGGGATGCAACAAAAGCAGTTCCAAGAGGGAAGTTTATAGCAATACAATCCTACCTCAAGAAAAAAGAAAAATCTCAAACAAACAACCTAAGTTTTCACCTAAAGGAACTAGAGAAAGAAGAACAAACAAAAGCCAACGTTAGCAGAAAGAAAGATGTGATAAATATCAGAGCAGAAATAAATGAAATAGAAACAAAGAAAACAATAGCAAAGATCAATAAAACTAAAAGCTGGTGCTTTGAGAAGATAAACAAAATTAATAAACCATTAGCCAGACTCATGAAGAAAAAGAGGGAGAGGACACAAATCAATAAAATTAGAAATGAAAAAGGAGAAGTTACAACAGACACTGCAGAAATAGAAAGCATCCTAAGAGACTACTACAAGCAACTCTATGCAAATAAAACGTACAACCTTGAAGTAATGGACAAATTCTTAGAAAGGTATAACCTCCCAAGACTGAACCAGGAAGAAATAGAAAATATGAACAGAACAATCACAAGTAATGGAATTGAAACTGTGATTAAAAATCTTCCAACAAACAAAAGTCCAGGACCAGATGGCTTCACAGGTGAATTCTATCAAACATTTAGAGAAGAGCAAACACCCATCCTTCTCAAACTCTTCCAAAACATTGCAGAGGAAGGAACACTCCCAAACTCATTCGATGAGGCCACCATCACCCTGATACCAAAACCAGACAAAGATACTGCCAAAAAAAGGAAAAAATTACAGACCAATATCATTGATGAATATAGATGCAAAAATCCTCAACAAAATACTAGCAAACAGAGTCCAACAACATATTAAAAGGATCATACACCATGATCAAGTGGGATTTACCCCAAGGATGCAAGGATTCTTCAATATACACAAATCAATCAATGTGATACCATATTAACAAACTGAAGAATAAAAACCGTATGATCATCTCAATAGATGCAGAAAAAGCTTTTGACAAAATTCAACACCCATTTATGATAAAAACTCTCCAGAAAGCGGACATACAGGGAACCTACCTCAAATAATAAAGGCCATATATGACAAACCCACAGCAAACATTATACTCAATGGTGAAAAATTGAAAGCATTTCCTTTAAGATCAGGAAGAAGACAAGGATGTCCACTCTCATCATTATTATTCAACATAGTTTTGGAAGTCCTAGCCATGGCAATCAGAGAAGAAAAAGAAATAAAAGGAATCCAAACTGGAAAAGAAGAAGTAAAACTGTCACTGTTTGCAGATGACATGACACTATACATAGAGGATCCTAAAGATGCCACCAGAAAACTACTAGAACTAATCAATGAATTTGGTAAAATTGCAGGATACAAAATTAATGCACAGAAATCTCTTCCATTCCTATACACTAATGATGAAAAATCTGAAAGAGAAATTAAGGAAACACTCCCATTTATCATTGTAGCAAAAAGAATAAAATACCTAGGAATCAACCTACTTAAGGAGACAAAAGACCTGTATGTAGAAAACTATAAGACACTGATGAACGAAATTAAAGATGATACCAACAGATGGAGAGATATACCATGTTCTTGGATTGGAAGAATCAACATTGTGAAAATGACTCTACTACCCAAAGCAAGCTACAGATTCAGTGCAATCCTTATCAAATTACCAATGGCATTTTTTACAGAACTAGAACGAAAAATCTTAAAATTCGTATGGAGACAAAAAAGACCCTGAATAGCCCAAGTAGTCTTGAGGGAAAAAAACAGAGCTGGAGGAATCAGACTCCCAGACTTCAGACTATACTACAAAGTTATAGTAATCAAGACAATATGGTACTGGCCCCAAAAGAGAAATATAGATCAATGGAACAGGATAGAAAGCCCAGAAATAAACCCACACACCTATGGTAACTAATTTATCAGAAAGGAGGCAAGGATATACAATGGAGAAAAGACAGTCTCTTCAATAAGTGGTTCTGGGAAAACTGGACAGTTACATGTAAAAGAATGAAATTAGAACACTCCCTAACACCATACACAAAAATAAACTCAAAATAGATTAGAGACCAAAATGTAAGACCGGACACTATAAAACTCTTAGAGGAAAACCTAGGAAGAACACTCTGACGTAAATCACAGCAAGATCTTTTTTGATCCACCTCCTAGGGTAATGGAAATGAAAACAAAAATAAACAAATGGGACCTAATGAAACGTAAAAGCTTTTGCAAAGCAAAGGAAACTACAAACAAGACGAAAAGAGAACCCTCAGAACGGGAAAAAATATTTGCAAATGAATCAATGGACAAAGGATTAATCTCCAAAATATATAAAAACTCATGCAACTCAATATTAAAAAACAAACAACCCAATCCAAAAATGGGAAGAAGACCTAAATAGACATTTCTCCAAAGAAGACATACAGATGGCCAAGAGCCTCAACATCACTAATTATTAGAGAAATGCAAATCAAAAGTACAATGAGGTATCACCTCACACTGGTCAGAATGGCCATCATCAAAAAATCTACAAACAATACATGCTGGAGCGGGTGTGGAGAAAAGGGAAACCTCTTGCACTGTTGGTGGGAATGCAAATTGATACAGCCACTATGGAGAACAGTATGGAGGTTCCTCAGAACACTAAAAATAGAATTACCATATTATCCAGCAATCCCACTACTGGGCATATACCCAGAGAAAAGCATAATTCAAAAAGACACATGCACCCCAACGTTCATTGCAGCACTATTTACAATAGCCAGGTCATGGATGCAACCTAAATGTCGATCGACAGATGAATGGATAAAGAAGAAGTGGTACATATATACAAGGAATATTACTCAGCCATAAAAAGTAAAGAAATTGGGTGTTTTGTAGATATGTGGATGAATCTAGAGACTGTCATACAGAGTGAAGTAAGTCAGAAAGAGAAAAACAAATATTGTATATTAACGCATATATGTGGAACCTAGAAAAATGGTACAGATGAACCTGTTTGCAGGGTAGAAATTGAGACACAGATTTAGAGAAGAAATGTATGGACACCAAGGGGGAAAGTGGCCGGGGAGTGCTGGTGGTGGGATGAATTGGGAGATGGGAATTGACATATATACACTAATAATTATAAAATGGATAACTAATAAGAACCTGCTGTATAAAAAATAAAATAAAATAAAATTCAAAAATTCAAAAAAAAAAAAAAAAGAAAAGAATACTGTAAATAGGAAAAAAAGTAGAAAGAAAAAAAAGGATCAGAATTTTACCACACAAAGGAAAAGAAACTTACTATTTTGGTATATTTTCCTATTTTTAAAAAGTTTCACATTTTTTTATAAACAAAACTCCATTCATGTTTGAGATATATTATATATCCTTTTATTCAATTTACTATTATATCTTAAAATCTTCTCCAATCTATTATGCAGTTCTTCTGATTATTATTTTTCAATGACTGAATAAAATGCCACCAACTGCTTACATACTGGTCTTGTTTTAAACCAAAAGTCATTGAAAAATGATTGCTAAAGCTAGTATGAATAAGCCTGACAGAATATCTACCATCTACCTCTTTAAATTGCTACTTTCTTTTTTTAATGAACTTCTCCTTGGCCCAATGATCTAAATAAAGTCTTAGATTAAAGAATATTAAGATGCATATGAAAAGGGAAGAATGGGCAGTCATATCAAGAAAGTATTGAGAATATATGTATACATCTCACATAAATGTGTATTTCACCTCATTGGAAAATCCCCAAATTGAAGGTTCTTTTAAAATTGCTTGATGTTATCACTTAAACAGAGAGGCAAGTACAAAGTATAATTTGAATAATGAAATCCATTTCTTAGACTCTCATTTTTAACACCCATCACCAGTCAAATAATAATAATAATACTGTAGCCATTGTACATTTTTCAGTATCAGTCTTACAGCCTAAATACCTCATATAAGAACCCCTCTATTGCTCTCTGATATGAACAAACTGCGTAGTAGAAATGTCCTTAAATTTGATTAAATAATTCAAGGTAGACTTCTATAATTTGTGTCACTCTTTTCCCAAGTTATAAATAAATATGATGCATGCCTTTCTCCCTCTGACGTAAGCAACATGGAGCAATGTAGACTTTTTCTTGTGCAGTTTACAAATCACAGTTAAGTCCATGGCAGAGATGTGCAGCCCACCCACTGATGAATATGATCCTCAAACTCAGCCACCCACACAATACAGCAACCAGATTTCTGATATTTAATCTCTACCAAAATGATTGAAAAGGGTTAATTTATTCTGTCCCTTATGATTGAGCATCCCTGTCCCATTGGCTATACGTTCTGGATGTAGGCATTGTTGGTGCAATGCTTTTTTGGACAAAAATTATGACAGCAGAGTGAAAAGAATCAGATGTAATATATGGAGATCATGCACAGTCTTTAGCCAAATGCATTAACATTGCAATCTGACAGAAAAGAAGGAGGAGAAAAATATACTTACATTTACACTCACACACATGCACACACTTAATTATATCATGGTATTTTGTTTCACTAAAGTAATAAAGAAAATAATCTGAATTTACAGAAATACAACTAATATTAAAGTAGATTTGTAGATGGGGACGGATTATACAAGATACTCCCAGAGTAAGAAGTTGCAAAGCATGACTGAAATAAAATTTCTCTTAAAATGAAAAATCCAATATTTCTTCTAATGTAAAACAGCCATAAATAAATTGCCAGTCCATTTCTTTTTCAGAGACTTTAATGCAAAAGTGGGAAAGTAATTTCTATCTTTAATATCACCTTATGAAAAAGGAACCAGGATGGCAAAGATTGGATGATAACCCTAATGTTACATATGTAGGAAGTGGCAATCAGGATTTAAGTTTTGATCTTTCTTCTGACCCTAAAGAGTAAGCTCTTTCCATTAGGCCATTACCATTTTTTGTTTGTTTGGTTTTTGTCTTTGAAATGTCCATATGCTTTCTTGTGAGGAAGAATCCTACATATACATGAATAGGAGAACAAAATTGAGACCGCATAGAATTTTAGTGTAGTAAGAGCCTTCAGAAATGATGAAGTCTAAATTTCTGCCCAGAACCCTTCCGATGGACAATTGATTACTGTTAATACTTGTAATAAATGCTATTGAACACCTCTGATTTCCTCAGTGAACAGACTGTGCTGATTCCAGAACATAACACAATCGAGTGTTTGCAAACTTTTCTCCAAAAGGGATGAGTCTAACACATATATGCTGGTCATCCTTTTGCAACACGACATGTCATAAATTGATTAGCAAAATGAACTTACATTTGCTGCTCTCCTTAAAAACCTCACTAAATAGTAACTCTTTTTCTAATAATACAATAAATCCATCATATAAATTAGATTTTTAAAATATTCTACTTAAGTTTTTAGCAGTACTGAGTATTTTCCCTCTGTAGGCAAAAGGCTACATAGCATATGTAGACATTTAACTGTTTGAATTTGTTCCTCCATCACTGACTTCCCCATGGATTGACTTTAGGAAACAGCTTTGTAATTCATTAGAGAGTAACTGCACATCAGTGAGATATTTCTGGCTTTTGTTCCCTCTAGAGACCAAATTTTTAACATTTTGAGCTCTACAAAAATGTGCCTTCCTTGCCTGATTACTGTTAACCAAAAATTTGAGCAATGAAGATAAAGGTCTAAATATGCCAACTTTCTTCATGTTATTTGACTATTTTCTGAGCATTTGCTATTATCTATATAATTAGTCTTACATTACCTACTCTATTATAACAACTTTAGAAAGTAAACTGCTACGCTTAAATAAGACAAGTTTCACTTAAAAACCAAGTTTGTGAAGTTATTTCACAGATTTCCATGATGTAGTAGTGCATTAAATTCCTGTAAAATTAGTCAGGGTATCTGCGTTGATGCATTCTGATCTTAATGGAGCAAAACTTTAAAAGTAATGCAATACTTCATTTTCTCCCACAATATAGTTTCCATTATCTCATTTTAAAAATGAGATTTCAAGGGGGAATTTCAAGATGGCGGAGGAGTAAGATGTGGAGATCACCTTCCTCCCCATAAATACAACTGAAATACATGTACATGTAGAACAACTCCTACAGAACACCTACTGAACGCTGGCAGAAGACCTCAGACCTCCCAAAAGGCAAGAAACTCCCCAAATAACTGGATAGGGCAAAAGAGACAAAAGAATAGGGATGGGACCTGAAACTCTGGGAGGGAGCTGTGAAGGAGGAAAAGGTTCCACACACTAGGAAGGCCCTTCACTGGCAGAGACAGGAGGGGACTGGGGGGGAAGCTTCAGAGCCACGGAGGACAGCGCATCAACAGGGGTGCAGAGGGCAAAGCGGAGAGATTCCCACACAGAGGATCGGTGACGACCAGCACTCCCCAGCCAGAGAGGCTTGTCTGCTCACCCGCCAGGGCAGGCGGGGGCTGGGAGCTGAGGCTCGGGCTTTGGTCGGATCGCAGGGAGAGGACTGGGGATGGCTGTGTGAACACAGCCTGAAGGGGGCTAGTGCGCCACAGCTAGCCGGGAGGGAGTCCAGGAAAAAATCTGGACCTGCTTAAGAGGCAAGGGACCATTGTTTTGGGGTGCATGAGGAGAGGGAATTCAGAGCACCACCTAAAAGAGCTCAAAAGATGGGCATGAGCTGTGGCTATCAGCGTGGACACCAGAGACGGGCATGAAATGTTAAGGCTGCTTCTGCAGCCACCAAGAAGCCTGTGTGCAAGCACAGGTCACTAACCACACGTCCCCTTTCAGGAGGCTGAGCAGCCCGCCACTGCCAGGGTCTCGTGATCCAGGGACAACTTCCCCGGGAGAACACACGGTGCACCTCAGGCTGTTGCAAAGTCACGCCGGCCTCTGCCACCACAGGTTCACCCCACATTCTGGACCCCTCTCTCCCTCGGCCTGAGTGAGCCAGAGCCCCCTAATCAGCCACTCCTTTAACCCCATCCTGTCTGGGAAGGGAATAGTTGCCCTCAGGCGACCTACACGCAGAGGCGGGGCCAAATCCAAAGCTGAACCCCAGGAGCTGTGCAGACAAAGAAGAGAAAGGGAAATCTCTCCCAGCAGCCTCAGGAGCAGCGGATTAAATCTCCACAAACAACTCGATGTACCCTGCATCTGTGGAATACCTGAATAGACAACGAATCATCCCAAAATTGAGGTGGTGGACTTTGGGAGCAACTGTAGACTTGGGGTTTACTTTCTGCATGTAATTTGTTTCTGGTTTTATGTTTATCTCAGTTTAGTATTTAGATCTTATTATCATTGGTAGATTTGTTTATTGATTTGGTTGCTCTCTTCCTTTATTTAAATATATATATATTTAAATTATTTTTCCTTTTTCTCTTTTTGTGTGTATGTGTATGCTTCTTTGTGTGATTTTGTCTGTATAGCTTTGCTTTTACAATGTGTCCTAGGGTTCTATCTGTCCTTTTAATTTTTTTAGTATACTTTTTAGCACTTTTATCATATGGTGGAATTGTTTTTGGTTTGGTTGCTCTCTTCTTTCTTCATTTTTATTACCTTTTTATTTTTTATTTTAAAAACTTTTTATTTTTTCTTTCTTTCTTTCTTTTTTTTTTCTCCCTTTTCTTCTGAGCTGTGTGGCTGACAGGGTCTTGGTGCTCTGGCCAGGTGTCAGGCCTGAACCTCTGAGGTGGGAGAGCCGAGTTCAGGACACTGGTCCACCAGAGACCTCCCAGCTCCATGTAATATCACACGGTGAAAGCTCTCCCAGAGATCTCCATCTCAATGCTAACACCCAGCTCCACTCAACGACCAGCAAGCTATAGGGCTGGACACCCTATGCCAAACAACTAGCAAGACAGGAACATAACCCCACCCATTAGCAGAGAGGCTGCCTAAAATCATGATAAGGTCACAGACACCCCAAAGCACACCACCAGATGCAGTCCTACCCACCAGAAAGAAAAGATCCAGCCTCATCCACCAGAGCACAGGCACCAGTCCCTTCCACCAGCAACCCTACACAACCCACTGAACCAACCTTAGCCACTGGGGGGAAACACAAAAACAAAGGGAACTACGAACCTGCAGCCTGCGAAAAACAGACCCCAAACACAGTAAGTTAAGCAAAATGAGAAGACAGAGAAATACACAGTAGAAGAAGGAGCAAGGCAAAAACCCACCAGACCAAACAAATGAAGAGGAAATAGGCAGTCTACCTGAAAAAGAATTCAGAGTAATGATAGTAAAGATGATCCAAAATCTTGGAAATAGAATGGAGTAAATACAAGAAACGTTTAACAAGGACCTAGAAGAAATAAATAGCAAACAAACAATGATGAACAATACAATAAATGAAATTTAAAATTCTCTAGAAGGGATCAATAGCAGAATAACTGAGGCAGAAGAACGGATAAGTGACCTGAAAGATAAAATAGTGGAAATAACTACCACAGAGCAGAATAAAGAAAAAAGAATGAAAAGAATTGAGGACAGTCCCAGAAACCTCCGGGACAACATTAAATGCACCAACATTCAAATTATAGGGGTCCCAGAAGAAGAAGAGAAAAAAAAAAAAAAAGACTGAGAAAATATTTGAAGGGATTATAATTGAAGACTTCCCTAATATGGGAAAGGAAATAGTCAATCAAGTCCAGGAAGTGCAGAGAGTCCCATACAGGATAAATCCAAGGAGAAACATGCCAAGACACATATTAATCAAACTATCAAAAATTAAATACAAAGAAAAAATATTAAAAGCAGCAAGGGAAAAGCAACAAATAACATACAAGGGAATCCCAATAAGATTAACAGCTGATCATTCAGCAGAAACTCTGCAAGCCAGAAGGGAGTGCCAGGACATATTTAAAATGATGAAAGGGAAAAACCTATAACCAAGATTACTCTACCACTCAAGGATCTCATTCAGATTAGTCGGAGAAACTAAAAGCTTTCCCGACAAGCAAAAGCTAAGAGAATTCAGCACCACCATATCAACTTTACAACAAATGCTAAAGGAACTTCTCTAGGTAGTAACCACAAGCGAAGGAAAGGACCTGCAATAACAAACCCAAAACAATTAAGAAAATGGTAATAGGAACACACATATCGATAACTACCTTAAATATAAATGGATTAAATGCTCCAACCAAAAGATATAGACTGGCTGAATGGATACAAAAACAAGACCCATATATATGCTGTCTACAAGAGACCCACTTCAGACCAAGGGACACATACAGATTGAAAGTGAGGGGTTGGAAAAAGATATTCCATGAAAATGGAAATCAAAAGAAAGCTGAAGTAGCAATTCTCGTATCAGAAAATATTGACTTTAAAATAAAGACTATTACAAGAGACAAAGAAGGACACTACATAATGATCAAGGGATCAATCCAAGAAGAAGATATAACAATTGTAAATATGCACCCAACATAGGAGCACCTCAATACATAAGGCAAATGCTAACAGCCATAAAAGGGAAAATTGACAGTAACACAATAATAGTAGGGGACTTTAACACCCCACTTTCACCAATGTACAGATCATTCCAAATGAAAATAAATAAGGAAACACAAGCTGTCAATGATACATTAAACAAGATGGACTTAATTGATATTTATAGGACATTCCAACCAAAAACAACAGAATACATTTTCTTCTCAAGTGCTCATGGAACATTCTTCAGGACAGATCATATCTTGGGTCACAAATCAAGCCTTGGTAAATTTAAGAAAATTGAAATTGTATCAAGTATCTTTTCCAAACACAAGGCTATGAGACTAGATATCAATTACAGGAAATAATCTGTAATAATTAAAAACACATGGAGGCTAAACAACACTACTAAATAACCAGGAGATCACTGAAGAAATCAACGAGGAAATCAAAAAATACCCAGAAACAAATGACAATGAAAACACGATGACCCAAAACCTATGGGATGCAGCAAAAGCAGTTCTAAGAGGGAAGTTTATAGCAATACAATCTTACCTCAAAAAACAAGAAACATCTCAAATAAACAAGCTTACACCTAAAGCAATTAGAGAAAGAAGAACCAAAAAACCCCAAAGTTAGCAGAAGGAAAGAAATCATAAAGATCAGATCAGAAATAAATGAAAAAGAAATGAAGGAAACGATAGAAAAGATCAATAAAACTAAAAGCTGGTTCTTTGAGAAGATAAACAAAATTGATAAACCATTAGCCACACTCATCAAGAAAAAAAGGGAGAAGACTCAAATCAGTAGAATTGGAAATGAAAATGGAGAAGTAAGAACTGACACTCCAGAAATACAGAGGATCATGAGAGATTACTACAAGCAACTATATGCCAATAAAATGGACAACCTGGAAGAAATGGACAAATTCTTAGAAACACACAACCTTCCGAGACTGAACCAGGAAGAAACAGAAAATATAAACAGACCAAACACAAGCACTGAAATTGAGACTGTGATTAAAAATCTTCCAAGAAACAGAAGCGCAGGACCAGATGGATTCACAGGCAAACTCTATCAAACATTTAGAGAAGAGCTAACACCTACCCTTCCCAAACTCTTCCAAAATATAGCAGAGGGAGGAACTCTCCCAAACTCACTCTACAAGGCCACAATCACCCTGATACCAAAACCAGACAAAGATATCACAAAAAAAGAAAACTACAGGCCAATATCACTGATAAACATAGATGCAAAAATCCTCAACAAAATACTAGCAAACAGAATCCAACAGCACATTAAAAGGATCGTTCGCCATGATCAAGTGAGGTTTATCCCAGAAATCAAGGATTCTTCAATATATGCAAATCAATCAATGTGATACACCATATTAACATACTGAAGGAGAAAAACCAAATGATCCTCTCAATAGATGCAGAAAAAGCTTTTGACAAAATTCAACACCCATTTATGATAAAAACCCTCCTGAAAGTATGCATAGAGGGAACTTACATCAACATAATAAAGACCATATATGACAAACCCTCAGCCAACATCATTTTCAATGGTGAAGAACTGATACCCTTTCCACTAAGATCAGGAACAAGACAAGGTTTCCCACCCTCACCACTATTATTCAGCATAATTTTGGAAGTTTTAGCCACAGCAATCAGAGAAGACAAAGAAATAAAATGAATCTAAATCAGAAAAGAAGAAGTAAAACTGTCCCTGCTTGCAGATGACATGATACTATACATAGAGAATTGTAAAGATGCTCCCAGAAAACTACTAAAGCTAATCAATGAATTTGTTAAAGTAGCAGGATAGAAAATTAATGCACAGAAATCTCTTGCATTCCTATACACTAATGATGAAATATCTGAAAGAGAAATTAAGGAAACATTCCCACTTACCATTGCAACAAAAAGAATAAAATACCTAGGAATCAACCTACCTAAGGACATAAAAGACCTGTATGCAGAAAACTATACATTTTCATCAGTGATGAAAGAAATTAAGGATGATACAAACAGATGGAGAGATATACCATGTTCTTGGATTGGAAGAATCAACATTGTGAAAATGACTATACTACCCAAAGCAATCTACAGATTCAAAACAATCCCTATCAAACTACCAATGGCATTTTTCACAGAACTAGCAAAAAAATTTCACAATTTGCATGGAAACACAAAAGATCCTCAATAGCCAAGGCAATCTTGAGAAAGAAAAACGGAGCTGAAGGTATCAGGCTCCTGGACTTCAGACTATACTGCAAAGCTACAGTAATCAAGACAGTATGGTACTGGCACAAAAACAGAAATATAGATCAATGGAACAGGATAGAAAGCCCAGAGATAAACCCATGCACATATGGTCACCTTATTTTAAATAAAGGAGCCAAGAATATACAATGGAGAAAAAACAGTCTCTTTAATAAGTGGTGCTGGGAAAACTGGACAGCTACATGCACACCAGTCAGAATGCCCATCATCAAAAAATCTACAAACAATAAATGCTGGAGAGGGTGTGGAGAAAAGGGAACCTTCTTGCAGTGTTGGTGGGAATGTAAATTGATTCAGCCACTATGGAGAACAGTATGGAGGTTCTTTAAAAAACTAAAAATAGAACTACCATATGACCCAGCAATCCCCCTAGTGGGCATATACCCTGAGAAAACCATAATTCAAAAAGAGTCATGTACCACAATGTTCATTGCAGCAGTATTTACCATAGCCAGGACATGGAAACAACCTAAGTGTCCATCGACTGATGAATGGATAAAGAAGATGTGGTACATATATACAATGCAATATTACTCAGCCATAAAAAGATACGAAATTGAATTATTTGTAGTGAGGTGGATGGACCTAGAGACTGTCATACAGAGTGAAGTAAATTAGAAAGAGAAAAACAAATACCATATGCTTACACATATATATATGGAATCTAAAAAAAAATAAAAATAAAAAAAATAAAAATGGTTCTGAAGAACCTAGGGGCAGGACAGGAATAAAGACGCAGATGTAGAGAATGGACTTGAGGACACGGGGAGGGGGGAAGGGTAAGCTGGGATGAAGTGAGAGAGTGTCATGGACATATATATACTACCAAACGTAAAATAGATAGCTAGTGGGAAGCAGCTGCATAGCACAGGGAGATTAGCTCGGTGCTTTGTGTTCACCTAGAGGGGTGGGATAGGGAAGGTGGGAGGGAGACGCAAGAGGTAGGAGATATGGGGATATATGTATATGTATAGCTGATTCACTTTGTTATAAAGCAGAAACTAACATATCATTGTAAAGAATTATACTCCAATAAAGATGTTTAAAAAAATGAGATTTCACAGTAATTTGTCACTTGATGTGTCCATCAGAGTGCTGACTTAGCAGCAAAATATGCATATAAGATACATAAAGTAAACACTCTTTGGGGAACGTGTTTAATATCCAGTTGTTTGAACAATTCAGCTTCTGTTAACAGCTGCAGAAAATTCTGTAGGTTAATTGTTCACAAGCTGGTCTACCCAGAGCTGCTTTGGACAGAAGAAATTTGAATTATCTAGTTACCATTTTCAGAGATTTCCAAGATTTCCAAACGATCTCAGCTCCTCGACCAAGTGATGGTGCTCTTTAAAAGCAACAGAAGGCATACAGATAGAATATATTAGCCTTTTCCTGTATCCAAAATGTATAGTCATCCAGACAGAGGAAATATTATTAAAGAAGATATCTTCTTGACTTGCATGTTTGATTGTTTTGGTTTAAAATATTCTGTGTCCTCTGCCAGCCTTCTCCCTGGTATTTTCTTAGTGGGTTAAGGTAAATATCTTGAATTAAGAAAGGCCATGTCCTTCTCATAAAAATGGAACTTAGAGGTCTTTCCTTGTTGGGGAAGATCAGAAGCTACCCGCTATTAAAGAGAGCTGTTAAAGGTAATATTAGCACCAAATTTAAACTCTTTCATGGCTACACTTGGAATTACGAAAGAGATATGGGCAGAAACCACTCCCCCAAACATTTTTTACTAAGAGGATAAATAATCCTAACGGCAGTTACATCAGTTTTTGACTACCTGTGATCTATGAAAGATTTTAAATATGTCACCTCTAATCATCTCCAAACTCTGCCAGGTAGATACTATTGTCTGCATTCCACACATGTAGAAATAAGGGATCAGAAATTTTAAATTGATTAGTTATGATTATACCAGTGAATAAAGGCTAGGTGTAGGATTTGAACCTTGAATTTTGATTTCCCTGACTTCAGTGTGTTTGTTTCTTCTTTCTCTACTACAATGTCTTTATTTTTGGGTCTCCAGAAACTTGCCTTGCAAAAATTACATATGAACAGGAAATAAGGGAAAAAAAGCAAAGAATTTTATGGTTCTAGTATGGGACCTTAGCAAGACTCTATTGAATGCAGTGATGAGTGCAAAACAAATGCTAAGTTTACTCACTAGTTCAGTGACTTGCTCTCTTACATCTACTTTGCAGTTTCAAAAGAAGATGATTTAGGTTTTGTGTTGCCTGACGCTTATATAATCATGGGTAACTTCTTTAAAAAAAAGAAAAAAAAATCCTAACACTAATTTAGGCACAAAGTAAATATTTATTTAAAATAAGAAAGAAAACACAGCAAATATTGAAATCTTGGGGATTCAAATGCCTTTCTTTTGAGATCTCTTCACCAGAAATACAAGCAAATGGTTCATTATATACCTTCAGATAATTGCCAGTACTCACAGGGGTCTATGCAAATAAGAAGTCCTGAATATTAAGCTTCGTTAGTGTCATGTAAATTACAATGAGTGTGAATGATTCAAATGCATTTCAGTAATATTACAAGTTAATCCTGATAATGAACCTTTGGGCTACCCACCTTAAATCCACCCCCAGTACTTTTAGAAACACATACACACACACACACACACACACACACAAGCACTCTAATTTTATGGTCCCCAAGGAGGGAGGAACTAACCCTTAACTCTCCCTGGTAGATTCAAGGAAGGTTTCATAGGAGATATGACAATTTAATTGTATTGAGAAAGATGTGTAGGAGTCTGTTAGGGAAAGAGAACGTAGAGAAGCATTTCTAGTTGCGATGAAAGATTTGGTTGAACACAGTGGAACACTGTCTGGGTCTTCTCTGACCCATCCTGAACCCCTGTAATCTGTGTGGATCCAGACCCACTGTGAGTGTTCAGGAAACCTCACTGAAGTTTGAATAGAGTGATGGAAAGAAGGCTAAGGCTCTCTCTCTGTATGCCCACAAAGCAGCTAAACCAATAAAGGAAAATTGGATCTAATGGTTAAAGACAAGATCTTAAATATATTCTAAAATTTAAAATTATGACATTCCTGTATCACTTCTAAGAAGAACAAAATTCATTTGAAAAAATATTTATTTTTAAAATTACAAAATATCTTGGTGATTTATGGGTCCAATTTTGGATATGAGATATATATATTGGACAAATAACATATAATATGTTATATGGTATAAATAATATAATATAAATTATAATTTAATTGGGTTAGCAATGACAAGCTAATTGAATGATAGAGCGTGGGCAGAGATGTGTAAAATAAAGTGCTGTTGCTTAGTTTAATTACTATCTCAGATGTTGTTACACCCACAGTGATTCTTCATAGAACAGTGTAAAGTGTATATTCTTAGTATTAAATTAGCTATTTCCATGCATGATCTGATACTGATAAAGTTAATTAAAGCAATGAAATTAAGATATTAATAGCTTATTTTTGGTTGCATAGAGATTTATATCTAAATACTGATATACACAAGGATCAATAATCCACATGTGGATTACTTCTATGTACTCTTTATTTTTCTTTTTAGATCTAACAGTAAAAAATAAATATCTTGAAGTAGATTTTATTTTATTTTTCCTCTAAGATATTCTTTAATACACAAACACTTATGAGGTTTAGTGGTTAAAAACTGAAGGAAAAGTCGTATTATTTGCAGAAATGTCTACTCCTATGTGGCTCCATTCTGCCCTCAATTAGAATGTGTGATTTCTGGGCAGTTTCTACTGCCAACAAGACTGCATGCATTTATTTATCAGAAATAAATTTGGATTCATTTTGTGACATTTTAAATCATGTCTGTCATTTATTTTAAAGAACCACTTAATCAAAATTGTTTCTAATCTAGGAGCTCTGATTATCATTTAAATTGATTTGCTATTTATTGATTGATTAAGGAACACAATCAACCAATATTATGTGGTTTAAGATCATTATCTTCATGTAATAACTTAACTTGATACTATGCTTCTTTAAAATAAATTATTGATTATATCCTAAATTTCTCCAGATCTGAGGACATGGAAATATACATTTTTCAAATATTGCTGGAATTGTTTTTTTTTTTTTTTTTTTGTGTTAAAAATTAAGCTAGACTATTGTAAGAACACCCTTTAAGTGGCACTCAAATTTGGGATGAAAATTTATGGTAGATCCTGCACTCCTCTGTGAAATAGCTCCTACAGCTCATCCATGGCTCTGTTAGCGTCACTCCAAGAGATATCTAGGTAACTAAACCTTGCTCTGGTTCCATAGCGCTAAATTCAGGAATGTGCTTGGTTCAAGTGGGGTAATATTAGGAAGGGGAAGAGTGATGGATGAGAAGTTACACTGTTCTATGAAGAAGGGCAAGAGTGATGGATGAGAAGTTTGTTCAGAATTAAACAAACAAGGTTTCTCGTATACACTAGCTATCATATTGTGCATTGTACAACCCTAAGATTGATCAGAAACTCCTGGCTCAGGTGTGGTGGTCATCAGCATATATCTGGACAAGGCTGTGTCCCAGCCAGCTTAACCTTCGTGTTTTTTAAGGCTGGGCTGAAAGGAGCAGTTGAGCTTTTAGAAGATCTGATGTGATCCTTACGCAGTAAGATCATCCACAACTGTTTCCACTAGTGAGGCCCCTTTGGGCAAGCCCAGAAACTTACACCATGTTTGCTATGGGATAAGGTGGCTGATTTCTCTGCTGTAAACTTTGACTGTGCTGACTGCACTTTCTGTTCTTTAGAAAAGTAAACCCTGCATAATTTGCTGAAGTTAAATTCATGTCTAATCCTGAATATTATGACTTGCATTTTGTTCCAGATTTTCAATACGTTTTCAACAAGAAAATAAGTAATACCTCAGAAATTAAACTCACTCTTTTCATATTTTAATTGGTTATAACTATGAAAAATAGCTTTGAGTTAAATATTTCCTTTTTCATGTCTATGTTTCTACTAAAATAAACATAATTTAAATTAGTGGGAAATAATAATCACAAGCAACACCTAAATCACAGAAGCTTAACAATAAATATTAGCACATAATCATCTTTGCCAAAAGAAAATGGGCAATAATTGCGATTTATAAAGTCTGTTTGATTCTCTTTATTTTCCTAGAGCTTGTCTGAGGCAGTTATCACTTACCTCAATCCTCCATTTGGAATCAAGTCTTTTATTTTGAGATGATCTTTCTACACTGAACTCCAAATAAGCTTATGCTACAAACGTTCCCAGAAGAGTCTTGTTCCTGACCTTTTCACTGCTTTCGATTTGATTGACATCTTTTCTGCATATTGTATTGGCCTTTGCTTTCTGCTAGTGTATCTGATAAACTAGTCTTTGCTTCTGTATGAGTGGGAGCCAACAGTTTATTGTGTCATTCCAGGCAATATTTACATTTTAAGTCAGGATATTATGATTACTTTAAAAATAGTGGTTCTGGTTTTTTTTTTAAACCACAGAGGATCACTTTATTTTTTCCCCCCGTTGATCTCATGTTTTCCAAGATTTTGACTATGACTTTGTATTTTTGTGGAAATAAGTGATCGAAACGGGCACTGTGATGACCAGACATGTGATTCAGTAAGCGAGTCTTCTCCATCCATCACATCCTAAAAGTTTCAGTGATGCCCCTAACAGTTACTCTGAGCTTCTGATTAGCATGAAATTAGGACTGCTATATGTTCAACCAAATGTGAAGAAGTAAATTAAGGTTTTCATGAGGATTTCCAAAATATTGAAAATAATCTTTTAGGCTTCACTGCTACCTATGTGGACTTCTAGAAGGAAGAGAACTGAGGCAGAGAATCAGTGTCTGAATCCAAAGGAGTGATTTCAAGGTTTAGAATTTTCTACCAGTGGAGGAAATGATTTTAGGTAAATCTTGTCAGCTCTATGCTCAAAAGATACACTCTTAAACATTTCATCCTGACACTACTCAGATATTCTAAAGTGGCCTCCCCCAGCAAAAACTCTGGAATCTATCTCTTAAAAGTTATTGAAATATATACAGCATAAACTCTTAGTTAATCTTAATGAAATAAAATACTGAAATATGTAAAAGTTGCATATTATAAACTTCATGATCGATTAGAATATTGTTATTCTAATGGTATTAAAGTAATGGCCTCTGTACCCCTAGTATAACTTCACATGGTTTCTTCATTAAAGAAAAAACACCCCAAAATGTTGGATTAAATATTTTCTAGGTCTTTCTTTGACAATCCATGCTTCTTGAACACATTAAACCTAAAATTTTATTTTTTATTGATTTGTTTTCTCTTGAGAATCTGAGAAAATAAAATAGTTGAGTTATATATTGTACATATTAATACTATACAAAGAAAACTTAAGGAATTATTTAGGCAATGGAACTATTTGACACAGATGAAATTCCACATAAAAAGGCATGTTTTATTCAGAGTCACTCACTTTATTAAGAAGGGAATATTATACTCTTTACATTGGGAGCAGCAATATATCTTAATGTCTTTAATTTGAGTCTTTTATGATCAAATACACTGCACAGGTATGAACACTTTCTAGTGGTAATGATTCACTCTTCTATTCCCCAGTCACTTGTATACCATTAGCTTCTTCATCGCTGTTCCGGTCATGAACTTCTGTGGGGCTCCCCAAACAATCCTCAGTAACCTATTACCTCATGCTACAGCAGCCACACCAATACCTTAGCCTCTGACACCCACAGTGTCTGCTTTGTCTGTTCCTGCCCTGGACTGAAAACATTGTGGGAAGCAATTAGACAGCTTTACCGATCCAGCTGGCCTCATATTCATGTTGCCCAGTTTCAACTCAGACCTCACCGTTGAAACACAACCCTTTATTTTGTTGTCAGTACCTTTGATGTGCCCACCACTTTCATAGTTTTATTATTATAAGTTGTCAACTTTTAACACCTGAGCCTACATTTTCCAGTCTTGATTTGGATGTCCTGCTGGTATCTGTTACATGGCAATCTAAGAACAAACTCTTCATGATCATGCCAAAGTTAGTTTTCTACTGGCTTTCTCTGGTTCCTGTATAACAACACCATCTTTCTCTGGTCCCTGTATAACAACACCATCTTTCAGCTCACCCAAGATCAAAACCTCCTCCTCCTTTGTCCCTTTCCCCAAAGACATAAAGTCTCTCCTTGGGATTGGGAGTCCTCATATCACACTTTCTGGTTAAATGATGTTAGACAAGGCAATGAATTCTCTGATTCTCAAATTTCTCATTTGTAGGATAGAAAAAGCAAGCAACTACCACTTAGTGCAACTGTGAGTATTAAATACAATAATGCAAAAGTATTTGCCTACCCCAGACTTACTTTCCAGAGATTCTCTACTATATTTGCCCTTTTCTGTAGCCAAGTAGCACAACTGTTTTTATTTCTACGTTAGCAACCATACACCTTTTCTACTCATTTATTCATTCAGATCTCTTCCGTATGGAATGCCTTCTAATCTCTGCTTGTCTAAATGTTTCTTGAAGGCATTGGCTGCCCTGATCCTGCAACCAGATCTAACCTGTATATAAACTACTTAAAAGCAGAAAATTATCTCTATGTCCTTGGTAATTCTTACCATGGTTTCTCACAGTAAACATGTGCTTAATAAATAACTGAATGACCTGAGACTATTTCTTACCTGCTTGCCAGTTTCATATTTTTAAATGTGCAGCTGACATCTTCTTAGGTGGTATAGCCAACTCTTTTTGTCTCACATTCCACACAACACAATTAAGCATTCATCACCTCCTTTTTAATTAAATTTATTTCCCTACAAACCTATGTCCTTCAATATTCTACCAACATTTCTCTGGCTTTCAGGATCAAATCATCAGTCATCTTTTTTTAAAAAAAAGGCTTATCAAATGATACAGTAACAGAAAACTGAAAGCTGCCTCAAATCCCTGTTCTTCTTTCATGTGGGCACCAAGAAATAGAAAAGTTTTCCTATTTAGACTTTCATTTTTTTAAAAATGTCATATGTTAGCCATGCTCCTTACTCTTAATTAGTAGACCAACTTCATAGTAATTTATCAGTTTATATATTTAGTCATTCCAGACATTTTAATAAGATAAATATTCTGATATTTAGCATACAAACTTTTATATTAAAATGTCAGGGATTGTGAGGTGCATGTTATAAATTATCTGGCAAATAATAACCAACTATAATGCATAGTTACAAGACTTGTATTTTCAATTTAATAAAAAAGTCTTAGGCAGAAATCTTCTATCTAAGTTCTCTTTAATTCAGCCTTTTACAGCCTTAGTTTCCCCTTAGATTTGCAGAAAAGATCCAACTTCAACATTGCCTCTAACCATCTCCCAAATCATCATTCTAAGTTCATTTGTCCATGTTATAACAGCACCGTAATAACAACAGCAACTAATATTTATGTGCTGAACAATTACTGAATGCCACCCTTAGTACTGTACATTAGCTGTCTCATTTAATCCTCATAATCACCCTATAGGGAGGCTCTATTGTTTCCATTTTGCAAATGAGGATACTGAGACTTAGTGATGTTTAAGTCGCCCAGCCCAGGTTGCACAAGGAGTAAGGTTTAGAGTTGGAACCAAAACCTGTTCTTTCTGCCTCTAGATCCTGTGTGAAGGGGAGCAAAATATGCCACCCCAAATATGCCATTTTGGCATATTGATTATTTTGATTTAAATTTACTTAAGAAACTGCAGGTGCCAGAAGGACACTCTGATCCTCCTTTTTTCTCCTGAAAGCAAGAAATAAATCTCCCATGTGAAGGGGAACCTCCCTGTACCAGGAGATAAAAAGACATCCTATCACCAGAGACAGGGAATTCAGGGCCAAAGGCTGTATAAATAAATCTTGTTACTTCTTCACTAATTTGTTACCCCAAGCCCCAAACCCTTTGTTTTGTCAATTCAACAGAAAGTTATTGTTTCTTTTCCTAAAAGGTATAAAAGCTACCTGTTTTGGTCACTTCTTTGACTCTCATATCTTTGGGGTTACCATAGGTAAAAAATTAAATTTGTTTTTCTCCTGTTAATGTGTCTTATGTCAACTTAATTATTAGATCAGCCAAAGCACCTCAAAGGGAAGAAGGGAAAAGTTTTGCTCCCCTACATGTGCTAATAACCACTCGAGAATACAGTTTTCTCAGAAATAACAAGACTGAGGTTCAAACTACTTTCCTGACACGTATGTGACACACCGAGATGGTTTCTTTATCATCTCTTGCCTTCCGGGCCAAAAGCTATCTAGACAGTTGCGTAAGCAGTGAACTCCCTACACTGTCCCCTGTGTGGTCCAGTTTCACACCTTCATGCACAACTATCAACTCACTTGGTTGTATTTCTCCTTCATCCAACCTTAAAATATTCACTTGCTGCAGAAAATATATGTTTAGATAACACAGATTTTATTTTTACCATATATAGGAAGAAATTGTATGATACACATGCAGTTGGGTATCTTAAGGGTCTCATAGCCTTCTTCATGTGCTATATTTATATAAACAGAAAGTCTCATAAATTACTTCTTCAAAATATCTCCCAGGGTATTCCCTTCCTCTTCATTCCCACTATCGTCATTTGTCTGGTCACTGCAATAGCCTCCTAGCTTCTTTCCCTCATCTGGTCTCTTCCTCTCTAGTCTGGCCTGTGCCCAGCTATCAGTTACATTTCCAAAACACCACGTTGATCATATTACACGCAGGCTCACAAACTGCAGGGCACACCTGCATCCAAGGCAATGAAGTTCTTCCTAAGTATTTAAGCTTACTGCCCTGTGAGGTTCTGCTACAGGTAACATATGACTTATTCTGACTTCTATATCATGCAGCTTCTTCTGGCTTTTCCGGAAAGATTAAATGCCATTCTTTATCCCTCTCCAAAGCCTGTGCACGTCTCTTGTCTGCTAATGATTCCCTCCTGTGAAACCTGGTTATCCCTCTTGACTCTACCCCACAGTTCAACACAGAATCACATAGATATATACACACATATGTACAACGATAACGCTTTTCTCCCCACCAACTCATTTCTCTCCATACCTGGCATGTTACAGGTGTAAATAAAGGTCTGGTATCACTCCATCCCCACACACCTTAATGTGGTGTATACTTGCTGTTCAACAAAATGCTTTCAGTTTGATATTTTACATTAAAAATTAAAAATGTATTTTTACTCCATCTATTATTTTAGGTAAACATCATGTTAAGAGTTTAAAATGAAGCAGAAATAAGGTTGATTAAAGGGAACATGTGGCTAGGATCATTTCTATATCAAATATAACTCCTTCAGGTACACCAACATTTTCTAAATTAATATTTTAAAACAAACTTTAAAAGCCTGTAAATAAAGTCAGTCTAAGGTGAACATTTCTGATAAGCAACTAATGTTACTCACTAACTTATCCTCAAGATAGGGCCCTAGAGTGCTTAGACAGAGCAGGCAGCCGCTGTATAGTGAACTTGGAAAAGCTCTGAAAGGTCATCATACTCAGAAACACTTTTCCCTCTCAGTTATTTTCACAGCACCTGAAATGTCAATTTCTAATAGTTAAAGCAAGGAAGCCCAGTTAAAATGCAAATGCACATATAGTGCTAGAAGAAATGACACAGGGGGGAAAAAGTACTCCAACCTTACCTACTTCCCAGTTCTGCCTCAGGCCAGCCTGCTGAGAGGAAATCCTATATAGCTTCAAAGTAAAGAACTAGGGTGTGCTTTTCGGGACTTTTGTGTCCTGATTCTCAAGATAATTCTCTCTGCTTGAACATTCTACATTTACTTTCTTTAATATTTATGTCCTTTTGAATATTCCCCCAAATGTCCCAAAGTATTTTCTTCAAAGAGATGAAATTGATTATTCCATTTCTTCAAGGGTGTCTAAGTTTAGACATCTGGGGACCCTGGCATAGAGTGTAACAGATGACTTAAACTAGGCAACAGAGCTGGTCTGCACAGATTCATAACAAATTTGCCAAATGAAATTCCTCTGGTAGAACATTGTATGCCCATCAGAGCAAGGGAGACCTGAGAATAATTATTTTCACAGAAATCTACTCAGATCTGCCTACTTTAACCCAATTAAGACTTCATCAAACTCTGTAATGTCACTGAGAAAAAAGTAAACGCTTTCCATGTGGACTTTTAAGCCACATTTTCTAAACAAACACCATTATAAATCTCTTCTCTAATTTAAAACAGAAGAAAATCAATTCCAGATATTGAATTTGCAATTATTGATCTACTATTTCTGAATGTTCAGTAGAAGTAAAAGTTACTACTGTTCAGACTACCTCTATAGTCAGTAAAAATATAACCCCAAAATATATTCTAGTTTTACTGAATTCCCATTTGTACTATGATTAATTTAATGGGGCTTGGAAGGTAGAAAGGTAAATTTATCAAATTTATTTCAGTCTCTCAGCAACAGAAGAAAAATGATCAAGATTTGCCAACTCTGATGACTTTAAACATAGTATCATTATTTACCTATTTTCCTTCGTGATTATGTTTTTGAATTTTTTTCCTTATCTGGAGTTACCAAAGGCAACTTCTTTCAGTGCAACAGAGAAAGTTATAATGTTTATCAAGCAAAGAACTCAGGAATAGAGGGAAGGAAAAGGATTTTAGATTGTGTCAAATAAATTTCTTTGTGTTATTATTTTTATCACCAAGAGCATCACAATCTGAGAAAAACACATTAACTTCAGTGAGGATATTTGAAGAACTTACTAGCTATCAACTCTCTCTTCTATCAAACACAAGGCCAGTCACTTGAAAGATTGTTGGTTCTGATTTTTTGTATACAGGTCATAATTTCCAACACACACAAGTCATTCACATTTGAAGTCCTGCCAAAACACACTTTGCCCACAGCAAGAACCAATTTAAGGTTAACGCTGAAAGAAAAAGGGTGTCACAGAGACCTGGTTTTACCTCGAGATCCTGTAAGACATGCTTGTTGACAAGATACTAGTTACTTCACCACAGTAGAATTGACCATAACCTAAAATCAACTAAGTCTACAAGATACACATACTGATACACACACAAAGATTCGCTCCATAATCCATCTAAAAGCTGTGTTGAGATAGAATTGACATCTTGATCAACAGTGAAAACTAAATAAGAAAAGAAACTTTTTAAAAGCATACTCAACCTTGGAATAAGTTGACAGGTTACTTACACAGATTTGAAATAAATTGACTGGATGTCAAATACCTATCTTGATATAACTTCACTTTTTTCTTTGAGCCAGAGAATTCTGAAATCTTTTCATTTTAAAAAGTCCATTATTTTCAAGAGGGTTTAGTTACTAGATCATCTGTTCTAAATGAGGGGAACAGAAGGAAAAACAAAATAAAGAATAAACTGCTTCTGCAAATTTGTATTAGTGAGACCATGAATAATTAGTCTAAGAATCATTTGTATAGTGGTGAAGTTGGCATTAAGTCTATTGTAATAGCCCTTTTAAGATCTCAAAAAATGTCATTAAGCTATCCAGGTATTCAAATTTGTTTTAAAAATACACTTTTACAAAGCCAAGTGTATTAGTTATTTTGTGATATGCAACAAATTAACCTGAAACTTCATGGCTTAAAACAATGACATTTATTATCTCACATTTTCTATGGATCTCAAATTTTGGTGCTGCTTCGCTGGGTCCTTTGGCTCAGAGTCTCTAACAAGACTGTGGTCAAGGTATGGACCAAGGCTGCAGTCATCTCAAGGCTCAACTAGGGGGTGGATCTGCTTCCAAGCTCATTTATGTAGTTGTTGGCAGGATTCAGTTCCTAGAGGGTTGAACTGAGGACTTCATTTCTCTCTGGTAACATTAGACATATTCTCTTCACTAGAAGAGAGTCAGTAGGGACTGTGTTCACACACGAGGGGAGGGGATTACACAAGAGTGTGATTATGAGGACATGGGATCATTGCAAGCCAATGTAGAAGAAGACTATCACATCATGCAGATGGATTTAAAGTAATGTCTTAAAATGTTTAGATCATGCCTGAGTTAGTCCTCTGCACCAAGAGAATCTCTCTTTCAAAAGTCAAGGTTTGGTTATGTCTTTTGAATATTTTCCACATATATTTCAGAAGACATGATTAAATAACGGACAAATAACGAATGAAGAATTTGTCATAAAAAATTTTTAAATTTTATTCTAGGGCTATATATTGTACTTATTAATAAAATAAATAGATATCATTAAATATGCAGCTTTCTTTGAAAATATTTTTAAAATTTTAATATAAAAAAAGCTAAAACTTCTATAGTACTTATCATGTGCTTACCACTCCTTTAAGTACTTTATATATGTAAGATGCGTATATGTATGTATGTGTATATATATGTGTATATGATGTGTACATGTACATATATATCCCTATATCAACTATACAGACAGTATTGTAATTAAACTTGTTCAAAAGTAAGACATAGAGAAGTTAAGTAATTTGTCCAATATTACATAGCTAGTAAGTAATGGAGTCAAGATTCAGACTCAAACTGTGAATCTGGCTCCACAGTTCATGTTCTTAATTACTATACTATATGTTTGTTAAATTAAGATGGTGGATAAATACTCAGAATTATTTTCCTTTTCTTCTTTCTAACCTCGCATCTCTCAAGTTCCTATTCATTAACTAACTTATCCAAAATATTTTACACCTACTAAATTCTAGCATTATATTAAGAATAAAGTATTGTCTTTATGCAACTTCCAATATCTTTTTCTTAGACTCTTCCCTTGTTTGTTTCTTTTTCATCCTTAAAACTTATCCAGTTAGGTACTTCAGAATCTGCTATTTCCTTTACTCCCTTTTTATTATTAAAGTTTTTCAAACTATAAAAAGTTGAAAGACTAGTAAATACCTAGAAGCCCTTTTCTTAAATTCACCAACTATTAACATTTTTACCACATCCTCTGTTTTAATCTCTCTCTCTCTCTCTCCCTCTCATACACACACAAGCCTGTGCACACACACACATATTATTCTGTTGCTCAGCCATTTGATAATAAATTTTAATACTTCTTTTAAAATATGAGAACCTCACAAGAATATAATTTCATTTATTCTCCCATCCTTTGTTATTGTTGTCATATACTTTAAGGCTACATGTGGAATAAATCCCACAGTACATCATTATTTTAAACAGACAGAAGTTTTCTAAAGAAATTTTTCAAAAGGTGATTATCTCTTTTATTTACCCCCTCCCAATTTATCATTTCCAGTGACCTCCATTCTTTCCTGTAGATCAAAATTTCCACTGGTGTCATTTCCCTTAGCATAAAGAACTTTTTTTAGCATTTCTTATAGTACAAGTCTGTCAATGATGAATTCTGTTTGTTGTCATTTATCTAAAAATGTATTTATTTAATCCTTAATTTTGGAAGATGTTTTCACTGGAAATAAAATCCTGGGTTCAATTTTTCCTTCCTTTCAACACATTTGAGATGCCATTCCATCCTTATCTGTACTCTGCTATGGCTCGTATCATTTTTCCCATGTACATAATGATATTTTATCTCCTCTGGCTGGTTTGAGGGCTTCCTCTTTAACATTGGATTTTAGCAGTTTGACTGAGATCTATCTGAATGTGGTTCTCTTTCTATTTATCCTGTCTAGTATTGACTGAAATTCTTGAACTTGATACTTTAAAACAAATTTGGTAAGCATTCAACTATGATTTCTTCAAAAAATTCCCTGCTCCATTTTTTCTCTCTTCTCTTTTTGGGACTCATATTACATGTAATTTAGATCACTTGACATTGTCTCTCAAGTTATTGAGACTCCACTTTTTTTCAAGCTTCCCCTGTTTTCTTTGGATAAAGTACTCTCTATTGGTCTGTTTTCAAGTTCACCAACCTTCTCTGCATTCTCCAATTTTATTTTAAGCCCTTCCTTGATTTTTAAAATTTCAGATATTGTAATTTTTAGCTCTAAAATTGTAATCTGGCTCATTTTTATAGTTTCTACTTCTCTGCTGAGATTTCTCCATAGATTTATTTATTGTGAACACCCTTTCCTTTAAATCATTGAATATATTTATAATAGAGGCTTTAAAGTCCTTTTCTAATAGTTCCAAAATATGAATCGCTCAAGTTCTATTTCTATTAACTGCCATTTTGTTGATTATGAGTCATAATTCCTTGATTCCTCACATGTCTAACATACTTTAAAATTTTTCTAGTAATCATTAAGGATGATATTATTGCTGAGAGTTTAAATTATATTTGTCAACATAAATATTTTGAATTTTGCTTTCTTCAATTCACAATATATCATAGAGACTATTCTATATTTTTAATCAGATATTTCTCGTTATTTTTCACAGTTTCATAGTGCTCCATTGTGTGAATGTATTATGGTCTGTATGCACTGTTTCCTAGAAAATTATCTGTGTTATCTCAGTTTTCTAATCTATTTTCAGAGAGTTAGGCAAAGAGTCTCATAATTTTTAGTTTTTTTTGTTTCAATATACAGTAAGATATATTATCTAATCTGTTTTCAGAGAGTTAGGCAAAGAGTCTCATAATTTTTAGTTTTTTCTGTTTCAGTCTATAGTAAGATATATATCTTATTTCCATTTATTTTTTATTCTCCCCTCTTTTCTTGATCTAGGTAGACAGTGGCTTGTTTAATTTTTTAATGTGTCAAAATGCCAATATGTGATGTGTCTATTATTTCTTCTCTTTTTTCTCATTTCCATAATACTTAATTAACTTCAGTCTCTTTCCTCATTATTTACTTTTTTCTGGTGGTTTTTTTTTTAAAGCTTGACTTGTTATGTTTCTGGGTTGAGAAATTAATTCATTTATATCATTCTTTCATATTTATATAAATATTTAAGATTATGAATTTTTCTCTTATCATTGCTTTATTTGTATCATTTAGATTTGAATATGTGGAGTTTTAGTATTAATTTTTGGAAATTCTGAAATCAGTGTTTGTATTTTCCTTTTTCTTCAGAAGTTGTTTGAGAATTCTGATATTTCCAGGTTGAAAAGTCTTTTAAAATTAATATCTAGTTTTGTTGTATGTTGATAAGAAAATGTCAGTATTATTGAAACTTTATAACATACTACGATTTTCTTTATAGCTTAATAAATGGTCAACTTTTATGAATGCTCCAAGCGCACCTGAGAAGACTGTATATGCTCTATTATCATTATGTATATTTCAATATATATTTATAGTATCTACCTTATTGATTATGTTATTTACTTCTTCTACATCTATTTCATTTTGTCCTATCTTAGAGTGAAATTGATGTACAGTTGACCCTTGAACAATAGGAGGGTTAGGGGTGCCAACCCTCTGCACAGTTGAAAGTTTGTGTGAGGCTTATAGTCAACCCTCCATACCCCTGGTTCCTCAGTACCTGAGGTTCCTTCATACTTATGGTTCCTCTGCATCCACAGATTCAACCAAGCATGGATTGTGTAGTACTCTAGTGTTTACTACTGAAAAAAATCTAGCATATAAGTGGACCCATGCTGTTCGAGTCAACTGTATTAAAATCTTCTTTTACTTTGCTGTGCCATTTTAAGACTGCAACATTATAAATTAAAATTAAAGATCTATGCTTTTCAGAAGAACTTGCATGATCATATGTTAAGAAATTTCATGGTGTGATCAACCTTACCTCTTAATTCTTTATGAGACATTTCCCTGAAATTCATACTCTAATATTCGACTCCCTTGCCATGCTTTTTCAGACCATCTTACTGTTCTATTTTTTATTCCTGCCCTTTGGATCAACTTTCTTTGTCCAGCAAATTCCAATTCATCTATCTGAGCTGCTTCTTCTTCCTCTACTTTCTCTCTTCAGTGAAGTCTTCCCAATCCACTCAGGAAGCTAATAAGTCCTTCCCCTGCAGGTTGCTAAAAGCATGACTTAAGCATTTATCATTATGGAATGATGTAATGATTTTATTTCCCCTATTCTTCTATTGTCTCCTTTACTTGGCAGTAAGCTCTTTGAGGGCAAGGAGATTGCCTTTTTTACTTTTATATCTAAAGAGTCTCCTACAGTGTCTGGCACATAGAAGATCCTCAATACATATTTGGTAGATGGTGATCCAGTTAACTCTAATAGCCGTGAATACTTTCTGAATGCCATACCCTTATCTCACTTATTTCTCACAACCACCCTGATTTCTTATATATAGCAAAGTACCCTTTCAACAATGATTCTACTTGCTGTACGTACCCTTGTACACTTCTACTATATAATTACCATGTTGGATTGACATTATTTTCCTATATATCTGGTCCTCTACTAGATAATAGGCTCTTTTCTGAGGGGAAAGTTACTACAGCCTGGTATAGAGCAATTGCTAAGAAATTGTTTGTTGAATGTGTGAATAAATGAATAAATAAATGAGATTGGTACCACTGTCAAGAAAACACTGAGATTGGGGGCAAGATGGCGGAAGAGTAAGACGCGGAGATCACCTTCCTTCCCACAGATACAGTAGAAATACATCCACACGTGGAACTGCTCCTACAGAACACCCACTGAACGCTGGCAGAAGACGTCAGACCTCCCAAAAGGCAAGAAAATCCCCACGTACTTGGGTAGGGCAAAAGAAAAAAGAAATAACAGAGACAAAAGAATAGGGACAGGACCTGCACCAGTGGGAGGGAGCCGTGAAGGAGGAAAGATTTCCACACACTAGGAGCCCCTTCGCGGGCGGAGACTGCGGGTGGCAGAGGGGGGAAGCTTCGGAGCCACGGAGGAGAGCGCAGCCACAGGGGTGCGGAGGGCAAAGCGGAGAGATTCCCGCACAGAGGCTCGGCGCCGAGCAGCACTCACCAGCCCGAGAGGCTTGTCTGCTCAGCCGCCGGGGCGGGCGGGGGCTGGGAGCTGAGGCTCCGGCTTCGGTGTTAGCTGGGAGGGAATCCAGGAAAAAGTCTGCAGCTGCCGAAGAGGCAAGAGACTTTTTCTTGCCTCTTTGTTTCGCGGTGCGCAAGGAGAGGGGATTCAGAGCGCCGCCTAAACAAGCTCCAGAGACGGGCGCGAGCCGCGGCTAACAGCGCGGACCCCAGAGACAGGCGCGAGCCGCGGTTATCAGCGCGGACCCCAGAGACAGGCAGGAGACGCTAAGGCTGCTGCTACCGCCACCAAGAAGCCTGTGTGCGAGCACAGGTCACTCTCCACACCGCCCCTCCCGGGAGCCGGTGCAGCTCGCCACTGCCAGGCTCCCCTGATCCGGGGACAACTTACCGGGGAGAACGCACGGTGCGCCTCAGGCTGCTGCAACGTCATGCTGTCCTCTGCCGCCGCAGGCTCGCCCCGCCTCCTCCATACCCCTCCCTCCCCCCCCGCCAGCCTGAGTGAGCCAGAGCCCCGGAAGCAGCTGCTCCTTTAACCCCGTCCTGTCTGAGCAAAGAACACACGCCCTCACGTGACCTACACGCAGAGGCGGGTCCAAATCCAAAGCTGATCCCCAGAAGCTGTGCAAACAAAGAGAAAGGGAAGTCTCTCCCAGCAGCCTCAGAAGCAGCAGATTAAAGCTCCACAAACAACTTGATGTGCCTGTATCTGTTGAATAACTGAATAGACAACGAATCATCCCAAATTCAAGAGGTGGACTTTGGAAGCAGGATATATTAATTAATTAATTTTCCCCTTTTCCTTTTTTTGTGAGTGTATATGTGTATGCTTCTGGGTGAGATTTTGTCTGTATAGCTTTGCTTTCACCATTAGTCCTAGGGTTAGGTCTGTCGGTTTTTTAAATTTTTTTTACTTAAAAAATTTTTTTTCTTAATAAATGTTTTCTTAATAATTTTTTCCTTATTTTCTATTTTTAGAAATTTAAAAATTTTTAATAAGTTTTTTCATATTTTTTATTTTAAAAAATTAAAAAAACTTTTTTCTTAATAAATTTTTTTCTTAATAATTTTTTTCTTATTTTTTATTATAAAAAATTAATAAATCTATTTTTAAAAATTAAAAAAAAATTTTCTGAATACATTTATTCTTAATAATTTTTTTTCTTATTTTTTATTATAATAGCTTTATTTTATTTTATTTTATCCTCTTTCTTTCTTTCTTTCTATTTTTTTCTCCCTTTTATTCTGAGCCGTGTGGATGAAAGGCTCTTGGTGCTCCAGCCAGGCATCAGGGCTGTGCCTCTGAGGTGGGAGAGCCAACTTCAGGACACTGGTCCACAAGAGACCTCCCAGCTCCACGTAATACCAAACGGCTGAAATCTCTCAGAGATCTCCATCTCAACATCAAGACCCAGCTTCACTCAACGACCAGCAAGCTACAGTGCTGGACACCCTATGCCAAACAACTAGCAAGAAAGGAACACAGCCCCATCCATTAGCAGAGAGGCTGCCTAAAATCGTAATAAGGCCACAGACACCCCAAAACACACCACCAGACGTGGACGTGCCCACCAGAAAGACAAGATCCAACCTCATCCACCAGAACTCAGGCACTAGTCCCCTCCACCAGGAAGCCTACACAACCCACTGAACCAACCTTAGCCACTGGGGACAGATACCAAAAACAACGGGAACTACGAACCTGCAGCCTGTGAAAAGGAGACCCCACACACAGTAAGATAAGCAAAATGAGAAGACAAAAAAACACACAGCAGGTGAAGGAGCAGGGTCAAAACACACCAGACCTAACAAATGAAGAGGAAATAGGCAGTCTACCTGAAAAAGAATTCAGAATAATGATAGTAAAGATGATCCAAAATCTTGGAAATAGAATAGAAAAAATGCAAGAAACATTTAACAAGGAGGTAGAAGAACTAAAGAGGAACCAAGCAATGATGAAAAACACAATAAATGAAATTAAAAATACTCTAGACGGGATCAATAGCAGAATAACTGAGGCAGAAGAACAGATAAGTGACCTGGAAGATAAAATAGTGGAAATAACTACTGCAGAGCAGAATAAAGAAGAAAGAATGAAAAGAACTGAGGACAGTCTCAGAGACCTCTGGGACAACATTAAACACACCAACATTCGAATTATAGGGGTCCCAGAAGAAGAAGAGAAAAAGAAAGGGACTGAGAAAATATTTGAAGAGATTATAGTTGAAAACTTCCCTAATATGGGAAAGGAAATATTTAATCAAGTCCTGGAAGCACAGAGAGTCCCATACAGGATAAATCCAAGGAGAAACATGCCAAGACACATATTAATCAAACTATCAAAAATTAAATATAAAGAAAACATATTAAAAGCAACAAGGGAAAAACAACAAATAACACACAAGGGAATCCCCATAAGGTTAACAGCTGATCTTTCAGCAGAAACTCTGCAAGCCAGAAGGGAGTGGCAGGATATACTTAAAGTCATGAAGGAGAAAAACCTACAACCAAGGTTACTCTACCCAGCAAGGATCTCATTCAGATTTGATGGAGAAATTAAAACCTTTACAGATAAGCAAAAGCTGAGAGAGTTCAGCACCACCAAACCAGCCTTACAACAAATGCTAAAGGAACTTCTCTAGGCAAGAAACACAAGAGAAGGAAAACACCTACAATAACAAACCCAAAATATTTAAGAAAATGGGAATAGAAACATACATATCGATAATTACCTTAAATGTAAATGGATTAAATGCTCCCACCAAAAGACACAGACTGGCTGAATGGATACAAAAACAAGACCCATATATATGCTGTCTACAAGAGACCCACTTCAGACCTAGAGACACATACAAACTGAAAGTGAGGGGATGGAAAAAGATATTCCATGCAAATGGAAATCAAAAGAAAGCTGGAGTAGCAATTCTCATATCAGACAAAATAGACTTTAAAATAAAGACTATTACAAGAGACAAAGAAGGACACTATATAATGATCAGGGGATCGATCCAAGAGGAAGGTATAAAAATTGTAAATATTTATGCACCCAACATAGGAGCACCTCAATACATAAGGCAAATACTAACAGCCATAAAAGGGGAAATCGACAGTAACACAATCATAGTAGGGGACTGTAACACCCCACTTTCACCAATGGACAGATCATCCAAAATGAAAATAAATAAGGAAACACAAGCTTTAAATGATACATTAAACAAGATGGACTTAATTGATATTTATAGGACATTCCACCCAAAAACAACAGAATACACATTTTTCTCAAGTGCTTATGGAACATTCTCCAGGATAGATCATATCTTGGGTCACAAATCAAGCCTTGGTAAATTTAAGAAAATTGAAATCGTATCAAGTATCTTTTCCGACAACAACGCTCTGAGACTAGATATCAATTACAGGAAAAGATCTGTAAAAAATACAAACACATGGAGGCTACACAATACACTACTTAATAATGAAGTGATCACTGAAGAAATCAAAGGGGAAATCAAAAAATACCTAGAAACAAATGACAATGGAGACACGACGACCCAAAACCTATGAGATGCAGCAAAAGCAGTTCTTCTAAGAGGGAAGTTTATAGCAATACGAGCCTACATCAAGAAACAGGAAACATCTCGAATAAACAACCTAACCTTGCACCTAAAGCAATTAGAGAAAGAAGAGCAAAAAAACCACAAAGCTAGCAGAAGGAAAGAAATCATAAAGATCAGATCAGAAATAAATGAAAAAGAAATGAAGGAAACAATAGCAAAAATCAATGAAACTAAAAGCTGGTTCTTCGAGAAGATAAACAAAATTGATAAGCCATTAGCCAGACTCATCAAGAGAAAAAGGGAGAAGACTCAAATCAATAGAATTAGAAATGAAAAAGGAGAAGTAACCACTGACACTGCAGAAATACAAACGATCATGAGAGATTACTACAAGCAACCCTATGCCAATAAAATGGACAACTTGGAAGAAATGGACAGATTCTTAGAAATGCACAACCTACCGAGACTGAACCAGGAAGAAATAGAAAATATGAACAGACCAATCACAAGTACTGAAATTGAAACTGTGATTAAAAATCTTCCAACAAACAAAAGCCCAGGACCAGATGGCTTCACTGGCGAATTCTATCAAACATTTAGAGAAGAGCTAACACCTATCCTTCTCAAACTCTTCCAAAATATTGCAGAGGGAGGAACACTCCCCAACTCATTCTACGAGGCCACCATCACCCTGATACCAAAACCAGACAAAGATGTCACAAAGAAAGAAAACTACAGAAAACTACATATCACTGATGAACATAGATGCAAAAATCCTCAACAAAATACTAGCAAACACAATCCAACAGCCCATTAAAAGGATTATACACCATGATCAAGTGGGGTTTATTCCAGGAATGCAAGGATTCTTCAATATATGCAAGTCAATCAACGTGATACATCATATTAACAAATTGAAGGAGAAAAACCATATGATCATCTCAATAGATGCAGAGAAAGCTTTCAACAAAATTCAACACCCATTTATGATAAAAGCCCTGCAGAAAGTAGGCATAGAGGGAACTTTCCTCAACATAATAAAGGCCATATGTGACAAACCCACAGCCAACATTGTCCTCAATGGTGAAAAACTGAAACCATTTCCACTAAGATCAGGAACAAGACAAGGTTGCCCACTCTCACCACTATTATTCAACATAGTTTTGGAAGTGTTAGCCACAGCAATCAGAGAAGACAAAGAAATAAAAGGAATCCAAATCGGAAAAGAAGAAGTAAAGCTGTCACTGTTTGCAGATGACATGATATTATACATAGAGAATCCTAAAACTGCCACCAGAAAACTACTAGAGCTAATCAATGAATTTGGTAAAGTAGCAGGATACAAAATTAATGCACAGAAATCTCTTGCATTCCTATATACTAATGATGAAAAATCTGAAAGTGAAATTAAGAAAACACTCCCGTTTACCATTGCAACAAAAAGAATAAAATATCTAGGAATAAACCTACCTAAGGAGACAAAAGACCTGTATGCAGAAAATTATAGGACACTGATGAAAGAAATTAAAGATGATACAAATAGATGGAGAGATATACCATGTTCTTGGATTGGAAGAATCAACATTGTGAAAATGACTCTACTACCCAAAGCAATCTACAGATTCAATGCAATCCCTATCAAACTACCAATGGCATTTTTCACAGAACTAGAACAAAAAATTTCACAATTTGCATGGAGACACAAAAGACCCCGAATAGCCAAAGCAATCTTGAGAACGAAAAATGGAGCTGGAGGAATCAGGCTCCCTGACTTCAGAATATATTACAAAGCTACAGTAATCAAGACAGTTTGGTACTGGCACAAAAACAGAAATATAGATCAATGGAACAGGATAGAAAGCCCAGAGATAAACCCACGCACATATGGTCACCTTATCTTTGATAAAGGAGGCAAGCATATACAGTGGAGAAAAGACAGCCTCTTCAATAAGTGGTGCTGGGAAAATTGGACAGGTACATGTAAAAGTATGAAATTAGAACACTCCCTGACACCATACACAAAAATAAACTCAAAATGGATTAAAGACCTAAGTGTAAAGCCAGACACTATCAAACTCTTAGAGGAAAACATAGGCAGAACACTCTATGACATAAATCGCAGCAAGATCCTTTTTGACCCAGCTCCTAGAGAAATGGAAATAAAAACACAAATAAACAAATGGGACCTAATGAAACTTAAAAGCTTTTGCACAGCAAAGGAAACCATAAACAAGACCAAAAGACAGCCCTCAGAATGGGAGAAAATATTTGCAAATGAAGCAACTGACAAAGGATTAATCTCCAAGATTTACAAGCAGCTCATGCAGCTCAATAACAAAAAAACAAACAACCCAATCCAAAAAATGGGCAGAAGACCTAAATAGACATTTCTCCAAAGAAGATATACAGATTGCCAACAGACACATGAAAGAATGCTCAACATCCTTAATCATTAGAGAAATGCAAATCAAAACTACAGTGAGGTATCATCTCACACCGGTCAGAATGGCCATCATCAAAAAATCTACAAACAATAAATGCTGGCGAGGGTGTGGAGAAAAGGGAACCCTCTTGCACTGTTGGTGGGAATGTAAATTGATACAGCCACTATGGAGAACAGTATGGAGGTTCCTTAAAAAACTAAAAATAGAACTACCATATGACCCAGCAATCCCACTACTGGGCATATATCCTGAGAAAACCATAATTCAAAATGAGTCATGTACCAAAATGTTCATTGCAGCTCTATTTACAATAGCCAGGACATGGAAGCAACCTAAATGTCCATCATCGGATGAATGGATAAAGAAGATGTGGCACATATATACAATGGAATATTACTCAGCCATAAAAAGAAATGAAATGGAGGTATTTGTAATGAGGTGGATGGAGTTAGAGTCTGTCATACAGATTGAAGTAGGTCAGAAAGAGAAAAACAAATACAGTATGCTAACACATATATATGGAATCTAAGGAAAAAAAAAAAAAAAAGGACAAGAAGAACCTAGTGGCAAGATGGGAATAAAGACACAGACCTACTAAAGAATGGACTTGAGGATATGGGGAGGGGGAGGGGTGAGATGTGACAGGGTGAGAGAGTGTCATGGACATATATACACTACCAAATGTAAAATAGATAGCTAGTGGGAAGCAGCCGCATAGCACAGGGAGATCAGCTCGGCGCTTTGTTACCACCTAGAGGGGTGGGATAGGGAGGGTGGGAGGGAGGGAGATGCAAGAGGGACGAGATATGGGAACATATGTATATGTATAACTGATTCACTTTGTTATAAAGCAGAAACTAATACACCATTGTAAAGCAATTATACTTCAATAAAGATGTTAAAAAAAAAAAAGAAAGAATCAGATAATCAGTTACCATTGTCCAGCTTAAAAAAAAAAAAAGAAAACACTTTGGTTGCTATTATTAGTATTTAATATAATATTATATTTAGGAGTGAACATAATGTATGTAATATTTATTATACATAATTATCATACTTAAATCATTGTTAAATTAGTAACCAGAGTGTTTTGGGCACATACATTTTAATAGAAAAGGCAGTTCTAAAGTAATAAAGAAATAACATATTAATAAATGACTATGTTTCTTTATCACAAAGCCAGTGATTTCACCAACACATATTTTGGAGGAAAAAAATCTAGACAGAAAAATAGCTATCTCTTCTGAACAAAGAGACTATATTAATGAATGGTATATGTGACACACAGAAGTCCTTCTAGTTCTAAAGGATTGTGATGTAACATTCCAGTTCATGCAATTATTGTTTTCCTTTCAAGGAATACTTTCAAGCCATCGAATTACACTGTCTTCTTATCTGATGTTTAATCAGTTAGAATTTTTGGACAAAAATTTTTTTTAAAACGTTGGGATTATTATATGTGAACAATAGCAAGAGATACTCCACTTGGCCCAAGGAGGTCATTTATAAAGTGTTTATAAAGAAAATGAATCAATTTCTATACAAAATAGAGTGCCACCTATTGAAAACAGAGCTATAGGTAGGTTTTCTACCTTAAATTATAGGCTCTGAAACCTTAACACTTGATAATTACAAAACAAGCTTTTCAATAAAATTATCTGTAATTTCCCATTGCCCTTTACTCCCAAACTCCCAAAAAGTCATTTTCATTTTTCTAAAACTTTTAAATCACTCAACTTAGATCAATGGAGCTGAATCAAGTTGAAATGCCTAATAATAGTCTTAATTTTATGACATATCTTACTGACTCTTTATCCTTCTGGAGAAAAAGGTTTCTTATCCCTTCCCCCTCATACACACACAGAGAAAAGCCCATGAATAAATTAAAGAAACACACTGAGCCACATATTCTTATGGCTTATCTAGACTTCCAATTATTTCCAAGTAAAATTCAGAGAGCTGACTTAAGTCAACAGATGGTTTGGGGCTTGTTTAAAGAAGAAATTATTTCACTCCATATGTAAGCTTGTGAGACATGCAATCAACTGCTGCACTTTTGCACATAATTTCTAGAATTCCATTTTAAGAAAATGCATCCAGAGGATATTCAATAAAGAACCAGTAGCTTTAGAGTTTCTTCCCCTTTTAGAGTAGCCAAGACCTCATTAGCTTATCTTGCTGGTCCTTAATAAATTGGCTTGAAACTGCTGCTATTTTGATGTTATTTTTTTCTCAAATCCATTTAATTAATTCTGTTGATGATGATTTTAAGCATTTTAATTAGCTATACTTGCACTTCTGGACTACTGAAGCTAAAAACAATACTGTATATCCTTCTAAGAATTAAAGTAATCATTTATGCAAAGTCCTTCTGAGACAATTATTTCATATGGGTTGATAATACTTCTTAGAGTGGCAAAAAGGAAGGCTGATATGCTTTATTCCTCTAGTTCTACTCTTCTTTTTGGCCGACCCATCTACAGTGAATTTACCAATTCCACTGGCTTTCCTCTGAGTGTAATGACTTTCCTTGTACTCTGTTAAAAATATATCCCCACAAATCAAGAAGAAGCAGATTGAGACTAAATGGCTGAGAAGATTTACATTCTATTGCTAACCCAGTTATTACTCTGCTGAAAACCCCATAGCATCAATATAATGAATCCCTCAACTTCTGCAGCAAGCACAATTTTTCTTCCCAACCTCATTGGCTCCCAACTTTCTGCTTGACCTTTTACAATCTGTGTGTGGCAGAACTTCATTACAACATTTTAATGATGCACAAATGGCATACAACACCAAGGTCACAGAAGATCCCAAGTGAAAACTTTTCAAACACAACTAGAATAGATATTGAGATCTCACTTAAGAGGCAGAATAATCTTATGGAGAAATCATACCTTAGGATTCAGTGTGTTCCCCAAGGGCTGGTAATGCAAAATATTGACAAGGTGGTAAGTTGCATAACTATCCTCAACAAACGTTTTTTAAGAGGAAAAGAATCTGATTTCACAAGCTGTAAATGGCTAAGAGATCCTAAATGGCTCTTCTGGTGTCCCATCTCAGTGCTAGAAGGATAATAGCTTTAGAGTTCCAACCTAGACAGGTTTCATTATATAATTCACAAAGTTGATGTAAGCTCAAGAAGCCAACACTCTTATATATTTTTTCTTATCAGCTTGAGCCGGCAAAAGGCACCTCAAACTCCCATTGTCAAGTAAGTTAAGAATGTGAAAAGCACAAAATTACAGCATGGCTCTTCTCATGGTTGATTGACTGAAAGCGGAGGAATCTTGAATGCATAGGAGTAAGCAAGTTGAATTGTAGGGCAGGATGGGATATGGCAAGAAAGAGGAAGGGAGAGTTTGATTCTGATCAGCAATCTCCTTCAAGAAAAATGAATATTTGCTTTGGGAGGGAGAGAGTAAAGGGAAAGAGCCTCAAGGAAATGTTTGGTTACACTTGCTTTAAACCTTACTGCTCAAGGAGAGTAAAGGAGAACACATGTTCTGGTTTTTTTGCAGTTTTAAATCAGTTCCAGGGTCATTCCCCTTTTCTCTTTTCCTGCCCTTCCTCTTTTTCCTCTTTCTCTATTTTCACATCAACTCAAAGAAGTCCAAGTTATGCATGGCTGAAGCTGTGTGATCTGCTAACAGATCACATATGAGATGGGGTGGCCTGTTCAGGTTTTGCTGGAAAAGGGAAAACATTCCAATTCACTGCTTCCCCTACCATAGTCATCCCCCAACTCAACATTTTTTATTATAGAGTACATAATGAATGCCACGTGAAAACACAAATGAAAATAAAAATGATCCTGAATTGAGGTTTCTAGTCCAACATTGGTGGTACCATGATGATTACTCTCAATGCCCTTAGGAAAGCTAAGTAATTTCTTTGGGTGCCTCTCCTCCAAACCACACACTCACCAGCAGTTTTAAAGAGGACAAAGATGAGAATTCAGAAGCCACAGAAATTATTTCTAAATCCATGAGGGCCTTGAGCCCTTAGATGCAGTGTATACAAGAATGTGAGTTATACATCATATACAACCGGCTTCAATCTCCAGCTTAGACACTTGATAGCCATGCAAATTCAGCACAATTACTTAACTTCTCTGTGCCTCAGTTTCTTCCCGTCAGTTAGTGATAACATCTAACTTGAGTGGTTATTAAAAGAATTAGAAATAAGGATCCATATAGAGTGGCATATGACTTGATTCAAATATTGCCAGAAGTCATAGATGTTCATTTTCACCAGCCAGAGTCTCAAGATTGAAAAATGGCTATTGGCTTAAAGAACATGTATGGCTTTCCCAAGGTTTTTGCAGAAAAGGCCATCTGATTTGGTTTAGCACGCTATTTAATAGGAGGTAAAATTGGGAGTAGAGGCTGATGCATTTTATATCCTATTCACAAATTTGGTTACTAAACTTCCCCCACACTCCCCTAAAACCCCTTCATTTATAGTAGCTTTGTTCTTAAGCCATCCTATCCCATTGGCATTGAAAATACTGTTATATGGAATTCCAACATAGTATCTTTTCCATGCAAATTTGCCTTTGATGACATGCTAACCCATGGCTTTATTTCATAGTCTAAGTCAATGCTGGGCACAAAGTGATCCCTTTACTAGATTAACTGCCTAGGCTCGCCCAGGAAGAAATACTAGATTGCACCATTTACCCTGTCAGGCTCTCTGCCATAGGCTTCAGGGCCCAAGCAGTCTGATGGCTGGCAGCTTTGGTAGTGAGCACAGATGGAGAATAATTGAGGTGCCCTAGTTAGCACCAGGCACATTGTGGAAGCTCAGAAAAGTATTAAACAGCAATGGGAAACTGTTCGTATTCTCTTTACATACAGCTGTTATACACATTTGTGAATATATTTGTAGATCAGATTACTCACATTTCATCCTCAAGCCTGCAGGGTTGAACGTGAAAGACCTGGCATTTGCTTAAGAGTTCTCAATATCTTGCCCAAGGATACGCTGAACTTTTGGCAACAGAAATTATCTATAGGCAAGGAGGTATCGACAAATTCAGTGCTTTAGATATTTCTGCCTAGAAATTTGCTACTTTAAAATCTTAGAAAAATGGTATGGATTACTATTTTAGAAAATCTTAGAAAAATGGTATGGATTATTATTTTTTCACAATAACCATACAATGCATATATCTACTTCCAAACTATCCTTACACCTTCTGGCAGAGGTAGGTCAGAAAAAATGAATGATAGGAGATTAATTAATAGTTTTATTAATATTTTAAATATATATGCAAATTGATTTATAATGCAAATTCCTCAAGTAGTTTTTGATTGGTATTCATCTATTTATTTATGAATTCTTCAACAAATATATATGAGTATTTACCTATTGTGTTTCAGGCAATTTCATGGGCCCTGGGAAATGGCAAGAAAGAAGCAAGATGAAATACATAAATCTCTTTATTAGTGCTATAACATGGCACTCCTAATGCTCTTTTCCAAAATCTGTAAAAGTGAGATTCATCTGCAGTGGAATGGGAAGTGTGTCCAATTCATGTGCTTTTTATCTAGTTTAACTGAAACAGGTACTCTCCAGTATAAATGCTTTACTTTGCCATAAAATTTCATTACAGAATGTGTCAAAATGATGTACAAGCAAAGGGAGTTAAAGAAGTTAAGTTTTCATAATTCTAAAAGTCAACTGTGAAAATAAAAACTGCCTCTCTGCCTAATTCCCCATGCACGGACTGCTTTTACATGAATAATGATATAAAAGGCTCTGAGCTCATTCACTTGACAAAGGAGGCATAAAAAATTCTGGTAAATATATTCTCACCTGCCTTGTTACCATTTGCCATCTGTATTGTTACTGCATTCTACAGTTGCTTCACTGCAAATGCAAAGAAATCATCTTAACTACAACTCTCTCTTCCCTCAAAATCACAATCAATGCCATGGGATAATACCAATCCAAATATTTTACTCTTCCTTCTATCTCTGACTTCACAAGGACTTCTCTTCAGCATCTATCTTCTTTCTATTGTAAAAGAGGTACGAGGTCTTAGCAAATTACAGGAAATGATTTAACCCCACCCCCCAGCAGAGCTAATTTTGTAATTATACCCAGGGAACTCAACAATTCTCTTGACTGAAGATGATTCTTCTCTATATTGGAAGGTCATCCTTTTTGACTGAGCTTTGCAACGGATACAGATGGACAGTTGAAGAGGAAAAAAAAAGGGACCCCCACTTAGCAAGTTAGACGACCAGAATCAACTCTGGAGGATCAATGGATGACAGATGTGGCAGCCAGACTGCCCTCCCATGGACATCCACACCACGACCACTGCAGGATCAAGGTTACTTTCAGCCAGAGCTGGCCACTGGTGGCAAGAATGACATATAAGGAGGATGAGAAAACCTTATGGAAGGGCATTCCTCAAATCCAGTTGCCAAGCAACTCATTTTTATGTCCTGTGTCTTGGTGGGAGGTTTCATATACATGTCAAATTATCCTTTCACCTTTCTGCCTGGCCACCTACAGACCTGGGGCTAGACTGTTAGAATGAGACATCCAGGAGTCCCTGCTGGCAAATTAAGGTTCATCAGCATCTCCACCGGAGCTGGCTTCTTTTTCTGCTAAGCACTGCAGCATTAACACATATCTAATTACCAGGAAATTTCCTCTCCCCCCACAGAAACAGTGCCCAGACACATCAACGCCTCTAAATTTTGTTGTGATAAAAAACGCCTAAGTTATGACTTACTTCTCTCCTCCTCTAATTACAATTTAAGGCCAATTTAAAGCCAGTTAAGTTCTTGGTTCCCCCCCCACCCCAGTCTGCCATTAATAGGCCCTAAATTACAAGAATATAAGAAGCTGTGGAACATCAATCTACAGTCACAATACTTTCAGTAGAGTTGTCATGAAATTATAGAAGGATAACGAAATGATTAGATGTAATTAGGCGGGAGGAAAATAGGACCCAACTCAAACTGTCAATCAGCAAGTAATTAATCTTGATGTAGAAAAATGAAAAATAATATATAAGTGGCTTAAAAGTCATATTATAAAAACTGTATTTCCCAAGGGAATGAAAGCATCCTAAGATGAATTAGAAGTCCTTTACTATTAATTTGATCAAGTTCATATTTACCATAATAAATGACAAGGCTTCTCAATTTATTAAAATGCCTGAAAGGAGAATGATTTTCTTAAATCTGAAATATAGCACTTGAGCTTATTAGCAAATGACATAGAGAAATTTAATGTTTTATTAAATGGTTCATTACAGGAAAATAGAAACAGAAATGGCCATTTATCTTCAATGAGTAACTATAAAAATCCCATTATATACACTGGTCTTACAGAACTTCTATGGTGAGAACTTGGAATTCTCCTTTGTACTGAAAGTAAAACCTGCTCCAATGAAAGATTTAAGGTTTACTCATCTTTCAAGAAAATTATAACCCTGAGTTAGTAAGAAAAAGCACAAGTAGACTGTTTAAATGACATCTGAATGATAATAATTCTGTATTACATAGAATTCAATAAAGATAAAAAAAATTTTCTCAGAAGGGAAAGATTAAAAAAGATCTTCCAGCCCATCTTTCTTACCATCCATATGAATTGCTTTCAGAACCTCCAAAACCTGAATCTAAAAAAGAGAGAAAGAAAAACTATTCTACTCTTAGTAAGAAAATGCATTTGAAAGAGAATGAAGCATGAAGTAAGGGAGAAAAGCAGGCATAAGGAATTACCCAATACACTTATTATATCACTGCAAATTATCTAAATGTATTTCTGGAAAAATAGGCTATAAGATATCATGGTTAAGAGCTTGATTTCTGGGGACAGATCTTTGCTCAAACTCCCTAGTGCAAATTCCTTAACCCCTTTAAGTTCCTCATCTTTAAAAAGGGGATAATGATAGTATCTTCCTCATTGAGTTGTGAGGATTAAACAGTAGAAATAACACATGCAAAGCCCTGAGCACAAAACTTGCTCTTCATACTGGAATACTGAATACTGGAAAAAACAATGTAGACTTAGATTCTGTTGGAATAGATAAAATTGGCTGTAACATACTTCTGAGAGGCAAACAGAACTAATTCAATGTCCAGTTGAATTGGATAGACCTACCTGACATTAAGAACGTTGTAAATTCATTTATAATAAGATCAAGGAAGAAGAAGTCAGGTATGTATTGGGGTAACATTTAGGGAGTGCTTACCACTGTTTACAATGATATGCAAACAATGCTTATGATAGCATTGTTTTATCTGTTTACAGGTCAAATCATTTAATTCTCACCCAAAATTTTGAGATAGGTTCCACTGCTGCCTGTCTGGATATTCCATTAGCTATTTGAGAATGGGGTTTATGTTTTAAGAGGAGGACCAAACATAGTACATGGCATTCAGTTACTTAGGAGCTGTGGACCGAAACCATGAATGAATCTTTCCAAAATGCCCAAAATCTTTCATGATTTCACACATCCCACAAGGTAAGTCCAAGTCCAAGGTAAGTCTCTCTCTCCAGATTTCTCTCCAGCTTTATCTGCGAAAGGCCCAGCATTCTAGCCCTATAAAACAAGTCACAATTTCTTGATAAGTTCACGAATTCATGATCAATACCTTTTTTTTTTTTTTTTGGCCCTGGCCTTTCTGCAGCCTAAAATATGTTGCCCCTTCCTATGCCTGCCAACTTCCTCTTCTTTCCAGGGCTAGTTCAAATACAGTTTCTTCGGTGAAATCTTCTCCAGTTCCTTCAACCAGAATTAACATCTCCCTATTCTGTGTTGCAGGTGCCATTTAATGTGCTTTGGTTCGTTTGGTGATTCATTCATTCAGTAATTAAATATTAAACGTCAGTGATGACCACCAGGCACTTTTAGGCACTGGAGAGAAAAGACAGACCTTTCCTTTAAGGTGTTCATACTCAGAAAAGTAAACCCATATGCTCGAATGCAGGTAACGAGTACTGTGATATATGCAGAGGATAAGCACAGTAATGGGGCTTTGAGTCACAGTCTTGGAAGGCTTTCTGTAGGAGGTGACTTTAGGTGCTGAATTTTGACAGGCAAGTCAGGGGTTAGTTGGGAGAAGAAGTCAGGGTCATTCCAGGAAGGAGAAACCACAAGTGGAATGGCAGAGGGTGCCACGTGGTTTGCAAACTGCAAGTAATTTAAAAGAGTGTTACTTAAAACTGTGATCCCCCAACTCGATGGCAGACTGTCCAAAAGCGTCAAGTTCAGAATTTGGGAGTAAGTGTGTAGAAACTTTCATGGAAATTTGATCCTGCTGTGACATCAAGCATCAATGGACTCATCATTGCCTTGAATATGGTATAAACCAATTCTCATTGTTGAACAAATGATTCACATGTGGCATAAGCAGTGTCTTAGTCACATGCAGTAGGACCATGTATGCATCCAATGTGAATTAGAAATAAACAAACAAAAGTAATTGGTCCTTCAACCCAGTTTGAGAAGCACCAATTTGGACCACCTGAAGCACTGTCAGAAATGGCAAGAAACTAAGAAAGAGAAGAAGTGGAGGGTCAGATCATGAAGGGTTATGTGGATTAACATAAAAAGTTTTATTATAGAACTCATTTAATTCGTCCTCTCAAGGTTATAAACTCTTTGCCAATGACATTTTATTTTAGACATCTTTGTCTTCCTCACAGCTGCTCAGTTCTGTACTGTCAAATAATTTTTGAGTACAATTATTTGGGTGTGTGTGGTTTTCTCCATAGAAAGAATCTAGTTGGTCTCCATGTAGTAACTGAGGCTTTCTTGATGTGTTAGTGCAACCTCTTTGCTGTTTGAAAGCACTGACTTAGGTTTACCAATCTGTCAATTTTCCATTTTGTTTAGTTACTCAGAGCTCCAAATGAGGCACTGGGAATAGAGCCATGAATTAGACCCAGTCCCAGCTGTCTAGTTGCTCATAACTCCGTGGAAACACTTGAAAGAGTCATATCTGTTGTTCAAAATGGAACAATATTTTGAACAAATTATGAATATTTCCTATTCTGAAGATTTTTAATAATAGTGAAGGGAGGTAACAATTTTAAAGTAATCAATTTTAGGTAACGTTGTGAATTTTCTTCTCTAATAATTAGACACCCCAGGAGAAGTTAGCAAAATGAAATGAAGGAGGAATTGAAGAATAGCAATTGGGAAAGAAGGACAAGGATTAGGGAATTAGAAAATAGAGAGAGGATGGCTCTGGGGAAAAAGAAAGAAGGGTAAGGAAGGGCCAAAGCCAAAAGGAAAACAACTGTTAACTGTTAGTACCTGGAGCCAATGAGCATTTAGCCTCAGCCACTCCCTACTGTTCCTTTTCCGGACACTAATCTATCAAAAGGACGACTTCAAGAGTATACAAAACAACGGTTTACTTGGAATGATTTCAAACGAATAGAAGTTCAGTAAAGCCAACTGAAAAAAGCACAGTAAATTAAATATGATGTCAAAACTGTAGATAAATATAGAGTTCATTTCAAATGGTGCATTTATAGTTAGTAAAACTGTGTTTGTAAGACCACTAGATGCATAGATTTTAAAAATTTAACAATGGTCATTTGCTTCTTGCCTCAGAGTTTGCAAAGTAATTTCAACCACATCATCATATTTAATTTCATAATGGCACTGAGACCTGAGTGGAACAAGGAATTCTACTCCTAAGTTTTTGATGAGCAAACTGAGACTCACGGATAGTGAGGAATTGGCCCCTAATTGCATGATATTAAGTCTTGAAGGCAGGAGACTCACCCAAGTTGTTTTTTTCTTTGAAGGTCGACTTCAAGGCACTTTCTTCCACACTCCAGTATCCCGCTAAAAGATAATATTGCTCTGACAGAATGCAATAACTCTAAAAAGTCCTATACATGTGCTTTGGGACTAGTACAAGGATAGGCATAGAGTACAAATAACCTCATTCTATAATGTTCCTCCCTGGATAAGGTAGTGATTAGTTAGCTATAAAACATTATTGCTACATCTATTTTGTTAGAAGCATTTTTGATAGAGTATTGCTGCTACTTTCACAAAGCAGTTGGCACTGTAATGTAATAATCTCGACAGATTAAGCCAAGTTGGGAATTCTCTAGAAATCTATTGGTTGTGAATTTTGTTGTCAGATTTGCAGTACTGAAAATCTCACAGATCTCCGCCATTAGTGGCAGTGACACGGATGCTTAAACTGTACACCCTCTACAAGAAGTAACCAATTACCTCACCTTTCTCTTATTAATGACTAGTAAGAAGAATTAAAATCACCTTTAAATAAATGATATAGTAAAATATTAGCCTCAAGGCTCACCATCATAGAAATTTGGTTGGTTCCATTTGATTTTTATTGCCATATTGAAATATACCTGTATATCACCCTATTTAATGCATTAAAATATATGCGATAATAAGAAATATGGCTATTCACCAAATGTATTCAAGTTAAAAAATGAGCAGGTCCCAATGAAATTTGCTTCATGGGTTTTTAAGTGTTGATGCTTATTTATTACAAATTATGCATTCTCAAGTATATTCCTTGCTTAATTAAAAAAAAATCTCATCAATTCTCTTGTTAACTCTTCAATGAAGTCTCCAGAGAAAATAATTAACATACTTATGAAGAAAAAGGAGAAGTAGAACACGCTATCAAAAGAGGCCAGAATTGTGTCTGAGTCTGTCTAACACATGCATTACAGACTGATGCACTGAGTAATTTTTCTCCTACCCAATACATGCGTTCTCTTTGCCCCAGTTGAAATGAACCTCATTTTACATTTCCTACCCGACACATTCATAAAGTGGTTCATAGGGGAAAGAATCCAGTGACATCTCAATATCAGTGTGAGGCTGCAAGTAAAAAAGAAATAAACATCTTACTGAAGAATTGCTTGGAGTTTGTGAGCCTTGAGTTAGGTGTTAAAACAGTTTATGCTACATGAATAACTAAATTTCTCCACAGAGACGAAGGGGGTCTTTATTGGCACTGGAAAGGCAGAGAATCCATGTCTAGAGCTATTACTGTCAAGCATATAAATCTACATCTCCTTTCAATAGTATTGCATTGCATCTTTCTTCAGACAAACAGAAAATTAGATAGAGCGAAAGTATATGAAGCTCGTCTGTCTTCCAGGGATATACTTTTGACTTCTGGATGGGTGGGGAAAAGATTTTAATGACACAAAGCGTAATTTGACATTCTTTTTGAGGCTCTCACACAGGCTAATGCCACTTACTTTCAAGCAATAGATCCTTTTATTAGTTTGATCCAATTAGTTCTCCCCATAGTCCTGAGTACTGTAATTACCTTCTTCCCTCAGTTTTTGTGACATGCCCTGGTTTATAAGGTATTCTGTCCCATTCACGTCCTCCAATCCCAGAAGCATCCTCCAGGCGTCCATGTAGAGTTGATTGCCATATATAAGGGTAAGAGAAAGTCAGAGCCAAATTGATTGTAAGAAATCTGCCTTGCAGCCAGTTAGTTCTGCTACAGCAAAAGCCAATGCACATAAAGAAAAAGGGAGCTCTCCTTGGTGTTTGTGGAGGCTGACCAGCTCACAAAGCTGAGAATGGAATGGTCTCATCAGTGAAACCCCAGCCTTGGCAGCCCTTCAGAGGGACATGTCAAATCTTCATTCACTCTGTCTCTTAGACTGGGGCTATGAAATTCAGCCCACTTGGGTCTCTTCACAAATCAGCCTAATAACATTAAGTGGCACTCTGAAACGGGAGACCAGTGGGAGCTTAGGTGAGTCACTTTATTCCTCGGATCCCAGTTACTTGATCTTAGGAGTGGACTCTTATTTCCTAGCGTAATAATACTTGGAACGTGGTAAACACATCAAGTAAAACATGTAAAAGCAGAGTTGGTGCAGCAGAACCAGAAGTAGGGAACCAGAAGCCTCCCTGCTTGGTCCCTTACCTCCTGCATTTGGCCATGAGGGAAATCTAAGGAACATTAGAATCTCATAGAACTCTGTTTGGAAACTGTGGGATCAGTGATTTCACACACCCATCTAAACCCCTGTGAAATGCCCCTGCAGTTTCTGGTAATTATACTAACAACATCCTTACAAGTGCTGGTAAGGGCATCCCTTTACAATGCTCTGACTATAGGATGCCAGAGTTAGCCAAGCCTTTTCCCAATATCTGACCTCTCAGCCCAGAACTCTCTTCTTCCTGTAATGAGACTCATCATGCTCAACTGGTCAGACAAATAGAAAGAAGTGACACCTCCCACCCTTAGAGCAATAACTCTAGTCCCCATTTTACCATTATAGCTTTCCTCTTGTGATTCTAGAATGTTCTTCAGCATTCATGAGTACATTTTAAAGAAAAAATGGGTATAAATGAACTTATCTACAAAACAGAAATAGAGTTACAGATGAAGAAAATAAATTTATGGTTACTAGGGGGTACAGGGGGGAGGGATAAATTGGGAGATTGGGATTGACATAAACACACTACTATATAGAAAATAGATAACCAACAAGGAACTACTGTCTAGCACAGGGAACTCTGCTCAATACTCTGCAATGACCTATATGGGAAAAGAATCTTAAAAGGAGCAGATATATGTATATGTATAACTGATTCACTTTGCTGTACAGCTGAAAATAACACAGCACTGTAAACCAACTATACTCCAACAAATTTTTTTTTAGAAAAGACATTATCAGCTGAGAGAAGAAAAAGCTTTAAAGAAACTCTTGATGAAAAAGAGGTCAAGCGGCTGGGATGGTAACATTTCAAGAGAAGGAAGGCCCAAAAGCCAGACATAATTAACTTCACCTTTTAATCCAAAATAGAGCCTCCTCTCTGCACACAGCCATGACATGAGGTGTCCATCTGTGACATTGCTTATTTGATGCTAAATGATGCAATACTTTCTACCAGTTGATTACAGACTTTTAATCTGTGATAAATACTAGGTCAATGTGATCCATAATCATACCAGGAAAATGCAAAAAAAAAAAAAATAGAAGTTTCAAACTCTCAGTCTCACTGACTTGGATTCCTTTCTTTTCATGGTTATTGATATAGGTATCAGCTAAAATCCTGATCCTAACATGATTTTTCTGAGCACTTTACATCTGTCCCCTAATGTCAGTACCCTGTAACAGTGTCCATTCTTTTGAACTGTAGTCGCCTGACTCTAGTCACTAGAACTCTACAACTGTAGTGACTTGTCTTTGAAATAAAATGCTATTCTATAACGTGGCTGTACATAGAAGTGTTGACCACGTTTGGTGTAAAATTTAGAATGCACACCTATATACATAACTGCTCTAATCCATTTTCACCTCTTTTCATAAATGTTACCAATGATCTAAAGTAAAGTGACTTTTATTTTAAACTTTTTTCTTTTTACTTAATATTTACTAGGGAACCTAAAATACTTACTCTTTCTTTTGAAATTATTTAACGTAACATAACCCTCTTTCATCAGTCCTAACTCCCAAATGCACTATCCTCCTCTATTTCCCTTTCACTCAGTATCCTTCTATCAATGTCTTCAGCCTCCACATTAAACAGCATATTGATTATCCAGCTTCTGTCTCTCTCAGTATTCTCAAACAGTTCTCTTGTGTAGGCTTGGCACATCCATCATCCTGCGTTCCTCTTTTATACATAATGAATAATCGTATTTACATAGTATCCAGTTCCAAGGAATTAAAGCACTTTAGATTACTTTGGGGAAATACGTGTAATCAATGCTGACAGCATTTCTGAGACAGGTAGAAGCAAAACACTGTAATCCATTTTTACTCAGTAAGAAAGATGGCAGTGGAGATAGGGAATTAGCCTAGGTCATGCTGTCATTTTCCAGTAGTTACAAATTGACATTCAACCCCTGGCCAAGTGTGCCAGCCCTCTCAATTCCCTTCTTTCCATTCCCACTGTGACTTCCCTAGTTCAGGCCATTCTACATATACTTTGCCATAACTGGACTTACTCTGAGACCTCCCATCCCACACTCCCTGTGCTGCTAATTCTGTTCTGCTTCGTCCTATTACTGACAAATGTGTCTTCCTGAAGAACTTCTCTGATCATGTCACTTACTAGCTCAAAACACTTCAATAACTTCCTATCATCCAACAAATTAAATATAACTTTTCTCACACCAGCATCTGAGTGACTCAACCTAACTTTTCAAACACATCAATAAGCACTGCCTTATATATACTTGAATACTCTATGTGACCAGCATAGTTACTAGCTGTTCCCTGAAAGTCTCAAACCTTTTCACTTCCAAGTCTTTGCCCATGTTGTTTCTGATGCTCAAAACCACGTGTCTCCCCCACTATGCTCTAATCCTGTGGCTTTTGTTCTTTGAAGATCATTTTCAGTTTTTCTACTTCCATTAAGATCACCCTGGATCTGCTAGCCAGACGTAACCTATATTTTTCATAGATGCAGAAATTTTTGCTTGTCTTTTGGCATTTATGATAGTCTAACTTATTCTCTTTTTTTTTTTTTACTTATTTCATCACTTTTTATAAAATATAAAATATTTTTATGGCAATAACTGTTTTACTAGTATTTTTAAAAGCTTTCTTTGTTAACTAGCATTTATAATTACTTATCTAATGAAAGTTTTTTATGTATTTAATTTGAATTCATTAATTGTATTGCATCAGGGACTTCCCTGGCAGTCCAGTGGTTAAGACTTTGCCTTCCAATGCAGGGGGTGCGGGTTTGATCCCTGGTCGGGGAGCTGAGATCCCATGTGCATCTAGGCCAAAAAACCAAAACATAAAACAGAAGCAACATTGTAACAAATTCAATAAAGACTTTAAAAATGGTCCACATCAAAAAAATCTTCAAAAAAATTAATTTTATTGCATCATACTTATTAATGTATCTTATCCTCAAGTATTATTTTTCATTGCAATTCATAAAATCATTTATCATTATATCCTTTTAAAATTCTTGAACTCTGTTTTTCTCTATCACTTTTGTTGGCTCCTCTTTCATCTCTTAATTCTGGTATTCCTTATGGATTGATTGTCACATCCTTCTTTATGGATTGGTTCTTGTCTCTTACCTATATACTCCCTCCAGGAGAATTTCTTTTTCTCATAGCTCTAATTTGTGATACATGACGTTACCTACAACTTTTGTTTTCAGCCCTGAACATTCTCTGTTGCCCTGCTTCCAACTGTCTCCTTAATGTTTCTGTGAGGATATCAACTTATATGTGACCAAATTCACACTTCTTCCTCTAAGCCTCCTTTGCCATCATTGACACCAATGACTTTGGTCATTGGCGCATTAAGCTGCAATTTGGTGCATTAAGCTGAAATTTATTCTCTAAATCATCTAATCAATCTAATTCTCTCACTGTTCACATGAAGAAATTAAAGCTTAGAAAGGGCAAGTGACTAGTCCAAAACTACAGAACACAACTGATCTTCAGACCAAATTAATAGTAAACCAGCAGCCGATTTGAAGGGATGTCTTAGAAACAATCTCATGAAATCCGTTGTGTTTATAGCAATGATGTGTTGCAGATGTTGACTCTCTCCCACAACTTTCTCTTCTTGAGGATAGATGCAACACACTTCTCTTCTTGCTGAGTTCTGAGAACAGATGAGTTTCTTCCTGTGCAACTGCTTTCCTTAGACCTTTTAAATGACAAACTTTATCAGATCTCCTTTTTATTGTCTTCTAGAAAGCTCATACTCCAAGTTTTGCCCACCCATAGCAAATGTTTAAGACCTCAGAGCTCCCAGTTAGAACCCTAGGGTCCCTCTTGGTTTCAAATTACTTTTCCTTCTAAAATTTTTCCTTCACATAAATTTCATCAATTATCTTTGTCCGAAAGAAATAACTTGTAAATTATATCTATTTTTTGGACCATCTTGAGTATTTTGGGGGAATAAAACAGAAAAAAATATCTAATTGTAAAAATAAAACAGTGAAAGAGATAGAACTTGGTACAAGGTCTCTAGACTCCCAGTAGCACACTCTATCTTGTCTGGCTGTTCTTTATATTTACTTGATACATCTTGCTATGTGTACTTATGTGTGTGTGTGTGTGTAGGTATATGTGTGTGTTTAAGATTTATTCACTTCTTATCCCTCCTATCAGATCATAAAATCCCCAACGACAGGAACTATCTAGAAATTTTTCTTTGCAATTTTCTCAAGCAAACATAATAGTACGTGCATATGGTAGCAGCTCAATAGATGGATCTGGATGATTCTCAATCTATTGTTAAATCCTAATTCATATCTCAATTCTCAGTCATCATCTCACTTATATATAGAACTGTCTACCTGACCTTGGCTAAAACTGTAATCCTTCACTTGATAGAATAGATATGTAATCTTAGGGTTTACTGCAAAATTAATTTCTGTTAATGGAATCTTGTCTTCTCACTAACTTAAAGGAAATGGAAAAATTTGCACTTCATAAAAATATACAAGCGTACCTCACAGATATTGTGGGTTCAGTTCCAGACTACTGCAATAAAGTGAATATCAAAACAAAGCAAGCTACATGAATTTTCTTGTTTCCCAGTGCATATAAAAGTTACATTTACACTTCATTGTAGTCTATTAAGGATGCAATAGCATTATGTCTAAAAAATGTATATACCTTAATTAAAACATACTTTATTGCTAAAAAATGTTAGCCATCATCTGAGCCTTCAGCAAGTTGTAATACGTTTGCTTGTGGAAGGTCTTACCTGGATGTTGATGGCTGCTGACTGATCAGGTGGTGGTTGCTGAAGGCTGGGTGGCTATGGCAATTTCTTAACATAAGACAACAATGAAGTTTGCTGCATTGATTGACCCTTCCTTTCACCAACGATTTCTCTATAGCATGCAGTGCTGTTTGATAACATTTTACCCACAGTAGAACTTCTTTCAAAATTGGACTCAGTCATCTCAAACCCTGTCATTGCTTTATCAACTAAGTTTATGTAATAATATTCTAAATCCTTTGTTGTCATTTCAACAATCTTCACAACTTCTTCATTAGAAGTAGAGTCCATCTCCAGGAATCACTTTCTTTACTCATTCATAAGTAACTCCTCACCCGTTCAAATTTTGTCATGAGATTGGAGCAACTCAGTCACATGTTCAGGCTCCACTTCTAATTCTAGTTTTCTTCCTATTTCCACCACTTTTGCAGTTGCTTCCTCCACTGAAGACTTGAACCCCTCAAAGTCATTCATGAGGGTTGGAATCAGCTTCTTACAAACTCCTGTTAATGTTGTCATTTTGACCTTTTCCCATGGATCATGAATGTTCTTAACGGCATCTAGAATGGTGAATACTTTCTAGAAGGTTTTCAATTTATTTTGCCCAGATCCATCAGTGGAATCACTGTCTATGGCAACAGTAGCCTTATGAAATGTATTTCTCAAGTAATAAGACTTGAAAGTTGAAAGTACTCCTTGATCCATGGGCTTCAGGATGGATGTTGTGTTAGCAGGCATGAAAACAACACTAATCTCGCTGTACATCACCATCAGAGCTCGTGGGTGACCAAGTGCATTGTCAATGAGCAGTAATATTTTGAAAGAAATCTTTTTTTCTGAGCATCAGGTCTCAACAGTGGGCTTAAAATATTCAGGAAACCATGTTGTAAACAGACGTGCTGTCATCCAGGCTCTGTTTTTCCATTTATAGAGCACAGGCAGAGTCGATTTAGCATAACTCTTAAGGGCCCTAGGTTTAGCCAATGAAAATGAGCATTGGCTTCAGCCTAAAGTCATCAGCTGCATTAGCCCCTAACTAGAGAGTCAGCCTGCCCTTTGAAGCTTTGAAGCCAGGCATTGACTTTTCCTCTCTAGTTATGAAAATCCTAGATGGCATCTTCTTTCAATATAAGGCTATTTCATCTATGTTGAAAGTCTTCATTAATTATCTTAGCTCGGTTTTCTGGATAACTTGCTGCAGCTTCTACATCAGTACTTGCTGCTTCACCTTGCACTTTTATGTTCTGGAGACAGCATCTTTCCTTAAACCTCATGAACCAACCTCTGATAGCTTCAAACTTTTCTTCTGCAGCTTCCTCATCTCTCTCAGCCTTCATAGCACTGAATAGAGTTAGGGTCTTGCTCTGGATTAGGCTTTGGCTTAAGGGACTGTTGTGGCTATTTTGATCTTCTATCCAGACCCCTAAAACTTTCTCCATATGAGCAATAATGCTGTGTCTCTTTCTTACCATTCTTGTGCTCACTGGAGTAGCACATTTAATTTCCTTCAAGAACTTTTCCTTAGAATTCACAACTTGGCTAACTCTTTGGTTCAAGAGGCCTAGCTTTCCTCCTACCTCAGCCTTCAATATACCTTCCTCACTAAGCTTAATCATTTCTAGCTTTTGATTTAAAGTGAGAGATGTGTGAGTCTTCCTTTCACTTGAACACTTAAAGACCATTTTAGGGTTCTGAATCAGCCTAATTTCAGTATTGCTCTGTCTCAGGGATTAGAGGTGCCTAAGGGGAGGGAGAGAGATGGTGGGATGGCTGGTCGGTGGAGCAGTCAGATCACACACAACATTTATCGATTGGCTGCCGTCTTATATAGGCATGGTTTGCAACGTCCCAAACTAATTACAGTAGTAACATCAAACAAAGAGCACTGGTCACAGATCACCATATCCAACATAATAATAATAAAAAAGTTGGAAATATTACCAAGTGTTACCAAATTACCAACATATGACACAGGGTTACAAGCAAATGCTGTTGGAAAAATAGCACCAATAAACTTGCTCAACACAGAGTTGCACAAACCTTCAATTTGTAAAAAGTGCAATGTCTGAGAAGCACAATAAAGTGAAGTATACCTGTATTTAAATGCAGCCAGTATTCAAAATTAGGGCAACTTGATGACATTCAAACGCACTTAGAATGTTCAGAATCTAGTAATCTTGGTTTGTACTTATGATAAGTTAAATATAAGAAACATAGTAAGTAAAGACAGAGAAAAATATAAGAATCTCTGATCTAATGACATCTATTTTATAGTTCTTTTAACATTTCTATTATATTTAATATTTCTTTCAATGTGAAGATAGAAATATTTAGAACTCTAGAAATCCCACCGATTCATCATTGATAACTTCCCCTAACAATTTAAATTTTACACTCAAGGTGGATTTGTTTTTAACTCTTCAACATCTTTCAAAAACTATTTTAAGTATACTATACAATTTTCACAGATATTCACTATTAGCTCTTGTAAACATTGTTGGATGGGTGATACAACACTAAATAAAATTAAGGAATGAGAAAGCAATTTTTTGCTTAACAGTGTAACCCACCCTCTGATACTTCATAAATATACAATTATTTAGCAATTTTGTTTAATCCTCACCTCAATTTTAAAATGTAGGCAGCATGGGTGTAGGGAGGCCCCTTATGAATTAGAGGTATAAATCTGTATTTCCTAAGATATAGTCCTTAGGAAAGAGATACTTAGAAGGTTGCACTGAGATTGTTTTCTTTATTCCATGTAAGCACAGAAAAGCATGTGTTTGTTGAACCCAAAATGTGGGCTCAAACACAGAAACAAGAGGTAACTAGAGCCCAACAAGTGTTACACTGTGGAGATTGTGACTGCAAGATCATTAGCAGAGCCCAGAAATTCTGCACAGTCCCATTTCCCATGCACTAATGTAGAGCTCCAGGAAGCATTAAACAGTCACACAAACAAACAAAGGAAAAGAATAAAAAAAAAAAAGTCTGTTTGCTTCTATTAGAGGCATTGGTGCCTGCTCTTAATGAAACAGGGGTAAAAATGTTATTCTGCCAATGTTCAATTTTCCATTATTATTTAAAGAACAAAACTCTTGTTCCATCTGAGGAAATACTATTGTCATCTTTTTATATATAAAAGCAATTTCAAGTCACTGCTAAACTATATTTAAGAAAATATAGTATGGTGCCTCAATTTTTCACACGCTTTTGCAAAATAGTAGGTACAGTTCTTAGTAATATGCTTGCAATAAATCTCACACATATTGAGATAACACCTTTTTCTTTAGGTCATTGTTGAAACACTAAGATTATAATGACCAAATAGTCTCCAAACAAATAGTTTTTACCCTAGTAGTACTCTAAATCATAGCACCTTTTTTCAGACTTCCTGAAACTAAGAAAATCTGATTTGAGATCAGACCTCTTGTTATATTCAATAGAAATTATTTCAGAGGATTGAATATCCTGCTTTGTTTCAACAAAGAAAAAGGAATTTTAAAAGCTCAACATTCTAGTCTTAATCTCTGTTACACTATTTTTAAATCATATTTGCAAGTAGATTTATTTAAACACTATAAGTAATATATAAAAGATGAAAACATAAGTCATTAAAGACATCATGATACCATTTTTTGAAATGCTGGTTTGAAATTCCAGTTTTCTCCAGGTATTGTGGAGGTTCAAATTTGCCGGTTTTCTAGATAGTAGAAGCAGTCTTAGCTAATGTCAAGTCACTTCTCACCAGGTGAAATGTATGACTGGCATATTGATCTTCATTACGGGGTGATACAGCACACTGCTTAGGAATGCAGTTTACAGATTCAAATAGACCTCGGTCAAGTTTTGGTTTTGTCACTTAGTAGTTGTGTGACTTTAACAAATTTTTCTACCACTATCAGTTTGTTTCCTTATCTCTAAGGTGGCATTATAAAAATGTTTATTTAATAGAGTGGATTTGAAAATTAAATGAAACAATCTATGCTAAGAAACAGCACAGTGAGTATTAATTCTTGGCTATTTTTATTAGCACTGTTTTTCATTAGCCATATATATTTTGGGAAAGGACGTAAATAGCTTTTTTCAGTCAAATGTGATTTTTGACTTTTGTTCCTTGGCCTACTACCTGTGAAATCTTGGGTAATTTATTTAAAAGTCTCTGAGAAGAACCAAAGCAATACAATAGAGAAAGAAAAGCCTTTTCAGCAGAGGACACTAGAAAGTTAGATATCCACTTGGAAAAAAATAAAACTCAACAACTACCTCACATCACATACAAAAATTAATTTGTAACGTCCAAAACATTAACGCTCTTAAAGAAAATACTGGAGAATATCTGTATGACTTGGAGCTAGACAAAGGTTTCTTAGATGATACAAAACAATAAGTATTAAAAAACTGATAGATTAAAATACATCAAAATTTAAAACTTCTGCCCATCAAAAGATACCAGTAAGAAGATGAATAGGCAAGTCACAGAGTGGGGGAAAATATCTGTGAAATGTGTATCTGATAAAGAACAAGTATCCAGGACATATATAATTCTATATTTTAATAATAAAAAGTCCAACAACCAAATTTTTAAGTGGGCAAAATATTTGAACAAAGCTTTCATTAAAAAAAGATAAATAATGGCCAATAAGCACATTAAAAGTGCTGAAGATATTAGTCTCCAGGAAATAAATTAAAATGACTACAAACCCTACCAAACTGAATAATACTATAGTCTGAGCACACCAGTGTTGGTTAAGGATGTGAAGCAGTTGCAACTGACATATATTGTTTATATACAAAATGGTACAGTCACTTGGAGAAATATCTCACAGAAATTCCATTCCTAGGTATTTATACAAGAAAGATAAGAATAGATATTCATAAAAAGATTTGTACAATAATGTTCATGGAAGCTTTATTCATAATAGCCTCAAACTGCAAACAGCCTAGGTGTCCATTGATAGAAGAACAAATGAATGGACTATGGTATAATAATAATAGGATGAAATACTATTCAACAATAAAAAGGGAAATGTACTAATATATAAATGACATGAACAGTTCTCAAAATAATTATGCTGAGTAGAAGAAGCCTTACAGGAAAAAGTGTATACTTTTTGACTCCATCTATAAGAACTTCTAAACAGGCAAAATTAAACTATTCTGGAAAAAATATCAGAGAGTGGTTGCCTTTTGGATTGGGGAATGACTGGGATAAAGCATGCTGGCGATGCCAGTGTTCTGTACCTTGATCACAGTTTTGTTACACAGGTCTGTTTGCATTTGTCAAAACTTTGTTAAAAAGCACTTAAGATTTGTGCATTTGTATGTGTGTTTTCTATCAAAAGAAAAAAAATTATGAGCAAAATATTGAATTCTAGTTATACATGTGCCGAAGTATTTGGGGAGAAATGTACTGATGTCTGAAATTTACTTTGAATTACATCAAAAAATAAGATGGATTGATGGATAGATAGAGGGATAAATAGATGGATAAATATGTAGTAAAATAGGTATAAAACATTTTAATGACAACATTTAATGGTAGATATATGAATGTTTACTATAAAATTCTTTCAACTTTATTGATGTTTGAAATTTTTCATAAAAATTATGAAAAAATTAAAACTTTCTGATGTTTTTCATCTTCTGGAAAAGAGGAGATTATAATTTCTTCCTAAAGGATTTTCCTGAGATAAAATGAGACCATGACATCTCAGGCATATGTTTTGCAACTACTTTTTCCCACGCTGTGGATTACCTATCCATTTTCTCAGTGGTGTCCTTCAACAAACAGAGGTTTTAAATTTTGATGTAGTTTAACAATTTTTCCTTTTATGATGAATGAATGTGTTGCCCAGCACAAAGTTGACCTACAATGTGTATTGTTTCTTTTATACTTTACTTCACCTATATTCCCCTTCAGGGTCACAGGAAGCTCCTTTCTGAGGAGGCTAGAATCTACTCAGGCTTCCCCACCTAACTTTCACTCCTCATCCCTCTTGTACAGAGTTGGCAGTCAGTTGCTCAGAGTTTCTTTTGAAGGGTGTCCTTGACCTGCCCTAGGAACAGGCTTTCCTCTCCCTCTCTCCCCTCACAACACACAGAGCTAATCAGAAGTAGATCCATGGTGGACATTCAGCCTTTTTTAGCCTCCTGCACCTTTTCTCTGAAAAGAAGAGAGTAGCCAAAAAGAAAGAGGACAGAAGAATGTAGCAGGCTGGATGTCAAATTAGAGACTATCACGAATAGTGGGGAGCCAGAGTCAACTGCTATGGAAAGTCAAGGAGAATTAGGACAGAGAAAAATGCCTTTGACTTGTGAGCACTGTGAATATTGACCTCAGAAACATCATTTTCAGGAAAGTGGTTGGAACATCCGAGGATTGGCCTTATTTCTATTCTGGGCTTATCAGTAGCTCAACTTCAACAAACTTTCCAGCTACCGTTGCCCCAACACGAAGGTCCTACCTATTTTACTTGAGTTTCTCACATTCTTACGCAGAAAACTGTTACCTCTCAATGTTCCTTATCTTCCTAAGCACAGGCAGTCACAGGCCTACAAAGGCACCGTGAACACAAACGATTCCAAACACACTGCACCCTCACTGCCAGAAACCCCAACTGCGTTGGTTGGTCCTGGAAGTCACCCTAGTGCTGTTTTCATTTTTTGGGTATGCATATTTTGTCCTTTGCAAGGAGTGAGCTCCAACAGCTTCACTAACTTACTGAGTCTTATCTTTCTTACCTGATGTCCTTGAATGCTTCACTCTCAAGGGAAAATAAATCACTTGGAGCCAGTGAAAAGGCTTTTGGAAAAACAGAAATTAACTGAGGGATCTTGGACTGTGCTTCCCATAAGATAACCTCTTTTGAGGTAAAAAAAAATTATGTTCTGGATCTGAAGGTAAAATTATGAGGCAACTGGCACTGGAGACTGGGTACTTCCTTCCTAAATGACTGGCTTTTAAGGGAACCTCTCTTGTTTTCTCATGCCCAAGGAGTCTCGTACTATGTGAAACAACTTCAATTGAAACTAGAGCTCACTAAGTGAATTATGTTTACATTCAATGAGCAATTTTCGATGCTCAAGACTATGATGCGTTGTGTGGAGCACATAAAAGGAAAATGTCACATGGTCTTTGCCTCAAGAGTTATATACATCAAATAACTAAAGAACAATTTAAAACAAAATAATCAAGCATCACTGGCTACTGCAGGTCTAGAAGGAAAGGGATTAAGGGAGCTGGAGTGTGTTTCTTCAGTTCTTCTTCAAGATTCCTAGACAAGGAGGAAGAAGATCACTTTAAGAATGTGTAGGGATTATGAAAGGTCACCTGGACACTCAGGACATGAAACATAAGAGATTTAGGACATCTCTAGACCCAGAACGTAATTTTTTTCCAAAGCAAAAGACTTTAACTCTTTGTAGTAGCTGTTCTTGGAAGAAAGGGGTTTCTTTAAATAAATCAGTGATGGACTCAGTGGGTAACCTTAGGATGAGCTACAGCACATGCAGGAGCATTCCAAACAGACTTGTACAAGAAAGATGACAGAAGTTGGCGTTAAACTTCATTTTTAGTATGTGCTTACATGATGAAAAGGTTATCCTTAGAAAAAGTTGTAGAAGTGGCTTACTGCTGCGAATCTTCTTATGGAAAGGTGTTTCAGGTAGAGTACATGTCCCACATCACAAGAAGAGCAAAGGATGTAGTTAAATTCATTGTCAATACGGTGAATGAGTTGAGAACCAAATGAGGCTATAATGACTGACCCTCAAGGAATCTCCTTGGTACAAAAAAATGAGTGAGATGTGCCCACTGGCCACAGAACACCTAGACAATAGATTTTTTAAAAAATTAGTTTTGACCAAAACGTAAAAATTCAGTGGGGCAGTAAAGCTCCACGACTTGCACACAGAAATCAAATGAGAGTTAAAACCCAATGAGAATCATATTCTTCAGATTCACACTGACTGCCACATTCTCTCTTTATTACCTTATCTTAGTTATTATTCTTCAGGAGACTTCACGCCTCATAACATTCTTTGAATAAGAAACATAATTTTCCATATTTGCAAATGTATTTTTGTCATAAAATTCATTCGATATATTTTTATTATTACTGGAGGCATTAACATCAGGCATCATCTCTGCCCTTACTTTTTTGCACCAACACTTTCTCTTTCAACCTATTAAAATCCCAGTCCTCAGAGCACCATTCTTCAATAATGTTTCATCACATTGTCAACTGAACTTTTTCATTGTTGAAATTACCACTCAATTAATATGCTCAAAACCACCGCCTTATCTTTCCTCTATGGCTGTTTAATTACTCTTTTCATGTGTTTACTTCAGAGGAAGCAAAAGGTGCTAAAACATGCAAAATAGCATGAGTGACATATTGGCCTTTAAAAAATTAATTATACTAAATTAACACACTACAAAATGAAGTTCATCCTTAACTATCAACCTCAGCTGATATCTAAGTAGTTTTTCGTCCTATTTCCTCACCTGTGCTTATTTGTAAATAGTATTTTGTGTGATGGCACCGTCTAGATGCATGATTGACATTTGAACAATGCCAACCCTCAAAAATTCACACATAATTTACAGTCGGCCCTCCCCATCCACAATTCCTCAGTATCTGTGAATTCAACTAACCATGAATGGTGAAGTATGATAGTATTTACTATGGAAAAAAATGCAGGTATAAGTGGACCTGCACAGTTTAAACCCGTGTTGTTCAAGGGTCAACTGGGCTTGTTCACGGAGCTCTGTTATTAAGCCTTTTGCACTGAAGGACATTACATTGGTAGTTCTTTACTCAACGCTGTGATCTCTAACATCAAGCGTTAGCTTTCTCAAGCTTAGTCATGCTAGTGGAGATCAGCCCACTCAACAGAAAGGTGGTGCACTTGTTTCTGAATTGAGTTCATGGAGAAAATATCACTAACAATACTCAGTTTTGAAACATAAACAGAGGTGAATGTAAGTATGCCTGTATATTTTGAGCTATAGATAAAAACCTCTTCCCATAAATACTAGGAGTCACCAGTTAGAAGTTATTTTGGTTTAGCTACCTAATTTTTCTTCCTAGGAATTCTCAGCCTTCAGACTTGTTGAAGGAGCCAGCTGAAAAGTGAGGGATAAGGTTCATATGAAAGGGAGTATTTGGGAGCTTCGCTTTTCACTCTCTGTCAGTGGTTTAGCTTGCATGAAAATCACTTGGAGAACTTGTTAAATCACATATTTCTGGATCCCATCTGCAGGGTTTCTGATTCAGTAGGTCTGGTGTACGTTCTGAAAAATTGCATTTCTTATTTATTTATTTATGACTGCGTTGGGTCTTCATTGCTGTGTGCAGGCTTCCTCTAGTTGCGCGAGTGGGGGCTACTCTTCGATGTGCAGCACGGGCTCTAGGTACACAGGCTTCAGTAGTTGCAGCACGCAGGCTCTAGAGCACAGGCTCAGTAGTTGTGGCACAGGGGCTTAGTTGCTCCGCGGCATGTGGGATCTTCCCGGACCAGGGCTCGAACCCGTGTCCCCTGCATTGGCAGGCAGATTCTCAACCACTGTGCCACCAGGAAGTCCCAAATTGCATTTCTAACAAGTTTCCAGGTGATGGTGAGGCTGCTCAGACCACACCCCGAGGACAGTTGATAAACTCATCTTTTCCAATGAATAACCTGCCACCTTCCTAATCCATGGACCACTTCCTCCATTGTCCTCCCCTACCAAGCGCTTTATGCTCTCACCTGCACTCCCACAGGCTATGCATCTTCAGGCCCTATTCACTTCCCTGTTGGTCCACCCAGTTCACTCATTCTCAAGAACGTTTGAAACATTCTCTCCTCTGTGAAGCTTTCTCTGTGTTACTTTCCTCTGTGAGCCTCTAATAATTTTGACCTATCTCTACCTCAGCACACTTAAACATCTATCTTTCCCACTAGACTGAGCTTTTTTAAAATTTATTTATTTATTTTTGGCTGCGTTGGGTCTTCATTGCTGCAGGTGGGCTTTCTCTAGTTGCGCAGGGGCTACTCTTTGTTGCAGTGCGCAGGCTTCTCATTGTGGTGGCTTCTCTTCGTTGCGGAGCAGGGGCTCTAGGCGCACGGGTTTCAGTAGTTGTGGCACATGGGTTCAGTAGTTGTGGCTCGTGGGCTCAGTAGTTGTGGCTCGTGGGCTCTAGAGCACAGGCTCAATAGTCGTGGTGCACGGGCTTAGTTGCTCCGCGGCATGTGAGATCTTCCCGGACCAGGGCTCGAACCCGTGTCCCCTGCATTGGCAGGCGGATTCTTAACCACTGCGCCACCAGGGAAGCCCCTAGACTGAACTTTTTGAAGACAGAAGCCTAGTCTCTCACTTTGTATTCTCAGAACATAGCCTTGAACCTAGTTACACAGCCTAGTACCTAGTACCTAGGTACTTATAATTTCGTTGGCTACCAGGATGAATAAATACATTTAAGTAAGATCTGCTTTGTCCAGTTAGATGTTGTCAGATAATACCAAAAAAATTTAAAAAGTAGAAAACATGTCTGTCCCGAAGGAAAAGAAAGTGAGGAGCTATGCACTTACCCTTCAAAGATGTCCTGGGAGGAAAGGGGGAAGCTGGATTGGCGACTTGCTTTGTCTGAAACAAACTGGAGTTAAATTCTGACGCCCAAAATAACTGAAATATTCCAGGAGATGAGAGAGGCTAGAACTTCTACTTGGGATCCCCAACCTGTCATCTTTTGCCCACACCAGGCTGCCTCACTCATTTGACACTGTTGTTGTTGTTTTCCATTTATCCAAGGGGTCGCAGTCAGTGCGGAGGTAGACAATGTAATTCTCATCAGATTGTTCCTCTTAAAGCTGTAGATCTCATTTGGTTTCCGTTAGCAATTCACTAAACTTCACTGCCCTACTTAATTGTTAGTTTGGGGTTAAAACTGCTTTACATCACATCTAGTTTCTCTGCAATCAGTAAACATCTAGGGTGTCCTTACATGTATCGTGAGAGAGAATAATAAACTATGCTTCCATAGAATGAGGAGTCTGGCTTGAAGTAATACTGAAATTTAGCCCTGGGAATACACTCTCGTTGGGTGAGATGATAAAACACAGATGTGGTTATAAACTGAGATTATGCAGCAGCTCTGCCTAGGTGGACTCTCAGCCCTGCCACTTGCTGTGTTACTTAAGCTTCTTGTGTCTCAGTTTCTTAATCAATAAAGTGGGGATAATAATAGTACCTATTTCATACAGTTGTTATGAGCATTAAATGATGTCATATTTGTAAAGTACCTAAAAGACTATCTGGCATATAATGATCACTACATAAGATTGTGTTAAATACAACTTGTATGTATAAAATAAACCCCCAAAGCCAGGAAGTGTGGAGGAGGCCTGGGGCATGAATATCCAGGTTAAACTATTTGCTTGCTTGTTTTATTTTGTTTTTAAGTCCAATCTGGGCTTTACTTATTATGGTCCTGTAGTTGATTGACAATTTTTTAAAAGAATAATATTTATAACACTAAAATGTTAATTTCTTGCTTAAGTTAATGAATTGCCACATACACTTAACAATGAATGACACCAACTATCTCTTTATTGTAATGATATAAAAAAACCAGGCCATTTTCCACATCAGACCAAATAATATATTGTCTACTTTTTAAATGGAGAGTGTATAAAGTTGGTAATCCAAAGGATCATGTATCCATGAATGAGGTCAGTGGCCTGAAATACTGAAGTACACGGCAGTGGTAATGAGATGTAGATTTGCCAGCACGTGGATTTCTCAGGCAGTTTCATGAGCCACACCATCAGCACTTTCTATTGTTAAATGGAATTGCACATCACTGGCAACAAGACCCTAGATTCCAGCCATCCCAGCAACACTGAAGCCACACTCCCTCCAGCTCTGCTCTGCAGGGTGAGATGTTTGTCGATGATAGATGGTAGCAGGATACTGAGGCAGGAGCTGCATTAAGTGGAGCAAACGCAAACTTGGCAGGCAGATGAAATTTGCTAAGCACATACCAAACACAACATCAAGCCATGTGGAAAGCTGTGAGACACTGGGAAGCAGTCGAAATTGCCACCAAGATTACATGTGACAGAGACTGCAGGGCATCAGGAGCATACGAGATGAGACAAGATAACCACAGACCACACAAGGCAACAGTGAAAGGCTGAAGTGAAAGGTTCTGCTGACCACACATCTTCCTGGGTCTCTTGTCTACCTGGGAGCAGCAACGGTGTCAGCTGTTTTGAATAGGCTTATATGATGATAATCAATGTAATACAAGATGAGCAAACATGATGTCGTGTTGAGTTCCTGTTTGTAGTTTTCAAGTGACAGTTTTCTGTTTGCTGTTTTAATGAAATTAGTTTAATCAAATGAAACCAATGCACTGCCATTTTTTGCATTTTATTAATTTCCTTATATTCAAAGAGTAAATGCCTCCTAACAATTGTATTTTCATGAGGAATAAATGCGGTAATGTGAGTGAAAAAAGGTGTCATGATATTAGACACACAGCAGGTGCTTCATCTGTGATACCCTTCTTAATTCCTGATAATCTCTCTTGTTCTGAAATCCTCTACCTCTGAAGTTAACGTTGCTCTTCCAGCGTTCTTTTTTTCCCATTTCCCCTTTGGTAACCGTAAGTTTGTTTCCTATATCTGTGAGTCTGTTTCTGTTTTGTAAATAAGTTGATTAGTATCACATTTTGGTTTCCACATATAAGTAATATCATATGGTATTTGTCTTTGTCTGGCTTACTTCATTTAGCCTGATAATCTCTTGGTCCATCAATGTTGCTGCAAATGACATTATTTCATTCGTTTTTATGGATGAGTAATATTCCATTGTATATATGTACCACATCTTCATCCATTCCTTTGTCAATGGACATTTAGGTTGCTTCATGTCTTGGCTATTGTAAACAGTGCTGCTATGAACAATGGGGTACATGCATTTTTTTGAATTAGAGTTTTCTCTGGATATATGCCCAGGAGTGACATTGCTTGATCCTATGGCAACTTTGTATTTAGATATTTAAAGAACCTTCATACTGTTTTCCATAGTGGCTGCACCAATTTACATTCCCACCGACAGTGCAAGAGGGTTCCCTTTTCTCTACACGCTCTCCAGCATTTGTTATTTGTAGACTTTTTAATGATGGCCATTCTGACCAGTGTGAGGTGGTACCTCATTGTAGTTTTGATTTGCATTTCTCTAATAATTAGCGATGTGGAGCATCTCTTCATGTGCCTGTTGGCCATCTGTATGCCTTCTTTGGAGAAATGTCTATTTAGGTCTTCTACGCATTCTTTGGATTAGGGTTAGCATGGCACATCTTTCTCCATCCCTTAACTTTTGACCTGTCTTTATATTTAAAGTAGGTTTCTTATAGATACATATATTAGAGTCTTGTTTTCTTATCCACCCTCAGAATCTGCCTTTTAATTGGTCTGTTTACACTATTCATAACTGAAGCAACTATTGATATTGTTGGACTAGTATCTAGTTTGTAACTCTTTTCTATTTGTTACACTTGTTCTTTGCATCTATCTGCCCACCCTCCCTATTTATGCCTTCCCTGGTTCCAAACAGCATTTTACATGATTCTATTTTATTTCCTCTTTCAGTGTATCAATTTTACTTATTTTTAAAAAATTTATTGGCTGCATTAGAGTTTACAGTACACTTTTTAAACTAATCTAAGTCTACCTTCAAATAATATCATGCCACTTTTCAGGTAGTACAGTGATTTATAACAGAGAATCCTCCATTCCTTCTTCTCATCTCTTGTGATATTGTTATCAGGCATTTTACTTATCTATACACTATAATCACCCAATACATTGTTACTATTATTGCTTTAAACAGTTACATTTTAATTCAATTAAGAATAGGAAAAATAAAAAAATTTACTTTGCCTTCATTTACTTCTTCTCTGATGCTTTTTTTCTTCATGTAGATCCAAATATCTGGTGTACAGTATTTTCCTTCTGCCCAAAGAACTTCTTTTAACATTTTTAATAAAGTAAGACTGTTGAAAATAAACTTCTTCAGTTTTTGTTTGTCTATGAAAGTCTTTAGTTCTCTTTCACTTTTGAAAAATAATTCTGCTGAATATATAATTCTAGGTTGGTGGGGTTTTTCCTTTTTTTCAACACTTGAAATATTTCATTCCACCCTCTTCCTGTTTGCATGGTTTCTGATGAGAAGCCCCATGTAATTTTGTCCTTATTCCTCTATAGGTAACTTGTTTTTATCTGGCGTTTTTAAGATTTTCCCTTTGTCTTTGATTTGCTGCAGTTTGAATATGATATGCCTAACTGTAGGGGTATTTTGGTTTTTTTGTTTTTGTTCATTTGTTTTTTATTTTTATTTTTTGGTATTTATCCTGCATGATGTTCTCTAAATTTCCAGGATGTGTAGTTTGGTGTCTGTCACTAATTATATAAAGTTCCTGAACTTTATTACTTCTTCTCCATTCTCTCTTTCTTTCCCTTCTGGTATTCCAATTACATATATGTTACACCTTTAGAAATTTCCCCTCAGTTCTTGGAAATTCCAATCTGCCTTATTAATTCTTTTCTTCAAGAGAATTTGCATTTTAGCTTGGGACGTTTCTGTTTACCTGTCTTCAAGCTCATTGATTATTTCCTCAGCCGTGTCAAGTCTAGTAATGAGGCCATCAAGGGCAGTTTTCACTTCTCCTACAATATCTTTGATTTCTAGCATTTCCTTTTTATTTTTTCTTAGAAGTTTCATTTTCCTGCTTCTAAAGAGTTTTAACCAATATTCCCTTTTTTAAAATTCCAATTTTATCCTCACTTCTGGAGATATCTAATTTGGTCATTTCCTGAGCCTTTGTGGATTCTGTAATTTAAATTGGGTTGATTTTGGTTTAGGATTTAGTTTCCTTGGTAGTATTTAATCATTTATAATTTGTTCATCTGCCTTCCAAATTCCAAAATTTTATTATTTTCCCTCTACCACCCTTTTTCTCCTCCACACCCCTACCCCATCATGGATACAGCATTTTAAAATATCCTTTACTGTTATTTTATTACGCTTTCAGGAGGAAGAATAGGTAAATGTATGTTTATTCTGTCATCTTTGACCAGAGGTCAATTCTTCTTGAGGTCAGCAGTCACAGTACAGTGTATGATTAAGAGCACATGCCTCGAAATGAGACATACCTTACATGGAAATTCAACTTGGCCACAAACTACCCACGTGCTTCTGGACACAGTACTGAGCTTCACTCTCCTTCTCTATAAAATGAGGGTAAGAAGAATATCTAATTTAAAGAGTGGTTATAAGGATTAAGTAAAACAGTGAATGTATTATCCAGTGCCACAAAAGTGTATACTATTATTAATAATAATCATAGCCAACACCCATTATATATTTATCATGACCTATACAATGGTCTATGAATTTATGTATATTAACTCGTGATTATGCTTCTTGAAATTGATGTACAGAACCACATTCCCTTATCCTCAATTTCATAATTCAAAGGTATAAAAATCAAACTTTTAAAAACTCATTTGACAGCAAAACTTGACCTGATCTGAATTTATTTCAGGGAAAAACTTGACCTGAACTTATGTTAAGTCTCAGTTCCATACAGTGTGAATATTCATATGTTTTGTTGCAGAAAAAATAACTGTGATAAATAGTGCAGCACAGTCTCCTTAATAGTATTTCTTATGCACTGTATTACTTCCAAAAATCTGAAAAAAAATGGAATTCTGAAATACATCTGGCTCCAAAAGGACTGTCACCCTGTGTAAGTGTTTTATAATCTTTCCCCCTGAACCTTACGTGCTAGCCTTTTTCTTGCGTATTAGTGTAATAAGTAGAGCTGCGGAGCTCAAAATGAGAACAGAAGTAGCTACATCAGGAAGAACAAAAATTAAACAAATACAAAGTTTGAGAAGAAGGTGTGAGAGAGAAGGTTTGGAATTGTTGAGAGAGTCCAAGAAGATACATTTTGGAGGGAGTAGTTGCCAGGATGAATAGGACTTTGGGTAGACAGCTGGGTAAATGGCATTTTTTGGAATTCCTGCTGGGTGCTATACTATGAAACAATTTCAGTATAGGCTTATATTGCTTCGAAGGCTTGGTGAAGTTCAATTTCTGTTTTAGTTTTTCTCTATGTTTTTTTTTAAATGGAATTGGACCTAACTTAGGCAAGTTTTATTTATAAGTTTTATAAAACTTATTTATAAGTTTTATTTGGCTTACCCTTTTGGCTATACAGTATTCTTATAAAACTTATTTAAAACTTTATAAGTTTTAAAACTTATTTATAAGTTTTATTTGGCTTACCCTTTTGGCTATACAGTATTCTTTTTGAACACCTAAGACAATCAATATCTCACACACAACTGCTACTTAATAAACGTCTTTGAATTGAATTATAATGATCCTTATAGCATGAATACATTGTGGAAATATTTAGTATAAAAGCAGTACACAATATAGAAAGAGGGTAAGATTAGGAACAGAAGGTTTTGTGAGTTTGCTCCAAGTTCTGCCTTTGTTGTTAGTAAACTGTATAATAGAGGGGGTTTTGTTTGCTTATTGGATCTCAAGGGCAGAGAATTGGGTTAACCATTCCTAACATTTCATGGCACATGGTCATGACAAGTATCCTAAAGCTATTTATTTATTTATTTCCCCTTTTATTACTGACCACTTCTATTATCTAATCTTCCCCCACCTCATACTCTATTATGCTTGTTATGTGCCTTCAGTTATGCTTGTAAAATATGTAGTAGTGTTTTATGTTTATCTATTCCTTATTTATATGAGTAGTGTTTGTGAAATAGTCTACATTTTAGTTGTTTTTTCTTTTTTTTTCCCCACTTATCATTTTTAAAATTAGCCATATGGCTGTATGTACATGTAGGGTTATTAGGATTTTAAAAAATCATCTACATTAATTTTTCTATTCATCTAAAACTATTTATTAGTATCAAATATGTTCAAGGCACAATAATGGTCATAGTGTTTGGCCTCTGGGAATAGAGGATTAAATAAATGACTATATGTGAAATTTTTTTTCATTTTTTTACTAATTTAAATGCCTAGTAAAAGGCTTAAAACTACTGATAAAATGGCCTCCTTTCCCTCTTATAAGGAGATATTTCCCACAAAATACAAGTTGCTCTCTCTTTGTGGCTTTTTAAATATAGGAGTTTTGCATAGCTAAGTTCTGCTGTGTAGCCAGTGTCACAGAGCAGTCTTATAAATGCTTCTCTGCAGCAATAACTTTTTCTCCAGGAAAACTTATCCAGTTTATACTCCTATCAACAGAGCACAAGTGTTCCCAGCTTCTCCCATCCTCAGCAATTCTGATAGTTATTCCTTTCTAGTTTTTGTCAATTGAATTGATATAAAATGCCATCTCATTGTTTTAATTTGCATTTTTCCCTCCTTACTAATGAGTTTAAACATCGTTTTATATGCTTATTATCCATTTGGGCTTCCCTTTCTGCATCTTTCCTTTCCTAAATACTTTGCCTATTTTCTCTTGGAGTCTCTGGAATTGTTCTTGATTTGAAGGCGTTCCTAATGTGTCCTAAATAACAATCCCCTTTATCAATTTTAGATGCTGAATATATCTTCTGTTAAGCTGTGATCTTCCTTTCAGTTTTGTGTATAATATTGATCACTGAAAAGAATATCTTAATTTTCTTGTTTATGCTTTGTATTTTTGGTTTGTGCTTTTTGAGTCATGTTTAAGTCATATTTTGTAACCCTAAGTCAGAAAGATTACAGGCTAGTTACTTAACAATTCTCGGCAATGGGTGCCCTCATTTGGAAAATCTAAGTTTGGCCTATGTGCTTGTTAATCAGTTGTTCAAAACTGGATTTCTAGAAAAATCTACACAATATTATGATTAGTCAGAACTGGGAATGTAGTTAAATAAAATAATGTGTGTAAAGTATCTCTAATTCTTGGCCCACAGGAGGAATATACTAAACAGCAGTTATTATTGTTACTATTAGAAGAGATTATTAGTCAGAAAGAGTTAAAAAAAAGAGCCATCTGGGCTCATGAAAAATGACGGGTGTGATATAGAGGTAGGCATTTAATCTTTATTTGTTTATCTTGTGCAACTAAATGCTGATAGAATGGAATGTATTTATTTTCTCTTTTAAAGATTTCTATGTGAAAGATGCCACAAACTCCAAATGGCATCACTACAGAGCCAACTATTTAACTACAGCTAGACTGACAGTACGGTAGTGATTTTATATCGTCAATAAGCAGATAAAAGGATTCAAGGAGTCTTTGGTGTTTATGAAAGACTTAATTCATGGTGCCCTTTGGTGGCAAATCTGACTTTTACCAGCCTTTTCAATGCTTCTGATAGAAGACTTCAGAATCTTTCATGACTCTGAATGATGACTATTTTTTAAAATATTACTTTATTTTATTTTTTGCCAGAAATGCCCTGGGGAACTCTATGGAGGGCCACATACAAATGACTGTCTTGTGTACATGGAGAAAAATTTTCTCAGTTGGATATAGAAAGTGTAACTCTGCGATGTCATATATGAGTCATAAACCTAAAGTATTCCCAATCCTAGCCTCTTTCCCATTCTTTAAAATATAATTGATTCTACCCAGAAGATAACCTGTTTTCCTGAAGAAAGACATGGTAGCCCTGTGGTCCTCATTGCATGTATTACTCATTTAGCAGGCTAACGTTTAGTGACAGGAATCATGGGGCCTCTCTCTTTCTATTCCCCTAAATAACTAACACTCCAAGCCTTATACCCAGCAGATACTCAAAAAATATTTTCTGATTTATGGATAATCTATGTTTTACTATGGAAGTTTAACTATGGTCAAGTCCATGTTATTATTATAGGGCTACTAGGAACACCAGGGAGCTATGAACTTCTGGATGTAGTAGAAAAAGCCCTGGTGCCCTGTTTGGATTTTTGCAATGAACACTAGTTTTATCTTCTGTCTCCACTAGTATCTGTATATACTCATCTGCAACTTGTGATGTTACAGGTGTGTTTTATTTCCTAAGTGTCTATATGTGATGGGTGGTATACAAGGAGTGAGGGGATGCATTGAACAAACCCCCCTGAAATGCTAATTGGCAGTCGACTCTTCCCATTTTCCAGATCAGTCTGCCCTTCACATAAAATCCGCAGCTGCTGACCGCAGGGCTTGTCACTGTTACCAACTCTTCGTCTTCATCACACAGCATGACTTTTTTGCTCAAACTTACCCAGATTCGAATTGTTCCATTGAAGTGGTCTGGCTGCTGCTGCTATTTCCCAGCTATTAACATAGACATTACAGCGCTCCAGCCACTCAAAGACTGCAGTCATCCTGGACGGCAGCCACTTGAGGGAGATCTCAGACAGATGGTTGTTTGCAGAGAATTTAACAGAAGTGCCTCTCCACATTGCAATGATGGATTTCCACCTCAAAGGAAGTAATGGGTATTAATTCCCTTGAGATTTCACGATACTCATTCTATGCCTTTCTACTCATATCCCATTCCTCACCCTTGCGAACAGCAGGCAGATGCCAGCATTTCGGATGCCTGTGAAGGGGGAACACCTGTGATTATCAAAAAGCCTTGCACGTAACCTGGGAGAAGGAGCCCGTCTCCAAAGAGAACGCCAGCTCCTGCAGATACCAGGTTTGGGACCCTAGAATCATATATCTTTGCAGTTTTTTCATCGGTAAAATGGAGATGATGCCTCTCTTCTTCTTTTTTTTTATTTTTATTTTTTGCCTTTTCCTTTTTTATCTCTCAATGACTCCCCCTTCCAGTAATGTATGGTAGTAAATTTTCCAGTCGTATTTAAAATATCCTTTTAGATTTTTTTCATTTTCAAGTAAAATTGTATTTAAGTATACCATATGCAGAGAAAAGTGCTCATATCTTAAGTTTAGAGCTTAATGAACGTTCACAAGGTGAACAAATCTGTGTAACTGACACCCAGATCTAAAAGAGACCATTACCAGCACTTCCAGAAGACCCCTTTTGTCCCCTTCAAGGTCCTGTAAGGTTTTGAAGGGCAAGCCAGATGTACCCAGATTTAAAGGATCTTGAGAAACTTTGTATCGGGGACAAATGATACATTGTACATCAAATGAATGGTCTTTAGAAGAAGAAATCTAGAACCATGATTTCCCCAACTTCCCTCTAACTCTGCCTCAGTACTCAGGAACAGCAATGCTTCAACAATTCATCCCAGGACTTTCACTCCAGAGATTTCTTTCCTGACTTTCTGGAATAAATATTCAGTAAACTAGATTCTTTAAAATCTAGTTTAAAAGGTTACTCTCTCTCTTGCATCGTCCTACAAGCTAGTCCATAAGTGGTGTCTTCGCAATGGGGAATTCATCCTTCAAGAGGCAAGATAACCCACCACCAGCCATAACTCTTGCCCTAATGGTATTTATTAGATATGGATTCTGTTGTGACACTGTTAGATAATTCAGAAAATATTTTAAAAATCTCTAACCATCAGGATTTATTTGTGAAGACAACCCTAAGATTTTTATGTTATGTAAACTTGTATTGGTACAACCCTAATTATTCAGTTCAACTTGGGGTATAGTCAATGAGAGTGACTGAAAATTTTAAATTTTAATTATTACTGTACTGCATACGTAATTACCAGTTTGTTGTCAAGTGAAGGTACTTCACAAGATAAGTTTGACTGTTCTAAAATTAGCATAGCAATTGTTTACAGGTATATGCAGATTTAAGGTGCTTCAAAAATTAGTTATTAACTTAATAACCATGCTAATATTATTAATTTTCTCTGTAAAAAACATTGTCCTCTTTATGAGGATAAAGATACATAACTTTACAATAAATTTCCCATCTGACTTATTATAAATTATATATTGCTTGAGTCTGACTTAAGGAAGATTTATTATTAATTGGCCTTAAAATAATAGAAATATGAAAACTATATGTCATTAGAAGAGAAAGAAGAGAAGTCAAAAAAAAATGGAAATAAATACTAGGCATATTTTAATAAAGGGTTTCCAAGATATGAACTCATACAAGTATATGAAAATAATGTGTTGAAAATCATACAAGCCCCCAATCTCTTTGTTTGTGTACTCACAGCTTTTGAAAATTAAATGCTCATGTATTCCTTTTCACCTTGTAATTCTAGGATTTTCTAGATTGTTTTATGCCATGGTAACAAACATATGTTAAATTTAAACTCAGCCTCAGAGCAAAAGGCTATGTAAAGCAAATGGAATAAACAAAGGGAGCTGCTTCACCGGGGTTGAAGAGAGACCCCAGGGCTGCCCATCTGACTGCCAGGGAGTGCTAGACATTAAAAGGAGGCTTATTCTAAGTAGAAATCAAGCAGGCATGCACCAAGAAATCTAGAGACATCAGAAGTTTGTCAAAGGTGGCAGAGATCTCCACCACCTACTGGCCATCTGTAGAACACCAAGCAACAGAGCCTAGAGAGGGAAAGGCAGCATCACGGAACCTTCCCCTTGGACTTGCGCCCGCCCCCATAACCCAGGTCAAGGTTCTCACTCCCATGTCCGCCTGTGGGCATTGCTCTTGAAAGAAAATGTTCAAGGGCCCCTCTAAAGAAACTGGAGATTGCCTTTTCCAGAAACTCCTTCACCTGGACACTCTTGTTTGCAAGTGACTGAAACCCAACTCAAACTATCTTGTGCACAAAAAGGAATGTATTATTTCATGTAACTAAAATCAAGAGAAGAGCTGGACTTAGAGATAACAAACCAGAAATGTGATGACCTCTGGGTCTCTCTCTCTTTCTCTCTCTTTCTTTCTCTCTCCCGTCTCTCTCTCATTACTTTTCTCTGACTCTGTGCATAAAGATCTATTCTCTCAAATCTGTTTTCTCCACACATTTAGAATCATGGCGTCTGGCAGTTCCCAGGTGTGCATCTTCACCTGAATGCCGAGAGGAACTGCCTTACTTCTTACTTCTGTTAGTTTCTATTACCTGGCTTCCGCTATGACTGTGTTTCATAGAATAGTAAAATTAAAATAAAAAAATATATATCTGGGAAACCAAAACAGAACTTCCATCTAATTGTTTTCCCCAGAAGAGATATAAAAAACAAACAAAACAAACTTTCTTCTACTAACACTATCATTTCATTAAACAAAGGGGTATTTTTAACTCAAAGAAGAGAGAGTTTTATAATCTCAAAATAAAGGGCAGTTCTTTAAATTGAATATATTTAGCTTTAGGAAAGTGTTACTACTTTATTTTTTCCATTTCACCCATGAATGTCTCATCACTTACCAGCACTAGTCCTTGTAAATCATCGTTCAGTGATACCAAGAGATATGAGAAAAATATTGTGGGGACGTGCAAGTGGTATGAATATATTTCTCTCTCCACACAATCTTGTTTTAAGTTTATGTTCACCACTGACCACCCTTCTCAATCCATTAGTTTACCCGATACCAGAGCCAAGACAGGCTCGTCAAAAGGAAGAAATCAAGGGGAAAAAGCAAGCAAGAAAAAACAATTAGGTAAAGAGATAAACTCAGTGGTAAAAGTCATTTGTGGGAAAGGTGTGAAGCTTGAAGGGAATTAGGATATGACACCTGAAGTAAGTCACTTTGACATTAGATTTATTTGAGCTGAAGGCATTTGAGTTCCTAAACTCACCATCTGCCTAAAAGCAGAGCCTCCCAAAAGAACTCAGTTGTCATAAATTCCCTCCCCTGAAGCAGGTCATAGAAACAGCAGGTGCTGGGAGGCCTCTCTGACCTCCCTTGTCTCCCCCTGAAGCAGGTCAGAAGCCCCTCCCAGGAGAGGTGCCCTCCCTGTACCGTCAGGAAAGAAGCATCCTATCTGCAAAGACAGAGGCACACCCGAGGCGTCCAAACAAACAGGCCTTTTTGCTCTTACCCCAATTTACCTTCCTTAGAGCACACCCTTTGTCCTATCATGGTTTTCCATGATTCTCCACTCTTCATCAAACCTAGAATAAAAATGCTCAGGCTTAACTCTTTCTTTGGGTCTTCGTTTTCTTAAGAGGGCTCCCACGTCTCATAAAACTTACGGTAAGTGAATGTGCATGCTTTTCTCCTGTTAATCTGTGTTTGTCAGTTTAATTTTCAGGTCCAGTCAGAGACCCTAAGAGGAGAAGATTTTCTTCCTCTTACAAGCATCTCATCACTTTCTGGACTATGTACTTTTAAATCCTTTCCTCTCTTTGAATCTGCTACACAATATAAAAACACAACCCACACCCCAAAATCTTTACTTTTAGCACCAACTAAAGGACACAAAATTACTTCTGAATTCCAAATAGTCATGTAAGAACATGCATGCTAATTTGCTGGTATTGTTTTCTAATTGCATTTTACCCATCCCTCCCATATATTCATAAGCATAATGAGGTCTTTAAACTGAAAGTTCTTCTCCAGTGCTAAGGAGCATAACCCAAACTGCTGCACTGAAATACATTCAGTCAGTCAACAACAAGCCAAGCTTTCAAATTAGTAAATGACTCAGATATAATATAAAATTAACCCTTTACAGATTTATACAGGCTTCCTCAAACCGTTAGTGTAATAGACTTCCTTATGAAAGCACATTTAATTACACCTTTTAGGGAGACTAGTACATCAAGACCTAGACATCAATGTTTAAAAGATTAGGTAAAATTGCATTCTAATGAGAAAAAAAAATTAAAAAGTAAAAACTAAAAAAAATACCAAAATTATCGACATAATTTTCAGTCTTCAAAAAGAGCTGATACAAATCCCATCAATCTCTTCGTGTCATTTTTGGCAGGAAAAACAAATCTGTCCTTCCAAGGCAATGCAGCTTTTGCTCAAAGCTCAAGTGAAAATTTTTCTCTTTGACAAAAAAAAAAAAAAAAAAAAATCACATCATATTCATTTCACTTAATCAAGCATTTATTACAGAGAGAATCAATTAACAGTAAAGTTAATTACTAACTATAAAATTGCTAATTGAGACAAATTACACATGATGGCTTTGCAATTTGGGTAAATGACAGGTTCAGATGGATGTGAGACCTACAAACTTATGTTATCCAAGATATTTGTCTTTTTAACAAAAATTTCAAAAAGACACATGCGTTAAAGTATAAGAGCAGCAGAAGTTACCATAAGGCAATGTATTAGAGCACAAAATTCAGTAACAGGACGTCTCCAACCTGGAGGCTTTATTACTTCAAGTTTTAGAAGCAGGTTACTGAACGTTGTTAAACTCATCATACAATCTTGTGACACAGACCTTGAGGGCTGAGTAACAGTAAGAGTCAAGGAGTACTGTTTGAATGGTTTCTATCATGCTTGCTACTTACATATTATTATTCTAATAATAGGCAATCACTTGTTCTAGTGCATACCTCTACAAACATTTTAAAGTGTTTAAACCAAATGCTAAAAGAAAATAAAGCTCTATGGATTTTTTTTTTCTTTGTGAAAACTAACTTCTCCCTTTCTCCTAGTATGAAGTGATATATATCCAGAGCAGAAAACCTAAATGAGTAAGAAGAAAAACAAAAATCACTAATAAGTCTATCATCCAGAGATACTCATATGAAGATGTTGGTGCCTTTCTATGTACCTATCTCTAGCTATATTTTCATGCTTGAAAGTGTTTACTTGCAACAAAATAGCATCCTACTGTACATATAATTTTATAATCTACTTCCATAATATATAGATATATTTGGGAACACATTTCCTTGTCTAAATTCAACTATATATATATACATATATATGTATATATATATATGTATGTATATATATGCATATATATGTGTACATATATATATGTATATATACACATATATTTTTTACTACTGGTAGTATTTGGTGTTATTGAATAAGTGGTTTAACTATTACTCCATTTTTGTGACATTTGGAAGTTTCCATTTTTGATACAAAGAAACTGCTGTGGTGATCATCCTCTTAGTTAATATTTGTTTAGGGCTTTTTTCAGGTCTTCTTTCTTATATTTTAAAATAAATATATATGCATTGTTATTGGTTTGGTCCTATTTTTTAAAAAATACGGTATTAAAGTTACACACACACACACACACACACAAATAAACACACACACAATCCACATTATATGGGATCTAATTTATACACAGGAGTATTTGGCTACTTCAATCAAAGGAAATACTCAGTCTTGTACTTTCTAACCTACAAATGAGGTTGCAGAGGCAAAGGAAAAGTAAGGAAACCAATCAACATACTTGACTGTTTCACAGTCTTGAAAGGAGAACCTTGTGTATAATGTCCTCTAAAGGCAATTTAAATTGTCTTAAGTATGTGTCTAAATGTATCTGTGGAATCTCACTGCTTGAGAAGTCAGGTAGAACCTTCTCAATAAGTCCATTCTAAAATGACCACAAACTGTACCAATCTCTATGATTCTTCTAAAGAGACAAAATCACGTGAATGGATTTCAACTAAGAATACTTTGCCAGGTTGCCAAAGAAATGCTTTATTATATACAACCCAGAGATTAAGGTACACAGATTTGCATCATAAACCTGCCTTCGATTAAAATGTTGGTGAAGCAACCATACACTTCTGTACAATGAGGGACTTTGGATAAATGAAAACTAAGTCCCTTTAAAATCGAGAGTTATATTGAGTCTATGGTTAAATATTCAAATATTTTTATATATAGCACATAATTTGATAATAGATTCTGTAAGAATATAATGTGCTGTTTCTTAACTGATGGCCATAAAATTAAAATAATGGCTTAACATAAAACTATAGCAATAAATAGAGCAAAAATATAGTTTATGAAGATAAAAACACCACTTTGAGACACAGAGTAAAGAAGACTATGCTTTTGTTCATATGAAAATCACTTAGATATGTGAGTTGCTGGAGATTTTCTCCAACTACTCAGTTTGTTCACCAGCACTGCCCCTACTGACCATTTCCGCTTTCACTGCCACTCAGACTTGGAAATGATCTACTTTCTACTACTCTTCTCTCAAGAATAGTGATCACCATTTATTAAGTCTCTGCTCAGGGTTAGGTACTGTACAAGTGCTTTATGTGGTACCTCACTTGATCCCCATAACAAGCTTGAGAGGTAGGTTACTACCCTTATTTTATAGATGAGCAAACAGAGTTTGGAGAGATTGAATGATTTGCTCTGGGACATAATACTTGTGAACTAAGATTCAAAATCCTACCTTGTTTGTCTAGCTCTAAAGCCTCTATCTTCTATGACATGCTATCAGAGCTTAAAGGGAAGGAGAAAGTACGATCTCTTTCCTCTGGATACAATTTAATGGTGAAACACAGGTAAAGGATGAAATGCAATCACATGGGGAGACAGTAATAACGTTTAAGTATGCACCAAGTGTAACAGGTGAGGGGGAGGTGATTATTTCTTCCTAAAGTGATAACATTTAAATAGGGCCTTGAAGAATAAGTAGAATGTCGACAGATGGCAAAAAGAGAGCGAACAATACAGATGGGCAAGCACTTGACAGAAGTGGCTTAAACTTAAGCAAAATATGGGTAAATCTGAAAACATAGGTTGTGTTGATACAGCAAAATGTTTAAGATGATATGTTAAGAAGTTTGGTGTTTCTTATATAGGACAAATAAAAGGATAAATTGGACACTTATTCATTTATATAGACTTATGTGGTTTACATATCCTAAGATATTTAGAAGCTATTTGGCAATTAAAAAAAATTTTTTTACATTTTCCATGGAACTTGGTTTGTTTTCAATTTTGAGAACCTCTTAACTATCTTGTTAACTTTTCAACACTTGTAAGATCTTTGACAAAGTTTCAGTTTACTAAAAACATGTAGCAGTATCAACCATGACCTTTAGAAAACACTACTTCTAGATGAGAATAGAAAAATGGAGATTTCTCTGATGTTTTCTCTGGCATAAAGAATGTATTTGAGGCATCACATATGCTTAGGTTCTTTTAGTCTGAAATTTTAAGGTCTATTCAATCGCCAATAATTCAAAATAATTGCTAGATGACCTTGTAGCTAATTAGAAGTTGACACCATTGTATTGAATTTGATCTTCCTGAAGATAAACTATCACTCACTGACATAACTGCCTCTGGGTTAGTAAGATACTATTATTTTAGCATTTAGAAAAGTGATTTCATCTAACTTTGTGCATACTGGTCTTAAACTCAATTGTATTGTTATTTTGAAGGCGAAATCAGTTATTTGCAAATCATACAGCACTAAAGCCTTTCAAATTCTTTATAGTAAAATGTTAACAGTGTGAGGACTGGTAGAAATAAAGAACTTATTCAAGAACTCTCAAAATCCCAAGTGTCTGTTATTCTAAGAAAATACCCTTAACCAAGAATTGGACTCATCAAGATGCACTGCTTTGTGCAAAATCTGGAGGAGTTATTTGAAAGACTTCACCTGTCATGCGCATCACAGTTTAAAGTTATTCTCATTTCTGAATTTACTGTCCCCTCACATTTTTGCAGAAGCTGCTCTTTATATTTAAAGATGACAATTTTGATTCATTTATTGCAATCTGTAAATATCAATAAAGCGCCTGTGTTTCCTCCTTACTATCTGATTCACTTTTATTGCTCTAAACTTTGTGCTCTGCCTTGGTAACTTAATGTTGAAGCGTAGCAGATTGTGATACACCAAAAATGTCACTTTGGCATACAGATTATTTTGAGTTGAAAGCAGTTGAGAAGAAATAGATACAAAGAAAGTTCTCTGCTCTCCCCCATTTGCCTAAAAGCGGGACATAAATTTACAAAGGTGTCTCTCTTTCTTGCTCTACCAAAAAGGACAAAGTTTAATCCCCAGAGGCAATTTTAGACCTTATCAGTCTGGAGAAGCCACCAAAGGAATCTATATAACATATTGTACTAACTAGCCTTTACCCTTAGAAGCCTAAAACTGCTTTTCTTTATCATTTCTTCAAAAATTTATCGTTCTCTGTTGACGATACTCTCTAAACTGAAATTCTAAGCCACCTCAGGGAGTTACTCACTTTTCCCTGGGTTCTCCCTTGTGTACATATATACTTGTTAATCAGCTTCTTTGTTTTTCTCTTGTTAATACGTCTTTTATTATAGCAGCCTCAGCTAAGAACTCAGAAGGGTAAAGGGGCAATTATTTTCCTCTCCTACTACATCATATCAAAAAATCCTCAAAGGAACGAAGAGGAGCCCTTGGTTGTTAATATTCAAATCTAGCATCTCTACTACATCCCTTGAAAGTGGTATATGTACAATCTCAACCATATTACACAAAACATGACAAAGAGAATGTAGTCTTATTTTCCTGGAGTTAGATCTGTAAAAGGGAGTAGACCATCTGCTGCTATCATCTTAGGGCTGAGCTATGACCAAAATTTGACCCTGGCTTCTTTGACACTATGATGGTGAGAAGAGAATTGCAAATCTTCAAGTAGCTGGCTTCAAAACTAAGAAGCTTCCTTAAGGACGGCAGCAGGAACCGTAGAGCTCCTCCACTGGAGGAGAAATGGTAAAGACAACATGGACTGGACAATAGGTACCCCATAGTGTTAGTCAAGACTGATTGTTCTGTTCTGTCAGAAGCTGAGGGTAAGAACACGTGCCCTTTGAGTGGGAAATGGTATTTCCTTTGAAACCGTTGAGACTTCCTTGTCATTCATACAGAAAAAAAAAAAAAAAAAAAAAAAGGTCAAATTAAGGGTTAGAAAATACTGATAACAGCTAGAGAAATGGGCCTCATCCAGAAAGGAGTTGGGGTAAATTCTTGTTTTGCCTACCGGGCAGTAGGGCAATGTGGGCTCAGCATTCCCTGAGGCTCGAGTGCAGGTACTGAAGGAAGGTAGACAGGGCCATCCTGGGAGCACTGGGCTGTGCTGACCACAAGGTCAGAAGCACAGACTGACTGTCATGGTGGGCTGAGGAGGGAGAGAAGGGAGAGAACTTGAGCAAGTTCTCTGAGCTACACTAGAAGGCTCCTTGGGGGCTCTGAGAAGCACTGAATGATGCTTTGAAGAGAAGTTCTGGCCCTACATCTATCAATTTGGCATTTAAAAGAAATGTCTCATAGTTATAGGCTGGAAAGGTCTGGAAATAGTGAACACCTACTCTATACCATAAAATTGCCATTTGTTTTTCTCATATGACAAAACAAAAGTTCCAAGGGAGAAGTGATTGTTCTAGGTTTTGTTTACTCCTGTAAGTTTTGCTTAGCCCAGTGTCTGGTACAATATGAGCCTCAGTGAATATTGTTGAATATTTGTTATTTAATCTCATCCTTACAATAACTCTGAAAGGAGCTAGTAGTATCCCCATTTTACAGGTGAGAAAATAAAACTTGAAGAAATTAACAGAACTGTCAGGGCCCCACGGCTTCAGAGAGAGAAGAATAGCCTAGACTTGAACCCGGGTCTCCTCATTACAATTACACAGCTACAAGCATTGTGGCATAGTTATGGATCCAAGAAACATAAACTAAAACTTTGACAATAAATAGAAGCTTTAAACCCCCAAGCTAGTTTGCATTTTGTGTTTATAGCCACTGTTCTGAGTTGAAACTCTGAATATAGATACTTTTTTTTCTCTTAGGGGTACACCAAGGAAATTAAAAGAAACGGACCACATTCACTAATGTGAAATTGGAACCGTTTTCCCTCCAGCCAGTTAAAAAAAATGAAGGCACATTACACAATACAGCAAAGCAAGGATGGCCGAAAGGAGGGAAAAAGCCAACAAACACTAAAGCCAACTTATTACTCCAATAAATGTCAGGTCAGTCATTGTGTGGGACGCAGATTAATACTGAAAAGAATGGATTTGTGTCATTCTTAAAATATAAATATGAATGCTTTTGACAGAGTTAATAAAAGTATGTTGTCCGCAGTGACTGGTAATTGATGTGAAACAGCTACCTCTACTTTATCCTGTAAATGGCAGAAGCAAAGCTTCTACTGAGGGTGCTATTCACACATAAATTGTGTTTAATGGTTTCTTGTTAATGTGTTCTATTTTTATAATGAAAGTCTAGCCAAATTATAGGAGAGATGCTCTTAACTCCTTTGCTGCTATCAAATTGAGCAGTAATTGAATCAAGCAAGAAATCCCTTTTTGACCTTGAAGGCTGATTTTACCTTCTCATCCCATCATCAGATTTGAGAGAGATATGGTATTAATTTTTCTAGCCTTTTATATTTTATACAGTAACCCAATGGTACTAAATAAAATGCTTCCAAATGGAAAATGCAATAAATCATTAACAAACTCATTCATTTTCAAACAGAAACAAGTAATTTTGATGAAGCCCAACTTTAATTCTCCAATTCAAGTTTTTCATTCAATATTTTACCTGCTATAAAACATTAACTAATAAGCAATTTGGCTGTTATGTATAATCTGTCAGAAGAATTGTGACTATTTGTAGAAAAATCAAATCAGGAAGAAATGTAGTGTATGGAATAGACAATACTACATATAGATGCTTAACAGAGTTATTCCTGAAACATTTAAATAATATTTAATTCAATTGAAAAGAGTTTTATCCCTTTATATTATTATGTTGTAAATTTAAAAAATCAAATAATGTTTGAAAAATGTCAGCATTTGGGTTTAACATGTTGAAAGGACTGTCCCTTTATATAACTCCAGTGATTTTCAGGAGAACATGATTTACATGCAATTGCCAAATTACAAGCTACATTAGACAGATCCATCCTCATTTTGAGGGAGAAAATGGCTAATTATATTCATGCTCATTTGAACTGCAGAGACTAAATTGGCCTTAAACATCACAAAGTTTGTCTTCAGAGGTATTATATTTTGATTAAAAAAAATTTTTAAGTCCTGTTTGTAATCCATCTTTAAAGTTGTCATTCCACGTTCCCTAGAATACCCATAAAAAGTTGATACTGATTTAGAGGGGAAGCACCTCCCTACTGACTTCCATAAAAGTGTCCAAATTCCACTACTATAGTCGCTAAGGTCCTTTGTGATCCCAACCTTCTCTAATCTCGTAAGTATCCTATTCATGCATCACCCAGATCTGTGCCCTGTTTTCGCCACATGGCCACATCTCTCTGAACTTGCTCAAGCCATAAATGCCCTCTGCATATGGAACTCTTACCCATCCTTTATGCTCAGCTGAGTCATTGACCTTGTGATGAAGGATTCCCATGTCCCCCTTCTGTTGTCTGTTAGAATTAATCACTCCTACTTTTCTCTATTCTCCTATGAAACACAGCTTACAAATACCATATTTTGCTTTCTACTTTTAATTTAACCTAGATATTTAGAAATCACTACTTCCACTCATTACGAGCTAGATAATCAAGTTCCTGAAGAAGCAAACTATGTACACTTAGTGGTTAAGAGTGCCGACTCAGAAGTCAAAGAAACCATGATTGATTCATGCCCCAACTCCACCAATTTCTGGCGAGCAAATGTGGCAAAGTTATGTAACCTCTCTAAGCTTTTTTTCTTCTACTATACAATTATACTATCTATCTCTTACGGTTTTGTAAAGATTTAAAGAAATAATGCACCTTGAATAATGCATTTATCATGGTGTCTGACATATACTAAACACTCCATAGCTATTAGATATTTTAGTTAATAGTTATTTAGTATCTTTCATAGTGGAACACAGAATGTAACACAGGATAGATGTTCAATACTGTTAGATTAGTGACTGAGTAAATGAATGAAATTAAGTCAATAAAAAAAGAAGAACAGGCTATAATTTGAAAGGGCGTTTTCAATCCTTCCCAAGAAACCCTGTCTATATATCCAAGACCATGAAAGGACCCTAAGTTTCATAAAGAAATTTGCTTCCTTATTGGGTAGGTGATTATATATGAAGCTATGGCCCTGGTGCCATTGTCTTACATTAATCTGTGCTTCTCCCTAACTCTACAGAGCCCTATCTGTACAGTAGAGTGAGGACCAGTATTTTGAATACACTCAGGACATGTTCTCCTCCTCTAGTGAAAGGCATACCTGTACAAGCAAACCTGAGTGTCTGCCTGAAGAGCCAAGAGTGAATCACTTTTTTATGAGGTTAGGGCAAGGGTACAGGTGAGGAGCAAACAGAAAAGAATATGGGGAGAAAAATGTTGGGGTGAGAAGCAAGGGGAATTTAGGATTTTTCTGTACAACCCTATTCATAAAGGGCCCCTCTCTGTGGGGGGGGGGATATAATTCCCATCCCACTGACATCAGGCTTGGCCATGTGACATGCTTTGGCCAATGAAATGTGAGCAGTAGAGACATATGCTACATCGGAGCAGTTTTAGGAGATATTCTGTGGTCCTTTCATTAATATTTTCCCCTCTACTGACATATGCCTGGCAGAAATGAAGAGGGAATGAAACAGAGACACAGCTAAACCAAAATTTTTATTGTTGCAAGGATGGAGATTGGGGAATTGTTAACACAATATAACCCAGCAAAAGCAGACTAATACAGAACCCTTTTGGGGTTCATTCTTAGGTCAACTAAATCTTCCTACAAACCCCTGCAGTGGCTTCCCCCACACTCCCACCACACACACACACACACACACACACACACACACACAACCCCCAAGATCAGCCAAGATTAGTCTGGGCCAGCAAAATCACTGTATTCACTCTACTCATTCTGGAGAACTCAGTTAACAACTGCACACCTAAACAGCATCATTTTGTTTGTGCATGTTCACATGTTAACAAATATGTGTGTGTGTGTGTGTCTGTGTGTGTACATATATAGAGATCTATCTATCTATATTTAAATCTAACTGCATCTCCAGATATATGTACAGTGAGAAGACCTGACTCCTGCTTTCTAGGGTTTGCCATATTGATGGGATTCCACATATGAAAACTTGGGAACATGAAAAGGTAGTTCTCGTTTCATTACATTCAGCACTGCTTTGTCCCATTTAGTGTGCTAAGTACAGAGGATGATGCAAACACATCTTACTAGATGTGGTTTCTCTTATCTAGCTGGGGATATAAATATGCACATGGTCAGCTGTAACCTATCCTAAGATATAAAGTAATATGTGCCATAAGGGAAGGTGAAACAAAGTGCTCTGGGAGGTCACAGTCAGGAAAGATTCAGGGGATGTTTCACAAAGAAGTGGTTTTTGAGAAGACTGTTGATTGATGGGAGGAGAATTGCAACATTTGAAAATAGGAGAATGGCATGATCAAAAGCACAGAATGGGAAATAAAAACTCATTTGATTAAAGCATGAGACTGTGAAGGACATAAGAGGTGTGTATTAGTTTGCTACAGCTGCCAAAACAAAATACAACAGATGGGGTAGTTTAAACAACAGAAACGTATTTTCTCACAGTCTGGGGGCTGGAAGTGCAAGATCAAGGTGTCAGCAGGTTTGGTTTCTCCTGAGGCCTTTTCCCTGGACTTGCCATGGCCACCTTCTCACTGTGTCCTCACGTGGTCTTTCTTCTGTGCAAAGGCATCCATGGTGTCTCTCTGTGTGTCCTAATCTCCTTTTCTTATAAAGCCTCTGGTTCTATCAGATATGGGCCCACCCTAATGACTTCATTTTAACTTAATTACCTCTTTTAAAGTCCTATTTCCAAATACAGTCACATTCTGAGATGCTGAGGGTGATGGCCTCAACATATGAATTTGGGGGAGACACAATTCAGTCCACAACTAGGTGAATAGAAAAAATAAGGTAGAGCCTGGTTGGAAACTGGAAATAACTGAAAATGTGTAATAAAGAGCGGGACAAACAAGTAGAACTGTGCTTTAGATAGATCATGCTTGTGCATGAGGTAAATAAGATAAGGAGAGAGACTGGACAGATCTTTTCAAATACAGGCAACCGATGACCTGATTAAAGAGAATGCCAGTGGAGTTGGAGGGAAGGGGACACATGTGAGAGAAAATGTGAGACAGAATGAATAATGAATATGAAAATATAACTGATCTTATATTTGTGACTGGATGACTATATACTGATGGCCACAAAGTCAAAACTCTTGATGAGAAGAGAAATAGAGGTCTTGAAACTAGAAATACAGTCTAGAGAGATAGAAAGAGATCCTGGAACAAGCTATGAAATTAGAGGAGGGAGCATTTACAAAGTCACTGGCGTCTTTAAAACTGTTTATGCGGAAAACAAGAACAAATTCCAAGAAAGGTCATTAGATTTGTCAACCAGGGAAGTATTGATAATCTTATCAAATGGTCCAGGAGAGACAGGGGTAGGTTATGGAGGAGATGAAGGTGGAGGCTGGGGAAGGAAGCTTGATTGCACTGCACAGGGGAGTATGAAAACAAGGTCTTAAATATAGCTGAAAATATGATAAAGTCAACTTTGCTAACTATTTGGTGATTTAATTTTTACAACATCCTATGAGCTAGATACTATCACAATCCTCTTATACAGATGGGGAAAATGAGACACAGGTGAAGTATCGTATTTGATGTTACATAGCTGGTTAATCAAAGAGCTAGATTTGACTTCAGGCAAGTCGCTCCAGTACACACATATAAAACTGTCGTTCTTTTGTTTCTTTATATAAATTTAGTTTGATGGTAAAAAAAATCATTTAAGGTGGCAAGAAAAGCATGAACAATTTCATATGGACAAGAATGAGTAAGGCATATCTTTGTGTGGGTGAGGGTTTGGGGGCTGTGTATACTGAAATCAGGCAAATGCAGCAGTGGGCTTATGTTGTATACACATAACAGATAAAACAAGAGCAAGCTGATGGAATGAGTAAAGTTTATGTATTTGGACTTTGCAGTTGGAGTGATTTTCTAAGTGAAAGAGTCATACATATGATACTTTGTTAGTACCTTCAATCAATATTTATTGAACATCTACTACATCCCTGGCACTTACACTAGAATCTAAAGATATGATGAAGAAAAATCCAGAACTTATGGATTTTCCAGCTAGTGACACTTAAAGGGATCATCAGCAATTTGATGAAGAATGGAGCTTCTATTTTACACCAGAGGTCATAGATTATAATAAAACTGCCTTCATCATTAATGGGACATACAATTCAAGGAAAGTCATTACACCTCTGATATCCCAGTTTGTCCACCAGTGAAATAGAGATCAAATTGTAACAGACGATTACATCCTTGAATAAACGGTACATTGGAGAGGTGAAGTCATATTAATAACTGAAGATAACATGTAATACTATTTAATAATAAGAAATCTTTATTTTATTTTCATTAGGGAAATATTAATTATTGGATTTGACCCAGATAGACTTGTTATTTTAAATACATTGAATAATCTTTAGAGGTTTTTATCATTTTCTCCACCAGTAATAAAGCTATAATTTGTAAAATCAGAAGTTAATAAAAAAAATCTTCCAGTAAAATGATGTTATGATTGAGATTTAACACGAACATAATTTAAGCCACTGTTAGGACTCCCACAGTAGCCATATCTGGCCATACTTCACCCTCTCTATGTAGTCTTTTACTCTGTTTAAACAACAGATGCTAATATTTGGACTGATCAAATACATGAAAGTACTTCTGCTTTTTGAAATCTTGATGACTATCACTCCATTTTAAAGGTAAAGTAGAAATATTTTTCCTATTGCTTATAAATTAGCATCCTTGTGTTCAGAAAGTAACAAACAGAAGGAGCCAACATAGAGTTACATAGGACCTTCTTCCAAACTAATTTAATTTGTAATCAAGAATATCTTGATTTTAACAGCATACTTCCTTAGGCTTGAACATTTTGGTCAATTACTTAAATAAGGATATAAAAAGGTATTAAAATTGGCAGATGGCATGAAACATGGAGGGATAGCTGATATGAGAAGTGACAGAGTCAAGATTCAGATTTACCTTGACAAATACTAACAAGCCAGTCCTACACCCAAACAACTGACAATGCAGCAGTTATATTTTATTTTCAAAAAATTCAATTGCACAAGCCTAGCCTGGTAGAGAACATTGGCAAGAATTCATGGGAAAGAGTTCTGATAGTTTTGGTTAAGCATAATTTTAAACAAATGCTCTAAATAATGTTAATAAAAAATAGAGTAATAACAAAGATAACAGGAATCTTCAAGCTACACAAATTGAAATATAGATTCCAGTTCATAAAAAGTGATCATTGCTTGTGGATCTGGTGCTTGGTTCAATTCTGAGAAACATATTTTAAGTGATACAGATAATCAAACAGAGGAAGACACAGAGGAAGGAATTGCAGAACTGAATGTGAATTATTTTAGGTCATTTATAAGGTCCATTCTAGCATTAAAATTCTATGATTGTATGGAAAGTATAAACTACTGCAGAGCATGCTTATATCAAACAAATCCCATTAAATGCTGTATATATAATCTTTGATTATACACTACAAGTACTTCTTAAATATGAGTTTGCATCAAAATTATTATCTTGATAAGTTCAATTGTGAAACAATACCAGATCATATCCTATTAACTCAGGGGAAAGCCTAATCATATAGGCTTTACAGGTAAGATAGACAAATATATTTGTTCTTCAAAAATCTTATTTTCCATCCATTTTTAAACAAGCCCTATTTTTACCTTGAAATTCACTTAAAGAGATATGCTAGAATTTTAAAATATCCTCTTTTGTATTCCTGCAGGAAAAGTATTTATTAGATAAAATATCTTTTAAAATTGTTTTTAGGCTAAGCAGGATTTAGAATATGAAGGATCTCTCAAAAATAATTTTATTTTAATATACATATGTTCAACTTCATTATTTAGAGCAGTGCTTCTCAAATTTTAATGTGCATACAATACACCTGCAGATCTGGAGTGGAACCTCAAATTATGCCTTTCTAGCAAGCTCCCGGATGATACTGATGCTCCAGTCCGTATCGACCACTCACTGACTAGCAAGGATTTAAAGAACTCTGCTTCACTAGTGCCATCAATTATTCTAAAACAATTCCCGCTCAATAGATAATGTAAAATAAAAGAAATTACTTTCTAAAGAGGAAAAGAACCTCTGCAATTTTCTCTTCCTTAGAAGTCCTTAGCATTTCTGATGCTGTTCATCTGATTAATGCCTCTATTTTTCTTTTGAAACATTAAGTCCTTCTTCCCACCTCCCTTACCTCAAAAGGGCTCACAGACTTGTCTCTTGCCACCCCAGGCTCACTTCTCAATTCCTGCTACTTCCTTTTGGTGGTGTGCTGCACTCCTCTTCACAGGCTTTTGAGGTTGTTACGGACTGAATGTTTGTGGCCTCTCCAAATTCATATGTTGAAACTTTATCCCTCAATGTGAAGGTATTAGAAAGTGGGGCCATGGGGAAGTGATAAGGGTGGAGCCATCATGAATGGGATGGGTACCCTTAGAAGAGTCACGAGAGAGTTTGCTTCCTCTGTTCTGCTCTCCACTGTATGAATCTGCAACACTGAAGAGGGCCTCCACCAGAACCTCACATTGCTCTTCCCTGATCATCCAAGATCAGCTTCCAAAAAACAAATTTCTGCTGTTACATGCCACCAAATTTATGATATTTTGTTATGGCAGCCTGAGCCAAGACAGAGGTCTTCTATGCACTTCTCTAATTTCCTTTTACTGAAGTATCAGCATTTTATGGATAAATGAATTACTCAAAAGACTTTATGCCAACTTACCTTAAAATACTAACTGATAAAGAAAACTTCTACTTGCTATGAATAGTCATGATGCTGGCCCAAACAGAGCCATGAATGAGAAAATGTGGGGCAGCACCAGCATACCTCCACTCCACATACCTTCACTGCTCTTCCAAACTTCTTTCCAAAAAGTGGTGTAGAGTGACTTCCTCACTGGGCAGAAAATTTCACTAGAAATGCACCGTGGCCTTTAACACTTGTCTGCTTCTGAGAAACAAAACTCAGGGCCTAGTTTCATACATTCTTCTACCTATTTGTGATTTTAGCTAGGCCAGCATTGTCTAGATGCCATTGGAATCACTTGGGAACTCTTAAAAAATACTGGTCCCTGGACCCAGAGTCCTATGCCATTGGGTGGGGCCTGAGCATTATTACTTAAAAAAAAAAAATTCTTTGGTGATTCTATTAACGTATCCCACTTTCATTTCAAACTCCCTCATTTTTACATCTATGGCATCTTTTTACTCATGTTAAAGCATTTCTTCTATATCAGGGTTTCTAATCCCAGCAGTGTGGACATTTGGGACTGGGTAATTATCTGTTGCGGAGCTATCCTGTACATTGCAAGATGTTTAACAACATTCCTGGTCTCTATGAGTAGATGCCCATGGCATTCCCCCAATTTTGACATAAAAAATGTCTCCAGACGTTGTCAAATGTCCCCTGGTAGGCAAAATCATGTTGAGAACCTGCTTTTACATCATTACCATCATTATATTTCTACCACCATCACGTTAACTATTATTTTCCATATGTCAAGACACAGCTAACTGCTGTACACAGATTATCTATCTCATTTACTCCTCAAAATATGGTTATGAAGTAAATACACACTTTACTTATGAGCAAAGTGAAGCTCAAGTGATGCAAAGATGGTACAAAAATTGCCAGAGGTCCCAGCCTGGAAACTGATGGGTGCAGAATACAAACTTACATTTGTCTGATTATGACTCTAGGGTCTAAGCTCTTTACCCTTACAGTATATTTTTATTTTACATCATAGACTCTTTAGTTGCAGACCTCCTCATAAGACTATAAGCCCTCTGGAAGCTTATCACATGATTTATCTTCAATTTCTAGCACGTGGTAGGTATTGAATTAATATTTATCAAATTGAATAGTATCTAACAATGAGTTTTTGTTTTTCATCCAAAGCCTACCTGCATTCCTAATTTTCTGAATTTTTCAAAGGTATCTCCATCTGTTTCTCACTCTAGTACCAAGTTCTCCTGTTGACTCTCTCAGTATTTTATCTTGGAAGTCCATCATTTTCCTAGGTACCTCATACCTGGGCCTTTCCAACTGACTTTTTAAAAAATTAATAAAATTTATTTTTTTGGAGCAGTTTTAGGTTCATAACAAAACTGAGTGGAAAGTACAGAGAATTCTGATATATACCCTGTCCCCACACATGCACAACCTCCCCGCTATCGACATTCTCCACCACACGTTGTTACACATGGACCTACATTGGACACCTTCATAATCATACAAAGTCCATAATTTACATTAGGGTTCACTCTTAGTGTTGTACACTTTAAGGGTTTGGACAAATGTACAATGATAAATATCCACCATTATAGCCTCATACAGAATAATTTCACTGCCCTAAAAATCCTTTGTGCTCTGTCTATTCATCCTTCCCTCAACCCCAAACCCTGACAACAACTGATATTTTTACTGTCTCCATAAGTTTTGCCTTATCCAGAATGTCATATAGCTGGAATCATATAGTATGTAGCCTTCTCAGACTGGCTTCTTTCACTTTTAGTAAAGTTCATTTAAGTTTCTTCCATGTCTTTTCATAGCTTGATAGGTCATTTCTTTATAGCGTTGAGTAATATTCCATTGTCTGTATCACAGTTTACTTACCCATTCACCTTTGAATAATATTTTGGTTGCTTCCAAGTTTTGACAATTATGAATAAAGCTTCCATAAATGTCTGTGTGCAGGTTTTTTGTGTGGACAAAAGTTTTCAATTCATCTGGGCAAATACCAAGGAGCATGATTGCTGGATAGCATGGTAAGAGCATGTTTAGTTTTGTAAAAGACAGCCAAACTGTTTTCCAAAGTGACTGTAATATTTTGCATTCCCACTTGTAAAAAATGAGAATTCTTGTTGCTCCACATTCTTGTCAGCATTTGGTGTTGTCAGTGTTTTAGACTTTGGTCATTCTAAAAGGTGTATAGTGGTATATCTCCTTGTTTTAATTTGCAATTCCCTAATGACATATGACATTGAATATCTTTTTATATGCTAACTTGCCATCTATGTATCTTCTTTGCAGCTCTTTGTAGGAAAACTTCTAATTTTTCACCATTAAGTATTATGTTAGCTGTAGGTTTGTTGTAGATGTTTTTTGTCAAGTTGAAGAAGTCCCCCTCTATTCCTAGTTTGCTGAAAGTTTTTATCATGAATGGGTGTTAGATTTTGTCAAATGCTTTTTCTGCATTAACTGATATAATCTTGTGATTTTTCTTTTTTAGCCTATTGATGTGTTGGATTACATTATTTTCAAATGTTGAATCACCCTTGCATACCTATAATAAATTTCACTCAGTTATGGTGTACAAGTCTTTTTATACAACATTAGTTTCACTTTGCTAATATTCTGTTGAGTATTTTCACACTGTGTTCTTGAGAGACGTTGGTCTGTAGTTTCCTTTTCTTGTAATGTCTTTGTCTGGTTTTGGTATTAGGGTAATGCTGGCCTCACAGAATGAGTTAGGAAGCATTCCTTCAGCTTCTATCTTCTGAAAGAAACTGTAGATAATTGGAATAATTTATTTTTTAGATATTTGATAGAATTCACCAATACGCCAATCCACATCTAGTGCTTTCTGTTTTGGAAGATTATTTATTATTGACTCAATTATTTAATAGCTATAGGCCTTTTCAGATTGTCTCTTTCAACAGTCTTTTTTTAAAATTAATTAATTAATTATTTCATTTTTGGCTGCATTGGGTCTTTGTTGCTGCGTGGGCTTTCTCTAGTCGTGGCGAGCGGGGGGCTACTCTTCGATGTGGTGCGCAGGCTTCTCATTGTGGTGGCTTCTCTTTGTTGCGGAGCACGGGCTCTAGGCGCACGGGCTTCAGTGTTTGTGGCATGCAGCTCAGTAGTTGAGGCTCATGGGCTCAGTGGTTGTTGTTCGCAGGCTCTAGAGCACAGGCTCAGTAGTTGGGGCACACGGGCCCAGTTGCTCAGCGGCATGTAGGATCTTCCCAGACCAGGGCTCGAACCCATGTTCCCTGCATTGGCAGGCAGATTCCCAATCACTGCACCACCAGGGAAGTCCTCAATAGCTTTTTAAAAGTCCTTTCTCATTCCTATATTTTCCCCTTTAAACATAGACTCTATTTTGAACAAAGATAAATATTTTTGCAAAAGCAATAAAAACAAAAATTGAAAAGTGGGACTACATCAAACTAAAAAGCTTCTGCACACAAAGGAAACCATCAACAGAAAGAACAAGCAACCTACTGAATGAGAGAAAATATACGCAAATCATATATCTGATAAGGGGTTAATATCCAAAATATATAAAGAACTCATACAACTCAATAGCAAAAACAATCCAATTAAAAATGAGCAGAAGATCTGAATAGACACTTTTCCAAATACAGATGGCTAACGGGTACATGAAAAGATGCTCTGCAGTGTTAATCATCAGGGAAATGCAAATCAAAACCACAATAGAGATATCTCACAGCTGTTAGAATGATTATTATCTAAAAGACTAGAAATGACAAGTGTTAGCAAGGCTGTGGAGAAAGAACCTTTGTGCACTGGCAGAGGGAATGTAAATTGGTGCAGTAACTATGAAAAACAGTATGGAGTTTCCTCAAAAAATTAAAAATAGAACTACCATATGATCCAGCAATTCCACTTCTAGGTATTTATCTGAAGAAAACAAAAACACTAATTTGAAAAGATATATGTACACGCATGTTCACCGTAGCATTATTTACAGTAGCCAAGACATGAAAACAACATGTGTCCATCAATAGACAAATGGATATAGAAGATGTGCCCTATGTATATACATGTATATATACAATGAAATATCACTCAGTCATAAAAAAGAATGAATTCTCCTCACTTGCAACAACATGGATGGACTTGGAGGGCATTATGCTAAGTGAAATAAGTCAGACAGAGAAAGACTGATACAGTATCATCTCTCTTACATGTGGAACCTTAGGAGATATATATATATATATATATAATACACACACACACACACACATATGTATTAAACCAAGCTAATAGATACGAAGAACAGATTGGTGGTTGCCAGAGGGGAGGGTTTAGGAGTGGGAGAAATGGGTGAATTGTTCTGCTGGGTTTTTTTTTTTGTTTGTTTAAATAAACGGAATTAAAAAAAAAAAAAACCAAAAAAAATGTAAAAAGTAGAAGTGTTCCAAAATCGAGTAGAGCATCTGCACGTGCTAATGGTGCCAGTGTAAACTGGTACAACTTTAAAAAAAAAAAAATCTTTTTAAAACCTGGATTTTTAAACTCATTAAATAACCAGTTCAAATCATTCTCTCATAAACTTGAAGGATAAAATTGAAAATTTTAGGTCATTTTGAAAGCCCATTGAAATTTTGTCCTTATCTGCTTTTTCAACGTTATCTTCCATGGAAAATGTTAGATTAGCATGCTTTACAAAGGTCTTTTGCTGATGAATCCTCAGCACAATTAAATCTTGCATTTAAGCCTGATGAAGTAGATCTGAACTATGTGGATGGTGGGGGGGGCGGGGGCTGGGGTGGGAGATAGTGTGCATTAGGCTGAAGTACTACACAACAAACACTACAGAAGGCAGGCCCTGGCTGGGTTCCTTAGATCTCCTGGGATTTGGAAGAGCCCAAAGGAAGACCAGTGAACACCCCATTCCCCCCAGTCAAGCAATTTAATCCTGACTAGCACCGAACACACCTGACACATGCTGTACTTGCCATATTGCCCCTGTCAGGTCAATTTTACCCTTCTCTCCTTTATCTCAAGTATTTAAGTTTACCTATCATCTAAGTTCCACTAACATCATGAATTCTTCTCTATCCGTCTCTACCCAATGAGTTCTTTGCATTCTTGCCCTCATTATGTGACTCTCACACTAGATGTTTAACATATTAACATACCTTAAACAAGACATACAGATAATTTCTCAATGTACTAGAATTTTCTTATATAACCTCGATTTAAACAATTCTGTGGATTCATCAATCTCTCTGACCTTTGTAAAATCTGCTGACTGCTTTCTAACACCTACAGAATCTGGGAGGTGGTAAGATTTTTCTCTGATTCCTCCACTCACTTTTGCTTCCACAAGCAGAGTTGTCTGCTTGGCAAAATTGTTCCAACACTGTTTATGCTAGTGAAATTTGTTTATGTATATAAATTAATTATTTACTTTAACAATGAAAGTGAACGTGAATAGAAAGAGTCATTGCTATGAAAACTAATAAATGCTTTGGAATAATTCAAGTTGCTGTAAATTAGGTGTGGAAGTATAATAATTAAAAATAGGAAACATTTAGAAGTATTTTTTTTTCTCATATTGATGAGCAATTTTTTAAAAGTTTTTACTCCACTTCAAAGAAATGAAAGCAGGAAATCTGTAGTCAGGGTATTATAGATGAGAAAGAATGTGAGGAATTCCCATTAATGGACTAGGACACAAAGGAAAGTTGTTGGTCTTACATCAAAAGATTGGCACAGTAATGTGCATTTATATGTTTAGGGATAATAAAATGTTTAAGGTATTCATGCAACTCTTTATTATGAGTCCCTACTTTAATTGACTTTTAAAGATCTAGTCATATTAGAAAACTTTGGTTATTTCTTCAAATTAATAACTTTAGAAAGACATGGAATTACCACATTGTTTAAAATAAGTTTTTACTCTTCTTTTGAAGATGCCACTCTACTTTGAAATGCTTTGCCCTGTGTACTTGTTAGTGATATGCTTTCATTATTCAAGGGTGGATTCAGTTATTTGCAATTAGTTAAATGTCAATTGAAGCTACTTTTGTGAATAAAACAGTGATCACACTGGTTAATACGAGCTTTGGGCAAAAATTAGGTGTAACTAGAAAGGAAATTAATCTCTTTGTCTTATAAATTGGCTGTGAAGAAAAATTAAGAGGTAAGTTCCCAAAACGTTATTAGGATTTTAAAATACAAAGTGGCAGCAGGAGAATAAAGGTACCCTTTAGCTATAACTCTTGAAAAAAATTTATATTGATTCTTTTAATCAGTGATTTTTAACAATTTTTCACATATATATTCTACAAAATGTTCATTATTTGTATCATCTTACTGTTAGTAATTTTTTCCATTATTATAAAATGTACAGTTGAAATTATATTTCTGGCTATTTACAACATAGATTCAGAGATATCAAACGTAAAATAATCTCCTAGAACTTCTCTAATGTCATTCATCTAGGACCAAGTACTTCAAATTAAATTCAGTCCTAAAATTTTTAAAACCTTGCTGGGTAGAATATGGGAAAAAATTTCATCTAAAAGCTTTCTTCAAAACTCCTTGAAATCCATTTTGAGGAAGATTGTTCTTGTGTTCTGGGAAAAATACCAACCAGACTTTCTATTATGAGAATATCAAGGAACCACCCTCTTCTGAAATGGATATGACTAATCAATTGTATCTCTAAGGAGTTCAACTGTTCCCTCAAGTAACAAAGACTATTTTATGGGGCATCCAGAGTTACACTACATCTCTGGAGATATTGGCTCCCATAGAGACAGTTATCTAAGTAGGAGAAAGCATGCTCTATGTCTGAAGACTGTTGCTGGCCATCATAGAAGTAAGCATGCTTCCTTTGTTGGTATGTACAACTTCTGACAGGAGATTAGGGGCTGAAGACCAGCAGCACAAAGAACTATTTGCAAGGGATCTTTTGTAGACTGTGTTTTGGGTAATAATGCTTTCAGACCCAGGTGATAATGTCTGGTGTGGAGTTGGAGGGTGCAATAAGTGAATGATGCTCCTTTCACCTTTGTCCAGAGCCTAGAATCATACCAGCGTGTCAGGGGTTGGCCGCTTTGAGAGAACTGAAATCAGCAGGACCATTGGTTTTCTCTATGGGAGCAGTGGTAGGACAGGCAGTGACACCTGATGAGAATAAAACAGTGTAAACAGATTTAACCCGGAACACACGTCAATGTTCTGGAGACTTTGTGCAATAACTGGAGTATAGGTGGCTAGTCCCTAGTGGGCAGGGAAGGGATGAAATTGCCATAGTTTGGGCTTTAAGAAGAGTGATGTTTTTTATTTGATACACATAATCAAGTGAAGCTTGACTCTGAGATTATACTTTATCATTTCTTCTTAATATATTTTAGTCACTTGCTAATAAGAGTCATAACATTATTATCTCCTCCACATAAACACTCAAGGCACATGGACATTTTCTTCTGAAGATGTAACAGTGTGCCTTAAGCTTGGATAAATTACATATGAATAGGAAAGCTGCCTCTGAAGTAAGCATATTCCAAATTCAGAAGTAATGTGACAACAGAGTAACTGGCAAGTGAAATATCAATGAATGAGGTGAAAGAAATGAATGTTTTGGAGGCTGGTTGTCCAAAGTGTAACGCTCACCTATGCCCTTTACTAAACATAACATAGGAAAAACTATGCATCCTTGTTGGACTTCACTTTCCTCCTCTGTAAAATGAGTATAAAAAGAGTACCTACCAGGAGGTTTTGCAGATCATGAAAGCTAGCCATGGCCATCCCTTCAGCTAATCTCAAGTGTGGCTCAATCCATAGAGAAATCTGATGGTATTATGTTGCCCACGGGATATTAGTTGTCAAAGTGTACGGACGATGGGCAAGACCTTGGATGACTCCTTATTTAATGGGAAAACCACTAAACAAACTGTGAACCTCAATTCTAGCCCTAGGTCTCCTGAAACTGTGAAGCTTGGTTCTAGTGTTTTACTTCATTGAGCTTTGAAAGCCTCCTTCTTAAATTATGTGGTTAGATTAGATCAGGATTTTTTAAAAATGGATTTGTTTGTTTTTAACTCTGGTGTAGTTGTGCTCTGAGAGGTACAGCTGTAGTGTGATGGCTAATAACACAGTCTGAAAACCTGGACAATCTACTTAAATGCACTATACTGTAGTTCCCTAATTAAAAATGGAGATGATGATAATACTACTGGCCTCACAGGATAATTATGAAGAAGTACGGTGCTTAGAATAGTGCTAGGAACATAGTAAGAATTCAAGAAACATTATTAACCCTAGAATCCATTTGATAAAGAGCTTTAATTGAAGTAAGATTAGGGATCAAAAGCCCCACTCATACTGGCCTCAATTTCACAATTATTAGCAAACTTAATATACTCTTAGGATTCTGATCTGATACTCTATTCCTCTTGAGCATTTGATACATATTTGTTGACATTTTGGAACTAATTAGAGTCACTGTTATGATTATAAACAAAACACACAATAGTCTACCATTAATCAGGGGTATTTTGGAGTGTCTGATCAATCCACAATAATTTTTCCTTAATTCTCGCTTCACATGGCAGAAAGTCCTCTGCAGCATTTTGTACAATAGGATGCCATCTGTGCACATGTGATTGGAACAGATGAGCACCTCCTGACCTATTCTAGCTCAAAGTCTCCCTTTTAGGAATTTGGGATTGAGATTCATTCGTTCATTTTCCTTCAAGCAACTAGATTTGAAACATAAATTCAGGAGCTGAGCAGTGGCCAAGTTTCCCTCCATGTGCCTTTGAAAGAGAAAATGCAGGTCTACAGAAAGAATGGGGTAGGCGCCCAGAGAGAAGCACAAAGTTCCACCAGGCTCCAAGTCCCTTGCTGTAGTCCCTTCCTTGGGAACAATGGCATTCTGGCCTTTGGGTTTCATGACACCTTAATAATCTTCTAATAAAATCTCCTTTTAGCTTAAGCCATCTGAGTTAGTTTCTCTCATAAGCAACCAAACGTTGCAAACCATAGGCTGGTAGCTAGATAATTTTTAAGAAACTAGGAGTAGGAAAAATGAATTCTTTGGTCCAAGAAAATCCACAGAAGTGAGCATGTAAAAGAAGAAAAATGAAAGAAAAACACAAACATTAGACATTTTCACTTAAATTCAATATTTTTTTATATCTAATAGTTTCTGAAGGTTTGGTGCCCAACTCTGTTAGCTTCCATCCTTCTCCTTCTGTTTCTTCTTTGTAAGGTTAAAGCTTCAGACATTTCCTCTGTAAAGCTGTTGGTGTTGGTCTAGCCTTCTGCTTTGCATTATTATAATTATTTGACATGTGTAAAGTGCTCATGGTGTTCCAAAAATTGTTCAGAATTTTCAAAACAAAAAATATCCATCTCCTTCAGGCAAAGCACATGCCCCTAATTCTAATCTAAAGCCAAGGAATTAGATGCTGGTAGAGAGAAATAAAGGATTAATGCTGTCACCTAATTTTGCCTGGGTCCTTTGATAAACAAAATGTTTCACTGTAAAAGAGGAATAAACCACACATGAGCTTCAAATTTTGCCATCAGATGTAAGATAGAAAGCTAAATTCCGATGGGTTTTAAAATAGAGTTAATGCATGACTAATTAAATCTTTTTTGCTTCTTATCAAGGTTAAATATGGAAATATTCACACAAAAGAAAATCTTACTAAGCTAGTATCTACCAATATATCATCTATGTGCTTCACAGTTTTTAAAGTAGAATATGAAACATATGTATGTCTTCTAATTTATTTTACTTTTTCCATGAGTTAAACATGCAAAATCCTTTATGGTAATCCACTTATATTGACTGATGTGAAATATTTACCTATAATATCATGAAACAAAAAAATGTATTTACTTTAAATTGATTTGTGTGCATATATATATGTGTGCATATATGCATACACACACACACACACATATTACAATTAAATTACTGAATGGAAAATCTGAGCTACTTCTAGCTACCATGAACTATACATCTATATATATACTGTTTTGAATAAGGCCAAAGTATTAAAAAAAAAAAAAATGTCTGGGACCTGCAACTCCATCTACTGATTGCAAGTTACCATAACATTTGTAGGGATACACAAAAATACAGACACACACACACACACACACACACATATCCTTTCTTAACTCTTGACCTAGCCACTAGTAACTCTATTCATTTCATGCTGTAGTCACTTGTGCTACTCTGCAACAAGGAGAGTGAATCATATGTCCAAATTCCATCTGACATGATGCTACAAATATATTTAGCACAGAATGGACCATTCAGTGCACACATGTATATCTTTTACAAACCACAAGTAGCAACATGAATAACTAAATGGGTGAATTTTCTTGGCCACATACAAGTGAACTCATGAGGAACTGATCTGTAAAATGGTTGACATATTCCCACAGCACATTTAAGACATCTCTATGAAAATGTTATATCACTGAATATGGGATCCAACTGTGTAGAGACCACTCATTATGAGAGTATTAAACTGTGTCCCAGTGACATCAAAATAATGAAAATGCCTGTAAGGTGTCCCTCTTCTATTTATTTACATATTTTAACAAGAAACAGGAGGAATAATAAATGATAATGAAGAACCATTTATCCCCCAGGGATTGAATAGCCTCTTGTCCTATTATACTAGACAATCATTAATTTTAATTGCTTCAGATTTATAACTCACAAGATAAAATTAAGAGCCATCCCAACATGAGAAAAAACGACTAAGATTGCTGTAAACAGAAATATCTTCCAGGATTTTTTTAACAACTAAGCACAAACATTGCTGCATTATTTGCCTTAAGGATCTATGATAAATATTTAAGTTTTTAAAATGAACAGAACTTCACACTATATGTATGCTATTAATATATTCTTGCTTTTTCTGGATCTATAAAAATGAAAAAAAAAATACATTGAAAACTAACATACCTGAGAGTGTGTTAAAGCTACTCATTTAGTATTCAGCATAAAAAGTTACCACTGTATCTATTTTTGGACCAATTCATCATCGTATTTAAAAAAAGGTAAGCCTATTTTACTTATGAAAATAATTCTTACATGAGACATTTATGTTTGATTTTTATGACAGCTAGACCATAAATATGTTGTTTACTCTTGAATCACTTAAAAGTAAAAAGAGAAAGAGCCACTGGTGCTTTTGTTGAATCAGAAATTTCTTAGCCATGCAATGGTGCCCATGGCTTAATGCAGGGTGGAACAAAAAAGCTTTCTCCATTTGCTGCCTCTGCACCTCTGCCCTGAGGTCCTATGTGCAGCTTCAGGGCCTGAATCATGACTATCTACCACAATTTTTTTTTTTTCACTTGAGTCCTGACACATTGTTGAGTCATAAGTCATTTTAATGGGTCATCATCAGATTCTTAAAAACTGAAAGCAGAATATGATTTAAAAGATCAGAGTTCATTGCATTAATAAAGGTAAATATGGTTTTGTGAAATTTATGTATCTTTGGTGTGACACATATATGTTATATATATATGTAGTATACCAACGTACATACATACATAAATGTGTGTGTATGTGCATTCTGGAGAATGATAAACTTATTGCTTACTATGAGTTGTGGGCAAAAAGGCAGCAATGTTTGAAAGGCACTATACAAGGGAGAGCAGCTACTGGTGCTGGTTCCTGTGGACAGGCAAGGAAAAGGATATAGGCAGACCTTAGAACAATGCTCTTCAAAGTGTAGTTCTCAGAACAATTGTATCAGAATCACCTGATCTTCCACCCCATTCAAAACCTACTGATCAAGCAACTCTGATGTTGAGGAGCTTCAAGTAAAACTGGTCCTTCAGGTAATTCTTCTGTGCCCTGATATGTGGGATTCATTGTACTGGACACCATCTCCACACTCTGAGAGGGGGGTGTCTAGAACCTTCAATAATGTATGATAGAAATATTCTCCCTTATACATTTCCTTCTAGATCTGTGATATCCAACATAGTAACCACTAGTCACAGGTGGCTATTTAAATTCAAATTTAATAAAAATTTAATAAACTTGAGAAATCAATTCCCCAGTAACATTAACTACACATCCAATGTTCAATAGACACATGAGCTAGTAACTATGGTGTTGGACAGTACAGATATAGAGCATTTCTATCATCACAGAAGTTTATTCAGACAGCCCTGCTCTAGAGGTTTTCAATGAATTATAGAATTCGGCACACTGTGTTTTGACATTGAATACATTCATATACATTTAGGATATTGAATCACATACAATTTCTAAAATGCATATAAGTCATAGAGACAATATATTTTTTATTGATTTTCAAAGTATTTTCTATTAGATTATATCAGTTATTAAGGTATTTTTAACATTTCAAAAATCAATGCTTAGGAAGGAGGGAGGGATGAACAGGTAGAGCATAGAGGATTTTTAGGGCAGTAAAAGTACTCTGTGTGGTACTAAAATGGTAGTTTTATATCATTATACATTTGTCCAAACCCACAGAACATACAACACCAAGAATGAACCATAATGTAAACTACGGACTTTGAGTGATAATGATATGTTAATATAGGTTCATCAGTTGTCACAAATCTACCACTCTGGTGGAGCATGTAGATAATGGGGGAGGCCATACATGTGTGGGGTCTGGGAGATTATGCAAAATCTGTGTACTTTCTCCTCAATTTTGCTGTGAACCTAAAACTGCTCTAAAAAGTAAAGCCTATTAAAAATCAGTATATGCTTAGAAAAGACATTTTCAATAAGAAAATAAAACAGACACAAAAAGCACATTTTATATTCTAATATCCTTTGCTATCTTTCTTAAGAAAAAATAAAACTAATATATTTTATTAGGATACAATATTTATGAATATTTATAACTATACACACACATTTCATACCAAATAACTGTGAGTTGTTTACTAATGTTCCCTTTAAATTATAATGACATTATCTCAAGAAGACACATACTGCTTGAACTGCCATTATAATCAAGTTGCCAATAGAGTAAACGATTTTCATGATACTGGTTGCATCAAACAACATTCAAAATGGATTAAGACCCTCTGAAAAATAAAACTTTAAGGCAATGGAACATTCTTAACTGGAATTGTTATGCAAGTCATATAAAAATTTGCATGCTTATTTGCAAAAATTTTCAAGCCAGTTGCAATCTTCAGTGTGTTTGTAAAAGAAAAATGTATTTCTCTATAAAGGTACTGTTGACTCTCTTTTTTAAATGTCTTCACCCAAGACAGGGAGAGTAAAGAAAACAGTTAACAGCAGAGTTTGGATGAGAAAGGTGAGGTAAGCAGTACATGGAGAAAATTGTGAGGTTGCCTAGCACCCAAAGACTTAAAAATATAGGAAGTCACATTTTCCTACGACTATAACTATATAATCACCCAGTGGGGTGTGGTGTGGCAGTCATTCATTCTAGCCTATTTCCTACTTCTTGCTGGTTGAGAGAATCCATCCCCCATTCCCATCCTGGGTGATTTTATGCCCAGCTGCCAACCATGGATCATGATTATTCTAAACCAGTTATGCCAATCTTATTCTTCTATGACAGTAATTTGTCTAGAGCTGAGCTGGTGATCCAGGTCTGCCCAAAGAGAAGTAAAGTGGGAGGGAGAGCTTGGATGAGGTGGGGTACAGGAATGGTTCTGATGAGAGAGAGCTGAGAGATGAGAGAGCCTTTTGGCCCTGTCCCTCCCTTCTTGACTTGTGTACCGTTCTATGACGACATGAAGCTGTGAGAACCATGAGATGCAAAACCAAAACCCTGAGCATGGGGGAAAGGAAGGTTGGGAGAAGAAGGTCTTCCATGACATAATCGAGCTGCTTGCTATACTTGGCCTGACACTGCAAACTCTCAGACTTCTTTTTAAATGTCTTTATAGTTTTCGCCACCATGAATGGGATCTTTTGTTACTTTTGGCTGGACACATTCTAACCATTGTAGTGGGTAAGATTGAAGATATGCAAAGTCTTCTTAAAGCTATGGAGGAAAACTCCTAGGTTAGATTATGACTTGACTCAATGTGTCATCATAACTTAAAAAGAATTGTCAGTCTTCAAGGAGCCTGCTCAGACATGGAAGTATGGAAAAAACAAAACATCGGAGAAAAAAAATAACCCTTGAATGTCCATTCAAGCCTGCCCATGGGAGAGGGGATTTTGGCAACACACTTGAAGCATTATGACACTGTTGTCAAAGTTATCTTTAGAGTGGACAAGAGTTCTTCAAGCTCTCTTAGGTAAAGATCATTTCTGAAGAAAAACTGACTCAGGTTGTTTTGAGTACAGCATGTGATTTCCCATGCAGATTTGCCTAAAGGTAAGGAATGTATAAGTCATGCTGATGCTGTTACAGTAGCTGATGTGAGTGTTGGGTGTTCTCATTTTATGATAACAGCTGCATTATACCTCAGGCTCTGTGGGCTTAGTTAACGAGTGACAACCTGTGAGAGAGAGACGGAATGCAGATAGCTGAGCCAAAGCCTGATGCATTTACCAAATTAAGTGCCACCTCATGAAGATTCTTGCCAATCAGCTGGCTGGTCTCTCCTGCCTTATCTTTCCTTCCACATTCTAAGTGGGAAAAACAAAAGTGGATTGGGCAATAGAGATGGACAGAGAGACAGCAAAGTTGAGAGGTGATTAAATAAGATGACAGGAATAAGTAGAAATGGCAGGGAAAGTAGGAAGATGCTGAGGAGAGAGCAGTGGTATGAAGGAGAAGAAGAAAAGAGGTGTGCACTTAATACAAAAATTAAAGTAGAATCGATCAGTTCAATTGAAGAAAGCACTAGATAAAAAAAATATGTAGGGATAAATAAATTTTAACAACAGAACTAGCAGTATATGCAATTTAGGAAAGTTGAGCAGGGAACAAAGAAAGTACAGGAGAAAAGGTTAACTTCTGCCTGGACAGTTGCGCTTCCAGGAAGCATTATTAATAATTATTGGAAGAAACATTAGTATTCCTTGGAAGTCATGATAGGTAAACTTGTGCGAAGAAGGTAAAGCCCTCTCACCTTGGTTCTTCCAGTTAAAGTCAGAGCAACCTGCTCTTCTTCTTCATTCACCCTAGAATTGGCTAAAAATAGTGACTATGGGAAGCCCTAAGAATACACAGCAGATTATTACAAAGGATTGACAGAAACATGGTAGAAGAGAGAATAAAAAACTGCATCTTCACCTTTTTTTTTTTTTTTTTTTTGAGAATGAGCTTTTCCCTAACTCACACAGAGCCTTTATTCCATACAAATAAAGAACATTTAAACTAGGATCTGCCGTTTGTTGTAACCCTTTTCCCACAGAGAGAAGCAAACTGTAATGACTTCTGGTCCTAGCCCCCTGACTATAGTTATCAGTCTAGACAGATTATATTTTATAGACTTGCTCCTGTTTACTCCAGTGTTTGTTTCCCCAAATCTTTTATGTATTTGGAAACAAAATAAGAAATGAGCACATGAAGCGACACTTCAAAAGTGAGTATATTCAGTAATTGGGTATCTAATTTTTCTTTAGGTGGTAGAAAAATGGTGAGCTTTCCCAAAATGTAGCTGTGCATCTTTATTGCTGCTTTAGTCACATTACCCGAGTAGAAACTACCAGCTTTAATAAAATGAAAATATACTTTAAAATGTTGGTATTGATAAGAAAAGGCATTTAGAATATTTGCCAGTAAAGGCATGACTAATAGACAATCTCATTAATTCTCAAAGCAAGTGAGAATTCAGAAGTAAGACCTCCTTTGCTGATAAAACCGAAAAGAATTATTAAGTCATTTGCTAAGTCCCACTGAATCACAGTATGGCATATACTCAATACAGTGACACAATTATAAATAACCACAGGGCAGAGCTGGGTCTGCACATTACTCTTTGCACAGGTTCAGGGGGATGAGGCACTGAATGACTGTTTTATTGATGAAAATGAAGTTAATCGTGACGATGATGATATTGCTGATGATGAAACTACTCTACTAAGGAAATCTGGGTTGACGGATATAGAAAGGAACTACAAACAGAGAAACAAATATAGAAAATGTCATGGAAATGTTTATAAGCTTTAGATTCAAGCCGTGATCTTTTTCATATTATAATTATTTCCATTTTTTTTCAACCCTCTTATATTGAAATTAGTGCTATACAGAATTTAAACATGGGCACTAATTCCTTTTCTAACTGCAAAACAGCAAAAAAAAAAATAGAGCTCTAATTTAATTTTCTGAACTGGTAGCATTCCCACAGTTGATTCCCTCAGATTTGGATTTCTTGATTCAATAACAGGACCAAAGTCAATATGAAGTAACATCTGAGCTAATTAGTGACAAGAGCAATTTGACTCTTCCCTTTGTTACAAGTGCCATTTAAAGCTCTGACCCCTCTGTGTTAGGCTGAAGAGGTAGGAATTGCATTAGGCCAATCCTCAAAGAACACTGGCAATGGTAGCACTAATTTCAGGGAAGATTTCGCTTCAATTTTCTATGTTGCCTGCTTCTAACAACCACTTTAAAAATCTAGGCAGTTTTGCCCAAAATGTTGTTTGGTCAACCTTATGAGGCTGTACAAAGTGTGTTTCAAAGTAATTTCATTGCCTTTTATCTTTCCAAATATTTGTAATTTCTTCCAATCTTTGCTTATTTCAGCTGAAGCAAAATACTCTAGAAGAGTAAAGTTAAGTTCACCAAAATGTCATTAAGGGATCTACTCTGAGACTTGAGCTATTCTAGGGCACAAGAACCAAAGAAAGTGGTCTGGGAAGGATCACTCACTGACTTGCTCTGTCACATCTTAGGACCACTCAGACATTTGGTATTCTGGAGGAAGGAACTCATCTAGCAACTGGATAAGTGTATGTAGAGGACCAAGAGACCTGATTACAATATTTAGACCCTATGTATTAGTGGGCTAGGTCTGCTGAAACAAATCGGGTGGCCTAAAGAACAGAAATTTATTGTCTCATGTTTGTGGAGGCCAGAAGTCTGAAATCAAAATGTTGGCAAGGTCGATTCTTTCCGAGGGCTGTGAGGGAAGGATCTATACCACGACTCTCTCCTGGGATTGTAGATGGCATCTTATCCCTGTATCTCTTCACATCACCTTCCCTCTGTGCATGTTTGTCTTGATGTCCAAATTTCTCCTTTTTATAAGGACGCCACTCATATTGGATTAGAAGTCCTCTCTACTCCTGTATGACCTCATCTTAATGTTACTAACTTTAAACTAATTACATCTGTGATGACTTCATTTCCAAATAAGATCACATTTTGAGGTACTAGAAGTTAGGAATTCAACATATGAGTTTTGGGGGACACAATTCAACCCATAATGCAATAGTTTCTTTAAAAAATCACTTTATTACCAAATGCATGACTTCAGGGATACATGCATTCTCTTGAGCAGATGAGTCATCTGAAGTATGGCAACATTGTGTCAGTAACAGTCAAAGGGAAACTTTTAAAACTCCTTGTTTTAATTTTTCAATGTGTATTTTCTACAGAAATAGACAAAAGGTTCTCTGTTAATCCATCATCTGGCACAAGAATGAGTTTCTGCTACCTGGGTAAAGGTTCTCTTGGCCTGAACCCTTTACTTTTGCACAGCTTCTGAGAGTCAGGATTTGTTGGGATGGAGTGGGAAGGCTGCCTGCACACGCTCTCATAGAAGGGGGCTGATCTCATCCAGGATGACTCCAAACCTTGTGGATATTGATGAGTGATTTCAGCACAGAAAGCAGAAAGTTTCGAATCACCATAGTTCTTTTTTACTGCGGATGTGCAGCCAGTCCCAGGGGGGTTACAGAATTTCTAGAGTGGGTGGCAAGCATGCTTGTAATGTGGAACCAGACAATTTTGGACCACACGAACCAGAAGTCAGCTTTAGGATCATCTAGTCCAGTATTTCTCATACTGAATTTTGTGGAATATTAGTTCAGAGTTGTTGCAGGATAAGCAAAAGTGCTGTGACCAGATACGTTTGATGAATTCTGGGTTAAATAAATATAAAGAGATTTATTTCCAGAGGATTTTTATTATTTTAAAACTACAAATGTGTATTGTGAATCTCCAAGAGAGAGCTGTGGTAGTCAGAATTTCCTACATTTTTGTACCATACAAGCTTTTGCAATTTCTTGCCTTATTTTTAGCAAGCCAATATTTAGGTTTTAATGAATTAGCATTTTGTAGAACCTAGTATGGATTACTAATCTGGTCTCATTCTCTTGTTTTATATATGCAGAAATTTAGACTCTGAGAGATAAAGCATCACCATGAAGTCCCTAAAGTCTACAATCTTTGGTTATTTGGCTAAATGAAAGGTACATAATAAACCAGCAGAGCCAGGACCCAAAGCCGGGATCTTTGGTCCCAGCCAGTAAACTTTTACACTGTCACAGGGCTCCTGGATGTACTTGAGCACTCTTGGAGGGTTCGATTAGGTTTGATTTGCCTCTGAGAAGATCTACTTATGCTGAAGAACTGCAATCACCTCAGCTACCACATTGCTTGGTTTTAATTGAGAAACATATGCTAGTCCTGAGACATCCTCTAGCTCCAAGGTGTCAATTTTGAGGATGTGTGACAGTAACTTGAGGAGCTTGTTAAAAAATTCAGCCACTTATTCTACCAGTACTTGTTGGAGCACCTCCTGCAAATACAGCCATGAACAAAGCACAGAAAAGTTCCTGTGCTAGTAGAGTTTCAACTTTATCATAAAGAGACAGACGCTAAATGTTAAAAATAAAGAAATAAATAAGATCTGACATTGCTAACTACTTTGATATGCATAAAACATATTAATGAGATAGAAACTCTTGGGTGAGAGTGGGGGGGTTACTTTGGGGAGTCAGTGAACTCTGCTTTCTAGAGGTGACAGTTGAACTGAGACTTGAATGAGGAGAAGGAATCCTTCATGAGAAAGTTGGGAAATGAGAGATCCAGGAAGAGGAAAAGCTGTGCATGGCCTCTAGTGGAGACATAATTGGCATGAGTCAGAGACCAAAAGAGGCTGGAGCATAGGAGCCAAGAAGTAGGTGGAGAGATGGGCATTGAGATCAGATTCCTGGAATCCAGCCCAAAGGATTTTGATTGACTAGGTCTGGGACAGATTTGCCTTTCAAACAAACATCCAGGTATTTCTGATTCAGGAGGTTCATGAAAAACACGTAAGAAAATTCTGCACTAATCCTTTGGGCATACAATGAACTCAAACATTGTAAAGCAATTATACTCCAATAAAGATGTTAAAAATAAATAAATAAATAAAATATATGTAATGTAAAAAAAAAATGTAATAACCATTCTCAGTTCACAGGCAGTACAAAAAGAGGCCAAATGCTGGATCTGGTCCAAGAGTTGTAGCTTGCTAACCCCTATGTTACTGTATACCTGTTACAATTCTAAGGATCTATAAATATTAAATCATTCTAGTGACCCTAAAAAAAAAAAATTAAATCCAGAAGCATTTCCTGAGCAGAGTGGGACCAGTGCTCTCCATTCACAGCTCATATATTCAGGGCAAATGGGGAAGAAGTCAACAACTGATTTGGGAAATTTAAGGCAAGGGTGTCCTGTAGTCACGCTTTAAATAAAGTAACCTACTAGTTACTTCTTTAGTACATGCCAATTGACAAACATCCTGACAAATCCATGTAAGACCAAGTAATGTGTTGCCCTTCAAACATGAAGATGAAATAAAAGAAAATCGACAATGTTTATGAGAAATATGCTGAGGAGTTTATCCAAAATAATAAAGGAAAAAAACAGACGAAATCAATAACTGTAGTTTTAAATTTAATTATTCTGTATTTGGTTCCTTTTTTTTCCTTCAGAGAGAAAAAAATAAAGGTAGTAGGAAACAAAAATGTTTTTATGAGGAAAAATGTAGAATTCTAATAGCATTTCTATTATTCTAACTCTGTCCACTGTCTTTAGACAACTAGCCACATACTACTCACCTACCTAGCAACTAATACCTCTTCAAGATGGGTTCCAGATATGGAGTTGCATCATGTTGCCAGGCAACAAAGAAATGTTTGGTGGTGACAAAGGAATGTAATGCATGAGCCAGAATTTGGAATGTATTTTTCAAAGTAAACTGCAATAAAAACTTAACTTCCAAAAGGGAATATCGTATTTATAAGGTACTTAAATGTTCCAGGTATATATCAGCATTGCCATCACTGAAACTCACAGTAGCAATAGAGATGAAATCAATCTTATTACCAACTGGGATCACCCTTACCAATATGACAGGAAGCAGTTTGACTCAGAAATTGATACAGGGTATGTCTGACTATGACCATTAATCAATAATTTACTACTTTTCATTCCTAAATTTTCATATTCTCTAGAACGATCAATCATTCTTCACCTTATAGAGTTAACTGCCCTTACTCTAAACTTACTACCCATGACATCCTCTGGCTCCTTGTCTGTGGGCTCTTTATTAATTCTATGCACCAAGCATTCAGAGATATGTGGTAGAGTTAGAATGATAGTGAGGCTGTTGGAGTTCTATTTTTTTTTCTTCTAAAAGCATTTTCTTTTTCCTCCCATTAGTCTTATTCTTTCTTAAGAAAAAAATGCATGGAATAATTAAATATTAAAATATAAATTATGCAGTTTCTATTTTGTTATTATAGATAAAGCTTCTTAGCATGTTTCTCAGCAAAATTTTCTATTTTCTTTTCATCCTTAGGAACCAGAGTGCCTCATTCTTGGCATTTACATTTATACCAAACCAAAGAATGGCACACATGAGTGGTTTGAATAGAGCTAATGGTTAGAGACCTGGATCCTAGACCTATTTATTTCAACTTTTTATACATATGACCATGCAATATGTTATTCAGTGCCTTGGAGTCTTAACTTTCTCATGTGTAAATTAAGGACACTAATACATGTTCTCTATTCCTGACATGTTTGAGGTGAATATCAAAAGAGATTTAAATAAAAAAATTGAGAGTGAGGGTGTTTTGAAAGTCATAAGTATGGTACAAAAGTGTCAGTCATTAAAATCATTTTACTTGAAACAAAAAGAAAGCAGCATGGCAGGTGATTTCTGTATTCATGACATTCATATGTGTATGACTTAACAAATGCTTGTAAAATGCTTCAAAAATTACAAAGTGCTATATAAATATGTGTATTATTGCTAGAATATGATTATATGTAAGAAAATATGCTTGGTACCATGGTATACAATGCAAAGAGCAGACACTATAACATAGATATAAGTTAATTCTATATCTTAAAAAAGGACACATCTAACAACATTAAAATAAACAGCATATCAAAACATGCCCCTACAATAGCAATATAAGAAACAGAAGATATATCTAGCCAATGTCATTGAACAACAGATGTAATACATTGAATAAAATGAGATCCCTGCTTTTATATAACAGAGAAATAGTTGGAATTATACAGTGTGTCAGTGATACCTGTGAGCAATGACCTAAACTCTCCAGCACTTTGAGCTAAAACAACTTCATATGGAAATGTATTTGGTCAATAGTCCCACTAAAGATTTCAACATTCTATGTTTTTATTTCTGGAATAAAACCATCCAAATACTATCAACTCAAATTGTTGGTGAATCTACAAGAGGATGATAAAAATAAAGTGAACTAAAATAAAATCAGTTATCCTGACTTGCTTGACTGATAATCTGAATCAGTGACTAGCTGAACTTTGTTGAACACAATGCTTCAGTACTTTATATTTAATCCTCCCACAACTGCTATACTGTAGTTATTAGTATCTCCAGATGAGGAAACCGGAGGTTAAAGTCACCAGTAGGACAACTAGATTCAGACCTGGGCTCCAAATCAAGTTTCATGTGACTACAATGTCCAGAGCCTCAGACACTAATATACTCTTAAATATAGGCTGCAAGTAAAGATTTGATGTAATTCATTTAATAAAATAAATTGTAGAATTGTGTAGAATAGACATAACTGAACTTTAATAATTGGGAAGGTCTGGACTGGGAAGAATATATGGATCAAATTATAAAGAACTGGTTTCTCCAAAAAAGAACTCAAATAAACTGATAATAAATAATTGATATTCCTCAAAATATAAATGGGCAATTATAGTACTCAAATATTGGAGGAATATTTCCACTAATATGAAATAACATCTACCCCCACCCAAGCAAATTAAGCAGAGGAACCATTTTATATATATTAAACTAACAAGAACTTTTATACCTGATGAGATGAGTGTGGAACAGTATGGCATTATACAACCTTTTTTTGAAAGCATATCAACTATCACATGAATGTCTTTATCTTTTGATCTGGCAATATATACCCATACGTATATATCCTAAGGAAACAATCCAACAAGAAAGAGCAACTATATTCCCAAAGATGTTCATTAAAGTATTATAATGAGGGAAAAAATTGAAGTAACTAAATGTCAAACAAAATAGGAATAGCTGAGTAAATTACAATGTATCAACCCAGTGGCATTTTTTGCTGTCATCAAAAATGATAAATATAAAGACTATACAGCAACATGGAATACTTTTATGATATAATGAAAAGTGAAATAAAAAATAATATTTTATGATACTATGATTAAATAATAGAAAATACGAATGAAAGGTGAAAATAACATGAAGGAAAATTAAAAAGAACATACATTTTAAAATAATGTGATTTTTAGTCAATGTAGTCCTTTATGCATTACTTCTTATTTAATAGTTAATATTTTAAATGGGAGGTTTATATGTTAATGTTATAAAATAATTTTTCATTTTTCAAATTCACTTTCCAGCGATTTAAATTTGGCAAGAGGCACAACTGGCTGGTACAACCCACTGTATTTGTATTGAGTAGGTGGGTTTGGACCAGGAGCAACAACACACTAATTCTAGACCTTTATACCCTTAAGACACAATTCCTCAATCCGGAAAATGAGATGGAAGTAAATTTTTGCCATTGCTACTATCTGGGAACTCAACATTAACCTCAAAAGTACAAATACAGTCATCACTAGAACGGCAAATGAGAAATCTCAGCTCAATCCATTGAACACATTTATTGAGTATTTTTATATTTAAAAAACCTTGATATGTTTAAAGCAAGGAAAAAAAAGGAGTATTCTAGGGGCTCATAATCTAGACTTATCTGGACAGATACATAAGCAATCAATAAAAGGATATGATGAAAAGACTAGAACAGGAACACAAAAGAAGTCCCATGGTTGTATAGGAAGAAAATGTCCCTCCAGTAACCTTGGGAAGACTTCCAGTCTCATAGCTATCTTGAAAAATTTTGCACTGTGTACCAGGCTTAGCACAAACTATGTTATAATACAACATTCTTTAGATATTGCTGCTCAATTAACTAAACGGAGCCTTCGTTTGTCTCACTGGAGCTTTTACATAATTGGTACTTTTTTACTTCTTACCCATTAACCCTGTCTTATCTTCATACCTGTCCTATTCAACCTAGATTCTATGAGCCATTATTTTAATAAGCTCTCATGTTTAATAATCCTGTGACCTTGTACCTGACTTGTAAAAGCTGCATTTCATACGCTGAATCTCATCCCCTCCCATCTGTTGATTTCCCTTTTATTTTATGTATTTCTAATTTCTTCCTCTCTCTTAGATTATTCCTATCTATTTTCAACATTCCCAAGTGTCTCTCACCAAACAAATAAAATCACCTCTCTGATTCCACTTTCACCTTTAGCTACTGCTTTATCTCTTCCTCTTTACAATTCATTCTTCTGGAAGAGCTTTATATATATATATATATATTCTACCATCCTTCTTCAGTACTTATTTTCCCATTCACTCCAATCTGACTTAATTCTCCCCTCCCCACCGGCCTTTGCCACCAGTTTATTAGTGAAACAACTCCTGATGTCACCAGTGTCCTTCATTGCTAATTAAAATGAATGTTTTTGGTCCTCATTTTTATTCTACTTGATTCTCAGGGTAATTTGACAAAGCTGATCACTCCCTTTTTCTTGAAAGTCCTTATTCCCTTGGCTTCAGTGACACCACATACTTTTGATTTTCCTTCTTCCTGACTGCTACTTTTTGTTCTTATTCATTGGCTGTACATCTGTACCTAATCCTTAAATGCTGGAGTATCTCAATGTTAGGTGCTAGGCTCTCTTTAGGTTCTTCATATCTTTATAAGTAATTCCATACACTTTCATAACTTTACATACCACTTCCTTTTAATTTTAACTGCCTATTCAACATCTGCACTTGGATGCCTCACATATCTCTTAAACGCAACTAAATTAAAAATTTCCCTCTAAAACTGTTTTTCCACTGTTTTATTAATCTTAGTGAATAATGCCAATATACCGGGTACACAAGCCAGAACCTGGGGTCCATCTTTATAAGTATTGTACGCTGATCAATTGCACAACTGGAGCTCCCAGGATCCGTCTTTAATATTCCCTTCTCACTCGTCCTTCCATCCAATCACCCATGGATGAAGATGGGGCCAATGCCACAGAAGGCAGGAGGAGATATATGATTCTTGGTGGCATTGTGTCTGACTGAGACTTGCATGAAGCCAGACCAATGTTGGATATTATAACTGCCAGAGTCAATAAATACCATTTATTTGTTACTTGTAAAAATGAGAGTCATGACCTTTTATCTCTTCCTTAGTCTCTCATGGACAATGACATTGTTAATACTTTCTCTTCCCTTGGCTTCAAAACAACTGTCTCCTGGTTTTCTTCCTATTTCTTTGCCTCTCCTTTCTACTTTGTTGGCATGCCATCCTCATTCAAGCTACAAGATGTTGACAATCTTCTAAAACTGCTCCTTAACTCTCTCTCCTTTTCTAACTTGATATGTTCTCCCTATGTGATCTCATCCATGCTCACAGATTCAATTATCATTTAGTCACAACCGATTCATACAATTATATCTCTAGGCTATAACACTCTTCTGAGTTCCAAATTTGTATAACCAACTGCCTACTTTACATCTCCTCCTGGGTATTTCAAAGACATCTCAAACTCAACATGGCCAAAATTGAATGCATGAATTTCCTTCCCTCATGCTCCTAGAACCTGGACTCTGTCCATTGTTCCCAATCTCAGTAAATCGCGCCATTAGACTTCTAGGAACACAAACCTGATCATTAAAGCCATTTTTGGCAGCCTTAACTTCTCATATGAAAAGTTTAAATCCCTGCTTAAAAAACTTTAGTGGTTGCCCATTCTTTTAGGGTTAAGAAACTCCTTAATATGCTGTAGATGATCTTACATGCTTCAATCTCTACCCACCTTATCAAATCAGATAAAGCTCTCCTTCACCCTTTACACTCTGGTTACACTATTACATTGCTACTATGCCTATCCTTTGCCATAATCCCTCCCATCACTGAATCACAGGCAACTCCCCGCATCTGCATCCCCATCTGAAACATGCTTAATTCCATTTGTCTAATTACCAACTGGTCATGCTTCAGATTTCAGTTGACATGTTATTTTCTCAGAGAAGCCTTCCCTTATCCACTTGGAGATGTCAAATAGCCTTGTTAATGGTTCACATAGCGTGGATATCTTTCTATTCTAGCATTTGGCACAGTTGTAGTCATACATATATCCGTGTGTGTGTGTGTGTGTGTGTGTGTGTGTGTGTGTGTGTTTGGAAACTATAAAGAAAGGACCTTGACTATATTTGCTCACATTATATCTATAGTACCTAGCACATGGCAAATACTCAATACATATTTGTTAAATGAAAGAATATATGAAGGAATGAATGAGCAAGTGAATTTCTTTGCTGTAGTACTCAGAGATTGAGTATAGAACCTGGATACAAATCACTAAAGTGACAATATATACACTTAATAAATTGGCAAGTGGTCAAAAATCAAATTATTAAGAAGTTAAAAAAGTATTTATGAGGAAAGATGAAAAAAACTGCCAGTGTTTACTTGAGAAAATGACAGTTAAATATGAAAGGTCATAGATTCCTTAAGGGCACATGTCATGGAAAGAATCACTGGCTTGTAGAATCGTGCTCTTCAGTGTAGCTTGGAAAAACTAACTGAAAAAAAGAAAACTGGAGAGGCTAGCTTGTAGTAAGTCATACTTATCCATGATAGAGAATCAGTAAAAGAATAACTAGTGTTCATAGCCATTTACAGCAGAAGTACTGACTGAGAGCCAGAAAATCTGTGTTCCAGTTCTAGCTTTGCTATTACCTCTCAGCTTGACTGGTTCAATCACTTAAATATGCTGACCATCAGTATGTTGTCTGTAATGGTTCTAAAATTCTGATTTTGTTATTTCAGAAGAGTTATACATGAAATGAAACTATAAACTACACAAAGGAAGGGACTGCATCTTATTCATTGCTGCACTTCCCGGGGCCTAGCATGGACCATTGCACCTAGTAGACTCCGTTAACAACTGTTGAATTGTGTATCCTATAGCAAATCCTTCAGAATATCTTGGGTCAATAAATCTCTCATAAAGTATATACAAACTATTATGTGTAGGTTGGATGTGAATTTTTCTATGTGGGTAAAAGAACAATTGCTTTTATAATATAGCCAAATAAGAGAATAAAACCCCCAAATGTGGGGTTTGGGAATATTTATCTTATCTGCATAACTCCTGTTGCACTCAATGTATCAATATATCACTCAGTTGCAATTACCCTGATTTATCAACACCTAACCCGCTTTGTTATAGTAAATAGTCAGTTAATAAATATTTCTTGTGGATTTACCAATAGTGTACTAGGTGCTGGGGATACAGCAGTGATAACCAGATGTAGAAACAGTGGTGAACAGGATATATTATTGTTCTCAGGAGACTTAGTCTCTAGTGGAATAAACACACAAACATGAGAAAATCAATCAAAATGACATGAACACAAAAATGCCACAAAAAAGAAGATGAAGGATAATATGATAGATGATGATTGGAGTGGGAGGGAGTTGCTGGGATGGTTAGGGAAGGCCTCGACATTCAGGTTCCAAGAGAAAAGGGCACTGGAAGAGGAATCATAAGATACTATCTCCAGAAAAGAGCTCATACTAGTTGCTCAACCTTGGGTAAGTCAGGCACCCTGCCTGAATCTCCATTTTCTCATCTTTTCAAAGATACCCTGAACATATTTTTCATACTTCAAAGAAATATTACACTTGTAAGTATTAGTATTAAGGCATTTCCCCTCCTTGAAGATCAATTACATTTTTGCTCTGGAACCAATATTATCCCATGGTTTACACAGCACCCAATTGTCACCTTCTTCTCATACCATAATTCTTGCCTTGTCATTCTCTCTCTCTTTCATTTATTTAAATGTAAAACACATGCTCACTATTACATATCTTATAAGAAGGCACTATGCCCTCCATCCATCATAGCAGGGCGGGCGGTGGCATCGGGGAGACGAGTTGAAAGCACAAGTGTGAGGAGTCCAGAGCACAGGTGCCATGACCTGAATTAGCACAGCTCAGGTCAGGGGACATAAAGATTGTAAATTATCTGGGCAGCGTGCACAGTAGGGCTCACTAGACCCCACGGGTCGCTAAGCGCTGGAGTGGGTGGTCCCCAAGGACATTTCAGAGCTGGAAGACGCGGCAGCGGGCCCTGGGGGGTTCCCGGGGGGAGCGGGGGCAGTGGGGTTAGCGCTGAGGTTCTGCGCTGGGGCAAGGGGACAGAGGGCGGAGTTCTGGGCTGCAGGACGGTTTGGAGGCCCAAACGCTGAACCTGGACGCCCATTCTGATGGAAGGACTTGGCAGCCTCTTTCCCAGCCAACTACTCCGCACTGATTGGAAAGGAAAGTGGTGGATCGTAGTGGAGGAGAACCAAGGGAGGGATTTGGGGGAGATCCCCAGTGTTGAGCCCCGTCCATCAAATATCCATGTGAACTCACTCTCTCCTTTTCTTGAATCCCCAAATTGATGAGACAAAAACTAGATTATTTTTAGGCCAAGATATCTAGCAAAAAACAATGGATGTATCTGAAGACAGCTGAAGGTATAAATATACTCATCTTCAGAAGTAGGTAAAATCCATTTCTATGTGATGCTGACACCACCTCAAATCCCAGTCTTGGAAATACATAAATCCCATTAGCCAGTGTTCTTTCTTTATCTAGAGAGGTATGACCATGGGTCACCACTACACTTGAGCTCATTGAAGCTAATAATAAATATTCAGGGTAGCAAGTGAAAAGAGTGTTACTGGATATTGAATCAAAATAAGAGTGGAAAGCCTAGTATTTATGACTTATGACCCATGGCTTTACTTCTAGTTTCACTCATCTAGGAAATAAGACAGTGAGACTACAAAATCAAATATATACTTTCAATCATAAAAAAATACACATGGAAGGATAAAACATAAAATAGGGCCCACCCTAGGGAGTACTGTAAAACAAAACATCCCTATTTTTACCAATATGTGTCACAGATTCTTCAAACTTTTAAGAATTAGGAAGCAATCCTAAAGCTTTCTCTGAAGTCCCCACAAAAGTATTCACTTCTTTTTTATCTTTGCTAGTATTTTATCTATACCTTTGCTAAAGGATTTTCTACTGTCCTCCACCTTGAATCATAGATTTAAAAATTTTATTTCTCCACCAAAATCTAATTTCAAAGGTCAGGATTTGTGGCTGTTTTACCTCTTCTCAACAGTGTTTTATTTAGAGCCTCGTATATAGTAAGTGCTTAATAATTATTTGTCAGATGAATGAATGAGTCAAAGTTTGAGGACTCAGATAAAAGTATAAGTGTTTTATAAAAAATACCAACACAGTATGAAAAGTCTTAAATGTTTCATAAACAATGTTATAAAAACATAAATGATAATTCCATCTTTCAGAAATTCAATGATTACTCTAGAATACCAAACCATTTTTTTAGGAATGAAGTAAATCTTTCATCAAATACCCTCTTAAAACCTTACAGTTTTATCTTTCAGCCTCTCTTAATCCTAATCGCACAATAAGACTTTTATTAACTCTAATTGCTCTTTGATCAGACTTTTGATTATTTACCCTGAGGCTACATTGTAGATTCCAAGTTGTTCTGCACAGTTGTAATATATGTTTTCATTAATCTAATTCTGTTAGCCGGCTGTTTACTGAGTGGTCTTAGTGTCAATCAATTATCCTGCTAGCCCATGCATCAAAACAATTAGAATGGGATTTAGTTTTCAAGGTGTAGTCATTAAGGTATTTTATTACACATTTCCAGCCTATTAGAGTATAACCAGAAAAAGACAAATAGGAGATTTGTAAATGTAGCTTTATCACTGATACTAAGTACAGCACTACTGGGGAATCATCTATGTGGCTAACATTACGATCAAAGGATATGGGTCTTGGAAAGCATTATTAAACACTCAAAGAATGAAGCCATGTAGATCTAAGTAAATGGAAAAATAATCAATGCAAATTGACATTTTCTTTCAAATACACTGGAAACCAGGTTTCTCTAGTTAATGCAGAAATTGTCCTTCACTGGACCACTACATTTGATATGGTCTCCTAGCAATATTTCTTCAAAGAAATACTTCAAGTGTTTTAAAAAATATTCAAAACTATAATCTTATTCTTCAAAAATTAGTTCTGAACATTTCTGTTCAGAACTCGTACGGAGTTTGAGTAATTCCATATGCATTGCTCTATACACATCATTTCACTCCTTCCTCCATTTCTTCCATCACACAGTCCCTGAGCACAGGCCTCATGCTGCTAAAGACATTGCAAAAAAAGGAAAAGATGACACAGCTTCTGGGCTCACAGTCTTGTGGCAAGGGATTAAACCAATGAGTCCATGCCACTAAGGGGGCAAATATCACAAAGCATAGCTCGTTAGACTAATCAGAACTACCAAGTCTTACAGGGATACTTAGCATTTTATTTTATTTTCCACAATAATAATAATAAATTTTCAATAGACCAGAGACTGTTCTAAAGACTTAAGAAACATTGAGTCATATAGACCTTACAAGAACACTGTGAGTTGGTTGCTATTAGATATCTTCATTTTACAGATGAAGAAACTGAGGCACACAGTGGTTGAATAATTTGCAAAAGGCACTGATTTAATAAGTGACTGTGCTATGCTGTAAACATAGAACCTGTGCTTTTAAACCACTCTGCTCTACCAGGGTGGTTCTCAAACTCTACAGTGTGTGTGAGAATCACCAGCTGCGTTTGTTAGAACACAGATTGTTGGCTTCCACCCGTAGAGGTGTGGCTGGGGCCTGATAATTTGCAATTTTTTTAAACAAGTTCCCAGGAGATGCTATGCTCCGAGTCCAGAGAGCACACTTTGAGAACCAGTGCTGTACTATATTCCAAACCTCTATCATTCTCCTCAATCTTTCAATCTACCTACCACTTCATTACTAACTCTCAGCAGGGAACCTCATCACTTCCCAAAGAAACTAGGACATTTCTCTCAACTTATTTCTGTTCTCTCACCTCCTCCTTCAACTACATCTTACTGTTATTTTCCCTCATTATCTCCTTCTTTCCACATTTGTGAAAGCTTGTTGCTCAAGGTCAGTTTTCCCAAATGTGGGCTTCATTACTCTCACCTCCTTGTGACCTTATTTAACAACATGTACCAGTAAGCTGAATAAGCATGACTTGTGTGTGCAGTTAAACTGCAACTTTATTTTTTGTCTCCTGTCTCTACATTTATTCACTGGAAAAGTACTTCTCATCTACCACTACAAAAATCCAAACAATCCATGACTTTTCTGGTCTTTTGTAGGTAGTAGAAAACTAATCACTTTAAATCACAAATACTGTATCTACTAAATACTAATCCAGTCCTAAAAAGTAATCAAAACTCTGAACTCTTATCCAAGCTGAAGCTACTTCTATTGCAGGCAGGCAGGCAGGTCTCCTGACATCAAGGAAAGGAATGTATTAGCCTGTGTTTCTTACTCTTTCCTCTCCTACTAGGAAAGGGAAGGTGGAACATTCTTACTTGATTAATGCTGTTTTAAGATGCTTTCTGTTTTCTAGTCTTGTTATATGTTTAAAGACTCTCTTTATGGGGATGTTGTGTGCTCTTCAGAAGCTCCTCAGCTGGGCACTTCCCACTGTAGCTGTCATAAGTGGCCAATGAATTGCTCCTTTTTTGGCTCCTGGTTTCCGGGAAGTCCACTCTCCAGAGACCCCTCCATCTCATTTGCATTCCAGGCAGTCCACTTGGGCAAGAGTCAATGTCTACATGCCAGTTCTCGGTTGTGAACTGTATTGGTTCAGAGGTCATCCTCACACATCCTTAGCCCGGGCAAATTCTGGGAAGGCACTTTCTTTCTAGATGTGCACAGGGAGGTCTTAACTTCTTGGTGTGAGTTGGGTACCTGTTCTCTGTGCCCTGTGACTGCAGGGAGCCCATATCATGGCTTCAGAGAAGTCCAAGAAACCTAAGCTGACATCTCTACGAGGGGTCTGGTACCTGACTTTAGAATTCCACATCTACTGTTTCTCTGTGTTCCAGGGGAAATTTCCAAATAAAACTTCTATTACAAAATTATTCACCACTTTTCTTGTGTACTTATCCTCATTAATCAGCTCTTTCCCTGGAGTGTGGTAATATGCTCAAATTAAAACCAGATAAAGCACATCCTTAACCTCCCCTCTCAGAGTCATGTCTCTCTCTCTCTCTCTCTTCATTTTCAGCCAAATCTCTATACTCTTCCTCCAGTTCTTCATGTTTCAGTCACTTCCCATCCCACTGCAATTTGAGTTTAGCCCTTTTCACTCCCTGAATGTTGCCAGTGACTTCCTAGTTGCTCTTTTCTGTGGATATTTTTCAGCTCTTATCACAGATGACTTCTCATTGGCATCCATAGTATAAACAATTCCCTCCCTTGGAATCTTTCTTTGACTGTTGACACCACTTTTCCCTAGTTCCTTTTATGGTTCCCTCTCTCTCATTCAGAGGCTTTGATTTTTGTTTGTTTGTTTGTTTTTTCCAGACTAGTCCTCAAGTAGTAGAGAGTGCACCCCGGTTTTCACCATTGACATCTTGCTGTCTATATCCTCTTTCTAGGCAATAGAATGAGTGGTGAATCACCAACACACAGCTTTACCATTCAACACACCATTACCAATAACTCACAAACTGATTTCCACTAGATCTCTACTCTCCATCTCATATTTAACATGTCTGAAACACCAAACTCCAAACCTACTCTTCTTCCTTTATTTCCAGTCAGTTCTCCAGTAGCACTCAATCCCTCCATTACCTCTAGAATTCCATCTTCAGTTTCACTTTTTAAGAAGCAGAAGTAGCAGCTAGCAGCAGCAGCAGCAGCTACCACTTATTGCACAGTAACTATACACTAGGCAAGTATTCTGTAGATAAGGACACTTATGTTTGCAGGTTAAATAACTTGCTCAAGTCACAGAACTCTTAGCTTGCAAGGCCAGGATTTAAATCCAGATCTAGACAGGTCCTCCATGCTGTGTTCTCTTAGTAGCTCCGGAATCTACCCCTCCTATAAATGCCCGAGCTTTAACGCTTGCCTTATAACTTTGGATAAAATCCAACTTTCTTTCCAGTGTAAGCAAAGCCCTCATTATCTGGCTCCTACAACCATCCTCCTTAATCTCTTCCTACCTATCCATAGAACATCTGGACTACAGCCACAGTGAACTTCTTGGATTTGCATTCAACTCAGTGAAATGCTGTTCCTTTTAGCTAGAATGACTAGCAATGAAATGGCCTTCAGGGCTGAGGCCGGTAAGGTGACTTTCCTCTGTTTTCACAAAGCACCCTGGATATCTTCTCTCATAATACTTACCATAGACTATTACAAGTCTTTTCTAACATTTACTTGAATCACCCATGACTAAACACATGTACTCTGTTGGTCTTTAGGACTGGGCTTACCTTCCCCTAGGGGCTTAATAGACTAGAGTACATTTTTAAATTGATATGTATTTAGAAAATACCAATTTAAATTACTCCTATTATTTTAGGTATCAAAACATATGAAAAGAGTTAAAAAGAGAAACTCCTGTCAGCAATGCAGTATATGATATGCATCTATTGCGTGCATTAAAATAATTGCATATAGTTCATTTAAAAATATTATAGTGATGTAATAAAAATAGGCCATTTAAAGGTTTTATTTTATGGTTAAATTTTTTAAGCACAAATATCGTCTCCATGCTTCACAAAGCAGAACTCTGAGATTTCCAATAAATTATTGGGCAATTACTTAGGATGAGTCAAAACTCTTTTTTGGTAACAATTTTGATTTTACTTGTAGGCACCTCTCTGCAAAAGTGGTGAGAAGGCAAATCACGTTCCCAGATTTTCCTAACAAATGTTAGTTCTAGCACAGACTTATATCATGTTTAAAGAATATGGATTGCTATTGAATCAACAGCATAAAATACAGACATTTCAGAGACATCATAGAATCTAGCCCTGAAATGACTACAGCTTAATCCTAAAATAAGCTCGCTTCTATCTAGAATATTTGAGACAGACTGTTCAAGGGACAGGCTAACTCTTGCTTTAGTTTTCTATATGCTGTCCATGTGTTAATTTAGAATATAAATTATCAAAGTTTTAGATAATCCCTAAAATATTTACTAATGGTATTTAATTCTTGGCTTTTTATAAATGGATGATATAAAAATACTTGAAGAAACTTTGCCTTTCTTCTGCAAAAAATACATTGCAATTATATTTAAAACCCTTTGTAAGGATTCATATGATAAAGTCATATAAAATTCAATACTAGGAAATAATCTGTCTCTCCAGATGAACTGGTTTGCACTACTTTAGCAAATAATTAAAATCATGGCACATGGCATATTGTCCTTGTTGCTTTGACTACAGGAAAACTGAAACTCCTTATAATTTAAGTTTTGTTCCCTTTGGTCACATTTTGATGCTGAAATCATCCTCAAGTCATTTTCATTTAGACAATAAGTAAGAAATAAAAGTAAATAAAATGAAAAATACATATATACCTATAAACACATTGACAGTGACAAGCAAATTTTCTCTTTTAAATCTCCTTGCATATTCTTGTCTTATCCAATTTGGTCGTGTTAAAGAAGATTTCTCAATAATTGTAGAGTGTGAGAGAAAATGTTTAAATTCATCAAAGTTCGCTCTGTGATAACTTTCCAGAAAGCCTAGGATTCAATAAAGCATTCACTGTGTATCTTCTGGCTATAAAATATATTTTTCTGGTTAACACACTTCATTAAAAGCCTCAGGCAATCTTGTGTCAAAGAAGTAAAAATTGTCATTAACCCATTTTTCAGAACTAGTGAAATTGTACAGGGCTGTAATTGTTTGAGAGACCTATATGGGTATAGAAAATAAATAAATATATATATATATATATAGACACACACATACATATATGTATATACGTGTGTAGATAGAGATATATCTAATAATCCATTGTTAAAAGACATTAGATTTAATTATATCTGAAAAGCAAAAGTCCAGTAACCATATAACTTGTGTGGCAGGTAAAATGGCAATTCAAAATCCAGTCATTATTTTAAAACTTCATTTTTCACAGGAGGAAGAGATACTCTTAATAGTAACTAAACTAGATTAGATATTGTGGACTTGAGAAATGCATGCTGTAAGTTACATGACTTATTTTACAACTGAAATACCAAGATGTTTTCAAGGGTTGTATAATTTCTTACTGTAATTTTATACTTATTACTATAAATTATGGAAAAACAAACACAAATGTGAACCACTCAACTTTTAAGGGATGAAGGTAATGTTGAAAACTCCAGCAAGTTTGATATCATGATATTTGAGTTATATATATACATTACAGGACACATGCCACCTACCATCAGAGCTTACAAAGCCTAAGCCTAGGCTTCCTAAGGCTAGAAACTTGAATCAATCAACTTTGTTAGTTTGAGAAGACTTCATGCTGGGCCTTAGACTTTATGTCTTCTTTATGTTTTTGTCTAAGGAAGAAAAATGAGTGTTTAAAGAAATGGCAGCAAGGATGAAATAAGATGATGCATATTTACTTTGTTTTTTTTCTTAGCTCTGTGAAAGTGAGGACTCATGGGACAGACAAGTTCAAAGACAGGTCAAGGCAGAGGGAAATGGGATGAAATGCTTTCTGGAAGGATTATGAATAATAGTAGACCTTGAAAGTGAGAAGTAAGGATCACACAGAGCATGCTGAAGGGGGCAGAAAGTAAATAAATATTTCTGAGAAACTGAATTGTGTAGTAATATAAAAACTTAACCAGAGGTGATAGGGAACTTTGGGGGGGGCTGAAGAGTGAAAAAAGGCCCCTGTGAAGATGCCAAAGGACAGATTTTGACAAGGACTCTTTTTTAAAGGAAATATTAGTTGTGTTCAAATCAATACAATAAAGACCTATCTGTATTTAAAGTATTTCTAAGAGAAAACATATTATTATACATCCCTACAGAGCGACCTTATTGCAGTTCAGGCAAGAGTCCTAGAGCTTGCCCAGCACGGTCACCGGAAGTGAGGCTCGCAGGTTCTGACTGCTGTGTGCCAGCATGGTCTGTTTGCTGCGATCCCTGTCCGGCAGTCAGGAGTTCTGCCACATTGCTTAAAGGCCTTTGAGTACTTCTTTGGCCTACTGTGCTTACAATCACTCCATTTCAGCTAGTCTATCAGCTGCTTCACCACCCTGCTGTTATTCATCTTCTATACATGTCCAGCCCAGTAAATCTGAATTTCAGTGAGCTTGACTTCCATGCTGATGTCCCAGGATCCTGCTGTGGTTGACCTTGTCTTGCTATTAGATGTTAAGTATGACTTGTAGGCAAAGTTGATAAAACTGTTCTAGAAACTGTATGATTTTTTCTTCTGATATTCATTTCCAATTCATCTACTGAAGAAATTTTGGCATTGCCATTATTTAGTCCTAGACTTCTCTCTTTGAATGAACATAAAGGCTTGGTTCATGTCATAGTTCTGTATACTGTACTTATCTTGCAAAATATATTCTAGTTCATGAAACCACTCTCAATTTGGGGGTTTACCAAGGTCAATGCTTGATATTGACACTATTTTAAGGGAATATTTCATCTATTTTCATATAGTGTTCTGTTTAACTTTTGTCTTTTTAAATCTATCAGATTATCATGGTTGATTCTGCTGAGAAAGAATCACAACACAAACTCTGCTTATTACTGAGTCTGGTAATACATGGCAGATAGTCAGTGTATGGAATGCATCAGCAATCAGCTGGGACATCTGAACATTCTTAACTTGATATCTATAAGTTTCCATATTCTTTTATGTAATGTAACAAATGGGTGGTACAAATAATTCACATACTTTCTTAGCTTATTATTTAATTATCTTTATATTATTTGTTTGGTAACACACTAATATTCGTTTCTGATGACAGCTTTTTCAAGATTGACCTTTTACTTCCTACTAGTATTTCATATCAAAACAAACAAAAATATATCCCTCTTGGCATCTTCAGATTAACTCATGTCATACACTTTTGGGATTTAGGAAAACATGCTATCCCCTAGAAAGGGAATGCATGAAAGTGTGCTTTGAAAGGCAGAGCTGTAGACTTCTGACTGGATCAGGAAGATATTAAGCATAAGAAGGAGAGATTTTAGGTCATTGGCTCCATTGTTAACAGAAAGGGACAAGAAACCAAAGTGCAATGGAAATAGCATTTATCTCAAATATTAGTTCATGCTATCCAAAGTTAAAATCTTAATTCTCAAAAAGAATACAAGGTAAATACTACTAAATTGTACAAAATTGAAGCACCCTTAAGATATGAATAAGCCTGGCTAAAGACAGATAGCTGTATTGATAGTTCCCTCCCCCCAAAATCTACACACATTCACGCATATATATTCATGCATAATATAAAAATATGTATACTTATATATATTTTATTTTTTACTGTATTAGTATCAGTAGCATTTGCATTACTATAGCAAAATGTGTCATGTTTTCTTTTCAGCTATTTAGCTTAGCAGTTCCTTTAGAGCAGCATGTGAACCTTTACTTCAGGAGAAGATAGGCATTTGTGTTCAAAGATGTTTTAAAAATTTGCCTACTTAATGAAAGATCCTGAAGGAAAAAAGAAAGCAACCTAAGAAAAATTTCTCCCAACTGTGGAATACTTCTATATACATTTTCACATAGGGGTAGGGAGAGGCAATAGTAAAAGTATAGCATCATTTGATCACAGACTTATTTATTCAAATAATACCTGTAAATAACTCAAGAAGCACAATTTGGAAAACAATGGCTGAAAATATAAACCAAGACACTGGCACACCACTCTTCAGAGCTGTCCTGCAGAGCTCCTTATGATTGTGTATGTTCTTACTCAGAACGGCCATGCGGATCTCATATCTAAACAGCTACCACAAAATCCAAGATCTTCTCTAAACTTAATCCATGTGATTGCCAATCCCATCCTCATGTACTACTTCAAAATGTTAAATGTAACTCAAACAATATTCTTATTTTTAAAAAATATTGACATAATATTTCAAAAAATGTTATTTGAGTTCAAGGACATAAGTGTATAAGACTATCATGGAAAATGAAACTGCCATATTTTAACCATGCCCATTTTTATCCATTTAGGAAGAACCATTATTAAAAATTAAAAGAAAAAAAAGTCAGAATTACAGTTGATTCCTCCAGCTTTCATGAGCAGGGCAAGTTTAGAAAGCAAGAGGACTGCATTTCAAGCTTCCACCTCGTATCAGGTGAATTCGACATTCAGCATGCTGCTGCGAAGAAGTGCTTTAACATCTGCCACCAAAAGCAAAAGTTTAAGTCTTTGTTTCCAGGCATAGTGGAAAGAACACTGAATGGGGAATCAGAAGCCGTCTTGGCTCTGCCGCTGACTAGCTACATGACCCCAGGCAAGTTCTGCACCCTCCTGAATGTGCTCAAATGTAACATGTCCAGGTAGCAGTAGACAACCTTGAGGTACTTTCTAATGACAACATTCTGTCATTTCAGTATGGTAACGGGATGAACTACAGGACTTTGTTTTGTCACTCACTATTCAGAAGTACATAAAAGAAGTACATATGTGTATGTATAACTGAATCACTTTGCCGTACACCTGAAACTAACACAACATTGTAAATCGACTATACTCCAATATAAAATAAAAATTTTTAAAAACAAAAAAAATAAAATAAAATTTAGTGTGGAAGATGTATGAAAATACACAGATTTACTTATTCTTCTCAAGGGGTAATGAACCCCAACCAAATGCTATAATCATTACAAATAAAGATTCTGCTTTGCTATGTGCTTAAAAAATAAAAAAGCAAATACATTTTGGCCAACTACAAAAGTATACAGTAGGTCTATCTGATGTTGCTTGTCATTTGTTTCTTCATATAGCTATCCAAAGATGTTCAAAATGTATGCTGCATTCCTGTTTCAATAAGATATTTGACAGTAACTGTTAAAATTGTGTTTGAAGTTTGAAAGATTTTCTATAACATGACATGGAGAATTGGAAAAAAAAAAAACCAAACACTGCCAATCTTATGCTAAATTTTGGGCTGCTATTAGCAAATATTTGTGCAAATTAGAAAAAAGCCACCTCTTCTGGGAGGATGAATTGTAAAAGGTGTCCTTTCTGAGAAGACTAAATAGAAAAAAAGCCTCATTCGGTGGGACTATTAACAAAAAAACACCGTCTTCTCCAGCTGACACGGCTGGGCAAGAAAGGCTCAGGCTGGGTTTCAGCATCCAGTCTCCCCTCCCCCAGTGCCTTACATCACCATCTGGGGCAGCCTTCTTGGGACATCCTGTTGAGATCTACATGCTGGAATTCCTTCAATGTCTCCTTTTGGTATCATCTATCTCTCTTATATCTTGATATTCTCTCTCTCCACAAATACATGTGTTTAAGTCCCTCTAATAAAATTCTTCTCTGGATTTCTAGCTATTGACCTCGTAGTCTACTTCTCTGCACACTCTGGCTTCTACAAAGTTTCACTCACTTCCCCACTAGCCACCTAACACATGCTCCTGAAAAGAGCACTGAGCTTTCAAGCCTGCCCACATCCTCTTGTTCCCTTGTTAACCAATTGGCAAACCCACTAGATACTTTCAAGCCTTATCTTACTTGATCCCAGAGTTGAACATTTTTGACTATTTCTATATCATAAAATCTCTCTTCTGTTAGCTTTGGTGATAACTCCCTGTTTGAATGAATAATTCTCCTAATATCCCTAATTTTTATTGCTTTTTAAATACCAATGTTTCCCCATACCCTATCCTTTGTCCTCTTTTCTACTCAGTCCACACAGTTCTTTTAAATTACCTTCTCCATACCTCAAAGTTCAACTTCTACTATACACTGATGACTTTCAAAGCTATAATTCAGACCCCTTTCCTGAACCCCAGATTCCTACAACCAAATAATCGGCAGTCCCTCCTGAAATCTCCCAAAGCCTGTTACGTGCAACACGTGTGAAATGGAATTGGTCATTTTTATTATCTTCTGTGTTTTCCTTTATCTTTCCACATTATCTAAGGCACAAATACATTACAAAAGTAACTTATAAACCTACAAAAATGTTACTTTTAGGATTTTTAAAGTTCTTTAATGAACCCCTTTTCTAACTGCTCCCTTTACCCCCCACTCAACTCCATGGCTTCCATCCTTGTCTTATTTAAAACCATCCTCTTCTCTCACCTCAGCTGCTTTAACCATAGAATTGGAATAACTCTCACATACTCGTGGCATGAGTCAGATGAGATAATACATTTAAAAGGCCTGGAACACAGCAGGAGTGCAATAAAGGGTAGATTATTATTATTGTTGGAATTATTATTTTTATTACAGTAGAATTATGGGGTTCCATAAATTGCAGCTCGACCATAACTACCACTAACTTTATTTGCTATAGTAATAATAGTTTAGGGTTGAACTTGGTCTGATTTACTAAATTAGCATTTTTTCAACTGCTACACAGCAGTAAAAGACTATAGACTAAAGATCCCAGCTTAATTTAGAATTGCAGAGAGATATGGTATACTGAGCATCAGCTTTCAAAATTTTAATTAGAAAGCACCCTTAGGCTATTCTGTATCAGAAGGATAACTTTGTAGTTACTAAGTCACATCCAGGAATGTATTTGTTAGTTAATGGAACTAACAGAGGCCTTTGTATTATCAGAATTTCCTACTTTATTGCATAGTAAATTCTTTATCCTTTCAGAACTTTAATCTTTGGGACTAGATTTCCCATTTGAAAAAGAAATGATTTTTTAGGAAATATTTGAGCCTTTCTAGCATCTGTTTTAGAATTGAAAACTATTTTCAAGTATGTTCAAATAAAAGGGAGAAATAAAATGTCCATGTTGAAAGTTTTTATTAAAATGTGACAGTTCATGGTAAAACTTTCACCAAGAATAGATTTGGGTGAGTAAGCTCAGACTGAAAAGGATGTTTGACTTAACACATTGTATTATAAAAGAGAGGATGAAACACTTTCTTCATTGGGCTTCCAATTTAAGATAGCACTTGACTAAGAAGCTTCAAATTTGACTCCTCCTTTCAGTGACTTCCAAAATGCCTTCAAAAACACAGAAAATAAAACTGTATATATATATATATATATATATATATATATATATATTCTGTATTCTGAACTTAATCTTGTTGCAAACCCAGTGTCTTGTGTTTGATTTTCAAAGTCCAACTTCATTTTTAAAAATCATCTTCCCAGTAGAAACTGTTCATGAACTGAGTACAAAGACTCAAGTCTTTAAAAAACAGCTTACTACTTTTCTGTCTCCCTGTCACTTTTTACTCAGACCAGCAGAAAGTTAAGAAGCAGGAGACAGAGAGATGCTTTAAGGAAGAAGACCTTCATGAGTGACAGAGAGTAAGTCACTTTGGGGCTCAAGATAGTTAAGTAGATAGTAGGGACTGCCCTCGTTAAGGTTTAAGGTCAAGTGACAGATGAAGCTTCTCTGACGTGGGGGAGTTTATGTGAAGTTATTTTCTCAGTTTTCTTCTCAAAAGAGAGGAGGAATTTTCAGAAGCCTGAGTCCAGACCCTCCATGCAGCATGGAGTCTATCCTTCCTCATCTGCAGAGAAGGCACCATCCCCATCTCTGCTGTACTGAGTTCTTTGTCTTGCCATACGGTTTTTCTTCAGGTTTACAAAAAATTACATCCACCTTGTATTCAACACCTATATTTAATGCCCTTCTCTGTCTTCATCTTAAGCAGTATACAAAAGGGAACTACACGTGCATATATTTCAACTACTACAAATGACTTGTCTACTTTGTAACGTTTTCAAAAATAGTCCATATGTATAAACAATATTTCATAGAACTCCTAAAATGGCCCTCGGATGGAAGAGAAATCGAATTATAACAATTGTGATCAGTAAAGTTGGGAGTAGATTAAAGGTGTCCCCAAACCCAAGAACTGCTACACATCTTTGGTATACGTTCAAGGTACTAATTTTTTGAGCTTCCCTTCAATTATTTCCACCATAGTAAAGAAAGAAGCAGGAGATGAGCCTGAAAAAAAAAGTATGAAGAGCTAGACAGGTAAATAGATAGATAGACAGATATAATTTATATTCTAGTTCATATAGCTAAGGGGTGTAAAGTATACATAGGAAATGGCAAAGAATCACAAAAATCAAAAGTAGGTTATCAAATTGGCTTACAATACCAAATCCAAATGTGACCCATGACAGCACATCTAAAGAATGTGCTATGGGACAATTAAAAATAAAAAGACAGATAAGGAAATAACATCTAAATTTGATGTGAAGACAGGAATCACAATAGTATAAATCTAAGTAGTATTTCAGACACTGATGGTGCAACACTGATAATCTGTACAATATATTGACCAGATATAAACGTTCACAAAAGGAATAATATTGTATTTAAACATATAAAGAAAAAAAAACTTTTATAATTTCAAGAGAAAATGGGCAGAAACTTTAGAATAAAGAAAAAAATAACTTGCCTCTCTGTTTTTACTTAAATATGTAACAGATAAGGATACCAAGGATCTAAAAAATAAAATTAATACATATAAGTAATATATTTCTCTTTATATAGTTTATAAGTAAAGTCTATATGCTATATCTTTGTTTTAAAACTCCATGAAAATATTTTAAAATTATCGTATATAAATACCAAAAAACCCGAATAAATTCCAATAGTAGATAGCCCTTAGGCCATATTCTCTGATCTCAATACAGTCAGCCCTCTATATTCTCAGGTTTTGCAGCCATGGATTTAGTCAACCACGAATTTAACCAACTGCAGATGGAAAATATTCAGAAAAAAGATTCCAGAAAGTTCCAACAAGCAAAAGTTAAATTTGTCGAGCATCAGCAACTACTTACACAGCATTTTACATTATATTTACAACTATTTACACACCATTTGCATTGTATTAGTATTATAACTAATCTAGAGATAATTTAAATTATATGGGAGGATGTGTATAGGTTATGTGCAAATACCACAGCATTTTATATAAGGAACTTGAGCATCTGCAGATTTTGGTATCTGCAGGAGGAGGAGGGGTCCTGGAACCAATCCCCTATGGATACAGAAGGATAACTGTACTATAAAAAATAAGGTTAGAAATAAAATTGCAAATCTTCCAAAATTCCCTGAAATTTAAACAAAAAGGACTCCACAAAGTAACTTTTGGGGCCAAAGAGGGGGGAAAATTCCATTCAGATATTAGTAGAAAAATGACAGTGAGACTACTACATATCAAAAATTGGGGGGCTTCCCTGGTGGCGCAGTGGTTGAGAATCCGCCTGCCGATGCAGGGGACACGGGTTCGAGCCCTGGTCTGGGAAGATCCCACATGCCACGGAGCAACTGGGCCCGTGAGCCACAACTACTGAGCCTGCGCGTCTGGAGCCTGTGCTCCGCAACAAGAGAGGCCGCGATAATGAGAGGCCCGTGCACCGCGATGAAGAGTGGCCCCCACTTGCCACAACAAGAGAAAGCCCTCGCACAGAAACGAAGACCCAACACTGCCAAAAATAAATAAATAAATAAATAAATAAAAAAAAAAAAAAAAAAAAAAAAAAAAAAAAAATTGGAGGGCATGGTCAAAGGTTTAATCAGAAGTTAAAATTTTATGTGAAAATGCTTATATTATTAATCAATAAAAACTAAAAATAAATGAATAAATCAATTAAAATTTTGCAGTGAATAATTTAATGAATTATAAAGCAGAAAAAAATCAGTGAAAGTTATTTGACAAAGGCAATCAAATAGACAAATTTATGCCTCATGTAATACTGAGAAAAAGAGGAAAAAACCCAAGAAGCATCATTTAAGAATGAAAGAATATCCAAAATCTGAGAAAAAGTTTGAGCATGTGATATACAAATCTGTAAAATCTGGTATACAAATCTCAGCATAAGGATGATTTTCTAGATATATGTGGTTAACCAAATTGACCCTCCCCATCCCCTAAAAAAAAAAGAAAACCTTAAAATATCAGTAATTATGGAAGAAACTGGAAAAGCTGGCAAAAATGTTTAGGACCAAAGTGGTTCAAACAGATTCAAAGCATGAATCTGTTATCATAACATTAAAAAAAGAGAAAAATTTCCAGACTAATATAACTTTTTATATTAACATAAATAGCCTAAATAAAATAGTAGCAAACTGAATTTATTGCAAAATTGACCAAGTAGAGTTTATTTCAAGAATGCAAGATGTTCATTCATTGAATATTAAAATTCAATATTCATGTAATTCCTCGTGACATTAAAGAAAAAAAAAAATGAATCATCTTGATAAATAACAAAATTTTACGAGTTAGGTTAAAAAAGTAAATATCTTTCTCATGCCTCAGTGTAAGAATCATCAATCCAGGGCTCATATGCTGGCGCCAAGCATGGAGCATTCAGGCGCCTTCTTCCTATCATTCTGCCATCCTTAGGTATTTCCTCCTTCCAACTGGACAAAGAGGGCTCACTACTACATCTTTATTCAGGACAACAGGAGGGGGATGGAAAGAAACTTCTATTCATGCCCTAGTAGACAGAAATTATGCACATGCCCCATTTAAATGATTGTTTTGTTGTCTAAATAATACAGCCTTTATTCTGGGCTAAAAATCAGGGGTTACGGGCTTCCCTGGTGGCACAGTGGTTAAGAATCTGCCTGCCAATGCAGGGGACATGGGTTCAAGCCCTGGTCCGGGAAGATCCCACATGCTGCAGAGCAACTAAGCCCGTGTGCCACAGCTACTGAGCCCATGTGTCACAACTACTGAAGCTTGCGCGCCTAGAGCCCGTGCTCCACAACAAGAGAAGCCACTGCAATGAGAAACCCATGCATCGCAACAAAGAGTAGCCCCCCCTCGCCGCAACTAGAGAAAACCCATGCGCAGCAACGAAGACCCAACGCAGCCAAAAAATAATTAATTAATTAATTAAAATAAATAAATTAAAAAAAAAAAATCAGGGGTTATCCAAGAAGAATGGATATTGGGGAAAACCAGTAGTATCTGCTTCAGATCAATGTTTCTTTTTATATATCAGTATTTTATTCTAACCCATAAAAGAAAATAGACAAAGCAAAATAATATTTCAGAAGTTCCCAATAGACTATAGCTATCTAAAATATAATGAACTTTGGTATTTATATATGCATTATGATCTGCAAGGTTTGAGCATCTGTTTGGAGGAGAAAATTTTCATAATATTGCCCTTTTTGACTTCATGTAGGCAGTGATTAATTAAGGTTGGTTTAACCCAAACAACTTATCTACACAGATAAATATCATATTTTCCTCAGAAAGACATACACATTTAATGCTAAGATATTTAAAATTTGTCTTATATAGTACCCTTCAAATAGTTATTTTTTTCTGAATTTTATAGCATGAATCATAGTCCTGTAGCTATATCTCTTATATTCTTTGTTTTGATAGCCTTTCACATAGATGCCTGAAATCACCATCTCATGATGTTCACCATATTATCAACTCATTAAAAAATATCCAGCTCGGTAGGAATCAGTGAGTTCTCTAAAGAAAAGAAAATCCTTCATATGCTTAAATTAGTGGGGAAAATAAAATTTCCCATCCCCATAGAAATCTGTGAGCTATTTAATATGCAGGATTTTGCTAATCTTTCTTAGGATTCATGGATGAGAAGATTCCATTTAATGTTATTTATCAATAAGTTTTGATCATGAACAGTATCATCATGCTTTGTTCTAAATAAAACAAATACAACTGAATACAAAACTCTTTAAGTGTATTTAGTGTGTTGGAAATGTTAAATATTCAAATATACAATCAGGACCACCATGGAGGAATTAATGTTTCATAAAATACAATTCAATTGAGAATACATAAAATACATTTTTAGGATAGCAATACCTACAAATAATATTCAATTACATCTAAATTGAATCAAATTTAGTTTCTTTTAAATTACAACATTAAGCTTACAACTAACTTATTAAAGAAGAAGAAGGAGGAGAATGGGGGATGTGAGTGGAAGAGGAGGAGGCAGAGGAAGAAGAAGAAGATGATGATGGCAGTGAAAGATCTTGTGGCCAATTTAAAATACTGTCACTTTCTTTTCTCAGTTCACAAGCTGGCTTTCGCTTGCTTCCTTTGATTGTAGAATATTGTAAGAGAGAAAAAACTGGATTCTTATCTTGATTTACCACTAATTTGCCATATAACCATAAATAAGTCTCTTTACATCTCTACTTAATTTCCTTGTCTAAAATGAAAAACTTGGATAGACCACATGGTGCAATGAAGTATTTAAACTCTGCCTCACCAAGTGACTGTGTTCCAATAGATCTTTATTTACTAAAACAGGCAGCGGGCTGGATTTGGCCTACTATATAAATACAACAGATAGTTTATGGGCCCCTGTTCTAGATCTTCAGCTGAGTGACTGGTTGACAGATGATCATTTTATTATTATGCTTCATAATTTTCAAGCCTGCTTACATATGAAATATTAGATAATAAATTTTAAAAATAAAATTTAAAATATATATCTTGAGACAATTGATAAAATCTGAATAAAATCTGTAGATTAGGTAACAGTATTATAACAATATTAAAAAAAAAAAAACCTCTGAACACAACACTGTAAAGCAATTATACTCCAACAAAGATGTTAAAAAACAAAACAAAATTCTGCCTCATCAAATTTGGATGTTTTTATTTTAATGTCATTATGTCATTAAAGATCTCTATAACACCTAGAAAAGGTTTTTCTATGTAGTTTTATGTTAAAAAAGAATTTACTTCACTAGTTAAAAACATAACATTAATTCTATATTTTGCTAATAATTAGCATTAGATTATAATTTACTCTTTCATATGATAAGCTGTATTTATTCTTGAGTGTTCGGAATGGTCTATAATTCTATTAATAATACTGATCTATATAATGGAAATGTATTCAAAATGAAGTATTTGACTAACCAATAAATTAAATATCAAACACTTTCAAGGTTCTTTCATCATTAGATCATGTCTTAACAGTTATAGAAGCGACAATTTTAGGATACTTTCTAATACATTCATATGTTAGTAATATTGTTCCTCTTCAACTATTTTTACCTAAAGTTTAAGAAGTCAAGCAATTATTCTCTAGTTTCCTGTTTATATTCCATATTCCATCCTATCAGTCAAACTATGATTATGCCTAGACATGATGTCATACCTATCTATAGCATTATTTGATTGGCAAGGAAGCTGGTTATACATGAAACTGACATCATATCTCCACACAATAAAGCATTCTTTTGACAGTGTATTTGTCATGGACTCTTTATGTAAAAACCAGTTAGAAGCTGTTGTTGTTATAAAATTTTCCCAGTGCTATAATATTCTGAATTTTCTAAGGGAAGAAAAGATACAGCTCCTCTTTTTCAACACATTATATGTATCTTGAAGCACACTGGGGAAGGTTAGTTGAATGCCACACACAATTCTTTATTATTTTTTCTTCCTGATAGGGCACAGTGTTAATGCTCTCTGACAGGGGTCTGCAAACTATGGCTCACAGGCTAATTGTAGTCCCTTGTCTGTTTCTCTATGGCCTATGAGTTAAGAATGGCTTTTGTATTTTAAATGGTTAAATAATTCAGAAGAAGAATTTTATTTCATGACTTGTGACAATTATATGCAAATCAAATTTCAGTGTCCATGAATAAAGTTTTATTGGAACATAGCCACACATTACTGTTAATGTTTTATCTATGGCTGTCTGTTTGCTACAATGGCAGAATGAAATAGTTGCAGCCAATGTCATATGGTCCATAAAACCTAAAACATTTACTATCTGCCCCTGTACTAAAAAAGTTTGCCAATCTTTCCCTATGGTCTGTTGATACCTAAAGGGGTTTTCATGGATCCTGCAAATACGCAGTATTATTTCCAGATTCAATGGGTAATTATCATATTTGTGAGCCAGCCCACTATTCCTATATTTGTGTGTATATGTGTATGTGGCAGCATAAGGTAATCTAAATAAAATGATTGAAGTATATTTAAAAAGAAAGTCCAGGAAAAGCAGCTTTGGTTTTAGTTTGTCCACTGTGTCTGAACCTAGTTTATTGTGGTTTAATATGAATAATAAATTATAAATAAGTTCTAAATAATTAGCTTTTATTCCTTTTATTGCTTCAGAAGTAGATTGTGTTTTTACTCAAAGAATATACATGAAGAAAGCAGGACACAAGAGAAGTAACAAATCAAGAATTGACATTTGGAATAGGTGGCAGATGTAGTAAAATGCTGATTTCACTTTAACCTAATAGTTTATCCAGGAAGTTAAAAATGAAATTCATCTTGCAAAGCAAATTTCCTGTAAATTTTAAATGCAGGTTTCCCAATGAAAATGGTTATACTTCTATGCACTTCAATGATAATGCTAATAACAATAATAACATTTTACATTTATCTCAAGATTTACAGTTTAGAAAGAGCTTCTTAGTGGTGACTACTGATGTAGATGGTTAGTAAAGAATGCTTCATTTAGCACAGAGTTTTGTTATAGAATGCACTGATGTCGATGAACCAGGTACTATCTGTGAGTCATATTTGATTATTATTTTTCAGGAACAGCTTGTTGAAGGTTAGTGAGTATAGCAAAATTCATCAATAAGCATCTACATTTCTTCCATTCTTCTCTTCCATAAATTACAGTAGTATAATGATGATAATATTTTAGATTTTATAAATTGTTTCCATATGTACCATCTGTAGTTATGCCTCTCAAATACATCATTTATTGGCCTTTTTCTTTTACCATTTGGCTATGGAGTATCTTTGGTGGCTGTATCTGGGGTGACCATATAATTTTTCTCCAAACTGAGATACTTATGATGGTAAAATGAGGGACCATTAATAATTAAACCAGGAAAACAGATGTCAACTGAAACAGGCCTGGGCAATCCAGGACTGTCCACCATTAACTAGGTTATCACCCTAGTTTTGCACCCATTTGGAGTGCAGTTCTAAGAGTTAACAGAACTTACTTCAAAAAGTGACAGTCTCTTTTTTTTCAATGAAGCTCTTTCTGCAAGACAATTAATATGTTTTTTTTTGGGTTTAAACAAAGTTTGTCTTGTGGTAAAACAATTTAGGTAATGATAATAAGATTTGGGTAAGTATTAGGCAAGAGAACCTAGTACAATAACCTGATTTATAAATGTGAATTTTTTGTTTCACAGTCAATTATATGGTTAAATACAATTGGTTGCCTTTATTAATTTTTTAAATTAATAATTTTAAGCTACTATGAATTTTCATAAATAGCAGAGTAGATAATTAATCACTGAAAGTTATAGAGGTTAAAAAGAAACTAGGTACCTTTAAAAACTAGTGTTAAGAAAAAACATAAAATGAAGGAAAGCACTAAATACTTATGGTTTATTCTGATATAAAAAACATATGTGCTCTCTGTTACCAAGTCCATGTAATCATAAAAATAGACTTTGATTTATGAAAGAGAGATCATGGAACATCTATTCTAGTCTTTTCTTTGATAGACGAAATAACCACTGTACAGATTACTGTATCTGTCAGACATCTTTCAGTTGCAAGTAATATAAGTCCAAATTAAACAAGCTTAAGCAAAAAGAAGGTCATTTATTAATTTAAAAATCCCGGGTAGTATTAGTTTAAAACGGGACAGGATCCCAGAATCAAAGAGTCACAAGGATTCTTCCTTGCAGTATATCTCCTCTTATGGGCAATATGGCTGCCAGAAGCTCCAGGCTTTCATTTCCCATTTCCGTGGCTCAGTAGTCGGACCAAAGTCTGGGACTCGAGACTCACTGATCTGATTGGGGCATGCGCCCACCCTTAAACCTGTCTCTTTAGGGTGGAATGGATTGATTGGCCAGTCCCGGGTCACATGCCCATCTATGGGTCTGTAGGAAGGAAGTTCTCACGCCTAAAGTGTATGGACTGACGAGGTGAGAAAGAGGTGTTTTTCCCAGAGAATACTCACTCCTCATCCTCCACCCCCTGCCACAATAGTGTTTTTACAAAAAAGAAGAGGAAATCACACCAGGTACATCATCAAGTGGGGTATTATGTGTCCACCACAGTATGGCCTTCGTCACAGACATATGTACTTTCTACTGCACTGTGCGTGAATTATGCTGTGGAAGAATTACATAAAATGATGTAACATAAAACCATGGTGAAATTACGTGAATATATAAAGACATACATTAAAATTCACAAAAATTCTATAAGATATAGAATACGAAGATCAGAATGATACCTGCTCTTAAAGAGGTTATATGTAATAGGAAGAAACAAGATCAACTATGCTGTGGCTTCAGTATTATTAATATGCTAATCAATACTGTTAAAAATGCCAAGCAAAAGTCTTTGACATTGTCTGATTTTATCAGATAATATATAAATGTATTCGACTAATTTTAATAAACTGAAAAGCTACCACAAATTTTCCAAAGAAAATTTTCTTAATATTTATTTTTTCAAGTAGGATGGAGACATAGTTCCTTTTAAAATCTAGTTATATAAACATCTTTTGTTTTTATTACTTAGGACCTCTTATGAATAAGTGTGAATATGAATATATTTATTTAAACTCTCTTTTTCATATAAACATATATATTTAATATGATTAAATTTACAGCACACACTTAAACATTCCAATTCCAGATTCTTTTGTAGTTATGAAAAGATATTTTATATTTTCCAGTAACTATATTTTTTATGTCAGCAAATGCTTAACTAATATTTATAAATGAGACTAAAACTTGTCTAAATGAAAGTCTTAATATTCACAGAGACAAACTTTGAAAGTTTTTACCAATTTGTTCCATTTTGTTAATATAATTTAAAAGTTTAACATAAGTTATTCCATGAAATATTCTTTGGAGCATTTTAAGAAATGAAGAAAATCAATAATTCATTAAATACCCTTCATTTTCTTAGTTAAAAAATACAGTTCCAACGTTTGTTTAAGCCACTGTAACCACACAAAACCTGTTTGTACCTTTCAGTTGCTAACACTTAATCAGTACTCTGTTGAAGCATTTTCCAGGTCTATAAATGGAAATCTTTCCAGAAGCAGATGGTTAAACATCCACCAAAATCAGAAGACAAAATTTATCAGAAGCTGCAAAGGTAATTGATCCAGCAATGCAAGACATAATGATTTCCTCCTGACACATTAAAGTCTAGCAACACTCTGGTAAATCTACAGTAATAAATTCATATATATTCTACTTTTATTTAATTTTCATTTATTATTGCAATGTCATACTTCACTTTCTGACACAATTTTATACAGATATTCTGTAGTATTTTTTAAGCTGAATGTTTATTGGCTGCCTTCATTTTTTAGGACTTGGTTTTACCAATGGAAGACTATTTAACTATTCATCATATTTAGTCTCAAAGTAGTAAAGTCAGGGTTTCAAAAGCACAATTCAGATGCCTCTTTTACCTCAGAGTCTATAAATTGACATTTATAGTACTGGCTATTAGAGGAGTTTTTCTGAAAATATAAATAAGTGGAAGTAGAACTTGTAAAATGCCCCGAGTCACATAGGAAGATAAATCTTTCTAATTATGTTTTATTTACAGTTTTGCTCTTTTCCACCATGTAGATTAAGAAGTATTATATTTCTTAAATGAGTCATTTCTGCTGGGAATGAAAAATGACCAAAGGCTGCATCATACATAAAGCTCCCCTTTTGGCAGCCAATTATTGAAATAATTAAGAATATATTCAGAAAGCATATTTATACCTTAAGGATTTGCAACCATAATAAAAGGTATCTAAAAACATGCTCTCCTTACATAAAGGGAACCGTAAGTCTAGAGAGAATGTGCGAGGAGTTTTTCTCCAAATGTTAATTTATACTGATTAGCTAATTGTTTATAACTGTTTCTCTTTATGAGTAAGTACCATTTTTTACATGGGTTGACAGTAGTTAAAAAAACAGAGTGAAGAAAGCTGTCTTCCCATTGGGCAAAACTTTTCTAGGCTACAAAATCATGATTCCTAAAACTTTAACAAACTGTGCCTTCCATTTTTAAAAATGTCTTTTAGAATGCATCATTTATCAATTTCCACAAATTCCTTTATTTTAGCTAGGGTTTTTTCTGGATTGCCAGTAAATTTGAGTTTATTGTAATCAACTAAAACTTCCAGACATAGAATTACTTCAAAATAAAATTTTAGTAAGAATTAAGGTAAAAAGCATTACTTTTTAAGATTCATAAGCACAAGTACTGGAGTTTTAGAACAGTTTAAGACAAATACATAAATATTCATGAATCTGTCCACACATTTTTGCCTTCCCTCCTGTTGCTATGGCATAGACTTCCCTCTTCCTATCTATAAAAAATGTTCTCTTCCTATGTCCTAGGCCCAACTCCTGCCCACTTTTTCAGGTACCATCTTTCTCCTGAAACTTTTATCTCTGTCCATTTACTCGCCCATATACTAATGACAAACAAATCCATTTCTCAAGCTCAGATCTTTCTTTTGAATTTAAGGCAACCACACCTACTTATCTTCTGGTCATATTCACATGTATCTTCTGCAGATGCCTCAGTATCAAATCTTGACACATCAACAGAACACATGTTGGATAATTCAGCATTGTCCATATGGTAATAATTATAAAATCAACAACTAACCTTTAGTTTAGTAATGTGCCTTGTGTTCCAGGCCCTGTGCTATACGTTTGGCATTCCTTATCTCATTTAATTCTCACATTAACCTCTGAGGTAGATATCCTCATTTTGTAAGTAAAGAAATCAGAACCTGGAGAATTTAAATAACATTCCCAGTGCCAGACAGCTCGAAGTGGCAGACCTGTGGTTTGAAGATAGGTTTTTCTGACACCAAAATGTGTGTGCTCATAGCCATATCTCTATGCCTCCTCCTGCATTGCCTCACAGAGTCTTAAATGTTGATACTAACTTTAAAACACACTCACTCATGGAAGCAACCTGAATGTCCATTGACAGAGGAATGGGTAAAGAAGATGTGGTACATATACACAATGGAATACTACTCAGCCATAAAAAGAACGAAATAATGCCATTTGCAGCAACATGGATGGGCCTAGAGATTGTCATACTGAGTGAAGTAAATCAGACAGAGGAATAAAAATATATGATATTGCTTATATGTGGAATCTAAAATAATGGTACAAATGAACTTATTTACAAAACAGAAATGGAGTCACAGATGTAGAATACAAACCTATGGTTACCAACGGGGAAGGGAGAGAGGGATAAATTGGGAGATTTGGACTGACATATACACACTACTATATATAAAACAGATAACTAATAAGGACCTACTGTATGGCACAGGAAACTCTACTCAATAATCTGTAATGACCTATATGGGAAAAGAATCTAAAAAAGAGTAGATGTATGTATATGTATAACTGAATCACTCTGCTGTACAGCTGAAAATAACACAACATTGTAAATCAACTATACTCCAATATAAAATAAAAAATCAAATTTAAAACAAAACAAAACCAAAAGAATATCAACTGATGATTTTAAAGGTTATGTGTTTTTGAAATGGAAGTGAAGGCAAGCAGTGTTGATTGCTCCTTCAGAAGAAGATAACATAAGCAAACTGTATTTTTAAATTAAAAAAAAAAAATCTCAGAGTCTAGCATGATGTCTTGCATTGGATATGTATTAAATAAATATTATCTGGAAAACAAGTGTAAACAAAATAAATAAATAAAACACTCACTCATCTCCACTGGAAGCCAAATATCAGGACTTTGAGGAGCAAATGAACAAATTGTTAACTGTTTGATCTTTCAGTTTCTTGACCTCTGATAGCAGCAGATAGTACAATTCAGTAAAATGGAGAAATCATTGGTTTTTTTTCTTTTTTGACTATCCAAATAAATTGCCTCCGCTGTTCCAATTCACTAAATATCTACTTGATTCTACTCCATGTAATCTGTATATTCCAATTCCAGCAATGAGTAAGAACACTGAACACTGGCACTAGATAGGTCAATAATAGTGATATTACTTAGTAATCTATTTTTTTCAAAAACATCCATCCTTCTCATAATTTTGTCTTACATTAAGCAAAAAAACAAAATTTAAATTGTTGCTCACAATAGTTCACTTCTGTATTGGATATCTTAAAGCAATTTTATGTGGATGATTTGCAAATGTTTTAGTAAAATTACTTTTCATCCATAACATTAGTCCCTGTGCTGCACATGCCATGAGAAAAACATATTTACAAAAATAACAGTTAATGTTTATTGAGGGTACCAAGCATTGTGTTAAATGCTTTATCTATAACTTCATAATATAGTAAAAGAGTTAACATATATAAAGCACTAAGGACAGTGCCTGGCATGTAGTAAGTACCATAGAGATGTTTATAATATTATTATTTTCCCTCTTATTAGTACATGTGGGAATATATTAATCCTAACAACTAATCAGTGAAGTATTTACCACTATTGTCTACATTATATAGATAAGTTAAGACAATTGTCTCAGGCCACATGACATGGGTGAAACACTGTGGAGGACCAGGCCATGTGATTCGAGAAACCCCTCTTTCAAAAATGACACTAAGCTACTACTTAAGTTCGTTTTCCTTTCTAAATGAAATGACTATTAAACATGTGACAACCATTTAACCTCACCAATGTGAATTTAAAAAAAAGATCTGTATTTCACTTGTCATATTAATGATTAAAGACAATGAATGTCCCATTGAGCAGAGGCCAGTGCAGAGGAAGTCATTCTCTAATAGTAGAAGTATGAGAAGAGTTCATCTTTCTGTAGGGCAATTTGCGATAGATATAGAAAGATCCAAAATGGACATAGCCTTTGATTCAATAATTCCATGTCTAGGAATCTGTCCTAAAAATATGGTCCTGGAAATGCAAAGAGATAAGTTATGCAAAAACTGAGAAATGAGCTAAATATCCATTAATGGGGGAGTAGGTTAAGTAAATTATCATATTGCCACATGACAGAGTGTACTAAAAATCATACTGTAATAGTTACTGACGTGGGAAATGTTCATAAACTATTGCTAAATAAAAATGCATGCTACAAAAATAATATAAAATGCGATATACCTTTCCTGTGAACAAAACAATAAACATCTGTATGTAGATACACACACACAATCGAACAGAAACTTTTACATGAACACCCCCCCAAAAAAAATGCACCAGAATTTTACATTGATCATCTGTGTGGTAGCTTAACACGTTATTTTGGTTTATTCAGTATAATTTTTTGAGTTGCTTACATTTCTTCAGACTGAATGCATATTACCTCTCCTATTAAAAAAATAGGTGTTATTTTTAAATATCTAATTTAACAAAAGAAAAAACATTGAATGGGCTTTGTCCGGTTATATGAAAGTCAATCTCTGTGGAAGAAGTTGATGACATATCTAAGGAAAGAGACAGATGACACAGACACATAAATACACACGCTGCGCTCAGCATTGGCTTATGGCACCAGGAAAAGTCATACTGTATTTGACTCAAAGTTGTGGCGCTAAGACCCACCCTGACAGCCTGGAACTGCCCTCCCTTAAGAAATGCAGTCTACTTTCACAGGGAGAATGCAGCTCATCCCTGTCCTCTCCCTACGAATGCAACACGTAGAGTGGAAGATTGACAGCTTGTTAAAAGCTAATTAGGAAGAGTAGAAAACAAGCAAGCCTTGTACAACCAAGTGGGTACATTTTCCTCCCTCAGTTATGCTGAAGACCAAACCTCTTGTAAATGCAAGTGGGAAAACAGTACATTTGTGTATACTGAATGTATCACGTTAATATGTTTTAAGAGTCGAAATCCTGGATTCAGAAAAATAATATATGTGTAAAATAAACAACTTTTCATTGGCATCGAAAATATGTGCATATTTCTTACAGGGGAAACGGCATTCTAGCTCATTAAATTGTGTCAAGAATCATAGCTAAAAGTCAACACAGGCTGTCACCAAGCATCATACAAATAATATGGCATGGGTTTGCAGCTGAATACTACAGACTGTGCAAATAATGACAAGGAAAGCCTTATTCCCAAACCACTTAGTGCAGATTCCAGCCAGCTCTGCACACTCCAGAGGCACTAACATTATGCACAGGGAAATTAGGTTTACACACACATCCAAAAATGTATTTGTTAGGATACAGGTGTAGGAGGAAATGCTGGTAGCTGCACAGATGCAACCAGCATCACCAGAGAGATTTCTGGTTCCTGGTCCCAACCACCCTCTCTGAAGGAAGCCAAGATGTGATGAAAAATACCATCTATTTCAGAATTTCCAAAAAACTCCTGATATCAAGCAGATGAGGCATATATTAGAGTCCTGCTATCATGTAATGTTATTGACTTTCAAATCAGGTCAACTGAAGCTCAGATTGGATGAAAGCAATCCAATCAAATTTCCATTTAAGGCCAGGTAAAGGGGGCTTAAGGATCTAAATTATTCAGAAAGTGGCCTCCATCTCATTTTCTCTTCACCATCAAAGTCTGTCAATATAAAGTTACCCATAGAATTCTCAGACAGAACAAATATAAAGCTTTGGTTACAACTCTTCTCTTTATTATATATTAATTTATCCAAATAATGATTACTGAATACCAACTCTGGACAACCAATGTGAATTTGGCATGGTCATTTCCTTCAAGGAGCTAACAATCCAGGAGGCAAACAAAAACACAAAATGGATAATTAAAATACAGTGCATCAAATTGTCAGGCTAGACAACACTGGAAAGGAGCAAAGGGGTAGTCAAATAGCAAATAGCCTGAGGATGATGGAGAAGGTGAAAGACAGCCTTATAAGTGAGTCTCACAATTTCCCAGCTACACCAAAATCGTTAATAGGAAAAATCAATGAGACTAGATTGGGAGAATTCCTTTTTCTGCTGGAATCACATCTTTCTTCCCTCCTAGCTAGGCTTGCTAGTCAAACTCCACCCTGACAGTGAACACCCTGGGTTTAGGAGAGGGATCGCTGACTGATAACAGTTCGTCCCGACCTACCTTTCCAGGACCAGAGGCTGCCCCTCCCAGTTTCTCCCTGCAGTCCAGCATAGAGCAACAGGGAGATGCTGCAGGAAGGTTTCCACTGACTTCACATTGCTTGTGTAAACAAAGCTTCAGACAGAAGTTCACTTTTTGTCCTTTTTCAATACGGTATTTTTTTCCATATGATCATTCATGATTCATTTTAATTGAGCTCAATTTGGAATTATCATAAAATACAATATGAAAATACATTTTCTTGTAAGAACTGATTGTCCTTAAGAAAGGGGTGCAATGTTTTCTTCCTGGGATGTTTATTTTAATTCTCCTTGCACAGGGAAATGTCTGGTAATATTAACTGGACATTTAAAATGAGGTTTTATTACAATAAATGATAAAATGGTTCAGTTTCTTATTTCATATTTTGCTTTGTCTAATATTGGCTGGCACATTTATTTGTTTGTCAAATAGTTGCTCATTATCTGCACTTCTTGTCACTTCTCTTGGAAAATATAAGAAAACATATTTATTACTAATGATGTTATGAAGAGATTGATTTTCCTCTGTTTTACTACTTACTGAATAATTCTTTAGCAGCTGCAAAACATTAAATGTTAAGTAGAAATACAACGTTGCTTCCTGAAGTGGTTCTGGAATAACAAAATGTCATAGCTTCACACTTGGGAAGCTTTGTTGGGCTCCCTAAATGCTGTTCTTACTTTTATAGGCAATAATAGTAGGAGATGTGAAAAATCAGATGGCAGGAAAGGGAATTTGCCTGTAAAATACATCAAAAGCACAAACCCTCCAAATCTAAGAAGTTGAATTCCTCCAAAAGCTTCAATCATTTGGTTCATTTTCAATTCTTAGCATTCCCTGATAAAGCAGATAACACAAAATGTTACCCAACTCAAGGAGGAGCAGACACTCCAAGTACCTAAGGAAGAAAAAAAGCTCAAATGTAATTGATTGTGAATGGCCTTTCACTGGAGTTAACTTCTAGCCTTTCCTGATCTGGCCTGTTTCCCTGATGGGAGTAATGGGTGCTGCACTGAAACCTGAAGAACTGATTCTGAAATGCAAAGAAATGATGGGTGGCTCAGCAAGGATCTCACTGGAGTTACAAGGCGTAGAGAGATAGATACACAAGGCCCCTTTAAAAAAGTAATTAATATGGAAGTGCTTCCAAAGAAAACATGTTTAAGACTATATTATGTCCTTTATTACTTTCAGGGCTACTAATATGCTAAACTGTCAGTCCAAAAAGAGAATTAAAAGTAAATAAACTGCACTTTTAATTAAATTAACATATGAACATTTAGTTTTAACACTAACGCCCAGATCTGTACCTTTCATCCTTGTCATGACTGTCACTATTTTAATGGAAGACCATCAGTCATGCAAGGAAATATTTGAAGCTGTAATAAACTATGAAGAAAAGGGAAACAAATACAGGTTCATTCCCATAGGCACAAGAGTTTCACTTCTCTTTTGATTGCATTTTGCTCTTAATGGATGGAAACTTTGTTTCCCCTCCAAATTGAAAAAAAAAAAAAAGTCTTTAAACCTCGAACTATAAAGCTCATGCCGCACGTTCAGTAACTGTTGGTGCTGTTCCGAGATTGGAATATGCTGGAAATACAGTAAAATCTGAACCACATCATAACCATCTGAATCAACCTGAGGTATCTCACCCTCATCCTATAATGGCTACTAGGCTAGTCTCCATTGAATAACAGAGGTCAGGTTTACATTTTGATCCTGTTTCAAACCAATACCATTAGAGTCAGTTTTTCTTTCTGGGGTTACTTTTATGAGTGAATTAAGCAGATGTAAGTCTAAACTTGCCCGACCATATAGCTCTTAGCTCTAAAACAGTATAGCAATCATTATAAGCTGGCAAAAATACAGGCAGTGCTTCACTAAATATATATATATATATATATATATATAATGTGTGTGTTTTATATAAATATAAATATATATTTTCCTCAATATTCCTGATCATGATTATTTCCCTGGAAAAAATACTCCAAAGCTAAGAACAGACTTAATAGTGGGTAAAGAAGGATCATCAAAGTTCTACAAATATGGAGGAGTGGGCAGCTTCCTCCATCAGTGTTGGCATCTGCTTAAGAACAAAGAGCCAGTGTCCTGTAGCATTATGGATGTTGTTCATAAGTAGAATGTTTTTAAGGTAGATAATGCCCAAGTGTTCATGGTATAGTGTCAATTAGAAGCTGATGATGGTATCTAATGAATAGCAAAATGGCCAAAATGGGAGAGACAAAGTCTAAATAATTCATCAAATGCATAGTTGGCTTCTGAATAATCCAAAGATGATGGCAGAAGGACAGTTAATTCTAACTTCATCTTGTTTTCCCTTGAAAGAAATTAAAGAAAAACTCTTTGAGAGTCAAGGACACATAAGCCAATACAAAAATTTTTTTTATCAATCTATCTATCTATCATCTATCTATCCCTCTCTCTCTCTTTCTCTCTCTCTCTCTCTCTCTCTATCCATCCATCTATCTAAACAAGCCCTAAAAAGGCTTTGGCTTTTGTTGATTGGAACATCCAGCTTAATAATACATTCTGATGTGTTTAATGTAGTGCATGAAGTGAAAGTCATATCCAGTCAACCTTTTAAGCCAATTGTTTTGTTTTAGGCTTCAAACCATGGGGAGGTCCAATAGGATGATCCAAGCTGTCACTCAAAAACATTTAGAGATGCCTGATTCTAATTAAGCACATCAACTCTGATGCCTGACTTCAGTGAGACAAAGGGTGCCATCAATTTGATAAGACTTCACTAAGCAGGGTTTAAAATTAATTCACAATTTCTTTTATGTTTGTCATGTGTTGTGAAAATGAACTGCCATTCAATTTTTCATAAGCCATGCACGAGCAGAAGATTTAATTTCAGGCAGTGTTCTGGAAGGCCTGGGTAGTTTGGGGAGCAAATTATGATTCCATACTGTGATCTTCATATAATTGGAGCAGCAAGCAAAACTATCTGGCATATGGATATTGACATTCACTCTCAAAGTCTATACACATTTATACAGCTAGACAACTTCCACTGTTTTCTCCCCATAATTAACCCCTGAAATCTCCTCTAAAGCCCTTTTACCAAACTGTACCAAGTGTAACATTTAAAACTTTTAAATAAAATGTTCTATAATTATGGAAAATGGGGTAAGAATTGTGAAGTTTCAGAAGTAGTGAAAATAAATGGTGGTAAATGATGATCATTAAAGCCATTTATAGTGAGTATTCATATAATACAGTATGTCAATATTTATTACTATAAATGTAAAATAATAAGCAGCTGACTGGTTTCAAGAGCACCTGGTTGACAAATGCACACAGAGATTCAATAATCTTAAACTGTTTATGAGAATTATGTCACTATCAAATGTCATCTGGGGAGAAATTATAAGGTTACTTTATGAAATCAGGAAATAATAGAATATGGTTATGGGAAGATCTCAAGGAAATTTAGATGAGATATTGTCTCCCTATGTTCAACTGTTCTCAGATGGGTCAGTCTCCTTCATTTTGTTATTGGGAGTTGGAGTAAAAGACTCATTTTGAAGTTTAATTTGTTCACATTGGCTTTTCAGAATGGAGAATATCAAATCTATAGTTTTATATAAATTTTTCAGGACAAAACTCAGGAAAGATAAACTCATGTTGATCAAGTTAATGGGTTCCATTATTTCCTCTGATGAGAATGAGGTATAATGTATACTGTACACCAGAATCTACAAGATACAAGAAATTTTTAAATGTGAGTTTTAATTTAATCATGACTTTATTTTCTGTTTGTAGATCAGTGCTTGAAGCATAAGTTTCAATATATTTAAGTTTATTATACACAATGTGCTTTTTGTTTAAGACCAAATAATCATTTTTGACTTGAAGATGCACTGAACCACTTTTTAAGAACACTAAGATAAATATCATCCAGCTTGTTAGATGATAAAAGTGGACTTGAGCAGATGCTTTATGCAAAAGCAAGGCAAAAAACAAAACCAAAAGCAAAAATAACCCAGTAATACTCTAAAGGTGACAAAAGGCATGTTTCTATTTGGGCAAAAATACAAAGCAAGAATTTAATTGTCTATTAAAATAAATTTTAAAATGATTTTTTTTTTCACTTGTAATATCATTATAGTGAGTCAAGAAAAGTGGATACAAAAGCCAAATGTTAAAAAAACATGTTTCTGTCAGCTGGAAACCCTTATGTCTGTTTTGACAATCCTATCACACATATACAGACTGTCACAAAGGGGAAATCTTTCAGTTTCCTCTCAGGAAGATCATTATGAGCCTTTTTTATTGATTGCTTCCTGCGGTCTGTATAATCCTCTTTGTGGTTTTGTGCTGTCCAGGGAACCTGTTGTGTGTAAACAACCACAGGTGATTAGCGATCAATGAGTGATTTTAACCTACAAGATAAATGTAACAGGACACGGACCTTCATGTTAAGGGCTGTTTAGTTTTCATTCCCTACAGATTTATCTTGATTCTTTTCGGCTGAAGGGAGAGGAACATGGAAAATCAATGTTGCTGGTTGAGTCCAACACAGTTGAGCGCTTCTGCTCACAAGAACAGTTAGATGAACGTTTCCAGTTGAAATTTAAGCTACATCATGGACTGTAATTTTTCTAGTATGTGCATATTTGGCATTTTGAGGTGTGCTTTTATAAAATATTCTGCTAATGACTCATTTCTATAAGCCCATCTTGCATAACCCATACAATGCTTCTCTAACTTTAAAGAAATGTGAAGTAAGACCCAAAGAAGATCTAAGGTCAAAGTTACTTAATTGTCAAGACTAAACAGACGATGGGTTTATGAAGAACCAATGATACTGTCACAATTTTATCATTTATATGGACATATCTCAGAATCTAAAACTCTTGGAGCTAAAAGGAATATTATAGATTACCTACTGCAAAATTTTTCAATATGACTGACCATTGGAATTACCTGATCAGCTTTTTAACTATAAATATTTCTGGAGTTTTTCTTCTAGATACACTCAAGCAGAGCCTGTGGAGGCCTAGTAGTCTGAATTTTTAAAAGGTCCTCAGATGGAGATATATTGAGAAGAAAAAGCCACATGTATAATGGTATCATAAATAAAGCTATTTTAGCAAAAATAAAAGATTAAAAGTGTTTACTGTATACATATTTTTTTTCCATGTGCTACACAAATACATACATACATTGCAAATTTCTGGAAGCATACAAAAACTATTTACACTAATCCCTGCTTGAAATAAGAGTTACAGTCTAGGTAAGGGAAAAGATATATGTTCACTGTCTTATAACCTTTTGGTCTGGCTTGTGTTTTCCTTGTGTTCAACTTTCATTGCTTAAAAAAAAATTTCAACTTTTAAAATAGGTTCATCAGGCCATTGTATGGATCAGCTAAATTTAGGGAACACTGATTTACTCATTTCACCCCCAAATATCATCCCTGAATCAGCTGAGAGATAGAAAGTTGTGTGGGGTACAGATCACCATCCTTAAACTCCACTCTTACCATCAAGGACATCTGCCATCAATCACTGATGCTGAGAGCTCCTGAGGTGACACTTTTTCTCAGTAACTCTCTCCGTAGGAGTTGATCAAATGGGATGCAGAGTACAGAACAAGGGGTAGAAGCCTCCCCCAGTCTGGAAGGTGTCCTGTCAAGCTAGAGCACTGCAGAAACCAAGCTAATGATTAATTACTCATTTGATCTTATCTGTCATAGCCTGGAATAGTATGCAGTTCCTAATTTGTGCCTCCTTGACATTTTATACACACTAGCAGTATCAGTCAAGAGGGGCTAAGATGGACAGTCAAGCTGGACTGCAGTCTCAAAGAACTCCGAAGTCTCAGTGGTTTAACACAACAAACAAGTATTTCCTAGTCATTGTGCACATCCAACGCAGATCACCGAAAGGCCAGCTCATTCTAGTAGCTCGGCCACTGAGGCGGAGGTTCTATAGGAAACACATGTTTCAGTGCTCAATGTGCCATGGGGAGGGATAGGATTGTGGTGAATCACAGTTTAGCTCTTAAATTTTCTGCTATAGAGTGATACTTTTGCTTCATTTAATCTGTTAAAACTTATCCAAATGGCCACACCTAACCTCAAGGAATTGGGGAGTGGGATTCTACTCTGAGCTTGGAAAGAGAACTGAATTTCTTGTGAACAGCACCAGAGACTACTCAACTACTTTCAAAATACAATGTGATTTTTCTCTGCTTTCCATGCTAGAAAATAGGTTTCTTGAGGATAAGCACCTTCACTTAATCATCATTGCATTCCCAGTGTTTGACAATAGATACTCAATAAATATTTGAAAACGTAATGACCAATTTAAGGTTAAGTGTTATATTTACCTAATATTAACCCCAGAAGCATGATTTTAACATGGGTCACAACCACAAATTTTGAAATGTTAACAGAACATCTAGTATTAATTTTTTTAAATGCAAACACTAATATATATCTTCTTACAAAATTGAACAGAGCAACTATTTTACATTTTTTAATGGAAGACATTTGCCTCTACTATCCTATCGTAGGCTAATCACATTTGGACAATGCCCAACACTTTAGAGAGATATAAATAAAGAGTTACAGATGATACAGAATCACCTGTCAAGTGTAGTAGCTATTAGTGGTTCATGTCGAACAACTGCTTACTAAGTGATATGGTATAGATAATAGAAGTCACAGATTATATGCCTTCTTCTGCATACTAGTCCGGTCTCTTTCTTTGCATTCTAATTAATGAAAAAACAAACTTTGTATATTTAATTCTCAGTAGTAATAAATCACTTGTAATATAAAGAGCTGATCAAGGTATACCTGCTACTTGTAATATCATCGTTTAGAACTGGGCTCATTTGAGTCCAGTCTCCCCATTTGAGCCACTACCAAGGTCGTAAAGTCTATTGATTTTGTCCTCTGAGTGAGGCAGAATCTTTGCTTCATTTGTACTTACCCCAACACCTCTCACTGATAGGCAAATTATTTCATAAACTTAGTAAATGAGACTCAGTTTATCATTAAGAAAGAAAAAAGGCACCTAAGCAGCTAATATATTCACAAAAGGCATTAGCTGAAGATTCTGCACTCATAACTAATAGCTCATGCCCTTACTTCGAACCAATGTATCTTAAATCTGGTCATTTTTCTAACAGTCTTGATGATCTTTTTGCTCATTAAATGGTCTGGGAGCTGCCGTATGGAATCAGAGGAGGCAGATGGGAAAGGAATAAAATTATTAGTTCCATAATTTGAAAACTTGTGTTACAAGTTAATTCAGAAAACTTGCCTTATATGTCTATGTATGTATATGTCTCTGTGTTCACATGAGTTTTATTTTACATGGTTTTACATGCTACTCTAGGTAAAAATACTATTTTTTTGTTATATTTCTAAACAATGAAAATAAATGTATTAATTCAAGACAGAAACAGTACAACTAGAATCACTTAAAAGTCCTCCAATTTGTTAATATACTCACTGCCTCACATATGATAGTGAATGCTGAAGCAAAAGTACCAATGCTAGAGTAAAAACTGAGGCAATAAAGTCTTCCTTTCCAGGCGATAATGTTACAACCACAGTGGTACATAAAAACAAAGCATATACCTTGAAGACCTAAAAGAATGATAGAATCAATATACTGATTCATGAAAGATTGTACAAGTTGTTTCTTTTTAAAGGCACTTTCTTCAATCTTGTGGCACCCTTTCAGCTGAGGATTTTAATTTAAAACTTGTGAAAATACAACAGTAAACTGCAATAATAATGTCCTTGGGTTGCCATCTGCCATTGTAATTCTGGTCATCCAAACAGATTCACAATGGTGTCACACTACTTAGATGTAATTACCCTTATCATGCTAGAATAAATGAGAGAAATAATTTTTATAGTGCTTATTAACCTGAAGTGTCTAAACTCATAGTGTAGGAAACTGAAATAATGCAAATTAAACACACTGCAATAAACATGAAATGCATGGTACTTATGGGGAAGTGTGGGTAGACACCTATATGGCCATGCTTAGGGTGAAACACGGTGCCCTTAAGGAGAAAGCAGATGCAGAGACTGGATTTATAAACTAAATATCAGAATAAGTGTTTGAAACATTAAAAAAAAATACAAAATCTGACCACTCACTCCTAGCCTATTTTGTTAGAGCTGTTACATAGGATTCTAGATCTAGATTTTGCCTTAAGACAACAGAGAGTCCAGCTAGCATTCGAGTAGACACAGAGAAGGATTAAAATACATTGACAAGCTGTTACAAATTAGAATAGTACCCTCAAAACTTGACTCGTTTATAAAACTTATTACATTTACACTTCACAACAAACTTATGAAGTTGATATAATTACCCCCATTCACTGTATAAGACAGATAGAATATCCTACCCAGGAATTTGAGTCAAAATTCACACTCTTTCAATTATAATATAGAGTCTGAAGAAGAACAACTTTTTTCTTTTAAAAATGAGATTTCCAGAGCCATCCTTTCAACACAGGCCTCTGTTTAGAAAATATACTCTCAAGAAAATATTTCTTGTAATTAAGTCTTTAATCATCTTAATGGCTGACGTTACCAATTTTACTGATACAGTGAATATGCTAGGCCTTGAGAGAGACCTGATAAAAGTAAATCAAAGGAGGTTCACATTTTGGAAAAAAAGGGAACAGATGTCTTCCACGTTAAAAGTAATTTTGGAAGACTTAAAAGCTATTGCCTTAGATCAGGATTTATCAATTTTTTACTGCAAAGGTCCAGATATTAAATGCTTCAGTTTTGTGGGTTACAGGGTCTCTGTTTCCACTAATCAGTGCTGCCACTGTAGCATGAAAGCAGCCATAAGCAACAATTAGATGAATGAACAGGTCTGTGTTCCAATAAAAGTTTGTTTATGGACACTGAAATTTGCATTTCATAGTTTTTACATCTTGAACTATTTTTCATTTGATTTTTTTCAACTATATAAAAATGTAAAAAGCATTCTTAACTTGATGGCCATACAAAAATAAGTAGCATGCTGGATTTGACCTATGGGCTGCAGTTTGCTGACACTTGTCTTAGATAACCCTGCTCTTAGAAATTATTGTGTGAAAATAATAAATGTTTGGAAAAAAATAAAAATAACATAAAAGAGGAAACTATTCCTTTTAAAGGGTTAATATTAATGTAGAGATCCAAAAATCTTTATGAAGTAAATGATAATTTTGCACAACAGAATCCATGTCTGTGAGAAGTTTTGGCAACTAGTTCAATATTTTCCATGAGGCATTACCCTTGAAAATATGTTTAAGAATTTTTAACTAGCTCAGAATAGCATTGCTGAAGTCTTTACACTGTCCATGGGGATTGATATATGTCTTTGGGGTCTAAAAATCTGTATCAGTTACCACCTTCCCTCATGGTATAATTCAATATTTCATTTGAGTTTACAAATTCTAATAATTTTTGTGCCCTGGTTACTAGAAAAAATTGCTTTTAACACTAACAATTGGTTACAAAGACTCAAAACTACATACACAAAAATAAGACAAAATCTCAAACAAACTTATTAGTCTAGATAATCAAAAATCTAGTTTCTGGTTTTAATGGGTTTTTTTTTTCCTGCATCACTTTAATAGAAAGCATGTGTGTGTGTGTGCACATGTGCACGTGTGTGTGCTACATAGACTCCATATTCTCATAACAGATGGAACCAGCAACTTTGAACTTCAAGATGCTGGAACTTGGCTGACTTTGTGGAGGAGTGGCTTTATTGGATTTTTCGTTTCTCCTGGGTTCCAATAAAACTAGCATCTATTGACTTTCGGGGAAGGTAGAAAATGCATATATTTATGCTGGACTGCATAAAAAAGTTTTAGGTTAGACTTTTATTATTGATTCTGGTCCCAGGATTTTAACTAAGAATCGTATCTCTCATTCCCTAAGTTGCAGCTAAATTCCATCTCTGATATATTTTTTAGCTGTATGACTGTAGGCAAGTCTCTTAACTTCTTATAAGCCTCAGATGATTTAAGTATAAATGAGCTGACATGAGCAAGATCGTGAAAGGTTTTATGTGCTAAAGAACTAGTTTGGATTTGAGCAAAATGATGAAGCCCTGAATTAAGGCAGTCAAATTAAAAAGGAAAAGACTCCAAATTTCTGAGAAGGAGGGAACTTAGCATAGAAGTTAAGAATAATGGCTGGTCTGAAAAGCTACCTTTGTTGGGAATAATGGAAAGGTCTAGTAGAGCCCACATAACCACTAAGTTTCACTTTTTTCATTTGTATAATGGAGATAACAGTACTTACCTCACAAGGCTGCTATGAGCACTTAATGAACTCCTGAAAATAAAATACTTACAACAGGCACTGGTATGTCTTCATAAAATGCTGGCTCTTTTATTGGAGAGTTGGCCCCAGGCATGCATGAACTCTTATCTCTCCAAAGAGAAATTTATGAGTTTCCAAAATCAACCTCATCGGATATTTAAATAATGACATGTTGGTGGCAAAGCTATGGACTCAACCTGCTCTGTGATTTGATCTTTTCTAATCAAGATTGATCCATCACCAGAGGGCACACAGCAGAAGCAAGAACTACAATCCTGCAGCCTGTGGAACAAAAACCACATTCACAGAAAGATAGACAAGATGAAAAGGCACAGAGCTATGTACCACATGAAGGAACAAGATAAAACCCCAGAAAAACAACTAAATGAAGTGGAGATAGGCAACCTTCCAGAAAAAGAATTCAGAATAATGATAGTGAAGATGATCCAGGACCTCGGAAAAAGAATGGAGGCAAAGATCAAGAAGATGCAAGAAATGTGTAACAAAGACCTAGAATAATTAAAGAACAAACAAACAGAGATGAACAATACAATAACTGAAATGAAAACTACACTAGAAGGAATCAATGCAGAATAACTGAGGCAGAAGGACAGATAAGTGACCTGGAAAACAGAATGGTGAAATTCACTACTGTGGAATAGAATAAAGAAAAATGAATGAAAAGAAATGAAGACAGCCTAAGAGACGTCTGGGACAACATTAAACGCAACAACATTCGCATTGTAGGGGTCCCAGAAGGAGAAGAGAGAGAGAAAGGACCAGAGAAAATATTTGAAAAGATTGTAGTCGAAAACTTCCCTAACATGGGAAAAGAAATAGCCACCCAAGCCCAGGAAGCACAGAGAGTCCCATACAGGGTAAACCCAAGGAGAAACATGCCGAGACACATAGTAATCAAAGTGGCAAAAATTAAAGACGAAGAAAAATTATTGAAAGCAGCAAGGGAAAAATGACAAATAACATACAAGGGAACTCCCATAAGGTTAACAGCTGATTTCTCAGCAGAAACTCTACAAGACAGAAGGTAGTGGCATGATATACTTAAAGTGATGAAACGGAAGAACTTACAACCAAGATTACTCTACCCGGCAAGGATCTCATTCAGATTCGATGGAGAAATCAAAAGCTTTACAGACAAGCAAAAGCTAAGAGAATTCAGCACAACCAAACCAGCACTACAACAAATGCTAAAGGAACTTCTTTAAGTGGGAAACACAAGAGAAGAAAAGGATCTACAAAAACAAACCCAAAACTATTAAGAAAATGGTAATAGGAACATACATATTGATAATTACCTTAAATGTGAATGGATTAAATGCTCTAACCAAAAGACACAGGCTTGCTGAATGGATACAAAAACAAGACCCATATATATGCTGTCTACAAGAAACCCACTTCAGACCTAGGGACACATACAGACTGAAAGTGAGGGGATGGAAAAAGATATTCCATGCAAATGGAAATCAAAAGAAAGCTGGAGTAGTAATACTCATATCAGATAAAATAGACTTTAAAATAAAGAATGTTACAAGAGACAAGGAAGGACACTACATAATGATCAAGGGATCAATCCAAGGAGAAGATATAAGAATTTTAAATATATATGCACCCAACATAGGAGCACCTCAATACATAAGGCAACTGGCAACAGCTATAACAGAGGAAATTGACAGTAACACAATAATAGTGGGGGACTTTAACACCTCACTTACACCAATGGACAGATCATCCAAAATGAAAATAAATAAGGAAACAGAAGCTTTAAATGACACAATAGACCAGATAGATTTAATTGATATCTGTAGGACATTCCATCCAAAAACAGCAGAATACACTTTCTTCTCAAGTGCGCGTGGAACATTCTCCAGGATAGATCACATCTTCGTTCACAAATAAAGCCTCAGTAAATTTAAGAAAACTGAAATCATATCAAGCATCTTTTCTGACTACAATGCTATGAGATTAGAAATGAATTACAGGGAAAAAAACATAAAAAAGACAAACACATGGAGGCTAAACAATACGTTACTAAATAACCAAGAGATCACTGAAGAAATCAAAGAGGAAATCAAAATATACCTAGAGACAAATGACAATGAAAACACGATGATCCAAAACCTATGGGATGCAAGAAAAGCAGTTCTAAGAGGGAAGGTTATAGCTATACAAGCTTACCACAAGAAACAAGAAAAATCTCAAGTGAACAATCTAACCTTACACCTAAAGGAACTAGAGAAAGAAGAACAAACAAAACCCAAAGTTAGCAGAAGGAAAGAAGTCATAAAGATCAGAGCAGAAATAAATGAAATAGAAACAAAGGTCAATAAAACTAAAAGCTGGTTCTTTGAGAAGGTAAACAAAATTGATAAACCATTAGCCAGACTCATCAAGAAAAAAAGGGAGAGGACTCAAATCAATAAAATTAGAAATGAAAAAGGAGAAGTTACAACAGACACCGCAGAAATACAAACCATCCTAAGAGACTACTATAAGCAACTCTATGCCAATAAAATGGACAACCTGGAAGAAATGGACAAATTCTTGGAAAGGTGTAACCTTCCAAGACTGAACCAGGAAGAAATAGAAAATATGAACAGACCAATCACAAGTAATGAAATTGAAACTATGATTAAAAATGTTCCAACAAACAAAAGTCCAGGACCAGATGGCTCCACAGGTGAATTCTATCAAACATTTAGGAACTAATACCCATCCTTCTCAAACTCTTCCAAAAAATTGCAGAGGGAGGAACACTCCCGAACTCATTCTATGAGGCCAACATCACCCTGATACCAAAACCAGACAAAGATACTAGAAAAAAGAAAATCACAGACCAATATCACTGATGAATATAGATGCAAAAATCCTCAACAAAATACTAGCAAACAGAATCCAACACACATTAAAAGGATCATACGCCATGATCAAGTGGGATTTATCCCAAGGATGCAAGGATTCTTCAATATACGCCAATCAATCAATGTGATACACCATATTAACAAATTGAAGAATAAAAACCATATGATCAACTCAGTAGATGCAGAAAAAGCTTTTGACAACATTCAACACCCATTTATGATAAAAACTCTCCAGAAAGTGGGCATAGGGGGAACCCACCTCAACATAATAAAGGCCATATATGACAAACCCACAGGAAACATCATTCTCAATGGTGAAAAACTGAAAGCATTTCCTCTAAGATCAGGAACAAGACAAGGATGTCCACTCTCACCACTATTATTCAACATAGTTTTGGAAGTCTTAGCCACGGCAATCAGAGAAGAAAAAGAAATAAAAGGAATCCAAATTGGAAAAGAAGTAAAACTGTCACTGTTTGCAGATGACATGATCCTATACATAGAGAATCCTAAAAATGCCACCAGAAAACTACTAGAGCTAATCAATGAATTTGGTAAAGTTGCAGGATACAAAATTAATGTACAGAAATCTCTTGCATTCCTATACACTAATGATGAAAAATCTGAAAGAGAAATTAAGGAAACACTCCCATTTACCATTGCAACAAAAAGAATAAAATACCTAGGAATCAACCTACCTAGCGAGACAAAAGACCTGTATGCAGAAAACTATAAGACACTGATGAAAGAAATTAAAGATGATACCAACAGATGGGGATATACGCCACGTTCTTGGTTTGGAAGAATCAATATTGTGAAAATGACTATACTACCCAAAGCAATCTACAGATTCAATGCAATTCCTATCAAATTACCAATGGCATTTTTTACGGAACTAGAACAGATCATCTTAAAATTTGTATGGAGACACAAAAGACCCCGAATAGCCAAAGCAGTCTTGAGGGAAAGAAAAGGACCTGGAGGAGTCAGACTCCCTGACTTCAGACTATACTACAAAGTTATAGTAATCAAGACAATATGGTACTGGCATAAAAACAGAAACATAGATCAATGGAACAAGATAGAAAGCCCAGAGATAAACCCACGCACCTATGGTCAACTAATCTATGACAAAAGAGGCAAGCATATACAATGGAGAAAAGACAGTCTCTTCAATAAGTGGTGCTGGGAAAACTGGACAGTTACATGTAAAAGAATGAAATTAGAACACTCCCTAACACCATACACAAAAATAAACTCAAAATGGATTCAAGACCTAAATGTAAGACTGGACACTATAAAACTCTTAGAGGAAAACATAGGAAGAACACTCTTTGACATAAATCACAGCAAGATCTTTTTTGATCCACCTCCTAGAGTAATGGAAATAAAAACAAAAATAAACAAATGGGACCTAATGAAACTTCAAAGCTTTTGCACAGCAAAGGAATCCATAAACAAGACGAAAAGTCAACCCTCAGAATGGGAGAAAATATTTGCAAACAAATCAACGGACAAAGGATTAATCTCCAAAGTATATAAACAGCTCATGCAGCTCAACATTAAAGAAACAAACAACCCAATCCAAAAATGGGCAGAAGACCTAAATAGACATTTCTCCAAAGAAGACATACAGATGGCCAAGAAGCACATGAAAAGCTGCTCAACATCACTAATTATTAGAGAAATGCAAATCAAAACTACAATGAGGTATCACATCACACCAGTTAGAATGGGCATCATCAGAAAATCTACAAACAATAAATGCTGGAGAGGGTGTGGAGAAAAGGGAACCCTCTTGCACTGTTGGTGGGAATGTAAATTGATACAGCCACTATGGAGAACAGTATGGAGGTTCCTTAAAAAACTAAAAATACAATTACCATATGATCCAGCAATCCCATTACTGGGCATACACCCTGAGAAAACCAAAATTCAAAAACAGTCATGTACCACAATGTTTATTGCAGCACTATTTACAATAGCCAGGTCATGGAAGCAACCTAAATGCCCATCGACAGAAGAATGGATGAAGAAGATGTGGTACATATATACAATGGAATATTACTCAGCCATAAAAAGGAATGAAACTGAGTCATTTGTTGAGACATGGATGGATCTAGAGACTGTCATACAGAGTGAAGTAAGTCAGAAAGAGAAAAACAAATATCGTATATTAATACATGTATGTGGAACCTAGAAAAATGGTACAGATGAACCAGTTTGCAGGACAGAAGTTGAGACACAGATGTAGAGAACAAACGTATGGACACCAAGGGGGGAAAGCCGCGAGGGGGTGGGAATGGTGGTGTGCTGAATTGGGCGATTGGGATTGACATGTATACCCTGATGTGTGTAAAATTGATGACTAATAAGAACCTGCTGCATAAAAAAATAAATTAAATAAAATTAAAAATTAAGAAAGTTAAAAAAAAAAAAAGAAACAGAGTCACAGATAAAAAGAACAAACTAGTGGTTACCACTTGTGGGGGTGGGCATATAGGGGTGGGGGAAAAAGGCTTATCATGGGTTTATATGAAGTCACGTGTGTGAAACTTTTGGAAATTGTAAAGCATTATAAAAATTTTTAAATCTTTCATTCAATAAAAAATTATATATATATAAAAAAGACTGATCCATCAAGAGGTTTTCTGAGAAAACAGTTTGAGAATACAAAAACAAACAAAAACAAGAATATTGTAACTTATTTATAGAATGTGGTTCTCCAGGATATATAAGGGGAAAATCTTAATTGCTAGGAATAAAGACAAGGTGTACAATGTGATCTCTGTTGCAGAAAAGGGCCAGAAAGCTAAGCAGCCCAATGAGAAGTGGATAGTTACTCAAAATAATTCTTATCCTTCATTTATTTGAGTTGTATCACAATATCTGCTTATAATTCAAATGCAAATCTTTACTATTCACTTTTTCTTGCTACTTCTTCATAAAAAAACAAAGTAGAATGAGCAACTAAGATAATTTTTAATTTATCTGCCACAGAATGTAAACCATCCCCGATTTGTGTGTGTGTGTGTGTGTGATTCTGGTAAATTGTTAGATGCATTTAAAACCATTCATTTACATATAGTTGCTTTACTTGTGCATATGGTTTTTCTCTAATGATATTATAGTCTTGCAAAACAATCCAATGTCTTTTGCAGCTCCCCTAACAGTGAGGGTAGCACTGCGCATTGTTTAGGTGTTAACAACATTTCTCCTCCAATGAGTGAAGCATTTGTTTATCACATTGTTATTTAGTAAAGCATCCTTATTCAATTACAATATACATTTATAGAAAGCACTGTGATCTGACAAATATCTTAAGAAAAAGAAAATCTATTAAAGCCAATCTGAGCCTTTGAGATTTGGCAAAGTAGCTGAGATTAACATTTCTGGAGTGCACTAAGAGTCTGCTTGATGTTATTCAGAACACAGAAACAACCTAGTCATTGCCTAATGGGATTTGTGTCTACATTAAGGGAAAGTAAATAAAATATCACAAGAAACCTCCACTGATTTATCTGATAGTCATTATCATCTCATCATACGTTTCTGAAAGAGGAAATAGAAAAGGCCAGAAGGAGTAATAACTAATTACATCAGATCTGACTTCTCCTAAAGCGCCTGGGGTCCTCCCAAGCATGAGTGGGTCTGAGTCACTTGTAATTCTGTGACAAACTAAATAAACTGTCTCAAATGCCTGCTATTTTTATTCAACCCCCAAGACAGCCATTTTTCTACCCCTAACATGTGGCCTTAACTGAAATGTGGTTTATTGTGAAATGTTCTGCTAATGGAGGCTCATTTTTATCTACCTGATAGTCCAGTGGTGGGAAGCATGTCCTTTCTCTGTACCACGAGGCTTCCAAAACACTACCTTTCTACTTTCCTTTCTCCTGCCATTCACTGAACTTCTAGTCTCTCATTTGTGGTACCATCGGTCACTAGAGACTTTGGCATCTGATTTATGGTCCTTTCTAATCCAGGTTCTAAAATTGCCCTGGATGACTTTGAGTGTTTAATTTGTTTGCTTTCTCATCTCTTAGACCATTGAGTCCTTCTTTTCCCACTTGATCGTTCCATGACTCCCAAGATACCAATTTTTGCTCATCACTGGTACCTCTCCTACTTGTTCCTAAGAATCCTAAGATTCCCTAGGCTTCCTTGTTGTCTGTCCTTTTCAAGGTCTGGTTGTTTAGGACTTCGTGTGATTCTCTGAGCATCCTTCCAATAAAGGCAACCCTCACCCCATCACACCAGCCACCTTTACGCTTATGTTAATCTCCTTCGATTTCAGGTGGCTTATACCAAAAGAGACTTAGCAGATATCCCACACTTACACATGAGCTAAGCTGTAACACAGCAGCTGCCTGAGGCAGTTAGTGTCAGGGACTCATCCTGCACACACATTGGTCATTCCCTGGTCTTCAGCCATTCAACTACCAGGTGGTCCTCAAGACTGCTAACTCATTCATTCTCTTTAGCCCATAAGACATGTGATGAAGCCATCACTCTAATCAAGATTAACAAATAAAAACCAGTTTAATAATTCCATCAGTTTAGTCCTCTCCACCCCCTGCCACCACAACCCTGAAGAATCTGTTCACACACCAAACCTTCGGTAACCATGGGTGATGCTACTATCCTAACAGTTTTCCTGAACAATAATATTGGAGCTACTTTCTTTCTATTTTTCTCCCAGGATTAACTTGTAGAAATATTCTATCAATTTTTTTTAAAAAGTAATATGAACCTTCCTTTTCTCTCACAGATTTCCTGGCTGAGGATGGGTTTATTTTCTGACAGAACACAATTCATTGCTCTCAGCATACTGGAATTAATCATAACATACCAGTGTATTTTTCTCTATACATCTATAGTTTAGTAATAAATAACAGAAATGACATAGAAAAAGGAGTTATAGCCTAATTTATTCCTTATGGATCAATCTTTAAAAAAACAAAACTAAGAACTAACCTATTGCCACAATAACATAAATCAATTTGAAATAGTACCACTTTTTGCTTGATAACTGCAGGAAAACTCATACTACTAAGTGGTTAAAAAATAAACAAGTAACTCATCTAATATTGATCTTAAGTACCAACGTGCTCACTCAGACACAAGCACACTAAAAAACAAAACAAAACAAAGCAAAACAAAATCTGCCCTCAGTTAACAGGAACCTAATCCTTCCATTTGCTCAGGTGAAAATCCTTGGCATCATCCTGCCTGTTTTTCCTATCCCATCTCTCCTCCAAACTATGAACAGATTATGTTGGCAATACTTCCAAAGACATCTAGAATCTTAACACTTCTCACCCCTCTCTGTGCTACTACCCTTCCCCAATCTACCATCTTGTCTCACTTGGATTATCACAGTGGTCTCTTACGTGGTCACCTAACGCCTCCACACAGAAGTCAGAATGATCCTGTTAACATATAGGTCAGATCTGTCATATGTCTCCTCAAAACTTTCTAGTGCTTTCCTTTCTTCTATGCATGCACAGTAAAAGGTCAAATTCTTCAATGATCTTAAACTCCCTATGATATCTGGCCTCCTATCTCTGACCCTATTTCTACCTATTTTTTCTCACACTCACTCCTTTTCCATTTCCTCAAGAGTTATTGATCTTCCTTGATCACCAGGGACATACTTCTGCCTCAGGGCCTTTGCACTTGCTGTTTCTTCTGCCTGAAATGCTCTTTCTTAGATATCCACAGAACTTGCTTCCTTGTGTACTTCAAAGTCTGTCTTTAAATATTTGCATATTAAAGGCTTCCATGACCAATCTATTTTGAAAATACTGTACCCAGCTCTCCTACACCCCCTGCTACTCTCCATACTCCTATTCCACCTCTATGCTTTATTTTCCTCCAAAGCACTTCTCATCTATAACAAACTTAATTTGTTATGTAGTTATTATGTTAGATTCTTCTTGACATTCCTTAAATAAAACATAGGGTTCATGCAGATGGGATATATTGTTTGTTTTGTTTATTGATTTACCCGAGCCCCTAGAATGATACTTGCAATTTAATAGGTTCTCACTTAATATTTATTGATCGAGTGTCTGAATTCATTTATTAATTCATCTATTGCAAGAAAAGAGAATAGAGTCGATGAATGTAAAAAGGTCAGTGTAACTAAGCAATCATTGAGGTTGGAACTAGGCTACACAAGTATACTGCAACAAATACTAGGAAATTATAACAGTAAATAGTTTCATGGTTCTTTATCATGTATAAAACACTTCTGTGTACACAAACTCTCTCTCTCCTTAACAAGACCATGTGAGTGAGGAGGTAGTGTTATTCACTTTACAGGTAGGTAACAGCCTCAGAGAGCTTAGCCACTTACTAGAGGTCACACAGATTTGAAGAAGCAGGCCACCTTGAGTGCTTGAACAATGCTATCTCCAGAAGACTACATTTCATTAACTCTTCCAAGGGAACTCTCTAGACCTTCAAACCACCTCCCAAATTCAGATTATTTTGGATAGGATGTTTAAAAAATGCTATGTTCCCTTTTATTGTGAAAATTGGGCATCAGAAACACCAGGATAAGTATGACAATTGAATTAACTCTCCATCTTCTTACTTCATAGTTTGGGGTACAAAAGGCATGCTTTAAACTCTGTCCTCCTTTCTTAGATTATCTCATTCTATCCTGTTTCCTTAGCTGAAGTGGAATAGCTTTTCACCTACTGGTGTTGCATTACCTTCAGTACTTAAATTTCATTTTCATTGAAAATGAAACCCTGTTTAATGAATATTTATGAGTATGTCCCTGCAGTGTTCATTCAATGTGTAGACTTCCCTTCACAGCAGGCTACAGTTTTACATTTTGCTTTTTATTGCTAAAATATTAGCCATACAAATCGATATTGCTTAGGAAATATGAAAATAACAGTTCCTCTTCTAACTGGAACATTTCCACCAGAGTCACTTGGTGCAACACTGATGGTGATAAAAAAAATAAAAAATAATAAATAATAATAATTAGAATAATCGGCCCCAACCCCGGGGTAATATGCAATTTACATTTTTGATAGATGACATTAAAGTATAAGTCTCCCAGTAGGTGCAGAGTTTCCTAGCTAAAACTTTCATCGTTTCTAAAAGCACCAAATGCAGATGCTGGGATAGATATTCTCTTCTTACCATGAATAACATCTACTAGTTCTTTCACTATCAGGTGTCATCAGGAGGAGTTCTAGGGAGGAATTAATATGAAAGAGCTTATTGGATAGACATACACTTTAATAAAGAGATTTGTTCCTCCCAGAAAGGATTTGGGAAACTTTAAGTTGCTCTTTTTTTCTTCTTTTTTTTGTAAATGACAGTGATTACCTATAAAATATTCCATTATAACTACAGAATCAAAAGTCACATAATTCCCATCCATTCAGCAAAAAGCTAACTTAAGTTAAAAGTGGGTGGTCTGACATCTGATACTGTGTGGGCAAATCTGACAACCTGCCATATACTTTAAATTCCTTTAAGGTGAATGTACAACTTAGCTGGTAATTTGCAAGAAAGAAAGAATATGCAGGAATGCAAAATAAATGACGCCAACCATGTGGCGCTCAGATTGTAAACCCTTGATGACAGGAATATAGCTGATCACCTTGCAACTGCTACAAGTTTTTCCTCCAGCTGAAGCCATTGTGAGGCATTGAATTATGCAAGTAGCACTTTGCTCCTTTCAAATCAGGGGAAAGTAAGAACTTCATGTAACTTTTGTTCATGAAACATGGATTAAATGGAATGTATTTCATTTGCCAAGTTGATATAAAACCTCTGGATTAGGTATGTCTATAGAAACTGACTTGCACAAGAAAATTCAGATGTTCTATTAATAGAGAATTCTATAAGAATGGTATTTACAACTATAATTGACCTTTCTTTTAAAACTTTATTCCTTTCAGAAGTTAACTATACATTGTCTATGTGAGCGTACTTCTAAATGTCATGCCATTGTTGATAGAGGAAGAGAAAAACAAATCTCAAGTTGAAAATTAAGGCAAAAGCCACCTTATTACCTGTGAAACAATTCAATTCAAACAATATTAAGTGCCTTCTATGTGTCATACTATGTGACACAGTCCCTGCCCTCAAATATTATAGATTTTAATTATTCCAATAAGTCCCTGAGATAGATATTATTAAGATTATTTTATTTTAACGTAAGATCATTGAGATTCAATAGTTTGTCCATGATCACAGAAGGTAATGTACCACTCAGTTGGGGTACACAGCACTCCTCACAAGGCAAATTGGAAAGTTATCAAAGTTTAACTGGCTTCCTAAAGAACAGAGGATCAAAAGGCTCTGTCACAAGTATGTGGTCATAGGCAAAATAATTAAACTTTCTAAGTCTCAGTTTCCACATATAAGAGAATACAAATACTAACCACTCCCTATGATTAACAATAGGTAACTCAGCACTCAGGATGTAAAATCTGAAGTTTTATATTAAAAGTTGTTTAGAACAACTCCTTGGTCATGGCAATAAAAACAAACAATAGAAATCTATCTACACTTGTATTCCAGGAAATCTGTGTGTGACCCTGAATGTTGGGGAATTTCAAGGACTCAGAAGAGGGTTCTGCAGTTCCTACATACAAGGCCCTGGGCTGGACATGACCAGGTCTTCAGAGAAGTATGAGACTCTCAGAGCCCCTCTTCCTACCACTGCAAAGGCAGGGTACAGGGACACAAGGGGTAGGACCCCTCACCAGCTGCTCCCTGGCTCAGAATGAAGAAAGGCTTTGATGTTCTTTTTGGCACACATAATGACTGGATGAGAATGAAAGACCAAGGTCCCCCCAATGGTCCCCACTGTCTCCATCAATCAAAAAATGAGGCCACTCTTGAAAAATGTACAGACACTCACAGTTCCAAGAAAGCTCTTTCTAACTTCAAGCTCTCTCCTATTCTTCCTCTCTTTCCCCAGCCTGGGGAAAGCCAGAGAGGTACAATAGCTAGGAAGAGTAGGAGAAAAGACTAATTGTGTCCCCATCCCTGCCCATAACTTCCTGAGCCTGGGTCAGGCCTGAGTTAGGAGAGGGGAGAATTCAAATTTGATTAGATACTTCAGCTTTGACAGTAGACTTTAAATATTAAAAATTAAAAAAAAATTAATTCACAAAATGTCCAGGAAAGGTATAAGAATATTTTCAATTATGGGAAGAAAAAAAATGATTTGCCAAAGCTTATTAAAAGGGGAAGTGATAATAAAGACTCAATTGGCTTTTTGCATATACCCTACCAAAATCAAGAGGTAGTAAAACTACAATACAGCTATGATGATATTTTGAAAGAGGTACTGGATTACTGGATTGTCTTAGGTTTGGTAACACTGGGTTAAGGCTTATATTGAAACAGGAGGGAAGGGGGCAGGGCACAATCTTTAAAAGAATGACATAGCCATAGTACTTGACAAAAACTAGTGAGACCCAACTAGGTCCAAGATGGCGGAAGATTCTACTTCCAGTAGACCTTGAGCCTCATTATACGCTCACTGTAATACATTAGCATAAGCTAAATGACACACCCACCAGTGCCATGACAGTTCTGAGGCTAACCATAAAAGGCCAGAAAGTGGGAGGTGGCCCAATTCCTGGAAATCCCCACCCCTTCCCCAAAATAGTTGGAATATCCTCCCACTCATTAGCCTATGAAATTACCAAGCTTATAAAAACTAACCAAACCATATTTCAAGGCCTCTTGCCTTCCGAGATGGCCCACACTCTGTCTGTGGAGTGTGTTTCTCTCTAAATAAATCTGATTCTTACCTATCACTTCGTCTCTGAATTCTTTCGTGACGAAGAAAGAATCTCAAAATTCACCGGCAACAATATCTAAGTCAGAACTGATAATGCATCGGACACTGCCTCCACCCATGCCCCCCCAAACTCAGTTTCTTAAAATTCTTAACATGGATGTGTTTCCTGCCTTCGTGGAGCATGTAGCCACATATACATGTAAAAGGACTTTACAAGATACATATATGATAGGTATTAAAGATAGAACCAGTAATAAAAACCTCATGAGATCAAAGAAATGAAATTCACTGTGTACTAGTCCAGAAAGGGAACTAAGTTTTAATGTGGATAGAATCTGGATGGGTGTAGAGGATGAGGATATGTGAATATATAAAACAAGTGGGTTTGTTTGAAGCAGATTATTCTCAGAATTTAGTGGGAAATAAGGTTGGAATTGGACAATAGGAATCCCTACAAAGCAGACTCAGGTAAACTTTAATTTCTATGGGAAGCTAGAAATTGATTTTTGAGTTTTATGGTTGGAAAGAGAAAATGAAATAAAAGAGTATTATCTAGGGAAACTAGAGTTGGGGACATAGACTTTTTTGAGGTTTCATGGTATAATTCAATTACAATTAGGAAAACTAAATTATCTTTTCCAGAACACAAGAGATAACTTTGGTAGTTAGAAAGGTAGTCTTTATGATCTGCTTATTCATAGATAACATGAAAACAGAAAAAAACCACAGCATTTAGAGAATGAAATTATACTTTAACAAATTATCTTTAGGCCTGGAGATTTAGAAGTATTTCATTGCATGGTCACTATAAACTATTTTTAAATAGAACTAGATTATAGTAAGATCTTAGAGTTTTTAGCACACCACGATTCTAATGAAAAGGATGGCACTAAAATAAAAATGAATGACAGCTAGAGAAGTTTTAAATGACATTTATAATTTTTAAAAAGCTTTGCATCCTAATTGGAGTGGGAGAAACCAGAACAATGACATAGATGTTACTTTAAAGAAATAAACTTTTTTTTAAAGGTATTGTTCTGTTTTTTAATCTGGGTGCTGATTTATTGTTATGTAAACTATGAATATATATTTTTCAAACTTTTAAATCTATGGTCTATTTTAAAATAAAAATTATAAGTTAGAAATGTTTCAAATTAGTCTTTTTAGAATAAATTTACAAATATATATTTGTCAACAGATCTATTCTTCATGGGAAAAACCCCATAATTATCTTCCCCTGTTCTATAGATGGGCTTTGCTCTAGGAGCAGGCTCTCCCTTTCTTTTGTTCTATATCCGGAAATGGGACTGTAATTCCTTCAGCTCCCAGGTTAGCGGGAAGAAGCACGGTGGTTCTGTGAGGTGGGCAGCTAAAGAAAACATCTGGACAATAATAGCTGTTACTAGTCTACATTTTGTCCAGGTAGATTTTCTTTTTTTTTGTTTGTTTGTTTGTTTGTTTTTGTTTTAACATCTTTATTGGAGTATAATTGCTTTGTAGTGAGATGGATGGACCTAGAGTCTGTCATACAGAGTGAAGTTAGTCAGAAAGAGAAAAACAAATATCGTATGCTAACACATATATATGGAATCTAAAAAAAAAAAAAAATGGTTCTGAAAAACCTAAGGGCGGGATGGGAATAAAGATGCAGACGTAGAGAATCGACTTGAGGTCATGGGGAGGGGGAAGGGTAAGATGGGACAAAGTGAGAGAGTGGCATGGACATATATACACTACCAAATGTAAAATAGATAGCTAGTGGGAAGTAGTCACATAGCACAAGTAGATGTTTTTTAATTGTTCTGAATTGGTAAAATAAAAAGCATCTGCCCCAGAAGTTTCTCTCCTTATTCTTGAATGCATTGGGCTGGTTTGTCAGTCAGAGAGTTACTACTCTTTGAATTTTTTAAATGAACTATTTTTTTTCTTCAAAATGTTGTTAATCCAAAACTCACATCAAAATACCAACATCCCCAAAAGAACCTCAGTGGCTTAATTTCATTATCCACAGACAGCTTTCTAAAATGTCACTTTTTAATTAAGTACTTAAAATGGATTATATTATTAACATCTACATAAGGGATTTTTCTTTTACAATTAACAGTGCTTCAGTGAATATTCCTGGCTTCTCCCTTCCCTCCTACTCTTCCCCCCAAAATGACCCCAAAGGTCTGGCCCATCATGTATTTCTATGTGTGTGTTCTTATTCCTTTTTTAATTTTTAGGAAGACTATCAAGTTGTCAGAGAATTTCCACACCAAAAAAAAAAAAACATAAAAAATTGAAAATAGATTTTTGAAGATCATAACACTAAATATTTCTAAAGCAATTCTTGATAAGATTTCAAATAAAATTTTATTAAATGCACATAAATATTACTTTATTTTCAAAATAATCATATAATCTTAGGACCAGATGATTCCTTAAAAGATTTCACCAGTCTGTGGTTTTTAGGTATTTTTTTGCTCATATACCTTCTAAAGGAATATTTTTAAAACTATGTACTTTTATACATTTCACATCTAAAATGTTTCCTCATAAATTTAAGACTTGAAAATATGTAATCTCAATACACCATAAATATTGGCAGGTTAAAATAATGTTTGTAACTCTTTTATTTGTATCTAATTGTCACATCAACTTAATTACCACCATCATATATTACAAAATAAATGAAATCAATAAACTTTGCTGAAACAGTTAAAATATTTTGCATTTTCTTTTTATTATTTATTTTTGGTATAATAAAAATATACCCCATGGCTTGAGGGATCTTAATTCCTCCACCAGGGATCAAACCTGCGCCCTCAGCAGTGAAAGTGTTAACCACTCCTGGACTGCCAGGGAATTCCTATGAATTGTTTCTTTCTACCCTTGAACTTTAGTTGATTTCACCTCTCCCTCAACATTGTATTTTAATAGAATAAATGTATTACATATGAAAGACCTCTATTGATCATCCTCTTACAATTTTTCTGCCACAAAAATATGTATATAAAAAAACTTAAGTAAAAATTTCCTGTGATCATGAGAATCTGTGTTAACATTTTTATTCCAGTTTTAACTTTTAGTATAACTATTTTTAGTATATACTTGATCAAGACAAATAAACATAAGTTTTGATAATTACTAAACAAAATAAAAATGTTGGAAATTCGTTTCTTCATGAGATGGATGGCCCTTGATTCTACAACCAGTTCTTGTATTCACGGCTGAATATTTTTATTGCTCTAAAAAGATGGTATTCAAAATAAATTTTATTGTTAGTTTTTATATGTCAGTCCTGAGAAAACTAATTCACATAAATAAGAAAGTGAGAAGAGAAGGAGTTTTGTTATAGAAGTGTCATCTGATTCTTTAAATTCCTTCCAAATTATGTGCCAGAAATCACACAGTAATCTGTAATAAAAAATTACTGTTAATGATCTCTTAGCTGACAACTCAATTAACATCACCTTCAATTTTGTTGAAAAGAATTGGAAATTAGCTGACTTGTAAAAGGATTTTTTACTCAGCCATTCTCTTTCTCAATAAAATCACCAATATTCTAAATTTTCTTTAAGACTCTGAAGATTTTTTAATTCATTTATCAGCTATATACTGAAGATTCCATGAGCTAGAAGACAGAGATTATATCATATATCACTCAGAAAATTTTAAAAGTATTTCCTCAAGATTGCTTCATCTTGGAAGATGTTTAACCCATTCCTGAGAATTTTAAACCACAGGGATCAGTAAACTTTGGGAAGCGAGAGATGGATGTTGTTCTCTATGAAGTGCACTTATAAAAGGAGAAGAAGAAAAGGAGCACATGTATACCTCCAAAGCAGTCACCTTCTCAGACCGATCCATCTTAGAGTGGAATGTGTATCACCATTCAGGATGGATATTGATTCCTTTAGAAATACTGATTCTGAAATCTTTGGAATATCTTGAACTTCCAGGATTTGCCGGTTTAGTTTGAGGATCACAGTTATCAACAGGACCCTCTACTAAAAAGTCCAACCTCTCCTGCTTGTCCTCTGCCCTCTCTCACAGACCCTAGTGACCATGGTTATGATTTTTTTTTAATTGTGTATGATCTTTTCAATTATTACAAAAGCAGTTCATGTCCATTACAGAAAAATAGGAAATACAGACAAGAGGGAGAAAATATAAAATGTGTGTAATCTCACCAACCACAAATATTCACTTTTATAATGTTGTTTATCTGTCCATACCTTTTCCTGTGCAAATAGTTTTTGTATAAATGGGTAATTTTTACATAACTGTTTTGCAGCTTAATATATCAATTAATATCACTTGCATATTTTTTCAATATTGTCAGAAGTTGTATCTTGTAAAATGTACTGTAGCACTAAATTCCACCATTTCTTCTAAGAATTTATTTTATTTTTTCACTTACTTTTTAAACATTTTTTTTATTGAAGTATAGTTGATTTACAATGTTGTGTGAGTTTCAGGTGCACAACAAAGTTATTCAATATTTTGTAATAACCTATAAGGGAAAAGAACCTGAAAAATATATATATATATATGTATAACTGAATCACTTTGCTGTATACCTGAAACCATGGTTGTGATTTGACTTTTTCCCTCCCAGCCTTTCTTTTTGTCTCCAATTCTAAGACCCATATAATTAAAAAGATTTGAAAATATTGGACTAGAACATCTATCTCATCCTTTAGCTTTTTAGGTAAGACTCTGCTAAGAAAAAAAATATATATATATATATATATACATATATATATATATATATGTATATATATATGAAACCACAAAAATGACAATGATGATGAGAGCAAACAATTACGTAACACTTATTTTTGCCAATCACTATAACAAAAGCTTTTCATACATTAACTTATTTAAATCTCAGAACAGCCTTATGAGATGGGCACTACTGCTCCTTCCATTTCACAGATAAGGAAACTGAGGAATGAAGAGGTTAAGTGACTTGCTCATAATATTTAACCCTGTGACTGCACACCTACCACTATCCCAGAAAAAAGTCATACTATTAGTCAATAAAATTGCTTTCCAGAGAAGATACATAGCATTAGAACAAAAAGGCAAAGTGATAAGTTGTTTCCAATAAAGAACTTCCAACTTCTTTTTTCAATTACCTTTACCCCAAATCTGCCACCTTCCCTATTCTGAAAAGAAACTCTGCAGTTCTTGAAGATGGATGCAAAATGAATAAAAAATAAACTAGGTTGAAAAAATTCAGCCACTGCCCACTTGGGATAAATTTTAAATAATTGTGTGAAAGTATAATAGCTTTTATAAAACATAATATTAAAGTATTTATCTATTTCCTAGGAATAACTTCTCAATTTCAAAAAGTGTACAAATGTGTTTGGATGCATGAAGAGAAATGGTTCTTTCTAAATTTGAGCTATATTTCCTAACAAAGTTAACATTATATATGAAAATTTGTTGAGAAATAATTAGCCACAAAATTGAGTTGATTGGTTTTAAAGTGAAAGATGCGGTATTTGAAAGACATTCAATTTTCTTATCAATTTTCATTGGATTATATTTTCACATTTAATATTCATGCAGGAATTATAATTAGTTGAAAGTTACAAAAGGAAAGCATTGTGATACCTTAGTTTTTTAATGGTCAAAAATGCAGCTCCTTAGCATTTATATAGTATTTTTATTTTAAAAGTACTATTAAGTATATAAAAATATATACTGAATACTATTGCTTACGTAATTATGATATGGAATCTTTGTAAATCATTGTTAGCACTAGTAAAGATTATTTAACATAGTAATATTTGCTTTCATATACCCAAATCCTGGTTTCCTTCAATAACCCACATCAAATAGCTCTGAAAATCTGTAGAATATGGTTTGTAAAATGATTATTGGTCAGAACTTTTTTTCTTTCTCATTTGTTTCTTTTACTATGTTGTTATATGTTAATAGCTATAAACAAGATCAGTCATGATTAAAATAACTAGATAAAAATCTATGACACCATGACAAAATATATTCTGTGAAATTAAGTATGAATGCGCCCTTGCTAGATAATACAAGCCTTTGTTATTTATTCATGTTTTGTCCAAGTAAATCATATTGTATTTTTACTAAATTGAATCCATAGTTTACCTTAAAAGGAAAACAATGAGAAATCAAAGAAGGAAATAATAAATGCACAAAATCGAATTTGAGAATATATAAAAAGTTAGACTAGCACACATAATTTTATGCAATAGTTATAAAAGTTATATTTATTTCATTTTTTAAAAAACAGCACTTTATGCTAATAGCACAAGTCTCAAACCCAAATGCCTGCAGTGGCCAGGAGGGTAACATAAATATGAAATGGGCTAGGTAGAGAGTGTGGGAAAGGGAAGTCTCACTCTCTGTCTAAAAGAGGTAGCCATTAGTCAGCTACAGAAAATAGTTGCCAGAGTTCAGTGGAAGACAGAAATACAGACTTTTTTTTTAATGTAAAATATTCGAGCTTTTCAATATCGGCCATTGGCTCCATTTCTTTTTAAACTACTATGTTAGTTTACTTTCAAGATGGTCACTATCAATTCTTTACGCTCTATATGCACATGACATTCCCCCACAGGGAGCTGGCACAAGTGACACTGTATCAGCAGCAGACACACTTTTTAATAAAGTCAAGGCCAGCTTCACACAGGACCCCACCCTTCACATGGGGCCCTGCATTTTTACCTTGCTCTGGGCTTCACCAATTACATACAATCTGTGAAGTCCTGAATAGGACTTGTCATCTCTGTTTCCTGGCTCTTGTTGAGAAGTCCGTGCTGCTCTGCTACAAAGGGTGGCCTCACAGAGGAATACAGAGGCATCTGATGTGTGAGTGAGGAAGCCGTTTTGGATGTTAAGCCCGCTCAAACCTTCAGATGACTAGAAGCAAAGAGATCATCTGACTGAAAACCCATGAGACCTAAATGAGAACCACCTAGAGGAGCCCAGTGAACAACAATATCATGAGACAACTCAAAAATAAATTGTTGTTTAGGCCACTTCATTTTGGGTTGGTTTATGTGGCAATGGATAACCAGAACAGGCACCCTGTGGGCCATACAAACATGTTCCTGCGGGCCTCTATGACCTTTGGTCCGCTAGCCTGTGGCATATATTAGCCCACTGACCACCAGCGTTGATGGCTATGAAGAAATAGTCATCAAAATATTATTTTATGTTGGTATTTTAAATGATTTTAATATCTTGATTACACTGTTTGAAGAGTTCAGACAATAGATTTTCTTTTTCTTTTTCTCATATTGAGCTGTTTTATCATTTGACCTGATGTGAGACAAAAAAATTAAAATATGATTTAAATTATTTGAAATGGTTGCTATAATTTGCTGCTCAGTTGATGTACATTTGATTAGCATATGTTGCCAATTCAATGTTTTTGATTTTGTTTTCATCTGAAGGCAACAATTTGATTTGAAAAAATTGCCTTATTATTGAGTCATTCCAGATACCTTTCACAAACACGTGTCTAAAAAGCCATCAAATCCTCTCCCAAGTGCCCAATTCCCACTCCCCTCACCCCAAAATCTAAAACTATTTCTTTCTTCCAGAAGACAATTCCTCCAAACCTTTAGGCCATGTACCTTAAATCATTCATTTGAAGGTGCTACGAAAACAAATGATTAAATAATTCTCTTTGATTTTATTTTAGTAAACATGCATATAGAGACAGATTGCCTGAACTATATTTATGCTTGGCAAATAAGCTAGGTTTGCCTGATCCTCTCCACTTGAAGTCCAAGGAGAGTTTATTAATGAAAATTGATCAAAAATATTAAAACATAAATATTTAGTTTTTTCTACAACTTGGTTTTTATTCCAAGTCAGAAAGAAAATCTATTTCTGTATTCTTCCTTAAAGATTTCTAGTTGTATCGCCTGGATCACTGAGGCTGTTTCCTTAAAACATTATTTTGTAAGTGTTATATTTAGCAAATAATCAAGGAACACCACCACCACCAAGACATTACACAAGACTTAGGAACTGTCTGGCACCACCCTGGTTGCTAAGGCCTTGAACCTGGCCTTGTTATATATCCTTTGCTGTAATGCATTCAGAATGGCACAGAGGAAAATGTTCTGCTCAGGATAGAAAGTGAGTGACAAGTAAAAATAGTCATGTCCTCGGGGTCTGTTTCAGTCAATCAAGCGATTCAAATAATCCCAAGTACTACCATTAGCAAAGATCAACAGCACTAAATTCTTCATGGTGTCAATTTTGGATGTTTGTGCTGCCCAAGTTCTTACATACAGAAGAAGAAACGTCATGGTGAGAACACATACTAGTTGTTAAGAGTCTTTAGTTTCCTTTCTCATTTTGACAATCATTTACTGTATAATTTGGGACAAGTCATAGAATTCATACACACTTTAATTGCTTCCTTCAATGAGGATAATACAATCCTGTTGGAAAAATGCCTTGATAATCTCTTAAGTGAAGTGAAAATTCATATTTATAGGTTCAATTAAATTTGAGTTGTTGAGAAATGATTATTTTCTTAGGGTAAAATAGATGAGATTTGATCACAATCAACACAAAAGAAATCAAGCCTTTCGATGAATGAAAGACAGCTATTTTGAATGTCTCCAGATGCATTCCTAGTATCAACTGAACTTGAACACAGAAAAAATAAATCACTACGACCAAAACAATAGATTACTAAAGTCAATTTCATTGTTTCTACTGTATATACAATAAGCATCAAAGTGTTGTAAAAACAGTTGATGTACTCCATGTAAGTTCCAAGTTGTTTTGGAGGGTTTTTTAGGTTTAACTCATTTTGAGTCTCAAAACTTGAAGTTAACATGTTAGTTGAAAAATAAGTCAATAGATCCTGAAATTGAAACACATACGCTGAATTCTAATTTACTTTTATATTATGTTCCTTGAATTTATAATTCCATGTTTGAAATTACAAACTGTTAATTTTAAATATGTTAATGCATTTGTCAACCAGGTATGAAGTGCTAGAACAGTGATTTTCAAACACTTCTCTCTCCTTCCATCTCTTTCTCTCTCAGTCAAAACAAACTAAGAACTGAAAAGCTCTGATTGACATAGGTTGGGAGGCCTGGAGCACTTAGTCTTCCTTTTCTCAAGAATCCTTCCTTCATTTTGGTGGCTCCTAAATGAATTTGTGAAACAGTTTAAAACCTGTAGGTTGGGCTAGAGATTGGCTAGGTTACTACATAGGTAGAGTAGAATACCTGATAACTATAAGTAATAATCTTATTTCCATTTTACTTTAGTGCCTTAAAGTAGTTGTATTTAGTCTTTCTTATCAGATTGGAAGATCAATATTGGAACTGCTAAATTCATAAGATATAAGGTTTTCTCCTCTTTTCTCAATTTCTCATTGAGAAATATCTCAACTATTCAGGGCAGTTTGCAGTCTAGGGCCCCTCTACTAAAACTTAAAAAAGAAATAGCATCTCAGCATGCTCATTTGATTAAGTAAAGTCAACACTATTCAGCAACCATATTAACATTTTTAATATTATTTATCTTCTAAAATGTATATAACCTTTAAAACCTTTAAAAAAGTATTAATTATCTGTTATGAAAGAAAAAGGAGATTACCCTGAATTATTAGGGTGGATCCAGCAAAACCACAGGAGTCCTTACAAGGGAAAGAAGGAGGCAGGACACTGAGAATCAGAGAAGATGTGATGATGAAAGCAAAGGTCAGAGAGAGAAGATGAAATTTGAAGATGCTGGACCGCTGGTTTTGAAGACAGAAGAAGGGGCTACAAGCCAAGGAATGCAGGCAGCTCTAGAAGATAGATAAGGCAAGGAAATATATGCCTCACTAGAGCCTCCAAAAGAAATGCAATCCTGCCAACACCTTGATGTTTGGATTTCTGATTTCTAGAACAGTAAGATAATAAACTTAGGTTGTTTTAAGCCTCTAAGTTTGTGGTTATTTGTTACAGCAGCAATAGGAAATTTACACAATTAGTGAAGATAAGAAATGACTTAGAAGAGGCTGCCACTCTACGCATTTTAACATTTTGTTGTCTAATACCCTTTGGAGATGTGTAGCAAGCTACAGAGAACTGTGATGATACCTGATAACCAGGTCATTTCATGTTGTAACACATCATGAAACATTAAATAAGTACAGTGAAGATCCCATAAAAATATATATCAAAAGGATTACAAATATAAAACTTTGAAGATATTAATAAGTAATAGTTAATGTATTATTTATATTAATAAATAATAATAAAAATTACTACATTTGACTGAATATTTACTATGCATCAGTGAGATAAGCATTTTACAAACACTATCTCATTTAAATCTGAAAATAGAGATAAGTGTTCATACTTCAGTTTTACAGATGAGAAACTAAATCTATGTTTAACTTGAAAAAGGACAAACAAAAAGAAAGTGAAAGGATTTGAACCAGGGTCTGTTGACTTAAAATTCCATGTTATTCACCAAAAATAAATTGAGATAAGGAACCAAAAATGAAAAGTTGAAGTATAAGAGGTTGCTCTGTGGGAAAAATTTGTGAGTACCTCCTTCCTGACTTCAGATGATAGTATTTAAACTTGTCGTAGATATGAGGCCTCTCAAACAAGGTGGAAGGCGTCCCAGAATTTCTGCTTTACTTTTAGTTTGAATATTTTCCCTAATAGGGAGCAATTGGTCTAACCATCACTAGAGAACTCAGGAGTGGCCATTTTAGGTCATGGCTTAGAAAAATCTAGAGGGAAAAAAAAGGTATGTTTACATACTTTGTTTCATAGAAAATCTGCTTTTGTATTCAAATGATGTTCTAATGCTTGACATTTTCTTAAGAGGTGAAGCACCAGTATCTATATAAGAAACTGAAGCAAAATTAAACTAATATTTAATGAATATTGATTTTTACCTGGTCTTATACCAGTCACCATAACATATTATATTTTATACATATTAGTGTTCCCATTTTTACAAAAGAGGTACCTAAGCCTGAAAAAGTTTGTCTAAAATTACACAGTCAATTTAATTCCAGGCGTGATGACTCCAATAGTTATGATAAAAGTATCAATCCAGAGAAATACAAAATAATCCAAAAGATTATTATCTCCTTTAATCTTCCTTTATGATAAAATCCAAGAACTCCCTCCTCATCCAGTGAAGCTATATCAGATTCTGCACATCAGATCTTTCATCTCTAAATTTAGCCCTATTTTCTGTTATGTAAATTCTCAAATTCCCTTTGGAGTGCACTTACTCAGATTTTCTTGCTAGAACTAGTTTTTAAGCAATGTGTACCTTCTTCCTTTTCTAAGTCATTCTCACTTAATTAAGTAGTATGCTGGAAGTCGCTTATTCTGCAACTGTAGTCTGAAGTTGGGAGGAAAAACAAACACCCGAATTGACACAAAACAAGGTCTGCTTTCTTGCTCTCTGCTTTCTTTGACAGTTTGGTCCAATCACCAGAAACCATCCAGAACATTTCACTTGCTCTCATCTTCCAACATTACTCTAATTAAAGCCTTTAGATTTGTTCTCAGTATTCTCCAGGAGCCAGTGAACCCTCAGCCTCATAATACTAGGATATCCTTTATGGATAAACTAGAACATTCATTCTATATTACAGTCAGGTCAAATTCAAGCACTTTTATGAAAAGGTAGCCTCATCTCTGTTTCCCATACATTTTGTGTAATCTTCACTAAGCTACGTATCTTTTTAGGCTTTACAATAATTAAAAATTGCATTAAAGGAGACATTCTACTAAAACTGCTACCTTGAAGGTCACCAATGTTTAACTGGTCACCATTTTTAGTGGTTTTCATGCAATCCTTTATTGTCAATGTTATGACAACATTCACAAAGAACTTTTACATGTATCCAATTATTTGATACTAAATATTATAATTAGACTGTATTGTAATTATGTGCCTCTCTTACATATTTCCTTAAGCTGGAGTTTAATATTTCTTTGTTCCGAAAATCCCTCAACTTATAGTGATCAATAAATGAATGAATCAATGAATGAACAAAATATTTCTAGCATGCCACAGGTGTGTTTGACCAATTGTGTTTGTAGCTTCGTATTACAATAGATAACATATCTTCAGTACAATATTAATATCTTCCAAAGTGTGGGATTTGTAACTTTTTAATTTTTTAATAAATTTATTTATTTATTTTTGGCTGTGTTGGGTCTTCGTTTCTGTGCGAGGGCTTTCTCTAGTTGCGGCGAGCGGGGGCCACTCTTCATGGCGGTGCGCGGGCCTCTCACTGTCACGGCCTCTCTTGTTGTGGAGCACAGGCTCTGTAGCTGTGGCTCATGGACCTAGTTGCTCCACAGCATGTGGGATCCTCCCAAACCAGGGCTCGAACCCGTGTCACCTGCATTGGCAGGCAGATTCTCAACCACTGCGCCACCAGGGAAGCCCCTTTAATACATCTTATATAGGATGTTAACTGTAGTTACTGAGTGTTTCATGATGTGTTGCAACATGAAAGGACCTAGTTATCAGATATCATAGTTCTCTACAGATAGCTCATTAACCTCAGCAATAGTGGGGTAGCTGAAAGGGAACTGGACTCAAACTCTTCAACGTCTGATGATCATAATAAGTAATCATCATCACACTAACTATTACTATGTATTGATACTACTGTATATGCTTACATTGTGCCAGTTTAAATAATGTGCTTATCTGATCTCATTCTCTCAAGAAGCCTAAGGTAGAGTGAATCATTACCTAAATGTTACAGATTTGAAAACCGGTTTAGATCATTTAAAATCATGCTCATGACATCCACATTCAAACTATGTTGCCTCTCTCACACAATCTTAATTCAGCCTAAAATAATACTTTAATCAAAAAAAAAAAAAAAAGAAATGAGAAAAGAATAAGAAAGATTAGGATGGGTAAGATAGGCATTAAATATGAGCATGAATTGGAAAAAGAAGCTGCATGGACATTGGAAATAAAAGGAGACAAACACATAAGCATTACGGTTCTTGAAAAAAAATTTAAAAGACTAGTCAAGGCCTGAATAGGGGAGCAGCAGATGACAAATTACATGACTTGAGCTTATGAAATTGCAGTTCACCATCACTATTTCTGACACATTTACTACAGTATCTGCATGGCTTAACAAATGAAATGGGTCTTTATTATGTAGACTGCATATTACCAACGCTGAAAATAACTCTAGAAGTTACTTGATTAGTTGTAAGGTAAACAATCATAGGCAGGAGAGTATGTACATATTTTTTTCCTTTTTGAATGCTCTTAGAAAATGTTGAAAAACTTAATTGTACATTATTCAAAAGCAATAAATTTCCTGCCTGCAGATATAGACTTCAGTCTACCTGTCAAGAGTAAACAATGTTTTTAATGTGATTTTGTTTTATCTTGATATCCATGTAGACATTTGAAAATAAATGAATCAATTATGTCTTTCATATGCAAAGATGCTGGTTACTTATAAGATGTAGGTCATAAAATTTGAGTCTTTTTCCAATAGGAAATTGATTCCCATTGATTTGGTCACATTCTCTTACAAAACAGCCCTTGACACCAGAAGAATCATTTAAAACTGGCAGGCTGGGGTTAGAAGTCTAATCTATAACCATGGAAGGGAGTCAGGTTAGCCAGGTCCGAAGAAATTCATGCCTGAAATCTCAGCCCTGTTAATATGCTGCCCAAACAAGCTAATGTAAAGGGCCAAAGTCAAACTTAAGGTGGAAATGATAAAAAAAAAGTCACAATTAATGCTATTAGTAATTTTATTAAAAAGTCATGATCAAAGATCATATGTCATTCAAAATAAAACCTCATGCCACATTCAAATACAGGCACATTATCTAATGAACATCCCGCCACACAAGGTATGGCACTCTTTTAAGTTAAAACAACATCAAGACAAATAAACTTGAAACAGTTATTGATTTATGAAACAGTGATCTCTGGAGCTGACCTAGCATTAGTTTGAAGGGCCTATATCAGGGAACTCAAATCGTTACTCCACTCAACCTGGTGATCTTGCCATGGATCTTGATTCATGCTTGCTTTAGCCTTTCCCTGTCTCTAGGCCTCTACGCTTTCACTTTCACATAGCAACAAAAACCACACACACACACCACATACACACACATGACTTTATTGTGTGTTTTGTCCTGGACTGTGAAGGTATGCATCTCAGTGGATAATACTGTTTTTCCTCTCTCTGTATGTTCTCCTTTACCTTTTTCCCTATTCTAGTAGCCTCTATGCTTCATTGCCTCTGGGGATATATAAGGCTGATCACAAATCAGGCAGAGCCTGTAAGCCTTGCTGGCTTTTTTTTAACATCTTTATTGGAGTATAATTGCTTTACAATGTTGTGTTAATTCCTGCTGTATGACAAAGTGAATCAGCTATATGTATACATATATCCCCATATCCTCTCCCTCTTGCGTCTCCCTCCCATCCTCCCTATCCCACCCCTCTAGGTGGTCACAAAGCACCCAGCTGATCTCCCCGTGCGATGCAGCTGTTTCCCACTAGCTATCTATTTTAATTTGGCAGTGTATATATGTCCATGCCACTCTCTCACTTCATCCCAGCTTCCCCTTCCCCCTCCCCGTGTCCTCAAGTCCATTCTCTACATCTGCATCTTTATTCCTGTCCTGCCCCTAGGGTGGCACATATATATAATGGAATATTACTCAGCCATAAAAAGAAATGAAATTGAGTTATTTGTAATGAGGTGGATGGACCTAGAGTCTGTTATACAGAGTGAAGTGAGTCAGAAAGAGAAAAACAAATGCCTTGCTGGCTTTTGCTTTACAAAAGCCTAAACCTTCTGAACACAGGCTGAAGTGGAGCAGAGGTTCCCTCTGATTCCAAAGTGATCTGCCCAGGAATTTGGGCGAGGGGAGAAGCCTGTGGCTAACAGAGCAATGGGAACTTAGTCATACCCTAGAGAGAGATGAGATCTCAAAGAGAGATGGATGAACGAGGGAAAGATGGGTGAACTAGGGAGGGAGAACCACAGTCCAAAACTATGACCCATGCATCATAAGGAAGCACAGGGCCACCAAATTTCAAGAGGCCACTTGGGCTTGTCGGTGAGAATGCCAATGACACAGTACTTGACTAAAGTGTAATTTCCTTGTTTTGAGTATACCATATAAGTCCACTGGAGTGTGGTGTGACTTTGGCCTACAGAGGGGACCCTAACAATGAATGAGACAGAATTTACCAAGACCAGCAGGATAGTTTCAGTCTATATTTTTAACCTTTTCCAATATATATCCTTCTGTTTTAAAACAGCAACATAAAATTCAACAGAGACTCTTCAGGTACATTAAGAATCACCTCATGGTTGGAAGCAGAGCAGTCTTGGTAAGAATACTGTAAAAAGGCATCAAGTACTTTTCTTTGGCTATTACTGAGTTCTTCTGCTTGACATACTTTTTGCATGAAGTGAAATGTGGCCAGTCCTTGCCAGAGTAGATAATAGTACCTGGACACTAGCCAGTTTAGCTAGGATGTTGAGAGAGGAGAGCATGTCAGCATTCACTGTGAGATTCATCCAGCTGCCTCGTTCAATGACTTCTTATCTGTCTTCCTGGGCTGTCAGCACCGAACCTGGCACTCGATGAACCGCTCGACTGCCACTTTACAAACTCAGCTAGAAAATCATGTCTCTTAGTTCCTGTGATCATTAGTTTGAGGTTATAATGAATTTTTAGTCCTACAGAAAAAAACTAGAAGGTGGACTTACAGCTGTTCCTTCCATATGCTAGGATATCTAAGGTCTAAGTCCTAAATTGGAAAGAAAATTGCGTTCCAAATGCAAACCACACCTTTTAATCAACCCTGCAAATTGCTTTCACTTCCACTCACTATCTCCTTGGTGCATAAACTGCAATTCTTTCACACATGGATTCTTTCTTGAAAAGTCTTTTCTGTTTCTCACTTGAAGCAGCACTGCTCTGGGGACATAAAGAAAATGTTCAAAAGTGTTAGCAGAACCACATTTTAGTTCCTGTCTTGGAGTTTGGGTGAATGGTTTTCTCTTAAGTGAAAGAGAAAGAGGGACGCAGAGGGCATCCCAGTTGCTGCAGGTCACTGAGGGAGCTCACCTTGCCACTCCAACCTCTACATTTTTTCTTTCATTATATATTTTTAATTGAAAAGATAGTAAAGTACCATAAAGGAGGTGTTCTACATTAATACAGTAACCACTTATAGCCATACTACCTACACTATTTTCGTTTGGAAAACTACCTTCTTCCTAAATGTATATTTCACATGCTAGTGTATTATAAAGCCCATTATTCTATTTCTGCTACTTGTAATGCTGCTGTTTTTATATTAAGTTATGAAAGTTCCCCCATAAGTCCTATTTTTTTAAGATCAAAATGTTAAACGATTACATCATATTTAATTCTGTTGATATACCTAATTTACTAGTATAGAATTTACTAACTCATATTTCTCATTCAGGGCATGCGGATTGTTTCCAAGTTTTTGCTTTACAGACGATGCCGCACCGAGAAGGACTGCATACCGAGAGCTCTGGTAGATACACGAGGCACAGACCAGACGCCTAACACATATGGTTTATAAGGCTCCCAATCACTGTTCAGGATGGATACTCTCCAGTCTGTTTTACAAATGAGGAAACTTGAGGCTCACAGAGGTAAAATACATCCCTAAGGGCACTCAGTGAGCAAGGGGCAGAAACAGGATTTGAAATTCATTATCTATCTGACTCCAAATCTCATTCTTTCTCCCCTATGTCACAGAACTCTTTCTTTAGTGGAATATTCCTCAAGACAAAAATCCCAAGGTGAAATTGTGGAATCAAGGAGTGTGACTATCTCAGTGGCCCTTGTTACTTACACATCAATGAAAATTAACAGTGAAAAGGAGACAAGAAAATTTATGTGCAAGCCTATTGTCTACCTTCCCTTAAAGATCTCATGCTCTTTCAGATCGGAGGGGAGCATTCTCAGGCTCCATGTTTTTATATTGGAGAAAATGACATGCAGGGAAATTTAATTCTTAGCTCATATTTCATGCAACCAGATTTCTTGTGATTTTAGGAAAAATATTAGAAAAATGCTGCTGAAAATTTAGCACATTGTAAGTAAAATATCATTATTATCATAAACGATTTAAATACTTGTTGTTTGCAACTCTATTGGCGTAGATGGAATTCTTAGTAAACAGAGAAACACATATTTAATCTGTGAATAAATAAGGGGGCTTTGTGTAACAAAAATTAGAGGGGTCCCTTTAGCCAGAATAAAAATAAACGTCAAGGAGACAAAGGGACGCTTTCATGGTTTGAGATACACTATTATTATTATGCCTTTTCAACAAGTATCAATGCTCTCTCTTCCCTTTCACTGGAAACAGTGGAACCTTTGCTGAACTGACAGTCAATTAGAGCCAGTCAACAGAAACTGCTTTGGGTCACATGGCACCAAGAACTGTTGTTGCCATCGCAACTGCACTCTGATAAATTAGCCTGTCTCCAGTAAGTATCTGGTTTGCCTACATGCCCTAGAAGGTGCCGTTTTGATATTCTTCTTGACAGTTTTGAGCTAATCTCTGATTCAACCTTTTCAGCAGGCGAGCTAACATTTACATATATTGGGGGAGAGTAAAAGAAAATTAATATTTTTGACTCATTAGATACATGTGTCAGTGTTTCTGAATGATTATCATATTTAAGGAGTATTTGTGCATTCTCATGAAGTTTGATCATTGTTTTAGAAGCCATTTTATGCAAGGTTAATATGAATTTATTTCACCTCTTAGAAACTTGCATATTAGTGTCACATAATAATTGAGATAAACTATTAGATTTAGGAAAGCTAGAGGAAAAAATGTTAGCTATAAAACCACTGGAGCTTGTAATAGCTTAAATAATTATTTCTCAAAAATTAGCACATTTTTATTGTTTAGGGGATTACTTTCTTAATAAATTCTGTGTGTATATTATAACAGTTTGTTTCTTTCTAGAGGTACGGTGAGTTTAAGGAGTTTTGCTTTTGTTTTTTAATTTACTATCTCTCTTTTACTTAAATTTAATGAGGTTCGTTGATATTGGCATGTGAAATGCAATAAAACATATTGTGATTTCAGACAAGGTATACGAAAACAAAGAATCATCAATATTTAGCAACTATATAAAATGCTTTCAGTTACAAGGTGTTTCACATAAATTTCCTCTTCTAATTATCATACTCATTTTACAGATGATAAACAATTTAAGAAGATAAGAAAATTGCCAGTTAAAATGAAATTAAAACAGCCCAAACAAAATCAAGTATCTGACTCCAAACATAGATTCTTTATGCTGCATCACTACCAAGGAGATTGTTTCTCTTTTCCTCAAGCAAGCACATAAATATTTACATAATATACACATTGGCTGAGAGATTTATATATTATTTATAAAAATTTAGTAATCTTAAAATCTTAAATCCAGTAGAATATATACGCTGAAGTTGCATGTAAATCTGTATACCATATATAGAACTTAAAAAAAAAGGATACCAAAGAAATATGAGCTATATTAAGGAATTCTCTACATAATTTTTTCCATTTTTTCCTGTGTGGGAAATGAAAAGAAGAAAGAAAAAAGAGTCACAGTAGAGCAGAATAAAATAGTAGCAAATTTCAAATTTTTGACTTAGAATGATCACATGAATTACTAGAAGGGAGAATGAAGGCTGGTATTCAGTTTGTTGAAGGAAAAGATTGAATTCTCTCCTCCTCTGTCCTTCATGGTTTGGCTCATTCCCAAGCCAGTGCTTCTCCAAGTGTAGCCCATGGATAAGCAATGCAACCTGCATCACCTGAGGGCATTGGAACTGCAGAATCTGAGGCACCACCCCAGTTCCACTGAATCAGAATCTGCCATTTAGCAAAGTCCCGGATGATCTATGTGGCCTTTAATATTTGAGAAGCACTGAATCCACCGGAACTTTTACCAGCAATCAGGAAAAAGAAGAAAGATATTGAATATCAACCCCAGTGGTTTCAAGTGTATGGATTAAGACTACAGTGACTTTAGGGTTTAAAACCAGGAGGGCTCTGGGTTAATAAATTTCTCGCCCATTGACCTGACAGATGAGAAACCATATAATTCATCAGCAACAATGAGCAGCTTCAGGTGAACTGATTGCTCAATAGCAGAGACTGAACAAATTGAGTCTTAAAATGAGATTGTAAGGTCTAGGGTGCCAGGGACTGTACCTGGCACAGCACACACACACACACACACACACACACACACACACACACACACACAGAATCCCTTTTGAATAAAACTTTGTTATGGGAAAGGCCCAAAGCCGGCAATCCTTTTGTTTGGGAAAGTCCTATGATAAAGGATGATCCACAACATAGGCCCCTGGGAGCAATTTATCCACAGAAGTATCCAGAAGGAAACAGAAGATCAACAGCTTGCTAGCCTTGATAATGAGTCAATCCCAGGGTTAAAATGAAGTTTGCATTGCTTTTCTTTTCAAGATACCAAATGCCAGTGTCTGGGCTTTTTCTATATCTTAACTGAGTCTCCCCGACTCCCCTCAATCATATCTTTCTTGCCTTGAATCATTCCATAAGGACTTCCTGACTTAGTAACTAGCTAACATAATAAAATGCATATGCTAGTCATTTCCTAAAAATGAATAACATTAATTTTGGGAGACAATGTCCTAATCCAAATGTGTGCCAGTAATGGAAGAATGATCCATTTCCCTGTCCCACTGGTAGGAAGAGGTACTTCGTGATAGTTGAGACAAATGGTGACTCTTAAGGCACTGGGTTTAAGCTGCTTGAGTCTGGCCAGTTGATGTTATTACATTTTAATCTTTAGATAAATTAATAAAGCTAAAAAATATCTTTAGCCTGCCAATAGTTCCCATTAAAAAGGTTTGTACAGACATTAAAATTATGTTAACAGAATTCAAAATGAAAGAAAAATAATTATTGTGCAGTCCCTCTATTTCAACCAGCCAAATCATTTTCATTTTTCTCAAATGAAAGAAAAATAATTATTGTGCAGTCCCACTATTTCAACAAGCCAAATCATTTTCATTTTTCTCTATTTCCTTCTGGTCTTTTACAAGCAGTGTCTTTTTTTAAAATATAATTTCAGAAATGACATCAGTACTAATTGCCCCTGGCTTTGCCAACCCCACTAGAGGCACAGATATCTGCCACCAGTAGGCTTCCTTCTGCCTGGTTCCAGAGCCAACTCTGTACTAGACAGGCTTCAAACCCAACACAGGCAGGTGGTGTTATATTGGTGGGTGTGGGGTGATGGGGATAGAAATTATTATTGTCCATTAAATATTTAAACTCTTTAAATTTTTATGTATAATAAATAATTCTGAACTCTTCTCCTGTAGCTCTTCCCTTATTTTGAATTATTTCTTTAGGATAATTTACTACCAGTGAGATGATGAAGTTTAGAAATGCAAACATTTTTGTTGCTCTTTAAATATTATGAAAATCACTTTCAAAAAGCATTTTTTGCTCCATCCCTAAGGGTTTGGGGTGGGGATGGAGGCTGGCACTGGAAAGTTGGAAGAACTCCCCAGGGTGTTCTGATGCACAGCCCTGAGTTGAAACTACCAGATGAGTGTGATGTTTTCACTGCAATCAAACTGGCCTTGGTATTAACATTTAAATACTTTTTTTTTTAATTTAGTAGCTATAAGTATTCCCTTAATCCCTTATTTTTATAGCTTTAACTGACATACATTTATTTCTATAGAATGCGCTGTTTTCTCCTTTTAGCTCTACAGTATGTTGAAAAGTGAAAAATAATTGAAGCAACTGTAAGTTACACCTTCTCTAGGATGCTTCTTTCATAGTCAGTCTCAACCCTTCATATGGGATAAGAAGAGAGAAAATGACTTAGCTTGAGGACAGAAATGTAGGGACATGGGGAAGGAGAGTGTTTGTCCTTGACTCCAAAGAAACCTTCTGTGGAATCCTGGACTCTGGAAATACCATGAATGCACTGCTCTCCACCAACTGAAAGGGGCAATGCACATTTTAAATTGTGCCTCAAAGTCAGAGGGTATCACCTGACATAATACTTCAATCTGAATAACAAGGACTTGCTGGGGAAAGACTCTTACACTTAAATATCCTTTCAGAAAGTGAAGTGAGAAATGCTGGTGGTGGCATTTCTTTATAATGAAGCAGAGCTGTAGGCTTCCTGAGTTTTGAATCTTTCCTGACTGCTGAGCCTGGCCAGGGGCAATAATAAGTAGATATTTCATGCCACCCTTTTTCCCTCTTTAAGTTTTAATGATGACTAGGCCCAGACAATGGGAAAGCCCTTCAACTGTTCCTAGAGGGGAAAAATGCCAAAAACTAGAGAGAAAATAGTTTACAATTTGCTTAGGATTTGAGGTTTTCAAAGACCTTTTCAAGCAGTTATTAATTAATCAAAAAGAGCCTTAGTAAGGTAGGCATTCTTAATATTTCATTAAAAGGGAAAAAAAAGGAAAGAAATCTAGTGTTACAGAAGAAGTAGATTTGAAATAGCCCAAAGAAGCAGCCACTGTTTTGGCTCTGTGTTGGGAATGATGGAAAATGTAGTTGTAACTTTATCACAAATTTGTTTACAAATAGTAATACGTTGTCTAGATAGATGGCAGTGCATTAATGCTCTGGAATTTTTCAGGGCAGGGTGATATCTCTTTTACATTCTTAGAAACTATCACAAAGTAGGTACACAATAAGTGTCATAAGACATTGCCTCATCAATACAAGTCATAAATTAGTTTATCAGGTGCTTACTAAGTCACAAGTAGCAGAGATCTATAGAGTGGGTGAATTGGATAAAGAAGAGAATAGATGGGAAGAATGATAATAAGACAGAGAGCGATATAATCCTGTGCAAAGAGCACAGGCACTTAGGGGCCAGATAAAGTTAGATTCAAATTCTAACTATGCTACTAACCTAGTTGTATAATCATAAACATATTACTTAAACTCTCTGCTTTCAAGTCTCCTAATCTATAATAGTTGTTAGTAGCTAGTGAATAAATACTAGTTTTCTTTCCCCCTGAAATCAAAGAGAACCAGTTGGTTAGGGTGCTTCAGTTTCCTTGACTAGAAAGCTGTAGTACTGGAATCAATGACCCTAGTGTTCCTTCTCACTCCAAGAGGTCTTTAATTCTACAATTTATTCACGTAGCAGAGCTCAGTTTCCTTGGTATATCACAGGGATATGTTCCCTGTGATTAAATTTCAAGGACTGCCCACAAACTGATGGAAGAAATTTTTATTTCTGTTAGGGCAAGAGTTCTCAGAACCCCACAAGTCCTACCATGCCAGTGACATCCATTTTGCTTCAAGGAAAGACTATGTGCTGAGACTTCCTTGCAATTATAGAGGCAAATCTGCTAGAGAAAGTGCTTCTGGATCCATGTCTTCTGTTATTTTTACCAAACATTTCTGTGCTTGCTTGAAATGCCCCAAGTGATGTATTTCTTATCACATCCATCATCACTGGCAGATCTGGTAATATAACTCACAGACAGCGTCCAACAGGCCAGTGTATGCCACAGGGCGGGCCACACGAGAGGTCTGTCTTCCGCTCTCTCAAAGATTTAGGATAGTGATAGGCCAGGAATGGGAAATGTCAGGAACACATGCCATTACTGCCTTTCCTTGCCGATGGAATACATCCCTGATAGTCCAGGGCTCTCTCTCACTGAACTAGCATGAAGCCTTGGCATCCTTCTTAACATGTTGCTCTAAGCAGGCAGTACAAATTGGGGTTGGAAGTTCATATGAAATCTTTGGCTTTCCTTGCTCTGGAGTCATTTTAACAATTGAGCTGAAGTTGCAAATTCAGACTGTGCAAAATAAGAATAAAGAAATAACTAAGACATTCGCAGTGCCATTCATCTGTAGAAAATTAATATAATCTGGAACTTGTAGGAATAGACCTCAGCAGGCCTGAGGCCTCATCCTGCTATGGAGATGGCCCATTTGGGAAATAGAGCTTAGGCAAGCACGTAGAGAGATTCTGGAATTGTTACCAATTACTTGCATCAGGCAGGTAACCAGAACTTGCCTGAACTTATCGTCAGGAGGTGCCAAGGGTGTTCAAAACCCCATGAGACTAAAAAGGAAAGCTTTTCCAAAGTCCTTATAGGATCCTCACCTCAAAAATATGGTGGAAGTAGTGGTATCAGGGCCTTTCTGGGGCCCAGAAAGCCAGGGCACCCTGTTCTTCTCACCAGGAACACCGAAGTGTCTCCAACTTTGTGTAGTTTGTATTGGGAAGCTTATCCTGCATCTCCCTGAGTGGAGCTCACTCTAGTCTACATCCGTTGGCATTTTTCTGTCAAATCTTATCACCATCACTTTGCTGGCTACCAAGCAGGTGCACAAACACAAACATGTCTTTATATGGTCAGATCTGGCCCCAAGCATTCCCTCCCGGAAGTAGAAGTGATCCAGAAGAAGAAATGAAACGGTGTGCCATCCATATCTTCCTCCAGCCGCCATGCTGAGGATGGAAACTTTCCGTGGGCCTATATGTCACGTATTTGTGCCTGCCTACTGGAAAGCTGAATGGGAAAAAAATGCTGTCTACTCACATATGTACAAGAGTGTAGTCCACTTAGGAAAAAATAGGCAGAAAAAATAAGGCAAGATATATTTTTAAAAGAGGTGAAAGTTAAAAAGAGAAAAGCAGGAGAGAAAGGGATTCTAACCAGTTGACAGTAGGGATAGCCTCTTATTCTTTTTGTGTTTCCAGGGCTCCCACAAAGCCTCAAATGTATTAGCCCAAGAATAAATATTTGTTGGGCCAAAACTGAATAGAGGAAAGGGAGAGCTAAGGAGACAGAAAAAAATGAGAAAGGAAGATTTTTACACCATACCTCTTTTTTTTAAAAAAAATTCCACACAATAATGAAATAACATGTGGTGCCTAAAGGAACCCACAAGAATTTATATGCGGACTAAAAACCTCAGAGAGTTTGACTTTTCAAAAAATAAAATAAAATTGGCAGCCTAAAGTCACATAAAATGAATATATTACAAAGTTCTTAAAGTTCAAATTGTACTGTCATGTAGAAGACCTTCAAAATTTCTTGGAAAAGTAAATCTCTGCTTCAAAAGTAAACTTTGTAGCTACTTGAAAATGGAAAAAGAAAAAAAAAAAAAAGAGAGCGCCTTCTGAGTCTGTGCTGGGGAAAAAAAAGACTATAAGTATTTTAAAGCCAACTTCTAGAGGGCACATCAGGATTAGAAAGGATGCAATAAAAGATCCCCTTACAGCTCCCTGAAATATATGACAGTATTTCAAGGAATTTGGCTGAGACTGACACTGACTCTCATTTGAGACTTTAAAATGGAAGACAAACTGTCCCAGCTTTCAGCAACCGCTTCATTGTTTCAGAAGGTAGATACCCACAGGTATAGTTTCCTACCTTCTCTCCTATTTCCTGTACCTCAAATGCAACTGCCTTGATGAGGTAGCCCTGGCCTCACTAATAGATAATTCTCACTTTTTAATCACCTCTTCCCAGTCTGAAGCTGCCATCTGTCCCTTCTAGAAAGGAAATATGAAACTGCAGTAGTAGAGAGCTTTATTTGTTAAAGAATTTAAAGGAACATTTTTATATTTTGTATAAATATTTTATACATATTTTTAAATGGTCAAAGCACAAAATTAAATCATCATTATCATACAAAAGCTTTTTAACATTAGCACATACATGTCCTAAGGTAAAAGTTTCATCATCTGTCCAGGTCATGATTAATCCTGATTACTCCATTTCCTTCATTCTTTCAGTCGGTAGCCAAGTCTGGTCTGGTCTGTTCTTTCTCCAAACCATCCCTTCTCTTCATAGGAATCCCTCTTCTTTAGATCTAATCAACACTCTCCGGGATTGTTACAGATCCGATCTGATAAGGCCATAGCCCTCCTAAAAGCCCATCAGTGTGGTGTCCTTTTGTCCCCAGGGTAAACTTCTTAATCAAAGAGGCAATGCCCTTCCTGACCTGGCCATTGTTAACTTCACAAGTCTCTTCTCCACGCTAAACTTTTCTAGACCTTTACATGTGCTGTTCGCCCTGGGTAGGATGTCCTGATCCACTAAAGCTAAGCTAGGTGGCAAACTCAAGAGCTCTTATAGTATTTTCATCATGGCAGTAATAGCACAGTACTTTGTGCTTATTTGTCTTATCCTGTGGAAGCTCTTTAATACAAGTAGTGAGTCTCACTTTTGTTTCCAACACCAGAACACTGTCTGGCACATAGCAGTTAGGAAATACATATTTGTTAAATAGATGCTCCTGATATCTTTAGACTGGACGCTGTGAGTTCACAGAATAGTTGTAGTCTAATACAATTACAGTCGTGTTCTCAGCTGGCCCAGAAGCAAGCCAAAAGGCACTATTCCATGTCTACTCCAAGCTTCCTCAATGACAAAGAAACAAAAAAAAAGAGTAAGGCTATTTAGCCTGTTGAAAGAACAAATGATCAAATAGTAAAATATAGTTGCCAGAGGCTTGCCAGCTGAAAAACTGAGTTGAGTAGCCCTGGTTACTCAAAGATCATGTGTAAGAATAAATACAATCTTAAATTATTCCATTTTGTGAAAAGCAAGTTTATGTAACCATTAGAAAATATTGCTATATGAAATCAAGTTGACCTATAAATTTGAGATATCACATTTTTCTTTATCCTTACACAAACTCTCTTAAAAATCACATTTTTAGTGCCAAGAGTCAGTTTTTTTTTTTTTTTGGCCACACTGCATGGCATGTGGGATCTTAGTTCCCCGATCAGGGATCAAACCCTTGTCCCCTGTAGTGGAAGTGTGGAGTCTTAACCATTGGACCGCCAGGGAAGTCCCAAGAATCAGCTGTTTCTAGTCCTGAAATCCTCACCAGACAAGGAGGAATGTGAAGACACAGGCCAGTCATGTATCCATCCCTGTGGGAAGGCCAACACAAAGGACAGAAGCTGAGACCCCTATGTGGACTGTTTCATGGGTCCTATCTAAGAGGAATAGGAAAACTGTGGGATTTGGAAAAAGTTAAAGTATCCAAGCTAAAAGAAGTTGGGATACAGGGATATGGCAGAACAAGGGAAACTGGAGGGTTTCTTGAAAAAGTATGAGCACTGATTAGGATAATTAAATAACATTTATTCAAGGGCTATCTGTGTAAGCAACCAGATTTTGGATGCCAAGCAAAGTGCAAACCTGTCAAAATAAAATCTACATCAGAAGATCTGATCATTAGTTTTTATACTAGCTTGTCATTAAAATGACTTAAATATAAAAGTTGTATTTTAGACAAGCAAAATCTATCTGAAGTTTCAATATATACTGTGTAATTTTGTGAGACAAATGGCTCTGTCTCTGATATAGCAACTGCAATACGTCCTTTCAATTCAGTTCAGAGTTCTTGAAGGGTGGTGCAGTGATTTTCAAAGTAAATCAATAAAATTCCACACCATTTTAGGGCCTATTCTTGAAAAAAAAGTTAAATCCCATGCGTAAATTCAGATCATTTCCCAACAGAGTTTCCAAAATGAAATGAGCAAAATCAAAATGTCTCAAGTACCATGAAGAGAGTTACCACTATTTTATACTTCAGTTTTGAAAAACAGAATCCTTTATCACTTTGTAGGGAATCTTAGAAATGAGGATCTCACTTACCTAAGTTTTACACACAAAATATGCAAATCTTGAAAAAGCAAAATAGGAAATATTCTTTAGGGGGCAGCTAGCAAACGGAACAAACTCCAAAATGAGATTGCAAACAGATTTAACTGTAATTTTATATTATTCAACTCTAACACGCAATAGAGAAAAGTGCCAAGCTGCTGAAAGAAAACACATTCTTTTAAAAAAAAAAAAATCACACAAACAACGACAAAAAAATCATACTAGCTTCCAAATATTCTGTTTCTATTTCTATTTTTTAGTTATTGGTTTCAGAAGTGAGTCTATGTATTAATTGTGCTTCTTCCTTCCTCCCTCCCCACACCGTGGTGGGCCACACACTGTACATGAACATCTTAAAGAGAGCAATGCATGTGAATTCCTAATGCATGCTCAGTCACAATGCCATGTTCAAAACTGGAAAAGGGTTTTTCTGGAAGGTGAGGGAAAATATATCTATATTCTAGCTCCTGCTAGGCTAAATGACAGTAACAGAATATTTTTAAATTAGATGGTCAAAAAGTCCTAAGAGAGAATTTCTATGGGCTTTTCTTGAACTCTATGCTGTTTTCCTTGAAGAGCAGTTGCAAGAGATAGGAGTTTGGAGACAGAAGACTTGGCTTTAAAACAGGACTATGTTAATTATCGCTTTTACGACCTTAAAATAGTCACTTCATAACTACCTAGTTTTCTCTGCAGCAGTATTGGCAATATATCACACATCCCCTATCAGGATAAAATGCTAAGCAAATAATAATTAAGCCTGAATTGTTTCACTGAGTTACTAGGATTACTTTCTTGGTCAAAATAAATGTTGCCCTGTCTCAGTGTCAATTCTGTCTCTGAACCTTTGTTCTTTGCATATCTGCCTTCCTCTGAAACTCTGAAGACCTCAAGATGGTTTGGGATTTGGATAGGTAATCCTAAGTAAACCCTGCCTCTTAAAAATGAGAAGTTACAATAGATTCCCTCTCCTACTCCCCCCACCCCCTCCCCCCATAGTTATGAAAACCTACACAGGATAGAGATGGAGATAGAGTTATTCAAAACCACATTTAGTTATAAGGAAAGTAATAAAAAGGGAACCATGGGGAGAAATCCATGATTTTCTAAAATCCATTTTTGTCTTCATTTGGCCAGCCTTAATCCAGCGATAATTACTTCTTTTCCTCTGGTTGGTTACCTGCATTTGCATATAAGCAGGACAAATGACATTAGGGTATAGTCACATCTACAATGTAACAGATGCACCCAAAGCGATGGTCAGACTCTGAGAAGGTCCAGATCATTCCAGTCAAAAACTTGGGCACATTTTAAAGTTTATGTTGGAGAAATCAATGTTTTTAGCATTCAGTAAAAAAGAATACAATCTCACTATGAGCTTTCTTCTTTATTTTCTGTCTTGAGCATTATCTTTACTGATCTCTTTTCAATATTTCCAAAAGGCTTTGCCCTTTTATCCTCTGTGCTTTGGTGAGGAGAGAACATGAGGAGTAGAAGATTCACCAGCTGCTCAAGACCCACTGACTGGAGACAACTGAGGGGAAAGGGAAAATCTGAACGCATAATCGTAATGAACTCAGTTGATTGCATATGCATTGTTTTATTTCCATGTTTAGATGTTTCATAATTAACTTATGTAGCTCTTTGATATCCTTAAGAAAATTGTTGATTTTGCTAATTTGATTCAAGTAAAGGAATGGAATAAAACCATCAAAAAAATAAGTATAATTTAGTCCCTGCTTAAGCAAATTTCTTCTGTAAAGGGACATACAGTAAATATTTTAGGCTTTACAGGCCATATAATCTCTGTTACAACTACTCAACTCTGCCATTATGGCCTGAAAGTGACCATAAGGACATGTAAAAGAATGGGCATGGCTGTGTTCCAATACAACTTTACTTATGGAAATTTAAATTTCATATAATTTTTACATCACAAAATATTTTTCTTTTGATTTTTCTCAATCATTTAAAAACGTAAAAATCATACTGAGCTCAGCAACTGTATAAATCTGATGGTAGGCTACATGTGGCCTACCAGCCAGAGTTGTCAAGCCTGGTTTAATCTCGCTGGTCTAGTTTAAGTAGGAGCTGTAAAGCTGTGACCAAGGGTCACTCATGTTCCCAACTGAAGAGTTTCATAGAGGTAACATCTTTCAGACTTGTTCAAAATGTTTTTGAGAGAAAGATAAACAATGTAGTCTACTAATGCAAGTCACTCTAAATTATTTTTTACCAGTTAGTTTGAAAAACATTTCAGTGCATTAATTTTAATCACAAAAATCATTAATGCAGACTCTATTTCAAGTTCAGCAAAATTTTGTGTTCTGAGATCATCCTTTAAGTTTCAAAGCTTATGTACCCCCACACCTCAAAGCTTTTCACCTCAGCTAAAGTAATCAAAGCCCACAGTTTCACGGAGATTGAAATGGGGGTGAGGAAGGAAAAGTAGAAGGAATGGAATTGGCTTCCTGTCTATCTTATTTTGCTAAAAGATTCAGAGATATATATGTCTATCATTCTCTCTCTAAACTGAATTATTTTAACACAATATTTTCAAATAATTCTATTATCTTTGGGAAAAACTAATTTCTTAACCCACTGATCAAACTTGATTTTTTATTGCTACTATCATTTTCAATGTTCCTTTAAGCTCTATCTGAATCATCCACAGGACAATTTCATCTTTCCTTTAAATTTCAATTTGCTTAAAGTCCTTGGATCTCTTTGAAAGTGTGTTGACTCTGTGGCTGATAGTCTGTTTATTACAGTGACTATGGTTGGTGCCTTGTCAAGGAGTGCACAACCCCACTACTAAAAAAGGATTCACAGTTCATACTGACAGTTTTACCGCAGAAATGGATAAGTCCCTAGTCAACTGCTAAAAAAAAACAAAAACAAGAAAACACAAACAACAACCACCACACAGATGACAACAAAAACAAAACAAAGCCAATTAACCAGTTCCTTTGGCTCCTCAGATCAATCTAGCAGCTAAGTATATTAGGGAAATGTATATACCCTAATATCAGTGGTATGCTGGTTAATACTTTAAAAACCAGCTGTCTGGGGAGAACAGCCCTGATTTGCAGCTTTTGCTGATTTCTATGGTGTGAATATTCCCACCATGGCCCATTTTAAGCTATCAATGTGACATATTTGAATGCAGAATTGGGGAAAGATGGATGCAATTGGCTTTTACAAACCAGTATGAGCTAGCTCCAGCACATCACTGCCTGCTACTGTATTAAGAAACTATAGTAATTTTTCTCCCTATATCTAAAAGAGAAACTGAAAAGCAAAACTCCTTCCTATATTTACTTAAGCAAAATGTAAAATAAAAATGCATGGTGAAATATAATTGTATAAATGTTCAGTTATAAAAACAAAATCTTCTAAATGATTAGAAGATGGAAAAATATTGGACTTAAAATACATCTTCAGGATAACTTACAAATAAAGGGCTTGACATTTTATATTTTTTAGTAAGGTTCAAAATTGTTACATATAACGAGGGGACATCTAGCAGAAAGATGATCATTTACGTCAGTAGAAGCTAATTGTTAAGACATAACCTTTCATTAGATATATTTTCTCTTTCAAGTCTTGGCAATTCAACTAAAATCTCAAAATGCATTTCTTTTATGTGTGGCTTTTAAATTCTTTTTTCCTCAATATTAACTTTTTACAGTACACCATGGCTTTTATGAATAAATCTGATTGATTGAAATGACTCATGTAGTCTAAAAGGGGCAAGAACACCCTGCTATTTTATTAATATTGATTTGTAACATGAGTGGTAGATGTTTATGGCAAGGAGAGAAGAAATCTATAGCTTCCTTGTAGAACCGAGTCCCTAAAGTTTATCCAGCTCAGTGAAAGACTTTCCTCTTGTTAAGATATTTATTGTTTATCTTGCCTTTCACTAGTTAGAACAAAAACGCTTTACTTGTTCTACATTCAAGTGAGGGTGTCAGTATGACAGTTTACCTAACCTAGACATAATAAGATCAAAATGTAAATTCTCACTGGATTTAGGGTACACACTTTAAAAGTAAAATCTCTTTATTAGGATGAACCATGCCTGTTGGTGACTGAGACTATATTTAGACTATACTTAGTAGCTTAACAACTTATCCAATCTTAGATATTCATATTTACAACCTAATTTCTAGGTTCTACAGAGCCGCAGTGGGCATTAGCCAGTATGTTTATTTAATAATATATTTATAGGAATTGAAAAGGGTAGCAACGATATGGTACTTTGGTACTTTGAGGGAAAGTACCAAATCTCACTCTCTCAATTTAACATGGTAGTTATTTAGGGAAATAGTAGGTGCTTGAAGATTTTATTACAAAGACATCTAGGTGCTACAAAGGTGATGATCTCTACTAGGATTTCCAGAGGGGAAAGCAGTGAGGTTGAATCTTGGGGGATCCTATTATGAGGCAAAAAAAGTCCAGAAAGATGGTAAGAGTTTAAAAATATGTAAAAAACAGAAGAGTAAAAAATCATGGATTCAATGGAATTGAGTTTCAAAAAGGAAGTAGCTAAATGCAAAAGAGAAGTAAGGTACTTGCTTGTGAGTGACAGAACATTGGTCTGACAAAGAAGATCTTTGGGGACCCTGGAAACAGCATTTGGTAAGGCATAAGAATAATTTATTGCGAAAATTTGATGGGATGTATTTACTAGTAGGTTTGGGAATCAAGGCAGGTTGGGAATACCAATTGACAATCCAGTTCAAGGAAGGGGAAAAGGGAGTGTGACAAGGAAGGAAGTATCTATTTGAGTGAAATGAGAATTGAAGTCAAGGTCCCTAGCTGAGGAAGAATATGATTAGGTGAGAAAAGGGGGTGGGAGTGATGCTATATATATAAGAAGGCTGGATTGAAAGAATTGGAGATTTCAGGGCTGAGAGGCACCTTATAATGATGCATGTCAATGTCCACTGGGTGAATGGGAACTACAGTCCAAGGTTAGAATGGAAAAGAAAATGAAAAGCAGAGGTAATGTCAGAGAATTCCTAATAGAGCATATACCAACTTTGCTCCACATCCCTATACTTTGTAAACCAAACAAACACATGCCAACTAAGGTCCTAAATACTAGGGAAGTAAAATGCCTTTCCAGGGCATGGGGAATTCACATAAGTAATCCCCAAACCTTGCTACACTGGAGATGGAAGCCTATCTAGTTCTTTCAGATACTTCACAGCAGGGTATTTGGAAGACTCAACTTAAAGGAGATGTCCTGTTTCCCAGAACCAAAGAGATTTTTATTCTACATACCATAAGTCTCCTAGTTCTCAGGCGGACCAGCCTGATAGTAATTATTGGGTTCTGTGTACGTTAGGCAGAATAATGCTCCCCAAAGATGACTATGCCCTAATCCTGAGAACCTGTGAATATGTTGCCTTCCATGGCAACAGGAACTTTGCAGATGTGCTATCCAGATAGACCTAATCTAGTCACATTAGTTCTTAATGAATCCCAGCCCCACCACTGCAAGAAACTGAATTCTGTCAACAACCTGAAAAAACAAGGAAATAGGTTTTACCGTAGAGCCTGCAATAACTAACACATTCCTGCTGACACTTGATTTTAGACCAGTGAGACCTGTGAAAGACTTTCTAATTCCTTGACTATAAGATAATAAATATGTGTTATCTTAAGCCACTAAGTTTGTGGCAATTTGTATGGCAGCAATAAAAGACTCATATACTGTATGATTCTGAAGTATCTATTAGAGTGTATCTTTACACTCAAATAAGAACATCAAAGAAGAATGAGGGTCAATTTATACAATCTTCCAGGACAGTGAATGACTTGGAGACTCCTTCCCCCACCCCAAGTGGTTGGAAAACTTGTCAGCTACCAAGGACTACTCCATTCTCATAAACTTGCGTCTCTGAGATGAATTATGCCTGGCAATGAGCTTGTATGTCTTCCTTTTACCTCTTGGTAAGCCACTATGCTCCATTGGTTCCCCAGGCTTCTGCTCAGGTCCCTGTTAGGTGTTGTGCTAGATGCCGGCATCCAGTGGGACCAGAGTAGCTATATAATGGTGATAATAATTACTATACTGTTGCATTATTATTATTGCAATGTTCCGTGATAGTGTTATAATGGAACTCAATACCAAATCCAGTATGTCATAAGAGAGAATGCAACCAGTTTGGGAATGGTAGGAAAGAGGACATGGAGGTGCTTCATGGGATTTTAAATAGCAAATAGGAGTTTGAAAGTTGGATAAATTGGCAGGATGTTTCAGGCAGGAGTACGGGCACAAGTAAAGGCATGAAGAGGGAAAATGACTTTGGTTTCTTCCCATTTACATCCTGCATGAAAAAGAATAACGTGTGTAAGGGGCAGGAGGCCAAATATGTTGTTAGATAAATATTCAGAGTTCATATCACGCAAAAATTTCTATGACGTGAAAAGGAGTTTGGGATTCATAAACAATAGGCAAGCTACTATAGAATTTTAAGCAGAGGAAAACAAAATTGTATTTATGCTTCTGGGGCAGCATAAAGGACAGATGGAGGTGGGTTAAGCAAGAAGCAAAGAAATAGGTTAGGAGCCCACACAATAATGATTATACAAAAAAAGATCAAGGACTAAGGCAAAGTGATAGACATAAGGTGAAGATCTGAAAGTACTTAGAACATGCAGGATTTGGTAACCTGTGGTGAGGATGATTGAGGAAAGAGTCAAGGACCATCATTAATCATCATGGTCATCACCATAATAAATTTTTGCTGGGTCTTAATATATGCTTGTCACTATGTTAAGTACTTAACTTGGATTATATCATGTGACCTGCACAATAATACTAAGAGAAAGGTATGATTCTTACATCCATTTTAAAGATGGAAAAACTGAGATTTAAAGAGGTAAACTAACCTTTTCAAAGTCACATTGTTAGTATGAGAGCCGGATTCCAAATCATGGCAATTGACCTTAAAACCCACTTACTACAAAAGCTGTGCTATTAACCACTATGTCATTGCCCACAAGGCTTACCCCCATGTTAATGGCTTGGATGACTGGGTGGATGGGGGTATCTCTAATTAGAAAAGTCAGAAAAGAGAGATAAATAGCTTGAGGTTGGAAATATATTAAATTTAGGATGTGGGTTTGAGGTGTTAGGAGACATCCAGGTGGAGAGCCAAAGGGCTCTTGGATATTGGGATCTGATTTCTCAGAGAGTTGTGGAAGGGAGATACTTGTTTCCTGTCTGAATCTCAGGCTGGGTCAAAAATTAATGTAACTAGCAGGTATACAAGAGGCAGGGGCCCAGGAGATTCATAGCTGTGTTATAGATTCACTTCAGATATTAAAAAAAAAAAAAAAAAAAAAAAGGCTTCCCCAAATTTCCAAGGTAGTACAATATCGCCACCTACTGCAATGACTGTCAAGGACAATATATCTTCTGAGTCAGCTTAAAACCTCACTGCTGGTTATGGCAGTAACCCTTTGGCACTCTTCACTTCCCCTTCCCCTCTACCTGCTGCAGCCACTGTCCTCTGGTACCTCACATTTGCCTGCCCCGTGGTTCCTGAACCATAATTGGGATATAGAGCTGGGTAGGAACCCCACAAGAGTAGAGCGATATGGAAATCATAGTAAGTGTTCCAATCTATAGATGTTATGATATAATGTCTTATGTCTCTCATTTCTTAACTGTCATTTTCTTTTTTTGTTGTTTTGTCTTTTCCTGGTTCTGAATAGTGTGCTGATACATTAGCCTGCGGGAAGTTATACACTTTTTGAAACTCAAGTTTTCTCCTCTGTAAATTGGGGCTACTATTAGTTACCTAACAGTGCTATTCTGAAGTTTAAAAGAAAATGATGCATACCAAACATGTACAGGAAAATCCTAATAATGGTTTGTTCCTCTCACCCTTCATCTGGCCAACCCACATTTAAAAAGAATGCATCATATCTGAAAAAAGAAGTTGCATAAAATGGAAACAGAGAACAGAGATGGCAAGAGCTATTGGAGGCCATGATATAGAAACTTACAAAGTAGTCTGTGTTCACAGGCCCAAACAGAAAAAGGGAACTAAAAACGAAAATACATAAAAAATGAAAATGCATAAAATAAGGCAATTGCAAAAATCTATTTAAATATGTGTAACAAACTCTGATGTAAAATATATTTAAAATAAGTAAATACTAATAAAGTAAAAATAGATGATTTCTCTCAATTTTCAAGTTTCCATGATAAACAAAACCATTTCATTTATGTGCTTCAGTAGAACAGTGATGCAGGTGACTGTTACTTCCCCATGAAGTCTGCTTCCAAAACGTAATTGCTCTGACCTTGGCTGTACAATATGCATTCTGCCATTTAGTGCACTTGCCTGCATATTCATTCATCAAGTATTTAATACTTACTGCTAGGTGTGAGGCAATGTGTTAGAAGCAATTTTATCTTTTCTACACGATGGGCATTATTATGACTTGATTAGGACAGAGCTGGAGGGTTTATTTAGGGATAGTATAATTAGATTTCATTTGATCACTGGGCATTAGAAAGGACCAACCTCTCTAAATTTGAATACGTTGGATTTGAGAAGAGTCCCCAAGATACCTCAGTGGGGGCCACTCACACCCACTATCCTGGTAAGTTTTGGGATTGTGCTGGGGAGGTTGGCAAATGGCCCTGAACATTGGCCAGGAGTAAATCATCCCCGCTGTTCAATGTTTGTGGATGTTTCAGCTAGAAAAAATTGGATTCGGAAATTTTAGAGGAAAAGGTAAAGGTCAAGCTAGGCATACAGGTGAAGAGGGATGTACGGGGCAAAGGCATAATATACATAAAAAAGAGAAATTATTTTAGGGTGGCACTTTAACCAAATGCAATAATCTGCAGGGATTTGAAACCCTTATTCTCTATAAATATTTTAAATGATGTTCAGATTATTCAGATAACTTGAAAATCCAACAAAATACCACATCAAGTTACAGAGAATCTAGGGAGATATTATTAGCCTACAATGCTCCCAGCTGGGAACCAAGAGATCAATGTACGTATTTGCTACTTTTGGTTATTTAGTAACCATTGCATCTGATCAATAGTCCAAAAAATGAACAGTGTGCAGTATTACTGTTGTGTCCAGAAAGTTCACAGTGCTTTACTGACATTACCTGTCAACCTTCCCAACATCTCTGTGTTGCGTGGAACAAGTGGTCTTGTTTCACCCTGTTTCTCACAGAACTAGACATGCAGGCAAGGCTTTGGTTGGAGAACAGGTCCTTAGCAGGAAAGAATAAACAGAAAAGGGGCCATGTCTGCTCATCTCCACTCTTCTCCAGTCTATACATTGTTCCCTTCAAGATAAACACTCAGTAATGAAGGATTCAATATTTATTTCCTTCTAGTTTTTTTCCCCAGAGTTATTTAATTGAACTCTCATTACAGGTGCAACCAATTCTTTTTCTATTTGTAGCTGAAATTTGCCATAGCACACAGATTCTGACCATATTTTAATGAAGACTTTTACTAGCGCAGTGGCTCCTACTGCCACGTGTGAAGGAGCTCTCAGATTTTCCATTAGAGGCCACACTTTGGATGGGTTTATAACTTGGAAGTAAACCTTTTCATCAGGTTGAGGTAAGGCCAAAATGTTTTAGCCTTAAGAGTACTTTGTTATTTCATGATAATAAATCAATTTTCCTTCAAGATCAGAGTGCAATAATAATTTGCCTCCAATGCTATCTCCTTGTATATCTTCAGGTTTATATAAATGACCACCTTTCACACGTTTATATCTCCAGAAAGCATTTGTTTGGGGTCAGGGAAAAGGGTTCAAGAGTAAGGCAGTTGAACATTTTGTGCATGATGCTAATGCAATATCCAATAAGGGCGGTTAGATTTTATACTGAGGAGCATCTTTGTACCAAAGGCACAGGCTGCATCTCTGATCCAAGCAGCCTTTTCAAAAATGCATTCTGTCAATCACCCAGGAAATAGACAAGCGCGTGTGGGTGATTCTGAATAAACCTCTCGCCACTCTCTGAAAAACAACTGAGGGGAGAGGTCCCAGGAATGAGGGTCAGTATTTTGGTCTGAACACATGATAGACAGTTTCCTGTGTGAAATGGGAATTTAAAAGGGAATTTCTTCTCATAGTCTAGGTTAATACAGAATGTTAAAGGGGACAGCTTTTGTTTGCAGATTCCTATGCTATACTCTTTATAGCTAAGTGGAGTAACTGAAAATGATTACTGGGTCACCAGAAAACGATACCGAGCCCAAATAAACTCATATAATTTTACCTAATCATACAAACACAAACACATGCTCACACACACATACACAAAAACAGTGAACACTTTATTTTTGGCAAAATCTCTCCTGATTTCCACAATTCGACACACTCTTTTTTATGTCTATGAGACTGAGGAATTTAAATGTTTTTTTGAGTCATTCAGAATTGGAGTTGGTGATGGTGTTTTTAAAGTATAAATTTATACACTGTGTATCTTTTGAAGGATGTGTATTTTGTTGGATGCATCTGAGTTAAACAGCTTTCTCAACCAGAACAACTAGTCCTTATTATTGCTACTGGCAGCCAAACAACTACCATGGTTGTTGCCAGACCTTACATTTGCTGTGTTCTTTTATTCCTTTTCATGTTTTGCTGTCTTTCAGACACAACCCTCCTAGCTACCTTCTTTAACATAAATTGGACAGGATTTTAAAACATCATTTAACAACAATGAAAAACCTTTTACTTCTTGAAAACCCAGAGTAATGGATCCTTCTAAAGAGAAACAGATCGCTTAAAAATACGGCATGTCACATCTAAATGGTCATGCCACCGAGCTTTATGATAAAAGGTATTAACCCTTTGGGATTCCTACACTGACCTCTATTTTGCTCTCTTTGTCACAGTCTCCAGTATAGCAGTAGCAGGTAGCTGGCTAGAGACTACAGTTATGCAGAAAGAGGACAGAGAGGCAAGATGGCTGCAAAGATGGGTAATCCACCTGTCAGCAATTCACAAACCCCCTCCCCTCAATAACCATCTTGTCATGCTGCCTATAGTCAAAGCTCCTTTTGCTTATATGCAGCTCTGAAAATTATGCTTATTATTGCCATGATCTCAAAAAGGCAAATTATTATTATTATTCATTCCCATGTCCTACTTTCACCCTGAACAATTATGACTTCAGATGAGAAATAACAGTTTCACATCAAAATGCTCAGACATTTATGGAAATACATAGCTGTCATTCTGCATAAAATTAGAAGCTTTCAATTTTGGTTTCAAAATTATTCTATGTGCAAATAGTGAATACAAACAAAATATTTCTATAGCTGCTGTGAAATGTAGTATTCTACCTTAACAATAGGAAGCTTCCAGCCAAAGAAGTTAATTAACAACTAAATCATGATAACCCTGTCTTTGTGCATGTCTTGTAAATGATGAGTTGTCAATAGTCCATATTCAAATGACAAAGAAGGTAAAAAAATGAGGACCTCTGAGTCTTGGTTTTAATTGGGACACTGAAGAGTTGAAATACTCCCCAAAATCACAATGCCCTCTTCAACACCTGAAAAAAAAATCATGTAGGTACATAATGTAGAGAAAGACACACTTCACAATAACTTTCTGCTATCTATTATTTTAGGTAGAAGTTCTGGGGAATCAAATATTCATATTAATAAAATTTCATAGTATAATATACATTCATTCAAAAGATTAGCCTATATTGAAATGAGCATAACACAGAAATATGTTCAACACTATTTAGTTTTCTGTGATGTCAAGAAGCACTTCAGTATCTTATTTTGCTTTAGGATAGCTGTTATTACATCAATTATTATTGGTCTGGGAGGTTCAGATATGCTGATAATTGAGAGTCCTGGGAATAGAATAAAGAGGGTATTGTGATTCACAAAGATTCTATTCCCTGCCTTATATACGCATATCACATACACCAACATGTTCCACTGTCACTGGCAATAAACATTTCCTATTGATGCTACATATCTGCATTCTTTTAAGGAATGAGATACAGTTAGAATATCAATTAAAAGTCACTTAGAAAGTTCTAATTAAAGTTCATAAATTATTTCCTTGAAAAGAGCTCATATTTTGGTGATGATGGTAGTGGTTGAAGTGGTTTTTTTTTTAATGTTGTTTTGAATCTTCAGAGTGAAATTTTTATAAATACAGATTGATAATTTTAAAAAAGTTATTAAAATAATGATAAAACTTGGAAAGATCTCTTTCAGAGCTGGCTAGTTTTAGAAAGCAAAAAAAATATGTTTCCCTAGTATATTTAGAAAATGGTTGTGCTTTAAGACTAACCATGGAAAATTAGAAGTAAAATTATCCTCAATAGCAACATAATATATTGGATAGAGCACTGAACAGGAGTTGAGAGATGAGTTTTCTGTGAGAACTCTGTCTCTAATTAGCTGTTGCCCTCCACTTAAAGTTTTCAAAATTTTAGTGATGTGGAGTGGGAATTGGACGACAGTTTTTACGACTTCTTCCAGCTCTAAATATAATACATTTATTTGATATTTTAGACAAAATTTACCAAATACTTTTTTTATCAAGATCACTAGAAAAGTTAAGTCCACATTTTGACTGGATTTTGACCTTACAAGTCCAGCATTTAGCTACAATGGTGAAAGAAGTCAAGGAAACAAAATTGAGAAAAGATGTATGAGATCTGAATTATGAACTATTTAGGCTTCCAGAGCCACTGTGATCTAAGAAACAGAACTAGAGTCCCTCCAATTAAAGTTTCTTAAATATGATCAAGTCCTAAGAATAAGAAAGGTATGCATTCCCACTCTTGAATGGTGTCTACAAACTTTCCGTAACAATATTTTTAAAGATGATAAAGAAATGCATTTTGTCTCAGATGAGATGAATAAGCTATGCCTTAAAAAATTAATGGTACTGATGAATTTTGACTACTCAACTTTTGATTTACATACTGGAAGGCTAGCATCTCAAGAATGATTCTGGTGACAAAGAAGTATAAAGATATTTTGTCTCTGACAAACTGTGAAATCTAATCAGATACGAGAGCCATATTTTTAAAAATCCATTTTCCTAGAGCTCTTCTATATTTAGTCTATTTTATAGTATGAGGAGAATCAAAATGTGGCATGATTGCAAAGGCATGCAAGGGGTTGACGAGTATTTTTATTAGTTTCAGTTGTCTCTGGTCATGCACATATTATACTTACTGTGAAGTCAGGAGGCTACTTTTTTTACAGGAATTTCCTGAGTTGAGACACTATGGTGAAATTTATGTAACTGAATATTTTGTCAGTCATTTTGATTTTTACACTCGTCCATATTTTATTGATAAAATGCATTATTAAAATTATTTTTGCTTCTAAAATATTTTGCCTTATGTACAGTTTAAGGGCTTAGTTTAAAATTTAAGTGCTATGGAAATCCTGAGAACCAGAGGGATGCTTGCACTTGCCTCCTGTTGAATACTCTTTGTCTTCATAAGGAAAGAAAAATAATAGTTGGTGAAATTGATGAAACTGTTAAAAATGTAGACTACATATTAGAGTATTTCTAGTATTCAAGATGCAAATTTTAAAATTTTTATACCTAACATTTATTTTTGCAGTTAAAAAGTAATATCCATATAACAGTAAATTTGAGAAGTAGAAGAAGGAAGACAAATATTACTCATGGTGTCTCCTTCATAATGCACATAATTTTACAATTTTGAAGTATTTACTTTCATTTTCTTTTTAAGTGTCCTTCTTTTACATAGCTATAATCATTGTTTTTATCATTTTATATGCTGATATTTCATATAGCATTATATAATAAACATGTTGCCATGACTTTACACTGTCTAGTGACCCTTATTTGTAATGGCTGCATAAGAGTCCATGTGTACCATAATATACCTAAATAGTTCTCTACTGATGGGCCTCTAGGTGGATTCTTTCCTATTAATGCATTCTTTGTAAAGGAAATAATGACAATGTTATCATGTGTATGATTCCTGATACAAATTTCCAATCACTTTCTAAAAAAATTTTTACCAATCAAAATACAACTGATACTATAAGATACTATTATTTAACAATTGTTGATTTGGGGACTAAAAATAGATTTTTAATGTCATTTCAATGTACATTGCTTTAAATACAGAGGGGTTAACTATTTCTTATAGATTTATTAATTACTTTTTTTGGCAGTGATTACTTCATGCCTTTGTCCATTTATCTTCTGAGTTTTAATATATTTCAGTATTTAATGCTTTAGTAATAAAGATTTGTATTTTTTAATATTTGCTGAAAACGATGTCTCAGACAACTAATTTTTTTTCCTTCCCTGCAGTTTATTTCTTCCCTGTGTTTTCTCTGTTTCCTGAGTTTTGATTTTCAGCATTTAAAAAATATTCAAGTGTTTAACTGAATAGTTAGTGAATTGATAATGTTGACATATATTTTATTTCCTGTAGATACTTATCCCTTAATCACTTACTGAATGACCTTCCTTTTTACTAATGATCTAAAATTCTTATTTATCATATATTTAATATAGTACATATATCAAATTCTTATATGTAACAGGATCTATTTCTAGGCTAATTATATACCATTTACTATCTTAAGTATTTTAGTTTTGTCTTAAAGTGTTTCCTTGCTTTCAAACTCTAATATGGCAATGACAATAAACAATTTAGCCATTCTTTCACTTCTCAATCATCTACTGTACCTAGCACAAGTACTTTGAGTTTCCTTTATATAAAGTGCTTCAGATGAGCTGGACGGATATAATGTATTTACGAAAAAATAACAGAATACAGGATATGAATATTGTTCTAAATTGCGTGGGGAGTTGATTACAAAAACCACTTTAAAGAATAAAATTGAGGTCAGGGAAAAATGTGCAACGTAATTTCACAGTAAAACATTAATATTTGCTAGATTCCTCAGGAATGATCTTCAGAATCCATGAACATTGCAACAGTTTAGCTGAATCTTACTGTATTGGTAGATTATATATGTGTTCATCTGATTTTAATTTATATGAGATAAAAATAAGTGTACAGATAGAGTCTAGGGTTTTATGCATATACATACGTAGGGGACTTCCTTTCAGTTTCCTCTGTGTGTTATGGGTATATATGTGGGTGTAAAAATTCCAGCTCACTCCAAAGTATGTAGGTCCTTATTAAGTAACCTAAATCAGAACTTCCCATCACTCACTGGTAACAATATGTTAGCAGATAGTACAGAAAGTGCTATATTTATATTTTTTACTTGAAGATCACTCTGAACAGATGTAGGGCAGGCCATAAATCTGAAACCACCTATATTCTAATGTGCCTCATTACAAATAGCACATATGGGTAAAACTTTAAGACTAGGACAAGTAGTTTTAGCATGCCCAGAAATAGAAATTAGGTTCTAGGAAACAAAGTCATAAATTGAAGTTGATCCCTTCTGTCTGATTTTTCTGGCTTATTTTTAATATTTAAAACTATCTATTTATAATTCTATCTCCTCCAGAGAATTCTTGTCAATTACAGAGCAGAGAATTCTGTGTAAAGGCAATTTAAATTTATTATTTTTTTAATGTTGATCTAATTTCACAAGAAAGAAAAACTCTGAATTATCAAACACGTCAATAGGTTTAAAACTCAGAATGAAAAAAGCATATCTACTTATAGACTACAGGTACAAAGTAACAAAATTTAAACAAAGTCAAGAGAATTTATCTATCCAGTGATGGTCTATCTGCAAAATGCTATTCTGATGCTCAAAGCACTTTTTTTTTTTTTTTTTAACATCTTTATTGGGGTATAATTGCTTTACAAGGGTGTGTTAGTTTCTGGTTTATAACAAAGTGAATCAGCTATACATATACATATATCCCCATATCTCCTCCCTCTTGTGTCTCCCTCCCATCCTCCCAATCCAACCCCTCTAGGTGGTCACAAAGCACTGAGCTGATCTCCCTGTGCTATGCAGCTGCTTCCCACTAGCTATCTATTTTACATTTGGTAGTGTATATATGACCATGCCACTCTCTCACTTCGTCCCAGCTTACCCTTCCCCCTCCCTGTGTCTTCAAGTCCATTCTCTACGTCTGTGTCTTTATTCCTGTCCTGCCCCTAGGTTCTTCAGAACCTTTTTGTTTTTGTTTTTGTTTTTAGATTCCATATATATGTGTTAGCATACAGTATTTCTTTTTCTCTTTCTGACTTACTTCACTTTGTATGAAAGTGTGTAGGTCCACCTCACTACAAATGACTCAATTTCATTTCCTTTTATGGCTGAGTAATATTCCATTGTATATATGTGCCACATCTTCTTTATCCATTCATCTGTCGATGGACACTTAGGTTGCTTCCATGTCCTGGCTATTGTAAATAGTGCTGCAATAAACATTGTGGTACATGACTCTTTTTGAATTATGGTTTTCTCAGGGTATATGCCTAGTAGTGGGATTGCTGGGTCATATGGTAGTTCTATTTTTAGTTTTTTAAGGAACCTCCATACTGTTCTCCATAGTGGCTGTATCAATTTGCATTCCCAACAACTGTGCAAGAGGGTTCCCTTTTCTCCACACACTCTCCAGCATTTATTGTTTGTAGATTTTTTGATGATGGCCATTCTGACTGGTGTGAGGTGATACCTCATTGTAGTTTTGATTTGCATTTCTCTAATGATTAGTGATGTTGAGCATCCTTTCATGTGTTTGTCGGCAATCTGTATATCTTCTCTGAAGAAATGTCTATTTAGGTCTTCTGTCCATTTTTGGATTGGGTTGTTTGTTTTTTTGATCTTGAGCTGCAAGAACTGCTTGTAAATTTTGGAGATTAATCCTTTGTCAGTTGCTACATTTGCAAATATTTTCTCCCATTCTGAGGGCTGTATTTTCGTCTTGTTCACGCTTTCCTTTGCTGTGCAAAAGCTTTTAAGTTTCATTAGGTCCCATTTGTTTATTTTTGTTTTTATTTCCAGTTCTCTAGGAAGTGGGTCAAAAAGGATCTTGCTGTGATTTATGTCATAGAGTGTTCTGCCTGTGTTTTCCTCTAAGAGTTTTATAGTGTCTGGCCTTACATTTAGGTCTTTAATCCATTTTGAGTTTATTTTTGTGTATGCTGTTAAGGAGTGTTCTAATTTCATTCTTTTACATGTAGCTGTCCAGTTTTCCCAGCACCACTTATTGAAGAGACTGTCTTTTTTCCACTGTATATTCTTGCCTCCTTTATCAAAAATAAGATGACCATATGTGCGTGGGTTTATCTCTGGGCTTTCTATCCTGTTCCATTGATCTATATTTCTGTTTTTGTGCCAGTACCATACTGTCTTGATTACTGCAGCTTTGTAGTATAGTCTGAAGTCCTGGAGCCTTATTCCTCCAGCTCCATTTTTCTTTCTCAAGATTGCTTTGGCTATTCGGGGTCTTTTGTGTTTCCATACAAATTGTGAAATTTTTTATTCTAGTTCTGTGAAAAATGCCGTTGGTAGTTTGATAGGGATTGCATTGAATCTGTAGATTGCTTTGGGTAATACAGTCATTTTCACGATGTTGATTCTTCCAGTCCAAGAACATGGTATATCTCTCCATCTGTTGGTATCATCTTTAATTTCTTTCATCAGTGTCTTATAGTTTTCTGCATACAGGTCTTTTGTCTCCCTCAGTAGGTTGATTCCTAGGTACTTTATTCTTTTTGTTGCAATGGTAAATGGGAGTGTTTCCTTAATTTCTCTTTCAGATTTTTCATCATTAGTGTACAGGAATGTAAGAGAATTCTGTGCATTAATTTTGTATCCTGCTAGTTTACCAAATTCATCGATTAGCTCTAGTAGTTTTCTGGTAGCATCTTTAGGATTCTCTATGTATAGTATCATGTCATCTGCAAACAGTGACAGCTTTACTTCTTCTTTTCCTATTTGGATTTCTTTTATTTCTTTTTCTTCTTGCTGTGGCTAAAACTTCCAAAACTATGTTGAATAATAGCGGTGAGAGTGGACAACCTTGCCCTGTTCCTGATCTTAGAGGAAATGGTTTTAAGATATACTTGAGAAATGCTTTCAAGAATCATTTTACATGGAATTATGTTTCTGGTCATGGCCAAGTGGCTTCTATTGGAACAACTATCCCAAAGATGACAACTATAAATTCTGACAATTATAAATCACACAAAACTATCTGAAGACACTGGACAACAACTGCAAAGATACACATATCTTTGGAAGAACATAACAGAACCTAGAATCTCTACAATATATCATTCATGTTATCCATTGATATATTCCAAATTACATTAAAAGAATAGGAAAACATGATACACACTCAATAAAGAGGCAACTAATGAAGACTGATTCTAAAGTACCCCAGGGTCTGAATGAATAGACAAGGATTTTAAACAGCTGTTATAACCATACTCAAGGATGTAAAGACACTACACTCAACATTAATGCAATAATAAAGCATGCCAGGTGAGAAATAGAAGCTGTCAAAAAAAATGAACCTTTAGAGCTGAAAAATATAATATCTGAAATAAAATTTTACTAGATAGAGTTAACATTAGAGGAAGACAATAGAAAATTCAGTGAATTTGAAGATCGATCAACAGAAATTATTCAATCTAAAGAATAGAGAAGAAAATATTGGAAAATCAGTTTACCAGGACTTTCTAAAACATTTCTGATGGGTTTTTAAATTGCCACAACTTCTTTAGGCAGTAATGTTGCAAATAGGTCAAAATATATAAATATCCATATAACCGTTGACTCAGTAATTCTACTTCTAGGAATTTATCCTAAAGAATATAAGATCCTTGGACTTCCCTGGTGGCACAGTGGTTAAGAATCTGCCTGCCAATGCAGGGGACACAGGTTCGAGCCCTGGTCCAGGAAGATCCCACATGCCATGGAGCAACTAAGCCCGTGTGTCACAACTACTGAGCCTGCGCTCTGGAGCCCGTGAGCCACAACTACTGAGCCCGCACGCCACAACTACTGAAGCCCTCACGCCTAGAGCCCGTGCTCGGCAACAAGAGAAGCCACTGCAATGAGAAGCCCACACACCGCAACAAAGAGTAGCCCCTGCTCACCACAACTAGAGAAAGCCTGCGCGCAGCAACGAAGACCCAACACAGCCAAAAATAAATAAATAAAAATAAATAAATTTATTTTTAAAAAAGGAATATGAGATCCTTAAGGGTAGAGGATAACTTCTTTTTTTTGTCTGCTATACTTCTAGCACCTAGAACAGTGCCTGGCACTAGTAGGTAAAAATAAATAAATATATTTGAAAGAATGAATGAGAAAAAGTATAGATGAATGAATAAATGTTTAGATGGAAAATGATATCAGAATGTATAGTTGACCCTCGAACAACACGAGTCTGAACTGCAAAGGCCCACTTATAAACGGATTTGTTTCAATTTCTACCATCCAAGATTGGTTGAATCCACAGATGTGGAACCTCGGGTCCAGAGGAACTGCATATACAGAGGGCTGACTATAAGTTATACGTAGATTTTTGACTGCATGGAGGGTCAGCGGCCCTAATCTTCTCATTGTTCAAGGGTCAATTGTATATACAAGGATCTTTATAGCAGCATTGTTTCTTAAAAAAATACCAAATACCCAAACCCAGATACTTGATTACATGAAGTCTAATATATTCATTGATTTAAATGTTTTTCGTATTAAAAGTGATGAAGAAGAGTATTTATCTCTAATATATTCATGATACAATGTTTAGTGAAAAAGCAGGTTGCAGAACAGTATATACATGCCATGTATTTTAATAGAGAAATGTGATTAAAATCTTTTCATTAAAATTTAAAAATAAAACCCATAATAAGACAAAAGACCGCTGAGGTCATTACTAAATAACCACACCTTACTTTTTATTTAAAACTACCTAGCTCACGTGGCCCTATATAGTTTTTAAATACCAAAGACATTCTCAAAGGACAAACATTAGCTAGCATGCAGGTTATTTTATAAAAAGTGCCACAAACCGTGAAATAAATTCCCAAGGTGTTTAAAACAAAGGTAAAACCACTACGGTAACTGTATTCCTTATAGGTAAGTCACTTATCTTGGAGACTGTTAGACAGTGGTTTAAGAGTACATATTCTAGAGTTACAAGCCTGAGTTGAAGTCCCAGCTCCACAATTATCAAGAAGGATGCCTTTGGAAAAAAAGTATCCTCTCTTTGCCTCAGTTTTCCTATCTTTAAAATGGTGATGCTAATAGCAGTTATACGATAATATTGTAAACACTATCTAGTTAGTATATGTAAAGTATTTAAAAGAGTGCCTGGCACACATTGCTGTATAAGTGTTAGTCATTACCTTACACTTGTATATGTCAGTTTTATTATAATAGCTTTAAAAAAAACCTTTTTATATTGAGATAATTTTAGACTTGATATAAGAGTTGCAAAAATAGCAGTTCCCGTGTATCCTTCACCCAGGTTGTCTTTATGTTGACATCTTATATAACCACAGACCATTTACCAAAAGTAAGAAATTAACCTAGTTGCTGTACTATCAACCAAAGTACAGAATTTATCCAAGTTTTTCCAGTCTGTTTCACTAACATATTGTTTCTGTTCCAGGATCCAGTCCAGAACCCTACATTGCATTTAATTGTCATGTCTCTTTAGTCACCTCCATTCTCTGACAGTTTCTCAGTCTTTCCTTATCTTTTATGCCCTTGACACTTTTGAAGAGTAATGGTCAATTATTTCATAGACTGGCTCATGATTTGGGTCTATCTAATGTTTTCTCATGATTAGATTCAGTTTATGTATTCTTAGAAAAGATACCAGAGGAGCGATGTGCCCTTCTCAGTGCGTGGAATGGAGGTATATCAATTATATCATTGTGTATTGCTGGTGATGTTAACCTTGATCACTTGGTTAATGTAATGCAGTATCTGTCAGGATTTCTCTATTTTAATGTTATTATTTTTTCCTTTGTAATTTCACATTTGGGGAAGGGGATACTTTGAGACTATACAAATATCCAGTTTCTGTTTAAACTTTTACTCACCAATTTTAGCATTCATCAGTGGATCTTGACTAAAGCAATTATTACTTTGGGGTTTAATGGTGATTTTTCTTATTTTCTTCATTCTTTCTATATTTATTCACTGGAATCCTTCTCTAGAAAAAGTTGTCACTTCAACCCCATTCATGTATTTATCTACTTATGTATTTGTGTCAGTATGGATTCACAGATATTTATTTAAGGTTTGGGATATGATCTAAAAATTATTCATTTATTTAATGTATTTATTTATGCTATTTATTTTGTTGGTTAAGTTGTTCTACCTTTGGCCATTGGGAGCTATGTCAGGTTAGCTTCTGTGCCTTTTGAATATGCCCCATTTTTTTAGCACTTTTTACTTTCTGGCAACACAAGATGCCCCAGGCTTATCTTATGTTTTCTTGCCCCAGTTCTGGAATCATATAATAACTTTTAAAATCACACTATTTTTAGCAATATTCCATATTTCTTTCACAGAAATGTAAATTAACAATATCGCTATAAAATTTTCCAATTATTGTTTAATTGTTTAATTTGTTTAATTAATATTGTCCCTTCATTAATTGTTCTAAACTGAAAGGTGTTGTTTCAATTTTATGCGTGTAAAAAAACACCTGACCATTATTTTAATTAATCAAAATTAATCAATTCTTCCTAAATTTTTTAAATAAAATGAAGCTCCCCAAATGTTTTAAACTGAGATATAAATATTCGGTAATTGAGTTACAAAGAAGAAAAAATATTTTGTAAAAGTGATTTAACCTGTTCTGACGCACAACCACTGCAAATGTGCAATCAAAATTACCCACTTCCACAGGTGTCATAACCTACTGTTCAAAACTTATACATCTTGTTTCCTCTAAGAACTCCTACCGACTTGACATTTCTTAGCATGCTCCTGCCTTCCAGGGGAATTAATTTGATTTTTCAGCTCTTTAGCACTGTTACTATACTTAGAATGTTATCACATTGATCAATCACTATCTTCAGTTTTAAAATTTTCTCAGGGATTTTTTGAGAGGCTTTTCAGGCACGTGGTAAGCTTTAAAACCTCTTACCTACCCCAGCCTGATCTGCACTAAATTCTTTGTAAGCATCTCTTAATTTCTTACTGGGTAGTTATATTTCATTTATAAAGTACATCTGAGGTTCTGCTTGCTTATCATATGAAAATTAGTCTGTCATTCAATTAGATAAAATGTTCAATTGAAATGCTGAACTCTTTTTAGAATTTTAGAAAGACAGAAGTTTCCTAACATCTATCCTGTTTAATATCATAAAACCAATTGAAAACATAACTCTGTAAAAATGTAGGACATTATTAGGAATACTTCTGGACTAAAGATTTAAAATCAAAGTGCTTTCTCATTAAAACAAATAGTGATGCCATTTTTTATTTAAAATTGTTTTGAATAAATAAAAAGTCTTGCTACATTAATTTTCATTTATGAGTACAATGTTCAGTATGCTTATTTTTACTATCATGTTATTATCCATATTTGCATTGTGTTTCACAACTTACAATAAATGGTTTTTGCATGTATTACTACATCTGATGCTTTAAACAAATCTTTTTAGAAGACAGAACAGATTTTATAAATGAGTAGTCCAAGGGTGAAGGAAATTCAGCATACAGTGCAGAGTCAGGACTTAAGTACAGATCTTATGAATTAAGGTTCCAGACACAGAGTTTGCCTGGAAAGTAAGGTTTGGATGAAAGGAAGAGGGAGCTGAAAGTCACTGCCACATGTACAACTAATAATTGCCGTGGATTCATGAATTTCTGTACTGAGTGTCTTAGCTCTTTAGGGCTGCTGTAACAAAATACCACAGATTGCATAGCTTATAAAATGACAGAAATTTATCTCCCACAGTTCTGGAGGCTGGAAGTCAGAGATCAATAGACTAGCACGGTCTGGTGAAGGCCCTCTTCCGGGTCTCAGGCTTCTCCTTGCATCCTCACATGGTAAAAGGGGCTGAGGAGCTCTGTGGGGTTTCTTTTCTAATAACACTAATCCCATTCATGAGGGCTGTCTGTCTCACCTAATCACTTCCCTAAGGCCCCATCTACTAACACCACCACCTTTGGGAGTTAAGATTCCAACGTGAATTTTGGGGGGACACACACACATACAGACTAGAACACCACCCCACCGAAGCACCCATTCTAGCAGTAGCCAAACATCTTTTGTGCTTTTCTTGTGGTGCTCATGTGGTGCTGGCAAAGTCTGACAGGGAGTGAGGAAGCTTGTGAAAACTCTTTGCTCTGTTACAGGAAAACCTGAGAAGACAGGGTTTATACCCCAATACTCCTTTGCCTTTGAAAACCAAAGCCTGCTAAAATGACTAACCATGACTAGTTGCATTGCCTTTAGAGCATGTACTCCCTAAACACTTCAAAATCCATTCATTAAAAAGGGCACTGTCTTAGGGCTTGGGTTAGGTTTTCTCCATCTGTAATCAGATTGCTCCCTCCTTTCAACACCTTTCACAAACACTCTACCAGTCACAAAAAGGAATAATCAAGAGATGGAATAGATCTGTGCAAATTTATTTCTCAAAATGTACCTCCTATTAGTCAGTCTCAAATCTTAACCTTTTTATACAGTGGAGATCATGCTATTACTACTGCCCTATGACAGGGGTTCAAAACTTCAGTCTGTGAACTTGGATGAGGAAAAATATTACACGTCTATCATCACTAACCTCTAACTGAAATTTTGCATTGTGTTCCATTTTGAATGTAGGCAATAAACCACAGTAGTATTAACAGTACCGTAACTATGTCATCATTACAAAGCATAGGTATTTTCATATCACATTATAATTGATACAGATACGCCAAAATATTATTTATGCTCATCACTACTCTGAAATGATGTTTGTTATTAGACCCACTTGCTAGATATTGTTATTCAATGTGTTAATAAGAACGCCCATATAATCTTAAACTTTACATTTAAAAATATTTTGATATTTTATATTTCCATATAATTGGTTTCCTTTATAATTCTACAGACATGCATTTAAAACATTATTCTGAGAAGCGATCCACAAGATTCATCAGATTGCCGAAGGGGTCTGTAGCCCTAAAAGCGTTAAGGATCTCTTCTAAAAGTGAAAAGCTGACAGTCTACACACGTGTATACCTCCAGGGGTGAGGATAGGAAGTCTCTTGACTGTCCAATATCATAAGATAGTCAGTGTCCGAAGTCTACAATCCAAGAGACAGGATGTGTAGCTGAAGGAAGAAAATATTATATCTGAAACCAGGTCATGACAATGTAAAAATACTAAGCTTTCACCGTTGACCAGGATATTCTAACTTGCATAAAAGACCACTTCAAAAACATTTACAATATTTGTTAAGTATCTTTTACTAAGAAAGAAAATTCCACAATGAAACGAAACAAGAATTTTAAAGAATTTCTTGTTCTATATAAATATGGAGCACAGACATCTAGAATTACAAATGGATCCATCTTTTAAATAATTTATAGTTAAAACTTTGAACAGAGTTATAAGTTAATTTTCATTATATTGATAAAAAATTTTAAAGCATCTCCTTAGCTTACAATATTTTAGAATCCATAACACATGGATTTTTGCAGTTAGCAAGTAATAATTGAGTTCCTTCATGTGCCAGGCTCTGTTGACCTCAGGGTTTGGGTCACTTCATAGTTAATACGATGTGAGTGACATCATGTCATCAGACTCTAAGGTCTGGCTCACTTCCTCTTTCACCTACTTTTCCTATGTCCTATTTGTCTCCCTGTCTAATAAAGAACAAAAGACAAAGCTGCCGAAGGATGAAGGGAAGTTCCAGACGTTATCCAAGAGAAAGCCCTTTGTGCAGGGAAATAAACTAGATACTTAGTGAGATTATAAGCTTTAAAACCCACTTCAAAACTTTACTTTTAGAGAAGCCAAATAGAAACCAAACAGAAAATCCTTAAAGCAAGCTGCAGGGCCTCCGTGGAAAAGGAAAGCAGTCATTCTGCTAGCCCTGAAGGCACTTGGGCTCACCCCAAACACTGAAGAATCCTATGCAGTGGGCTCTCTGGTTAGCCTCAAGGAACTAAGGAGGTTCAGAAAGCTAACATACACACACACACACACACACACACACACACACCCCAGGTGGAAAGACTTTTCTACAGCAAAAGTAGCAGAAAAACAAATTCCCTTAAAAAACAAACAACCAACAAAATTTTATTTAGTCAAGCCATCGTTGGACAAATCCAGTGATCATTTAGGCATTTTCCCAGAGATCCTGCCTGCCCACAGAGATAACGAGAACATGGCAGAGATAGTACAGAAGTCGTTTGTAATTCTAGATTTTTTTGCTTCGTTTTAGTTCAGATTACACTGCAGTCTAAATCACAGCTGCTCAGTCATGAGCACAGGCCCACCCTGGAGACACATTAAAGACCCTTCTATTGCCCACACGTTCAGTTTAGACTAAAGAGCTAGCCGGTTATTCTGTCAAATCAAATTGTCCTCCTGACTGTGTAGCGTTGGCCAGGGGACTCCCTCGGTCCATGAGAGGGAGGCAACTTCCAATGCCCTTGCCCACATGACTACACTCCCCTGTCTCATTACCCAGCTACCCTGGCTGCAGCTAGCACTGCCTCACCTCGTGGATCATCCAACCAGTCTTCATTTGTTTAAATTATAAGCCAAAGGTGCTGTTCAGCAATTTATTTCTCATGAATTCCAGTAAACTGCCATGACTGTTTGAAAATAAAATGTTTTACAGATAATAAATATTTCGTATTTTATTTTAATGTCACGCAAGTTTAAAAAAAAATCTTTTTTTCAAGTTTTAAAATTTTATATCCTAAGTAATGTCCCAAAAGTTCCCAGCCGAATCAAGAGAACGATTAGGTATTTCACACATTACCTGAAGCAGCAAGCATACCTGAATGCATGCTCTTGTGGTCTCTATCTAGACCATTCTTCTTCAAGATGAAAGGTATCAACAGCAGCAACATGCAGGTCTGACCCAGTTGGGAGCTTGTCCTGATACATTATCAAGATTGTAGTCCAGACATGACTCTATTGTACCAAGTTGTCTGGGTTTCAGGTATTGTACACATGTTTAGCTACTAGTAGGGCTATACTATCTTTTGGAGAACAAAACCCAGTGATCTATCTCCAACTTGCTTTTTAACTGAGATTGAGATATTTCAATTCAAACAACATTTACTGAGATCCTCTTATATGCCAGGCATTTTGTCAACTCCTAGGGAAACAACAGTCAAGAAGATTTTTCTGCCTCTGGTGACTCCTCAGTGTAAAATCCTCACTGAATAAACATTTAATTTCACACTCTCCCATTTCACTGAGGGCTAATATAAGAAACATGAAGATTGTTTCTGTCCCTTTTGAAAAACTATAAAGCTTCAACTATCTTCCAGCTTGATATATTCTTAAATTCAGAACCAGGTAAATCTCTCATCCTGGGTACTCCTTTTACTGGACCATTAGAGCAAAACTAAAACAGTTCCCCTTTTTGCTGGAACTATCAGAAACCTCTGAGCTAAGACAGAGAAAGACAAACACCTATGATCTCACTTATATTTGGAATCTGAAAACTAACAAGCATGGACTTCCCTGGTGGTTCAGTAGTTAAGACTCCGCGTTCCCAGTGCAGGGGGCCCTGGTTCGATCCCTGGTCAGGGAACTAGATCCCGAATGCTGCAAACAAAGGAGCCCGCATGCCACAACTAAAGATCTTGCATGTCCCAACAAAGATCCCACGTGCTGCAACTGAGACTCGGCACAGCCAAATAAATAAAACGAAACAAAACAAAACAAAAAAACTAACAAGCAAACATAAAACCCCAAGCTCATTGGCAGGGGTGCGGGGGGGAGGCAAATGGGTAAAGGGGGTGAAAAGGTACAAATTCCCAATTATAAAATAAATAAGTTATGGGGATGTAAGGTACAGCATAGTGACTATAATTAACAATACTCTATTGCATATCTGAAAGTTGCTAAGAGAGTACATCTTACAAGTCCCTATCACAATAAAAAAAAAAAAATCTGTAACTACATAGGGATGTTAACTAGACTTATTGCTGTATACGTTTTGCAAAATATACAAATATTGAATCATATGATGTATACCTGAAACTAATAAAATGTATATCAATTATACGTCAATAACATATATAAAAAACTTAAAAACAAGAAAACACTGAGCTAAATTAAGCACTAAATTTTACCTAAAACCAACCTCTAGGTCTCATGTTTTTCTAGTTATTTTTAATTTCTGCTTCAAACTAAGCAAGTATTTATTATTTCAACAAAGAGTCAACAACTAGGTGAGATGTACTTTATTAGGTTTTTGTGATGATGTGGTCCCTAATTTCATGAAATTTATAGCTTTTGGTTTTGAAATCAGGAGCAGATATACATAAATAAATTTATTTAAAAGCTTGAATTTCAAATAAGATAAAAATAATGACAAAAATATATTTAGGCAACTTAATAACAAGTCTGAAGAGACACATGGTCACGTGTGTGGTAAATACTAGAGTTTTTTGATGCAAAAGTAAGGATCTCTGCTAAAACCTAGGAGGATGTGTTCTGAACAGACTTTCTGATAATCCAGCATGCTTCACACACTGAAATGTATTTGTACTGGTCAGCACTTCCTCTCTCTCAGCCTCTGGATCTATTGCTGAACATCACAGCTAGCAATGAAGTCAGCCGTGTCTAGAAGAAAAGATTTTCTTTCAAATGTGTGCTTAATTTATCTGAATCAGATGCCTCTGCCTGCTGGAATTCTCGATACAGACTGAAACTAATTTGTCCTCTGTTGGGCATCTGATGCAAGCAGCAACAAAAACACTAGTCAAAGAGACAATGAATTAGAGCCTCATTTGCCATATATATATATATATATATATATATATATATATATATATATATATATATATATATATACACATACACACACACATATATATGTATAATTCTACAGAGGCCAGTACACAAATTGGGAAGTAGAAGTGGAAAGATATGCTTTCTCTCATGCTGATTTGAGGGCCTCTCCCCACACCAAGGAGCCTGTGTTTCCATTGATGTGGTCAGGTTAGGTTACTGACCACCAGCAAATGCGGCTTCCTAAAGACAGACTTTTTCATTCATTTCCTATTCAAAAAATAAAAAGTGTCCTCTTAAGGTAGATTCGGGGTATGGATTTTAAGAGAAACTTCATTTTTCCTTACAATAAAAGATTATAGATTTCTGGTGTGCAGGGAATAAAACCAAACAACATTTTCCATAGGCCATTAGTTAGCATACATATACAATCCTAGATACGATCATCTCACAAAGTTCAAGATTACTTATCATTTTCATCCAATTTATGGGCACTCTTTAGTAGGATTTTTATATGTAGAACTGGTTTTAAAGGCATATATTCATTTCTATGTTGAGAAAACAGCTCATTTTTATCAAATATGAGCAATTAGTAATTGAAAGGAATTGCTTTTATTTCTTCCTGAATCTGATAGCAATTTCAATAGTGGTGCATGACTCTGCCATTTAAACTACAAAGTTCAGATTTAATGCTACTCATCATTTATCTGCACTTAAAAAAAATAATGGTGTAGCCAAATGATATCCTTTGTGGTTGGAATTAACTTTTTTCTGATCTATTGCTATGTTCCTTAAAAGTGTGAAATACCACTCAGTAAAAATATACTCAAAAATATGAAAAATGACATTTAAGTCTAGAAGAGACTATCTTGTGCTCTTTCAAAATCTACCGGTAACTTTTGCCTTTTAGTCCAACTGAGGGTGTTTCCAAGGCTTTTCTCCTCTTTCTGTTTTCTTCATTCTCTCTTTCTCCCTTTCTCTCTCCCTCCTTTGCTGCCTCCCTCCTTCTTTGCTTCTTCCCATTTTCCAAATGCCTCATACAAATATTATGGGTTTAGGCCCAAGTGGCGACTAGGGTACCTCAAGATATGGAATATGGTCAGTGGAAATCTGCCTTAGAGTATCTGCAGTGTGTGTAAAATGCATGGGTCTTGTTCCACCAGAACTAATGAATCAGTATCCTTGGCCATAGGACCCTGTGAAGTTCACATTTTTATGAAAGTTTGATATGCCTGGTGAAGCTTGAGAGTCACTGCTCTAGACTTTCTTTATGTAAAACTTCAAGCAGTCAGACCCTGCCTGATTCCTGGTTGAATCCTTCTTTTTGCCATAACTAGAACCATTTTACTCTCACTCAAAGATGTGGAAACCACAACCAAGAGGGACACAGATGTATAAGCGCCTTTTTATTCACTAATAAGTGAATAGTGGTCAATGTAACTTTACTTCGTGATTTACTGTATCCTAATTATTTGAAAACAACAACCCAAGTAAACTCTGTATGATGCCATATAAACCAGAATCTCTGGGTAGCGAAAACATGGTATTTTTCAGCCGCTGAATGATATCAATATAGACAAAAGTGTTTACTGAACATATGCAGATAAAACATTTGAAATATTACTGCCTTCAATATCTTCCCTTAACTTCTTGGTTATCCAATCTCCTTATATTTTCACATTCACCTTCTCCATACTCACCCACATCAACTACTTCTCCCCCCACTCAGTAATTGGACCCATAGGATTCTGTAACTGCTGAAAAAAAGCTCAGGACTCTCCAATTGTTGCGCTCTTAGCAACCATTTACCAATCATTGATGTGAAGAGAAACCCATAGGTATGAATTGGATGGCATTTATGAATGTAACCGGGAAATATTAGAAAGCTACAGTTTGAAAATCCACATTAAAATTCGAAGACATGTAGAAAATCTGGACTATTGTCCTTGCAGGGATTAAGGTTTTGGATAGCGAGTTACTTTAAAAAAAAAAAAAATGGCAATAAAGCCACATAAGAACACTCTCCAGGGCTATAATTGGAAAAGCTAAAGCAAATCTAACTCTCAGTTCGAACAAGTGAATCCTGGTCCACCTCACTTTGAAAAAATATATATACATCCAAGTACTCTTAGTAACTGAATTGGAAACTTCTCAGCCTATCACATGTCCCCCTTACCCTGCCTCTTCAGGTGATTATTTTCTAGGAGTGAAATGTGCCTACATTACTACAATAGAAAGAGTAATTGACATATCCTCCCAACCACCATCACCTAATAATAATAACCAACTTTGTTCACAATGTTAATTAGCAGTTGCCTGATAATTAATATTAACCAATATGTTAGCTTACTAACAAGCCATGAAGTAAGAGAATATATGTAGATTGTATGTTCCTTTAAAAACTAGTATAGTTGGTTTAACTTCTGGAAAGTGGATTTGTAATATTTATATTTGACATAGAATTATTCATAAATATCCATAAAAATCAGTTTATCTATCAAAGATAGATAAAAGTCAAAACCATAATATAAGTGACACACATTGGTAGTTTCAGTAACCTTGTGCAAAAGCTTCTAAATTAGCAAATACAGAAAAATACATATTTCTTTTCATTTAAGACAGCCTGTTTACTAGATGTATGAACTCAAGCTATTGGCCACAATTGCCTCTACTTTCTGGTCAATACAGCGAACATGTTTTTGCTAGGTTGAAACTAAATTTAGGAGACACAGCTGACTGATTGTTGTGCTGGGATCTGATATCATTTCTGTAGACTTAGTAAAGACAGGGTTACATTTTAAATTTTACTTGATGGTTTCTATACAAATCAGTTTTAAGAGTGCTAATTGATCACAAAATTGATCCTTAATTCTCAGTGTGTTTCAGTGCTGCTCAGATCTTCCTAGTAGTACAGATGGGTTGTATTGTTGGAAGATAGTATTGTGCCTAAGACAGCCATAAACATTCAAATACAGTTGGAAACTTGCAGTTCTGAATGATGTAATTTTCTAAGTTTTAACTCTTTTCTCCATTTTTACTCCTCTCTCCCCATAAAGACATTAGAAAGACGTTAGAAATGTTGCACATCTTTCTGGAATAATTTAAACCCTATTATATCTAAGTACAGGAGAATGACTATCCCCAAAAGTGTGCTAGGTAACTAACATCGTCACTGTATACATCTCCACTACCAACCTAATACATATATTCTTAAATAAGAAAACATGGCTTTATTGAAAAAGTGGTCTCTTCGGTGGCTATGTGTTAACACAGGCACAACATCTTCCATGAGATTCCTTTCCGTTTAAAACCTGAAAATCAATTGGATGCTGCTGAGGTTTCAAATTTGATATCGACTAAAACTTAGGTGAGAATATAAAATCAACTCTATGTAAGTCAATTGTCAATTTCTAAAATAGTTCTACTCATAATAGGTGATACCAGACACATGACTGCTTTCTCAAAAAAACATCATTATCCTCTTACCCTCTCTCACTATCTAGTCTTTCATTCATTCATTCATATAGAGAAACAAACCTTTGCTCCTATTAACAATATAATGTAGAAAAAGAATTACTGTCTATTTAATTACTGTCATTACTGTTTTCAAATGCCGGCCCCCCACCATTAGAAATTCTCAAAGTAATGAGCTGCCTTATTATTTGCTTGCAGAACATTTCACAAAAATATTCTTGCAACCAGATCTTCCTAAACCACAAAATTACCCTCATGAAAGAGCAGATGTCAGGCTCATGGGAAAGAAGCAGATGTGTTCATAGGTGTCTTTTTTTTAGGGGGTTCTCTCAACTGTGCAGGCCTGGTGCTGTTAAACTAGTCACCTGAAGAAGGAGTCTACCACCCCTTACTTCTCAGACTCCAGAACACCTGGCTAACAGCATAATACAGTTCTCACACATTTTTCTAATCAAAATTGTCAAGCAAGGGTCTTGTGTTTCTAAGATTCTAGCATCTCAGTTCTTTGTCATATTTCATTCCCAAAGAGCCATCCCTCTTCCAATGTCAAATTTATACTCATCAAAGTTTTCCTCCATTCATTCATTTTGAAGCATAAATAATGTCTACCAGCCACATTAAAGGGCATCCTTCCAAGAGGCATCTGTATTTCCAAATATCAAAACTCCATGTTTAAGATTTAGGGCAAAGTCTGGAATCAAGCCACCTGAATTTAAACTTCAAAATTTTTAGTTCCCAGCAAGGTTACCTTGATCAAGTTTCTTCATTTTTGTGTCTCAGGCTTTCATCTGTAAGCTTGCAAATATAACAGTACCTCTCTCATAGGGATGCAGTCAGGAATAAACTACTTAGTGTGTGTAAAGCACTTAGAGTGGTTCCTGGCACATTATATGTTCAATAAATGTTGGCTATAATTATGTATGCATGAGAACTAAGCACAGTCATTGAGGTTGGAGCATTTTGGAGGCAAGGAAGTATTGATATCTTTCCTAAAGGCACTGAAACAGTAGTATATATGTGATCGTATAATACATCGTTATGTTAAGACCTTAGGGGATGAAAGGGCTGAAAGTGAGTTTCAAAACTGAGATTTAAAAAAAAATGGATGAACTGAAATAAATACAAAGAGTAAAAGTGAAGAATAAATACAACTAGGGTTATATTTACTTCATACCAAGTCTCTAAAACAAAGCTAAGGATGTCACTTAATATGGAGCAGCATTTACTTTTGACAAATATCATACTGCACTCACAGTCTTACTCTGGAATTAGTACTACCTAACTATACCGTTAAATTGACAGTCCAATCTGAAATAATTTAAACAAAGTTTCATTAGTTAAACATCATCTACATACACTTTCTGTTATACTCCCAACAAAAGCTGATGGATTGGCACATGCGATAGTTTTTCCCCCTCAAAATGTAGTTCAGACTCTTTTAGTCTATTTTTTCCATCTCCCTTCCCCCCAACCCATGTGCCCAGAGTTCCTCTACAAATAACCCCTTTTTACCAGTAGAACTGTTTACTTAGGCCTTTATAGGTGAAAGGGATGCATGTGCCAGAGTTAAAACCGTAGAAGTGGCTTCTGCCTTCAGAGCTGACCAGAAGTGTTTGATTATACCTTGCGCTTAAGTTTCAGTTGTATACATAAACAATGCCTTAGTCTACTCAAATTTTTCATGGCACAGTTACAAAATTAATGGCAAAATAATTACATATTGAAGGTAAAGAAAAATTTCAGCGCTTTGGAGAAGGCAAATATCACAAATATTTTTACTAAAAATAAAATATTTTTCATTATTTTTTTCAAGATGTCAAGTAGTCTGAAAATTCAAAAATTAAACGATTCTTATTATGGTTTCCTCCTTTATGTGACTGTTTTGGTAAAATTGCCTTATGATAAGTAAAGATTTTGCTTAAGGGAAAGAAATTTGTCATCCATGATGTAAATAGATTAAAGACAATGGAAGATCACATTCTAATTTAAAAAGTGACAGTAAATGATAATCTACTAAGCAAATTGCCAATATGTACATCAATTAACTGTCACATCCATGAACTAGGACAAATTTATAATATGTTACTTATATCTCATTTCTAAAATGGAGACAAGTGGTTATTTTTCCTGTCATATTATGCTAGTTAAATAAAGAGTATAATATCGTATTTCTTGAATACTATACTAAGTTCTTGCATTTAAACAAGCCATTCAACAGCCTATTATTGGACTGACAACTTTATACCAAAGCAAAATGGTTATATTTTCCCTTTCTGATCATAATTTTTCCGTTTGAGACAGATCATTACGCTTCCAATTTTCCTCTCACCACCATCATCAGAATATCAGAAACAGCTATGTCAGGTTGTACTTTGAGTTTGAAGAAAAAATTAACTATGTCTGTTGCAAGAGACTGATCAATTTCCCTTTATTAATATAAGATGAAGACTCCATGACAACTGACCGAGTTCTCCTCTGCCTGAAGACTTCCAGACCTCATCTTCTAGGTTACTGTGTTATGGTTACCAACCTACTGTGGAGTGCCAGTCCTGTCAGTAACACAACTGACTTAACTTAAAGCTAAATCAGAGCAGCGAAGTACCTCTGGAATCTTGCATTTTAAATACGTTTGCTTTCAGCTTTAGTCCAAAGCCTGAAGGGAAATGGAAACTCATTGGAAGCCATAACCATCAAATTAGTCCATGTGCAATTCTCCCTTTGCCTCACTATGATCATGACTGAGGCTTATTGTCTACTAAAGACATTCAGAATAACTTCATTGACACAAGTTCTAGCACATTCACAATGAAATTAACTGAGGAAGTAAATGCCATTACATATTCTTGTACTCAACAGGATTTTATTGTAGACAGAACTTACAAGAAAGAAGCATCACTCTGCTTACCAGAATTCTAAAACCTAAAAGTAAGCAAAGATTTGCTGATATGAAGGATGATAATGAAGAAGCTTTAGGAGTTGTATTATCCATTTTGGAGAAATCTGGATTAAACATAAACTGCAAAGAAAGGCAGGTATACGCCACCGACAAAAATAAAAAGGCACAAGTGAGAATGTTCTGTTTGTAATCTTGAGCCAAAACAATCTGGAGTTAACTTTTTAATAGCTGTTTTATTTTAAAAATGAAACGTGTGTACAAATAGATCATCTAAAAACTACAGAGAGGAAAATAATAGAAAAAATAAAGTTTTCCACCAGCCATCACTCACATTGCTATCTGAATGATTTTTAATTTTAATTACTGAAAGCTGTTCTTTCTTACTGGTTCATATAGGTTATTTAACAAAACAAAAGCTTTCATCTATTGCATACCTTCTATTGATATATGTCACATATTATATTAAGCAATTTGCTTAAATTTATGAATTCATTCCAGAAATATTTAGAGTTGCTGTTGTGGTTTTGTGACCTGGTCTGGCTGCTGAGCAGTGAGCAAGGCACAGAGAATTCCTATACCTACAGAGTTGAAAACCTGAACACTGGAAGCACAGAGTAAACTAGGTTAAGTTAGATATCCTGCCAACTAACTTATCTAGAATCTCTTTTATGCTTAAAATTGTACTATATAATCAATGTATTATTGTAGTGAAATATTTACTTAATACAACGGAATACAAGATAAAGCACTGTCCAAATAGTCACTGTTATTAGTTTGGTGTGTTTCTTTCCTGATACTTTCCATGAATTGATTAATAGAAACATATATGTATGTATCTTTATCATTCTTAAACAATCAGAATATGTAATACACACAATTATATGTATTATGTTTTTATTTACTGATAAACATATTGTAGTCCTCTTTCTATATCAGTAAATACAGATGTAGTGGAACATTTATCTGAACAGTGTTTTTGGCCTGAATATAGGATGATAAATAAATTATTATGTCACACTCATAATTAAATATTTTCAACCACATAGAGAGGTATAAAATTAAAAGTTCAGAAACACACACACACACACAAACACACACACACACACACACACACACACATATACATAAACTTCAGTCCATCTGCACTATCCAAAGTTTTATTTTTCATTGTTCTGTTGGCAATCATTTTAACTTTTATTGTTATTTGTTAAATATTATAAATATTATAGTTGTGTATTTACAATTACATAAACACATACATGCCAATTACTGGAATTACCAACTCATAACAATATCTATTAACTCACCAATACAAAAAATAAGAAATTTAGGAGACAAAACACTATCCCTCTCTTCCTCTCCATCTCCCAACTCTGGATTTTGTTATTTCTTTTATTTTATCACTATTTTCAAAAAATTTCTAGTGGTTGCCATAAGGACTTTAAGATTTATAGACTTTTACTTTTTTCTCTTGATTTGCCAAAATCACGCATCATCTATAGACTTCACTGTATAAAGATAAGAGGAAGTAGTCACTGTTCTTTCAAAACCGTACTTTTTCCACCATCTAATATGTGTTATTTTATAATTATTATTTTTATGTTTTCAAGGTTTAAAACATGCACTTTAAATTTTGAGATATAATGAAGTCTTCCCTGACTTTACAGTAGGCTAATTAAGGAAACCTAAAAACAGATAAATGGCATTAAGAGTATAAATCATGTACTATATTGAACTATAGAAGGATATACAAACCTATATTGTAACTCAAAGAAGATGTCTAATACTCTTTGGCTGTGCATTTATGTTTATGCTGACTAGTATAGGCAACTGGCATGCATTTCTTTGACAGTCTTACAAGCCTCTATCCCATAGGCCTGTCCTTGAATGTGCCCTCTTACTGAAGCAGGGCAGGCAGACAGACATTGTGGAAGATTCTTCTTTAAGAACAATGTTATGAAGAATTAAGTGAGACAGTAGCACTGACATATATACACTACCAAATGTAAAATAGGTAACTAGTGGGAAGTTGTGGCATAGCACAGGGAGATCAGCTCTGTGCTTTGTGACCACCTAGAGGGGTGGGATAGGGAGGGTGGGAGGGAGATGCAAGAGGGAGGAGATATGGGGATATATGTATACATATAGCTGATTCACTTTGTTGTACAGCAGAAACTAACACAACATTGTAAAGCAATTATACTCCAATAAAGATATTAAAAAAAAAAGAATTAAAATCATTTACATTTCATGTCTTTAGACAGTATTTCTCTTTATAAGAGAATAGAGGCTTGGATATAAATGTCCTTGCCTTTTGGAATCTTTAAGGAATCAACCTGATCACATTGTTCACAAAGGTAGGTTATTTACTCTTTTAAATGTATTTTAACTAATCTGTTGATGACACTCATCCGTCCTCCTGCTATAATACATATATATCTATACCTTGATTTATTAATTCTAGAAAAAGTTTTTGAATCTCGGGAATGAAATAGATAATATTTTTATAACAACAATGGGCCACAAAGGAACATTTGAACAGACATAAAATAACTGATAGGCTACAAACTGCAGTCAGAAAAATCAATATAATTAGAAATTTAAAAGTAGCCAACAATTCTCAGAAATTCAAAAACAGAAAAACATGCATATAAATAATGCATTGGGTCAAAGAAGATATCATAGTGGAAATTTCTAAATACGTAGAACAGAACAACAGTCAAATATTACCTATAAAATATTTGAGATACATGTAAATGTTAATGTTAAATAATTAATAAAATATTTACTAATGTTAAATAAAAAGTAAACTAGAGTTAATAAACTAAGCATTTTAATAAAAATTATAAAATATAACAAAGTAAAACCTAAACAATAAAAAAGAAGAAAAAATAAACAAAATAAATAACTACTAATAAGGAAAAGAAAGAAACAAAACCGTGAGGGTTAATAATACCAAATATTGGCTCTTTGAAAGATGTATAAAATAAACAAAACTCTGGTAGGATTGATTAAGAAAGTAAGAAAGGAGCACAAACTTTAAAAAATTAAGACTAAAAAGGAGTAGGAGTGATATAACTACTGATACCCTTGAGATTTAGAGATATCATGAGAATAGTGTGAACAACTTGATGCCAAAAATTTTTAAATTCAGATGAAATGGACAATGTTTAGTGTACATGCCCTGTATAACATCTAAGAATTTCAAATATGTAAAATAAGAGAACCCATTTATACATTATCTAGTTCAAGTCCCTAAATAGACAGATAAGAAACTGAGGCCTAGAGAAGAAAATTCAGCTTTTCAATGGGTGGAAAACTATTTTAATTAACTGATTTTATTTACTGTATCAATGGAGTCAAAGAATATTATCAAATGCCTCTTTAACTGTTATCTCCCTCATTCATATCACATTAGAGTATTGTCTCCTAAGGACTAAAATAACAGCCCTTAAAAATATTTTCCAAGACTCCTACCTGCATAGTGGTCTCTCTGAATATACTGGGTGTGGCCTGTTATTGGTACAAAGCAATAGACTAAAAAACAAACCAAAATAATTTTGCTAGGTCACAGTTACATATGCCTGAGAGGCAGAAAAAATAAAAGAGGCCCAAAGGCATACTTTTTTAGAGTGCAAGAGTACTAACAGGAAGACAGTGTTGTGTTGTTGTTTTTTTTAAGTATAACAATATTGTAAGCTCTTTGAGAGTGTGATATCGTTTTCATAGTATTAGTTATTAGGAAGATGCTCAAAATACTTTACTATTTACCACAAACTAGATAAAATACCAAATCCCTTGAATTGGGAAGATTTCATTTGTTTTCTTTCTTTCTTTTTATTTTTTCTTTCCCTGAAGTATTTCAGGCTTCATTGCTGTGCAAAGTGAGACAACAACAACAAAGTGAAATTAAGCCATACAGAAATAGAATATTAAATATACATATTTTTATTAAGTAGAGAAACAATTTGAATTTATATTATGATTTTCTCCAATCCAAAACCGTAGAAGTTTTTACTGTAGACAAAAGCTAGAGAGGCATTTTCAAACTAAGACATGATCCATGATTTCAATTAACTACTGACATTACTAGCGTGGCTTCTGTGGTTGTGAAGACGTGAATAAATGATCTGAGAATCATTTTCAGACCTAGAATGAGTATTTTGCAGGGACGTTGTAGTAATGAAAAATCCAAAGCTACCTGTATGAACTACACATGCAATTTATTCCTAATGATGAATAAGGAGTTTCATATAAAAATTTCATTTGGGCTCAGTACTTACAGGTTTAAAACTGACATTCCAAATGAAATGAAATCAAATAATGTATGAGTTAGGAATTATCATGGGAACCATCCATGCTGACTCCTTTCGATATTAAAGTTGTATGTTTACAATGAGATAACTAATGATAGAAATCATGACCCATTTTAATCAACAACTGGGATAAATAAGAGAGTTCAGAAATTGGAAACCTATCCAAATGGCAGTGCTCTCTGAAATATATCAAATCTTAACATTTTACCCAGGCCATACATAGGTGTAATTACTAGATTATAACTTTAAAACAGAAGGTAACTGTTTTTCCAGACCTTGAAAAAGGTGTCTGAAATTAAACATCCCAGAACAGGAAATGACAAATCATTCTATCCTTCTATTTTGTCTGGTGTATGGATATAGGGAAAATATATGACTCAGTCTAAAGCAGAGAAATCTGATGGACCTCATTTTTCTTCACTCATGCATCTTTTAAATCCAGCACAATGTTGTCCTCTGAGATTTCAAAATGGAAAAGAAAAGGTTGGAAATCTCTTTCCAGGCTCACTATGCAAGTGAAATAGTAAGATATATATGTATGTGTGTGTGTGTGTGTATATATATATATAAAATACAAAGAGAAATGTTTTTGTACCTAGGGCAATACTGAGATTTAAACAGTTTTTTAAAAAATATTGTTTCTATTATTAGCACTTGGTCATTATTGATTTAATTTTTTAAAAATATGCTTGAGAGAGGAAATAAGGGGATCCTGGAATTCTTGGTCAGTAAAATAAAAAAAGTAATATCCTGAAGATACCCAATATAGCCCAATAAATGGAATCTATTTCAGAGGCTGCGGTCTCTAAGAATTTTATCCCTCTTTTCTCCTTCCAGGGTGGTAACATGATTTTTCACAATTTTTTTTTTTTTTTTTGTACTTGTAGGTCAATTTTCAAAGCTTGTTCAATATTGCCAATTCGCAAAGTATTTATTTCGTGTCCACTTTGTAGGATTGGGAGGTGAGAGAGGAAGAAAATCTTTCGGGTTAGTTAAGAAAATTGGAAGTTAACTTGGGTTTTGAAAAATAAATGATAAAATCTCCAAGACTGATATGGGAGGGAGTCTTAGGTTGAAAAGACTGTGTGTTTCAAATCGTGATACTGGGGATGTTTAGAGTATACAGGAGACATCAAGTAGTTTTTTAGGATTTTAATCACGAGTGTGCCAGGCATCAGCAGTCGGTGGGCTCAAGTTGGATCAACAGTAAAATTTGGATCAACCCAAGTTACCGTGGCTCTCAGCTTCAGTCTGCTTGACTTAAGGCATTTCCACTCAAGGCCCATCCACTTCAAAGCCTTTGGCAGTTATTCTTACATGTTTCTAGAATGTTAGCCAGTAATTCTTACATGAACTTCTTCTTGTGCTCAAGAGTGAGTCTTAAATAAAAACATGAGCCACATGAAAGATCTTGTTTCTTCAGTTTTTTTTGTTTTGTTTTGTTTGTTTAACTAATGCCCTGGGAAAATGCCAAAAGAACGTTTTCTATATTTCCAAGTTCCCAGTGTCCCCAAAGCCAGAGTAATGTTGGGTTCTGTGTGGTAGAATTGTGACTCCGTGCAATTTGTACTTCCCTGTGAATATGAGCTCTAAAGTTCATTCTATACTGAGTCTCACAAAACCTGTCATGAAATTGCATCCATCAACCTCTGGCTTTCCAGCGATATTTTGGACCTCTTGCCATTTGCCCTACGCTCTAGTCTTCTACTACTTCCCGGTCTTCCATTTACAAACCAACTGTCATTTTCTTCCGATTCCCTGTGGAACAGTCTCCATGCATATGCATTTAAGCAAATAGATTCCAGGAAGGATCATCAACCTCTCTGTTTTTGCAGAGCTGGTTTTGAATCTAATTTGGACCGAAATGTCACACCTACGGTGTATAATATCGCTGCCACTTTTGCTGGACAACAGCTCCTGGCTACAAGGGAAGTTTTCTGTGGCAGAAATATATGTGCTACTTTCTTTTTTTCAGTCTCTGGCAAATACAATTACTAAATATCAAGTTTTTTATCTGTATTCAGATAGTTTTCACCTGAGAGAGATCTGTCTTATATTCCCATTTCAACTATGTGACTTCGACAAAGTTTTTAAACACTCTTTAAAATTCAGTTATGCTCAGTTGGAAAACAGGATTAACACCTCCAAAATGCAGGCGGTTTTAAGGAGTAAATGAGATAGCATGAGCAAGTAGATAATATGTAGTGAAAGAGCTACAAAAATGCTACTCATGTTTGACAATGTTACTATTACTACTATGGCAACAGCCTAAACATGTTGCAACTACACTCCTTAGAAGTGAAGTCTCTGCAACACTAGGAAAGCCTCTTTTTTATTCTATTCACACCAAAATAAGAGGCTGTACACTTGACAAAATACCCCGAGAGGAATGCCTCAAGATCCTGATACTGGACACAGCTGAATAACAGAAGAGAACTAGGATCTTTCCTTCTTTTTGCTGTTGGTGGGAAAAATAAGATCTGGCAATGAAAATTCAGGGAGACAGAAGATTCTGAACAGCATTACTATTTCATCACAAAGTAACTAATATGATGAGGAAATGTGAAATTAAATGTTTTTTTTAAAGGATGATAGTGCTGTGGCAGTGTATGGTCCCCAACCTTCAGTGTGGCCACCATAATAATATAAATTATAAAAGATTTGGCATATTTATTTATAGAGTTGAATTGTAATGTTGCCTTGTCTCTACTGGGGATGACGGGCAATACTCAGAATTATCTAGAATTTCATGTTAAAATTAGTTACAGTATTTCTTCACATTCAAGCCATGTATGTTGAATAATAGAAGTTTGTTAGAAAGTGTTAGTATTGGCAACTCTCTTTGAACAGTCATGGTCATCCTTTACTTTATATATGACAGGCCTCTTGGTGTGTGACTCTTAGGAAAGATTATGAAGTGTGGCACATCTTGGAAGACTACAAGAATGCATTATGTTGCCATAGACACATCTAAAATTAATGTTTCAAATATGTAGGGCTTAGTGCAGAAAACTCCTTTGCCAAGTACATCTCAACTTAAAAAAATCAAGAGTATTTTGTTATTAGTTAGCTTCTAGTTAACTTACCAATATGGACATTTATTACACAATGTTTAGAGTACAGTTACTTCTAAAAATTTTAAATATTTTCATGAATATTTTAAGTGATAATTTTATTTTATTTAGACATACACACTTGAATGACAACATGCAAACATCCAGAGGAAACAACTTGAGCAAAGAAAATGTTTTCATATTAATTGTATTATAATTATTCTTCCAAAGAGTCAACTTTAGTCAGTGACTTGCTACATGAACAGGACTAATTTTAAAATACAATTTTTTTATATCACCACTTTTATGAACACTATCATCAGTTGTTAATGTAACAATCCTAAAAAATTCATCCACATTTTGGCAAATACTGTTTGTTAAAGCATCTAAAGTGATAGACTATGTCACATTTCCTTTTTACTCCTTCCTTCTAATAGTGAAAAATGTGATGTGTATTAATATTTATAAGACAGGATTGATACACTTTGCTCTACCAAAAAATAATGCTTCATGATTTTGAACAAAACATTTAGTCTCTTCTGATTTTTGATCTTGTAGTATGCTCAAACAAGCAAACCAGCATGGCAAAGGTCTGAGCTATTTTTGTTTGACTCTTCTAGCAGCTAGGTACAAGTAGGAAGGTAACAATCTTGCCAAACCTCATCTTGGCAAAACAGTAGTGATACCTTTCTACATGTCTCCCTCTATTTCAGGGCTCTATGTCTTTCAAGCCCCAGTTCAGTTATCAATTCCTCCACAATGTTTTTCCCAATGAATATCAATTTTAATGGCAATCCATCCCCTGTACTTCCATATTTTTTTATCAGTCAATAATTTTGAATTTATCATGCAACTTTCTTCTTGGGCTGTCATTACTATAATAAAAGAATGAATGTAAATATTGATTTGAAAAGAGCTAAAGGAGTTATTCATTATCCTGTAGATAAAAAGTTAGTCCTGGTTATGATATGAGTGAATATTATATACACACAGAAAGTTAGCACAATTTCATACTCACATAACCTACCCTTCTTTCTTTATAATAATTATTATTTCCATATATGTTTCAAAGGAAAGGGTCTTCCTGGGCAAACCCAAAAAGAAGTGAAGCCTCCAGTTGGCATTCTTGCACTGTTTCCCTTTTTGTATATTGAAATTGAAGAGTGGTTATGGGGGGACTTCCCTGGTGGCACAGTGTTTAAGATTCCACCTGACAATGCAGGGGACATGGGTTCGATCCCTGGCCTGGGAAGATCCCACATGCTGTGGAGCAACTAAGCCCGTGCGCCACAACGACTGAGCCTGCATTCTAGAGCCCGCAAGCCACAACTACTGAGCCCACGTGCCGCAACTACTGAAGCCTGGGCATCTAGAACCCGTGCTCCACAGCAAGAGAAGCCACCGCAATGAGAAGCCCATGCACCGCAACGAAGAGTAGCCCCTGTTTGCTGCAACTAGAGAAAGCCAGTGTGCAGCAGCGAAGACCCAACGCAGTCAAAAATAAATAAATAAATTTATAAAAGAAAAAAAAGGAGTGGTTACGGGACATTTAATTTAGGTAGCAAATATAATTTGATTACTTTAATTAAAATGAGTTCCCAAGTAGCTAACATTTTTTAAAAAGCTATACTGGTGTACTTTGCAAAGGAAAATGGATATTTGAATTATTTGAAAAAAAAAAGAGGTTTTTTCCCCTATATTAAAGGTGCATTTTGCTTAAAAAAAAAAAAAACTAATAAAGTTCTACAGCATAAAAGTGATAAAATGAGAACCTGGACATTTGAATGGTAAAAAGTTACCTACTTTGTTTTTTCACATATCTTAAGTGTTTGATCAGTGTTTACAAATAGCATTTATAAATACATTAAAGATATAGTATTTTTACATATAATGAATAAAAATATTTGGGGTGTAATATATCAATTATATAAAACAAGGTACATCACCATCAAAAGTATATTCATTTTGGTAACTAATTTGTAAAATGATTATCACAATAATTTTAATTAAAACTCAGAAAAGATACTATCACCATTACTGCTGACCCTGAGTTCCTAACACACTATTGGGTTGATTTATTTTGATGTTTAAAATTGTGAAATCTCTAAAGGCACAGGAAAAATCTGCAGAAAAAATGAAACTTAAACACAATCTGTCTTTGTTAAGTAATGCAAGTTTTAAAGATTGTATCAGTTTATCAAAAGAGGGGGTGTGGGTTCGATCCCTGGCCAGGGAGCTAAGATCCCACATGCCTCGGGGCCAAAAAACCAAAACATAAAACAGAAGCAATATTGTAACAGATTCAATAAAGACTTTAAAAATGGTCCAAATCAAAAAAAAGAAAAAAAATTTTTTTTAAAAAGACGTATTCAGTACAAAGACTCAGTCAAAATACACTTAGTAGACACATACAAGAAATAGTTGATGTGTCAGTGTATAATTCAATCCATTTGTGAAATTCAGCCACCAAGCACGCTCCAGTGTAAATATGCAATTTTCTCGGTGTTAGACTTTTGGGACACTCTGTAGTGTATTTATTATACTTATTTTAGATTGGATTTAATGTTGGATCTACCGCTTTACTTACAAAAGTACTTCCTCTGTAAAAGGGACTGAGTTTGGAAGAAAAAGTTATTAAGGATATTATTTAAAAATGTAACCAACATTGTATAAAATTCAGTTCATACTGTTTCCTGACTTTTCAGATGTGCTGAAACTATTTTATTAGGTCATACTTAAACTTAATTCTTTAAGCCCCAAAAGCATCAGCAATAGGAACATTGAGAGAGAGAAGTATTTCTCCATCTCACAAATAATTGACTACCTGCCAACCCTATTAAGGAAAGGTATCATTTGTTGTTATTCTTTCTGTGGCAGCACCACCATGCTGACAACCTACAGTTAATATCTGGGAAAACATCTAAGGAGTTGACTAATGAAGCAGGTTACATGTGATTGTGGCTGTGTCTTAAAGATAGAACAGTATGCAAGGTGAACAAGATATGGGTATAAAGGTGTGGAAGACTCAGTGTATTTCTCCTAAATTTCTGATCAGCAATTATATTAAAATAGCAATAATATAGGAAGATTGGAAGATCACAAATAAACTCACTTGAGACTAACTGGAAACATCTTTGCATTTATGCTCTATCAGTATCAGCCTGATGAGATTGAAAACAACTCGTCAAGTTGTTATTGATAATTTCAAGAAAATAAAAGTCTTATAATTTAAGCAAGAACATTAAGCTCCACTGGAATATAAAATCTACAGAGAAAGGAAAGGAAAGGATGTTTCTCATTTGTTTTTACAAAATAAACATGTCACTGATTCACAATTTTACATGAATCTTAATGCAAAAAAAACCCTACAAATATATTAATAACAAATAGAAGTACACAAGATATTTAATGAATTATGTCATGACCAAATAGGGTTCACCTCAGAAACACAAGGTTAGTTAAATATTAGAAATTCTCTATAATTCACCACAACATGAATTTGATAAAGCTTTAGATTCAGTACCTTTTATTCCTAGGGAACTCTTCCATGGCAGCTTTTCTTTTTCCATTCTAAACAATTATTCACTTTCAGACTCAACTAGGCACTCATAATTCTGTATCCCTTTCTTAAAGAGAGTCCTTTAAATTGTATAAGTTTTAGGCCCCATATAAACTGGAAACATTGTAATTTACCATATTAATAGGTGAAAGGAAAAAAGTACCAAATGATATCAAACTGCATTTGATAAAAATTTTAAGTCTATTTGAATAAGACTCTTAGCATATCAGAAATGGATGAGTAGTTCTTTAACATTTTAACATGAGTATGTTGTGACTCTGACCAAAAGACCAAGTCTGGTTTAATGGTAGAATTCTTGAAGCATTCTTGAAATTAGGCAAAATGAAGGTTGCTCCTTCTCTTATTTAAATCCTAAGCTAGAACCACGAGATAAAAATCTTTAACACACTCACAGTTATTTACTGAGCATCTTCCAGGAGCCTGGCATTGTTAATGAAGGGGATAATATTGTTAGCAACCAAACCTGGATCTAGTCCTCATTCACTTAACGTGTATGGAAAGCTGGGGATAACATTATTAATATTTTCAAATATCTTGGTTGTTGGAAAATATAAGTTATTAGAAAAGTTATTAGAAAGTATAAAAATCATTCTTTAAGCTGGCTGTTTAGGAATGACTTCAGAACAGTAACCATTTGTAAAATATAGTTTAAAAAAACTTGTCTCAAATGTAACTTTACAAAACCCTGAAAAATCAAGGAATACATATAATCACAAACTTATATGACCTAGATATACGTGTCTATTGAAATAAACATCAGAGACCTGAAAATAGAAGAGAGCCTTATTCTTGAAAATGAATGACTTGACATTGTAAAAAGCGTTTATCTTCATTAAATTAATTTATATATTCACTACAGAATAATTACAACCCTATAATGAATTTCAGGAAGCTAGATTTGATTAAATGTTCTAAAATTTGTCAGAAAAAATAAATTTGTGAACATAGGAAAATAATGAACAAAAAAGTAATGAATGTGTGTGAAGTGGTCTTGACCCATCAAATATTAAACCATATTATAAAGCTAAGTAACAACGCCATGATATAAGCAACATAAAAGATTAAAAGACAAATAGAAGAGTAAAGAGAGTCTAGAAATAGACCCAAGTAAATATAAAATTCTTAATGTGTACTTCACAAAATTATTTAAAGTTAGTAAAGAAAAGATTTGTTTCAACCAAAAGAGTAGAGAAATTGGCCATCAAACAGGGATGTGTGTCTTTAACTCATTCTTTATACTAAATTCCAGACAGAGTCAAGAATTAAATTTTTTTTTCTTTTAATTTTATTTATTTATTTATTTTTGGCTGTGTTGGGTCTTCGTTTCTGTGCGAGGACTTTCTCTAGTTGCCGCAAGTGAGGGCCACTCTTCATCGCGGTGCGCGGGCCTCTCACTGTCGTGGCCTCTCTTGTTGCAGAGCACAGGCTCCAGACGCACAGGCTCAGTAATTGTGGCTCACGGGCCTAGTCGCTCTGCGGCATGGGGGATCTTCCCAGACCAGGGCTCGAACCTGTGTCCCCTGCATTAGCAAGCAGATTCTCAACCACTGCGCCACCAAGGAAGCCCTAAATATTTTTTTTAAATTCCCACAAAGGAAGTACTAGAAGAAGGTAAGAGTAAACATGTTTCTAATTATTTGGTGAGGAAAATCTAATCATAACCCAGAAATTATAACACGGTGATTCTTAAGATGAGAACTTGCGCCCTGGGGACCTAACAGGATCACCTTGGGTAATTATTATATGTTATTGCATGTCATCATTAATAAGTATGGTCATTATCATTGAGAGATGTCTGGCTATATTGCTAAATGGAAATATATATAAATATACACATATACATATACAGATTTATGTATAAAATGCAGTTTATATAAAATTTTACATTACCTTAGTATGTAAGGATTAATGCATTAATGCAAGCATTAATGTTTGGAAAGTTGTTCACCAAACTATTTTTACTGGCTGTCTATGAGCAGAAAGACTTTAGGGCTTTTTACACCCTTCATTATATTTTTTTCTGTATTACTTGAGTTTTCTGCAGGAAGTATTACACTTATATGAAGAAATATATGTGTGTGTGTGTGTGTGTGTAATTAAAACAAATACATTAATATAGAGAAAACATTATGCTTAGGTAAATATATTTCATTTTAGTATATATGACTCTCTTACATTTGAGCTCAAATGTACTTGGTTATATCAGTGAACTATGAACACATCTATTTATGGAATGGAAATTTTTCCATAGTCATGGGATCTGAGAATTGCATCACAGTAGAGGAACATAGAAATCATCTGGTTTAATCATCTGTCATAATATTATATATGAAGAGGGAGCCTCAGGTAGTTGAGATGAGTTACCAAAATCCACATTAGAGGCTAACGCCAAAGCAGGGATAATTTCCTGATCAGTACCCTTTTTACTGTATCACACTGTTTGCTTCCCATGTTCCCAACACTGCCCCAAAGTGCTTGACTAAGGACAAGTAATTAGCATTGGCTTAAAGCAGTATTTTAAGACAGCATGGAATTCATACCTAAATCATGCTGAATTACGAATCCTAAGAAGTACTTAACATTTTGCACACCACAGGTTTTGTATTAATAAAATAGTATGAATTTTCTTTTTTTGAAAATTTGTTTATTTATTTATTTTATTTTTGGCTGCATTGGGTCTTCGTTGTTGCACGCAGGCTTTCTCTAGTTGTGGCGAGTGGGAGTTACTCTTTGTTGTGGTGCGTGGGCTTCTCATTGCGGTGGCTTCTCCTGTTGCGGAGCACGGGCTCTAGGCGTGAGGGTTTGAGTAGTTGTGGCACGCGGGCTCAGTAGTTGTGGCTGGAGGGCTCTAGAGCGCAGGCTCAACCGTTGTGGCGCACAGGCTTAGTTGCTCCGCGGCATGCGGGACACTCCTGGACCAGGGTTCGAACCTGTGTCCCTTGCATTGGCAGGCGGATTCTTAACCACTGCGCCACCAGTGAAGTCCAAAACAGTATGAATTTTCAAACAAGCTTCTAGTAACGTGAACCATTCTAATGTTTGTAAGTTGGCAGACATATTCAGATGAAGGAGCCACTGCACTCTGCAGTCTCTTGCTTTGCCTAATTTGTCTTATGGTTTTTTAGATGGCTGAGGGACAACACATGGAGTCAACTAAAGATCGAATTTGTCAGTTTTTCCCTTAATGTCTATAATGTTCAGTAGAGACTTAGAAAAGTGACTAATCAATGTGAACTAAAATTAAGCGCATATTTATCTGGAACCACATATAGAATAATTCAAACAAAACAATATCAAGTTGAAGGAAAAAATATAACCCTTCCCCCCATGGAAAAAAATGATCTTTTAATTATACGTTACTTACTGTAAAGCTTATATAGTATTTCAAAAAATCATCTGTAGTCCAGGAAGAGTTGATGATAAGCTGTACATAAAATGATTAGAAATATCCTATGTCCCTCCTGCATTTTTAGGAGGTTATGAACTCTTCAATTGGTTTCTCATCTCATGTGCAACTTGCCACTCACCCACCCTTCCCCAACACACTTTCTTTATGTGTAGAAAACAGCTTTTCTGTTCTTTATGAGTGGTTTAAAAATACATCTATTGCAGGTAATTATAGCTAATTTTTAATGTCAATAGATACTATTTAATTCTATAACAGCTGGAAAATAAAATACTTCACATCTCATTAAAACCCAATAGGAGGTAAAACAATTCACATAAAAATTAAATGAAATATCTATTAAAAATGGAAGAAAAATTAGCTGAGAAAATCAACAAAGTATTCCAAATTGGAAGGTGACTGTGTATACTTCAATAAATGCAGGCCAATATTCTAGAAGGGCTATTGCTTATTTCACATCTTCCTTTTCTTAGCAGTTCAGGGGAAAATGGCATTTTATATATATATTTATATAAAATATATACATATATTTATACATACAAATATATGTAGAAATGTATACATTTATATATTTTAATGCTAAAAGCAATGAAAGAGTAAGATATTTTAGCATTCACAGAGATGACATTTGCAATAGAAATAAAATGTATAGCTTTATACTATTACTACCTTGTGAGATACATGACTTTAAGGTTTCTAATCGTTAAAATTAATTTGAAAACCAGTGTGAAGACCAGTGGAATTGGGAGTCTGGTGAGCTGACATGGGACTAACTCATGGCTCTGTCCTCTCTAGGGTACAACTTTGGGAAAGACTTGATGTCTCTAAGGTTCTCTGTCTGTCAGAGATTACAACACCTACCTCATAAATGTGGAATGAGGATTCAAGTTACTAATAGCTAATATTGATTCCATGCTTACTGTGTGCCAAGCACTCTTCCAGGATTTTTACCCTTATCGTTTATTAAATTATCATAACAACATTAGGTATTACAATTACCACCATTTTACAGAAAAGGAAAAAGGGGTTAAGTAACATGCTCAAGGTCTCACAGCTAGTAATTGGAGAATTTATATCTGAGTCCAGGTAATAGGGCTTGAAAAATCATACCCTGCCATTAACAAGATCGTTGGCATAGAGTAAATGTTCAGTACAGGGAAATTTAATATACTTGTTTGTTACTTACTCCTTTCATTAGACTGTAAGCTTCTTGAGAACAGAAAGTTTTTGTTTACTGAATAACTTTTATTCATCTCTTTGACACTATATTCACCTAACCTGTTTCAAATCTTCAATAAGTGTTTCTTGAATTATACAAGTACATAGCATTGAATGTAAGCTTTTCTCCTATTATATTATTGGTTGAATGAAAATAATTATTCTTAAGGGGAACAATTAGTATGGTTCACTTTATTATTATTTATAAAAATATTCCCATGCAGCCAAGGCTGTATTTTAGAGAAATACAGGTAGGAAAAGGTGAAAGTGAATGAATTTCATAATATAAAGAAGTTTTATCTTTTTCTCTACATACTTATAAAATAATTTTATAATGAATATACTTTTTAGGAGTGCCTAAAGTAATACAATAATATAGCTTTTTAAAAACTTCTCTTCAGAATAAACCACTGTCTTTAAAGCTAACATTTCTAATATAGCTGGTTAACAGTCATTGTTAGAAACATTTATTTGAAGAATTGAGGACTTGATCAAAATGTCTGTTTTCCCTTTGTGTTTGATTTGCATTTTGGAAGTAATATAAAAACCCTACCATCTTTGAGATGTGAGAAAAATGCATTGAGAGATCTAAGTAATGTATAAAAATCTTTCTGGCAAAAAAAGAGCAAAACAAAGCTATTCATCAGTTGTCATCTCAGAATGCAATCCCAAGATACCTTTTAAACAACCTTCTCATTGCAGTGTTTTTTTTTTTTTTAAACAAGAACATATTTAACTGTCTTTTGCAAGTTCATCATTTCAAACAGTTGTTCTTTAAACATTTAATCAAATAAAGGAAGACATGTAAGAGAGTCACCTTTAATATACTTTTTAAGACAACTACTTTGGAATATTATTAAGCATCAGAGGCAGTTTAACATTTTCCTTTCTTGTGCACTCATGGAGCAGTAGGAAAGAAAAAAATGTTAACTACAAAGGAAGGTTCTAAAATTTTTTTAGACTATTAATGCTTCAGGGAGATATTTACTAGAGTGGTTCTTGATTCATTTAGACATAAGGGCAATGTCTGTCCACCATTCACATGGTTATTAAAAGAAAAGCTTCCATTTAATTTAGTAACTCAGACTCACAGATGGCATAGCTCATGCCCATCAAGAAAATTACCATCCTTAAAGTGAGTGATATCTGTTTGAGTTCAGTGATACTAAGACATGGAAGGGGAGTATCAGTTAGGTGTAATACTGTGAGCACACATAATTCATGTTACCCTTGAGCAAATGAATTAATCTTCCCATGTCTTAATTTCCCCCTCAGTAAAATATCATCATTCTCTCCCTACCAGGATTCTCTCTGGTTCAATTCATTTGTGGAAATGGGAGGGGATGGCACACAGTGAAATCAGATTCCCCATCTTTCCAGGTCAGAGGCACGGTTGTAGCATCCAGAGAATTAAGAAACTTGCAATTTTGGTGGGATCTGAATGAGGATTTCCCCAGCTTGGGTCCATCCTATCCTCCTCCCATCTTCTCTCATCCCAGACACTCCAGGTAATCTCCAGATCTGTTTCTAACTTCCATTCTAAATTGCTTAGAAATGTCCCTGAAATACCAGGGCCAGTTTACCTTATATGAAAACACTGAGCCCTGGGTCTCCTGTTATCTGCTGAGAGTGTACCCTAGTAAACCAGAGGATCTAACAGAGTGCGGGCAGGTTTTTCTGTTCAATGAGGCTTCATTCAGTAACGCTGGATGGAGTCCTGAGTGCAGGATTTATAAATATGCATCTTAGATAAGATGGCTCATTCATTCATTCCTACTAATATTTTCAAACTAATATTTTCAAATATCTATTATGTTCTAGGAGCTGTACTTGTACCTGGGACACAAACTAGCAAAGCATAGCTCTTGCCTATCAAGAAAATTATCATCCTAGTGGTGAGTGATAAATAGATGACTAAACAAATGGTTATAGGACAAAGTGTTGAATACTATGATATCAAAACATTTTAAATTAAAATTTAAAATGAGAGTAAAGAGAACTAGATTCAGCCTTATTTTTTCCTTCTAATACCTCACCTCAATTTTTAACCTATAAAGAAAGAGTTGGACTAGATACTATTTAAATCCCGTTCACGTTTAACATTCTTTTTTCCCTATTAAGTTGCTCCTGGATTAATTTCTATCTCCCTATTTATCTATCTATCTATCTATCATGAATATTACTGAATCCTAAAGAAATATTTGAAAAGAGTAATTTTTTTAACAATATAAATTTCTCATTATAATTCCAGGGTGTGTGTGTGTCTCTGGGTGTGTGTGTACGTGTTTTGGTTTATTTTGTTTCTTTGCTTTTGCTTATAGAAGATCATTAGCCTAGATGTTCTACAGTAGAAAGTGGATAGGATTTGGCCTTACAACTCACAGCACACCAGCCATATACTGAAGGTCCAATAAAGCATGCCCTATTATGTATTGATACTGTAATAAAATTGCAGGGTTTGCCCATTAAGGCACAGGCTCATTTTACACAACTACCTCAAAATTATATTTGCTCTACCATAAATAATGATATAAGTCTGTTAATATATTAGAATTTGTTCAACTAACATCAGCAGGATGGTGGGAGTATGGAATTAACAAAATGAAGAGTGAGGTACCTTTATGGAAATCACTATCTTTTAAGATCACTGAGAAACTCCTTTTCACATAATCCAGTGGCTTTTTCCCCAAACCCTTTTCCTCCCTAGAGATACCATCTTAAATGCATGGTATTTTGCCAGTTCAAATAATTTCCACAGATCATAAGATAATGTCTTTATTCTTATGTCATAATCTTCTTTGCTTTATAACGGTTGGTCATTTTAAACTACTAAACACATGTGAACTCCTTGAACTTGGCAGCAACTCTGTGTTTTTGTTTTTGTTTTTTCTGGTATAGCGTGTAAACCCAACTAGACACGCAATAAAAGTTGTCAAATGAGTGTAAATGTTGAATAATCATGCCAAATAAGTTTAGAACTATGCTTACTCTGTTAATGTCTATAATGAAACAATGAAAAACATTATTATTCACTGTTCCTTCCTTCCAATATTTACAGCCTAACTCAAGAAATTTAAATGTAAAAGCAGATGAAACAAATTGAAAACTTTTCTTACTCTACTGTTAAATTTACAGAAAAGGTAATACCTCAGCCCCTCCCTCGTGTTTCAAGAACTTGTTGCATCAAATTTGCATCCCCTTAACAAAGTATTATTCTCCACTGTTTTTGTTTTCATATTTAATTTTTCCTTAGAAATGTTTTCATATTTAATTTTCCTTAGGACCACCCCTCCAAACATACCTACCCACATGCAACCAAACCCACACACTCCATCAGTATATGAAAACAAAATAAATACAGCACCTCCCTCCACTCTACTTTCCCCTCATAACACCCCCTCTGTCTTACTTTCCTTCATTACCAGAGTTCTTGATAGAGCAATCTAAAAGGGCTACCTCCTCCCCACCTCAACCCCAGCTAAACATAGGTTCCTTAACCATTTGCCATTTGAATTCTGGCCCTATCATTCTATAAAAACAATGTTCCCCAATGTCACGCATGACCACCAAACTCACTAGCATTTTTCCATTGCCTTCTTGGAGAACTAACTATTCCTTTTCATCATATTTCATCCTTTGGATCTCCTTTCACTTCTGTGTTTTTTCTTACTTATGCTGATCCATCTTCTTCGTTGTGATTTCTTCTATGTAGAAATTACCCAAGGTTTCTACCTTCAACACATTTTGCTATCCAATATTTCTCCTTTAGTCATTTCATTTGCACCCAAGACTTCAGCTATGCCCTCTACGGATACCATCCAATGTCCGTCTCCAACAACAGGTCCCTCCAGAACTACAGATCAGTGTTTGCTATTGCTCATTGGGCATCTCCACCTCGCTGTCTCACTACAAACCTAAATCAGCAAACATGTAAAAGTCTGAACTCATCCTCCATCCCCCGAACAACTTTCTCTTATCCCATGTAGTTTGTGAATGCCAAAACAATTCTCCAATTTCATCTACTTTAGGTGCTAGATTCAAAATTTTTCTAAAGCTGCCTTAACGGATAAATATACTCTCATTTAAGAGGGGTGGGATGAAGTCATACTAGATGATCTATATTTGGGAAAATGTATACACTGGAAATAATGATCCATTTACAATAACACAACAAACAATTTTACCACATTTGACTGGTATTTGATTTGGGGTATATAGATGTAGAACAGATATAAAGATAGTTAATTTGGTAGAGTGTTTAGATTTTTCCAAAAACTTTAGATTTGCTTAGACATTGAGAAAAAAGTAGGAATAATTATTATAAAGCTAGTAGCTTCTATGCTCACAGTGCAAAATCATCTGTGTGTTGTCATTCTTAGAGTGGGGTGACAGCTATAATATTCACAGAGATGCTGGAAGAAATGAAGTTGTACAGGGAAGTTGAAGTCAGGTTGTGACAGTATTAAAAACTGGGTAGGGAATATCAAAAACATAGTTTCACCTTTGACTCCTCCTTCCTGCATCCATTCATGAGGTGTCCTACAATGTCTCTCACAAACAACAACAACAAATCCTCTTTCTTTTCATGCTCACGTTTATAGTGCAACCCTCCTTGCTGTGTAGGTATGTGATATCCTCTTTATAGTCTCCCACCATTATGTACATACTTATTATCTCTATTATTTTCTTAATTACAGTCCAGGCATATCTTTTTACCTCAAAAACCATCACTACATTTCCAATCTTAATTTGTCTGTCAAATTAAGTATAAAATATACCCTTAACCAGGTTTTCATTTGTAAAACAGCACAGTAGTTAGGCTGGAATCTCTGCCTCAGGTTGTCTCTGGGTTCCAGTGTCCACAGAAACCACTTACTAGCAGTGTAAATATTTCAAGTTATAATTTTCTGTGCTTCATTTGCTTTATCAGTTAAGAGGGAACAACAATAACAGGGCTACTAGGTACATCTGTAATAACACATTTCCTCTCTGACTGTCACAATTGTTTGGATGATTTAAGCATTATCCGCATAGCCTGAAACATTTGTTAAGAGGTAGATCTCATGTTAAATCATCTTACCACAATAAAAAAAAGCATACACTAGTTTTTAGAGCCCCTCAGAGGGTCTTCAGGGTCTCATCATGCTGATGACTTGACCTAGCTCAACATTGGGTAAAAACTCACTGCTCAAAAATACGACAATTTTATATAACAGGTAAACACTCTAAATTCAAGTTTCACTTGAAACTAAAAAAAAAATAACAAAATGACAGGGCAATAACTATTGTGTTACATGATTTAAGTTCAATGATTTAAGAAAAGGTTGATGGATTTTTTTCTTTTACTCACATTAACCAAAGGTGAAATAAATTACTGGCTTGTATCCTAATCTCTAAAGAAAAAGTAGTCATCTAATTCAAGGAGTTAAAGAAACAGTAGTGTGAGGGTCTAATTTTCTCTTCAAACTTTCATTCTTGATAATATAAAATTAAACCAAGAAAACCTATTTCCTGAATAAAAAATAATTCATACACTCTAACATCTTGAACTGGATGAATATATGCAGAAGAAAACTATAGCTCAATGCCAGTAAGACTTTTCATGTGAAGCATCAGTCAACCTCGACTGCTTGCACATCATATTTTTATTCGCACTCTCAGGATTCCAAACATAGAGACAATTTCACTCTGTGAGTATAGAATCCATTGCCTCAGCAATCATAAGTCCCAATTTTTTATTCTCTCTCTAAGCAATTCAGAAGTTCTTGGAAATATTCTGAAACTCTACCAACATCATTATCTACTTTTTTTTTTAAACAAGTTCCATAGAAAAGCAGCAATGAATCATTCATTCATTCAACAAATATTTCTTGAAAGGCTCTTTGTGACAGGCAGGGATTTAGGGCTGGGAATCCAGCATTGAATCAGGCAGACAAATCCCCAGTTCATATTAAACATACATTCTAGTGGAATGACTTTAAGACTAGGGTTGGCAAAAGTTATTTATCATACTAACGAAGAACTTAACTTCTCAAAGTATACAAAATTACTAAGAAAATTTTCACTTGATAAATGTGATAACCTTAATCAGTAATTGAACAAACCATAATGTAAAGGCTAAAAGTTAACTTTAAAAATAAAATATGTCATAAATGTGCAGTTGGTTGAACAAAATCTGATACACTTAGAGTATCCAAAATATGATAAATGTAAATTATCCAAAATTAGGGGGGTCATACTTATTTTACAAGGCTATAAATTTGGCCAAATCTGATGTTAAAACAGATACAAATAAAACATTCTTATATAGCCAGTTACCAAGATATGTCTTTCAATTTTTCCTTGTCAAAAGAGCAAGTTGACCAGGTGGTATGCAATTTCAAACGTTCGCACTAAACAAAATTCTCAGGTTAACCAGGCACAATGTAAAAGAACAGGCCTTGACTTGGGGATAAAAAATCTGGTTCTAGACTCAGTTCTTCCATTGCTTCCTGTCACTTACCTGTACAGTACTATTTTCTATTCTGTCCAATCAAAGTAAGACTAGTTATTTTTTTTCAACTGTAAGTGTTCCATTTGTAAAATTTTAAAAACACAAGTTTCCAGTGAAGCACTATTCACAACAGCCAAGTTATGGAAGCCACCTAAATGTCCATCAACAGGTAAATGGATAAAGAAAATGTGGTATATACATTTAATGGAATATTATTCAGCCCTAAAAAAGAAAATAAATCCTATCATTTATGACAATACAGATGAACCTGGAGGACATTATGTCAAGTGAAATAAATCAATCACAGAAGAACAACTACTATATGATTCCACTTATATGAAATACCTAAAAGAGACAAACTCAGAAACAGAGAACAGAATGGTATCACTAGGGACTGGGGGAAGAGGAGGATGGGGAGTTGTTTCAATTGGTATAAAGTTTCACTTATGCAAGATGAATTAGTTTTAGATATCTGTGGTACAGTGTAGTGTCTATAGTCAACAATAGTATATTATGCAATTAAAATTTTTTTAAGAGGATAGTCTTATATTAGGTGTTCTTACCACAAACAACAACAATAAAGAGAGACAAGGAAACTTTTGGAGGTGATGGCTTGATACCTTGACTGATAACCTTGGTTGTGGTGATGGTTTTGTGGGTACATGCGTATGCACAAACTCATTGAATTATCTACATTAAATATGCCCAGTTTTTAGTATATAGATTACACCTCAATAAAGCTCCTTCAAAAATACAAGTTGATTATTTAATGACTTGAAATTATATAAAAATGTCAGGATTACCCATTGTCTAGAGTTGCATAGTCTCCACCCCTTCCCACCGACCTCCTCTGCACAGAACCTAATAGCCACACACATACATTTTGGCTAGTTATTGTTTTATTTATTTACTTATTTTTGATTTACCACAGTTAAAAAGAAAAATAACTTAAATGTATACTACTAAATATGCTAAATACTCTGCAGTAGAAAGAGTTAATTAGCACTTTAATATACGGATACAAATGAGAACATACAGTGCATTTGAATTTGAATGTTCAGTGTGTCACTGAGTTTGCACTTCCACGCTAAGACTCAGATACCCAGCGTCTACCTCAGGTGACAGCTATTCCTTTTGCTCAACATATTGTACATTAATGAATATCATTATGGAACAAAAGGCTTTTCAGAGTCTTCAGATACGTTTACAACAGATGTTCTTTTAAATTCAGGTTGTCTCATAAAGAAGGGAGACTTGTCTATGTTTACTGTCCTAAAGCAGATTTTCCTTTATTCCATAGTTTCTATGACGAGTACATTTAAATATAGATAAACACATTTAAATGTTAATAGAAATGTTACCCTAAAGTATATGTATGGTTTTATTTAATTTTATATGCATTAAGAACTTAAAAAAAACCTCATTTTTGTCTTGAAGGCAAGGAGGGGAATTAAGAATGAAAATGGAGTACGCTTAATTTCCTATTTCTTATCATTTTCACGCCTAGTTTAGGGAAAAAGAACAAAATTGTTTCCTCAACATACAATTTTAAAATTATTTAGTCCATTGTGTTAACATGTAAAAGGGATGCAAAAGTTCCAAAGGAGATATTAACACCTATTATGTAAGTATCTTTTAGATGATTTTCATAACACATATTACAGTGATTTTCAAAAATGACTGCCATGTTACCTAGTAGATTAATATAGGGACCTTGAGATCAATTTAGCAAGTAATTGTATATTCAGGATCCCCTTCCCCATGTGAGCATTATCATTTTGTTGACAGCCTTAGAAAAAAATCCCAACCAGAAAAGCTCATTTTAACTTGAAGTTATAGAAAATGCTATATTGTTCTAACTTTTGATGCAACTAATGGATTGTACCACACTGTCTGAATAGAAAAATTATGATACAGGCATAGTAATAAGGGTCTGAAAACTTTTCTTTTTCAATAATAGAGTCTCAAAAGTCTAGAAAGTTCTTTCATGAATCATAATACCTCATTAAAATATGAAATTAACAAAGTCAGTTAAATTTAAATTGCCTGGAAGAAGTTGCTAAAGAAAATTCCATGAAACCACAATTATTTTCCCAAGTTTATATTGTTCCATTGGTGAGAATATGTTGTCAGGACTTTATACTTTTTTCTTTTAAAAATAAATTTATAAAATCCTCCAACTTGTATATACAGTAAGGTCTATAAATGAATAAACTATCATTAATATTGTTTTTACTGGTATTATGATTATTACTACTATAGTATTAGTTGTAGTAATAATAGAAACAGCAGTGGTAGTAATGTGGTGGTAACCTCGAAGAATAGTTAACTTCATAGTATGAATAACACTTCAAAATTCCAATATATGTCTTACTTACAGTAACATTATAGGACTCTTAAGTCATTATAGAATTGTCATAATGGTTGAGACGATATATTAGGCATTTTAAAGTTAGGACTGTACTTCAAAACATTCTAGTGTCTTTAATATCCCCTATAGTCATGATGGTGTAGATTTATATTACAGATTTATCTTAACCATTTTGAATTTACGTTTTATCCTGAGTGAGGATACCTGGTTGCAAGTTCCAGCTCTGGCATGCAAACCTATCTATCAGTAGAGCCATCCTTACTAACATCACTGAGCCTCACACGTCCCACATACAAACTGGAATTATTAATACGTGCCTTGCCAACTTTACAGAGATCTTATGAGGATCAAATGAGAAAAGAACTGTGAAAACAATTCATAAATGTCAAAGTGATATGTAAATCTATTATTTTTCTAACTTCCTTTAGTCTATGGAGCTATATTCATTCTCCAGTTCTAAGTTTCTCATTTTCAAGGTGAGAAAGACAGATGACCACTTCTTTTTTTCGTCCCAGAAGGAAACATCTAGTATTCTTGGATTGTGACTCATGACTGTAATTCAATATTAAAAATTTTTTACGTATCTGTGGTAGCCAAATTCTGTTTTAAATCATCTTGGAGATACAGAAGACATAGATAAAAGAATGTGTGTGTGTACATGCAATACTGACTATATTATTATCTATATTAATTGCATATAATAATAACATGTATATTGTTCAATATATACTACATCTCTATTAAAATGAATAACACACTGACTTAGATTATTGACAATGAAATGTGTTCCCAAAGAAAACATTAGGGCCTAAGTTTTGCTGTTGCAAATTTAAATGATCACTCCACAAAGAAAATTTTATTGACTATCAGTTATAAACTAAACAGATCTTTTATTGAGAAGCCTCTCCCCTTTTTGTAAACAATACATGCCTAACACTAGCGCAGCCTGCTTTGTGTTCTAGAAAATTATATTTTATTTTTTCCTAAATTTTAAAAAGCTAAATATCACAACATATTTTTAAAAATAGTTGGGTTCCATTTGTTACATGATTGAATTTCTTTGATATTTCCTAGCTCTATGGTGTCATCATATTTTTTAAAAAATAATAAAGCAACCATGTGTTCTAAATAGATGGATTATGCCACACTATTTTGTTGGAAGGAACATAGAAATGAGAGTCATATTATAAGAGCTATATATTTTCTAGAGGCTCATTTCATAAATAACTTGCCTGTTGTGTGTTACAGTTGATGCTGTAGGCATATCAAGCACTAACTTATTGTTTATTATAGACCCATTTTGTCATTTTGATGGTACAGATTCAAGTATGGCAATCTTCTTTCCTCTCTCTGCTTCACTGGCTACATGACTTCCCTTGGCTAAAACCATACCGAAACATACACTTGAATGTCATAAGTTATGACAGCCTGGGAGCTGAATGGGAATCCTATTAACTGACCTATGAAATTAGGGAATTATAAATCTTGATGAGACAGGTTGGGCTGCATGCATAGCTTGCTATATTAAATAGGTATCTCTTTAACATGCTCAGATAAGTCCAAGTAAAAATAAAAACAGCTTAAACACATGGAAACATATTGATAAACTGATTGAATATATATATTCATATACATACATACATACATATTATACATATATACACATTCACATATATAATACATATATATACATACCCCAACTCCAGTAATTCTATAACCTGCTAAAACTCATCTTGAAAATAATATTATGGCCAATCAGCAGGGCATCTTAGGATCAATTACCTATTTGCTGTAGATAAGAAGAAAACATCATAGATGATTTTTAAAACCGTTAGGTATACGACTATGCTCAAGGCCAAGTATTAAATAAGATGGGCTGCATGTTAACTGTTAGAATACAAGAGGGCAGAAGAAAAACATAAAAATCTGAATGAAACAGATTTGAGAAAACAAATCAGGTAGACCCTACAAAAGAATCCAAACCCTGAAAGTCATGATTATTTGGATTATGAAAAACCACTAATTTTCCCAGTTTTTCTTTCTCGCTGGACCTCTCCCCTAAACTCCAGACTTGCATATCCAATTACCAAGTAGAAACCTCCACTTTGATACCTAATAGGCATTGCCAATTCGATGTCCAGACCTGAGCTCCTGCCGCACCACTGCAAAGTTGTTCCTCCCGCCATCTTCTCAGGATATGGAAGCTCCCTCTTGCAGTGGCTAAGGACAAAAACTTTAGAACCATTCTTGACTTTTTAAGTCCACCCTTAAAATCCTATCAGCTCTATCTTCAAAACACTCAGAATCCAGCCACTTCTAACCACCTCTACACTTACCACTTTGGTCTGAGCTACCATCATATTTTGCCTGGATAATCATGGTAGCCTCCCATCTAATCGCCCTTCATACACTCTTGCTCCCCTCCAATCTATTCTCAACACAGAAGCCAAAAGATCACAGTTAAAAAGTAATTCAGGTCATGGCATTACTGCTCAAAACTATTCAAAGCCTTTCCATATTACTCAGGGAAAGAAGAAAAAAAAAAAGCCACATTCCCTCCGAAGGCAACTCTGCATCATCTGCAGAGTCCCCAGGGCCTATCTGACTTATCTGTAGGCTGAGTTGCTGTTCCTTGAATACACATAGTCCCTCTCTCAGCTCAGTCCCTTTGCTTTTTGCTTTTCCCTCTGCCTAAAACCCTCTTCTCCAGATATCTATTGGTACAGACTCTCAGTCAGGTCTTTATTCAAAGCCTTCTCTGGCCACCCTATTAAAATTCACTACTCCTTTTTCAAATTTCCCATCTACCTTCTATGATGTGTGTTTTCTCCTCAGCACCTATCACTATCATAACATACTCTGTATTTTACTTATTCATTTTGTTTATTGCTTTTCTCTTCTCATTTGAATATGAGGCACAAGGAAGAGAATTTTTTCTCTTGTTTGCTGTTGTGCCCCCAGTACCTAAAATAGCATCTAGCATGGTAGAGTAGTCTGTGAATATTAGTTGGATGAATGTTGAAGGACTGTTACTACCTGGAATCACCTGTCTTTATCACATAGAAGGAGATCCCTATTTCTGGACATATACCCTCAGCCTAGGTTTTTAAATCTCATAAGCTTTTGAAGGGCCTTTAAAATAGTTTAAGTCCTGAAAAACATGACAGAATTCACACTACAGAAAGAAATCTGCAATGTCAAAATTAATGTGTTTAAATAAGTGTCTACATAATATGACAGCAACACAAATCATGCCATTATATATACATATAATGAAGAAGCTTCAATCATAGGAATGATTTTAGCGAACTCAAGACTATGAAAACTATAAAACGTCCTTTAATTTTGATTTCTTTAGATAAGCAAAATGTTAATGTGAAAAATGGTACAATTTTGTCTGATATTTTTGTGGGGCCCACACAAATAAAATGGCTTAAGGTGCTGTCCCTTTGCTGTCCATGCCTCCAAATTCTCGGCACAGTCAGATATATATTTACAATTCCCTTCCTCTCATTTTCAGCTCTAATAATAATGTACAGCTTAACATTCCCTGCATGTGCTGACCCTCAACTGTTCTGGGCCAGCTGATTCATATTCATTCTTTAAAATCCAGCTCAGGCACCCTTTCTCCCCAAGCAGTTTTTCTCATTGATCCCTGCCCTGCTGTAAGATAATAGGTCCAATTTGGTGCCCCTAAATAGCATAAGCTTATTTACATTGCTTCACTAGAATGCTCATCTCATTATACAGACCCTATGTAATCTACATTTTGCCTCCCTCTCCAAATTCAATCTCTATCACACTACTCCTGATATGTTGTGCTCTAGCGCCACTGGTCTGATTTCTCTAGTCTAACTAATCACAATTTAAGAAACTTGGTCCTTCCTGATCTTTCCCCATAATGCTGTGTCCCTCCATCTTGGAATGGATGGCTCCTCAGGTCTCAGCAGGAAGGACCCCAACCTTGGGCAGTCTTTTCTGATCACCTAATCTAAAGTAGATTTTTTAGCTTCATCTCTGAGCATCATAATGTTTTACTTTTCCTTGCAGTACTTATTACTCTCTGATATAACTTTTTTGTTTTTTTTAGATTTCCTATATACTCTCCTTACCCTCATGTAGAATATAATCACTATGAACCAGAAACTTTGTCCTGATCCCTATTATAGGACCTGGCACCGAACTGGTGATAAATAAATACTTGTTGAATAAGTGAGAGAACTCATAATGTATAAGTTTAAGTATCTTTTTCACAAATCAGTAAGCTTCTTAAGAGCAGAAAGATTATGTTTCACTCCTCTTTGTATCCCCAATATCTAACTTAGGATAAATTAACCATTTAATTATTGTTTTTCAAATGAATGAATCATTATCAATATCTTCACCAGAAGTCCTTATTTTCAAAACACTGCAAACTGGCTTTTTAAGGAAAAGTATTCAGACAGAACTTTAGAATGAATCTCTGAGAAATCAGACACACAAAGTTTAAGTGTTGCCTTAAATGACTAAAGCATCATGGCTGAAATAGTAATAACACATTCTATTGCTTCCCTATGTGTACAGGCCCTCTTGCAGTTAGTTGGAGGCATATCACTTGTTGTGGCCAACGCCATCAGTTACTTTGAACTGAGACAATGAAAGGCCATGTGAAATCCTGTGATCTTCCTCTGCCTCAGGAAACAAGGAGGCCATGTATTGCGATGGCAGAGACACAGATCAAGATCAAGACAATTTGAGTTATAGAAATGTCACACAGAGGACAGATGATCAAGAGAGTTGCCTGTATCTCCAAAAGAATTTGAGTGAGCAAGAAAAAAATAGCTTCTCATATTAAGCTATGGATATTTTGTTTTTATTGCTGCAGCAAAACTTAGCCTATTCTGACTAATAGAGAAACATCCTCCTATTTAAACATACACACACACATACACACACACACACACACAGTCAATAGTCAATGCACTCTTTGTTATAAAAAAACACTCTGGAATTAAATTGCATAAATTTGTCAGCTTCTTGCATAAGTATGTATCATGGGTGCAACTATATAAGAAAAGTAGGAGATGAGTGTCCATTTTCAGTGAGGTGGCTTAACCTTGCCTATTTCCATCAGAGCCTTGACTCAAAATGCACTGTAATTTGCTCTACAACATGAACCAAAATCACAATTTAGGATTAGGCTCCTTCTTAGCTATCTGAGAGAAAATATCTTAGAGTAGAAGATGAGTAATATTTCACCTGGGAAACCTCAAGTATTTTAGAATCTGAAATAATAGGACCAATCAAATAATTTGATAATTTGAATAATCAAGAGGAAGCATATGGTGATTTCAATTTTATCATTCCTTTGATCTAATCCTCTTAGATCTACTTCTCATTAGTGGAAAAGAGCATATCAAACACCATGTAGGTAAAGATCATGTTACATGGAGATGAGCATCCAACTAATTTGGCCAGAAAGTTCTTGAGTTTGGAGAGCAGGGTGTAAACACAAATTATTGTTTGACTAATAAAAGGCCTTATATTTGGGGGAAATAGGAAAGAAAGGAAAATATTAAATAACAGAATACATTTTACTGATATTAGCCACTACAAATATAGCAAGCCAAGCAAAGCATATACAAAACACAATCAAGTTGAAAGTTTTGAAAAATGACATATGCTTATGTTTTTTTCCCACCATGAAATATGAAAAAGGATCTCTGTAAGTGCTTATTATCATAATGGCATTTGCAAATAAGTGGTTAGACTTTATTTTTAAAAATAAATGAAAATCATACTTCCAACATTTTAAAACATCCTTTAAAAAAGTTTTTTTTGCTAAAAAGCTTTCTCAATCTCTTTTAGCAGAGTATCATAATCTGAAATGTAATAAAGCCTAATTTGAATTCTTATGAAGTGAATGAAATGAGGAATATTTTAAAAATAGAGATCTTAATTCCTCCACTCTTGCATTTGTTCATTGGCTGGCACAGTTTTCTGTGCTCTTCTTTTGGGAACAGTTTGAGGAGGATTAAGTGGATTTTGGGGCCCACTTTAGGCTGTGAGATTGTTGGATGGAGTTTTTATATACTCACAAAGCTCATATAAAAGTTCTAGTCTGCTTTAAGAATATCATGGTTAGACATGTTATCAATGTTAGACAATGAAAGATATTTCTAGTTACTTATATTAGATATATTGAAACTACTACGAATGATCAATAAGAGAAAAATCCTCAAACCATAATATCTGTACATAATGTCACTGAATCATACTCCTTATGATAAGGAACATTTAAACTTAGATCAGTAGTCTTCATAATGGTAAGTGCTTGCCCAAGGGAGTCACGATGTGATTCAAAGGAGTGGAAGAAGAAAATAGCAAAACATATATTTATATTTATCTACCATAAAGAAAAAAAGAAATCTAACTTTTCTAATATACAAAATGACACTGAAGCCTTCCTTGGGTATGTAAATCAAACACACCATTTATGTACACATGTCACATACACATGTCATATACAGTGCATGACGACTCCTGAGGGCAGGGAGGACATTGCCTAGCAGCCTTTTATGTCCTTGTTAATTTCGTTGTTCTAAGGCATACTGCACATTACATGAGCCCAGTTACGCAGATTTATTGTTTATGTTATCTCATTTTAACAAAACTAGCACTCACGGGATCGGGGCGGAGGGTGGGGGCGGCGGCAAGTGGCTTCAAAGGATTCCTCCAATAAACCCACAGATTGAAGGTGTTACAAGTACCAATAAAACACAAAATGACACTTTTATTTTTCTGTTAAGAGTGAGCTTGTAGCCAACTACATTCCAAGGCAGAAACCATGACAGTCTAATCCTATCTAACAAGAATTCAGCGTTCAGAATTATCAAGACATTATATGGATTTAAATATACTATGATTAGTAATGAACTGCTCCTTAAATGTACTTTGGTGTCTTTGTGAATCACCTTTTTCAACCCTAACTGCCATTAAAACTAAACATTAGACTGATCTTAGAAACAGTCTTCTGAATATCTGGATGACAAAACATGAAACTAATATCTTAAATATAGCAATGCTTTTTAAGCACATGGCTTTAAATGTGCTTAAAAATGAGTAAGATAGTTCTATTTTTAGTTTTTTAAGGAACCTCCATACTGTTCTCCATAGTGGCTGTATCAATTTACATTCCCACCAACAGTGCAAGAGGGTTCCCTTCTCTCCACACCCTCTCCAGCATTTATGGTTTGTAGATTTTTTGATGGCCATTCTGACTGGTGTGAGGTGAGGGTAAGCTGGGATGAAGTGAGAGGGTGGTATGGACATATATACACTACCAAACGTAAAATAGATAGCTAGTGGGAAGCAGCCGCATAGCACAGGGAGATCAGCTCGGTGCTTTGTGACCACCTAGAGGGGTGGGATAGGGAGGGTGGGAGGGAGGGAGATGCAAGAGGGAAGAGATATGGGAACATATGTATATGTATAACTGATTCACTTTGTTATAAAGCAGAAACTAACACACCATTGTAAAGCAATTATACTCCAATAAAGGTGTTAAAAAAAAATGAGTAAGATAAAATAACCGTTGTTTTAAAATATTTCATCTTTAAAACTTCTGTCTTCTATGTATTTTTATAGTACAGATAATATATTAGTACCATAATATATGTATATAATTTACAAATATATCCATGAACTGAGGGTTCTTACTTCAAAAATGTATCCTAACAGGTGAGTATAACCAAAAAAGTTAAGAAACAACAGTCTAGAGCAGCGGTCCCCAACATTTTTGGCACCAGGGACCGGTTTTGTGGGGAGGGGGGATGGTTCAGGCAGTAATGCGAGCGATGGGGGGCGATGGGGAGTGATGGGGAGCAGCGATGAAGCTTCCCTCACTCGCCCGCCGCTCACCTCCTGCTCTGCCGCCTGGTTCCTAACAGGCTGAGGACCACTACTGGTCTGCGACCCGCGGGTTGGGGAACCCTGGTCTAGAATAGATGGTGCCCAGCATGGTAGCCACTATCCACATGCAACTATTGAGCACTTAAAATGTGCTTTGTGTTACAGAACTACATTTAAAAATTTTTATTTAATTTTAAAAACAAAGCAGTGTCAAATACTGTTTTCTGTTAAACTCAACTGTATTATTTTGGTAGAACTACATTTTACTTTATCTGTTGGAAACAAGCATATGAATTGAGATGTTCTGTAAGTTTAAAATATACACCTTATTGCAAAACAGAAAAAATACATAATGTCCATTAAGAATTTCGTGTTGCTTCAATCTAGAAATGATTATATTTTGGTTGAATAAAATATTAAGTTGAATGAAATAAAATTTTTTAAATTAATTTTATCTGTTTCTTTGTACTTTCCTTTAATGTGGCTACTATAAAATTTAAAATTACATATATCAATTGCATTATCTATTGGGCAGCTGGGCTAGAAGCAGTAAGTGCTAGATAGGGAGTTTTATAAAAGGAACATTTAGGAGAATAGCTCCATAACTTTTGCAAGATTCAAAACTAGACTAACAGATCATTTTTTTAACCTGAAAAAGTACACGTATATATACAACTTTAAAATAATGTGAAGATATTTTTAATTAGGGTTTACTCAGTTTAATACAACCAGGAATTTCCACTGACATCTACTGAGTCATATAGAAATCATGTACAGTTAACTGACATGACATTAAATTGTAGTTACCCAATTTTAATTCTACTTCAGAAAAAGAGCAGATTTTTTACTTTTGTGTAAAGACTGGAGCAACGAGGATTGAAAAAAGAAAAAAAGATAATATAGCAAGTTGATCTTTTTAAGAGAATAATAGACAGCAACAAATTTGGGTTCTTGATCATATGATACAATTAAAAAAAAAAAAAAACTAAGTGTATTATCCTTTCCTCTTAAGAAAAGCAGATGAACTGGGCCAGCCACAGAGAGGCTTTTGTTTTTTTTTCATCCAAACTCTCTGATTCAGTTTGCCTATAATAATAATGGGTCAGCAAAATAAGATAATTAGTAGTTTTCTCATACAAAACAAATATCCAATTAGAAAATTTACTTACAGAATGTGTACATAGCTTAAAAATCCATCCCTCTACAATGCTTTATTTTCAACATCCCCTGCCCTCACCTGCTCTTTATCTGAAAGATTCCTTTTACTGCACTCTAGCAACAGGTAGAGAATAGGTAACCTATGGGGTAAATGATTGTAGGTAAATAGAGCACATCAAAATATGGTGTATAATTAAGCTTAAATTACAGGGTTTTGGCTGTTTATTTTTAAGCATTTTCATCATAGAATTCTATTTGTATAATTGTCCTTTGAACATGAAATAACACATGAGGAGCTTTTTTTGAAAAACTCAATGCCTGGAATATCTTTGCTTTCTCTGAAGAATTGTCATGTTTCACAGTTAAACATAAATGAAACTTGGTAGAGTCCCAGCTCAGAGCCCAAATCATCAACTCTGAAAATGTTTTGAGACTATGTTTTTTCCCCTTTTCCATGTCTTCTATTTTCTATAAACCCGATTCATTATCTATATATAACCATAATTTTATTGTATATACTCTGATAAGCTGTCACAAATACTTTCTAGAAAATGGAAGTGTAAAAAAAGGTGTTTATTTAATATGTAGTTAATAACCTTTCTAAATATCAAGATTATATAACTTATGGTGAAGTATTCCTAAGGAAGTATGTAGATACTACTCATTTGAATGCAGAGTTGCCTGTAATTAGGGAACAGTTACATAGGCTTGCTGTGGTCCCTCTAAACATGTTCTTCTAGAAAATTAACCCAAATATAAACTGTAGACTAAAAAAAATATGCTTTGGTAAATATTACATATTGGCTCCAAAACAGAAGAGTCAAACTTACACTCTGAAAAACAAATTTCATATGAGTTTAAACAAATAACGTTATGATATGTTTCAAGGGAAAACACTATGTAGTGGAGCAATGTTTTTATTTATGTTAAAAAGGAATAATGAATATTGTTAAAGCTTATTTTCATACAAAATGAAAAAAAAATTCTAGCACAATTAAATAACATTAAGAATAGTTACATATTTTCTGTCGGAAAAACTGTTCCTAATTATGATGATACTGACACAAAAATCCTTTTTAAAACTTATTTCTATTTGAGTATGTTGTATATTCTCTATGAGAACTGACTTTTCTAGAAAAGGTGTTGTTTTTCAAAGCTCAAATATAGGAAGCTAGCACATACCAGAACAGAAATTAATATTACTCTTGGATCTGTCTCATCTCATGGATGTGTCTCAGCTCTTTAGAAAGGTTTCTAAATGGTGACTTTATTGATATACAAGTCAGTTAAGAAATATAACTTGTCTCATATATGGAAAAATTTTCTAAGAATAATATTTAAACCTATGGTCCTAACTGCACTACCAGAAAAAAATGGGTTGGGCTGTGGGTAATCAACAGTCAGTTTAAGATCTCTCACCCCAACCGCTGTCTGTTCATGGCAATAGTTGAGCACCTGTAATGCTATTCAAGATATGTAAAGTATCAAAAGGCAAAGTTAAAGAAATTACAAAAAATTTTTCCTTTTGTTTCCCTTTGTCTTTACAAAAGAGCAACCCTAAGCTGAGCTCAAAAAATTTATAGATTTCATAGCCCATTACACATATAAAGTCAATAGTTATCCTTTCTGCCATATTGTATATATTTTAACTCAAAGAGTGGTGTTTTAATACTGTTTTTAAGTTTATCTATTGCTCAGGAGCACCAATCTTTCCACTTACCCCGTGCTAAGCAGGAAACAGAATACTGTAAATATTAAATGCATGGTAAATGCAGAAATCACTAATCAGTTTAAAACAAATTACAGCTTTCATGTGTTATTGTTCCAGTACACAGGGTGTTCCTCCAGAGGATCCAGGGGCTTTTCTTGCCACTGCTACTGGGGGCAAAGTATTGCTACCATTAACAAGATCTAACCTCATTTACGTAGGACTAGGCATGAGGCCTGTGTATGGACATGGTTAGTACTCTTTACTATCCTCATCCCCCACCAGCAACCACTATTTCCACCTGCTCTGTATCCTAAGACATGTATATCCTGAGAAGAGGACACAGTGAACTAATTTGCATGCTTATTAATGGCTTTTGAATTATATATGCAGAGTACTCTACTCGTCTTAAGGAAACTGGAAAACCAGATAACATACAGTGTTTATTTCTAGTTTGGGTTGCAAGGCAGCTATTACATTAAGCAGTTAATAGATGCATTCTGATGCCAAAGTGAAGGTTATGGAAGCAGAAAGAAGAGATAGATCAATCTGGCCTGGGTTAGTTTTGCAGAAGGTAGGGTGATAGCTGAGTCTTGGAGACTGGGCAAAATGTGGCAAGTAAGTGGTTGGAAATGATCCAGGTAGCCTGTGAAGAAGTCATTCTGGATTGTGTGGAAGGGACTTTCCAGAAACGAATAGAAGATACAGTTTGCTAAGATGAAGAGCAACATACTTTAGCAGATCTGGAATGGCAGGAAAATTCTGGAATGGATCCCAGAGTTGATGAAAACCATTTAGAGATGTAGACCAGAGGAAAATAAAACAAAACAAAACAGAACAAACAACAACAATGAAAACAACAAAACTGGTACTCTCTTGTATTTTTAAGGTATTTTGCCTGCTTGTGGTGTGGAATGAAATGACACATACATTTGAGTCTAGAGGCTGGAAGGGCAGCTAGAAGGTCTGTTAACCCAAGGTGAACAGTTAGTAGCAATAGAAATAGAAGGAAGGAAGCAAATATAAGTAATTTAAAAAATTTTAAACTCTGCCAATTAAAAATAGGAAGACAAAGGAAAAGGAGCAAAATTTGAATGTTTATGAAGTAGTTCAAGGAAAGACTTTAGAAAGAAAAAGAGAAAGTCCTCATGAGATGTCCTGGCAGATGAAATTGCAATACGCGTTTGAGGCAAAGTAGTGAAAGTGAGTGGGATATCAAGGATATGGCACTAGGTCATGGGAAGCTGGGGGAGTTCTGCCTTGGTCTGATATTGAGGACTCATTAGAGGGAGGAAAGGATCATTTGAAAGCAAACCAAACTTAAGAGCAAATTCCAAGCCCTCATTGTTTGGAACAAAGAGAAAAAACTGACGCTGGATGAAGAAGAGACCCATATCTCCATTTAATAATAATAATTAAAAAATCAGTAATGGGACTAACTACTTTGCATAGATCATCTCAGGGATATAAGGCAGGTGAGGGAGGACATCTTCAATTGTCTCTGAAAAGTACTACTGTTGTGCTCTCAATCTATAGATCCAATAGCTAAGAGCTGGTCCTCCCCTGGAATTCTTTCCCTGTGTATTTGTATTTCACAAACCAGTTTTTCTCACTTAATTCTGATAGAGAACTTTGCCTGGTTGATTGTGGGTGGTCTGCTTGTTTGTTTGGATTTTTGCATTTTTACCGCAGCTGCTTGTTTAAATGACTTTTTTTGCTTCTAATTATCTTACATCTTTTTAAATTATTTCAAAATATTTATCTATCTTTTAATATTTAACTGTGTAAATGCATGGAGAAAAACAAAAACTAAAAACTACAACTGTGCTGGCATGAAAGGTACATAGAGGTCTTTCCTAAAGTTCTCAGTCTACATTTCACCACAAATATTCTTTTTCTTAACAGTCTATTCTTTTTGGAAATACAACTTATCAAAATTTGTGCTAATAGTTTTGTTTATTTGTTTAATGGAAATCTTTTTACTCACTGTGAGGTTCAGAAAGGAAGGATTGGGCCTGATCTTTTTTCAACATTGTGAACACAGACCCCCAGCTACCAGGAACCAATGGTGGGCATGTATTAAATGTTTGTGGAATTAATGAGTGAATAAGTGAATGACTGAGTTAAGATGATGGTGTCTGCTCTGAAAAGGAAACAAAATATATTTTTGTTCATGTATTGGTGAGTTGCAGTCCTTTTGAGTGCCTGAAAGTTGTTGTTCAATTCTGGCCCCAGAAGAACACTTTGACTAGAAATGAGGGAAATGTTTCTTCTATGTTCTAGGCCTTATTCTAAATCACTGATCTTAATGAAACCTTAAACCACAGACGTCCAACTTTGTCTTAGAATTGAAAAAAAAAAGTCTCTTTTTTAGGACAACCCAGAGCTTAAATGAGGTCATATTAATAACACAGAAACTCAAATAAGAAGACATCATAATACAGTAATTTATTACAATTTTTTATATTGGCCAGTCTTTGGAATAATACTGATCATATTGATTCATACTCCTCAAAGCAGGAATTCAGTAGAGCTCTCCACAATGATGGTTCAATTCTTTCCATTATCAAAATAAGGAGGGAAAAGCAGCAAAACCCCTGTGTTGCTCTTTGTATAAAAGTCAGATTCCCATACTCACCTGAGTCAGGCAGTGCCCAGCTTATCCCTGGATCCTCTAGGAGCGAAATATCTGTCTCATTCACTGACTTTACCAAGCATCTCACCCTAATGAGGCACAAGCCATGTTTTTTTTGTATCCATAGCAGAATGTCAACTTTGATCAAGGTCTAGGCCTACTCAACACACTTTTTAAAATGCAAATCTAATCATTTCACTTATCTGCTCAATGCCCTATCATTGTTTCTCATTGTTCTTAGAATTCCTAAATCTTTAATGAGACGCTGTGTGGCCTGCTGCCTGTTTTCAACCTTACTTGACACTGCTCACCCCTTACTCAAAGCATTCCAGCTGGCTTTGCTCATCTCTTTCAACATGCCAAGCCTCTCTCTTCCTCTGGCTTTCATCCAGACTTTTTCTCTGCCTCAAACCTGGCCTCCTTCACTCCATGACCACATCAGATCAACACCTAGTGACTCTTCAGATCCACTTTAAATTTATTTAACAAATATTTTCTGAGCGAATACCATGTGCCAGGGACTACTTTAGGCTTTAGAGAGCTAGACAATAATAAAACAAAAAACAATCCAAATATATATAGGAAGTAATTGGGTATGATCAATGTAATAGAGAGAATTTTAAAAGGTAGATGACTTGTAACACGGTGGCTCTTTTTAGATTGGATGAACATGGACAGTCTCTCTGAGAAGAAGACATTTAAACCAAATCAGAAGAATAAGGAACTGGCCCCAGAAAGATCTGGGGCAGAGGGAAGAGCAAGTATGAAATCCCTAAAATGGGAATGAGTTTGGTGTGTATGAAGAACAAAAGATGGCTTGCATAGAGAGGAAGAGCATTTTGAGACAAACTAAGAGATACAGGTACAAGAGGTACAGGTACTGAGAGATACAGATACCTATTCATGCAGGGTTTTGTGAGACAGGGCAGGGAAGGAGTTTGGATTTTATTCTCAGTGAACAGTCAGGAAGCCAGTGGAGGGTATAAGCAGAAAAGTGAGCTGGTATAATTTATGGTTTAAAAAGATAATTTGATTTTGCTGTGTGGAGAATGGATTACAGGTAGGGAGCAAAAGTGAAAGAGATAAATAATATAAGAGGTTCAAGGAGAACTGGCTTAGTTTGGCAGAGGGGGAAATGGAAAAGAGACAGACCCAGGGTGTACGCTGGAACAATTCAGTAACAGAAGCTGATGAATTGGATGTTCAGCCTAAAGGAAAGACAAATCAGAAAAATTTTTAGAGGTTTTGCTTGATCGTCCAGATGGATGGCAGTGCCAATGCCATCAGTGCAGTGCTGTGCCCAAGAGAACACTGTCTGGGTTAGAATTCTGGCTCCACCACTTAACACTGACCATATGACTGTGAATAAGTTACCTAACCTCTCTACTCATTTGTTTCTGTGTTTATAAAATCGGGAAAATAACAACCCTACCTCATAAGCTTACTGTGGGAATTTAATAATGTAATCCTTGGACTCCCCAATGGGGAGCCAAAACAAATGTCACCTATACAAACTGCCCAAACAGCTTTTGGAATATAAGTTCTCAATGAATGTGCCTGTGATTGTTATTACTGTTGTTGCAAGTATTATTATAACCTAGATGTGGAAGACAATGAAATATGCAGACCTGAGAAAATCAACATATTTTAGCCATTAAGCTTGAGATATTCATTAGTCATTAGAGATGTTGGTAGGCAGAAGTACATAAGTCTGATGCTCCGAGGAATAGTCAGTCCTGAAGATACAGTTTGGAAGTCACTTATTTACAGATGGCATTTAGAGCCATGCATAAATTCCCCTAGGGAGATATGGTAGAGAGAGAAGAAAGGGAGCCAAAATTTCTGCTTAGTGACACTTCGACATTTAGATATCAGGGTAAGAGAGGAGGAGCTAGCAAAGGAGGCTGAGAAGGAGCAGACCATGAAGCAGGAGGAAACCCTGGTGTGATGCCAAGAAACAAGCATGACCGAAAGGGACTGGTTAACTGTGTCCTGTGCTATGGAGAGATGAAATAAGATGAGAACAGAGAAGTGACCAATGGAATCGACAATCTCGAAGCCCCGGGAGTCTCAACAAGGCCTTTTTCAGTAAAGTATAAGAAAGGGAAACCTGAATGTCACTTCCTCTGGGAAACCTTTTCCGAGTGTGTAGAATATATTAGCTGCCTTCTCACTGCACTTACCGTTTCTCTAGGTAATTATAAAGAAAGTCAACTTTGCACTAAATCATTATCTATGTAAAGGACATCATTTTTGTAATTGTTCATTTATTTTCTATCTCCCCCAATAGCTAGTAATCTACTGGACAGCAGAGATCACATCCATCTTGTTTTTCACAATATGCTCAATAAGTATGCCTGATACTTAATATTGCTCAATTTATATAGAATTAATGAATGGCTGAATTAATCAATTAATGAATGATACTACATGACTGTACCTAAAACACATTTTTTTTTGTTTTTTAAACTAACTTCTTTTAACTAACACTCACACTAACCGACATGCTTACTTTCAGGTTTTCTATGTTTTTGGCATAACTAAATAATTGCTTTTATTGCAACCTACCATTTTGGAGGGAAAAAGTAGAATAAAAATAATGAACAGTCTACTTTGCACTGTATCATTATCTATCTAAAGTTTCTATTTTTCCAAAGGACAAACAATATCTCTACTCCAGGAGATCATTTTAGCACTCAATCTAAAATTGATTACCATCCAGCCCTTATTAAAACTCAGTTGACACAACTGGTATTTGAGAGAAGAAATCTATGGACTCAGTTAACTGTCATTGCTCTAAATTGGTTTTTAGCTCTATCCTATTATAAGTGAATTCTTACTTGAATTGTATTTGGTTGCATCTTTGCTGAAATGGCACTATAGAAGTTGTGGTCATTTATTATTATGTCTTTGGCTTTTACAGAGGGTTAATACATAATCATATGCTTGAGAATATTTCTGCATCTTCTAATGACATAAAGACTATCACACCATTCCTATATTTTTCTTGGTGTTCCAACTAAAAACAACTCATGATAAATTTCTCTGTACTATAGTGTGAAAAAAAACTTTGTGTAATTTTTATAAAATATAGATATATATGTTTCCTTTATCTGATAATAACAATTATGAAATTCAATCCATTATCCTTTTTAACTTGCTTCTAGGAAATTGGGATATACATTTATGTTCAATTCCAGTATATATTCGTAGTCTAAGTTTCTGCCTTTTTCTTTATAGTATGGGTATTCATACTCAATATGATTTTAGCGACCTATTTATATGTGTGTGTTTGTCACAAATTACATCCACTTTTTTGAAGTAGAAAGAGTATGAATAAATAAAAATAAAAAGAATTTCCTTCTCTCTCTTCTTTAGTTAATCCCAGAGATAATCCATCCTTCATGGTTTTGCTCAAATACTACCAAGTTCATGAAGACATTTTTGACTCTTCAAGGACAGACTGATTCCCTCTCCCACCTCCTAAGAACACATTTGGATGATAGTGGGTTATTATCATCTTATAAAATTTAATAATTGATTATATATTGCTCTCAAATATAAGGTCACATTTAGAGTTGTTTCTTTGCTTTAGGATTTAGAGCCAAACAAATAAAAACAATGCAAAAAAAAGAAAAATAATGATAAAACATTGTGCCACTTGAGAAATGAATATGCTTTTCTTTTTAAATCATAACTACCTAGAGTTTACCAAATCTCCTTTCTGCTAGACTGCTCAGATTCAAATAAGAATCTCGATCACTGCATTCATATTGACCCATCTGATATTCTATGCTTCCTTTCTTTCTTTGTTCTGATTATTTTTATATATCAAGTGACCATGTACATACAAATCAATTAATAAATATATATTATTATGAAGTACAATATCAATTATTACTCTCTATTGAGTGCTTGTTTTCCCCGTCAATTAGATTGAAAACTCTTTAAAGATAAGGACTGTATTGTTCTTACTTTTTATCCTGCATAGAAGATGTACAGTTCTGCAAACAAGTGTTATATATTTGATGACTGACCACACCAAAGTTATATTTATTTCTGTCATTTGTCTGATAATACTTGAAGCACTATTATTGCATAGACATTATAGTTATAAGAATTAACAGGTCTCACAACCATTTCTAATAGAATAAATATAAATTTAGTTGTTCATTAAAATTGATACACAGTAATGTTAATGAAAGCTTGTTTTAAATGGTTTAGCCTTACATGGCATTATGAAGTTAGCTAAATGTAATTCTTCAAATGTAACTAGTAAATAAACTAGCACTCTATTATTTTTTCCATGGATGGATAGTAGAGACATAAGATTACTAAGTAAAATATTTAATTAGACCCTTTACTAAAAATTTGCCAAATATCCAGAGATATCAGTAGTTCTGAAATCTTTGAGAATCTTTTTCTAATATAAATCACATGTGCTTGAATTATGAATGCATAATTATCTCTAAAATATCCATATCAAAATAAAAGTATCTTATTAAATTTCCATCAGATAAAAATCTTATGTTTGCCTAAGGTAGATCTCCACAAAGATAATTTTTTAAAATTTTTCTCTAAAAAATAACATAATTTTATTCTAAATTTAGAGAGGGGGCTGAAACACATTTTTAACACTAAATTAGTTAATGTTTTTTTCATTTTTAATATTTGAAAATATATGTGGATAGTTTCTATTTTCAAATACGTTTACTATATAATACCTCATCTTAATAGTGAAGAATTTATTTCATATTCTCTTTCAACGCTTGTCCATAAGTACATATGCTTATCCTATTTACAATAAAAATATTTAATACTATTTTCCTCTCTTAAGACTACCTAATCAAAGTATTTCTCACTGTTTCCAACACGATAATTTTTATTTTTATTTTAACTATACACCAGAATATTAAAAAATAACTCTATTAATAATTATTTTAAATACATTTTAAAGGACATTTATATAACATGTATTAGATAACCAAGGACAAAGAGTTAAAACTGGCTGAGGACAAAGAATGTATATAACCAAAAGTGAAAGAAAGTCTAAATGTTTACTAAAAGAAGTGTGAGACTGAATGAGATATGATTATGGAGAACTCTAAGATGAAACTGGGGAAGAGAGGTTAGCAGGCAGAATCCACTATCCCCTAGCCTTTTTTTTTTCAATCTTATTGCAGTTTTTCTTACCACCAATAGCATTTTCAATGCAATGATATTGATAGTCCGTGTTACCACTTCAAAGGAAACCACAAAAGGGTCTTGGTTGAGAAACTAACTCCAACCTGTTCCTAGCTTCTTCAAAACAATGCTATCATAGGAGGTATTTTTTTCTTCTATGCTAATTCTTCTTTGTAATAAACAAAATATATTTTTAACATTAAATACTTTAAACTGGAAATTTGGCTGCTAGATAGCTGTATGAAATTTTTTACTGAAACATTATCACCTTTTTAGTTATTGCTAAAACAAATAAACTTGTAATATTTTTCCTCTGGGATGGCAAATTCAAATCAAAATGAATTATATTATCTGTTTCAGACATCCTGATATTTCCTGGCAATCAGCTGAGAGCAAATCTCATAATTAGCCAATTTGTACATTGGACCCCAAAATTCATTTCCTTAACACCAAAACATCCAAATTAAAACACAGCTTAGAATTTCCTCTGACATGGGATCAAATCTTATTTTCTACTTAATGTCCAAAACTCTTCCAAGTGCCAACTAAACAGCAATACTTTTGGATCCCACACCCAAGAAACCTTGGCTTACCTCGTTACTGTTAGACAAAGTATTAACAACAACAACTAAAACCCTACAGTCTTTATTGTTGCAGTTCTCCTGGCATATCAGCTGTTGAGTTGGTTGCGGTGTACCACACAGGCAAAGTGTGCTGAAACAAATGTTATGATAACTTATTCTTCATGAATTAATTCATTTAAATACATTTGCACAAGGCCCAACACATATTTTAGGAAGTGACCAGAATACATATGTTCTAGAACTAATGTCCCAAAACTCACCTAAGAATGTTTCACTAACAAAGTTTTGTACTTTATCATGTTGAGAGGAGGTCTATAAAGGACGCTGACTCTTAGTGGTGATTATTAGTTTACGACGTCTTTAAGAGGAACAAAGGAGCCAACTAAAGGTTAAATCCTAAACTGCAGTAGAGCCAGAACAAATATTTACCATTGGAAAAATCATCTATCATCAACACCAACACTGCCTGCCATTATACAGACCAAGTTCTTCATTTTTTAACTGGTTAATCTTTTGTCCTGCAATCCAATTATTCAGAGTATGGCATTTAAAGATAGGATATGAACATGAATATAGGATTCAAATTGGATCAAATTCAGGTCCTCATCAGTTCTGAATACATTTTTTAAAATGGGCAAAACTTATACCAACATAACACAGTTTATTTTATGGGATCTTACTGTATGTGAGTACAACAAGTAAAAGAGTGAGGCAACATAAGGGGTGGCCAACAGACTTTTTTTAAATAAAATCAGTGTATATGACTTTGTGGATGTTCATATCCTTAAAAATACTGTTACCACAATTTGGCATCTAATTTGAAATTTTCAATTGGAAGACTAGTCACTGCATCAGGATTTTCAATTTAAGAAATTCACAAAAATATGAGAAAAATAATTGCTAAAAACAACTAAGCTATAAACAATGCCATGATTAAAGTTAAATGCATTAAAGATAGTGCAGATACTCACATTCAAATCTTACCTAAGAAACAAATGACAACACTCTGATATTTAAGATTAATTTAAGAAGATTATTATTAACATCTCTTTATATATCTTCTAATATAGAGAGTTTTCATTGGCGGGAAGTCATTCATCCCTATGCAGTGAAATTATAAGAATAACTGAAGCAATGCATGATTAGACATGATGGGGAAACTAATGCATACTTGAACAATGGTACAGAAATATTTTATATCTACATTGACAGAGTGTATCTATTATATCATCCACCATACTCCAAATTCAAAATAGAAAACTAGAAAAAGATCAAGATCTCACTTTGCTTTGCTAACATATCTCCTTCCCCAAGACACACAAACTTGATTGACAAAAATCATTCCTTTTTATATTTTGAGATTGGCAGAAACACAGATTATGATTACACAGAAGGGATTAGAATAATCATAACTAACACTGAAGAGAAAAATAAACTGATTCTCAATGGCTAAAATAAATTATATTAACAATTATTATAAAGAAGAATATAATTCAAATTATTTTTTCAAAATATTTCAGAGTAAAGAATGAGTGAGGTATCTTTTTGTGCCCAAATAACACAAATGATAACTTTTAAGTGTATAATCAGGGACAAGACTTCGATCAGTTAAGATTAAAAAAAAAAAAAAAAAACTTTTGTAATGAATTGTACTCTTAGCAAATACCTTTAACTAAAATACCACAGATAAAGGTGTCTTATTAAATGATATAGTTATTTTACTCACCAAATTGTGATAATACTATAAAAAATAAACTTATACAAGTAGAATAGCAAGTTTATGCCTATTTCAGAGTACTTAAAAATTTATTTTAAATAATATTGTTCTATACTTTTCTTCAAAATTAAAGATCACTAGTTTGATTTTGTTTTACATGTATATACATTACTGAGTTGAACTCTTTGACACTTTATGAAATCAATGCATGTTTTGCAAATCAAATAATTCAATCAAAATACATTTAAACAAAATATTTCTAATTATATTTGATAAACTTAAGAAACAAACAAACAAACCTACACAGAAATGGTAATCATTCCCCAAAGCTAGTCCATACATATATTCTTGAAGAGAATAAAAACTTGTTTCTACATTCATGGCAAACCTCAGGCAATTTTAAAACACTGTAAAAAAGACAAGTAGAAGAGAGAAAAATCTGCCCAGGGACTAATTCTTCTTAAGAAAGGCCCTGCCATTGCTGCCTTTCACATTTCTATAAAGCCAAGTTAAGAAGAGCACTCCATAACAATGCGAATAATTTCATTACCTTTTATATTAAATATTAAAACCAACCCTAGCTGTCTTTTGTCAAGTAATTTATGAATATTTATAGAATTTATTGAAAATATCAAAAATTTTGCTTCAAAATCAGCAAGCATAGAACAATGAGTGAAACAAAGCAAAGCAAAACAAAACAATTCAAAACAAAACTATCACATATTTCATGGATTGATGGGGGGAAAAAAAAGAGAAATTTCTTACCAAGTACTCCAAGTCGATAGTTGACTGTGATGACGATCACATTGCCATAACTTGCCAAGACACTCCCATCATATAAATTTCCAGTCCCTTCCATATATGAGCCACCATGGATATACACCATCACTGGTTTGGGACCCCCACTGTCCCGAATATCTGAAAAACAAATGGTTGGCAATTGTCCTTATCCTCAACACGCATAATGAAGCAGAGAATACATTTTCCATTTTAGGGACAAGAGGGAATGATTTTAACATAGTTATTTCAATTCCTTTCTTTGTTAAAGTGTTTCTTAAGCAACTTATATTAAGATCTATTGCAGAAAAGAGCAATAGATATCCATTGTTTTCTACCCAAAATTTTGTTAAATATTATAAACTGAATTACAAAACTTGGACAAATTGGAAGTAGGTGTGAATTCGAGTGCTTTTTTTTTTATTGATTCCTGATGTGACAGTAGAATCAAAAGAAATAATAGAATGATAATGATTCTTAAAACTTCTTTTTACAAATGTTATAGACCTCATATGGAATTTATGAACCATAAACTAAGTACAATGGTATCACTGCTACTATGAATAAAACACTGTTTTTCCATTTCTTAATTACTGTAAAGATATGTACTGAATGCATCATAATTACATGGAATAATTTATGCTCCAATTTGAGAACATAATTACAACACTGTGCTATAGAAGTTGCAAGAAGTTTCATTTAACTATTCAAGTACTGTCAGATGAATGTTTAGGCAATAGAGTCCAAACATCTATATTTCTGTCTTTGTTGCATTTAGGGGACTTTCATTTAAATGATATTTTTCAGTTCAGTCCAGGTTATCTGCTCATTCCAATTACCCTTACCTTCGGAAGAAGAAAACAGACTAACATATTTTTTACCCTATTTTTGTAACTATTCTACTCTTCTTAGCCCCACTTTGGCTCTAAGATTTTGTCATACAGACATGAGACAGAATACAGCTAAGTCCAAGCGTAAAATGCCAAAGTTTAGGGTGATGTTAAAGTGATTTCTACAGCTCTAAATTTTAATCAAATGTATGTGCTTTTCTAAGATACTTTACCCCGATTATGAAGTTTTCAACAAGGGTCTAGAAATAATACATAAGGGAAACACAGGATAATTTTAATTGGTATTAAAATATACTAATTTCTAGAGATAAAAATGCTAAACAGTATATTGGTGAACATGGTTTTAACTATTATGTAGATTGAAGTATTATATGTGTACATATATCTATATGATTATGAATATAAACATACCTAAAACATTACTATTATATAATGGTCGATGATCTCTTCTGCCCACAATTGAAACAAAATTACATCAAGTGTATTATCTTTCTTTTATGACAATATTAAAAGTGTCATTTAAAAGTATGGCTTTGTTCCTTTGCTTTTGACATTTTTTATCAGACAAATCTCCTACATCATAACAATTGAGGTTTCAACTTTCAGAATGGACTAACATGATATATAAACTCATTGAAAAAACTGGTGATAATTTAAAGGCTGCTTTACATTTCTTGTAAAAAAGATGACTAGTGTAAATGCTTCGATTTTTCTACTATAATAATAGAGTGATTTCTTTCAATGAAAATCATTTTAAGATCAGGAATTGTAGCTCAACTTGTTTGTCCAGATTTTCAAGTTGGGGAAATAGCTAATTGCAGAATTTAGGACTTTTAAAAAAGACTACTTTACATTTGACTTAATATTTAATATCAGTGTATAAATTTATCATAATCTCCCCCTCTCCCTGCGAGGGTGTACTCGAGAAGAGTGTCTTATTTTTTAACTGGTGAGATGAGGATACTTTGACATTCACTAGACTCAGCTACATTTAGTGAAAAAAAAACTAAATTTATTTTCTCCTTAAATCGTTGGGAGGGAAAATGATATTCACTCATTTGTAAGATCTGGGGGCTTGTGGAGATGTTAGGCTTACAGAGAGAAAACAATTCTTCTGAAATTGTCAAACTCTCCTCCTTAAATGCCTGTTCGCTGCACACAGTTTTAGAGTGTTTTTCTAGTATGGCTGGCACTGAAAAAGCAATAATAAATTATTAAACTGAAGCCATTAACTGACTGTTCACAGCAGACTTTGTGCTCTTCTAATTGTATGCTTGGAGGTAGCACAGAGGGAGGCTGTTTCAGAATTCTTCTTTAATTAAAATTACATAGAATTACAAAGCACCAACTGTGAACAGTAATGAAATCTTGGTAGAATCGTTCTGTTCACCTGGAAAACAATACAGGCACACATTGGGAAGACCTGCCATATTTTATACCTAATAACAGAATGAAGTGGACATTGTCAGGAAACACTGAAAATACGATAATAGATTCTAGGAGCAATTTTGAGTGGTATATCTCTATTTTTCTTTGAAAATTAGACTTGAAAAGATTACTGATTGTTTGGGCTGATTCTAATCTCCAATTTGTCTTCCCAAACTTCTCAATGATTTCAACTTTGCCTAAGAACTTAGTGTGTCCAGCAGAAACTTTTCCAGAAAGTTTTATAAAATTCTAATGCTGTGTTCTGAACAGTATTTCTTTTTGCTTGAAGTAACCCTGAAGTTAATGCTATATGGTGTATTAATTGCCAAAATAGGTACAATTTTTGTACATAACAACTCAATATTACTAATAAAGCTTGGAAAATGCCATATTTATATTACAGAGCAATTAGAATTATTTGATAATGTTTTATCAGAGTGGTCAACCTTAGACTTTACTTTTGATAGTGTTTTATCATAAGTTCTATCTTAGACTTTACTTTTCTTCATAGTCTACAGGTCTTTTTTGATGTAAATATAATAGTAAATTGTTTAACTATGATAAATATAATAACATAATAATATAACAATAAATATAAATAGTTTAAATTATATCTCTATTTACTTTGATTTTAAAAAGAACCAGACTCTATAAGTGAAATTGATATATCAGATAGCCTACCATTGAATGCTATCTGCTGATGCCATCATTTTAATAATAAAATTTGGAGTGGCCACTATGTCTTAGTTCAAATATATTAGATGTAGTAGCTTATAATGAATTTATTAGAGCCATGTTGTCCCTCTAAACCTTGTCTCATATTTTCCCTTAGAAATAAAGTAGATTTTACCTGAGATATCTGACTTTGCCTAAACTAGCTGCTACTGACCTTACTAAAATCAAAAGAATACCCAAAGACTAAAACACTAGTTCAGGTTTAGTAAAACTACAAATATTCCTAAAGCATGTTTATATTTTCTGTTATTTGCAATGTTTTAAAGCTTTGCTAAGCATCTAGGTCTCTGAAAAAAGTGGGAAGATAAGAGAGAAATACTACACTGATGATTATTTTTCTTCTAAAATTTTTATGGTAAGAAAGTATTTAAGATTTTCAAGTTAAAAAATAATAAACTGGAATCTGAGTAGACATCTTGATTTTTAATTTTAGTAACTATTTTATCTTTCTGATAAACCAAAAATTTAAGCCAATGTAGCAAGTGCCAACAGCTCTAGAGCAGTTAATGTGGATTTATGAACCATATTTATTTTGCCTGACAACCAATGTTTGAAGTCATAATTCCCTTTAATAGTCCTAGTGAATTCATGTGCCCCAATGTTCATTGCAGCACTATTTACAGTGGCCAGGTCACGGGGGCAACCTAGATGCCCATCGACAGATGAATGGATGGGGGGGAATGTGGTATATATATACAATGGAATATTACTCGGCCATGGAAAGGAATGCGATTGGGTCATTTGTAGAGAAGTGGTGGATCTGGAGACTGTCACGCAGGGTGGGGTGGGTCAGAGAGAGAAAAACGAATATCGTGTATTGACGCATATATGCGGAACCTAGAAAAATGGTACAGATGAACCAGTTTTCAGGGCAGAAATGGAGACACAGATGTAGAGAACAAACGTATGGACATCAAGGGGGGAAAGTGGCGGGGGGTGGTGGTGGTGGGATGAATTGGGAGATTGGGATTGACATGTATACACTACTATGTATAAAATGGATAACTAACAAGAACCTGCTGTATAAAAAAAAATAAAATAAAATTTAAAAATTCAAAAAAAATAGTCCTAGTGAATAATTATTAGTCACACAACTCCTTAAACATGTTTACTGCTTTCTCTTTCCTTAAAGGACTCATGAAGTTTTTACTTGCCCGTAATTTTGAGTTTTGGAGCATTTAACAGTTTTAAAATTGTGGGGTATTGCCTCAGTTAAATCTTTCCCTGACACATTTAAAGATATTTCAAGATTTTTTTTGCCCCCTACTCATTTGATGAACCTCAGCTATTATTCAGGACCAGCAAAAGAATATAGAAGTGTTGGATGAATCTGCATTTGTTAAACTGGACTTATGATCAAAAGTACAATTTTTAGTTAAAAAACATACAAAAAGCTACGAGAGCAACTTTTAAAAAGCTCTATGTAGGATAGAAAGTTGCATTTGAATATTGAAAAATTAAGGTATTCCCAGCACAGTTTAAAGAATTAAATATCTCTTAAATTCCCAAAATAAATTGGTAGAAATCTAGGATTTTGCTTTGACCCATTTTTAATCACTTCATATTAGTCTTTTTGAAACTATGGAAAAAGCCAATAAAATATGCAGCTCTTATGATTATTATTAAAATTTGACACAGTTGTGTTTGGCCTAAAAGTGGTAAAAAATAATGGCAAAAACACAAATGAGAATTAGAAGTAAATAACAGTGCTGCACTGAGAAGATTTGGATGAGTTTAAGTGAATGAGGGGCACGCCCCAGTCAATGTCTCAGGTAGCCTCTGAATACAGTCTTGAGACAGAAACCTAGAAATCAAGTAAAAGAGTTGGGCTATCAGGACATAATGGACAATTCCATATAAATGACCAGATAACTAGACTTCTGACTGAAGTAAAAGGAGTAGTTTATCAAGTAGTTTAAATTTGTTGCTTTATCTAATAATGCTGATTCAATGCTGATTTGAATAATCAATAATGCTGATTTCAAATCAATAATGCTGATTTGAAACAAATTAAATGTGAAAATCGGCCTTGGTTTTCATTCACCCTCACATCAACAGAATAATTTTCAAACAAATTCAACAGAAGATGTTCAGACTTTTCTATGAAGGTTTTTATCTGGAGGGTATTTGAATTTATCCTTCTTGTCTTCTAAACAATTACCCAAATAACACAGAGGAATAGACAGAACTTGAATCGAACTGCTTTGACTCTACACTTTTGAGCATTTAAATATATTTATTGATTTGATAACTCTTATGACGACTGGCTTAGTACGTAACCTAAATACTACCTGCCAATTTAAGTAGGGGTTTAGGATATTTTTAATGGCTATTTAAAAATGTTACATGTGCTTCAAAATAGGTCTCTGAGATATAGTCACATTTATAGGGCTTAGCTCACTGTGGTCGCTCAGAGGTATCATCTGTAAACATGTAAATATCTCACTTGATGCTGTTTTACCAAAAAAAAAAAAAGCATATTAAATCAGCAATCAAAATATTTTTAAAACAAGAAAATGATGTATACTAACCTTGTGAGTACACACTAAGAATTTAGGAAGTCTTAGGTATTATTTAGATAACAAATGTCCAAGAGTTAAGGATTTTCAGTGGGTTCAACAAATCTCAAAGCCCCCAAGTGGAAGCACTCTTCATAGGGAGAGCACTGGGAACAATAACCCATGTCCTCAAAGTGAATAAATGTCTTTGATGTTTTAATACTTCAGATTTCCAACAACGTTAAAAAAAATCACAAATTGCATTTTGATATTATAAGTCTATTTTTAGCTATTTAGCATTCAAAATGTCAATCGTGTGCAGCTATAATGATTTATTTCAAATATTAATGACTGCATTGTATTTAATCTTTAATCCACTGGTGGTGTTCATGATAAATGAATTTTTAATCAAATGTCATAAATTTCATTTAATCGAAAGAATTCTTAAATGTTATAAAAATATTAACATTCAATATAATTTTTAACCTTTTAATACTTTGCTTCTATAATTTAATTTTCTACTATGAAGTAGTTTATTAAATATGTATATCTTAATGAAAACAGTTAAGGATGCATTCATTCATAGTTGTACCTCATGGAACTAGCATGTCTGCTGACCTGCTTGTGGATTATTTTATTTTGGAAAATCTTTCTTACCATATTATTAATATCTTTATGAGATTTAATTTCTAGGGTTCTGGGAATTATTTTTAAGCCTGAGATTACATTAATTATCTCTATAAGAATCATAACTAGGATGGTATTAAAAAAAAAACAAACTAATTGGAGCCAAAATGAACTGAAAGAATCAATGGTCCTCTCTAGACACTCCATTTAATACCAGGTAAAGGTACACAATGGAATGAGAAATGTCAAATCAATCTAGTGAGTACTTACATTTACAGAGTATGTCAGAATTGTATGTCATAAGAAAGTTGGAAGGAGAAAAGAATTGTGTTATTAGTACAGTAGGAGAAACATTATTACTTATAGTTGGCAACAATTTGAAATTCAGAATATTTTCATTTGCCAATCTCAAAATTACGTGCCTTTGAAATTAAGGGATATCCATCTAATCTTCTCAGAGTATTTAAGTGGTTGCATAATGTTTATTACAGTTATCTAAATAGGTGTAATACCCTTCATATCTATACGATTTCATTTATTTATGTGATATTTAAGCACATCAACAGAAAACAGTATTTTTTTCATCTAAATTATATTACTCAAGAAACACTTTATATCAGCCTTTAGCTTGTCCTTCATTTTACTGGGTGTGGGTTTTTTTCAACAAATATCAAATGTAAAAATGAAACATTTTGATATTGGGTAAAATATTTACATAGATTAGAAAACATGCAAAATGGGTACAGAGAGACTACGGGGGAGAGACTGTTAGTTCAGAGAACATGGACAAGTTTCAGTCAAAACGTGGGATGAAACATATCAAAAGTCAGTTCAAGAAAACAAAAAAATGCCCCCTTTTTAAAAGGTTGTAATGGTTGGCATCAAAAGCAAAACTTAACACTCATTTTTTAAAAAATTAAAAATGTGTATTTATATGTAACAACAAGCAAGAAGACAAAACACATCAAAAACGGGAATTAAAAACAACTCTTCAAAAAAGACAAGAAGTAAAAAAATAGAAAGGGGTGGAAAAAGTGATTGAGGCCCTTGTCATGCAAATAGATTTGGTGGAAAAAAATACCTTCATCTTCAGCACCGTCATTATCACCTAAATCATCTGTCTGTTTCTTTGTAAGGGGACCTAGGATTGAGAACGGAGAAACGGAGGGAAAAAAAAAAAAAGACAATTCAAGAATAAACAAGACTGAGGGGAAAAAATAAATGTAAATACCAAAATTCTCAAGGATATTTCCAAAAAAGAGTGGGAAAGTGGTTACATCAAAGTTGATTACCTCTTTTAAGAAAAAAAACCCTTTCCCTAAAATATCTCACAGAAGATTTGGTTTGTGAATATATCCAGCATAAAAAATACGTTATGGTTTGAAACTCAAGTCACAAGCAAAGGAAATGATTTTTTTTTAAATACCCACTGTATACAAAAAAAGTAAACAGTTTTATTAGATGAAAGAACTTAATTTATTCAGTGTCTTTTCTAATTTGAATCGGAGACAACAATAAAGAAAGTAGGCCAAACTCATTCTTTAATTTGGGACAGTATAATAGCATTAGGGAAAACAGAGATACGAAAAATTTTAGGTTTCTTTTTTCTTTTTTCTTCTGTATTTTTTGTAAAAGCATTAACACTTAGGTTTTACACATTTTCATAACATACATTTTTCAAAACTGTGACTTTTTAAAATTACTTGTCATTATACAAATATTTCCCCATGTGTTTTGATTAAATATTAACCGTGGATTTAAGAAATTTCAACTTGCACAAATGTATGAATAAATAATCTCATCACTTGGTAGAGCAAAGGTACCACTGTAGAAGTTGGTGTTTAGCAATTAAGGTAGTTACAGAGTCAGGGTTTATATTTCATAATCAATTTAGAAATATAATGGAATTATGCCCTAGTACAATTCCATGCCCAGTAGAGTTATTTATAATGGGATCATATTTTAGGATAATAATTGTATTAAAATACTGTGAATGTTTAAGAAATGTTTTATTATTCTTAACCACACTAATTTGCTAAGAATAAAGGTGCACACCAAAGGGGAAGTCACAGGCCATATGAAAGTAATTTTAAGTGTCACATGATTGACATATTCAGCGCACAAAAAAGCAGGTGAAGCCCTACATTTCTTTTTGTTTCCACAACCATTTAATTTGTATGGCATTTCATAATCCTCATGCAAAAAGCAATCATTACAAACACATAACACTCAAAAGACAGACAACCACATAACGGTAAGCAAGAGAATTTTGTCATGCATAAAATAATAATTATAGAAAAAGGAAGAAAAAAAGAGGGCTGAAAGTCATACATTGATTTCAATAATATAAATAGTAAAGAAGCAGGCATTAACTCTAAGCACACTTCATAGGGAAGGATTGTTAAACATTTTGAGAAAGATTTCTAAGTCTTTTCAGCGATTACTATGCATTATGTTTGTAATTCAAAACTACACCTAATATCACAGTCTTCAAAGAATTAAAGAACACCATCCCAGAAAACAGAAGGAAAAAATGAGATATAGGTGAGTTTCATCAGCTCAGAGAGACAGCCTTGAAAAATAGTAATAACTGGCAAAGATCTAAAGATTGGAAATGGAGAAATTGATGATGTAACTGAAGGGACCCATTGACTACTTGATTGTAAGGTCATAGTTTCAAGGCCATTCCAAATACAGACAGAGGAACTGTACACAGTAAGTTAAATGATATATTTCACAGTCCTGCAAGCAATCATTCCATTAAGAAAAAACCTAGATGAAAGCGATAGTTTATAATTAGCACTCAGTTGCAAGTTCACAGAAATCTACATGTCTTGAATATGACCCTGTTTAAATGCAGAAAGTATCCTCAGTATTATTTGATGTTCATGCAACAATGTTGCTGCATTGTTGAAAAATTTAAAAAAATTTAATTTAAATTTAAAAATTGCTGTATCAGAACTATATTTGAAATATTTCCAATTTTTAAATATCATGTAAAATATTAGACTTAGAAAATTTTTAATTTTTCTGTAATTACCTAAAGGAGTAAATGTTCAAACCTCAACAAAAATATTTTCTTGCATTTTTGTTTTCAAGGATACTATATAAAAATTATGGTTTTATTTACTAGTTAACGACACAGATTAAGTGGTAGTTATTTATTGCTGCCAAAACCACACCTGTTTTCCAATTTTAGTTAAATTACTTAATTTCTTTGACTCTTGGCTATATTAGGAAACCGTTAATGTGAGCTCAAGTTTTTCTTTGCTGAATTGTTAGTTCAATAATTTTTGGAGACAAATGTAAACCTATCACAATTAAATTAAGTGTGGGGCTTTATAAGTTATCTCTCTTGGATGATTATCTTTCTTTCTCCTCCTAGGGTAGCCAAGGCAATTTACATAACTCCCTTCTTTGGTAAATCATTCAGGTTCTACAGACAAGAGCCAATAGTTTTACATACTTTGCACACATACAGAATTGTTAGCCCTTGGTCTACATGAGATGGGACAGTAAAAGAATCTTTATTAACATATGATCTCCCAGTTGTTTGCATGGGGAACATAGTTCTCAGTTGCTATTTGACTCTGGGTCTGCATTAGTAGATAAACCATGGAAATGATACTGTATATAAGAGAATTTTTCTGTGAAGGGAATGGTTGAACCAGCCTTTTGCTACATTATTTATTATCACCTTCCCTATTCAGAAAGCTGCATGCCTCTAAGTGATGTGGGATAATGATTACATACATACACTATATAGAACATCCTTTACAGTAGCAAATCAGAAGGGTTAGAAACAGATTACAGATATTGTTTCAGCATCATGAATAGATGAGGGCATCATTACCCTTGGGAAGGATTAAGTCACTCTCCCAGCTAAAGAATTTTATTTATTGAATACTATAGGTTTGATTTAAAACCTTATTATTGGATGATATTAAATTGTTCCCACATTATCGGTTCCAGCAGTATTTTAGTGAGTCAAGCATAGCTGGGTTTTCTTAACATCAAGAATTTTTTACACATCTGATTTTTTGAAGGTTACCTGGGAAAAAGAGGACTGATAACTGTTTTCCCACCAAAAAAAAAAAGATTATAAAAAGAAAGAAAGCAGATTTCCTTTATCTCGTGTGCCTAAAGGAACTGAGAATAAATATCTGAGAGGTTTTGGGTTGCAAATTGGGAAACTAACTCAACATTGGTTTCCCTGAGGAAGCCTCAGTAGAGTAAACATATGTTTGTGGATTACAGAAACATCCCTATATGATCTCAAGATTCATTATTCCCAGGCTGGAAAGAAAACCATTGTCTTGATCTCCCTTCTTTCTAGGATATTAGCAACTCTGGCTCATTTTTCTTTTCTTTTAATCTATTACTGTTGATATAATTACTGATGTTAAAAAATTTTAAGTAGAAATAAAATATCGTAAGAGGTAATTGTCATTAATTTTCTTATGAAAATTAGGCAACCACTATTTAGAGACTATGTATGTATTCCTGCAAGTTGATCAACATGATTTCCCTAAAGGGTAAAACATTTATCCGTCATAATAAATAACAATCATTATCAACATTCCAACCACAGCTTATGCTTCTTTTAAACTACAGATAGTGCATCTTCAATACCAGCAGTTTAAATGGGTATCTTAAATCACCAAAATATAAAGCAAATGAGTCCTCTAAAACCTGAGTGTAGAAGTGATTTATCCTATCTTGAAACACTATAGGGTCTGTCCTCCTTGAGGAACTCACACATAGCTTTTATTAGAGTTAATAAGAAAGTGGACCTCATGTCTTTTTGAAAGGGAGTGAGAGTAAATACTATATTTTATATCTCTTACGGGCAATAAATAGATTCAGTGGTGAAACAACAGGACTACGAAAGGTAAAGGGACTCCTAACCATGAACTTTTAACTCACTTAAATCTAAAATAGTTCCTTTGCCATTAACATAAGTATAATTCAAAGTTATCAGCCTTTACAAAAGATGTATGATGCATTCTTACATTTCAGAATCTGACCATAGTGCTTTTTATTTTTTCAAAAAGGAATAAAAATATCAGCATTTCTCTGTAGTTAACTGGAGAATAATTATGAGCTTCAAAATAATTACTATCCACCCACACTAATGCTGCTTTTTATCATTCCCTTTGATGAAAGTCTAATATACTTTAGGTCTCAAATACATTAGAACTGATTATAAATTCCTTCATTACAGGTTCAATTCAGCAGAAATTTTCCATACTTTGTGTCACACATATCTGCAAAAAAAGGCAAGTAGGTTGAGGGTATCATTAGCTCCTGACTTAGAAAGCTGTCCATGAGAACATGTGTCCTTCTTAAGAGAATATGTCTTTGAAATTTTTAGGATTATTGAGAGCTCCAGGCTCCAGTGAGTCCCACTGTGATAGATGGCGAGCCCTGGCTAATGACACTGCTATACTCTTTCCCCGCCCTCTTTACCCAACAGGTAAATTGACTCTAAAGGATTCCTAAGGCAGTTTCCACAGAATGGGAAATTTTAAGGATGTTACCATTGTTGTTCTGGAGCAACTGGAAGCAGGCTAAATCTTTTCAGGGATGTTCTTAGGACAAATTTATTTATAAAACTAAGGTCATGGATGTAAAAATCTAACTATGTCTGAAGAACATATGGAGGGCAATACCAGAATTCGATCCATTTTAAATAAAAATAGCAGTATATTACTGTATCTGAATTTTTTCCAAACTGATAAACATTAAAATACAATGACTTTAAGAAATCAAATATCACAACAATTGGTGTCATTGCAAAGGTATTAAATTTTACCCATTGAAATTTAGTTGATTTTATATAACTGCAATACATACCTCTTAAGAGTGGAGAAATGTGTGAAAGAAACTGATTTGGAATAATAATTAATTTGATACTACTGTATTACTTAAAGTTATCACCCTTCTTAAACTATCAATTGTACGAACATATATCAAAAAATCATGGCTGGAAAATAACTTTCTTTCCTGAAAATTTTTCAATTAGAAAGACAACATCTTTGAATAATGTCATAAATCTACATTATGATAAAATTAAAATGTAATGCAAACAGCTGTGATGAGATATTGGAAGTAAACTTTGGAACAATTGATAGTTTTCAAAGAATCCGTACCTGTGTGAATTTTGGTGGCACTAGTATGTCATTCGTGACTTTTGAGTATCTTTTAGGTGAGCTGACTATTTAGGCTAGTGGTTCATATGTACACATGCTATGGAAACTGGCGTCCAAGGGTATGAAAGCAGCAGGCATGCTTTACATTTATCTTTGTGTTGGAAGAAAATGCCAGTAGGAACACAAAACATATTCCCTCGGACAGTTCTTTAGAGGAAGAACACAGTAGAAAACATGACTCTTGGGAAAAACAGAATCTGATGTTAAAATCCAGAAAGAGGGGAAGAAAAATCTTTTTGGTCCAGTATACTAAGAAGACTTTATTTATATTTATATGAAAAACAAGTTTTTTCTTCATAAAATTACCTTGATTACAACACTTTGAAGTCAAAAGCAATCCTGTCTAAAATAAAAATTATAGGATCTGGGGAAAATTTTTTTAGCTAGATAAAAAGTAAGTAAAATAGGTTAATCTCTAATCTGAGCATCACCAAATTTGCACATGCTCATTATTTTTTATATTTGTTTGATTTTTTAAAAAATGTAGATGCAGTATTTTTATAGCTTGAAGAATGTCAGAATAATGTTCCCTTCCCATCTGGAGCAGCATGGCTGTATGCTATATAAACCCTTCAGTACTTTGTGAAGATACACTCTCCACTGCCCTGGCTTTCCACATATTATCCAGAGATGTACCTGGAGTATGGTGAGGACATAAGTGCCACCAGATGCTCAGCACTATCTCAACAAGGCTGGAAGATTGAGATAGCATCAATAGTCCAACCTCCCTGTCACGGCTGTCAGTATTCAGTCATCCAGTCATTCAACAAATGCATATTATGCTAGGTCCTTAGGATACAGTGGGCAAAAAAAGCAAGACACTTGCCCTCATGAAAATTAATTTTGTTGGAGAAAGATACACTAAACAAATAATCACACACATAAACACATACAAATTGTGTTAAGGATATTAAGTCTTGATGTTACCAGAGGTTATACAAGGGGACCTGGTTGAGCCCAGGCAGTCTTCATTGAATGAGTGCAATGTAGCCTGAAGAGTGAAGGATAAGTGAGTACTAAGCAGAAAAAGAGGCTGCAGATGGGTAAGTAGGGTGTGAAGAAGATGCCAGACAGAAAACAATGACGTGTGCAAAGGCTTAAAATGAGAGGGAGCCTGAAGGTCAGTGTGGCTGCCATATGGGGAGTAGAAGAGAGAGTAGTGCATGGTGAGAATGAAGAGATAGACAGGCATCATTCAGAGCATGCAGCTCCTCTAGCCTGGGGATTTTTGTCTTAATCCTAAAAGCAATAGGAAGCCATTTAAAAGTTTAAGCACAGACTGATAAACTCTGCCCTATCTGAATCTTAAACAGAAAATTAGAAAGAGGCAAAGTCATTCGAAGAAATATGGCAGAGGATATTGCATACAGAGGTTTTGCATTATATTTTTATCAGATGAGAATAGTTTTATTAGAAGAAATTAGATCAGGAAAAAGAGGCTACAATGTCTTATTCTATTTCTGTTTGCAAATAAAATGAATGTCACCAAAATGTAAAATCTAAGACTCCAGCATATCTGAGATTTTATAAATATTTTAAAGTTTTCTATTAAGCACATATTTAGATCTATTTTGCCAAAGAATTAACCTAAAGAGAATTAACATATCTAACTATTCTTATATTCATAGAAAAATACAGTCCACAAGCTATTTCTGCTTGGATATCTCACTCCCATCTCAGTATAACAGGGATGCCCAGCATGTCTACCTCAAAACCAGTTTTACCTCCCAACACAGGTTCTGCTTTCATAGGTATAACCCTTCCCTCTGTTTCTAAGCTATAAATGTGGAAATAATCTTGAACCATTCCCTCTTCCTCCCTTTTGCCTTAGCCAGATTTCATAAATTTTCCAAGAGAAATTTTGTTCTTGTCACCCTCTCCCAAAACTGTCTATTTTTAGCCTGGTCTGTGGCCACAGTTACCATATGCCTGCATTATTACAGTAGTCTTGTAGTTGCTTCCACGATCATCCAGACTCTAGACTGTCTCTCAAGCCATTTTGTATGCTATAAGTTTTTGAAGTAGTAGATTATAATAGTGGTGAATCCAAAGAGAAAAGGATTTAATAATCATCAGCTAAAATGTACACACATTCAACTCCTTCTAAGACGAAAACTGAAAGCACTCCAAGGGAATGGGAATGCAAAAGTATATACAACAATCTTGTACTGTGAGTTTTAAAATAGCTATAAAGACAGATGAAAACTAAATATAGTTTAGCACTCATTTTGATGTTTTAGAAATTCATGAGCAAAAATAAGATTTTTTAAAATTCAAAATGGAAACAAATCATGTAAAATATTTTTTAAAATGCAGTTCAGATTAGTGTTCATTAAACACCACTTTCATTGTTTCACTACTCTGTTTAAAAACCTTTACTATCTCCTTATTCTGTATTATCTTAGACTAAATGCCCCAGACTGAACCATAAGACCCTCTTTACTCTTTCCAGATTTTATCTTTTCATTCCACTGAAAATATACAAAATATGTCATATCTGAATTCTAACAAACATTTAAAGAAGAGCTAATACCAATTCTTTGTAAACTCTTCCAAAAAATAGAAGATGAGGGAGTGCTTCAAGATTCATATGACATGCTCTGCAACAAGAGAGGCTGCGATAGTGAGAGGCCCGCGCACTGCGATGAAGAATGGCCCCCGCTTGCCACAACTAGAGAAAGCCCTCTCACAGAAACGAAGACCCAACACAGCCATAAAATAAAATTAATTAATTAATTAAAAAAAAAAGATTCATATTACAAGGCCAGCATTACTCTGATATGAAAGCCAGACAAACACACTACAAGAAAAGAAAATTACAGGCAATATCCCTGATGAACACAGAAGCAAAAATCCTAAAGAAAATGTTAGCAAACCAAATTCATTACAAATACATTATCATTCAAATACATTAATGGAATCATATGCCATGATTGAATGGGATTTATTCCAGGGATGCAAGGACAGTTCAACACTTGTAAATCAATGTGAAAACACCACATTAATAAAATGAAGGATAAAAATCAAGGATCGTTGCAATAGATTAGGAAAAGTATTTGGAAAAATTCAACATCTTTTCATAAAAAAAAAACAAAAAACACTTTCAACAAACTCTGTATAGAGGGAAGCTATCTCAACTTAATAAGGGTCATATACGACAGACAAATGTAAAGCTGAAATCATATTCAATGGTGAAATGCTGAAAGCTTTTCCTCTAAGATCAGAAACCAGAAAAGGAGGCTCACTTCCACCACTTTTTCTCAACATAGTACTGGAAGTCCTATCCAAAACAATTAGGCAAGAAGAAGAAATGAAATGTATCCATCAGACAGGAAGTAGCAAAATTGTCTCTATTTGCAGATGATCTGATATTATATATAGAAATTTTTAAAGATTCCACAAAAAAAAAACAAAACTAATAAACTATTTCAGTAAAGTTGCAGGATACAAAATCAATATACAAAAATCAGCTGTGTTTGTATAACAATGAAATATCAGAAAGAGAATTTATGAAAACAATCCCACATGTAATGCCATCAAAAAGATTAAAATTCTTAGGAATAGATTTAACCAAGGAGGCAAAATATTTGTACACTGAAAATTATAAGACACTGATGAAAGAAACTGAAGAGGACACAAATAAATGGAAAGATATTCCATGTTCATAAGTTGAAAGAATTAATATTGTTAAAATGTCCATACTACCCAAAGGGATCTACAGATTCAGTGCAATCCTTATCAAAATTCTGGTGACATTCTTCACAGAAATAGAACAAATAATCCTAAAATTTGTAAGGAACCCACAAGTTTCCAAATAGCCCAAGCAATTTTGAGAAAGAAGAACAAAGCTAGAGGCATCACACATCCTGATTACAAACTATATTACAGAGCTATAGAAATCAAAACAGTATGGTCAATAAACCCATGCATATATGTTCAATTAATTTTCAAAAAAGGAGCCAAGAATATAAAATGGGGAAATGATAGTTTCTTTAATAAATGGTGTTGGGAAAACTGGACAGCCACATGCAAAAGACTGAAACAGAACCCCGTCTTACACCATACACAAAACAACTCATAATGCATTAAAGACTTGAAGATAAAACATTAAAACTCCTAGAAGAAAACCTAGAGGGTGAGCTCCTTAACATTGGTCTTAACGATGATGTTCTGAATTTGATACCAAAAGCAACACGACAAAAGCAAAAATAAACAAGTAGGACCACATCAAACTGAAAAGCTCTGCACAGAAAAGGAAACCATCAACAAAATCAAAAGGCAACCTATGGAACAGGAGAAAACATTTGCAAACTACATATCCAATAGGGGGTTAATACCTTAAAATGCATAAGGAACATGTTCGACTCTGTAGGAAAAAACACAATTTAAAAATTCAGGACCTGAATATATATTTTTCCAAAGAAGACCTCCAAATGATAAACAGGTACATGAAAAGGTGCTCAGCATCACTAATCATCAGGTAAATGTAAATCAAAACCACAATTAGATATCATCTCACATCTCTTAGGATGTCTCTTATCAAAAAGACAAGAGATAACAAATGCTAGAGAGGATGTGGAGAAAAGGGAACACCTGTACACTGTCGGTGGCAATGTAAACTGGTACAGCCAATATAGAAACAGTATGGAGGTTTCTCAAGAAGTTAAAGATTGAAGTACCATATGATTTAGCAATCCCACGTCTAAGTATATACCCAAAGGAAATGAAATTATTACCTCAAAGAGATATCTGTACTTCCATATTTATAGCAGCATTATCCACAATAGCTAAAGTGTGGAAACAACCTAAGTGTCCATGGACAGATGAATGGATAAAGAAAATGTAGCATATACATACACAATAAAATATTATTCAGCCTTAGAAAAGAAGGAAATCCTCTCATATGCAGTAACATGGATGAACCTGGAGGGCATTATGCTAAGTGAAGCAAACCAGACAAAGAAAGACAAATAGACAAATACTGCATGGTATCAATTGATATGTGGAATTTAAAAAAAAAAAGAAAGTCAAACTCATAGAAACAGTAAAAAAATAAGTGGTAGGGTCTGGGGAGTGGGGAAAATAGAGAGTGGTTGGTAAAAGGGTAAAAACTTTCAGTTATAAGATGGATAAGGTCTGAGGATCTAAGGTATAACATGGTGACTATAGCTATAGTTGATAACACGGTACTGTATAATTGAAATATGCTAAGAGAGCAGAACTTAAATGTTCTTACCAAAAATCATATGTGAGGAAAAAACAAACAAACAATAAAAATAGAATACTTCTTTTTCCATTGTGAGTCTTGTCACTGTTGCACAGAAAAGAGCTCTCACACTCATACCTTGTGTGTTTTATACCATAGAGTTAATTCATTAAAGTTCTAATTATAATCAACTCAGAGAGGAGGAAAAGAGATGGGTAATCATGGGTATCTCCTCTAGAGTAATGTGTAAAAATTTTTACACCGAAAAAAAGGAGTACTACTGTGTGTTTCAGCCTCAACTGCTGTCTTCAGGATATGAACTAGAGGTATTTCTATACTCCTCAGCAAGGCCTGATTGTGAAAATACCTTAATTCCTCGACCTTACTACATTCTATCTCCATAAGTGAGATAAATAAATTGAACAAGTAATTATTAAGTTCCAGTTATTAAGTTCCTATTATCCAAGTGGGTCTCACTGAGAAATAAGCCAGTGAAGGCAAGCCCTCGAATGCTAAAGTCCTGAGGAAGCCAGGCTAGTGGTGAGTGTGTGTTTCTGAGATGACTTCTTGAGTTTCCAGTCTCACACATGCCCGTCCTTGTTAAACATCTGTGGTCCTCAGTGAAGCAGTTTTATCCTCTTTCTACTCCATGCACTCCTTTCCACATAGGTTGTCTCTCTCTTACCATGCAAGTTGGAATCTGCTGGGGACACAATTCTGTGCTCCTTCTCGCCTGATACAGTAAATGTAAAGCTTACACTAGATACTACAGAAACACTTTTGAATCCAGTGATCATACATGACCAGATTCATAGGGCAGACACTAGAGCTGGAAGGGACCCTGCTGAGTGACTATCAAACCCTCTCACTTCACAGGTCCTGAAGAAAATAAGAGTGTGAAATGACTTTGCCTAGCCCCAAAGCTAGTCAAAAGTAGAGCTAGGTCTAGATCTCAAGTTTTTTATCTAGTTAGCTCCTTTACAATAAGTCACATGGCAATAAAAGACAAGCAGAGAAATGGAAAAACTGGGCGTGGAAGTATTTGATGTAGTATATAGATCTCTTTTAAATAAACCACAAACCAATAGACCTACCATAATTATACAGCAACTATAAAGCCATTAGTATTCCCCTAATCAGCATTTTATTTAGAAGTCATAGAAATGCCTTTAAATGGAAAACCAGAAGAATATCAAAAACAAGCCAACAGATTAGGAAGGACAAAGATCATAGGGTTTAAACCAAATAAGTAATACAAGTTAAGAGGAACAGTTTCCCAGTAGTGCATATTATTAAACTGAACTGTTTATGGAATAATTTAAGTGTGGACAAATTAAAGTCAACTTGACTTAAAAGAAGAACAAGAATAGCTAGGGCTAAGGTATGGCCATATAGGCCAATGAAATAGTGAAATGCTTGTACAGATTAGCAAATTACTTTTGCCCAGGACCCTGTACTCTAGGACCTAAGATGCTTTGGCTTTAGCCCCTTCCCCAGATGTCCTCACTGCGGCAGGTTTAAGAAACTAAAGGGTTCATGCCTGGCATAGCAGGGCGCTCCTAGCACCTAGCCACATTGCTAGGCTGATATTCTTTCTAACTAGACAATTTATATTTTTAATATTACCTCTGGATTAATCTCAAAGACATTTCCAAACCCAGAAGTCTATGACTCTAAAATGTATTCCCTAAAATATATATTAATACTTCTTGATATTGTGACTATGTTGTAATGGGGTTGGAGATATATATATATATATCCAAACCTACATATATATATATATATGTTTGGATCCTGACTCATTCATGTTTGGACATGTTTTCTTAATTTCATAGATTCTTAGTAGCACAATGCTAACCTCCCTAAAAATATTGTTGTAATAATTATAAATGGCTAGGAAAGGGCTTAACATAGAGAAGTTTGGTTAAATTTTTGTCTGTCTTTCACTTCTCTCCTATCCATGCCTCAAACCAAATTCTTAATATGCACATACACACACATACACACACACACACTCACACATATACCTCCTATCATATCATGTACTAAAGAAAAGAGACTTAGAATTAGGTCATCCCTACTCAGCCATCTACTAGTTATGTGACTTTTGTAATGTTCTTACCCTCTGTATTACTGTTTCTTCAAATGTAAATTTGGACAATGCCCATGGAACAGAACAGAACAGAATCCAGAAAGATTATGTTAAAGTACTTCTTCACCCAAGAACAATTTCCCTATTAGCTACACATAGCTCCATATTTTGACAATGCCCATCTGGCAGAAATAGATTTCTGGATGAGTCATCAACTGAGTGTTTATCTTGTGTCTAACACATAACTGAATTTCATATAATTTTAATAGTTAGGCTAAGCCAAGCAATACAGCACACTGATTAAAAGTAGAGGTTCTAGAATTATGCTACCGGGTTTCAAATCCTGCCTCTGCTACTTAAAAGCTCTGTGATCTTAATTTCTCTATTTCTCCATTTCTTGGTTTGTAAAATAAGAATATTAATAATGTTACTACCTATGGAGTTGCAATAAGAACTAAATTAGTCAATATACCAAATTGCTTACTTGATGCAATGGAAATGGTCAATCAAAATGTTAGCTATTGTAATGAAGTAGGTGCTATTATCTTCATTTAATAATTTGGGAAATAGAGATGAATAAACTTGTTTAAGAAAACATACTATAGTAACTACTCCACAGGGATTATCTCACTGACTCCTCACAACTATTCCAAATCCCAGGATTATTATTATTCCATTTACAGGTGAGTTGGAAGGGGAGCCTAGGGCTTAGAAAAATGACAAATTTGTCCAATATCTTTTTTTCTAATAAATAGGGAGCCAGGATGTGGAGCCAGATCTGTATTGTTATGGAATTCATACCATCAGGATTATTCTGTGCCCCTGCGGAATATCACAAAAATGTCATAAATGTCAAAAATGTCATTGCTTTCAGGGAGATCAATAGAATAGTAATCAAAATCCAAGAGTGTCTCATTGGGAGACACATATATATATATATATCTGAGACTCCCCACCCACTCAGAGTAAACTCTGCTGCACATTTATTACATGGCATTAGGTGCATTAAAATGATGAAGAAAACAGTAAATGAATCAATTACAAATGTGGGAAAGTGGAAGATAAGATGTGCTGAGTAACTCTTCTATGGTATGAGGAAAGAGAAACAAGGTTGTATACACAGGATTAAAACAATAAAGACGTATGTGAGTACCGTGCTCTGTAGAAGGAATGGGTCTCATAGATGTCTTGTCCCTAACAGAGACGCTAAGTAAGCAGGAAATTAGCTTCATGCAAGCAAGGCAGCCTGGAAGAAGGCAGGAAGCATGATCTATTTAAATGTGAACATCACATTTGAACCTGAGTCTGTTACTTCGTCCCAGCGGTATGGATCCCACAGGCACACTAGGGCCCAGATGGTGAAGCTGTAAGGCAATTGCACTCACAGTAAGTACCCAGAGGCCTTAGCGGCATGAGATGGCTCATCTCAAAATGACAGCTGCCAGGTTCTGTAGTGAAAGAGCGCAAATTAGTAACAAAAGGCCTGGGTTCTAGGTTGAACTCTGCCACTTAACTAGGTGATAATCTGTGTGATATTGTTCAAGTTACTACACGTCTCTAAGCCTCCCTTTCTTTAGCTGTAAAAAGGAAAAGACACTGCCTTCTAACCATCTCAGGAGATTACTGTAGAATCAAATAAGATGATGTTTCCGAACATATTGTGAAAGACTTTTCACATGTAACGTGGGAGCTTTGTATTACTGGAATTAAGTGAAGTGGAAATAGTGGGGACTACCAGTTACAAAGGTCATGGCTATGACACAAAGAACTGACTGCATCACATGTTCAAAAGAAGGGTATTTGTATTATCTTAAAGAAGAAAGTCCATATATACTTAAAACAATTTTTTAAAAATTAAAATCCCCTTGCCTCCTATTACATGCCTATTAATAACACAAGTTCTGGAATCAGATTTCCTGTTGTTGAATCCTGGTTGCACTATCCTACCTGTTATCAGACTTTAGGCAAGTTACTTGATAACTCTGGCCCTTGATTTAACCATCTGTTAATTGGGAATAGAAATAACACCAAGCTCATACATTAAAGGTAGTAATATATGTGGAGCTCTTAGACCAGTCTGTGGAACATTTTAAGGACACACTAAATATTAATAATTATTAATAAAACACAGTAAATGAAACATTAAAAAACTAGATTGATACTAGAACAACTGCACGAGAAAAAATAGGTATTTTATGGTGTCTTTATAAAAGTAAAGGTTCCAAATGTATTTAATAAAACCATTACCCATTTACTATTTAGTCATTATAGATTTGAAAATGATTACCAGCAAATAAGGATTAAAAAATACTTTTTTATTTTGGTAAAATGTCAGGTCTGAGTTTGTAGCATTAGGGAAAAAAATACAGAAAATTTAAAAGCAAAATGTCATAGCAATTCTTTATTCCATTGCAATAATACTCATCAAGAAGTGAGTTGACAGGTTTGGGACAAGCTAGCATTCTCATACTTTATCCAGTTAAGATGCCAAAAATTTTTGCGGAAAGGTTAAGAATGATCTTCTGGATGAAATTATGCTTTTAAATTATTTGAATATTAAAATATTTTTGTTAATTCTATTACCAACTTGGATGTTCTAGCTTTATTTTTATAATGTGTAGCATTGTTTAAAAGGTGAAATCTCACTGTAAGAAGCGATTGCTTGAGGGTAACCCCACTCACAATGTGCCTTTAAGACACTCAGCTTAAGAATATCTGTAATAGATGTAGAGAACAAACGTATGGACACCGAGGGGGGAAAGCGGTGGGGGGGGGGGGTGGTGGTGCGATGAATTGGGCAATTGGGATTGACATGTATACACTGATGTGTATAAAATTGATGACTAATAAGGACCTGCTGCATAAAAAAATAAATTAAATTAAATTAAAAAAAAAAGAATATCTGTAATAGGAAGCATGACCACTGAAAGCTTGCATTCTATCTTGTGCATGAACTGTATTTTGGGAAACCCATGAGCAAAATTAATGTATTTGATCTTCAAAATATAAACATGGCATTTTAAAAGAGGCTTATCTCTCAAGTATTTAATGGTTACTGGATTATAAGAATCAATATAGGATAAGAGGCCCCATGCTTTATTGATTTCTCCTTCCTCTCATTTTCATTCTTCCCTTTAAGCCATTAAAATGCCTCGAATCAAGCTACTTTCTGTAAGATAGTTCAGAATAAAAATATTTATCAAAGACAACATATTTAATAACTTATATTTTGCTACTGGCAGTCAAGATTGCCTTTGAAGAAAAAAAAAATATCTTACTCATATAAATATAAACACTTTTATATTTAGTCTCCAGTATTTTTACAATGAAAACAGAAAGCACATTTTTCAAATATATGGAAATCACATTTGATTTTGTGAAATACTTCACATTTAGTTAAACAGCCATGTCACAAATATCACAGAATTTTTAGTTTAATATAGAAAGCTCAAAACAGCTGTATTAAAATTTAAAGCAATAAAAAATATGTAGTTGACTTCAAGCAAGAGATGTGTTTCAAAAATTTGCCCATGAATCAATGTTTGTAAATTTTAAATACACTAAGAGATGCTGCATTGTTGAACACCCTGTGGTGACTTATTTGGATAAATAAATCCCTTTTATAAGAGAATAATCACTCCAATGTATGTTTTCTAAGTTACCATTCCTATGTATTTTTCCTATGAATAGGATTACATCTGTATTTATTTAGTATTAAAACTCACCTTTTCTGGAACATGTTAAGAAACAGTATCTAATGTTTTAATTGCATAGAATTAGAGTTCCTTTACCCTTTGTGATTCACCTGAAAATAACTTTTCATTGAGAATGAATGAGTTTCAACACTATTTTGTTGGAATGGTGTAGAAATCTGTAGGCAACTTAATTGTTCTGGATATTCCTTATTAAGCAGAAGGGCAGTGAAGAAACTCACAAGAGAAAAGGAACATAAAAAGACTAAAATGGTTCATCATTTTAGAAAAGGAAGAAAGAAAATAGATAGGGATATTCAAGACAATTTCATTGCACAAGATTCACAGCTGGAATATTTTCCCACATTGTCCTTCATCTGTATCTGAACATATCTTTCAGAATTAATCCCTGTAAGAAAATCAATATAATTTAGTTCTCCAGATAGTACTTCTCCAACACGTGTGCATAAAAAATACCTAGGGAGCTTATTAAAAATGACAATTCTTACTTCCCCTTCCCCCTGAGATTGGTCAGCATTCAGTCTAGAATTCAACAATTTAATGATGAATGAGGTCCCTGGGCCATACTTTGAGGAAAACTTGGGTTCTAGACCCTTTTCCTATTTGGGGAATCTTGACTCTTTTTCTGTTTTAACTCTCAACGTGGAGTAAAATGAAAAGCTGTACATAAGTATATGAAACTGACCAAGTTGTATACATGTTTGGCTATGACACACATCAGCTGGAAATGTCTGTGTGACTGCAAGCTGAAGGCCAATGGTGCCTTCTGTTTGAGAAGACAATGCCCAGAAGAAACAGAGTTGCCCACTCCCAAAAAAGGCTGTATTTCGTGGGAATATTTAAATAGGTAGATAAGTAAATAGATGTATATACAGATAGATTGTGTGTGTGTATATATATATATATATATATATATATACACATATATATATCTCCATGTAAACACGTATGTGCCATTAAAAGTACTAAGTAGTGCTATTCCTTTGCTTTCATATTTATGTCTAGTCAAAAAATAATCTTTACCTCAAAATATTTCACACCATATTGGTGTGAATAAATAAAATTTATTTAATACTGATAATATTTTTGATTCTTTGGGGTTCACCTATTAGTAAGAATATCCACTTTACTATCGTACATAATATAGGAAAAAATGCTATGTAGGAAATCCTAAATAGGAAAATGTCATTTTTAGACAAAACAATGACCCTAACCTGAAGCAGTTCAGAACTTTCCTTTAGGATAATTAAGGAGTGTAATGTAAGGAAGATGTGAAAATTGTCAAGAAATATCCAAGGGGGATAAACATCAAAGCGTGAGAGAAATTTGTTCCCTAGAACATAATGAAATAAACAGAAATATAAAAATGTAATAAGAACAGAGCACAGTGATCCAAGGGTGGTGGCACCATCTGTGGTCTGGGAAACGAGGAATTCTTGGCCCTCTGCCTGAAGCAGGAGCCAGGGAAGCAGGCAAACTTTGGAACAATTATTATATTAAGAACTAAAGTCTTATTCTCTTTGTCTACAGGCTATGGGTATCTATGTCTCTCCCCCTGTTTATGTGTGTGTCTATCTTTGTGTGCATGAATGTTACATCCACCTCTCTGTGTGTTATTTCTCTGTATGTGAAGGTGTGTGAATTTTTCTCTCTAGTTAAGTGCATGTTTCCTTCTTGTGGAGTTACATGTCACCACTTTGTTTTGTGTCTAAATGGCTCTGAATGTACGAGACTCTGCCCAATTATGTCTTGCTGCTTATTTGCATGCTTCACTCTGCCATGTGTATCTCTCTGACCAGACGCGTGCTTTTTTCTATCTGTTGTATATATTTCCCTGTGTCTCCATTTGTGAGTCTCTTTTTTGCTGCTTCTGAATGTCTTTGACACTCTGTGTCCCATTCTATCTGTATTTTTGTGTATTTCTCCCTGTGAGCCTCCCAGATCCATCTCACTGTACCTCTGCAGTGGATGTCTCTGAGTTTGTGTTTCTGAGGGCATGCATCTCTGTTTCTGCATTTTTCCCTGTATGTATCTCCCTTTCTCTCTCTTTCTTTCTGTGCCTGTGGGTATAGTTTGTGGGTCTTGCTTGTTTGCTCCCATTTATGTGGGCATCACTGAGTGGGTGTCTCAGTGTGTCCACTTTTCTCTATATGTCTCTCTGTTGAGCATGCCTGTGGGACAGAAGGCAGACAAGAGAAGTTCCCATGATACATACCCTCTCTCAGACCCAGTCTGTCAGTGAAAAGACTTAAAGAAATTATCCAGCCCTTTATTGCCTCTAGACAGGGCTACAACTAACATATTCTATGGAGGGATGTTAATGTTCATCTTTCTTGCCTTTTCAAATACATTCTGTTGACACTCAAGTTTTACACTTAGAATACCTATTCCGTGATCTAAATATCTCTAAGCCCTATTTCCTCAAGAGGAAATATATGGGTAAAAGCAACTTTTTGTAGGGTTGGTGTGAAAATTACAGACGTAAACTTCCTAGTACACTACCTGGGACATAGGTGATGCTCCACAAATTCTATCACTATTATCAGGACATATTTCTAGGCTAAAATTTTGTTGAAAAGTTAAATTCCTCTAAGGGAAACTGCTATATAATGAAATATTTTAAAGAGAGATTATTTCACGCAGTGTCCCTACCTTTAAAAAATACAGCTAGGAGAACATTATAAAAGGGACCTCTTCAAAGAAATATTATGACAACTTTTTGGATGGAAAATATATTAGAAGATATGTTTCCATTCTTTCAGTGGCCTATAGCACTAATCCTGTAGCTCTAGATTATGCAGTCTTAGATCAATTAAAATACAACTCAAATGACATCTAGGGCATGAGATAGTCTACTGCAGCCTCTTCATCTGAAGCAGGTGAGGACATTGAGGCCAGGGAGACTGAGAGTCTCAGTAACTTGTCCTAAGTTACAGGCTACAGTGACTTATGTTCTACAAAAACCCATTCCCTTCAGGTTTATAGTCCGTGCTGTTTGCAATGCACTTTGCTACATCCACTATGAATTTCAAAAATTTTTTTCATTTAGTGTACCTTTTAAATAGATAATTCATTCACAAAGTTGAAAAATCAAATTAATAAATATCAAAGTACATTGAAAAGTCCTCGTCCCATCTCATCCACCCCTAACTCCCCTGTTCCTGCCTTTTATTCCCAATCCTATAAGTAACTACTCTTCACTTTTGTGTGTGTCCTTTCTGTATCCTTCATGCAAATTCAAGGAAATTACTTATACAGACACAAGCAATTATTAACTATATGTATTTTTATTTTTACTCTTTTTTACATAAAGGATGATATTCTAAATTCACTGTTTTGCTCCTTGCTTTTTTTTACTTAATGATATATCCGGGAGATCTTTCTATACCAGTAAATGTAAAACTTCCTCATCTTTTTTTAATAGTTGCATAGTGATTTTAGATTTTTGAAAAGAAATCTAATTAGTTGTGAATACTTAAACCAAAGAAGGGGGGAATGAAGTGTGGTAACTAGATATAAGTCTACAGTTTGAGAAATTCCTATTAACAATTTTAATTCATGGGTGCTAAGGAAAAATGCAAAGAAAAGGGACTAGGCAAGCTTTGAGAACACAATAAAAGCTACCTGGCCACACCACACCTGTTCCCTTTCCTGTTCTCCCAGGGGCTGCCTGAGGCATGGAATGAGTAGATAAAATGCCTGCAGTTATTTTACTATTTACTCCCAGGAGCAAAAGTCCATAAAATACAAACGTTCATAAAATAGGAGCTGTTAGAAGGTACTGAACTTTTTGAAAATATGCGGTGCTCAGAACTGCCATAGTAAGTTACCAGTTTACCAAAACACACACACACACAATTTTCAGAGTTCCGTACATTTTTTATGGTTTTATAGTAAAATGAAATATCTTGCTGAGACTTTTCTTTATTATAATTCCACTACCTATTGCCTTTACTGCATCAGCGGTCCCCCAACCTTTTGTGCACCAGGGACCGGTTTCGTGGAAGACAATTTTTCCGCAGAGGGCGGGGGATGCTTCAGGCGGTAATGCGAGCAATGGGGAGCGATGGGGAGCCAAAGATGAAACTTCGCTCTCTCGCCCACCGCTCGCCTCCTGCTGTGCGGTCCAGTTCCGGTCTGTGGCCCAGGGATTGGCGACCCCTGTACTACATTACGATTAACTTGGTTATCTATGTAATATGAGGGAATTAACATTTGAGTGACTATGAGACTGTCAGGAACTTTGCTAGGTGTTGCATGTACTTTATCCTAGTCTAGTTAGCACTTTCAAAGTTCTATCTTCCCCAATTGCCACAGGGCCACACAATTCGATTCCACAACTGATTTGTCTTACTCCTCTCTATCCGCAATTTCCAGTAGACAAAGATAACTAAAAACTTCAGAAGACTCTCCGACAGTAGGATTGCTTTTGTTGGGCTCACAGGACCAGTTGTAATAACAGTAACTAAAGGCACAAGGAGAGGCAGATTCATCCACTGTGTCTTGCGTGTTGCCCAGTGAGACCTCGAACTTCCCTTAAGTCTCAGATCAAGTAAAGTCTAATAAAATAAAATTACCAGAAGTTCTTTTTCCATGACTGAGGCATGTAACATTGCCCAGATTTGAGCTAACAGTTTATGACTCTATTAAGAGCATGGGACGCTACATCTACTTTACATTTAAAAGAGACTTCATCTTTTTCAAAACACTAAACACGTATTGTTTCACTGTGTTCTCCTAACCACCTTGTAAGTCAAGGGTTGATGTTCCTGTTTTAAAATCTATCCATCTGGGACTTCCCTGGAGGTCCAGTGGTTAAGACTCCATGCTTCCACTTTAGGGGGTGCAGGTTCCATCCCTGGTTGGGGAACTAGGATCCCACATGCCACGGGAGGCAGCCAAAAATAAATAAGTAAAATAAAGTTTAAAAGACTCTTTAAACAAAAAAGAGTCAAAGGAAAGCTCTAAAAGAACAATAAAAATAAAACATATCCATCTTATAAATGTAATCACAGAAACATTGGAAGTTAACTCCACTGGTCCAAAATCCCATCACTAAGTAATGAAGACAACTCTGTTACCCATGTTTAATCCAATACTTTTCATGGAGACCAACTTAAACCATCTTCAGCTTCAGAAATAACCAACTGCCCATGATAACAACATGATAATTAAGTCAATCCAAAAATGGGAATGATAAAAAAGCAAAATGGAAACTAAAATATCCATTAAAGTTCATCTACCCATTAGCAGTGAACCAATTCACTCTTAGGCATTTGTTAAAATGAATTAGATAGATCCATATGTTCTGATATTAAAGTTATGTAACACACATGATTAAGAAGAGAAGGCAAATTTCAGAACAATATGAAAAGCATCATCCCATTTGTATAGAAAAAGAATTAAAGACACACAGGTTTAAATGTACACAGATAGTCCCTGGAAGGATATCCAGAAACTTATAAATAGTTTTCTCTAGGGAGTTAGTATAGTATGTGTTATAGGGAAATAGTTTGAATGTTTACTTTTTCACCTGCACTCTTCTCAGTGTTTCCATTTTTTTAATCATGAACATATATTATTTCTATCACTTAAAATATCATATGGTCAAAAAAAAATCATATGGTCATAATTTTTAACTGCTGTTAAACCTGGGACAAATCAAATAAATATTCAAGGCATACCTTTAAATGTCTGCTTTTCTTAGATTACTTCTTGCTCTATGATGCTTTGACTTTATTTGTGCCAAAATCTCTATTGGCTTCTGAATAAATATTTAATTTCTCCAATTAATTATAATGCCAGTGGGGAGTTTAAACTACACAGGGATAAATGTGTTGAATTTTTACCTCATCAGTAAAATGGCCACTCAGAATGACATTCTGGTTGGATTAGCAAGACACACATTATTATCTTGATTACCAGTGTACATGACATTGAAGATGCAGGTGGGCAACTCAAAAGTGTATATGTTTCATGAAACATTCTCTGAACCTTTTAAGTCTTCCAGCTATTTGAACTTACCACAGCAATTATTTCAGCTGATAAACTACAGAGTATGATTTGAGACTCACATTTAGGACATAAATATAACCTTTGAATCCATTTATGATCCCAATAAGCACATACATACATGTGTATGCATGTATTTCTGTATCATACGGAGAGAAACATGTAAGGGTCATTGTTATTATACTGTTAAATATATGAACCAAGTGACAGCACTAGCAACTATAGATTAATACATTCCTTAACTCACATTATTATGTAGGGAAGTTAGAAGCATTGCAGCATGAATTAAGGACAAAGTGTCAACCTTAAGTTTAAATAAGGACTTTTCAAAGAACAAATGATATATTCCATGGACAGGTGTCTAGAAAACGTGTAGCTTTTTACATTTTTGCAGTGCAATTTTGAAAGTCTATTCATGTATTTTAATTCCCTGACTCACAGAGCTTGCAGATTAATGGATAGCACTTTTTGGCAAAAATAAATAAATAAATAAATAAATAAATAACTGACAGAAAATTTTTAAAAATGGTTAAAAGAAGTTGCAAACTGAAGCATCAATTTGTGAACATTTCATATAATCTTGTAAAAATAGTAGTTGAGGGAAAACTAGTAAAACATTTTTTGTTATTTGACTCCATATTCAGCTACTCATCCTTAAGGTCTGTTACCCAGAGCCTGGGACCCATACAGTTAGATTTGTAGCTGACAACTCTTCCCAAAATCTACTTAACTGAAATACAATCAGCTTAATTTTATCATTTCTGTAATATGCAGATTTATCTTATGCTCCACAATAATTAGTTCAAACTACATTAATCATCCCTGCCATACTGCTTTCAGTTGGTTTGATGTTTCTCTGGTTTCTCCAATATATTTTGAGCATCTGAAGGAGAGAGGCCATGTCAAACTCATCTTTGCACCTGAAGTCACTGCCCAAAGCTTGACACATTTTAGAACTCAGTAAAGGTTTGTTAAGTAAATAAGGGGGAGTAACAAAAATTAAGGGAAATGACTTGAATCAAAGTAGCACTTCACCTAAACTGGATGCCTTCTAAAGAGTCAAACAAATTTCTTCTACCTATGTAGCTACAGGTACCACATGCTATAAGTTTAATTGATAGCATTCACAATGTTTATTCTGAGGCTTTTCAGACACCTTATACAAGAATAAAAATAAAAATAAAAATAAAAAATCAGTCTGTGTTCAATAAAGTATACTCAACTAAGAAAAATCAAGCAATATTTTCCAGAAAAAATATGAAGTGTTAAAATAAAATGAATATTTGAACTAATGTCTAATTAATGAGAATATCCAAATTTTCTAGCTTATCAGATCTTACTATTTCTACAATCCTACTATTTATCTCCACAGATTATTGATGTAAAATATATCAAGTATAACTATTTCTTATTTAATGAATATTCTTATTATTAAAATATTTGATATTTTATGAATAAAACATTAAATGTGATACTAGCCCACTTACCTTAAATTATTTGTTATACCAGGGTTATATTAGATATTCAAATTAAATAGGATAATTTTGCACTTATTTTTACTCCATAAGAATAATTTTTACCATTATAAATATTATTGGTTAAACTGTAATACATCAAAATCTTCAATCACATATTGATTATTATTTTTGTTTGTATAATCCTTAATCCTACATTCTATTTTTTGTAATGTATAATCCTAAATTCTACTTTTGTTCCTCTATTTAAAGAGCATGAAATGATTTAAGTTGCTTATTGAAAAAACATCACTTGACAGTTAAAATTGATTTTTGCCATCCATGTTTGGAACACTAACTTCATTGTTAAGAAAGAGAAGACTAAGACAAAATACACTCAACAGTGATATAATATTTTTTGACAAGAAATATGGAGGTTAAATATTGTCTTTCTATAGCAACCTTAAGGCAGATAAGCAAGAGGAAACAGATATTATTAGAGAATGATGGCAAAAATTTATTTTTAAGAGGTATATGTTATATTATTCATATCTTCTTAGGAAAAAGATGGCAAGTTTACTGGCTTCCCTCTGCCCTTATCCTCTGCCAGCAAGAGCCATCTGTAATAAGATGGAAACATTGGCACACAAAAAAATTCACTTCTGTTTCCTAAAACCATTGCTTAATAAAGTCTGCTGAATATTTTGCAAGGCTCTAGTCTTTTCCATTTTTCTTATTTTTCAACAATGATAGGGATACTGAGGTACTTGTTTTGGACAATTTATAGTCTAATTTCAAAATAAGTAAGAGATTCATAAAGCTAGAAAAAAATTAAGTGGACTCACATGAATAAGACACTCATATCGTAAATATAAATGTATGATCACAGGCTATGAAAAAAGTGATTAAAAAATGGACACTAAAGAAACTGTAGGCTATTTTAAAATACACTTTTACAACCCCAGCTTCTATAATCAGGAATGGCCTTTCAGGGACCAAGGATCAACTTTAACACCTTAATTGAAAAATGAATTTGATTAATGTTCATAGGATTATACTCCTTAGGAATGCACTATAACCACTGGAGCATTGGTTGTTTAATAAAATGTTTATTCTCATTATTAGTCACAAATGTGCTAGATTTTTCATGCATGAAATAAATACTTAGGAAAGTTGCATGAACCCTTTCAGACCAGCATGGAATTTGGAAAAGAGTGGTAAATGCTCTTTAAAATAAGTCATTTGAGTGTTCAGGGATAGATTCTACCACTTATTTATGAAGATTCATTCACAGAATCTATAGCACACTACTTTGGATATTCAAAGTACTATCTTATGGTTGTAATAAAATCTAATAAAGCTAGCTTTTATTATCTAGTTTATCCTGGGCACTGGCAAAACAACCTTGCATGAATGACCTTATTAATTCTACTCAATAACTCTGTGAGGTAGATACTGTTATTATCCCCATTTCATAAGTGAGTAAACTGATATTTCTAGAAAGATTAAGTAACTTGTCCAAATCAATGAGTGGAGAACCTGAATTTAAAGCAGTGTTACAGAGCCTGTAATTTTAATCATTATTATTGCTTACCCAGTTATATAGATACTCTATTTTGACTAAGTTTTATTTTTAAAAATTTGAATTCATCAACACCTCTCTATGGTCTACACAGTCTACACTGTTGGCTTGGATATAAAGATAATGGCAATAATGAAGTCAGAGTCACAGGTTTGATATGTGTTCAGTTGATGTTGTCTTATGAAAGTCTATTCCATTGCTATCAAAACCCATCTATCAAACCTACCTACAAGAGTTCTTTTTCAATGAATCATAAGAAAAGACTGGAGAGGTATCTGCATCTAGTTTGGCAAAAAAACAGTCACTTTTGTTGGAGAATCACTGTAGGATCACACATATTATTTCTGTGTATAGAGAAAGATAAACATATTAACAGCCAAGTCATTCACATGGCTTCCATAGGAATTAGATTTGCCATCAGAGAGTGATCAATTATGAGGAAATCCCCTTTAATCATTTAATTGATTTCCTTCTCTTACACTTAAAGTAGCAAAGATTGATCCAGATGGTGGAGTAGGAAGACGTGGTACTCACTTCCCCCCACAAACACATCAAAAATACATCAACATGGGGAAAAAATCTTACTGAAAACTAGCAGAAAGACTCCTGTACAACCAAGGCTGTAAGAAAGATCCACATGGAATTGGATAGGAAGGGAAGGAAAATGATCAAGTCAGAACCTGTGCCCCTAGGAGGGGACTCAGAGGAAAAGGGAGATTACATGGGCAGAGATCTAGCCTGGGGAGTGAGCAGTTCGAGCCATAAATTGGGTGCCCCAGTCCTGGAGTCTGACATGGAAGATGAGCCCCCTTGGCTGGTTGGAGAGCCACTGGAACAAGAGGGCTGTGGGAAGCGTGTACTCCACTTTGGAGGAGTGTGCAAGTGCTGACATACTCACAAGGCAGGGTGGGAGGGTGGATTGAGAACTGCTCCAGTGGCTGCCCAGTTTACCATGACCACCCTGGCATGGGCCTCAGCTTGAGCCAAGCGAATGCTCCATCTCTGCATACTTCACCTAGCAATTCCACACTGGAATGAGGGCTGCCATAAATGGGGAGAGAGCTCAGCCCTCAACTATGGGACGCAAAGGCGACTTGGACCCTGGGCAGTGTCTGATCATAGTGGGGGTGGCCATTGTTGGCACTTACACAGGTTGCACATCACAGGTGGTCCTGATCTCTTGAGAGTGGCTGGACTATGACAGTCTGCACCCTGATACACACTAAGAGCCAATGCAGGCCTGCCTGCTCCACAAAAGGGTGGGGGCAGCAGAGGCTGGGGGGAGCAATCAGATGTAAGGGACAATGGAGACTCTGAGACAGTGGAGGCTGCCATTGCCAGCACCTGCACAGGCAGCACATCAGAAGCACTGCCTCTGTCTGCAGCCAGCCTACTCCAGCTCACACCATGTCATGAGCCAAGAGCCTGCATGGGCCCCTCTTGCTCCAATACTTTTACCCTTTGGGGCAAGGATGCTGGTGCTGGGAGAGAGAAGACCACACATTCAAAGGGAATAGAACCAGTTTGGCCCTGACACTCATAGCTTCTGCTCCATCAACTTGGTATCTGACCCCACCCCCAATATGGAGACGACAGTCACTGAACAGAGGGGGAGCCCCACCTCACACCTAGCTCCAGCTCTAGCTCTTCTATCTCCAGCCCCACTTCTTACCAAGGTGATAGCTGCACCCTGAAGAAAGACGTGACTTCTGTTCACATCAAATCCAGCTCTCCCACCAAAGGCATGGGCACATGCAGACTATATAGAAATACTCTTACATAAGAACACCTCTTCAAAACCTCAATAGGTAACTGTTTTACCTAAATTCATAGAGAAAGAGAAAGTTAAGCAAAATATAATGACAGAGGAACTGGTCTCAACTGAAAAAGAAAATCCCTCAAAAAATAAATAAAACAGAAATAAACAATTTACCACATAAAGAATTTAAAGCATCAGTAATAAGAATGCTAACTGAATTAGAAAAAAGAATAGATGAACAAAATGGGAATTTTAACAAGGAACTAGAAAATTACAAAAGAACCTATCAGACTGAAGAATACAATAACTGAAATGAAAAACCCTAGAAAGAATGAATGGCAGACTAAGTGAAACAGAAGAATGCATAAGTGATCTAGAAGACAAAATAATGGAAATCACCCAATTAGAAGAGCAAAAAGAAAAACAAATTTTAAAAATGAGAACTGTTTAAGAGATCCCTGGATAACATCAAGTGTACCAACATTTGTATTATGGGGTCATAGAAGGAGAAAAGAGAGAGGGGGGGTTAGAAATAAATTTGATGAAATTATGGCTGAAAACTCCCCAAACCTGCAGAAGAAAACAGATATCCAGGTATAGGAAGCACAGAGCGTTCAAAATAAGGTGAACCCAAACAGACTCACACCAAGACATATTATAATTAAGATGGCAAAAGTTAAAGTTGAAGAGAGAACTCTAGAGCCAGCAAGAGAAAAACAAAGAGTAATATACAAGGGAACCCCTGTAAGGCTATCAGCTGGTTTTTCTGCAGAAAATTTGCAGGTCATAACGAGTGGCATGATATATTCAAAGTGCTGAAAGGGAAAAACCTGAAACTTGGACTACTCAGCAAGATCATTTAGAATTGAAAAATATATAAAGACCTTATCAGGCAAAAATTAAGAGTTCATCAATACTAAACCTACACTAAAAGAAACTGTAAAGGGTCTTCTCTAAGTGGAAAAGAAAAGGCTATAACAAGAAGAAAGAAACTATAGGAAAGGAAAAATTCCACAGGGAAAGACAGGTAGTAAGAACTGAGGATCAACCAATTAAATGAGCTAGTACAAAGATTAAAAGACAAAAAAAATGTAAAAGCAGCTATAACTACAATAAGCAGTAGAGAGATAAACATGAAGATGTAAAGTAAGACAACAAAAACACAAAATGTAGGGGAGGGGAGTAAAAAAGGCAGATCTTTCAGAATGTGTTTGAATTGAAACGTCTACAAATTTAAAACACATAGATATAGTTATAGGTCAACATATAGGAACCCCTTGGTAACCACAAATCAAAAACCTACAATAGATACACCAAAACAAGAAAGAAAGGAACACTACTAAAGAAAATCATCAAAACACAAGGGAAAAACAAAAAGAAATAAACAGAGGAAAGCTACAAAAACAACTATTTAGAAAACAAATAATAAAATAGCAATTAGTGCATACTTATCAATAGTTACTCTAAATTTCAGTGGACCAAATGCCCCAATCAAAATACATAGGGTGGCTAACTGGATTTAAAAAAAGAACCCATCTATATGCTTGAAGAGCTAAAGACTGAAAGTGAGGGGATGGAAAAATATATTTCATGAAAATGGAAATGGCAAGAATGCACGGGTAGCAATGCTCTATCGTACAAAATAGACTTTAAAACAAAGTCCATAATAAAAGTCAAAGAAGGGCTTTATATAATAATAAAGGGATTAATACAAGAAGGGGGTATTATACTCCTTAACATATATGCACCCAATACAGGAGTGCCTAAATATCTAAAGCAATACTAACAGACATAAAGTGAGAAATTGACTATAATACAATAATAGTAGGGAATTTTAACACCCCCTTGACATCAATGGACAGATCATGCTGACAGAAAATCAATAAGGTAACAATGATCTTAAATGATGCAATAAATAAGTTAGATTTAACAGATATCTACAGGACATTCCATCGAAAAACAGCAGAATACACATTCTTTTCAAGTGCACATGGGACATTCTCCAAGATAGATCACATATTAGGCCACAAAATAATTCTCCACAATTATAAGAGGACAGAAATTACATCAAGCAATTTTTCCAACTGCAATGGTATGAAATTAGAAATTAATTATAGAAAGAAAAATGAGAAAAGAACAAACATATCGACACTAAACAACATGCTAATTAACAAAAATGGGTCAATGAAGAAATCAAAGAGGAAATCAGAAAATACCTTCAGACAAAGAAAAATAGAAACACAACTGTCCAAAATCTATGGGATGCAGCAAAAGCAGTTCTAAGAGAGAAGTTTACAGCAATACAGGTCTTCCTCGAGAAACAAAAAAATCTCAAATAAACAACCTAACCCACCATCTAAAGGAATTAGAAAAAGAAAATTAAAGCCCAAAGTCAGCAGAAGGAAGAAAATAATAAAGATAGAAAGGAAATAAAAGAGTGCTTTTCCTTATTGTTAAAATATTTAAACTCATTCAAAACTTTTAGTTGCACTTTTAATGTAATATCTACTAGTTTTGAAAATTTTTCAGATTTGATACATTCGAGTTGTATTCCTCAGGTATTGAGAATGTTGTTTAAATATTTTATCAATGCATTAAATTAATGCAGACAGTCTCCACCAAAAAACTACTAGAACAAATGAATTCAGTAAAGTTGCAGGATAGAAGATCAATATACATATATCTGTTGCTTTTCTATAAACAAATAATTAACTATAACAAAAAGAAAGCAAGAAAACAACCCAATTTAAAATTGAACCAAAAAGAAAAAAATGCCTAGGAATAAACTTAACCAAGGGGGTGAAGAACTGTCCTCTGAAAACTATAAAAGATTGATGAAGGAAATTGAAGATGATACAAAGAAATGGAAAGATACCTTGTGTTCAAGGATTGGAAGAACTAATATTGTTAAAATGCCCATACAATTCAAAGCAATCTACAGTTTTAATGCAATCCCTATCAAAATACGCATGATGTTTTTCAGAACTAGAACAAATAATCCTAAAACTTATAGAGAACCACAAACAACTCCAAATTGCCCAAGCAATCTTGAGAAAAAAGAACAAAGCTGGAAGGATCATGCTCCCTGATTCAGACTACATTATAAAGCTAAAGTAATAAAATCAGCATGATACTGGCACAAAAACAGCAACACAGATTAATGAAACAGAACAGTGAGCTCAGAAATAAACCCACAGGTCTATGGTCAATTAATCTATGATACTGGAGGGAAGAATATACAATGGAGAAAAGACAGTCTCTTCAATAAGTGGTGCTGGGAAAATTGGACAGTTCCATGGAAAAGAATCACACTCCATGTACAAAAATAAACTCAAAATGGATTAAAGACATAAATGTAAGACTTGAAACCATAAAACTAGAAAATAAAGAACATGAGCAGAATACTCTTTGACATAAATCATAGAAATATTTTTTTGGATCTATATCCTAATGCAAAAAAAATAAAACCAAAAGTAAATAAATGGGACCTAATCAAACTTAAAAGCTTTTGTGCACAACAAAGGAAACCACTGACAAAATGAAAAGACAATCTACTGGATAGGAGAAAATATTTGCAAAGATATGACCAAAATGGGTTAATACCATATGTATATATATATATACCTCATACAACTCAATATAAAAAAAAATCAGAAAATGGCCAAAAGACCTGAATAGACATTTTTCTGAAGAAGTTATATAGAGAGCCATTAGGTACAAGAAAAAATGCTCAACATCACTAATCAGATGAGAAATGCAAATGAGAATCACACTGAGATATAACCTCACACCTGTCAAAATGGCTATCATCAAAAAGTCTAGAAATAACAAATGTTGGCGAGGATGTGGAGAAAAGGGAACCTTAGTACACTGTCAGTGGGATTGTAATTGGTGCAGCCACTATGGAAAACAGTATGCAGGTTCTTCAAAAAACTAAAAATAGAACTACCATATGATCCAGCCATTACATTTCTAGGTGTATATCTAAAGAAAATAAAAATACTAATTCAAAAAGATACATGCACCCCAATGTTCACAGCAGCATTATTTATAGTAGCAAAGATATGGAAGCAACCTAAGTGCATATCAACAGTTGAATGAATAAAAAAAGATGTGGGATATATATATTATATATATATATACACACAATAATGCAGATGGACCTATAGATTATTATGCTTAGTGAAAGAAATATACTCTATATTATCACTTACTTGTGGAATTTATAAAATAAAACAAATGAATGTATATAACATTGAAATTTTCTTTCTTGAAAGAAAAATAGATGGACACAGTGAGAATTTCAACAACAAGATAGAAAAATATAAGAAAGCAGCAAACAGAAATTATAACTTAAGTGAAAAATACAGTAGAGGGGTTCAACAGCAGAATAGATGAAGTAAAGCACAAATCAGAGACCTGGAAAAGAAAGCACTGGAAAACACCCAGACAGAGCTGCAAAATGGAAAATGAATGAAAAGAAGTGGGGATAACTTAAGGGACTTCTGAGAAAATATCAAGTGGAATAACATTCACATGATAGGGTTCCAGAAGAAGAGAAAGAGAAATGGTCAGAAAAATTATTTGAAAAAATAATGGCTGAAAATATCCCTCATTTGGAGAAGGAAACAGAAACCCAAGTCCAGGAAGGCCATGAAGTTCCAGATAAGATAACCTACAGAGAAATACACCAAGAAACACTATAATTAAAATGTTAAAAGTTAAAGATAAAGAGAGAATCTTAAAAACAGCAAAAGAAAACCAACTTATTATGTACAAGGGAAACCCCATAAGGCTATCAGAAGATTTCTTAGCAGAAACTTTACATGCCAGAAGAGAGTGACATGACATACCCAAAGCTCTGAAAGGAAAAAAACTGCCAGCCAAAAATTTTGTACCTGGCAAGGTTATTATTCAGAAGTGAAGAGGAGATTAAGAGTTTCCCAGATATGCAAAAGCTAAAGCAGTTCATCACCACTAAACCAGCCTTACAAGCAAAGTTAAAGGGACTTCTTTAAACTAAAAAGACACTAATGATTTAAAAGGCATACAGACCTACTAGAGAATGGACTTGAGGATATGGGGAGGGGGTGGGGTGAGATGTGACAGGGTAAGAGAGTGTCATGGACATATATACACTACCAAATGTAAAATAGATAGCTAGTGGGAAGCAGCCGCATAGCACAGGGAGATCAGCTCGGTGCTTTGTGACCACCTAGAGGGGTGGGATGGGGAGGGTGGGAGGGAGGGAGATGCAAGAGGGAAGAGAAATGGGAACATATTGTATATGTATAACTGATTCACTTTGTTATAAAGCAGAAGCTAACACACTATTGTAAGGCAATTATACTTCAATAAAGATGTTTAAAAAATAAATAAATAAAAAAATAAAAGGCATACAAAAGAAAAATTTCAGAGAAAAATGTAAATACATGATAAAGGTAGTGAATCAATCACTTCTAAAGCAAGTATAAAAGGTAAAAGACAAAAGTAGTAAAATTAATTGACATAAAATAATTAGTTGAGGAATACATAAAAGATAATACATAATACATAAAATGTGTTATCAAACATATAAAATGTGCCAAGGGGAGTAAAAATATAAAGCTTTGGAAAGTGTTCAAAATTAAATTACTATCAAACTAAAAGAGACTATTATATACATAGGATATTATATGTGAACCTCATGGTAACCACAAAGAAAAAAATTATAATAAATACACAAAAGGAAATGAGGAAGCAATCTAAACATAACACTAAAGAAAACAATCAAACTAGAAGGAAGAGAGAGAGAGAAGAAACAGAGAGGAACTGCAAAAACATCCAAAAACAATTTAAAAAATGGCATTAAGTACTTACCTATCAATAATTACATGTAAAAGGACTAAACTCTCCAAACAAAAGACATAAGATGGCTGAATGGGTTTAAAAAATGAGACCTTTCTCTATGCTGCCTAGAAAACTCACTTCAAATCCAAAGGCATTCAGATTGAAAGTGAAGGGATGGAAAATGGCATACCATGCCAATGGAAAAAAAAAGAAAGCTGGTGTAACAATACTTATATCAGATGAAACAGACTTTTATATCAGATGAAATAGACTTTTAAACAAAGACTGTAACAAAAGGTGAAGAGGGTATTATATAATAATAAAGGGGTATTACATAATGATAAACGTAAACATTTTTGCATCTAACATAAGAGCACCTAAATATTTAAAGTAAATATTAATAGAAATAAAGGGGAAAATTGACAGTAATACAGTAATAGTAGGGGTCTTTAACACCCACTTACATCATTGGTAGATCATCCAGACAGAAAATCAATTTAAAAAAATTGATCTTGGGCTTCCCTGGTGGCGCAGTGGTTGAGAATCTGCCTGCCAATGCAGGGGACACGGGTTCGAGCCCTGGTCTGGGAAGATCCCACATGCCACGGAGCAACTGGGCCCGTGAGCCACAATTACTGAGCCTGCGCGTCTGGAGCCTGTGCTCCGCAACAAGAGAGGCCGCGATGGTGAGAGGCCCGCGCACCGCGATGAAGAGTGGTCCCCACTTGCCGCAACTAGAGAAAGCCCTCGCACAGAAACGAAGACTCAACACAGTCATAAATAAATAAATAAATAAAAGAACGTGAATTTCTTTAAAAAAAAAAATTGATCTTAAACAACACATTAGATCAGATTCACTTAATAAACATATATAGACTATTCCATCCAGAACAGCAGGATACAAATACTATTCAAATGCTTGTGGGACATTTTCTAGGATAGATCAAATTTAGACCACAAAACAAGTCTCAATAAATTTAAGAAGATTGAAATCATATCAAGCATCTTTTCTAACCACAGTGGTATTAAACTAGAAATCAATTATAACAAGAAAACTTAAAAAAGCACAAACACATGGAGACAAAACAACATGCCATTAAGCAACCAATAGGTCAATGAAGAAATCAAAGAGGAAATCAGAAAACACCTTGAGACAAATGAAAATGAAAACACAATGTTCCAAAATCTTTGGGATGCAGCAAAAGCAATTCTAAGAAGGAAGTTCATAGCAATGCCTGCTTACCTGAAGAAACAAGAAAATTCTTAAATAATCTAATTTACATTTAAAGGAACTAGGAAAAGAAGAATACACAAAGCCCCAAGTTAGTAGAAGGAAGAAAATATTACAAACATTAGAGTGGAAATAAATGAAATAAAACTAAAAAAAGAAGGAAAAAAAATTAATAAAACTAAGAGCTGGTTCATTGCAAAGATAAACAAAATTGACACGCCTTTAGTCAGACTCATCAAGAAAAAAAGACAGAGTTCAAATAATTACAATTAGAAATTAAAGAGGAGAAATTATAACCAATACCACAGAAATACAAAGGATCATAAGAGAAAACTATGTACAAAGATAATCCAACAAATTAGATAACCTAGAAGAAATGGATAAATTACTAGAGACATATAATCTTCAAGACTAAATTATGAAGAAAAAGAAAATCTGAATAGGCCAATTACTAGTAATGAAATTGACTCAGTAATCAAAAAATAACTCCCAACAAACAAAAGTTCAGGTCCAGATGGCTTCAAGTGTGAACGTAACAAATATTTTAAAAAGAATTAATGCCTATCTTTCTCAAATTATTCCAAAAAATTGAAAAGAAAGGAACACTTCCAAGCTCATTTTACAATGTCACCATTACCCTGCTACCAAAGCCAGATAGACACTGAAAAAAAATTATAGGTCAATATCCCTGATGAACATAGATGCAAACATCTCAATAAAATATTAGCAAGCCAAAGTCAACAATACATCAAAAGGATCATATACCGTGATCAAGTGTGATTCATTCCAGGATGCAAGGATGGTATAACATCTACAGTCAATTAACATGATACACCACATTAACAAAATGAAGGATAAAAATCATATGATCATCTCAGTAGATGCAGAAAAAGCATTTAACAAAATTCAACATCCATTTATGATAAAATGTCAATAAAATGGCTATAGAGAAAACATATCTTAACATAATAAAAACCATATATGACAAATCCACAGCTAACATTATACTCAGTGATGAAAAGCTGAAAGTTTTTTCCCTAAGATTAGAAACAAGACAAGGATGCTCACTCTTGCCACTTTGATTCAACATAATATCAGTAGTTGTAGCCACAGCAATTACACATACAAAAAAGAAAGTAATAAAAGACATCCAAATTGGAAAGGAAAAAGTATAACTGTCACTGTTTGCAGACGACACAATATTATATATAACAATCCTAAAGTCCACACCAAAAAAAGTATTATGTGAATTCAGTAAAGTTTCAGGATACAAAATTAATATACAGAAATATGTTGCACTTCTATACACTAGTAAACTATCAGAATGAGAAATGAAGAAAACAATCCCATTTACAACTGCATCAAGAAGAATAAAATACCTAGGAATTAATTTCACCAAGGAGGTGAAAGGCATGTACTCTGAAAACTATGGGACACTGATGAAAGAAACTGAAGATGACACAAATAAGTGGAAAGATATTCCATGCTCATGGATTGAAAAAATTAACATTGTTAAAATGCCCATACTACCCCAAATGATCTACAGATTCAATGATATCCCTATCAAAATTCCAATGGTGGGCTTCCCTGGTGGCACAGTGGTTGAGAGTCTACCTGCCAATGCAGGGGACATGGGTTCAAGCCCTGGTCTGGGAGGATCCCACGTGCCGCAGAGCAACTGGGCCCGTGAGCCACAATTACTGAGCCTGCGCGTCTGGAGCCTGTGCTCTGCAACAAGAGAGGCTGCGATAGTGAGAGGCCCGTGCACCACGATGAATAGTGGCCCCCGCTTGCCACAACTAGTGAAAGTCCTCACACAGAAACGAAGACCCAACACAGCCATGAATTAAAAAAAAAAAAAAAAAAAAAATTCCAATGGTACTTTTCAAAGAAATAGAACAAATAATCCTACAATTTTTATGGAACCACAAAAGACCTTGAATAGCCAAAGCAATTTTGAGAAAGTAGAACAAAGCAGGAGGTATCATGCTTCCTGATTTCAAACTATACTACAAAGTCATAGCAATCAAAACAGTATGGTACGTGTACAAAAACAGACACATAGATAAAAGGAACAGAATAGACAGCCTGGAAATAAACCCAGGCACAAATGGTCAATTAATCTACAACAAAGGAGACAAGAATATACAGTGGGGAAAAGACAGTTTCTTCAATAAATTGTGTTGGGAAAACTGGGCAGCTACATGCAAAAGAATGAAGCTGGACCACTTTCTTGTACCATAAAAAAATAAGCTCAAAATGGATTAAGTACTTAAATGTAAGACCTGAAACCATAAAACTCCTAAAGAAAACATAGGCAGCATGCTCTTTAACATTGAACTTAGCAATAATTTTTGGATATGTCTCTTCAGGCCAGGGCAACAAAAGAAAAAATAAACAAATAGGAATACATGATACAGCCAAGGAAATCATCAACAAAGTGAAAAGGCAACCATTAATGGGAAAAGATATTTGCAAATCATATGTCAATAAGAGGTTGATATCCAAAATGTACAAAGAATGTATATGACTCAATATAAAAAAGCATGCACTCTATCAAAAAATGGGCAAAGGACCTGAATAGACATTTTTCCAAAGAAAACATGCAGATGGCCAACAGGTATATGAAAAAGTGCTCAGCATCACTAATTATCAGGGAAATGCAAATCAAAACCACAATTAGACACCACCTCACACCTGTTAGAATGGCTATTACCAAAATGACCAGAAATAACAGGGGTTGGTGAGGTCATGGAAAAAGGGGACCTCTGGTGCACTATTGGTGGGAATGTAACTTGGTACATCCACTATGGAAAACAGTATGGATGCTTCTCAAAAAATTAAAAATAGAACCACCATTTGATCCAGCAATTCCACTTCTGGGTATTTATCTAAAGAAAAAGAAAATAGTAAATCAAAAAGATATATGCACCCCTATACTCATGGTAGCATTATTTACAATAGCCAGGATATGTATTCAACCTAAGTGTCCATCGATAGATGAATGGATAAAGAAGATGTGATACACACACACACACACACACACACACACACACACACACAATGGAATATTACTCAGTCACAAAAAGGAATGAAATTTTGCCATTTGTGATAACACAGATGGACCTAGAGGATATTATGCTAAGTGAAATAAGGCAGATAGAAAAAGAAATACTGTATGATTTCACTTATATGTTGAATCCAAAAAGCAAAACAAATGAACAAATAAAACAAAACAGGAAAGGACTCATAGATACAGAGAACAAACTGGTGTTTGCCAGAAGGGAGAGGGGTCAGGGGACAGATTAAATAGGGTAAGGGGATTAAGAGTTATAAACTTCCTGTGATAAAATAAATGTCACAAGAATGTAATGTACAGCATAGAGAATATAGTCAATAATATTGTAATAACATTGTACGGTGGTGACAGATGGTAACTATACTTATGTTGATCATTTTTAATGTATAAAAATATCAAATCACCTGAAACTAACAGGATACTGTATGTCAATTATAGTTCAATAAAAGCTAAAATAAAAAATAAAAAATGAATGAATTTACCACTGCTCTCCAGTCAAGAAAATTACTTCCTCTACAGTTTTCTAGAATTATGATATTCCTCAATGTGCTCAAATACCCTAATCATCACATCTGCATTTACGTTTATAGATTTGTTTCTAAATGATGGCATATGATTGCAAAATTAAGATGAGTCACAAGGATAATGAAGTTCCTCATTTTCTTTTGAGTTTAGAAGAACCTACTATGCACAAAATTGTGCTAACCATTCCCCATATGCTTACAGATCTCATCATACTATGGGAAGATAGACTTGTAGACAATTTTAAAATCAGGATGTTTGAAATGAGTGATAACAGCAAACTACTATGGGAAGGGAAGAAAAGGGGGATTCAATTTTTCTGTGCAGTCTTAGTGAAGGCTTCTTTGTGGAAGTGCATTTGAGGTAAAACTTAAAGAATCATAGGGATTTTGAGAGGTGAAAGACAGGAGCAAGCCCACTGAAAGTTGAGGAATCAGCTTGAACAAAGGAGTGAGCAAATGATTTTTACTTTGTAAACTGAGTGAACTCCAAGTTCAGTTCTGAAGTGTTATGTTATTGGTAGCATGTTTTCTGATTCACAGACTGTACTATAAAGACTGTATATAAGTGGCAAAATGACAAAAATAGCAAACTTTTTTCCATTTTATTGAGTGCTTACTATGTATGTTGCATCACATGCAGTGTCTTATTAAATCCCCTAAAAGCCATATGTGGGAGGAACACTTCCATTCTTATTTCACAGATGAGGAAACTAAGAGAGAAAGGTCAATTAATTTGTCTGAGGTTGTATTTCTTGTAAGTGGTGGGCTACAGCTGTGATTCACGTGGCTCTCACTCAAAAGGCTGTTCTCTTTATCATTATACCATACCTTCTCTCAAAGGAATTAGGAGTCTATGAGGAACAGCACTGACCTTGAATTTTAGATATACTGTAGTAAATACTGACTTAATATTCTACCAGTAGAAAAGCAAAACATCAAAGGGTAACAACGAAGTAATTAAAATATTCATATATCACTCTATAGTTTACAAAACTTTTAAAAACAATTAATTTTAGAAAGAGCAAAGGACAGAAGTTAACTCATTTGTACCCTACACTTTAGATGAACCACCAATTTTCTGTGCATGAAGCTTTGGGCAAATCAACTCATCTCTTTGGGTCCAAATTCTGTAAATGTTTTATCTGTGTAATTATCTTATTAAATGGCATTATTTCTAACTAGACAGTGAACTCCCCGAATAAGAGCATGCTTACTCATTTTTGTCACGGCACGAGGCACTTTCCTGGCATTTTCAGCTATGAAATGGATGACGGATAAATAAGCAAATGTTTCCTCACCTGTAAAATAAGGAATTGCTCTAGATCTCTTATGATTCCTAAGAGCTTGAGAATTCTATTAGGGTGTGACATTTTCCAGAAGTCCAGGAAAAGAACATAACTTCCAATCTTTGCTGCATCTTTGGAACACAGTAGAAACTAGGGACCTCCATTAACTGCCTTGAGCTTTGAAAAGTATAGATTTTGCATGAAGAAAATATGAACAACAAAAATACTGGATATTTTTCTCTTGTCCTGTAGGAGAAATGCCACCTTTTTCCAATGGGGTGGGTGATGTAAGGGAAGAGTGTATCAGAAGCAAAGTGACTCTGAACTCTTCTTTTGGGTATTTCAAATCATAACAAGATGCTCCTGTTCATTTATTCACTGGCATATGACTAAAGGAAGGTAAATAGATGAACTCAACTTTATACTCTTCTATCTTTCCATTCAGTGTCTCTCTCACCAGCTTAAAGCCTATCTCCAATCCTGCCATTGTGTGTGCCATGCACTGGGTACGTGATTCTTGAGACATAGACCCACCTCTCAAAGAGCTAAGCACCTAGAAAGGCAGACAGCTGCATGCATAGCATGTTTTACTCCAGACACACACATGAGTTGCCAAGGGAGCACATGCTGAAAAGTTCAAAAGAGTTTTCTGAGTGGAAAGTTGGGTTTTTCTGAGCTGAAAAGGAGCAAGACTGGCAGAGAACACAAGATACTAGTACATATGCTTGGGGAGGATGTTGGGAAGTGAAGTACAGATTGAGAAGGCAAATGGTTTACTCACTTGAACATGTACTGTAACTCAAGCAATGGTGGAAGATGAGGAATGGGGCAGGTTATGGCTGCTCTTGTAAACCATGCTAATTAGCTTGTTTTTTCTCCTGGAAGAAATAGTTAATCACTGAAAGATTTTGGCAGAGGAGTTTCATGGTAAATATGATATTCTGACAGTTGTGAAGAAGATGGATCAAAGGGGAAAAAAATCACTGTTAATACTAAAAAAATCACTATTAATCACAATAATCAAAACGATGCTTCCTGATTCAGACTTTTTGAGCCATGAAGAGTCTCAGATAAAGTAATGGAGAGATACCTAGGTCAATTAAAATTTGTTTTGTTGTTTTGCTTTTGACTGAAAAAATAATTTAGTACCTGTGATTGGCTATTATATGTATTTGATAGGTGAAAGGAAGAAAATTAATTAAAACATAAATGTAGTTTGATGGAAATAATTTTCTTTTAAAAATACACGGTCCTAGGGAGAGATAATTAAAAGGTGACCTTGAGGAAATACTTGGCATATGTAATATGTAAAGTGTAAGCTGATGAATGGTGACCATTCCAAGAGTTTGAGCATCTTTGAAAGAGGTACATTTGAGATGAAAATCTTCTCAATATGCTAAGAAGCAAATCTGCACAGGATTGTTTACTAGGATTGGGGGAGGGGGCTATTCATTCATTAATAAACTGCTTAGTGCATGCATTGTCTCAGCAATTTTTCTCTCACTTCCTGTTGAATCATCTTGAGTAATTGACAACTGATGAGTAAACTCATTCTTTATCAGATAAGAAGAGCTTCACAAAGAACATCTCAGCTCTCACATAGCAGAAATTGGATATTTTCTAAAAAATCAGTGAAGTACTGTTCTCTGAACAATAACTCTAATCTCTCTCTTTTTTTTTTTTTTTTTTTTTTGGCCAAACTCAACTATTGGAAAGTCAAATTGTTTTTGGTTACCTAATTTCCAGTTTCTAATATGGATAAATTTTCTAAGTATTTAATTAATACATATGAATTTGAGACAGAATTTCAGATAGGAAAAAAAAATAGAAGGCAATGTCAGGAACTTATTTCTGAATAACTGTGCTTAGGTAATATTGAGATGAACAGAGAAATTTAAATAAAATTAATCTTTAAACGTTCAAAGGAACCTTAAAAATTACCATTTAAATTACAAAAAATTATTATTCAAAAGCAGAAAGTGAAATGATTAGGGATGCAATTGTATCAAATATGAAGATTCTTTTAATCGCTGAACTTTGACAAATGACTTGATTTGTCCAGACTAGTTTCTAGATTTTGAAACTATCATTTAATTTGAAAAAAATATGAAACTTTAAAACATATACAATTAGAATATCAATTAACGTGTGCCTTACTCCTCCAGATTGAATGCGTCACCATTGTTTACTCTGAGTCCACTCTTTTTATTTACTAAACAATGTATTCATATGTTGAATGATTTAATGAATTAGCTGGATAATTTAAAACAAATAATAAATTTCTGATGGAGAGGTCTTGAAAAGTCAGTATCTGAGACTGTCTGAATAATTCTCTAGTATTATTATTTTTACTATCTTTTAGGTGAAAATGCCTGTTCCCTTGTAAATACCTTTGGACCCTCCAAGATTTTGGCCATCATTCCTTACATATTAGAAAATATTTTTTATGCTAAGTACAAGCCAACTTCAGTCTATGTTGTCCATCCCTCATTTATTCACCAACATATGCTGAATACCAATTATGTACCAAATATAATTTGGTCATCAAGTGTAAGAAATCCCTTTAGGCTTACATTATTGTTTTAAGTACCAATTTCATATTAGTGATTCAGTGTCTATTAGAAGACAAATGTTCAATATGAAAGGAACACATGCCAGCCCCTTCTTTTGTTTTTCCAGGTTATTAATTTATTTCCACATTATAATTACATATTAAATATTTACAGCCACTTATAGCTGAAGTTTTAAAGTACCCTCTCAAGATAAACTGTAATTACTATTTATCATTACTGATCTAGAGAATGGAGCATCAATGAAGGAGATAATTTTAGGGAGATAGGCAGCAGAAACTTTTAATCAAAATTTCAAAATTATTATTTATCTAGATAAAACTTTGGTACTAATCATTTTCAATTAACACAGGAGTTTTTAAATGGCACTGTCTATGATAAGATGACAGCCAGAAATAACTCACGTCCACACCCTGCTTTCATTTATAAACTTGTCCCGAAATTATACAAGTGGAAATATTTATCATTACTTGCGTATGTAAAACAAGTTTCCCTTTGCTTCTTTCAACATCCATTGAGACCAGTCCTCTTAACTTTACAAATTGTGAAATTTTAGTTTCAGCGCTACCTGACTTTAAGAATAATTCAATGCAGGGATTCTGCTCTACTAACTTTGTGAATTAACATTTTTTTTCCCTCTGTTTCTACCCCTATAAAGTGGGGAAATACTAACATTTTTAGTGCTACACATAATGTATGTAGGATGACAAGCACACACCAAACATATGGTCATTGTTCAATAAGTAGAAGATATTACTGTTGCTACTGTTACTAGTACTATTACTAATATTGCTACTAGTAATAAAAGTAGGAGGAAGAGGAGGAAGGAGAATAAGGTGAATAAGAAAAAGTATGAGGAAAAGAGGAAGAAAAGACAAAACATAATAAAGAAATTATGTTTGTGCATGTGTATATATATATATGCATCTATATAATAACATGAATATAGTGACTTAGAAAATAGATTTTCTCCTCCACCAAGTTTTACTATGTCACCAAAACCCTGAGTGTGACCTACCTCCAAAGGACATAATGGATGTAACACAAAGGTGATGGAAGAATCTTGACCAAATAATTATATGTTGGAATAAAATGTGCTGAAAAGAAATGGAAATCAATTTTTTCTTTTCTCATTGAAGCAGATAGTAAAAGTGTGTAAAGCAACTTTTCTTGGAATCCTAACCGCATAATATAAGAGTAGGACTCTCCATGGCATCAGTGGTCATTCCATAACCCAATAATTAAAGGAAACTGGACAGAGTTATAGATTTAGACTGGACCAATGGAATGTATGGTTTGAAAAGAGCATGTAAAATTCTCTAAAACAGGATACCATTCCAATTAGATGCTCGCTTACTCTTTTGGGTTCTAGAGAAAGGAGGAGGCTATAGGAGAAAGATTTCAATTTCAAAATAAGAAACAAGAAATTCCAGATCCCTTTTCACCTTCTGCTCATACTGGTAAATTTTCTCTTTGTCTCTTTGCATATCATTTTACCATCTCTCCAGGGACATTATCACTGATTTCTCTCAATCTGCTTAGTCTACAATGTAGAAACAGCTTTTGCCTATCTGGTCAATTACCTATTATTATTAAACCAATGGAACTTTCCCCTCATACTGTTTTAGATTCTGAAAACTCATTTTCCTGTATATCTTTCTCCACGAAATTAAAGTTTTCTCTGCTGCCCCAGATTTCGTGTCTCTTTTTCTTTCTTTCTTTCTAATATTCACAAACCAGAAGTAATCCTGTGAGCCAGAAATAATTCTATCCCTAAATAGACAACCTCCTCCATACAAATGTTTGTGTACATACGCTCCTACATGTGTATTTTCTGGCACATGTCTTCACTTATCCGTCTTGAAGCCCTAATGATGGACATAAGGATATTTTTTCTAATGAATAAGATAGAAATTATCATACAGTATCATGCATTGTTATAAAAACCAATATAAATGACTGGTTCATTGACATAAGGTAATAAAAATTATTGAGGAAAACTGTACTAAGATGTTTATTAATACATATATCTTTTGATAGACTAGAGAACTCTATATTTCTATTTTCTATTAATGTTCAGAAAGTTATGTTTTAGAGTAGAAGGAGACATAGAAATCCTTTCATTTAGCTATCCAGCTGATGACTGAATCTTTCAACAATATTCTTACTGGGTAGGTATCCAGATTATGCTAATTGTGGCTAATAGTAATTTGGCATAGCCCAATCTATTACTGGCATCTGTGAGGATGAGAATACCCTTTAAAATGTGAGCTGGAATATACTTCTTACTCCTAATCCTGTGGGGCCATAGGAACAAACATACCTGTTCCACATGGTGGCCCTTCAGATAAGTAAAGACAGCCATGCTGCTGTACCCCTAGTTCTGCTCTCATCTTGCTTAATCAACAGTCCAAGCCCACAGGAGGCAGTTTACTCATCCTCCTGGTCATACCCTCTAAACAGAGTATAGGAGTATAGTCTGTCTGCAGCCCTCCGTGATGAATGTAAAACCTAAGGCAGGTCTAATCAGATACAGTATAATTATCACCTCCTTTTTGCACATTATACTTCTATTATGTCACTTAAGATCATATTGGTTTTCCTGATGACCACATTCTACTTTAACACATTTTTAAGACCCCTCTCTACTGCAATCCCAAGGTGTGTTTTGTCATGAGCTCCCGTTAAACTTTTCTCCATCCTGAACTGTAGAGGGTTTGTTGTTGTTGTTTGTTTGCTTGTTTTGTGCTGTTTGTTTGGAACTCATCTGTGAGAATACAAAAACCTCACAGACAACTTCAAAAACTGAACACGCCCAATGAAAAGAATGTTTAAAAGCAATAGATGAAGAGTGTTATGTAATTTTTTAAATGCAATCTCTCAGACATTTGTTAGATTATTGGACACAGTGAGGATCTGCTCGTAAATGTTTGGATAATAAATGATTATTTACCTCTTAGGAAACAGTGAGGGGCTGTGTTTGATGTGTGAAACAATAAATGAGTATGAGTTTGCTTCTGTCTTTAACATTACTGATTCTGTTGCCCCACTTCTGAATTTCCTTGTCTTCCTGTTACATACTATCCCTTTATCCTTTCCATCTTATTTCCTTCCATTTTTTGTGTTCCCTCTTCAGTTTTTTTCTTCCGCATATCTCTCCTTTTTCTTGTATCTCTGGCATATAATAGAGGAGAGTCCACCAGGAAGAAGCTCAGAAAGAACAAAGTTGAAGGCATGGGACAGTTCTATTACCTGTTAACTAATATTAAGTTCTGTTGGCTATACCATGTATGCAAATTAAATGAGAGACTTCATGGTATCAAAAAAATGTTTTACAGGTCTAGGAAAAATTCACAATGAATGAAATATAAAGAAAGGTAAACTAAAAAACTCACAAATGTCCTATCAAACCAAAATTATACTTGTAATATAAAAACAAACCAAAACCATGAGTTTCTCTTAAGTGTTTTCCAATTTTATTCAAAAGGACATGGATATATATATCTTATTTTTTTCCAACCCCTTGCATACTACCTGGCACATAGTAGATATGTGAATAAATGTTTGCTGAATAAAGAAATAAATTCAATCAGGCAAGGGAATATGTATTTATACTTTCTAGTAGAGATTGGAACAAAAAATGGAGGGGGGCTTCCCTTACATCATGTGCTGGGATAACATTAATGAAATAATCAACAGTTAATTATCTCTGTCCTTAGCAGTACAGGAAGTATAGAAAAATTTTCTGACCAAATACGTTTAACAGATTGGAGGAAGAGAAAGAGGGAAGTAAGTTCTCCAAACCCTGTCCATTTCTCTAATCATGTCCTTATCAGCAGTGGTAGCAGGGGAAAGGCTACAGACATGCCTCGTGCCTGTCAAGGACCTATGTGAGGGGGTGGTGGTTAGAAGGGCATATCAAAGTCATATTCTTTGATCGTTTGGAGAATTCTGTGACAGTTATTGAAATGGATACCCTAGAGTATCATAAAATCAGCATTGAGAATTTCTGTTTCAATGAATTGAATTTTCCCCCTCTTCTTCCTTGTATGTTTTATGACATGCTCTGACCCCACTCCAAACTTCATCCTAATCTTGGCAGGATCAGAGTCAATGAACAAGCAGTCACTTTTCAATGTCTAAGTTATCCTGTTGTAGTGAGCTAAGCACTTAAAAAGATACATTAACTTCCAGGCCTCTTGGGTGCTATTCAGAGTAATGGTTTATAACAGTTAATAATGTATAACATAACTAGAGAATGCCTTAGGCAGGCTCATTGTGTAGTAAACATAATAAAACAGTTTCTTTTTAGTATCAATTGGAAGTACATTATTTCCCCCACCATTAAGACATAGTAAATGAAGAAAAAGATCAGATCATTTGCATATTTTATGTAACCATGGTATATTTAATCTCATTTAGATTTTAATCACTCAAATGCTTTGTTGTTCACTTCTTTTTATGTATTATATTTTTAAATGGTTCAAATATCTGTTTACATCATCACTTTTATGATGGATCTCACACTTAGCAACCCACTGTTACAGTAAACTGCTTTTCATTTTATGACAAAACAAAAAGTGCTTCATTACCAGGGAAGGCAAGTTAGACCCCGCATATTTGCTTGTCAGAGAACATCATTCTCTGGTGTCTACTTTAACACTGTTCTTTTGTTATTTCCCTTCTTTCCAAGGGAGTCACTTCTCTGCATTTCCTCTAAACTCAGGACCACCCAAACCACCCTTGGCTTATTTCCTGTCCTGGAGAAATAAAGAAAATAATCAGGATTAAATCAGAATAATGTCTCAATATTACTGACTAGCACTAAAATTACTAGCAGGCCATAAGATTCTTGTCCCTCTGACTTTCTCTAACCCTTCAACTGCTTTCTGGGATTATTTCTTTGCTTTGAACTCTGAGAACTAGATGTTTCTACTGGTCCATTCCAAGGATTTAATCAAAGACTTTGATATTAAACTGATGGCTCTTGGCTCATTGTTATTAGGTTGGCCTTCTCACATTGATTTGTTCCCAGTAAAAAGTCTATGTTATCTCAAATGAGAAGCTTAAATCAGAGAAAAAACAAGTAACAAGGACAAAAAAAGCATCGACTCAATTCATACAACAATGGACAAGGCCTTGTTTGCTCATTTTGCTAATTTTGGAATTACCAGGCTAGAAGAAATATTTCTGTAGGAAATGAAGGTCATTAAGGAAGATGAAGTCTATTAAAACATTAATGGAGGGCTCCTGATCTCAGAAATATGATGATCTATTTAATAAAAAATCTCAGAAAGAGCTGTCCAAAATGAGCTGAATAACCATATTTAAAAGTGGCAATGTTCCATAAATCTTGCCCATCAGTCTGCCTCATTAGGACCCCTTAGCTTTTGCCCCAGTGCAACTGCATTTTTGATTCACACGTAATTGTTCACACTGGCTCCCTAACATCTTACCTATCACTCCCTGCCTATCTGTCAGGGCCACTAAGTGCAGCTTATCTGATCAACCTTTTCTCCTTGTTTGGAATCCCTGCCAATCTCCAAGGAGACAGCTTCTCTCTTTTCAGTAGAAGAGATAATAACAGGTCCTCCAGTGGGCTTTGAGCACCCTACCAGAAGAAGCAAATTAGTGTGTTTTTTTAACACAAGGACTGCATCTCAGTATTATCATTACATGCTCATTTGAGTATTAAAATTTTTGCACACTGCCTTATATATATATATGCTGAATATAAAGAAAGAAAACATTATGTCAAAAAGGGCAAAATTGAGTCAGCTTTCAGCTTTTCTCAGTGTACTTCACAGAATGGTTGGAAACGAAGCAGAATTTCCTATCTTATTTTACCCAGAGGCTACCACAAACAGTTCCTCTGCAAATTGTTATAGGCCCAGAGTTAAAGCTGCAAGATTTTAGGTAGCTCCAGGTGAACATTTGTTAATCCCTCTTTCTTGCTGACTTGAATATCAAGATTTATGTAATGCCAACATATTAATGAATTAGAAATTTTAGTTGCTGTGATTGTTGTTTGTTATTGTATTACAGCAAAATTAGCATTTCAAAAGCTGTGATTAAGAAAAATATGTGAATAATCCACCTTTAATAACAAATGCTTTTCTCTGGTTTGGTTTAATATTATCAAAGTTTTCTGGATCTTGTAGACGTATGAACTCATTTGTGTCATTCATGACTTTAATAAGTGGGAAAAGGTACTAAGTATAAAACTAACTTAAACTGAACCACTTACTAAATGTTCATATAGTAGAATGAACTATGCAAGAAGGGGTAGTCTGGGTTTATGCACCAATGAGTAAAATATTAAGAGATTACATAAATAAAATTTCTTGCTTCAAATCCATTCACTGTAGCAAGAACTTCTGAGGTTAAACAAGAACAAATCCTGCGTCATCTTGATTAGAATCACCATCATTTTGGGTTTCTAAAACTGTATGAAACTCTTATGGTTTTCATAATTTGTGTTTAATCATTAGTGTGTTCATTCAATAACTATGTCCAAAGTTTCTAAATTGCTCAAGAAACTGTGGAAAGTGCAAAGATAAATTAGATGGGCATTTTTCCCTTAAAGAATTTTATAGCGAAATAGAGGAGACCTGTATAAGCAACTATAATTTGAGGTAGGAAGTGGTAATTGCCTTAAGAGAAGTAAAAATAAAGTACTATGGGACCCCAAAGCAAGAAGACAGAACTTCCAACTAGTAAGAGAGAAGATTTTATATGAATGTAAAATTTTAAAGCCACTGGCAGAGAGGCACACATGGCTCAGAAATAGATCACAGTATATTGTGGAATATAATGGATCACTAAGGAGGTTTTTCAATTCATTTGAAAAGGATGGTCTAATTTAGTAAATGGATGTTATAACTGACTATCCATTAGAAGAAAATACATTGGATCCCCGTCTCACCCAATTCCTGTTGATTAAAGATGTAATTATAAAACAATAAAAATCTTAGAAGACAATTTAGAGATTATATAATACAACCTAGATGTTTGAGAGTTTGTTAAAAACAAGACAAAAAGCCTAGAAGGTATGAAACAAAAGATAAACATATTTACTACATAAACATTCAAAATTCATCTATGAACAAAGTAAATTTTAAGCAGTTAATAAATGATAGATTAGAGAAAACAAATACTTGTAATGTAGATAATTTAAAAGGGTTATTATGTTTAATATTCTAAGTTATTTAAAAACAGATAACAAAAAGACTGATATCTCAGAAAAACGGGCCAAAGATAAGAATAGATAATTTACAGAGCAAATCAAAATGGCCAAAGATAGATGGAAGTATGATGAACCACCATGGAGAGTGAGAGAAATGCAAATGAAGTAATCCTGAGATACGACTATTTTCCCCAGTGGATGGCATATGACCAAAAGCGTAATAATGTCTAATATGCCCCCATGTACTAGTGGACTCTCATACATTGCTTAAAGAAATGTTAACTCTCACAAACTTTTCAGAAAGCAATTTGAAAACATGTGTTCAAATTAAAACCCACATACTAGTGATTCCAGTCCAACAAGGTGTTAGCGGCAAAACTAGAAGAAGACAAGTAAATGCTTATCAATAGGGAAAAGGTTGAGTAAACTGTGGTTTATCTCTGCTGAGAATATTATGAAGTTATTTTGAAGAATGAGTCAAACCTTCATCATCTGATGAGGTGGGATTTCTGTAATGAGCTGTTAAGTAAGAAAGAGCAAGATGCAGAGAAGTATAGATGAAATGTTCCCATTTTGTAAACCAAAGACTTGAAACTTTTGTATGTATGTGTGTATATAATTACATGAATTAAAAGAATATGGAAGTAGCAAGTTAAAATCAACATCCTGGGGGGCGGGGGGTATGAAAAAAGAAGGTGATGGGAAAGAAAATGTGTAAGGTAAAAGAAAAGCAACACAGTAATATGGGCTGAACATCCTGCAAGTATATAAGTGCAAAACTATGAACTCATCAATAAAGGTATTGAAACTATGAGACAGGCCTGCACCAATGAGGCTCCCAGAGTGAGAGTCATAGGAGAGGATGTACAGTTCTATCAGAAGTAATTTCATAGCCACACTGATTGAAGGTTATTACCAGTTCCCTAGGAAGGAAAAATCAAGTGCTGCTGTCAGAACCTATGCAGTCTTCATTTATTTGGTTGCATATAATTGGATATAGTAACTGTTTAGTTATCTTTTTTATTTTAATGTAAAAATTGAGCTGAACTTGAAGAATCATTACAAATATAAATGGAGAGAGGGCATTTTTGGTAATGTAAAGTTAGTTTCTTTTGTTAAAGTATAAAGATGTGTTACAGAGAGCAGAGGGAGACATTTCTGGAAATATTTACTTAGAGCATAATTATGGAAAGACTGGCTAGCCAAGCAGTTTGGATTGTCTCCTGTAGGCTGCAGGCTGCTAATGACATATTAGCAGGAAACCTACAAGATCAAATGGATTGAGGTTAGGGGACAGAGTAGCAAAATGAGAATTTTAATTTTAAATAACATTTTATTTCTACTGACATGGGTCAGAAACTGTCAGCAGAAGAATTTTTTTTGTTTTCTAAATACATAAAATTAGAGAGCCTAATATAATCAATTCCCCCCTCTCCATTGTCTTAGTCTGCCTGGGATGACAAGACAAAATTGCATAGACGGGGTGGCTTAAAAAACAAAAATTGATTTATCACAGCTCTGGAGGCTGGGAAATCTAACATCAAGGTGCCAGCTAATTCAGTTTTAAGTGAGAAATCTCTTCCTGGCTTGCAGAAGGCTACCATCTTGCTGTGGCCTCACATGACTGTTCCTCGGTATGTGACTGCATTGGGAGAAAAACAGAGCCCTCACTCCTCCTCTCCTTATAAGGCTACCAGTACTATTAGATTAGAATCCCACCCTCATGACCTCATTTGATCTTAATTATCTCCTGTAAGTCCTATCTCCAAAGTCACATTGGGTTTAGAGCTTCAATAGGTGAATTTCAGACAGACATAATTCAGTCCACAGCACCCATCATCCAAGTTTGATAAAGATTTTTATATTATATGCCCTACTTCTTCTTTTGTTACAAAGTACCTTAAAGCAATTTTCAGAAATCATATCATTTCAAACCTATAAACTTCAGCATGGGGAGACTTTCAAGATGGCGGAGGAATAAGACATGGAGATAAACTTCCTCCACACAAATACATCAGAAATACATCTACATGTGGAAAAACCCCTACAGAACACCTACTGAACGCTGGCAGAGACCTCAGACTTCCCAAAAACCGTGTGGCTGACAGGGTCTTGGTGCTCTGGCCGAGTGTCAGGCCTGTGCCTGTGAGATAGGAGAGCCGAGTTCAGGACATTGGTCCACCAGAGACCTCTCAGCTCCATGTAATATCAAATGGCGAAAGCTCTCCCAGATATCTCCATCTCAATGCTGAGACCCAGCTCCACTCAACAACCAGCAAGCTACAGCGCTGGACACCCTATGCCAAACAACTAGCAAGACAGGAACACAATCCCACCCATTAGCAGAGAGGCTGCCTAAAATCAAAATAATCAAATCAAAAAAATCAAAATAAGGTCACAGACACCCCAAAACACACCACCAGACGCAGGCCCACCAGAAAGACAAGATCCAGCCTCATCCACCAGAACACAGGCACGAGTCCCCTGCACCAGGAAGCCTACACAACTCACTGAACCAACCTTAGCCACTGGGGGCAGACACCAAAAACAACGGGAACTACGAACCAGCAGCCTGCGAAAAGGAGACCCCAAACATAGTAAGTTAAGCAAAATGAGAAGACAGAGAAACACACAGCAGTTGAAGGAGCAAGGTAAAAACCCACCAGACCAAATAAATGAAGAGGAAATAAGCAGTTTACCTGAGAAAGAATTCAGAGTAATGATAGTAAAGATGATCCAAAATCTTGGAAATAGAATGGAGAAAATACAAGAAACATTTAACAAGGACCTAGAAGAACTAAAGCACAAGCAACAATGATGAACAACACAATAAATGAAATTAAAAATTCTCTAGAAGGAATCAATAGCAGAAAAACTGAAGGAGAAGAATGGATAAGTGACCTGGAAGATAAAATAGTGGAAGTAACTACTGCAGAGCAGAATAAAGAAAAAAGAATGAAAAGAACTGAGGACAGTCTCAGAGACCTCTGGGAGAACAATAGACGCACCAACATTCGAATTTTAGGGGTCCCAGAAGAAGAAGAGAAAAAGAAAGAGACTGAGAAAATATTTGAAGAGATTATAGTTGAAAACTTCCCTAATATGGGAAAGGAAATAGTCAATCAAGTCCAGGAAGCACACAGAGTCCCATACAGGATAAATCCAAAGAGAAACATGACAAAACACATATTAATCAAGTTATCAAAAATTAAATACAAAGAAAAAATATTAAGAGCAGCAAGGGAAAAACATCAAATAATATGCAAGGAAATCCCCATAAGGTTAACAGCTGATCTTTCAGCAGAAACTCTGAAAGCCAGAAGGGAGTGGCAGGACATATTTAAAGTGATGAAAGGGAAAAACCTACAACCAAGATTACTCTACCCAGCAAGGATCTTATTCAGATTCGACAGAGAAATTATAACCTTTACAGACAGGCAAAAGAGAATTCAGCACCACCAAACCAGCTTTACAACAAATGCTAAAGGAACTACTCTAGGCAGGAAACATAAGAGAAGGCAAAGACCTACAATAACAAACCCAAAACAATTAAGAAAATGGTAATAGGAACATACATATCGATAATTACCTTAAATGTAAATGGATTAAATGCTCCAACCAAAAGACATAGACTGGCTGAATGGATACAAAAACAAGACCCATATATATGCTGTCTACAAGAGACCCACTACAGACCTAGGGACACATACAGACTGAAAGTGAGGGGATGGAAAAAGATATTCCATGCAAATGGAAATCAAAAAAAAGCTGTGTAGCAATTCTCGTATCAGACAAAATAGACTTTAAAATAAAGACTATTACAAGAGACAAAGAAGGACACTACATAATGATCCAGGGATCAATCCAAGAAGAAGATATAACAATTGTAAATATTTATGCACCCAACATAGGAGCACCTCAATACATAAGGCAAATGCTAACAGCCATAAAAGGGGAAATCTGCAGTAACACAATCATAGTAGGGGACTTTAACACACCACTTTCACCAATGGACAGATCACCCAAAATGAAAATAAATAAGGAAACACAAGCTTTAAACGATACATTAAACAAGAAGGACTTAATTGATATTTATGGGACATTCCATCCAAAAAAAACAGAATACACTTTCTTCTCAGATGCTCATGGAACATTCTCCAGGATAGATCATATCTTGGGTCACAAATCAAGTCTTGGTAAATTTAAGAATACTGAAATTGTACCAAGTATCTTTTCTGACCACACGCTATGAGACTAGATATCAATTACAGGGGAAAAAATCTGTAAAAAATACAAACACATGGAGGCTAAACAATACACTACTAAATAACCAAGAGATCACTGAAGAAATCAAAGAGGAAATCAAAAAATACCTAGAAACAAATGACAAGGAAAACACGACGACCCAAAACCTATGGGATGCAGCAAAAGCAGTTCTAAGAGGGAGGTTTATAGCAATACAATCCTACCTCAAGAAACAAGAAACATCTCAAATAAACAACCTAACCTTACACCTAAAGCAATTAGAGAAAGAAGAACAAAAACATCCCCCAAAGTTAGCAGAAGGAAAGAAATCATAAAGATAAGATCAGAAATAAATGAAAAAGAAATGAAGGAAATTATAGCAAAGGTCAATAAAACTAAAAGCTGGTTCTTCGAGAAGACAAAACAAAATTGATAAACCATTAGCTAGACTCATCAAGAAAAAAAGGGAGAAGACTCAAATCAATAGAATTAGAAATGAAAAAGGGGAAGTAACAACTGACACCGCAGAAATACAAAGGATCATGAGTGATAATTACAAGCAATTGTGCCAATAAAATGGACAACCTGGAAGAAATGGACAAATTCTTAGAAAAGCACAACCTTCTGAGACTGAACAAGGAAGAAATAGAAAATGTTAACAGACCATCACAAGCACTGAAATTGAGAATGTGATTAAAAATCTTCTAACAAATAAAAGCCCAGGACCAGATGGCTTCACAGGCGAATTCTATCAAACACTTAGAGAAGAGCTAACACCTATCCTTCTCAAACTCTTCTAAAATATAGCAGAGGGAGGAACACTCCCAAACTCATTCTTCAAGGCCACAATCACCCTGAAACCAAAACCAGACAAAGATGTCAAAAAAAAAAAAGAAAACTACAGGCCAATATCACTGATGAACATAGATGCAAAAATCCTCAACAAAATACGAGCAAAGAGAATCCATCAGCACATTAAAAAGATCATACACCATGATCAAGTGGGGTTTATCCCAGGAATGCAAGCATTCTTCAATATACACAAATCAATCAATATGATAAACCATCTGAACAACTTGAAGGAGAAAAACCATATGATCATCTCAATAGATGCAGGAAAAGTTTTCAACAAAATCAACACCCATTTATGATAAAAATCCTCCAGAAAGTAGGCATAGAGGGAACTTACCTCAACATAATAAAAGCCATATATGACAAACCCACAGCCAACATCGTTCTCAATGGTGAAAAACTGAAACCATTTCCTCTAAGATAAGGAACAAGACATGGTTGTCCACTCTCACCACTATTATTCAACATAGCTTTGGAAGTTTTAGCCACAGTAATCAGAGAAGAAAAAGAAGTAAAAGGAATCCAAATTGGAAAAGAAGAAGTAAAGCTGTCACTGTTTGCAGATGACATGATACTATACATAGAGAAACTACTAGTGCTAATCAATGAATTTGGTAAAGTAGCAGGATACAAAATTAATGCACAGAAATCTCTTGCATTCCTATACACTAATGATGAAAAATCTGGAAGAGAAATTAAGGAAATACTCCCATTTACCACTGCAACAAAAAGAATAAAATACCTAGGAATAAACCTACCTAAGGAGACAAAAGACCTGTATGCATAAAATTATAAGACACCGACATATGGTAACCTTATCTTTGATAAAGTAGGCAAGAATATACAATGGAGAAAAGACAGTCTCTTCACTAAGTGGTGCTGGGAAAACTGGACAGCTACATATAAAAGAATGAATTTAGAACATTTCCTAACACCATACACAAAAATAAACTCAAAATGCATTAAAGACCTAAATTTAAGGCTAGACACTATAAAACTCTTAGAGGAAAACACAGGCAGAACACTCTATGACATAAATCACAGCAAGATCCTTTCTGACCCACTTCCTAGAAAAACGGAAATAAAAACAAAAATAAACAAATGGGACATAATGAAACTTAAAAGCTTCTGCACAGCAAAGGAAAACATAAACAAGACAAAAAGACAACCCTCAGAATGGGAGAAAATATTTGCAAGTGAAACAACAGACAAATGAATAATCTTCAAAATTTACAAGCAGCACATGCAGCTCAATAGCAGAAAAACAAACAACCCAATCCAAAAATGGGCAGAAGACCTAAATAGACATTTCTCCAAAGAAGATATACAGATTGCCAACAAACACATGAAAGGATGCTCAGCATCACTAATCATTAGAGAAATGCAAATCAAAACTACAAAGAGGTATCACCTCACACCAGTCAGAATGGCCATCATCAAAAAATCTACAAACAATAAATGTTGGAGAGGGTGTGGAGAAAAGGGAACCCTCTTGCACTGTTGGTGGGAATGTAAATTGATACAGCCACTATGGAGAACAGTGTGGAGGTTCCTTAAAAAAGTAAAAATAGAACTACCATATGACCCAGCAATCCCACTACTGGGCAAATACCCCAATTCAAAAAGAGTCATGTACCACATTGTTCACTGAAGCTCTATTTACAATAGCCAGGACATGGAAGCAACCTAAGTGTCCATCAACAGATGAATGGAGAAAGAAGATGTGGCACATATATACAATGGAATATTACTCAGCCAGAAAAAGAAACAATATTGAGTTATTTGTAGTGAGGTGGATGGACCTAGAGTCTGTCATACAGAGTGAAGTGATTCAGAAAGAGAAAAACAAATACCATATGCTAACACATATATATGGAATCTAAAAAAAAAAAAAGTTCTGAAGAACTTAGGGGCAGGACAGTAATAAAGACGCAGATATAGAGAATAGACTTGAGGACACGGGGAAGGGGAAGGGGAAGATGAGACGAAGTGAGAGAGCGGCATGGACATATATACACTACCAAATGTAGAATAGATAGCTAGTGGGAAGCAGCCGCATAGCACAGGGAGATCAGCTTGGTGCTTTGTGACCACCTACAGGGGTGGGATAGGGAGGGTGGGAGGGATACACAAGAGGGAAGAGATATGGGGATATATGTATATGTACAGCTGATCCACTTTGTTATAAAGCAGAAACTAACACACCATTGTAAAGCAATTATACTCCAATAAAGATGCTTAAAAAAAAAAACAACACACACTTCAGCATGTAATTTTGAAATATATGTGTTTCTATTTACATAAACACTTGACCATTCCACACCTAATAAAATTAACAATAATTCCTTGGTATAATTTAACAACCAGGCCATTTTCAAATTTCACTGATTGTCTCCAAAACACCATTTTTCTGTTGCTTTGTTTGAATCAGGATATAAACAATGACTGCACATTCCCATTGGTTGTTATATATCATAAATTTATGTTAATATAACTATCTTCTCTCACTTACTTTTTTTCTATCATTAGCTTCATTGAAAAACTGAGTCAGAATTTTTGTTAGAATGTCCTATATTCTAAATGTACATGTTTTATCATGATGTCATTTAAAGTGACCCCAAATCATCTATAATACTTGTAAACTTTCCAGTTAATTCTGAAGACTTCATTACATTCAGGTACAACTTATTTTTTTTTGCATGACTATTTTGTAAATGATTCTGTATATTTTATTTCCCAAAATATCAGGATGAATATGTCACATGATGTTCGTTTGTCCTACTTTTAGTGTTTATAAGATTAAACAGTGGGTCAAGATGATGACATCTGATTCCCCATTAACCTTTCATCTGATGGTTTGATCTATTAACGATTTTTCCTGAATCAATGACTTCATTGGGTACTGAAAAAATGTTGAATTTTCTTAGTTATATCATCTTCTAAATACAATTTATAAACAGAATTCTTTTGTAAAGGAAATTTTCTCATCAACTCTTAAATGTTTAAACAAGTTTGGTACCATCTTGGGCTAAGAGTTGGACAACATATTTGAATTTTGTTTTCCTACCTAGGTTTGAGTTGTGACAGAACTATTATCCATTTTCCTATAGATTTATTTATTCATTCATCTATATTTCTGGCAAGCCCCCTACATACTAAGCACTGTACTAAGCATATGGAATACATCAGTTCACAAATGTTCAAAAATTCTTACACAAATAAAATGATTAATAGGGACACTAATAATAAACCATATAAATAAGTAAATTATATAGTATTTTAAACGGTGAAAAGTCCTCTGGAAAAAAAAAAAGTATGACAGAGGGAAAAAATAGGGCATGCTAGGAGAAAGGTGCATTGCAATTTCATATAGCTTAGCTAGAAAAAGCCTATGATATTATGACATTTTAGTGAAGACAAAAAAATTGAGAGACCACACCATGTAGATATTGGAGGGAAAGTATTCTTTGCAGACAGAACATCAAGTAAATGTCCTGAGGCTAGAGCATCCTGCTTTGAGGAAGAGCAAGGAGGTTAGTGTAGCTGAACATGGTGCGAGAATAGAAAGTACATACTCAAATAAGTAACAGGAGCTAGACTTTGGAAGACCTTGTAGGCCACTGTGTGGACTTTGGTCTTTGCTCTGGATGGAAGAGGAAGCACTAAAGTGTTTTGAGGCAAGGAATAATATTATATAACTTCTCTTTGAACATAATCACTGTGGCTATGGAGAATAGGCCTATAGGGGCAAGGATAGAAGGAGAGAAACTATAATGCAGGTGAGAGATGATGGTGTTTTGGTCCAGAGTGGATGAGTAAGCAGAGATTAGATTCCAGATGTATTTTGAAGGTATAGCCAACATAATTTGCTGGTATATTAGATATGGGGTGTGAGAGGAAGATGAAAGTCAAGGATGACTTCAAGATTTTTGACCTGAGCCACTGGAAGTTTGGAGTTGCTTTTAACTAAGCTAAGGAAGACCATGAAGCCAGTGTGGAAGGAAAAACCATTTGGACATGTTATGTTGGAGATGACTATTGGAATTCCAAGTAGAGATGAAGAATAGGCAGTGAAATATTCAAATCTAAATTGAAGGAAAGGCCTGGAACAGAAATTTAAATTAGACCATTATAAATTCATAGATAGTATTTAAAACCAGGAGTCTTAGTAAGTATAGCTTTGAAAAAGAGTTCAAAGATTGAGCCCTGTATCATATTTACATGCTGATGGAAATGATCCAGTAGATAAAGAAAAACAGATGGTGCTAAAAAGGTGGTTGGGTGGAACTTTTTGTAACAATTCCCAGGAGTTGGCAAAAAGAGATGGTGTCTAGTATACGTGAAGGGTTTGAGCTTTCTTGGAGTATATGGGTGGAGGTGGGGGTAGGTAGTAGGAAAGGTAAGGTAAGGGGAGACAGTGAACACTCGCTTCTCATTGCTTTTGCTTTTTTTCACTGAAATAGAAGTCAAGGTAATCAGCTGAGAGTGAAGACTGGAGAGGAACTATTGAAGATTTTAGGGAAGGAGAGGTCAACGACAGAAGGAAGGAAAATAAACAAAGAAACTATAATATAATTACTAGGCAGCCTGAGAACCACTTGAAGCTGGAAGTATATTTAGAGTGACCGGCCACTCAACCTGGTTGTGGCCTTTCCTGTCATATTTAGCAGAATGAGTGAAGAAGCAGACAATCAGGGTCTAGGAAGAGAGGGGTAGGGAATTAAATATAGTTGTAGGTAAGAGATAACAAAGATAGTCTGTGAGCTGCTTAAACCTGAGGAAGAAGATGTCAATGGGATGAGAAACACGGAAGAGCTGGTTGAATCAACAGCTGCATTACTGAGTAGGACTGAAGAATTTTAAGATTTTTGGCACATCAAGGGTAAGCTTGGAAAACAGTAGTTGGTGATTGGAGAGAGGAATACTTGAAAGCAAGCTCATGGAGGAATTTCTGCTTCTGACGGAAGATACAGGGTGTGTCTGTGGGAGTGAGTGGTTGACATAGGGCTGTGGGCGAGAAGGAAGGAAAAGAGCTCAAGAGGTCAACAGTCTTCACAGTAAAAACTGCGTAAGTTTTCCAAGTTAAAAAAAGTCAGGTCAAGAATGCAAATCTGCATTTTTCAGAAACCAGAAAACATATGTTATTTGCCACTCAGAAGTCTGGCAGGAGGGATATTTGTTATCACCATAATCCTAGAAATAACTCACATTCATGAATGAAATTTTGAAGACCAGAAAAATACAAATGCAGTGCACAGGGTCCATAAGATCTTCACCTGCCTGGTAAAGAGACTGTGTTTCAGCCACTTTTCCTAGAATTCTTTTCTCCAGCTGTGACAAACCACTCACTCTAAGACTCAGGGTTTTAAAATCACAGGAAATGGAGTCAGAACCAGATTTAAATCACAGCTCCATGATTTACTAGATGTGACAGTTTGCTCATTATTTAACCCTCAGCTTCTTATCTGTAAAATTGGGAAAGTAAACTTAACTTGAAGGATGGTTATGGGACTCATAATAGATAACATTAATATTATAATATTAGAGAATAAAGTAGATTATTATATTATAACATTAGATAATAAAGTTCCTAGCATAGTACCTAGAACAGTGCTTACTAACAATTATTATGTTTTATTCCAAAATTCTCTTAAACTTTCACACTTCCATGACTTTGTTTCTGTTGTTCTCTTTTTTTTTTTTTTTTTAATTTTTAATTTAATTTTATTTTATTTATTTATTTATGGCTGTGTTGGGTCTTTGTTTCTGTGCGAGGGCTTTCTCCAATTGCGGCAAGTGGGGGCCACTCTTCATCGCGCTGCGCGGGCCTCTCACCATCGCGGCCTCTCCCGTTGCAGAGCACAGGCTCCAGACGCGCAGGCTCAGCAATTGTGGCTCACGGGCCCAGCCGCTCCGCGGCACGTGGGATCCTCCCAGACCAGGGCTCGAACCCGTGTCCCCTGCATTGGCAGGCAGACTCTCAACCACTGCGCCACCAGGGAAGCCCTGTTGTTCTCTTTTAAGGATATTCTTTTCCTTCCTGTATACAACAAAATCATTGATTTGTTTATTTAGACTCTTGATACCTTGGTGGAAGACTCTGTCTTATCAGTGTCTGATTCTTAGCACAGCAGACTCTCACTCACAGAGGTAACTTAGTTAAGGCCTGTTTGAATGAATTGGATAAATGAATGCAACACGTCTGCATTCAGGAAGATGTGATAGCTGTGCTTACATGTTTTTCCTTTTACAAAAACATACAGCAAATAAAGATGGACTGAATTAAAGCTACTTCGTTAAGAACTAGAAAATTGATACATAAGTGTTAGATTAAATCCATAAGTTATTGGAACAGGAGGGAAGGGGGCAGGGCACAACCTTTAAAAGAATAACATAGCCCTTGAGGTGAGGATATGACATAAACTGGTTAGAACCAACTAGGTCCAAGATGGCAGAAGATTTTACTTCCAGTGGACCTTGAGCCTCATTATATGGTCATTATAATACATCAGCATATGCTAAATGACACACCCACCAGCACCATGACAGTTCCGAGGCTGACCATAAAAGGCCAAAAAGGGGGCAGTGGCCCAATTCCTGGAAATCCCCGCCCCTTCCCTGAAATAGTTGGAATAATCCTCCCACTCATTAGCTTATGAAATTACCCAGCCCATAAAAACTACCCACTCCATATTTGGGGGCCTCTCGCCTTCTGAGATGGCTCACATTCTGTCTGTGGAATGTGTCTCTTTCTAAATAAATCCACTTCTTACCTATCACTTTGTCTCTCACTAAATTCTTTCTGCGATAAGACATCAAGAACCTGAGCTTCACTAAGTCCTGAGACCAGGTGTGTGATCTCAATTAAAAGACAGTGGGTTCAAGTCCCAATCTGAGTTGTGTGGTTTCATTATGACCATGATGTCTTTATTATGCATATTAAATAATTGACAAACATACTATATGCTTCTATGATGCTCCGTGGCAAGCAATGAATGGAAATGCAGAATATTTAAGCCATTTGAAATTGGATCATGTCAGTTTTGTTGTTGTTGTTGTTGTTTTCCAAAAAAGCAAATGGTCTGTCTTTGCACAAAACATAATTATAACTAGTATAGTCCAATTATAGATATTCCCCTACTTTGGTTATACTAAAATCATATTTTAAAATTCAAAGCTATACTTCTATAGTTTGTAACCAGAATTCAGTTTCAAGGGACATATTTGTCACATGGTTGAACACTTGGCCTTCCGATTGTTTTTTGAAACACGTTCTCTGGAGCTATTATGCTTAATGGGATTTTTGCCCCATCCACCAGAGTTAAAGTTATTCTTCTACAGCACTGTTCTTTCTTCAGGCAGTTGAGTTGTGCTGAAATGTTCTAATGATCCCAGGGTCAAGTACATTACAAAGAACTTTTTTGCCTTTGAATTTTCTTCCACACATCATAACTCTGTTGGAGTTTAGACCTCAATGTAAACTGCAGGACACCTGCATTTGCATAAAGGGATTATGTATCATCTAAAGAATTAACTACAGGGAACTTGATTTATCTGCCTTTCTATCAAAAGAAACTTCTACTAACTGCTATTTCTGCAGTGTACAACAATAATTAGTGTGCATAATGATTCCTCTGAGGCACAGAAGTGCATTCTGAATTCTCAACAGATATAAAATTATTTTGGTACAGATCCACAACTACTTGTACTGTACCGCGTTCTAGTTCTTAGAAAATTGGCAAATCCCGTTCAGTCTGTAAGCTAATGTTTTGTTAAGTTTTGTTAAGTACAAAATATAATACCCTGACTATGCCAAGGAAATGAGTTTTCTATCTTAGTTCAGTAACCTCCAATTTGCAGAGGTGATGCAATTCAGTGACACACTGTTACCAGAAACTTCATTACCCAAGTTTAAAACAAATACAGAAAGCATAAGGTTATGGTCTAAGACATGAGAAAAGTGTTGTTGTGATAATAAAATTTCATTAAATATGGAGCAAAATAAAGTCACAAAGACTGGAAAACATGAAATAGGCTTCAGCAGAAAGTCCAAAATAATGAGCAGGGTTACAAGGGGTGGAAAGAGAAGAAGGGCAGGGCGTAAGAAAGATTGCTTTGGTATAGCATAAATCAGGGCAGGGCAGTATCCGCATTCTGGAAGAAGCCTCTGATGGGATGACAGAATCAACTCAGCCTAGGTCTCCACAGTTCCAGTTGGACAAATTTCTGACCAGATCAGAGGAAAAGCACAGGGCAGAAGACTGGAGACAAACTTCATTAAGTTTACCTACGTTGGGCACTGTTATCTTCAACTGAGCATGAATAAACAAAAGGTATACAAAATTTACCAGTGGAACATTCCCACTGTCCAGATAACTTAATGTAGTTTATGAAGATTTTATTGTAATATAAAAATTTTACCCTGTTACCAAGGGAGTTATTCTCAGAAAATCAGGTGATAGAGGAACACTTCATTCTGTTTTTAGTTAATATGTATTGGTCATCACGGCCCAGTGACAGCAATGTTTAATGGGTTATAATCACCTTCTGCTGGAATAGAAACATTTTGAATAAACACGTTACCTTCACAGTTAATTTTCAGAGTAGAAGTACTAGTTAGGAAATGATGTCTTACATGTGGAATAAGGATCACTGGTGTTGTTTCAAAGTAGAAAGTTGAGCGTTTATTTTGGACGAAAGGTCTTTCTAGTTAATGAAATCATTAGTTATGCTTTGATTTACTGACATCAAATTATTTGTCTACATTAATTGAATTTGTCACTAACATGCCAAATTCTCAAGTCATGTAACCCAATGTAAAATGTATAATATTACAATTAGAAGGGATCCTTAGAGATCATTCAGCTAGGACAATCTCATTTTACAGATGAGGAAACTGAGGGCTAGGAAAGACAAATTGATCCATTCAGGGCCTGTTCAATAGCCTTTTGACTAAACTACGTGATCATACAAAAAAATGACTTTGTAAATCTTGCAGGCCATAAATCATCGTCTTATTTTTTCCTGTGACTTTATTCCAAGTTTGCTTTCTAAATTATAGCAAAAATATGTTCAAGTTAAAAAAGGAAAAGGACAAGTGAAACATTTTTTGAAGACAAGCTGTATATTTAATTCAATCATAGGGTTCTCCACCTTATATTTTCACCTTCACTTTTCAGTCTTTGATTAACTAGAGTAAATTAGGCATAAAATAAAATATAGTCTACCTAAGGTTTTTCTTTCTCTGTCATAGCATTTCTGGTTTCCTAGAAAAAGAAATCAAACAGAAAGAATGTAGATGAATAAAAGGGTAAAAAAAGTAAAGAAAGCATGCCTAAGAGTATGACCAGGAAAAGATGACCACAGATCCAATTAGGTGTCAAAATAGGGGATGCAGCCAGAGGGGTTTAATCCATGTACCAGAACCTCTGAGTACACCTGAGTGATACCCAGGTATTCTGTTCACCTCTATATGATGGTATCAAGCACACAGAAGATGCCACATATATGCAAACAAAACATAAGCATGCATTTGAACTCAATTTCACAACAACTTAATCATGCTATATGCATATCATGACTTCACATGTTTGCAATCACAGGGCCACAAACAGCCTGGATTCTCTATACCCAGAGGCAGCACCAAGGAGTAGCCATTTTATTACATCAATTAGCCTCTCAGCAGCAATCAAAACTTCTCCAAATACATAAGTAGTCTTAAACTGCAGGCTTGATCTACAAATGTAGCTTTCAGAGGTTACTTAGACACAAATCTCCCATTCTTCCAACTGTATTGCTACCAAAATCCTCTCCTTTTAGGAACTTTAAAATTTCTTCTGATCCTTTCTTTATGAGAATTGTATAGGTAGGTTGGATCACACTCATAGAGTAATATTTAAGAGAGAGGATCTAGGCCTTAGGCTAATTTGTAATAGACTTTAATTTGGAGTCCATGTGAGAATTCAGGTCCAATAAACCAATGAGCAAAGCATTTATCATAAGAAGATGCAAACTGTTTTAAAGAATAGAATTATTGCATATGTGTAGTAAAGAATTTGGCCTCACCTACAGAGAGGTCTGGGCTTTGCCCGGGCTCCTTTTTAAACTCTTGGAATTTCCTGAGTGATAAGAGTGTCTCTGTACCTATGGTGTCCCTCCCCTCTTACCTGATCATTTTTCCTAACCGGGTGACTCATGGAGGGCCCCATGGAACACACCTGATAGTTTATGTTAACAAGGTGATTTAGGATTGGGGGTTGACAAGTCTTTAAAAAAAAAAAAACAACCACATGGTTTTGGGCCACATATCTCTACATATCTCCAAGGAGAAGGGGGCTGATTGAGTTTAACTCTCCTGGCAATAATTAAATCAATAATGCCCAGGTGATGAAGCCTCAACAAAATGCTGGACACAAAGGGCTCAGGTGAGTTTCCTGGTTGGCAATACTCTTTGACTATTGTCATATATCAATGTCAGGAGGGTAACTCATCTGTGAAAATGATGGAAGTTTCTCATTTGGAACTCTCCCAGACTTCACCCGATGTGCCTCATCCTTTGGTCGGCACGTGAGATACAGTGTAATATAATGAGATACTGCTGTGACCACTGTGGTGGCCTTGCCCACATACCCTTTATCAGGCAAGTGAACTCTCCTCAGTGGCCGCTAACAGTCACAGTTTCCCCTTTCTTTGGAGAGTTGTCTTTGGGCAAACAGGAGCCACCTTGCCCAGGAGATTACATATTGCACCCCTGCCATGCCTTCCCCCACCATGCACATGTTGGACAAAAGGCCACACCCCCATACAGCAAGATGGGACCAGCTCTGTGGGGTAATTAATGCTCCAGGACTCCTGGAGCCATCAGGCTAAAGCTCAGTTCCCACTAAGACCACCTTACTTATAAGCTTTATCTCCTACCCTATCCTGCTTCTCTCATGTCATTTCTCACATGAGCACTCCCTCAATAACCACCTGTACAAGAATTTTCCACCTCAGGCTCTACTTCTAGGTAACTTGAGATATGATGGATAAATTAGCCAGTATATGAGGATTGAATTATAAATATTTTTTATATCTTTTAATTGTATAGTTCACATCTTATATTGAGAAGAGATTCTTCTATTTGATACTGTTATAAGAATGCTAGTTCGTTCCTTGACTTTAAACAGAAGACAAGAGAATGTACTTTCCTATGCTTTAAGTACTGGGTATGGGTCCACACTATGCTGGTCACCACCACGCCATGTGTGTGCTCCTGTGCATATGCACATAATCATCTCATCTCCTCCATTTCTCCAGGAGATCAATCATTCTTCCTATCTTATAGAAGAGGTAAAATCTCCTTAAGGTTACACATGATGACTGAGGAGATGGGGGTCAGAGACAGGTCTGAGTCCAAAGTTCATCATTTCTCAGGGGCCATGTCATTTTCTCAGAGGCTGATGTAAATGTACTATGAGCTATAACCCCTGTAAAAAATATATCAAAGTATATAAATAGGCTGAAATTCTGACAGTTTTCCAACGCCACTTCTACTTTGCATGCATCTGTATTTATTTATCTATCTCTCTATTTATTTACTTATTTATTCTCCACTTTGTTCCACAAAGGCCTTTTTAGATAGTTATGGTGAAACTGACACATTTCTGGTCATCTATGGGGAAGGAGAAAGTCTCAGCTAACTCTCCATTCCTAAACACCCACATATAATAACCTAGAAATAGGTAATCCATATACACCCAAGTAAAATTAATTTTAAGAGTAGTGATTTCAACTTGCTAAATTAAAAAATGAGCATTAAATGCTACTAAAATTATTTCAAATTAAATTTTGGAGGCAAAACAAAATTTATCAGCTAGATAGAAAATCATTGGAGTATCTTTTTACCTGTAACTTTAAAAGTATTGATATTTCCAAAAGACTGATGGATACTAATGCTAATTATATCTGCTGACAGATATAATGCCATATATATATATATATATATATATATATATATATATATATATATATATATATATATATAGAATTACACCAAATTAAATTGTATATACAAACTAAATATTTCCAAGCTGTGTTTCCAAACTAAGTATATCCAAGTAATACTTTATTACTAGTATAGTATTTTCAATGAGATAGATATTGCTGTTAACAAGGGGCAATGTTAGCAATAGGAGAACCTGAATGCACAATATGTTAAGAGTTTATACACGAAGTTTCTGAAACTATTTTTTATCTGGCTATATATTTAATGGACATGATTTAAATTGATTATGCTCAGAGAATAAGACTTGGCATCTGAAAATCTGGATTTGATTCCTTTCTTTAACGTTTAACTTTTGTCACCTCAATCAAGATAAGATTCTGATAATATTTTTACATCCTTCAGAGAATCATTGTGAAGATTCAATGAGAAAACATATACAAAAACACTAGGTAAACTTTCAAAGGTAATTCAAATGTTGGACAATATTGTTATTAGTAAATAATAGCAGTTTATCTAGCCATGATAGATTCATACAGAAAAAGTTGTTGACACCTGCATCGAGAAGAATTTGAAGCCACCATCAGAATTACTTCTCAGACCTTATGTCAAAATTCCAATGCTGTGTTACAGTTGTTTTAAATACACTTTTTAGAGTATGATATAATGGCCACATTTATAGACAGGTAGATGTCTACACAGCTGAATACTCCAGATGAAAAGTAAAAACATAAGGCCATGCTCAAGCAGTTTTCAGTAGTTAATGGGTGATCATATGGAGAAAGATGATTTTTTTAAAAGAATTATATCTGGATGTTGTGATAATATGTAGATACAGCCAGTCACTGTGAGGCTAATTCCTCACATCCATTCTTTCCTTATTCTGTCTCCCTCATTTAGATATGGGAAGGCAAACAGTCAATGTTTATAAAGATATGAAAACTCTTCTGCTCACATATATTGGTGGATAACTCTGAGGGAGAACCAACCCACCATTACATTTTCTTCCCAGAAGCTGTCACCAGGTGTCAAAAATTGTTCCACAAATACTAGGTAGATATTGATACCATTTCCTCCATTATATTCAATAACTTCCACTTTCCCTATGTGATATATTGAACAAAAAGACATGATCTGTGTTTCATGGGGATTACTTATCTTCCAGTGATAAAGAAGATAAGTAATTTAAATATCTTGAGTAAATAATTGCATACATAACTACGTTATGATATCTGTGGCTATAAAGCTATCATCTGCCCCTCATTTCCCTTTTTTCTTCATTTAAACTGTAGTAAGGACATTAGTCACAAGCAACCCATTTCTGAACTCAGAAAACATGGTAAGAGTTGAATTATCAAGTCATTAATTCTACAGACATTTCACGGTAGATAAAGAATACAAGTGCCATTGTGCATGTTTGCCATGGTCTGCCCATACACAGGGCTCATCTACAAAGGTCAGGAGTGGACCATTAGGAATGCACACCACTGACCCAACTGGACTTCCCAGTTTCAGTTTAGTGCTAGGAAAGACAGGTAGCCTGTTAACAATGCTAGGAACATCTGGAGTTGGTGATGTGGACAAAGAGTGAGTGATGGACTCTGCTGAAGAATAGAGAGGATTTTAATTGTTGGAAGGTATGTACAGTAGTAAATAGAGATCTATCAGCCTCACCCCAACAAAGCAATAAAGAAAACAAAAGATTAATAACAGCCTCTTCAGTACCACTGCTGATCAGCAGCCTCCAAAAGTGACCAAAGGCAGGGATGTGCATACAGAAAGGCAGAAGGAAAGACAAGGATGTGATACACAGCACAGTTTAATGAATTGCAAAATTTGGGATGGAGTTTCCTTCTCTGGAAAAACATTAAAAGAGGCTTGTGTTTTATAATGGTGACTGTAGGGATAATGATGATGATGATGTGATGGTGGTGGTGGTGATGATGATAATGATGATGATGATGATGGTTTTTCACCCCCTACTATGCCTAGTTAACTCCTAATTCTCTTTTAGACCTTAGATCAACTGTCACTGCCTTACAAAAGTCTTCCCAGACCTTCATGGCAGACTCAAATTCTTCTGAACTATGCTCTCATCTGTCCCTCCTTTCTGTAGCACCTGCTCCAATGAGTGTACCTCTATTTGTACGACTGTTTTTTTGTGTAGTTCTCTCCACTCAGTTATATACCCCCTGTGAGCAGATAGTACATCTGCTTTTTCTTATCACTGTCTCCTTAGACCAAAGCATAGTGTCTGAGGGCTCAATAAATGTCTGTTTAAAGGAAGAGGAAGAAACGGAAGGAATTAAAAAACACTTTTGTGTACATATTGTGTGGCATCTATTATCCTGATGTGATATATATTTCTCATGTCAACCTTTCAAGGTGAGTCCTATTATTTGCATTTCATTGAATCTCAGAGAATGAAGTCAATGGTCTTAGGTTCCATAACTAAAATATGCGGAGCACAGACATAAACCTTGATCAGTGTAGCCCCAAATCCATGCATTTTCCACTACTCCTTACTATATCATGCTGCCTCTTTATGTTACAGAAATTTGTCTGAATTCCTAACTGGCTTATTTTAAATTTTTTTTAAAAATGGTGATGTTCCAGTGTTCAGAAATCTTACACAGTTGACAACTGCCTCCTCCGACAGGTTTTACTATATTAAACATTAAACATATGACAAATGAGATATGCGTGTCTATCTCTGAACATCGGATTCTGCAGGTAGTCAAAGAAACTGCATAGGCTGGAGTTAAACTTGAAGGAGAGACAGAGAACTTGCCTAGTGAATCAGAGTCCATTCTTGAACAGTTCCCACCCCCTCCACATCAAACTGCCCAATGAGAGGCCAGCAGCTTGCTGCTTCTGTTATTTCATCCCTGTAGCCCCATCAAGGATGAAACACTTTTCCCTAAGACACAGAAAACAGAATGTTGGCAATACTGTTTCAAAGCTGAAAAAAGTGATGAGGAAATTCTAAAGAAAAAAACTGATTTTCTTCTCAAATTCTATGTGAAGGAAGCAAAGAAATGGATATTTGCTATGATATATTTGATAGTACAAAGCCCTGACATGAAGTAATAATAATAAGTAGCAGCTGTTCAAAGAAGGAAATATAACACAGTAGAGTAAATGGTGTATTTGTCCCTCGAGCTGATGAGTACTTAGTCACTACGAAATCATTTTCACAGAGAAAGTAATTTAGACTACACTCCAGGACAAGCTACTCAAGATTCTATACATGTCACCACTCCTTGTTAGATATCTGTGTGATTTTAAATATTAAAGCTGTTATCAAATATTAATGATAAATTAAATTTAGACTGCAGAACTCAACTGTTGCCATATATTGCTGAAGTGTGAGTTTATTATGAGTCTTTAAGGGTCAACAGCAGAAAACGTCCATCTAGAGAAAAGTCTCAATAATAATACAAGTTTTGGTAGACAAAGCATATTGAGGGAATCAAGCTATGCCCCGTATTGATCTTCTGTAGCAAAGTTGCTGCTATTAAGACATAGGTCTAGCCAGGCAATCTCTACAAGTTTTGGGGGAAATATACTAAATTCAAATATGTACAAATAATTTTACAGGTAAAATACAAACAATCCACCCCCAAATCTAGAAAAATAATTTATCCAAAATAGCATTAAATATGCTTTCTGCTTTTCCTACATTAGGGATGACCCATAGGAACAGGTTCCTAAAACCTCAACTAAAATAAGGAAACCAGAAGCCACTTTCATGAGAACAAAATCACAACTTGCCCTCTTGCAAAGGAATCTAGCATAAATCAAAAGTGAAGGAGAAATATATGCCTGAACTCAGGTAGAATTTGTTGCATCAATATGTCATATAAAAAATTAAATCTTTATTTTCATATATGGGCAATAATGTTTTATGAAAGAAAGTATAAGATTCTAGAGCTATTTCTACAATATACCTAGTTATGAGTCCTTAAAGAAATCTCAATCTTTCTGACACTGTTTCCTCATCTGTAAAATGGGAATACAGTAGCTCCCTTTTAAAAAGGTCATTGTAAAGATTAAATAAGATAGTGCATATAAAATGTATGTATCATGTAGTAGTCATGTATAGCATGTAGTAGGAGCTTGAAAATATTTCATTCACTTTCTTTTATTAAGGAAAACAAAGTATTTTGGAAACGGCATTAACTACATTTAATCAATTGAGACAAATAGAAACATTCTATATATACTACCTGGTACAGTAACAATTGGTCATAATTTTAAAGACTCTCAGCTCTTTTATCTCCTCCCTCTTCTTCTTCAATGTCCCTGTTGATGAATACTTGAGTCTTCAGTTTCACTAAAAGTGTCAGCCTCCTTTAAAGGGAAAATAGATATACTGTTCATCCCTAAGAGAGGTAATATAGTTATCCTTGGAGAAAAGGAAGTGGAATGGGGTTCTGGAAAGAAGAGAGATGGTTGAAACAAATCATATTACAGAAAGGATGGAGAGCATCCCAGGATAAATTAAGACATCTCTGTGACTTGGTTGATGTAAGAACTGAAGTGAGACCAGTTCTGCTTGCTCACCAGAGGGCTTAGAGGGAGCAAGAATGCCAGCTTCCATGAAGGGAGCATGAAATAGAGGGATGTGGTAGGTGTATGGATACATACTCAACTTTCTCGGGGATAGAAGCTTTCTTATTTTTCTCAGTCTCTGTATCTTAGATTTTCTTAGCTGTAACATAACTATGTTTTCATGAGTTAGAGAGCTGTTATAAAAGACCACAGTAAATAGAATAAATGTCAATGAGCCCATTTATGCCATTTCAAAGTTTATCAACCCCTCAGAACATGTGTGTCCTGTGTCCCTTTTATTTGGCACATAATGGGCATGTAAGGAATATTGGGTGAAGGCCAATAATATCATCTGCTCTGTGAAGGCACTGGATAAAACGTATTTATGTATTAACTCAAGAAATAGTTATTGATTGCCTGCTATATACCAGATATTGTGCTAGGCACAAGAATACAGTTGGCGCCACTTAAAGAAAATCAAGCAGCAAGTTAATGGATTATTACTGCATTGATTCTTATGATATTTAAGATATAATACTTATTACTAATAACTGTCTTAATTAGTTTAAAAAACTCTATTAGTTTATAAAATATTGACTAAGTCAAATTTCTTTGTATTTAGTCATTCTCATAACGAATTCCTTATCTATATGCTAAGAGTTTTCCTAAATCTACTAGCTGGTTTTTGGATGTTAATAATACAGTGTGTGTTGTATAAGGTCAAAACTTTTTCTATAGGCCTTGAAAGTGTCACAGAAGATAATCTGACTCCTTCTTGATTTCACATCTCATCTACTTTCATTTGGTCCTTCTTTGTCAGTGCTGGTCCTTAGCCCTTACCTCTTACAGCTATGTACAGCTGTTTTAGTTTTTGAGAACAATTTATTCTTTCAGTTTCTCCTTCAATTCCAAAATCTGTCATTATCCAAGAATTAAATATATGTGGGTGCTTCCTTGCCTATGACCTGTGGTATGAGAAAAAGCAAGCATATTTTCACTTAAGACGTTGTTGCCTGTCGTCATTACTTTTGTTTTCTGTATTCTCTATTTCCTAAACTTCACTGTATTTTGTTTAACTTCTATCCCTGAGATTTTTCTTTCTTTTTTGTCTTAACTCATTTTCTTCTCTTTCCAGTCAGCATTTCTTGGGAAAGGGGGGTTGGGTGAGGGATTAGGGAGAAACTGTGGCCAGGACACTGGTTTTATATTGGTTTTATATCTGACTTTATCTAAAGAGTCATATTCATTCTGTACCTTGTGCAAAAGATGGTCCATTCTTTAACTGTTAAGCTCACCTAAGAAGGTCATGAAAGTGGGAATCCACTTTTTTAAAGATCAGAATTTTTCAATTACCCTTACTGTAGGATTAAACCAGTTTTTTCCAAAATCACTGAAGTCGTTCCAACTACCTAGTTCAGTTGATGCCCAGCAATTTTAATTGTTTGGCTTCTATGGCAGCCCCCAGGGGTAGTACTGTGTATAAATTTACCTACCTTCATATTTTATGTGTTTATCACAGTGAGTTGGATCCATATGGAGGAATGAACTGGTTTTGAATCACAGTACTCTCTTATCAGACTATACAACCAAAAGCTACAGTAGGTTTATTTTTTTTCTTTTTTTTTCCTTTTTTTAAATAAACAAACTAAATTAGGGAAAGTGAGGAAAGCAAGTACAACTATTTCATCCCTAACATATTTTAAACTATCTATTAGGAAACAAATCACTGTTGTATCATTCTGTTCAATTTTCTTGTAACCATCAATCCAGAATGAGAGAAATCCCGTTTAGAATCCAGGAATTTCTATCAGCATTATCAAGACAAGCAATGCTGAAGTGTATTCACTATCTTTGTTTTGTTTGTAGATAGTTTATTCACTGAAGCTGCTTGATTGGAAGTCCAGAGCCACTAGATAGAGAGCCAGCCTTTTTTACATGGTATAAAAATATTTTGACCCGACATTCATATTTTATCATTTTCCGAGTCATTTTTTTCCTCTGCCCTTGCCATGATGTGACGTTTAATTATGGATTCCCCAGAAACCATTCTCTGAGGTCTTTTACATCACAAGTACCTTTTCTGGAGGACTCGAATGGCGTTTATCATCATGATAGCAGCTCCCTATGGCTTAGCTTGCTATTAAATCCTGAATTAATATACGCAAACCCCTTCCATTGACAAGATAAACAACGTTTCCCTTTGTTTTCCAGAAGATCTACTAGGTTGGTTGTCAGAGCCTGGACCTTTAGTAGGTAGTCTTTTGTGCAGGTTAAAATCTTTACAGATACATGTGCTTTTCATCTAACCAGATTTTACACGTCTATTATAGCACATCCTTAATCAAAAGATTGCAATGTTTTTCCATTGCTTACCAAGTAAAGGCTAAACCCATAGAAAGTGGCATTCCTCAACAAATATGTTTTAATTTTTGTGAGAAGAAGATTAGGTAGATAGATATAGACATTATAGATAAATAGATAAGATAGGTAGATGATATATAGATCTACATCTACAACTTTTTTTCTCCTTACCTCAAAATGGAGGCAGGGACATTTTCTTTCTGGGACACCTAGATTCAGATTCAAAATGTTTTTTCTGGTTATAAACTGGAGGTTAGGATAGGCATGACTTTGGTATTTTATGTATTTCTTTAGCTATGTCACTAATGCACACGTATATTTAAGATACCAAATACTTTAAATTTGTATCTCTTCATTTTTGCTGCTGATGACAAACATGTTGAATGAAAATAGGGCAAGGGTGGATGCATAGTCTGTTTGTATCTGTCCTTCAGCCTGCTTTTACAAGTGCTTTGCATTGTAGAAGTGAGTATGCTCCTAAACAAACTACTAGCAAATTATATCCAGGAACCTATAAAAAGATCATCTGCCATGACCAAGTAGGATTTATCCCAAGAATCCGAGTTTGGTTTTACGTTTAATTAATGTAATACACCATAACAACAGAATAAAGGACAAAAATCACACTATTACTTCAACATATACAGAAAAAGCATTTGAAAATAATCTACAGCTCTTCATGAGAAAAACACTCAATAAACTAGGAATAGAAAGGAACGACTTCAGTCTGACATAGGACATCCTCGAAACACCCAGAGCTAATTTTACCTTTTTAATGGTGAAATACTGAATGCTTTCCCCATAAAATCAGAAACAAGACAAGCATGTCTTTTCTTGATACTTCTATTTAACATTGGACTGGATGTTTCTGATATTGAAATAAAAGGCACCATTTTAGAAAAGAAGAAGTCAAAAATCTATTTGCAGACGATGTATCTTGTTATATAAAATCCTAAGGAATCCACTCAAAAACTATTAAAACTTATGAGTTCAGCAATTTTGCGTTGTGCAAGATCAATATAAAAAATAAATTCTAATTTTATATACTAGCAATGAATAATCAGAAAATGAATTTAGAAAGCAATTTCTTTATAAAAGCATAAAAATAATTATAAAAGAGTTAGGAATAAATTTAACAAAAAGTATAAAACATACTCTGAAAACTATAAAACATTATTGAAAGACATTTTTAAAAACATAAATAAAAGGGAGACATCTCATGTTCATGTATCAAAATACTTATTGTTAAGATGGCAGTAATTTCCAAATTGATGTATAGATTCAACACAATTCCTATCAAAATTTCAGCTGACTGTTTTGCAGAAATTGGCAAGCTGTTTCTAAAATTTAAATGGAAGTTTGAGGGACCCCAAAAAGCCAAAATAATCTTAAAAAATAACAAAGTTAGAAGACTCACAGTTCCCAGTTTAAAAACTTACTACCAAGGAAGATTATGTGGTACTAGCATAAGGATAGAAATATAGATCAATGGAATAGAATTAAGAGTCTAGAAATAAACCCTCACATTTGCAGTAACTAATTTTTGACAAGGATTCCAAGTCAATTCAATGGGGAAAGAATAATTTTTTCAACACATGGTACTGGGTCAACTGGATATCCATATGTAAAAGAATGAAGTTGGACCTTCCCTCACACCACACACAAAATTAACCCAAATGGACCATAAACCTAAAGAGCAAAGCCTATAAAACTCTTAGAAAAAAATATAGGAGTGAATCTTTGTGACCTTGCATTAGGCAAAGCCTTTTTAAATATGACACCAAAAGCACAAATGGCAAAAGATGAAATTTATAGACTGGATTTCACCCAAATTAAAAACTTGTGTTGCAAAGAATACTATAAAGAAACTGAAAAGACCACCCACAGAACAGGAAAAAGGAACTTGTATAGGTACATGGATTTTCAAGTGAAAACTCATTTTGGTCACTCTAATGACTCCTCTCTCACACTGCAATCCTCCCCAAGCTCCCAAGCCTCCCTCCTACATAGAAGAAGGCTCCATGAGAAGTGACAAAGGAAACATTTTTGTTCAGAAATAGAAACAAAAGGGAGAAGGCTTAATCACATCTCATAACTATGTTCTGATCCCTTTCTCTGTTTGCATTTCTTCTCCATTCCTTTGATACTGGTTCTGCATTCTTGTCTATAAATTATGTTCCTTGGACATTAAGTTTGCCGAGACATTACATACAAAATGTACATAATGAACCTACATGCTTTTTCTAAGCTCGGTGATCACATTTGCAGGGCTTTGCAGGGAAGGAGGGTGGGGCATATGATAAATTTCCTCCTTCTTCAACCACAGAAATCAATGAGCAATTTCACTTCCATGGTTGAGAAGGCTGGGGGAAGAAGGAAGGCCAAAAACAAAGGTAGGTAGAAAGAGTTCTCATTTTCATATATTGTACAAAGTAGTAAATATAAAGCCTAAAAATGAATCAAGCTGAGTTCATTTTTACCCCGTTCCCACAATCCTAAATCCTGGGAATTATCTCTAACCTAGGGCATCTACTTCCTTCAGTCTTTGCCTATCTTCCAAGCATGGAGTCTTCCAACTTTTCTGTGCTCCTATCTGCTTGGTGTCTGCCTGAGAAAGAAGTTTCTAAGAGCTCCTCCAAAGACCAAAATCACCCTAAGGGAGAGTATGGGTATACAAAGATAAAATATATATTTTTATAATGTGTTTGAATGACACACAACACAGGAAAGCATTTTGAAATGCCACCTGTAATTGGAAAAATAATATTTATATATAAAACGTATTTTTTAAAAGTCATGTGGACATCATAATTCCCCTGTACAATATGAGTCAACTTTAGACCTGAAGGTGACAAGCCTAACTGAATTGTCAATCTTTAATGTTATTTCAAGACCCCAGAGCAGAAAATTATTATACAGTGTCCTGTGAAAAGGGAATAACAAAACTAGCAAAACCAAATTTCATCCCCAAAGGGTCTCTGCTCCTCTCACAACTGATCTCTATGCAGATTTGAGACAGAAGAGTTGGCCTGGTGTGTAAAGAATCAGCCAGCTGACAACAAGCTTTATATGCAGCCAAAGAATGAAAAGTTAAATATAATTTGTGAACTGGTAAGAAATTTTAGTCCTTCTCGTAAATGCGTAAGAGGGGTCTTTTTCCTAATCCTTTGAGTTTGATTTGCAGCACTCTGGGATGTGAGCTGACATTGTTTCATTAGTATTTTACATTCCTTTTCTCTAGCTCTACAGTAAATTCAAGTAGCCAAAGATGAACTGGGAAAGAAGAAATTTGTTTCACTGGTTCTGATGTGCAAGATCTGAAGGGAGAAAGGATATGAAAATAAGCTCCCATGAATAAAAACAAAATATTCACTCCCTGGACCCAAGATTATTAGGACTTTGTATTTCGGTTATTATGTTTTTCAATAGCAGTTGGAGTTTGAATGAACCATGTATACATTTTGCATCTGTGTCCACTCCTAATAATAAAAATCTGGAAAATGGAATATTAATATAACATACAAACCAATGGAGCTTACACAGGCAAAATGAATTTCATTCCTTTCATCAGAGACCTAGCAGACCTCCATTTGCATAGTCTGATTTATAACTGACAAATAGTGTATTAAGTTTAATTCTAAGAGGGAAAAGAAAAATTTTTGAAGAAAAGGATGTGTGATGCCATGTTAATCATACAGAAGGAAGGCCCATTATTTTATTTGCTTTACTCTGCCATTGCTGATACCAACTGGTCTGACCACTTTAAATCAGAGTTAGGAAGGAACCATTACAATATTTGGGTGAAGAATTAACTCTGGGAGGGAAAATTCCTACAGAAAAAAAAAAAAAATAGGAGAAAGGGGCCTTTTTATGAAAGGAAAAATGTGATATATTCAGATTGCTTATATTAAAATGAATCAACTATCCACATAGTCTAATTATTATCTAATATAATTCATAATAAATGGAGAAACAGCACACCTATTACTTTAGGAATATAACTTAGTTAACACCCAAACTAAAGCGTCAGAAACCTGATGGTCCAAATAAACTCTAAATTTAAACTCTAAACTCTAAACTCTAACTTAAAATTATCCTTACTACAAAACAAAATATTACTAAATAAAAACAACCAATAAAGGGATTCTCTAAAGTTAATGCAGTTATAAATTGCTCTCTGATTATTTCTGTAGCAATAGTGGACCATTTGGTACTTTTTTTAGATTTAATAATCAAAATGTAAGAGTAAAATATACTGGATATGCTCATGGAAAGAAATAACAGTAGGTAAGCAGCAGTATAATGTCCTTTGTTATTTAGGTACTATGGTCATTCACTAGTGTTAGTACATCTAACTTAAAAGTGTACCATATATATATATATATATATATATATATATATATATATGAAACTGAATCATTTTGCTGTATACTTGAAACTAACATATATGTTAGTTTATATATGTATATATATATATGAAACTGAATCACTTTGCTGTACACTTGAAGCTAACACAACATTGTAAATTAACTATATTTCAATAAAAAGTGCACAATCTACCAAAAAGCAATGATTTTTGATTTCCTGTTGAATTTGGCCAAATGGTAAACTCTTTTCTGGAGAATTTAGTACATAAACACCATCCTTCCTACTTGTAACAAATGCGAAAAGACATAACTTTGTTACCTTTCAGACCATATGTGTTTTGAGGATTTAAGAAAGTGAAGTCACAATAAAGAATGCTGCATGCTAATAACCACAGGCAAAAAGAGAGAGCAGGCACAGAACAGTGAACTTGGAAAGTGGAGCCATAAACATATACCAAGATTTCAAGACGAAGGTAGGAACCTCCTTGAATCCCTCCCAGATAAGAAAATGATGCACTTGCAGACTACATGCTGGAATCTCTCTCTGTGCACCTGACTGTAGAAACAATATATTACCACTCCTACCACCCAGGTGCTCTGCTTTGGAGAAAAGATTTCACCCTTCCTCCCTGACAGTACAGCTGCTGAAAGCCACTGTGGAGCAGGAAACAATGATTAGATAAAAGAGGGAGGGAGGGAGGGAGGGGGGGAGAGAAAGAATGGAAAAGAGTTAAGCTTATCAATTCCAGAGATACTTCAGAATCCCTAAATAATATTTTCCCCTCTAAAATGTAATGACTCCTATAGAATAAACAAAAACAAGAGCAACCATCCCTGAAGGCTGTGCAAGATTAAAAAAAAAAAAAAAAAAACTCTATTCTAAATGCACTTGTAACTCAAGCACCACCTGCTGGCTCAGTGCTGGATTTTCCCACTCAACAGCAATTCCAATTTGATTTGCATTCAAGTCGGCCATGAAAACAATTCAATTTTTCATAGGAATAAGGCAAGACCACTACTGATTTTTAAAATCAGATAACCCAAAATTCTGCTAAGATTTAAAACTAGCTTTGTATTTCCATCTTACATTTAATCGCAAACCAACTTTTGGTGAAACATTAAAAATGTACTATTACAGGAATTGAAAGGTAATTTGTTAATCTGAAAGATATAGTAACCTATATACCGATTGTTGAAATTTATGTACATTTCTGTGGTTCAGCACCTCATTAGTTACTTGGGTACAAATACTGTCTTGCTAAGGTTTATTTTTATTGTAATAAAACTTTTATGATAATATATGAACCTTGCAATATCTTAATAAAAATAAACTGTGGTATGTCACACAGACTAAATAAAAATGTAACAATAAAAGAAACTATCAAATGAAGAAGCTTATAGAGATGACTCCATCTGATTAGCTAGTTACCTTTTTCAGTACTTCAGTAACAAAGAAAATTATATTCTTGGAGAATGGCCTAAGAATTAGGTCACTGAATCAATTTTGCATTTGTTTTAAAAACAGTCACTTTTAGCCTGTCTCACAGAAAATTACACTAAACTAAAATAAAAATAACTATTATCAATGTAACTACTCAAAAAATATAGTTGGTTATTTCATTAATCAAAATGCACCTCCCACAAAGTGTCTCTGTTAAATTTCTCTAATTTATTATAAAGCAGCTATATGCAGCACTTCCAGGCATGGCTTCAAAGCCTAACTGGTAGCAGCATCTTAGGGCTACATTAACTGTGTATCCTAGGCAACCAAGTAATGGCTAAAGCACCACAGTGTTTGTTTAAAACGTGATGTGGAAAGCAATCAGAGGAGCTTCAATTCCGGGGAAATTCCTTTTCAATGTAAGCCTCACACTGTATTAGAGTGGTGCTATTTGCACCATTATAATTAAGATTGTGTCACCATATTCATTATTTTCAAGGGTTTGTAACTGAGCTGTAAAAATTAGTCATAGTAATTAAAAGATGGAAAACATCTAGTTATGCTAAGACATCCTACTGGGGCATTTAGGGTCCTAGTAAAGCGGGTTTCAAGCAAATTAAATGACAGACAATATTTTATCTTAACTAGCTTAAAATACTGTCCTAACCACTGATAAATTGGAGGTGTGCATTAGAATAAATGTAAACAATAATTTAGTCTGTATTTCTCTTGAAAAAATATACATCAGCTATTCTAAACTATAATTCTTTTATGATTTTTATTAATTCTTCAGTGATTTTGTCTTTTGATTAACCTGTTGGCAAAGAGCAGTATTTTCATTTTTGATTTTTGATTTTTTGACTGCTTCAAGTAATCAGTCATGATCGAAGAACCTAAATGCATGTTACTTTGCACTTTTTGTTTACATATTTATATGCCTACATAAATTATAGGAGCAGGATTTTGTTCTTGATGCATTATTTTTTAAAACCAAGTTTATTTTTTTTTAATTTTATCAGTTTCCTTAAGAAGAAAAAAAATGTTTCATCTGCTGTTGTTCAGATTGAAGATAGAACTTGGTTTTTTTGTTTGTTTGTTTGTTTTAACAGAAAAATAAGCTGTGATTATGGTAAGGGAGAAGGAGTAGTTAACCTTTACTAATAGTCACACAATGCTGTGATACTCTTACAACGCTGTATATCACATATTTATCTCATCTAATCCTCTCAACAGACCTGCAGTGAAGGTGGTATTGTTCCCATTTCACAAAGAGGAAACTCATAATCCTGGTGGGACCCAAGATTCAAAGTCCCTACAGTTTTCATACCATTTGTGCACCTCTGAAGTAAAAATTTTAAATTAAACATAGTCTATCTTATAATTAAATGATTTTACAAAGTGTTAGAAACAGAATTATAAGGTAACTCCATTTCTCTTTTCATTCTCCAGATTTCAGTGCTAGGTTTCATTGTCATATTAAATTAACAAATGTATAAAACTCATCAAAACTATAAACTCATCAAGATTAAAATGAACTTAAGAATTGCAAAAAACCTATTTTTCCTTAAAGCCAGAGTAATAACACAATCTAAATTATGCATAAAATAGTACTGAATTCTGCCAGAGAAAAAGAAAAAATCATCAACTGAGACTCAACGTGGTAGATATTGGAAAGAAAACAGTTACAGGTTATATTATAAAATTCCTCTGCAAAGCTGCTCGAAGAGAAAGAAAAATCCCTTGGTGCTGGCCAAAGACCTCTCAAGGCTCATATCATGGCTTCTCTTGAAGCCTTTTCCAAATTTCTTTAAATTTCTAAACTTAGAAAATATCATTTGCTCAGTTATTTTCAAAAAGCATATATCAGGGATTTTATTATCTGCTTCTGATATCCAAATTTGATACTCTTATAAGCAAGCTATGAACGTTTTTAGCTTTATATTTTTTAAATGTCCATTTAATAAATCCTATACTTTGTGTTTTTATTGGAATACTGGAGAAAATAATTGAGTATAAATCCTTGCTTTTCTCCCCCATCTTTTCCAATTGTAGAATGTTGAACTAGAGGAAAAAAAAAGATAGGATGTCCCTATTTTAAATGGAACAGGTAAGGAAAAAATCAAGGCATTAGATAGGCACTGTGTCATATAGTAACCACTAGCCACGTGTGGCTTTGAGCACCTGAAATATGGTTAGTCCAAACTGAGATATATTGTATGTGTGAAATATCCATTGAATTTCAATGCTGGGTACAAAAAATGTATGATCTCAATAATTTTTACACTGATTGCTTGTTAAAATGATAATGTTTGGAAATATTAGGTTAAATAAAATATATAGTTACCATATATTTTAATATATTTATTTAATATATTAAATATATTCCATCTATTTTTCTTTACATTTTTTAAGCATGGTTGCTTGAAAATTTAAAATTACATGTGGTGAAATTTGTAGCTCACATTCTATTTCTTTGGGACTGCACTGTGTTAGAAAATCAAAGCATGAGGCAGTTTGAGTCAGAAGTCATTGATATTCTGTATGCGATATTTCCTAAACCAATTTTGGTTTACTATTTCTTTTATATCCTAGTATTTCCCAGAGAATTGATCAAATTAATCTCTTATGTATGCATACACATAAGCATATAACCATATTTTACACTCTCCTGTTCGTTATTATATTTTCAATATCTAGAATAGTGTCTGGCCAATAGTATGCACTCAATAAGTAAATGTTGATTGTATTATGAACCAATGTGTTTTTCTAGCAGTAAACACAATTCAGAGCAGAGGGCAAACAGAGGAGAATTTGCCTCCTAGATCCACTCGGAAATTATAAGTCCCATAAATGAAATATTTGAAACAAAGAGACATGTAAATGAAAAATGAGATTTCTGAAGCATTTACAATAATATGGAAATCGGCAATAAATAAAAATTTATATGATCATATTATTGAATCACCCATTTATGAATCCAACAATGTATACATTTATAATGTGGGAAACCTGGAAATTTAAAAATTGAATTTACCTTCAACATATACAAGCATGGCTATGAAAGACATTTTTAAAGCTTTTTATTCAATATTGGTGATATTTCTCCTTCAAAAGGAAAAAAGTTCACTTGCCAGTGTACATCTTCTATAAACAGCAGAAACTCCGAAGTGCAGATTTGCATTCCATCAAAGGCATTATGATAAATTAAGAAGAAATCATTAAAAAAGCTTAAATATTTTGCATATTGCTTCACTGAGACTCCAAGTTTATGGAAGTGTGTGTATTTTAAACCACCCACACAACTTATGTCCCTGTGTAAAAAAATGTAGAGATTATAAAAATCTTTAGTTACCAAAGACTGGAGAATTGGGAAGGGTGGAAACAAAATGAAGTGTATTGTATCCCCAAAGACTCAGAGGCCCACAGAAAGCCCAAGAAGTCTAAGCACAGGAATAAGATGTCTTATCTGGGGGAAGAAACACTTGACCAATTCCTGATTCTAATTACTCAACGAAAATGTTTTTCAGAGACCCTTAAACCTTGAAATACATTTCCTAGGAGTTGCTCTGAAGCGAAGGAATGGAGGAGAGGTCATTTGCTTGGTGGATCTTGAGTCCCAACTGTAATTTTAAGAATCCGGCTCTACCAGATACTACCACTGTGTTCTTAGGGCCAAAGTCCTTCAAAGCCTTGGTTTCCTCATTTAAAATGCATGTAATAATAAGCCATCCAACACAGATTTCTGTGAACTCGTCTGAACAAAGCACTAAGTACAGTGTTTATAACAAATTACCACAGACTTGGTGGCTTGAAATGAGAGAACTTTTATTCTGCTACAATTCTAGAGGCTTGAAGTCTGAAATCAAGCTGTCACCAGGGCCATTCTCCCTCTAAAGTCTAGGGAAGCATCCTCCCTTGCCTCTTCCTAGCTTCTGGTGGCTCTCAGCAATATGTGGTGTTCCTTGACTTGTAGCTGCCTCATATGCCAAAGTCTGCCTCTGTCTTCACATGGCATTCTCCCTATATGTGTATCCCTGTGCATTCTCTCCTTGTCCTGTAAGGACACAGGTCTTTGGATATAAAGCCCACCCTCATCCAGCATGACTCAACTCGTTACATCCACAAAGACCCTATTTCCAAATAAGGTCATATTTTGAGCTTCTGGGTGGACATGAATTTTGGAGGGGCACTATTCAAACCACTATAGATACTTAACTAATTCTAAGGCTCACATGGCTTTAAGCAAGATAAGAGAAAGGTCAAAAAAAAAAAAAACACAGTATAAAAGAGATAATCAACTCTGTTATACACTGTTTTCTCATACATACGTGCAATGTTTACCTAGATCTGTAGTGTAAAAATATTATTTTTCCATTTTCCAAAACTTGCCTTTAAGAGAGCTTCTATGAAAGTTTTTGTGTTTTTGTTTTTCTTAGGACTTACAGTCTAGCCACATCTTAACCATTTGTCACTCAAATCTATCACTAACTCTAGTCATTTTTCTCTACTACACATCCATTTGTCTTTCTCACTTCTAATTCTACCCAACCTCAGCACCTCACACCAGCATGAGTATAACCACCTCCAAAGCAACACCAGCATCAAGGTGTATGATTGAATCATAGGACAAACCACTAAAGATTACTTTCTTACATTTTTTCACATTTCCTCATAATCCCTAAACTCTCAGTGGCTCCCTATTTCTTTGGGGTAGAATCTAAAGTCCTTAGACCAGGTACAAAGACTTTTATGTTTTGACCTGACTCACCTACTCAAATATACTTTCTTTTACAACTAGATGGGAAACGTCACTTCCAGTAAGCCCAAGTTTATTGTGTCTGTTGCCCTCCTTCACTTCTTGCTTGCAAGAGGCAGTAATTACAAAAATTCTTTCTCAGCAATATCAAAAAATGTAAGAATACATTATATCAGAATAATTCTGCCTTCATCTCAAAAGGCCCTGTAAACCAATGTTTCAGGGTAGAAAAGATTGGTAAATATACCAGAATGTCTTCCCTGAATGAAGGATAAAGAGTTCAGATACATTTTTGTGGACTGAAGGCCCATAGCACATGCCAGGTGTGGATGTTCTTGTCCTTGTACAGATAAAGAAGGAAAAGTGGCTGGGCAAGAACCAGGTTGAAAGGTTAGAAACTTGCTTTTGCTGAAGTGAATTTCAGTTGAAAGAAGAAGATTTATTTGGAAATACCCAGCAGATGGTGAAAGGCGACCCTGGACGTGTTAATATTGTTTCTAGGAGACCGATTGAGATGCTAAAAGAGCATAAAACTCCAGCACTAGATAGATCAGTGACAGGCATAAATGCAATATATTGACAAGATGCAATTATTTTAAATGATGAGAACTGAAGATGTGTTTAATGAAACAAAAAAAATTTTAAACAAATACAAATAGATACTGTTCTACAAAGAAAATATGTTTCTCTCCCGGGGATTCAGCTCTGTGTATCACATAAGTTTTCTGGGAATGGTCATTTGAGCTTGCCACTTTGACCAACTGACATGGTCCCATGAAATAATTATGGTACCCAGATTTGCTCTGTTCCCACCCTAGTGTTTCATTGTTGTTTTCTCCTCCCAAATATGAATATGGTTCTTCTGGGAGTTGAGGAACCATCCAAATCAAGCAAATCCCCAATTTTGTTCTCAATTGAAAGATGCTAAGTAGCAAATTTAAGCTTCAAGTTTAAAAGTTTCTTATTTCTTTCTCTATCTCCTTTTTTTATACTCCCCTGATAAACCACCAGAAGGTTTTCTCATCTTTTTTTTTTTTTTAATAAGAAATGGAAAGTAAGTTGCTTCTGAAGCAAGGAACATAACCTTTATTATCCCTATTCCCTGTTACTGTTATTAATTTTAAATTTTTGTTGCATTTTTCAGGTAATAAAAAAAGCAATAAAGTAGTCCTTTAGTACAAACTGTGCAACACTTGTGGTTTCTCTTAAAAATCAAACATACTTTATAAAAGAAGGTAAAACTATCTATGGCTCCCAAGATAAACAAAACTAGTTATAAACCGAATGGAGAAAAACATGCCTTACTCGTCCAATAAATATTTGAGAGCTTGCTATGGACAAGGTTTAGAGCAAAGTGAAAAGTCATAAGCCATTTATAATATTGCTGTATCCTCCCAGATGGCCAATGAAAGTTCAGAGAATTAGAGTATAATCATCATCATATAGAATACTGTCACCTTATAGTTTTTGTATTGTCACTACTTCACAGCTCAAAATTCAATTTTACATAAATTATTTCATATCATACTCATGAGAGTCCTGTGAGAAAAGATTCTGGAAAGACACTGCCACCACCATTTTAAAGATGGGAAAACTGAGGTTCTGACAGTTAATTACATTGTCATATTCACCTGCTAACAGTGAAAGTACTCACAGTAGAGCTCATGTCTTTTTAACCCTTAGATTGTGCTCTCCTATTTCATAATCAAGATGAAGAACAGAAATTTAACTCTTTTCTACAAGTTTCAGGTTGTGAGGAATACCTGAATAAAAAGGAGAAAGGCAGCAGGACACCCCTTAAGGTGACCTCCAATAAGCCAGGTACTCTTATAATCCTTTCCCCTTATGGGCATAACAAATGACTTGCTTCTGACCAATAGAGTAGGACAAAAGTGATTTCACTCCCTTGATTATATTACAGGGTATGGCAAAGGTTGTGTTGTCATTCTCATGGTTATGTTACATTATATGAGTCCATCTTAGCAGACTAGAGTTTGAGAAATTCACCTGCTGTGCTTGAAGAAGTAAGATATATGCTCTGAACTGTCTATGGAGAGGGTCAAGGAATAGAAAAAGGAGGTGGCATCTAGGAGCTGAGAGTGACCCTTAGGAGACAGCCAGCAACAAAATACTTCAGTCCTACAACTCTAAGGAGATGAATGCTGCACACAGCCTGAGAAGCTTTGAATCGGATACTTCCCCAGTTGAGCTTCTGATGAGACTACAGCCCTAGCTAACACCTAGAATGTAGCCTAGTGGGATCCTGAAAGAGAAAACTCACCTAAACTGTACTCAGACTTCTAAGTCATCAAAACTGACATAATATATGTACGCTGTTTCAAGTTACTAAATTTGTGATTATTACTTATACACCATAGAAGACTAACATAGTACCTATTTCTTTTTCTGTAAACTACAGCCTGAGCCCTCTAACTGTAAGACTGATAACAATAAATCAAGGAATATTTGGGGGAGGGAGTGCATTCTAATAATAAAAATGAACATTTTTTTGAAAACTTAACTTTTCGAGTTAGGCACTGTTGAAGATCTTTGCATACACTACATCAATTAGACTTCTAAGTGCTGGAGAACTCTAAGGTTCAGTCTTTGAAGCTCATCTGTTCTCCATCCTCATTGTCATTCTAGGCCATTGTTTTTCAAGGTGAGAAACATGCAGTAACTTGTGGTTTTTGAACAAAAGGAGAAAAGGAGACAGGAAAAACAAAATGTATCACACATAGTAAGATAAAGTTACATAGAACAATACATCTTTCTCCAGTGTGTAGGTTGTGTACCTTTGTGATGTAAAATGTTATTTTAAGTGTGGATAGTGCCAAAAATATTGAGAAACACTGCCCTAGGTGATGCCATCCTGTTTCACGGTATTAAACAGCATCTATCCTAGGATGGAGTCATTTTATGTCAATTTTGATTCTCTAGACTGTACTTCTCCAAAATCCAGGCCCACTTTCTAACTGCCTACTCAACATTTCTATTTGAATGAGTAGTAAGTTTCAAATGTATCATGCCTAAAATCAGACTCCTAACACTCTCTGTGGACCTTAAACCAACTGCCCACAGTCTTCCCCATCACCTGGGAGTCATTCTGATTTCTCTCTTTCTCTCATTCCCCACACCCAATTATCAACAACCTTGTCAGCTCTACCTTCAAAATATATAAGAACCTAACCATGTCATACCATTTCTGAACTACCACTGGAGTCAAACCACTACCATCTATCTGAATTATTGTAATTAAAATAAACCTCTGGCCCACTCTCTGCCTCCACCTTTGCTCATTTCAGTCAGTCTATTCCCCTTATGGGAGCAAGAATGATTCTTGAAGTAAATCATTACCCCTTTTCTCAATACCTTCTCTTCTGAATTTCTATCTCATTTCGGCCTATATTTAACTGATAATAATACACATTTACTTTTTATACATGAAATCAAAAGGTGTATGATATTTGCTGTCAGCCAGGTGGCAGTTGTGATATAGTGGTCACTGCTTATGCATGAGCAAACTTGGTCATAGGTGCTCATAGCGCCATCACTTCAGCTGAATTATAGGTACTGTTGGGACTACATATCTTGAGTTAACATCTTCAATAAGTTTCTACTATGATTCAACATTGAAATTAGAAGTTATTGTGTTTGCAACAAGACACAGTGGCAGGCCAGAATGAATGGCATAAAGAAGAATCTTTGCCTAAATAAAGCTAAATGAGCTCTTTAAATAAAAACAAAATAAAAATATTTAATTGGAAAACACTGTACCACTGTTTACATGGAAGGTTTGTTTTTTTCTTAGTCATATATGGAATAATGGTGAAACTAAAACTGTCTTAAATGTGATGATATATGGTAAAAGCCAGTACTTATAATGTTCTACAAGGCCCTTATATGCTCTTACCATCCTGATATCTTTCTGAATTCAGTTCTGCAAAATTCTCCCCTAACCACAATGGCCTCCTTGCAGTTCTATGACTATGTCATGAACACTCATGTCACAGCCTCTGCCTCTGCTATTCCTTCTACCAATATGTTCCCACTCCCTCCACACCTGTTAGACTTATTCACTCATTTCTTTCAGTTCTCTGCTCAAATGCCATTATATTAGCAATATCTTCCCTACACATGCTAGTTAAAACATTCCTCCTCCTCTCAAATTAACTTTTCTCCATACTCTATTATTTTCTTCTTTTATTTATTGTCTTTCTTTCCTCCACTGAAAAAGTACCATAGTACCTAGCACATAGTAGGTGCTCTTAAAAATGGTGTTGAATGAATAATAAATGAATGAATGAATGGGTCTTTACAAAAATCTTATCTTGATAGGTATTAAGCTTATCAATGATAGTGAGAGTATTATCATTCTTATTGTACTGATAAAGAAAGGGAGGTACAGAGAGGTTAAGTAAGTTTGTGAAGGTCACATCGATATTATAGTTGTCAGACCCTGGATTTGGTGTGGCTACAGTGCCTGCACAATGAAACTTTCCTTAGTATTTTCTCCCGTGGCTTAATATATGAGTACTGTCTAAGGCCACTTATGAGGATAAAAAAAGCAAAGTTTGTACAGGGTAATGGCTTTTACAAAGCTATCACAGAGCTTATTACTGAGACAGCAAAGGATACCAACCCAGTCTGTAGATACTAACTTTGGAGCAATTTTTCAATCAATCCTGTTATTTTACTAATCTCTCAGAGGTGCCATTGCTTAAGGTATTTCTTCATTCTAAGAAATTTACAATTTTACAACAGACTCCTGAAAAATACAAAGGACTCTAAAACTCTTAAAATTAAATATCTAACTCAGGTCCACGGGGGCCCTTTTTTTGCCCAGCATATATTCATGATGTCCATCAAGTCATAGCAGCTTCCTACTCAGGACCAATGCTTGCCTGGTACCTTATCCTGGCCAAATGGGAGCCACTTTTCCATTCCATTAAAATGATTAAATGGGTATGCAGAGAGAAGAGTAAACCATAGTTTTGTGACTACTATACTGCAGAGATGATACAAAATTATTTTATAATTGTCCTAGCAGTAATAAACATATTTTCTTGCATTTAAAATTCTCTACTATCTCAAGGCCTTCTCTAATAATCTCCATAAATAATTACATACAATTTATATAGTGTGTTTTGCCTTTGAAAAACCCATTGGGTTGTTGTAAAGATGAAATAAGATAATTCATAAATATACTAAGAGCAGTAGTTAGCACACAGCAAGCACCCTGAACATAGTATTATTATTATAAATTATTACACATTTGTATTTTACCTTAGACTTTGGTGACCAAACTGACAAATTTGGAAGTAGAAAGTAAAGAATTGATTATGTACAACTAAAACTATGGAGTTTACTTAGAAAATAAGTGCTGTGCTGCATATGAACACTCGAAAAAAAACCATCTTTTACAAATGAAAGGATAGGCTCTTCACTGATGCTGTCTCTGCCTGAAATGCTTTACCTGACCCTTTGCCTGGTCATCTACCTCTTGTTCATTCTTCAGGACTGTGATGAAATATTATTCCTCAAGGCAGCCTTCCTTGACCCCTAAGGCTGAATCAGGTGCCCTGGCCTCCCACTCACATACTTCTCATTGAAACTGTACTTTGGTATCATTAAAAATTAACTTCACAAATAATTATCTCCTTAGAATTATCAAAAGCTCCATGAGAACAAGTATGAAGTCTTTGTTTCTTCCTCCATCTCCAGATCTTAGCACTATGCCTTCTATCTGGTAGGTATTTAATAATATTCATTTAAAGAATAAATTTAACTCTGTTACCCTTGCTAGTAGAGAAACTCAGATGGAAAATCTAAAGGTCTGGAATATTCAGAATATATTTGCATAGAAATACGAGTAAAACATTTAGTTTTGTTGTGTTTTTTCCTTAGTGGATTTAACTTCCAAATAATGTGTAGTATAATGAAAGTTTTGTGTTTTTTTCCCCTAGAGCTGAAACAGGATTAAAAGATCATCTATCTCTATCGTCTCAAACATTTTTGGTCACTCCTAAGCAAATAATCTGTGATAAATGAACACTAGCTCTGCCTATTAAGGAGGCAGACTTTTGATAAGTCTTGATAAGTAGTCTAGAATACACTGTATATTCCTACTAAACTGTGTTTTCATGTCACATGGTCCCAAAGCCCATTTATAATGCAAGAAGAAAAATAAGTGATGTTTGGATCATTTGAATAGGGGGACATTGAAACTTATCTTCAAACAAGTTATCACAGATACTTTGCAACATGCAAAAAAAATATTTAAACTGTGGGTCTTCAGTTTAATGCATGTGTACCACTTGAGACAGTTTATTTTAAAATAAAGATTTCTGGTTACTATATTCAGAAATTCTGATTTAATAGGTCTGATTTATGACTCAGAGATTGACCCTTTTAGAAGCACCCCAAAATCCACAACCACAGTTTGAGAAAACTCTCCTATAGGAGGGTGGGAGGGAGATGCAAGAGGGAGGAGATATGGGGATATATGTATATGTATAGCTGATTCACTTTGTTATACAGCAGAAACTAATATACCATTGTAAAGCAATTATACTCCAATAAAGATGTTAAATAAATAGATAAATAAATAAATAAATAATAAATAAATAAATAAAAGAAAACTCTCCTAGACCACAGAAAGGTCTATGTCCCCAGCGTACTGTCAGTATTTTCTGAGGAAAGTTCAAAATCAACCATATGAGGTTATTTGTGAGACAGTGACAAAATATCCTCCTTTAACTTTCCCATATCTTTCTGACAGTGCTAATAACACCATCCAATAGGATGCCTTCTCCCAGAAAAGAGATGTAAATTCTTCTGAAAGCAGTTATACTATAAGCAATTAGTGAGATTTCTTTATTCCTTTACATGAATTAATTAGTGTGTAACTAAATGGTCTGAAGAACCAAATAATGGGCATTAGTGTGTAACTAATGATCTGAGGAACCAGATAATAGGCTGGTCAGTTTTGTGAGGAAAATGTAAAAAGAAGATGGTCAGGAGCTAAGTCAGGCAAGAAGGTACTCAGAAGGAAGTAGTTTATGTGAAACAAGAGATCGAATGGGTGCATTTACTAAGGGAATTAAGTCAGGAAGGACTAAAAGAAAGTAAAACCAGATATAAAAAGACAATTTTGTTATTTCCGGGTTGTCTAGTGCAAGCCTTATTAAAACAAACTTACTTATCCATCCATTCATCCATTCATTTACATTCATAGACTCCAAATACCCAGTGAGTGCCATGGAACTGGGCCTGGAATAGTGCCTTGCTTTGGGAAAAAAATGGTCAATTGGTCTAAAGACATGGCCCTGTCCCCATGAAATTTCTATGCCAGCCTGGTCTATCCTGGGGACAGAGAAAATGACAGTGGTGTGAAAAGTGGATCTCATTACATAAATTACCTTCAACTGTGGCTCAGCAATTAGGAAATTATTTTATATTAGTGGTTCAAGAAAAATTTTTCCCATTCAGTTAACCAATTGTAATACTCACATATTGTACAATAACTGTAAAATTTCAGGTATTTTTATAAGCATTTTTTGGTGATTATTTTAAAAATGTTCTTTAAAAAATCTTACATTTTACCACTTATTTTAGAAACAATTTGCATCAGAGAGCCACATACTGAATGGGATCACACAGGCAGGTGATGCATCTATCGGCCTAGTCAGGATATTCATTGATTTTAATCTACCACGTGAAGATCATATCTACATGCATTTTCTAGTCAGAGTCATAGATTTTTACAGTTGGGAGGAACTTTTAGAAATATATTGTATGTCTCCCTCTATTCTGAGTTGTGTAATTTGTGGTCTAGAGCAGTGTTTTACAAACTGAGACCCATTCATGGATGGTGAAATCAATTTAGTGATTCGTGACCAGCATCTCTTTTTAATGAAATAGAATAGAAAATAGAGTCCATTGTCTGTTACAAAAGGTATTATTCTGTGAAACTTTTTTTTTTTCAATTTTTAACATACTGTGTATACTGTGCTGCCATGGAAAATGTGCTGCTTACTAAGGATCATACCCTAAACACTTTGGGAGCCACTGGTTAGGAGCCGTTACATAGCAAGCTGGGACCAAGACCTCTAGTTTCCTACTTCTTATGCACTCCCAATCTTATCTGGCGGGATAAACCTTTTTTCGTGAAAATGGAAATGAGCAATATCAAGTGAATGTACTTCCCTTAAGAGATTTTAACAGCTTAAACATGAAAACTATTTAACTTGATTCTTTTCCACAAATTTCTCAACCATAAAGTTTGGCAGGAGAGAAAATAAACAGAACCATTTCAGACCAGATCACATCAAATTCTATTAAAACCAAAGTTCACTCGCAATGTCCACTAACCCTCAGGATTGCCACGGCATCGTCATATCGAATGTCTAGCTGAAGTTTCTTTTATTAGATGTTTCTTAAATGAACATCTCATGACAATGCAGTGCAAGGATGGGTTTAGCAGTTGTTAAAAGCCATCTGCTAAGGAGGAGTCACTTAATAAAAAGTAGCTTGTAATGGTTGCTGGAGGCGCAATCAAATACTAGAAATGAATTCAGGTCCTGGGATCAAAGGCACAGTTTCACTGATTTATGTGTCAGGGTAGACGTTCTGAGGCAGTTCCCTCCCCTCAGTGCCTTTAATGTGTTTCAGTTGCTATGATATCTTCATAAAGACACATGGCAATTATTCACCTTGGAACAGTAGGCAATAAATGAGTACAGAAGAAGGGAAAAATTAAAAGGCCAACTTATCAAATAATAATCTAAGCAACATTATACTTCACCCTGATTGCAGTGTTCTCTCTTGGACTTAAGAATACATTTGGCTCCCAGCAACACTAAAGCTCATTATAATCATCATTAAAATAACACTGTTCTTAAGCCAGCAGGAGTTGGGTGTCTTACTGAAGCTGTGCGTTCAGCCCCCAGGAAGAAGGAGAATCAGGCAGTGCATCAAGTGACCCCTCAGGATAAACCTGAATGGGCTCTGATGAGCTCCAAAGGGGTGAGATCTGAGGTTCTCTGGAGGCAAAGACCGTGCTGCCTCTTGCTTCTTATATATTAGTAGTGCTTAGGCTGCTGTAAGAGACTGGAGTTTAAATGAGTCACTTACTTATAGATTATATAAATGATACTTTACCTGAAATGCAAACATTATGTATATATGGTATATATTATACATAAATAAAAAAATTATCCTGACAAGCACTCATGTTTAGGTAAAATGAATATATCTAAAAAATTTGTGACCCATCTTTCCAGTAAATGAGATATTTTAGTTAAATTCAGAAATTAAAAAGGTCGTAAAGATTAATTCCTTTAAATCCCTTTTCTAAAACTTCAAATTCATTTTCTCAACCAGCTCTTGTATATAGTCAATTTTGACAGTAAACCAATAAACTTGTAGACTCAATTTTGTTTTGTAAAATAACTCAAAGCTTTTTATATTAATGGTAGAATTGTTTTATGAATATCTCTAGCTATTGTAAACATGTTTATTAGGCATTTTTAAAATCCTCCAAATAATTTAAAATACAACTCTCTGCTGTCTTACTTAATTTTTTTGTTCAGCAAGAGTTGAAAAAATTCATTAACTCTAAATAAAGAAAAAAAAAAAGTCTGAAACCCTGTTTTCTTAGTGTTATGACATAAAAGATAGTGTGAATAGAACAAGGATTTTATTTTTTCATTTAACTATCAACCAATGCATTGTGTGGAATAGTTTATATATTTTTGGCCAATAAACTTTCTATCTATAAACACAATGGATGCTACTTATCTAAGTAATTTAATTTTTCTCATCAATGCAGTATCAGAAAGCATAATAAGACTTCTATATACTGACCAATGGATAGAAAATGAAGAGAAAACTGAAGTCAAGTTTGTTTGTAATAAAAAGGATGTAAAACCTTTCTCCTCTCACAGAGAAATAGTCCCTTTTTTGCTACCTTTATTCTGTAATAGCACAAAATCAGACCCTCAAATGTTAAAGCTCTTTAATAAGTGAGATGAATCACACCAAGAAAATTGTTTGTCACTTACGGAATAAGGAAAAAAGAAGTGGCATATTTATTTTGCCTCTTCTTCTCTTGGTATTGGAACCACGGACCTAATAAATTTCAAGCAGAAATGGTCTATATGATAGTTGTGGAATTGGGCATGAACAATGCTTATATTGAGGTCATCAAACATGAATATTATAAGTTCTTTTTTTTTTTGTTAGTTTCTGCTTTATAACAAAGTGAATCAGTTATACATATACATATGTTCCCATATCTCTTCCCTCTTGCATCTCCCTCCTTCCCACCCTTCCTATCCCACCCCTCTAGGTGGTCACAAAGCACAGAGCTGATCTCCCTGTGCTATGCGGTTGCTTCCCACTAGCTATCTATTTTACGTTTGGAAGTATATATAAGTTCTTATTGGGCAAAACAAATTACAAGGTCCAGATTTATACTTAGGAAATAAAGTGAAAATGGGTATGGAATAATCATTTGAGGGAAGGTCTGTATTCATATTTAAAGAAGTGAGGAGACATCAAGTTCCCTTGATTCCATCTGAGTAAAATCAATCCACTTATCTCTCTCCCCACTGTTGGGCCCTTTTGGGGGCTACTCCGACCTCCTGACTGGATTTTAGGAAGTGCCTCCAAAGGGGTTGCCTTGCCAGAAACCTCCTTCCTTCCATCTTCTATGTTGTACCAAAGGGAAGCAAAGAGTAGTCTTCTACAGCTTCATTCTCACCATATGATTATTCTGAGGAATCCCTGGCGGTCTAACCTCCTTGACACCTATAACAAAACCCTTCTGATCTTACCCCTGCTCACTTTTCTTTTTCTACCAACTGTTCCGCTCTCTTCAGCCTACTCCCACATTTTTCTCCAGCAATAATAGACAACTTGAATTTTCCCAAAGTATCCTGGGCACATGCAGTGCCCTCAAATTTTGATACCTTTCCCACTCTCTTCTCAGGTTAAATCTCATTTTCTTAGAATCCAGTTCACAGATCACATTCTCCAGAAAGGCATCCTTCATTCCCTAAAATGACTGGGTTCTCATTACTCATTATGAGCAGCAACCTATACATACTTCTATCTGCTGCAGAATAATTACCATACCATATTACAAGAGCCTATTTACTCTCCAGCGTCCTCCAATTGACTTGCAATCTGCTTGAGACCAAGAACAAGGGGTGGGGGGAGGCAAAAATTGGGAGACTGGGATTGACATATACACACTACTATACATAAAATAGATAAATATTAAGGACAGACTGTATAGCACAGAGAACTCTACTCAATACTCTGTAATGGCTTGTATGGGAAGAGAAACTAAAAAGGAGTGGATATATGTACATGTATAACTGATTCACTATGCTGTACATCTGAAAGTAACACAACATTGTAAATCAACTATTCTCTAATAAAAATTAAAAGAAAAAAGAACAGCACCTTTCTGATCATTGTTCCTCCTAGCCCAAGGATTAATATAATAAGTTACACTTAGGGAATGCAAATGTGGCGCCAAGCACAGTTCTAAGCCCTTTACGTGCATTACTCCAATAAATCTCACAACAACCTCTGTGATAGACATATCATTGGCCCTTTTTTTCAGATGAGGAAATCAAGAATTGGAGAGGTCAACCAGTGTTGTAGCTATGAGTGATGGAAATGAATTTTGAACACTATGTCATTTGCCCCTGAAACCATTTTCTTAAATACCACTTTTTTTGAAGTACTTAACAAAGATTCTATAAATGGATGAGTGAAAGTTTATATCCTTAGAGTTATCAACACTTGCATTTCCACTTTCAAGACATTCTCAGCTGAGCTGATGATATAACACAAAAAATGGAATGTTTTCGAAACATTGTTATAACCAATTATTACAACTAATGTAACATTGCAATTTGAATCTTAACAAGTTAATATCCTTAAAAGATATTATTTTCTAATAACATAGAGTTACAAATATATTCCCATTATTCTTTGCCTTCAAATATTCATCCTTCTTTTCCTTAGTTTATTTGTCTCTTCATATTTCTCTTTTATCTTTGTATCCTGGACCGTCTCTAACTTGGTTGGAGGGAGCAAAACATAAAAAGCATTAACTCTTTAGGAATAAAGCCATAAAATATCATTGAAACATATTTTTATAATATCTAATGAGTGCATATGTAGCCTGGCTAATGGAAAGTAAGCTAAAGAACATAATCATGTACATAATATCTACTGCTAATGATAGTTAACATCTAATGAGTACAGATAGGTGTAAGGCAGCATTCTAAACACTTTGCATATTTATCCTACTTAATTCCCACAAGAACCCTCTACTATCATTAATCCCATCTTAAAGACAAAGAGTACAGAAAGGTCAAATAATTGTCCAAAGTCAGTCATATAGTAAGTGGTGAAGTTGGGATTCAAAAACAGGCAATCTGGCCGTATATTATAGGATTATTATAATTTTGAAAATGGAAATAATTTACAGTTTTTCCCAAAAAGGAGGGCAATTTTCAGTGTCGTAAGCATCAAATTTGAAAACATAAAGCTAACATTTGTGCCATCCTTTTCCTTCCCTTAACTGTTCTACTCTTACACTGTACTAACTCATTATCACTTTGCTCCCCGCAGATAAAGAAAGAATAAAGTTGATTTTTAAACAATGAGAACTAAGTTTATGAAGCCATGTGTCTCTGTAATTTGTAAACCCCAAGATGGTAATATTTTATTGAGTAAAGAGAACACTAATAAAGTATCCATTTTCTTATGTTTTGCTTATTTGGGACCTAGCCTCTGTTCTTTATTCTGATTCCACATTATCACAGAGTTCTCAGTGATACTGTGACAGCTATTTTTTGCAAAGCCTCATTTAAGCCTCCATCTGAATCAATACAAAGAGAGGATATTTTGATGTCGGCCTAGAATTATGAAAATGCAATCTTGTTTAAAGTAATAGTTCATTTGAAATCACAAGCTAATTGTATTGCTTGATGAACAGTCTCTTAGAATGTACATTTGCTCTTTGTCTTTGGGCTTATCACTGACTCTATCCTGGCTGCTGCTGTATAGGTCTTTTACTGTCTCTTTCTCCATGTCTGTTTGTCTCTCTCCTTCTCATGTTTTCTTGCTGTTTTGCATTTCTCTCCACCCTTGCCAGTCTGTTTTGAAGTGTTGAAATTAATCTGTTACTTAACATATAGCACATTGCTCATCATAACTTTAAAAATTTGAATTTTAATACCTCAAGTCAAAAAAAAAGTCATTCATTTATTTATAAGGCTTTGTTTAGTCCTTACTTGTAGGGTTGGTGGTATTTGATAATTAGTAATAGTAGTGATAATGATAGCAATAATAGCTGCTATTTATGGAGAAGTCACTATGGGCTAGGCAGGATTTAGTCTAACTAAGCACTTCCCATGTATTAATTCATTTAATATTAATGAGACCCCTAGGAACTGAATTCTATTATCCTCATTTTATAGTAAGAAACTTGAGCTTCAACAAAGTAAAGTAACTTGCTTGAGGTCACACAAGTAGTAGGCGGTGGAGCCAGGTTCTTAACCCAGACAGCCTTGTATAGAGTCCAAATCTTAGCCGCTACGCTAAAATGACTAGACGAGCTTAGTGATTCAGAATCTTAAGTGTAGCTAGTTTAATCACAGCTAATAAAGAGTGGCTAGCTTAGGCTTGAAATTCAACAAACATGGGTGTGAATCCCCCTTCTTACTAGCTATGTGTTCCTGGGCAAGCAACTCACTCTCTCTAAATTTCAGTGTCCTCAGATGGAAATCCAAGTATAATACCTACCTCACAGTAAGAATGAAGTGAACTAAAAACAAAAAATCACTATCATATACTACATGCCTTATAAATTATTATTAGGCACAGTCATAGAAGAATGTACAGTACTTCCTGATCTACATTCCGTTCACTTTTAAAAGCTGCTTAAAAGCAGGAACCAAATAATACACCGTGGCTCTTGACAAATGTCAGATTCAAAAGTAAAATGATCTGTATTGCTCTGTGCCCTCACAGTTTTCTATTGCTCACTCTCTGACCCACTTAGTGAGCCATGGTCTCTGCCACTCCAAACCTGGAACAAGTATTGTCCCTGCTCTGGGGAAATGTAAAGGGCTGTTGCTCAATCTGTCAGGTGGCATCCAGACAGCCTCACTGCCAGTCAGGTTCTAGGCCCTAACCTTACCTCCTTAGGTAGCTGGGCTCCCATTTCATGGGGGCTCGGCAACACCTTGGTGGACCAATTCCCATAACAAGCATAAGCAGCCACCATACTTACTGGGTACCCCTAAGAGCTGGTAAAAGGTAAGAATGATGGAGACACATCCCCTGGCAAAAGGACAAGTCCCTTCAGCCTCCATTTTTTTTTTTAACCCTTTGGTTGACCTGAACCTAGTAATATGAAAATTATGAGCCTTGCTGCCTTCATATGTTAGCAAAGAAAACAGACATGCAGTAAGTGGTAGCTTTAACAGTTTCTGTTTCATTGGGGGACTTCTTTTCTTTATGCTCCATGTTTTGACTTAAGAGATTGCCTTTTACCTCCCTGACTTGAAAAGCAAGTTACACACTGATTTTTCTCCCTCGTCACCAGAAACAAGCTAATAAGCCCACTGTTGGTTCTAAGCCAGAAAACACCTAAATTGGGATATCTGTGAAATAGTACCCTGAATCACTTAAATCTTAACAGATGGCCCAAATGAGCTCAATAATACCAAATATCCATTATAAAATCAATACTATTATTCCATCCACAAATGTCTGTATCTCTTGATTTTGTGTTTTTCCTGTTTCCTCAATTTAGAATATGGCAATCTATGGACCTTCTTATTGGCATTGGTAAATACAGAATATTAAATATGTATAATAAGTGAGAATCTGAGTTCTAGAGTCTCAAACTCAGAGCCCATGAGAGTGTTTAGTTTCACTGGCACAACACTTTAAAAGAGTTCTAACGGATGCCTTTAGGAGGTGTATGCACTCCCAGGTCACCACAGGAACCATGAGTTCCTCTTTTCTTATAGACTACCCGATCTACTCTCTCATAGTACTTGACTGGTTTGTTTGTTTTTTTAAAATTAATTTATTTATTTATTTTTATTTTTTATTATTTAAATTTTTATTAGAGTATAGTTGATTTACAACGTTGTGTTAGTTTCAGATGTACACCAAGTAAATCAGTTATACATGCTTTGGAGTTTGCTAAGCCTGAATTAGATGCCTCTAAAAGTATGTAGTACCTCTAAACTGTCTCAGGTATGAAGGGACTTCACTGTGAAAAGATCCTCAGTTAACAAAAAATTTATGGATACAATTAAAAATGTAATTATTAAGCTTTCATTAATTTAACAAAAGCCCCGCTATCAGACACACTGCACTCATGCACTGTGAGGCATTCAATGGTCATTGCAGACATAGACTTAGTATTCTACGTAAACCAAGCTTTAGAAAATTAAATCATCTTTAAGCAATATGACTTGTTTTTAGTCACTTTCAGTAGGTAACAACTGGAAGTAATTCAGAAACACAGCATGTAAAACTAGGTTTGGGTACTTAAATCCTGAAAAATTAGACTGTGCTAGACAGTCAAGTAAGAAAGAAAAGCATGAATCCTGGGAAATCAATGCAGAGATTTTTTGTTGGTTAGTGTGAGTGGGAATACAGCAAATAGAGTATTATTAAATGAAATGTTAAACATGACAGTAGTGAGATTCCAGAACCTATAGGATTCCAAAGAAGTCAACAAGGGTATCTTGCTGTTCCTTTTCTATTTTATGTAAAGCTAATATTTTCTACTGTATCTTTTCATATGTTCATTTAAATTTTCTTACAGTATCAGATTAAATATATAGTCATTCATTAAATATTTGAAAATCCATAATTAGTTGTGTCTACTGAATGTCAAATTTAATTAAAGATACGTCCATCACCAGTTTGGCATGGCATAAAAGCAAAAGTAATGTTAGGTAGACAAATATTTAAATTTCAACATATAAGTACTGCATTAGGTATTTATACCTTTAAAGTCTATCAGTGGCTTTAGTTTTAAAAATATTACAAAAGTACTGAAAACACAAAACATTAGAAATATAGACTCCACCCCCAAGGAAACCACTGTTAACAATTTGATGCATATGCTTCTAACGTTTCTTATGCTTTTCTAGATATATACTTCTATACAGTGTACAGGATAGTCATTAGTCCTGTTAGACAAATACCTAGACTCTCCAGACTGGTGCATATACCTATAGCTGTAGCATTGTCTATGTGAACTATTTGGTACACTTTGTGACTCTGACATATATGCCTTTGACATATAGATTTCTTAATAACTACATGCCCTACAAATATGTTAAAAAAGAAATCATACCACAACTCAACAGAAATCACAGAAACTTTGTTTCAAACAGAAACCTTGTTTTTAAAACAAAATTAATATACCAAATAATGCATTGGTTTAAATATAAAGCCTTCTTTATTACATAAAGTGTATATAATTTAAAATCAGTATATGAGACTTATTATTATCTTTGAGATATTTGTGGCATTATCTACTGACAACTCTGAGATATATTCAAGTCCTTCATGTGCAATCATTACCACCCCTAGACCCAGGTGAGGTGGGCCCCTGGCCCCCGTACTTTATAAGGCCTATCTATGACTCCCTGTGATTCTGCACTCCTCAAGTGACAAAGAATATGCAGGGCCAAATGGATGTGTCCACCTGCAGGTTATGGTACCTTTTCTAGACCATTCTCCAGGATATGTAAAACTCTGACATTTCCTGCCCTAATCTTCCTAAGGTTAATCCAGGAACTTGTAGGACTCCTTCCTAGTCCATCTTCCTAAAGGTAGAATATGTGTATCACTAGACCAGAAGGTTGGCCAAGACAGAGCTTTGGGGGCTGGGAAGTAGCATCAAGGGACTTAGAAATAGGATTCATTAGAATCGGACCATGAGATCCCTTGTGGTGTAGCGTTGAGCTGGGGGTAGAAAAGTGATGCCTCAGTCAACAGATGAAAGACCTGCTCTTCAGTCAAGGTCTGACATAGAAATACAAGGGTTAGAGAATTCTAAATTCAAACCTGGGCTTCTATGTCATTATGAAAGTGTATTTACCAAGAAGAACATATTTAACAGTTTGTTATTTTACAATTCTTTGCTCATGCCCCACAAACTGTTAGGGGTAAGACTATATATGATTAGTACTCTTAACCTCAAAGTAAAACTGTGATAATCAAAATAGAATTTCTTATATAATTGCTAACATAAATTCAATCTGACTGTAAGGAGTTTTACCTGTCACTGTTAATTAAAACTGTGCTTTGTCATCTGTGATGATCCATTTATTACAGTGAAAGTCGTTAATTTTTGAACCAATGACAAATTACAAATGTAATTGCAAGGGCTGTTTTATTTCTAAGGACAGGTAGCAAAATTGCCTTAATATTCAACAATGGTGAGGCAATTTCAAGTGTTACCATACCCCTATCTCACAGTCCATTGGGTTTAGTATTGGCAGCAGGCAATGCTGTAATTTTTCAGTTTCTTAATTAGATTTAGCCATTAATTTAACTATTCTATCATACAGGAAAGAGAGTATAACCCTATTTGTGAGTTGATTTTTCTTTCGGTTTTTACTAAATAGTTTCTGATGGATGCATATGGTCATAACATTTACAACTGGAATCTTGTTATCTATTTACCTACTTAAGATTCACATCATTGGGAACACATTGGGAGATGGGGACTCAGTCTTCTTATTTACTTTCTACTGACATAAAAATTCACATCTTAACCCTAATATTTATGATTATAGAAAAATGTACAAAGCACTTATCAAACTATTACTTATTCTTCATTACTACTTTGTGAAGTATATTGTTATTATCTTAATTTCACAGATTAATTAAACTGAAGTGCACAGAAGATGAGGAATATCCCCAAATCACACAGCATGTAAATGGCAAATTCTCTGACTCCACATCCTATGATTTTTTCCAAAACACCATATTTCTCAAAAATCACACCTTTTGTGGCAGACAATGATGGGAACTCATCAGTACACAACACTGTCTTATTACCTTCCCCAAATCAATAAATATTGCCAAATCATAAGGTATCTGTGGAGGATGAAAGATGGGTAAGATGTAGTTCCTGCAATCAGGGAGTGTACCTACTAATACTGAAGCTGAGAAATGCCTATGTCAAATTAAAGAGATAGGATAAGTCTAAGTGTCCCAGAGGAGTGCAAGGCACCACAGACGTCCTAAGGAGGGAGATACGATTTCCGACAAGAGCAATCAAAAGAGTTATGACTCAGTAGGGATAGCAGAACATGAGCTCAGCTTCCCAGGATGAATCACAGTATATAGGGAGAAATCCAGGTTTCTAGATAGATGAAACAGCATAAGCAAAAGCTAGCAATGGGGGAAAAAAAATGTGTGTGTGTGTGTGTGTGTATCTTTGCCTAAGTCTATAGTCTATATCTATGTCTACATCTGTGTTTACAACTACATCTGTAACTATACCTATAACTATCTCTATATCTATATCTATATGATCTATAATCATAGATATCTATAGAGAGATATCCATGTCTACAGGTTTGGTAATGCCTGATAAATCTGATGGCTGAAAAAAATAGTCTACTAATAACAGAGAGCAGCGGATTCAAAAACCAACTGGATATATTTTCACCTATCATAGCAACACAGAACAAAAAAAGAGTAGTTAAGAACAATGTAAAATGAAGGGATTTGGAAACCCAAATTTCATACATCACTGGTGGGGGGTGTAAAATAGGATTAACGGCCTGAACACCTTGGAGCCAGCAAATCCAATTCAGAAACCGATACTCAAGAGTACCTGAACAAGTACTCAAGGACATAAGCATAACGCACATTTATTATAGTAGAACAGTATGGTAAGTATTATTATTTATAATGGAGAAAATTTGAACAGTCCGAATCTTAGTCATACGGAATTTTAAAAGTAAATTATAGAACATCTTTCTACAAACTGGTAGATCTACATGTATTAACAAATCATCATTATATTGTTAATGAAGAGAGGAACTGATGGAACAGTAAATACAGTATGCCTGCATTTAAGTAGATAAAATATATGTACATATGTATGACAAGTATGGAAAAGTCTACAACCAATCATAAACAATTTTATCTCTGAAATAGAACTACAAGGAACTTTCAAGTTTCTACTTAACACTAGCAACTGTTTGAATACTTGCAAGGAGTAATGTTTAATTATTTTAAGTTTGAAATATTATAAGTTATCAATAACTCATAACACATTATTCTCCCCAACCTACTACTGCCTCTTAGGGGTAAATTACTCAAAAAATCTCAACCTCTTTTAGATTTTTTCTTATTATGTTTGATCTGAAGACAACAAAACAGTACTACAACAACTAATTTTCATAAATACAAACAAGGTATTTTTGTGGCCAAACTGTCCAAAGAAGAAAAAGGACAGATAGGTTAGGTTTCCACTTGATTGACAGAATAATTATTTCATGTTTTTATAAACCAAAGAAGTCAGATTATTTCAAATAAAACTTCTACCTGCTAAAGTTATTCTTGGATTTCTATTTTTTCATATCTTTTCTATAAAAAGAATACTACCCTCAGTCTTCATCAATATTTTTAATTAGGCGATTAAATATAACACCTGTAAACCCCTCTCAGGATGTTAAGATCTCAGGTATGCTTCAAAGCAACATATGCATTTTACCTGTCTGAAGTCCATTACCCAAAATGGAATCTACCAGGTAATATAAAGGTGTGTTTCATATTTTTTTTCCTTTACCGTTGGGGGAAGACAACGAAGAGAGAGAGAAAGAAGAAGAAAGAATAAAGAAAGAAAGAAGAAAAGAAAGAAAGAAAGAAAGAAAGAAAGAAGAAGAACGAAGAAAGAAAGAAAGAAAGAAAGAAAGAAGAAAGAAAGGAAGAAAGAAAGAAAGAAAGGAGGAAGAAAGGAAGAAAGGAAGTAAAGAAAGAAAGGAATGAAGGAAGGAAGTATGGAGAAGAAGGAATAAAGAAAGAAGTAAGAAAGACATGAAGGAGGGAGGAGGAAGGAAGGGAGGGCAGGAAGGAGGGGGAGGAAGGGGAAGGAAGGGAGGAAGGAAGAAACATCTTAGTACCACTGGTTGCTATGAAAACATTTTCACAATGACTTATTTCTTTATATCAAAAATGACAGGTCATTCCACTCCCCACCGGTATATTTCACTGTGGCTCCTGCAACTTCACATGACATTCTTCAAAGTTAGCTTCAGGTTTGCCACTAGATTTAGGTCACAAATTTATCTAGTTTTTATTATTTCAGTAAAAGAAAAAAATGTTTCCAAAGGATATTAGTTGAAAAATAATATTGATTTGTACATGCATATATCTAAAGCTGTCAGTACCTTTTGGGGGTTGATAATGCCTGACACTGTAGATTTGAGTGAAGATGGCTTGTCAGTCGGGATGGTAAAAAGGCCTATGCAAAGTAATTTTCCACTAAAGAAAGTTGTCAAGATTGAGAGTACCCTGACCGTTATCGATTATATGGTAGCAGAAGTAGAGTTGCCTGAGCAACCGGTAACTGGCTAACAAATTGAAGATACAAAGAAGGAAAAGCACTGTTAAGTTCAAGGCACATGCAACAGTACACACACAGAGTTTACTGTCATTTGATGAAAGCATTTTGGAAAATGAATACCAACTCTTCATCACTATTTGACAACTCTAAGTAATATGCAGTTTATACAGGCATTTTAATATAGAAACAACAGTGATTTTCATCATCATTAAATTATTAACAGTAATCTCATTGAGTCCTTCTGTGTCATGGAGAAGCTCAGTAGGCCAAGTGGCCAAAATGTTTCAGCAAAATTTTCTACCGTAACATGAATTTCTCTCAAAATACTTTGCAACATTTTTGACAATGCCTCTATCAGATCTCGCCAGGGGAGTCTCTGACTCATCATATAAATTGAACTCTCAGAAATGAAATGTTGATTGTGACCACTGTTACGAGCACGTTTGAAAAGTGTCCCCATTATTTACCTCACTGAACAACAAATAATTCCCAACTGACTACGGGAAGCAAATAAATTATTTTGGTTGAACAAATCCATACGTCCTAAAAGACTGCAGTCTGACCAACTCTGACCATCATTTTAAACAATGAAACCACCCTGTCGTTTTAGAGAATGGTTAAAGACTTGTTCTTCTATGATTGAGAACATAAGCATTGTGGGGACACTGTTAGACATCAGGACACAGTCTGCCATGTGCCAGACTTACATAACATGTTCCTCTTCCTAGCTTATGCCTCCCAATCCAAGCTTTTGCATTGGCTAACAATTACTCTGTGTACTCGCAAGTAACTGAAGCTTCTGCATCTGCTACTGAAGGTAAAAAAATAAAAAGCAGGCAATAAAAAATATGTGTGTGATTTAAGGAACAGTTCCGCCATAGCCTCTAATTGCTCTCAGGATCTGAATTGGCAAAACCATAAGACATTCAACAAAAGGTTCTATGCAGGTAGGCCTATAAAACCTAATAATTTCTCACAAAGCAGACCATTCCATTTAAAATAAAAGAAAGCTATGAGCAATAAAGACCATGCTATTAACAATTAGTCTTCTGCACACATGATTAGACTTAGAGAGATAAAGAAGCCTCTAAATTTAATGGTGAATCCCATATTTCTGGCAGCGTTCACTATTCTGTGCTAATTATGTTGAAAGATCTTGTGCTACTTAAAAGTACTTAGACTGCAAAGTATGACACTATCTCCATGGATTCACTGTTAACACTTAACATTTAACTTTGATATTAAAGTGCATTTGAATGTATGAATTCAAGAGTAATTTTTTTTTTTTAATATCTTACAACCATTTTTAGGAAAGGTTTTAAGCCTTCACCAACTATAGTATTTACTGATATGTATGTAATTCAGCATTTCATAGAACTTAAAGAAAAAAAAAAAAACAGTAGGCAGAGAATCCTATTTTAAGGAGGAATTAAAATGAATCAAAAGATCCACCCAGTAAGTAAAGCCAGTGTAAAAAGGGAGTTCAGAGCAGGAAATCCTATCTGTTGTTTACCAAATACATTTTTAAAAACTTACTTTAAATGATGCAAAAGAAAACAGAATGGATCCACCAGAATCCAGGAAACAAACACTAATGTGAATTTCTTTATTAAATAGAATCGCATGCCTCTTCTAAGTAGAAAAGACTTGTTCTTTCATATAGCTTTATACTAATTTGGTTGTATAAAGGGTACTTTCCTATTAGCATACAAATGTAACTTCAGTTAATGTAAATGGAAGTTATCTACACACCACAGTTGTACAAAAGATCAAAGGTAAAGTTATTGGTAATGTTTAATGTATAAGTTATTAAAAAGGAACTTAAGTAATATAATGCCAAAAAATTCTAGATTTATAAAGCAAACAGAGGAAACACTGTCTTTGCCATTAGAATGGGATGGTCAGAGAAGATCTCATTTTCTGTTGGACTGTATTTAATTTGTAAATGTTTAGTCTTTGGGAAATAAAAGAGAATCCTATTGGCATTCATATAACATTATTTGAAAAGAAAACCATTTTAATTTTATTTCTGAATATGCAGAATAGGAAAACAAGTAAAAACCGTTTTAAAGCCACAGGGAAGCAGAGGAGTCCTTTTTTTTTCCCCCTTAACTGCACAATAGTTAGTGTCTCCATAGAAACTGATGGTATCGCAGTAAAGTGTCATCAGCAAACCTGGGCTTCTAAAATATACACAAGTATGTTTCCAAAGATATTGAAAAACACATATATCCATCCTTCCCCAAAGTAACAGGTGATTATTAAATCTCTACAGAGCAAGAACAACAGCTCAAAATTATGGTGGTCTCTTGGTGAAACTAAATTCTTTTTTGGTTATCATCTTATTCAAAGACCATATAGATTATGGGGAAAATTCCTCGCATATTGTGATTGAAGACTTCTTTGCAGAATCTCGCTCCTTGCAAGTTATTTATTAATTATAATTATATTTGTTTATGTCTGCCTTCATAACTAACAGGAACCAAGAGGGCAGGGGCCATGGCTAATCAGTTCAAGACTGTCTGCCTAGTCTTGAATTCAGTAGGACATGTATAAATTCTTGCTCTGAAGAGACCCCTCCCCAGCCCTATCCCCTCACCGTCACACTCACTTTTACCCCTGTTCCTTATCACAACATATGAAAACACTTCTTAAGCACTGACCTTTTGTAAGCAAATGTTTTCATATCATGAAACAGAGGCAGTTGAAGAGAAATTACATATCAGTAGTCCAAGAGTCTTATGTAGCCCCAAAGTTACTCTGCATTGTAACTAGCTGTGTTACCTTGAGCAGATCATTTATCTCCTCTGGCTTTAGGTACTCAAGTACAATAGGCTTATATCACTAAGATATATTCTAGCTCTGTTATTTGAAAAGAACTAAGAGTATGGCTCAGGGTCGTGTCTGAATCACTCTATTCTAATTTAAACCTCAATCTATATTCTAAAGTTGAAAAGTCAGATTAACAACTGTCTATTAGTTCCTTGTTAACAAATTTCCACAAATGTTAGTGATTTTAAAATGCCAGAAATTTGTTATCTGACAGTTCCAGAGGTCAGAAGTCCAAAATCAGATTCACTAGGCTAAGTTAAGGTGTCAGCAGGGCTGCATTATTTCTGGAGGTTCTAGGGGAATTGCTTCCTTGCCCTCTCCAGCTTCTAGCAGCTACCCTCTTTCCTGGCTCAAGGCTGCATCACTCTGCTTTCAATTTACTTCCTCACATCTCCTCTAACCCTAACTCTCCTGCCTCCCTCTTATAAGGGCAGTTGTGATTACATTGGATCCACCCAGATAATCCAGCATAATTGTCCCACCTCAAGGTATTTCACTTAATTATATCTGCATGTAAGCTTTTATATATAGAATGAATAAACAACAAGGTCCTACTGTATATAGCACAGAAAACTATATTCAATATCTTATGATAAACCAAAATGGAAAAGAATACAAAAAGGAATGTATAGATGTATAACTGAATCACTTTGCTGTACAGCAGTAATTAACACAACACTGTAAATCAACTATACTTCAATAAAAAATAAATAAGTTACATCTGCAAAGTTCCTTTTGCCATATAAGGTAACATATTCATAGACTCAGATTAGAATATGGACATCCTTAGGGGGGTGGCATTTTTCTGACTATATGCTTCAGAAAATCTTTAGATAAACTTTAATGGGATGTTCTGGCACCTTTGTGAAGTCTAGGTTTTAAGATTTCGATTAGCCACTCCCAAACACACACATTAGTACTCTATTCTGGCTTCTTGATAATTGGCTTGCCCTGCCATATATCAGTCATAGCTTCTATAGAAAAATCTTTTGCATGCAAAAGATAAATGTGGCAGAAATCTTTGGAGACTGGGTTAGATTCAGGTAATAGCTAAACACCAAAAACACAAATGCAAGTTTCTGCCTAAAAATGATGCATCAGAGAGGAAAAACAGGCATGTACAGGTTATGTACAGATGCTATGAAAACTCAATGAAAATATGATAGAAATTCTGCATTCAACACCAGAAACTCACTATGAAAACATAAACCACTGCTGTTCAGCTTCCTTCATACAGTCTTAATGATGGTGGAATTTATTTGTTTCTACTTGTAGAGTACAAAGTACATTATAGTAATATGGAGGTCTGGGTAAATCTTTTCTCACCTTGAGAAAGTCACTAACTAGGATTCACATCTATAACAAGGCAGTTTTCCATAAGATTTAATTAAAATGAACTAATGTGGCTCTTTTGATTGTTTTTTAAATTATCTTGTATTTTTCTGAGAAACGGAACGTTATAAAACATAAGGAAATAGAGCGCTTCTGCAGTAGTGATTAACATGAGTGCATTTACAAAAATTTTTGTAGATATACAATTAACAATAATATTTTAGTATATTTCCCAGGAGCCTGTGGTTTTTGGCATTTGGGAATACATTTCATTTTGCTGATTTACTCCATTGCTCATATCTTACCAAGTTATTTCCCAAAAGATGAATAACTAGCTATGCAGGGCCTCATCCTTTGGATGGGAATAATGTAAATTTGCTCAGTTTGGTAGGTGAATTAGCTCTTTCTAGCCACAAAGGTCCACTTAATAAATTGTGCTCCAGTGCACTAAATGGTACCTCTGTGACCAGCAAAATTCTTTTTTCTTTTTCTTTTCTTATCATCCTCTAACCTTCCAATAGTAGGTAATTTTCTCCCCACTGGTAGGAGGAGAGCTCATTATTTGTGAGGCAATCTACAATGTCTCTATTAACCAGTCCCCCCAAAATTACCTGCTGCTACTCCTATACCTTTCTACATTATTCTTTCCTCCAAACCTTAGGACATAAAATGCTCTCGATCATATTATAATTCCCATTTTCAAGACTGAAAAACAAGTCAAGGTCATCACAGAGGCTATGATGACAGTATTGGAGACGAGGACTCAGGCCTGTGACTTTAAACCGCCCATTCTGTTGCTTAGCTCACTGACACAGGAAATTTACATTTATAGTCACTGCAAGAGCAACTTACTTCAAATAATCCATGAGAAAGCAGAACAGTTTTTACTTTTGGCCTGGAAAAATCAGGCCATCTGGCTGCCCTCATGACACATATGGATCAGAATATCAGGCTGGAAATTTAGGTCAAAGCAAACCAAGAAGAAAAGAGCTTCACAAGAGTAGACTAACATATTTAATATCAGGCTGATTTTAGATTTTTCCTAAAATTTATACATGTATGTTTTTAACTGTATTGGTGACATTTAGTTTGGATTCTTTTATCTTATATTCATGCTTGGTAAATCATCATGAAATTTGGGCTCTGAAATGGAAAAATAGATAAAGTAGACAGAATACAGAATAAAATTAAGGTGAAGGTGGTACTTACATTTTAAATCTCTCCTTCTTTTAAGTAAAAAAAAAAAAAAAAGCTTATTCATATTCAAGGAAATAAAAACCAAATAAAAATAGGATACATTACAAAAATCAACAATCAAGTTGCTGAAAATATCTATGTACGCACAGCTATATAATGCACAAATTGTCATTAAGTTTTATATCAGAGTCATACAAACATTTGTCTTTGAGGTAAGGCTTTGTAAGGTGTTTTTTAAATGAGGCATCCCATAATTTTAAGGCCATGTCCTGTTTTTGAAAGGGAAATGTAATTTAGTATCCATATTATTATCAATTCTGATTGCAACTATGAATGCAAGGAGAAAGGCTAGAAGGGTGCATATAACAGCTAAAATAAAAAGTTATCTTACACGTTACAGGAGTGAGGTCATATGTGCCTCACAAATTATGTAATGATATTAATTCAAACAAAAGAAAATTTAGATTAATTTTAGATTAACCCCCCCAATTAATTATAAGAAACACTGTAACAAGTGATATAGTAACTCATACTATTATCAAAACAAATGAGGTAATTCTACAATACCAGTCAAAGCATATATTTGTCAGCCTTACTGTATAATTAGTTCATCTAAAATTGTTATTTAGAACTGGCATTTGCCTTACTTTTTTTACACAATAGACAATGTGGAAAATTGGGAGAAGTAGGGACAATAAATAGATGTCCCTAAGATTGGCTATTGCAAGGATTTAACCATGGTTTATGAGCATGGCCAAACAGATTAGCAATCTAAGAAATGGTTTTGCCATGATTAAGAGGTAGATGGTCCTAGTTTTTGTTGTTAAGAATTTCGGATATTTTTTCATAATGTAGAAAAATTTATCTAGCAAAATATTGCTTTTTGAGGACATATTTCTTTAGTATGTTCCACAGGGCATGGTAAAGAACAAGGTGTAGACTAAGAACTGAATAAGTATGGTGGCCAATTGAATCTGAGAAGCAACTATCATTTTAAGGCATTTTGCCATCAGTGGGTGAAGTCCTACATATCAAAAGGGAGTATTTTGTTGTTCTCCCATTAGAAAGTGCATGAATCCATTAGGTTACCAGAATCTATTTAATGGAATGGTTTGAAAGGTTTTTTTACTTCTTATCAGTGGAAGAATCAGTATTTAAAAGAACACCTGAACACTGATTTTATTTTCACTTGTATATAGAAAAAAAAAATCTTCAATTTGCTAATTCATTATTGCAATGTGCTTTTCTTTTCTGAATTTCCATTTCTTGAGGGGAAAAAAAAATACCACCATTATCATCAAGTAGCATTTATTGAGTGTCTAATAGTTGCAGAAAAATACAAAGCTCCACAAATCAACAATCTCCTGCAACAAAGCAATGATTCTCCGAAAAATTTATGGACTGATACACTAAAACATGGAAAAGCAGATAGTGTTTAAATTAGCTAGAGATAAAGCATATAGAAAGAATTTTTTTCTCACTTCTTAAGCCTTATCTTAATGCTTTTAGGCCACTGGTTACCATTCAATGCACTGCAACACACACTTACAAAATGGCCACAGTAATCTGAAAAATATTAATGTAACAATAAAAGGTGAGTAATTTACTCTCTAATTACAGAGAGGGTCCAGCCTATATGAGAGAATAGGCATGAAAATTAGATTGAAAATCTTTTTCCCTCTCCCTAACAAACAGTATAGACATTTGCATATTGCTCTCAATCTTATTTAAAAATTCCATAAAATCAGACAAGAGATAAAAATGGTCACTAATTCATTTATAATCACCTCTATCATCACTAACTTATATGAAAGCACTGTGTGCAAGATACTTTGCATGCATTATTTATATTTCTCACAAAAGATCTTATGAGGTAAGCACTATTTATATCTGCATTTTCTTTTTTACCAGATGTAGAAACTGAGGCTTAGAAAGGTAAAATAACTTGTTTGAGGTCACATAGACCTGGAAATCCAGACCCCCAAAAAATCCACAAAAAAACAAAGAAAAAATCACTGGTCTGCTCCCAGACCTGTGCTTCGCACTCAGTGCCATGTTGACTCTCATTAGAGCTCTCTATGGATAGCTATGAAATTTCACTGTAATTAAAATATGTATTTATACGTTAGTTAATAGAAGATAGCACAAAAACTGATAATTTAACTTTCCCCATGATCAAAACCAATATGGTAATATTACTTCTTCTGATCATATTTTTAAAGTTATATGAGAAGAGTAGCATTGGTAAGTACAGCCAGGGATACTCGGGCCTCCTCTATGGCTATAGTAGACTGTCCACTTTTGGAAGAGTCATATCTTCCGATCTTTTTCTTTACAACAAACATGTTCTTATTTGGCAAAACACTCCTATGAAACATATTACTCTGTTAGGTGTTTACCCCATAATGTCTGTAGAACTCCTTGTAGGTGAATAATGATCATAATATAATCATGGAAGTATGATTAGACTGCAGAAATTGAGAATTCTTTTGTGTATGTGGGGCAACATGTCTATGTGGCTCAAACTCATAAGAAACAAGGAAACAAGTCTAACTGGTGTTCCTTCAATTGTCAATGGGCCATATTTTTAGGTAAAGGAAAAGAAAGAGAAGGAAGGTGAAGGAGAGGAAAGAACTAAGAAGCATAACAAACAGGGTTGTTTGCCCAGCATTTGTCTTCCATTTTGTAGAAACTTCAGTCTACACCCTCCTCATAGACAGTTGCCATATGAATGTTCACTTTAGCTCAGAATGACTCCATTTGGGGCCACAGATGATTGGTTCAGCAGTGAGTAGACCACTTAACCAAGATGTTCAACTCAAAGTCCCTTCCCTAGATTTAAAGAACTAGAGATGAAAAAGAAGGTCTTAGGAGATAACATAGCCATTCTCCCACTAAGCCATCAGAGAAGTTAGAGTGTTAAGGGAGGCCCTGAAGTCAAGATACCAAGACAAACAGAAACAAAAGCTCAGGAGAGAATGTTGTCAGCATTTAAAGCTTTGATTGTAGTTATTTCTGAGGGCCAGTTGCTCCTGTCGCATGCCACTATTTTATTGTTCACTCTTTCCTTGAAATATATAATCTAATAGATTTCCAGTTTTTGATCAAGTTAGTAGGAACTTAATTTCTTCAGAGGCACCATAAAGAGTCACACATAAATGGCTACCACATATTGAGTATCTCAACATATGCTAGGCACTGTGACAGGCCCTTCACAAACTTTCTCTCTAATGTTCACAGACATCCTATGATAAAGGAATTACTCTCTGCATTTCACAGGTAGAGAGAGAAACTGAGTGAGAGTCAGAGAGTAAATTGCTCAAGATTTTACTGCAAGAGTGAGGAAGACAAAACTGACTTGCAGGTATGCCTCCTATATCCAAACCAGAAAGTCTATGGACTACTCACCGATATCCAATTAAAAGAAACAAACAAAAACAAAAACTTTTAGAGGTAGCATACCAGTGTAGATAGCATTGGAAAATAATAGGATCAAAAGATTCAAATATGGGGCCAAGTTTTGCCACTAAAACTTTACCAATAACTCAGAACAATAAATGGGTGGTAATAAAAGCCCCGGTATGAATGTATCCCATGACTGGCACTTTTTGAGGAGGATTTTGTGGGTCAGTCTGGGAACCTAATCACCATTTCCTACATAAAGATACGTATGTATATTTTTTACTTCCAAGAAATTGACTAACAAGTGAATGTTAGGACACAACTCCTTTGAAACTTGGGGACTGACTGTATTAATACTGTTCAGTTTGATAGAATATTTAAAATTACAGTACTACATTTTCAAAGTACTTTAGGTTTTGAAGGTAAATATTCTTCCCTTTTTCTTCTGAAAAATTAGTGTAGTTTGAAATGCATTATTTATTGGCAACTTTATTTGGCCATAAAATGTGTAATACTTTAAAAATTGACTAATTTTAAAAAGTTGGAAGTCCGTGACTACATATAAGTCTCCATATACATAGTTAAAAGTCTCTGGAAAAGTGTCTTATAACAAAGCTAAAGGGTCTCAATATCATTACAAAAAAGGAGGACAAATAAAGATATAGGTAGAAATTTATGAGTAGAATCTGATAAACCTGCAAATTTTCAACAGCTCAACTATCTGTCTACACTTCAGTGAAGGGCTGGCAGCAGAATATATTTCTATTTTCCAACTTTGGAATTCATTTTCTGTTAATACTCTTTGGAGCAACTGGTTGTACGAATGCTGCAAGTGTGTTCTGTCATAGTCAATAAAAGGCAACACAAAATTGCACATGAGAGTAACCTTCCAATCAGGAGCGTTGCATACATATGCTGAGGGTCCTAGCTTAATAATCTTACTTTTCAATTTACAATCAAGGCAGAAGTCCATCAGGCAAGTAATATTTTCAATGATGCCTATGCAACAATGGCAGGCTTTCACTCTGGATACCAGAAACTATGCACAAAAGCATGTCTTATTTATCCAACCATACACTCTGACAGACAAACAAGAGCTTGTGCAATGCTGCTTCTTTTTGTAGCACAAGACAATGTAATAACAAAATATGTGTTGTTGAATCAATTCATATCTTGCTATAGTTGAAGCCCTCGATCATGCACCCCTCAATATGTCCCAATGCACCAAACACACTGAGACACTAAACAGGACCTTGTCATTATTGTTCACAAGCTTTCGGCCCACCACTCGCCCCTCAAGCGTCCAACTCATTTTCAGGTTGCTTAGCACCTCTACATTATGTTTAGCTTTATTTGGTGGTTTATCTTGCCCTATTTTGTCCTGCCCTAACCACAATGAATCACTGACTTAAACATATAGAAAAATAGGTATAATTGATAATTGATCTTATTTAATTTAGAGCACAAAGAGAAAAACCCCTGAGTTTTACAACACTTTTAACCAGTAGCAACCAATATATGTCCCACAAAATTACTAATAGGGTTGGTCAGTTTCACAGCACTCTCTGTTTATATATATAAGGATACAGTTTCTCTGGACTTTCCCCATGCTTTTCAAGAACTGTTATTTTCCTATGTCTTCATATTGCTGTCAGTGTGTTGCCCTTAAAGTGTGTTCTTTTATGCTTTCTTTATAAATTTCATTCTGCAGCATGGATTAAATTAAGATCTCCATATTAAGAGTTTTCTAATCACTTTTTCTTTTTCTCCAATGCAGTATCTCCAATTTCCCCTGAAAATATTTGCTCTGGATATCTGGAGACCCAAAATAAAGCCCAAGAAAAACCTTTTTTTTGGTAAATTCACTTTTTTCATCTTTCTAACCACAATTTCTTGTTTTCCTTTTGTTCATTATTTTCCATGTTTTCAACCCCAAACATTATTTATCTGCGATTCTGTCCTACAGCCAGCATTAGAGAAGAAAAATTCTTTAATTCATGCTACTAAATTCAGGAGAATAAAGGCTAATATGAATTAAAGTTCTAATAAAACACAAGTATAACCAGGTTGTTAAAGCAATGCTTAGAGAAATTCTCCTCAATAAATGGATCATTTAACTTATAAATACCATATCAATATTTAGGTAACTTTTTATGTAGTGTTTGAAGTATTGGTAAAGTTTGAACTCATAGTTTAGAATCTCTACTAAATGTTATTTTCTAATTACAGTCTTAATATTTCTGGAAAACCCTTTGACATATATCAGAGAGCTCAATCTAAAACAGTGCAACCTGAAATTGGGCCTGCAGATGTTTGTTTTTCTGGCCCAAATGCAAAAATGTAAGTTGGATTTGAATACATGGTGGGTTATTTATTCTTCACTTTCCTACATGCTCCATTATTCTCCTTTGCTTTTTCCTCTGATGCTACCACTCACCTATGCAGGAATTTGCAATAACGGCACTTGTTTCCTGTAGTTGACAGGTAAATTTTATTTCAGTTGCTCCTTGAAATTTATAGTTAAAACATATTCCCAGTCCTTAATAAGACTGACCTTACAGATGGTTCACTGGTCACCCAAAATATTCCCCCCATATTGCAAGATCCTCAGTATTTCATCTCACTCTACTTTAAGATGTCAAAATTACTTGCTGTATTATTTTTCCATAAAATTATCTTACAAAGATTCCTAAGCCAGCTTCTCATAATTCTAATTCTTACTCTCACTTAGTGTATTCTTGAGGAAATCATGTAACAAAACTCTCCAAGGCCACAAATTTGTACCATGTGAAACAGCAAAGATATTTGACTTGACTGACCTGTCCCACTGGTGGAGAAGATAGTTGTGTAATCCGCTCTTTCTGAAATCAGGCACGTACTTTTCACTCTATACAGTAACTGTTAATGGGGAAGTGACCCCTCCTTATTTCTATCAGCGTTCTTTCCATTGCATTTAACCCTGTTCACAGAGACCATCTTCACAGATGTATTCTGAGTATTAGAGGTAATGCAGCTAAAGACATCAGAGTATCTTGCAAAAAAGTTAGCTTTTGAGTATAAGGTATTACCATTTTAGTTCATATTAAATTCAAGTAGCTCATTTTTGCCTACAGGGTTCTGAAGCTTTCTGTGCACTTCCAAATCTCAGCTATCAAACACATTTCTAAAATAATATAAAAGTTAAACTAGTACGTTACCAAGGATTTTCAACACCCACTGCAGATATTTGATAAGTCCAATCTTACCTCTGTACTTCAGAGAAATGTGGTTGAAAAAAGTCATAGTTTGCATTTATATAGTATTCTATATTTTCAAAGATTGCTTGCTATATTATACAGCAGTCACATGGTATTTGGGCCTCAGAGATATTTATCAGTTAATTCTTATACCACATATGTAAATATATCATTGCTTTTTAAAAAATAATTGAGTAAAAATGCACTTCTGCCATGCACAGAGAAGTGATATCTGCCAAACAAGGTTTACAGCTTACTTATTTTATACTCAAAAAGACAGTGGCTACCTAAGTAAGTGATGCAATGACATCTACCAGGTTAATATCAGAACAATTCTTTCTTTAAACACTAGTGGGCTTTAACAAAATGTTGATTTCAAATAAGAATTTCTTATCTCTAGAAACTAAATACAAAGGAAACCATAATGATGCCAGTTTTTTCTAAAGATGCCAGATTTGACATAATAATCAGTACATTGAATTTATTTGTACATTGAATTTTACTTACTAATTATTGCTACCAGAAAAATAAATCTTCTACTAATTTCTGATATATTAAATCCACAGTATGCAAGATATATGTATCCAAGAGCAATGAAATTAATCTTGTATTCAGTTATAAAAAGATGCATTGTGCTAGACCATCTTGGCTTTCACATGACTAAAGTCCTTCTGCAAATGGGAATTCAATTTGTCTATTAGTTACCACCTAGAAGCCAATAACTTTTCAAAAACCTTCAACAGTGAAAACATTTCACCTAGAGGAAATATTTGTTGTTGCTGCTTAATTTTGTTTTCTTTTTGAGACAGATCAATATCATTCAGAACCAGGTATGGTGAACCTAGCATATGATCAATCTAGAAAACACCACCGAGGGTCAAAAGTGTGATACAAACCATTCATACTGATTCCATATTTGATCCCAACACAAGCTCTGAAGAGGACTCTAGGTCTCTTCTAACCCTTAAACTTTATTTCTGAGCTGATAGCTGGGTCATAGGTTTTTCCAGTGTAACTTAAAGATATGTATTAATCATCCATGCACCTAGATCTATTCTAGAATATAATATACAATACCTTCTTTCAGAGACCTTATTTTCCATCGATGTACACAAGAAACTCTGGACTACTGAATATGACCATAAAATAAAACAAAAAAAAATATTAAGGAGTCAATTATGAATTAAGAAGAAAGAATTAAGAAGGGTGCTAATTTTGTAGTGAATGCAATGGGGTGCAGGTGGGAGAGAGACGTTGAGAGAGAGAGAAAGAGAAAGAGAGAGAGAGAAGGAGATTACGCACATTGACTAGAATCATCAGAAAAGCTTCAGAGATGGAGGGGCCTGAACAAATCTTTGAAGGAAAATGGGCTAAAGAGAGGTGGGAAGAAAGGAAAAGAAACCTTCCAGATGGGAAAACAGCATGAGCAAAGGACAGGAGTAGGAGTATTCCCTAAATGTTATTTCAAGTTCCCCTTCTCAGAAGCCAACAATGGCTCCCAATTATCCCTTGAATATAATTAAAACTCCTAATCACAGGCTTCAAAGCTTCCACCTCCCTATCCCCTAGATTCTCCAGCTAATATTCCATTCAGGCATATCAACTTACACTCTACACAGAACTTGTGTTCACCCTTTATAACTTCTGCAATTTCTAAAGCTTCTCCTAAGCCACTTTCTCTAAGGCACCACAACTTTTTCAGCCTGTACTTCAAAAATGGTTTAAACTCAAGTTCTTTGTCTTTGGCTCCCTTCACTAACCACACCTGGCTCTGATCTCCTCATATACAAAATTAGTCACGTATCTATGTTTATGCTTCACTGTGCTTTTATTCTTGCATGCATTCAGTGTTGCTGTAAACAGAAGCAGAAACTATATCCTTCATTAACTAGATTAGATAATGAGGCCCTTGAACAATTTATGTACCAGGAATTTCTATGGAATCTAGAATCATGGGTTTTTATTACATACTTCATGTATTTATTCAACAAATAATTACCAATAACTGTGAGCAAAGCACTATATACATTTACAGTATATAGTATTTGGACCACAACATGATTTCAACTCAGTGAGAAACCAAACAGTAATTCAGGCAGTATGTGAAAAATGCCATATGAGGTAATTTCAGGAGCTGAGAGCTTATTTCTAGATGTGGTATTCAGAATTAGATTCATGAATAAGGATGTGTCTAAGCTGGAAGAGAATTATGATGCCTAGAAGTGAGAGCATATAACGTTCCAGGAATGAAAAACAAAAAAGCACAAAGGTATGAAATATGTAAACTATGACGGAGGTGGTGAGCAGCCTAGTTTAATTGGAGCAGAGGATATTTTATAGCATAATATTTTAAACAAACCAGTCAGACTGGCACTCACGCCAGAATCATTATTGTTATTATTTTTAAATGTCACCTGTAAAATGGGTTCACTCAGAAAGGATTCCGGAGTTCGGCCTCTACTCCTGACTCTCCCAGTAACTAAGTGATTAGTATTTGAAAAGTTCTAAGTCTCAGTTTCTTTAAATATAAACAAAAAATCAGAACCACCCAATATCTTCAAGCCCCCCAATACTCCCTGCTTTAACATTTTGTTTACTTTTTTGGTGTACTCATTTCAATTTATTTTATTTATATTAATACTTACTTATCTTGTGTCCGTTCTCCACAAATGGAATGTGGACTCCATGAGTGTAGGGATAATGTCTACCTCTCTACTACCGTATCTTAAATGCTTAGTTTACTGGGGATATATTTTGAAAATTATCAAAGTGCTTTTTTATCATGAGAAGAGGATTTTTATTGCAGTTCACCCAAAGCACCTAATTGAATGGGGCGAGGTAGAATGGGAAGATCAGGATTTGTTAAAGAAGAAATACAAAAAGGAAGAAAAAATGGAGATAAAAGTTAGCTTTTGATAGTCAAAATCTGATTTTTCTTTACATCTAAGCCTTGCAAACGAGGTTCCCATTATCTTGAGAAATAATTGTCAAAATTTATTTGGCTCCTCCTTTAGGGTAATGAGGGTCAGACCTTGGCAGGGTCAACAGGAAAAGACCGGGGAGCCAAATCCCACTCTCCCCTTTCTGGCCCCAGGGAATACTGGAAAGAAAGAAAGGAAAGTAGAAGAGCCATTTCAGTAGATGCATGTCCTGACTTTCCTAGATTGTCCAAAAGATAGGGAAGAGCATCAGGTAAGTGTGAGGAACCTTAAGAGCAGAATGGGGCTTGTACTAGTTGCAAGCTCCACCATGACTCTATCTAGTCTCTATGACTTGGGGAAGAAGCCAACTCATGTGCTACCCCACATGGTCTTGGAACACAACTAAATTTCATACCCTTAGAAGCATAAGTAGTCAGAAAAAGAAAGGTTCTTGGGTTGGTTTTGCTATGTTGCAAGCTCTATCTCACATGGTCAAGATATTGAGTTGAGAACCAGCAAGCCTGCTGAGTAGTCCACCAGGATAATGTAGAAGAATCCAAAGAAGAGGCTGGAAGTGAATTAGGGCAGAAAACAGGGTCTGACTGTCTTGAAGCCAAATGGGGCCAATGCAGCCAGTCAGAGCAGATTAAGGTCTATCAGAGCAGGACATAAATTGCACTAGTTTCAGATGTCAGTAATTAGTACAAATAATTGGTGCACCCACGTGGAATGTGCAGGGACTAAATTTGACAACAGGATGCTGAAGTGGAGAAACTCAACTTTTGCCATAGTCTCATACATAACACCCTTCCAAATACTACTTGACACAGTTTTAGGGAGAGAAAAGGCAGTAAGAAAAGTTTGTTTCAGAAATTGGCAATTTGTCCATGAGATTTTGAAGACTACTTTTGAATACTGACTGTAAGGACTGTTTAAAACAGATGTAGAGGAAGGCAAGATTAGTTTTCCTACACATCCAGTTAGAGGAAGAGTTAGACCATGAGACTTGCCTACAATATCTTTAATAACATAGTGCCTGGCATATGTTTAGTATTCGATAAACAACCTTATTTTGAGGATGAAAACAATTAAAGAGCTCTCTGAGTAACTATGATTCTTTGATTCCAGTGGATTACTAAGATTAAAAAGAAAATGCAAATGACCTTTTAGTTGTTCTCTGCTTCCCAGCCATGCAGCACTCCGAGGAATACAAAGTCCTAAGAAAACAGTATTGTTTTGGGGGGCCAAAGTTCAAATCCTAATGAGTCATTAACTTTGTCTAAGCTTACTTAAACTTACTACCCCAGGAGAGCACACAAATTAAAAGGATTCCACTGCCTTTTAGGAGCCATTAACAAACCCTTATGTCAGTATTTAAGGAAATTTCCATAATAGAATTGCTAGCATTCATATTTGACTTAACAGTTTACAAGGCATGTTCACATACACTATGTCATGGAGTGTCATTTAATATTTGAAGAAAAGGGCTTTGAAAAGTCAAGGCACACTCTCACTCAGACTCGGTCTAGGTCCACAACCCAAACAAATACATACATTTCCATATATGAACTGCAGAATGACCATAAGATCAGGCACTTTAGACACTAACATGTCTTATTATTGCATTCCCTACCATTCTATTTGATTTTAGACCTTTCTTAGAAAACTAATATTTCCTGAAATTTAATTCAGATTTAAAAACTAGTATAGAGCAACAGTTTCCACCTACAGTGGCTGGTGTTCTCTAGCCTGTTCTATGTTTGTTTGTTTTTAATTTGGGAGCCTCTCTCATTGATTGTTGGACACTATTTGCTAGATATTCTGTTTCTAAGAACAATCCTGTAGAGTGAAGAATTATCCTACATCTCATCTCACACACCTTTCAAACACCTTGCTGGACATATATATAAAGTAAAAAAACTATGTGTAGTTATCTGAGCCCATAATTTGATTCCTTTTTGCTTATCAATATTTAAACATTTTATTTTTGTCACAGTCGAATAGAAATATGAATTCTCTCCAAATACAACTATTTTTATAAATCCAGGGAAGTTTGTATTTTCTTTTTCAGAACATTATCAAGAGTCACTTACCATTTTGGAGAATAGGGTGACTGACAGCAGAACTGCTGATGGTGTCTGTGTCTCCAACACAGCTTACCTGTATCTGTCTGCATTTCAGCCATTATAGCAATTCTATGCATAGGCATAGACGTCTGACTACTTCATCTATCTTCTAGTGAAGCCTTTCCCATGCATTTACATAACAAAGTACATATCATTTTAAAATTAGTTTTGAAAAAGGCAAATGTAGGTAGAGAATATTCTCTATTAGCTTCATTTCAGTATAATTAAAAGTACATTACAAAAGATTTTATACAAACAAGTTATTGAGTCTGATCATTTTGCGAACCACTGTTTCAGGGGAATCTATCATGGTTCTACAAACATACAGTTAAGTCTCAAATCCGAGGAACACAACATGATTGGAGATTCCATTTGGAGTTTCTTCGCAACCACAAGAGAACCCAACATACATAGATTAACAATGTCCCAGTGTCACACACTTTCTCACCCATGATAACTATTCTTCCTGGACACATGTCACTACACCAAACACATCATGGAAATTTAATATGAAGTCCTTGAGTGTCTATTTACACGCAAGACATTGAAGTGCAGTTATTTTCCTTATCTATATGGCTGGGAGAAGCACAGATAAGCATCAGCACACCTATGATTAGAGGTTGGCAAAAATTTACACAGTGATGAAAACAAAAATTAACCATCCTTAGGAAGTCACCAGAGACCATAATTTGAATTCAAAAACTTTAAGGATACAGTAAGTCTGATTTAAATAGAAGTGCAGTAAAATATAAATAAAGTTAAACCTCTTTTTGAAAATAAAAAGAAGATAAGTAAAAAAAAAACTTTCATTGATTAAACTGTTGGGGTTCTTTTGTGTTGATTATTTTTAGCCAAATACTTCATGTCTCCTCATCATAGTGCAACATTAAGAGAACTCTGAATTCAGCAACTCAAGAATAAGTTAAAATTTCTCCAGCTTCACGGTCATCTCAATATTGCTCCAGGGTTATGCTATGAAAAATTAATTGTATACTGTAACCAAAGGACAAGTTCTGTCCCTGGGTTTTAACTCAATGCATTTCCTTATAAAATGTTTTAAAACTTGGAAGTAACACGCTAGTCGTTAGCCACCTGCACAAGTGAAGCATGTTCAATGATTACTGGAATCTGCTATGCCTCTTCTTCTCCTTCTTCCCTTTACCCTTTTGTAGCTTGATACCATACACTTCCTTCCTGCTCCACACACACACACACCCCTCATGAGTTTCAGGTTCTGATCCTCTCAACCAAGTGAGAAGATGATTATTATTATTATTTTTAATTGGAGTATAATTGCTTTACCATGTTGTGTTAGTTTCTGCTGTACAACGAAGTGAATCAGCTATATGTACACATATATCCCCATATCCCCTCCCTCTTGGACCTCCTTCCCCCCCCCACATCTCACCCGTCTAGGTCATCACAGAGCACTAAGCTGATCTCCCTGTGCTATACAGCAGGTTCCCACTGGCTATCTATTTTACACAAGGTACTCTATATATGTCAATCCTAATCTCCCAATACGTCCCACCCTCCCTTTCCCCCTCTGTGCCCGCATGTCCATTCTCTACGTCTGTGTCTCTATTACTGCCCTACAAATAGGTACATCTGTACCATTTTTTTAGATTTCATATATATATGTGTTAATATACGATATTTTTCTCTTTCTGACTTACTTCAACTCTGTATAACAGACTCTAGGTCCATCCACATCTCTACAAATGACCCAATTTTGTTCCTTTTTATGGCGGAGTAATATTCCACTGTATATATGTACCACATCTTCTTTATCCATTCCTCTGTTAACGGACATTTATGTGGCTTCCATGTCCTGGTTATTGTAAATAGTGCTGCAATGAACACTGGGGTGCACGTGTCCTTTTGAATTATCATTTTCTCAGGGTATATGCCTAGTAGTGGGATGGCTGGGTCATATGGTAGTTCTATTTTTAGTTTTTTAAGGAACCTCCATACTGTTCTCCATAGTGGCTGTATCAATTTGCATTCCCACCAGCAGTGCTAGAGGGTTGGTTTTTCTCCACACCCTCTCCAGCATTTATTGTTTGTAGATTTTTTGATGATGGCCATTCTGACCTGTGTGAGGTGATACCTCACTGTAGTTTTGATTTGCATTTCTCTAATAATTAGTGATGTTGAGCATCTTTTCATGTGCCTCTTGGCCATATGTGTGTCTTCTTTGGAGAACTGTCTATTTAGGTCATCCACCCATTTTTTAATTGGGTTGTTTGTTGTTTTGATATTGAGCTGCATGAGCTGTTTATATATTTTGGAGATTAATCCTTTGCCAGTTGCTTCATTTGCAAATATTTTCTTCCATTCTGAGGGTTGTCTTTTTGTCTTGTTTATGGTTTCCTTTGTTATGCAGAAGCTTTTATCAAATTACCAATGGCATTTTTCACAGAACTAGAACAAAAAATTTTTTAATTTGTATGGAAACACAAAAGACCCTGAATAGCCAAAGCAATCCTGAGAAAGAAAAATGGAGCTGGAGGAATCAGGCTCCTGGACTTCAGACTATACTACAAAGCTACAGTAATCAAGACAGTATGGTACAGGCACAAAAACAGAAATATAGATCAATAGTACAGGATAGAAAATGCAGAGGTAAACCCACGCACCTGTGGTCACCTAATCTATGACAAAGGAGGCAAGACTATACAATGGAGAAAAGACAGTCTCTTCAATAAGTGGTGCTGGGAAAACTGGACAGCTACATGTAAAAGAATGAAATTAGAACACTACCTAACACCATACACAAAAATAAACTCAAAATGGATTAAAGACCTAAATGTAAGACCAGACACTATAAAACTCTTAGAGGAAAACATAGAAAAAAACACTCTTTGATATAAATCACAGCAAGATTTTTTTTTGACCCACCTCCTCAAGTAATGAAAATAAAACAAAAATAAATAAATGGGAGAAGTTTATTATTTTGATTTTAATTGTGTGATGACATCTGAGGTTTACAAAAAGTAATGATCTGTCCACACCCACTTTAAACCCTCTCTTCAGGCTTACCTGTTTGATACAGTGTATACATAAAAAATCCCAGTCCCTGCTTCAGAGTCACTCAGAATCACCCAACCTTGATTTAGGTTGATTTACTGAATTTCCTGGATTTGGGTTCTTACCTGACACATTCATCTCCTTTCTCTATCAACACAGAGCTCACCTTCTTGAATCACTGACTTTCAACCTATCTCTGATAATTAGATCCTAATATCCTCCTTTCTTCATGCCTAGCAGCCCATGTTCTATGCAGCAGCTAAGGAATGACAGTGATATCTATTAACTTAAGGCCTCAAAAACCACACAGCAATATTGTGTGGGTAGGAATCTTGGGAACATTTTTACCATAGTGTTTAGAACACTTCAAATTATTGATGCATTCAAAAACATTTAGCACTTAATTTTCTTAAGATATTAGTAACCTCAACCCACATGGCTCATAAAACCTGAGGGTATGTCTTAACCATACAGAAAAAATGATTCAAATCTGTTCTCTTCTTGTCCACAGAGTTCTTAATGATTTTGTCTCATAATTAGTAATTATCAGTAAGTTTCATTTTGTGTCTATTGTAATACTGGGAGAAATTTATTTAAATTGATTTTCAACTGGAGCAACTACTGGGTATCCTGTAATTATCTTTTATATAACACAAACCGTGCATTATTAAATGAGTTTCCATTATTAAAGAGAAAGGCCCTTAGATAGTCTAATAATGAAGGCTAACATCATGGTAAGACTCATCTGGCACCATACTGGGGCATAGAGGCTTAAAATGGTGACATAAATTAAGTTCTATCAGTATGAAGTAATATATTATCGTCAATTTAAAGAACTTTATTAAAAACAGTAACTTCTGAATTGTTAGATGTAGGACAAGGATTATTTACCTTTAAAGCTTTTGGAGTATCATTCCATTGTTCATTTGCTTAAGTTTTAGAATAGCTGAGTTATGGTCTTAGCTGCTATGGCCAGGAAAATACTAAATTGAGATGACTATATAGTCAATTAAACTACATACAACTTTCAGATTTTAAATATCTTCTCCAGGAATTATAAATTCCACATAAATTCTCCGTATATAATTTTAAAACTAACAAAGAAGCAAACAATAACCTGACTCAGTGACCATCACTTCCAATATGCTCTAAATTGGATATCACATGAGCTCACAGATCTAATGGGACCATTTTAGCACATTTTAAAAATTGAATTCTTTGGACATCACAAGCATATTTTCCTTTGGCCTAGGTCTTCAAAGTCCAGGTGTGAGGAAAGCTAATGTCCTGTAAGTATATTAGACCAATAAACATCGCTTATATCTTACTACTCAGGTACACTTCAGACTTACACTATGCTGAACACATGGCAAGTACACTATGCAGATTCTGATGTTTAACCTCCAAATTTATCCTTGTCAAATATGCTTCATCTACTTTCTGAGCTCAAAGTGAAAATGCACTGAAGGGACATGTCAGTTTAGGCAAACCACGTTTCTGGAAATTTGAATATAAATGAAGTCTTTAAATATCAAATTGTATCTTAATTGCATTAGAAAAAAAAAGTTATATTTAAAAGACACTATTGTGTCATCAAAAGCATAGAATTCTTTTGAAAAGTTAATAATCACTCTGAATTATTTTCTGTTTTAGCAGGTTTGAATTTTAACTCACTGAATAAAATAAGGTATCTTGTTATATATAATTAAGTAATAATAATAATATCTTACATTTGCATATTGTGATAAAAAACAAAAACCACTAGCTTTGGAATCGGCTGCATCTTGGTTAAAATCAAACCCTATAGACAATTACTAACATGTATCCTTAGCGTCTGTTTTTTCATCTGCCAAATGGTGATAATATGCACCTCTTAGGGTTGAAAGGATGATTAAATTTGAAAAAATTCACAAAAGCATAATACTTGACATACCCTTCTCAACTTCACAGTTTATCCTGTGCCTTCATCATATACATTATCTTATTTGATCCTATCAACCAAGTGAAGGGAATTACTTGTGTCTTAATTGTATGGATCTGAGGTTAAGTACAAATGATTTGCTCACAGGAAGTGATTAACTTGTAATTATGTCATTATTTTTTTTGTTGCCATAAAAATGGGGAGTGCGAGAAAGAGGATAAGAAAACTATATTTTGTGTTACTACCTCTAGGTTATCAAATCTAGTCTTTTCTCTAATTCTTTACCTTTTACATGTCTCAGCACTGGTCATCGTTCTGTCACTGGGAGATTCCCCCCATTTGGAGTCAATTCCACATCCTCAATTGTGACAGGCTGAGGAAAGCTTAGTGGGATCTGGGGAAATTTCAACCCTATTTTCCAGAAAGATAATGCCAGCACTCACTAAACATGGTGTTTTCAAACACACAGTGCATGAAGCAGCATTAAATTCATGAGGAGGAGAGGAGGGGGCTGGGAAGGAGAACCTGACATATGCAGGAATGATCATTTCTTCCACTGAGAACACAAGTGGATAAAAATGAAAGAAAAGTGAATCAAATGAAATCTCTGTATTTTAAAAGGAGCAAAAAATAGCTACTTATACATCAGTTATAAATACATGCCAGCTGCATATTAATACTAAATGAAAGAAAGCAACATTTAAATTTATTTTTGTAAAACTAACCACAAAAACGCATGCTGTATACAGAATGCCCTATAATGAAAAGCACAGCTTTCATCTCTGTCAATAGTTGCAAGAGCAGCAACTTATACAGGATGACAATTTAATAACAATCTCTAAATATTCTCTCATGCTGGAGAAAACGCCTTAAATTACAGTGGCTTTGGTGGATTTCTTCAACTAAAGAGATACCTAAATTTAGGTATGACCCACAGGTTTCAACATCCATGACGTTCTAATATATAATTCATTGACACCTCAGGCAGCAAATTAAAAGATAAGGAATATCTTTTGGAAAATCATGGCATATATAGTAATAGCTATTGTTATTGTAGGTGGGCAGAGATAACTTCATAAAGGGAATCACTTAATGAAAAATTTCAAAGTAATATTAATAATAACAATAGTTATCATCTCTAGAATTCATCATGTCAGCCACTATGTGAAGTGGTATATATATACCTTCCCATCTGATTCTTTCAAAACCCTATAAGGTGGATATTACTAGTATTATCACCATTTCAAAAATGAAAAACAGAGCAAAGAGAGTTTAAATGAATTGCCCACAGACAACACTAGTAAATGGCACAGTCAGGTTCAAATCAGGTCTAACAAACTTCATAGCCTGCTTTCCTACTTAATAGGGTTTACACCGTCTGTCAATTCTTAGTAAGTTCATTTTACAAATCTCAGAATCCTTTACAAATATTGTTAAAAAATAAGGAGGTTGAGTGGGGTAGTTAAATGAATTCCCAAACAAACATCATAGTAAGTACAGTACTGAGCATTCATTGAGCTCATATGGGCTCTTTACTGAGGGCATTCCACACCTGCTCATTCAGCTTGATATTCCTGTGAGGTAGGTTGCTGTCACCATTCCCATCCTCAGTGCAGGAATCTGGTGCAGAGAGCTTAATTAACTTGCCCTGATCATATATCGAACGGGTAGTTACCAGCAGTTTTGAGTCCAGAGCACAAGTGCTTAATCAGGGCATTCAAATGCTTCTTACTCAAGGAGTTCGTCATAAAAGCAGTTGGAAAAGACTGTGCAGGTCTCATCCTGAGAGGTAGGGCGTGCAGAGGCACACCTCAAGTACAGCAGCCAGGGAGGGCTGAAGAAGCCAAGGACAGATTCATCACACAGGCTCCAAAGGGCTGACTGTCACAAAAATACCCTCTTACAATTACTGATAACAGCTTGAGCCACAGAAATATATTATTTAGAATGACAGCAAGGAAGCATCAGTGCAAATTCATCCTTGCCTTTAGAAGAGTGAGAACAGCTAAGAGTCAATCATTATCCATCAAAACATCAATATTCTATTCCTCTTTCATACCCAAACACTGACCATAAAGTCACTTTGTTACCTTGACTTGGAGAAAACATTTCATATTTCTATTTCCTTACCAAGTTAAAAAAATAGTGCTCAGCATATAAAACAACCTCTGCTTATCTCATCTCACAGGACAGAAAATGCTACATGTATTCTGAAGAGAGAGTAGTCTGAAGGTATACCAAGTTAACAGTCCATCTTGTCATCATGTATTTGATAGCCTAACAAATTTCAAATAAAAAATGTAGCTGAAATCCCTACAGGTAAACATTATTTTCTTGAAAAATACTGCTTTAACATGAGACAAATGGGCAATCTTTAAGATGAATTGTTCTAGCTTTCTTTTTAATGTAGCCTGAAGCAGAAAGAAAGTCTGACCCAATTCCCCATGTCTCAAATTCCAATTCCTAGGCATCAGATTGCTTAATTTGGGTCAGAAAGGGTGCATTTGTTTCAGTTCTTGGTTCAGAATATTCTTTAACCTTATATTATGTATATGATATATATACATATTATGTATATCATATACATAATATAAATATATAATATCTAGTAGGTATATTTAATATGTACTATATATTATATATGTAATGTATATATATATTTTTAATATATATATGTGTATGTGTATATGTATATGTGTATGTGTGTGTATATGTGTGTGTGTGTGTATATATATATATATATATATAAAATCAGATCAAAAATGTTCTGGACCAAGATCTGAAACAATTATATATACATATAATTCAATCCCCAAAGTTACTTCAGTTTCCTTACAAATCCCCTAGTGACAGAGGTCTAAATGGATTGTCAACCAACCTCCTCTCCTTCAATTATTTGCCCTTAGCACATTTCAAATTCATGCTAGAATATCATTATTGGCATAAAATGGTATTATTGAGAAAGCACAGGGACCATGCATGACCTTGATCCATCTTGCCGCTTGACATTCAGGGAATTAGAATTTAAAATTAATTTAGTTGTTTAGAATTTTTAAAATTTACCACCTCCATAACATAGAGAACATTGTTGTAAAAACGAATTATTATATTTTAAATTAATCAAAAGATTACACTATTGACCTTTCCACCTTTGCTTTTTTTTACTTTTAGGCATTTCTAAAACTATGACAGTGGTGATTCATACTGAAAGTGTATCTCTGATTACCCCTAAAATGGCATCTTCTTTTTCAAATAAATGCTAAGTTACTCTTCGACAAATGACTTTATCAGTAAGCAATATACAAGTAAAATTCCTAAGAAACCTGCGGTATATTCACATAAATTAGCACAAAACTCATACCCCTGTTAAAAAAAAAAAAAAAAAAAACTTTAAAAGACAGGATAAAATCTTTCCAACCTCATCTTCTTTTCACTGTAGCCTCAAAATATTTGCTATTCTGAAATATTTCCCTCCAACTTCTTCCTCTTTTCTCCTCCAGCGAAAATCCTATACACCTCCCAAGTATTAGTCCAATATTTTATCTTTTGTAGAACATTCCCTGACTTCCCCCAATCATAATTAATTGTTCCTTCAGCACGCACTTTCCAAATAACTTTTATCATAGAACAGGCCATATTCTTTAGAACATGGAGCCGGTTTCCATGACTCAGTCATCCATGGGCAGCATCTGGTGATAGTACTCATGCAGTTGGTTTCTCATCAGACACAGGGGTTACCTCAGGCATTGTCCTGGCTTCTGGCTTTAAGAATATTATTAATTCATTCTTGGAAAAGTCCTTTCTCCTTCAGGCTAAAATATTTTACTATACTATACTTCACTCCTCACTCTAATCATTTCTTCTACTGATCTTCAAATCATTCCCTATATTCACAGAAAAAAATAACTTGGCTTACAATCTCCCTCTCCAGTCTAACTCATGTAATGATTTGAGTGATTTCAGTACATGTATCCAATTTCCTAGCTTCTCAGTTTTTGATCTCTTCTTTTATAATAACATTTATCCCCAAATCATTTCAGCAACCCACTCATATAACCTTAATCTATAGAGTACCATATGACTCAGAATTCTTCTACCTGTAAAATCTTTAAACTATTTTCAGCTCTTTCATTCCCTTATTCTTTCTGAAATCCTGGGACCTCTAAGTCCTTGATCTGTGTATTTTCTGCTGATCTATCAGTTTCTCCCTGTACTTATTCATTTTTACCAGCCCTAGTGAATCACATTTTTCTCTCACGAAAAATCTCAATCAACTCATCCACTTGTCTTTCATCAACCTTAGGTTGCTTCTAAAATCTAATTGTACATTTTTAACATCTAGACTGCATAACATTGCAGAATGGAATTCTTTGTACTGACAGGCTGGGTCAGTACTAATTGGTGGTCTCCAGAGTATTCTCAAACTCAGCAACATACCTACACCAAATTTATTTAATTCTCAACAAAACCCTGCTCCACTAACTATATTCTCTATATCAGTTCATGGAACCACCCATCTTTTACAGACTCTTCAACACCAACATGTTACAAAGCAACACATTCTTCTAAATATCTCTAAAATCCGCCCCTCTTTTCAATTCCTATTGAATTGACCCCTATATTTCTCACCTAGACTATATCCGTGGCCCCCTAACTAGTATTCTGCTTCCAGGGCTTTTTTCCTTTTAATCTTTTTTCCATGCGGTTGCCAAAGTGATCATTTTGAAATTTTTATCTGATCACGTCACCCTCCTGATAAAAAACTAGCTCGTGAATGGTTTTCATTACCACCAACATGAAGACTAAACTCTTTGGCTACTGTACAAGTTCCTTTAAAATCTGGCCCCAGCGTACCTCTCTAAGCCTCTTCTTCAGCCACTCCTCAACTTTTTACTCTGTAGTCACTATAGCAACAATGAACTATCACAGCACCCTTGAAACCTCAGGGCATGAATCTTTCTCTTTGGAATGACCCGAGATGTGTCTATCTGATAATTCCTACTACTCCTTCAATTCATAGTCAAGCATCATCTCTTTTGTGAAGCCTGCCCTAGTTTCCACATGGCTTCATAATAAGTAGGCAAAGATAAGCTCTCCCTTCTTTGTACAAGCAATATGGGCTTTTCTTTTACCTCTAATGCTAATTACTCTATGTAGTTCTTATTTCTTACATATCCCTTCCACCAATCTATAAGTTCCTTAAGAGCAGGAATCATGTCACATTCATCTTAGTGTCCCCAGTATGTAGAACAAGTACTGATAAATAGTAGACATTTAGTATATGTTTGTTGTATGACTACATCAGAGACACTGTGAGAATGAACTACTCTTGTCACATTAAAGGCCTGTGGGCACTCAGGTTGACTAGATGTATTGCATTTCAATTCAGAAACTGTTTTAACAGCTTATAGCATAACTGCTTCCACATATATATAGCAAGATAAGGGACAAACTGAGGAAACTGCACATATCCCACTGACAGAACTGAACATAAATTTTAAACATTACACCAGAAATTATAGGTAACTGAAAATTAAATTATATTATACTGGGCCTTTTTTTTTTTTTTCCCTGAAAATAGCCACTTGATGTCACAGAATGAACAGGGCTCTGGAGTCAGCCATCAAATTTAAACCCACATCAAGTATTTTTGTATCTCTTTCAATCAATTAATGTTTCCAAAGTTTAGTTTCTGTACCTACCAAATGTGCACATTAATACACAATGAAGGGATGATTATTAGGAAGATTATATGAGTGTTTAGCACACAGTGTCTGGTTGATAGTGAGATGGTTCATTTATAGTAGTTTCTTTTTGTCCCATGGTTGTAAGTATTTAGATATTTACATCTCTATTTCTATCTATGTTAAAATATTTTTAAGAATACATGTTCAGAATACATAAGCTTCATATATTGGTTATACAGTTATCAAGTCTATATGGTGGTCTCTGAACAGTATTTCTGTCTATCTGTAAAGAAACTGTCCTAGTTAAAAAAAAATTGTTGCTAAGGAAGTCAAAATCAAATTCTCTCCAAAACAGTTTAAAGGCAACTTGAAGACCTTAAATGATAAATTTATTAATATGTTATGATGAATGAAAATGAAGCAATAAAAGCAGACAAAAGAGATATGAAATGCATAGAATTACATGCAAGAAGAGCTTAAATTTCGTACACGTTCTGGACTAGACTGGATGTCAGAAATATATTCCAGCATCTGGCTCCAAGCAGATGTAAAATGGAACTATTTTTAGGTCTGGTAAAAGACAAAATTCTCTAATAATTGGCTGGCTTCCTATTTGTATCCTCAGGTGTGAATATTGGTCTCCAGATCACCCTTCTGGCCCAGATGATAGGCATTTTTCATTCCATACCTATTTGGATATACATGCTATTTCACCCTTTTTCTCCTCACCATTCATTTTTATATTATTTCAACACACATTAATTAAGATCACTATTTGCATGGTATTATGCCCACAGTAAAAGAAGAAGAGATAAAAAAAAAATGAAGAAGAATTGGCCCACAATCCTAGGACTCAATGTCTAGACAGGGGAGAACATGAAAACAAATAATGAAAAGAAAGTATGAAAAATTGCTTTGTTTGGAGTATATTGAGATGTGCAGTGGAAATTTAGGCATTCTTAAGTCTAAGGATGGATATTTACTCAAGATCTCTAGTATGTAGCAACTATATGTTCACAACAAAAATATCATTTGTATTAAATGTATTTTCTGACATATAAATGTTCGTGAACAGTACACCAAAGGTATACACATAAAATCAATTATACATTTAACATAGTACCTTTATTACGAAAAAACTCTAAAATTTCATTTTATCTAGAAAAGATAGCCTGTGTATTCTCTCTTTTATCAGTTATTGGGGGCTAAATGGCCACTGTCAGGGCCCAAGGAGGGTGGACTGGCTAAAATTCTTTACATGGCATTTGCACTCATTTGAAATATAGCAGAGCTCTGGCCCTATTACCAGGCCTTGTTTTTTTTCCAGTTTTCCATCTGGACCCTGTTAACATCCAGTCCTGTTGGTCTGCCCGTTAGCCTGCTCAGATTTTACAATCTGTCAAAGGCATCACTACCCCACCTCTCTGGCCGTTCAGAAATCAGGAAAGATTAGCAAGCCCCAAAGTTTGCTGAATGTTTCCCTTTCTGCTCTCCCTTCCCTACCCTTTTAAAATTAAACTTCTTATTTTAGACAATTGTAGATTCACAAACAGTTGAAAGAAATATTGCAGAGAGATCCCCTGTACTCTTTGCCCAGTTTCCTTAATGGTAACATCTTGCAAAACTTTAATACAATATCACAACCAGGATATCAACATTGACGCAATCCACTCATCTTACTCAGATTTCCACAGTTTACTTGTACTTCTGTGTGTATGTATGTGTATATGTATGTATGTGTATATGTATGTGTGTGTATATGTACATGTGTATATGTGGGTAGTGTCAGTGTGTGTGTGTAGTTCTGTGCACTTTTATCACTTGTACAGTTTCACGTATCCACCACCAGAGTCAAGAAACAGAAAGATACATGCACCCCAATGTTCACTGCAGCACTATTCACAATAGCCAAGACATGTAAGCAACATAAATGTCCATCGACAGATGAATGGGTAAAGAAGATGTTGTACATATATACAATGGAATATTACTCAGCCATAAAAAAGAATGAAATAATGCCATTTGCAGCAACATGGATGGACCTAGAGATTACCATACTAAGTGAATTAAATCAGACAGAGAAAGACAAATATCATATGTTATCACTCATGTGTGGAATCCAATTTTTAAAAAATGATACAAATGAACTTATTTACAAAAAGGAACAGTCTACAGATATGAAAACACACTTACGGTACCAAAGGGGAAATGTTGGGGAAGGGTAAAGCAGGAGCTTGGATGAACATACACACACTACGATATAAAAGATAGATAACCAACAAGGACATACTGTATAGCACAGGGAACTCTACTCAATATTCTGTGATAACCTATAAGAGAAAAGAATCTAAAAAGAATAATATATGTATGTGTATAACTGAATCACTTTGCTGTACACCTGAAACTACACAACATTGTAAACCAACTGCAGGCCCATCAAATTAAACTTTAAATAAATAAAGTAATAATTGTGTAAAAAAAAAAAGAAACAGAACAATTTTATCACCACAAAGATCCCTAGTATTATTCTTTTGTAACAACATCCACTTCCTTCTTGCCCCTTTCCACATACACTCCCTCCTAACCCCTGGCAACCATTAATCTGTTCCCCATTTCTATAATTTTGTCATTTCAAGAATGTTATATGAACAGAATCACATAGTACATAATCTTTTGGGATTGGCTTTTTTTTTTTTTCACTCAGTATTATTCTCTTGAGGTTCATCCAAGTTGTTTAGTGTATCAACAATTCAGTATTTTTTTATTGCTGAGTAGTATGCCATGGTACCATTGCTACATCTTTTATTACACTGAATTTAAAAATGGCATGATAGAAGAGATGGGCTTTTGCATCAAGCAAGCATGGGTTTAATCCCAAGCTATATAACCTTATACAAGTTACTTAACCTTATTTTTCATGTATAAACCAACCTCGAATGTCTTTTAGAACATGAAATTAGATATTTACAAAACATCTAGCTTGGTTCCTGGCATCAATAAATGATAGTTAATAAAGTATTAGCAGACACCAAGAATAAAATAATTGGTTAAAACTATTGGGTAATGTGATACTTCCCCTACTTACAACCACTTTTTTCTCATTTACCGGTAGTTTGATTTTCAGATTAGTTCTGCTATGTAAGGACTTCTCAGTTTCTGTTTTGTTTTTTTTTTTGTTGTTCTAATAAATTGTTCGGTTTACTTCTGCTACCTGAAGCTCCTAAACATATTAATATGATCAGGTCTGGATAGTGAGCTGGCTGGTCAATTGAGAAATGTATGTGCAATGAAATGAGCCTGGGATACCGGCATTTTGAAAATCAACTACTTTGAAGACCAAAAAGAACAAAAAAAGGATATTCTATTGACATTCATCCATATTTGTATAAAAAGATTTCATTAAAAAAGATCCACATAGATTTCAGTGCAATCATTTCCAAATATTTAATTAACAAAGATTCCTTTTTTATTGCTTCAGTCCTTCTTTATACTAAATCTAAAGCTTCATATTTTTAAAGACTAACAATCACCATTTATTAATAATCAATGTATTTTATAAATTAAAAGGATATAGCTGTCAATCAAAACTTCTGGTCAGCTTGGGGAAAATAATGTTACCTTGCTGGTTGATGGATATGAGTAAAAAACAAAGAAATGTAGTGAACCTGAATAACCTCATCATGTAAAAAACATGGAAAGAGTTAGATTTTTTGTAACAATAAAAATAGATCTCAGGTTCCTATTACTGCAATTACAGATACCTGGGGACAGAAAACTTTGCCTAATTTGGATCACTTCCTCCAAGTTTATGAACTTATGTCTTATGCCAACTAAGACTCTCTAAATTCTCTTACCATGTCTTATTTACATAATTTCAGAAAAAAACTAACTTCAGGAATGGTCTTTGCAATGGAAATTTTTAAAGCTACCTTAATAATTACTGGGCTTCAACCCTTAATTTACTATTGTCCTAAAAACTCCCCAGTAATGGTTTCTTATGCAGATACCATTTTTGAAAGGATAGTCTTTTATGTCTTTAACAAATTTTCCTATAGCTTTGAATAATGTGTTCAAACTTTACCACATTTTTTTCCCTACAGGGCTTCCTCTTCAGCCCAAGATAAAACAAAGCTATTAAGTGGACAGACTTTGAAGTCATCCAAACATTGGCTCAAATCTTAGCTTTTCCAGTTAAGGCCTGGTGACCTAGGTAAGTTATTTAAACTCTCTAAGCCTTGGTTTCCTCATCTGTAAAACTGAGATAATAATGTGAATGCTTAATGTTTGGTATGCAATAAGGGCTCAATAAATATGCTTGATAAAATAATCAATAATTCTTACATGAAATAAGTAAACTTCAGACAAGACCATTTTACTATTGATTGTTCTTATATTTTCTTTTATCTTTTACAGAAATCTGCCAAAAGAAATTTTTAATATTGTACACTTTTCATTCACTTCTTATTACTCCAGAAAATGAAACAAACCTTCATGACCTTAATATGGATCTCCAGACACTAATGATTATTGGGTGACTGCATGTAATTAAAACAATAAAAAAACAACAAAAATGGATATTGTATTCAGAGATTGCACTGTAATGTCTAACTAGTTGTGTGACATTAACAAGATGCTAATCCTTTCCAAGCCCCAGTTTTTCTCATGTGTAAAATGAGATAACACCACTGAGCTTACAGGGTTATTCTAAGAACTAAACACAATAATGTAGGTAAGATACTTGGTATCATGCTTGATACTCCCTTCTTTTTCTTAAAAATTGGCATTTTAACATCACTGCAAAAATCATGGTCAGAAGGTATGCTACCTTGACAGACCAGACCAGTATTTCAAAAGGCGGCCGTATTTTAAAGCTTCTTCTCTTAACGTATGTCCTAAAGCTCTGATACTGCTTTCAGAGTAAATGCAGAAGGATTCTGCTGTAGCAAATAGGAAGACGTTCTCTTCCTCTATGTGGATGGCATGACCACATCATCATACGTTAAAGATTTTATCAGGGATTAACTAGGACTGGAACCTAATTATTGCCAAACAAATGACGTAACATGAATTATGCTCAAGTAAAATCACTGTATTTAGAGACACTCTTCACAATTCGACTCACTATGTCTTTTGGCAATTTAGTTTGCTCAGTTACCCAGGGGTACATTTCATAGCATCAGAAAATGCTGTTTTGTCTCTTCTATATTATTCACGAGGAAACAAATTTATACCGATAATACAAATCTTTGAATTATCAATAAAATTTCCTAAAATATCCATTTAGTCCTTTAAAAAAAACAACCTTTATTTACCACAAACTAGCTCCCTTGTTATACCATAACAGTTCTTAAAAATAAAACTCTGTCATTCCAAATTCCCTTACTCTGTGAGATCAATTGCTTACTGAGAAGGCCTAAGCCAGCAAAACCTCCAATGAGTCCCTAAAGGTCTGCTTCCTTCTAAAATGTCCCCCAAATAACGAGCATAATCATTTATGCTGTTATAAAGTGACATCGACCTCTATTTTTCAGCAAGGAGAATACAACAATTCAGTTGAAAGAGGCACACTATAATAAGTACTTAAACTTGAGGATAAAACTACAAAATACTATAAATATGATAACGAGGTAAATAGTAACTAGGCTTGATTGAAGTAAAGTAGGCTGAAATCATAAAGAAGTGTCTTAGGTGATGGAGAGAAGAGAGAGAGGGAAGAAGTATGTTTTCGTGAATGTGTCAGGCCTCTATTAAGGAATTTACATGCGCTCTCCCATTTAATCCTTAGGTCAACTCTATCCAAGACGAATTACCAGCATCCCATTGTACTGATGAAGCACAGAGGCTCTCAGAGGTTTAATAACTTGTCCAAAGCCATTGAGAATTCAGCCAGGATTTAATCTTTATCTATCCAAGGGTTTCTAAATCATTAGGTGTCAGAATAGACTGTGCTGTAAACAGTGACCTTATGCAGGTCCCTTAAGCATTTGGGCCAGTCTTTATCTACTCTAATAGTCACCATCTGCTATCTCACAGGTATAGATTAATAGCACTTGAAATATTTCTGTATTCTCTTTGAAGGAAGGGTAGCAGATAAATCCCAAGTGTTACTCTGCTCAAACCTTAAAGACCAGTATAGCTTCATGACTAAAAATAAGCTATTCCTTTCTTGCTTGAACTCTGATGAGCCCTAAATCTTTTTTCTGCACCTAAAATATCATTTTATCCACAATACTTTGTAGTGGAGCTCTGACCTCTAGAAGACCCAAATTCTCATCCCAGGTCTAGCCTGTGTTTGCCTTTGGGTCAAATACTAGAAGTACCAGAGGGTCACTTTTTTGACCTCGCCTGTCAAGGGGGATTTCCTATTGACTCCATCTGCATCCTGGGGAGAAGCAAATGAGCAAAGTGTATGTGAAAGTGTTGGGAAGTTGAACAAAGAGCCAAATATAAAGTGTCAGGAGAAATACTGTTGCAGGTATAGTGAGCATAGAGTCATTTCCTATGCAGGTCTTCTCTCTTCCAAGTGGATAAACATGTTAAAGTAAAATGGTCTAATTCTATATCACTTCATTAAAGGTTTTAGGCTACTTCCACATGCTAAGAATTTCGTTGAGGAAGCAAAATTATATTTTCCCAAACATATTAATAGCCACATATGTATCTAAGAATGAATGGTGTATGTGTGAAGGGTATACTAACCATCCCTCAGCCCACCTATAGTAGTTAAAAGCCAAGGCAAATCATCTTATAGGGATAAAACTAAAGAACATGCCATTATATACTATAAAGGTGTTTGCTACCTATGTCATTCTTAGCTATTGTAATTTATTTGAATATTTTTTAAGTACTCAGATACTTATTTGAGTACATTTTTAGCATTCTGTTTTCTTTTTGTACATTGGGATATACACTACCATAGATGCTTAACTTTTAACCTTTATGTTTTATGTTAAGAACTTCTGACATTTTAAATCTCAACACTGATGATTAACATTTTTGCTTTATGCCTGAAGCTAAAAACTGATAGGCCCCTGCCTACAGTGACACCTTTCAGCGGTCACACACTCCAGCAGTTACTAATTTTCCAACCCAGTACCTGAAGATGACATTTTGATAAATCTGCAGATGACTTTCTGAACTACTTATTAGTTCAGTATATGAAAAAGTACACCTTCGGTAATGACATTTTGTTCTCAAAATAACTTCACACACTTTGTCCATTTTTAAATTGAGCTACTTATAGAATTTCTAAAAATACCACCAATAACTCATAATTAACAAATGGCATACCTCTATTTCTCATTTCATCTCACTCAAAAGCAGTGCCTTTTTAGGTGACGTCCAAAATTATTTTTTCCAGAAAGAAAAAACTACCATAATTCTTCTGTAAATGAATGAGATGATCATCACTTTTTCCTCCTTATTCTAAGTTAAAATGAGACTGAGTTAAACATTATCTCTCTCAACATCAAGAAATGGGCCAATAGTTAAAACAAAAAATGGAATAGATGCAGTAAAACAATTCAGCACTCTACTCACTTTCCGTGTCACATCTGAGCTGTGGTATTAATAATCACATCAAGGCACCAAGCATTTACTAAGCTTCTTCTATATGCTCAGAATAATGATGATAGGTTTCAAACTGCATGGAAATCAAGATCTAGAAGTCAAAGCAATCAGTTTTAACAAATCAGCTGATGTTTTGGATTTATCTGCTTTCTCTTTATTTATAGGAAAAATCAACTTAAAGACAATTTTGGAAAAAATTCATAATCATAGCATCATAATAAAACTAACACTTCTTTTTAGTATGTTAAATTTTAGACATGCACATACATGAATATTCCTTACATAGCTTTAATTATATTATAAACAAAATTTTATACTTTGCTTTGTTAAAACCTGATATCACTTAATAATTTTAAACTGCCTGATCCATGAATACATGCATAATTAAGAGAAGTTATAGGCACCATCCCATACTTGCCCAGTATTTGAATGGTGAGGTTTGTTTCTGATTAGCACCAATGAACAGAGGCAATTCGTTCTATAATAAAACTGACATTATAACTATGAAGTAGCTTTGAATTCTCACTCTGTAATCTTTACCACAATGTTCTTTCTGAAGTCAGAAAGAACAATGTTATATGTTGAATTGTGTCCTCCCAAATTCACATATTCAAGTCCTCACCCCCAGTACCTTAGAATGTGACTTTAGTTGGAAATAGGATAGTTGCAGATGTATTTAGTTAAGAGGAGGTCATACCAGAGTAGGATGGGCCCCAATCCAATACGACTGGTGTCTTTATGAAAAGGAAGCCATGTGAAGGACAGACATTCACACAGGGAGAATGACATAAGAAGACTGGAGTGATGCTGTCACAAACCAAAGAACTACCAGAAGCTAGATTCCTTCTTAGCACCTTCAGAGGGAGCACGGCATTGCTGACACTTTGGTTTCAGATTTCTGAACTCCAGAACCGTGAGAAAATAAATTTCTGTTGTTTTAAACCACCTAGTTTATGGTACTTTGTTACAACATCCTTAGGAAACTAATACAAACAATATATTAAAAGATCGTACCACATTACCTTCTACACACTTAATAAATGTAACACTTTCCTAAGAAGTCTGTCTCTTAAGTCCCTTCAAGTCATTCCCCAAATTGCCACCACACTGCTCTTTCTTAAATTAAAAACGCAATCATTTTGAGAATGCAAATTGGTGCAGCCACTATGGAAAACAGAAGGGATGTTCCTCAAAAAAAATAAAATAAAAATAGAACCACCATATGATCCAGCAATCACACTTTAGGGTATATATCCAAAAGAAATGAAAACAAGATATGAAAGAGATATCTGCATTCCAATGTTCATTGCAGCATTACTCACAGTAGCCAAGATACAGAAACAACCTAAGTGTCCATCAACAGATGAAAGGATATAGAAGATGTAATATATATATACGACAGGATATTATTCAGCCACGAGAAAGAAGAAAATCTTGATATTTTTGACAACATGGATGGATTTTGAGGGCATTATACTAAGTGAAACAAGCCAGCCAGAGAAAGACAAATACTGCATGGTATCACTTATAAGTGAAATCTTAAAAAAAAATTAAAAAGTCAAACTCCTAGAGAGTAGAAAAGTGGTTGCCTGGGGTTGGAGGCGGGGGAGTTAGGGAAAGGTTGATAAAAGGGTCCAAAGTTTCAGCTATAAGATGAATAAGGTCTGAAGATCTAATGTATAATGTGGTGACTACAGTTGATAACACTGAATTGTACAATTGAAATTTGTTAAGAGAGTAGAACTGAAATGTTCTCACAAAAAAAAAAAGAAAAAAGATAAATACATGAGATAATAGAAAAAAGAGAATGTAATCATTTTTCTCAACTAAACTAAAAATGAAAATAAAATTATCCCATCCCAATTTTTTAATAAAAGAATGCAATCATTTACTTTCCTGCATAAAATGACAGTAATGACTTCTCAACGTCTATAGGAAAAAAATAAACATAGCACAAAAATACAGCAATGATAGCTTTAATATTTATGATAAACTACTACAGGCTATGCATGGGGTTTAGCCACAACTAGTATATACTACTAGCATCCTTCTGAATTAAGCATGAGTATTCCCATATTAAAGATTTAAAAAATAATAAGACAGTGAGGAAGTGAATTGCCCATGGCAATACCACTAAAGAAGGGTCAAGCCAGGGTTTCACCCAGGATTGTCTTTCTTGAGAGCAAAGATAGTTATGGACCATGTGAAAACTACAATAACTGAAAGGCCCATTCAGATATGGTTTCTACTTGTGTTGTAATTCAAGATTATTTCTTCACTTCACACCAACCTTCCCACTACCCTACCTACCACCTCATATACCCATTTTAAATTATGTGCCTTTTAATTTAGCTGGGTGTTTCCCTGTTCATTATTTCTGCTAACACCTTTCTTTTTCTTCAGATTTGAAATCTCAACCAAACTGACAACTGCCTTCTCATATTTGAGACCTGTCAACTACCATTTCCATGAAGTCTAGTTAGGTTCTCCTTAAGGAAAATTTGATGATCACTGCCTACTTTCTGAATTCATGATAATCTGGAAAAACATTTATATTACTATTCACAGGTCTATATCCTCCTTCTAGACTGTAAGCTTCTTAAGGAAAGCACATTGTATCCCTAGTGCCTACAACCTACAATAAACATATATTTATAGATTACATAAATAAATGAATGAGATATAACATTATTTTTCAGGTTTATTGAGGTAAACTGACAAAAAAATTGTAGCATATTTAAAGTGTATAGTGTGATGATTTGATATACATCTGCATTGTGAAAGGACTCTCCCATCAACTTAACACAACCATCACCTAACATTTTACAATTTTTTTCTTTTTGGTGAGAATATAACATAATATTAAGTCTTCATGGTTCCAAGTTTTTGCTATTACAAATAATGTTGCAATATTTGTACTAAAATGTAAATCCTCTTTCTCTTTAAGGAATCCACTCTAAAGCCAGAGAATAAAACATTCCCTGGACCCATAGTAGCTGCTCAATAAATCTGATGAATAAATATTGAATCTTAAAGATATTTCCTTGAACATGTGGAATATTATCCACCAGTTAAAATCGATGGACTAGATCTATATGTATTAACACTGATAAATCGAAAAGGCAAAATGTTAATGTTGACAGGTAAAAAGCAAGTAGAGAAAGTAAATTTGGTTTTATATGTATGATAGGGTTTAGATAAAAATTTGAAATGCATAATATTTTATAGTATTTATGGTCAAATATATAGGCACATATATAATTAAAAATGCATGTGATTAATAAATGCCAATTTCCTAGAGAGGGAAGGAGAGTAAAAGGATAAGAGAAGGGAATTTAGCTATATCTGTTATATTTTATTTCTAAAGAAATATCAAAACAAAAAATCATATGCAAAGGTAAGAGATCTAAAGTTAATGTGCCAAATGTCACCAATTTATTAAATCAGGTTGAGGAAGTGCATGGACATCTGTTTTATTGTTTTCAGAATATTTCATTTTTGAAATATTATATAATTAAAAACAAGTTGTTTTAAAAGTGTAGCATCACTGAAGAGGGAAAGGAAATAGAAAAATCACCATTAGGTAAATGCCACAGTAATGACTGTTGCAGGCAAGATTCACTCATGGATTCAAAAATTAGTGGGCAAAAGGTAAGGAGAAACAGGATACCTGCATAGTCTCAAAGTATCTCCTCCAAGATACTTATTCATTACCAGGGGAAATATACCAGCTTTACAATGGAGAAACCCAGCAGACACCACCTTATCCATGTATTCAAGGTGGGTAATATCACCAGTGATAAAACACATGGACATCACAAAACCCTCAGGGCTATGCATTGTGAAGGATGCAATTCTTGCCAAAAATACCTAACCTCATTCAAATCATAGGAAAACATCAGACAAACCTCAATTGAGGAACATTCTACAGAACAACTAACTGGTATTCTTCAAAAGTGTCAAGATCATGAAAGAAAAGAAAACTCTCTGAGGAACTGTCACTGAGACTAAAGAGAAAAAGCAACTAAATGCAATGTGAGAACCTATATAGGATCCTGGTATAGAAAACAAAAGACATTACAGAGAAAACTGGTGAGATTCAATTAAGGCCTGCAGTTTACATAATAGTATCATACTAATGTACTTTCCTGGTTTTGATAATTGTACTACAGTTACACTACACGTTATATTAAAAGAAGCTGGCTGAGGGGTGTTGGGGAAATTGCTGTATTATTTTTGCCAAGTTTCTGTAAGTCTAAAATTAGTTATTTTTTAAAATGTAAAAAAAAAAAAAAAGTGTGCATACCTATTAATCCCACAAATTTACCTGTAGGAATTTATCCCAAGGAAATAATCAGAAAAGCCCACAAAGCTATATGTGTGCATGCATGCTTGTGTGTGTGTATGTATTCCATTATGGTATTGTTTAAAAAATTAAAATGGAAATAACCTAAATGCCCAACAAATAATTATGTTTCATACACAAACCTATATGCAGCCATGAAAATTGTGATATACCTTGAGATTTATTGGCATACAGAGATGTTTGCAATCTGTTGTCATGTAAAAATGCAGAATAAAATACATATAAAACACAATCTAATTATTATTTTATCTGTATATTTTTAATTTTTGTATTTAAGTCCAAAAAGTTCCCATTTCTGAATATGTTCAAAAGAAATGATCTTGAGCAATATACAATAAAATGTTAACATTTGCTTTTTAAGTAAGCCAAGATAATGGGTGTTCTGTTTATTAATATGCATTTTTAATATTTCTAATAGGGCAATTAAAAACTATGTTGTTCCTGGATTTCAAGATATTTTGGTAATGGATACCATTTTAAAAAGTAATATAATAGAAGTGTACTGATGGCAAAAGATCAGCAGCAATACAATCAGTTAGGCTCTGATAATATCCTAGCAGATCAGTTAGGCTCTGATAATACCTCACTGGGTTAATCTCTGCTTAACTAGTTGCTCCTGAGGGCAGACCTTGTTAAGAACAGAGAGCTCTCCTGTATTTCAAAATGGCTCCTTTCCCCTGTCCTTGCTGGAAGCCTGAGGGGATTCTTCTCTGATATTTACTGAGAGCTCCTGTAGGAAAACTGACAAAATTGTGGGGGCCCCTATGCTTGGATCCCCCTGGAGTTTTTAAATCCCAGAGTTGTCCAGACTCCAGCAAGTCACTGATTACAGCTCAAGTTTTCTTACACCAGCACTGGTTCCTGAGGTGGTTTCCACTGCTGTTTCTTTTAAAATCTTTTCTTGAAAGAAGAATCAAGGATAACTCTGGGTGAGGATTGGTTCAAGATGGCAGAGTAGAAGGACGTGGTCTCACTCCCTCTTTCAAGAACACCAGAATCACAACTAACTGCTGAACAATCATCGATAGGAAGACACTGGAACTCACCAAAAAAGATACCCCACATGCAAAGACAAAGGAGAAGCTGCAATGAGATGGTAGGAGGGGCACTATCACAATAAAATCAAATCCCATTACTGCTGGGTGGGTGACTCACAAACTGGAGAACACTTATACAACAGAAGTCCACACACTGGAGTGAAGGTTCTGAGCTACACATCAGGCTTCCCAACCTGGGTGTCTGGCAATGGGAGGAGGAATTCCTAGAGAATCAGACTATGAAGCCTAGCGTGATTTGACTGCAGGACTTTGGCAGGACTGGGGGAAACAGAGACTCCACCCTTGGAGGGCACACACAAAGTAGTGTGTGCATCGGGACCCAGGGGAAGGAGCAGTGACCCCACAGGAAACTGAACCAGACCTCCCTGCTAGTTTTGCAGGGTCTCCTGCAGAGGCGGGGGGCAGCTGTGGTTCACCAAGGGACAAGGACACTGGCAGCAGAAGTTCTGGGAAGTACTCCTTGTTGTGAGCCCTCCCAGAGTCTGCCATTAGTCCAACCAAAGAGCCCGGGTAGGCTCCAGTGTTGGGTCGCAGCAGGCCAAACAACCAACAGGGAGGGAACCCAGCCCCACCCATCAGCAAAAAAGTGGATTAAAGTTTTACTGAGCTCTGGCCACCAGAGCAACAGTCAGCTCTACCCACCACCAGTTGCTCCCATCAGGAAACTTCCACAAGCCTCTTAGATAGCCTCATCCACCAGACGGCAGACAGCAGAAGCAAGAAGTACTACAATCCTGCAGCCTGTGGAACAAAAACCACATTCACAGAAAGATACACAAGATGAAAAGGCAGAGGGCTATGTACCAGATGAAGGAACAAGATAAAACCCCAGAAAAACAACTAAATGAAATGGAGATAGGCAATCTTCCACAAAAAGAATTCAGAATAATGATAGTGAAGATGATCCAGAAATTCGTAAAAAGAATGGAGGCAAAGATTGAGAAGATGAAAGAAATGTTTAACAAAGATCTAGAAGAATTAAAGAACAAACAAACAGAGATGAACAATACAATAACTGAAATGAAAAATACACTAGAAGGAGTCAATAGCAGAATAACTGAGGCAGAAGAACGGATAAGTGACCTGGAAGAGAGAATGGTAGAATTCACTGCTGTGGAACAGAATAAAGAAAAAAGAATGAAAAGAAATGAAGACAGCCTAAGAGACCTCTGGGACAACACTGAATGTAACAACATTCACATTATAGGGGTCTCAGAAGGAGAAGAGAGAGAGAAAGGACCAGAGAAAATATTTGAAGAGATTATAGTCGAAAACTTCCCGAACATGGGAAAGGAAATAGCCACCCAAGTCCAGGAAGCACAGAGAGTCCCATATAGGATAAATCCAAGAAGAAACACGCCGAGACACACAGTAATCAAATTGGCAAAAATTTAGGCCAAAGAAAAATTACTGAAAGCAGCAAGGGAAAAATTACAAATAACATACAAGGGAACTCCCATAAGCTTAACAGCTGATTTCTCAGCAGAAACTCTGCAAGCCAGAAGGGAGTGGCATGATATACTTAAAGTGATGAAAGGGAAGAACCTACAACCAAGATTACTCTACCCGACAAGGATCTCATTCAGATTCGATGGAGAAATCAAAAGCTTTACAGACAAGCAAAAGTTAAGAGAATTCAGCACCACCAAACCAGCTCTACAACAAATGCTAAAGGAACTTCTCTAAGTGGGAAACACAAGAGAAGAAAAGGACCTACAAAAACAAACCCAAAACAATTAAGAAAATGGTATTAGGAACATACATATCGATAATTACCTTAAACGTGGATGGATTAAATGCTCCAACCAAAAGACAGGCTTGCTGAATGGATACAAAAACAAGACCCATATACATGCTGGCTACAAAGGACCCACTTCAGACCTAGGGACACATACAGACTGAAAGTGAAGGGGTAGAAAAAGATATTCCATGCAAATGGAAATCAAAAGAAAGCTGGAGTAGCAATACTCATATCAGATAAAATAGACTTTATAATAAAGAATGTTACAAGAGACAAGGAAGGACATTATGTAATGATCAAGGGATCAATCCAAGAAGAAGATATAACAATTATAAATATATATGCAGCCAACATAGGAGCACCTCAATACATAAGGCAACTGCTAACAGCTATAAAAGAGGAAATGGACAGTAACACAATAATAGTGGGGGACTTTAACATCTCACTTACACCAATGGACAGATCATCCAAACAGAAAATTAATAAGGAAACACAAGCTTTAAATGACACAATAGACCAGATAGATTTAATTGATATTTATAGGACATTCCATCCAAACACAGCAGATTACACTATCTTCTTAAGTGTGCACGGAACATTCTCCAGGATAGACCACGTCTTGGGTCATAAATCAAGCCTCAGTAAATTTAAGAAAATTGAAATCATATCAAGCATCTTTTCTTACCACAATGCTATGAGATTAGAAATGAATCTCAGGGAAAAACACGTAAAAAGTACAAACACATGTAGGCTAAACAATACGTTACTACATAACCAAGAGATCACTGAAGAAATCAAAGAGGAAATCAAAAAATACCTAGAGACAAATGACAATGAAAACACGATGATCCAAAACCTATGGGATGCAGCAAAAGCAGTTCTAAGACAGAAGTTTATAGCTATACAAGCCTACCTCAAGAAACAAGAAAAATCTCAAATAAACAATCTAACGTTACACCTAAAGAAACTAGAAAAGAAGAAAAAACAAAACCCACAGTTAGCAGAAGGAAAGAAATCATAAAGATCAGAGCAGAAATAAATGAAATAGAAACAAAGAAAACAATAGCAAAGATCAATAAAACTAAAAGCTGGTTCTTTGAGAAGATAAACAAAATTGATAAACCATTAGCCAGACTCATCAAGAAAAAGAGGGAGAGGCCTCAAATCAATAAAATTAGAAATGAAAAAGGAAAACTTACAACACACACTGCAGAAATACAAAGCATCCTAAGAGACTACTACAAGCAACTCTATGCCAATAAAATGGACAACCTGGAAGAAATGGACAAATTCTTAGAAAGGTATAATCTTCCAACACTGGACCAGGGAGAAATAGAAAATATGAACAGACCAATCACTAGTAATGAAACAGAAATTCTGATTAAAAATCTTCCAACAAACAAAACTCCAGGACCAGATGGCTTCACAGGTGAATTCTATCAAACATTTAGAGAAGAGCTAACACCATCTTTCTCAGACTCTTCCAAAAAGTTGCAGAGGAAGGGACACTCCCAAACTCATTCTATGAGGCCACCATCACCCTGATACCAAAACCAGACAAAGATACTACAAAAAAAGAAAATTACAGGCCAATATCACTCATGAATATAGATGCAAAAATCCTCAACAAAATACTAGCAAACAGAATCCAACAACACATTAAAAGGATCATGTACCATGATCAAGTGGGATTTATCCCAGAGATGCAAGGATTCTTCATTATATGCAAATCAATCAATGTGATACACCATATTAACAAACTGAAGAATAAAAACCATATGATCATCTCAATAGATGCAGAAAAAGCTTCTGAAAAATACAACACCCATTTATGATAAAAACTCTCCAGAAAGTGGGCATAGAGGGAACCTAGTTCAACATAATAAAGGCCATATATGACAAACCCACAGCAAACATCATTCTCAATGGTGAAAAACTGAAAGCATTTCCTCTAAGATCAGGAACAAGACAAGGATGTCCACTCTCATGACTATTATTCAACTAGTTTTGGAAGTCATAGCCACAGCAATCAGAGAAGAAAAAGAAATAAAAGAATACAAATTGGAAAAGAAGAAGTAAAACTGTCACTGTTTGCAGATGACATGATACTATACATAGAGAATCCTAAAGATGCCACCAGAAAACTCCTAGAGCTAATCAATGAATTTGGTAAAGTTGCAGGATACAAAATTAATGCACAGAAATCTCTTGCATTCCTATACACTAATGATGAACAATCTGAAATAGAAATTAAGGAAACACTCCCATTTACCGTTGCAACAAAAAGAATAAAATTCCTAGGAATAAACCTACCTAGGGGGAACAAAAGACCTGTATGCAGAAAACTATAAGACACTGATGAAAGAAATTAAAGATGATACCAACAGATGGAGAGATATACCATGTTCTTGGATTGGAAGAATCAATATTGTGAAAATGACTGTACTACCCAAAGCAATCTACAGATTCAATGCAATCCCTATCAAATTACCAATGGCATTTTTTACAGAACTAGAACAAAAAGTCTTAAAATTTGTATGGAGACACAAAACACCCTGAATAGCCAAGGCAGTCTTGAGGGAAAAAAATGGAGCTGGATGAATCAGACTCCCTGATTTCAGACTATACTACAAAGCTACAGTAATCAAGACAATATGGTACTGGCACAAAAACAGAAATATAGATCAATGGAACAGGACAGAAAGCCCAGAGATAAACCCACACACCTATGGTCCACTAATCTAAGACAAAGGAGGCAAGGATATACATGGAGAAAACACAGTCTCTTCAATAAGTGGTGCTGGGCAAACTGGACAGCTACATGTGAAAGCATGAAATTAGAACACTCCCTAACACCATACAGAAAAATAAACTCAAAATGATTAGAGACCTAAATGTAAGACCGGGCACTATAAAACTCTTAGAGGAATAACGTAGGAAGAACACTCTGACATAAATCACATCAAGATGTTTTTTGATCCACCTCCTAGAGTAATGGAAATAAAAGCAAAAATAAACAAATGGGACCTAATGAAACTTAAAAGCTTTTGCACAGCAAAGGAAACCATAAACAGGACAAAAAGACAACCATCAGAATGGGAGAAAAGATTTGCAAATGAATCATCAGACAAAGGATTAACCTCCAAAATATATAAACAGCTCATGCAGTTCAATATTAAAAAAAACAAACAACCCAATCCAAAAATGGGCAGAAGACCTAATAGACATTTCTCCAAAGAAGACATACAGATGGCCAAGAAGAACATGAAAAGCTGCTCACCATCACTAATTATTAGAGAAATGCAAATCAAAACTACAATGAGGTATCACCTCACACCAGTTAGAATGGGCATCATCAGAAAATCTATAAACAACAAATGCTGGAGAGGGTGTGGAGAAAAGGGAACCCTCTTGCACTGTTGGTGGGAATGTAAACTGGTACAGCCACTATGGAGAAAAGTATGGAGGTTCCTTAAAGAACTAAAAATAGAATTACCATATGACCTAGCAATCCCATTACTGGGCATATACCCAGAGAAAACCATAATTCAAAAAGACACATGCACCCCAATGTTCACTGCAGCACTATTTACAATAGCCAGGACATGGAATCAACCTAAATGTCCATCAACAGACAAATGGATAAAGATGTGGTATATATATATATATATACAATGGAGTATTACTGAGCCATAAAAAGGAACGAAATTGGGCCATTTGTAGAGATGTGGATGCATATAGAGACTGTCATACAGAGTGAAGTAAGTCAGAAAGAGAAAAACAAATATCATATATTAACACATATATGTGGAACCTAGAAAATGGTACAGATGAACCGGTTTGCAGAGCAGAAATAGAGACACAGATGTAGAGAACAAACGTATGGACACCAGGGGGGGAAAGTGGCAGGGGGTGGGCGTGGTGGTGTGATGAATTGGGAGATTGGGACTGACATGTATACACTGATGTGTATAAATTGGATGACTAATAAGAAAAATAAATAAATAAATAAAAATAAATAAAAAGTAATATTATAAATAAATCTGCTCATCTTTATTATCCATTTAGTTAGTATTCATGGAAATGTAGGCCTTTTTTTTTTTTTTTTTTTTTGACTGGAACAGAGTTTTCACCCTCAGGATAGCAATGAAGCTATGATACATTCAGAAAGAATGGGGATCATTTTCAAAGAAAGACAACATCATCAGGAGACTCGCTGTTAGGGAATGATTGATCTGTTAGTCATATCTCTGTATAGGAGAAAAGATCCTTAAATTCTGACATCTTCTGATTAAGACAGATCTAACTGAACACAATTTTCCTTCAAAAACAATAAATTGTTTTAACATGAACACATCAGGCATGCTTTCAACTCCCTGCAGAGTATAACTTTTAACTCTCACTGAATATAGTTCACTCAAAATGATACACATCTTGATCAGAGCGTATGGTTTGGTCCAGAATTGCATCAGTGTATTCTATTAATAAGGAAGAGTATCCTTAGGCTTGTGTGTATCTATGTCAATAAATATGATTGGCAGAGGGGGAAAAGGCTTCATATAACTTCTGCAATGCTATGATTTTACTTATCAGGAACTCAAAGTCAAGAGACATTTAAGAGAAGATGTGGAGCTAGAGTTTCCAGTCCAGGCATGATGCTTTTTCCAGTTATATCACAGTTTGCATCCTCAATCACATAGAACAGTACTGTACACTATGAATTCACCCATTAACCACCAGCAGGGATACAAAGATGAATAGCCAGTCCCTGCCCACCAGGAGTTCATGAGAAGAGGTCAGACATATAAACAAAATGCTTGGGCAGCGCTCCATTATAATATCAGTCGGGGCTAGAAACTAATACCAATTACGAATCCAAAAAAAACGTGAACAAATATAACAAAGTTCCTATTATAGAAACAATTTACCAAAAGGATTTGGTCACCGCTATTTTAGATCTTCTAATTACAGGTGATTTGTTCCCTTTGCACATTAAGAAATACACACACCACATAGGTAAATGTAAATGTTTTCCTTTGAAATACATATCTTCTTATTTTTCCCATGTTGTTTTAGACAAACACGATTTTTGAACACATACCTAAAGAATTGGGTTTTTTTTGGTAAGGTGATTCAAGTAGACAGAAGTTAAGCAGTCTTTACACATGTTGAAGTCTTCAGTGTCAATTACGTAAACTCTGTCACTTCAGCAGAACTATAACCACACATTTATTTAATATTGACCTTCAGAATATCTGAATGCTTTGACAGGTATGCCATTCTACAACCTTTGCTTGACAAATGGAGAATGATGCACTTTGTGAATGTTTTCAATCTTGGCATCTATTTAACAAATATTTGTAAGGACCAACCACATGCCAGTCAGTAATACTGAATATTTGATGAGCGCTAACATGTGTAAACCCTGGCTTCTGACTCTGAAGAACTAACTCATCTAGCAGTGGAGATTTAAGGTGGTTGAGGAAGTTTTTTAATAGTAATACATATAAGAGAACAACAAAGAATGTAAGCAGTGTGATTAGAGGAAAGGGTATTAAACTTTAGAGACCTCACATTTGGACTCAAACTCTGTCTGCTCACTAGTTGAATGAGCTTAATCTCTCTGCACCTTAGCATTCTCATCTATGAAATATACACAATACAGTGCCACTCACCCTGCATGGTGGCTCAAAGGATTCCAAGAGAACATATGTGAAAGCATCAGAAGAGTGCTTTACCCACTGTAGGTGCTCAATGACTGGAAACTTCCTTACCCTTTGCCTTAGGATCACAGAGGAGAGAATTGCTAGTTCTGTCTAGTGCTCACTTTTTACTTTTAATTTTTCTCTTACCTAAGCTGCCCATTACTTTTTCATAAAGGGGATGATTTGGCCATACTTTTTCTAGAACTTTTTCCCTATACAATGAAGTGATTCTGTATTTCTAAAACTTAGACACTGCTTCTATTTAAGTGTTCATTTCCAGAAGGAAGCATCTCAGTAAAAATGCAAGAGATAGTAGATGTAATGTGTTGTAAAATAAAGATGTGGTGAGCTTTCAGGGCATCATTAAAATTTTTCAAAAGTTCATTTTAGGTCCAACTAGAAGAGTAGCCCTTAAAAATGTACTGATAAAGATTTTAAGTGTTTTGTTTTTGCAAAAGGATGTGGTTTTTATTATTCAGAAAATACCATCCTCTTAGCTAAGATATGTGCATAATTCCACAGGGATCCAGTCCAACTGTTTCATATTGTGAAGAAGTACATTTTTTAACAATTCATATTGTTTTGGCACAAAAATAAATTACAGTGCTGAAAAAGCCCTAGAATAAATATAATGACAGTATACCTCATGCTGAAGACTCCTCCATCTTCCCAACAGTTTGCTAAAGGGGAAAAACACCTAAGAAGTACTTCTGCAGTTCTTTCCAACAATGCACTCCTACTCATCAGCCAGGATTCCTTTGGGAAAAAGACTGCTCATAATGGGAAAGAATAGCACTGATTTATAGATTTTAAACTGATCATTTTCAAGAAGCTCAGCTTTCAAGTATCTGAATTCACTGCCCTACACTTGACCATTTTCTGGTCATGGTTACTGACCCTTACAGGTCATATTAGTACAGAAAAGATGGAATATTTAGAAAAGGAGCATGCTGAAAATGGTTCCCAGCTCAACTACCAGTACATTTCTAGTCATCTTTCAACTGTAGCTTTTTTCTGATTCATTTGTGGGTGGTTTTAATATCTCTAGGAGCTTCTCTTGTTCAGCACAGTTCTTTACAGTATCTTTCCAATGCTATTTATTATTTCGGCACCAGTTTTTATATATATGCAAGTACTTTCTTTCTTACAGCATATAAAATTATTTTTTCCATACATTATTTAAAAAATGGGAAAAAAACTTTTTTGAAAGTTGTTTTTGTCCTATTTTCTTTTCTAATTTCAATAAGAAACAGAAGCATAGTTCAGTATTCCTTTTCTGCTGTAAAACCTTAATAAGTCAAACAACTCGTACAAAGAAATTTTTGATTCATAGAATTTTTTTAGGAAATCAATTAACAAAAGTATACTATTCATTGAAATCATTGTTAACATAATCATTGCCATGTGTCAGTTTTAAACAGCTTTTAGTTATCAGCACTTAATGTTCTCTTTTAATGTGGGCTATGAAGTTATATCTGCCTACTCCAGAATCTCTCTTAATATCTATCCCACTGCCTTTCAAATATTCCTCTGTAGAAACTGAAAAAAATTATTTACAACTCAATGTTGCCTGATGGATTTAAAATAGGTAATGAATTGATTTATATATTTCCCCTGTAATATGCTATATAATATGGTACAAAATAAGACTCCCAGACTAGTTCCTATTTACTCTAAAGTGCATATTTAGTTTAGGATTTCTCAACCTTGGCACTGTTGACACTTTATTCTTTATTGGGGGTAGGGGTCTGTACTGTGCATTATAGGATATAAAACAGCATTCCTGGTCTCTACCAATAGGTACCAGTATTATTCCCCAATCTGTGACAATCAAAAATGTCTCCAGACATTGCCAAATGCCTCCAGTTGGGAATTACTGATTAAGTTAAAGGAAATTAATAAAACTCTATGCCAATGAATAAAAAAAATCCAATTTTCCATACAGAACCAAACGTCTAATATTTATAAGGAATAAAATAGGAAAAACGGTAGCTATCTTGAAAGAAATAGATACCACAAATGGATTTCTGAATCAACTTTAAACTGCACAGATTATTCTAACAATTTTAATATAGTTTATGAAATTAAACATAGTTAGATGACCAGGTTTTAGGATATTATAGATGAGAGACACCCTAAATTGTACAACCTCCTTATTTCATATGTGAGGAAACTGAGATAAAGTGACTTTGTCAAGGTTGAATTTTTTTTTTTTTTAAGTAGCAGAACTATGTCTAGAAGCAAATTATCTGAGTCTAAGTTTATCATCCCTTCTTTATGTATTAAGTTTAGGACCTGCAAGGGCCTATTTGACAATGGAATTGAACAGCCTTAATATTTTTCTTCTTAAGATCCCATAATGTCCTTTGTCATGAGTGCACATGGGCTGAAAGGAGACTTCAGTAACCAGTGAAAGATAGCTTGTTTATCTTTCAGTGGAAGGGTAACAGAATTATAAGCTATACAAAGAAGAGTGAAATAATTAAAGAATTTACCTGTGCAAACACTGGCATGAGTCTTGTCATTTGAGTTCTGACAGACCAATGCCTTCAGCAATCATCCCACAGCAACTTAATTAGTAAAAAGCTGCTGTAGTCTGATTAACGGGGATCCCAAATGCTGTTGCACACGCTACTTCTTGTTCTGATTTGCCCTATTACTATGCACATAGCATAAGTAGATCACTGTTTACATTAACTATATTGGTAAATATTCCTTTTTAATCAATAAAATGGTTATTCTAATGACCTTCACTAAATGGCCCAAAATGCTGGATTACAATCTTTACCTAATGATTCTGGATAATTTATAGTCATGAATGGCAGCTGTATTTAAGAGACAGCTGAAGACAAGGAATAGTATACCTTTCTCTAATCAGAACAAAGACTTATGTCTGGTGATACATAGCTCTAGGAATACACATGCCAAAATATCTAATCAAAGAAGAAATTCTTTTTTCAAATGGTGGAAGGAAACTCAGAATCCTAAGGGGAATTACTAGTGCTTTGTACATACCATCACTACCACTATGTAATGTAGTATCAATATTAACCATGTACTGTTACCACATAGTTTGGTTTGTACCTAATTATGGGAGCTTAGACTTTGAAGTCAGACAGATGTAGAGTCAAATCCAGATGCTTCCACTTCCCAGCCATGTAATGCTAAGGAAGGCGCAGGCCTTCTCTGATTTCAATTTCCCCATCTGAAAAAGGTGGATAATATCACTCACCTTTATTAAGACACATAGCAGTAAGCCTTTAATAAACATTAAGTATTATAATTATCATAGTCATCAACCAAATATTTTCTCTTGGAGTCCTAGAGAAACTCTACAGAATTTTTCAACTCACTACTCTACCTTTAATTCTCTTGATCGTCTTCATCTAAACATTTCCTTAATTAGTTCATTTCTCTTCAATTCTGCCGCTACTACATTTACGAAAGGCACAATCATTCTCAAGTGGACTATTATAATAGACCTTCAACTGGACACTACTCATTCCTGCTTGCTCTCCAGTCTCTTCAAAGAATGTTTTAAAAGCGCTCTCACACTCTCCTGGTTTACAGCTGAAGAAACTCAAGCCCAGAGAAGTTCATTAACTTGAGGTCATACAGAGTAAATGGCTGAGTCTGAAACTGAGCCAAACTTCTTTCCAGGGCATAATGATACCTCAAAGTGTAATATGAAGAGAGGACAGACTGGGGAGACTCAGATAAAATATGAACCAGTATTTTTGTTAACAGTCAAAAGGACTTTATCATGCAGAACCTCATGTATCTTTGATTCTGATTCCTCATTTTAAACTAGTAGTAACATTTTAGCATTTTAATAGTGCCTTAGATAAGATAAAGTATATTAAAGCACTTTTTGTCGCACAGAATTGTTTTGTTTTTACTTCCAAGTTGTAAAGCTGAATTAATATATAAAGCATCATGTTCCAAAGATCTTCACTCAAATGGCATTCTCATATTAATTGACTAGAATGGTTTTGATCCTCAATCATTCAGGCAATTTAAGAGGTTTGACAACTTTCTAGAGGTTAAAATAACACACATATGTTCAGAAACCTGTAACAAACACAACACTTGAAAGTTGGGGGACATAAATTTCAATGCACATATACAGAAAATGTCTTTAATGTACCCCCAAGTATGTTTTTCACTTAAAAAGAATATAAAAGTATGATTAGTCCAATGTAGTGTTCTGTCTTTCTTTGATAACCAGCTTTTGCCCCAATGGCTGTGATACCTGAAACAAGTGTTCCATGGATGTCAACTGACTTTAATGAGTGATTCATTATACAATGGAAACTACTTTGCATTATCTCTAGATGCTTTCACTGTGTGGAAAAGATAAAGCCCCATTTAGCTTGGGGCTGACATAGAAGAACATAATTTACCTGTCTCTGCTCTCTCTATGTCATGGAGGTTTCTACAGAATGGCAAGAATAACCACTCATTTTACTACAACATGTATCACATCTTCTCTTGCTATATACTTAGGATAGGAGACCTACATAAACCAACAGAGTACAGAAGAAGAAAACCTATTTGTCTATCAATTAAATACAAGAAGTTAAGTAAATTCAGAACAAAACACATGACTTTCAGGAATCACACTTAGCCTACAAGATATTGAGGTGGGAGACCATTATGATAGGGGATTTTGACAAAACATAGAACCACACACATATAACTCCTAGCTAAAGACAAACACAAGCATGCAAATGATGAAAGCAGTGAAGAAAATACACTCAAAGGCACACGAAGAAGCCCAGAGAGTCACAAATAAGCAGCAACAATACACATATCAAGATTTGAAGCTAGCAATGCTCTAAAATGTGTGAATCAGGGATCAAGGCATCACAGGGTCCCTCTTATATAATAAACCCAGGATGTTAGCTGTCAAAGAAGACCCTGCGGCCCAAGGTTATTTTTTAAACTGCTGCTCTGGAAGATTCCAAGTGCTAAATGATTCTGGTCATACTTACTTGCTTTTTAAATGACTCCCACATGGTTAATATTTCTGACATACCCTTGTATATGCCAGGTAGATGGTTATATCATGCAGTGATTGTCATTTTAGCTGTGTCACAAAGAGTTGACACACAGCAAAAAGAGAAGTCAGCAAATAGAATAGACTTAGAAATCACTACTTGCTTATTTGAAAAAAATTACAATACAAATGCCTTTTCTTTAATCCACTTTGTTTTTAACAGCTTATATATCACAATTAAATGTAATATGAGAATACATATATCTTAATGTGGCACCCTTTTGAACTCAAGAATTCTTCTATATTTTATTTTCACTGGATATTTTAGTATTACTTGCACTGGCTATTGCTCAAAGTGACACAAATGGTAAGCCAAGATTCTCTGGTTAAAATATAAAAATAGAGGCAATAGAAGTTAAGGGACTCATCTGCCTAATGAGACAACACCAGGCTTTACATCCCTCGTGTTACATTTCTCCCTTGGAGAAGAGAGGGCTGCGATAATTATGTGCCTGTCTTCACAGAAGTGCCAAATAAGGCTATCTGGGATATTTATTCTCTTTGAATAACTTTTTTACTTTATAGGATAGTTTTACAAATGTTTTAAGGATGGACCTCCGTTCTATGCATGTGTATAAATCATATAGACGTAGTCCTGTAAGAATAGATTGCAATGTACATTATAAACCATACACAGATATTATGCCCAGTGAACCATTTGGGGCCCCCACTTAAAGACCATGGTTAGTACTGGAATCAACACCCCACCTTTGTACCCTTGAAACAGGGCCCTGGGGAGACACTAGCAAGATTAACCCAAAGAGAGTCTTGGGTTAGCAGCACCTTTAGCTTTGAACCAAAACAAAGTTGCAAGAAGGCTTTGATACCTTTTCACTCTGACTAATTTTTGCCAGCTCTGCAAGAGCATGCACACCTGAGAGCGGACATATCAGAAGTCATCTGATGGAACAGGAAGGTTCTATGCTATTTCCAGATTAAGGTTAGAGTAGCCAAAATGTTTCAGTACAGAAATAAGAAGTAGCATTATCCTAGCATGTACAAAATTCAGATTTTCATTCTTGTAGGTCACTATCCTGAATTCCAAGATCCTCCTGAATGCTAATGGTTGTAGGATGTGGTATCTTGGACTTGTGTTATAAATATGTACAGCCACAGCATCTACTAATATATACACTGTCACCTCATCTGTTAAGTTACTTCAACTTAGATATACAAGTTATACTGTTTTTCTTTCCTTAATTATCTACGTTTTATTGGTAGAGTTGCTATAGCCTAATTTCTTTCAATCCCTTTTACTGAATTTTGGTGAAAGTGTCTATGCACTTTCAAACTTAGGTTTATCACTCCCACAGTAGATCCGGGCATACATCTGCTGTCACATTTATCAGCTTTTATGAGAAAAATAACATGAAGTAATAAGAAACTTTTGGGAAGAACATTTCCAACAAGGATCATCATCCAGTACTTCTCAAAATTATCCATTATTCATGGCTCTGTCTCTCAGGAAGCCCTGGTGTTTGTTTATTTAGTTAGCTAGTTATTTAGTGTTACTGAGGATGAAGTGAGTGAATCTGGGACTTTGGAGTGGGTGGGATAATTCTAATTTTTTTTTTAGCTGAAGGCAGAATATATGCACCATATTTTAAAACATTCTAAAACAAGAGTGTGTTATCAGGTTTCTAACTAATGATTTTAAGGAGGAAGTATTTATACTTTAAAAACAATGAATTCAAAGCAAAAACCTTGTGTTAGCAGTCCTCACTACTCCCCAGTACCCCTTAAAATGACAGTTCAGATCCTTTGAAAGAGGCAAAATATCAAAATAACAAAAGAAGAGAAAGCAGACAATACTACCATTTTGGAAGCTAGAACACAGAAAAACAAGAAATGAAGTACTTAGCTAAAACAGTTGATTTCTAAGCTGCAGTAGGAAGGTCAAAAACCAACCCAATTTCACTGCAGAACTCCAAATGTTCCAAGAATTGGCAAATAAGTAGTTGAAAGGGTGGTGAATCAAGCCGAAAAACTTCAGGATTGTTTGAAAATCTATTTAACAAGCAGAAGGATCCATAGATTCCCTCATCCCCAGAATTTAAGGCTCTTACCTGAGATACCATAGTGATTGGAATTCAAGAGGCAAACACACCATGGGATCCCAAAGCCATACTTCCTTAACACTGCTGGACAATTAAACCATATGTTTTCCATGATAATAATGAAAACTGATTCTCATTTTATTTTATTTCATGGCTTTCAAAGAGTTTTTACATATATTGTCTAATGTAATCATCAAAATTGTCTCCTTGTATGTAAGACAAAATGGTTTCCTCTATTTTAACGTGAGGAAGAAACTGAGGTAAAATTAATCAACTCACTAGTCGTGAAACCTTGAATAGTGGCACACAAAGTATTCCAATCTCAAATTTCTTGTAGTTTAGATTGCCCTCTGATCTCTTCCCATAGGTCTATTTCTCCAAGAAAGTGATGTGCCATTATTGGTGTTCATAACAATTCCTTGAGGAGCTTAATTAAAATAACAGTCCCAAAGATTCTGATTAAGACTGAGGTGAGGTCCTGAATAACTAACAAATTATTCAGGTGATTCTAATGCAGGTAGTGGGAGACCATTGTTTAAGAAATACTTCATTAAATATTTTAATTGTCACCAGAACAGAAGGCAATATATCTGGGCCACATTGGCCAAGTCTCACTAAAAACAAATAAAATAACCCAAAACCCAAAGCCAACTAAAATTTTCAATAAATAACATTATCAAGATATATCCTTGATTATTATTAAGGGTGCTACCTGTAAGTGAACAGGAGTTGATGTAAATGAACAGCAGCTGCTTAAATAAATCCTATTACAATGTTGTAGTCCTATTTTTCTTTTCTTTTTTTTCCCTTAAAATACCTATTTTCCCCCCTTCTGAGGTCCTTCCTGCCTCTTGTTTAATTTAACAAGCACTTGCATGATGCTTAGTATATGCAGGTAATTTCCTGTGTGCTTTATAAATATTAGCTTATTTAATCTTCATAGCCAACTATAATGTAGGCAAAATTTCCCCCAGTTTCATAGCTACTATGGAAGTGCTGGGATCTAAACTCAAGCAGCCTGGTTTCAGCATCTGTGACCACTGTATACTCTACTGACTCTATGCTGTACATATGGCTGAAAAGGTAATGCCTTAGAGAAAAAATAGTGCCATGCACTAATTCCTCACCTCCTGGGTGAATTGAGATATATGTCTACCTACATTTGCCTTTTCAAACAAAATACCTGAAGAATCTTCTTGCAGATACTAGATATCTATCTGTAGATTCTTATTTTAGAACCAAGAAAATAATGCAATAATTTAATCCCTTCTTCTTTTGTGGGGTTTCTCCTTCTATTTTGTTATAACAAGGACCTGACCTATACAAAGCTTGCAACTGCTTTGAATACTTACTTAAAGTAGATAGGATAAAAGTAATAAACAAATTGCTTTCAATTGTTAGAAATTATTCTTTCTATTAAGACAAATCCTATGCTATGCTATTCAGGATCAATATTTGATAAGATGTTACTAGTATTGTCGATGTGTTTAAATACACTAAACTACAATCCTCTCAACATTTTTTTTAATAAAATAGGGTAGAAAAATGAAAGTTAAAGAGTTTACAAAAGGCATCTTAGTGTAAGATGGGAAGTTAAAGTATTAGTTATCTATTTAGTTTTAATTCTCTCTAAGGTAACTGCTCTGGCAATCTATTGCTATGTAATAAACTACACCAAAATTAGTGGCTTAAAAAGCAATAACTTTTAGTAATTATTTTCTTTCTTCAAAAATCTGCAATTTGAGTAGGGCTCAGTGGGGAAGATTCATCTATGCTCCAAATAGCATCAGCTGGGATAACTCGGTTGGGCTGGTAGACCTATTTCTAAGAAGACTGACTCACATGACTGGCTAGGTGGTAGTGGCTGTTGACTCAGTCAGGGTTGTTGGCCAGGATCTTCGATTCCTGTCTATATGGCCTCTCCATGGAGCTGCTTGGACTTCCTCACAGCACGGTGTCTGGGTCCCAAGAGGTCCTGGAAAGACACCTGGAAAGTTTCTGTGACACTTTCTCTGCCCTGGCCTTTATGCCTCAGAATGACACATCTGCTTCATTCTGCTAGACAAGCAAGTCACTATGGCCAGCCCAGATTCAAAAGAAGGGGTATTAAACTCCACGTCTTCATGTATGAGTAACCAAGAATTTGTAGCCATCTTCAATCAACCATACCAACTCATAAATTCAGCATGATGTCTATAAAAATGGTAACTTTTCATTTTTTGAGCTAAAAGAGTTAATTCTAAAGTTTACGTAAGATAATAAACATGCAAGAAAAGCTAGGAAATCCCTAGATAAGAATAATTGAGTACCAGTCCTGCCACATATGAAAACATATTCTTCAGCCTTTACAATCTTAAAACTATATGATGCAGCTCTAATAGAACAAAATAGAAGACCGAAAGCATACTCAAGGATATGTGAAAATTTAGTGTATTATAAAAGTAGTATTCTAAATCAATAAGAAAAAGATGGAGTGTATAAATTATGTTGAGACAAGTGGATAGTCATTTTTAAAACAATCAATCTGGCTCTGCATCTAACATTACTCAATAGAATACATTCCAAATGAAATACATTTAAGTGAAAAAAAAGTAAACCATGTTGATACTAAAAGGACATATAAGTGGATGAATTACTTTATAAACTGAGTGTGGTTTCTAAATTATAACTAAAGCTTTCTTAATTATAACCAAATATCCAAAAACAATGAAAGTTTGATAACTTCAATTACAATTTAAAATAAAAAACTACCATGTTCTAAAAGATACCATAAGCAGAGACAAAAGACAAATTACTAACTGCAATAAAATATTTGCAGGTTATCTCACAGAAAAACCACCCTAATATAGAAAAAGATTCTAAAAATCAAGAACAGAGAGACACAGAGACAGAGACAGAGACCTAGAGAGACTGACAGAGATGAAAGTACAGAGAAAAAGACACCAATTGTCTTTGAACATATATTAAAGGGTACTCAACCTCATTATAACCTAAATAGTAAAATAATACCAAATTTAACCTAAAAGACGAGACCATTCCTAATCTGTCAAATTGGTAAGACTTCAAAAGTTTGGCAACACACACAAAGGAGAGGCTGTGGGGGAAATGAGTAGACTATAGATTGCTGGTGGCAGTGTAAATGTACAACCACATGGAGTGGAAGTTGGCAATTTCTTCCACAATAAAAGCAACTCCACTTCTAGGAATTCATCCAGAAGATAATCCTCCAAAAATAAAACCCAGTACATGCAAAAGATTATTCACTGTGTCATTATTTGCCATGGCAAAATAGTGGACACCATCTAAGTGCTATCTATAGGAAACTGATTTGAGTAAAGAATGATGAAAGAGAATTATGTAGGCAAAAGGACAGTCTGCCTTCTTCCATTTAGAATAATTATTCTGAGATTCACTCATGTTGTTGCTTGTATCAGTAGTTTATTCTCTTTTATTACTGAGTGGTATTCCATTTTATGAATATTCTCCAATTTATCTATTCAGCTGTTGATGGATATTTAGGTAGATTAAGATTTTTGGCTAATACAAATAAGGGTTTTAAGAACATCACATATAAATCTTTCCATGGACGCATGCTGTCTTTTCTCTGGGTTAATTACTTAGCAATCAGATGATAGGATCATATAGTACGTGTCTGTTAAGATTCTTAAGGATCTGTTAAACTGATATCCAAAGTGGTTGTACCATCTTACATTCCCACCAGCAATGTACAAAAGTGTCCATTCCTCCACATCCTCCACTGACATGGCATGGTCAGTCTTAACTTATCTATTCTAATACGTATGTAGTGGTATGCCGCTGTTGTTTTAATTTGCATTTCTTCAGTGAGTAATTATGTTGAGCATCTTCTCATGTGCTTGTTTCCTATCCCTAAATTTTCTTTGGTGAAATATTTGTTCAAATATTTTGACCAGTTTTTATTTTGTATTTTGGACTCTCATTATTGCTTCTTGAGGTTTTGTTATATATATTCTGGATATAAGTCCTTTATAGAGATATGATTTGCACTTACTTTCTCCCAATGTGTGGCATCTCTGTTCATTCTCTTAACAGTATCCTTTGATGAGCCTGAGTTTTAAATTTTGGTGAAGTTCAATTTATTAATATTTTTCTTGAAATCAGGTAGTACTAATTCTACTTTTTTCTTATTTTTCAAAGTAGTTTTAGATAGTCCAGATTTTTTGCATTTCTCTATGAGCTTGAGAATCAGGTGTCAATCTTTGTTTTAAGAAAAAAGCCTGTTGATATATTGATTGGCATTACACTGAATCCATAGATCATTAGGGAGAGAACTGACACCTTAACAATACACATTCTTTTGACTCTTTTGACCAATGATCAAGGTATGTCTCCATTTACTTCAGTCTTCTTTACTTTCTCTCAACAATATTTTTCAGGTCTTGAATATCTTTTGGCAGATTTATCCCTAAGTACTTCACGTGCTTTTATATTAAACTTGAGTAAAATTTGCTCCTATTTTTCTAGATTCATAAAGTGGAAGCTGATGCCATGGATTTGAGACTTTTCTTCTTTTATAATATAGGAGTTTATTGTTATAACTGTCCCCCTATATTCTGCTTTAGGGGCAGCTCATAAATTTTGATACATTGTATTTTTGTTTTCATTCAGTTTAAAATACTTTCTAATATTAATTTTGATTTGTTTTGATCTATGTGTTATTTAACAGTATATTATTTAGGTTCTAAATATTTGGGAATTTTCTAGAGAATTTCTTTTTCTGATTTCTAGTTTAATTCCATTAAGGTCAAAAAAAACATACTTTGCATGACTTTAATCTTTTTAAATTCATTGAGAATTTTGTGGCCCAGAATATGGTTTATCTTGGTAAATGTTCTGTGTGCACTTGAAAAAGAATGTGTATTCTGCTCTAGGTTGAGTGGAATGTTATATATATGTCAATTATTTCAAATTGGTTGTAAAATTGTTCAACTTTTCTATGTTCTTGTTGATTTTCTGCCTATTGATTCTATCAATTATTTAGAGAAGATTATTCTAATTTATCTATTTCTCTTTGAAGTTTGATCAAGTTTTGAATTATGTATTTTGAAGAACTACTATTAGGGCATAAACATTTAGGCTGGCTATGTTCTCTTAATCTCTTTGTCATTTTGCCATGTTGCTTGCTGTCAGACCAAGTTCTACACCCTTCACTCTACTTCTGGACTCAAATTAGTCCTGAACTTTCAGGACTGTAAGACCCCAAATAACTATCTCACTCCATTGGGTAGGTATGAGAGAGACGGCTGATTGGCAGCATTTTCCCTAGGATGTAGCCCTGAGTCAGAAAGAGCATGCTGGCCAGGAAAACTGTTTATTGATTAGATATTTTATTCTTAATGGTCTGTCCCATTCACATTTATAGTCAGAAAACAAATGTAGTGGAATCAAATTCTAACTGGGTGAAGTATCTTGTATCAAAGATTCAAGTTCAACAATACTGCTACTTTCCCTATCCCTGCAGGCCTCACAAGGCCTTCAGCATTCCTGTTTAGCACACGAAACAGGCTAAAAGTAATACAAAGGCATGACAATCACTCACTTTAAAGTTTCAATTCTTTTTTTTTTTCTATTTTTATTAAAAATAGAATCCCTTAATTCATATTTTACATGAATGATTAACCTTTGGTAACAGCAAATATGAATATGTTATAATGTGTAAGTATGGGTGGTATCAAACCTGGAGCTAAGTTCGAAATTCTTCTTAAATTCCCACTTCTTTGACTTTTAAATGTTATGACTATACTTCTTCAATTTATGCAACACTTCCTTTAATGTGTGGCAATACCTTCCTGTACTGTGTGCTTATATTCTATCAGCTGGGAAAGCAACTAATGCCTCTAATTAGTGCATGAAAATTAATACAGCAAAAGAATACCTCTCTCCAAAGCTACTTTGGATGCTCCTTATAATGTTCTTATAGGAGAAATTATCATAGAACCATGAGATTATAGATCATATTTAAAAAATTGATATTCCCATAAAAAGCACTTCCTTCATGGAGATTTCATCTCCGACAAAATAACCCATTACATGCAAAGGGTGACAGAGTTACAACTCTTTCACATTTTTTCATCTAATTGCTCATTAATCCTTGTGTAGTAGGTATCACCTTCATTTTACAAATGAGAAATAAAACACCAAAGGAATTAGAGACCTAACCTCACATACTTAGGGGGTGATAGGAGGGAACTGTTAAAAAAAAAAGAAAAATATTTATAAGCCTATGACCTAAAACTTTATTTTAAACTTCTCCATATACAGTTCTTTTAACAATGTTCACAAACCTGCAACTTACTGTATTTTTTTTTACTTTTTGAATTTTATTTTATTTACTTTTTTATACAGTAGGTTCTTATTAGTCATCAATTTTATTCACATCAGTGTATACATGTCAATCCCAATCGCCCAATTAAACACACCACCATCCCCACCGCCCCACAGCTTTTGCTATCCTGAGGGTGAAAACTCTGTTCCAGTCACATATTAATAAAAAAAAAAAAAAAAAAGGCCTACATTTCCATGAATACTAACTAAATGGATAATAAAGATGAGTAGTTTTATTTATAATATTACTTTTTATTTATTTGTATTTATTTATTTATTTTCTTATTAGTCATCCAGTTTATACACATCAGTGTATACATGTCAATCCCAATCGCCCAATTCATCACACCACCACCCCCCCACCACCTGCCGCTTTCCCCCCTTGGTGTCCATACATTTGTTCTCTACATCTGTGTCTCAATTTCTGCTCTGCAAACCGGTTCATCTGTACCATTATCTAGGTTCCACATATATGTGTTAATATACGATATTTGTTTTTCTCTTTCTGACTTACTTCACTCTGTATGACAGTCTCTAGATCCATCCACGTCTCAACAAATGACCCAGTTTTGTTCCTTTTTATGGCTCAGTAATACTCCATTGTATATATGTACCACTTCTTCTTTATCCATTCGTCTGTCGCTGGGCATTTAGGTTGCTTCCATGACCTGGCTATTGTAAATAGTGCTGCAATGAACATTGGGGTGCATGTGTCTCTTTGAATTATGGTTTTCTCTGGGTATATGCCCAGTAGTGGGATTGCTGGGTCATATGGTAATTCTATTTTTAGTTTTTTAAGGAACCTCCATACTGTTCTCCATAGTTGCTGTATCAGTTCACATTCCCACCAACAGTGCAAGAGGGTTCCCTTTTCTCCACACCCTCTCCAGAATTTGTTGTTTGTAGATTTTCTGATGATGCCCATTCTAACTGGTGTGAGGTGATACCACATTGTAGTTTTGATTTGCATTTCTCTAATAATTAGTGATGGTGAGCAGCTTTTCATGTGCTTCTTGGCCATCTGTATGTCTTCTTTGGAGAAATGTCTATTTAGGTCTTCTGTCCATTTTTGGATTGGGTTGTTTGTTTCTTTAATACTGAGCTGTATGAGCTGTTTATATATTTTGGAGATTAATCCTTTATCCATTGATTCGTTTGCAAATATTTCCTCCCATTCTGAGGGTTGTCTTTTGGTCTTGTTTATGGTTTCCTTTGCTGTGCAAAAGCTTTTAAGTTTCATTAGGTCCCATTTGTTCATTTTTGTTTTTATTTCCATCATTGTAGGAGGTGCACCAAAAAAGATCTTGCTGTGATTTAGGTCAAAGGGGTGTTCTTCCTATGTTTTCCTCCAAGAGTTTTATAGTGTCCAGTCTTACATTTAGGTCTCTAATGCATTTTGAGTTTATTTTTGTGTTTGGTGTTAGGGAGTGTTCTAATTTCATTCTTTTACATGTAGCTGTCCAGTTTTCCCAGCACCACTATTGAAGAGACTGTCTTTTCTCCATTGTATATCCTTGCCTCCTTTGTCATAGATTAGTTGACCATAGGTGCGTGGGTTTATCTCTGGGCTTTCTATCTTGTTCCATTGATCTATGTTTCTGTTTTTGTGCCAGTACCATATTGTCTTGATTACTGTAGTTTTGTAGTATAGTTTGAAGTCCAGGAGTCTGATTCCTCCAGCTCTTTTTTTTTGCCTCAAGACTGCTTTGGCTATTCGGGGTCTTTTGTGTCTCCATACAAATTTTAAGATTTTTTGTTCTAGTTCTGTAAATATGCCATTGGTAATTTGATAGGGATTGCACTGAATCTGTAGATTGCTTTGGGTAGTAAAGTCATTTTCACAATATTGATTCTGCCAATCTAAGAACATGGTATATCTCTCCATCTGTTGGTATCATGTTTAATTTCTTTCATCAGAGTCTTATAGTTTTCTGCATACAGGTCTTCTGTCTCCCTAGGTAGGTTTATTCCTAGGTATTTTATTCTTTTTGTTGCAATGGTAAATGGGAGTGTTTCCTTAATTTCTATTTCAGATTGTTCATCATTAGTATATAGGAACGCAAGAGATTTCTGTGCATTAATTTTGTATCCTGCAACTTTACCAAATTCATTGATTAGCTCTAGTAGTTTTCTGGTGGCATTTTTACGATTCTCTATGTATAGTATCATGTCATCTGCAAACAGTGACAGTTTTACTTCTTCTTTTCCAATTTGTATTCCTTTTATTTCTTTTTCTTCTCTGATTGCCGTGGCTAGGACTTCCAAAACTATGTTGAATAATAGTGGTGAGAGTGGACATCCTTGTCTTCTTCCTGATGTTAGAGGAAATGCTTTCAGTTTTTCACCATTGAGAATGATGTTTGCTGTGGGTTTGTCGTATATGGCCTTTATTATGTTGAGGTAGGTTCCCTCTAGGCCCACTTTCTGGAGAGTTTTTATCATAAATCCGTGTTGAATTTTGTCAAAAGCTTTCTCTGCATCTATTGAGATGATCATATGGTTTTTATTCTTCAATTTGTTAAAATGGTGTATCACATTGATTGATTTGCATATATTGAAGCATTCCTGCATCCCTGGGATAAATTCCACTTGATCATGTTGTATGATCTTTTTAATGTGTTGTTGGATTCTGTTTGCTAGTATTTTGTTGAGGATTTTTACATCTATATTCATCAGTGATATTGGTCTGTAATTTTCTTTTTTTGTAGTATCTTTGTCTGGTTTTGGTATCAGGGTGATGGTAGCCTCATAGAATGAGTTTGGGAGTGTTCCTTCCTCTGCAATTTTTTGGAAGAGTTTGAGAAGGGTGGGTGTTAGCTCTTCTCTAAATGTTTGATAGAATTCACCTGTGAAGCCATCTGGTCCTGGACTTTTGTTTGTTGGAAGATTTTTAATAACACTTTCAATTTCAGTGCTTGTGATTTGTCTGTTCATATTTTCTGTTTCTTCCTGGTTCAGTCTTGGAAGGTTATACCTTTCTAAGAATTTGTCCATTTCTTCCAGGTTGTCCATTTTATTGGCATAGAGTTGCTTGTAGTAGTCTCTTAGGATGCTTTGTATTTCTGCGGTGTCTGTTGTAAGTTCTCCTTTTTCATTTCTAATTTTATTGATTTGAGTCCCCTTCCTCTTTTTTTTTGATGAATCTAGCTAATGGTTTGTCAATTTTGTTTATCTTCTCAAGGAACCAGCTTTTAGTTTTATTGATCTTTGCTATTGTTTTCTTTGTTTCTATTTCATTTATTTCTGCTTTGATCTTTATGACTTCTTTCCTTATGCTAACTTTGGGTTTTGTTTCTTCTTCTTTCTCTAGTTCCTTTAGGTGTAAGATTAGATTGTTTATTTGAGATTTTTCTTGTTTCTTGAGGTAGGCTTGTATAGCTATAAACTTCTGTCTTAGAACTGCTTTTGCTGCATCCCATAGGTTTGGGATTGTTGTGTTTTCATTGTCATTTCTCTCTAGGTACTTTTTGATTTCCTCTTTGATTTCTTCAGTGATCTCTTGGTTATTTAGTAACGTATTGTTTAGCCTACATGTGTTTGTGCTTTTTACGTTTTTTTCCCTGTGATTCATTTCTAATCTCATAGAGTTGTGGTCAGAAAAGATGCTTGATATGATTTCAACTTTCTTAAATTTACTGAGGCTTGACTTGTGACCCAAGATGTGATCTAACCTGGAGAATGTTCCGTGTGCACTTGAGAAGAAAGTGTAATCTGTTGTTTTTTTATGGAATGTCCTATAAATATCAATTAAATCTATCTGGTCTATTGTGTCATTTAAAGCTTGTGTTTCCTTATTAATTTTCGTTTTGGATGATCTGTCCATTGGTGTAAGTGAGGTGTTAAAGTCCCCCGCTATTATTGTGTTACTGTCGATTTCCTCTTTTATAGCTGTTAGCAGTTGCCTTATGTATTGAGGTGCTCCTATGTTGGGTGCATATATATTTATAATTGTTATATCTTTTTCTTGGATTGATCCCTTGATCATTATGTAGTGTCCTTCCTTGTCTCTTGTAACATTCTTTATTATAAAGTCTATTTTATCTTCTATGAATATTGCTAATCCAGCTTTCTTTTGATTTCCATTTGCACAGAATATCTTTTTCCATCCCCTCACTTTCAGTCTGTATGTGTCCCTAGGTCTGAAGTGGGTCTCTTGTAGACAGCATATATATGGGTCTTGTTTTTGTATCCATTCAGCAAGCCTCTGTCTTTTGGTTGGAGCATTTAATCCATTCACGTTTAAGGTAATTATCAATATGTATGTTCCTATTACCATTTTCTTAATTGTTTTGGGTTTGTTTTTGTAGGTCCTTTTCTTCTCTTGTGTTTCCCACTTAGAGAAGTTCCTTTAGCATTTGTTGTGGAGCTGGTTTGTGGTGCTGAATTCTCTTAGCTTTTGCTTGTCTGTAAAGCTTTTGATTTCTCCATCGAATCTGAATGAGATCCTTGTCGGGTAGAGTAATCTTGGTTGTAGGTTCTTCCCTTTCATCACTTTAAGTATATCATGCCACTCTCTTCTGGATTGTAGAGTTTCTGCTGAAAAATCAGCTGTTAACCTTATGGCAGTTCCCTTGTATGTTATTTGTAATTTTTCCCTTGCTGCTTTCAATAATTTTTCTTTGTCCTTAATTTTTGCCAATTTGATTACTATGCGTCTCAGCGTGTTTCTCCTTGGGTTTATCCTGTATGGGACTTGCTGCGCTTCCTGGACTTGGGTGACTATTTCCTTTCCCATGTTCGGGAAGTTTTTGACTATTATCTCTTCAAATATTTTCTCTGGTTCTTTCTCTCTCTCTTCTCCTTCTGGGACCCCTATAATGCGAATGTTGCTGTGTTTAATCTGACCCAGATGTCTCTTAGGCTGTCTTCATTTCTTTTCATTCTTTTTTCTTTATTCTGTTCTGCAGCAGTGAAGTCTACCATTCTGTCTTCCAGGTCACTTATCCGTTCTTCTGCCTCAGTTATTCTGCTTTTCATTCCTTCTAGTGTAGTTTTTATTTCAGTTATTGTGTTGTTCATCTCTGTTTTTTGTTCTTTAATTCTCCTAGGTCTTTGTTAAACATTTCTTGCATCTTCTCGATCTTTGCCTCCATTCTTTTTCCGAGGTCCTGGATCATCTTCACTATCATTATTCTGAATTCTTTTTCTGGAAGGTTGCCTATCTCCACTTCATTTAGTTGTTTTTCTGGGGTTTTATATTGTTCCTTCATCTGGTACATAGCCCTCTACCTTTTCATCTTGTCTATCTTTCTGTGAATGTGGTTTTTGTTCCACAGGCTGCAGGATTGTAGTTCTTCTTGTTTCTGCTGTCTGCCCTCTGGTGGATAAGGCTATCTAAGAGGCTTGCGTAAGTTTCCTGATGGGAGGGACTTGTGGTGGGTAGAGCTGACTGTTGCTCTGGTGGGCACAGCTCAGTAAAACTTTAATCCACTTGACTGCTGATGTGTGGGGCTGGGTTTCCTCCCTGTTGGTTGTTTGGCCTGAGGCAACCCAACAGTGCAGCCTACCTGGGCTCTTTGCTGGGGCCAATGATAGACTCTGGGAGGGCTCACGCCAAGGAGCACCCCCCGGAACCTCTGCTGCCAGTGTCCTCGTCTCCACGGTGAGCCACAGCCACCCCCTGCCTCCGCAGGACACCCTCCAACAGTAGCAGGTAGGTCTGGCTCAGTCTCCCCTGGGGCCACTGCTCCTTTCCCTGGGTCCCGATGCGCACACTACTTCGTGTGTGCCCTCCCGGAGTGGGGTCTCTGTTTCCCTCAGTCCTGTCGAAGTCCTGCAATCAAATACCACTAGGCTTAAATGTCTGATTCTCTAGGAATTCCTCCTCCTGTTGCCAGACCCCCAGATTGGGAAGCCTGATGTGGGGCTCAGAACCTTCACTCCAGTGGGTGGACTTCTGTGGTATAAGTGTTCTCCAGTGTGTGAGTCACCCACCCAGCAGTGATGGGATTTGATTTTACTGTGATCGTGCCCCTCCTACCGTCTCATTGTGGCTTCTCCTTTGTCTTTGGATGTCGGGTACCCTTTCTGGTGAGCTCCAGTGTCCTCCTGTCGATGATTATCCAGCAGCTAGCTGTGACTCTGGCGTTCTCACAAGAGGGAGTGAGAGCATGTCCTTCTACTCTGCCATCTTGGTTCCTTCCTCAAATTATTGTACTTTTAATTTTATAACAATTTTTGCATTACCTTTTCCTATTAGAGGATAAAATAAACATGTGCCTAATGAAGTTGATGGAACCATCAAACTCATTTTACACCCACTTCATTTCACAGCTACAGTGACACTTCTTCAGCCTGGAACATCAAAACAGAGGCACATCCAGGGTTTTGCACTTTTACTGTACATAAAAGAAATATTCTAGCAAATGCATTCCCCTATCTATTCATTGGTGAAAAACAAAACAAGGAACCGTATTGATAAACATGAAGTGGCATAAAACCAGAATTTTATCCTAGCTGGAAAAAAAAAAAAAAGTCTTATCTCAAGTTTTAGATCTCTGGAGGATGTAGGGAAAGAAAACACCTCTACTAAAATCTACCAATATACCTAACAGCATACACCTTCAACTGCAGTGAGTAGTTTACCGTCAGTTTCACAACTTTCCACTTCCAAATGCTGAAAGGTAAGGAATGAAACAGTGTCTCTAGTGATTTTTATCTGGGTCCAGAGGGCCAAATCCAAAACATAGATACAGAGAAGCACAAGCACCCATCAAATATCCTATGTGCATATTATAGTGACCTAGGCAAAGAAGAAACCATCTTTATGTCTTTGCATAATAGTATAGCCAGTGATGTAATTTCCCCATGGACTTCTCACCCATAACTCAGTTCTATATTTTAAGGCATCACAGAAGCTTCCCTAAGCTCAGCTTCCAGAGACCAAACATCTGTGCTATGTAGACATGCCTCATAACATCACAGTATCCCAATATCTCAACTAAAAAATAATGCCTGTAAAAGCAATAAGGGTCATAAAAATCAAATTCTGATTATATTAGTAGCCTTAAATAGGTATACGGTACTGTTTTTTGACTCGTTTTTTAAATGTTACTTTCACCATTTTCTAGTGACTGAAACAAAGTCATGTAAAAGACTTACCTATAAAGGAATAGTGATAAAAAATTATTTTCTATCTGACTCATACCAAGTGTGGGTCATTCAATTTGAATGTTATTCAGAAACCAACTATGGACCATTGTGATCACTGTTTCCTTTATGTATTATAATAGCAGAGCAAGTGAAAAAGCAGGAGGAAACTAAAATCATTCTCAATATTTTAAACTGCATATTTCCAAAGCTATTTTATAATAAACTGTCTCCTAGATACAGCTACCTATTCACTCCATGTATAACATGCTAAGACATCTCATAGGCCCCTTGATTTTCCTTGGCCTTCAGATTTTAGAGATAGGTGAGCCAAGTCCTTTTCTTGAGAATAAAGGACCCAGTATGTGTCTTCAGCCAAGGTAACACTTTTCTTATGAATGTATCAGAGTAACCTATACTACCTTATTCACTGTTAGACTAATACAGGACAAAAAATTTTCCCAGAGCTTATCTTACTTCTATTCTACTTTGAATCATAAAGTTAACAATGGAGAATTTATTTTTTTCCACTGGTTTAAGCACAGCACTGTCATGAGACACCCAAATATCCTCTTTTGACCCCTTTTCATGGGAAGTCATTTTCATCCTAATTCTTTATTTTAGATTTCTAATTTTGTTTGTTATTGTAATCTTTTCCATTATATTTATTAATGACCTCAACAGTGTATGAATCCAATAGAAATATGAGAATCACTATGTTATCTGGAAGATGAATATCCTTCCTATTCTTAAAATTTGGTCAAGTTAACAGTAAGTACCCATAGAACAATTTTCCAGCTAGTCCCAAAAATGAACAAAAAGTTTACAATAATCGTGTTCTGAAATTCCATACCATGAACTCAATTCTCTTTCGCTTAGAAATTTTTAGTTATACCAAAAATATCCCAGGCTGAATAGTTTAAAAAAAGACACACTAAAGATGAGGAATGAGGGGTTTTCTGGTTAATAAAATAAAATAAAAGGAAGAAAGGCAGAAGAAGAGACAGAAATGTCATGGACAAATTATGACCTTAGGGAAGATACTCAACTTCTGAATCTCAGTTTTATAATCTATACTAGGTTATAATTTCCTTTCGGGGTTTACCCTCCCCCTCCAACTCTGGCACTGTGAGTCTTACTTTTCTCTGGGGCTCTATATTACCTCTAAGTGTAATAGGACCACTTCACTGCTCTATTAATTAATTATACAGGAAACAGGTGGTTGACAGAAAGCATGTTTTTCCTCTTTCTTTTCTTTTCTCTTTTGGCACTGGTGGAAGTACCAAAAGGGAATGACCAAATGTGAAGTTCTGGAAATCAACAGGGGTGAGTTCTCCTGGAACTCAAGAAATGAGGGGTGAGGTAGGGGGAATCACAGATACAATTTATACAGAGCAATTTTTCCATATACTGACTAATTACATCCTACTAAACAACCAATTGATAAACACCATTGTTAAGGTCCCTTCTTACTTTTTAGTAGGCATACAGAAACTAGGGTAGGCAATTTGGCAAATACCAAATTAAAATAATTTAGAAGTTGAGAATAAAACACTGACTCCTTGATGTCTTTGCATGGCCAATAAATAAACTATAGTTCTCCTTTGCTTGGAATTGCACATCAGGAGCCTAATGTTCTCGATCACTATCTTCTTCCATACCTATTTATTAACAGACTCAGTAGTAAAATAATTCCATAGAATTGTGGGTCTCATTTTACTAAACATAAAACTCAGTCCTTTCAAAGATGTTTTATATAATGAACTCCCCATAGACAGAGTCTCTAATAATTTTGAGGAAAGAATGAATGATATTTTAAGCTTTTCATTGATATAAAATGTCTTCCAATCCATAACAGTAATGAAAAAATTCAGATAATAAAGAAAAATTATTTCTGAGTATAGAAAGCACCCAAACAAAGGAAGAGAATTCAAATTGTAGTCAGTTCCTTGAATGGTCTGAGCATACATTCCAGAAAAGTGTGTTCTGAAATAATTTTCTTCAGAAAAATCTTGTATACTCCTATTAGAAATACAGTCAAGACACCATAGATCTTTGTGCTTGTTTTTCTCTTCTAACAAACAGAAAAAATAAACCCAAGCTTTCAATTCAAAACAGAAAAGTGGAACAATAGTACCTGTATTTCAAAACTAGACAGAGGACTCTACTTCTATTGCCATCATGCCTTATTTCATGTTTATTAGAGAACTAATGAGAATTAATATAGGAAACAGGAGCTCCCTTGTCCTTATCTGCAGAAGCAGCATAGCTCCGAAGATAATAACTCCTTATAAACTTAAATTACTTAATATCTCTGAGCCACATAGATAAAATAAAATAGGGATGACAATGCCTGCCTCACAGGGGGATTGTGGAAAGTGGATGGTATGTGTATAAGAAGCAAATGGCAAGTGGAAACATACAATAGCCTGTAGATGTTTTCTGTTATTATTTATGGTATTATATAACTATCAGTGGATTTTAGGCAAAATTAATGTTCACGGACTCTATTGATGACTTTATTTTTTTAAGTGTGTTTTATTTTAGAAGAGATCCAAAATTTCAATCTATCTATGTGTCACAGTGGCAACATTCCTGCACTGTGTAACAAAGCCCTCTCATCTTCTTCACGTCCACTCAGATGTTCTACTGTCATCACAAGGGCCCCTTCCCGGACTGTGCTTCCTCCAGCTCTCAGCTTCAGCCCTTCCTCCGCACCATCCTAGTCTATCTCTCTCCATCTCAGATCGGGATGATCACAGGGAGAAAAAAATATCTTATTGCTCTTCTCATGCACCTTCTTTCCCAATTTCAATTCCTCCTGCACACTGATGACAGAACAATCTTCCTAAAGCACAGTTTTCATTAACAACAGTAAATAAGCTAAAGTGTGAATGCACTAAATAAAATAATACTTAGTATGCATCTTAAAATATATTTTCAAGACAGGAATGGTTAAATGAATCATGGTAAATCCTCCTATTACATATGTTTTAAAAATTAGTAAAAAAAAAAGGGGGGGAATGTGGGAAGATGTCTATAATTTATTGCTAATTGAAAAAAAGCAAATTGCTGAATAACATCTATTATGTTATCTCATTTTGTAAAAGAGTTAATTATATACTTATTCATATGATAGATATTTGTAATATGTATGTTAAGAATATATTACATGAGGCACAGCAATATATGTAAATATAGAGGATTATGAATTTGTCCATAGTAATCATATTTGTGGGATGGGATTGGGGAGCATGAGGGAGGAGATTTTATTTAATTATTCATTTCTTTTATGGGGCATATAATGGGCATTTTGTTTAACTTTAATTTTTGTTTTATAACCATATTTTTCATATATTCTGTCCGTAAATTATCTAGTGAGATGGAAGAGGTCAATGGAGATTTTCACTTACTGTTTTATCTAATCTTATATTGTTTGTTTTTTAAAAAAAACAAGGAATATGTATTTCACAAGTAATTTGAAAAATTTAAGGGCCTATAATGTTTTAACTTAAAAATATGGATTTAGTCAAGGTTACCTTTATTGGAATATAAAGCCTTGAGTAGATTGTCTTTATTCTAGTAGGGAACTATTTAGACAAGTTGTCATTCATCACACCATCTCAGAATTCTACTAAAATAGGCAACAGAACAATGCCCTGCAGTGTCATTTTTAGTATAAGCTAATAGAAGCAGATTATGCGTAAGAAGTTTAACAAGCTGTGGGAGATCAGTAAGGGTTAAGAGTAAAAATAAATCCAGACCAATATATTCTGTTTTTCTATAAATACTGTACTGCTAGATGAGAACTAGAAGGAGAATCTGGAAGTTTCTTTCTGTCGTGGCCCTAGAAGTCTAATTTTCTTTACCTGATACACTTCACCAGGAATTCTTTTCTCAGAGAAGCTGTTTCTAATAGCTCAAAGGACTGGGCTTTCTTCATAGGTGGCAATTCCTTTTCCTGTCGCTGGAGGTGTCCACATAGAACCCAAGTCGCCATTTTGGAATGCTAGGAAAATGTTTGAACCAGATACCTCCAAAGTTTCTTCCAAGTGTGAGTTCCTGGGCTACAAAATACCTCTTTTTAGGAACTTACAAAATCTCCCATTTCCTGTCAGATCAGTTGTAAACACCCATCTTGTCACTTAATGATATACATATATATGGCTAAGAGCATACAACAGGAGAAACTGTCCTAGTGAAAGTACATTAGAAATGTTAAAGGAAGGACAAAGTGAAGGCAGTCCAGATAGCAAGGGTGAGTGTGGAACCAGATAAATCTAGAAAAAATTGGCAGAGGCCAAACCATGAAAGATATTATATGAAGAGCAAATGAACACCACAGAAGGGTTTTAACTAGAGTATGAAAGATGGCAAAATAATCTGTCATGTTTTGAAGATGTCAATTCTGGGTATACTATTATTAAGATTGAAAGGAGCTAAAAAAAAGTCAGCTCATGATGATCCTTGACTCAAGATCCTTCAAAGCCTCCTCATTTCAAACAGAGTAAAAGCTAAAGTCCATAATGTAGCCTACAAGGCTTTCTATGATCTGCTCCGTACCCCTCCCCCACCATTTATCAGATTTTAGGTCCCACGAACCTCTTTTATATAACAAATATTTCACGGTATCAAAAATTAAGACTATTTTAAGAACTACAAACTTTTCACTACCGAAAAAAACGTTCCGGAAGCACTTAGACTCATAGTTCTCTGAGACTAGATACTGAAGTAATCTCATCCCAATCCTTCTTTGGAAGACAACTACAAAAACCATCCTTCAAGGTGAACCCTCTGTAGTTATCAAAAATCCTGTCTGTGTACCTAGTGAGCCTACAGTATTAGAGGAACACAAGTATCTGGGAGCTGGTTTCCCTGTCTCTTAATTTCAAGAGAGAAAGAATGGACAGGGGCAGCAGAGTGACCTGTAGGAAACCCTGTCTCCTTGAGCTTTGCTAGACTTGCAGAGATTCACTGTGCTGCACACCTGAAGCTAAGACAACATTGTAAAGCAATTATACCCCAATAAAAATTTTAAAAAATATTCAAGCACCCAGCTGGTATTCAAATATCTAATGATTGATTGACTGAATTCTCTGGCCTTCACCTGAACATAAAGCACAAAATGACAAAGCGAAAAGTAAACCAAGGTCGTTTTTTTCTGCTGCAGTTTATGGCCATTTTTTCTGAGTGTTTATAACATATAGACCATCAACAGAAGCATCCTTTCAGATAAAATAATCTCACAGTAACTTCAGGCATTTTCCACAAGACTAGGATGCACCAAAATTTTTGAAAGGAAGGTAAGATGAAATTTTTCACTCTATTCCTAGAAACTTCATAGCTACGGTTTCCAGACACTCTGGGGAAAAAATGCAGAACAAATGTTTGCACAACCACCATTTGGGAAGCCCCACGTTATAACCAAAATATCTAGCAAAATTCAAGAAGCACTAAGTGAAATGTACAGCATACTAAACCCATTTCCACTGACGCTGCCCTCAGCAAAATGATTTTTTTTTCTCTAAGAGGAAGATACTTTATTTCCTACAATCTGGACTGCTCAAGATAGACATTGCAGATGCATCTGAAAACAAACTTCTATGTTGTCAGCAAATCATGAAGATTGAAGGTTGCCTCCTTTCACTGCTAGATTTAAAGTTATGGCAGCATTTCTATTATAAAAAACATTTTCCAAAAGTTTATACCCCAGCTGTAAAATAATCTGCTTCTGGATCAAGTTTTGTAGGCTTAAGAAAGGAAAAAAATGTTAAAGTTCATTATGAAATAAGGAACATTTTTAAACTCCATCTTAAAATTATAAATTACCAAAAAACAATTTTCAAGGCTTTTGTGCCACAACTTAATTTTAATGTACAATGCAAGAAAAATAATGACCATAAATTTGTGAGATGGAAACCCATTTTCACTTATTCTGAAGGCATGCTGGAAAATAATTTCCCAAGTAAATAACTGTTATTCCAGAGTAGATTTTACTTGTAGTTGGACTGGATTTACTCTTGTAACCATGGTTATAGGTAACTACAAATATCTATACTTACTGAGCTGTCAAATGATATTATACTTCAAAAATAACTCCCAGACAAAAACCAACATTTCTGAAGTACAAAGATAGAAGTGAAACCCTTGCTCCTAGTAGCGGCACTTTCTTTCATATATACATATTCCACAGAAATATTTACTACCCGCCAAACACACACATACACATACACACACAGAAACACAGAAACATACGAGCCAAGCACAAAGTCTTTTGTTGTTTTTGGCTGCTCAGTAGTAAAAGGAAAGTTAAGTCCCAAAATAAATAAGAAAAAGAGGAAAGAAAAGTTAACCCTAAAGATTTTTTAAAAATCTACACTTAGGATGAACAAATGGCATCATAAACAATCTTTTTCAAAACAAGAATCTGTATTCTCCACATGTAAGAATCCCCTGCCTGCTTACTTAACAGAATACTCCTTATTCAGTGATCAGTTAATAGATACTTGCTAATAATAATGATTTGAACCACACATTTGATATAAAGTAACCACTTTCACAATGGACTTGTCTCTCTCCAATCATTGAAATCTAAAACTATCTATGAAGTTACCAATCGGAAAGATCACTGAGAAGGCCAAATTGTCATACCACATTTTAAGTGCTGAGAAGGCAACTTACCTACTGGCTCTTATCTTGGAATTTTATCTGAAGTTCCCCATCTGGACCAACTTCAACCAAACCACACCTCTTCCTTACTACACCCCTCAAGTCTCATCTCTCCGAAGAGTCTTCCTCCTCAACCTTCAACAACTCTAATATTTGCATGCAGTGTTAATTGGGGTAACAAAGTCAAGGAGGTTTATGACACTTGAAATAAAATTTAAGCAAGGCATGTCAGAAGAATATTGTTCTACATCAGGGAAACATGTAAGAAAGGAAATTTAAAGAATGCTGGTACCTGACAGATGCCCTTGCAGAGACAGACCTCACAAAGGATTGAGCTTCCCTCTATGGAAAAGAAGAAATTCTGAAGGATGATAATATTAAATAAGAATGCTGTTAAATTGATTACTGCACAAAATTGGGGGGGGGGTGTTGTCTAAGTATCTAAGGTCAGTAAGAACTACCTGAAAGGGATATACTGAACCACTTGATTTGGGGGGAAATGCAGAACACTACCTTCCACACATATTTTAATAAAATTTTCCTTTCTTTCCTCTCTCTTTCTCTCTCTTTTTTTTTTTGGTTCTATCTCCTTAAACATAGCAGACTTACTCCAAAATTAAAGAAAAGCAGGTAAGATTATGAATAATTATAGTACAGTTACGGGTTCTAGAACTTCATATTCATTACTTTAAAAAACATTACTGTTCTCTATTCATGATGCCAACAGGGGAAAACATTAGCTCTGTGCCTTGAAAATTTTCCTCATCTTTTGGAGAGAATGTCAGCCATTTAAGCGCTTCCCTGGAAATACATTTCTCCTTGTCTGTGTAGACTTGGTAATTCCTTCCAAAATAGCTTAGCTTCCCAATTACACTTGACTGGCTCTGCCTTTGTTCGTTTTCCCAGGCATGTCTCATAAGTAACCAAGAAACATAGTTTATTCTAAAGACATGCATTTCTCTCTCGTTTCCTTTGTCTAGAAAAAAGAAAATCCTCCTCAAACAACTCCTGCCTTTTTTTAACCTTCAGCATTTTTCAAGTTCTCTTGAATTTTTGGTATACACTATTAAAAAAACTTTTCTATAAAGGTTAGAAAAAGAATTTATTGAATTTTGAAGGCTTTTTCAACTATAATTATACAAGTCTGATAAAGTCTGAAATGGAGATTGATTTCTTCAATGTCTTAACAGAGTCAAGCCTTCTTTTTTTTTTAAAGCAATGAAGGTACAGATGTTTAAACTAGCAATATTAAACAAGACGTGAAGGGGTTGGAGATAAAGGGATTAGTTATGCATACATGACTCAAAGGGAGTTGTCTAATAGAAACTTGATATACAACTTGCTAAAAGCCCCTTTATCTAAGGATTCCCAAGTTTCAAATAACCTTTCATTGGATATTTTACAACCTATTGTTACATGGCTCTTCCTTTAAACCTAAATTATTGTTTTCTTTTTTAATGATAACTAAAGCTAAGTCTCTAAATAAAGAATATTTCTTTTTAATTTGAGAAGTATTTGTTAATTAAAAAGGTAATTGTCTATTGATCATTTTGCTATTCTTGAAGTCTAATTTTTAAGAACTTAGAGATGGTGTTTGCCAACCTAATTAACATTGGATCAACTCTAGTCTGAGGATTTGGTCCATGTGCAAGGAAATAATTAGATCCTCCTGGTTAGAGGACTTAAAAAAAAAAAAGGCAACAAGATAGTCTACAAGTCAGATATGCCCCTTACCACTGTAATTAAAATAAACAATAAAGAAAAAGAAAAGGATTATAGGAATCCTAAAATTGCTTATAAAGTAATAATAATTACTTATATAATGCTCCACAAAGTGCCTTGACTTCATAAGTAACTAAAATATTACATTTAGCTTCTTAAGACAAAATTTTAAAGTTATGTCAGGTCCCAAACAAATTACTTTCCTAAAAAATGATGTGGCTTAAAGTATCTCTAAGATTCTCCTCCATTTTATTAGACAGTAACTATACAATGTTTTACATATTGAGTGAATATATGTTTAAAACTCTCATTTGGCATATCCTCTAACTCCTTTCTTTATGTGCATATTTACATGGATTCCTTCATATGTAACCAATCACAAGGCCAATATGTTGCTCTGCACAGCTTGGATGCTCGATGACTATTGTTAAAAGGCAAAACCTAAAACTCATGAAATGTGTGGAAATTCATATGAATTGCAGGCAGAAAAACTCAGTAATAATGAAAGGATAAGAAAGAGGTTTTGTGGGGTTTTTTCCCTCCAGATGAGTGAGCTCACCCTAAGGTTAATGCCAAATGACATCCTCACATCTATAAACAAGAACAGAAAACAGTCTTTACTAAGAACAGCATGTTATAGAGCAAGATTATCTCAGAGGTGAGGAATCCAAGCCAGTTCAGATGACCCTGGGGCTTCAGGAAGGTTGCTTATTCAGGCAGGACAGGTTCAAGTCAATAAGAACTATTTTTCACTGCTTAAACTCCCAGCTATGCAAATGATAGAAGATGAGAGCAGTATCTGACAAGAAGCGAAGCAAGCATTCACATAAACGAGAAAGATACGGAGATACAAAAGAGAGAAGTTCAAAGGACAAATACTGGATTCAGGTACAACATCAACAAAAGCCTCATGGGAAGACAGCCGAAGAATTCAGACAATGCATACAGATTTTCAGGAACGATTCTTTTGCTGAACAGGCAGCAGATAAAAAGTCTCACCTGGATGAAAAGTACAGCCAGCTGCTTGAAAGCTTAAAGCATGAGTCCTTGTGACAAAAAAAGTATGCAAAATAAGTGACATGTAGTCTTCTTAAAAATTAGAAAAAACTCAAGCTGCTATTAAGAAAATCATGAGTAAAAGAATAATAGCCTTAAAAGCAAGAGGTTTTGTACCAAGGGCTGCAATGAACTCATTTGCTACAAACAAACAACAACATCAAAAGCCATGCTAGGTGAGATGATGCAAGACTTTGGCTGTCAAGTTGATATGCTAGAAAATCACAAACTGCAAATGTTTCCATATAATGCATTCAGCTTAAAACCATAGCAATCAGAGTAAAGAAAGGCAAGAAAGAAGACATCACTTTTGATGACGTTGGCTTACTCATGAACCAATCTTTTTTTTAATAAATTTATTTATTTATTATTATTTATTTATTTATTTATTTATTTATTGGCTGAGTTGGTTCTTTGTTGCTGCACGCGGGCTTTCTCTAGTTGCGGCGAGTGGGGGCTACTCTTCATTGCAGTGCATGGGCTTCTCCTTGCAGTGGCTTCTCTTGTTGCGGAGTATGGGCTCTAGGTGTGTGGGCTTCAGTAGCTGTGTCACACGGGCTCAGCAGTTGTGGCTCGCGGGCTCTAGAGCGCAGGCTCAGTAGCTGCGGCGCACAGGCTTAGCTGCTCCGCAGCATGTGGGATGTTCCCGGACCAGGGCTTGAACCCGTGTCCCCTGCATTGGCAGGTGGATTCTTAACCACTGCGCACCAGGGAAGCCCTCATGAACCAATCTCATGAAAATGTTTTTGTTCCCCAGACAGTGAGTTTCAAGAGATCCCGAGGAAAATCTACTTTTGTCTCCCACTGGGATAGTTTTGCCATTTTTGGCAACAGCTAGTTTTTGAAAATGAAGGATAGATTATGATTCATCAGCACAGTCTTAGAAAATGATTTGAAAATTCAACAGTTATAATGGTCACTTTAAAATCTCTAAAAACAAACCATATGACAAGTTTGTAAGCTGAGAGTCATAAAAACAATTAATAAAAATAATTCCAAATGATTAAGTCACTATTCAGAGACCAATTCTAGAATGGCTAGGGGAATGTGGCCCACAATGGTATATATCCTTGAGAGAAAATTTGGTAAACATTAGTTTCAATAACAAAAAGAAGCTCTTAAGTATCTATCTCTCTGATAAAAATATTATCAAGAGTACCCTGTATAAAATAATAACCTTTGATGCAACAGATTGTCTGATTATCTTTTGTTTCAATTTTTCATTGATGATAAAATTTCAAGGAAAAAATTTTGCAAAGAGCTGGTTAAAATAAATTTTATAGTGTCCTATTCTAAAAAATGCCTGAAATTAAAAATAATCATACTTGACATATTCCATTTGAATAAGTTCCTTTTTTGTAACAGTTAATAGCTATTATCTTCTAAATTCAAACTTATAAAAATAAAGACACTAAGTTTTTACTCATATATGAAAATCCTAGATAACCCGTATCTTTCTTCTGGTGATACTAGTATTCATCCTCTAGCTTCACTGTCCAAAATGGTAGCAATTAATCATAGATGCCTGTTTAAATTTTAATTTATATTAATAAAAATTAAGTAAAATTAAATAGTTTCTCAGTCACATTAGCTATATCTTGAGTTCTTAATAGCCTCATGTAGCTAGTGGCTAGCATACCAGTCAGAGCAGATAGAGGACATTTCTATGACTGCAGAAAGTTCTATTAGACAACATTGATCTACAGGCTATAAACAGAGAAGAGACATCATAATTTGAATGTATTGTGATATAAACGCTAATATAAATTCAGTTGCCAAAGCTATATATCTAGCTACAAGAAAAAATAATCACACTAAATTTCAAAGATGTTTCTATCATCCTTTATATTAATCAAAGTCCAGAGTCCTAACACTAAGTTTTTTCAATTTTGTACTGAGCTTTTCAAACTGGTAACTCTGTTAAAAGTCAATTGATTTGTATCTGTAGACTCCTTAAATACTTATTTTATTACATTAAACATTCCAAGATTTTTGAGGCAGATTTAGGTGACTAGGTCAGGCAAGTTGAATGCATACTTCTTAATTACCTTATTATTTTACTAGTTAACAATTGTTCTTAATTTTGGATCAATAACTAAAATATTGATGTGTTAGCTAATTGATAAATAATGCATAACAGATTATTTAGTAAATGGTTCATGATTTGTAGCCTGAAACAAACATGTCTTTTGTATCTTCTCAAAGAGGAAAGGGAAAGACCAAGACTCATTTGGAAATGCTACCTGGGAGAAGATGTAGAAGCATGAGTAAATGTACACATATCCCCACTTAATCAAATATACTAAAACCAATAAATAAATCCAAATTTGTTTATTCAACTGCAATATGAGCAAAAGTACCAGAGTGGTAGCAATGGTGGTATGTGTGTCTCAGGGAGGGTTAGGGTGGGAAAGAGGCAAAAATTTTCCATTTTCTACAATGTCAAAATACTTGTCCACGTCTCAGAAAACAGTTCACATTAGCTTATCTCTAAAACTCATATCAAGGATACTGTTCCTAATGTATTAATATCATTCTTTTACCCTAATTCTTTACCACCGTAGTCCACCTGTCCATTTTTCTGCAAAATTAAAGAAAAGGGGACTGGTACTTCTAACAGTGGTATCCCCAGTCCCCCAGTGACTCAAACTCTGTTTGCTGAATACTACTTAAACATAATAGAGTATATCCAGAAACAGTTGATGATTCTCTACATAGAATCAGGAAAGTGGCAAGTGAGTAGAGTTAAGAATATTTGACTTATTTATCTGTCTGACCAAACTGACATGGATGAAATTACATACAACTCAAGAAGATTCTCACTGAAATACACAGTAATAATGTTATCCTCACAAGCCTTTTATAAAACTATCTGGAAGCCTCCAGAAAAAAATATAAATAAAGAAGGAAAGAAAAAAATATAAGAATTATAAACCATATCACCTCCCCAGTTAAGAAAAATTAGGCAACCTGTGAGCTATAAATTAGTCTTGGAAATACTACCATTGGTTGCCTAATGCCAGCTATGTTCTGTTATAATTAAATTAATTAATTACTTGAAATAGCCTCTGTTTGTTCTTATTGCATGCGGTAGCTGTCTTGCATTCACGTCTACTTCATAGCTAGCTGATTTAAATTAATCCCTTGCAGATAAAACTAAGATATACCAATATTACACCACAGCTAATTTATTTAAATTGGTATTCTAAGTCTTTTTAAATATAAAGAAGAAACTATATCCTTAATGTATCCTTAATTCATTGTAAGATGGGAACAGACATCTGCAACAGTTTAGTTTCTTGGAAACAGGGAAAAACAGCAACAGTAGCATGACAAGAAAACATTAAAGATGGCATTTAAACTGTTGCAAGAAATGAAACAAGCTCATGCTACATTAAATCCACGCACGAAGTGAAGTGTTCAACTCATCCTGCTCTCTAGAATTCTTGGTGAGTCAGTGAAATAGGCAGAAGAAAATGTAGACAGACATTAATCCTTTATCCATTGCAATTCCCTTTGTTCCTATTAAAAAAAGAAAAAAAAACTGAAAGAGTGAAATATGAAAATGACTCTAGAGGTCATGGAGCCCAAACCTCATTTCATAAATGAGGTGAAAACTGAGGCCCAAAGAGGTGACATGACTTGTTCAAAGTCACACAGCGATGCAATGACAGACGGAGAACAGGAAGCCATGAATCCAGCCCGAGCTCTTTCCACAGCTAATGTGCTGACAGGAGGCTGGAGGGCCCAGCCCCTTTCCCAGAAAACAACCTTTCAACTTCATGTACTAGTTCTCCTAGCACAACTTTCTTTCTTTGAAAATCAGAAAGAAAGAAAAAAAAAGCTAATAATGTTCTTTATACTCTTTTGGAGTCTTTTAAACAGATGTCAGTGGGACTACAGGAAATTTTAAATATTTATAAGATTTTTTAAATTACTGATCAGATGACACAATTGTAAAAGCCTATTAACCAATTTTTTCCAAGTCCCAGCCTCTTGCAACATCAATCTAACCAAAGACAACTGCCAAATTAATCTCGTAAAACAGTTTTAGTCATGTCACTCTCTTATGCACAAACATCTGGCAGCTCTCCTTTGCCTACCAAATTAAATGTAATATCCTCACACTGGCATTCAAAGTCCTTCACAAAGTCCCAATCAGTCCTTCTTTCCTGGTACTCCTTACCTGTTTCCCAGTCCGACTCCAGCCAGGAGACAGTAACAACCCTTGTTCTTTCCTACCTCCTTGCCTCCTCTCATTCATGCTCTTCTGTCCTCTTGGCACACCTGCTCTCCTTCCATATCTGCTTGTCAAAAGTCCAGGTCACCTTAAATACTGTCATTTTCTGAATGCCCACTCTCCAACCTGATCTAAAACACATTCACAATTAGATATCATCCCTCCTATCTTTTAAGCCTCCAAAGACTCCACTTTTTTCTTCTTTCATGAAGATTATCACACTCCCTTATATTTACATTATATATGTACCTGTCCTAACTTCCTTTCCCATCCAACTGAGCCCTTTTAAAACCCAGTCATAGGCTCCCCTGCTGTCAACATGCAATCAGTATCATTGACTTTCATGCCAAAGGATTTTCAGGACAAAACACGTAAGAATGATTTAACCTTCACTGAGTTTAACCTTCACTGAGGTTTACGTGGAAGCCCATATTAGAGGCAGGCCACCAACACGGACATGGCAAACAAGATGGACAGAGAGGAGTAAACATCATGCATTGCTATAGAATGGCGATGGGACAGGATGCTGGCATGTGGGGTTTCAGGAATAGTCATAGTTTGGTTCTTCCCACAGCTGAGCTTCCCTGAGACCCAAAATTTCCTTGGGTGTAGAACATATTTAGATGCTTTTTTAACTCTTTCAGCATAATTAGTGCACTGCAGAAGTCATTTGTTCAATGATCTGGAAGGCAGCGTGCAGCTCCCCTAAGGCCTGCATCTGTTATTGGGCAGGAAATACGGCAACTTGCTGTGTTTACTAATTGGGTTGGCTAGTTACTTTGTTCTCTTTTTATTTTTCAGAAATCCCCCCAAATAAGTAATTTTCCTATTTGAATCTTGTTATTAAAAGTGATCATCGTGATCACTTTAGAAATGTAAACTTTCATTTTCCTAAAAACTCAAAATGAGTTTGATTTTTTTTCCCCTTTTTCCTGGGACTATTTTTCTTCTTCTTCTAGCAGGTCAGCATCAAAAAGCAATTTGGGCATTTTATCACGCTCTGATCTTGCCAGATGTTCCTGCCACTGCTTTAGATAATTTTCTACCTCATGTCCCACATTCTGTATTCTCAGTCTTTCTCTGAGGTTTAGGTGGTTTTAATGATCTAGGAGTATGAGTCTCAGGGAAAAGCCTCACCAGCCCCTGCATGTACTTCTCACAGCAAGACATGCGGCTATGCTGATTTCAGGTTATTTGGGTCCATTCCACTTCCATGCAAATAAACACAGCCCTTGATGTGAACAGTTAAATAGCTGGAAAAACAGGCTGAGTCTGTGTAATTGGCCTTGTATACATTTCTCAATCTTGGCTTGTCAATGAGAATCATACTCACACAGGCTATGGCAGTATAGGGGTGGCCTTTTTCTGAGCCAAGTATTATGTACGCTATTCATTTCTCTTTTGGAAATCTAGAGCTATACCCAGCTCTGAAATGACAGTCATAGAGGAATTTTAGTGCAGAAGATGCATCATCTTTTTTTCCCCTCTTTGATAAAAATGAATGTAGGGTTTTTTTCAGAGGCTCTCCTTGACTTGATGAGGTTAATATTTTATTTGAACACACGACAAAGGCATAAATAGCTTTTCTTATACTTTCATTTTGATAAGAATAAAGGAAAGGAGGGCATATTCATTCCCATGATCAATTTTGCTGAAAACTTACAAGCTCATCTATTCCTGGAGTAGATCTGGAAATATGATTTGTTCACAGCATCAATTTCCTCAGGACCATCCAGTCTCCAATCTGCTGTCAACTTTGACAATGTCTCCTTGCTCACTGTTCACCCCCATATTTTTGCAATCAATTTCCAATTCTGCTAATTCTGCTTTGAAATCTCTCTCAAATTCATCATCTTTTTGTTTCCACTGCCAGCCACTTTTCATCTGAGCTATAGGACCATTATTTCCTATCTAGTCTCCTTTCCTGTAATCTAATCAATTCTCCAACCTTCCTGTTCCTTGCCCACTTTCTTCTGAAACCACACTCATCATAATCCCTTGCCCCAAAAATCATTCATGCATAATCGTTGATAGTAAAATCACTCATCTTAGCCTTCTAGGCCTTCTAATATTTCACTAAAACTAGTATTGATCTTTTACTATAATTCAATATTTTCTGTGATGTAAACAACTGAACACTATTGTCCCCAGTCTCTGTTAACTGCTATGCCTTTCCTTTGGCTGGACACAAGTCCTACATCTTTGCCTGCTGAGAGCCTACCCATCCTTCAAGGCTGACTCAAAATATTACCTCTTTTAAGGAACTTTTCTGATTGACACCCAACTTGATGAGTTCTTGCATTCTTAAAAGGATCTATAACATGTCTTTCTTTAATGACCTCTCTAGTCTTGTAGTACACATACTTGATTATCTATAATTTACCTTCATACTAGATTTTAAGTACCCGAGTGCAGCATGTATAATGTGTACGTCTGTATGTGTTATTAATTTGTACAGACTGGATTTTATATTCCAATAGCTAGCATGAGGCATACCACACAGTAAATGCTCCAAAAATACATGCTGAATTCAATCAACATGTATTTTCTGAGTTATTAGTGTTCTGAAAATTTATGTTCATTTGTCTAGTCATTAATACAAATCTACATAAATTATGCACCTGTATGTTCCTTTTAACAATTTACATGTAACTAAATAATTTTACTCTCTTTCTAGTTGAGTTTGTGATGTGCTGTCTATGCATTTCTTTTTTATCACTTTCAAGCTTGCCCCAACCAAGGGTAGGTTACAGACTTAGGATTCTTTCTAAGAGTCTTTCTAAGAGTCTAAGTCTTTCTTGTGCTGACATACTTATCTCTCCCTCTAAGTTCTACTGTTAAAAGATGACTCGGTTTTATATACATACATATATATATATATATATATATATATATATATATATGGCATTATTTTCCGAAGTTTACCTTACATTTGGCATATGGCAGATTAAAAACTTGTTCAGTATACTATCCTGTCCTTTTGTTTGTTTTGTTTACTGGAAGCTTTTTTCCTTTTCTCTTTCTCCTCTGCTACTGACATTTTCCCTTTTCTCAAACTTCATTTCTTAATTTTTATTTTTTGGCCCTGCCATGTGGCTTGTGGGATCTTAGTTCCCTGACCAGGGATTGATCCCAGGCCCTTGTCAGTAAGAGCACGGAGTCCTAACAACTGGATTGCCAGGAAATTCCCTCAAACTTCATTTCTTTATTGTAACTCACTCTCTATCCTGCCCTTCCCTCGAGTCCTGGTGAAAAAGCATGTTAGAGAAGGCTGGTTAGGGGAAGCAAGGCCAATGGGTCAGAATGGAAGGCACTGGGCACTGAGACATCCCAGAGACATCCTGTGCTCCATCCCTTCCTCGGCCGTCCCAACACTAGTCAACCCCCCAATCCTATCAGGCTGCCAATAAACATCTCTTATCCTTCATTTCCTCCTTTCTACCCGCCAGCCATTGCCTTTGGTAAGGCCTGCATAGTCACTAACACACCATTACAATAGCCCTCTACTCATCTCTACTGTGGTCTTTCACTCGTGGATTGTACCATTTACACTGTTGTCGGAGAGAATATTCTCAAGTGCTCATCCGATCATGTCAAGTCTTTGCTTAAAATGTTTAATGACTTGCCATCACCCAGATAAAACCTCCAAGGTCCTTAGACACAAAGATCTGGGAGCTGCCTTATCAAGGCTTCAGTGTACTCTCTGACCACGTGCTGCTCTCTACCTAGTCAAGCCCCCTCCCTCCTTATCCCAGTAGATCCTCTTTCTCAGTGGATGGGCCACCTCCTCATGTTTCACAGTCCATTTCAAGCAAGATGATTACGATAAGCCCTTTTCTCTCCAGCTCCCATCCAAGACGGAACTAGCCATTCCCTCCTCAGGACAGCACCCTACCACACATAACCTTTATTTACTTCCCTCCTAGCACCCCTAACATCTGTTACACTTAATGACTAAGGGCACTGTCAAAGGAGTTAAGCTGCTTGGTTCTGAATCCTGGCTCCACCACTCTCTAGCTGTGGAGTCTCATACAATTTAGGTAACCTATCTGTGCCTTACATTTCTCATCAGTAAAGTGGGGACACAAATAGTAACAATTTCAAAGAGCTTCTACGAGAATTAAGTTAATATATAAAACCCTTAAAACAATGGCTAGTCCATGATAGGCATTGCACAAATGGTAGCTATTATAATAATTATTTTTTAAAAATTATTCCTTGCTTGATTGCCCCTTATGGGCAAATACCATATCTAGTATATCTAGTTGTTTTTATTCTCAGCTTCTAACAGAGTCCCTAGGACATATTAGACACAGTAACTGCTTCATGAAAGAATGAACAAATGCATATAAATAGGAATAAGAGAAAAACAGACCTTTTATTTCCCCAAATTACAACATGTCCCTTTTTCATTGTTCCCCTTAGATGTGAAGGGAACTGTAAGGGTACAAACACAAATGTTCATAGCGTTTCAGTTGAGAGTTTTAATCAAACTTTCTGACATGCACAGAGGGTTTCTGTTCTACTATCTCTCAGAATTACAAGAGCATCTATGGGATGCAGAATGGGGAAAATGCCAGCAAAGCCAGGAAGTAGGACTGGCTGCATAATTTGTGAGGCCCAATGCCAAATGAAAATGCAGAATCCCTTGTTCAAAAATTCTTATGAATTTCAAGATGGCAACAGTAGAGCATTTAACTAAGTGTGAAGACATTCTGCATACAGGGATCAGTTTGACTGCACAGACTACCCTCCTATGAAGCCAGCCCTATCAGGAATCTAATATCCTCTACTCATCAGCTCTGCAATGTGTTCTGAAACACAGATTTGGTCTATGTTACTGCCAGATTTGTCTCTCTCAACTAGATTAAGAGATTCTAGGTCTACCATGCTCTTACTATGCCTCTCCACCCTGAATTGTACAAGATCCAGCCTCCACCATCCACTAGAAAAGCCACTGGCCTCTCCATTTATCTCAGTAATATAAGCTGCCCATTATTTGTCAGGCTCAAAATACTCCTTCATTTATCAGTCATTTTTGGGGGCACAAACCATGTTCCAAAACCCTGCCTATGGCGCTGTACATATAGGAAGGTCTCATTCTCTGGTTTGCCTCATTTTAAAAAGAAATTTCTGATTTTTCATCGGAAAGCCAGTAGTTGATAATACCTAATAAAAGAAGAAAAGGGCAAAATAACCCTCTGGATGCATGCACATGTTAATGGTGACATGAACGAACTGAAGGCCAAATCATAAGGAAGGAGCTCCCCAGCACAGGCCACTGGAGGAGTTATTTCATACTATATAGAAAATCCCTTAAGCAAATTCAGTTAGACCTCCTCTTAGCTCATCTAGCATCATCGGGCCCTCCTTCTTGAGTAACCTGAAATGAAATGCCTTAGTACAAACAGTGGTGAGAAGTCCTATCACAGAGGTAGATGGTAGAACAAGGACAAAAGAAAGTAAAATAATTACAAAAGAAGATATATTTGTCACAGGAGGGAACTTGGGGTTGGGTAAGAGGGAAAGAAAATTAAATTAGAAGATGGAAAGGGAAAAGGAAGCTTCTGGCCTGGAAAAGGAAAATCATTCTCCGTGCTCCTATTACACAAATGCGTTCCTGGCGTCCTATATTAAAATATAAATTCAGTTCAGAGGCAATAAGGCTGGCAGAAACATGCAAAGGCAGAGAGCCAAGAGCCTCGGCTCGGCTGTTGGCAGCCACTCGGGCCCCTGCAACAGAGTCCAGGTTATATCTGTCAGACACTGAGCCACTGAACACTGTTATTTCTTAGTTAAGGACTCTGGTGTTGGCTTTGAATTTTTCTTTATTTTGGGAGCCATAAACAAATAGTGATGCATAGCAGAGAGGAGCAGAATATATTATTCCTTGCTCTGTCTGGTGAGGAATGATAGCAGGTGCAGTATTACTCAAACAAATGTAGATGGTGGGAGAGGAAGGCTTTCTCCAACAAAGTGCATTGTTTCTTAAGGTTGTTTATGTTTTGGATGAATATTTATTGAATCCCTTGTGAGTACTGAGGACAGAGGAGTGAAGAAGAGAAATGTTCTTCTGGGGCAGACAAAGTATATATGTAAGCACATAAATGAACAAGATAATTTCATATAGAGATAAAAATATAATGAAGGAAATAACCAAGGGGATGTAAAAGAATAAGTGGAAGAAAATGGTGAGGTGAGGTTACCTTAACAGAGTGTTCAGCAAAGGCTCCCTTGATAAGGTGGCATTTTGCCAAGACTTGATTTATAAGACTTAGGAAAAGAGGTAGACATTGTACATTTGAGGTAGAAGGAACAGCAAGTGCAAAGGTCCTGAGGTAGGACAGAAATTGGCTATTCCAGTTATCAAAAGAGGATCAGCAAGGCTAGAATTTAGAGAGCAAGGGGGAAATATATGGAAGGAGACTGCAGAGGTGGGCAGGAATCATCATGTAGGATCTCGTAGACCATGGTTGGTAGTACTACATTTATTCTAAAAGCAATAGGAAACCCCTGAAGGGATTTGAAAGGGGTGATAGCATCTGATTTCAGACTTCAAAGATCACATTGGCCACTATGTGAAGAATGTACTGCAGGAGCAGTAATGGAAATAGAAAGACCTGTTATAAGGCTATTGTAGTGGTTCAGGTAAGAAATGATGGAGGTTCTAGATTAAGGTAAGGGAAGTGGAGAAGGAAGGAGGGAAGGGGTGCACTGAGGTGGAGGGATAATGTCTGCAGTATCCTGAGTATCAGGAGTAAGTGATGCCTGCACACATCCCTGAGGGGTCACCTCATGAGGACAAGGTTGGCTCCTATAGCTTCACAATTAGTAAACACCTCACTTATCTGGAGGCTACATCTTCAAAAGCCTCAGTTATTTAGAACATAAAATTTTTAAAAAATCTTTGAACAAAGACCACATATTTAAGTTGCTATGGATTACTCATAGTGGAGACAGTCATTTCAAGCCTATTTATTTTTTATTTCACAAACAAGTTTTTTTTTGTTGTTTTTTGGTTTTTTTAAATTGTGATTGCTCAGTTTCCCAACCCATGACAGATCAGATTCATTACCTCAGAAGTGGGCAGGCAATGTTTCTAAAGCCTGGCAAAGTGAGAGCAGTAACAGAAGACAATTGATATCTGGGCAAAGAAGGTGGAGACACACAGATATACATACTTACACATCCACATCCACAAATAAACAAGCAAACAAACATTTGAAATAAGCACTCAGCAATATATTAATCTGGAGTTACTTGGTAAAAGGGTCCCACAGACCATGCTAGCCTTTGAAGGCATGAAGGGACTACAATGTTTATTCCTGGGTGCTCACATAGAGGACAACTTTCTACCACAAGACATCTCTAAACCACAGACACCTCTCCTATGTGCTCCCATAATGGTCCTTGCTTCCCTTCCTCAGGGCTCTTACTACCTTGTTGTTTTCTCCTTCTGTAACTGTTACCCACACAAGATAGGGAATGCTTTGAGGACAGCTCTTTAATGCCCTTTTTATCTCTGTATCTCCAGGGCCCACCACAGGGCCCTGCACAGAGTAGATGCTCAACAAAAGTGTGGAAAGAACCACAGAGCAGCAGCTGTCAACTTACCTCTAGAGGAGACAGCCTGCAGCCCAGTAACTCGGCAGCTGTTGTATCAGTAGCCAAAGCATTCCCAAGGTTTACAGAGATTTGCAGAGGTACAGCATAGGCTTTTTTTTTTTTTTTTAAACAGATGGATAGAAAGTTTTAAACCATTTCTTCTTGGCAGAGCAACAAAGGTGGGCTCAGGCAACAGGACTGATATAATTATAGTTTTGGTTATGCCAAATATCAGCATCATTACCTTATTTTTTTTCTCACAGAAACAAGCCATTCCCTCATTTTGTTTTGAGATTTCAATACAGATCAGGCTTACATTTGCTTGGTCATATTGACATGGTCTCTAACAAAAATGTCCTGTTTCTTATTACTTGTTGGCTGTCATTGCAGGTTAAGCTCCCTGAGGGCAAAGAATATGTCCTGCCCAACTGAGCCTCCAGCAGTTCTGGACATGAGTGCTTTGTCCACAGTGGGCTCAGGCAGAGAGAAGAAACAATCATGTAGGAAATCTGAAGCAGTGCTTTCTGGATGCAGAACACAAAACAGAGCAAAGCAACATCAACACTGAAAGAATAATACATAAATATATAGAAATACAGATAGATAGATAGATACATGGATAGATGGTAGATAGATATAGATAGGGAAAAGCACTGCTTGGATAGTCAAAGAGTCCACTAATGGCAATATGAGGCCCCAGTAAATATTCTACATTTTACGTGTGTGTGTGTATGTGTGTGTGTGTGTGCATGCGTGTATGTGTGTTTCCCTCAAAAAGCCCTTTGCTAAACTGCACAGGTAACCAAAGATCTTCATAAAATAAAAACAGGAAAAAAATCTCATCCTTGGTCTTTCGGAGTAAATTGAAATACAAAATATTTAAATGGTCATTACAGAAAATATTCCTCTTCTGAATCCAAATTTATAGATATTTCAGTTCTCATTGAAATAAAGTTAATCCCCTAAATAAATGACTTCCAAATTTTTTTAAGCAACAGAATCCCGCCCCCTCCTTTTTTCTTTTCTTTTTTTTTAAGAAATCCTGACACGGTAGGTAGTCTCTCCCTACATGTGTAAGGAATGAAAGCCAAGTTGTGTTGGTGGTGTGGATGTGTGAAAGCATGGCACTGGGTGATGGTGGGGACTTGGGTGTGGGTCAGGAAAGGCGCTGGCGCTCAGAATCCTCAGGAACTGCCTGGCTTGTAAATTACTGTGCCAAAGGTACATGTCAATTCTTTCTGGCCAAAGCTTAGAGCTGCAAACTGAGTCCTGACCTCTCACTACCTGGAACGATGGTGAGCTTGAAGAAGATGGTGAGCGGGAACTTAGCAGGAATGGAGAGTGATCACTAGCCAGAGGCGTTCCCCTTTCCACAGACCCGCTTCATGGGGACATATCTGTTCCTGAGAGGCCTAGGAATCCAAATCAGAAGGAGCATAAATGTTCTTAATAATGCTACCCAGGCCTCCCTCTTCTTTTCCTGGCAGCAGCAATATTGACAAATGCTTCATATCTACTTGGAAGTGTTACATTTGTCCTTGTGTCATCCCTGTGCTGTGCACACTTATCCCTCTATCCTCTCTCTTCCTCCTTCCACTTGGAGAACTTGGAAAAGAAGGTTCTAGAAGAGGAGCCCTGAACCTTTTTTGGAAAAACAGAATGTGAGCCAAAAAGAAGAGAGGGAAGGTATTTTTGTATCATCCTCCTAACTAGGAGACAATATGTCATTTCCTTTTTGACGTAACAGCAGCAAAAGTCTTTGCCTCAAAGGAAAGGGATGAAGGGGAGAGTGAAAACTTCTTCCTTCAGTCCTGAAACAAGGAACAGAATATTAAAACTATTATTGATTAATCAGTTTTTCTGCTTTTGAAAATTATAATAATGGTTGCAAAGACCCCAGCCTTTTATTAAGATTTCTTTTTGTCATTGTTGAAAACTAATTTTTGCAACATTTCACATACTTTAATGAAAATTATGGGCTATAATTAAATTGCTCTAATGCTATCATTACATAGATACCAGATGAATAGGATTAAAGTGAACAAAGAAATAGCTCTTCAATTAAAAATTATTTTAAAAAGAACTTGGTCCAATTTCCTAAATATGACAAATGAAACAGTATTGAAAATCAATGCTACTACAGCTTTAAATTGGTAAGATCTTAATCTTAACTAAAACCATGTTTGCATGTAAGCAACCATCTGGATAAAATGTTTAAAATTCAGGGAAAATTTTTTAAAAGTCTGAATCATTTTGTCTACACAAAGTCAAACACTTAGATATTTAAAAGTATCTAGATTAATGCATAGTACACTATCTTGATAGAAAAATACTTAAAAACAAATTAAAGGAACTTCTCAGTAGAGGAGAGAGAATCTGTGTCTATTAGAAGGACTGGATATCAAGTGAAATTTGAGTTTTGATTTGAAAAGGAGCCCCAGCATTCCTAACTAGCAGCCATGTGACCTTGGGTAAGTTATTTAACCCCAACAAGCAATAATTCTTCAACTATAGAATGGGTATAATTATAACACCGTTTTGAGATCTTTCCGGGGATTCAGTTTGAATGAAAAAAATGGAAGAGTGCTTGGTATCCCTCAAGAACTCATATCCAACTAGAACCTCAGAATGTGACTTTACAGGTTAAATTGTGTTACTCCAAAATTCAAATAGTGAAGTCCTAACCCTGAGTATCTCAGAATGTGACCTTATTTAGAAATAGGGTCTTACAGATGTAATTAGTTAAGAGGAGCTCATTAGGGTGGGCCCTAACTCAATATGACTGGTGTCCTTATAAAAAGTGGTAATCTAACAATTCAAGAGCAAAAAAACACAAAAATCCAATTAAAAAACAGGCAGAGGATCTGAATAGACATTTTTCCAAAGAAGACATGCAAATGGCCAATGAGTATGTAAGAAAATGCTCAACATCACTAATCATCAGGAAAATACAAATCAAAACTACAATAAGATACCACCTATAAGAATGGCAATTATCAAAAAGACAACTAATAATAAACGTTGGCAAGGATGTTGGGAAAAGGGAACTGTTGTGCATTGCTGGTGGGAATGTAAACTGGCACAGTCACTATGGAAAACAATGTGGAGGTTCCTCAAAAAATTAAAAAGAGAACTACCATATGACTCAGCAATTCCACTTCTGGACATTTATCTGAAGAAAATAAAAACACTAATCCGAAAAGATGTACCCACATGTTCATTGCAGCATCACTTACAATAGTCAAGATATGGAAACAACCTAAGTGTCCACTGATAGATAAATGGATAAAGAACACATAATAGAATACTATTAAGCCATAAAAAAATGAAACCTTGCCATTTGAGACAACATGGATGGGCTTTGAGGGCATTATGCTAAGGGAAATAAGTCAGTGAAAGACAAATACTGTATGATCTCACTTATAAATGTGGAATTTAAAAATCAAACAAACAAACAAACAAAAAAGCAAGCTCATAGATAGAACAGAGGCTGGGGGTGAGGAGTGGTTAAAATGGGTGAAGGGGGTGTCAAAGGTACAAACTTCCAGCTATAAAATAAATAAGTCATGGGGATGTAAGGTACAGCATGGTGACTATAGCTAATAATACTGTACTGCATATTTGAAAGTTGCTAAGAGTAAATCTTAAAAGTTCTCATCATAAGAAAAAAATGTATGGGGATGGCTGTTAACGAGACTTATTGTGGTGATTGTTTTACAATATACACAAATATCGAATCATAATGTTGTGCACCTGAAACTAATATAATGTTACATGTCAATCATGCCTCAATAGAAAAAGGGAGAATGCCCTGTGAAGAGATACAGGGAGAAGATAGCCATCTACAAGCCAGAGAGACCTACAACAGAATCTTCTACACAGCCCTCAGAAAGAACCAACCATGCCAGTGTCTTGATCTCAGACTTCCAACCTTTAAAGCTGTGAGACCAAAATTTTCTGCTGTGTAAGTCACGCAGTTTGTGATACTTTGTACAGCAACCCTAGCAAAGAAATGACCTTATTTGGAAATAGGGCCTTAGCAAATGTAATTAAGATGAAGTCATACTGGATTGGGATGGGTCATAAATCTTATGACTGGTGTCCTAATAAGAAGGCCATGTGAAGACACAGAGACACTGGGAGACACCCAGGGAAGAAAGCCACATGACAACAGAAGTAGAGACTAGAGCAATACAACTACAAGCCAAAGAATGCCAATGACTTTTGGCAACCAGCAGAAGCTAAAAAAGAGGCAGGAAGAGTCTCCTTTAGAGCCTCCAGAAGTAACCAAAACTGCCAACTCCTTGATTTTGGGCTTCTCAGCTCCAGAACTGTGAGAGAATAAATCTCTGGTGTTTAAAGCCACACAGTTTGTGGCAATTTGTTACAGCGGCCCTAGGAATCTAATATAGGGAGTATTACATAAAGTATTCTGTCCACTTACAAAGGACTATGTGAAGATTTATGATTAGAAATTATGCTTCCACATCTAGTCCAGAGTTTAAGATGATCAAATCCAGAATGAGATTATGTGATTGTTACTAGCAAATATAGGTACTGGTGTGATTTTTGAAGTTGGTTATTTCCTAAACTGCTTTAGCATGTACCACCATGGGAGGAAGAAGAAGAGGAGGAGAAATATGAGAGGACAAAAGATTATCAACAAAATCTGTAACAGAAAGTAATGTAGAAGTTAATTAAAGCAAAGATTACATCATAATTATGAAGCTAGTAGTATGTTCTATATGTGAAAACAACACTTTAAAACACGTATCATTACACTGGATAGTAGAAAGGAAAGCATTTTCTACAGAGGATTTATTCTGTGACATAGCTCTTTTTGCTGGTGGCATGTCATATGTTTTCAACTTCAACCCCAATTTCTACAAGAAAAAAAGTATTTATTCTCCGGAAAAAATGAGTTGGACACCTATAACGGTCTTTTAATCATCAGCTTCAGGAGACTCTCTCTGCCTATCAGTAAACAATGGAACAATTGACGTTCTTTTAAAACTTTACAGCCCTTTTAGATCTGCTTCATTTCAGAGTTCCAACTTAAACTGTTTAGCTTTTAGAAGACTTAACCACATCTGTCCAAAGATACTAATTCAAATATGAAGCCAAATCTCTGGTTTAATCTGGTTTCCCATTTATCTTCAGACCCCAAATAAACCAGATGTTTTAATTATTTCAGTATGTAGTGATTTTTCTACTAGCAAATTGGCCACCAAATTTTCTATTTGATCTGGGATCCCACATGAACAGAATTGTTATTGTTGCTGTTGTATTGTTTTGCTTTATTCCCTCTGTTCTAAAATCATCTCCTTAAAGAAAATACAGTTGGCCACTAACAAATTATGTATATTTGGGCAGGATACTTAACCTCTTTGGTCCTCCATTTCTGCATTTGGGAATAAAAATCTCATAGGATTGTTGTGATATTAAATAAATTAATAAGGCTAAATGTCTAGAACATATTAAGAGCTCACCAATGTTAATTCTATCTCCACTTCCCTTAATGTTACACACTGAACAATTAAAATAGAAACAATCAGATGAGAATAGAATCATATTACTACTTCTACCCATGTACTCATACTCATGTACTCTGTCTAGCTACATGTTAATTTAAATTATCTACTAATGCTCTTTTTAATCCGAAACCTCCAATTGTATACTAGATCCCAAGTTTCTCTAAAGATATTATTCCAGAAGTCTATCATCTTTCCTCTATATTTTTAATTGTTCCCTTCCTACTATATACAAACATTTCTCTCTTTTTTAAATTTTTTTTTATTATAATAAAATTGCTTTACAATGTTGTGTTAGTTTCTGCTGTACAATGAAGTGAATCAGCTATATGTATACCTATATCCCCTCCCTCTTGGACCTCCCTCCCAACCGCCCCATCCTACCCATCTAGGTCGTCACAGAGCACCGAGCTGAGCTCCCTGTGCTATACAGCAGGTTCCCACTAGCTATCTGTTTTACACATGGTAGTGTATTTATGTCAAACCTAATCATACAAACATTTCTCTATTTCTTCCATCTTAACCTATAGCAACAAAACAACCTCTACTGTCCTTATACTTCCATTTTTTCTGCTCCTTCTTACAGCAAAACTCCTTAAAATAATTATTTATGCTTAGTGATTCCAAATCTTCAGCCATTCTCTCTTCGACCCACTCCAGTGTGTCAGACCCACACCACCCCACAAGAGTTCATTTGGTAGAGTTGATCACTCTTGTCTATTTTGATGCATTTTCTTTACTTAGCTTCTAGGACAACAAAAATATATTGGTTTACCTCCCATCTCACATGTAATACTTTCTCAGTCTCCATAGTCTTTCCTTCTCTTCTTCCAGACCTCTTAATGTTGGAATGTCCCTGGATTAATCTTTGGTGTCATCTCTTTTCTCTATTTTCATTCAGTTCCTTTTATTCTCACTCAGCCTCATGACTTTAAAACTCTACCTTCTATATCACAATGACTCCCAAATATATATCTCCATTTATACCTCTCTCCTGAATGTCAAACTGGTTCCTTGATGTCTACACTTGGATGTCTAAGAGTCAGCTCAGATTTAACATGTCCAAGCTAAACATCGTCCTTCTACTGTGCCTCCTCCTACACTATTCTGCATTCCTCTTTTCTGTCTTAATTGATGGCAAATCTATTTTTCTAGACATTCAGACCAAAATCTAGGAATCTTCTCTAAATGCTCATTTTCTTTTACAACCCATAACCAAATGAGCAAGAAATGTGATGTTTGTAATATATCTAGACTATGACTTCCATTGTTACTCCTCTGGTCTGAGCCTGGACCAGGCTGACATCTTGTCCAAGCTACAACAACCTCTTATTTGCTCTCCCAGTTCCTCCATACTCTCCTACAATCTACTCTCAATAAGTCAGCCAGAATCATCTCTTTAATATGAAGTCAGATCATTCTGAATCTCATTGCCTCGCTCTCTCTACTCTTTCCAGATTTACCATACCCCTAGTTGTTCCTTAAATACACAAGGCAGAATCTCATCTTAATGCCTTTGTGCTTGCTCTTTGCCATGTTCTTTCCTCAGATACTCATTTCGTTTCCTTCAGGGCTTTGCCCAAAAGAAGACAATACTGACTAACTTATTTAAAATTACCTTCACCCTCCACACCAGCACACCCAAGCCTCCATACTCTGTTTATTTCTCATCTTCTTATACCGTCTAAATTTAGTTGTTTATTGTATTTATTGTCTACAATGTGTCTCCACACACTAGTATATAAGCTCCAGAAGGGCAAGGATTTTTTAATTGTTTTTTTTTTCACTGATGTATCTCGGGGGCCTAGAGCAGTAATCTAATCAGTCCAGAGTAAGGACTCAATAAACATTTGTTAAGTGAATAATAAATTAGATAGAAATGTATAAGCATGAAGGAAGAGCATTCTGGAATATAATCCCCTTTTAAAATCCTAAACACACTGACAGTGATAGCAGTCATTTTTATACATATCTAATTAGGAAAAAATCAGTCTCTATGTTCAACAAATCACCAAATAAACCCTAAATTTATGGAAAAGGCTCTTGAATGAATTCAATATTATCTCAGGTAAAGACTACTAAGCAGAGTGTGTAAAAGTAAAATACTTATGAAAATCAGGAATAAAATTCTCAAGGAGTCAAGAACTGTACCACAGCCATCTACAGAGACTGTAATTTTCTATACAATAAAATTGGGGTAAGTGAAAAAAAATGAGTTAACTTATGCAGAAATGAAAATTAATTCTGTATTCATCTCACAAGAGCTATGCAAATTATAGTCAAAGTACTGGAGAAATACAAAGCTAAACAACTCTAAGGTATCCATAAGCCAATCAATTTGCTGTGGATTCTCTGGGTCCCTTGTTCCTCTTCTCATGTTTACTGCCTAATATTTGACCACTTTACTGTTTGTTGGCAACTCTCATAAGAGAGAGAACTAGAGAAGCAAAATGAAACATAAGCAAATTAAAGCTACTCCTGATAGCAGCCAGGAGGAATACGTTGGGATCTTTGTCTGGACAGTGAGAAAACATGTGTACTATTTAAAAGTATTCACTAAAATGGGTACTAAGCATGTTTTCTGGAAATCAGTTGCTAACATTGGCTTGACCCAATTCAATAAGGTGAGCATTAAACCCATCTAAAATAGAGTCAACTGATAGAATAAAAAGAATTCACGATATATTTGAATGTGCAAAAGCAAGCAGGAAGAAAAGGAGGGTAAAAGGGTGGAGACATACAAGCCTCTGCTGTAGAAATCATCTACAGGAAGTAATTTAACATAATGGAAATGCATCTAACATAAGCAAGAACTAGGGCCAAACCTGACTCCACCCACTTACTAGCAGTAGAAACTGGGTCAGAATGCTTAACTCTGAGAACCTACTTTCAAATTTGTAAAATAAGGACAGTCATATACTTTCTTCATAAAGTTTGGTGATAAATTATGTCAGTCTCCACATCCAAATTCCAGTTTCTATCCCATGTTGCCTGCCTATTTGGCCAAGTGCTGACAGTCATCTCATTTTAAGCACTCATCCTTTCTTTCAATTTTTCAAGGATAAAGCCCTGAAGAAATATCTACAGGGTAGTTAACATATGGCTAAAACTATCATGGGAAATTTAAAAAGATGGATTAAAAAGTGCAACTGGGACCTTTTGTAAATGAGAGGCAGCCTATTGGTAAAAATATGGTTTTTTCTTCAACTGTACAGGAAAAATAGTATAAAAGCTCTGTTTAAAAATTACAGCAAGGCATCTTTTGGAGGAGGGAGAAGATGTTCTTCCTTTCATACAGATTAAAGTGCAGAAGATGCTTTGTTCTTTGTAAACTTACTTGAACGTAAGTTCTATGGGAAGAGAGATCTTTGTTTCATTCATTACTGATAGTGCATATAATAGGCAATTAAGAAATAGTTTTGAATGAATACAGCATACACAGATTGGCACAAGGGTGGTGGTCCATCTGCCTCTGCAGATGACCACACACAATTTAAAAAAGAAGAGATAAATAATAAGCCAGAATTTTATTAGCACCTAGATAAAATGCAACACAACTATTCCTATACTTCCTAAACTTCCACAATTCTGTTGAAGAACTCACAGCCCATATGCAGTATATATATCAGCATATGCATAAATATGAAATGACTAATATTTTTTGAGCCAGGAAAATATGATTTCCTGACGTGAATAGACCCTTCACGATAGAGAAGGAAAAAAAAGCTGAAAGTTTGGGGAAAAAAGTTCTATTCCTCTGTTTAAAAGTCAAGTTCTAAACTTTGATTTTGTTTATTTTTTTAAAAGACTATTTATATAGAACATTGCATTTAAATTATTTGTTATTTAGATGTTAGGATAATATACAAAGAGCTAATAAACAGCATAACTTAGTTATTAATAATAAATACCAAAGTGAACCAGTGTTTTAGAATTTTTAATATGAAAACACAGTAGATTTGGACTATAAACCACAGACTGATGTAGGTATCTATAGATCTTGTCCTCAGGCTAATTATAAAGTAGTTCAAATTTTGCCAAAGTAAATAGCACAGCCTACATACTTCTTTGCCAACTCTCTCATAAAGCAGATGGAACCAACAATCTAAAGAACCATGAAAAAGAATTTTTTAATGAATCCATTTCCTTCTGAAGTTGTATGAGAAGAAGGTCACTTTCTTACTTACTAGCTTACCTTTTGATGTCCTTATCATTTTTTTGATTGTACATATTTTTATGTATTATGCTATATTTATGCATTCTTCAATAGCATCTTTATTTATGACTTTGTGAATCAACATCTTTGTGATAGGAGGCAAAAGTCACTTAGCTAATTACACATGCTTGATAAGCTGCATAATAATAACCACTGCAGTACTGTACATTAGTTGAAAGCATATAAATTACTGCAGTTATTCTCATTTTGGAAAAAAACAAGAGACTTTTTTAGTTATCTAAAACATCTTTGTTGCCTCCATATCCACCTTCTTAAGTATACTATTCTTTTAACCCAAATCATGACATTAATAATAAAATAAAGGTTAAATTCCATTCTATCAGTCTGATCAAAGAAATAAGAACAAAAACAAAACAAAATTCAATTTAATGCAAATACTTCTGATCTGCAATTGAGAATTTGGTGATATGAAGCTTCTTCCACATAATGCAATCCCAATGAAAAAAAACAGTTTAGACGTTCCCCACCCCCCAAGAATGCTGTAATGAAATCTGACTTGGTCCAGCCAAGAGATCAGAAGTGCACAGAGAGAGAGAGAGAATGTACAGAACTGGAATATTAATATGACTTCTGTATGAAGATTGAAAATTCTACAAAGTTATAATAAGGTCAAAATAACACAGATAATTTACTGCCAGAGAAAATCATACTCTCCTATGAGTGATTTACTAGATGTTCTATAAAAATGGAGTGTGGACAAGCTACATTCAGATGCAAGCTTGCAGCTGTCAGTGTCTACATTTGCTCAATCTGGCTAGAGGATGCTTTGAAGGTTGATTTAATTGTAGCTTCTGAATCATGTTCTTCCCTATGTTTTAAATTGTTTAACATAAATATAAAAATGTTAAAGCAATTTTAAGACTGTAAATATTTAGTATAAAAAGCTGCAAAATCTCATTTTTTTCTGGAAGAGTGACTGAAAACGGAAAGACTGTCTGGGAAAAAATACCATTACTTAATAATAATAATTGTCCAACAGTTATGGCAAATTTACCCTTATATGAGAAAGTTCATAGGGTGTTCAGAAGGAACTAAGGATAAACAAACAAAAAACTAGGTTTGTGACTGAACTGATCAATTTTAAGAGAAACAGGAATCTATTATCTGTAGAAAAGGGTTCGGAGATCAAAGCTGAACAGCTGGGAAGGCAGCATCTTTGGGTTCCCTGCAGGCAATGTAATAACCTAAGTATCTTTTTCTCTATACACAAACTCAAAGCAGAGATTCAACTCCTGTCCATGCCACCAGCACCAGCACATAGGCAACCACCAATGAGCTTTGTCAATGTCATCTACTCAGCTAGAGCTCTCCTCAACCATCTTTCCATTCTTTGACAGGCTTCATTAAATTCCAAATATCGCCTAACCATTCACTTCCCAGCATCAACAAATCATCCTTAGGGAGAATATCTTGTTCTTCCTCTGCAAGCTGCTTCCCCCATTTTTTATTTTCACTTTTATACATACCTCCTTTTCTACATATTTTCTTGCCGGGTTTTCTGGTACATTCCTTGGATATTCTTTTTACTGAAAAATGAATAGAAGACTAGAAAATAACATGGCGCTCCATCACAGACCGCCGGAACATGCAACACCACTATCTAACTTAATACGCTCCTGCGTTTACTGAGTGCGAAAGATCCCCAATTCGCTGAGCCTGCACATGCAATGGAGAAATGTTGATGCATCTTCTCAGAAGTCATTCGGTAGGAAATGGAAATTAGGAACCCATTTCTACCTAAATATACGTGCTGCAGAGGAAAGAAAATGAGTAGGCACAGGAAAAAAATAAGAACGCCAACACACATAAACAAAAAGAGCTGCATGCACACATGTAAAATATGTCTACATGCCGACAGGAAAAGCCATGCATGCTACCAGTACACATGAATTAATATTGTTAGAATAGAAAAATATAAATATATCTCCCTGTTTTTCCTGTAGTAAACTCACCATCCTCAGTTGGGACGTATATATTTAAATACAGGCAATCTTCACTCTGGTCTTGTACGTATGATGAAACCACATCCAAGTTATTAGTAAACCACACAGGAAGCATGACTTCTGGCAATCTGCCATCAATGATATTCTGGGGACACACAGGAGCAAACTGAGTAGCATTCCTGATATCTGACCAAGGAGATGGTGGTTCTGGAGGCTGAAAACGATGTTCTCCTGTTGGCGGGGCTGCATATGGAATGCCAAGAAACTGAATAACAGGACCCAAAATTTCATTATTGAGTTCTTTCTTAATCCCTCTTATCTTGCCGAAGTTGGTAGTCACCAGTGGGTCTCCATCATCCAATTTTTGTGAGAGCACGTGGGCAGCCTGAAGCAAACAGCCCAACACACAAAGAGTCAATGAGGCCCCCAATCCCCTGTGTACCAAGCATGCCATTACTGCTCTCCAAACATAAGCTGGCCACATGCATCTGGGCAGCGCCATGGTTCCACATCAGTTGTGTAGTTGTCTGGTTGCAGTGAGGCAAAGGTGTTTGTATCCACTTGAGAAAAACCGTATAACGGTAGAATACACCTCAGATTTCTCAAAGGCGAGCTTGTCAAGAAAAGCTCAGAAAGCTCTTCATGCAGCCAGTATCTCCCATTGATTTCACATGTATTGAAGTAGCATCTTCAATCATCGCTATTTATCAGACCATATCCTATTGACCATTCTGTTTTCCATAGTAGCAACGTAGTGAGAGTGGCCATTGACTGTACATTTCCCTCTTATAAATCAAATCCAGTTAGCTGCAGGTCTATATCCTAGAGAAAATGAAAATAAATCATTAGTACAAACAAGCTAAAATAGACAGAGTGTTAACTAGATGTTTTACAAGCTACAGAAATACTTTAATAGTGGCTGGAGTCAGGTGAGTTAAATACTACCATAGGAAAATTATGGTTTGATGTGAGATGACAGATGAAATAACCGATTATTAGAATATTGAGAAACTTGCCTCCTGGCTTTATACACATTTAATAGAAAGCAGGCCTTGTTAAAATATACGGTTTCAGGAGTATTTCACAGTACAGTTTTCTTAAAATACTGAAGGTTATGTGTGAAATTTTCCCTTTATTGAAAGTCTTCAATCACTTTAAGGGACCACAGTATTAATCACCAAACATACTAAAAATTAGAATTCAGTAGCAGAAAACCTTTTTAAAAATATTGGTAGGGAATTAGTCAAATGTAAACAAACTTTGTAAGAATGACTATATATATTAAACAAACAAACAAATAAAAAGATGGTCCCCAATCCTGTGCTATATAGAAAAAAACAGATTATGTTAGAACAAGAAAACCAATATTAGTTCAACTATGATCATTTAAGTGCAACTACCTTATAAGGTCAATCTCCTTGCTATTTCTCAAAAGTATACATAAAATCATTGGCTATAGCTCCTTCACCTTAAATTAAGATTCAAGAATTTAAAAGACAAAATGCCTTTAGACACAACTTGAAAAAGAGACAGAAGTTGGCATCATTTTTTGCAGACTTGATTTTTTATCATCTAGGTAGCTATATATTTTAGATATCAGTAAATTTGCAACAGGAAAATTAACTGCTGAGTCAAAGTCAATATATTTTAAATTACAAATGTTCTCACTACCTGTTAAAGATCAAAAGAACAATACAAAAAGAAAAGAGTGCGGCAGTTTAAAAGAACAAGCATACCTAATCTTAGCGTTGCATACTAACAGTAATCAAACATCTAACAGTCTTTACCCAGTCCAACTTAGGATGCATCAGAATAAAATGTAACATTCAGTGCAATGCAATTCACAGTGTAATCTTTCGTTAACTGCAAAATAGCACACAACTGGACAAAGTTTTCTTGTTCAAGCAATGTTTTAAAGTGCTTAGTTTGAAAATAACAGTGTTGATTTGTATTATAGATGGTTCTATCCTGTCATATTATGGGAAGATTCCTGAAGAAGTGCTGGTCTGGCAGTGAGGCTGTCCTGACTTTATATTATTGAAAAGGAGATTGCAAAAACTATATAGGGCAGCAGGAGATTTGGTTCAAGCCTGGTGTTCCTTTAGCTCTGAACAATTCATCACAGATGGCAGTAAGAAGATAAATGTCTTTCTTCAAGAATACTTGTCTGTGTTAATTCTCATACCTTTGTTGTGAAAGCACATTAACATACAAAAGACAGGTTTAGACCCATCCCATTTCTGTGCCAGAACTCTAGCATGTGTTGAAGATTTAGCTACACAAACCCACTTCTGTTAAGAGTACATAATGCTCATTCTTGCACAGAATCGTGGTGGGCCACAGCATGACTAAGTCTTTCCTACTCACCTTTTGGTGTTCAAAAGCAGCATTTTGACACCTAAAATAGAGAACCTGTGGTGAGGACTTAAAAATCTCCATCACCATATTTTATTCAGCTTAATTTTCAAATACAGTGATTTCTAAAAATTCTTCTTTACATACTTGGTATCTCATCAGAATAAAAAGTACTTGTTTGGCATATGGACACCAAGGGGGGAAAGTGGGGTGGGGTGGTGGTGGTGGGATGAATTGGGAGATTGGGATTGACATATATAAAATAGATGACTAATAAGAACGTGCTGTATAAAAAATAAATAAAATAAAATTCAAAAATTAAAAAAAAAGTACTTGTTTGGTTACCTACAAAATAACACTCATTTTTGTACTCACAAATCCTTAACTGTGTTAAAAATAAAAGGGCTGCTGTTTCCCACTTTAATGTGCTACTTTAACACAAATTGTGGAGGATGAGAATTCTGCATTCCATGGCAAATTTTCAAATTCTAATGGTTAGCTTTTAAGGTTACAAAAATATCCCATTATACATGGGCTTACCTGTATAATTACAGTATCGGCCCCAAATATATTTCAGAGGTCACTGTTATAATAATAACAGTTGCCCAAGGTTAATGTAAAAATATGGCTTGTTTAAATAACTGAAAATTTACATATATACATGTATATATATGCCTAAATTTAAAGACTCTCAAATTTGTTGGCAGGGTTTTTTTTTTTCCTATTTATTGGTGCTTCCTTAGTACAGTATATGCCAAACCCTTAGCTTTTAGGCATTTACATCTCATTTACAACAACAATAAAAACTAGCTTCAACAGTTATCTCCTTTTTACTTACAAGGAACTGAGACTTAGAGGTTAAGTACCTTGGCCCAGGTCTCTCAGCTAAACAATAGCAGATCCAGGAGCCCACTGGCATCTACTTTAAAGGCCATCCTCTTGATCATTACACATGATACAGTCTCTCACTTCACAATTAACACTTTTTTAAAAATTGATCCTAGTGCATTTAAAATTGAATTGTAAAAGTGTTTTATGTTCCTTCAGAAGGCAGAATTGAGGTAAATACTCTGACAATTTCACAGAAACAGAGAAATTTAAATGGTCTACCCTGTTCTTATTGGCACTTTAGATTTTGTTACCTTTTTTACTTAACATTGAATGCAGTGATTGGGTATCCATATGTGTTTACACAAGATCATGTTAAAATAATAAGGAGTAACCCCAAAAAGCCCAACTTCATAATAGCACAAATGTCCATTAACAGATATTGATAAATGAATTATGATATATTCACAAATTAGAATTCTATACTTCAGTGCAAATAAAGAACCTAGACCTAAATATATCAGCATGAATAAATCTCAATATTTTTGAAAAAAGATTAGATATAGTAAAATGCTATTTAAATAAAGCTTAAAATATGAAAAACAAAACTACATATTATTCACAGATGCATAAATATGTAATAACAGAATATTTTTTATCCATGGGTAGGGAGAAAAGGGTATGAAATGAGTTCTAGCAATTAATTAATGTTATTAATTGATTAATTGGAACTATGAATGATAATCTGGGATGAGGCCTTAAAAGACCACAATTAACTACAGCAAGTTTTACAAATCTAAGATTTGATGGTGTTGGGTGACACACGCGAGCACACACATCTTTGTTATGGAATTCTCTGTATTTTTCTGTATGTTTGAAATAGTTTATAATAAATACATTAAAATAATGAGGTCAGAAAAGCCTTATTCAGCAGTCCAGGCAAGTAGATGAGCTTATCAATCCACACAGGACTAGCTTTCTCTGACTTTGCAGTAGGTGGAGATACTAGCTCACAAATTCCTCCATTATTCCTCCCTTTGGGTTAAAGCACGTGCAATCCCACTGAGATAAATAAAACAAAAATAAATAACATTTAAAAAAATATAATAAATGGGAATATATTATCTCCTTGCATTAATTTGTCATAACACCTGGTCCATCAACTAGTTTGTTCCTGAGTGACCCAGATCAAAGAGATGATGCTGGAGAGAGTAGAGAGAAATTTCTAGGACATTAAATAATCACAGTGGGTGGCCACATGCGTCCAATTTTTCCTTCACTCAAACATTTATTGGATATCTATAAGGTATAAGCTATTGTGCTAAATCCTATGAGAATTTAAAGATAAGTACAATCTAGTCATTGTTCCCAAGTAGCTACAATATTGTAAAGATCTGAATTGATTACACGCTTATCACCAGAGCTGCATGGAGCTTGGCCAATGCTACACAACTGATGGTTGTTATTTACCATAGTTATGTTCTATAAAGTCACTGCAAACACTGAATTAGGGAATATGAATCCATTGCTCCGAGGGAAATGCATCTGTATACATACATGCATGTGTGCATGTGTATGTGCATATACACACAAACATATATTATATATACATATTTCACATAGTTATAAATTATCATCTTAAACCCTAAAAACAATTCATCCTAGTAGAGTCTATTTTCTTTATTTTACAAAAGAGAAAACAAAGTTCAGAAGTGTTTAGTGACTTGTCTGAGGCCACCTCACTGACAGATGCCAGAGTTGGGATTCAAATTCCCTCCACCGGGCCCCAGAGCTGGAGCTTCTTTCACTATACTGCATTCTCTACCATCTCCATCCTCTGTTCATCTCTGCATGAGAGCTGAAACCAGAAGTCAGATCATCACCTTGCTCAACCTCAGCAGGAAGCACACTCATGGGGTGACTCACATTTTTTGTTGCTTTGCTCATGTCTGTGAATGACTGCAAAAGCACTATGAGTATTGACTTTGGGGCTATGAATAAATTTTAGTGAACATGCAAATTTGCAATCCAGATCCAGAAATAATGAAGACTGACTGTATTAACTAAAGATAAATAATGTTTCATACCTATGAATCTATAAGTTGTTTTGAAGTCAGAACATAGCCTGGCAACAGCACTTAGTAATAATAATGGGATTTAAGAGTTGGATTTAGTAATAATAATTTAATAATAATTGCATTTAGTAATAACTGGATTCAGTGGAGTGTGGCAGTTTACAATGGCCAACCCTGGCCATGTAACTGAAATGTGCTTATGGGAACGGCTCACTGTAAGAGAACCTGACCACCAGCAAGCAGATTGTGGGCTTCCTATACCAAGATGTTTCACATGCACACTGTTGGTGGTTCAAGACCTGGAGACAAGGGGTATCCCGTGGGACCCAGGAACGGGAGAACAAAGAAGACTGAGTCTGAGATTTACAGACCCTATTCAATGCATACCTTTCTCCTGCTGTTGCTCTACTATATTATTTGCCTGTAATAAAGCTGTCCAATGAGTATAAACTATTTGAGTCCTGTGAGTCCGTTCAGTAACTGACCACTTAAAGTAAATACTGTGTCATTAATTCACATAGTAATTAAAAATGAGACGAATAAACAAATGAATGCAATCAGAAAAAAAAAATGTTCTTAGGCTTTAAAAGGAGAGACAGGTCTACCTTGAATTAGTGGATAAGGAAGGAGTTCATGAATCAAGGGGAATATGAGCTGGGCCTCAAAGAATTGGACAAACACTGATGGTTACAGAAGGAATTCCAGGTAGAGGGCACATTCTAGAAACAGTGGAAAAGATATGTAGTGGTAGTGTGGTGCTCAACCTCCCTGGGAGCAGCTCACACTCCAAGGAGAAAGTCCACGCCAGTGTAGAAAGGTCTGGTCTTCTTGCCTCAGTGCAGACCCACTCTGAGGGGCCATCCCAGCCCCAGAGCCCCCTGTGGAAAGGGGCCGAGGGAGGAGTTGGCTGTGATTCCCTGACTGCCCCCCCAGGTGTTTTTCCCAACGGTATGTCCAAATAAACTTTTAGCAGGCAAACCTCCATCTCAGAGTCTTTTTATTTTTTTTCCCTGGGGAACCTGACCTATGACAGAAAGGAAAGTAGCAGCCACATTTGAGGAGGGCACAGTTTAGTTTGGGCAGAACACAGAGTAAATGAGGTTGAGCATTGGATGAGACTGGAAAAGGCAGGTTACAGCCAAATCAAGCAAGCCCTTAATTAAAAGGCTAAAGAGTTTGGATTTTATTCACTGGATGATGAAAAACCATTAAATATTCTTAGCAGGGGAAGAGTATTATCAAATCTATTCACAAGAAAATTAAACTGGCAGTACTGTGGAGCAGAGATACCCAGAGCAGTGTGTTTATACCCCACCACAAGAGTACCAGATGCGAGAAGGGAAGTAAATCGTTGAACTTCTATGTATTGTAATTTTTTTATAAAGCAAAAAGAGAAAGAAATTAAGCTTTGCTAATATGAATATATGGTTTCATGCCAGTGTCTTCACGTGGTTGTGTGATGCACACAGCACTTGAGATGTTCTTTGGAAGGTGATGGCTCTATACTGCGGTGGGTTTGCCAGCAGTGGTATTTTGTTGTTGTTATCGTTCCTTTTCAATGTTTGGTGATGTATTAGAGTTAATCTCACTGGATAAGCAGATGTATACCTTTTTCATCATGTTTTAGTTCATGTAACCCTCAAAAAATTGGCTACTACATTAAGATTTTCCCACAAGATATAGATTAAAGGAAATACTAGTAATAGAATAAGGACAAAAAAAGAGCAGAAATGAAACTTCTCCTAGTTCTAGCATAAGTTCTTCTTCAGCTACATTGCAAACCTGAAAATAATGGCTATCTAATCATATATAATAACAAGCAGACAAAAATATTTGAAAACATCAAAAAGATAACTTTGAAATGCAAATTTATATCCATTTTAGTAGCTGTGAACTGTGACCTAAGAATCTCTACATCTTGAGCTATTAATGAATCATGAGAAGAAGGCATCAAGTTTATGTTAAAAAAAAAACAAAAAACTGACATCTTTCTCATCACTTAGTGTCTATGTTTGTGTATGTTTTGCAATCTGATGGTAGAGATATTTATGTAGGAGTATAAGTATATATTTTATACTTTTTTATGATTTGGTTATCAGAAACAGGATTATGTGACCACAAAGGTGTGGAAACCATTACCTTAGAGAATGAATTGGTGGGAAAGAAACTGGAAACAGTTTTATTTTCATGTTCAGTTTGAAGTACAGCTAAATACATCCACATTTATGTGAAAATGACATCAAAAAAAGCTAATATTATAGATCACCAAATATTTGCCAAGCTCTGTCCAAAGCACTTTACATTCAGTCCTCACAACAAAATTATAAGCCAAGTATTATTATCTGAGATGAGGAAAATGAGGCTTTATGTGGTTAGATAACTTTCCTAAGGCCACAAAGCTAAAATAAATAAATAAATAAAAAGGCAGACTCCCTAACTCTAAAGAATATGTCCTGAAACTTTATGATACATGACATTTTGCTTTGCTCCTGAATGAGACAAACTCAATAAAGTCATACGCTCAGTTTGAAGGTTTTCAGGAGAGTGAAATACACAGGACACCAACAGGAGGGAAATAAGAAGGTGGCTGATTAGCTTGCTGAGGTTAATTAATATGCATAATTTGGAGTGGCTCCAAATGGTGTGGTATTGAAAGTTTTTCCAGCAACATTCCATAACCTGGGTCACAGAGTAAATGATAGCAGTTAGGATTAGGGATAAGCAAGGCAAGAACGGTAGAATTTCAAGGAGCAAAGGTTATAAGAAATGGTAATTCTAGTGTTGAATAGATTAATTAAATCTGGGTAGGAAGGCAGGGAGAACCAGAAGGGTACAAGGAGAAAAGGTAAGAAAGAATTAGAACCAAAAATCACAAAGATGGGAATATCAAAGTTCAAGACCTTAATCATGTAGAAGTTCAAGGTCTATCACAGCCCATGTTGTGGCCATACCAACACGTAGCTATGGAGAACATGGTGACAAGTATATACTGGCATGATCATCATTAATTAATTAATAACTTGATTAATGCTAGCACCAACAAGTATGGACTGGGGCCAGTGAGCTAACTACATCATCTCATTTAGCTGTGTCTAAATACCATGAGTTAGAGATAATTATCATCTCTATGTAACAGATAATTAAACTAAAGATCAGAAACACAAAGCCACTGAAACACTTTTCAATAAAAAAAGAAAACATTTTTATGAACGTAGGGAGTTCCAACAAATAGAAAGAGATAAGGCAGAAGAATTTAGAGACTCTAAAGATAAACTCTGTCTCTTCCTCAACTCTGTCCAGAGCCTCCTTCTAGGAGGAAGGGTAGGCAGGCCTCAAAGCGTTCCCAGGTTACATCCCCTTCTCCCTTCCTTCACAGAACATGTAAGCAGGGTTCTACTTGTTCTCTCTCTCCTTGTGCTATTTCTACTCTGAATGAACTTCTCCAATGATGTAAGTAAATAACAGAGAAAATAGAATGTTACAGAGAAAAGGCAAACTAAAATTTGACAGAAATAGGAGAAAAAATTTTACCAACAAAATATTTTAACAGGAAAAAATCACAAGTATATCACAGAGGTTATACCTGGTAGCAAACTATCTTTGTGAAAAAACAATATTAACTAAAACAAACAAACAAAACACAGCACTGGGAGCCATGGTCAGTGAATTGGACCCAACTTGTTTACCAAGATCTTCCTTACTGAAAAATACTCTCCCCATCAGATTTTGCCTGGAGGGACTCCAGCTAGGATCCCTTAAGGTCTGGCTCAAATGTCAGTACTTCCTTCTCAGATCCTCCCAGTCACAAAAACACTCCCTCCCCGCAACTCTCAAAGCATTTGTTGCCTTTCTTGTAACTGAATCTGTAGTACTTTTTACTGCAGTAATTTGTAAACTTGGATTCCCTGTTCATTCTTATATTATTACATCATTTAGTGTCAGGCACGGGGAAGGCCAACATGAAGGAAATAGGCATGGTGATGATTCCCAAAGAGACTAAAGTTCAATGGGGAAGACAAACTTTATGTAAATCAATCACACAGGTAACCATTTAGTCATAAATGCTTTGCCAAGAAGGATAATGCTCTGAGGGGAGAGTTAATGAGTCTGGAGTGGAAAGGATGATCTTCCTGAAGAAGTGACCTGTAAACTGGGTTCTGAAAGATGAGCAGAAGTTGTCAGGGGGCAAACTGTGTCAGACAGAGGCAAGGGGAGACCCAAATGCTGTGAAGCCTGGGGCTCCCTATTAACAAAGAGATCAGTGTAACTTGAGAGAAGGGTGGGGCATCAGGCTGGAGAAGAAGTGACAATTCAAGAACTTTTAGGCCAAAAAATTAGGGATGTGAGATCTTACTCCAAGTATGATGCGAATAATTATAATCACAAAAATAACATAATCAGATTAACCTTAATCTTTGAGAATAGAGGCTATGGCTTTTCAATTGCTGATTTGTAACTACCATCCCCAGAACAATTTATTACATTGTAGGTCATTGGAGAATATTTCTTGAATGAATAACCCATTCATTCATTATATTATTTTTCATTAATTAACCCTACCCTCAGATTTTATTTATTCATCTGTGATACTTGACCTCTGTGAAGGCATTATCTTAATTACAGTTGCAGCAAGAGGAGATAAAACCGAGAAGAGGATGACAAATTGAAGTACAATGAAAATTCCTCATCATGCAGAGGTGTGCATGGATGGTCATATAGACTGGTGACTAATTCCATTACTGTTTGGCAAAAAATGGGATTTTAAGATGCCATAGCAGCTTTCTGACAACACAAAGAAAAAGAGATCTAAGTGATAGCGTTTCCTTCTGCATTCTGCAACTGAATATTTCTACTAAGACCATCATTACAACAAATGGCAAAACATTGGGTGGTTCTTGTTTGTTTTGTTTTGGGTATGCAAGTAAAACAATCCATTTAACATCTAACTGTATAAAACAAGTTTTACTTTCTGTTTACTCTGAACCTATTCTCAGATAGAATCTCTAAATATTAATTGTTAAATTTAAAATCTACTGAGGAGTGTTGACTTCCAGATGAGCAAGAAGGTTAAGGGGGCGAGAAGGGCAAGAACTGTAAAACAGGTTGTTAAAAAAAAAAGCATGGGGAACAGTTTTAATGCATATGTAAAATACCACAGGACACATTTTTAAAACCATTTGGTGACCCTGTGATTCTCCCAGAAGAAAATGAATAATCACTCAAGAGCTCAGAAGAGACAGCCAGGTAGAGCTGATTACTTCCCTTGATATTAACGAGGCTTTTGTCTGACAAGAGCCCCTTTTGGGTTGCAAGTCATCGTGTCCAGAAGCAACTTAATTATGCCTGCCAGTATCTTTATAGAGAAGACAGTACAACCTAAGAGCAGTGCTACCTTCTCAATTCAGTAGTTAAGCCTATTTTTCTTTCTGGTGAGTTGCTGTGCCTGGGAAGAGTGGAGAATTGCCATCCCTGGTGCCCTGCTTAATTAAATTCCTCTTTAAAAAATCCCGTGCTGCCAGAGAACAGCTACAACTTTGGCAGAGGGAGGGCTAAGTTTCTCAGTATGGCCTTGTGCCAGGGTGAGTCAATCTTGACCCCTTGGAGGATGATTAGCAGAGAGGGGGGAGTTAAACTTTTGTGCCCATTCAGTCCTAGGCTTCTGCTGGAATTGGCAAATACTATAGTTACTATTGTTTAAGCAGTAACTGTCTGCTAGGAACTGGACTGAGACCACCAACTCCTTTCATGTAAGGTACCAAACAACAATAAGGGTTCTGTCACTCCTGACCTGGCTTAGAGCTCAACCAGTGCCCCAAAGGGGAAAGGCTATTACACTTGCAATCTTCTTCAGATATCCACATCTTTCATTTTCTCTTCGTATTACAGATCCATTAGTACTAATAATGACAAAATTCAAAACAATGCTCTATTCATGGGCCATTTGAGTAACAAAACATCAATGAATATATATTCACAAGAATTTAATACACACATGGAGTAAGTTTAAATTATTTCACCATTTAAATAAATAAAATTTAAATTTTATTTAAATTCATCATTTAAATAAAACTGAACAATAGGAAATTTGTAATTATAAATTGCTTTAAAAATTGAAAAAAGAATTAATGGCCAAAATGCCAAACATGATTATATTTTAGATCTTATTGCCTGTGTTCTAAGTGAAATAATTTTTAGGGCTTCCCTGGTGGCGCAGTGGTTGAGAATCTGCCTGCCAATGCAGGGGACATGGGTTCGAGCCCAGGTCTGGGAAGATCCCACATGCCGCGGAGCAACTGGGCCCGTGAGCCACAACTACTGAGCCTGCGCGTCTGGAGCCTGTGCTCCGCAACAAAAGAGGCTGCGATAGTGAGAGGCCCGCACACCGCGATGAAGAGTGGCTCCCGCTTGCCGCAACTGGAGAAAGCCCTCGCACAGAAACGAAGACCCAACACAGCCAAAAACATTAATTAATTAATTAATTAATTAAAAAAAAAATTCAGGGCCTGGGGTCCTCTGTCCCCCAGAAAAAAAAAAAAAAAGAAATAATTTTTAGTGCTTCCAAAGTTCCTTGAGATATCACATTTCCTACATGGCACAAAATAATTCTAATGTACATTTTGGTAACGTATAACCACAAATAATCCTATTATACTTATGAGTCTTGATAAAATAATTTATCAAAATAAAATAAACTGTATAAAAATTTCACTAAAAAGTTTTAATTATTATTTATCTTTGATTAAAATGCAATCTTTTAAATATATTCCTTTCTACTTTTGGAATTTTGCACATAGCTTTAAAATATCTATCAATTCAAACAACAATTGATTTATGTTAAGCAAAAATTAAAAGCAAAAATGAAGAGATCAGGTATTAAGCAAGAGGTTACCAATTTAGTTGTTAACATCCAAGGCTAGAACCAGGTCTCTATATTCATTTAGCAATATTTATTGGTCACTAGTGAAATACCAGGCACTGTTCTAGGTGTTGGGGAGAAACACACATAGCTTTGAAAAGCCAGAGAAAAATCCCTGCCATTATGGATGTTATACAGACTACTACTACTGTATTATTCCAGCATGTAAAATATTTTACTCTTATATATTAAACAATTCCTCAGATTTATTACTAAAGACCACAGCTCTAAATAACAGAAACTTTGGGCATCAATCTTAGAGCAACATATGCATTAGAATACTTGGCACAGTTAAAGAGGTAAAGAAACTAGTGACTTTTTTTTTTTTTTTTTACCCATAAGAGAAAGGATAGATAACAATGTCACTTGCGTGTAAAGTTTTGGATAGCTAAGTAATATAGATTTAAATTAAAAATGACAGATGCACTGACTTGAAACATAATGGTTACTGAAGTGAAACTTTACTCCTTTTAGCGCTACGGTTAACGAACTGATGGCTCAAGTATTATTTTCAGGTGTGAATACTGTGATAACTGTTGGTCAATGTGATATGTAGTAATCACTGTTTTCCTGGTCAGTTCTATCATAAGCAGAATGGTTGTCCTATGGGAAAAACTTATGCCAGTGATAATTCTAAGTTAGTTTTTTATCAAATCAGTATTTATTGATTTAATGTGTGACCATGTTAAAGTTCCAATATGGAGTATTCCATACGACAGTATGAAAGTATTCACCATAACTATCTAAAAAAAAGACAAGATTTTCAATTCACTTTGAAATGTTACAACTAACCTCTTTTCTTCTGAAGACTCAATATTCATTGGGTGTTTCAAGGAAGAAAAAACTACTGTTACACACAAGTGATGCCAAAGGTCTGTATGAATAATAAATTAGCCTATCAATTGGATGTTTCCAAAAAGGCAGTTGTTGAGGAGCATACATAAGACCTTCATATTATTGCCTGACTGCTTCACTCTTCCCAGAATGTACCTACATTATTTAAATACAGACAAAATGTGAGAAAACCACATTCTAAGGAAATATTTGCCCAATAATCTCTCTCCTCTTCAATTTCTGCCCCAATATACAATGCCACTACCAAATAAATAAATAAGCAAGCAAACAGATAAATAAATCTACTTATTTTCTAAATTATGCCAAAAATTAAACTACAGGTGCAGGTAAATTGATATATGAGCAGATCTCCTACTGAAGCACCACTTACCGCACACCCAAAGGGATGGCATGGGTTTTGGCAGGTAGCCCTAACTGCAGGCATATGTGGTATTAGAAAAGTAGACCATAGGAAAATGAAAGGCTACTGTGTGGCCTGTCTCAGGGGGACTAATACGGAACATGCCTGGATACAGAGTTAACATACTAAACCAAAATTGCTATAGAAGAGTGAAAACTGTGAAAAAGTGTATATTCTTCGATTTCATAAGTCAGACCCAAGCTCATCAACTTAAAGGCAGGTCCTAAGATGTCAACTGCATTTAGTAGGTCTAGTCTCAGGCTGGAACTTTATTTCCTGTGATGTATCCCTGTGATTTTTGATTTTACATCTGTAGCAGTAACTTAACTTGCATTTGTTCCAAAATGAATTTCATGCTCAACTTGTTTTTCTTAATTAAACTTCCTTTAGCAACCCCTAATATGTGTATTATTAAAGCTCATTAGTCCCATTCATGCTTGCCCGCCATTTTTTGGCTACACATTCATATACTGAAGTGCTCTGTTGCTATATATAGGAAGAAAATTAAATAATAAATATGGGGAATTGAATGTTTTATGAGTGTCAGGATGAGAAAGTGCCTGCAAGGCCCATAAGGTTTCACACAAAAGAGGCATTACTGCTAAAGCTAACATGCTGACACATCTCTCATCTATAAAGTCTGCAGTAATGGCAGCAGTAAAGCATTTTGCCATTGACTAGAATTTCTCTTACATGCAACGGAAATAGACACAGAAGAGATTATATCGACTGTTATAAAAAGACTTCATATAAAATCCCCCAAAAGTTTAATGTCTAATAATTTCAAATGTCTAGAGTGATTTACTAGTTTTCCCTGACTTCAGTTAAGCTTAGAGTTAGCAGTCTTTCTCTTTCAAACATGTTTGCTACCAAATAGGTGTTTTTTTTGGGGGGGGGGGGGCGTATATTGAAGGCAGAAATAATTCATATCCTTTTATAGTAACATAGCAATATTTGACATTGTCAATGTGATGCCATTAATAACAAAGCATAAATAATCAAACCTGTTACTATTAAGGAATTATTCTTAGGAACAGTTGAGAATGTAGCTATCCCACAAGATTAAGAGGTTAGCTACCTCAAAATGTTTTAAATTACCTTTTAAAAGGCATTTAAAAGGACACCCTAAATTCATCATGAGTGTTCTATATGTTAATTTTTTTTAATGTTTCTGTGCTTTGCAAATTTGAAATATTAAAAATTGAAACTTTGTAAGTTTTAAGGGTTTTATTTTTTTGCATTTCTCGATAAAGCAGAAGAGATGGAAGATTTGCATTTTGAGAAGCCATGTGTTAAATTTCAACAAATCATTAAAAGAGGATTGCCCTTTTCATTTTGCTTTCAATTAAGAGTGTGTAGCAATTTGCTTTAAAAAAAAATCAGTTAATGTAGAATAACATTTAACTGTATTTAAATGTCTCAAAATCATGGAACGAATCTGCAGCAAATGTATTCAGCACCCCCTGAATGTTAGGCCAGCTAGAACACATGGAAGGCTTTCGAGGGACAGGTACAGCAAAGCTCCAGTGAATCAACATCAGTTTTTCCATGGTGATAAGCTTTAGGGAATCCAATGCTATTTCTTGTCACATACATTAGGAACTGTGCTTGCAGCTTTCAGGGCTAATTGAGAGTTTCTATTTCTTTACCCCAAACTACCACATTCTGTGTTATTCAATAGCAAAATTGAAACAGCTGATCAAGGCTACCATGTTCTTTTTAATAATCATGACCAAAAAAAAACAATGTATTTCGATAAAGTAGAGCAAATGTGATTAATTTTTTAAATGAACTCTTCAGGTTTTTCAATAGTTCTTAGAGTCATCCACTCTATTAATAGAGAACTTTTATGTAACTGGGTAACTTGCTCTTCATTTACTGGCTACAGCTTTAAATTTTTTTTGTGGTGTATCATTTTGTTTATTTTTATTTCTATCATTATTAACCTTCCAAAGTGGATCTACCACCTACAAAGTTTACCAAAGTTTTATGTAGGAACTGCTTGTAGAAACCATAGAGTGGGCCAAAGTTTCCCCCTTTTCATTTTTACTGCCAAAAGAAAATGGAACGAGGGACTACTAAGTATTGATTATTCTTGACAGATGAAAATATTGTTCAGCCATGACAAAGGCACTTTAAGCTGACTCTCCTGGCTTTAGCACTATGGCACATGCCATGACCACTGGGTCAGTGGTTGTGAAATATGCAAATTAAATTTTAAAATGACTTCCTTTTTCGTATTTCATATTCTCCATCTACTTTTATAGTATCAACATTATATTCTCTACTAGTCTAAAAAGAGGAATCCCAGCCCATCTCCCATTCACCTTCATTATTGATTTACTATTATCATTTAATATGTTACTTGCTAGCTGTCTTTTTTAATTTAAACTTTGAAAAAGATGTTAATATTAGCAGACTATGTGGCCAGGATCAGTGGCTAGAATGTACCAAAATGCAGAATATCCATTCTTTTAGTTCTTGCTGCACATAAATCACGTGATTTAGAGCTGCGTTAAAAAAAAAAAGGCAAACACAACCTCTCAGATATCTTCTTAAAACTAACAGTTAGGCTTGTAGAAACTATTTCTTGCTGTTTTTATCATCTCTAGAAAAACTTACGCAAAGTCTGCAGAAATAAGTAACTTTTCCACTGTAGAATCCTTGGGAGACAAGAGTTTCATATTTTACTATTTAATCTTAAAAAAGGAATGGCATTGTTCTTGTTTCAGTATTTAGATGTACGAAACACATATACACACGCAAATCCAGGAAGAAAGTTTGGTGAGGCTCCTCTTTTAATACCTGAATGTCTGATGTATCTGGAATTCCTGAAATAAGTATTGGGATGATGAGTGCTTTAGATGATATTGAAGAGTTGCATTTCAATGAGTTCACACTTAATGAAGAGGTTTCAATGTTAAAACCATAAAGGTCACATTTCATAATCTATAAACAGAAACCCCTGAAAAAATATTTGATGCTTTTCTTTAAAAGATTAAAATGTAGAAAATAGATTATTTTATAGTTTAACGATTATATATCTCCATTTTATTCTAATACAGCTGAATATCTGAGGTTTAAAATTTAACAAATTGGCCTTAAGTAGCAAAAGCCACCTAAAACTATGATGCTGAGGTATTAGAAGCTTATAAAGGGAGGGGAGTGCATTAACTTATTTAACATATCTAGCCACATATTTTAAAAGAAACACTTCTTTATATGTAATTGTTCTGAACCTATGTGGACTCCAAAATTGGTTCAGAATAATATGCTTTTCTGATTCCAAAGCAACTTTTAGCTTCCTAAGTCAATTAATATTCACTCACTTCAGTGATTAATTTTAATTATATCTGCTGAAATTGATTTTCCTACTGTAAATAAAGACGAGCTTTTACTGAGAGCAATGAAATAACATTTTAAAAGAAAAAGAAAAAAAAAAAAGATCCCTGAATTCAGCTGCAAGAAAATGTCTGGGAACGCGCGCACCGCTCAGTTGGAAAGAAAAGCCAGTAAGTGGCGAGGGAGCCAGGGTAGGGATCCATCGGAAATGCAGCCGGCTGCCTGGCGCACTTGCCAGCCTGGGCCCTCGGCAGAAAGGCTGCAACGCCTTCCTGGACTCGTCCAACTCGAAGAAAGTTACCTCGGACTGTATTATGCAAAGTCGAGCAAGTGAATTACAAAACAACACGTATGGCCAGTCACCCACTTCTACTGTCTCGCAGTGACCCTGTAACTCTTTAGTGTCTCTGAGAGGAGGGAGAGGTGGGAAGGGGAAGGAAGAAAGAGCGAGGGAGAAAGAGACAATACGAAACGGCCAACTCCCCCTGCAAAATTCCCCTGGAAGCCAAGACAGCCACCAAAACCGCGGCCAAGGCAGCAGCGATTTCTACTTGGGCTTCCCCCTTCCACATGCAGGTTTTTCCAAGGCATCGCTGCCGCCTCTCCTTAAAGTATCACTAGGAGAAAGCACTAGATCCAAGAAGAATCTCCCAACTGAGAGATTTTCAATGCAAAGTTGAGAGCTTGGAGGGTTGCTTGGCTTCCCCACCGACGCCACAAAATAAGGTTTTTAAGCTCGATCTAGGTAGCTCCCTAGCGATCCACCGGAGATGCGCGAGGTGGTTTACATCTCCCCCTTTTCTTTCCATTTCACAGGCACCGTGTCCGCAGCACCTTCCGCGCGGCGGCACACAGACCCAGGCAGCCCCCTCCCAATAAAAGACCCCACACTTACCCTCAGTAAGATAAATCCACAGAAGGAGCCCCCTCATCTTCCCCCAGTCCCCTTCCAATAATTCAAGGAGACAGTTTCTACAACACTTCGCCGTCAAATTCAAGCTGAATTGCTCTAAGTATTTACCAGTTCCTAGACGCTTATTTTGGAATCTCGAGCACCCGGTTAATTCTTGTTTCAGAATTCAAGATGCTTCCTTTATTTTTTTCTTTTTTTTCTTCTCTAAGCAGCCGCAACCCCAGTTTTGCACCCCCCCTTCCTTTTTTTTTTTCTTTTTTTATTCACCCACGGACACTTCCAAAACGTGTCGATTGATCCTTTTTTCTCTCCAGATGCAACCACGATCCAGAATCCTTGAGACTCAAAGCCACCTCCATGTAAATCCGACCATCAGGCAAGAAATACAAATGATCAAACAACGTTACTTCTTTCAGCTGCAATCAGATAATCCTACTAATCCAATAGATTTATCTCGATTGGAAATTGACCTCAAAAATGAATCCCTGGTGCTGATGTCCAGTAGAGCGATTTCGTAGCCCTGTTCAGATGACCAAAAGAACTGTGGATTCTTTCCTTCTTTCTTTTTAAAGTCTTTTTTGGATTCTGGGTGCACTGCTCGCAAAAAAATGCCGAGGACCCTGGTTTTCCCCTAATATAGGTTTCTACTCCAAATCAGTGCAGGATGAAAAATGGTACAAAGATACCCCTAGTGGCTTGAGGTGATATTGCAGGGATCTCACTTTTTTTTTTTTTTTAATCCCCTCTCCTCACCTTTTTTTTTTTTTTTTCCTCCCCTCTCCCCACTGTAGATAACTGGCTGCTATAGTAGTGAAACAAGAAGAAGGCTGAACAGAGATTAACATGAATAGTATGTGACTACTTGAAAAAATCGTCTGATCTTTCTTCTTTGTTTTACTTTAAAGACTGAATCTTCTGTGCTTCTGTCTCCGCAGTATTCCATCTTTTTTCTACAGAATTTTCCCCAATGGCTTATAGTAGCTAAAAGGCCAATTTGGGGCAGCTAGTGATTTCAAAGCTAATGTATTTGTTTCCTGAATAACTACAGATATCAAAAGAAGCCTCAGTATTCCAGAGATATGCTGTTTTTAGAAAAACCCTTAACATTTTGTTTCCTTTAAAGGAATATTCATATGTATATATATGTGCATTTTGGGCAGGTTTTAGAGAAAAAGAACCAATGCAATGAATTTCAGGATTCTGTTTGGTAAGCAATATTTCATAAACTTTACTGTGCCTACCAATAACCCAGGGATCTTTTAAAAATGAGGATTCTGATTCAGTAGGAGCAGGGAAGAGATGAAATTCTGCATTCCTAGCAAGCCCTCTGACTACACTCTGATTTATCAAGGGCCTAGTAAACTTGGGAAGTTGAATTCACTTTCCTGATGGTGGGGGCAGTAGCTGCAAGGACTCCAAGGTCTTCTTTCTTAACTGACTAAATAATTAAACGTTTTTAGTGTACGAGCTACTAAGGAGTCAACAGATCTTCCTTCTACCACTGGTTTTGTTATTAATTGGCTATGTGACTTTGAGCAGTCACTTCCAACCCAGGGTTAATTTATCTATTAAAATTAAAGAGTAAACTCAAATAAATTAACAAGTATACTTGTTCCTGGATGGAAGACTCAATTGTAAATTAGTCTATAAAATTAAAGTAATTATTATTGAAAGCCCACTGTAGTTTTTCATAGAACTTGAAAAGTTAATTCTAAAGTGTGTTTACAAGAGGAAAGGGTCAAAACTTGTCAATACAATTTTGAAGAACAAGGTATGGGGAATTTCTATATTGACTATTAAGGCTTAATATATAATGACAGTAATCGAGGCAATGTAGCTTTGGTTCATAGCTAGAAGTTAGTCCAGGGGAACAAAATAGAGGGCTTAGAAATATATCCCTACATTTATGGAAACTTGATAAATACCAGGTGGCATTAGAGGGCAGTAAGGAAAGATGAATTATTCAGACAATAGATTAGGCATATGAAAAAAATGTATGTACACACAAAAAGTCAAAGCATAGACTGAGAGAATATATTTGCTATGCAATATCTTCGGTTATACAACCAAAGAAGGATTGGTGTCCAAGTACATAAAGATTTCTTATAAATCAATAAAGACAAAAATATTATAGAAAAAAATGAGCCAACAAGATGAACAGTTGACAGAAGAGGATTCTCAATGTCCAATAAACATCTGAAAAAGGTATTCAATTTCCCTAGTTAGTAGAGAAATGCAAGTTAAAATGATGAAATATCATTTCACAACTATGAAATTGGCAAAATTTTATAAGTCCAGCAATATGAAATATTTATGAGGATGTGGAGAAACCGTGAAGAACAGGTAATAGTACAACTTTCGAGAGAAGTTTAGCGGTAAAGATTCTTCCATCCCCAAATCCAGTCTCTCCACTCGTGCATTCTTCTCTATGTCTCTATGCATGTATGGAAAATACCCATTGCAGAATTACTTGAAAGAGAAAAAATAAAAACATCTTTGGATATATTAGTGAACAAGGAATTTATAGAATATTCACATACTGCAATATTAGATGCAGTAAAAAGAAAAGTGAATGCACTATAGCTACTTGAGTTAGCATGACTGCACCTCAAAAATGCAACGTGGAGCAGCAACAACAAAAGCAGAGTTGCAGAAAGATACTTGGGGGAATGATATATTTATATATCAAGTTTTAAAACATTATTATATCTAATTAGATCTATTGTTTTTGAGCATATGTGTATGTAGCAAAATTATATAAACATGCATGATAATGATAAGTATGAAATTCAGGGCATAGGTTATCTCTGGGATGAACCAAAGTTAATGAAATTGGAAAGACATTGTGGGGAGCCTCAACCCAATGTTCAGTGCTTTCTTTCTCATACTGAATCTTGACCACACAGGTATTTATAATATCACATTGTAAACTGTTTGTATGTCTGAACCATTTTCTTAAAATGAAATATTTAAATTAGATGATTTCTATGAACGCTTGTAGTTTTAGAAAAATTTCTGTTTAAAATAAGTATATGTAGAAGTGAAAAAAATAGTATGGGAGTTCAGAATTTCATAATGTACTGTCTGCATAGAAGTCTATATAGATTTTTTAAATCTATACAGATTTTTAAAAAATTTGTAGTACTTTATATTTCTAAGAACTGGAAATGCATAGATGCTTATTTATTTCTATAAGGGGTATAAAAATTTCCAGCTAGCAAGCAAAAATCACCACCTAAATGAGAAAAATATGGTTGAAATAGGGGGAAAAAGTAATGCTTAACTAGCTTTTTTGGGGGGGGTATTTTCCTTTGATCTTACATATAGCAACAGGGCCTCTGAAATTGTTAAACAGGCAATTAATTGATCATGTTCAGTTCTGACCAGTTAACTGGAAACCCCCAAATCCAGAGTAGCCCTAAGCCAAACTACAACACAAAAGAAGATTCTTGCAGAATATTTAAAACACACATGTGAATTCAAATAAGGAGGCTTTGTTGATGTGAAATATGAGAACTGGATATCTCATTTCAAAGTCATTAGGTAGTATTTTTCATAATTCATGCAAAATAGGAGAAGATACCAAATATTCGGGAAGAATTTTTTAGAGCCCAATCTTAAAAGTAAAATGAGCTATATTAGCAGTTAATATTCTCAACTCACAGTGAACTCAGGAAAGATGTCTGGACAAATCGTCAAACAATAGATTGTCAACCATTCAGAACAGTGTTCCTGGGCAATAAGCAAAGAAGCTTTGTTATAAAGAAAGAGGAAGAGAAAAATTTAATTTCCTTTGAGAATAGAGCAGACAAGGGGTCTACAAGAAGTAGATACAATATTTCTGAAATTTGAAGAGGTTGACATATTCTTTCAGTAACCGCTTATTGAACACCTCTTGCATACTGGGCATGGTACAAAGCATATCACAGAAGACTTGACTTTTAAATAAACAACCACGAACCCTGAATTTGCTATTGATGATTGATTTGTTGATTGTAAATGGTTAGCAGTTATTCTGAATTAATACGTCACCATGGGGGCTTCCCTGGTGGCGCAGTGGTTGAGAATCTGCCTGCCAATGCAGGGGACACGGGTTCGAGCCCTGGTCTGGGAAGATCCCACATGCCGCGGAGCAACTAGGCCCGTGAGCCACAACTACTGAGCCTGCGCGTCTGGAGCCTGTGCTCCGCAACAAGAGAGGCCGCGATAGTGAGAGGCCCGCGCACTGCAATGAAGAGTGGCCCCCGCTTGCCACAACTAGAGAAAGCCCTCGCACAGAAACGAAGACCCAACACAGCCAAAAATAAATAAATAATAAAAATAAGTTAAAAAAAAAAAAAAAAAAACTTCACCATGCATACTGAAGAGATATAGGTATTAATATAAAAATGAAGGTTCATTTTTAGTGTGTTTAAGTGCAAACTTGTTTGACAGGTTGAAAGAGTCAATGAAGGTGGAAAAGTAAAAGAAGGAGAAGTAGGAGCATGAGAATAAAATATGAATAAAATTCACTTCTTTCCCTGAAGATTTACTTTACAGAGATGATAGAAACTTAATCTTTATATTCCTCATAGTGCAAATGATTAGTGAATGAATGACTTAATAGATCAAAGAGTGAAACTAGTCAGTACATGAAGAAAACAAATTTATTCTCTATGCTGGATGGGCTCACTAGTCTCTCTTCAGAGAATGAAATAGAGGAGGGAAGTAAAAAATTACTATGACTAACAATAATGAGAAATGAAGGGCCAAGAAGGGCAAACTTGAGTGCCAGTTGGAATATGGGATTTTAATTTTATTACATCACTAAAATTTCAGCTGAAAAAACCCACAGTAGGTAGGATTACACATCCTATTTCAATTTCTTTACTGTAAACAAATAAAAAAATGATTAGTACCAAATGGATCATATAAAGAAATGGCATGGTTCTATGAAAAACTAGATGAGAAAGTATTTAATTGTTGCTTTTAATACAAGAGTCATTATGAAAAGAGAACTGTAATTTTTTTTTTTGATAATTGATATAAAAGCGCACTTTTATCACCAGGTCAAATCAATCAAGTTCTGCCTGGTAGTAAACATTTTAGGATGTTATGAAAGATTGGTCTATGTCTGAAAAAAAAATACCTTATAAAATATTGTAAAACATATTTCAAAAGCAAGTCTTGGGAAAAAATACTCCTCTACCATCTTCAGAACTCCCCTGATGTAACCTCATTTTAAGTGCTCAAGTCTTGAATCTAAATGAATGGCAATTGGGGATTATGAAAGGTATAAAAATAAAAAGTGTTGCAACATTACAAGGTCTAACTACTGCAAAGGTGGCTGTTTATGAAGAGGTTCTTTCTACAGGGAAGAATCTGCTCACATAAGCCTGCTTAATTAGAAAAGACTACTTAAAACACTTGACTGACACTGAATATTTCAGGTATGTATTGGGAGAACACACCTGCTTGAATGCTAAATTTACCAGATGCATCTTTATATTTCTTGGTTTGAAGACCTGTAATGGAAACCAAAGAAGGAATGATAAGACTAGATATTTTAGGATGAAACTATTACATAGAGAAATGGGGCTTCTTCATCAAGGGTGGTGTGAGATAATGAAACATATTTTCAAAGCTCAGGCACTTAGTCAGAAATACATCCAAAATTTCAAAACAAGCTTAAATCATTTTGATCTATTAAAAACTTCCAAATATTTGTGCTATTATGCTAATAATATGCTAATAATTATGCTAATAATTAAGAATCTGTTTCATTTCTTTTTGAAGGAGCTCTTTTTTAAAATATCTATAATTGATACTTATCTTTAATTGGTACAATTATTCTTTACTTAAAAATATATATTTCAACTTCAAAGATTTTAGTTAATAGCTTAATATATTATCATTTTGTGGAATATCTGATTTATTTAAAATTTCAGACTTTTATGTATTTGTAAGATTGAATAGTATTTATGCTGACCCTCTCATAACTGTCACAGCAGATTCTCTTGATATTTTAGCTGCTTCTGACTCCATCATACCATGATTAATTTTAATACATTGTAGTGCAGTCTAAAATGTATTTTATAATAAGTATTAAAAGTATTCCTTAAGTATTCCTTTAGTACCAAATAAATACAACCAGGAAACCAGGAAACCATCCTATTGTACATCATCCATTAAAGTTTACTGTATATTAGCTTATTTGAGTCTTATTTCCAGTATTAATAAAATTTATTGTAAACTTTGACCTAACTATGGAAAAGTCACATGAAAATTAATGTTCTGTAGTTCAAGGTAGAAAAAAAAATTTTTAGTTCTATCCCAATGGCATTGCCATCTCATTGACTTCACACACATGGGTTGGTTACTCTTTCTTCTCTGAATAGGATTTTATGCCAACTACACAATTAAAAGTAAACACTAGCCTGGATTTTCATTATTGTTCAATTAGTGATTTAATGAGCATCATCTACCTGTCCCAAAATATTTAGCTCCATAATTTCCTAAAGCATTAAATAAAGGAGACCTTTAAATTACATCTTAAAAGGGAATGGATATTCCTTCTCTCTCTCTCTCTCTCTCTCTCTCTCCCTGTGTCTGTGTGTTTCTGTGTGTGTCTCCATCTCTTTCTTTCTCTCCCTCTCTCTGTCTGTCTGTGTCTGTCTCTCCCTCTCAGGATCTCTGAATACATAAATCTGCCTCTTTAGTTAATGTTTGATTACTTACATTGAACTAGGAATTATGTAACAAATGTTTCAAAAGGATGAGTTTTTCTAAAATCACATGTATTTGGATTTAGAGCTTGCTTTTTGATTGTATGTGAATAAAATCATTTCTGATACCTGGAAACAAACAGTAGAACGATGCAATCAAATAGAATGATAAAACCACATTACACTCAATGAATAAGAAGTTGTTCAACCTTCCAACCATCCATTCTAAAAATCATGACCTTCAGCTTAAGCATTTTGGTTTTTTCTCTAAAAACTTCCCAAACCTCTCTAGAGATAAGCAAGCTAATAAATGATGTTTTGTTATTTTAAAAATGAAATCTTGACCATTTATGTCTAAGTTTACTAGAAGGGAGGGAGAGAAGGAAAGAGACAAAATAGTAATTTTTAAAAAGTAGTTGCTTAAGTACATTATGCAGAGAAGATAATGTCAAAAAAGTTCAAAGCAAGATTTGTTATAAGTCACAAAGTTAACAGAATATAAGGTAGTTTAGAAAAATGGAGTTTACCTATTATACAATGAAGCAAGTATAATTCTTAGCTATCTGCAATATATTAAATCAATTCATAATTCATATCCTCATTCACAAATCTGATAAAAGATACAGGAAAAATAGCTGAAATTAGTTTTACCAGGATTCAAACTAATCATTAAACAAAGTAGAGTACATTTGAACTGTGACCCAAAGAATTACAGTTTTATAGTCCTTGCATAGACTCCCAAAATCTCCTTTTGCTAAATAGAAAAAGCCCAAAAAGGCAAATGACTGATGTAACTAAGGTCACACTGTGGTCCATGGCATTGATAGATGAGAAACCATTGCACCATGCCACTTCAGACTTGTTTCTGTTTCTGTTTGGTTGCTTGTATTAAAGTGTCATTGTTCTTAAACTAAATTTTAAAAATTATAATTAGCAAACAAACCAAGGATGCATAACATTAAATGTACTTAATATAGTAAGCAGAACAATGGCCCTCCAAAAATGTCCACATCCTAATCTCTGGAATCTGTGAACATGTTACCTTATATGACACAAGGGAATTTGTAGATGTGATTAAGGATCTTGAGATGGGCCTAATGTAATCGGAAGGGTCCTTATAAAAAGGAGGCAGAAGAGTCAGAGTCAGACTAAGAAATGTGATAACAGAAGCAGAGATCACAGGGAGATAAATAGAGAGAGATTTGAAGGTGCTACACTGCTGGCTTAGAAAATGGAGGAAAGGGCCATAAGCCAAGGAATGCAGGTAGCCTCTAGAAGCTAGAAAAGGCAAAGAAATGGATTCCTCCCTGAGCCTCCAAAGAAGACAGCCCTTGCCAACCCACTTTAGACTTCTGACTTCCTGAACTACAAATTAATAAATTTTTGTTGTTTAAGTCACCAAATTTATGGTAATTTGTTACAGCAGCAATAGGAAGATAAAACAATTAAAAATATTAGAAGTATTCTGAGAATAATCAATGCTACCCAACAGAAACAATGTGTGTGACATACGCAATTTTACATTTTCTAACACACGTTTTTTAAAAAGAGGTAGAATCAGGTGAAAATAAATTCAATAATTTATTTTATTTAGCTCAATATATTTTTAAAAAGTATCATTTCAACATGCAACACTATCAAAAATTATTGAGATATTTTATAATTTTTTCACACGAAGTATTCAAAATCTAATCTTTATATTGGACATCTAGGTATCCAATTCCATTTCAAGAGCTCAAAAGCCACATATAAATGACTACCACCTTGAACAGTGCAGCATCAGACTGTAAGAAACAAATTAAAAAGAAAAATTCATATATTATTCTACAGTTGATTCTAATATTCTCTTATCTATAACAATCTAGATTAAGAATCATAAAGGAATCTAAAGAAATCAGGATGATTATATGGTCAATTTTCTTATAACTTTGCACTTAAGAAGTATGTTTAAAAAGAAAAACTGGGAAAGGAAGAACAACATAACATGAAAGAAGAATATGAATACTTAATAATACTGAGTTGTCTGATGTTTGTGAAAAATGCTTAGGATATAAGAAAAGAAATTTCTCTGATATTTTCAGAGCAAAAAGATAACCAAGGATAGGATAAGAATGACATTGTTTGGGGCCAACTAGGTAATATGAACAAATGACCAATAGAAAAGCAAACCATTAAACCCTAGCTTCCAATTTCTCCATAGAGAAGAATGATGTTCGAACTAGAAAAGAATATGATAATGAGGAAATGGTAAGAAAGCCTAAGGTGATTTAAATTAGTTTTAAGATTCCAAGTCTAAATCAATTACCTAATAGGATACTAAAAATATGTGAAGATGTATTCTGGGAACTAATATCTATCTTTGAGTCACCATGGAAAAATGCCATGAAAATTGTTAACTGTCCTGTTTTTCAAACAGAATTCCAGAAACTGAAGTTTACTATTCTGGGCATTAACTGAAATTCTAGAACCCACATTCACATGTGTTCACTAAGTGTATGACAAATCAGAATAAAATCTTTCTATTAGAATTACTGGGGTGGCAGATCAAAAATGTGGCTCAATTTGTTTATCCTGACTCCTTCCAAGGCCTTTTATAAAAACCACTCATAATTTTCTTCTGAAGCTGAATGATGGAGTAGTTAAGTAGATCCTTTGAAAGTTGAACAATCATTCTTCTGTGGCATCCAATGAATGTTCTTTGATGACCTGTTTTCTTTTCCCTTTTTTTGAGGATTAAAGTTTCCAAAGGAATTTGTTTTGTAATCAGGACTGTCCATTAATAAAATTAGTCTAATGATGGGTATAAATGAGAAACTTTGCTAGGAGCCTGCCTTGGATCATACACTTTTAAAAACAGAATATCTAAAATGATCAAGTGTTTTTGGAAATATGCTTTCCAATAATGCTTTTTCAAACTACTCATTTATAGGAAGCCTGATATAAATTATTTAAATATTAAATTTCAAATTGAATTTTAATTTTATTTAATCAAATTTTAACATCTAGTATCTTGCTCTATCTTCTAGTGCAGTAAGGTCTCCTTATTTCTGGTTTACTCATCAATATAATTGAATATTTCTATTTAATTAATCAACCATATCTTTATCAAAAGGTATTTCTTTTTTTTTTAACAGATCTTTAATGGAGTATAATTGCTTCACAATACTGTGTTAGTTTCTTTTGTACAATAAAGTGAACCAATGGCATTCTTCACAGAATTAGAACAAAAAAATTTACAATTCGTATGGAAACACAAAAGACACCAAATAGCCAAAGCAATCTTGAGAAAGAAAAACGGAGTTGGAGGAATCAGTCCCCCTGACTTCGAACTGAACCACAAAGCTACAGTAATCAAGACAGTATGGTACTGTCACAAAAATAGAAATATAGATCAATGGTACAAGACGGAATGCCCAAGATAATCCCATGCACATATGGGCACCTAATTTATGACAAAGGAGGCAAGAACATACAATGGAGAAAAGACAGCCTCTTCAATAAGTGGTGCTGGGAAAACTGGACAGCTACATGTAAAAGAATGAAATTAGAACACTACCTAACACCATACTCAAAAGGTTTTTCTTATTGATAGCATTTAATTGAGTTACAAAGAACTTTGGGTTATAAATAGAGTGCTTTTAATAAAAGCTTCAAAATTAATCCAAATCTAAAACAAACTAGTCAAAATACAACTCAATATCAATCTTAATTTTGGCCACATACATTTGAAATGAAATTTTATGATATAATGCCAATGTCCTTTCATCTTTTTTGACTCCTAATATTGGTGAAATTAAAAAATCTTTCTCTATCCTCTTGCTCCCAGAATACATCAAGAAGTAGACCAGGAAGCAATGTAAAAGACAAAATAATAACAATAATAATAGCAATAATAACAGAAAACAGAATACAGTCTCAATATAGCTTGCCTCCCTCCTTTTCTCATTCTCTCTTTCTCCCCTTCTACCTCTCTTTTTTTAACATACGTATAATACAATATATAATGTATAAGTGTATATAATATTAAATATATTTAACTGAATTAAACTGGACCTTCTAGCACAGAGTGATGTGCACAGGATTTGCTTGCTATCAGATGGATCTGGATTCAATTCCTAAGTGTTCCACTTGCTAGTGACACTTTATTCCCTCTGAGTTTCTCTTTCCTCATGTGCAATATTGAAATGGCCACATTATTTGTGGAAAAGCAGAATTATCTATTTTCCTCAATTTTTTCACCTATTCACCTTGGAAAGAGAAAGATCTCTTAACCTAACACATGTCTAAGTTCTGTTATTGGGAATGATCAGCATTAATAAGAGAAAGGTTTGTTGCTTTTGTAAATGCTCTACTAAAACACCGCCAACAATCAAGAAAACCAAACATCTAAACCTACTCTCCAGAGCTTTGTAAGGAATGTACTATGAAAAACAGATACATTTTGTTTCATACATAGTATCTCTATATACGTGGAGAGGGAATGTATAACTCAAGGAAACATCCTGAAGGGAATTCCCTGTCAGTCCAGTGGTTAGGACTCAGTGCTTTCACTGCTGTGATCCGGGTTCAATCCCTGGTTGGAGAACTGAGATCCCGCAAGCTGCGCAGCACAGCCAAAAGAAAAAAAAAAAAAAAAAAGGAAACATCCTGGGTGGGATACAGGGTTACCATCACTGGTCAATGAACTATATAATGCTTATTAATATTAAATTTTATTAAAATAAAACTTTAAAATAAATAAAACTCATTCTGATATATCTTGAAAGTTGCGGAGAAAGTTGTCCACTACAGAGATTTTTATCTCAATTCTAGGTAAAGGAATTTGAGCCAAGAAATGTGTGACATAAGAAGTGTGATACTTCCCTTAAATAACCAAATCCTTCATGCCAAGAGCATCTTTGATATAAGAGATTCTTGTACACAGAAAGACCTTTCAGTATAGGTGATATTTTCCTTAAGAATATCAATCATGGTTGTACTTTGAGTATTAAGTACTTTAGCATATCTAATTTTATTTGACTTGTAAAAAAAAAAAAACCTTTGAGACAAGAGAGCAGATAATATTTGTTCCTTTTTATGACTGAAGAAATTGACTAAGAGGAAAACTGAATTCCTTATGGTCACGCAAGGGTTTATCAAGTGTAGAAATCAGACCTTGGACTCCCAGCCTGACGTTTTTTTCTAACAGTACACATTGCTATTTTTCCTAAATTGGCAGAAAGACTTAAGATAGCTTAGTCTTTTAGTTCTCAAAATATTTTTGGTGGTGGTAAGTTTTCCAAAAAAAATTACATGAAATTATAAATCAAATATTTCAGATGAAAACAGAACTGATGTAGTAGAAGGGAAGGAGGCAGGGGACCAAGAGGTCTGCCCACCATGCTCCTCCATCCCCTAGGAGGGCAATTTGGAGCACCACTGGAAAACCACTTGCTCCTTTTACAGATAAGAAAACAAAGTAATCAAGTGATTCGTCCAATAAGCTCATCCAGTTAGTGACGTCATGTCTCTTGATTCCTCCTGTCCAGCCATTGCACACACTACTTTCTCTAAGCATGCTGAGCTACTTGTGATTTTTCAAATCCACCATGGCCTTTCTAAAGCATTTGACTTCTTCACATGACTTTCCTTTTGTCTGGAAAGTTCTCTTTGAAAGCCCTCTTTCTCAGTCAATTCACCTTTCTTACCTGTACAGATCCATCAAATCTTACTATAGTCAGCACTGACTCTAGAGCTCATGACACCACTCACTCCACCCAACCCCACCTCTCACCAGCCTCTGGTCTCACTCCCAACCTGGGTTAGGGAGGAATTTTAGTCAACCTTTACTTTTCCTTTTCTCTTATCACACTTGCACTTTTACTAATTGCTCTTTGAGGGAGAGAGTCACCTTTATTCACAAGCACTTTGAACTTATTCAGTGTCACAACAAAAAATTTTGTTGAAAGAAAAAAACGCAAGAATGAATGAATGCTGTTTTCTAAGTAATTTTTTACAAAAAGCACGAATGTGGGACAATATGGTATACATTCCAGGGAAGTGGGCCTCACTTGAACTTGCTTCATATGCTGTATCACATTGCCAGAAAATAGGGCAGCCATGATCCTCAGCGGCTCCTAATTCACAGCTCTAAAACTTTCCATTACCATGAGAGGAAAACCTTGCCAGATACCTATAATAAACAATCTAATCTTTTATTCATAAATTTGAACAGAAAACCAGCAAGCACTTAAGGAAAACCCATAGCATTAATAAGAAAGAACAAATAGATAGGGAAAAAAAGAGAAAGAAAGAAAACCATGGGGTGAAATACATATTTAAGAAAACAGAGGAAATTTTTTTTTTCATTTAACCTGTTACTCTTTTTTTTTTTTTTTTTAATTATTTATTTTTTTATTTTTTATTTTTGGCTGTGTTGGGTCTTCGTTTCTGTGCGAGGGCTTTCTCTAGTTGCGGCAAGCGGGGGCCACTCTTCATCGCGGTGCGCGGGCCTCTCACTGCCGCGGCCTCTCTTGTTGCGGAGCACAAGCTCCAGACGCGCAGGCTCAGTAGTTGTGGCTCACGGGCCCAGTTGCTCCGCGGCATGTGGGATCTTCCCAGACCAGGGCTCGAACCCGTGTCCCCTGCATTGGCAGGCAGATTCTCAACCACTGCGCCGCCAGGGAAGCCCCTAACCTGTTACTCTTAATGAGACTCAAGGGACTACTGTTTTAAGACAACAAAAATAGGCTTCTCTGAAACATACCTATAAAAGAATGATGAGTTCTTATAGAATTTAAATACTGAAATGAAAAATTTAATAGAAGCCCTCAGTAACCAAATGAACATGGCTACAGATTAAGTCATAAACTGAAGACGAAGTAAAAATCTGTTTTAAAATCTAATACATAATAGATTGTGAAGAAACATTTATATGAAGGCTCACAATCCTGGGCTTTCCCTTGGTTTCTTTTACTTCTTTTGCTTTTAAGGTAAACAATATAATAATTTTATTAAAATTAAGTCTAATAAAACATATTTTCAATAGTACAAAACACTCTCACAAAACTGATAGGATAAACTAGTACATTATTGGTGTTAAATACTTTTGGAGAGTAATTTTACTGAACTCTTTAAGAAGCATAATATTTCCATTGTAATTTTGCATTTTTCACCTCAGGCAAAAGTAGTGACAAAACAAACACATAGTGCTGAAGAAATAAGTCCTGGAATCTTTTTTTTTTTTTTCTGAAGCTACCTTTATTTCCCCAATTTCTTTTTTTAGTTTTGTTTGTTAAGTAATGGTTTTGAATATTCATGACATATCTCAAATTCTTATTTGTCATTCATTTAATTTATCTTCAGGATTTTGATGCTCAACAGAAGAATTCTTTATTAAGAAGGAAAATATTTCCCCTTTCCTATATAGGTGTTTACTGGAGGTAAACTTAGCCGAGTGGTTTAATTATCCCTACTCTAGAAATTTAATCCAAAGAAATAATCCCAAAGAAGGAAAACCTATTTACAGAAAGATGTTCCTTCCAATATAATTTATAATAGCAAAATTAGCAACAATCAAAATATCCAGAATTAGTGAAATATTTAAGTAAAATATGGTAATATGTTTGATAAATATTATTAGGAAATTCTGTAGCAACTTGGAAGAACATTCAAGATACAATGCAAGTGAAGGAAACAGTATTCAAAATTAAATTTCTGCTCTGATTTCAATTATATAAAAATGTAAACATTTGGATTTGAAGAATTTTGAAGGGTAACAAAAAAATAAAATATTTGATTTATTTGAATCAGTGTATACCTCCCTTATTTCTCTTTATTTTAATAAAACTAGTACACTAGATTTTTAAAAAGGAAAAAGAAAACAGAATTTTCCATCCTTCCCATCAATATGTCAAATTTATTGAGATTAAGAGTACCCCAAAAGAAAAAAAGTGATTCAGTTTAGAACTAATAGTAAAATATATGTATGGTTCATACATTCAACCCTAATATTAAATAGGGGTTCTTGAAATTGATGAATGCCTTTTCTAATTTATCTTATTTTATAGAAGGTGACCACTTTTAATGGAGCAATGGAAACTTACATGTTTTAACATACCATGGTTTTCAGAATTTACACACACACATACACACACGATTATGCAATTCTCAATTATCTTCAAAGCAAAGATTAAAGTAGATCATAGGAGTAGGTATTATAGGTATTATCATCCTTTTTTTTTTTTTTAAAGTCTTTTCATCCCTTTTTTTTTTCTTAATTTTACTTATTTATTTATTTATTTATTTTTGGCTGTGTTGGGTCTCCGTTTCTGTGCGAGGGCTCTCTCTAGTTGTGGCGAGCGGGGACCACTCTTCATCGCGGTGCGCGGGCCTCTCACTATCGCGGCCTCTCTTGTTGCAGAGCACAGGCTCCAGACGCGCAGGCTCAGCAGTTGTGGCTCACGGGCTTAGTTGCTCCGCAGCATGTGGGATCCTCCCAGACCAGGGCTCGAACCCGTGTCCCCTGCATTGGCAGGCAGATTCTCAACCACTGCGCCACCAGGGAAGCCCCCATCCTTTTTTAACAGATAAAGGGGTTTAACAAATTTCTTAAGGTCCTATGAGGTCATAGAATGAAACTCATTGCAAACCTTTCTTCTACATTAGTGTCATCTTATGACACCATTTGCTATTAGAATAATTCATTATATATTTGACTTATGGGTGATAAATCTCTTTTTTTTTTTAGTTTTCAAAATGCAGGAAAATTTTACTTCTTTACGTTTCATTTGTTCATTCCTTTTTTAACCAAAAAAATTTGAAGACACACTATGTACCAGGCAGTCTACCAAGCCCTAGAGATAAAGAGATGCCTAAGTTACAGTTTATCCTTAAAGGATTTGCAGTCTAGGAATGGTGGCACAGTGGTTAAGAATCCACCTGTCAATGCAGGGGACACAGGTTCGAGCTCTGGTCTGGGAAGATCCCACATGCCGTGGAGCAACTAAAGCTGTGCACCACAGCTACTGAGCCTACGCTCTAGAGCCCACAAGCCACAAGTACTGAGCCCATGTGCCACAACTACTGAAGCCCGCGCGCCTAAAGCCCGTGCTCTGCAAAAAGAGAAGCCACCGCAATGAGAAGCCCGCACACCGCAATTAAGACTAGCCCCCGCTTGCTGCAACTAGAGAAAGCCCGCACACAGCAACGAAGACCCAATGCAGCCATAAATAAATAAATAAATAAATACATTTATTTTTAAAAAATAAAGAGGTATGAGTCAAAGGGATAACTGCCAAAGTAGAGCTATTGATAGCACATAGACAAGAAAATGTTTAATCATTTGTGTGATGGGGATATAGAGGATGTTGGGAAAAATACTTGAGAAAGGCTAAGTATGGAAGATGAGCATCAGTTAGTATTGAGATATAAAGTAGGGCAGAGAGTGATACTACTTTAGAATGCAGATTCTTTTTCGGAATTTAAGGATTTCATAGAACTTTGTTAATGAGTGTCACTAAAGAATCTAATTTTGCAAGCATTATTTAATTCCCAAATAATTTAGTCTTGATTTGCATATGGTTTGTTCAATTATACATGTTTTGGTGACCTACTAACCCATATAATTAACTAATTTGTCTGAATGCTATTGAAGTTGAGGTGAGGGAAGGTCAAGAACAGTGCCTAACAATTAAAAGCCTAGGGGAAAAGCTAGAATCTGTAGCTTCAATCTCCGTCCTAAAGCTATTTCCTATTGAAATCATGACGCATGAAATTTGTGGATCGGTTAACCCATTAACTAACAAGATTCGGTGATGCATGCTTTCAAGCCCTCTTTAGACTAATTTGAAATAATAAAGTACTATTTTGTAATAACTGCCTGACATCAGCCGCTCTCAGTGCCATTAATTATAGGCTTACATCTTTCCATTATACCTCACTCCTTATAGCCCATTCTTTACCTAATCCCACTTCTCTCAGCCCCTCTTCTTTATGAATAATTCTGTTTGCTTTGAGTTTGAAGAGGATGAACATAGTGATGGATTAAATCTCTATTCACAATTAATGGAAAAATCAGTTTAATTCACTGAATTCTAATATGCCTAAAACAGCTTTAATTGGCATTGTTTTCTTTCATTCAAAGGAAATGCTCTTCAATACGTACATCTATAGTCTTAATAAAATTCTCATTGTAACATCTGCTCCATCTTCACTCCAATTAATTCTGAATTTGAAACTGTCAAGTCTGTCAGAGCATTTCTTTCTGTCAAAGCACCTTGGTGGTAGTATGAATCAGTTTATCTTTATGTGATATTACAAATAACTAGGAATCTGAAGAGCCATGTCTCAAAATCATGTTTCTGGAACTTTTCCTCCTTTCTCTGTGGTGACAGATATCTTACAACTTCTCTCTTTTTCCCTATGCAATGGGAAAAATAAAGCTGTCTCTCTGAAGAACTGCTCATGTTTCTTCCACCATCTTTTAGTACCTAGCCTTCCCTAGGCCCATCATAATTGTTAGAAGAAGGCTCCAGCTTTCTAAATGCACTCTGGTTCTTTTCCTGGCTTCAGGGAAGTAGAACAAGTAAGAATTCAGCAGCCCAGATCCTGGGATTTAGTAGAGTTTGCAAAATATAATTTTGCTGCTCAGCTACCAAATCCCAGTCACTTTTGGGTAATCTCCCTTTTCCCACTCCCATGCTGCACCACTGCAAAATACTTGCTCTCACCTTGGCATCCACTTTATCCTCCATCTGTAAGGCAGCCTGCAGCCTATCTTACTCTATGCAGTCTACACGGGGGACTTCTTGTGATGCTGCCATCTCATCATGAGCTCAGAGTTCACAAAGGAGAAGAAAGCACGGATAATTGCACACTGGCTCTTAGATGTACAAACAGCATACCTTTAACATCTTCTCATATGACCAAAGTAAGTTATATGGTGACTACTCTCTTGGATTCTTCACCTGGCTGCCTGCTCTCTTCCACATCCTCACAGTACTCGCTTTCCCCATTTCCCAGGACTGAGTTCTAATGGTCCTCTGCTGACTTCCCCAACTTACAACGGTTGTAATCTACCTCCACATCCCCTCCAACTTTGCCCTGTGCTCCTAGGTCCCTCATCCTCATCACCCTGGGCTGGGTTTCCCTTTTGGCAGGACGTTTGCTTCATAGTTCCCTCTACCCAACACTTGATTCCAACTTCTCCTAGACTGTAAGCTCTAAGAAGACAGGAAATTTTACTTATCACTATATTCCCAGTATCCAGAAAATAGGGGTGGTTAACACATATTAACTGAATGAAAGATTTTCCTCATTAATTCCTGTTAGCTTTCTGAACTCTTAATTGTAACCTTGGTAAACATGATAAGTGAATTAAAACATAGTATGAAAAAAAAAAAACATAGTATGTTATTCAGAAAAGATCAGGTTAGGCTATAATAACTTTAATATCCCTGTTATTTATAACAATAAAGATTGATTTCTTGTGCATGGCATGTACAACGTGACTCAGTAGAGATTCTGGTCCTTATAGACACTGAAGAGTTCAGGGAATGAGGGTTGAACCCTCTTGTGATGCTTCCATCTCAGGAGCTCAGAGTTGATGAATGAGAAGAAAACACGGATAATAGCACACTGGCTCTTAGATGGACAAACAGCATATCTTTAACATCTTCTCATACGACCAAAGTAAGTTATACGGTGACAATAAAACTCCAAGAAGGCATGGAAGTATAATCATCCCATGGCCCTGGATGGAGAAAAGAACTAAAAATGTTGATGAGGACTAGTCATGTTTCACACAATTAGTAAAAAGGATGATATCCTTAAGCATCCATTTCTCAGTAGGATGAGCACAGTTCTACTTAATGTCTTTCTACTTGAACAAGTAGGATAAATAGAAATCTGCATTCTTCATTATTAATCCTATATTCCTATGTTGTTCCCTTCACCCAGGTTTATAAAGGGCATAGAGAAAAAGCAGAGGTATTTAACAGAAACCTGTGCCTACAACAGGTGGAAGGTGCTTAAAGAAGCAAACTTCTTTTGGGGAGAAAAACATTCTACGCAGATGGAAGAGCAAGTAAGTACCTGGTGTGCCTGGTATCTTTGTTCATGGAGCAGCAACAAGGCCAGTGTGGCTAGAGCAGAGAGAAAGGGGAAGGAGACTGAAGATGAGGTCAGACAGGTAATAAGGGCCAGATCACATAGGATCTTACTTGCCATTATAGGGATTTTGACCATTATGAGAAATGGGAACCCCTAGCAGGATGTTGAACATAAGAATGGAAGAATAAGTTTTATTTTGTAAAAAATCAGTCTGCTGCTGTGTTGAAGATGGATGTAGAGGGGCAAGTGTGGAAACAGGAAGACCAGTGAGAAGTCAGTTGCAGAAATCCAAATGGGAGATGCTGATGGCTCTCGCTGGGGTGACAGGAATGGAGGTAGTGAGAAAGGTGTGGGATTCCCGTATCTTTTGAAGGTAGACCCAAGAAGATTTTCTGAATATAGGAGGGAGTGAGAAAAAGAAATGACTCAAGGATGACTCTAAGGTCTGTGACCTTGTTGCATAACCTTATCAAATTTTCGAAGATCTCAGTAAAATATAAATCTGTTTGAGAGCAAACATATACAAGCAGATTGGAGAGAATCTAGAGTCCTGGTAATTCTAGAGGCTCTTAATTAGATAAAGTTGTTGTTTTTCTTATCTTTTTAGTAATATAATTTTACTACTTGATGTAAATAAATGTCTCTTGATAGTCAATAAACTCAAATCATTCCTGGCTTTTGGTGCCCAATATTTAACTTCCCTTAGCTTTTCCTACAGATATACTTGTTTATTCTGAATTTCTCATGTGATACCTCTTCAGGTGAGTTTGGAGCATCTCTAAAAGGCCCCATTGATGTTTTTCAACTAGCAAATGCATGTACATTATCAATAATTCCAAGTCGTTTTCAAATTTTTATCGAACAGCAATTCACTCTGAGCAGGCACACTGTGTTCTCATTACACAATGTTTGATGACTGCAAAGTTGCAGGCTTGTACTGTGGTCAGCTCATGTCTTCAGATGACCCATACTGCAAGCACGTTTCTCTACTATTGCAACATATACTACAAGCTGAGTGACTGGAATGGTGGAATCAAGATTATCTCAGGTGGCGAGGCTGCAGGTGGAATAGGCTTTTTTTTTGGAGGATGTGAAGAGATAAGGATTGCAACTTTGGATATGTTAGGCAAAGCTTATGAGACATCTTGGTGGAGCATCCAGTAGGCAGTACTGACTTGTGTCTTTATATAAAAATTTGGAATTCAAAAGAACTTCCTGGAATAGAGATGCAGTTTTGAAAAACTACAGCATATAGTTGCTACTTTCAGCCATGAGACCGAATGAAATAACAAAGGTAGTGAATGTAAACACATAGGATGAGAACCAAGAACTGAACCTCAGAGCACTCCAATGTTAAAATGTCTAGATGTAGTGGAGTAACCAACAAAGGAGACTGAGTGACGAGTGAGGACAATTGCTGGACAGGTTAAATAAGATGACATATATAAATGTAAATTGCTATATATATTTTAGTTACTGCAGTCTTTAGTGGTTGAATTAAGCCCCCTTACATCATTATCCACTGCCAAGACACACATTCACACACACACATACACATCTGATCCTGGTCTACTTCTCTAGGATTATCTCCAGCTATACCATCTCCACATTCCCTAGCATTTGCTCAAATTGCACTGTTTTTCATTCCTTGAGCATGCCTCTCAGTGGCTCCCCTTTATTCTTGGCTCACATTCTTTTTGCTGTCTGAAATATCTTCACCCTTCCACCTCTCTACAAACACATGAAAAGATGTTCAACACCACTAATTATTAGAGAAATGCAAATCAAAACTACAATGAGGTATCACCTCACACCAGTCAGAATGGCCATCACCAAAAAATCTACAAACAATAAATGCTGGAGAGGCAGTGGAGAAAAGGGAACCCTCTCGCACTGTTGGTGGGAATGTAAATTGATACAGTCACTATGGAGAACAGTACGGAGCATTCTTAGAAAACTAAAAATAGAACTACCATATGACCCAGCAATCCCACTACTGGGGATGTACCCAGAGAAAACAATAATTCAAAAAGACACATGCACCCCAGTGTTCACTGTAGCACTATTTACAATAGCTAGGACATGGAAGTAACCTAAATGTCCATCAACAGAGGAATGGATAAAGAAGATGTGGTACATACATACAATGGAATATTACTCAGCCATAGAAAGGAATGAAACTGGGTCATTTGTAGAGACGTGGATGGACCTAGAGACTGTCATACAAAGTGAAGTAAGTCAGAAAGAGAAAAACAAATACCGTATGTTAGTGGAATCTAGAAAAATGGTATAGATCATCTTATTTGCAAAGCAGAAATAGAGACACAGACGTAGAGAACAAACGTATGGATACCAAGGGGGAAAGGGGGGGTGGGATGAATTGGGAGATTGGGATTGACATATATACACTATTGATCTATGTATAAAATAGATAACTAATAAGAACCTACTGTATAGCACAGGGAACTCTACTCAGTGCTCTGTGGTGACCTAAATAGGAAGGAAATCCAAAAAAGAGGGGATATATGTATATGTATAGCCGATTCACTTTGCTGTACAGTAGAAACTAACACAACCATAAAGCAACTATACTCCAATAAAAATTAATTAAAAAACTAAAATAGGGACTTCCCTGGTGGTGCAGTGGTTAAGAATCCGCCTGCCAATGCAGGGGACACGGGTTCGAGCCCTGGTCCGGGAAGATCCCACATGCCACGGAGCAACTAAGCCCGTGAGTCACAACTACTGAGCCTGTGCTCTAGAGCCTGCGAGCCACAGCTACTGAGCCCACGTGCCACAACTACTGAAGCCAACACGCCTAGAGCCCATGCTCCGCAACAGGAGAAGCCACAGCAATGAGAAGCCCGCGCACTGCAACAAAGAGTAGCCCCCGCTCGCTGCAACTAGAGAAAGCCCAAGAGCAGCAACAAAGACCCAACAGCCAAAAAATAAATAAATTAATTTTAAAAAATAAACTAAAATAAATAAAAAGTCCAACTGTGCTGATCTTCCATGACCCAACTTCTTCAATCCTTTTGCCACACCACTTTAAAAGAAATTGGACCATGAAAGCATTTTCGTAGAATGCTGTATAGCCTTCAGCAGATTATACCTTTCATTATACCTTTTAATGTACATATTTCATCTCTCCTACTGGATGGTTAAATTCTTTACAGGCAGAGATAATGTCTCAAGTAATCTCTATACTTTTCACAGCATCTAATTTAATGCTTAATATGTCATATGGGCTCAATGAATTAGCTAGTAATTAGCTAGTAATAATGAATCAGTTAATGAATAAAGTAATAAATATGTTTATTTTAAGCAATGTCTTCTTTTGCAGCAAAAAGTCTTCAACTAATATTTTTCTTATGATATAGTACTCGGTCTCTTTTTAATTAATTTTATATAATTGCCAAACATATGTAATGCCTGCTATTGTGTTTTTAAGTTGAATGTGGAAGTCCCTGTGCTGTTTGTAGCCCTCAGGGGATCTTGATGTGAGAGGTATGTCTACAACTGTAGTGACCTACACCCCTGTTTCTGCCAGAAGATAATAAAGCTTTTGGATGGGGTTTTGAGTTAGGACCTAGGGAGACATGAGATCTGAAAACAAAGAGTAGGAAAAATGTGGAAGGGAGTAGTACACAGATCTTAGAAGTCAACTTCACAACCATATAAGCAACCAATGTGTTCTGGGCAGAGGCAAGAGGCTGAAAGTGAGGGCGATGCTTCCTCAGATAGAAATTCTCTGATCGTTTGCCTGCTAGAGCAGGACCCAATGACAACCTTCCTAGAGAGCAGCCGTCCCTAAGCTGAGAGTCAGGAAGGCCACCTAAAGCTCCTGTCAAGTAATGACAAACTTTTTTGCAGTGGCTGAAATCTAAGCCCAGAAGGAAGTATTTATTCATTCTCGAGGGTACTGTAGATGATTCTTGACAGGAACAATCTAGGCTTCTCTTTGATATAAGACTAAGGAAACAAACAAAAAATAAAATAAAATAAAACCTTATTGTATAGATGATAATTGATAAACTGTTATATATTTTAACATCTTTATTTTTCAGCTAAATAGGTTATAGCAGTATATGATCTTGTGTTCTTCAACATATTTAATCCTTATCACCGATGCAAATGATGAGAAGGTATGGCTATATTACCTTGTGAAAGCCCAAGAATATCCAGGACTGAACAGTCTTACAGTCTTGAAGAGAAGAATTTTCCAGAGACAAATATATATAAAGATGGATAGATAGGTAGATATAGATATGCATACATATAAGTTATTTTGGCATTTTAGTTAATCTTGAGTCATTTCACCATTTCTAATGTTTGCCTTTTTATCTTGGGGTAAATGCAACTAACTAAAATTTTCTGCAAGTTTTATAAACTTATGCAATTTTAACGTGTTAGACTATATCTAAGAATCTAGTCCAAAATGTAAAGGCCTGCAGAAAAACTAGCACTGGCCTAAAACTGGTGAGTATTTGAACAAGGGAAAAAAATCATTCTGTTGACTGCTTTAAATTTACAGCAGTAAATAACCAGTTAGTCCTCCCTTTTCCTTCCCTCCCCTCTTTCTTCCTGCTCTCTCTCTCTCTCTCTCTCTCTCTTCATTACAATTCTACATCTCTAGGACTATAAGGAAAGTCATAATGCTCAGATTTACTGTAAAGCTGACCTAGATAAAGTAATTTTATCACTGTAGTCAATTGATAATATACTTTAATGTCTTTTATTAATGACCAGATGTATTCTCTTCATGAGAGAGAATACTATTTCATACACTTTTTTAAAATCTACTAATATATAACTCTCATTTAACTAGCCATATAAAATATATATAAAAAGCTTTCTAGCATTCATAGAGCATAAAACATTTATTAAGCTAAAACATTTCTTTAAACCTATTGTATATCTGTCTCTATCTCTCTCTATATCTCTATCTCTAGTTATATCTGCAGAGAAAGAGAGTATTGATTTAAAGTATTTACTTGCTGGTGAGTCTTCTACTTCCAAATAGGATGTAGAGGAGTGTAAAACACCTTCACCACCTTTGTAATAATAAGGAAAAACTAGACAAATAAAAAATCATAACATTCTGGGACTTCCCTGGTGGTCCAGTGGTTAGGACTTTGCCTTCCAATGCAGGGAGTGCGGGTTCCATCCCTGGTCGGGGAGCTAAGATCCCACATTTCTCATGGCCAAAGAGCCAAAACATAAAATAGAAGCAATATTGTAACAAATTCAATAAAGACTTTAAAAATGGTCCACATCAAAAAAGTAAATTAAAAAAAAAAAATCATAACATTCTGTGTGGTGAATGAAGCATGGTAGATGCTAGGAAGCCTTGATGAATCAAATTCCAGACAAGAACAAGCACTTAATAGGTGAGCCGTGAGTGTAGCAGCTTCTACACACTGGGTTAAGTGCTTGATCTGGGCAGAGAGAGACTAGGTCTGTCATAGACAGAGAGACTTTTCAAGGACAAGGGCAAATCAGTCATGCCTTAGGTAACAGTGTAGGGCATTTAGGTTGTGTGTGTATCTAAAAGATACCCAAATGCTAGAACAAATTGTTTGGACCATCAATTCTTCCCTCCTGAATCTTTCCAAGAAAGCAGCAGTGGAGGAGGGGCTGAAAGTTGAGACATCGCATAGTATTCCCAGCACCTCAGATTTGGGGGCTTTGCTAAGGATCAATCCAAAATAAACCCAAATATCTGAAAGTGCAAGCTCTTTCCTCTCTCTGGTAGTTAACATGAGGGATTGCTCTTTCAGCATCCTTGCAGGCTGAGTTGATCTGGCAATGGCACTCATATTTAATTAGATTAAATTCATCTACAATTAGGTGTACCAACTACTATCAGTGACGCCTCTGCCTTTTTGAACTTACAATATTGGAAGTAGGAGGGTGTTGTGTTGCAGTTTACTTCTCAATTTGTTTAAAAACAAAGCAAAATGATAACAAAATGTCAGGGGTTAGTAATATAGAAATAAATGTAGCGATAGGACAAAATATAAGGGAGAGGGCTCTGTGAAATGGTAAGTAATAAATACTTAATTTAAGGTAGACTTTGATGAGTTAATAATCCATATTATAAATTCTAAAGCAATCACCAAAACAGAGAGGTTTTGCTAAAATTTTAAGAAGATATAAAATGGAATGTTGAAATACACTCAATTAATTCAAAGAATATAAAAAAGCAGGTAAGAGGATTAGATAGGGTAAACAGAAAATAATAAAAGAAGATAGGAGACTTCAACACAATCTTATAATAATTATAATAAATGTAGGTGGATTAAATAATTCAAAGACCAGATTAAAATTAGGTTAAAAGGTGAGATGAATTATATGCTGTGTACGAGTCATACTTCAAATATAAAGATACAAATAGGTTAAAAATAAAAAAGATAGAAACACCTGTACCATGCAAACCCTAATTATAAGAGTGCTGGTGTGGCTATCATAATACCATAAAAATAGGCTTTAAGATAAAGAGTTTTATGAGAGATTAAAATAATATTTCATAATGATAAAAAGTCAATTCATTAGGAAGACACAAAAATTGAGTATGTATATACCTAATAAATGAGCTTCAAAACTTAGTTGAGGAAGAAGTAAATGCATTCACAATTATGGTTATGGAATTTATCACTGCTTTCTCAATAACTAATAAACAAGCATATTAAAAAGTCAGTTAAGTCTATGGAAAATTTGGATTAAGGTATCAACTATCTTGAACTAATGGATATTTATTTATTTATATATTTATTATTTATTTATTCGTTCAAACAAAAACTACAAATGTACATGGAACATTTACCAAGATGTAATATATGCTGAGGCACAAAATAAGTTTTAAAACCTTTAAATATTAAAATCATGAAGAGTATTTTCTCTGACTGCAATTAATTCTTAGAAATCAACAGCAAAAAAAAAAAAAAAAAATCTTAAAAAAGAACACTTCATACATTTGGAAATTAAAAACACCCTCCTGAAAACACATTGATCAAAGAACAAATCACAAGGTAATTCAGAAAACATTTTAAGTAAATGATAATAAAATTATAAAATATCAAAATTTGTGAGGTGCAGCTAAAATGATGTTTAGATAGAAATTAATAGCCATAAATTAATGTTAGAAGAAAGAGAATAAATAACACCCCCAAATATGTATATATATATACAAAGAAACAATTTAAAACACCAACAAAACCAAAAGTTGTTTTTACGAAAAGATCAATAGCACTGAAAAACACCTAGAAGACTGTTTAAGCAAAATAAGGGGACATAAATTACTGATATCATGAATGAAAGAGGTAAGATCAAGTAAAAAAAAATTACTTTCAGATAATAGAAGGAAAACACAGGAATATTATGAACTCTATGCCAATAAATTTGACAACTTAAATAAAATAAATAGATTGCTTGAAATGCACAACTTATCAAAAGTGGTTGAGAAAAGAGAAAATCTGAATAGCCCCATATCTATTTTAAAAATTGAATTAATAATTAAAAATCTTTCTTGAAAAAAAATAACAACAAAAAAAGTTATAGGCCTAGAGGCTTCCCTGTTGAATTTTATCAAATATTTAAGGAATAAATAATGTCAATCTTTCAATCTTTAAAAAACTCTTTACGTTAATAGAAAAGTATGGGATACTTCCCAATTCATTTTATGAACTCTACATAATCCTGATACCAAAACGTGACAAGGAGATCAAACACAAAACTACACATGTTCCTTCTAAACATAGGAGTAACAGTCCTTAACAAAATATTAGTAAAATGAATACAGCAATATCTAGAAAAGCTTCAATTTGTAGCTTCCCATTAATTCAAGGCAGGCTTAACATTCAAAAATAATTCAATGTAATTCATCAATTAAAGGTTAAAAATTACATAAACATCTCAATTGATGAAAAATAACTATAGAATTTTATACCCATTTGTGATTTTAAAATATTTATCAGCAAACCAACAATAACAGGAATTTTTCTTGATCTGATAAAGGACTTATATCTAAAATACACTAAGCAATCAACAATATATAGATAAACAGCACAGTAAAAAACAACCAAATGTTTGAACAAACCACTCACTAAAGAAGATATATAAATGGTCCATTAGGGCGCAAAAAGGTGTTCAACATCATTAGAGTAAAACAAGTTAAAAGAACAATGAAATACATTTTCATAATCCCCCCCCTCCCCACTGAGAAGGGCTTAAAATTTAAAATACTAAGAATACCAAGTGTTGACAAGGATGTGGAGCAACTGGAACTCTCAGACATTGCTAATGGGAATGTAGAAAGGTTTGACTATTATGAAAAACAGTTTGTTAGTTTTTTTATATTTACACAATTACCATAGGAGTAAAAATTCTACTGCCTATTTACACGAGAGAAATTTTTAAAAATTCATAGTAATTTATAGGAGCCAAAAACTTTAAACAAGCTAAATGTCCACCATAAAGAGAACTAATAAATTGTGGAATACTATTCATAAATAAAAGGAACAAACTACTGATAAAGTCAAAAATCTGAATGAATCTTTCAGACTCAAAAAAGCCAAACGTGGGGCTTCCCTGGTGGCGCAGTGGTTGAGAATCTGCCTGCCGATGCAGGGGACACGGGTTCGAGCCCTGGTCTGGGAAGATTCCACATGCCGCGGAGCAACTAGGCCCGTGAGCCACAACTACTGAGCCTGTGCGTCTGGAGCCTGTGCTCCGCAACAAGAGAGGCCACGATGGTGAGAGGCCCGCGCACCGCGATGAAGAGTGGCCCCCATTCGCCGCAACTAGAGAAAGCCCTCGCACAGAAACGAAGACCCAACACAGCCAAAAATAAATAAATAAATAATTAAAAATGAATCTCTGCTTATAAAAAAAAAAAAAAAAAAGCCAAACGTACATCATATATACTGAAGTTCAAGAATGGGCAATGCTAAGCTATGCTGATTAAAGTGTGATTCAATTCAGAAAAGTAGTTTCCTGAGGTGTGCAGGTGTTAGAGATTGACTGGAAAAAAAGCACAATAGGAACTTTGGGGGATAATGGAAACATTCCACATTAGGGTATTTTCCCCCCATGTGTTGGATTCTCCCTCAATATCACCACTGCATCCTGAAAATGATAGTGAATTAACCATCACTGTTGATTCAGTCTTAAACAAACCTAGTTTTAAACATATTGAAGCAGGGGAAGACCTTTATACAGTTTTGTTTCTCTTCTAAAGTAATTTTGAATTATCTTTCACTCTTAATTTAGGAAACTGCCAATTATTAATTATACTTTTTACAGCTTTATATAATTATAAATTTCAGCATAATTTTTGAAAATAGATTTGGTTTTAATATTTAAAAATTGATAAGTCATTTACTGGTGTCACCACATGGCACCAATTGAATCAACGGCTATAACAAAGATAATCAAAAATAAATTTCCAAAAGTCAAACAAGTTGCAACTCTCACAAGCCATCTTAATCAACTGATCCCTGCTCTTTCTCTGTACCTCTCTTTATGTACAAACACCAGCTAACATTATACCCAGAGGGGAAGTTTTGTTTCCTTTCCTACCCAAAAATCAGTGCTGCCCTGCATATCAGCCAGCAGAGGGCTCAGTGAGAGAATTTCCAAGTCTTCACAAAATAGTTGGAAGCACCTCTGTTAGTCAGCTTTGTTAAACATGTAATTTGCCTCTTAAATCTGCACAGGCAGTGTAGCTGATTATTCTTATTAGCTGTTAAACCTAACCACTACTTATGTTCATTCAAACAGTTCTCTTTTCACTTGTCACATATATCCAATTATTCACAGGCATTTTTAGTACCTGAGTAGACAAATCCTAGAATTTTAGAGTTGAAAGTCACCTCTGAGGTCATTCTTCTGAGGTCTTTCAGTTTAAACCTCCTACCCAAGAAGCTCTTTCAACAGTGTTCCTGACAGATAACTGGGTAACCTATGCTTGGGGAAGGGAGATAAACATATCACTTGTGAAGGAATGTAATGCACATATGCACAGTTCAATTACCTGTCAGCAAAACCCTTTTTTCCTCTATATTCTATTCATTGAGCCTAGTAATTCTCTCTGCATATACAATACATGGAGCAATTTCAATTTCTCTTCTGGTGAACAGCCCTTCATATATTTAGAGACTCTTGTCATTGCTTTGGATTTGGTATCAGCCTTGGTAAACAATGTAATTTCCTTTTCATACATATCTATGTGCACTTATATTTTTTTTGTTTGTTTAATTAGGATTTCTTTCTTAATGAACCAGTTAACTGTGGTAATCCCCATCACTTTGGAAATTTGGATCTGCAAGACTAATTTGCAAGTATTTATAATTTGGAAATATAAAGACTTCCGAAGTCAGGAATAACTTTGGGATCTAACCCAAGGCCTCTTAAACTTTAATGTGCACTGAATTACCTGGGATTTTATTAAAACACAATACCTGATTCAATAGTTCTGAGGCAGAATCTGAGAGTGTGCATTTTTAATAAGCTTCCTTGTTGCCAGTCCACAGATCATATTTTGAATATCTCAATAGTTTCTTACATAGAAATCATTAAGTTTCAAAAATATGGTGTGCTTTTCTACACTATTGTATTATATAAACATATAAATAAGGCAAAACATTAACAATAGCACATATATATAAATAAGTGATGCTATTTAATACAAAAATCTCAAATGTGTAGGAAAAATTAGAGACTATCATATTAATTCTCCACTGCCAACAATTATTATCTGAAGTATGGATGATTTGAGCTAGGAAAAAAATATTCTTTCAAATTACCTTGGATTATTTAGAGGCCAATAATTGCTCAAAAGTCATGCTGTATTTAAAACCACCGTAACTTTTCTGACCCTGTACCTGTTAAGAATCTGATTTCTATAGGCTGACTTCCTTTCTTCCCAGGCGGCCAGTTCTCACTTTTGCCATCAAAAAGACTTTTCCATGTTTTCACAAAGGTGAAAATGAACTTATTATACAGTGGATTAGTCACACATTCTACAGAAAATTTCTCATGTATCACAGCATGAATTTTATACAGTGAATCTATTTCAATATGGAATAAATAATTTTCTCTTCTCTAAGGAAAGGATCATCCATTGTTTAACAGTCATCATCTTATGGCTGGCTTACAAAGAGTATTCTCTATCATTTTGGATATATTTGTTTTACTTAGTTTTCTACTAATGTGCTCATAGGAATCACTGTAATTTATAACTATATAAATTGTAATTACTACTAACTTACTATAGTACCTAGGAACTATATACAGAGCTTTTGTTAATAACAAACAATAATAAAACAGCTACTACTACCATTTTTAAGTGCCTTTTTCTTGCAAAGTACTGTCATTGGTCAGGCTTACAGAATTCTGAATAAGTAAGTACAATTGGTACCATTATATAAATGAAGAAACAGAAGTTTATAGATATGAAAAAGCTTGGTTTGGGTCACCTGAGTAGTAAATAGTTAAGTTGGGGTTTGGAGCCGGATGGCTTTGATTCCATGATCACAGTGCAACTCTGCCTGCCTCTGGAAGGGATTTCATATTGATGCATAAACGATTTTCTGTTAGACTCACAGACTTAGAGAATGAACCACACTGGGGTGGGGAAGCATGGGGGGAAGGGATAGTTAGGGAGTTTGGGATCAACATGTACACACTGCTATATTTAAAATGGATAACCAACAAGGACCTACTGTATAGCACAGGGAACTCTGTTCAATGTTATGTGGCAGCCTGGCTGGGAGAGGAGTTTGGGGGAGAATGGATACATGTATATCTATGGCTGAGTCCCTTTGCTGTGCACATGAAACTATCATAACATTGCTAATCAGCTATGCTCTAATATAAAATAAAAAGCTAAAAAAATAATAATAAAATAAAATTTAGAAAAAAAGATTTTCTGTTGAAGAAAGTAATTAATTATCTTTAAAATTGAAAGATTACATCAAACTAGATCCAAAGTTTATGTAAAAGACAAAAGGATCTTTTAAAGGGTGGATCCTCAGGGCATAAATATAACCTACTTAGGATCAGAGATCATTAAAAAAAAATTTATGTCAAACACAATACTTTCAAAAACACAGAACAATTACTCCAGCCGTTAAGCCGTTTAAATCTTGCATATTAACTAAGTGGCAAAGAGTATCCAACCAATTTAACCAATCCATAGTATAGACGGTAGCAGAACTAACATCTCCTATGTTTAGTTTAAGTTAGCATTGAGCTGGCTTAGCTTTGTGTTCTTTTCCCAAGATGTGATGATCCTTCACTTCAATTCCATTTTTTACTTCTTTATTTTTTTTTTCTGTAAAAACCCAGGTAAGAACCTGACAATTACACCGCTCATCACTGATATTCCTTTACTTTCTGTAGTCATCACCTACAGACAGGTGGTGATCTGTCCGCAACTCCAGCCCAACTCAATCTGTGACTCCTCTGTTGCAAAAGTTACACATGAGGGTAAGACAAAAGTGGAGGTGATTAGAAGAAAGAACCAGAAAGAAGTTTTTCAGTTAAAGTGATAGTGCAGTGAAGAAATCTGATTAGATTATAGAAATGTTTGCAATGAAAAAAGACCATATGTGTAGGGAAAAAACCTGGAAGAATGTCAGGGAATTTAAATTAAAAATATTCTTATAGGATATAGTTATAAGTGACTAAACTGTAGTGCATATTTTAATGAGTCAGAACTTCTCAATGTCTAAGATGTTTCACGATAACATCTTAGTTTACATTCTATTATTCTAGTCGCTAGTCTACGAGAAAAGTTTATGTTAGTAAAATTAACTGCACTAAATAGTAGCATAATAGTCTCACAAAGACTTCGCAGGTTACAAATGCGGCTTGTGAACTTTAAGAATTTAGCAAATACTTTCAACATTTTTTCAGTAGTTTTAGGAAATATACTTAATACCCAGTAGCCATATGATGACTATGATGACTCCCAGGTCATTTGAAAATTCTGTGTGATGAATGTGTTGAAGGGAAATAATAAGATAAATATCTAACATTAATCTTATTGATTAACTCATTTAGACTCTTTTCTTTACTTTTACTCTTCCTGCTCTCCCTAAACTTCAGTCGTTTGTGAAGACTGACGGAGGACATAAAAGCAGAAGATCCTTCCTTGACACCAGGCACATGTGCCTAAATGCACTATTTATCAAAACATGACATATATTGGATCCAATACCCAATTACACTGATATTTGCTCTAAACTTCTGCATGTATTTATTAAAAGCAAAATTTTCTCCATCTTAATTGCCTAAATCTACTTCTCATTCACATTTCACGTGTAAAAAATCTTCAAGATTGCTAAAAGAAATTATAACAAACTGCAATACTCTGCAGGAAAAGCAAAAAGGATAAGTTCAACTGAGATATTAAAAGTCAAACCTTGACTGAGCCAACAATAGAACTCATGACTCCTTTCAGGCTTTCAGAGTCTAACTCAAGTGACACATATCCTCATAATCTCCTCATCACTTTCTGCATTTTGAAAACCATCATCTGTCAGTGACCTGTGGAATTAATCACTGAGGTAGAAGATAAGGTTATGTCACCAATCACGGCCCACTGGGAAGGGTTAGCTTTTGGGAGAGACTATGTGACTGACTTCTGTAATAGAGTGAACAATGTTGGATGACTTGCAGGCAAAGGAAATATGAACATAACTTACAAAGGATTGCTTTGTCCTCCAAATTTTAAGGGTTAACATTGTCAGCAGGCTAAATTTGGTTCAGAAATATGCACAGTCATCTTCTCCAGGAATGTAAGCATCATAAAGAACTGGTTCAAACAATTTTTATAACAAGCACTGCATGATTTAGCATCCCTCTTGTAAATAATTTAATCTAATAAAAAAAGAGCAAGCATTGTTTTCATTCAGGGAGAAAGTAAATTTTAGTATAAAACGATAGGCAACTTTTTTATTGACACAGGAGTATGGATCAGTAAACAGGAAAAAATAACATGTATGGTTCACTGAAACTATATTAAAATAGATATACAGGGTGAAAGATATAATCACTTTGTTCAACCAAAATTTGAAATATTTTCTTTTGTCTTTTGCTAAAGAATATTTAGACCTTGTAAGTATGCTGGAATATTAGTCTAGGAAGCAGGCTTTCATTTATTCAGGGAACAGATAAGCACAAGTGAAAAGAAAAATCTTGATACTCCTTTTAAACACATAGTTTACCTGGATTTACAATCTAGTTGTGTGAAAGAGGGATAGTTATGGACTATTTTGGTCCACAATGATAGTGACCATACTTGTGGTCTTCGCTCAGAACATGTGGTACCTTTAATCTAACAGAAATTCAGAGTTAGTGGTTTAAAAAAATCCCTAACACATAAATATAAATTATGACAAATCTTTTTCTTAAGTGAAAGCAATTGTGGTAGGAAGAACATAATATAGAAATATATATTCACAATTCTCAAGGAATCACAATAGAGCAGTGTTTTTCAAACTGTAGTGTGTAACCCATTAATCGGGCATGAAATAAATCTAATGGGATATGATTAGTTATTTTTTAATGGTACACAATAGAATAGAAGAGAAGAGAATATATCAGAGGGCATTGCACATTGTAAAGTAAGAATCGTTTAATAAAATCTCTGCTCCATATCATATACATGCACATACAAATCTAAACATATTTATATATATATATTTACACATACACACACGTGTCAGTGTGTTTGTGTATACTTGATCCTAACATAAAATAATACATGTTTTGTGGGCCACAGTAAAAAATAATTGAAAAATTCTTCAATAAATAATATCAAAGTCCAGTCTTTATCATCAAACTAAAATCATATGCTGTATTTTCCTTCAGAAAATTGTCTTAAAACACACTGACCACTATTAGCTCTCCAGACAGATCACATTATTTCTGTAACCACTTCAGAAGCATCACATGATCTAGAAAGAAAAATTTAGGTGCTGGTCTCATATAAACATTCTAGTTTTCAAGCACAGTTTCCAGTTTGATTTCCTCAATACTTTCTCTTTCACCTTTTTATTATATTAAGGTATGCAAAACTTTAAAGTCTGGCTGATATAATATAAGCATTTAAAAATCATCTTATATATATTTTTGTATCCTAGTTTGACTTGGTCAAATGTACATAAAGCTTCTTTGATGTATTGACCAACCACTAATTTTAGAGATGCAGGATAGATTTACAGCCATCATTTGACAGGATGATAAACTATGAGATCCAGAGAAACACCAGTAACAAGGTAGCTGCAGGTGTTAAGTGAAGGACCAAAGATGTTTGGTTTTGGCAGGCTTTGGTTTGGAACAAGGAAAACAGAAACAACCTCAAAGAACTTTTTGAGCTTTTACTGTTGGAGAAAGCAGTAAATGGGTAATTTAATAAATTTATAAATTACTATAGTATGAGCAAATTGCTGGGAAGAGAGAATGAAACATTTTATCGCTACTCCAGGGATATAACTTTTGGGGAAAAAATTCAAACATGTTCAGGTTTTGTTTTAACAGGCTATTCAAAGAAGACATCTGGTCTCTTTACCAAGACTTCTGTTCCTGCCCTCTGAAATAGAAATCATGCTCCTTCTTAATGGCCTAGAATTATAATCAGACCACCTTCATTTTATATAGACCCCAAGAGAGTACTAACAACTTTTGATTACTGATAGCATGGGAAGAATTCAAACCACTAATCCATTGTCTGTAAATACTTTATTCTCATACCAATGCCATAAACAACCTAATTCTGTAAAAGCTGACACATGATAACTAGTATGAAGAGAAGAACTTATGTTTAGTAGCAACCTGAGAAAAAATAAGTACATAAAATTAACAAGGAAGTATCAGTGTGGTTCATTGGAGATCTGGGACTGCATATCTGGATATAATATTGGATAAATTGAGGAAATTAGAGCAGTCATGGATCAAAAGTTATAACACAGCATTTCTGTGCATCACAGAGACCCTTAAAGGAAACCCCAGCTCAGCAATGAGTTCATTTATCAAAGGAATAATGACCCAAAAACATTCTTCTGGAGACAGTGTGGAAACTATTTCCTTTTTAAAAGAAAGGCACCTGTGGAACTAATTAGAATGAAGTACTTCTTTCAAAGTATGGGCTATAATCCTGTTGAGTGAATAAAAAATTTACAAGACTGTAGTTCAGAATGAGAGAGAACTCAAATGATAGCTGATGGTGGCCTCTGGTATGAAAATAAGATTTGGAAAGATTCAGACTTGTATGCACTGAGATAGTCACAAGAGAAAATAGTAATTGTACCCAAGAACAATTTAAATAATGCAAGTCACTCTAGTTCTAAATTCAATTAACAAGTGCCCCAAAGTGGATAAGCCTCCCCTAAAATGCATATCTTACTTATAGACTCAGGGAAAAGTTCTGAAAAGATGGTTTTCTCCAGGGAGTAAGCTGGGGGCTTAATGTAAGATGTTATATTTTTATTTCATACCTTTTGAGTTTAGCAGTACTTGCTTTTTTTTTAATTTTTTAAAAATTTATTTATTTTATTTATTTATTTTTGGCTGTGTTGGATCTTCGTTGCTGCGCACGGGCTTTCTCTAGTTGCGGTGAGCAAGGGCTACTCTTTGCTGAGGTGTGCGGGCTTCTCACTGCGGTGGCTTCTCTTGTTGAGAAGCATGGGCTCTAGGCATGCAGGCTTCAGTAGTTGTGGCACGCAGTCTCAATAGTTGTGGCTCGCGGGCTCTAGAGTGCAGGCTCAGTAGTTGAGGCGCACAGGCTTAGTTGCTCCGCAGCACATGGGATCTTCCCGGACTAGGGCTCGAACTCATGTCCCCTGCATTGGCAGGCAGATTCTTAACCACTGCGGCACCAGGGAAGCCCAGTATTTTCTTTTTAAAAAAGCATGTGCATGTATTAATTTACAACAGTGTTTCAAAAGAGCATTGCTCTTTTTGTTAAGGAATTTAGTAAGATACTGAATTATTTTCTTCTTCATTCAAGATGCAGAATACTTTTTTGTTTGCAGATTTGTGAGTACTGCTCAACTTATGTGTACAAGTACAAATATACATAAAGAGATGATATTGAACATTTGTTATCATTTCATTGTCAGGTGAACAATAATGCAGAGATTTGACAGCACAACCCACTGCCCAGGCTTATCATACCAATACGTACCAGACAGAGGATCTAGTGAAATCTAATTCATATGCATTTTTCTTTTATTACTCTTGTGAGAAAGTCTCAAATTTTACTTAAAATTAATCTATCTACCTAGCTTAATCTCTATTCTTGCCAGACAGGGCTTCAAAGAAAGTTAATTCTCACATACTTTCTTAGAGGTATAAGTCTTCTGGGATGTATATTTGTTTCTATCTCTGCCTTTACACTACCTCTTAGGCTTCAGTTCATCTTCGACAATAAAATTTTTGCAAAGTCGTCAATGACTATCTTGCAGCTATATCTAACACTCTTTAGCATGTATTGACTTGTCAGTATCAATTCACATTCTTGATTACTTTCTCCCTCCATGTCACAGCACTTTCTTTCCCTGATTCTGCTGTAATACCCCTTCCCGGTTTTTTTCTCCTAACTCTAGGGCCTTCTTGGTCTCCCATCCCTTCAATGTTGAGGTTCCTCAGTTTTCTATTATGGACCCTTTCCTTTTTCATTCTGCAGTCTCTTTCTGGATTGTGTCATGAACTCTATGGCTTAGTTTGCCACCAATATACGGAAATTTTCCAAATCTATATATCTAGGTCAAATATTTTTTAAACCTATTTTTCTAACTATCTACTACATACCTCTTTTTGGATGTTTCACAAGTACTTGAAACTCAATATATCTCAAACTTATCTCAAGGATTTCTCCAAACCCAATTCTTTCCATGTACTTTTTTTTTTTCAGGGAATGGTACTGATAACCACTTAGTTGCCCAAGCTAGAAATACGCTGCTTCGTGAGTCCTTTTTCCTCATTCATTATATCCAATAAATTACTAGAATGTACAAATTCTATGACTTCTACTTTTCTCTGTTTTCATTGCCACATCCTTATCTCTTACACAGTTGAACAACAACTTATGACACCTGCAGCAAGAACATCTTTAAATATAAAGGACAACTCTATATAAATAACACTAAAATTGAGGGATGAGACTGAAAAAGGGGAGATTAAACGGAAGTCTAAATAAAATTCCTGATCCCGCGAAATACCCAGTAGTCCTTTGTCTTTCTACTGTCCCATGCTGCTTCTCTCCAGACCATTCTCCAACAGCAGTCAGAGTAATAAACACACATACACACACAAGTAATCGTGGCACTTTCCCACTTAAAATCAAATAAGCGCTTTCTATTACTTTTAAGATAATAAAGTCTTTATTATGACTTAGCACACTATTATGACTTACCACCTTATTCCACTCTCACACACAATTCAACACAATACTTCAGTCACTCAAAACATTATTTTGGTACTCAATTATACCCATGCTTCAGAATTTTCCATGTCCTTTTTCTCTAAAACACACTCCTTTGACCTCTTATATAGCTGGTTAACTTCCATACATCATTTAGATTTCAGCTAAGACATTATTCTCACTGAGAAAACTTCCCTGACCTCCATCCCTCCACCCAAGTCTTTGTTTACTGTCACTCATCTGTGTTCCCATGACAAACAATATTTTATTACACTATCACATTGTATTACAATTCTCTCTTTACTTATCTCTAAGCTTTATGAGGGAAAGAACTGCATCTATTTTCTCTACCATTTTATTTCTAGCTTTCAATGTAGTGACTAGCACAGATTTTGAGTTCAATAAACATTTAATTGCATATATAAATGAATGAATCATCATCAATCTTATTGATGTCTTAGTCTCAGAAAACCAAGATTCTTTGGCTACTCTTATAAGAATTTAACTTATGATATCTGACTTTATTTAATCTCTTTTAGTCATGTTTCAGAACACAAGATAATATTAGAATATGCTTGCTATCTTCTGATAAACTTTCAACTCACTGGACACTGTCAAAATCATCAGAAAACTTCAATGCTATTCAGGAACTGGTTTTATCCTAATGGATATGGTCATATGTATATACATCAGGAGTTTATGTACTGCTTTGAAAAGGCAGACTAGTGCTAAAATTAATCATTATCTTGAAGAAGCTCTGAGTTCTTTACTAAGTTGTGCCAGGGAAGCCCCACATCCAAGTGACAGATTTCATTAGTAGCATATCCGTTTTTGCTATCTTTGTAGAACATTGTTAAGTGCTATGCTAATAGACAAAAGTAGAAAATCTGAACATATGTTGTGAAATTAGCTGGAAGCTATATAAGCAATAATTTTTCTTTTCTGGATGAAAAGTTCTGTTTCAATGACATAGTTTCTGACATTTTAGTGCAAAAAACAAAAAACAAAAAGCAAAAAAAAACCCCAAGAAACCCAAAACAAAACCAATAATGGATGTTTCGAACAGAATTAAGAAATTGGACAAAATTAAGCTAGGTAATATGCTCACCTGAGTTGTCTAAAGCCAGGGTAGCAAGAGAACTAGATAAAATGATGCAAGTAAATACTGAGTTTTCTTCAATACATTCTCCTAGACCACCTACTGCAAATGAAAAGTTGAAGACAGGTCATGTGAGTATGATGAGGTAGAAAAGTTAAAGGAAATATTCAGAACTCTGGAGACAAATCACGCCAGCTACAGCTATTTGAACAAAAATATGTATTCTATAGTTATTGGAATGGAAGGGATAACAGACATGTAGCATGGATTTTTAATCGCTCTTAGAGTAATGGTTGACACCTGCAGCAACAACATCTTTAAATATAAAGGACAACTCTATATAAATAACACTAAAATTGAGGGATGAGACTGAAAAAGGGGAGATTAAACAGAAGTCTAAATAAAATTCCTGATCCCGTGAAATAGCCAGTAGTCCACTTATCCCAGGTCAAAAATAAACAAACAAATGAACAATAAACAGAGAGTTCTTTTCTAATGAAAATATAAGAAAACTCAGTATCTGACATTTACAGAACCCCAGTATAAGGGCTGGCCTCTTTCCTATTCACCATAAAGAGAAAACTAATGATCAATTCTGTCCACATCTATAGAGCTTCTAGGAAACTTTTATATACTTCATTTCTAACCATAAAAGGTAACCAATCATTAAGGAAAAAAAGCAATGTGGAAAAAAATGGCCTAACTACGCAAATGGAAAAATCAACTCCAAAAGAGACAGAAAAAATTTAGAGAGCAGAATAAGACTTTACAAGATGCTTTCATTAGTATCTGGGAAGAAGATATAGGAAGACACTGAATGCATAAAATAAGAAATGGATTCAACAAAAATGGAACAATGAAAGAACAAGAGCTCTTGGAAAAGGCAAATAAAATTTCCAAAATAAATGTTCAGTAGAAGAAATGAAAGTTACATTAAAGGATATATTCTAGAAAGAGTAAAAATATATTAAAAAGATGAAATAAATAAGAGAAAATATGTAATGCAGGAGGTCAAACAAGGAAGTCCATTATCTGATTAAGCAGAATTCAAGAATGAGAGAATAGGAAAAAAATGCAGGGGAAAAGTTATCAAAGAAATAGTAGAAGAGAATTTCCCAGGGCTGGAGGATATGATTTTTCAATTGAAAGAGCTCATCAAGCACCTAGTAAAAAGAATGAAAAAAGAAATCCACGTATAGATACATCTTTGTAAAAATTAACCACATCAAGTTCAAGGATGGGATCACAAATTCTTTTAAGGAGAAAAAAAATAGGCCAGCAATGCAGGAACATGAATCAGATTGGATTCTAGTAATATTGGAAGTATGAAAACAAATAGAGTAAAACCTTCAAAGTAATGGACTATAAATGAAAAAAAAAGATTCTACGTACAATGAAACTATCAGTTGAATACGAAGGTAGAATAAAGGCATTTTTAGGTATGCAAACTATCAGAAAGTTTACCACTCTTGCTTCCTTTCTCAGGAAGTTAATCTTCCAATCTACATATAATTAAATCACTATCCTCAGTTCCCTCATTGATACCTTTGAAATTTCAAACCTCTACTTCAAATGTCAGGAATCACAGACAATACGCACTGACTCCGTATTTTGCAGAATGAGAAAGGACATTAATGCTCCCACCCATTCCTCACCCTCTTTTTTGCTCTACCTAAGCTTTGACAGCCTTAAATTTACTTTTATATTTATATAGTTAGATTAGTTCCAAACTCTCAAACCTAGTAATTGTTATTACTGTGATGTTGCTGCTGCAAGTATAGTCAGTTGCAACCTTGAGTCATATACTAGGATTGTATTTCATCTAAGTCCAATAGCCCCTATATTTCTATAAGGAAAATACTTTTTTGTGTCATTTAGAATGAATTCTCATTTTTTAATCCTCCACCAAATGTCTTTACCATATTCATAATTTTGTGCAAGTTGTTAATCATTCTTTGTATTTTACAGACTCCTATTTTCCAGAGTCTTCCACCCAAAACCAGTTGTTCTACTGTTCTCTAAGTCAGCAGTATAGCTATCATTGTAGGACAGCATGTGACTGTGCTTCTAAGTTAAGCCCACTCTTTCCTTGACATATATTCATCTTCCTTGGTATAACCTCTTCTTACTATAGTACATCTTCAATTAACTTCCAAAGAAGGCAAGATAGTTGGGGACAGGTCAGGGGCAGGGAACAGAGAGAAAGTTGATGGGGTGAATGAACTAAACTCTTCTTTCACAGCAGGAAATCAATATACTATGTGTAAGTAGATTTTTTTAAAAAGAGATATAAACATATCATTTAAAAATACACATCAGAAAAGGTAAGCATAGAAACAGAAGTGGTTGTCGTTTGGGGACGGAGCCTGGGAAGAGGGAGGAGTTTAAAAACAAACTTGCTTTTCAGTAAACTTGTAATCATTAGTGCTGTTCACCAAATATTCCCAGTCTCTGCCCTGTGAGAATATGGCAGGACTGAACTTCCTGACAATGGAGCTGAGTGAAAGTGACATGTGGAAGTGGCACATATATACAATGGAATATTACTCAGCCATAAAAAGAAACGAAATTCAGTTATTTGTAGTGAGGTGGATGGAGTTAGAGTCTGTCATACACAGTGAAGTAAGTCAGAAAGAGAAAAACAAATACAGTATGCTAACACATATATATGGAATCTAAGGGAAAAAAAAAAAAAAAAAGGTCATGAAGAACCTAGTGGCAAGACGGGAATAAAGACACAGACCTACTAGAGAATGGACTTGAGGATATGGGGACGGGGAAAGGTAAGCTGTGACAAAGTGAGAGAGTGGCATGGACATATATACACTACCAAATGTAAAATAGATAGCCAGTGGGAAGCAACCGCATAGCACAGGGAGATCAACTCTGTGCTTTGTGACCACCTAGAGGGGTGGGATAGGGAGGGTGGGAGGGAGGGAGATGCAAGAGGGAAGAGATATGGGAACATATGTATATGTATAACTGATTCACTTTGTTATAAAGGAGAAACCAACACACCATTGTAAAGCAATTATACTCCAATAAAGATGTTTTAAAAGAAAATAGAACCAGTGCATAATTCACCACCCTCTCCCTTTTTCTTTGTAACATTAAACAGAAACTCTGGTGGCTAATCATCAGCCCGAGTCTCTGAATGAGAATACATGTTTCAGAGCTAGCCCCCAGACAACTTGGGATAGATATGCAGTATGAGCTAGAAATAAGCCTTTGCTATTGTGAGCCAATGCAATTTTGGAGTTGCTTTTCACTGCAGCAAAAGTTAGAGGAAGAATGCTACTTGATTTTTTTTCAACATGTGCATGATTTACTTTGATAATAAGACATTTTGAAACATCAAAAGACATTGCCAATTTCTAATTTGTCCTAAGTAATATAAATATCATGTCTTTGTTAATGGATGAGAATGCCAAGTTTATAAACTCAATAAAATGATTTTAATTCTCCTTCTCAATAAGGTTCCCCCTCTGAACCTCAGAACATGGAAAATTGAATGATTATTTTTTTCCACTGTCTGGAAGTTGCTACATAACTAGTATTATTCTAGAGGCATAATAGAAAAGCTCATTACATGTAATAGATGCCTTAAGTCATTAGGGTTTAATTCCTTGGGGGACACCAGTTGAGAACCATAGTCCCCACAGGAGTTAGTATGGTAACTCATGGAAAGATAGCTAGCATTATTATACCTTTAAATATTAAAACAATGAAGAGTAAGTAAGAATTACTTTTTTGCTATGCTAGTTTACATAAAGTACTGTTTTTCCAACTTCAATGACTCTGGAGTGGGGATTTTTTATTTTTTTGGCTGCGACGGGTCTTAGTTGCGGCACGTGGGATCTTGGCACTGGGGCTCCTCTCTAGTTTTGGTGTGCGGGTTTTCTCTCTCTCATTGTGGCGTGCGGGCTCCACGCCCCGTGGGCTCTGTAGCTTGCGACACGTGGGCTCTGTAGCTTGCGACATGTGGGCTCTCTAGTTGTGGCATGCGGGCTTAGTTGCCCCACAGCATGTGGGATCTTAGTTCCCCGACCACTGATCAAACCTGCATCCCCCGCATTGGAAGATGGATTCTTTACCACTGGACCACCAGGGAAGTCCCCACATGAAGAGATTCTGATATGGGTAGCCCTTAGACACACTTTGAGAATACTGCCTTAATGTTTTACTATTTACACATTAAAGTTCAAAAGATTGTTCACTTTCTGCTTCAAATGTTGATGAATGATTAACTCTCAGTGAAAAAAGTAATGGAAATGGCAACTGGGAGGGAGTAAAAATCACAATTAAAACATTATTAAATCCTCATTATCAGGGAAGATTAACCATCTCAAGAATTGACTGTGATTAAGACAGAGTGGGAACCAGAGAGTCATGCTTGGTCACCTCTCAGAAGAGCTCGGTGATTGGTAAGATACCAACCGGATCAATGGCCATCTTCCCATCTCTACAGACACATCCAGGAGAGGCAGAGGAGGATCAAAGAGAAAGGGATTCACCAATCCAGTCAAATTCCTGGAGACCCCAGTGCCGCTCAAAAAGATCACTCCAAGAGGCAACTTGGTTTATATTTTCCAACCCACTTCTGCTGCCTAGTCACAGTGCTTTGTTTTTGCCACATGACTCTGTAAATCAGTTAATCAGTTTCAGATCATGACAGCTGACCTGATGACTGTGAAAGTATTCTCAGTTTTGTCAAAACTCATCTGTGCATGTCCTTGGCTATACTGAAATCTCATGCCCTATTTTGGAATAAAAAAATGCCATATCCATTTGACCTTCTCTTTTTCCCACTTATTTTGACAGCAGAAAACCAAAAGCTAGGAATGGGTGCTAAAGAAACAACATTGAAACGTGAGCAAGTTAAAAATGCGTGAAATCATTACTGAAAATAGGTCTTGTTCATCATCATCGTAAGTAAGTCAGTCAACATCTGTGGTCATTGTTTAGTCTGGTGTGACCATCTCACTCCAGTTTTGGAGTCTGTTCATTTTGGTAGCCTAAACACAATCTTACTTAAATTTTTTTTGGTAGCCTAAATACAATCTTACTTACATTTTCCCCTTCATTTTATATGTATATTTTAAGACTCATAGTTCCCTCCTCAGTCCTGCCACTTGCATCCTGATATCTAAATGTAGTAGGGAAGAAGATGGGCATTTGGTGGAAAGACAGAATACACACTATTTAATAAGCGAGTTCTGCTGCACTGCTGTGACACAAAGCAAAACTTATCAAGTAGCCATGGAAAATGTAATGTTGTATTTAATACAGGATATTTTTCACTACACCGAAACATGCCTGCATATGTTAAATTTCCCTTGAGCAAGCAGTCTTTTCCATATTAGGAACACTAAACCTCACATTTGATTACATTTCTACTTTACTTTGGTGTAAAGAAGATCAGCAACAAATTTCCAGTCTTTTTCCCCTAGCTGTCTAGGGTCTTATGATATATCCTTGTGAACAAACCATACTCCTGGCATCTAGCTTTTCTATTCTTATTTTTCTTTATTCCATGTTTTTTTTTTCCCCACCTTTTCATTGTAATTCTATTAAATTGTACCTTTATGAACTATCTCAAAACATAGTCAGGCTAAAAAAGTAGAAGTAATAAGTAGGTAATAAATAGAGATAGAAGAGGAAATGTTATCAGGAGTGTAGATGAGCCATGCACCATGAAGGAAGCTCAAAACTGTGGCCCTAAGCTTAGAAGTTAGCTCCTGCCCAGTTGAAACAGGCCCTCTCAGCATGTTCTGTGATCGGTCTTCTTTATCTAAAATAATGGAAGAGAGAGGTATTACTTTCTGTAGTTCTTAAGTTATTGATGCTTTTGATCCCTTCGGTTTTCATGAATAACATGAGTTGACTACTAATAAGAGTAATGATGGTTAAGAAAAGTTAAATTTATTTATTAATCAAGTGAAAGCATGAATCAAGACAGTATGTTGAGTGTTACAGGGGGTGGAGAGGTCCACAGGAGTTGAGCAGAGGTGGGGCAGGAAATGTGGGCAGTGGTTTAGAACCTGAGTTTTAAACAGAGGCCAGCTTGGCTTTGAATCCTTCCTATCAGTATTACTTTGGGTACTTACTGTCTTAGCCTCAGTTTCCCTTGTCTATAAAACAGGAATAACACAGCATCTGCCTTTTTGTGTCCTTTAGAGCTTTAAATTGAGATAAAGGCATTGGAAAGCTTAGTACAGAATGCGTTTTCCATTTACTTTTAATTGATTCTTACTGTGAAAGTTCCCTCAAAAGCCTCAGATTTATAGAGCAATAACTCTTATACATAAGACTATAGTAGAAGGGCATATGTAATAAATGCTGTGAAAGTGGCATAAGCATAGTGGGGAAACGTGCAGAAAGAAATGATCAAAGTCAGAGACCCAGCTGTGAGGCCAACTTGAAGGAAAGCCTCTAGTGATTTAAATGAAGGGCTACCTAAGGTGTTTGAGAACACATAGTAAAGGTACAACAAGACTCAGGGGTGAAGGACAAATTGAAACAGACTGTATAATTTCAAAATAAAATGAAAAAGCTATCGAGAAGAAACTAATAATGAGAACACTTCTTCTGCAAAAGGAATCCATCTGTGAAAAGTAATACGCTCTTTGTTGCCACCAATTAGGAAATGAGGCTACATTAAAGCTCTTCTCATAACAACTAGCATTTACTGGGAAATTAATACATGCCGGAAGTCAGTTAGACACATAACAGTCCTACATGGTAAGAACTACCCCCATTTTCCAGAGCAGATGAGGCTTAATAAGCTTAAATACTTTAATTAAGGTCAGTTAGCAAATGGTAACATGGAGATGCTTCCTGGCTAAAAAGTCTGTGTTCCAAAGCCTGTGATATTTTCATTAACATCCTTCACCTCTCTGCATAACTGCATCTTATGGGATCTTTTGTGGTGATTGTGTCAAAAATGTAGTTTGGTCGTTTTCATGGAGAGTGAGCATCTCATATAGGATTTTACATCAACTCTCTGAAAAAAGCATAAGGTGAATTTGAATAAATAAAATTACAGGCTTTATTTTCCAGAAGGACCAGGTGACACCAACTCCAGCAGTGTCTCATAGAAAGAATGGTTGCCCCCATGATCGTGGAGTAACAAATAACTCAATATTTTCTGTTCTTCTAGTGATTACAGCTCGTGACAGTGTGTTAATTGCTATGAAGTCTCTGCTAAACTGGAAACACATCTCTGTAGCACTATGAAAAATATAAAAGTCCTTTAATTTGGGAAAAAATCATGAGGAAATAATCTATAAACAAAGAGGATGAGTGAAAATTGCCAATATTTACTTTTCTAAATTTTCTAATACATACTTAATTTGAATTATAACAATTGTATGAGACATCCAATAATGACTAAGTTCTAATCAGTAACTGAAAATAATTCAAGATACCTCTGAAGATTACATAACTACTTCCATTATTCTATAAAAAATGTAATGGTATGATTGCCAAAATAGCATTTCCAAATAGGCAACTAAAGGAAAACAGACAACTGAGGCCATTTTGCATTAAAGACACTAAAATCAATGGAGAAAAACAATCCGAAAGAACTTTCCAAAAGACTGTATAGTAGATTAATGCTATTTGTTATATGGTTTTGGCTTTCTACCTTCTGGACATAGTAGTGCTGTACTTCCTGATCTTACAGCTGTGTTGGACCATGCAACCTTTGCTGATTAATGAATCAAAAATAGAGGTGTAAAGTGAGTCACTTCCAGGCTAAAGCATTTCATTATTTGTTCAAGACCCCTGGAGTTCCCTTTCCCTCTATCCCACTGACTGACAGACTTTGAGATAGTGGCTGTTCCATCAACTTGGATTCTAAAATGAGGGGATAGAGAGCATAAGTTTCAGTCAAGCTGCAACAGACATGGAGCATGAGTGAGAATTAAACCTTTGTAGTTGTGAGTCACTAAGATTTGGGAGTTGTAACTGTAGCATAACCTATCCCAGAACTGCCCAATAAAATAAAATGTAAGCCACATATGTAATTTTAAGTTTTCTAGTAGCCACATTTAAAAATGCAAAAAGAAACAGGTGAAACTTTTACTAATATTTAGCCCTATAGATAGAAAATATATCATTTGCCTTCAAAAATAAACAAGAAACAAGTGAAGTTAATCACTAGCCACATTTCAAGTGCTCAACAGCCAAACATGGCTAGCAACTACTGTATTAGAGCAGATTTTGCTTATTGTGATGACACAGACAATATATAGTATCTAATTAATCACTGAGATTCCTTCAAGAAACACATATACATGTACACAGTAAGACAAATGGCTTAGAAATAGGAAAGAGTTGGTAAATTCTGGTTTGCTTTAAGATGGCAATGGGTTATCCCAGTGGATATGTCCTCTGGGCAGTGTGAAAACTGAAGAAAAAAAGCATTAGGAATGTAAATGTAGTTCCAATTATCCTTCACTTTGCCAGTTCCTGAAAATAGAAGAGTTATACCTTGAAATGTCCACAGTTGGTCCTCAAGAGACCAAATAATATAAATGACTTTTCAAAAAGTTTGAAAGACATATCTGAAAGAGATGACATCAAACATCTACAACTCATAGGGTCTTAAAGCTGAGAAAAATATATAAGCAATAAAGAGAGTTTTAAATGTGTCTAAAGTAATCAAGAGTGAAAGAAATGCAAGAACAGAGTGAAAGCTTTGGGTTTTTAACAAGAAATGATTATTAGTGACATTTGGAAGTATAGCTTTGGTGAATTCATGAGTTAAGGGACCAAATTAAAGGAAATTCAAAAGAAATCTAGTGAGGAGGAAACTGAAGTAATGACTAAAAGGATATAGTAATAGTAAGAGTAGAAATGCATTTCTATAAAATAGAGCCCCATTTTAGCTGAAGAGCCCAAGGAAACTTAGTAAGAGAAAACAGCCATTTGCAGATCTGCGTGAAGCTAATAATGAAATGCAGGATTTTATAAGGAGATGAGTGGCATCAGGGCAAAAATAGCAAAGGACTTAGACCAAGGATCAAATATCCTATTTGGAGGCTTACAGGAATAAAATGTAAGGTAGAGCTTTAGACTGGCTGCCAATCAAAGGTAAAATCTTTGATCTATTGAGAATTACATGTTTAAATAATTGGTTACCTTGACTTTGAATGAAAGGAGGCATGGGATTTATAGGTAGTTGGAAGTTTAGCTGGAACAAAGAAAATGAGAACCTGACTGTCTAATAACATGATTTCTATAGAAATGTGTATGTATTTTTCCATACAGGTAAAAATTAATAAAATTTTTAGGAAAAATAAAAAGGAATCAAAATCAAGTCTATCACATAAGCTAGAAATAGCCTAAGAATGAAGAAAAATTTAAAGACAATAACTGAATTTTTTCACAAAATTGAATACCATAAAGACTTGTAATTTTAAACGTCCTACAGAATTAGCAATAGTAGGAAATTCCAGAAAAGTTTTTGCAATACCTATTGCCATGTTATTTTGCCTATATATGCTTCTTCTGTTTATACCAAGTTTCACAATTCTTGAAAACTCAAGGCCTTCAAGGACTATACTTCTATATTTTCTCCCCTATTTTCCAACATATATCCTGACATCAAGGTGTTTGGAAAAATAATAGCAATAAAAAAATGATGAAGGCAAAATCCAAAAGTTCTCTAGATTTATATGCTTGAACACAAAATTTATGGAATATATGTTATTTTCAAGAAAAATAAGTGTCACAATAGATTAATATATAATTTTTTGAATAGGGTAACAGTATATGTTAAAAGTGAAGAGCTGTATAGGTCACAGAATACCAAAACAATAGCAGGAATTGGGGAAGTAAAAAAAAAACATTTGGAAAGTTTCAAAAAAGCTGGAGAACTGGAAGGTTATGTCAATTAAAGCAAAGCCCAAGACAATCAAAAATACTTCAAGAAGCCTAATTTTTAAAAAAGAGCATCGACTAAAACCAAATATTTTAAATATAATTATACACTAAGCAACTGACAAAAGAAAAGTGATGAAGTGTAAAGAAATAGTCTATGAAGTAATTATTTAGACTCTATCTTCAGAAATAAAGGAAAGGAGTAGGCATTTACTTAGCATCAAATCAGATTTATGAGTAGAAAGATGAGAAATTAAAGAACCAGCAGATTAACACCTTAAGTGACAATTAACTCAATAATGTTTTCTCTGCTGGTAAAAGATCAACACCAGTAGCTCTCAGTCAAAAGTGCTAAATTAAGTACAGATGATGGAAATTCTTCATTCAAATATCTGAAAGTAATCCAACTAAGCTCACTTCTGGAAATTACCCTCACAAATACCTTTTGTGTATGAGGATAATATCTACTACTGTCCGGAAGAGAACATTTCTTCCTTAAGTGAGTTTAGCTTCTGTTCCATTCATTCCCCCCACCATCTCTCTTTATTATCCAGTATGACAGCACATTGAATCCATCAGTGTCCTTTATTCCTTCCCTGCTCTTATGACCCAAGATGGATGAGTAGAGCTAGTTCAGAATGACGGGTAGGCTCCAGGCATGGATGGACTGAGACAGCTTGGGCTTTGGAGTCAAACAGCCCTGTGCTTCAATTATCCCGGATTCACCCACCACCTACTAGCAAGTTGTTTAACCTCTATGATGCTTACTTTCCTCATTTATCAAACTTTCTATGAGAGCAGATACAATTAGGAGGGTCAGAAAAGGGGTCAAAAATTCTTGACCTTAAAAATTAGTGAAGAACAAGAGACCAGACCATAAGCACAATGTTGAATCTAGGCTTTACCACCCTTTTTTAGAGTCACTGCCACATTTGGGTGTTCAATACTTGTAGGCACATAGTGGCCACAAGGAGAACTGGGATCTTACATAGGCAGTTTGTAGAGATAGAAGGCTGGTCCCCCAGGGAGCTCTTACGTACTTCTCCATAATTGATCTCTAGCTTCACATAAGCTGCACACTGGCATGAACATACACAGGACTTGTGTGACATCTCAAGGCATCCCTTCAGGTTTGTGATGTTGTGTCTCTCACTATACTCCAAAACCAGGCAGACATGGGTTCTAATCCGGACTCAGTCACTTACCAGCTTTGTGACTTAAGCACACTCCATAGTGTATCTGACCCTTGATTTATGAAATACCTATCTCTCAGGGTTGCTTTGAGGTTTGGGGATATCACATATACAGTGTCTGGCATGCATTCAGCTGGCACTTGTTAAATATTAGCTACACAGTCTCATCTGATTTTTCTTTTTTTTTTTTAATTGGAGTATAATTGCTTTACAATGTTGTGTTAGTTTCTGCTGTTCAATGAAGTGAATCAGCTATATGTATACCTATATGCCCTCCCTCCTGGGCCTCCCTCCCCCTCCCCATTTTACAATTTGTATGGAAACACAAAAGACCCTGAATAGCCAAAGCAATCTTGAGAAAGAAAAACAGAGCTGGAGGAATCAGGTTTCCTGACTTCAGACTATACTACAAAGCTACAGTAATCAAGACAGTATGGTACTGGCACAAAAACAGAAATATAGATCAATGGTACAGAACAGAAAGCCCAGAGATAAACCCATGCAACCTATGGGCACCTAATCTATGACAAAGGAGGCAAGAATATACAATGGAGAAAAGATGCCCCCTTCAATAAGTGGTGCTGATTTCTTTCTTTGACACCATCAGAATGTGTTTATTCTCAATGCCTCTCTCTTTACATAGTGCAATCATTCTTACCCCTCTTTGGGAGAAATGCTCATTATGCCCAGAACCTCACTAGGCTCTTGCGCACATTGACTTCTACCACCTGGTTACACCTGGGTGATTTTAGTACCATCTCTCAGGCTAGAGAAAGACGCTGTCAACCAAGGTAGCCATATAAATGAAATACGTCCTAAGTTTCCTTTCAGCCTTTATATAATAATTCTAGTTGTAAACTTAGCTCTATAAAAGCATATGTTTTAAATTCAATTTGGCACTTCCTTCTGTGTACAGGCTACCGGAAACCATCTCCACTTTGTTTCCTAACAAATTACACCCTGTTGCTGCTCCAGGTACACCTCAAATCAAACTTCAGTCTCCAGCACATCATCATGAATTGAGGATGTCCCACCTGCATTTCTTTCTTTCCACTTCCCAAGTTTAGGGGAAAACCTAAACTTGCCCTTCCAAACTAGATGATGTGTCACCACCTGTGGTGCCCTCCCCAACCCACCATGCATCCAGGTTGTCCCAGCCTCTGAATTTCCATGGTCGCTATCATCATAAAAGCACTGACCACAGCGCATTACGATTTGCTGAATGTTTTTCTGACTGATCTTTGAAGATACGAATAATGTCCTACTCATCTTTTTAACCCCAGTGTTAAACACAATCTTTGCTTCTAGGATGGGCATTTAAAATGTTTAGTAATTAAAGAGATTATCACTCCTCTTACTTCAGTGAAATGACCAAGGTTATTAATAATAAGCGCATACATTTGCTCGTTCCCATCTCAACATAATTTTCCATCTATTCCCATCATATTAGTATAAGTACAAACAGATTTCACCAGCATATTAAAATACCAAGTAGTTTTTTTCCCCAGAAATGTGAAGAAACCAAATATTAAGAAATGCATTAGTGTAATTCACCATAATAACAAATCTAAAGTGAAAAAAATCATACAATTATTATTATTATGTACAGATATTACATTTTATACTATACTAGATTTTATGTAAATCAAAACCCATTCTTGATAATGATTACAATTGTTAATGAGATGAGAGGGATAAAGAATTATTTTACTAATATGATAAAACATAAATATATTTACCTGAAATCATAAACTCACAACATGTGTTTAATAAGTTTACAATAGAAATACCCCCATTGATGTCAGAAACAAGATAGAGATGGTTTCTCTTACAAACATTTTTCGTCATAAGTAAGGAGGTACTATCCAACACATTTAGATAGGGAAAAGAAATACAAATTGGAAGAGAGTTGAAAAATATATTATAAGATATTGATATATTAAACCAATATCAATTGATTTAATTATATTAATCAATTAATATTATATTAATTAAATTAATTATATTACATTAATTAAATTAATATATTAATTATATTAAATTATTTTATCTGGAAATTCAAAGATATCAATGAGTAAGTGAAAAATTAATATGCAGAAATCTATAGCTTTCATACATGCATACAAAAACCAATCGTAATGAATAATGAAAGAAAATATTCCATTTAAATAGCAACAAATATCAAAGATCTAGGAATAAATTAATAAGAAATGTGCAAATTCTATATAAGAAAAAATTTTTAATCCTCTGAGGAACATAAAAGGACTAAAACAAATAAAAACCATGTTCTTGCAGAAGATACAAAATTATTATTAAGTTGTTAGTATCTGTAAGTTAATCTATTTTAATATGTGTTAATGATAATATTCAACAGATTTTGTAAAAACTAGACAAACTATTCTAAAGAACACATAGAACAATAAACAATCAAGGCTAGGTAGTAAAAAAAATAAAGATTAATGAGAAAGACTATATTTATTAGATATCAAAGTATATTAGATAAGGCTTTAATAATTAAAAAATTGATCTGGTGGAGAAGTAGAAAGAGAGAAGAATCAAACTGAATCAAATCAAAACCCTATAAATAAATCACATATGAAAACTGAGCAAATCATCATTGACATATATAAAAAGAATAACATTTCAAATCAGTGAAGAAAATATGTATCATACATTGAATAGCATTGTGACAATCTGGGAAACTATCTGAAAAAAAAAGTTGGACATGACCTCCTATTTTATAATGAAATAAAATTCTGTTGAATTAAAGATTTATATGTAAAATTAAATTAATTACTCAAAGAAAACAGCAGAGAATTTTTAAAACATAATTTAAAATGAGGAATGACTTCCCAAATTACACAAAACTCAGAAGCAGTAAAAGAAAAACTGATAAGTCTGACTATGCAGAGTTAAAAGATTCTCCAAAGGGGTAACAACTTCATGAACAAAGTCAGAAGATAAAAGATAAATGGGGGAAATATTTTCTATTCATATCACATACTCATGCACACACACACACACACATATACCTTTGTGATATGTAACTATAGCTATATATATATATGCATACATATATAATAATTACAGTTACCATTATAAATATTTAAATATAATTATAGGTTACATATATATTTATAATGATATAGAACTTTGAAATAAATCATCACAAGACTCATAGCTCACTAAGAAAATAATGAGCTAAGCATATGGACTGTTTACCAAAAAGAAAAAAAATCAACAACATATGGCTTTTAAGCATAGAAAAGGACACTGTATTCTCAGTTATATTAGCAGAAATTTAAATTAAAACTAAAATGAGATGTATTTTAACCCATTAGTTTGGCAAAAATAAACTTGCCTGGCAACATATTGCATTGGTGACAGTGCCTGTAAAGGCAACTGAAGATGCAGCTGGTGGGAGTGTAACTAATGCAGCTTCCAATGAAGGCACCTTAGTAAAGTTCTTCAAGATTAAAAATATTTCTACCTTTTTATCTGACATTTCTAATGTTAAGTATTTATATTTCATGTAAGCAAAATGATGCTGGTATAGGGTATACATTGTGATGCTCTTTGTCACTGCAGAAGATAGAGCACAGTCTAATTGTCCATAGTGTGGAGCAGATTAAATAAAATATGACACATCCATATTATGGAATTCTATGAAAGTTTAAAAAGAACAAGGTTATGCTGATGAGCACATGATAAATAAACAGATAGACAGATGGATAGATACTTTAGATAGACAGACAGATAGATGATAGATAATAGCAGAAACAAAGTACAGAATAGAACAGTGTATATTATGCTGCTGACTCCATAAAATATATTTTAAAAAACATACATATAAACATATATAGATGTTTAGGAATACATAGACTGTACATAGAAGGAAAAGAAGAAAACTAATCACAGTGATTGTCCCCAGGGTGAGTAAAAGGATGGCTGGGTGACAGGAAACATGGGAAATTAACTTTTCACTATACACCCTGTTGTACTTTTGAATTTTGTATAACAGGTATAAATTTGTTCATGAAGATAAACAAAAAACTATTTTAAATATTTAAAGTAAGAGATATTCCTTCTCTCCAATACTTTTCCCACCTCTTTCCTAATATGGGAACTTATAGACCATATGGGACACACACTTTGATGTCCATAAAGTGATTTCCAGAGAAAGCAACATTTAAGCTACACAAGAAAGATAAGTAGAAGGGAATTGGTCATGAGAATGACTTCCATTCAAGGAAAACAATCTGACTGCACACTTAGACAGGAGAGCAAACCCATCACCCTTTCTGAAAGAAGTTTAAAGTGTTTGAAACTTCAACAACGTTTATAAAGAGTTTGATAAAGAATGGATAAGTAGAAAGACTGGAGAGAGGAAGACCAATTAGGGGCTAATGGTGGCAATTCCATTCAAATATGATAATAAGACAAATTTGAAAAGATAGGGGAAATTGAATAGATTCAAGAGATTTTAAGGAGTTCAAATACACAAGATTTGATGATTGATTGTATATTGGAGATGAGAAAGAGGACTTAAGAATTATCCCAAATTTCTCTGCTAGAGCAACATGGTATGGTGGACTGATATCATTCACTAGGTTAAGGAACACAGAAAAAGGACTAGAGTTATGGAGAAAATCTTTGAATTCAGTATTCTATACATTGAGCTCAGGGTATCTGAAAGATTTCCCAGTGGGGCTATCCAGTAAGCACTTGAATATGCTGGTCTGTAGCTTATGGAGATTGACCTAAGCTGGATGTATAGACGTGGGAGTCATAACTATAACAGTTGAAACTTAAGCCATAGAAGTGGACACATCTGTTCCAGGAAAGTACACAAAGGGAGAAGAGGCTTTAAAGTAATGTTATAAAGTGAACCACAGTTTGCAGGGTAAGAGAGAATGAAATATCTGAAACAGAGAAGAGTAGAAAGAAAAGTTAGAGAATAAGGAGATTGCAGTATCACAGAAAGCAAAGGAAGAGAATATTTCAAAAGAAGAGAGTAGTCTAGTAGTCTGTGTGTGTCAAATACAGTTGAGGGAACAAATAAGATAAGGACTAAATATTAGTTAATTGGACTTGGAACAAGGAATTTCATAAATGAGTTATGTGTGCAGAATTCATAATTGCATTTGGTTGAGGAATAAGTGAGATTGGTGAAAAGATTTTGTGCCTTCTTCCTCCAACTAAAGCCTCCATAATGCTCTCATTCTAACTCCTGTAGTCCCTCCTCATTACTTCCTTTAAGCCCACAAGCTCACAGTGGAAGAGCAAGAAAAACGATAAGGAATAAAGAGGGGTCATGCAAAATGATAAAAGTGTCAATACTTCATAATGACATACAATTCTTAATAAGTATGTGCCTAACAACAGAACATCAAAATTAGTGAGGCAAAAACTGATAGAACTACAAGGAGAAAAAAAGACACTATTATAGTTGGAAACTGTAACACCCCTCTATTAGAAACAGACAGAGCCAGAAGGTAGATAATCAGTAAGGATACAGTTGTACTCAACAGTATCATCACTTCATTAGATAAATTGGCATATATAGACCAGTTCACCTAGCAACAGCAGATTACACATTTTTTTTCAAGATCACATGGCATGATCACCAAGGGATATGACATTCTGTGCCAAAAACACACCTTCACACATTGGAAAAATAGATATACAAGGTCTGCTCTCAGACCACAATGAAGCTAAAATAGAAACCAAAAACAGAAAGATAGCTGAAAATCCAAAATACTCGGGGATTAAACAATACATTTATAGATAACCCATGGGTCAAAGAAGGAAATCTTAAGAGAAATTTAAAAATATTTTGAACTAAATGGAAATGAAAATACAATTTATCAGAATTTGTGGGATGCAGCAAAAGCAGTGCTTAGAGGGAAATTTATAGCATTGAACACATATATTTAAAAAGAAGAAAGATCTAAAAATCAATAATCTAAGCTTCCCCCTAAGACCTAGAAAAAAAGAGCAAATTAAGTCCAAGTAAGCAGAAGAAAAGAAGTAATAAAAATCAGAGCCAAAATCAAAGAAATTGTAAAGAGAAAATCAGTAGAGAAAATCAACAAATCCAAAGGCTGATTATTTGTAAAGATAAAAATTTTATAAGCTTCTAGACGGGCTAACTAGAAAACACTGACAACACCAAATGCTGGTGAGGATGTGGAGCCACAGGAACCCTCATTCATTGCTGGTAGGAGTGCAATATGGTACAGCCACTTTGCAAGACAGTTGGCAGTTTCTTATAAAACAAAACATACTCTTACCATGTGATCCACAATTGTGCTCCTTGGTATTTACCCCCCAAAACTAAAACCTTATGTCCACACAAAAACCTGTATATGGATGTTTATAGCAGCTTTATTCATATTTGCCAAAACTTGGAAGCAACCAAGATGTCCTTCAGTGGGTGAATAGAAAAATAAACTGTGGTACACCCAGACAAGGAGCAATGAGCTATCAAGCCTTAAAAAAGAGAGTCCTCCATAGGAAACTTAAGTGTATATTACTAAGTGAAAATATTCCAATCTGAAAATGTTACATATTGTATGGTTTCAATAATATGGAAAATACAAAACTCTGAAGAAAGTAAAAAGATTAATGGTTGCCAGTGGTTGGGGGTGGGGATGAAGGGATGAATAGGCAGAGCACAGAGAGTTTAGTTTATTCTGTATGATACCATAATGGTGGATACATGTTCACTATACATTTGTTCAAACCCAAAGTATGCACAACACCAAGAGTGAACCCTAATGTAAACTATGGACTTTGAGTGATAACGGTGTATTAGTGTAGGTTCATCTATAATAGCAAATGTACCATGTGGTGTGGGATATTGATAGTGGGTGAATCTATCACCCACTATCAATGTGGGGACAGGGGTTACATGAGAACTCTGCACTTTGTGTTCAATTTTACTGTGAACCTAAAACTGCTCTAAAAAATAAAGTTTATTCACTAATTAAAAAAGAAAAAACAGCAAAGCAATTAATCCAGTTGCAGGTTTTGACCCATTCTATTTAGTGGAAACATAATGATTATAAGGAATAACTTAGCTTTTTCTCTTCAATACACAATGATATGCTCTGATATCAAATGTTTCCATAAATCTCTGTCATAAACGAGTATAATAACAGAAAATTATTGGTATTATCTTAGCTTCATGAGAATTTTAAATTTTAAATTTTAAATTTTAATTTTAAATTTCCCTTGACTTCCAAAGCACATGCAAAAGTACATTTGTCTATGCTACAATTGATTTCTAGTTTAAAATAATCTAGTATGGGTAAAAGCAGATGTTTAATCCTATAAATTTGTAATGATCTATCATATATCAACTATTACTAACAATGAAAGTTTTATGTTTTGTCCTGGGTTCTTTTCACTTTCATTTCCAGACAGGACTCACAGCATACATCCTACATATGATTTGTGAAAGGAAAAATCCTCTGTGCTCTCTCTAGGGCCTTCTCATCTCCTGCCAGGCCAGTGAACAAGATGAGTTTCTTTTTATAACGACAAGGCACAGAGATAATTCATCAACTGGAGAGCACAAACAATCCTTTATTCAGCAGAATGACAAAAGGTTACTTAGCTTCTGGCATCTACTATAGCTCTTGCAAGAACTAGGCCCAAGAGCCAATATGATAATTAATAAATTTCCAACATCTGAGCAGTAAAACAATTTTTTATGAATGCTAAACAACGCTAGTGCCAAATTAAAACCTCCCCTTCTCGTATTTATCTATCTGAACCCTTCACTGTAGAGCCAAATTTGTCTGTGTTTTGGCTATAAAGTGGGGATAGTGATGACATAGTAGGAAGATATTACACAACTTGGAAAATCCATATTACTAAGTGTCATTTAATCATATGGACAGTGACGATATCACCCACTGAGCCTAATGGAGAATAACCCTTGCCAAGAGTAGAGTATCAAATTAAATGACAGGTGAGTGATATCGATCTTCACACTGAATAAAGGAGCCACATTTAAAGGACAAATTAGAGCCTCAGTTTCTCTAACTGTCCTTCAACATCCTTTTTTTATTTTCTTTTCTTTTAAAAATAGAAAAATAATTTTGTTTATGTGGTTATTGCTTGTATAGATAGAGAAAGGTGACCTTCAAGTCCTAAAAGCCTTCTCATAAACTCAGAAGCACCAAATCTTAGAACCAAACTTAGCAGATCATCCACTTCAAGCCTCTGTCCCTTCCTTAGATTTCCCAACAAAAACAGCATATGGTAATGACTGCAGTTGTTTGAATTAGACAATACATGCCATTAGAATTTTTAAGGAGAAATAAATGTAGGCTAAAGTATTAAAGACATTTTATGAGGCAGTATAAACGGTATAAATCATAACTCCTAGGTAGAATACATTGCAATTTATGAAAGATTGAATAGATACAAATTGAAAACAACATGACCTTGAATAAAAAGTGGCCATATTTAATTGAATTAAAATAGAATCCTAAAAGGGGGAATCTGCTAGGACACATGAGGGCTCCCTTTGTTGTTTAATTAATGTGTCTGTATATGAGAAATATCCCTTCTCCCACTTTGATTGGAATCCATCATTAAATTTTTACACAGAAGTTATATTTTTAGATGAAATTATTCAGAAATTATTAACTTTGAAGATCAGTTATAACATACTTGTAGTTCTCTGCAAGAACCAGAAAGCTCAACTACAAATGGTGTTTACAAAATGGGGCATGCATACACCAGGGAACTGATAGATGGTGCATAGAATTTGCAAGAATACCTTAGTATTGTAATAAAATGTAAGTATATAGATTATAATAAGAATACATATTTGGATGTGTCATCTCAAACATGTTTTATTAATGAGGGTGTGTGATCAAAAGAGCTTGGAGAGCAATGTTCTAGAGTGACAAAGCTCAGTAAGGTGCATTATCCAGTGAAAGCTCTATGTTATGTGATAAAAATTCATAGACTATGAGTTGGAAGAATAATTCATGCATTGATTTCCTCATTCACTCAACAAATTTAGATTGAACCATTTGATATCACTAGTGTTTGATTATTTCTGACTCTATACAAAGAGCAATTTATGTGGTTCGGTCTAATAGTTACCAAGTGTCTTTTATAGGCAAGGACCATGCTACCTGTTGCAAGGAACACAAAGACAGCTCTGACTCTAAAAAAGCATGTAGATTTATAAAATTTGTACAGAAATAAATATGCTAAAACTGTGCAGTATTGAGGAAAGGAAGAGAGAATGTTGAGGAATGGCTCTAGTCATATTTTTTGTTGCTTTCTTTTCTGGATTTAGCCACATGATTTACCATTTTGTGCATATTTTTTTAGTATGAAGACAATTAATACATTTCTCAGGCCTAACAATTAGAAGAGGGGTATAGGGGCACATATTAAAGTTCCACCATCACAAAATGGCACCAGCTTTGGTAGCTGAGCTAATGGTTATGTGGAAGCTTTAGACAAATACTGTGAAACATGGTTTTGTTAAAACCTTTTCTCTGTTTGATTTCTAAATATGCCCCTGATAAGGCCATAAAACTTGCTGAACTTCTTACAGGAAAGTAAGCTCTATAATAAAAATAAGTATCTTTTCCTAAGCCATTTAAAATCTATTTGACTTATTCTCAAAATAAATAAATAAACAAAAACAAAAAACAAAACAAACAAAAAAACTTTCAGATTTAGTTAATCAGTTTTGTTCAAAACTGCAAACACAGTGGCAAGAAAGGGCAATTGTGGAATGCTTAACTGTGTCTAGCAATGTGAAACTTCATGTTTCTGTTGACTAGATTGCCTAAGATTTAAACACAGTCATTGGGGTGAAAACTATATTTAAACTATATTTATTTGAAGTAATTATCTACTTTTAACTCAAATGTTAGTGATTCCTAAAAGAACCCTTCAGATAAAGCCACTTCCCTGTTCTCTGACTTGACTTAATATTGCTCCCTAAAGAAAAGGAAATGTGACATGGATGCTTATATGCATTTTCACGTGTCATAATTTTTAGATTTTAAAATTTTTTATTATTTTTTTCACCTAACATGCTTGAACATAAAAATAAATAAATAAATCTCTAATAACAATCCATAGTATTCATAAGCTATTAATTGAATGCTAGGTCCAGCAACCATAAATCCCACCTCTCTTTCAAGAATTCGCTCATGAAATAGACATATTCCTCTCCACACCCAATTTAACACTGTCCCTCTGCATACATGCCACAGCTCTCATTTCCTTCCACTCTGTGTGAATTAGCTGTCTGTATGTCTCTTTACCCTAGTGGATTAGGAGATAGTGCAAATTCATACCGTATTAATTTGTTTCTCCATAGAACTTAACACAGTTTTTTCCAGATTTGGCTGTGGAAAAAGCCAAATGGAATAAATGTTTGTTGAATGAAATTGTGAAACATTAATGAAGAAATAAACAGCTTACAACAAATAACTGTGAAAAAACCCACAAAAAACAAACAAACAAAAGCTCTCTTTCACATTGAGGCACAAAATAAACCCTAGGAGTGAATGATGAAACAACAGCATAATCATAATGCAGCAAACCTAGAAGCTATGTAAGTCTGCCTTACATTTTGATCCCTTAAGTGAAGAATTTACCTCGCTACATTGCTCCTCATGTAAATTCCTATTACAGCCGAATGTGATTCCTAGCAAATCTATTCCTATGACTAAACTCTGTTCTGTGTACTGAAGCATCTTCCATGTGCTTATCTCCTTCACATTATGGGTCATTTGAACATTGAAGTTAGATTTACCACAGTCCTTTTAAAGAAAATCCATTCTTCTAAGATTAACTTGTTGATGAAAAACACATCAATACAATCAATTCATGAATTCAAAGAAAAAGAATTATACCATAATATGTTTTTAATTCAAAAAAGTACCACATGAACCTTATATTTTCATGTGCAGTACAATTTCTAATGTTCACAATTTTACCTAAAATTTTTAGAACTATTACGCAGCTAAGATATCCTGACTTTTTGCTTCCTAGTGAAAAGAAAAATCCATGAATATAGAAGTACTATTTATAATTTAAGTACATTTTTGATGGCAAAAATTTGACTTAAAAATGTAAATCCATAAAGACAGGATAATAGGAAAAATGTATGGCGAAGGCTTCACACAGGATGAAAATGAGTTTTAAAATCTTTCTTCAAAACTCCTAAATGTTGAAAACATCAAGATTTGTCAAAATTATTTTTGTAACAGCATATTTTAACTCAGCCAGAGGTGAAGGTTATATTAGAATTTTATTTTGTGTTTGTTTGGGATGGAGGGGAGAAAGAGAAGGAAACCTTCTATTAGTGAGTGTTTGATGAACTTCCTGTCCCAAAATATTCTTAAATATGGGCCCTGCAGGAAATACATTTGAACCTATTCCAGAAGTAGCATCTTCCTGATGGACTTGGGATGACGGAATTATGACTTTGGAATGACAGGAAGACAGCGAGACTCTCAAGGAAAATTGTGAGACAATGAGTGAGAAGACATCTAATGGAGATGGGTGTCAGAATGTGCAGTCAATCCAAGCATAGAGTTTAGGTTGGACTCAACCCCACCAGGACCCAACATGCCTCCAACCTCACCCTATGGCTGCTCTCTGCCTTGGAGAGGACAGTTTCATATGATTGGAGAACTATATTCCTGGGGGAGCAAACTGAAGAGTTGTGGGCTTCTCTCTTAATGAGCAGGAAAAGAACAGTAGGTTGCACAACTCAGGAGACTGACAAATATCCCAAATCTCTAGCATACACAGGAACAGAGGGACAGCAGGAGTAGTGACATCCCCCAGATGTATGACTTGCAGAACCTAGGGGACATCACACAGGAAAGCAGCCTCGAATTACATTTGTTTATTCATGGTAGTTCCCATAATCTCAAAAGAGACCAAACAGAAAAGAAAACGAAAAGCCTCTGAACAATATAAAATTACCCAAAAGACAATAGGATATCTGAGAAAAAATAATCGCATGCTTCAAAGTATAATTCATTAGTTCATTGATCAAATGGAAAAAGCATGTGCAATGGCTAACCCCGTCTACGAAATGAAAGAATTGGTAATCATAACACTAAAAGTTATGAACCAAAATTACAAAGAGAGGAAGAAGAAAACAAGGCAAAAATAAGGAAGGAGCTAGAAAGTACAATTACTCTTTCAGCAGTGATATGCTAGCCACTAAAAGTAGACAAAAGAACACTAGAACAGATCTTTCCTACAGGAAAAAGCACAAAGTATTCAGTTGTCCTGAAGATAGAATTTTACAACACACTAATTCTGTCACTACCATTTATTAGGTACCAGATATGTACCTCTCAGTGTACATCTACTATTTCATTCAATTAATGAGGCAGTATTAACACCCTCTTTTTACAGTTGAGTAAGCTGAGCTGTGGCTAAATAAATTGTCCATGGTCACAAAACTGCTTGTTGAACGGAAGAGCCAGAAATCAAGCCCAGATGTCTTACTTCAAAGCCAATGTCCTTCGGGATACCAACATTTGCTCTCATTATAGGTTATCTGAAAATGTCAGGAAAAGTGAACCATAATTAACAGAATGCAATACTATGGTCACAATTAAATCATTTTTAGAATGCAGGCAAGAAATATGTGTGTGTGTGGATGTGTATATATGTGTATATACATCCACAAACACACTTTAGAAAAGCAAGAAGATATGTAATGCATTTAGAAATAATTTGATCAATAAAATAATATGATACAAAGTTTCTACATTTACAAAAACAATTCAACAATTACCTAGAAAATTCACTAAAACAGACAGTTCATTGCTAGTTTGTTTAAAGCCATTATAGCATGGCGGAAATACTGAGTTAGACTATATGTTCATTAGCAATCACTGACCAACTCCTCCACCCTGAGTGTGACAAAATAATAAGAATGCTTCTTGCAACCTCCTTCCATTCAGAACCATAGGTTTATGCGGCCCAGAATAGAGTGAGCCTGAGGTTAATTCTTTCTCATCATCAGCAAACGTGTATTTATTCCCTACAGAGAAAGAGAAAAATTTAGTCCCAAAGAACTATTTCCATGGAGAGAGGTGTGAAGTGGCAAGTGTTTAGGGACCCAGCTCTACTTCAAAACCTCAGTTTCAGCCTGAAATGAGTAGAATTTGGGTTCAAACAGGATAGGGATGGAAAAGAACATACTACATGTTAAAGCAAGAAATTTACAAAACAGTTTGAAAACCAAGATTTTAACAACTGAATTTGAATGTAGGACCTGTGGCATTCTTTTTCATTTTGACCCTTCTTTTGAAGACTGGAGTCTCCCCCCTAAAGAACTGTTTTCTGAATGAGCACTAAACGCAATGAATGACACAACTAAAAAAATAGTATAATGCAGGAGTTCTTTACATTTTGTGATATGGAATCCTTGGCAATCTGGTAAAACCTAAAGTCCTCGTTCCAGAGTAATGTTTTAAAATTCATTTTAAAAACCCATACAATTTCAAAGGAACCAATATATAGTCATCAATATTTTAAACGATTAAGTTCGTAATACAGCATTTTATGTCTCTATTAGAACATTAAGTAACAAAATGTAACTACCCATAATTTCAAAGTAGAGATTACTTAAAATGATATTTGAGATGTCTACAACAACTCTAATATATGAAAAGCTTTTAATTTCTATAGGTAATGGAGTCACAATTAGAGCTAGTACTAGTGTGTGTATTGCCTAAATTCATAATTAAAGAAAATACTACAATTCAGCAGAGGATACTGAGTTTGTCAGTGAAGTCTTGTGAGTTTAATTTAAAACATCTGGAATAATATAATGACAAAATCAGTTAAACCTAAGAGCTGCAGAAAATTTTATTCCACTCTATTTTTTAAATATCGGAAATATGTAGACTCTGACAGGAAAAAACTTCCTATATATAACATGGTAACTATCAGCTTTAGTATGATGGCATTCAAGCATTCCACATTTTCTTCTCTGAATTGTATGCTTTTAAGAGAATAGAAAAATCTCTTTGCCAAAGCAAAAAATAACAAACATCATTTTGATAATAAAAGGTATAGTTAATAATCTGGCCAGGTTTCAATATTTACCAGAAGCATTCTTTATTTAAGCAAAAAATGGTATCTTTTAAACATTCATTGATTTATTTATAAACATTTATTAAGTGCCTACTATGTGCCAGTGTTTTAGAAATTCCTAATATCAGCTATCATTTAAATTGTTACTTGTTCGTTTGATCATGCATTAAATACACATAAATGAAACTGCTTTCATGGCAAGGTACTATTTGAGTGTTGTGCAGCAACAAGCAATATAAATACAGTTCTTGATCCCATGGAGCATATATTATAGCAGGTGAGAAAAACTTCAAACAAGTAGTTAATTAAGCCATTATTTAATAAGTATGTTAGATTCAACAACAGAAAAGGACAGCCAAGGAGACTTTATAACAAGAGGATTCTGAATGGTCAGGAAGGCTTCTGAGGAACCAACATTTTCACTGAGCTTTAAAGAATATGTAGTTATTTACTGGGTGAAGGGAGATGAGATAGGGTTCAATGGGTGCAGAAAGCTTTCAAAATGGAGGGAATGGAGTATGCCAAAGTCCTGAGACAGAAAGGAACCTGGTACACTGAAAGGCACTTAGGAGAAGAATGGCACAGAATAAAGTTGGAGAGGTAGCAGGGATTATATTCTGTAGGGCATCTTGGGATGTATTAAACACTTGATCATTATCCTAAGAATTACAGTATATAATTAAATTGTGTTACATTAAAACAACACAGAGTTTTAAGTAAGGCAGTGACATGATAGATCTATGTTTTCAAAAGTTCACTTTGGCTGCAATGCAGTGGCTAGATTAATGCAGGGAGTTCAGTGAGGATCGGCATGGCAGATCCTAACCCAGGCAAGAGAAGAAAGTAACCTGAACCTGGGTTATGACAGTGGGAACTGGAAATAGGCAAAATCAACGAGGATGTGGAAATTAAAATTTATAACTAGATAAAGAAGATGAAAAAGAGATAGATGTCCAGCATAATTTCCTGTTTTCTGATGCAATGGTTGAAGGGGGATACCATTTACTGAGACACAGAATACAAGAGGAAGGCTGGCTATGAAGGAGTGTGTGGTGTGGTGTGGTGTGTGGTGTGTGTGTGATGTGTGAGACGTGTGTGTGTGTGTGTGGTGTGTGTGTGAGGGGAAAAGAAAGGTATACTTTATTTAGTTATAGATGTGTTAAACTTGAGACATCTATGAGATACCCAACTGGAGATATCAAGCAGGCTCTTGAATCTCTGAGCCTGCTACTTAGAATTGGGGCCGCGCCTGCTTACATCCAGGAGTTATTGGTCTTGAAAAACTCTGACATTTAATAGTCATATTTAATAAGACAAGCCTGCAGGGAATTCTGAAAGAAGAAATGAGAGAGACAGGAAGAAAAGATAAGGAAAAGAGAAAGTAGCCAATGAGGTCAAATGCTGCCGAGAGATCAACAATAAAGAGGACCAAAAGATGTTATTTGATAAAATCTATTTTGGTGCAGAGTTGATGTAAAGCCGGACTGGAGTGGTTTGAAGAGTGAATGAGAAAAGAGGACATGGAAACTTGGATGTAAACAGTTCTTTTTTTAACCTTGGGCTGTGAATGGTAGCAGACTAGTGTGGAAAGTAAATGTGAGGTCAAGAGATTTCAAGGGTCCTCATACTATCAGAACATTTGAACCACAAGATATGCATTTTGCAAACTATATTTTTTCTCTTTTTAGGCTAAATTTTGAGTTATTGAAGCTGATGGAAAAAATAAGCTTGAAATAAATTTGATGTAAAGGAAATCAAAACATTGACTATTTCTGGAAATGCTGAAGCACACTTATGAAATATCAGGTTAAAAGTCTTGGAATATATCCCACATGTTTCTTCATGAATTCACCAATTGCTTTATACATGTGTTCTGTATTATGTACAAATAAGCAAATACATGGATTATACTCAATAACTAGAAACAACATTCCCTGTAATCTCCAGATGAGAATTCTGAAGTGAAGTAAAAAGGTTTGCCCATAGTGGTCCAATGAAACAAAAGCCAAGTTAGAAACTGCACTGACCATTGACGGTTGTCAAGATCTTCTGGAAGAGGAACATTGGTAACTGAAGTTGACTACATTTCTTATAATCAAGGTTAATTGGCAGTTTACGACACATATGCGCCATTACAGGCCTCTTAATTGTCACATTTCTGATGTTGCTATTTTCCTATTTTGCTGCCAATAACTCTTGTGTGTTATTTCTTCTCTTCACTGAGCAAGGGAAACAAATTGTCTTCAGTGGAGAATATTAAGTGAAGGAGAAGGAACCCTAGCCATGGCTCCCTTCTAGATATGCATTTAGAATTTCCCATGGAAAGATATCACAAAGTGAAAATTACCAAGTATCAGACTTACAGTGCTGTTCTCTGTAGCACCTTTGGAAATGGCATTAAGTATTTCAGGATAATTAGAGACTGGTAAACCAACAAATTAATAAACTATCCCCAGGTGGCCTCAAAAAGATAATATGCTTCCTGCAAAGTGACAAGCCTTCCCAGGGAGAACAGCAGGCACTAGAAATGTCTGCTTCTGTAACGACTAAGTAGGCCACATTGATCAACAATCTTAAAATATAAGTGAAAACAAGTGGTTTAACTCAAAAAGTAAAATCTTACACATGATTTTATATAAAGCATATTTATAGAGATCTTTCTCATGGACAATTTTGCTTTTATAAATTATCAGATGACAAGAATAAGTTTTTGCACATTATCTCATGCTGTTCAGTATTTGGCTTGAAGCCCAGGAGAGGGTCATGCCTTTATAATGATGGAAAATGCAACTATAAAACAGACAAGGAGTTTAGAAAGTGCCACTAAGCAATGAGAAAATGAGGTTCCTACACTGCTTTGCACACAGTAGGCACTCAGCAAATATTTGCCAATAGATTTGTTCTATTTGTTGCCATATTGCTTAATTCTTATATATTTACTTAAGTAGGCTTTAAACAAGATTTTAAGTATCCAAGTTGTTGTGTATAGGCCTTAATAGCTATGAGGCTTCAGGTTAGTCATTTGATGTCTTTAAGTGTCAGTTCTCTCATTTGTAAATGGGGTTAATTTTATAAATATAATATGTACATATAATTATGTTATATATATATAAAACGTATATACACAAACATCCATATCTTCCTGTACATTATTGTGGGAAAAAGGAGATACTATACACATACACAATAAGGCTTCAATAAGTCGTAAAAGGTCTATAAAGTTATATATAATTAATAAATATAATATAATTCACATATAATTCAGCTTTAGTTTATAAAACTACAACAAACAGCAACTCAAATATAAGTAGGCTCCAAGACTTAGAAGTGCATTTTTAGCTCCTGCTGCTAACCTGATCACTGCTTCCTCTAAATGTTTTAACATGAAACCCCTCTGTGAAGGTCATATAGGAACTTATAAGTACTGCCAGCGGAGAGGATGTTGATTAAAATTCAGTGATGTGTGTTATTTGCTATATCTCTTTCCCAGTTGTTCTACACTTAGTATTTATACTGTGCACCAAATTATTAATACCTCTCCTGCAGGTGACTGATGTCATAGGAAAAAGCAAAACCCCCATATATTTTTCAGTATGAAGAATAAAAAATATTTAGCAACATACACACACACACACACACACACACACACACACAAATGAACTTGAAACATATGTGGGCACAGGAAGAAAACATTAGCTAGAAAAGCATACAGTCCTGTTGTGAAAAACTGAGAATTTTGGCAACATCAGAGTAGTAGTCATATTCTCTGGAAGCATTTATTAAATACATGACTTGACATGACGCAAACCTCAAATCAACTTAATTTGTGTCATCTAAGAGTTCATACACAAATAAAGGTATCACATTTCATTGAAATTACCCCTTTAGACCTGGAGATTTATTTATATACTTTAGAGATTTTGAGATATAAGATCCTATCTTCCTAAGTCTCCAGGAAAGTTGCCAAGAACAAGAGTTTAATGTTTATGGCCAAAAAAATTAATAATCACTTCTGAACACTGAAAAACAAAAATCCATTCTTGATAATAGAGTTTGATTGTCGTCGAAATGAACTACTTACTACTTGAAATGTTTAAACTTGCAAAAATATTTTGTAGAAAAATTATTACAGTATTAGTTAAAATATAAACTCATTAAGTGTCTAGCAACCTCAAAGTGTAGGTCATGACAGGCATTATTAAATCAAGAATGAGTGAAAGGATACAATTTTGGGATCAGCCATGGACTTGCAAAGTGTGGGTACTCAAACACACTGTCTTATTATTATAGGGCTATGACTGTACTAAGGCATGTGGGTGTCCTGGGTAGGCTAACCATTTGGAACACTTCCAATCAACAGCCTTTAAGTGATTGTTCAGCATTTAATTAATGAGCCAGGAAGAAGCCAACTTTCTTCTGATAAAAATGTTATAAACTATATCTATTCTTTACACTAATGATAATTTTTTTACATGCACTAAACAGAAAAGAAATTAATATATTTACAATTGTCTTCCATTCACATTTTTCCCGCCTCTCAAAACTGAACAAAATCTATAACTGAAAATCATTAATTACAGTGGTAACAGAAATGGTACATAGTAAACAATTATTGTTGTATGCTAAAGGAAAACTTCTCAGTGAGAAAAGTATGCCGGGAAAGTCCCCTCCAATTTTGGACTTTGGGTTTTGTTTTTGCTTATTTTTAATATTTCATAGGTTCTTACAAAATAATTAGTACTAGACTTCTGAGAGCCAAGACTTCAGAGGTCATCTTATTTCCTGTTCACAACTGTGAAATATCTTATTGGAAGAGTTAAATAAACCTGGAGAATGTCAGCTTGTGCATACACATAGTCATTAGATAACCACTGAAATGCAGCAGATATTTTCTTTAGTGTCCACCATGTATCAAGCTTTGTGTTTGGTGTTGGGGTAAACAAGAAGAACCTGATTCAGACCTTCATGAAACTCACAGTAGAGCAAGGAATAGAGACAATTGGTCAAGTGACACTACTAAGTGTGCTAAGTGTTGTGATTAGGTAAATATAAGCCTAGGATGTCACAGGAGCTAGTAGCAAGGGGAGTAAACCAACACTGGGGAGTTAGAGAGGGCCTCTCTGTGCAAATGAAGCTATTTAAAGGAATAATCCTGCTCAGTTTTGGGATAGGGTTTAGGAAAACTGGAATTCACCACCCTGCAGGTGGGAATGTTTTGTTTTACTTAACTGTACAGTAAAAAGTATGATATGAAATAGGTGTATATGTATATGTGAATAATTTTAATCTCAAGATTTTCATAAAAAGAAGTATCTAAATTATCTTGTGAGCTGATTCTGCTGGTTTACTGGATATCTGTAGAAGTTTAGGAGAGGACATGAATAAGGCTTTCTAAAGAAACAATGACAAAGTCAGAAAACAAAAATTATTTGTCTAGAGAAAATGTATTCACAGTGATTCATGAAGAACAGTGCTCTTACACCACTGCATAACTGTCTTATCCCATCATTTTGGAAGTAGTTGGTATGCTTTACTAAAAAAGATGAAAAAACAGAACAAGAAAAGCTGATAAAAGCTGCTGGTAGAGTAACAGAAGCCCCAGGGCTTCAAAATCTCAGAGTTGGATTAAGAAGGGATTTAGTAATTAATAAAGATTAAAAGATATCTAGTTAAAACAAGAAGTCATATTTCTTTAAATCTTACTCTAAGTATGTGCTCTGTTTAAACATATGAGTAATATTAATAGCTATACCAATCTTTTTTTATGTATTCTCCCCAAGAAAAATCTTTTCTTCTTTCCTTTATCAGTCATATTTATGTTCATATTCCAAACTCACAACCAAAGGATCTCTGTTAATTGTGATGAGATAACATCAGAAAGGCTAAATATTAATGTGCCCCTGATTGAAAAATCTACACAGCTAGTCTCTCCACTGCTCATGATTTCAATGTATCTCAGATTTTCCCATGTTTGGTTAAAAGTATTTGTTTATTTAATATCTATCACCTAATTGGTTCCAATTTTCAGCAAAATAAAAATAAATAAATAAAATTTACTGCATGTTTATATATCTTCAATTTAGTCCTGCTCACCTGTGGTATACGCTGCCTTCTTGATGAATATAAATTTCAGTATTTTGTATGTTTACATAAAACTACATTTCTTATTTGTATTAGATGGGAAAATATTTATTGATCTAACCTTTACCTGTCCCCAATATCCCAGAATACTCTAGAAGTTTGCTATTCAAATTGTGATTCTTGAACCAGCAGTACAGGTATTACTCAATAGCCCATTATAAAGAAACCCAGGCCCACCAAGACTTTCTGAACCAGAATCTTCTTTTGACAGGATCTTTGGGTAATTCATACTTACATTAAAATTTATGAAACACTGTACTAAGAACTTTCTGAGTATCACTATAGATGAGCAATTACCAAGATGTTTTACAACTGTCTCAATCACCAGGTTAAGATAACTACTGATGGACTGCAAGTAGTGACGATTATGGGCTAAATAAGAAAAAACATTTAATAAAATATTACAATTTCAATAGAAGTTGGAAGTTTAGTATAGAGCTCAAAGTTTGCATAAGTGAAAATTAACTATAACTTTAAAAAGAATATGCAGTATGACAAAAATTTTTAAGTGAGGGTGCATCTAATTATAGACTATTTAAATAATTCGTGGCTATTCAGTTCAGTAATACGCTTTTTATTACAAAGTGTTAAGTTAGGGACTGATGAGAGTGGTAAAGATGAGGGATGAAAGAGTGTGCATTCTACACAAGCAAAGACAGGAACTACATCTTTGCATCCTAGATTCTCAGAACAATACAGACACAACACAGGGGCTCAGTAAAGGACTGATTGATGAATACAGAATGATGAAGACATGGTCTCTTATTTTCAAAGTTGGGTGATGAAAAGGAAATAGAATCCTGTTAGGAAGAAACATAAAAAAAGGCATGAGGATATAAAAATCCAAGTATAACTCGTAGCACAAAATCCATGGAAGTTGAGGGGAGATGAGAACAAAAGCATAGAGAGATTTGTCTAGTAAAAAAAAAAAGAGTCTAGAATTGTGAACTTTGAAAGGGAGCAGGAAGTAATTAATTTTGCAGCCAGAATCTGCAATATGGAAAAATAACAAAATGGCAGAAAGATAATAGGTAATGAAACAAAACTTATTTGAATTAATTGGAAATTAGGAGGGAAAATATAGTGAAGAGAAAAAAGAAAAGGGTAAAAGAGAAAGAGAAAAAACAAGCACGGCTGAACCAACACCAAATTGTGACAAGGAAAGACATTTAGAAGGAAAGATGGGGTACATGTACAGCTGTCATAAATAATACAGATGGTACAAAAAGAATGGATAAAATATTTGTTAATTGCTATCCAGAGACAAGGAAGAGCTTGACCTTAGGATCCAGGAAAACTTAATTACATAGTTAAGTTAAATAGCAGGCAAAATATATACTCCATAACTAAGAAAATGTGTTGGGTTTTTTTGTACCAAGTACAGAAAAAAAGGAGTTGTATGTAAGAGTAACTAAAATCTCAATTATTGCTTTATGCCAGAGATAGCTCTTCTAACAATAATAGAGTGAAATTAGATTCAATATAGAACTCTGCTTATCCAGAATATCATGTAATACCTTTGTATATAAATTATATTCTGATGGTATAGACACAAAACATCTAGGTAGACATAAAAACAACTGTCAACACACTGATCTATCAGCACAGTCTCAGAAGCAAGGTACAATTTTAGATTCTATACATACCAGATATAAAGAATATAAAGAAAGTAGAACCTATGGCAGGGTCTCAGTACTTTGGTCATTTCTGCCTAGATAACTATAAAAGAAACTAAAACTGAATTTCACTGGTGATAAATATATCCAGATAATGATTCTCCTCCTTGTTCAGTTGCCAGTTGATAACCTGAGAAAATAGTTTACTCGATTTCAAAAGGAAAACCTTCAATAAAATCCATAGTGGTCACTTCCCTTAATTCACATAATAGTCACATATTAAACATTTACTGTTGTTGTTGTTGCTGTCATTATTATTATTATTATATCTGAACACAAGGGAAGGCTTGGGGTCTCTGTTTACAGTTTTAGAGTTCATATTTGCAAGAATGAGAAGGGGATGGCAGGGTGTGGGTGGTATACATAGGATGCATTTATTAAGGAGAAAGCCAAATAAAAGAAATGTATACCAATCCTCCTTGATGAGTGAGAGGGAAGTCTACTGCTAAATCCATGGTGATTGGCTTGATTTAATAAATATAATTTATTAAAGCATAAAGAAAAAATATGTTAAACAACAAAAGCTAAAAGTTTAGTTTATTAGCAAAACCCCAAAGGGTAAAAAAAGAGATTTAATAACTATTACAGAAAAAATAAAGAGTTAACCAAGAATTAAATATAAGAAAGAATTAACATATAAAATCAATAACACAAAAAACCAAAAACCAATAACACAAAAAAACCCAGCACATCCAAGAAGAAAAAAAAAAACAACAACAAAAAAAAACAAACTGAAATTTAAGCTGGCACCCAAAACAGTTTGTAGTTTGAATCCAACCAAGTTAGTTGATAAAATCAAAAATAATAGCACTTGACAGGATGAAAATAAAGCTCAAAGACTCTACAACATAACATTCACAATGTCCAGGATAAATCCAAAAGTGCTCAGCATATGAAAGACCAAGAAATACAAACTATTCTCAAGAAAATAATGAAGGACAATGCTCAGATGATCGATGATCTTGAGGCTGAACTTAGCAGAATTTAATGAAGCCCTCATAACCGTACACAACAAGTTAAAATACCCTCAAATAAAAATTAAAGAACTCTCAGAAAAAAAGAAACTATTGACAATAACTAACAAAATATGGAATTGAAAATAAAATATTTGAAATAAAATATTTTATTGTATATCACAATGGAGACAACAGAGAAAAGAACAGGTAAACTTAAAGATAGAATAATAGAATTTATACAATCTGAAGAACAGAGAGAAAAAATATTTTTAAAGAGTTAACAGAGCCTTAACGACCTCAGGGACAATATCTAAAGGTCTAATATACATGTAATAGGAGTCTTGGAAGGATAGAAGGAAGAAAAAGGACACAAATTATACTAGAATTAATGGTTAACTATTGCACAATTTGGTAAAAGACATAAATTTACCTATTCAAGAAGCTTAATAAACTAAATACACATAGGGTATATACAAAAAAAAAAAGAAAGAAAGAAAGCAAAGTACACCTAGTCACATAAATAATAAAATTATAAACACACACCTACAAAGATAAACAAAAAGTCTTGAAAGCAGATAGAGAAAAAGGATATATTATGTGCAGGACAAAATGATTCAAATGACCACCGAATTCTCATCAGAAATTATAGAGGCAGGAAAACATCTTTAAAGTTATTTTTAAAAGACTGTCAACCCAGGATTCTATATCACTTGAAAATATCCTTCAAGGATAAAGATGAATTAAGTAGAATTCATTGTTAGCCAATCTATAGTGAAATAAATATTAAATAAAATTCTTTAGGTTAGGGTAATTTTTACCAAAAGAAAATTTGGATCTTCAGGGAAGAATGAAAGCATTGGAACTGAAAGTATCTAGGTAACTATAAAAGACTATTTTTTCTTATAATCTCTTCAAAATTCATATGACTATTTAAAAATTACATTATTATATTGTGGGCTTTATAATATATGTAGGTGTAATATATATGACAACTATAAATAAAGGATGGTGGGGATAAGGGTAGATGGACTTTATGGATTCAAGATTGCTAAATTTTTTTCTGTGAAGTGATAAAATATTAACTATAAGCATACTGCAATATGTTAAGGAGGTATATACTGGAATCCCTACAGCAACTGCAAGAAAAGCAAAGAGGTACAGTAAAAAATTAATTAGGAAATTAAGTTAAAAATCTAAAAATATTTTAAATAATCTAGAAGACCAGAAAAAGGGAAAAGAGGATCAAATAAAGAGACAAACAGAAAAATAATAAAAATAGTATGCACAGATTCAAGTATTAATAATAATAATTACATAAAATGATAAGGGACTAATATACAGTCTAATAAAAAGGCAGACTTTCTCAAAATGCATTAAAAATGAGACTTAAACTTATGGTAGCCAAAAAAGATACACTTTAAATATAAAGATATACTTCAAAGTAAAAGGATATAAAAAGATATATCATGCAAAAGAATAAGCATAATGGGGATTATCTATATTAATATCAGATAAATAGACTTCAAGCAAAGAATATTGCCATGGATGCACTTACTGATGATAAATGAATTAATTCATCAGGAATACAAAACATTCATAAAGATATTTGGGCCTAATAAGAAATCTTCAAAATACATGAAACAAAATGAAAAGAATTAGAAGGGAACAGACATTTACATAATAACAATTGAAGATTTTGATACCCATTTTTAAGAATATGTAGGTATATTCTTTAAAAACTAGACCAAAATTAAGTAGGGTCATAGATGATCTGAACAAGACTTTAACCCTCTAGATTTAATTGATATCTATAGAATAGAGCATGCAACAATTGAAGAAAGCACACTCTTGGTACATTCACCAAGAACATGGTACATTCACCAAGGTAGACAATGTGATTGGCCATTAAAAACAAAACCTCAATAATTTAAAAAGTATTGAAATCATAGAGATAATCTACAGGTCAAAGACAAAATCACATGGGATAGTAGAAAATTAACTAAATGATAAGAAAGTTACAACATACAAAATGTATGGGAAAAAAACCATAAAGCAGTGTTTTAAGGAAATCTATAGTTTCAAATGTCTTTATTAGAAAAAAATAAAGATTCAAAACCAAGTATCTAAACATCCATCTTAAGAAAAATAGAAAAAATAAAAAGAACAAATTGAACTGAAAGTACGTAGAAAGAAATAAAATCATAAATTTAAGAGCAGAAATCTGTGAAATAGGAGATGATAAAGCAATAGAGAAAATCAGTGAAAAAAAGAAGCTGGTTCTTTGAAAAGTTCAAAACAATCAGTAAACACATAATCAGTATGATCAGGAGATATGGAAAGGAAACACAAATCAACAATAACAAGAAACGCCAGAAGAAATGTCACTCAGTTGTCACAGACATTAGGGTAATAAGGGAATAATATGAAGAGCTTTATGCCAATACAGTTGACAGCTTAGATAAAACAGACAGACTCCTTGAAAGACACAATCTATAAAGGCCATGCAACAATAGTTAAACTGAAATTGAATAAATTGAGAAATATTCTAATAAATAAAAGTCCAGTCCCAGATGGTTTTCACTTATGAATTCTTCTAAACAATTACAGAAGAAATAATACCTATCCCACGAAAGCACTTTCAAAAGATAGAAGGAAAAACTTTACAACTTATGAAGCTAACTTTAATGGGATAGCAAAATTAAAAAAAAAAAAAAGGCATTCTAAGAAATGAAATCTACAGACCCTTATAAACCTGGATGCAAAAAAATCCTGAGCAAAATATTAGCTAATTGAAATCAGCAATATACAAAAATAATGATACATCTTGACTAAGTGGGGCTTTTCTGGGGAATGCAAGGTTGGTTTAATGATTGAAATTCAGTGTGTAATCAGTCATACTAACTATTGTGACTAAAAAAGAAGCCAATATGACTTTTTCAATAGATTTTTTTTAAACAATTTCAGAAAATTCAATACCCCTTATGGTTTAAAAAAAAAGTCTCAGCAAATTAGTAAGGGAGATTAGAAGGGAATTTCCTAAAACTGATAAAGGTCATCTATTTTTTTAAAAGTCTACAGCTCAAAACAAGATAAAAAGTGAATGGGTACTGATATCCTTTTGTGACATCTCTTAGAGTCTGAGAAATAAGTATAAAAATGAATGTATATTTCTGATAGCTCTGGCACAGTCAACTAGCCAAACAAGTGCAATTAGAGGCATACCTCCAGATAGTCTTATGTTAAAAAAACAATAAACTCATATTTGATAAAGTCTCTTTAAAAAACCAACAACTGTGGCTAATAACCTACTTAATTGTGAAAGACTGAACACTTTTTCTTAAGACTGGAAACAAATCAAGATTATCTGTTTTTACCATTCAGCAGACTGGAAGTTTTGCTGGAAGTTTTAGTCAGTGAATCAAGGCAAGAAAAAATAATACAACCAGATATATGGGAAGGGAAAAAGTAAAAACATTATTGTGAACAACATGATCATATGTATAGCTACCCATAAAGAATCTATCAAAAAGCTACTAGACTAGAAAGTGATTTTTTAAAACTAGCAGGATACGTGGTCAATATTAAAAATTATATTTATAGGGCTTCCCTGGTGGCACAGTGGTTGAGAATCTGCCTGCCAATGCAGGGGACACGGGTTCGAGCCCTGGTCTGGGAAGATCCCACATGCCGCGGAGCAACTAGGCCCGTGAGCCACAATTACTGAGCCTGCGCGATTGGAGCCTGTGCTCCGCAGCAAGAGAGGCCGCGATAATGAGAGGCCCGTGCACCGCGATGAAGAGTGGTCCCCACTTGCCACAACTAGAGAAAGCCCTCGCACAGAAACGAAGACCCAACACAGCCATAAATAAATTAATTAATTAATTAAATAAACCCAAAGTTTAAAAAAAAAAAAAAGCTGAAATATTTTTTTTAAAAAAATTATATTTATATAGACCAATACCTAACTGAATATTAAAATTAAAAGCAATTCCATTTATGACAGCATCACTCACTATACGAAATACTAAGAGATAAATTTAACAAAATATGTGGAAGATCTATGCAAGACAGTTAAAACCACAAAACATTGCTGACATAAATTTAAGAAGTTGTAAATAAATGGAGCAATATTTCATGTTCATGAGTTGAAAGATATCTATTCTCCCAAATTAATCCATAGATTCAATGCTATCATTAATAAAATCCCTACAGCTTTTTTATAGAAATTGACAAGCAGATTATAAAATTTATATGTATATACAAAGGAATTTGCATAGCCAAAACAATTGTCAAGCTGCTTATAAAACTTACATGGAAATGTCTGGAACATTCAAAGCAATTTATTAAGGAACAGCAACATTAGAGGATTCATACTATCTGACTTTAAGAGTTTGTATAATGCTACAGTAATCAAGGCTAAATAATACTGGGATAAAACCTAATAGATCAATGAAACAGAATAATGAGCTCAGAAACAAATTCCCACTTATTTGACAAATATGTAAAAGCAATTAAATGATAGTGGAAAAGTCTTTTCAGCAAATGATGCTGGAATAACTGGATATCCACAGCGGGAAAAAGAAGACTCTCAGCCCTACCTCATACCACATAAAAATAATTCAGATTATACATTTAAACATAAAATGCAAAATAAAAAGCTGTTGGAGAAAGATACTGAATATCTGCATAATTTGAGGATAGCCAAAATTTCTTAGGTAGGCCACAGAAAACAGACCAAAAGAGAGAGAGAGAAAAAAAAAATATATATATATATATATATATTAGACTTCATCAAATCAAAAAGTTCTACTCAATAAAGAAAAAAGATCATTAAGAAAATGAATAGGAAAGCAACAAACTCAGAAAAATATATGTAAAACATAAATCTGGCATAGGACTAGTATTGAGGATATATTACAGAACACTTACAATTCAATGATAAAAAGACAACCAATAAAACAAATGAGCAAAATACCTGAAAGAAACACTCCATTAAAGAAGACTTACAAATGGTCGATTAGCACATGAAAAACTGCTCAACATCTTCAGTCAGGCGACAAATTTAAATTAAAAACACAATAAGATACCACAATAACTATAGAACAATCATTCTGATATGGTGAAATGCAGTAATTGTTGAATATGGGGCAGTGACTAAATGGAAGTTTTTTGTAATTTTCTTTCAACTTAGAAGCTTTCAAAAAAAGTTTAAAAAACAGAGTATAAACCCCAAGGAAATACTATTTACATATATATATATATACATATATATATATATATGTATATATATATATATGGCAAATAAATCATTCACTGTGCCTGTGTTAGATCTTTTTCTATGTGTAGTATTTGTTTTACAGAATAGTGGTCAAGTATATAAATTCTTGTGCTCCACTGCCTGAGTTTCAATTTCAGGTTTCTACTTACCATTTGAGTGGATGTGGACGAAACAATTCACGTCACTGTGCCTCAATTTCCCCATTTGTAAAATATGAGTATTAAGAGTACCATTTTTGTATGGTTGTAGTAAGCATTAAAAGAGCTTATGCATGCAAAGCACTTCTAATTTGACCTAGCACAAGGTAAATACTTAAAAATGTTAGCTATTATAATATTATGACATACACAAATTAACTCAAGTACATCATCCACTCCATATGTATTTGCAACAGACAAGAGTACACACTGAAATTGTTAAATAACTGATCCCCATTTTTATTAGCAGTTTCATCTGATAAACACAAATTGACATCTGTTATTAGATGCTGAAACAAAGCCATTTTATGTTCTTTGGACCAGGGAGCATGTAAAAATGAATTCCTTCACTACGTAGGCAAAATATGGCAAATATCCAGAAGGCAGAGACTGTGATTCATACTTCATAAACATGCCTGGATTAAATTCTCAGACAAGTGACTTAACAGCTGTGTGACCTGGGGCATGATATTTAATGTTGCTGCACTTCAATTTCTTCATTTGTAAAATGAGGTTGATAATACCTCACAGGCATATACTGAGGAATAAATGAAATTTATTATATGTAAAACTTAGTACAGAGTATGGCATATAATATAAACTCAATAAGTGGAGCTCTCATTTTTTACTACTTGAGAAATACTTATTGATATATATATAATAATATGTCTCAGGGACTGCTGAAAATGACCTGCAGCTGGATGATAGGCTCAAAGATCCAGAAAGTCCTTTCTTCCAGGACTCTTAGGAAGATACTCATAATTGCCATGTTAGAATATCAGTGTCCCAAATTTTAAGCCCAAGGTAGAGGGTTGCAATAGCAAAATTAAATTTCCAGATATGGAGACTATTATTTGTATTTTTACTACATTATTTTTATAATGTAAACCAAAAGACTGTGTAAGTGCCAGAGAGAAATATGATTGAAAAAATTCCTAAGAAATATAGATTATGCACAGTACTCTATAGTTTACATTCACATTGTTTGAATATTTTATTACTTTGAGTTGATATCACCTTCTCAGGTAATTTATTTGCCTCTCTGGATTTTAAAAATAAGAGGCGTAAGTATATTTTTTTTAAAAATCTGCATTTTACTACCAACCACAAATTCGAAGAGACACCATTCTTGTTGCCTAGTTGCTCAATGCCTTAAAACCAATTTATTCACCTACCATGCTCTTTAATAATTCAGTGCAAATAAATCAAAGGTTACTGGTTCCTTTATCCTTTGATATTCTTCTACCTATTCTACCTTTCTATTGGCCCTCTGATTCAGTGAATTACAATCATCCCTTGATATCCACATAGAATTTGTTCCAGGACCATCTCTCCTACCCCCCGCCAATACCAAAATCCAAGGATGCTCAAGTCCCTTATATAAAATGGCATAGTATTTGCACATAACTCACACATGTCTTCTGATATACTTGAAATCATCTCTAGATTACTTATGATGCCTAATACAATACAAATGCTTTGTAAATAGTTGTAAATGCAATTAAAATGTTATATAAATAGTTGCCAGCATACAGCAAATTCAAGTCTTGCTTTTTGGAACTTTCTGGAATTATTTTTCCCTGTATTTTTGATCCAAGGTTGGTTGAATCCAAGAATGCAGAATCCATGGATATGAAGGGCCAACTGTATTGTACGTGAAATAGATTCTGATCCAATATGTTTAAGAATATCTTCCCTTGCTAACTTTATTTCTTATTATGTAATTATGACTGATTCATTACTATATTCTAATATCTTTATAATTTAATAATTTTAATAGAACTATGAACCACATATATACACACCAATTTTAACCTTAGCTAGAAAACATCCAAATCTACAAGAAATTCTAGGTAAAAAAATGCTATCATTTGTAACTTTCAATCCTTTCTGCATTTACATATTGCTGTATTGACTCATAAGAAGTACACATGTATCAAAAGAAGTTGAAATCCAAAAAAAGGTAAAACAATACACAAAATGGTGAGGTAGTAGTGATTAAAGGTATATAGTATTCTAAGATTTTATATTGTTAGAAAGCAAGGTACAGATATTGTTTAATGTTAGGCACTGTTTTGGCAAGAAAAGTGTTTTTTTAAAATTTAAGTATAATACTGAAAAATAGAATATAAAACATACAAAATAGAACAAAAAATGTCAACAAACATAAGGCAGGAAAAAAGAATGAAAAAGCAAAATACCTCCCCACAAAAAAAAAACAAAAACTAGTAATTATGAAGCATATAAGATAGAAAAGAAGAAATTAAAATGGATCAGTATCCACAATGAATATACATTAAATAAACTCATAAGTTTAGATGAAACGGAAACTCAGAATGCATTAAAAATGACAGTGTATACTGTTTACAAAAATAACTAAAACATAACAGAGAAAGTATAAAAGTAATGAAAAAGAAGAAATTAAGCAAAAACTGGTGTAATTATATTGATTTCAGAGAAAATACATTTTGTGACAAAAAGAAATATTAGAGGTAAAATGAGTAATTAATTACACAGTGATAAAAAAGAACAGTTCACTAGGAAGACATAATAATATTTCTCTTGTATCTTCTCAGGAAAACCATTGAGTGAATTACAAGAAGAAATGAATAAAAACAAACATTTAATTTGGCAGTTTTAACCTAGATTTCTTAATATCTGACAGACAAAGCAAACAAAAAAGCTAGGATACAGAGGATTTGGAAAAGACAAATAATGATATCTAATGGACAAGTACAAGACTCTAGCCAGAACAATGAGTGAATTAACATTATTTCAAACGCACATAGAACATCTACAAATATTGATCATTGATCACATAAAAAAGCTTAACAAAGACAAAAGGAATGATATACAAACCACATTGCAATAAAATAACAAATATTTAACCCCTCCATATCATGGTTTGAAACTTTATAAATATACTTTTAAATAATTCATGGGTCAAAGAAGATACCACAAAAGTAGTTAGTATATATATAGATCTGAAATGGTAATGAGAACACTACATGTTTTCTGGGATACACCTACAGCAGTACTTAGAGGAATATTCATAATCTTAAAGGCATATATTGGAAAAGAAGAAAGATTAAAAAAGAACAAGGTAGAAGTCTAACTTAAGACATTAGAAATTTTTTTAAAAATTTGAAATCATTAAAAGGAAATTCTATTTGAACAAAAATTAATGAAATATACAGATTAGTTATAATAGAATAAATCAGGCAAAAGTTGATTATGTGAAAAGAAACTGAGAAACATCCTTCTGTTTGCTTTCAAATACTCAGAGCTGTAATTTGATAGCCCAAAGACAAGAAAAGAAAAAAATAAATAAAGCTGACACGCTGAAAAAAAAAAAAAAAAAAAAGAAACTGAGAAAACAGAAACTCCAAAACTGAAGAGGACTGTTTTGCTCAGGTATGCATCTTGAGCAGGAGACAGCCATCCATGAGTGTGGGAGGATAAAATAGTAAAGAACAACTAGATTATACTCTTGCTTCCTTCCTGCCATTGCCTTGAGCCAAATAACGCCTGTTCTAAGAGCTGCAGTGACTCAGAGCTCTTCTTCAGTATCTAAGAAGTACATCAGTGTGGTACAGAGCCACGTGTATGCGGAGGGATAAAAAATAGAAGGAGTACTAAAGAGCCTTATGAAGTCTTTTCTCCACAACTTTTGCTCCAAATCCCTAGACATATAATTACAATCTAAGGTTCTTAGCTTTTGTGTGCCAGGAGCCCCTCTGACAGTCTGTTGAAACCTGTAAACTTCACTTCAAAATATCCATAAATATAGCATTACAAAGAAAAGAAATTAAAATTCAACCATCAAAATATTTTTTTAAATTTATGACATAGCACTGTGTGTGCTTTTTCTTAAAAAATAAAGCATTAACTATGATAGCTACAAGCCTAGTACTTATTGTAATTTTAAAATAATAATAAGCAGAAGTAATACTTGAGATATCTCTAACTATAAGGGGCATGAAAACATCTGTGATATGTACTGTGATAACGTCTACACTGCTGTATGTTTATTTCTTGTTGTTATTGTTGTTACCCACTAACTTGAATATTGTTTAATGTGTTGTAAGACATTGTAGAGTTTATCTCAAGCTGTTAAAAATGGTAATGTACAAATGTGAATAGACACACATCTATAATATGGGTAAGTTTTGTTTCACCTATAATAGATGTTTATAAAAACAAGTGATGGGGCAATTGGTCTTTTTGCTTCTTTTTTTTTTTTTTTTTAATTCCTTTTTTTTTGCTTGCACAGGTTGCACTATTGAAAAACTAAGATTGTATAAACCTGGTCAAAAGCTTCAATATACCACAATCTTGTAGATGTCAAATAAAAAGTTATCATACCAACCAAAAAAAGAAAGAAATGCTAAAATTCAGTTAGATAATAGTAACTGTCTTTCAAAGAGCCTTAAATAAAAATGTGATTTTGTTTCATATATTCATGGGCCCCTTGATCCGATGTTTTCCCCTAATGCTGCTTCCCCTGAGGGTCAAAGAGGGAGGCCTTGACCTGAGGATTTGTTCTGTGACACAAGATAGACTTTTTATGATTTTGCACTGTTTGGGCATCACTCCACTCCCTACAGTTCACCCACTCCCCCTCACTCCCTGGTTCACTGGGGCTAACAGGGGCTATCATCTAAGCCTTCCCCATAAGGATCATCTGACAGAGTAGGCAACACTCCCAAGGGAAAAGAAATGGGGGAAGGGGGAGGGGGGAGAAGAAAAGAGTGACCTCCCTGATCACTCTACCTATAATAGCTCCAAGAGAAACATTAAAAATCAATAGAGCTCATCCAAAGTACCAAGGGGTTTACAAATTTTTTAATTGAAATCCCTATGTGATACTTTGAGGAAATAGAAAAATGTTCCTATAATTCACTTAGAAAGGAAAACCTATATCCAGGAAATTTTTGATAGTGTATTGGAGGTATGGAGATGGAGGGGATAGTGGTTAGGTATATAAATGATTACCAAAACCAAAAGACAAAGGTAGATCCACACTGGGAAAAAAAAAATCAATTATATTAAAACATTTGTATTGCATAATAAATTAGTAATTTCAAAAGTACTTTAGTAAGAAATGTGAGCTCCTCCTCACACCTTATGTAAAAGAGAAATTGAGGCATATTAAAGTTTAATTGTAAAAAATGAAAATATAAAAACACTAAAAATATACATAGATTAGCATAATATAAGAGTGAAGAAGATGTTTCCATATGTGCCATCAGAATTGAAAATAACACATAAAGGGCCACTTTATTTGATTACATACAAGGGAAATATCAACTACTACTACAAACAAAATTGGAAGACCAATGACAATTTAGGGAGAGTGGAGAGGGTCTGGAAAACAAAGTCTCTATGTGTAAATTAATAAGAAACAGATAAATAATAAAAGATATCAGCAATTCATAAAAGACATAAAAATGACTAACAAAAGTGTTTCATCTTATTAATATCATAGAAATGAAAATTAAAGTACAAATGAAATATAATTTTGTCACTTATCAAAGTGCCAAAGATTTTTTTAAGTGAAAATATTCATGCTAATTAGGTGTGATGAGATGGGTACTTTCACACTCTGCTGGTGAGAATGTAAACTGGCATAATAATATTCCTGGAGAGCAAGTTGGGAGTGTCTTTCAAAGAGCCTTAAAAACCATATATTTTAACTAAGCAATTCAACATCTAAGTAAGTACCTTTACAAATTTTTCAAAATGTATAACAATGATCAACACATTATTATTTAAGTAAATAAAATACTGGATCCACAAAGTATCCAAGAATAGAAGACATTTAATATATCACGATACACCCATATGAAAATGTCATATCCAAAAACATACTTAATTTAAAGAATATGTATAAATTTAGGAAAATATATGGTCCCCATCAAATGTTGAATGAAAAAGGTAAAATATAGAAATTTATTTAAAATTTGATCCAAATTTTATAAAACAAAAAAATTGATATCTTACTAAGAAAGCCAGAACAGACCAAATTGGTAACAGTTAATAGCTCTGCATGATAGTTTATGTGTAACATTTAGTTTTTATTATTTTTTCCATGATGATTCATATTACTTTATAGTCAGAAAAATAATAAATGTTATTTTAAAATAGTAGGTAGTTACTACAAATATTTCTGTAGTTGTTATGAATCATTACTGGAAAATAATAACTCTGGAAAAAAATTAAATTCTGTACATAAAACCTCCCTAAAATAGCAAATATTTAAAGCATAATCATTGTATCATTGGGAACATGGACTCCGGACCCAGACTGCCTTGGTTTGAACACCAGCGTTTTCTGTCTTAATTTCCTCATCTAAGAAATCAGAATACTACCACTAGACTAATAATAATAACACGAATATCTACCTCCAGGCATGTTTGTGAAGATTTCAATGAGTTAATATATGTGAAGTATTTATAACAGTGCCTGCCACAAAAAATACAGTATAAGGGTTTGTGTACACACACACACACGCACGTGCGCACACGGGCGCGTGAACACACACACACACACACAAGCTCATTGTGCTCATGAAACACTAATTAACTGATACCCGATTGATCTTATTTTACTACTCTTGTGATGAACAAATGAACTAAACAGTATGGAGTTTTGCTGTAGTCTAGGTAGTTTCAAAGATTCTGTAGTTACTAAATTCAAGTAACATTTGAATGAGCTTAGACAAAGAGCTTAGAGAACAAGATAAATGATTGACTAATTAAGCTGAATAATTAAAAAGCAAGAACTATCACCTAGCCAAATTATCCAGAGATTTCCTATTGATAAATTAGAAAATTTACTACATTTACTACCAATTTAATCAGACTAAATCCTGTTGATGTCCTTGATTGGGTAATTATGTAATGAGATATGGAAAGTAACTGCTATAAATCTTAGTATCTGTCCAGACCCCATGAGTAACATCTTGGACCTATTCTTCTTATATTCTCCATTGGTTTATTCAAATCTGAGTGTACGCGTGCAGAGCATCACCAATATAACTGGTTCATTTTTTAAATATGTCAAGACCAGAGAAGAAAAGTGAACTTCGGTTTCTTTTTTACATTTTCTGTTCAGTGAAAGTTAAATATTCATTTCAAGTGGAAACCCATTATTCATTTCTTTTCCAAGAAGCAAGTCATGCATTGTCTCCTATCACTTTAATGTCATTCATCTGATTTTGAGTCTGCAAATCCATAATGCAATATCCAGTTTGTGGCCAGCCCTGAGATTCACATGCTTTGCACATTTCATTTGTAAAAAATGAAAAAAAGAAAATAATAGAGGGTCAGAAGAGTTGCCTAAACTCACACAAACAATATGTGACAGCACTAGAATATACTCCAATCCCTCTAACCAAATCTAGCAACTTTTCAACTGTCTTATATAAGAAACATCCTACAACTTGTCCATCGCTTTACATATTCAGGTCAGATTCCTTTCTAGGTCTCTTCAATGACAGTTGCAAACCTCCATCACTGTCTGCAAGTCTCCTACTTGACTCCAATACTTCTCACTTTTATAACATCTCTTTCTACTTCACACGCACGCACACACACACACACACACACACACACAAAAGATAAAAATAAAGATGATTGTGTGTTTACTCCCTCAATCTTAAGCCCTTTCTCAAATCATATCAAATTTTCTTTTCTGTTGAATACTGATTTTTCTTCCCTGTCCCACACAATTTTGATGGTTCCTCCCACATCCCATTCCCATCTCCTGTGGTCTTGGCGAGGCTGTCAACCATGTTCCCCACCCCCACCTTTGTCTGTAATCTGGGGCAGGCACATGGCCAGGAAAAGTCAAGCAGAGAACTCCTCTGGATTGATATATCAACACTGAGAGTAGAAGAATCTTTTCCCCAGAGGCTGCTAAAATGGGAGGAGTGGAATCTGGTCCTCTCAGACACCACCAAACTAATGACACAAAGAAAGCCTGTGTACAGAATTAAACCATAAAGGACCATGATTGTCACAGCTGCAATGACTTTGATCCTTTGGATCTAGCTTTATGGAAGCCAGTTCCAGCCCTGAGTTACACAAAAAATGAAAACCAATAAATTCCCTTTTTTTGTTTGTGATATTTTGGGTTGGTATTTTAAAATATGTATCAGTTCCATTTCCTCCCTCTTCCCCTCCCTCTCTGCCTCCCTCCTTTATTTTCTTACTTCCTTCATCCTCACTCTTACCCAAGGATTCCTTCCATCATTTCAGGAACTTTGCTTCACCAACTCATTCCATCACAGCCTTCATTTTCTATGTCTTCAGATCATGGCTTTCTATTAAGTAATTTTTCCATTGCATGTAAACAGTCTTTTTTCATATAACAAACACAGACAGCTTCCTTGGCATATCCTGCTTTATTTACCTCCTTCTCATTATACTTTCTTTCACAATTAAGCTTCTTGAAAGAAAAGTCTATACTTGTTTCATCCACTTCCTCAACAGGTTTTAACCCTATTTACTCCATTGAAATGCAATATGCAACAGTTAAAATTGATATACTGTTTTCCAAATCCAAGTTTCACTTTTCTGTCCTTGTTTTACTTGGCCTATCTCCAACACATGATGTTGTTGATTACTAACTCCTTGAAACTTACTCTTCCTTTGGCTTCCATGCTTCCATTCTCTTTGCTTTTCCTCTTTCATTATTCAATCTCAGGTCCCTATAGGGGCTTCCTTTCCATGCCTATACCTTAAAATTTATTATTTTTTAGAGTTTAATTCTTGGCTTCATCTCACTTTCCATGGCTTCACCTACCACCTATATGTAAATGGCAGCCATGTCCACATTTCTAGTCCAGATCTCCCTTCTGAATTCTGAGCAATATATACAACTGGCTGCCAATGCTCATTCCATTTAGATATTACAGATACCTCAACCTCAACATATCAAAATATGAACTTGTCTCTCCCCTGTTCTTCCTCCTCCCTTCCTTATCTTGGTCAATGTCACCACCATCCATTCAATTGCTCCCACAACGACCCTGGTTCAAGTTAACACCTTAGATTCCTCCCTCTTTCTCCAACTCATAAGTAATCCATAATCAATACTTCTGGATGCTACCATTTACATGCAGATAAACAAATTTTCTACCTCTTCTAGCATACTGAAATATTCTATTACTGGTCTCTCTATCTCTGGTACAACCCCATCCACTCACACTCCATAGAGATGTCAGAATGGCCCTTCAAAATACAACTTTAATGTTTCACTCCACTTTAATGATGAATAAGGCACAGATTCTTTATGTTAGCACACAAGGACCTTTCATCTTCAGGTCCTTCTTATTTCTTCATTCCACCTTAACCACCTATGACATCTACTTATTATACAGTTCCCTAAATGCTCCATATTCTCTTATGCATCTAGGGCTCTGCCCATCCTGTTTATTCTTCCTGGAACCCCCAGTCCATTGTGAAGCAGGCTCACATACACCAAAAAAAACACCAATTTTTAGAGCAATTTTCAAAGAGTTGATAAATAGATTTAAATTATGTATGCGGTTATCTTGCCTAATGGTTTAACTCCTAAAAGCTACAATATTAAGATTATCTGAATCTTTCTTCCACATACAGGTTAATAGAAGAAAAATCATTTTTATATAGCTTACTATAAAATTTTGACTTTTTGCTAATACCTGCCTGGAAACCTATCTTCAACTTATAACATTACTACTGTCTCTAGAGGATGAAGTCCTTGCTCAGGCTGTGCTCTGCTGGTCAAAGGGAGACATCAGCTTGCTTCTGAGCTGAATTATGTCTTCCTGCCAGTGGGGTTTTTGTTCTCTTCTTGGCCTTCTCCTTAGGTAATTCTCCAGCTTATCTCACTCTACTCTCAAGTAATCAATATTTATGAGACACTGGAGGCAGAGAACTACAGTCATAAAATATCATAACACCATGCCGACTTCACTAATTTCTCAAAGTAGAAAAGGACTCCCTTCCTTCCTTTCACCCCATTAGCTGTACTGGATGCCAATTCTTTTAAAGCACAATGCTTCTTTAGTTAATAAATGAATCCAATTAACTGATTTCCAACAACATTTAGCAGATGGACTCTTTTAGAAACTGTTCCAGATGCAAAGATTAAAGTATTTACATCACCTTCAAATTTTATAAATCTTGCTAAGAGTAATGTGTTTAGTCAGAAAAGATGAAACATACACTTGAAGAATGATTAGTAATAATTCTTCATTAAGCAAATCAATCATTCATTAATGCATGCTACAAATATTTATTAGATTCCCACTACATATCAATCATCATGTAAGGATTTGGGAATTCAATGGTGGACAAGATATAGTGCTTGCTCCCCAAAAGTTTGTATTAATATTTAGTCAGACTTGTAAGCAAAAAATAGCATACCATATGAGATGTTTTGCTTTTGATCAGCTGATTCCAATTCATACATTTTGTTGGAAATTTGGAAATAAAAATAATAAACAACTCTACATATTTAAAGGTCAGGTAAGAGCGCTGAGTAATCAAACACTAAGTAATAAATACATATGTATGGAGGGATGCATGCAAGCATGTATATATACAAATGCATACCACTGAGATTACAGTTATTTCATAAGGCTTTTTACTACTTAATCAGAAAACAACAGAATGATTTGTTTAAGAAAAAGTTTAAACCATTATAAACATGTAACTTTTTACATATAGAAATAGCATTAACTACACTAACAAGTTACTGCAGTAACATTACTTTTGCAACTATATTCTATTTTTCACAAATATTAGTAATTATAGAGGTGTGACTTGAAAGTCTAAGTTAATTAGTAAAAAATAAAGTATCATTATTATTTGTTCATTTTTGGAAAACTTACTCACTAGGGTGTAACTTTATTTCAGTAAATTTCATTCTGGGTGACCTTCAAGATGGCGGAGGAGTAAGACATGGAGATCACCTTCCTCCCCACAAATACATCAGAAATACATCTACATGTGGAACAACTCCTACAGAACACCTGCTGAACGCTGGCAGAAGACCTCAGACCTCCCAAAATGCAAGAAACTCCCCACATGACTGGGCAGAGCAACAGAAAAAAGAAAATATGGAGACAAAAGAATAGGGACGGGACCTGCACTAGTGGGAGGGAGCCGTGAAGGAGGAAAGGTTTCCACACACTAGGAAGCCCCTTTGCAGGCGGAGACTGCGGGTGGCAGGGGGGGAAGCTTCGGAGCCACGGAGGAGAGCGCAGCCACAGGGGTGCGGAGGGCAAAGCGGAGAGGTTCCCACACACAGGATCGGTGCCAACCAGCACTCACCAGCCCGAGAGGCTTGTCTGCTCACCTGCCGGGGCGGGCGGGGGCTGGGAGCTGAGGCTCGGACTAAGGAGGTCAGACCCCAGGGAGAGGACTGGGGTTGGCTGCGTGAACACAGCCTGAAGGGGGCTAGTGCGCCACAGCTAGCCAGGAGGGAGTCCAGGAAAAAGTCTGGAACTGCCTAAGAGGCAAGAGACCATTGTTTCCGGGTGTGCGAGGAGAGAGGATTCAGAACACCGCCTAAACAAGCTGCAGAGACGGGCACAAGCCGCTGCTATCAGCGCAGACCCCAGAGACGGGCATGAGACGCTAAGGTTGCTGCTGCAGCCAACAAGAAGCCTGTGTGCAAGCGCAGGTCACTATCCACACCTCCCCTCCTGGGAGCCTGTGCAGCCCACCACTGCCAGGCTCCCGTGATCCAGGGACAACTTCCCCGGGAGAACACACAGCGTGCCTCAGGCTGGTGCAACGTCACGCCAGCCTCTGCTGCCGCAGGCTCGCCCCGCATCCGTACCCCTCCCTCCCCCCGGCCTGAGTGAGCCAGAGCCCCCGAATCAGCTGCTCCTTTAACCCCGTCATGTGTGAGCGAAGAACAGACGCCCTCAGGCGACCTACACGCAGAGGCAGTGTCAAATCCAAAGCTGAACCCCAGGAGCTGTGCGAACAAAGAAGAGAAAGGGAAATCTCTCCCAGCAGTCACAGGAGCAGCGGATTAAATCCCCACAATCAACTTGATGTACCTGCATCTGTGGAATACCTGAATAGCCAACAAATCATCCAAAAATTGAGACAGTGGACTTTGGGAGCAACTGTAAACCTGGGGTTTGCTGTATGCAACTGCTGGTTTCTGGTTTTATGTTTACCTTAGTTTAGTATTTAGAGTTTATTATCATTGGTAGATTTGTTTATTAATTTGGCTGCTCTCTTTTCTTTTCTTTATATATAGATATAGTTTTTTTTTTCCTTTTTCTCTTTTTGTGAGTGTGTATGTGTATGCTTCTTTGGGTGATTTTGTCTGTATAGTTTTGCTTTTAACATTTTTCCTAGAGTTCAGCCTGTCCGTGTTTTTTTTTATTTTCTTGTTTTTTGTTTTTTTATAGTTTTTAGAGCTTGTTATCCTTGGTGGATTTGTTTTTTGGTTTGGTTGCTATCTTCTTTCTTTCTTTCTTCTTTTCTTTTTATCACTTTTTATTTTTTTATTTTTAATATATTTTATTTTAATAACTTTATTTCTTTTTCTTTTCTTTTCTTTCTTTCATTCCTTCTTTCTTTCTCCCTTTTCTTCTGAGCCATGTGGCTGACAGGGTCTTGGTGCTCCAGGTGGGTGTCAGGCCTGTGCCTCTGACATGGGAGAGCCGAGTTCAGGACATTGGTCCACCAGAGACCTCCCCACTCCACGTAATATCAAACGGCGAAAGCTCACCCAGATATCTCCATCTCAACGCTAAGACCCAGCTCCATTCAACAACCAGCAAGGTACAGTGCTGGACACCCTATGCCAAAAAACTAGCAAAACAGAAATATAACCCCACCCATTAGCAGAGTCTGCCTAAAATCATAATAAGGTCACAGACACCCCAAAACACACCACTGGACGCGGTCCTGCCCACCAGAAAGACAAAATCCAGCCTCATCCACCAGGACACAGGCACCAGTCCCCTCCACCAGGAAGCCTACACAACCCACTGAACCAAGCTTAGCCACTGGGGGCACACACCAAAAACAACGGGAACTATGAACCAGCAGCCTGCGAAAAGGAGACGCCAAACACAGTATGTTAAGCAAAATGAGAAGACACAGAAACACATAGCAGATGAAGGAGCAAGGTAAAAACCTACCAGACCAAACAAATGAAGAGGAAATAGGCAGTCTACCTGAAAAAGAATTCAGACTAATGATAGCAAAGATGATCCAAAATCTTGGAAATAGAATGGAGAAAATACAAGAAACGTTTAACAAGGACCGAGAAGAACTAAGGAGCAAACAAACAGTGATGAACAACATAATAAATAAAACTAAAAATTCTCTAGAAGGAATCAAAAGCAGAATAACTGAGGCAGAAGAACGTATAAGTGACCTGGAAGATAAAATAGTAGAAATAACTACCACAGAGCAGAATAAAGAAAAAACAATAACAAGAATTGAGGACAGTCTCAGAGACCTCTGGGACAACATTAAATGCACCAACATTCAAATTACAGTGGTCCCAGAAGAAGAAGAGAAAAAGAAAGAGACTGGCAAAATATTTAAAGAGATTACAGTTGGAAACTTCCCTAACATGGGAAAGAAAATAGTCAATCAAGTCCAGGAAGCACAAAGAGTCCCATACAGGATAAATCCAAGTAATACAGGCCAAGACACATATTAATCAAACTATCAAAAATTAAATACAAAGAAAAAATATTAAAAGCAGCAAGGGAAAAGCAACAAATAACATATAAGGGAATCCCCACAAGGTTGACAGATGATCTTTCAGCAGAAACTCTGCAAGCCAGAAGGGAGTGGCAGGACATATTTAAAGTGATGAAAGGGAAAAACCTACAACCAAGATTACCCTACGCAGCAAGGATCTCATTCAGAGTCAGTGGAGAAACTAAAACCTTTACAGACAAGCAAAAGTTAAGAGAATTCAGCACCACCAAACCAGCTTAACAACAAATGCTAAAGGAACTTCTCTAGGCATGAAACACAAGAGGAGGAAAACACCTACAAAAACAAACCCAAAACAGTTAAGAAAATGGTAATAGGAACATACATACTGATAATTACCTTACATGTAAATGGATTAAATGCTTCAGCCAAAAGACACAGACTGGATGAATAGATACAAAAACAAGACAGGTATATATGCTGTCTACAAGAGACCTACTTCAGACCTAGGGACACATACAGACTGAAAGTGAGGGGACAGAAAAAGATATTCCATGCAAATGGAAATCAAAAGAAAGCTTGAGTAGCAATATTCATATCAGACAAAATAGACTTTAAAATAAAGACAAGACACAAAAAAGACACTACATAATGATCAAAGGGATCAATCCAAGAAGAAGATATAACAATTGTAAATATTTATGCACGCAACATAGGAGCACCTCAATACATAAGGCAAATGCGAACAGCCATAAAAGAGGAAATCAATAGTAACACAATCATAGTAGGGGACTTTAAAACCCCACTTTCACCAATGGACAGATCATCCAAAATAAAAATAAATAAGAAAACACAAGTTTTAAATGACACATTTAATAAGGTGGACATAATTTATATTTATACGACATTCCATCCAAAAACAAAAAAATACACTTTCTTCTCAAGCTCTCATGGAACATTCTCCAGGATAGATCATATCTTGGGTCACAAATCAAGCCTTGGTAAGTTGAAGAAAACTGAGATCACATCAAGTATCTTTTCTGACCACAACGCTATGAGACTAGATATCAATTACATGAAAATATCTGTAAAAAATACAAACACATGGAGGCTAAACAATACACTACTGAATAACCAAGAGATCACTGAAGAAATCAAAGAGGAAATCAAAAAATACCTAGAAAAAAATGACAAGGAAAACACAACGACCCAAAACCTATGGGATGCAGCAAAGGTAGTTCTAAGGGGGAAGTTTATAACAATACAATCCTACCTCAAGAAACAAGAAACATCTCAAATAAAAAACCTAACCTTACACCTAAAGCAATTAGAGAAAGAAGAACAAAAACCCCCCAAAGTTAGCAGAAGGAAAGAAAACATAAAGATCAGATCAGAAAAAAATGAAAAAGGAATGAAGGAAACAATAGCAAAGATCAATAAAACTAAAAGCTGGTTCTTTGAGAAGATAAAAAAAATTGATAAACCATGAGCCAGACTCATCAAGAAAAAAAGGGAGAAGACTCAAATCAATAGAATTAGAAATGAAAAAATGAAAAGTTATAACTCACACTGGAGAAATACAAAGGATCATGAGAGACTACTACAAGCAACTATATGCCAATAAAATGGACAACCTGGAAGAAATGGACAAATTCTTAGAAAAGTACAACCTCCCAAGACTGAACCAGGAAGAAATAGAAAATATAAACAGATCAGTCACAAGCACTGAAATTGAAACTGTGATTAAAAGTCTTCCAACATGCACAACCTGCCGAGGCTGAACCAGGAAGAAATAGAAAATATGAACAGACCAATCACAAGCACTGAAATTGAAACTGTGATTAAAAATCTTCCAACAAACAAAAGCCCTGGACCAGATGGCTTCACAGGTGAATTCTATCAAACATTTAGAGAAGAGCTAACACCTATCCTTCTCAAACTCTTCAAAAATATAGCAGAGGGAGGAACACTCCCAAACTCATTCTACGAGGCCACCATCACCCTGATACCAAAACCAGACAAACATGTCACAAAGAAAGAAAACTACAGGCCAATATCACTGATGAACATAGATGCAAAAATCCTCAACAAAATACTAGCAAACAGAATCCAACAGCACATTAAAAGGATCATACACCATGATCAAGTGGGGGTTATTCCAGGAATGCAAGGATTCTTCAATATACGCAAATCAATCAACGTGATACATCATATTAAAAAATTGAAGGAGAAAAACCATATGATCATCTCAATAGATGCAGAGAAAGCTTTCAACAAAATTCAACACCCATTTATGATAAAAGCCCTGCAGAAAGTAGGCATAGAGGGAACTTTCCTCAACATAATAAAGGCCATATAGGACAAACCCACAGCCAACATTGTCCTCAATGGTGAAAAACTGAAACCATTTTCACTAAGATCAGGAACAAGACAAGGTTGCCCACTCTCACCACTATTATTCAACATAGTTTTGGAAGTGTTAGCCACAGCAATCAGAGAAGAAAAAGAAGTAAAAGGAATCCAAATTGGAAAAGGAGAAGTAAAGCTGTCACTGTTTGCAGATGACATGATACTATACATACAGAATCCTAAAGATGCTACCAGAAAACTACTAGAGCTAATCAATGAATTTGTTAAAGTAGCAGGATAAAAAATTAATGTACAGAAATCTCTTGCATTCCTATACACTAATGATGAAAAATCTGAAAGAGAAATTAAGGAAACACTCCCATTTACCACTGCAACAAAAAGAATAAAATACCTAGTAATAAACCTACCTAAGGAGACAAAAGACCTGTATGCAAAAAATTAAAAGACACTGATGAAAGAAATTAAAGATGATACAAATAGATGGAGAGATATACCATGTTCTTGGATTGGAAGAATCAACATTGTGAAAATGACTCTACTACCCAAAGCAATCTACAGATTCAATGCAATCCCTATCAAACTACCACTGGCATTTTTCACAGAACTAGAACAAAAAAGTTCACAATTTGTATGGAAACACAAAAGACCCCGAATAGCCAAAGCAATCTTGAGAATGAAAAATGGAGCTGGAGGAATCAGGCTCCCTGACTTCAGACTATATTACAAAGCTACAGTAATCAAGACAGTTTGGTACTGGCACAAAAACAAATATAGATAAGTGGAACAGGATAGAAAGCCCAGAGATAAACCCACACACATATGGTCACCTTATGTTTGACAAAGGAGGCAAGCATATACAGTTGAGAAAAGACAGCCTCTTTAATAAGTGGTGCTGGGAAAATCGGACAGGTACATGTAAAAGTATGAAATTAGAACACTCCCTGACACCATACACAAAAATAAACTCAAAATGGATTCAAGACCTAAGTGTAAGGCCAGACACTATCAAACTCTTAGAGGAAAACATAGGCAGAACACTCTATGACATAAATCACAGCAAGATCCTTTTTGACCCAGCTCCTAGAGAAATGGAAATAAAAACAAAAATAAACAAATGGGACCTAATGAAACTTAAAAGCTTTTGCACAGCAAAGGAAACCATAAACAAGACCAAAAGACAACCCTCAGAATGGGAGAAAATATTTGCAAATGAAGCAACTGACAAAGGATTAATCTCCAAGATTTACAAGCAGCTCATGCAGCTCAATAACAAAAAAACAAACAACCTAATCCAAAAATGGGCAGAAGACCTAAACAGACATTTCTCCAAAGAAGATATACAGATGGCCAACAGACACATGAAAGAATGCTCAACATCATTAATCATTAGAGAAATGCAAATCAAAACTACAATGAGATATCATCTCACACCGGTCAGAATGGCCATCATCAAAAAATCTAGAAACAATAAATGCGGGAGAGGGTGTGCAGAAAAGGGAATACTCTTGCACTATTGGTGGGAATATAAATTGATACAGCCACTATGGAGAACAGTATGGAGGTTCCTTAAAAAACTAAAAATAGAACTACCATACGACCCAGCAATCCCACTACTGGGCATATACCCTGAGAAAACCATAATTCAAAAAGAGTCGTGTACCAAAATGTTCATTGCAGCTCTATTTACAATAGCCAGGACATGGAAGCAACCTAAGTGTCCATCATCGGATGAATGGATAAAGAAGATGTGGCACATATATACAATGGAATATTACTCAGCCATAAAAAGAAATGAAATGGAGGTATTTGTAGTGAGGTGGATGGAGTTAGAGTCTGTCATACAGAGTGAAGTAAGTCAGAAAGAGAAAAACAAATACAGTATGCTAACACATATATATGGAATCTAAGGGGAAAAAAAAGGTCATGAAGAACCTAGTGGCAAGACGGGAATAAAGACACAGACCTACTAGAGAATGGACTTGAGGATATGGGGAGGGGGAGGAGTAAGATGTGACAGGGTGAGAGAGTGGCATGGACATATATACAGTACCAAATGTAAAATAGATAGCTAGTGGGAAGCAGCCGCATAGCACAGGGAGATCAGCTCGGTGCTTTGTGACCACCTAGAGAGGTGGGAAGGAGGGAGATGCAAGAGGGAAGAGATATGGGAACATATGTATATGTATAACTGATTCACTTTGTTATAAAGCAGAAACTAACACATCATTGTAAAGCAATTATACTCCAATAAAGATGTTTAAAAAAAAAAAAATCTTCCAACAAACAAAAGCCCAGGACCACATGGCTTCACAGGCGAATTCTATCAAACATTTAGAGAAGAGCTAACACCTATCCTTCTCAAACTCTTCCAAAATATAGCAGAGGGAGGAACACTCCCAAACTAATTCTACGAGGCCACCATCACCCTGATACCAAAACCAGACAAACATGTCACAAAGGAAGAAAACTACAGGCCAATATCACTGAGGAACATAGATGCAAAAATCCTCAACAAAATACTAGCAAACAGAATCCAACAGCACATTAAAAGGATCATACACCATGATCAAATGGCGTTTCTCCCAGGAAGGCAAGGATTCTTCAATATACACAAATCAATCAATATGATACACCATATTAACAAATTGAAGGAGAAAAACCATATGATCATCTCAAAAGATGCAGAAAAAGCTTTCAACAAAATTCAACACCCATTTATGATAAAAACCCTCCAGAAAGTAGGCATAGAGGGAACTTTCCTCAACGTAATAAAGGCCATATAGGACAAACCCACAGCCAACATCATTCTCAATGGTGAAAAACTGAAACCATTTCCTCTAAGATCAGGAACAAGACAAGGTCGTCCACTCTCACCACTATTATTCACCATAGTTTTGGAAGTTTTAGCCACAGCAATCAGAGAAGAAAAAGAAGTAAAAGGAATCCAAATCAGAAAAGAAGAAGTAAAGCTGTTACTGTTTGCAGATGACATGATACTCTACATACAGAATCCTAAAGATGCTATCAGAAAACTACTAGAGCTAATCAATGAATTTGGTAAAGTATCAGGATACAGAATTAATGCACAGAAATCTCTTGCATTCCTATACTCTAATGATGAAAAATCTGAAAGAGAAATTAAGGAAACACTCCCATTTACCATTGCAACAAAAAGAATAAAATACCTAGGAATAAACCTACCTAAGGAGACAAAAGACCTGTATGCAAAAAACTATAAGACACTGATGAAAGAAATTAAAGATGATACAAATAGATGGAGAGATATACCATGTTCTTGGATTGGAAGAATCAACATTGTGAAAATGACTCTACTACCCAAAGCAATCTACAGATTCAATGCAATCCCTATCAAACTACCACTGGCATTTTTCACAGAACTAGAACAAAAAAGTTCACAATTTGTATGGAAGCACAAAAGACCCCAAATAGCCAAAGTAATCTTGAGAACGAAAAATGGAGCTGGAGGAATCAGGCTCCTGGACTTCAGACTATACTACAAAGCTACAGTAATCAAGACAGTATGGTACTGGCACAAAAACAGAAATATAGATCAATGGAACAGGATTGAAAGCCCAGAGATAAACCCATGCAGGTATGGTCACCTTATTTTTGATAAAGGAGGCAAGAATATACAATGGAGAAAAGACAGCCTCTTCAATAAATGGTGCTGGGAAAACTGGACAGCTACATGTAAAAGTATGAAATTGGAACACTCCCTAACACCATACACAAAAATAAACTCAAAATGGATTAAAGACCTAAATGTAAGGCCAGACACTATCAAACTCTTAGAGGAAAACATAGGCAGAACACTCTATGACATAAATCACAGCAAGATCCTTTTTGACTCACCTCCTAGAGAAATGAAAATAAAAACAAAAATTAACAAATCGGACTTAATGAAACTTAAAAGCTTTTGCACAGCAAAGGAAGCCATAAACAAGATGAAAAGACAACCCTCAGAATGGGAGAAAATATTTGCAAACGAAGCAACTGACAAAGGATTAATCTCCAAAATTTACAAGCAGCTCATGCAGCTCAATATCAAAAAAACAAACAACCCAGTCCAAAAATGGGCAGAAGACCTAAATAGACATTTCTCAAAGAAGATACACAGATTGCCAACAAACAAATGAAAGGATGCTCAACATCATTAATCATTAGAGAAATGCAAATCAAAACTACAATGAGATATCATCTCACACCGGTCAGAATGGCCATCATCAAAATGTCTACAAACAATAAATGCTGGAGAGGGTGTGGAGAAAAGGGAACCCTCTTGCACCGTTTTTGGGAATGCACATTGATACTGCCACTATGGAGAACAGTATGGAGGTTCCTTAAAAAACCAAAAATAGAACTACCATATGACCCAGCAATCCCACTACTGGGCATATATCCTGAGAAAACCAGAATTCAAAGAGAGTTATGTACCACAATGTTCATTGCAGCTCTATCTACAACAGCCAGGACATGGAAGCAACCTAAGTGTCCATCGACAGATGAATGGATAAAGAAGATGTGGCACATATATACAATGGAATATTACTCAGCCATATGATGAAACGAAATTTAGTTGTTTGTAGTGAGGTGGATGGACCTAGAGACTGTCATACAGAGTGAAGTAAGTCAGAAAGAGAAAAATAAAAACTGTATGCTAACACCTATATATGGAATCTAAAAAAAAAAAAAATTGTTCTGAAGAACCTCAGTGCAGGACAGGAATAAAAACGTAGACGTCAAGTATGGACTTGAGGACACGAGGAGGGGGAAGGGTAAGCTGGGATGATGTGAGAGAGTGGCATGTACTTATATATACTACCAAACGTAAAATAGATAGCTAGTGGGAAGCAGCCGCATAGCACAGAGAGATCAGCTTGGTGCTTTGTGACCACATAGAGGGGTGGGATAGGGAGGGTGGGAGGGAGACACAAGAGGGAGGAGATATGGGGTTATATGTATAGCTGATTCACTTTGTTATAAAGCAGAAACTAACACACCATTGTAAAGCAATTATACTCCAATAAAGATCTTAAAAAAGAAAAAAAAAAGAAAACAAATTTCATTCTGCAGTTGATGTGAAAACTTTTTAAGTTTACATATAATATCAAAATATCAGAGACCATATTAACTTGCTATGTATAACTTCTACCATTTCATTAGGACATATAATAAAAAGTATGTATATTTATGTTTAAAGTAAGCACGGAAAATTGTGGCTATCAGTATATGTATGTGTGTGTATATATATATATATCAAACTACATCAGAATAACTTTTAAAATATTAGCAAAATGTTCTCATTTTTTTCTGTTCTGTTCTTACGAATAATTTTGAACATTTCAGTTAAATGCTGCATATATATATGTGCAGTATGTATCTAAATCTGTATCATCTATGTCTGTACCTATATGAACATATCTATATCTATAGATACATAGATAGTTTTAAGAAATTATTTGGAATTAATTTTTTAGGAAGATGTAACATTCCACAGAATATACAGCATATTTCCTATGCAAGAATCCCAAAACAGTTTGTTCAATCAGCTACTGATTCAGGTTTATTCTGTTTTCAAGTAAAAGAAAGATAATTCTTTTATCAAGTACTAAAGATCCTATCTCATACTAGCTGAGGATGGTTTTAAGATTCCCAAAGATGACAAACAAAACTTGAAGGGAGATGATGAAGGGGGAGGAGGAGGAGGAAAAGTGAGAGAGGAGGAGAAGAAAAACATATACACGGGACTATAAACTTCACTAGAGACCTGGCCTAGGTTAACCATATATTTTACTTCCTTTACTTTTTTCTGGGTTTGAGGCTGACAGTGGCACTCTTTCTGCTGCTACTGGAAGAAATTTTATAAGGGAAAGGCAACCTATGCCAAATTACAGTAGAGACCAACATTCATAATTTTCAGAGGTAGGAGATCCCCCACCTCGTTAAAGAGAGCCCTGTGTTATCAGCCTGGTGGCATCCTGGCAGCTGTAGAGCACATAGCAGGCTTGTCCTCCTGACCATTAAGAAGATGCTGAGAAGCTGACTTAAGAATACTTCTTTGGGGACTGAAAAGGGAATGCACACATTAAAGTAGACTAGGAATTACTGCCCAATGGATAAAGAAATCCATTATTTTATTATATAATATTCCTATTTAAAAACAGACCATTGGCAGTGGGAAAATCAAAGGGGAGGGGTGAGAGAGAGAGTTTTCTGGAAGAGACCATGTTGTATCACTATCTGAGAAGAGTAGTACTCAAGGTTCAGTTTCCTTAAGTGGCAATTATTTCACTAAGGTTTCATGTTCATAATTTTATCTTTCTGGAATTCAAGGTCTATATTTGAAGGTCAAAGCAGAGAAAACTGAATTGATTCTAAACATCTTTTCTGCAAATCAGCATTTATAGAACTTCAAAGCTCATTTTCCACAGTGGGGAATTCATCCCTACTTTTAACCCAATGGCCAACATTCAAAATGAACAGAGAAAACAATGTCTTCTTTGAAGTTTTGTTTCATTCTTCTAGGAAGGCCTGGTATTCTTGCTGGGACAATACAGATTCCCAATTTACAGTAATTATCAATACAGCTTCTCAATATTTCTTTTACTTTGTATAACTTAAATTCACATACTTAGAGACAGTATTTAAATATTTCATAGATCTTAATATTAGGAAGGATAATGGACCATTCATGGATTTCTACTGTGTGCTTATTGACTCTTTGGCTATCAAGGGTTTTGACTTCTCATTCCACAAAAAATTTCTCATGCTACACACTTGAAAGTAGCTTTATATAGAACTGACAGATTTGTTTCCTCAATATAGCTGTCTTTTGTGAAATAAATACTAATCTCTGAGATACTGCGTTCTCGATGGAATTTACAATCCAACACTGTTTAATTATTCATGATGAGAGATCCATCAACCCAAAAGATTCTTGAGAAGACAGATAAAAATAAATTGCTATCTTATCTGGATCAAAAACTCAGAGTTGAATAAAAGTACCTAACACAGTATAAATAACAGATTTTTTTAAAGTTGCTAATCGAAAAATACTAAGAACAAGATACTGCAGGCACAGTAATTAAATTCTCTGAGAACTTGTGTCCCTGTGACATTTTTTATGTGTTCACATTCCAGGTAGGACTATTTCTTTATTAGTAATAATAAAAGAGCAAAATATTAATTTTTAGTAAAAAATATTGAATAGAGGATAATTTTAATAACTCCAAGGGGGTTGGCAATATTAATAAATTCCTTCTATCCAAGGCACCATGCTACATATTGGCAGTTCCTCAAGGTTAACTCAAATACAATTTGCTAACTGAAGCTATTCTCTGTTTGAACTATTTGATATAATTCCTAACCACAAATTTTATTCTTGAAATATTCTTTCTGGGTAAGGAACATAATTCCCTGTAGGGCTCACATATACATTTTCTATATAGGTCAAGATTTAAGGAGATTTAAACAATGAAATAATTCATAAAGACATTACGAAAAGGATAAAATAATAGAGAAGATAGGGGAGATGTTTTTCTTTGTTGGAGAAAAGGGAAAAAAGAAAGAAGAAAGAAGGAGATAGTTTTAAAGTTTATGGTCAAATTTAAGAGATACTAAGAAGCTAAGCATTTTCAAATTTATCTTACACTGTAATATAACCAACATCCTGTCTCTGTGCTTAGTGACTGAGAATACAGTATTCTTTATTTTGGATAAAATTATCTTACGAGAAGGACTGCATGTTTCCCAAGTCCCTAAATTCTATGATATCTCCACAGTTCTTCTAAATATTTTACTTCTGGTGAGTTTCATATTAACCCCAAACACTTCTGCATTAATAATAAGATTTGAATTTCTGAAAGCTGGAATTCATTACCTTTTTTCTTGGGATGTCAATACTGCTAAAATTTGCAAACCTGCTTGCTTCAGCAAAGTTCAGGTTCATGATCTCTAAGCAATCATAAACCTATCTATTTGGATAGGAAATTGCTCTAGTGCACAGGAATATCAAGTATCATAGACACAAGTTGAGAAACATTAAATGGGTTTGGTCTCAACACCTAAGTTCCAAAAAGCAGCATCTAAAACAATGCCATTACAAGCCCAATAGAAGAACAAAATCACATGCATTGAAATTCTGCCTTTAATAAATTTTAAACACATTCTCTCAAATCTTTTGCTATAGGTTGATGATGTCCCTCCAAAATTTATATGTTGAAGTTCTAACCCCCAATATCTCAGAATGTGACCTATAGCAAAAGAAATAGGGTCTTTTCAGATGTAATTAAGATGAAGTCATACTACAGTAGGTTGGGCTCCTAATCCAATATAACTTGTGTCCTTATAAACAAGGGAATTTTAAACACAGACACTCACACAGGGAGAATGCCATGTGAACACAAAGGCAGAGATCGGGGTGATATATCTATAAACCAAGGAACACCAAAGATTGCCAGCAAAACACCAGAAGCTAGATGAGAGGCATAATTCTTCCTCACAGCCCGCAGAAGGAATCAACCCTGCTGACACCTTGATCTCAGACTTCCAGGACTATGAAACAATAAATTTCTGTTGTTTAAGCCACCTAGTTTGTGGTACCTTGTTATGGCACCCCTAACTAATACATCTATGAGAAATTTTGACCTTAATAACTGACTCGGAGATACTACTGGCTTATTGTGAACTTTTATTCTAATGGATGTGTTTCTTTGTAGTCTATCTCCTTCATATTTCTGCCACCTGCACTGCACGGGAGTCATTTCCCAGAAACTGCCTTTATTTCCTCGAGAATGACATGCACCAACAGAAGTATCCCAAAGTGTAATGTCTTCCTTCAGTAAATTGCTGAAATGACAAGGGTTTCTATTGTATTTTTTTCTGAAGATCAAAATATTCTTTCACTTGATTTTTTCCTAGAAAAACATTAGAATTCTTATTTGCTCATTACAGATTACAAAAGCAGTTATGAACTAAAGACTCCTCAATGCAGTGTGTCACTTCAAGATGCCTCTTGTAATCTACTCTGCTCTGCATTACCTGTAGAATTAGCAGTATTTATTATCCAAGAGTAAACTCTACTGAAGGCTGGGCTGCAGGTATGAAGATGAATAAACACAGGTTTTACACGTTAAGAAGTTCATAATCTTCCATGGGGGACTGATATATAAACAACTAATTAAAATACACTGAGTTGTGCTCTGCAAAAAACTGTAATTAACATGTTATTGACTGCTTACTATTTTCCATACTGCTTTAGGCACTTAGAATCGTTATGTCATTTAATCCTGTAACAGCTTCAGGAGGTGGGTACTGTTATTATTATCACATTACAGGTGAGCAGCAGAAGAAAAGACAAGGGAATGTAGCAAAATCACATGGCTAAAAAGTGACAGAGTCAGGATTCAACCAAACAAATCTATGATTTTAGTGTCTCTGCTACAAACACTATGTGTGTTAGGGGTGGGGGAAGAGGTCAGGGAAGCCGTAACAAAAGTATGCATTTAAGCTGAGCCACAGATGAATCTGACAAGGAGATAAAGAGATGTATATATCTGGAAGAAGAAATCTCCAGAAAAATAATGCAAGACACGGGTAATCAGAAGCAGTTCAGTATGGACGGAGCTGATGACAGTTAAGGAAATAGTGGCAGCAGAAGAAGTGGGACAGAGATTGAAGACAGAGTTTGGAGCACACTGAATGCCCTACAAAGCAGTTTGCAGATTACTCTGTAAGAAAAAAGGAGTTTTCATTGGGTTTTGAGCATATGAGAGACACAGCCTTGTCTGTGCTTTAGATGCAGCCCTGGTGGCTTGTGGAAGAAGACAAGCCAGTTCTAAAGTCGAATCTGTCCAAGCCACACAGGTCTCCAAGGGTCACCCCAAAGTGGTTCAGAATATAATTATATCTATATACATAGGTATAATTATATATAAGAAAATATATCTATAATTAATATATATATATAATTATAATAATTATATATATAAAGGGAGAGGCAAAAGGGGTAAAATGTTAACAGTAGGTGAATCTGGATAAAGTGTATATAGGTGTCCTTTGTACTATTTTTATTTTGCAACATTTCATAAATTTGAAACTATTTCTAAATAAAAAGTTTTTAAAAGCACAGAATTCAGAGTAGTGGTTGCTGCGGGGGGCGGGGGTAATGGGGAGAAATTGCTTAATGGGTTAGGGGTTTTAGTTTGTAGTAATAAAAATGTTTTAGAACAAGATAGAGGTGGTGGTTGAACAACACTGTGAATGTGCTAAATGCCACTGAATTTTTTGTGTTTTCCTATAGATAGATCGATCGATAGATAGATACAGATATATACACCAGCAGTTTGAGGACTTAATTCTGCTTTGTAGACATCCCCCAAATGCCAGTTTCAATCCGGCTACCCTAGGAATATTCTCTTAAATCTCTGAAGGTTAACAGGTACAAGTGCTACAAGCCAAGGAGCATTTTGAAATGACAGATACTAATTACACAACTAAACAAACAGCAGCCTATGTAATGGCACTGCTTTGCCAGGAACAATTAGAGAAGAGGAGGCAACCACCACTATAAGTGGGAGTAGGAGAACTAATTAACAACATGGGAGGGTATTGCTATCTTTCAGTGGCCTACTGGTGGTCAGATACCTAGTCGGAAATGTACAAAGTTGCTCTCTTTGAAGAGATGTTTCAGTAACTATTTTAAAGGTGCATTATCTATCGTAATGTCAAGGATAAATTATTGTAATTTTGTGTAAAATATATCCAAACTAGCAACAGATAGAGAAAAAAAAGATGATCAAAATTTAAAACTTTACAAAAAGTATAAATAGTATATTATTTAATATAGTAGTATTACTTTAAGCTTTCATAACATTTTTATTTCTTCTGAATACTTGATCTCACCCAAGCCTAACAACCTTATGATGGAGATAGAACAGATATTATAAAACATCTTTTAGATGAAGACCACACATCTAGTAGCTGTGGAATCACAAGTAGCTCTTTCACATACCCTAGTCATACACCAATTCAGATCAGTTCCTCAGTTCCAGAATGCTTAATGAATTTCCCTATTATACACTAACTTTTAATTCAATTGCAGTGGATAACATTTAGAACAAGTTTTATTTCCAGTTTCTTCAACCATAATATGAAACTGATTGAACTCACTTATTATAGGTGTACTATACAGCACAGTAACCATAGTTAACAATACTGTATTGTATTCTTGAAAGTTGCTAAGAGTAAATTTTAAATTTTCTCACCACACACATGCAATTAAGTGAGGAGAAGGAGGTGTTAACTAACCTTATTATGGTAATTATGGTAATCACTGTGCAACATATATGTGTATCAAATCATCATGTTGTACACCTTAAAGTTACACAACATTATATGTCAATTATATCCCAATAAAGCTGGAAAAAATAAATAAAAAGAAGGATTCTGAGGCCCCAAGTGATGGTGGAGCCAAAAGATGGAAGAAGCCTGGATGCCTGAATGCCTGCATGGAGCAGACTCTTCACTGACCCATACTGACGTGTGAATGAGAGACAAATCTTTACTGCGTGAACTCACAACTCGGACCTATGAAGCTATTTACTAAATAACAACTATGTGCCAGGGAGTATAGTAGGTTTTCTCCCTTACATGATCTCATTTATCCCACTTACAGGAACGATTGTGACTCTGAATCATTATGACGTACAGCACAAAGTTTGAAAACAACGGCAAACATGCAACACTTGCTGATGGCAAGAACACAAAGAGATGGGTACTCTCATACACTTCTTGTGGAAGTATGAATTATCATAATCTTTCTGAAGTCAAGGTTTGACCAATCTGTACTAAAATTTGACCAATGTCACTAAAAGTCTAAAACAATAACTTTATCTTTTGACCCACTAATTCCACTTCCAGGAACTTATTATCAGAAATGTCAAAGATGTACACAGAGATAAATAAAATTGTCCATTCAGCACACGATAATTATAAAAAAATTGACACCACCTAAATAACTAACATTATGTATATATTTTAAATAATTCTAATATATCCATTTGATGAAATATTATGTACCCATTAAAAATCACATATTCCAAGAATGGTTAATAATGCAGGAAAATGCTTACAAATAAATTTATGTGACATATGCTAGACACAAAATATTTCAACTTGTTACAAATATGAATGCAAATAAGAAGATGAAAATGAAATAAACCAACATGTTAATATTAATTTTCTCTAGATGGTGGGATTAGAAACAGATCTTTATTTTATCTTCTGTCTCTATTTTAAAATGTTATATAATGATCATATATTATTTTTGAATTCACAACATATGTTATAAAAATAAAGGAGGCAAGGAATTTTCTAATCCATTTTTGAAGTTTCCACATAAATTTGTTTAAAATTAAAAAGTGCTAGTGCTTAAATCTGCAAGTTCTAATAGGAAAATTCACTTATGTGAAGCAGCTCATTCCCTGATGATGTTAGATAAGTGAGGTGGTATTACAGTATTTCTAAAAGTTGTCTACCATCTGTGAGTTTATTTTTTAATTGTCTGTTGTTTTTCACATCTAAATTTAAAATTATTTTCACATATAAAGATCTATGACTTATGGTAAATTTTTCGATAGCTTGCATTCCTCCTGTTTTTGATTCCACCAAAACTATTCAACAATAAACTCCCTCTCCATAATAATTGCAAAATATTTTCTCCATTGTACAGATGAATGAACTAAAGGCAGAGAGGTATGTTAATATACCTAGAACAGGGAACTCTGCTCAGTGTTATGTGGCAGCCTGGATGGGAGGGGAGTTTGGTGGAGAAGGGATACATGTATACTTATGGCTGAGTTACTTTTCTGTGCACCTGAAACTATCACAACATTGTTAATCAGCTATACTCCAATATAAAATAAAAAGCTTAAAAATATATATATATATATATATAAATATACCTAGAACACAAAACAAGACATGCCAGGACCATGCTGGAGCCAGCTGTACTGACTTCTGGGAGACCATTCTGCACACCTTCCCCAACTCATGTCAGTGGTATCATGTTGTAGCTAGAAACTGGCCATCGTGTAATATTTACACCTAGGAAGTCCTCAAATACTACATCAGGGCTTTTTATTTTTTATTTTTTTTTATTTTTTTGCAGTGAGCTAGTTTACTAGCACACCACAGCATATACACAACAATATGATTGTTCTAATTTTGCTTAATTAACTCAGGGCCAGGAGATTGTTAAGTAGTCAAAAAAGACGTCAGGCTTCACAGTGTAGAGCTTTGGAGTTAAAATGCTCACTGGTATTCCAAGCACCTAGAAGAGTGCCTGTATACCATAGGTCCTCAGTGAATATATGTTTCATATGTTTACCAGATACCTGCAGATAAACTTTTCTCTCAAGTCAACCATGAATCATCCTAACTTCATCTATCAGTCTTCTTTAAAACCTTGTCTATTTTCATTTCTTTGTTTATAATTGTTGTCTTTCCATTAGTTCCTTAAGCTATCATCTTATTTCTATTCTCATGTTTCCAGCATCTACCCTTCACACCAACAATTCACAGGTCACCAGTGACTTCCTGATTAATGAGCACAATATTCTTTTCCTCTCTTAATTCCACATCCTCTGGAACATTTTATACTGTTGATATTCTTTCCTGAAACTTCTTTCTCACTAGAACTTGAAGGCACTTGTGTATTACAATTGCATGTTCTACCATATTTTATTTTGACCATTTTCATCTTGTTCTTTTCTTCGTCTTTCAGTCTAACATAGGATTTGTACAATGTTTAGCAGTCCTTACTTGAAGCTTATTTCTTTGTGATTTCCATTCAAAAGAAATATGGCTTCATCTCTCACCTCTAATCCAAAACATTCACTTCTGTAAATTCCATCCAGTTCTTTCCTTAAGCTCAGTCAGAGATTTCTAACTGCCTACTCTGACATTTCCATTTGAAAGTCTAGCCTTTACATCAAATTTGACTAAAACTAAATGTATTATCTTTTTTACCAATTCCTTTCCTCAGGTAACTACTGTGTTTCTGTATGCTAAACTGGGGTGTTTCTTTCCCTGCTGCCCTGGTAGGTCTCATCCACTAGGATCTTTCCCAGCACAAAGTTTATATAAGGTTCCTACAAGATGAGTCAGTTGTCCTGCAGTACTACTTCCTCCAAGAAGTTCTCAGAAACAAATAAAATCAATTATTCATTTTTTTTCCCTAAGCATTATGTCTTCAATGTTGGCTCAGTCTACAAAAGCCAGTATCCTCTGTGATGCTGTTTTAGTTCTCTGAGTTGCAGGACACAGCACCCTGCAAGCATGGTAGGAGGCCAGTTAACTGAACAAAGCTTAATTGTGCACTGGTAACTTTGAAAATCTTAATTCCTCTGTTGAAAAATGACTAAGCATATTATTGAGAAATGGAATTATGAAATGTTTCCAGATCAAGTTAAGCATCTACAGGTGAATTAACATAGAATTGGGCTTCAAAAGCTTACCTTAGGAAAAGCTGAATGAATTGTGCTCATTCTTTGAAATGTATTGATTTGTAAAACCAATATCCCACTGTCTAGAGAAGGCAATCCAGAACTGAAAATATTTCAGAAAAAAATACTTCTAAAGATAAACAGGTCATTTTAAGATTAACCTTCACCATTAAGGGCTTCTGAAGAATGTCCATATCTATTCAATAATCATTTTGTTCATTAACTCCTTGTGCATAGAATTTTAACTCATGCCACAGGAGATGGTTTCAGGAATAATACGCATTTATGAAAGACAGTGTTAAATAGTAAGAAACACTAAGGATTTGGAGTCAAGCAGTAGTCTGACTCTACCACTTAATTTCTGGGAGAACTTGGAGGATTCCTTGATTTCTCTAAACCCCAGTTTACGATCTGTAAAATTAGAATAAGAAAGCTAATTTACAGGGTTATTATGTGGATTAGAGATAAAGTACATAACATGGCTCTCTATAGTAGACTCTCAGTAAATGATATTTATTATTACTTATAAAGCTAGAGAGTATGAGCAGATAAATAGTAACAAAATTCCCCTTACATCTTAATGCCTAAAAGACCAGTTCTCAAATTTTTGGTCTTTGGATTTTTTTAGACTCTTAAAAATTATGGAGTACTCCAAAGACTTTTTCTACATTTTGTATACACCTACGGATTACCATAATAGAAATTAAATTTTTAAAAAATTAAAATATTTATTTACTGCTTTATTTTTAAACAATAATGAATCTATTACATATTAATATTAACAACATATATTTATAAAAATAAAAATATTTTCAAAATCAAAACTATTCAGTGAAAAGTGAATAGTGGCACTGGTTTACACTTTTGTAAGTGTCTTTAACGCTGGGCTTATTATAAGACAGCTGGGTTGTCATATCTACTTCTACATTCAATCTGTTGGGATATGTTGTTTTGCTTGATATATTACAAGAAAATCTGTCCACACACAGATATGCAGTTGAAAGGATATCAGGAACTTTGAGGGATTCTCAGATCACACTTTGAAAACAGCTTGCCTGAAGTTAGTCAAGATAGTTTCTTGGAGGAAGTGAGTCATTAAGTCAGTTCAACGAAGATGAAGATGACAACGGTAATAGTAACAATAACAACAATAATAAATGAATACTAATTGGCAGAAAAGCTACAAAGAAACATTCTGGGCAATGGTAACATCTATGGTGAAAGTTGAAATGTGGAATAGAACGTACGCAATGTAAAATATCATGAGGGAACCAGGTCAGGAGGGGTAATAGATCTGTACTGAAGAGAACTAAGAAAAAAAAGGAGATAAACTGGGGGGCTCAGGGGTGGAGGAAATGTGGGATGTGAAAACTTCTGAATGCAATTGGGAGTAAGCATACTTGTATTTATATTTTGTACTGACTTGTATTTTGTTTTCAAATTGTTTTGGATGAATAATCTTCTACTGATGTTTTTGAGCAAAATGATTCTTACTAGTGAAAGTAGAGTTTTAATTATTCAGAATAGTTAATAATACTGATGCTTAGGGTACATATAGAGTCACAGATCACTTGTAGAAATTTTAGCACTCCCCCAGGATCTTCAGCCCATAGTTTGAGAACAACAGATTTCTTCACAGAGCTAGATTTGGACAAAGAAAATGTCCCAGAGGGATTAGAACAAAGTGAAGATTGTGCCTCTCTTACATAAAACAATTCACCATGACCAGAGTTATAAACAATCTTCACAGAAGATGTGAGGGATGAACAGTGGATGGATAAATGAAAGAAGCTACGAAGAGATGGATTGTGAATTTTTAATAGAATAGCTAGGTAGAAGACATTGTTGGAGTTAAAATAAACCTCAAGAGAAAATGAACATCTCCTCTTGAATTTGCTTGGAAATAATAAGTTATCAACTCCTAATAGAAATTTGAAAAAGAAAAGTTAATAAATGGCAATCTTTTGAAGTAGAGGGAGGTATTAAGATGGTGAATAATAACCACTGCATATGAGATAATTTGAAACAGAAAGAAAATGATAGTAGTGAGTACAGTAGGGGGTTGTTGCCTTAATCTGGGAGTGCAATAACAAAGCTGAAGGTTAAAGTCACCCTGAAGGCAGAATTATCTGAATTAGAGACTTGCTATGGAAAGACACAAAACCCAGGGAGGAAGTGGTAGAGGCAGGCAGGAGAGACTTGGTGATACAGATTTAGAAGTGACCTTCTAATGAAATGAATGACCCAAGGAAATAAATGGAAAAAGAGAGAGCCTCGAGTCCAAGGGTTAAATTTTAAGGAAGATCAAAATAAATTAACAAGAGCAATAAAGGTGCAGAGGAAGATAGGAAGTGGTTAAAAATCTAAGGGAGAAAATCTAGAAAGAAACAAGTAGTTTGGAAGACAGGGAGGGTTAAAAGGGCAAGAAATGACTCCTAGTGTCATTGGTACCTTGTTTATTTTCAGTGGAAATGCAAATACTTACCGAGCATTTACTATGTGCAGGGTAGTCTTTTAGGGGCTTTATATCAGTGTTACTGAAAACAGGGCCAGAGGACTACCAACATTCAGGGATCTATTCCCTATCAGTCTGCCATGAGACAAGCACAGAAATGAGAGTAACCTTTGCAAAATTTTATAGCAATTTGGCACAGTAACATCATCTGCTGAATCTAACCATAAAAATTTCTTTTGATTTTTCATTTAATTTTCCTTAAGGAAAACAGTCCTTTCAAAAATGGTCCTTCACCACAGATAGTCTGAAAAGCACAACTTCACAAGCTTTATCTAATTTATTTCTCAAAGCTATGCCATGAAGCATTATTCTTATGCCCACTGTACAGGTGAAGAATTTAGGCACTGAACAAACTCATACAACAATTAAGTGGTAAGAAATTTAACCTACATAGAAGGTTTAAAACAATTCATGAGGAAAAGGAAGGAGCAGCAAGGGAAGGACAGATTTTTCATAGAATATTACAGTACACTTTCAAAGTATAAAGAAAATATCACATGGGGAGAACCTTTCTAGTTTCTTTTGTGAGTGCACAGCACATGGTTGAATATCTGTGGCCTAAATCACGAATGTTTATAGAACAATGATAAAACCAACCTGAAAATTAAAAGAATGGTATTAATGTTGACTTGTGAGTTATTATTCTATTCCTCAACTATGTATTGAAGGCCTACTACATGTATGACATGCGGCTATGCTGAAAGGTGGGCCCTGGGGGCAGGAGATGTTCTAACTGGGTGAAGTTAAGTAAGTTGATAACTTTTCTAAGCCTCAGTTTCCATATCTACATAATGGTAGTGATAATAGAATCTTCCCCTTTGAGAGCTAAATGATGTGGTCCATGTAAAACTCAGTGCAATGCTTGACTAATGCAAAGGCTCAAAAAATAAAAATAGAAATGAATGAGGAGGGAGGAACAAGTGTGCTCAGGAGTCTATATTTTCCCAAGAGGACTGGATAATCATATGGTTAGCTAGATTGTAAAATTCCCCAAGTGCTACTAAAAGCTCTAACTGAATTTGGTACTTTACCACCCTTTTAATTCAGAATCAAGGATTTCAGCCATGCCTAGACAGTTCAATCTGTTTGATTGATTCTCTTACATCAAAGCTCATATAGGTGTTAATTGCTTGAAGTTGATCCGGAGATGTATCTGCCTTGCTTGTAATGGACCTCTCCGGCACTCAATAATTTCTAGAGTAAATTCCTGTCTCTTCATACTCCTTTCTCTCTGATTCATCCTCATGTTTGATGCTGTCTACATGTCCCTGGGGAAACAGCCTAAGTCCCTTTCAAACCCAACTCTGTAAGATGGTTACAGAATGGACAGAACTGTGCTTTAGGCCTAGAAAGAGAATTCCTAGACAGATCTTTACACTGTGGGAACATCAGAGTCACCTGGGACCAATTCCTATCCCCAAAGATGATTTATCTCTGAAAACCTCTCTTTTATTGTCATGTAGACACCAAAAAACTGATTATAACCAAGTTAAACTTTCTTTATCCTTTGTAGATCCAACTCTTGTCTGGGCCAGGGAAATAGAAATTCTGCAATATAGACCACATCTAACTTTTGGCAAACAGTACAAATGCAAGGATCCAATCAATTGCTGAACTCTACTGATTGGTACTTCTACCCTTACTGGTTCCCAAGAAAGATCAATAAAACATGCCTTGAGTTCCTGAGCTCTAGGTAATATTTGGGTAACAACATCCAACATTTTAATAGTTCAATCTTAGCTGGTTGAAGTATTACAGGAGGAAGAGATGCCAGTGTTTGAACAATAAAATACTCAAGGTTTAGAATTTGCCAGAGGCCATACTGGTTGTCTTAGTTATGAACATGTTGGCTTTTTTAATTTATTACTGTTTCTTTCTTTCTTTTGGCCTGTTTTCAGTTAGCTTAGAAGTACTTCACAAGTAACTAAGATACCTATATTACACTAAGTCCAAAGGGTAATTACAGCACATCAAAATTCCTACATGATTTATAAAAATACATATTGCAACTCTGAAATTTGCAATCAACTCATTACCACAGTGCCTAGCCTACATTAGTAGCTCTCTAAATATGTGGTAATTAATGTTAATTAATAAATATTGATTTTTTAAATCACTATTTAAGGTATGTATCTAAGAATTCTCATAGCAAAATATAATTTTGCATAGCCAATTTTCATCCACACATGCTAAAAAATAATTGCATCTCATATAATATTTTTATTTTAAATAAAAGTTTAAAAATTCCCAATAACCCAGGATAACAGATTTATAAATAAGGTCTTTGATTATAATTTCTTTTTTAAATAAAATAAAAATATGTATGTGACACTCTTACAAAAAAGTGCTATTACAGTGTTTAACTCCAAATTATTTAAGACTAGCCTTTCACTCAAACCTGTTATAAAGACTCTTGAAATGGGTCTGTTTATGTCTTATCATTATAGCATAAAATTATCATAAATACAGTTATGGTAATAGTTTGACTTTTCTTCTTTAAGTGCAATCAGACATTAATTTCTTCAGATTATTTCAGTTATTAGGAAAAAATGTGAATACAGAAAAGTTTGCCATACTTTCTCATAATCTTATTTTCAACAAGAAATTAAATAACCTCATTGGTCTAAATGCCACCTGTTTGTCAATCTCTGCTGAACTTAACAAACTCAAGAAGCAGAAAATTAGCACGTAAGGCTCCTGAGTAACCAAATAAATGTCACAGAGTTTGTGCATTGTTATGCGAGAGTTGTCAGTCATTCCTGCCAAGCCTATTTGCTATGATATTCACATACCAACATGCATGTGCACGAGCACGCACACCCACACACACACCTGAAAGGACTTGGGGATTTGGCTACTCCCCAGCAAAGTAGAAATAGAAAATTAGAAATGTGAGTGTAGTTAATTGAAAAGACACACTGAAATTCATTCATTCACCCATTAAACAACTGTATTTTAACTGAGTTAAGCAATGAGCTGAGCATTAAGAATAAAATGGTGAACAAAACAGACACTGCTATAAGATCAAGTAGTTTAGTCTAGTAGGCATTCATTGGTAATCTAATATATATACAAACTGATGAATGCAACAATGCAAAAGTACAGAAAACTATAAGACTGAAAAAGGAGGGCAGCATGGGGCAGGTAAAGTGGAGGGAATTAGGAAATACTTCCCTGATGAAGTGACTTTTGAACTGAAATTGGAAGATAGACAGGCATGAACTAGATAAAGGCATTGCAAGAACTCCAGGGAAAAAGGCTGAACAGCATGTAGGAAAGCCCTAAGGCATGGGAGTATGGTAGTATGGTTCAAGTGTCTGAAAGCAGATCCGTGTAACTGAAGGGCAGAGATCATGAGGTAATGTGCTCTTCGGCAGAGCTGAAATGGCAGGGAATCTAGTGATGAAACTTACTTGGGCTAGTAGGGTAGGATAGGCATTTGGGGTTATCCTAGGAACAATGGGAAGCCACTGAGAAGTAGACATATGAGGAAGAAATCCAGAAGAGCATGGTGTCGCTGAATTCAAAGGAAAAAGTTTTTCCTAAAAGGAGGGAGATCAAGTGAAATAAAAACTAAAAACCACAATGGAGCTACTATCACTAATGGATGTAAAAGCTCTCTTAGTGGAGGGATCTGGTGAGAGCAATACTGGAGTGGTGTGGAAGAGAGCATTCTGTTGCCTACCTAGTGGCCATGGCCCTCTTTTTTCTTGTTGACAGAGCCTGTCTCCCACCACTGAGGCTAAAGATGCCTCCCTTGTAGCTAGAGAATGTATCCTAGTATTGGCCAGGGAAACCTAAGTGACGACTGCTGGTGGCTTCTTGAAAGGTTTTTCTTCCTTAATGAAATGTGAAACACTGAGAGATAAAAACATGTCTTACATGAGGACATATTCTTAGAACCACTGCAGCTGCCTTGTAACCATGAGGGGAAAGCCAAGATCACAGAGTATCAACACCCTTGAATTGTTGACTTAAACATGCATAAAAATGCATAGAAATCATCTGACATGGAAAAAATAAACACTCATTTTAAAGTCACTTTTAGCTGGGCATTTAGTAACTTGCTACCAAAAGAATCACATCTCAGTTAAGGGGATTAAGAACTGTCTGGGTGATAAAGAACTGGAAACAGAGTTTAGATTGCTCTTGGAAATGACTGAAATATTGAGGGGTGGGGAAGTTGCGGGAACTGGAGTTTGGGGAGAGATTTGGGTTTTTTTTGGTTTCCTTTTGTGTGTTTGGTTAGTTTTTGTTTTTAAGAGAGAAAAGATTTGAATAAACTTAAGTGATGATTAGAAGGATACAATACAGAGGAGAAGATAAATGATACAGAGGAAAAAAGAATCAACTTTAGCATAAGCTTACTGAAACTGAAAGGAAATGGTATGTACAGCTCCACAGGACACAGGATATCACTTCCTCTTCCTTAAAACACTTTCTTTCTTTCTTTCTTTCTTTTTTTGACATTCATGTCACAAACACTCCTGGTTTCCCCTACTTCACTGTCAGCTTATTCTCACTCTCCTATGTTGTCTATACCTTTGTGGGGTCTCTCAGTGTTGGGGTAGACCCGGAGGGCTCAATCCTTAATCCTCTTCTTTAACTATACTTTCCATAACTTTAATTACCATCAATATGCTGATGACATTTAAATGTATATTTCTGGTCTTAATTCACCCCCGATTGCTGCATTATCTCCTCAATATGCCTACTTCTTTGCCTCATAGACATTGGTCCTGATTCTGCAATTACCACATATCACTCCCTCCAATCCTGCCCTACCCCAAATCCCACACACATGCAAAATACAGATATTTCTTCTATTTCCAGGCCTTCACTCTTGGTAAATGCCAATCTAATCTACCTAGGTGTTTAAACCAAAGGTCTGGAATCATCCTTGATTCCTCTTTTTTCATCATCCTCAACTCCTCTCATATTCAACCAATCAGAAAGTCTTATTGGCTTTACTTCCCACGTACCCAGATTCAGTCCACTTTTCTCTCCATTTCCTCCACTCTAGTCCGAGCCACCATCGTCACGCACAAGAGTACTGTGACAACTTTCCTGCTTCTCTGTTTGCCTGTCCAAAATTCAATCTCCAGGTAGCACCCAAAGTTGTTTTTTATCAGTATAGACCAGATCAAGCCACTTCCTCATTTACAACCTCAAGGGCCTTCCTACTACATTTAAAATAAATCAAATTCCTTAGCATGACTGTAAGAACCTACATGACCTGGCCCTGCCTATCTCTTCAGTTGCACCTCTCCCTCAATTTCCCTTATTTATTTTATTCAAACCACACTCATCTCTCTGCTTTGGGAACATAGTCTCTGTGAATACCAGTCCCTACAAAATCTGCACAACCAATGCAGCAAGTCTGCTTCAGAGCACTGACACTTACTTTTCTCTCTTTCTGGTACCTTCACCCTGATCTCTGAATGGCCTGACTTCTCAGCTCCAAATATACTTAATAATGATGACAATGATTTCCCAATGTATATGCATATCAAATCATAAAAAATAAAATAATAAGATAAAATATGACAATTTTGAAATGGAAGAAATGTAACTGGGTGAAGGATATTGGAACTTTGTGTACTATTGGGTTGGCCAAGAAGTTCGTTCGGTTAATGAATACGTTGCTCAATAAAGTTCTTGGTGAAAAAATGAAAAACGTGTCTTTTATTTGTACTTAAAACCGAACGAACTTTTTGACCAACCCAATATTTTTGCAGCTTTTCTAACTTAAAAAGTTGAATATTGAAACCTGAATTATTTCTTTAAAAAATAAAATTTGAAAATTTGGAAAATGGCAAAATAATGATGGTGATGATGATGATGATGATGATGATGATGATGATGACAGCTGACTGCCTACTGTCTTCCCCAAATTATGTCTCTACTCTTCTCTTCCTTGTTCTGTGCCTTGGAGGGATGACCTCCAATGATGGCCCCACCTAAATTCTCTTATCCCTGAATTCTGGTTGGGTGTCCTGATAGTGAACACTGCCAGGAGATTGAAGGGTGGGAAGAAAGAGGTCAAGGTGTTGCCCACACTCCCGTCCCCAGTTTCTCCTCTTTCAAGCCATTCTTCAAACAGTGGCTGAGTTTCCCCATCACCTCAGCTCTTGTTGGGGGATCCTCAACCATAGTTACTTTTCTGTCCCACAGGCTCTGGTAAATAACATCATTCCTTCTTTCTGTCCCTTTAGACTTAAAGGTAGTAATGGCTTCCCACTATTGCTATTACCTAGGCGATTTGCCACGTCCTGCCAGTTCCCTTAACTAAGTCCCACACCTCTGTAAATACCCCCTTCATTAAACTCTCTTCAGTTGAACCTTTTGAGTGTGCTAATTGACCTTTGACAGATACGATGGCTATGATCACTGAACAGTTTCTACAATCCAGGCACTATTCTAAACACACTGCATGTATTTAATCTTCACATTAACCTTATTATAAAGGTCTTGTCAAGGTTTCAACTTTACAAATGAGGAAACTCAGGAACAGAGTTTAAATTTAACTTGCTCAAGGTTTCCCAGCCAATAAGTGGTAGAATTTGGATCTCAATCTATATTCTTAATCACCATGCTACATTGCTTCTCAAGAAGCATCTTTCCTTGCCACCCTATTAAATGCTGCCTTCTCCCAAACCCTCTTTATTCTTTTCCTAGAACTTCTCACTTTTAAAAATTACTATTTATATTTATACAGGAGTTTACTCTCTGTCTCTACTATACAATGATAACTCCATGAGGCCAGGAAACTAGTTTGGCTTATTAATATCTACACACACAATGCACAGAATAAAGTTTATATATCGTAAGTTTTCAACAAAATATGAGTTTCATTTTAATGCAGCAGTAAGAAAGTTTGAATGTGAATGCTGGCAAGAAAGTTGACAGAATTTATACCTGATAGCATTTATTTTCCCTATGAAGCAGACAGGGGGGTCATCTGTTCAAAGTAATAGGAGGATGGATAGATCAAATGTCTGCTAAAGGTGAAGAAGCTTTGAAATCCTCATTGCGCAGAGCAGGAGACTAGAGAAAAGCACTAGAATTGCTTAGGCTGTGCTGAGAGCTCAGCTGAGGTTGGTCAATATGCAGTTAAAGTATTCCCAAACTTCTCTGTTTTCAGATTTCCTCCAGCAGTGCTCAGGTGCCCTGGTGCAAACACAAAGAAAACAGACCCTAGTGGAATCAACCAAGAATGGGGAAGAAGGCTGATGATCTATAAAAAGCACAATGGTTCCAAAGGCTTAGCTACCTGAAACTATTCAGTGCTGAAGAAAACTGTCCAACATACCTCAGCAGGATCTAAAAGCATCAGTGTATTACTGCAGAGGGTAACAACTGAGATCACTGTATGCGGAGGGCAACAAGCTCAGAATTGGAGTCAGCTCAGCCATTTACTAGCTGTGTGATCAGTGGCAAAATACCTCATCTCTCCAAGTCTCAGGTTTTGCTTCTGTAATTTGAAACCTGTATGCCTTCTTTGAAGAGTTGTTTGGAGCCTGGGAATTAAGCTTTAATTAACCTGGCAATGTCATACATATGAAACAGATCATTCTACTATTATATCCAATAAAAGAAAAGGCACTGATTGACAGAAAACCATGATGGTTCTCCACATGAGTAAGTTTTTTATGTATTTCCTTACAGCTTTCATTTCTGAAGCAGCAGAACAAAACACCAAAAAAAACTTTTAGAAAATAATTTAAATAAGCTATAAAATATAATATATGCATGTATATATGAATTAATTATGTCAGTATGATCCTGCAGCCTAGAGTGATGAACGTCTAGCTTCTAAAGGTAGAGAGTATAATAAATAAACTAATATGATAAAGGTACTTTTAAATGTTAATCTTTTTGATCATTACCCATTTTCTTCAGGGGAGCCAAACTGAAGAAAGTAAAATAAGGAAGATATATTTTGGGCTTTCGATTTTATTTTTACAAAATGTTAAGAGTCAGGAGCAGGAAGTTTTTAAAGACCAAAATCTACACATTTGTATTTAAAGTAACAGTTGTAACACCTAGATCATAAATCAACTATATAAAAGTTACCTTGTCGAGATTGGAAGAAGAGAGTGGCAGAAGTAAAGGTGGAATAAATGTATCCTGGACTAGCATGAAATTACATCAGTGGCTCCTTTAACTCAAGCAGAAGCCTAAGTTTTATCTTCCATTTTATGGATGTTGAGCAGCATTACCTGCTCTCCTTCTGCTCTACAGACAGTCACAGAAATCTATCAATCGTTTTACCTAGGCATACAACAGGATATCAAATGTGAAACAGATTTCACAATAGCCTTAAGAAAGCAGATACTGAACTTTCTGAAAAGGTGTTTTAAGTCAGAGTTTTATGCAGAGGACTGTTAATTTGATTTTCAATAATCTTTGCATTGTTTTCCAGTAATATCGCCAAGATTTGTTAAAAGGTGACCAGTGTGTGCTATAGTTTTCAAACTGCATTTTTTGAAGATTTTTTCAAGTTAAAATTACACATAGATATCACCAAAATTAAAGTAGAACATAAATTATGAAATAAATACCAAAGTGTCAATATAATCATTTATAGCTTATTAGCCAAGAAAGTTAAGTAAGTAAGTAAGTTTTATTATAGAAAGTAGTCAGTTAAGTCAGTTAACGGGTGGTCAGTTAAGTAAGTTGTTATTTACAGAGGACATGCTGTCAGTGAATAACTATGAGTAGGTATAAATGATCTATATCAAAAGTGAATTACGGGCTTCCCTGGTGGTGCAGTGGTTGAGAATCTGCCTACCAATGAAGGGGACACGGGTTCGAGCCCTGGTCTGGGAAGATCCCACATGCCGCGGAGTGACTAGGCCTGTGTGCCACAGTTACTGAGCCTGTGCGTCTGGAGCCTGTGCTCCGCAACAAGAGAGGCCGCGATAGTGAGAGGTCCGCACACCGCGATGAAGAGTGGCCCCCACTTGCCGCAACTAGAGAAAGCCCTTGCACAGAAACGAAGACCCAACACAGCCATAAATAAATAAATAAATAAATAAATAAAAACTAAAAAAAAAAAAGCCTTACCCTGTTTAAAAAAAAAAAAAAAAGTGAATTATGTTGCAAGAATTTGATCCCTTCTAGTTTTTTATAGTATTCCAATTTTCAGTACTTAATGGTTATGAGTTTAACTGGCACAATAGTCTTTCTACTGAGAAAATACAATGCAATTGTTCTCTAGAAAAAATTTCCAGCTTAACAGTAATGTTTACACTTTTTTCCTCCTTAAGCAATGGAAATTCATAAATTGGTAGAAAAATATATGTTTCTGCAAGTTGAGAATTAAATACCCAAAGTTCAAGTCTGAAAGTAAATTTAAAAGATCTGCTATGGGTCAGCATGTACACAGCGGTTCCACATAGTCAACCATATGATCTATAGAGACTTGAGGCCAAATCTGTCAATACTGCAATTACACATATATGTCTCGTTTACTCCTTTCTCCCTTCTCACCAACTGCTTTCAAAATTAGGAAACAATTTTTAGAAAAATCTCAAGGCAACAGAAATCATAATTGATACAATTGTGTAAAACAGCATTGGAAGTAAAGTACATTTTCAAAAAAAAAAATAATTTAGTCACAAAATACCTCAATCTATTCTTTTAAGAATACATGTTATCAAAGAGAAAAAATTAAAATGTGGTACTCAATTTTAAATCTTGTGTTTCCACTTTAAAATATACAGCTAGTTGCATCCCCTGGAAAGATTAGTGATGCAAATGCCTTATTACACCAACTAGCTTCAAATGACTCTGTCATTCCTCTAAACTGGTTATACAGAGTTATATTTTGTGAATTCTGAAGGTTGCTGGCTTAATTAAATATATATATATATATATATATACACACACATATATATGTATGTAATGTGTGTATCCTAGTTTTTCGACCAAGTCATACTATAATTAATTAGGCAGAGTAAAAATTTTAAAAGATTTATAACTACTACTAAAAAGAGACAGGTTATTAATATTCTTAAATTTAAGACCCCTGGGTTTCATTGTCTCCCCTAGTGCTTACCATAATATCTTGTAAAACTTTAATAGAATAAATTAAGCACCTTTCAAAAAGAATATAATTTTTTAAAGTTTTAACATAATCATGAAAATATATATTACAGTTGTTTCAAGTCTAATGTTAAGACTCATGAACTACTGAAAATATACAAGAAAACTGAAGTGAAAGTTAAACCCTTTAACACAGACATCTATATACAGTCACGTGGTAACAAAGTAAAGTTACAAAAATTAGTCTGTAGGAGTCTCTCCTTCCTTGGAGAACACTGCATACTTTACATTTTGCATGTTCCACATTATTTTTTGATGGATAAAAGGAAAATGTGATCTACTTTATTAAATGGAGGGACTAAACCAAGTTAACCCTATAATGAAAATAATGAGAACAAATTAGATGGAAAATATAATTAGTATTTCAAAGGGGAAAAATAACCATTCAACACATTTTAAATACAACTATAATAACTCAATATTCTTCATACATTGAAAATCCTTTCTAGTTCTTTATAGCATTACAATTTTCAATATTGAATAATTTTAAAATCAAGAGTAAATTGAGGGGCTTCCCTGGTGGCGCAGTGGTTGAGAATCTGCCTGCCATGCAGGGGACACGGGTTCGAGCCCTGGTCTGGGAAGATCCCACATGCCGCGGAGCATCTAGGCCCATGCGCCACAACTACTGAGCCTGCGCGTCTGGAGCTTGTGCTCCGCAACAAGAGAGGCCGCGATAGTGAGAGGCCCGCGCACCGCGATGAAGAGTGGCCCCTGCTTGCCGCAACTAGAGAAAGCCCTAGCACAGAAACGAAGACCCAACATAGCAATCAATCAATCTTTAAAAAAAAAAAAAAAAAAAAAAGAACTGCTTTAAAAAAAAAAAAAGAATATGATGTGTGCTACAGGGGGATAAAAAATTTTCCCTTCTGCAAATAAACATTGTCGCCTAAGCATTAAACAGACCTCAGCAAGCTCCTGTCTTTCCAGGACTTCTCAGAGCCTGCAGTACGCTGATGTGTATTGTTCACATCCAAGGAGAGGATGGGGTATGCAACATTTCCCGAGCATCTTTGACCAAGGAAATCTTAGAAAAATTAGTCTTGCTGAAAAACCACGTCTCTACTGAATGTAATTTGGGAGATGCTGGAAAAATTTTCCAGATAAGTCTATTTTTGAAGAACTTCAGAAAAGAGAATGCTAAAAATGTCCACATAGAAAGTGTTTTTTACTTTTCTTACTAACATATATCACTGTTCCCTCTCCTTACATTTAAGGAAGAAAAAGGAACATTCAGTCCCTATTAATCCCCTGAAGGCAATTGTACCTTCATCTTTTTCTCTACTGAATAATTCTAATTCCGTTAAGCGTTCTTCAGAGCTCCCATTTTAAAACTCTTGAGTCATTTTTAATGCTTCCTAAATCTTCTACAGTTTGTCTATGACTTTCTTAAAAATGGTAACCATAAACTTTGAAAATAAAACTATAAAAATAAGTAAAAGCTTTTCTTAGTGATTCCTAATTATTAACAGATACCAGGATCATGTTCATTTTGCAGGATCATGTTAATTTTTTAAAAATAAGAGTGTGACATTATACACTGCTTAGGAAAGGCTGCATACTATGTCTGTAATCCCAGCACTAGTGGTATAGCCCAGAATCTAGAGAAATTTTTCTGAAGAAAGTTGGCGGGTCTCCTCATTCAGTTATCTCTTTCATTTCTGTCATTTTTTTTCTTTACATTGTTTTAATAGGAAAGACAATATGTATATTATTCAGTTTTTCATCACCTTATTTAAACTCTACTCCTGTCTTAACCAGGAAATTGGATTTCTATTATAGAAACTTTGCTGCACAAAACATTTATGCACCTGCTGTATAAAAAAATAAATAAAATTAAATTTAAAAATTAAAAAAAAATTTATGCATCCAGGATATAAGATTTTCTCCATTGTCAAATGAACAGGGTTTGGGTTTGGAAACAGAGTCCAAAGGAAGAAAGAAAGAAACACTATAAAAATGAAATTTATCTCAAAATAACAAAGTGATCAAAGGCATATTCCTGTTTCCTCAAGAGAAAAATATATTCACGTGCATCTGCTATAAACCACAAACTAATGAATCCTGGAGAACTAACCTCTCTTTATATTTTCTACAGTGTTAAAAACAAAATTCAAAATACCAAACTCCATAATCTGTGGGGACTAGATATTTGGGAGCTCAGTTTAAGGGCTGAAATGCAGAAGGAAACAGACTGTTAAATTGGCAGCTGGTGCAAAATACAGAGCTGGTGGTGGAGATGCTCATGGCAGTGGTTGAAGGGTGATCGATGGCAGGGAAGGCAGAGTCAAGGAAGGCAATGATGGCAGACCAAGGAACAGCAGGATGGCACGTATGGGGGGTTGTAGAGGGGAGTGTGAAGGGTAGGGGATGGCAGTGGTGAAAGTAAAGGCATTAGCAGAGGCTAAGGCAAGAGTGATGGTGGCAGGAACAGCAATAGAGGAGACAAAGATGGTAGCATCTACATGATACTTGGCATATTATAGTCTTGGAGTAGGACTTAAAAGAACATCAAAAATGCACAGACAAATGAGAGGAGAAGAAGTCCAATAAGCCAAACAAAGAGTCAGGTCAGAGTAGAGAAAACCAACTATCAGCCAAGTACCAGGATCACAACTGGGATTAGAAGAAAAGTCATTTCCATCACGATTCAATAGCAAGCGGTGCAGTGGCTGCCCATAGGGGTGCTAGATAAATTCCAATGCATGTTTTATTGCAGCCTCAACTATCTCTTACTAATGCTCCTGAAATAGCCTCACCTTCTTTCATCCCACCTTAAAAGATTTCTCATCACTGTGGGCAATGGGGTCCTGGCAGTGGGAGTGGTAGGTAATGCCAGTAGCTGAGTAGCTGGTTGCAGTAATCGAGAAAGCAGGAGCTGAGAAGCAGCAGGGAGCAATAGTCAAGCTGTATCAAATGTAAGCACTTTCTAGGTAGATCAGGCCTTAAGACTTTTCTTTAGGTTTCCCACCTTATTTCTATATCCAAAAATGGAATTTTGACAATCAAATGTGTCATGTAGTGCATCTTATTGCTGGTTCACGCTGTGCCAGTCATGCAGGAATCAGAATCCAACTCAGAAGATTTTAAGAGGACATCTTGTAGAGGTGAGGACAGGGTAAAGGGAACCAAAAAGGAATGCTGCAGCACCCAAAGAAGAGCAACTGAAGGAAGTCATTTCCTGGCCCAGAGCAAGAGGAATAACAGTGTTACTGGAGTACAGTTAGAGCTGGAGGGTGGAAAGAAAGAAACTTGTTGAAGTTGTAGTCATGGAAGGATGCCAGAAACCATGGCCCAAAGAGGAAAAGAAAGGGGAAAAAATAACCCAAAACTCTCTCTTCTACTACCCTCCATTCTCCTGCCATTGACTGGCACCTGCTAGATTTAAACAGGAAGCCAGCTGTCCAGGGAGCCTGGGTAAATGCAGCTCAAAGAGGTCAAGGCCAGCCTCCCAGGGCATAGAACAAGACAGAAGGGCAGAACATGGACCTGGGTGAGGTGGGGTCATGAACAGATAATAACCAGTACATGTTTATAGCATTAATAGGATGCATAGTTAAACCATGCCAAGAAATCAACTCTCTTGAGCACAGAGTCTTCCCCATTTGACTTCCCTATAGCTTGGGGTCCCCAAATTATCAGATGGGTCATGAGTGGTAGGGAATTCAGAGTTATTAAAATATGTTCCAGCACTCCTATGTGTGCCATGCATTATTTGCCAAAGAATGGGAGCCATAAACCAGACCAAACAGAAAATGTATGATAAGTAGCAGCTTTTTGCTTGTTTCTAAAAACTCTGAAATAATTTGAATATTGGGAAATATAGTCTAGATTTTTCTTTATTAATATTTGAATGGTGATGAAAACTATTTTGCTTTTAATGTCGGTCATTTAAAGGTGATGCTTAATTTCTTAGCAAAGGCTACATAATAATCATTTCTGCCTTTTTGTTCATCAAGTGCCTAGTATTTGATAAGCCGATTTTAAAAGGGAGTTTTAGACATATGCTCAAAAGTAAAAACATTACTGCTAGTAACAGAGATCATGTGCTGTTTGATTTTGCCCTTGTCATTGTAGATTAGTCAGTTTCTGAATAGAGTTACAAAAAGCCAAGCAGTTTGGTTTGGTACTGGTGTTTCTGCCTGACTCAAAAGTCATTATTTCCCCCTCATAATATCCCTCCTTCATTAAAAATGTTAGCCTTCTTTCTTGACTGAATGCATAGACTATACTACATTTTTCCCTAAAAATGACTTTCTTTTACTGGACTGATGCTAAAATATCACAAAATAATGTTTCAGTGAACATGAGGTTTTTATTCATATCTATACTATTAAAAGAGGATCTAACTTTATAACATAAAAACACCATATATTTAAAGTGAAAATAACAGCTTAAAAGGGTAAAGAAATCTTTAAAAATAAAATCAACTTTTCTATGGCAGATGATGGGGATAGACGGAAGAAGAATGTGAGAAACAGTGGCTACATTCACAGCACAGTTAAAGGATTACGCCAGTTTGTGAAAACCATACCATATATTATATGGAGAAAAGTATTAAAATTATTCAACAACAAAAAAAATCAATGGAACAAAAGAGGTAAGTCATCACCATGGCGGTCAGTCAGGAAACAGAATTGCTGTTTTCCGTGGCAGCCTTTGTTGCTACTTTTCTAACACTTCAGTGGTTGAAAGGAAATCAAACTGTGAGAACTTACTGCCACTCCAGTGAGCCCTGGGGGATTTGTCACAAATTTGGAACCTGAGTGGCCTCAAGCTTCACAGTTCTGGCCCTTAGAAGTGACAGATAGCAAAGAGACCAACAGAGAAAGTTAGTTACACAGAACTGAACACCAACATATTTTAAATTGTGGGGCGAACTTCGGGCCACTTTTCAGTTTTACATTAGACTAAATGACCAAATAATTTCCTACAAAACATATGTTATACTTAGGAAATTCCAAGCAACAGCCAATATTTTGTAGCTACTCACAGATAATTCTAAACTTACTCTTGCCTGGAAGAAAGCTTCTGAAAGACTGAAAATTGGATAAATAACTAGAGTAGATTTGCAACTCCTTTTAGACTATTTTATATTGTGTCACTTTCCTAAAAACCTAAAAAAATGATAGGAACATTCAAAGAACTTAGGTCTTGGTCCCAGACAGATGATGAACATCAACAGTCTATTTTAGAAGTTGATTTTATAGAGTGCAGTTGACTCCAACTACATAATACCTTCTATTCTATGAATTCTGATATCCTCACTGGGAAACTGCTTGTTACACTGGAACAAAAGTGTATTGTGTATTCGTTGAAATATTTATTCGAACATTGTCTCACTCTAAATCAGTGTTTCTTAGGTGAGGGTCACGAACCTGCTGTCACCTGGAATGTTTGATGAAAATGTAAATTCCCAGCCCCCATACACAGGTAATTCATATGCCTGTTAAAGTTTGAAAACCACTGCTACAAAGAGCTCATGCATTATTTCAGAAGTAAGAATATGAAAATTAGAATCTATTTTTCTATGCTTCTGATACTTTTAGAAGATTTTAGGAAATGATGGAAGAATATTTTGAGTAATTTAAGTAGTTCAAAAATTTTATAATATGAATCAATCATAATACATAGTTTTAATTTCATAAATTTCCCATCCCACCTGACCCCAACCTTCTGGTTAAGGATTTTGGATTCAGTAGATTCTAGAATTCTGTGTAATCATGGATTTTCTACTTCTATAGTCTGCAAGGAAAAAAAATCTAAACTTAATGATCAATCAGTATGTTAGCTGACTCTTAAGTATATTTAAAAGGCCCTCATTCTTTTAAATTTAATAATTTTATATACATTAATACAATATATTAATCAGAATATAAACCAGAAATAAATCTTAATACTAAACAATAAATTTTACAGAAATGTTTATTTAAATAACTTTTTTCCTATAAATACAAATTATACAACTTAAGCTAAGAGGTTCCCAAATGCAAAGAACTTCTATTTAAGGAAACTTCCATTATGCATAAAATGATAAGAAACTCATGTGTTCTAGGAAAAGTTCTATTAAATACATATGAGTAAGAAGCAAAAAGATCACTATTTGAAGATGAAATTATGATTCCTAAATTGAAAATGATTAAATCTATATAGAAGAGCTTCAGAAGTTGGTTGGCTATAAATTAAACACTCAACATATAAATAAAACTTTCTTATGTACCAAAAATAACATGAAAATAGAAAAAAAGCATTCACAATACAAACAAAAATATAAAATGGCTAGAAATCTAACAAAGAAAATAACACCAAAGTATAAATTTCACTGAAGGACATAAAAAAATCTGTCTCTCTTCTCTCCCCCTTATTTTTCATCCCTAAACAATTAAGTCAAAGTAACTGGGTAAAGCAGGGTAAGGTAGGGCGTGGATCCATGATGGCCCAGAGCAAGGTGTCAGAGCCTGGCAGGTTGAGGAAGGGTTTCACAGAAGAAGGCAACCCAGTGTGGGGAATCAGAGCATTAGAAGGGCAAGGAGAGTATACATAGAGGGGCAAGCCCAGACACAGGCTGTTGGAGCCCAAATGAGATGAGGAGGGGGTTCATGCGGGGAGCAGCCCAGTGAGGACTGTCAGAGCACAAGCTGGGTGCAGAGAGCATCTATGCAGAGGAAGGAGAAGTGGCAGCAATGGGAAATTTTTCATACAGGGCAACTGATCAAATGAATAAATATCTTAATACCGGAAGATGTGTTCCTCACTTACAGATAAGCAATTTGCAAATATGGAAAGGAACAAGACCAGAATGAATTCTGTGGTATTTGATTAGATTTGAAGTATTAATGATAACTCATTGTTTTAAATAGGTAGAAAGATATAGTAATATTCATGTAAGTGTCTGTGAATATATATTCCCAGCTCTGTCTACTGAGAGAGCCTGGAGGGAGTGACACTGCAATAGCAATACCTAGCACCCAGATTTTGACTTTTATATATTATTTTCCTCTAAAAGGAAATAGTCACTGCTAGAAGATAACATAAGAGACTATCTCGATGACTTTGGGTATAGCAATGACTTTTTAGAGACAACATCAAATGTGTGATCCATGCAAGAAATAATTGATAAGCTGGATTTCATTAAAATTAAAAACATCTGAGCTTTGAAAGACTTTGTGAAAGAGAATGAGAAGACAAGCTACAGACTGAGGGAAAATATTAACAAAATACATATCTGATAAAGGACTATTATCCAAAATATACAAAGAACCCTTAAAATTCAACAATAAGAAAACAAACTTGATTTTAAAATGGGCCAAAGACTTTAAAAGACACCTCATCCACCAAAGAAAATACATACATCAGAGATAAACTCATGAAAACATGTCCCACATCATATGTCATCAGGGAAATACAAATTAAAACACTATAAAACTATAGTGCTTTAATACACTATAAAACATTATCACTATACACCTATTAGAATGGCCAAAATCAGAACACAGACAACACTAAATGCTGTTGAGGATTCAGAGCAACAGGAACTCTCATTCACTGCTGGTGGGAATGCAAAATGGTACAGCCACTTTGGAAGATAGTTTGGCAGTTTCTTACAAAACTAAACATACTCTTACCATTCTATCCAGCAACCACACTCCTTGGTATTGATCCAAAGAAGTTGAAAACTTATGTTCACACAAAAGCCTGCACACAGATGTTTATAGTAGCTTTATTCATACTTGCCAAAACTTGCAAGCAACCAAGATGCCCCTCAGTAGGAGAATAGATAAATAAACTGTGCCACACTTAGGTAATAGAATGTTATTCAACACTAAAAAGAAATGAGCTATCAAAACATGAAAAGACATAAAAGAAACTTAAATGAATATTACTAAATGGAAAAAGCCTATCTGAAAATGCTACATACTGTATGATTTCAACTATATGACATTCCAGAAAAGTCAAAACTAGGGAGGCAGTTAAGAGATCAGTGACTGTCAGAGGTTAGCGGGGAGAGAGGAATGAATAGGCAGAGCACAGCAGATTTTTAGGACAGTAAAACTATTTCTATATGATACTACAATGGTAAACATATGTCATTATACATTTGTCAAAACCCATAGAATGTATAGCACCCAGAATTAACCCTAATGTAAACTATGGACTTTGGGGGACAACAATTTGTCAGTGTAGGTTCATTAATTTTAACAAATGTACCACTCTGGTTGGGTGGCATTAATGAGGGAGGCTACATGTGTGTGGACGCAAGGGGTGTATGGGAAATCTCTGTACCTTCCATTCAATTTTGCATTGACTCTAAAACTGCTCTAAAAATTACAGTCTATTTTATTTCCAAAATCATACAAAACAAATTAATTACCAAAATGAAAAAATGCTTACAGATATTGGTTTAATCAAAAATGTCACTAAATATGCCATGCAAATAAAAACATTAATATATATGAGATAAAGATTTTATACATTATATATTACATATATTTGCTAGATTTGATAAGAAAAGTAGACTGACTAAAAATAGATATTGACTTCCTATTTGGCCCAAACTACTCTTTCCCTAGAAAAACTAAATGAAGCGTAAGTGACAAAAAAAAAAAAAAGGAAAAAGGAAATAGTGCACCTGGAGAAATTCCTGGTTTCAGGGCTGGAGAAGAGAAAGTACAAGATGAGCCTGGAACATCTTACTGTACCAGAAAGCAAGGTATTAATTCTCCAAGCATGATAGAGGCATGTCAAAAGGTCAAAAGTTCTACCCCGAAGCACTCCACTGGTCAAATATGGGAAAATTTGAGCAGAAAAAAGAAAGAAAAGAGATTAACTTATTGTACCCCATTAAATAAAGTTGAATATCATGAGTACATCCTGATAAAAAGTAGTTAAATAATTAATTAAAAGTTAGCTGGGAATGAGATATTTATGTAACTTTAAGGCATCGCTTTCAAAGTAATTATTCATTACAAAGGGCAAAAGAGTAACTTTACAGAGAGGAAGACTGGCAGACATCACCTTAATCCAATGCCACCAGAGAGGATTCAATGAAGAAAAGCATAACATCCTGTCTATGGTATTCTTCCCAAAGATTCATGCTCATAAAGCTAATCATGAGGAAACATCAAACAAACTTAACTGACTACCAAAATACTGCCCTATATCCTTAAACTTGTCAAGGTTATGAAGTCAAAAAAAGACTGAAAAACTGTATCAGATTGAATAAAGCTAAAGAGACATGGCAACGAAATACAAAACATGATTCTAAACTGGATCCTTTTGTTATAAAGGACATTACTGGAACACTTGACAAAAACAGAGTCTGAGAATTAGATGGAGTAATATATCTATGTTAATTTCCTCATTTTGATGGCTATATTGTGATTAGGAAGCAGAATGTCCTTATTCTTAGGAAATGCTCACTAACGTATTTGAAGGGGAGACGGGCAACTTACTTTCAAATGGCTTAGAAGAAAGATAGGCATTTGTTTTCTCCTTGCACCTTTTCTGTAAGTTTGTTTCAAAATAAAAAGTGTATAATAATTTGAAAAAAGTGATAGGTAGACTGGGTTCCTGATTCTGAAAATTTAACAGCATAAAGATTATTTAAAATTCATTTGGTTAAGTTAATAAAATTCTAAGAATATTATTTTAACTTAACAGATATACTACAATCCATCTGCAAGAAAGCCTGGATAAGACAGAAATAAAATACTTTAAAATGTGTAATACACAGGACTTGCATTACTTGACATTATAAACATATCAGAAATAAACAATAAATCATAACAATGTAGCATTTTTCAAAAATAAACAGATCAACAAAACTGAAGAAAAAGTCCAGAAGATGCATGTACATGTAAGTATTTTGTACATAATAAAGAACACATTTCAAATTAGGATAGAAAGATGTGCTCTTCAATACTGCTATTTAGAGCCTTATCTCTACTTCACAACAGTGAAGTAAAAGTTTAATTGTAAAAAACTCAAAACATAAAGGTACCTAAAGAAAATATAGGTTAATATGTATATAATTTAGTGTCACAGAAGCTAAGCTTGAAGTCAAAGAAGGAAATCATAAAGGAGACCTATATTCCCATAAATAGAATAAAGGGACAATAGATTAGAAAAAGTAGATAAATCTCAAAGATGAAATTCATTTGGCTAATAAATATATTTGAAAGTGTTTAAATCATTAGTAGTCAAAGTTTTTCCAATTTAGGCAATGAGAAAGAAGATCACACCTATTGAAATGGCATATATTAAAAAGAATGTAGGGACTTCCCTTGTGGCATAGTGCGTAAGAATCCCCCTGCCAATGCAGGGGACATGGGTTCGAGCCCTGGTCCGGGAAGATCCCACATGTCGTGGAGCAACTAAGCCCGTGTGCCACAACTACTGAGCCCCCGTGCCTAGAGCCTGTGCTCCGCAACAACAGAAGCCCGCCCACCACAATGAAGAGTAGCCCCTGCTTGCCTCAACTAGAGAAAGCCTGTGTGCAGCAACGAAGACCCAACGCAGCCAAAAATAAATAAATAAATAAATATTTTTAAAAAGGAATGTAATGTACAGTACTGAAGAGCGCACACTGAAGCTTTGCCAGAGGGATTATATATGGCCACCACCGTTAGGGAGAGCACATTGGGAATATACATTAAAAAGACTGGAAATGTACATATTCCTCACCAAAAAAATTCCCCATCAAAAATTTACCCTACGGAAATAATCAAACAACTGTATAATGTGCATGCAATGTTTGTTGTTGATAACGGGAAAAACAAACCACAAATCTAGAAACAATTTAAAAAATCAAGTAACTAAGTGTTAAATTATGTCATTAAAACATGAGCTAATAATTATGTCATCTAAAATTTCACATATAAATATGAGAAATAAATTTATGACAGAGCTTAAGAGGTCATTTTTGTATTAAAAAGTGTGTGTGACACACTTCTCAGAAGGAGAGAATTAAAGAGTAAAAGAAAGGCAGAGAAAGAAATTGAATGGATAAAAGGAGTTATCTCAGGATGATAGGATTCTAGGGTTTTTCTTTCTGTCTGCACTGTTTCTTTTCTAATGATTATAAAGTGAGCATGTGTTTCTTACTTAATAAAAATAATAAAAGCTATAAAAAGTTGTGAGGAAAACAATCTGAGAATAAGGAGGCAGAAAATTTACAAAATTTTTTGTTAATGAAGAAACAAAACATCTAAAGAATGTAGTTAATTTAATTTTTCATATTGTGCATTCTCTTCATATTTTGTATAACATTATCTGCTATGCAATTTAAAATATTTGCTATTAAGATACAGAAGAATTGTATAACTGATAGGGATCCAACATCGTATTTATAAAACTGCAAGTCATTGTTGCAAGAAATGTTATAAATTTGTATGTTTCTGTGTCATGTATGACATAAAACTAAGCAACCCAAAAGATTTAGCAATGGTATTTGAATCATATTTTCTAAGAGATAATTTAAATCCACATGATGATAAAATATGAATTACTAATTTTATGAAGAGAATGATTGTTTCCATGAAATTAGAAATGCTTATATTTGATTCAAATAATTAAGCAAAATATGAAAACATTCTTTTTAAATGTAAATAGATTATTTGAAGAATTGAGTTGAAGCATCATATCAAGAACTATTTTTAAATAATTTTAATTAGTAAACTTTTAAATGACTGTCCAATTCTATAGTCTTAAAATGGAAAAAATACCATTTTTCTAAAAAATATCAGAAAAATTAGTTTATTTTCTACACTACAAACTTTCTTGGACTAAAAATTTTAAATAGGACTCTAAAATTCAATGACATAAATGACATACAAAAGTAATTTGTGCAGCCACAGGGAATACCTCATGACATGGAAGAATATGTCCAAATACAATACTTAATACAAAAAGGTAGATCATTTTCTATAAACAAACAAATAACACAAAGTACTAATTCCAAATAACCGATTCCCAATGTCACCAGACTGTACTCACAAAAAGTTTTAATTTTACAATTATAAGAGCATATATTGATATTACTGGACATAAGCTTTGAATTAAAACATACAGGTGAAATGTTACAGTTCAATCCATGGTAACAAAAGGATTTATTCCATAAAAATTACAAAAACATATTTGTAGACTTCAAAATAAACACTTGGGTTTTCTTATATCTCTACCAAGTATATTAGACTCGCTTCAGCTATATATTTTAAACGGATGTAATCTTTGTGCTTGAACAATGCCAGCATCAATTTGATCATATTGAGTTCTAAAGAACACAATTATCATTTGCAAGCATATATCTCTGTATCCCTCATTTCCAACCTTGATTCCTCCATGTTTTGGAATGATATCCAAGTGAGGAATAAAGACACTACTTGACATGTAAATCTTTACATGGCTTTACTGGGCAAAGTCTCAGGATTATACTTGACAGGAGTCTACTTTGTGATCAAAGACAATATTTTCGGAACTGAAGCAGTCATTTAGAAATTGGGAAAGCAAAAGAAATGTGAGTTAAGGAAAAAAAAATTCATGCTCCTCCTTGATGCCCTGTTTTTCATTTGACCCTTCAATGCCATTTTTGAGGGTTGGGTTATCATTGAAAGAACAGAATAAAATCAATCCATGAGGTGCCATGTATTCTATATACACTATCTCATTTAATCCTCCTATGCTAAGAGGAAAATATTGTTATTTCCACTTTACAGATGAAAAATGAGACTCAGAGGGATAAGGGGCTTGCCTAAGGTTATACAGCTCATAAATCTGGGGGATGGAATGCATATTTGGGGCATTCATCTTGCTTACTCCTTTGGTGATCTAATCCAGTCTCATGGTTTAAATACCATCTGTATGTCAACAACTCCCAAATATATATCGATATATTATAGATGATATAGATACATAGAGATAGAGACAGAGATATAGCAAGCCTAGATCTCTTGCTGGACTCTGGACCCTTGTGTACAACAGCCCAAAAGACATCTCTACTTGAATCCCTAAAAGACTACTAAGTTCAATATGTCCAAAATTGAACTCCTGAATTCACCTCTCAAAACCTGCTCCACCCTAAGCCTTCTATCACAGCTGATGGCAACTTCATCCTTCCATTTTCTCATGCCCAAAACCTTATTTGAGTTATCCTGTACTCAACTCTTCTCCTAGAAACTACTTTTAATCCACAAACAAATCCTGTATGCTCTATTGTCAAAGTATTTCCAGAATCCAACCATTTTTTAAAAACCACTTCTATATCACCATCCTGGTAAAAGACACTGTTTACCTATATTATTGCAATAGTGTTGTAACTGGTCTCCCCACTTAAAAACTTGGTTTCCCTATACTCTGTTACTGACCCAACAAACAGAATTGTCCTTTTAAATTGTCAGATTACATCAGTCTTCTGGTCACCCCCTTCAACGGACTCATCTTAATCAGAGTAAAAGCCAAAGTCCTTACAAGGGCCTATAAGGTCCTACATGATCTGCACCACTCCCCTTACTTCTGTGACCTCATCTCCTACTTCTCTCTTCCTCCCCCTTAGCAACTCCTGCCTTAGTTGCTTCCTTGATGATCACACTAGGCGGAATTTTGCACTGACTGTTCTCTTCACCTAAAGAGCTCTTCTTTCAAGTCTTTTCCACCTTCTTAGTGAGACTTACGCTGACCATCTGATTTTGAATTGAAATGATACCTTCTCTCCTCAAAATTCCCCACACATTTTCTCGCCATGGTGCTTATCATCTTTGAACACACTATACAATTACTTATTCATTTTGTTTATAGTCTGTCTCCCCAAAAGTAGGATGTGAGCTCCATGAGCTCAGGGATTTCCTTTTTGTATAGTTCACTGTTGTAGCCCAAGATCCTAGAACTGAGCCTAGCATTATAAATATCTTTGACAAAGTGAATGAATCAACCTAACTTTGGATATTAGTCAATTTTCACTATTAATTCTACCTAGCCACAACTTCTTCTTTGTTTGTCTCTCACTAAGGAGAATTTTACTTTTAGTTTATGGTAATCGGGATTGATTACCATAAATTTCATATACATCTGATTGTTCAGTTGCAATGGAATCTTCATAAAAACATGCCATGTTTTAACCAGTCTGACTCATACATGAAAATGTTTATCCTCCACTTAATTTTCATCAGCCATTTTTTGCAGAGATTCCCATCTTAATGTCTTAATTCTTTATCTTACATTACTCTCAGTAAAAAAGAATATATGGCCAGAGGAACAAAATCAGCAAAAGGAAAATGGTCAAGTATGAAAGAATCTGGTGAAAGGACAGAGTGAAAGATAAATGCAAGGACAAATCAGAAAAATTATTTACAAAAGATCATCAAGAAAGATTAATTTCCATGACATGGAAATTAATGTTTCAAGATCTGAACCATGAAAAAAATCTCTACAAAAGCTTAAGGAATGAGAATAAAAGATAAAGGGTAGAAGTCACCTGAAATATTTAGCCTATTAAGCCACTGGTGAATGGTATCACACACTTTCTGAGAAAGCAAGTGAATATCTGTCCAGAAAAAGCTGAGTTAAGAATGAAAGGAAATGAACCTTTATTGAGCTCATCCTCCATCACATATCAGGCACTTAGCAACAAACTGATGCTCAAAGAGGTCAGTTAACTTAACTGAGATCATGAAATGGCCAGAAACAGAGAGTGGATTAGAAACCATTTCTATCTGATTCTAAAGCTCACTCATGCAATTCAGAAAGCAAAACCTTCTAGAATTTTGCTATAAGTCAAAGCAAAAGTTTTTGGAGCCAAATGGCAAAGATAACTGGAATTTTTTAAAAAATAGGATTGTCATACCATACTATCCACAGGTACAAAAAACACCATGGCTTTGTTTGAATACCCTACTTCAAGATCTCAATAACTGGCAAACTCCTACTCTTCTTTAGAGACTGAATTATTCAGGTGCCCTTCTCTGTCACAGCGTCACCAATTATCAACAGATAACATTTACTACTCTATCTATGCAAACCTACCAGCAGAGGTTGGGAGGAAGTCTTCCAGTAGCATGGCAACAAACCGCCGGGGGAGGCATCAGAGTGGTCCATCAGTCTTCCAAACTTATACTGAGAACCCAGTAGACTAAGATCTCAATCTGCTTGATATTAGGAATACTGAGCTAAACACCACTGTCCTCCTGTCTTAGTAATGCAGGCTGCTATAAAAAAAAAACACAGAGTGGGTGGTTTATTAACAGAAATTTCTCACAGTCTGGAGGCTGGAAGTCTGAGAACAGAGTGCCAGATTGGTTCAGTGACCTCTTCTAGATCACAGATTTTTCTTCGTATCCTCACAAGGCAAAAGGGTCAAGGGAGTTCTCTGGAGCTTCTTGTATAAGGGCACTAATCCCATTCATGAGGTCTTCACCTTCATGGCAATCAACTGCCAGATATCCCACTTCCTAATACCATCACATTGGGCATTGGGATTTCAACATAATGAATTTTGGGAAGACACAAACAAATTTTGGGAAGATACAAAAGGGAAACATTCCCTTTCATGGAGTTCAGATAGAGTGAGGGAGATAGATGGTAATGGGCTACAAAAGCATAGAGTACAGCCTTGGGCATGGATCATCAGGGCAGGAAGGGAATCAGGAGCAATAAAATATCCAGTGTTAGGGCAGGCATGGTGCTGGGGAAATTAGAAGCATATACCATAACACAGATGATTAGTTGGCTTGAGGGTGTGCTGAGAGCAGGTAGCAGGACCTCCGTCTCTCAGGTAAGGCTCAGTGGCCCATTCCCTGTCAAAGTAACTCTTTACGAGGCAGGCATCCATTTACCAACTGATGAACAACAAAATAAGAATGGGATGGGCAGAAGTCAAATTACCACTAACACACTGCACCCCCAAATTCCAGAGCCTTTCAAGAACGTAGTTTATGTCATTATGCTCTCAAGCAGTAACATGGTAACTTACTACAGCTATAGCTATAGCTATTGCTCCATTGACATTAGCTTTGGGAAAGAACTGCAGAGGATAAGAATTAGGAGGATAAGAACTGCAGAGGATAAGAATTACCAACAAAGATAAAGGTAAAAATAATTTTTGCATTCATTATACTTCTAAGAATTTGTTTGCAGACCTGCCAAGTCATAAGCTACTGTAAGAAAAAAACTGACTATTTGGCAAAAGATTATAAAATATTCGAAATATATAAATAATATTCTAATGGTTCTTGAAAGAAAATCATCTATGCTAATGATAAAGAAAAAAGGAGAAATGAAGGAAACAATAGCACAGATCAATAAAACTAAAAGCTGGTTCTTTGAGAAGATAAACAAAATTGATAAACCATTAGCCAGACTCAGAAAGAAAAAAAGGGAGAAGACTCAAATCAATAGAATTAGAAATGAAAAAGGAGAAGTTATAACTGACACTGCAGAAATACAAAGGATCATGAGAGATTAATACAAGCAACTACATGCCAATAAAATGGACAACCGGGAAGAAATGGACAAATTCTTAGAAAAGCACAACCTTCTGAGACTGAACCAGGAAGAAAGAGAAAATATAAACAGACCAATCACAAGCACTGAAATTGAGACTGTGATTAAAAATCTTCCAACAAACAAAAGCCCAGGACCACATGGCTTCACAGGCAAATTCTATCAAACATTTAGAGAAGAGCTAACACCTATCCTTCTCAAACTCTTCCAAAATATAGCAGAGGGAGGAACACTCCCAAACTAATTCTACGAGGCCACCATCACCCTGATACCAAAACCAGACAAACATGTCACAAAGGAAGAAAACTACAGGCCAATATCACTGATGAACATAGATGCAAAAATCCTCAACAAAATACTAGCAAACAGAATCCAACAGCACATTTAAAGGAACATACACCATGATCAAGTGGGGTTTATCCCAGGAATGCAAGGATTCTTCAATATACGCAAATCAATCAATATGATACACCATATTAACAAATTGAAGGAGAAAAACCACATGATCATCTCAATAGATGCAGAAAAAGCTTTCAGCAAAATTCAACACCCATTTATGATAAAAACCCTCCAGAAAGTAGGCATAGAGGTAACTTATCTCAACATAATAAAGGCCATATATGACAAACCCACAGCCAACATCGTTCTCAATGGTGAAAAACTGAAACCATTTCCACTAAGATCAGGAAAAAGACAAGGCTGTCCACTCTCACCACTATTATTCAACATAGTTTTGGAAGTTTTAGCCACAGCAATCAGAGAAGAAAAAGAAATAAAAGGAATCCAAATCGGAAAAGAAGAAGTAAAGCTGTCACTGTTTGCAGATGACATGATACTCTACATAGAGAATCCTAAAGATGCTACCAGAAAACTACTAGAGCTAATCAATGAATTTGGTAAGGTAGCAGGATACAAAATTAATGCACAGAAATCTCTTGCATTCCTATACACTAATGATGAAAAATCTGAAAGAGAAATTAAGGAAACACTCCCATTCACCACTGCAACAAAAAGAATAAAATACCTAGGAATCAACCTACTTAAGGAGACAAAAGACCTGTATGCAGAAAACTATAAGACACTGATGAAAGAAATTAAAGATGATAACCAACAGATGGAGAGATATACCATGTTCTTGGATTGGAAGAATCAGCATTGTGAAAATGACTATACTACCCAAAGCTATCTACACATTCAATGCAGTCCCTATCAAACTACCAATGGCATTTTCACAGAACTAGAACAAAAAATTTCCCAATTTGTATGGAAACATGAGAGACCCCCGAATAGCCAAAGCAATCTTGAGAAAGAAAAATGGAGCTGGAGGAATCAGGCTCCTGGACTTCAGACTATACTACAAAGCTACAGTAATCAAGACAGTATGGTACTGGCACCAAAACAGAAATATAGATCAATGGAACAGGATAGAAAGCCCAGAGATAAACCCATGCACATATGGTCACCTTATTTTTGATAAAGGAGGCAAGAATATACAATGGAGAAAAGACAGCCTCTTCAATAAGTGGTGCTGGGAAAACTGGACAGCTACATGTAAAAGTATGAAATTGGAACACTCCCTAACACCATACACAAAAATAAACTCAAAATGGATTCAAGACCTAAATGTAAAGCCAGACACTATAAAACTCTTAGAGGCAGAACACTCTATGACATAAATCACAGCAAGATCCTTTTTGACCCACCTCCTAGAGAAATGGAAATTAAAACAAAAATAAACAAATGGGACTTAATGAAACTTAAAAGCTTTTGCACAGCAAAGGAAACCATAAACAAGACGAAAAGACAACCCTCAGAGTGGGAGAAAATATTTGCAAATGAAGCAACTAACAAAGGATTAATCTCTAAAATTTATAAGCAGCTCATGCAGCTCAATATCAAAAAAAAAAAAAAACCCAATCCAAAAATGGGCAGAAGACCTAAATAGACATTTCTCCAAAGAAGATATACAGATTGCCAAGAAACACATGAAAGAATGCTCAACATCATTAATTATTAGAGAAATGCAAATCAAAACTACAATGAGGTATCACCTCACACCAATCAGAATGGCCATCATCAAAAAATCTGCAAACAATAAATGCTGGAGAGGGTGTGGAGAAAAGGGAACCCTCCTGCACTGTTGGTGGGAATGTAAATTGATACAGCCACTATGGAAAATAGTATGGAGGTTCCTTAAAAAACTAAAAATAGAACTACCATACAACCCAGCAATCCCACTACTGGGCATATACCCTGAGAAAACCATAATTCAAAAAGAGTCACGTACCAAAATGTTCATTGCAGCTCTATTTACAATAGCCAGGACATGGAAGCAACCTAAGTGTCCATTGACAGATGAATGGAGAAAGAAGATGTGGCACATATATACAATGGAATATTACTCAGCCATAAAAAGAAACGAAATTGAGTTATTTTTAGTGAGGTGGATGGACCTAGAGTCTGTCATACAGAGTGAAGTAAGTCAGAAAGCAAAAAACAAATACTGTATGCGAACACATATATATGGAATCTAAAAAAAAACAGTTATGAAGAACCTAGGGGCAGGACAGGAATAAAGACGCAGACCTACTAGAGAATGGGCTTGAGGACACGGGGAGGGGGAAGGGTAAGCTGGGACAAAGTGAGAGAGTGGCATGGACTTATATATACTACCAAATGTAAAATAGATAGTTAGTGGGAAGCAGCCAAATAGCACAGGGAGATCAGCTCGGTGCTTTGTGACCACCTAGAGGGGTGGGATAGGGAGGTTGGGAGGGAGACGCAAGAGGGAGGGGATATGGGGATATATGTATATGTATAGCTGATTCACTTTGTTATAAAGCAGAAACTAACACACCATTGTAAAGCAATTATACTCCAATAAAGATGTTAAAAAAAAAAGGAGAGAAGATGGGAAGAATGTGGATGTGCCATGTTAAGGGTAGAAAAGAAAAGGAGAAAAAAAATAAAAGGAAGGTAATAGCAGAAAATAGAGAGACAAGGAGTAAAAAGAAATACCTCTGCACTTCCCTTTTCTAAACCATCTGTGGTTTCCAAAACGTCTGTGCACCACTGGATACTGTATTTTTCTGCCTCACAGTAAACATGGTTGTGGCCATAGAATGGGGAAGGGGAGTTCTCAGGATTCCTTCATTGTGACCAAACAGGTCTGCCCCTTCAGCATGATGTTCATTCACCCTCCTGATGATGATGTGATACAAGAGATGATTGCTGAAGGATGCAGCAGCCCATAAAACTAGATAGATATAGATAGATGATAGATAGATAGATAGATAGACAGACAGACAGACAGACAGACAGACAGACAGACAGATAGATAGATCCCAATAATACAATGCTAAATTCTGGGTCACCATATTCCCCAAGTGAAAAAAAAAAATTAATGTACTTCTTGTACACTGTTAGCTGTAAAATATACAGATTTCAGTCCTTCACTCTTCCAAACTACATACCCAGATAAACTGATGTGAGTATTATACAGAAATATAGTGCTTGGGTTTCGAGATCCCTTTCTGTGAAGTTCAAAGGTTTATTATTTCCAAGTTAAATAAACTCAGCAGAGACAACCATAATAATCACACCTAGTAATAGCTAATATTTATTTGATTTACTTATCCTTATGTGTCACGCTCTGTGCCAAGCACTTTATCTATATTCTCCCTAGACCTCCAAATGCTCCAAAGGTAGAGCTATCCTTACCTTTCTTTATAAATAAGGGAACTGAGGCATACAGAGGACAAATGACAGATGGTGAAGCTGGAATTCACAGATAAACCCTCTGACTGTAAGCCTATACTCTGAATCACTCCACTTCCTGACTCCACTAGAGGATTCTACCTTCAGCTCTGCTGTATTCAACAGTACCCTACATTCATATAGAGCTTAGTAGTGTATAAAATACCCTTTCAGACTTTGACTCACTTGATCCTCACAACTACTTTGTGAAACAGGCAAGGATATGTCGTCTTCCCCATTTCATGGGTAAAAACTGAGCTAGGTTAAGCAGCTTCCACCAATCATTAATATATGGCAAAGTTAGGACAGGACTTATATGTACATCATCCAACTCTAAATGCAGTGCACTATCCACTGCATCAAGCTCTTCTTCATCTGACTTCTAGGAACAACCAAGATTTGACTTCACACTGTTAAATTACTTGTTGAGGACTAAAAAAATTAAGGATCAGAGAAAGAGATATAACGCCTGTCAATTGCCTTAAATTATCGCCCCCTCCCATCCCCTGCAATCTCCTAGATTTAAATAGCGATCCCTATATAATAGGGAGCTGTAAATTTGCCTATTTTGCATTTGACAAAAGAGGTTTTTGCTGAAACATTACTTGAAGGTCCAGAATTTAACTATATACCATTGAGTTACTATAATTATTTGAAGCAATGTTAAATCAAAGTATTTGAAATCACCCTTTAATCACAATTAGCTCAAAAAACAAATATGGTTTTCAAGATACTCCAGGTGTTCTGACTTTGCTTTGATAAACATTGAACCAAAGACCAAGGAAGAGTTTTGTTCACTTTGCAGTTTCCTCCTTCAGTGCCCCTTGTCTCCTTCTGCATCTTATTGTGAGTTCTTATTTCAATTTATTTGTTTAGGAGTTCCAGGTGAATTTCTTTGATGGAGATTTTCATATGTGGATGTCTTAGGGCTTCTCCACTGTTAATTCCCAAGATTCTTTCCCATGTCAGACTTCCTATTTCCTACTGTTTATCTTTTTAGGTCCTACACCTTCAGCCTTAACACCACTCACTCCACCCCTTGTGGTCCAGCTCAGCTCCAATAAATCTGACTTCAAAGTGAGACGTTGACCCCCAAATCCTCCTTTCTTGCTCTCCCCAAAGACATAAATGTGCAGGTCCTTTTCCTTTCAAGGGTTTTACTGCTAATCACAGAGGGAAACTAAGAGTAGTACAACACACAATGTCATTCTAATTACTTATCTAAAGCTCCTGATTTCCCTCTGAGGTAGCAAACTGAGGCCTCCATGTGCCCTCTGCTAAACAAAGTATAGCAGTAATTCTGGGAAGATTAGAAGAAAAAAACACTGATCCCTTAAGTCCATTGCTATCCTAGCTGCCTGAAGATTGCTCTTTTGCCAGCCCAACTCAAATATCACCATCTAATCATTCCTGAGCAGAGACTGGGCCTCCTACTTGCCCTGCCCTCTGCCCTTGCCCAGCTTTTTGCATACTACCAATAATAGTACTGTTACAGACTGAATGTTTGTGTCCCTCCCAAATTCATATATCGAAACCTAATCACCAATGTGATGATATTTGGAGATGGAAACTTTGAGAGGTGATATGGTCATGAGGGTGGAGTCTTCACAAATGAGATTAGTGCCCTTATAAGAGAGATCCCAGGAGACAGTTGTCTGTGAACGAGGAAATAAGCCCTCACCAAACACTGAATCTGTAAGTGCCTTGATCTTGGGCTCCCCAGCCTCCAGAAGTATGAGGAAAAGAATTCTGTTGTTTAAGCTACCCAGTCTATGGTACTTTTGTTATAGCAGCCAGAATAGAATAAGACAAGTACTACATAATAAGTACCTCCTTTCTCACATTCAAATCAATGTTCAGGAATTCCTCTCTCTTTCTCTTAAGCCAGTGGTACAGCTACCACGTTGCTGCAAGACATAGCTCAGGGTCAACAAGGTGTGAGGATGACCATTTCAGGTCCTACATGCCCCCTTCTCTGGGCTTCCTGTTCTGATATGTCACACATCCCAATGAAACCTAAGAATGGAGATGCCACTGAGGCACTTTGGGGCACCCTCTCTGTGCAAAGCTCACACCAACCCCTCTGCCATTGATGGCTGCCTTCCACACTATCGCCACTGATGCTTTCTCCCTCATCCTCTTCCAAGGAAGAAGAGGTCTCTTCCTCCCTTCTTGCCCATGGAATGGGCAGATAACCTGATATCTTTAGATCCAGGCCTCCCCACTTGACCCGTGGCCTCGGCCCAGAACTTCTCTAGACATCTGGGAGCCAAGGCTCCCTGAGGAAGTGCTAATGGATGTCAGCTAGACTCCTGGCAGTTGGCAAAATTCCTTTGGATTCTTTCCTCAGTAATGGTTCCTCTCTCTAGATTTGGAAGTACTATTTTAAAAATGAAATATAAAATAGACAGAGATGCATTGGTGGGTAGATACATAGATAGATAGATAGATAGATAGATAGATAGATAGATAGATAGATAGATAGATAGATAGATAGGTGATAGATAGATAGATAGGTAGATAGATAGATAGATAGAGAGAGAGAAAAAACAACCAAAAAATAAGCGATACATGCTTCTTTGACTCAGAGGCAAATTTGTATGACTAAAGTCCCACAGGCAGAAGGACATTAGATCAGATCACATTAAATACCCCCAACTACCCTCCCTCAACCACTTCCCTCATAAACAGATTAAGTATGAGCAATTTATCAGGGGAGCAGTTTGGCTGGGGCGGCAGTGCAGGAAGACAATGAAAGACTGTTATAAACAAAGAAGGATAAGTACTGCCAGAGAGTCAAGTGCAACTAATCTTCTCTCTCATTTTCTCCTTTCCATCTGTAGCACAAACCACAAATAATCCAGTACTGTCTTGAAGAGAATGACTGTTACCTGGAAAGGAACCTAATAAAGCATTCATTGTCAGCATTATGCACTGCAGACTTTACCGTAATCAGGTCAAGAAAGTGCCATTACATGAGCATGGAGATCATTTTACTTTATAGAATCATTCTTTCTTGTGATTGTGCGTAATGAGATTTACCTGATGCTGTCAAGGCTGGGGGGTGCTCAGGAGTATTAAGAATAAAGCCCTTTTGTTCAAAGAACTAAGGCAATTCTCCCTTTCCAATGTTTTTATGATTTGGGTTAGAATTGGCAAAGTTAAAACAACAGAAGACCTAGAAACCTCCCCTCCAAGAACAGACAGTTGGAATCAATACATTTTCCTGAAATATCTTGTCAAGCATGGTATTAAAGAGACTATCTTGGGGGCTTCCCTGGTGGCGCAGTGGTTGAGAGTCTGCCTGCCAATGCAGGGGACACGGGTTCGAGCCCTGGTCTGGGAGGATCCCACATGCCGTGGAGCAACTGGGCCCGTGAATCACAACTGCTGAGCCTGCACGTCTGGAGCCTCTGCTCCGCAACAAGAGAGGCCGCGATAGTGAGAGGTCCGCGCACCGCGATGAAGAGTGGCCCCCACTTGCCACAGCTAGAGAAAGCCCTCGCACAGAAACGAAGACCCAACATAGCAATCAATCAATCAATCAATCAATCAATCTTTAAAAAAAAAAAAAAAAGAGACTATCTTCAGGACTGTATGCATTTGACTATCTCTTCATAAAAAAGGTCAGTATGCTAATAACGTTATGTGCCTTCTATTTTCCTTTCAGTGTACAGATTTTCTCTTCCCCACTATGGGACTCAAAGACAAGCTTACCTGATGTCCTTAAAGCAACCCTGGTTCTACTGTTTTACAACAAAATCTCTAGTGCAAATATGTGTGTGCATGTGTTTGTATGTGTCTGTTTGCATGTGTATGGGTGTGTGTGAGAGAGAGACAGGGAGTGAGAGAGAGAGAGGATGTGTTTGAGCATTGGAATGTGCATCTAGAATTTTATCCTTCATCTTTGTTTTTCATAGCATCATTTACATTACAAAAACAGCAAACTGGCATAAGTTTCAAACATACAAACTTGCTGATAGTTTTCTGCAAAGGGACAATGGCAGGATCAGAGAGATACCTCTTGCTCCAAATACAATTTAACATTTTGAAATATGATTTACTTTCTGGACTACAGCCAGGCAATTACCATTGGCAAATACTTCAAGTGGGAGAAATGAAGTGGTTGCTACTAGTCCCATAATTTGGAATTGCTGCTAACAGATTTTATATATCATCAACTTTTCTGCTATTCTTTTTTAGAAGATACAATAAAGTCTTAATATTCCTGCATTTCAAGCTTAGTGTCAGCTTTGCTGATGCTTGAGACAAAACTGTGTAAGTGGCTCCCTCTGGTGCTGCTACTAGCATTAGTTTTGGGGTTTTGGGGGGTTTTTTTGTTTGTTTGTTTGTTTTTAATATTTACAGCCATAGATGTAAACCAGATTAGCTGCTGGGAAAGGTAAGTAGAAGCCCTGAAGGCCTGCATCACTAGAATTGTCTCTTGGAATACAATTCCACTTGGAATAAAATTAGATGAAGGGTGACATCCTTTATGATATGGGAATAGACACAGTTTCTTCCTTGGCCTTTTTCCTTCACTTCATATACACCAAAGAGAACTGCAAAAGGTAAAAGAAAAGTCATGTTCACTAAACCCTGGCCAGATACCCCCATCCTTGTTCCTGAAATTCTAATGCCCCAAGAAACTTCTTAAGTACTTCTAACAGACCTCCATGCGACCATCAATTCTCTAGCCCTGGATTCCACTTTGACTTGTGGCCTACATAGTAGTGATTGGAGCAAACATGGGATCATAAATAGTCTGTTGCAAGAGGCAACTGAGGGCTCCAGAACAGCATCTCTTAATGGCAGTGGGAAAGAAGCTAGCAGAATCTCCTTTCATGGCTGCGATCCATAGTTGTCTCCAATGATTGCTTTTTCAATACAAGTCCTACCCACAGACAGCCAATGGTTGAAGTCTAGGCTCCTAGGTCAGTCTCCACATTGTAATGCAATGGTGATTAGTCAAAGGCAATCTGCAATCTTCAGGCTCTCCCATGTTGATCTTGTCCTCCTTTCTCTCCAAGAGGCAGTACATCCTCCCTGATATATTTCTCTAAAGCACAGCATAGCTTCCACCATCAGCCAGAATGTTAATGCATTATCACTCTGTACACTGAGAAAACAAGTGACCATATGTAGCCTATGCCAGCGAAGCTCTAACTGTGAAGAACAATGGCTCTGAGTCAACAACAGAATTAAACTACTCCCTCTTGTGAAGCTCTTCTGAATATTTTAAGTGTTGCCTTGAAAGTGTGGGATTATGTGCAAGCATAAACATTAGCTTAATGCAATTTTTTGGTACAGAATATGCCAGAGTTTAAAAATCAGAAATGAAATGCAGAAAATAACTTTGGGATAAATTTAATTTTTTTTCATGTGTGATTAAAACATGATTGAAGAGGCATACTTTATGTATAATTAAAGTTGCTTTGTAATTAAGAGATTTAAGCATGTATAGAAAATGATACAGCTTAGTTTGGAGATTTTACAAAGGCGCCTATTAAACACTCACTCCCTAGCAAGCCTGACTCAAATGTTTTCACATTCTAATGCTGATAGAGTCCTTGAATTTTTTTTGAAGCTGCCAATTTCACCATTTCTAAATGCTTTACCTTTCCTTCCATGAGCTTGTAAAATAAAAACAGCACTATCTTCCTTGCATTAGCCAAAACAATGATGTAGAACACTCTATGGCCTAATTTCAAAGGCTCCAGAGGCAAAAAGAAAGATTCCCTGAATGTCTGAGACCGGGTCTGACTTAGCTTTGCCTTCTCTACTATGCCTAGCACTGTGTCTAACCTGCTGCATAAAAAAATATGTATCAAATGCCTATTACTGAGTAAGCAGAGAGTGTGTTTGTATATATTTGTGGAGGGTTATCATGGTAATAAGAATACTTTTGGACGTTTTTTATCTGCCAGACAAAGGTGCTATAATACATTATTTCATCTAATCCCACAATAGCCCTATGAAGTTGACAACATCAACCCTTTTGGACAGATACATAAACTAAATTAAAGAAAGTTTGAAGACTACAAAGAATAACGCATTTTGTACTACCTTGGCAACAGGATCACCTTTGGGACTAAAGAGTGGGGCAGAATAAGTTCATTTTCCTCAGTCTTGTTAATTTTTTGCCCCTTTCCCATGCCCCAGTTCCTCAATCCCCCACCCTCTCCAAGGATTGCCTCTTGGACTCTCTCTAGAACCCTAAAGCATTCTTCTGGTAAGCACCTGGCATGAACAGAGGCTTCATCTCACTGGAAATGGTCCTAGTTTAAACTGATCTTCCAGGCCTTCCTCATCAATACCTGTCTATTTTTTATTTCATCCATTTTAGCCAAGTATCACATGGGGGAGGGAAAAATTCAGACAAACATATTTGTACTAGAGTGTTAGTTGCTGACATTCATAGTTAGGAGGCTTTTGCAATAGTCCCAAGGTACAATGGAACATTTTTAATTTGAGTTTTGGTTTTCGATACAGAAAGGGAACCACAGAATATACTGCACGGATCAGGAGTCATGGGTACAGGGGTAGGAGGCAGGGGAGAAATAAGATTCATGAGGATAAGAAAAACATAAACAGACTGATAGATGGATGCTGGGTTAATCTTCCCAGTGTCCAGGAACACATTTCCTAGTGTCTCTCCCCTTTCTCATCTAAAGAGTATATGGAATATTAATAACCTTTCCAAGAAAAGTACTTGTTTCTTCTCATACTTTCTGATATCAGGTAGTCATCTACAATTTTCAATTAAATCAGATAGATAGATACATAAGCAGACAGGTAGATAGATAATAGATACACACACACACACACACACATATATAAAACTGTTTTGCAAGCTTAAGTATAGCAGATTTAAAGCATATTGCAAACTTAAATATGCTCTTTATATTCTATCTCCCTGATAGAGGTTTCCATTCCAGTGATTATGCCCTCTTTCTGCCCTATACCAGCATCACCTCACTCTCTTGTTCTTTATGGGTTTGCATGGTACAGACAGGGCCCAGGAGGAGAGGTGGTTCTGTGAAGCCCCATGCTTCTTTAGAGTTTTAGAGAAGACTGGTGAGGGAATGACATTCTAAATTGAATACCAAGACTATTCCCAGCATATTTCTGACTGGCAGAGTCGTAATGCACCGATTCGTGAGAAATTATGACCATGTGTATGGAGTTCTGTAGAAAACATGCTCATGCTCTTCTGACTGATTCCGTCCTTGTTCCCTGGGTGCTGGTATTCTACTCACTGATTCACAAAATGAGCTGCTGTTTTTACAGAGTGGATTCAAGGAAAGTCAGGAGAGACATGTTGATTTTCTGTGAAATTTAGTAGAAACTGAGGAATGTATCTCACTTGAAACTGCACCTCCTAGACCTTAGAAATGTTACAATTTTTTAAGTGATGATGAGGATGATTGCTGGGTATTAAAAGGCAGATTAGCACCAACTAGAGCCTCTCTCCCTTAAGCAAATGGGACATTTCAATGATAAGTGTCCTATAATCAGCAGATCTGGAAGGACTGAGTCAAGCATTATGTTGAAAGGGAGCTTGGGAAAGAAGGTATGTTTGGAGAGGCAGAGTGTTTCTAGTACTTCCTGGGGAGAGGGTACCCAGGTTAGAAAACAGTATCTAGGCAGGCTATGATAAGAATCTCCTCTTTTGATGACAAACAATCAAAATCTCAAATGGATTTGTTATCAATCACTTATATGCATAAACACATACTCAGAAAGTCATATTTTCCATTTTAAATAATTTAATTTGCTTTCTGGTAGAAATGAGTTTCTTCTTATATGAGTAATATGAACCAGTTTTTCCAAGGACCTGTTTATCTCAGGATAAGTATATAATTTATATTTCTGATCTGCATAGGTCCTAAGCCAAACTACTGAACACGGAATGAGATGAATTTTCTCAATGAGTACATTTCTTTCTTTTCTACAGTAACATTTCTGTGGATTGGTATGTTTTTTGGTTTTGGTTTTGCTTTTTTCCTTTTGAAAAAATCTAGAATGACCAGTTATCTCTGTAACATGTCCTATTCTTAATTTTTACTGCTTTTGTTCAAGCAGTGCTTTACTTCCTCTTCTTCTCCATTCATTCATTCATATCCCAATCTCCTTCAAGTAACAGTTTCTTCACTAAGCCTTCCTAAAAATAAAACTCTCTTCTTTCTATCTTCTGACAATTATTGCCTATACTTCTAAACTAATAATTCTATAATCACAGATATACATCATATATGATTCTGGTATATGTATTACTGTCCTGTATGTAAAACTGATGCATGAAAATATTACATGAAGATTGGGATGTTCCAGTCCAAGTTCTATCATTGTATGTACTGAGCAAGTCATTTCTTATCTCAGCCTCAGTTTTGCCACCTGCAATCTAAGAAGGTTGCCCTATAATTGCCTAAAACAAGCATTATGGCCCATCCAGTTTCTCAGCTGGAAATACCACTGAATATTTATTGAGAGCTTTAAAAATGAATTGTCCTCTTTTTAAAACATGTTTTACAGATCATCTGGGGTCAAAAATTGTGATTTTCCCCTTTAGTCATAAAATAGTGATTGCAAAGTAAATACAATCTCAACATCCTATTTTATGGTCTAAGACTCTACCATTAAATAATATTCTCCATGTTAAATACTAGTATCTTGAATATTTTTCTTATGGATAAATGGACCAACATAGAGGATTAAAATAATTAATTATTCAATAAAAATCTACTTTCTTGCAGCAATATTATATCTCTATCTTACATATTCCATGCTTTAATTATTTTAAAAGAGAGCTTCCAGAATATGTAGTTTAAAAAAATGGGAAAGGTTTCTTCATGCTGTATAAATCAACTCACTTTTATGGCAAAATGGGTAGGTAAGAGGCAACATCATGTTTTCTTTGTGGTGACTACAGCTACAATGAGAGAAAAGAGAGTGGGACACCTTTGGAGAGCTTGTTATTCATCAGAAAGTAAGCACCCAGCTTTCTGACCACTTAAGAGCAGTGGCAATTTTCAAATACAATACAGAGAAGAATCACTGTTGTCTGTGGAATTGCACAGTAAGAACTGTCAAGATATATCCACAAATAGTAGCATCTGACTGATCCAAGCCAAGACTCCTCTTCCTTTTATTCATATTTTTTAAAATCAGTAGTATGGGGTTGAGTAATGATAAAACAAAAATTAAAAAAAGAAACTTCATTTTTACCTGCTAATTTTCTCCTGCTTTTTACTGATGACTCTCTTTTTAAGCAGAACATTTATATATAGTGATAGTTAATTCCTTGTGGAAGTTTTCTTTGTTCTTGATGGAAAATGCATTATCTCCTTGCCTCCTCCCACTTCTACATCCTTTATTTGGCTTTGATTTATTCTATAATCTTTCCATACCAGTATGTTTGAGAAGAAGGGTCCTCAGTTTTAACTCTGTTCTTTTGAAACTTCTGCATTGCTTACAGTTGTTTTAAATAACAAATAAGATATGCATGTTTAAACCTCCAAAAAAGCTGTATAATCTTAAAGATATACAATACATATTGTATATCTTAAGCCTACCAGTTTAGAGTAACGCATCTCTATTACTATATATCTATATAATACCAGCTTAAATATATATATATATATATATATATATATATATATATATATATATATATATAAAATTATAAACATTCTTTATTACTGATAATCTTTCCCCAAAACAGTTCTGAGACCCAAAAGACACATTTATTTTCAATTTGTCCAACTATATATTTTAAACACTGAAACCAAGGCCCAGAGAGATGAAGTGAATTACAGGAAGCGACACATATAATTATTAGAAGAGTCTGCTCTATAAACTCAGGTCTCTTGATTCCTAGTCTTGTGCTTTTTTCATCCTACCATTATCCATCTGGAAGACTAGCTACATTTTGTATATTGCAAACTGGGAGGGTAAATAGAGAATAAAAAGGTTTAGAATTAGATTCTAATCACACTCTCTAAGAATTACGTATTATTCTCTCTTATCCAAAAGCTTAGAGATTAATTAAATAGTTTGGTTAATTAATTATCATTATGCCATTAGCTTGTTTAAAAATGAGGACACATATCATTAAAGTTGCCATATTTCATTAACTCTGACACACTATTTTTTAACCTTTAATATCTCTGAAATCAGGATGCATTTTATAATTCCTTATAGCCAAGCAGTAGTGGAGGCATAGTTGCCATTGACTTTGTATGTGAAAATTGGTTCTATTTCTCTTGCCACGACCAGACAACCATCACTCCTGATGTTTTAGGACAATTGAAGGAAGAAATATGAGATCTGGTTGTTGTCTGAAAATCTTCAATTGTCACATTCTAGTAAGATCAACAAAACACCACCATCAAAACTTTCAGAAGGTATCAGCTGCTTGAAGTGAAATCCTGAAGACAACCATGAAGTATTCTTAAGAAAGGGTGTATCACCAACACACACAGACTACTGTTGGGAAAAACATGGATACGGATATGACTCTGAGTCAAAAAAAAATGATTCAAAAGGGTGAGAATCTAAATAGGACAAAAATTTTTGAATTCTTAAACCAATGTGTTCATTAATGTACTTTTTATACATGCATAAGATTAATATATTAGAAAAATCTACATCTATTTAAGTCTAAATTGCTTTTTGTTAAAGTATAAAATTCTAAGTGGTAGGAAAGCATTGTATAACGATTTCATTGGGATGCTGCTTCTTTCTAAAGCATACATAAAATAACGATGTGTCCTGCAGTCAGTGGTACCTTAGTTTAAATGAAATATTTGTAAAGTATTCAATAAAATTAAGCATTTTATTCCCTAAGAGAAGCCTCAGGAACTTGCAGTACCTTAGGGTCAATACTGTAAACCATAATTATTTCACAGTGGATAGGCTGAAGTACAAGACACTGCTAAGTCCAGTGGAGAGAAGGTCAGACAGATGCCTAGAACAAGCCCTCCCCTCGTGGTCTTTACTCGATACAAATGTGCCCACTAAAATGTGAACTATTTAAAACCCAATTTCACTCTGTTTTCACTTTCAAATATGCCTTCTTCAAACAAAAAGGAGAAGCATCTGTTTCTGACCCCAAACACAAATGGAGTTACTAATTATCATTTTAAGTTTGATTCAAAAATCAGTTTCCCTGGAGGCAAGGAGCCCAGGTCAGAGGTGGTAGCTGTGCTGCAAACCGCTTCAGGCTTGGAGCCTGAAAATAGAGCACTGACGATGCAAAGATGTGACTCTGAACATACATTCTGAAACGCCAGGGGTAACAGAGAAGATTGCCAACGACCACAAAATTTGCTTTGGAACAAAGAGAGAAATCAGATCCATTCTTTTCTAGTTCACGGTTCTTTTACCGTGTAGCTTTGGTGTTAAAGTTTAATTGCCCCTTTATAATGGGGAGAAGTTATAGGGTAGAAAGGTGGTTATTGAAATACTGAGGATAGAGAGTAAAAAAGTTGAAAACCAATTGCTATCTGGTCATAGAGCAAAATACATATAATGACTTCAGCTATACATCCTTCACCTACCCTGCCTTAATCTTCCATCTGTCTGTAAAACTACAGTGTGCATCTCTCTCAAATGGCCCAGGCATCACTCACATCTCCTTTCCCTGAAATCCTATTGTACATGTTGATGGGAGCATAATTCAGAGTTTATTGCACACAATACTGTCTTATTTCTAAACATATATTCTTTCAGGAAGAAAACATTTATTGAGTGATGTATGACACCATTCATTTTTTGTACATGTATATACACATGTACATATACTTCCTTCTTCCAAAAATAATTTGAAGCAGCTTATGATAAAAAGCCCAAATACAATCAAATCTTGAATCAAAGTTTAAGTTTTAAAATGGATTCAAATAATGAAACAGGGTAAAAGGAGACAATTCAGGACCTCTTTTTCAACTGAACACAAAACTGGCTCTGAGCTTCCATGAAGTCAGACCAAAAATAAATGAAAATAAGGCTTTCTTTGCTTAAAAAAAAAAAAGACTCATAATGTTTAATGAGATACTGGCTTGTGAGCTAAAAATTAGTTCCCTCTCCTAGACTCTCCAAGTAAACAATTATCAAAAGCAGGGAAGTAATTTTAATTGGGCATAACTGATATCAAGTCCTTCTTCATGAGAATAACTGGTAACAGCGTTCAGTCATTTCTCACATTATTTGTGATTTATTAATATAAGATAATATGACAAACATAGATGACCTATTTAGTAAGAAGAACATGCTCTGCTTTAACTATGGTTTCCGTTATTATGATACAGTTATAAGTTGAAAATGTAGGGTTTTGGATTTATACATGGAATGTAGCATAATAATTCTCCAGATAACATTGAAAAAAAATCTCTGGAACATTATGAAAGCAATCATTCTATATCAGAAGCATGCAGCCTGACATGTGGACAGTTTATGTCCATGGATCCAAAGACTGTTTAATTCTTGTGTGTATGAGTGTGTGTGTGTGTGTGCGTGGGCACGTGCACTTAATTCCAGTGTAGACATTCCATATTATAAGAACTTCAAGGAGGTCAGGGCATGATGTTTATGGCACATCCTATTAGGTACCCTAGGTTACAACTATTGCCTCCTTCCTGTCAGTTAACAAGAGCTCTGATTTTGTCTAAGTGTAACACTGCCATGTCTACAGGGAAAGCAGACCTCTCCTCCAGCCCCTGGGGAAGGACAATGATTGATCAAAACCAGTCATGCAATGTATTATCTCTTTGCCAGTGATTAGTTTAGGAGTGGGATGTGTCATAGCTTTAGTCAATCAGGCATAAAGGGAAGTTTGCTGATAGCTTCTGGAAAAAAAATTTCCTTTTTTGATTAAAAGAGACATTTCCATGAGAAGAAGACTTCCTCTCTTCTTTTTGCTTTGGGTGGGACTGTTTGAAGAGGTAGTGTTTGGCTTGGTGGTAGCCATATTGTTTATCTTGTTTCCAAAATGGGGAGCCAAGAGAATTACAGCAAAGCTGTCCCAGAGCTGTGACATCCTTGAACTGTTGAGGTAGCCAACTGTGGACCAGTATACCTCCATAATCCTTGTCCTGAGAGATGATTCTTTACTGTTTAGATTTTTAATTGGGTATTCTGTTGCTTGCATGCAAAGGTTTCGTAACAGACACCATATTTTATATATCTATATTCTACACAGACATGAGCAAAAATTGGCATTCAACAACCTCATGGGAAAAAATTGTATCAATCAGATAAGATCATTGGTCATCAGGGCGATATTGATATATCTTTGTAAGGCAGAATTCTTCCTTACAATGGTAAACTACACTGAGGTAAATAATTGAGCAACCGAATTTAAAGTTACTATAGTCCATGCTAATACACCTGTACAAAAAACCATTATTTTACCAAATGCCATCACTGGCATGTGCTATCTTTATACATGCATTAGAAAAGAGTATTAAAACAAAGATCTGCATTTTCTTTCCTTGACAACATTTCTCATATGATTGATGACTAATTTGTAAGCATGAATAGCAAATTTTACTGCTTTATTCAATAGATTGAAGAAGACAGGGTGCGCTCTGACCAAAAAAAAAAAAAAGTTAGGAAGAGTAAGATGCCTCCATTCTGCCGTTATTTTCCAAGTAAACTATCATCCAGAGGAAAAATAAAATCACAGGATTATCACAGTTATTTTATGAATATTTAGCATGTGAAAAAATTATATCTATCCCCTTTTATGGCTATTTACTTTTTCTTTACTTTTTCTCCTTTCTGAAATATTTAGGTGAATTTTACATATTCATTTATCCTGTCACAGTATCAAACACTTCTAGTTTCCAACCCCGAATCAGTTTCCCCTTCTTTTTTCACAGATTCTGATTTTCTTCAAGGTAGTGGTATGCCAGAGGAAAAACATGTTTCCCAACCTGCAGGCTACCGAGAAGTAGTGATTTGACACAGTTCTGGTAGGTATAGAAGTCTACGGGGAGAATGTCCACATCACAAAAATGACAAAATGCTCAAGGAGAAGGCTTGTTTGGTCCTTTCCTCTCCCTTTTTTCTTTTTTTAATCTCATAAAGAGCCCTCTACCATTTATTAAACAAAAATCAAACAGATCCTCACCACCACTGCAATGCAAAAATGGGGAAGTAGGAAACAAGGAATTTCCTTCCTTCAGACTCTAGAGTAATCATTCTCAAGTTCTCAACCCAGGAGGATTTAACCTCTAAGGGACATTTGGCAATGTCTAGAGATAGTCTCGGTTTTCAGAACCAGGGGGGTGAGTGGGTGGAGGGTGCTACCGGCATCTAGTGAGTAGAGGCCGGCAATGCTACTGAACAGCTTCCAACATACAAGATACTCCCTCCACAACAAACACAAAGACTTATGAGTCCCACATGACACCAGCGCCAAAGTTGAGAAATCCTGAGCTAGAAAACCCTTTGTTACCTTCCCTTGCCCCCTCCTTCTTCGGGCCTAGAAAGCAGACATGATGCCAGAGGCACAGCAGTAATCTTATGACCATAAGAAGGAAAGCACCTAGATGATAGATGAAACCTGATTCCTTGTTTAAATGCTTAAGCAACTGTCTTCTCCTGATTTTGTTTTAATAATGTGAGATAAATAAATCCTTATTTGCTTAATCCACGGTTAGCCAGATCTTCTGTTGCCTCATAGCCAAACGTATTTCTAAATAATACATTTATCATTCACTTATGGTCTGCTTTATATTTAGACGTGGAGCTAAGCATTCTGAATGAAACAATAAATTAGGTATGGCTTCTGACCTCTGGGAACTTACTCTCCAGGGAGGGAGCCAATCATCATCAAGTGTGAAAGGTGGGGGACTCCTAGCATGAATAACATGTTGTGGGAGCTCAGAGTAAGGACAGCAGGGTGACAGAGAAAAGACCACTTTAAGGAAACAAAGTGTTTTCCCATCCTACAGTTGGGGTATATGTGTTGGGGGAGAGGGAGCTGGGAAGTAATCCATAAAGAAAGACTAGTATAAGAAAAGCATAGAAGCCGAAAATGTCAAGTAGTATTGGGGAAAATGGTAAGGAGGAGTCAGGTGAATGGAATGCAGAGTAAATTGGGGAGGAGTTCCAGGTGGAAGGTGTTTTAATCTAAAAAGGAAGGTTGGGGAGTAAATTGTGAAAAGACTTGAATGCCCTCAGAGGTCTAGATATTACCATCCAAGCTATAAAGAGCCATTGGCCATGGTTGATAAAAGATCTGCAAGACCAGACCTGTGTTTTAGAAAAAAAAAAAACATAAATGTTTGGTGAACTGGACTTGGGTGATTCCATTTACAAATAATTAAATATAACTGAGGAATCACATCTTTCTATTTACAATCTAATAAGATAGAAACAGACACCAAACTTCACTTCAAAATAACTTGAAAATGTAGCAGAAGTGTATTGTTGAACTGTTGCAGTTTCCAATGTTACTGTTAATTCCAATTGTGTTTTGCTTACAGAAACTACAAATTATATTTGTTCGATAATTCATAAAATAATTCCTTTGTGTAAAAATTTTAAAAAAGAATTCTAGAAATAAAAAATTACTATGCTTTGCTTTTAAAAAAAATGTTAGAAATGGTTTGTTTCAGCACATGGAATTCCAGAGAGGTATTTTTCAACTATGCCTACTACATCAATATTGCCCCTCAAAAAGTTGTCAATAACATTGGAGCTTAGATTTATTTATATCTGTATTCTCTAGTTATAGCTACTTAATTATCCTATAAAAATTGTATCTAACTAATTTAAAGAAATTTGAAGGAAGATATAGACCCTGCCACTGGATAACCATGTGTAAATAATAAGAATAGAATAAAATACGAGAATTTCAGGGTTGGAAGAGACTTTAGAAAGTCAGGGAAGTCAGCCAACCATGCAAAGAGTGATCAAACCTTCAAACACTCTGCCTGCAGCAAATGGAGTTCTCAGCCTACCTTCTGTGAGTATATATTCCACCCTCAATTTGAAAACAGTTCAGACATTTATATTTGAAAATATGTTATACTTAAATATAAAAGGAAAATTTCACACAATGAACCGCCACTAAGGGAATAAAAGACTGACAGAAAGTACTTTGGAGTGGGAGGGGGGAGACTATGGAAAGGAGAGTTGCTTAAGAGGACTTTTCTGAAGCCCACACTGCAGGAAGTCTAGTACAGTCGGTTGAAAGACTGACTCCCTCAATTTTTGCTTACGTTAACAGGATTGGAAAGAGTAACTGTAGAATAGCAGGCTTACAGAAAACAGTTACTTCTTTTAATCAAACCATGTAATCAGAAGGCCTGAGTAATAATTAACTTCCACTTGCTATGTGAATCACTCCGCAGAGCAGGTAGACTTGAGATTCATTCTCTGCCAAGGGCACGGTAAACTTAATGTTTTTGTACTTAACACTTAATATTTTAAGTACGTGCATGGCCCTTGCTTCTGAGTTCATTTCAAAAAGCTGGTGTTCTGCTAGGTTACAATGGCTGATTGAAATGCCGAGACATTTTATACGTTTTACGCTCAAACACATGCACCCACACCTTTCCTTAGTGATATTTTTATACCTATGGTCTTATTTATCATTAAGCACAATTAATTTTTGAGAAACACATAACTGTAATTTTCATGTAGAGCATGATCATTTATTTAAGCGAAAATAGTCTACTGTAGTTTCAGTATAAAAAGAAGAAAAATGAGTATATTGAGTACCTATAAAAAGGCAGAGTAATAGATACAGGGTTAGTGCTCTGATTCCATGTTTTCTAAGTCCTACATGTATCACTATGGTCCTGGAAATGAAAAAAGAAAGAATACCTTTGCGGACGCCAACTGCTCGTGATTCAGAATAATCACAAATATTAAACACAGAATTTCCCTCATCTTTATAACCCCCTAACAACCTCTTCTGGAATAAATCATTCCTAATTGAAAAATCTCAACCTAAATAATTTTAAATTCACTGCAGGTGGCTTTTCATCTCTACTCCCAAAGCATTGTGCTGGCCGGTCGGGAGCCAAGGGAGAAGGTCGGCAATGTTTGGACTACCTTCTCTGCCCAGGGGACTTGATTGCCCCATAATGCATAATCTATTAGCTGCTCATCGCGGGGATCTACCGAGTGACCTCTTGACTCGAACCAGGCACATCTGAAAACTACTTCGCAGGAAATGTTGTGCGGAAGAGCAACTTTCTTATTCCCGTCAAACTCCGAGGCGGAACCGGTCCCGGAACGAGCCGGAGGGCCTGGGAAGAGAGAGCCCGAGGCTGGAGGCAGCTCCTCCGCGCTCCGCCCCGGCCTCAAGCAAGGGTTTTCTCGTGGAGGCGGCATTGTTCCTCCAGCAGCTCAGCCTTCGTGTTTCGCCAGGAAACCCTCCCCGCTCTCTCGTAATCTTTTCCCTATTGCTTTGGTACCTCTCTGCCGATTTCTCGGCTCCTGGGCTCTGTGGTCCCTGGACACCGCTCTAGGGTGAGACGCTGCAGCGACTGGGGCGCCGCTCTAAGGCGTCGGAGGCGACTGCACTCGTCCGCCCGAGCTCGGGCGGCGTGCGCGCCTCATTCTCGCTTCCTCCCTTCTCTCCGGGGCTCTCCGGCTCCGACGGGCTCTCCCGGCCTCTTAGCCCGACTCCGGCTCGCCTCCCCCGCGGTCTCTCCTCACACCGGCGCCGCGCGCGCCGCGCGCGCCGCGCGCTCAGCGTCGGCCGCCGGGTCGTCGGCGCGCTGACACGACGCCCCCCCGGCCCGCAGACCCGGACTCGGGCTGGAAGGGTCAGGGCGCCGCGGGAGGCGGGGAGGAGGGGCGAGGCGAGCCGGGGCAGGTGGGGAGCGCGGGGGGCGGCGCGAGGGGGTGGGGGAAGAGAGAGCCCAAGAAAAGAGAAGATGCATCTGCTCTGAAAGCGCCAAGGAAGAGAGGACGGAGGGGGCAGGAGCGGAGAAGAGCCGAGAACACCCACCAGGAGGGGTGGGCAAAACGGAAAATTTACAAAGTGCCGGGACGAGAGCTGGTGAGCGGAGGAGGAAGGAGGCTGAAAGGAGAAAAGGAAAAATAAGGGCAAGTTCCCACCTCTCCCCAAAAGGTCGAGTCTGAAAACGCTTCCCAAGAACAGAGAGAGTTAAACAGGGACTGATGGTGTTGTAAAGGGTGGGTTTAAAAAGCAATTAAGTGTCGTGTAGTTTTTCCTATACTAGACTCAGCTCCATCCCCTTCAACTCTGGTAAATGACCCTCCAAGTAAATGAACTGGCAGTAGGCAGAAACGGAAGCTGAATTTCCTCCCCTGTGGAGTCCTCCTGAGATACTGGCTCTTCTTTAAATGAAAATAACCACTTGGGAGGTTCCATGACCCCCAGTGCTAAAGAAAGCACCCAGTTCATGAAAGTTCATTATTTTTATTGCCTTTATTTTCGTCAGAGGATAGAGGTCCAGGGTTGGCACCAAGAAATGTTGAAAACAGCTATCGAGGTAGCATTCTTTTTCAAAACGACAAAATGGGCTTCCTAAAACAGCTAAAAGGGGATTGGGAAACTCAGTTACTCTGCTGGGGGGTGGGGGGAGGGAGGGAGGGAGAGAAAGAGAGGGAAAGAGAGAGAGAGAAGAGAGGGGAAAGAAGCATTTAAACTCTAACAGACGTCTACACCTCCAGCAACCCTCTCCCCCCGCCCCCGCCCCCGCCCCCGCCCCCACCCAACGTAACTGAGAAAGGGTTAAGCTTACGGAGGAGGGAGCGGGGCAGGGTGGGTGGAAGGTGGGGAAGAAGAGGGAGAGAGGCAGGGAGTAGGAAGTTCTCGGCAATCCCCGGGATAAAGAAAAACACCGGAGCTCGGCGGACGCAGGAAGCTCCCTTACCTTTCTCTCTAAGCCCCGTTTGCACCTGATCTGCAACCATAAATATTTCGTGATGCTTAGTGTGCAGCCAAACGATGGCCGAATGTTAATTCTTCACTCTCCCTCCCCTCTTTAAAATACAGGCTCAAAACAATGTTAATACTGTTCTCGTTATCCATCGGCTCCAAAACATTCCGCTTTGTCAGGAAGAGAGACGAAAACCAAGCGCTTGGGCACGCGTATATGTATTTATATATTATGCGGTCGGTATATAAACATATATACGTTTTCTGCATATAAATCCAAAAAGAAAGCACCACAGATGCCTCTGAAAGAGGGAGGGGACGGGGAAAAGAAAAACTTGGCAAGCCAAATGTATCCAAAGATTTCGTCCCAGGAGCCACCTGCTTCAATATGAAGAATTCCCGAAAAGATTTAGAGGAAAAAAAATTAAAATAAAATAAAATACCCAAAACACACACTTGAAACTGGAAGACGCCTAAGACGCGTGGAAATGGAGAGGATGAGAAGAGCTCCCGAGGGTACAGATCCGTCAGCTAAGTGAGCAATCGCCTCCGAAAATCACAGGAGGGGAGGTGGCTGCAGATGCGTCCCCTGCTCCGGTCCCAGCCGCCGCCGCCGCCGCCGCCGCTGCTACCTGTAGACACGCGCACACACGCGCGCACACACACAGCACAACCTCCTCTCCCTCTCCCCCCTCTCTCGTGGCGTTGCCGGGTGCAGGAGTCTGAATCAAGCTAGACCCATCCTCCCGACCCCGTCCAGCCCCCTCAGAGCCACGATTCCCACCCCTGCCACCCTCTCTTGGCCCGGTTTGTGGCACAGCATTTCCCCGCCCCCCCGCCCCGCAAGCCCCCTCCCCGGGGCCGGAGCCACGATCTCAGTGGGGGTGGGCTTCGGGGGCGCGGGTCCCGCGGTGGCAGACTTGAGGCTGGCGGTGGTCCCTCCCTTTACAAGTTCCGCCCTCCTCCCTCCCTCCTCCCGCAGCGCCCGCAGCGTCCGCGGCGACAGGAGGGGTTAAAGGCCCCGGGCGTCACGTGTGACGTTCACTCGTAGGAGCGTGTGAGTGAAGCCGCACGGCCGCCGAGCCGCGAGGCCTCGGACGCAACGGGTTTCTCGGTTCTCGGAGTCCTTGTGCTTCCCTCCCAGGCGTTTTCTTCTTGGTGACTGAGAGTGAGGAGTTAGAGGCAACAGCCTTCTACTGTGTTTCTTCAGTTTCTGTTTTTGTTTTTTTCCCTCCCCCCCCCACCCCCTTGGTAGATCCCTTGCCACCAAACTCGCCCCTATTTTCTGTTTGCACCAGCTAGAGGCCGAGTAAGCTCCGAATTGACGTGTCGGTTGTAGTCTCCTATGTGGGAGTAGTGTAAATGCAAAGCCACTGCCTTTGGCCTCTTCCCGCGGGCTGCGCCCACATCTTCTGCCGCTGGATAGGTGATTTTTAAAAATTCATCATAGCTAATCAGTGTTGGCTTTTGTGACGGGTGTGACTCACTGTACCACATTGTTTACACCTACCCACCTCCTACCAGCTTCTCTGTGTGAATTTTAAATGCAAGTGAGTTGGGGGACAGGGGCCTACCAACAGAACCACTGAATTGATTGCAACGTGTAATAATAATAATAATAAAATTCACAAGTAGGAAATCCCTGGGAGAAATCCATGATACTTGGTCTTGAAAAGTGTTTTTTCTTGTTTAAGAGCTCGCTTCGTATTTCTCATTTGCATGTATGATTTAATCTGTAAAATTCAGGTCAAAGAAAGGAACTTTAAAATAACCAACACTTAGAATGCAATTGCTCTGAAGTATTACTCATTAATTTACTAATAATAATAAATAAGAAACCTAAGGTTCCAGAATATGTGATCTGATTTCTAAAAACGATCTGAAATATGACATATCATTCCATCTGCTTAAAAGGAATTCAGTACCACATTCTCCCGACATAGTTTTAGAATTCAGTGTGTCTTGTCATTTTTTTCCTTTTTTTTAGAAGTAACCTTTAGATGATGTGTTGACAAATATTGTAGTAGATTTTGATATTGCTCCCAGGAAAGTGAAATTTCATTCAACTAAAGCATGTATCTGATTCTTGGTGACAGATCTACCCTGCCCAGTTTGTCTAAATCCTAAATCCTGTGAAAGGTCTCTGGAATCTGGCGAGTTCTCTGGAAATTTCCTAGAAAAGATGAGATGTAAGTATTCCAATGTCAATGAAAGTACCTGATTGAATCCTTTCATCTTTCATGGGACTACACAATTAAGGTAACCTAATAGAGGGTATCATTATGACAACTGCAGAACCAAACTTTTAAAAAAGAAATAGGGATTATTTGATAAGTTGTCCATTGTAACTTACAGAATGTAAAGTTTTGTATACTCTCTTGTTTCCCAAGGCTGTGGGTACCATATTCTAAATGCATCTGCTGAGGTTAATATCAGAACCCTAAAGGTAATGACTGAACATTTTTCATTTTTAATATTTGGCATTTATAGTATAGATTAATTCTAAATAGGTTCTACTGTGTTTTTTCATTATTCTTTTCACAGCTACACTTTATCAGCTGGGCACTATTATCTCATTTTTATGAGTTAGTCTTACGAAGCCCAAGAATTTTAACACAATAGAATTGTCACACAAACAGCATTTATCACAATCTGTAAATACAGGCAATTGAACCAAATTCTCCCGCCTATTTTTCTCCACTTTCCCAAACAAACCCCCTGAGGGAGATAAACCCATACCATACCATTGAATTCCACAAGCAATTAAAAAGCAAGAAATTTTCCTTTTTATTTATTTTTGCTTCTTTTGTTGGTATGCAGTTAAGAGCTGGGACTCTGGAATCAGATTGCCTGTTTGAATCCTGGATCTACACTTAATATGTTATTGCCTGGTGCATGTTACCTAATCTCTCCGAACCTCAAATTCCACTTCTGCAAAATGCAGATAATAATAGTACCTACTTTGCAGGAATGTTGTGAGGAGTATCTAAAGTAATGCATGTAAAGCACCTGACATATGAGTAAGTAATTTTTCAGGGTTCACTCTATTTTTAGTATCTATGGGATGTGTTTCCTCTACTGATTCAAACATCAATATATGTAGTGACATTTGGGCTTAGTGTTAAAAACTGATCATGAAATTTGGTTGCATACATGGTATCTATAATATGAAAATCATTAGTGGTTTGTGAATCCCTAGGCCCTCCCTGCCTTCTCTTTTCCTTATGGTGTGTATCTGTCTTCTATTAGCTAATTTTAGTGTAAGGGAGCATATTAAATGTGGATGAGACAGAAAACATTAAACACATGAATAGATGATGAAGGCAGCAATAAAATGTAAGAAATTGGATTCAATTTACATTGCAGATCATGTAGTCTTCCAGGTTGTGACATTAACCGCGCTGGACTTTATGGCCTTTTACCATGTTACATACTGTTTAGAATGAATACTGGAACTCTCTGTAAAGTCAATTACAAATAAAAACCATGTGAAATTTGCCCAAACATACGGGCTTATCATAGATTTGGAAGGAAATCTTAAGATAACACAAATGTAAAGTATTAGCATTTTCTGAAAATATTGGTTCAAAAGATATTTTTCCCCAGTAATTATATATATAAAGAATATTTAATGGCATGTTCTCCTGAAGCAAAGAAAAAGCAAGAGTATTACTTATTCTTTGGAAAAGCCCAAAGCCTCAAAGCAGGAGGTTAGCACATTTTTTTCTTTTTCAAGGGGCTTCAGAAGAGAAAGTATTAATAAAATGTTATGCTTAGATAAAATTTTACTACAACCTTTCTCATAAATCATATGTATTTTACTTAAAATGGGCTAAATATAAATAATATACTGAGAAAGAGTTTATGGGGGCTATGAGAGTTCACATTTCAGCTGTGAAAGAAATAAAACATAAAGCTTCATAATCTGTCAAGGAGTGGCATTGCAAGGTAGACCACCTGACCAGCTTCCTGGGCAGACTATTATAACCTGGACAAAAGATATAGATGTTATTAATACAGAAAACACAGATACTGACTTTTAGAATTACCAGCATAGTCTGATAGAGTTTAGTATCCATTTGGCCACAATCCACCTGGTCTCCAAGTCTAGCGTACCCACAAACCCCCTCTCCATCCCATATAGTCTGTATAGCATGGCCAAATTCATCTTTTTACCTATCCCTTACCAAATCAAGCCATTCATGAAAATGCTTAATGAACCTGTATCTCCTATCATGTGAAATACAAAGTCCTTATTCTAAAATCCAAATCTAGCATACTCTCAATCCCACACACCTTTATTCAGCTTCTTCTCCCATTACTTCTCTTCCTAATCTCTACATTTCTCCTGAAAGATAATATTTGCTGGTCTCCAAGGACAATTCTAATGATTTATTCTCGTGGTGATTTCAAATCACCATCCCTACCTTCTAAACACTTCCAAAAATACTACCTCAAAGATCCCCTCAATCAGAAATTATTTTCCCTTATTTACTCTGAATGTAACTAATGCGCACCTTCCATAATGCAATTGCACACTCTCTTGTGTTACCATTATTTCTGGATCTTTTGTCTCTGTTAGCTTATTTACAGGATACTAAACAATCTCTCACCCTGAGACTTTTCCATTTACTATTCCCTCTTCCCAGGTCTCTCCTCTTCCTAATGGCTCTATGACTCCCTCCCTCATTTATATGAGGTCTTTGCTCAGATGTCACTTTCAAAAGATGTCTTCACTGACTTAACTATCTAAAATAGCATTTTCCTCCTCACTTATTCTCTGTCTTTTTAACTTCTTATATTTGCTTCAGAATGCTTATTATAACCTGATTATATTTATTTGTTTCCCCTTACCAGAAGGTAAGTGCCACAAAATCAGGAATTTAGCCTGTTTTGTTTACTGCTGTATGACAAGCACCTAGAAGTATGCCTGACTTGTTGTGGTCTGTAATAGTTGAACAAACAAATGAATGAATGATTGCAGTCAATTTGATTCACTAATAGCAATTTGGGGGGCATGAGTACAGACCATAATGATTTCATCCAACAATTGAACATAAAGGCATAGAAATTTGCTCAGATATCCTTGAAAGTTATATTTTTAAAATATATGTCTTACTTAAAATACATTAAAGCCATAATTACATAGGTCCCCACTTTTTTGAGATAATGTTTAGAATGGGCATTATTAGCCCCAAATGTATTCATAAAGCAGAGATACCCTACTTCCAAAGATACTCTGTTCCTTTAAGAGCCAATGGTACTTTATTACATATGACTTAGATTTCACATTTGCTCATTTCCCAGAGTTTTACTATTGAAACAGAGTATCTAGGTAATGTTCTTTTACTTATGTTCTAAAATACTTTTGTTGTTATTACTTAAAAACTTGAAATTTATATGGGACTTCCCTCATGGTCCAGTGGTTAAGACTCCGTGCTTCCACAGAAGGGGGCACAGGTTCTGTCCCCGGTTGGAGAACTAAGATCCTGCATGTCCGCGGCCAAAAAAAAGTGCCAAAAAAAAAAAAAAAAACTTGAAATTTATAGAAGCAGTTATAAAACCCTAAAATCACATTAATAATACACTGTGTAGTTAGTTCTTAAATAAGTCAAGATTATTTTGTATTATTCAGTAACTGAATTCTCACCAATCTTTTGACTGCCCGTCTGTACCTATTATTTCATTATTGAAGGATAAGAAGAAATATGAGATGTGGTCCCTTCCCACTTGTACAGTATCTCTGAGTCTGAGGTAGGATAATACCTAGACAATATGATGCCTTCATGCACAATACAAAAAGACTTTCCAGGGAAAGGCATTCCAAGCACAGGAGCAACATATTTAAAGGCATGAGCTCACAAGAGTGCAAAATGTGTTATTAAAGGCAAGCAGTTCAGTTTAGCTGGAGCATAGGAGGCATGTAGAGGAGTAGCAAAAAATGAGGTTTTGTGTAAGCGGGGTAAGATAATGAGAGAACCTGCATGTCTGACAATGAAGTTTGGACTTAACCCTTAGGCAAGGACAGTAGAGGGCTTTCAGCAAAGTAGTGTGATCATGTTTACTTTTTAGAAAAGTCTGTCTGTAGCAGCATGGGGAACGGATTTGGAAGAAATGGTAAAACCAAAGATAAGGCAGCCAGTTATGAAATTATTGAAATGAAGTGAAAAGAGGTGGGGGTGTCTGCATTACGTAGTAACAACTGCAACAATAATAACAACAACAACAAAAAAGGAATTAAGAGCAGTGTGTTAATTCAAGAAAAACTTGGAAACATGAGAAAAAGTTTAAAAGACTTTTGATTTTTGAGCAGCAGCAACTAGATGAATGGTACTGTCAATCATATCTTTACGAAGTAGGAATTTTTAGTATACCTATTTCATAGATGGAAAAACTAGATCCAAGGCATAAAAGTTTAAATTTGAAACTATATCCTCTGATTTTAAGTTCAATTAACTTACTACCATCACACACTATCCTCCTGAACAGAAAAGAAATGAACAGGTATGAGATTATGGCTTCCAAATACAAGTTGATCAAGTTTGTATTTAATATGAGTACAGGAAAAAACTACTTCAGCTGGAGATCACTGGCAAATGTGTAAAGTTTAGATATTCTGCATTGTTTATTAAAAGAAGTTAGTATGTTTGACGTCAAGAATTGTCCAAAACTTCAACAAACATAGAGGAGAGAGAGAGAATGAGAGAGATACAGAAAGAAAAGAAAAGAAAAAATGAAGGAAGGAAGAGAGGAAGTGAAAAAGGGAGAAAGGGGGGGAAGGGGAAGAAGGAAGGGAAGAAGGAAGGGAAGAAGGAAGGAAAGAAGGAAGGGAGGGAGGGAGGGAGGAAGGAAGAGAGAGAGAAAGATTGAGAGAGAAGCAACACAAGCTGCAGCTAGAAAAATGTCAATTGAGGATTGAGTTTCTAGTGTGTCTTATAGTATCAATTTGACTTAAATACGTGGAGGAAAAGACAAAGAATTAATGGCCTGAATAAATTCATTTTCTAGATTGACACTAGTATTTTTAAGAAATATGAAGAACTGGCTTCAGGTAATGGCTGTGTAGGATCTTATTAGACTAACCTTCCTGAAGATAACTATAAACTCATGGACATAACACAAAAAAAGCAGTTACATAAAGGCACTTTATAATAAACAGAAGCAGGCAGATTCTTGTAGGGAATCCACACACAGAGAAGGAGAGTTCTGCAGAATGAGTTCTCACTTTTGCAGTTGTTAGCCTGGAGCCAGGAGCAGTCAGTGTGGCAGGAAAACCAGTGATTCCTTGGTTTGGGGAATCAGAAGACTGAGTCCAGGGGAAACTGGTAAAGAGGGGGAATCTGAGGGAAAACAATACAGACATAAAGGGTATGCTCAAATTCTGTCTGCCTACGTCTTTGGTTGACTCCTGAACCACACACTTGTGCAGTAGGTCCATAACAGTTCAGTTAAAGAAAATAGATCTGAATTAGTTTTGGAACCATTGCCCAGTTTGCAGCCAGAATCTAACCAAGAAAATTTCCTACTAAAATAAAAGAAGTAATACTCTTTGGAGGAAAAACAATAGAATTCAGAGTCTCCACAACTTAACATTCATAATGTTCAAGATAGAATCCAAAATTACCTGATGTATAAAAATTCAGGAAAATATAATGGGTTGCCAAGAAAAAAGAAAACAGTTGACACCAACCTCTAGATTATCTATATGTTGGAATGAGCCAACTGGGATTTTTAAACAGCCGGTATAACAATCCTCAATGAAATAAAAGAATATAAGCTTGCAATACATAAAAAATACAAAATATTTAAACAGAGAAATATAAATGATAAAAAGAACCAAAAGACAGTCTAGAACTGACAAGTACTATATTTGAAATTAAAAATTCACTGGATAAGCATAAAAGTGAAATGATGGTGATGACTGAGGAAAGAGAGGATTCTTGTCTAGTAGAGTCAGGAATCTATTATCCAATGTAAAGAACAGAGAAAATAAAAAGAAAATAAACAGATAATATAATGCAGTCCCAGAAGGAGAAGAACAATAAGGGGGCAAAAAATATTTAAAAACTAAATAGTAGCTGAAACTTTCATATGCTGCTGGTGGTATGCAAAATGGTGCATCTACTTTGGAAAGTAGTTTAGTGCCTTCTTATGACAATAAACATATACATGCCAGGATCTGTATTAGGACCCAGCAAATCTACTTACAAGTATTTACCACAAGAAATGAACATATAGGTCTACACAAAGATTTGTATGCAAATTTTCATAGTAACAGTTTTTCATAATGGCCTAATCTGGAAACATGTCATTAAATGTTCATTAACTGGTAAATGGATTAACAAATTGTATTACATCCATACTTTGGGGTACTACTCAGAAACAACAAAAAGAACACAAATCTCAAAAACATTATGCTAAGTGTAAGAAATCCAACACAAAACAGCATTTGCTTCATGATTCCATTGACATGAAATTCTAGAAAATGCAAAACTATAGTAATAGAATGAAGATCAGTGGTTGCCTACCACCAGGGTTGGGTAGTCAGTCAATGGCAAAGGGTCACGAGGGAACTTTTAAGACCAGTGGAAATGTTCTGTATCTTAATCGTAGTCATGGTTCTAAGCCTGTATACAATTGCCAATATTCATCAAACTCTATACTTAAAATGAATGAAATTTATTGTGTGTAAATTATACCCTAATAGAGCTAAATAAAAATAAAGAAATGGTATGTAGTTGAAAAGCTAATGTGAAATCTTATGGAAGGTTTTGCAGTTGAAGCGAAGGAACCTAGTGCAGTTGGCAGTAGGGAAAAAAATGCAAGTTCTTATTTATGAAAAAAAAATCCATGCTTTAGAAAGATTAACAGCAAAATACATGATATGCTAAAAGAGAAAGCAATATGGGCTAAGAAACCTGTCCAGGTGATCAGGTCAAACCTTACATGGTAGCAATTGGAATGGAAAGGAAAGGATGCATATGAAACATTTCAAAGGAAGAAACTAGTTATTACGAATATGGTTCATTAATAAAAGAAAAAGTTAAAAATACTGCACATAAATGTAAAACTAAGACATGAAAGCATTCACTCAAAATACTTCATCAGTGTTTACCCATTGGGAGAGAGTGAGAATTTATAGTTTTTACTTTTTACACCATATAGCTACTCCACATTGAACATTTACTCTATGTCAGTTGCTCCCCATTTATTATCTTTCTTAATCCTCACAATTAAACTATGAGGTAGGTTTACTAACCCCATTTTATAGATGAGGAAACTAAAGTCCCATGTTAAAATGAATCTTTCAAGATCACACAACTGAAACACCATAAAACTGGATTCAAACTAAAATCTGGCACAAATCCCATTCTTTTTAGCCCTAGTCTATATTGAAAGAATAAATTATTAATATTATCACACACTATAATGAAATCAAGGTAACTACAAACTGAGAAAGAACCACTGAATCTAGCAACAATTTTGTGGAAGAGGTTTGAGTAGAAGAAACAGGGGAAGACCACTGGAGTTAAGAAAACTAATTAGAGAATGAATAGATAAAAACCTGATATAACTTTGATTACCTGATACTTTTCTTAATCTCTTCAGTGGTCTTCCATCTTTAGAGTAAAAGCACAAACTACCTTTCAACAGCATCCACTCCTCTTATCATGTAACTGACAGAAACTCAAGTCCAATTAAGTAAAATAAGCAAACTCCTGAAAAGCAAAACCACAGTTTATTGGGTTATGTAACTGAGAAGTTCAGGATGCATTGAGCTCTCACATGACTGTATTCAGAGACTTAACTGAGGTCATTAAGTTTTTCTCTTTCCCTTTTTTTCATTCCTTGGCTTGCCTCAGCTTTATTAGCAGGCAGACTCTTCATATCTGGGGCTGAATGCCTGTCAACAACTCCCAGATAAGCCCTTTCAGCTAAGCATCCCTAGGGAAAATTACCTTGTTAACTTTAAAAAAGAAATCACATGAAGGACTTTAAATAATTTGCTTGAATCACACCCTTTTTTCTGCGAGAAGAGATTATATTAATTTGCTGTACCAAGCCCACTGACACATGGTATACCCCTACCCCAGGTAAGGTGCCCCACCAAGACTTACACATACAGTGGAGGCTGATGTAGGAAAGGCCTGGATGGTTACCAGAAGAAGAGAGGTGAAAAAGCTTTCTGGGCAGACTTCAACTACAGCCATAATAATAGTTTACCACATGCTGCTCCCAATTTTTCTCCCATTAGCTCCTTTCCAGTTCCTTCTATCTAGCAGAAGTGGATTAGATGTTGTGAAACCACATTTCATGCTTTCCCATCTCTGAGTCTTTGTTCAATTTGTTTATGCTACTTTGAGTTCCTTCTCTAAACCTGTCTGATGAAATATAAATTTTAGAAACTAATGCATGGCATATTTCAGGTGCTTAATGAATGTTCATTGAAGGGAATTGTCTAAGTAATTCATTAGACATTCAGGAGACAAGATTATACCCTCAAAGAGCTTTTAATTAGAAGGTTAGAGAAAACACACATACAAATAACCAAAGTATGAAACAAAACAGTGCAAGTAAATTAAAAAGAGTAATGGGAATTCAGAGACGAAAGGATCAAGGACATCTTAGGGCAGGGGAAAATGGACTTCAGAAAAGGCTTTGTTAAGAAGGAAGTATTTGATTCGGCTCTTAAAAGTGAAATTCAGTGCATATTTGTTTTGAATGAATAGATGAACAAATGAATGAACTGATATTAATGAAAAAACAGATAAAGCATATAAAATTTAGACCTTCCATAAAGAAAGAAAGATTAGGTTTTTAGGTCTAAAAGGTAGTGGAGTCAAGAAAAGATGTTTTCTTTTTTTTTTAAGTTAGAGAACTGAGTCTATTTGAAGAAGAAAAATACAAAATGGGATATACCAAATTCATTAAGAAAAAATTAGATGTAAGATTTAGGTCCAGACAAGATGAGGAGAATGAGATTCAGGAAATAAATGGAGCATTAAAGCCAATCTTCTAAGGAAAAAAATCTTAAATAGATTTAGGAAAAAAAAAAGAAATACAAAATGCTATAGGAAAATGCCTTTCTTTAAATAATTGGCTTAAATTTAAAATAGCAAAGATTAGAGTGGATTTCTCTGTTTATAATGGATCACTGTGTTTTGTTTTAAATATGCTCAATTATAATTTATGGACTACATTAAAGCAACAAAATACTTCCTCATACAATACAGAGTACCTATTTCTTAATAATCTACTTCAGCCGAAAGTATAAAGTGTTCTTCCAGTCATTTATATATAAATAGAGGTGTTAAGTGTCCCTTACAGTATTAGGAAATCAATATAAGTATTTAATGCAAAGGAAACAAGAGATGATTTAAGTATCTTAGGATTCAAGTTGGAGATAATTGCCCTCTCACATTTCTTTCTCGTTTTCTCCGTTTTAGAGAAATAAAAGTACTATATTTGATACCTAAAATAATAATTATAATTTTTAAATTCATGAACCAGATTGCAAGCCTAAAGTAGCAGTTTCATATTTATTCTAGGGCTCTCACAATGGAAAATGTATTAGAAGAACTTGATATTTGTTATGTCATTATGAAGAGGAACCTTTTAGGCTTTACCTTAAACCCATATTCTTATACGCTAAGATTTCTGTTTATTTATGTGGCAGTCACATAGAACTATAACTAAAACATTTTGGTCACTGGAACGTGGTAGATGTTTGTTCCTACAGGTACTGGGAAGTAATGTAGCCTCCCATCTTATTAGAAGGATTCCCCCTCAATAGAAAATTTCTCTTGTAAAAATCACATGTGGAGGGAGGAACCAGGCAAAATGTGACTCTAAAGTTGTTAGATGTGATGAGTAATGTGCACTGAAAGGTCATTTCATCATTTTTGCAGAGGCTGGAGGGATCTCTTTCCTCCTTCAATCTGTTAAGAATTTCATACATGGCCTTCTCTATCTCTATATGTTTGTAACAAAATGCAGGGTATCGAGGGGCAGGGAATGTGGAAACAATGCCCTTCCATTAATTATGTTAAGTGTTTACTTCTCAGCTCATCTTCTACTAAACATCTTCAAGCACCTTGCCTTGTTGCCAGATTCAGTGATATGCATCCTTGCACTCTCCGGGTCTTACTTACTTCACTGTTTTCTCCTTTTTTTCTTCCTTCCTTTCCATGACTCCCTTCCCTTTATCTTTTCCAACCCAATACTCTCAAGACCAAACCAGTAGAGTTCAGCTCAAGTATTCCCTCTTCCATGAAACCTCCTCCCTTTTCCCCCAAGGTGGAAGTAGAACTTTTTCTTCTGAACTTGTCTGGCACTTTATCTGTAGTACCCTTGTTGCAGGCATCAACAATTTGACTCACTGAATTTTTATGCATTTCTCACTTACCCTATTTGAAAAATGGTTTATAAAGTTTTTTGTTCTTTTTTCGAATATTTGTCAGAGTGCCTGTCACATGGGTTATCTTGCACATATAAATACTTCAAAAACATTTGTGAATATATAAATGAGTGAAAAATAAATATGTTAGAAAGAAGAACATTTAAGAGGCTATTCCAATCATTCAGTGGTGTTCTCACCCTTCATACCAGTATGATGTTGATATACCCTAGGCTGCTAGCAGTGGAAATGGAGTAAGCAGAAAATTATGAAAGCTATTCAGGAGATAGAATTAGTAGGGCATGGCAAAGAAAGTGAGAGAGAGGGAGCATTCAAGATTATTTCCAGATTTCCTGCTTGAGGAAATGAGCAGCTGATTGTACCATTTACAAAGATAGAGCATTCTGAAGAAATAGCAGCTTGAGGGAGAAAAATAATTCATTTTATCTGTACATGTTGAATTTTAAGTGCTTGTGAGACCCAAGTAAAAAAACCAACTAGGCAATTGATTATGGATCTGGAGTGAGAGTAGTGTGGATACGTATATGGGAATTGTCGGTACATGTGTGGTCATCGAAGCTGTATGAGTGACTGGGAGAGATTATTAGGGACAGTTTGTCAACAGGGAATAGAAAGGTCCTAGAATCAAAGGAACAACAGAATTTTAGGGTTTAGGTAAAAAAGGAATTTGTGGAGACTGAGTAAAAAGTATCCAACACTAGTGAGAAGGATCAGAATGAGAACTTGAAGGTGTCCAGCAGGGACATGGGTGGCCTCAGGGAAAACAGTTCCTGGAGAGCATTCAGAGTGGAAGCCAGACGGAGGTGTGTTTAATAGGGAGAGGAGAGGCAATGAAAACCGCAGTTATGGAAAATTCACTCAAGAGTTTGACTGTAAAGAGAAAGATTGAGATTTGTAGCTGAAGAGAGAAATTGGGTCAGAGGAGGTATTTTTGATTTTTTTTTTTTTTTAGTTTTTATTATTGGAGAGATTAATTTTGAAATACTGATGGAAAGAAGTTAGTAGAGATGGTCAAATTAATGATAACAGAGAGAAGGAACATTAATAAGGTTCCTGAGAATGTAAAAGGGCCTACATACTCAAGCTAAGAGAAAAGATACTGCCCTTCTAACAAGGAGATAGGTGCAGATATAGGTTTACTGGTAGAATTGCTAGGAAGTTGAGGAGATTCTGCCTGATAGTTTCTATTTGTTTGGTGACATAAGATCCAAGGACATCTATAAATTGTGTGTGTAAGTGTGTAATCTGAAGGGGTACTGAAGGTTTGAAATGACCAAACAATCAATACTTAAAACAACAAATATATATACACATATGTAGGTGTGTGTGTATATCTGTATATGACCAGAGCCACGTTCTGTGACATCAGGGATGAGGACTGACAAAAGTGGTGACCCCTACCCAGGTCTGCTCCTATGGGCAGGGTCAGAGGCAGCTGTGCAACTTGGACATGGGCCAGGCCACCCGCTGGCTTGGAGGCGAGATATGCAATGTCGCTGTATGTGCAGCAAGAGCTCCATGTTACAAAAATAAGATCTTATTCCAGACCTGGGACCCAGGGATAGAGAGACCAATAAAATTTCTAGAGACAGGTGACGGGCACACAGAGAGAGAAATCAACTACTCAAAAAAGTTTGCAAATTAGTATTCCAAAGCACAAGTGAAAAACTATTGCTGAGAAAATCAATTAACAAAAATTAAAATCCAAGAGACAAATTCACTGCCAGTGAATTGAAAATAACAGAGCCATCTAAAAATAACTTTACATAAGTATATTTAATATTGTCAAAGAGATAGAGTAAGAAATGGCACTCATAAAAAATAAAAACTACGAATCAAAAACATATAGATATAATTCAAGAACAGAGAAATATAAAAAAATAGTAGTCCTGGAAGAAAGTTATAATTACTAAAAATAACTAAAAAATAAAAAACTCCAGACTGGATAAATTCAGTGATAGTATTGAGGTTCTTACCCAAAACATAACAGGAAAAGAGCAAGGTAGTAAGTATTAAATATTAAGAGAAGTTACAGAGCCTGGTGCTTATGTTTAGGATGTAGAAATGTGGAAGGAGTATTGCTCCTACACTAAGAACAACAACAACAAAAAAGCCTGATAAACTGCAAAATCATAACTTCTCTTGAATGTACCAGAGAGCTAAGTTTGCAGGGCAACTAAGTAGCCTGAAGTCCAAGAGCAGAGACAAGGACATGAGCACACTTCACCTGTGGTCTCGAGTGAGGAGAGGAAGTGATGGATGCCAGGTGCACACAAGCAGGTAAGAAAAATTCAGCTAAAATGTTCACAAATTGCTAAAGGCAATTTTTAGATAATAGAACTCCTGGGAGCCACAGACACAAGGGGAATCCACACCCACTTACAGTCTCTTCTCTAAGGGCTTCCAGTGGGTGCTAATGATAAAGATTACTGGCAGGATTGGTGACTGGAGAAGAGTCTCATCAGTGAAGGCCTGGAGGAGGGAAAAGGTCCTTTCTGCAGGAAAAGCAGGAGGCCCCACCCAGGCCCTGGATCCTATAGAACAAAAGCCTTCAGTCGCTGGAGGAAGGGCAGCAAACTATCACCCCCAGAGCACAGCTGAAGAAGGCCCATTGATTGCAGCTGGGAGACGAAAAGAAAAAAAAAAAAAAAACCACTCTACATTGCAGATGACGCCAGATAGCATACTGGCTTTTTTTTCCCCTCTAATATCATATTTTAGGTCTTTTGCTCTTTTTTTTTTTTTTTTTTCTTAATGAAGGTACAACAATGCATAAAGCTGAATGATTTCCTGGGCAGTATAGCTTAAATTTAGCTTACAGATTTTGCCAAGTGATGTTTTCTTATTCTTCAGATAATCACGATCTTCACAGTTGCTGTATAACCCCTTGGGCTTTTACCACCATTATTTTTTTAAAATCATCAATAATTTTCACGTCAATGACACCATGACCATATACCTCTTCATCAGCCAACATACTTATCCAAGTTTATGTGCTCTGTGATGAATATAAAATATTCCTCATTGTTCAAGGATTTGTTAGACTCTTTGGAGAAAAGTGTATTCTTGAGCCGTCAAAGGCCTTGATCACTCTGAAGAGTATGTTGAACGACTGCTGACATGACACTAGCCACATTTTTCTCCAGACTTTCCCCAAATCTGACTTTGAGCAGAAATCCAGGCACAAGTGATTACCTCCCTAGTGCCTTCCTCCTGTTGAGAAGAGGTTTAAAATGCTTGCGGTTCTCTCCTGCTGAAACTGTTATTTTAGCTTCATCATTCGAATGGGTTATAATATAAATTGCTGGATTGTTTAGGGGTTAAATGAAATAATGAGGTAAGAATTCAGGATCGAACTAATACCCTACAACCACCCATAAGGAACTGTAATTAAAGACTATTTTTATCCAAGTTAAGTGTCATGAATAGCTTGTTCAGAGTACTGAGCAAATGGGATTAGATCTGGAGGTTAAAAACCTCAAGAGCCAAATATTTTCCTTCTATTGCTCATGGAGAATTCACCATAAACAACAAACAAACAAACAAAACCAACACCCTCTAAACCCAAACCAAACCACATTAAACCAAAACAGCAGAAAAATTCAGGAACACACTATATGTATGTTGACTCTAGTAGCCTAATCTGTCTTTCCAAGATGGCAGCCTCAAAGACTATCGGTATAACTATGTTCTTTATCACTTTTATCCTTGGTCACTGGGCAAATGCAAGACCCTCTAGTGAACTACTTTGTCAATCCCGCTATCCACACACGACTCTGTGGTTCTTCTGAGTCTTTTTTATTCAAATTGATTTCTTCTCAATCCACCCTAGTGCTCGCTAGAATCCTAGTTCTGTGGTAAAAATATTTATCTACATCTTTTTCTCTCAGTGTTTTTTTAAACCTCCTATACTAACCAAAACCAAGCCAAGGAATAGCTTCCCCTGAAAAATTTGTCGAGTACCACCTGTTCATATTTCATACATCCTGGTTCTGTTACCTCAGAGAGCAGAAGAAACTTTGGCAATCTCTTAGCGCACCATTGCTGCCTCTAGATATGTTACTTTCTCTCTTGAGTGCAAAATATTTCCTCACTTGACATATAGTATTTGGTACCACTTTTCTCTGCTGCTGTCACTTGTTGACCTTCTGATCATTTCCCTCTGTTTGTTGAACATCTGATAAAATGACTCACGATTTTCTTTCCATCACAACTCTTGCCATCATCATAGGAAACTTCAACTTTTGCATGAACAACCTCCAAGATTCTTAAAAATGCTTGCCATAATTGCAAGGTCTAGGACAATGATATTTTCTAACAATTACAATACGCTTATGGAATTTTGAAGCAATTATTACATACAAAGAGAGTTAATTTCCTTTTTCCCCTTTAAGTATATCCAAAATGACTGCTTTAGTCAGCATCGTAAAACTGCTCAGCAGTTGGACTGTGCTTGTGTAAAGTGCAGCACACTTAGCAAAGAATAAGCTTTTTTAAAGTAACGATCTATATGGAAATATACAAAGAAACAAAAGGATTAGTATAGGATAATGGAACACATGGACTAAAAAACGAGCCATACCCAGCATTAAAAAAACTGTGAGTGTATATGAATGTATATCAAAAACTACAAATAATTACACTGTGAATATGCACTCCTATTGAAACCCTATGCCAGGGGATGCCAAGGGAAATATTTCTGTCTCAGGCCATTTGGATTCTCTTCATCACCTAGTGCTGCCATCTGCTGACCTCTTCTGCATCCCACACTTTTCATGTCCCGTATTAGATCAGAACAGAGGTTATTAATTTTAATATGTAGCAGAAAATTCTCAAACTCCCTGCATAGAGCTGCCTTACACTCAGACTCTTTGGAGGCTTTGTCAGTGGTGTTTCTATAACCTGTAGCTACTCCACTGTCCACACAGTTCTGGGATTTAAGATTTGCTCTTCCTCTAAAAGCTCTGAAAAGTGCCAGCCGCAGCCACTCATTGCCTGGGAATGGCCTTTCTGCTCTGCATGCTCTCTGCTCTGCGCCTGCTGACTCGTTCTGGGCCCCTCTGAACTGTGCTGCAGCTGTAAGAGAACAGCATATTAACCTTTCTGGCAGGATGACGGCAGTTCGGTCCATTTCTGTTCAACAAAAGCTGATTGGAGCTTCTGGGTTGAGTCCTACCTCACAAAGGCTCCCTCTCTGCCCTGAAAACATGAAATCCAGATTACTTGTTTGCAGGACCTGACATTGCTTCCAGCATCAGTTACCCAGGTGGTACTGCTTAGCTGTTTGTGCTCACTTTCTGTAGGCTGTAGACAGAAATAAGTTCTGTGGGGAAAAAATGTCTTAAGAGTCATACTCTTCTAGATGATTTGGAAGAGCAAAATCTGACTTTCTGAGTTGGGTCTGTTTGAATCACTAAAGTAAACTTTGAAAAATCACGTGGCTTAGTCGACATGTGTTCATGAAAATATTTTACCCTTCCAGTGAGTTTGGGCCAGATCTTCACACTCGTTCACAGAAAGCCAGTAACATAGAGTGTATTTCAAAATATGGTCTGGTTCCCTCTTCATCATATCATTCCTGGGTCTTACTCCAGATCCACAGATCACAAACGTTGTGGAGTGGAGCCTGGAAATCTGCATTCCAAGCTGCTAAACAGATACTCCTTATGCACAGCATTGAAAATCACTGTGCACATGAAGGCTGCTCTACCTTGGCTGTGCATCAGCGTCATCTGCAGAGCTTTTAAAACATACAAATGCCTGTTCTCCAGCCCAGACCTACACTGACTCAGAATCTTCAGAGCTAGAGCTTTCTGAATTCTTCTGATGGAGGGCTAGCATGAAGAACGTCTGCATTAATCAGATGTATATATTTCATTGATTAATAATAACAGCTCCCATTTATTAAACGTTTGCTAAGCAAAGTCCACGTTAATGTATCATTTCATCCTCCCAACAACCCTATGAGGTTGGTAGTATTATTTAGCATTTGTTATTGTTGTCATTTTTCAACAGATAGCTTAGAAATCCTAAAGAAGTCACACACTGAGGAAGTTGTAAGACTAGGACTAGAGCCAGTCTGTCTGACTCTAAGTGCTGGCCTGCCCTTCCTCCCTGTCACACATGGCCATTGCCTCCCTGCCATTAGTTTTTTATAGCTACCATTTTAAAAGTGTGTCCAGATTTTTTTTTTAACTTGTTTTGCTTTTCTCCTTTTTGGTTTCAAAATTAGCACCATCTTCTGATGTTTCTGCTCTTTTTTTTTTTCTTTGTAATTGTTGATCTAGAATTAATTCTCTGAGACAGCTAACTTAAATGTTGCATGTGCACAGAGCATTTTATGAGGGAGGGAAGCTTCCTATAATGTCTCATGGCTTTGCGTGTTACCAGAGAGATAGAGTCTTCACCCACAACAGGATTCCTTCCTTGATTATGACTCCTAGTCCAGTGCATTGGGCAGGGTGCCCCACGTGTGTGCTACCTTAACAAGCTTTCTTTAACCGTGTCTTTCCTGTGGTCCCATGTTATGGTAATCATATATATAGTTGGACTGTTCTACCAGACTATAAGCTTCTCAAGGAAGGAGGTGGCATCTCTTATTTCCACATGCCCGAGGCTGGCAGACTGAAGACCTTCAAGACAAAGCCTTGAGAAGCAAATGGCTCTGTGCACCACCTACACCACACCTCCACCTTGAATATGTGCACACGTGACTTAACTTTGCAAAACCTGACTCCTTTGTAACACAGGGACAATAATTTGTTGTCCTATCTGTTAGGCTTGCTGGGAAGTAATGTACACAAAGCATGTGGTGCTGTTACAAGCACAAAGGAATGACTATTATTGTAATTATGGTAAACGGTAGAATGGTCATTCATTCATTTATTCACTGAGTGCCCACCATATTTGTCAAATACTGTACTAGATTCTAGAACTCATAGGAGCTCATAGGACTTATGGGACATTGATATAAGAAAAACCGTACAATTTTAAAACAAATTATATGTATGGAAAGAGAGGAAGAGGAGAAAAGGTGATCTGAAATCTTGAAGTAAGTCAGACAGAGAAAGACATATCATATGATATTGCTGTATGCAGAATCTAAAAAAATGATACAAATGAACTAATTTACAAAACAGAAACAGGGCTTCCCTGGTGGCGCAGTGGTTGAGAGTCTGCCTGCCAATTCAGGGGACACGGGTTCGAGCCCTGGTCTGGGAGGATCCCACATGCCGCGGAGCAACTGGGCCCGTGAGCCACAATTACTGAGCCTGCGCGTCTGGAGCCTGTGCTCCGCAACAAGAGAGGCCACGATAATGAGAGGCCTGCACACCGTGATGAAGAGTGGCCCCCACTTGCCGCAACTGGAGAAAGCCCTCGCACAGAAACGAAGACCCAACACAGCCATAAATAAATAAATTAATTAAATAAATAAACCCAAAGTTTTTTAAAAAAAAACACAGAAACAGACTCACAGACTTAGAGAATAAACTTATGGTTACCAGTGGGGGGAAGGTTGGGGCAGGGGAAGAATAGACTGGGAGGTTGGGATTGACATATACAAGCTGCTATATTTAAAATAGATAACCAACAAGGACCTACTGTATAACATAGGAAGCTCTGCTCAATATTCTGTAATAACCTAAATGGGAAAAGAACTTGAAAAAACAGATCCATGTATATGTATAACTGAATCACTTTGCTGTACACCTGAAACTAACACAAAATTGTTAATCAACTATACTCCAATATAAAATAAACATTTAAAAAAAAGAAAAAACAATAACAGTAGGTAACGTCATCTGAGGCAGGGCAGAGGGACAGAGAATGCTGCTCAGAGAGTCACAGAAACCTTTCTGAAAAAGCCAGACTTGTTCCTTCTTTTTTTCTTGGTGAATTAGGCAGCAACATCAAGTTGCAGGTAGATCAGAGGGAAGAGGTATTCAGAGAATTGAAATAATTGTTGCAGGGAATGAAAAGTGATCTGACTATAAGACATAATAGAATTCCCAGGCAGTACTGAGGAATCAGTTCATGATGAATACGAATTCAGAGTGAGAAAAAGTCTTAATTGCATGGTTTTCTTCAAAGAGGATTCAAGCAATTAGAAAAGGAGAAGCTGATTAGTTGGGTTCATTCAGGTTTGCATATTGGCTGGGTAGGTGGCAAATGGCTTCAGGGTATTGACAAAAGGGTGATTAAGATTATGAGTCATGCACTCTACTCTGGATGCAGATGGAATTGGCAACAAAAGTTGACTAACAGGAAGAATGTGAAGAGAACCATTGTCTGAAAATCCTGATGATGCTAGAAAGCTTGTAGTAGATGCAGATGAGCAGATAATTTGAATTGAAGAAGTTGTCATCCAAGAGTGAGATGTTTGAATTACTGATGTCACAAATGGAGCAATGTGGGAAAATAACAAATCAAGATTGTGACCATGGAAGTTGTGTGACTGAGGTGGAGAGATGGAGAATATCCCTGAGGATATGGAGGTCATGGAGACCAGAGTATTGAAGTCTTTGTCTAGACTTGCACAGTGAACCTTCAGTGACCACAGTCACTAAATCATGAAGCAGAGTGATCAGAATGTTAACAACAATGCAGGGGAGAGAAGGTGACATTGCACAGAAGCAGGGAGTTTGCCAGTATGGAGAAGGAACAATGGAATGAAAGCAACTAAAGGGAGCAAAGAAGACACCAACACCATCTGAGGTTAGCAGGTTATGAAAGTAGAAACATCTTCCAAGTGAGAGTTCTGCAGAGTGTGTGTTCTCCTCAGGGGATAGCCAATTTTCAGTTAGGAAAAGAAAGTTGAGAGAATATTCTGAAAAGGTTCAGAATATAAAGGAATATTTTGATCACGAAATCCTAGGGGCTCAGGAAAAGGAAGAAATGAAAGAAAAATTAAAAGTCCGAGTAGAAGTACACACCTTTGTGTAGCTTTCTGTATGAAGAAAAGTAGATGAAACATATTCAATACTTAGACTAGACAAAAACAGCAAACTTGGGAACAGTGATTTCATTCTATTAGTGCCTTGTACAATTAAGGATACTTCAACCTAACCAAATTCAACAATAGCCCCAACCAAAGGCCTAAAACGTTGGGGCTTAGGTCCAGGCATTTCCTTTTCACAACGTCTTCCCTTTACTTATTCAACAAATATTTATTCCAATCTAGATGATTAGAATGTGTTGGTGAACTAACTAGGCAAAGCACTCTGCTCTTATGGTGCTTATGTTCAAGAGGGGTAAGACACACAAAAAAAGTGATAAGTAGCTTTACATAACAAATGAGAGCATAGCTTAGCAGGTTAGAAAGTGATGAGTGCAATGGAAATGATAAATGTAAAGCATATAAGTGGCAGTCACGCATGACAAGAAGGAGTTCAAATGATGTAGGGTGGTCAGGTTAGGACTCAATGAGACAGTGATATTTGAACAAAGCTTGAAGGAGAGGTGGAATTAGCCATGTGGATACCTGAGGAGAAGAGCATTCCAGGCAGACGGAATAGCCAGTGAAAAGACACTAAGGCAGGAGTGTGCCTGGTTATGTTTTAGGAATAGGCAGAAGCCAGAGTGGTTAGAGCAGAGTGAGAGAGAGGTCAGAAGATCAGTGCTTCTCAAACTTTAAAGTGGATATGAATCATCTGGAGATCTTATCAAAATGCAGAATCAGATTCAGGAAGTCAGGTATGAGGCCTGAGATTCTGCATTTCCAACAAGCTCCCAGGTGATGAAGGTGTCACGGGCCCATGGTTCATGCTTGAGTAGTGAGGATTTAGATGACTCTTAGTTTGGAAGAGTGAGAAAGTAATTAAATTATGGGAGTCTAATATTATTATGACGTGGTGTGAAGGACTCACTTGAGGTTGTAGTCATGAATTTAACCCTTTGAGGCTATGTGTTTGCTTCAACCACACTCAGCTGCACAGAGACAGGCATGGAGTTGGCAAAGATTCAGATTTAACCAGGGTTGTTGTTTTGCGATTATAAGGGGAGAGAATCCAATGGAATTAAGCAAGTATACCAGGAAGTAGTATAATGATTGACCATGGGATTTAATACAGTTAATGACATGGCCTGGGGTCACTGGTGGAAAGTCAGACAGGTCTTGTGGGCCCTTCACAGCTAACAAGGCAGTGGTCTTAAGGCGTAGTTACTGAACATGTGATCTCATCCTTCGCTGGGTTAATGGTACCTGCCATAGATAGGTGATTTCAACACTTTAATGGAGAGAGAACATTTTCAAGGCAACTCGCACTGAAGTGTCAGTGATGTCAGGAGGTTTGCAGTGTTGATGAACGGATGCTGTTAATACACACAGCGGCCCACACACAAACACACAGTAATATGCTATACTGTTAGGAAATAATGAAAATTTGAGATTTAGGAAGTATTCCATCATATTGCCTTTTGATTGTAGCTCTGCTCACCACTGTTTGAGTATCTGCCAACATCACACTTCATTAATGTATAATCACCACTGTGGCTGCAGGTAAACCCATCACTGACTCTTTACAACTCATTTACCCACCATTCCAAAAACTTCCTGCTAACCTAAAAGAAAACCCCAAATACTGCTGCGTTATAAACTACCCCACAGAATTCCTCTTTTCTTTATCTTATATCTTGGTTTGCTTCTGTTTCACCTTGCTTTCTAGTTCCAATACCTGTACTCATACTGATATTGATCTTGACCTCTGACTTGAAGTTAAAGCATTTTTTCTAATCCTCCACTCATCTGCAGCATCTCAACCTTTTCTACTACAGACTCTTTAGGGTTAGCTTGCCCCTCTGGCCTTATTATACTGTTTTTAATTAACATTCCCTGAATCAATTGCTGACCCCTCCTCTCCTCACCCTCATTTTCCCCATCATCAGTAAGAGACAAGATGCCCATAATTTCCGTTTCTCTCTTACTTCTTTTCTCCCTTCTTATTTCTTTGTTTTCTTTTGCATGCTACTCTTTTTCACACACGCACAAAATGTCATCTTATCTAGAATTTAGTCTTCCTTTTTTTCCCCTTGAAGAACCAATCAAGTACAACGTGGGGCTTAACCTTGGGTCTTTATTTCATCCAGGCTTGTTCATTTGTTTATTTCAAATGTCTATAGGAAATAGGTCTCCGTGATAAAAAAAGAAATGGGCCAAAGTGATATCATGTGTGCATGTTTTCTCCAGTTGTCTTCAGATTTGGACCAAAGCCTGAGGTTTTAGGATGCCTGGTCTCCAGAGAGCCAAGCTTTACTGTAATAAGCAAATTGTACATAGAGATTGACGCTAATAGCTACAACGGGAAATAACATTAACTCTGCAATTAGGACAAAAACTTTATATACACAAGGAAATGGAAGGGTTCTTTATAGAATCATAACCATCTTTAGAGCTGGATGGCACTGAGATATATTTCAGACACCATGAGATGAGAAAAATTAAATATGTTCTTATCAATATATGCCATCGCTTCCATCACTTGGAGGCATTTCACCGCAAGCTATATTGGAATGAGAGAAATGAGGTATTCATTAACTTGCATGTGTCTACTGACATGGCTTTAAAACCATACTTATATTCCTCTGTTTTGTTTCCACAACACTTGGTTCACAGCTTTATTATTCTGCTTCTTATTCAATGCATACTTAGGGGTACAAGAAATAAGACCCAGGGAAATAAGGTTTCCCTCTGAAAGTTAACACTATTTAGATAACACATAATTTGGGGAGACATGTCTTCCTGAAATAGTTAGTTGCAGTTTAACCAATAATAATAACCTATTCTAAGAAAGCACTTTTTAATCAGTTTCTTGCAAAGACTCTTTAAGCAATATAGCATAGAAGTTACAAGCATCAACTTTAGAACCAAACTGGGTTCAAATCCTGGTTCTTCCATTTCCTAGCCATAAACTAAGCAAATTACTTAACCTCTCTATGTCTCATTTTCCCTACCTGTAAAATGAGAATAATATTTTCTGCCTCAAAAGTTTGTGTTGACAGTTAAATGAGTAAATATGTAATCCATAGTAAGCTCTATATAAGTCTTTGGAATTGTTCTTTTTTTGTAAATTTTAATTTTATTGGAGCTTAGTTGATTTACAATGTTGTGTTAGTTTCAGGTGTATGGGAAAGTGATTCAGTTATACGTATGCATATATTCATTCTTTTTTAGATTCTTTTCTCTTATAGGTTATCACAGAATATTGAGCAGAGTTCCCTGTGCTATACAGTATGTCCTTGTTTGTTATCTATTTAATGTATAGTAGAGTGTGTATATTCATCCCAAGCTCCTAATTTATCCTTACCCCACCCACGTTTCCCCTTTGGTAACCATAAGTTTGTTTTCAATATGTGTAAGTCTATTTCTGTTTTGTAAATAAATTCATTTTATCATTTTAAATTAGATTCCACATATGAATGATATTATATGATATTTGTCTTTCTCTGTCTGACTTACTTCATTTAGTATGGTAATCTCTAGGTCCATCCATGTTGCTGCAAATGGCATTATTTCATTCTTTTTTATGGCTGAGTAATAGTCTATTGTATATATGTACCACATCTTTATCCATTCCTCTGTTGATGGACATTTAGGTTACTTCCATGTCTTGGCTATTGTAAATAGTGCTGTGATGAACATTGGGGTGCATGTATCTTTTCAGATTATGGTTTTCTCTGAATATATGCCCAGGAGTGGAATTGCTGGATCCTATGGTAACTGTATTTTCAGTTTTTTAAGGAACTCCATACTGTTTTCCATGGTGGTTGTACCAATTTACATTCCCACCAACAGTGTAGTAGGGGTCTCTTTTCTCCACACCCTCTCCAGCATATATTGTTTCTGGATTGGAATTGCTCTTGATAACAGGAAAGGGGAGTAACTTAGAAAGGTACTATGAACATTCTGACCATGGCAAAGAACATCTTCAGTGATTTATTCATTAGTGTCCAGAATTTAGTTATTACTTCCATGTTTGTTTGTTTTTTCTTTAATTAATTAATTAATTTATTTATGGCTGTGTTGGGTCTTCATTTCTGTGCGAGGGCTTTTTCTCTAGTTGTGGCAAGCGGGGGCCACTCTTCATCGCGGTGCGCGGGCCTCTCACTATCGCGGCCTCTCTTGTTGCGGAGCACAGGCTCCAGACGCGCAGGCTCAGTAATTGTGGCACACGGGCTAAGTTGCTCTGCAGCATGTGGGATCTTCCCAGACCAGGGCTCGAACCCGTGTCCCCTGCATTGGCAGGTGGATTCTTAACCACTGCGCCACCAGGGAAGCCCTATTTCCATGTTTGAGAGGCTAATCATCTTCCCTGAGTGCATTAATATTGTTTAGTTTGTGGACCTACAAGGGTGATAAACACATTCTGGACTATAGTAAGTTGGCCCATGCCATCCAATCCCATGAGGCCACTTGCCTGCTGAGCCTGTCCACGCTAAAGCTTTTCCATTTAACACACATACACTCACTCTGTGCTGTATTTTTCATTCACTTGTCTACCCTCCACATTAGCTTCGGAGCTTCCCAGGAGAGGAACCAAACTTATTTAACTTGGTGTCACCATTGGGCAGGAGTGCTGTTCTTAGAGTTGAATAGAATTTGCATTCTGTGTTGGAATATAAACATCTTGCGGGTAGGGTCTATATCTTATTTGTATTTGCAGTGCTAGTTTGTAGTGGAATGCCTAGTTCACAGCAGGCACTAAGTGGTTGTTGGTTGGATGTAATTTAAAAATGTTGTGGTTCTTTTATGGTAAGTCTAGACAAACTCCAAGGTGTGAGTACCAGGGTTCCACAGGACTCAGCTGATAAGGGCTCACTGGCACAACAGCTCACAGAAAGAATCTAGGTTAATCTCTTTATAAATGAAATGAAAAACATTATTCATAGATGTCCATTATTTCATTTTAAAAACCAAACAGTTGGAAATAAAATATGCTTTTGTAATCTTTTTTAAGAATAAAAAGTTTCTCACTATTTCCCTTGTTTCCATAATAATAAAATGGTTTTTGCATGTCAATGATTCCCTACCAAAATGAAAATAGGGATTAATGAAGTGACACTGTAAAAACTTTAAGTGAAACAAATGTTGGAACACCAAGGAACCCAAAGCAAGCTCTCCTTGTTTCATATTTTCTGCACAGAGATGTATTTTTAAAGAGGCAGGAAGCATAGAGAGAGGGGACAGGTCATTTCTTAAGTTGTACACTGTTCTACACCATAGATTTTATTACTCTGATAACTCCTACCCTCGAAATCTTCCAGCTCAAGTTCTGTTTCATAATGCAGAATTCATCAAGGGTATGGAAACCCTTAATCTTCTTTTATGCACCATCTGGTGAAGGACTGAAGTTACCTCTGGTCAGGAACTGAACAGTTCCCAGAATTTCAGTAAACACCAGTTTCAATACAAACCTCTGAGATGGACATTTGGAAGGGCCAAAATGACCATTCAAAGGTCATGCTCAAGAACAGTTGGATTTCTTCCTAAAGATTTCACTACGTTTTAAAAGATATGGAGAAAGCAAGAGCAAACTTCAGTCCTGTGCTTGCTGAGTGCCATTCACTGGACTGTGATGTCAGAGTAATTCCTGAGACACATGTAACTAGGACATGTAATTTGGATCCATGTCATGGTACGTCCTCCTTTAGACTATGATGGCTGTGAAGCAGTATTGATTGGTGAATAACAAAAAAACCACTAACGACAGAAAAAAACAAACTAATTTGCTATGTGAAGTTACTTGTATGCTCATATTCAGTTACTTTATTCCAAACATTTGAAACAAGGAAGGAAGAAAAAGTCAGACAGAACTAGAGTGATTATTTGGAGCAAATTATAACTGAAAAGGATGTTGCTCATATTTTGCAGATTGCAAGCATAACTTTTCTTACAAACTTTGCCACATAGTTTCTAGGGACACATGGTCCCAAATAAAGGATACTGTGATAGACAGCATATCATCCCTCCAAAGATGTCCATATCTCCATCCTCAGAATCTGTTACCTTAAATGGAAGATGAGACTATGCAGATGTGACTAAATTAAGGATCTTGAAATGGAGAGATTATCCTGGATTATCCAGGTGGGTCCAACATAATTACAAGTGTCCTTATACAGGAAGGAAGCAAGCAGGAGTCAGAGAAGCAAATGTGACAATGAAAGCAGAGGTCAGAGTGATGCAGCATAAGCCAAGGAATGCAGGCAGCCTCTAGAAGCTGGAAAAGGCAATAACAGCTTCTCCTCTAGCACCTATAGAAGGAATGCAGCTCTTCTGACATCTTGATTTTGGCCACGTTAAGACCCATTTCAGATTTCTGATCTCCAGACGTGCAAGATAAAAAATTTGTGGTTTTTAAGGCACCAAGTGTGTGGTAATTTGTTATTACCAGCAATAGGAAACTAACACAGATACTAAAATTAAATTTTGGTTTGGAAAAAATGTAAAGCTAGGTTTCTGAGTCCTGAGAGGCCCTAGGCAGTCCAGGAAAAATGGGAATACTGAAGTGATCACACTGATATGATGCACCACACAGGGCAATCCTAAAATCAAAGTTCACAGGGAACTCAGCAAGGTGCTAAGGACACATGGTCCCATAAAAGTAGTTCAAGGGGCATGTGTGAAAAGAAAAAGGAAATGTTAAACTTCAAAATTCACCCAAGTCTGTGACTCTTGGCAACAAGATATATAAAAATTTTTCTAAGAAGCAGGGATAAAATGACTATTCATCAGCTAGCCTCTTTGATTTTATATCATATAATCTAATCCACAAACAAATGTTTTATATTTACCATTTGATTATTATTCATCCTTCTCTATTCTTGATTTGTCTTAAACAATGCATTCTCACTCCATCCTAAAATTTCGACTTCCTGATTCCACACAAGTTCAAAATAAGTATGTAAATAGAGCAGACTTATACAATTGGGATTCAGCCTGTCAAAAATCTCAGGGAAAACAACAAAAAAGATCTTAAACTTTATTTTAAAATAAACATACATGAGTGACTCTGCCCAAATTAGAGTATATTAACCTGAACCTATGTCTTTTGTTACTGACTTTTCAGATGTAAGCATGTTGAGCTTTATTTTGCCTTTACTTATGTAAAATACAGTGGGTAAAAGCACATCTTTGAGTCTGTCGACCTTGGGTTAACATCTCAGCTCTTCCACCCACCAATACTTTGCTTGTCTGCCCTTGAAGTTACTTAACATCTCAATGCTTTAGTTTCATCATCTATAAAATATTGAGAATAATAGTATACAGCTTATCATGTTGTTGAAAGAATTTATTGAAAAAAAGATATAAAACACTCAGCAGAAAGCTTAACATAAAGTTCAACTAAAAGTAGATAATATTAGCATTATTATTAGTTATTTCATTCACATAAAGAGAGCTAAATCATTAACAACTATTCACTATATTCTAATAATAAATTACTAAATAAACATGTCCATAATACATTTTATCAGAGGAACTTGTTATAAATTGAATTTTATGATACCAACATCTGCCAGATCTTCCTTGCCCTTAATTTAATTACCTGGCTAGGTGCAAAACAATACAACAAAAAGGAATATTTAGAACATTTCAATGTTCTTCTCTTTAGAAAATCATGGTTTGTTTTTTTGTTGTTGTTAAGTTCAAACATGTTTCTTTCCTATCCTTTTATCACAGTTATTTGGCGATTTGCCAATATGAACCTAATAAGGAGTCCACTAGATAGACTTATTCCCTGCCTCGTCTGCATTTTCACAGACCATTTGTCATACTTTATTTTAACACTGTTTGCGATGATAATATTGACAGGTTTCTCTCCCCAGTTAAAGTTTTGCCCCTTGAGAGAAGACACAGGTCTTATTTATCTTGAAATATCCTTCATGTATTAGGTAATTTAAAATGCAATATGATTTAGTAAATGAATGAGAATTATAAAAAAGTCAGTTAAAATATTCCAAGCCCTATCTGCACCTAATTCCTGAATGATGAGTCTATGATTTGTGCTCTCTGCACTAAACCAGTAATAGATTCCACATTTTCTGAGACTTTCCCAGTAAAGGATCTCTAAGGGGAACTGACCATGGCTTGGGGTTAGACTAACACACCACTTATTGTAAGTAATATACAGAAATTAAATGAGAATTTAAACAAGTAAACAAACTTAGGAATTCTGATTTTATTTCTCTTATTAGCTGACTATATATGTTAAGACTATAGGCAGTCAGTATTTTAATTATCCTCACTATGCAAAGTAGTAATTAAAATAAGTAAATAAATAACGTAAAATAAGTAGTAAGTAAAAATAGAGTTTTCAGCACAGAATCTATTTCATTGTTGTTTTCAAATTCCTCACCCCACCCCTCATCCTGAGAGCCTAGGTCTGACTAGGTTTCTGTCCTTCAGTTTGAATGGTTATACTCTTGCTTGACAGAGAATAAATCATGCCCTAAAGTTTGTAGACTTTCTATAAGCAACCCAGTGAACAAAAAGATGCATTTTCAGTAATTGCGCTATAAAATTGTCAAGCTATAGTTTTCCAATGACATTACTCAAGTTAGTAAATTTATAAATACTGTAAAGAAAATTTTTAAACTTTCATAATTTATTGTCCAATGCCTATTAAAACACTTTGTTAGGAAGTGGCTATGTACACTAATTTATCTTCTCATGATTTTACAAAAAGCACTAGGGCCAATATGTTTTCAAAATAGAGTTATCAATTACCAATAAGAGTCTATTTTATTTAGTCACCCTATCTGTAAATTGATGTGTTCAAGAATCAGCAATCATGCAGCAAACTTGCTAAGTAAATAGAAATATTGGAAGGTGAAAACCTTTCGGTAAATATCTTCATTTTGATGCAGACAAGAAAGAAACTATGGTTGCTAAGGACAAAATACATAAAACTGCATGTGGTTGAATGCATAATAGACCTTAACGATGCCAACTATTGAAATAACAACTTTGAAAACATATTAAAAAACAGCAGAAATTTAAAAAAAAAAAACAACATTGTTTTCCTCCTTTGAAAACTACCTAGACCACACTTTTCTTGTAAAAGCAGTTGAGGCTGTGCCACCAACTAAAATGAAAGCTTTGTTTCTTCTCTGTCGCATATGGGCCCTCTATTGACATATAAAGTATTTTGGGAAACAAAGTATAAGAGAGTCAGAATTACCGGGTTGATTTTGCTCTCGAAAACAGTTTTCTTCTACTTCTTGTGTAGCCTGCCAAGCTCATCATACTTTTGGCAGATATAAGCCACCTCTTTTGAATCAACCTCATGAAGCTGATTAATGCCACAAGCAGCCACTGTTACCTGGCAATACACATCAGAGGTTTTTATTATTGCTATTAATCAACGAGGTGAACTGATGTTTAGAATGTGCATATAACAGGCACGGCGACTTTCTCCCTATAATCAAAAGATTTTAAAGATATTTGGAAGATATTTGAGGAGGACCCTGGTTTGTTGAAAGGTCAAGGCTTTGAAATTAAAATTCATTGTTTCATTTATTCAGAGTTTGACAAACTTTTTCTGTAAAGAGATACATAAATTTTTTTAGCTTCAAGGCCCATATATATGTTCCTCCTCTTCCTTCTCCACCCCCAACCCCCCACCCCAACCTTTAAGATTTAAAAACTTCTTAGTTTGTGGACTGGATATGGCCCACAGGTATCATTTACTGACACCTGATTTAATTCATTCAAGTGTTTTTAAGCAATATGGCCAAAGTCCTCATAAAACTTAGTGTACTAGCAGAAACAGATGAATAAAAAAGCAGCTGTACTACAGTGTGTCTGGTGCCATGATGTAGTATAGTTTGCTAGACCTAACCCAGCTTCAAAGGTGAGGTAATATGTGACAAAATTATTAGTAGAAGGAGATAGAAGATTAGAGGTGAACACTTGCTAGGAAGAGAGAAGAACCTGTAAAAAGGCCCTTAAGGGAGAGTTTGGTATAATTGAGAAATCACAAAAATTTTACATGGCCTATGACGTGGAGAAAAGAAGATGAATAGCAGATCAGAGACAGAGCACGCAAGGCCTGATAAGCCATATTAAACAGTTTAACCTTACAGGCAATGAGAAGGCAGTAAAACAATTCAATAAAGAATACGAAGTAAACAGGCACCTCAATGTCCATTGCAGCACTATTTACAATAGCCAAGACATGGAAGCAACCTAAATGTCCATTGACAGATGAATGGATAAAGAAGATGTGGTACATACACACAATGGAACATTACTCAGCCATAAAAAAGAATGAAATAATGCCATTTGCAGAAAGATAGATGGACCTAGATATTATCATATAAGGGAAGTAAGACCGAGAAAGATAAATATCATATACACACTACTATATGTAAAATACATAACAACAAAGACCTACTGTATAGCACAGGGAACTATACTCAATGTTTTGTAATAACCTATATGGGAAAAGAATCTGAAAAAGAATATATATACATATGTATAACTGAATCACTTTGCTGTACACCTGAAACTCATACAACATTGTAAATCAACCATATTTCAATTTAAAAAAATAATTAATTAAAAAAAGAATATGAAGTGAGCAAATCTGGATTTTTAAAATATTTCTCTGGTTGCAAAGGAGATTGAATTGGAGAAATTCAGGACAGGAGGTAGGTCAGCATTTAGGAAGCAGTGGCCTAGATACAGAAAAGTAGCTAAATTTGAGTAGGTAAATATGAAAGGACTAAAGTTGAAATCCCATTTATGTATAAAAATCACTTACTCTCTTGGTATCTATAAAACTTAACTAATGACATTTCCTCAACTATTTGTCCTAGAAGGTTTTTGTGAAGCGCAAGCGAAATGACGTATATAAAATAACTTAGCAACTATAAAAAATATACACTTTTCTTATAAGAGTAACACTTTTCATTATTACGGTCAGGTAAGTTAAAATTACTAAGCACAGTAGCCTTGATAAAATTATATTTTGAATAACATTCAAAGAGGCAAATGAACATTTGCAAACCCTACTTTATCTCTTCTCTCCTAGATCTGGAGGCTCATGATTTGCTCCAGGAGAGCCTCCTGGTAGTTTGGGGGTCTTGCATCAGCTGATTCTAGATTACTAGCCCCCTTGTAGCCTCCCTATACTTACTTTGGAACTGGAAAAGTGACAGGCAAATGATTATCTTAAAACATACTCCAGAATTGCTAGGGAGAAAACTGCCTTTGTGTAGGTTAGAGGAAAAAAAAAACTTAACTGCCTGGTGTAGAAGATCTCAAGGGTGTTCCAAAGACTTCAGATCAAAGGATGGAATGTCTTTTTTGGGACAAGGAAGGATTATTTTTCCCCTTCAGAGAGATAAGGGAAAAGGAGAATGAGGAGGAAATGGGGACAGTGGAAAAAGGAACCTGGGAAGAACAAAAGTGCCACATGGGGAGGGAGCCAGGACCCATAGAGCCAGGAGCCTTCAGGGAGGGAGTCCTGAGACCACAGGACTACAGAAAAGAGATGTCTAATTTCAATCTTAAAAGTGTTTACTGCCTGATAGGCAGAGACCACTTCAGCCTTCCCCATTACTCAAGTCTTCAGCACTTCAGGAAACTACTGTATCATATCAATTTCATGAATGATTTGTAAGAAGTGGGTGTTGTAGATAATTGTTTTAGTTGCAGGTGGAAATTGACAAGAGAGTTGCATTTTGTGAGAAATTAGCATGTGGAAGCAGAAGGTTGGGTAATAGAGGAGATCATGAAACTATGAACTCTCTGCAAATCTGAAGAAAGCTTGGGAGATCCCTGGATTTATGTTGGCCATGGAGTTGAGTTGAGGTCTTTTGGGTAATATACAGAACTCCAAGCAACAGAGGGCCTCTCAGCTGACTGTCAGTTGCAGGATCATCATGAATTATCAGGAAGCCTTGTTTCTGGCAACCAAGTCTACAGCTAAGAAGGTTTGAAACCACCTATTGATGCCAAGTGTTTAGAGATAACCAGCTAGTAATGTTACTAAATTATGCATGTATATTCTTCATACCTTATTAGTAGTAGAACAACCTATTAAATGTCCAGATAAACTTAAAGTTTCCTGTAAACCCATGCTCTGCTTTTGAAAATTATCCATTTAATCTCTTTCTTGATATATATAAGCATAAAATAGACATATACAGAGTACCTTTCATATGATCATTTCAAAATTACAAATATGAAGCAACGTTCATATGACTTCTGGGAAGAAGATATTAGTTTATTCGTTATATTGATGGAGCAGTGAAATGTATACAATATTAATAGCTAATGTGATGTTCTAAGAAGTAGTAAACTTCATAATCCTTTCTTGCACACTGTCTATGACTAGATAGCTCTGGGACCTTTAATAAGCTAATTCACTTCTCTGAGTCTGTGTTTACTCATCTGTAAGATGAATTGTTGAATGTAATAATTTTTAAATATCACAATTCTAAAATATTGTTTATTTTATGAATTGCAGTGGAAAGGCCAGAAATATGCTATGTACTTACACTGTTACCTTAGTGACAGAAATTTCTATCAGCATCACAAATGCATAGTAATGTATTTAGATGGAATTATTTATTAATCCATATAACTCTAAAGATCATAAAATAAGAGAGTTGTAAGGGATTTCTGAGTATTCCACCAAACCTCTATTTTGGTACAATATGATCAATATATCCCCAAAATGGTCTCACCTCTAGAACATCTCCCATGAGAGAGAAGTTTTTAATATATGACATCTATGTGCCAATTTGCTGGCATCAGGTTCTATGACTTGTTTGAGACATTTATTTTGGTGTCAGTTGCAGATGATGATAACTCTGAGGGACTTTACTTTAAAGACAATGAAAGGCCTCTCTCCTTCTCCTTGCCCTGTGAACAAAGATCCCAAAAAAGGCTGTTTTCTCTTTTTTCTACAATTCATCATCTACCCAGTTATTTCTCTTTTCAGATTTACACACACACAAACACACACACACACACACACACACACACACTACAGATTCTTTCCAGCAGATAGAAAATATTGTGCACCTGTAAGTAGGTTGGTAAGGCCATATAATCTAATGTGGAAGGAGCTGGCTTCTATCCATTTGTGCATAACAATGCATGCGCAGTCAGAGCTGGATTCATGCTTTTTATTTTTGTTACTTTGAATGCAGCAGTAGATAGAAAACAGATATAAGCATTGCAGTTTTAAGATGAAAAGAATCCTTGAAACATCATATGCATTTGTCTTAAGGAAGATTTGTAAATAGCATGCTCTTATCTTTACATAAATGGTACTATTTTGAAATGCCAAGCAACCCTTTTTGGAGTACAGTTTTGCAGCCTTTATTTCTGAAAATATTTCAATAACTGTAATAAATAAAAGGCTTGAAGCTCAATACTCTCTTTTTCCTTCTGTCTTTCACTAACAGAAAAATGTTGAAAGCAGACTCACCGTTCAATATGAGAAAGATGCCAAATGAGTGAAAGAAGCAGTTATGGAGAAGAAACAGTAGAGTCTGGGCAACTTGCCTAAAGGGACACTTGGGTTAACCTTCATATTGGAATTGAAAATGTGAATAATTTTCTCTTCATTCTTCCCCTGGATTCTAACAACGAAGACAGTCTTTGAACTTGTTACTTGTTTCTTGTTCTCTTATCAAAGCAGAAAGAGGCAACAAGAGAATAGGTTTCGAGTCAGAAAGCCCAGAGCTTGAATCTAATCACCACTACTTACTTATATGATTCTTGTGAATATTCTTAATCAGTTTAATTTCAGTTTTCTCATCTAGAAATTGGTATGAAAATAATAATTACCTTATGATGGTATTATGAGAATGAAAAAGAAAATTACCTGTAAATAGTATACTATTTACTTTGTACAAAGGCATCCCTTATTAAGTTATATCCATTATTGTTATTTGGGTATATTGAATACATATACTGAATTTGAGTGTATATCCTGAGAAACCACTAAATAAAAAGAGACTGGCTTTTTAACTTTTAAATTTATAAAACTTCCCCTCTGTTTTAAATAATATGCATGAACAAATAGCCAAAATGACTATATATTCAAAATTACGTATTGGAATAAAATGTGTAAATCGAGACACTTATGTATTTTCAGAACTATGAAGTTGTAGAATGATTGAGTTTATCATATGTTACAGTCTTTGGATGCTTAGAGAAGAAAATGAGGCCAAAAAATTCAGTTCAGTTTATTTCTGAGAATAACTTTTCTTAAGTGGCTAAAATGAAAATCACATTAGTAACTTATGCTGGATATCCTCTATTTGCCCTTCTGATCCTCTCTCTGACCTTCTCCGCCCTGCTCTAATTGCATAAGACCAACCTTGACTGTCTATATTAACAGGCTCGTTTGCCCACTGACTTTGGCTTGAGTTCAGCCAGTGGAAAGCACAAGCAGGAGATCAAAAAGAAGCAGGAGAAATTATACTTCTGGCCAAGATGAAGTAAAAGAAATCATATTTAACTCCCTCTTGAAAAAACTAATGAATTATACAAATACATTAAAAATGCAATATCAATTATTGGATATCAGGTGGTATAGGACAGTGATCCCTGAGAGAGAAAAAACAAGCTGAAATCTGAAATTTCCCAGTTTACTGGCAAGAGAGTTTCCAGCTTGCAGTGCAGGAAGTGGAGATCTTTCTCTGTTGAGGGGATGGAAGTGGGAAACAAGGAAGGCCAAGGCAGCTAGAGAAGACAGCTGCACTGAGAGAGTTTGTTCTAGGTATCTACAGAGGGTTCCTGTGGAGTCTTTAGCTTAGTATTGATCGGCATGTGTGTTGTGAGAAAATTGTCTAAGGCTTGGGGTGAAAACCAACAGAAAGAAACAGGCAGAACAACCTTTAGTGTTAACAAAGATCAGAGGTAGTTTATGTTCCCATCAGACAGTAAAAAGCCTCAGAATTCATGGGATACTAGGTAAAGTACTCAAAATGGTATCTGTTCAGTAGTGGGACAAAATGAACTCTAAACAAAGGCTCTTCTGGCCCCATCTAACAAAACTTAAAAGCAAGGATCAAACCATATCCTAATAATTTAACTGTTTCCCAGGGAAAAACAAAACAAAACTCAAGAATATTTATAGAAATACAACAGTATCAGGCACTCTAAAAGGTAAAATCCACAATGTCTGCCAAGCAGGAAAATACAGTCTGCAATGTGTAAAGAGTGGTCAAACAATAGAAACAGACCATGAAAGGATCCTGATGATAAAATTCTTAGAAAAGGATGTTAAAATAGAATCATTATAGTAACCATATTCCATATATCTATATATTGGACAAGGTAGAAAAGACTGAGCATGTTAGGTACAGATATGGTGAAAGGTGAAAGGATTGATGAACTTGAAGAAATAACAATAGAAACTATAAAAAATAAAACACAGGGGAAAAAAAGACTGAAAATAAAATGAACAGAGCATCAGTGAGCTGTGGGGAAACTTAAGGTGGCTTACTACATGAATAATTGAAGTCACCAAAGTAGAAGACAAAACAAAATATTTGAAGAAATAAGGGCTGGAATTTTTCCATATTTGATGAAAATAGATAACCCACAAATCCAAAAATCTTAAATCCCAGCCACAAGAAACATGAAGAAAAGTATACCAGGGCACATCATAATTTTTGAAAACCAGTAGTAAAGAGAAAAATCTTAAAGATTCCTAGAGGAAAAAGATCCATTATGTATAGAAGAAAAATAATACTGTGTAACAAAGAAGGTTGTATCCCAGAATGAAAGGTTGGTTTAATCATTAAAATTTAGTTACTGTAATTCATCCCATTAAAAGCATAATAGAAATAACATGATTGTTTAAATAAATGCTCAAGAAGCATTTGACAAAATACAATGTACATTCATGAGAAAAAACACTCAGTAAACTAGAGATAAAAGGAAATTGTCTCAATCTGATAAAGGACATCTCTAAAATCTTCTAGCTAACATCATATTTAATCATATTTAATTTTTTTCTCCTAAATTAGGAACAAAAGAAGGATGCTCTTTCATATTATTTCTATTGAACATTGAATTATAAATCCTAGGCATTGCAATAAGACAAAAAAAAAATAAGTGGCGCAATTATTAAAATTAGCAGTAAAAATATTGTTATTCACAGAAAACAAAGGGGTCTATATTTAGAAAACCTGATTGAATTCCCTCCTAAATAAAATACAAGTCAAGTTAATAAGCAAACTTACCTATGTTGCCAGATATAAAGTCAATATGCAGAAGTAAATTTTATTTTTATAAACTATAAATTCTTGAGAAATACATTTTAAATGCAATTTGTAATATCATAAATAATGTTATATGCCTAAGCATAAATCTATAAAAACTGTGCAAGACCTATTTCCAAAAACTAAAATACACTTTTGAAAGTAATTCAAGAAAACCTAAATAAATCAAGAGAGGTGTCATTTTCAAGTATTGGAAGACTCTGTGTTATTAAGACAACAATTATCTCCCAATTGATCTATAGATTCAATGCAATCCCAATCAAAATTCCAGCAGGAATTTTTGTATAAATTGACAAGAAACCTCTGAAATTCATACAGAAACCCGAATGATCATGTAAAGAATTAAAATTTCAGAAAATTTACAAATCTTGATATTAAAACATTTTATAGAGCTAGAGTAATCATGACAGTATGAAATTGTTGTAAAGATAGACTAAAGATTAACTAAATAGAGAGTCCAGAAAATATGTGCAAAATTCACACACATATATAGTAAATTGAATTTTGCCAAGGTATAAAGTTCCTTCAGTTATAAAAAGAGAGTTTTGCTTTGTTTTAACAAATGGTGTTTGAACAGTTGGAGATTTCTATGAAAAACAAAATGACTTCACCCCTATTTCATTCTACATGTAAAAATTATTTAGGGTATAATCACAGACCTAATGTAAAAGCTAGAACCATAAAGATTTTAATAGAAACTGTAGGACTATATCCTCAAGAACTTGGTGTAGGTAAAGATTTCTTTTTTCAAGTATGAATGAGTATATTTATCTTGAATCAAAATCAAAATCAAAATAAATTATAAACTTTAAAATGCCAACAAATACTATAAGCATCACAAAATCCAAGAGAATAACCTTAAATAGACCCATCATTAATTATCTGTTTGGCATATCTCTATAATACTTTTCCCCAAATGTTTTCTAGCTGCAAACACTTTGATTGCCTTCTCAAATGACAATTTTGCAATGTTTTCTACAGAGAAACCTCAAAATAATTTGGTCTTTCCTCTAATATAGTTGATGAAAAAATTTCACTTATTAACCTTTTAGAAAATATTCTTTTTCAGCTTCACAAATTTGCATTAACAGTAACACAAATTTTTAGGATTGCTTTTAAATTTAGAAAAAATCTCACTCAGTTTCTTCTATTTAAGACCTGTAAGACTTCAGAACATTTTAAGTTTTCTTGTGCAAGAAGTAATCTTAAATATTCTTTGAAAAGATATTATGTATTACCCATTTTGTTGTCAGAGTTCTCGCTACATGCACATAATATAATTTTATGTTTCTTCACTCATATTTTGTAGAGACGCATAAAATGTGTGACTTGATTCAATATTTTTGTGGAAATGCATAAAACCTCCAACTTGTCACATGGAAGTACCAGCTGTTTGCAGTAATGCTTATGGTTTGTGCTCATGAACACAAGCATTCTTATATTCTCTTTTCTCTATATTTGTTGAGGTATAATTGTGAAATAATAACGGTATAAGTTTAAGGTGTACAATGTGATGATTTGACATACGTATACATTGTGAAATAATTACCACAATCAAGCTAATTAAGCATCCATCACCTCACATAATTACCCTTTCTTTTTTGTGTGTCGTGAGAATACTTCGGATCTAGCCTTTTAGAGTATTTCAAATATACAATACAGTATTATTAACTATAGTCACCATGCTGTACATTTGATCCCCAGAACTTATTCATTTTATAACTGAAAGTTTGTACTCTTTGACCAATATCTCTCCAATTCCCCCATGCTGCTCCCCAACCCCTGGCAACTACCATTCTACTCCTTGCTTCTATGAGTTTGATTCTTAGATTCCACATATATATGAGATAATACAGTATTATATGAGATAATACAGTATTTGTATTTCTTACATAAATACTGTAAAAGAAACTTATTTTACTTAACATAATACTTATTTTACTTAACATAATACCTCCCAAGTTCAATCCATGTGATTACAGATGACAAGATTTCTTTCTTTTATATGGCTGAAAAATATCCCATTGTATATGTATACCACATTTTCTTTATTTATTCTTCCGTAGATGAACACTTAGGTTTTTTCCATACCTTGGCTATTGTGAATAATGCTGCAATTAACATTAGAGTACAGCTATCTCTTTGAAATAGTGATTTTTGTTTCCTTTAGATATATACTCAGAAGTAGGATTGCTGGATCATAAGGTAGTTCTAACTTTAGATTTTTTTGAGGATCTTCTATACTGTTTCCCATATTGTATTTTCCATAACACTATTTTCTATACTGTTTTCAATTTACATTCCCACCAACAGTGTACAAGGTTTCCCTTTTCTCAATGTCCTCACCAACATTTCTTTTCTCTTGTCCTTTTGATAATGGATATCCTAACAGGTGTGAGGTAACATCATATTGAGATTTGATTTGCATTTCCCTGATCATTAGGGATGTTGAGCACCTTTTCATATACCTATTAGCTATTTGTATGTCTTCTTTGGAAAAATGTATATTCAAGTCCTTTGCCCATTTTTAAAATTGAGTTTATTTGTTTTTGCTATTGAGCTACATGAGTTTCTTATACACTTTGGATATTAACCCTTTATCAGATATATGGTTTGCAAATATTTTCCCCTATTCCATTGGTTGCCCTTTCATTTAGCTTGATGTAGTCCCACTTTTCCCCTTTGTTTCTGTTGCTTGTGCATTTGGTGTTGTATCCAAAAAAAGTCATTGCCATGACCAATGTCAAGGAGATTTTTCCCTATGCTTTCTTCTAGGAGTTTTAAGTTTCAGTTTTTATATCTAAATCTTTCATTTATTTCAAATTACTTTTGTATACGATGAAAGATAAGGATCCAATTTCATTTTTTAGCATGTGGATATCTAGTTTTCCAAACAGCATCACAGAAGACACTATCCTTTCCCTATTGTGTACTCTTGGTGCCCTTGTCAAAGATTAGTTGACTGTATATGCATGTGTTTACTTCTGGACTCTCTAGTCTGTTCCATTAGTCTATGTGCCTGTTTTTATGCCATTAGCATACTGTTTTGACTATTATAACTTTGTAATATAATTTGAAATCAGGAAGTATGATGCCTCCAGCTCTGTTCTTCTTGTTTAAGATTGCTTTAGCTATTCAAGGTCTTTTGTGGGTTTACATAAATTTTAGGATTGCTTTTCTACTTCTGTGAAATTTAGAATTTTGATAGGGATTACAATGAATCCGTAGATCACTTTGGGTATTATGGATATTTTAACAATATCAGTTCTCCCAATCCATGGACACAGGATATCTTTCCATATATTTGTGTCTTCATCGGTTGCTCTCATCAGTGTCTTATGAGTTTCAGTGTAGATATCTTTCACCTCCTTGGTTAAATTTACTTCTGAGTGCTTTATTCTTTTTGATGTGATTATACTTGGAACTATTTTCCTACTTTCTTTTTTGGATAGTTTGTTGCTAATGTGTAGAAATGCCACTAACTTTTGTATATTGATTTTGTATCCTCCAACATTACTGAATTTATTAGTTTTAAAAGTTTCTTGGTGAGATCTTTAGCATTTTCTACACATAAAATCATTTCATCTCCAAATGATGACAGTTTAACTTCTTCCTTTCCAATTTTGATGCCTTTTATTTCTTTTTCTTGCCTAATTCCTCTGGCCAGGACTTCCAGAATTATGTTGAATAGAAGTAGTGAGAGTGACACTGTGTGTTGTTCCTAATCTTAGGGGGGAAATTTTTAGCCTTTCACCATTGAGTATGAAGTTAGCAGTGGATTTATCATATATGGCCTTTATTATGTTGAAGAACTCTCCTTGTATACCTAATTTGTTTAGAGTTCTTATCACAAATGGATGTTAAATTTTGTTAAATTCTTTTTTTCTGCATCTTTTGAGATGATCATTTGATTTTTGTACTTTATTCTGTTAATGTTTGGTGCATCACATTTACTGATTTGCATATGTTAAAACATCCTTGCTTCTCAGTGATAAATTCCACTTGATCATTGTATGATCCTTGTAATGTACTGTTGAATTTGGTTTTTCTAGTATTTTGTTGAGGATTTTTGCATCTATATTCATCAGAGATATTGGCCTGTAGTTTTTTTTTTGGTTTTTTTTCTTTTCTGGTTTTTTTTTCTTGTAGTGTCCTTATCTGACTTTGGTATTTGGCCTATGCTGAGTGGGACTGGAGCTGGATCATGGGCCACCTCAGGGTCCACAGCCAGGAACAAGGTTAGCAGACCCAGTACCCAAGGCATGAGCAGATGTGGCTCCTCCCTTGTCCTTTGGCAGATGGTGCTGGTGGCAGGACCCATGTCAAACAGTGCTGTAGCTGAGTCCATAGGGAACAGCACTGTTTCCAGATGGGCACAGACCTGCCTTCTCAAAATGGCTCTTTTTGTTCTTGGGCTCCACCAGAGTTTTGCAACCTCCTACTTGGATCCTAAAGCTCCCATAAGACACTTTTGTCTGTGAATGACTGCCAAAATATTATTTTTCTGGGGGGATATCAGCTGGGGATTTCATATTCTGCCAGCTTTCTGACATCACTCTCTAGGCAAAGATTTTTAAACAAAACATAAATTTGATAAGCTATAAAAAAATGGATACATTTTAATTTATTAAAAGTAAAAATTTTGAACATCAAAATAGACTACTGAGAATCCTGTCATAATATATATGCATATCAAATCATTCTGCTATATACTGAAATATCTTACAAATGTATTTGTCAATTACCTCAATAAAGCTGGGGGAAAAAAAGGGTACTGTTAAAAAAAATAGTCAATCTACAGATGAGGAAAATATACTTGCAAAACACATTTCAGAAAAAGAACCAATATACAGAAATTATAAAAAGTAACAAGTCAATAATAAAAAAGAAAATCTATTAAAAATGGTTGAAGGACTTTAACATTCATTTCACAAAGACACAAAATGGTCAATAGGCACATGAAAAGGTGTTTACATCATTAATCTTCAAGAAAACACAAGTTAAAATCATAATGAAACATCATTTTACACCCAGTAGGATAGCTAAGATTAAAAAAATATAATATAAATGTTGGCAAATTTGTGGAGTGACTGGATCTCCCATTTTTTAATGGTGTGAGTGTAAAATGGTACAACTACTTTTGAGAACTGTTTGGAAGTTTCTCATGAAGTTAAACATAAATCTACCCTATGATCCAGCAACTCTACCGTTAAATATTTACCCAAGATAAAAAAACATATATGTTTATACTAAGACTTATATAACTTAGTCTGTTTATGTGAAGAATATTGATAGCAGCTTCAATGATAATAGCTAAAACTAGAAACAACCCAAATATCCATCAAGAGTTAAATGGATAAACAAATTGTGATAGATTCACAATATAGAGTACTCCTCAGAAATAAATATGAACAAAGTACTGATAATTTTAACAATAGAGATAAATCTCAAAAATACTTTACTTAGCGAAAGAATTCAGACACAAAAGAGTATAGACTATTTGACTTTATTTATAGGAAAGCTAGAAATAGGCATAACTAATGCACAGCATTAGAAGACTACTTCTTGATTACCTGTTGAAGGTGGTAAACTGGCTAGGAAGGGGCCTGAGGGAAGTTCCTGGGGTGTAATTACCTCTATCTTTCCTGAGGTTGTAGTTGCACAAATTTATACAATTATCAAAACTCATCAATCGGGCATCTATTTTACGTAAATTTCATACCTCCAAAATGACAACTTGCTGATGACTCAGGTAAATTTGAGAAAAGCAAGATGGTGCTACAAATCAAGTAGATGGAAGAGACTTGAGAGCAGGGAACTACAGACAAGGTCAACATTTGTGTTAGAGGGAAGGAAGACACATGGAGAAAGAAAGAACAGTGAGCATGAGATAACCCATCATTATGAATAAAACTGCCCACCAGATTAGAAAGAAAAACTAGAAAGACAAAAAAAATTTTGTCATTATTTACAATAAGTAAGAATTAGAAGAAATAAAGTAAAAGGTAGATCATGAATAGGATCGAACTTGGAGATTTAGAAATATGAAATGGATATTATGAGAAAGTTTACAGTATACAGAGGCATAATGAAGTTCCCAGTAGCTACTTCCCTGACCAAGTTTAGCTCCAATGTTAACATTTCTCTAGCCTTTAGGATCTGTGCTGCTTGGGAGAAGAATCTCAATTCTGGTAGAAGGAAAGAGAGAAAGAACCATTTTTCTTACTCTTACCTTTTTCATGTTATAAATCCTCAAATATATTTTTTAGTGTTCATAATCATTGTAAAAAATATTTTTTCTTTTTTTGTCAGTTCCTTACTATGATAAGTCACTGTATGGTTATTTATGCTAGAATGGATATGTTAATTTACTCATTTGCATCAGTTATGATACTCTTCCCAGAAAGAGAAAAACACCTTTATGTTTGATTAAACACACCTTGTGTGATTTAAGCGCAATTTTAAAGCTTATTCCTTGTCTTGGTATTATTTTTTAGCAGGTCTGCTGATTCTAATCTCTTGTGCGTACAAAAAAAACAAAAAAGTTCTTCAGCAGCTAGTAAGGAGGACAGCTTTATGTTATTGTCATAAAGTATGCTCGGGTCAATTGACAGGTATTAAAAAATCCATCTGAAATAAAATATTTTTCTGCTCTAAAACTGTATCATTGCTTTAGCTTGGTTTTTCTTTTAACTATTTAGATTTCACCTTACCTGTCACATCACTGTAATGACTCAAAAGTAGTCAAAACCATTTATGACATTTACACATATATACTCTTTGAGCTACCATACTATTTACATTAGCAATTATTTTTGCACTGCCTGTAACATTTCTTGTATTGCCCATGAAAATATTCTTTGATTGCCATATTTATTTTTCTTGCTTAAAAGAATAGTACTTTTATCTGATATTTTCTTCCATAAATTCAGTATTAATAATGGTGTATCTTCTGATACCTTGACCCTACAGATCCTTAATCTCCTCAAAATTAATGACTTCCTTGCTTGTCACTTTTGTGTTTACTTAGTCCTGACTCCCTCAGGAAGATTAAAAACGTTTCTTTTCTGTTCCCATTGCATCTTGTATAATACAATGGCAGTCATCACACTATGTTAGTTTCCACTGTTAAACTGTCATCAATTGGAACTACTTAATTTACAAAATGTGTATTCTTAAAACCATACAGACTTAATGTCTTTTTTTTCCCATTTCTCACCCCTTCTAAGTTTGCTTTTTGTACCCAGGATTACAGTCCTTCTCATCTCCCTATTCTTCTCAGTCATATCCTATTTTATTACTACTACCAAACCTAGACACAATTATGGTTAAAGGGAGAGAGAAAATAAGATATGGAAAATACCACCTAGAGAATAGGTTCCCAAACGGTGATGTTGTTTTGGTTAATTCCCTATAGTTTAGGCCCTGGTCCAAGGTGTTTTAATTTCAGAAATTTATCTGTTTGAGTTTCATAAGCCAAATGTATTCAAATTAATGTCTATATCTATGTCAAAGCTAGGTTTACATCAATGAATATAATTGTTCTTATATCCAGAACTGTAAGGCCCAATACTGTGAACTGGATAGATATCCTGACATCTTATTAGTGGATCTGCTTATACTGAAAAGGCTGTAAAGCTAGACTCCCTTGGTGCTGCTACTAACAACAACAATAAAACAGTTCCTAACCCTTATCTAACATTTTTCTGTGTGTATTCCAGAAATGGTTCTAGGCATTTAACATTTAGTTCTCACAACAGTGTGATGTAATAGGCACTAATGTTTTTCTCCATTTTACAGATAATGAGACTGAGGCACAGATAGGTACAATGTAGTGAAGGTGGAATTTCAAACCAGGTAGTTTGGCTTTAAGTTGCATGTTCTTAATCACTATGTCAGAATACCTCTCAATTAAATATACTACTTCACGAATTGGATTCATAAATGAGCGAGGAAAGAGACAGAGGACATGAGGAAACCATTTTGCTGATGCAGATCATGGCAAAGGCAATTTGGTTCAGTAGTTAGCACTTCCAGATTTGATATTCCTCTGCAGAAGTAAAAGTTGCTTTTCTATTCATGTAGAAATGATGTAACTCTATGACCTAAGAGTTGTTGCTAGAAGTTCACTGGAGTCTACTCTTCTAGCTCTCTCAATTATATTGATAAACAACAGGTAATAAAACAATTTTGCTTTACACAAACTAAAATAGTGTCTGTTGCAGCTCCTGGTCTCTAACCAATACAATAATTGATACCAGAAGTGGGAACAGCAATTGAAAGGGGCAGCAATAGTGAAAGACAAGATAGGTGTCTTGCTACAGAAAATTCGATGGTACAGTTAGCAAAAATGGGATTAAAGGTGCTATTTTCCTACCCAAATTTTTGTACCTCAGAGTAGCCAGCTTTAAGTTAAAAGAGAAGTTAGAGGCTTCCCTGGTGGCGCAGTGGTTGAGAATCTGCCTGCTAATGCAGGGGACACAGGTTCGAGCCCTGGTCTGGGAAGATCCCACATGCCACGGAGCGGCTGGGCCCGTGAGCCACAACTACTGAGCCTGCGCGTCTGGAGCCTGTGCCCCGCAACGGGAGGGGCCGCGATAGTGAAAGGCCCGCGCACCGCGATGAAGAGCGGTCCCCGCACCGCGACGAAGAGTGGCCCCCACTTGCCGCAACTAGAGAAAGCCCTCGCACGAACCGAAGACCCAGCACAGCCAAAAATAAATAAATAAATAAATAAATTTAAAAAGTAGCTATAAAATTAAAAAAAAAAAAAAAAAGAGAAGTTAGAGGACAAAAAAGTGGAACCACTATATGAAACAATAATTTTCAAGACAATGGATTATCCGATAATAAAGGACAATAATCCTTGAGAAGGTGAAAAAAATTATGGGCTCTATAATTGCTCCTACTTACTGTTCTGAAGCGATATCCAGGCTGTTGCCTTGGGAAAGGGAACTAAATCAGAGCCTGTTGGGCTCCCTGAGTTGAGGAGATAGAGTTGAGAGGCTAGGGAGACATTAGACATCTAGTGTTACCAGGAAAAACTACCAGAGAGAAAACAGCTGCACAAATAGAGAGCCCCAGAGATCATCAGAAGACCCCCATCAAGTATTTAGCTAAGTATTAATCACTGCATGAATGAGGAAATTACCAGAGACTAAGAAAGAAATACTCAAAAGGTTGAAAAGTAAATAGTGCCCAACAGTCATACAGGGCTGGAGACAGTGTTTGTTCCAATAGCCAGATTGAACTTATGACTCACAGGACATTGTATGGAGTACTCAAAAGAGTCTTGCCTCAACAATAGAAAATAATTAGCTGTAGCCTGAGCCCAGTCTCAGTCCTGCCTAACAAATCTTAAAAGCAAGCTCCAAGAAGACCAAACTATTTCCAAATAACTGCATCTCAGAAAAAAATCAAGGTATTCAGAAATTGAAGAAGACACAAGTAAATGAGAAGATTTCTCATGTTCATGATCCAAATAATTAATATTGTTAAAATATCTACACTACTCAAAGCCATCTATAGATTCAGTGCAATCCTTATCAAAATTCCAATGGCATTTTTTCACAGAAATAGAAAAAATCCTAATATTTGTATGGAACTACAAAAGACCCCAAATAGCCAAAGCAATCTTGAGAAAGAACAAAGCTGGAGGCATCACACTTCCTGATTTCGAACTCTATTTAAAGCTATTTTAATCAAAAGAGTATGGTACTAGCAAAAAAGCAGGTACATAGACAAAAAGAACAAAATCAAGAGCCCAGAAATAAACCCACACATATGTGGTCAATTAATATTTGACAAGGGAGCCAAGAGTCATAATGGGGAAAGATAGTCTTTTTAATAAATGGTGCTGGGAAAACCAGATATCCACATGCAGAAGAATGAAATTGAACTCCTACCCTTATGCCATTTATAAAAATTAACTTGAAATGGATTAAAGACATAAATGTAAAACTTAAAACTATAAAACTCTTCGAAGAAAACTTAAGGGAAAAGCTCCTTTACATCAGTCTTGGCAATGATATTTTGGATACAGTAACATCAAAAGCACAAGCAACAAAATTAAAAGTCAATGAGTGGGACTACATCAAACGAAAAAACTTTTGCACAGCAAAAGAAACAATCAACAAAATAAAAGGCAATCTATGGAATGAGAGAAAATATTTGCAGACATATATCTGTTAAGGAGTTAACATCTAAAATATATAAGAAACTCATACAACTCAATAGCAAGAAAAAAAAAATCCAACTTAAAAATGAGCAGAGGACTTGAATAGACATTTTTTTTTCCCAAAGAAGACATACAAATGACCAACAAGTATATGAAAAGCTGTTGAACATTCTTGACCATCAGGGAAATGCAAGTCAAAACCATAATGAGATATCACTTCACACCTGTTAGAATGGCTACTTTTAAAAAGACAAGAAATAACAAATACTGACCAGCATATGGAGATTAGAAAATCCTGGTGCAATGTTGATGGGAATATAAATTGGTACAGCAACTGTGGAAATCAGTATGGAGGTTTTTTCAAAAAATTAAAAATAGAACTACCACATGATCTGGTAGTTCCGCTTCTGGGTATATACCTGAAGGAAATGAAATCACTATCCTGAAGAGATATCTGCATTCCTTCATTTATTGCAGCATTATTCACAATAGCCAAGACATGGAAACAACTTAGGTGTCCACTGACAGATGAATGGTTAAAGAAAATGTGATATATATATAACATGAATGGAACTGGAGGGCATTATGCTACATGAAATAAGCCAGAGAGAGAAAGACTGCATGGTATCATTTGTATGTAGAAACTTAAAAAAAAAATTCAAATAAGTCAAATACATAGAAACAGAGAGGAGAGTGGAGGTGGGGGGATGTTGGCCAAAGCGTACAAACTTTCGGTTATATGACGAATAAGTTCTGGAGATCTAATATACAGCATGGTGGCTATAGCTAAGAATACTCTATTGTATACTAGAAAGTTGCTATGAGAGTAAAGCTTTAATAGTCTCACGATAACAAAAACAATAAAATGTGAAGTGAAGGTTGTGTTAACTAACAATAATATGATAAACATTTCAAATCATTACATTGTACACAATAAATTTTTTTAACATATTTATTGGAGTATAATTGCTTTACAATGGTGTGTTAGTTTCTGCTTTATAACAAAGTGAATCAGTTATACATACACATATGTCCCCATATCTCTTCCCTCTTGCATCTCCCTCCCTCCCACCCTCCCTAACCCACCCCTCTAGGTGGTCACAAAGCACCAAGCTGATCTCCCTGTGCTATGCGACTGCTTCCCACTAGCTATCTATTTTACGTTTCGTAGTGTATATATGTCCATGCCACTCTCTCACTTTGTCCCAGCTTACCCTTCCCCCTCCCCATATCCTCAAGTCCATTCTCTAGTAGGTCTGCATCTTTACTCCCATCTTGCCCCTAGGTTCTTCTGACCATTTTTTTTTCTTTTTTTAGATTCCATATATATGTGTTAGCATACGGTATTTGTTTTTCTCTTTCTGACTTACTTCACTCTGTATGACAGTCTCTAGGTCCATCCACCTCACTACAAATAACTCAATTTCATTCCTTTTTATGGCTGAGTAATATTCCATTGTATATATGTGCCACATCTTCTTTATCCATTCATCTGTTGATGGACACTTAGGCTGCTTCCATGTCCTGGCTATTGTAAATAGAGCTGCAATGAACATTTTGGTACATGACTCTTTTTGAATTATGGTTTTCTCAGGGTATATGCCCAGTAGTGGGACTGCTGGGTCATATGGTAGTTCTATTTTTAGTTTTTCAAGGAACCTCCATACTGTTCTCCATAGTGGCTGTATCAATTTACATTCCCACCAACAGTGCAAGAGGGTTCCCTTTTCTCCACGCCCTCTCCAGCATTTATTGTTTGTAGATTTTTTGATGATGACCATTCTGACCGGTGTGAGATGATATCTCATTGTAGTTTTGATTTGCATTTCTCTAATGATTAATGATGTTGAGCATTCTTTCATGTGTCTGTTGGCAATCTGTATATCTTCTCTGAAGAAATGTCTATTTAGGTCTTCTGCCCATTTTTGGATTAGGTTGTTTGTTTTTTTGATATTGAGCTGCATGAGTTGCTTGTATGTTTTGGAGATTAATCTTTTGTCAGTTGCTTCATTTGCAAATATTTTCTCCCATTCTGAGGGTTGTCTTTTAGTCTTGTTTATGGTTTCCTTTGCTGTGCAAAAGCTTTTAAGTTTCATTAGGTCCCATTTTTTAATTTTTGTTTTTATTTCTATTTCTCTAGGAGGTGGGTCAAAAAGGATCTTGCTGTGATTTATGTCATAGAGTGTTCTGCCTATGTTTTCCTCTAAGAGTTTGATTGTGTCTGGCCTTACATTTAGGTCTTTAATCCATTTTGAGTTTATTTTTGTGTATTGTACACCATAAATTTATACAATGTTTTATGTCAATTAGATCTCAATAAATGGAGAAAAAAGAATATTTAAAGTAATATAAAATTATCCAGGAACCAACATGGTAAACTTCACTGTGTCTGATATCCAATAAAAAATTATTAGTCATGCAAAAATATAAGGAAAATATAACCCATAATAAGAAGAAAAAATAACCAAAAGCAAACCATATCCAGCACAGTTATAACAAAAAGCAGATCAGGATATTTAAACAGTTATTATCACTGTATCCCATAAATTGGAAAACCTATTGGAAAGATTGAACATGTTAAGTAGAGATATAGAAAAGATAAAAGAGATTTAAATTGATCTTCTAAAAATGAAAACCACAATGTCTAAAGTTAAAAATACACACTATAGGATCAATGGTAGATTAGACATTGCAGAAGAAAAATTAAGTGAACTTGAAGACAAAGTAATAGAACCTATCCAAAATAAAACAAAGAAAGAAAAGAGCATTTAAGAAATTAATGGATCATGACTAATTTGTAGAACAACTTCAAACCACTTACTAAATGTGTAATTGGAGTCCCTGAAGGAAAGTAAAGGGAACAGTACAAAACAAATATTTTTTTTAATGACCCAACTTTTTCCAAATTTAAATAGAAACAAAAACTCACAGATAACAGGAATCTCAACAAATGTCAATACAAGTAATATGAAGAAAACTACACCAAAGCATATCATAATCAAAAAAAAGTGTTAAAAAGAAAATTTTTAAAGTAGTCAGAGAAAAATAACACATTATGTATAGAGGAACAATTGGTAAGATAGCAGATTTCTGGTTGGAATCAATGCAAGCAAGAAAACAAGAGAAGAAAGAAAGAAACTATTAACCTACAATTTTATAACCAATAAAAATATCTTTCAAAAATAAAGAATAATAACTTCTTCAGATCTACAAAAACTGAGGTTTTCATCACCAGCAGACTCATGCTACAAGAAGTATTAAGGGCAGTCTTCAGATAAAAGGAAAATGACACTGGGTGGAAATCTGGATCTACACAAAGGAATGAGAAGCACTGAAAGTGGTAACTACACGGATAAGTATATAAAATATTTCTTATTTTGTGTTAATCTCTTTAAAATTAAATTATTTAAACAAAAATAATAATGTAGTGAATGTTTTGCAACATATGTAAAACTAAAATATATGATAACTGTGTAAAGGTCAGGAGGGAAAAAATGGAAGTATACTATTGTAAGCTTTTAATACTATATATTAAGTGGTATAATACCACTTGAAGGTACACTGTGATAGATTAAAGCTGTATACTGTAAACCTTAAAACGACCACTAACACACAAAAAAACAAAGAATTATAGTTAATAATCCAACAAAGGAGATAAAATAGAATCATAAGAATATACAATTAATCTATAAAAAGACAAAATGGACACAAAGGGGACAAAGAATAGATGTGACAAATAGAAAACAAATAGCAAATTATAAATTTAAACCTAACAGTGTCAATCAAACCTAATGGCATTTAAGGCAAGTGGTCTAAATACTCCAACTAAAAGAGAGATTGTCAGACTGAATATAAAGCAACTCCCCACGATATGTTGACAACAAGAAACACACTTTAAATGAGAAAAATAGGTTAAAAATTTTTAAATGGAAATAAGATACATGCCAATACTAATATTTTAAAAGGCCTGGAGTGGTTATATTAATATCAAAGCATATTTCAAAGCAAAGAACAGCAGGGGGAAATAAGGTCATTTCATAATGAAAAAGGGTTAAATTCTTCAAGAGGACTTAACAAATCTGGTTGCTTACACACTTAATAATAGACCTTAAAAATACACAAGGCAGGGCTTCCCTGGTGGCGCAGTGGTTGAGAGTCTGCCTGCCAATGCAGGGGACACGGGTTCGAGCCCTGGTCTGGGAAGATCCCACATGCCGCAGAGCAGCTAGGCCCGTGAGCCACAATTACTGAGCCTGCGCGTCTGGAGCCTGTGCTCCGCAACAAGAGAAGCCGTGATAGTGAGAGGCCCGCGCATCGCGATGAAGAGTGACCCCCACTTGCCGCAACTGGAGAAAGCCCTCGCACAGAAACGAAGACCCAGCACAGCCATAAATAAATAAATATATAAAAATAAATAATTAAAAAAAAAAAATGGTCCACATCAAAAAAAAAAAAATCTAAAAAAAAAAAAAAAAAAAATACACAAGGCAAAAACTGATAAAACTGCAAGGAAAAACAGACAAATCCACAATTATAGTCAGATATTTCAACAATGCTGTCACGGTAACTAATAGAATAATTATACAGAAAATCAGTAAGGATATAGAAGATTTGAGCAATACTATCAACCATCTTCACCTAATTGGTATTTATAGAGAATTTCACACAAATACAGCAGAATACACATTCATTTCAAATGTATATGGAAATTTTACAAAAATATACCATATTCTGAGCAATAAAATAAGTGTAAACATATATGAAGGCCTCAAGTCATACAAAGCACATCTCTGACCAAGATCAGACTATTTTCATAATAATTTGGCATTATTTGCTTTCTTTTTTACTCTCCTTCTCTCATGGATTTAGAGTGGAGTTTTCCAGAATCTACAAATGTGTGATATCAGAACAGATTGAATGCAGAAGCAGATATGAGACTCCAACTGTCTTCTATTAAGCCATACATTAAAGATATTTTCAAAAAATTAAAATAGTATCACTCTACTCCCTGATATTTTTTGGAATAGTTCTTTTTTTTCCATAAAATACATTAAATATGGTGATATATAAGACTTTTAAGTTATTATTTTAAATTATTTAATACTAATTTCTAAAATTTCTCAGTTTTAATTTCTAATATTATAAATATTGATAGATATAACTCATATAAAGAAAGGTCCTCTTTGGAGATTTCAATAATTTTTAAGAATACAAAGGGATCCTGAGACCAAAAAATGTGATAACCATTGCTTCAAAACACAATTCAAACATTGCCACTCTTTGATTCATAAAAACATAACTGGTTTTTCAACTGAATATCTCCATTTTGATGTGTCCATTTTGTATGGCTCACATTGGATGTTTAACATGGTCAATGCCAAATTCATCCTCTCCTCCTCTCCCATGAAATCAGTTCCTTCTACTAACATATTTGTTTTTGTTAATACTTAATTCTCTGAGTCACTGACACTTGAAACCTTGGAGTAGACATAATTTCTTCTTCTTATGCCCATATTTTGGTCTCTCTGTTAGGTGTTTGTATTTCGTTAGTTTATTAGATACATCTGCCCACTAGATTGTAAGTTCCCTGAAGATAGAGTCCATATATTAATCATCTTCTCTATTTTCCATGATACTCATCCCTTACTCAAAGACAAGATCTATTAGTGGAATGATTCACAACTGACTGTTTGATAAAAATGACAGTAAATAGGAACTGACAATTTATTTAATAGTACAGACACACTATTACTTGCACAACCTGGAACATTTATATTATATGCTGGAATTCATTCTTTAATACAAAATTATGAGTGTGTTCATGAGCCTCTGGTCATAATTAAACACAACAATGTAATTTGAATTATCTTTGAATTAACACCACCATAAAATACCAACATGTTAGGTAATGATAAAGCATCAGTATGTTATGGAAATCTCAAGATCAGTTTAGAGCCGTGCAGAGAATTGCACTAAGCAGGAGAAGCTGCAATACGTCCATACGGTTTAGATTTTGCATTAAGCTTGTTGTACCTAAATTTGTGATCCTAATTAAAATAGCTGTCAGTGTTGAAAGCTGGGAAAAGCATTCACAAAGCCACCAGTGCCAGGCCCTGGCTTTGTTCAAAGTGTAGACATTTTTAACCATAAGATAACGATATGTGAGGAGGATGAGTTATAATAGGGTCATAACAGGGAACTGTGGGGAAGTTTGACAATATGGCTGCTAACTGACACCTGCTCCTATGGGGTAATGCATGTTGTGAGGTAAGTTTTTTGCCCAGGGGTAGAGGAGCCAACAACTTCAGATATTTTAGAATGAAATGATATTTGAGGGGAAAGGTAAGAGCACTGTGTTGATGGTGAACAAGTGGCAGGACCTTGATTGTAATTACCTGTTGTGGGTGTAGCTGAATGACGTGCAAGATTCCCTCTCTGAGTTGGCTGTACTGGAGGCACTGCCTGGTTTGCTAGTACCTTGCTTAGGTTTACCTTTAAGAAATACAATTTTATTGACATTTTGAAAAAATTATACCAACTTGTAACACTGCCCCCAGACCATAGGAAGCTATGTTTACCAGGATAAGTTATCCGGACAGCTAACACAAAGAGGGGATCACTATTCCCTAATTATCTAAACCGATAGGTGAAGCAATATTCCATGAATTACAGTACTTTTAAAAACATAATTTATGGCCTTTCCATTTTTTTTCCTAAATCATTTGCAAATTTGAGTTTAGACCTTAAACACTGTGGCTATCGGCTATGCCTGCAGTTACAATCAATGGTGCTATTTTTTCTACATTTTAATTTTTTTAAATCGAGCATATCATTTTAACTTAGTCCAGGCATCGACTGGCTTTTGGCTAGTCAGTTCAGTCAAAGTGAATTTTGGAAATAGGTTGAAATTATAAAATTGCAGGAAGAATTTTTTTAGTTTAATTCATGCAAAAGTTAACCAGTTTAAATTTCTGGACGAGAAAACCCCAATCAAGAAGGAAAACACAAGTACTACCTTTATTTAAATTTAGCAATTTGTTGTTGATCCCTTAAGCAACAGTTTTTAATATGTACTATGGAAAAGTTGCAGGTGGCTGAGAATCAATCTTTCATTCTATCAACAAACATTTATTGAGTGTCTTGTATGAACCCAGCACTGATAAAGAAAATCTACATAAAATATCCTAGTTGCTTCTATAGAATGGGGTAGAAGTTATTGTACTTCTAGGAAATATACATGGGCAATATTCTAGAGCATACAAAAGCACTTGGACCCAACTGTATTTATGCATTTCTATCATAAATAGAAATGTTATTAGCATTGATGTGACAGCATCCTTAAAAACAAATAGTTACTTTAGTATTCTTAAACAAGGCTTAGATAAATGATTTAAGAGTTCCTTGGTAGCTGAAGTATGGATAAATTATAATCAAATAAAGCACTTAAATCAAATGTACTCAACTTCATTATAAGACAATTGTACAATTTTGAGTCCATTTTAACCATTATTCCTTCTACCCTAGAGAGATGGAAACAGTTTTCTGGTCTGGAGACTGCTAGGTCTTTGTCTTAGTCTATTCCTTCACTTCGTGGTCCAACACTCTCGCCTTAAGCCTAACATTGTCACAGATCTTGCCAACTAAACTACACATCTCCTCTTACAGTATTATGTTTGCAGCAAACTTGCAGAGGGAGACTTCTGCAAGTTACTTAGTCTTTAGGTAGATAAGAAGTTCTAGTGAATACTATTTCTTATTAGATTTCTTTCTTTTTCACTTTTCTTCCTTTTTGGTTTCTATGCTGTTGGACTGTTCTGCTCTTGTCTAATTCTCCTGAACTCTCTGTTCATGCTACTGTTGCTTCCTTTAATGCTATTACTTATCCATATTGCTCTTGGCCCTAAAAATTCCATCTGAGCCTTTCTCTCTGTGGTTTGCTTTTGCATTGATTATTTGAAGGACAGAAAGGGTTATTTATCTGCCACTTAGAAAATTTCATCATTCTGATTTGAGGAGACAAGCTCTCAGGCTGTATCATCAGAAAGGTCCTTGGTACAAGGGAGAAAACACACTGTGTCTGCAACATGCCAGTTAGTCTTCGTGATAAAGCACCTGCCACTTATCAAGGCCTCCAGCTGAAATCAGAGACCCTGCAAAATCACCACCTCTATAAATCCACTTTTAATTCTTCATACTTTCCTGGGTAAATAAACATGTGATGTCACAGGAAGATTTTTGAGAAACACTGAATGATTTCTAAAGAAAGATCTCTTTCCTTCTAATTTTAACTCACCATGAATAGATGGGTGTAATCCAAAAAGTTCTGAGCATTTTTTTGAGTGTAAGCTGGGCCAGCATTTCCTGGAATTGAACTTGATTGGAGGCATCTGGTTTATAATCTCAGCATTACAAAGAGGCTCTGAGACTCCAACTTGAGCTGGCAAATGAGTTTCAGTGAGTCGTGTCTGGAAAAGCCTCTCCTTTGGGGACAACAAATTCTATAGGTTCTTTTAAAATTAAGTTGCTTTGTGAAAACTGGCACTGACATACTTCAGGGTTTTTTAGATTTCAAAATTCTAATAACATGAGAGGTGATCTGGTAATAATTTTTGTTTATAGACTCAGGAAATTGATGAGAATCGCTGTACAATTGAGAAGTTTTCTATAATAATTAATGGATGTTGGGTCATCATGGTATCCAATCTTATTAAAAAAATGGTCTCATTAATCATTCTCATAAAATTGACAAGTAATGTTTATTTCAAGAAAAGCTTCTTCTGCTCATTGTACGTATGTTTCTCTTTGTTCAAATGAGTCATCTTTATAGGCTTGATGGGATTCAAATATTTGTAGGACATGTTCTACTTGATTCATTACACTTGTTTTCAACTACTTTTCTAGACATCTACTATATAAAACTGATAAAAATGAAGTTGCACTGTTGAAAAAAGGAGGAATGTATTGGACCCCACTCACTCATTCTCCCTTCATTTCCTGCTCCAACCCCAGAGGTACCTCAGCAGAACCCCTAACATCCAGTAAAGCTCAGATCAAAAATCAGATTGCTAATCTAAAGCACAGAATCCTGGACACAACCCCGATTTTCAGCCTCTTGTAAAGATATCATGATAACCAAAAATTTTGTAACCTTAACATTTAAGGTTTGGTAAAAATGCAGGCACTTTTACATTTTTAGGGAGGATTTTTCCTTGCTTTATATGCTCCCTCAGCATTTTTCATTTTATAATTTTTATATCACAAAAATTATACATACTAATGTAGAAAAATCATAAATTAAAGTACAATAAAGACAGAGGGAAAAATAACAACTAATATTTGTAGGATCTCTTGTAGATCTGCCAGGCTCTATTCTATGTCTTTACATGTAATAATTCATTTAAATCACCCAACAATACTGTGAGATTGTTATTACCATTATACCTATTTTATAGATGAGAAAAACAAGGAAGAGAGAGGTCAAATAATTTGCCTAGTGCTACAGAGCTAAAAGAAAGACTGGCATATGACTTTTTGTATGCACGGATAGCCTCAGACCATATTGTTCTTTTCAATTAACAATGTATGTCCATGTTAATAAATATGCCAGTTATTGATGATTCCATATATACACAGACAAGCTACGTATACATTAGAGTTACTCAAAGAGGAATCAACACACATACTCATTCTCTCTCTCTCTCTCTCTGGATATCCTTTAGAGAGAGGTGAGGAGATTGAAAGGGGAGCAACCATCTCTGTTTCAGCCAGAACAGTTTTAAATTTTACCTCTTTCAAATATTAGGGTTTCACTTACAATTTTGTTCAAAGAAGAGGTGTATTTTTTAGATTTAAAAGAAAGTTGAAATGCTTAGTTTTAGTCAATAGAGAAGACATAAGCAGCTTATCAAATTGCTTCCCAGCATTAACTAATGAACAACATTTTATAACTATATACAATATCAGATGTCAAAAGAGTATGATCTTAGCAACAAGCAATATGTTTGAATCCCCGTGGTTGACTAAGGCTTGCAGATAAGCCAACAAAGAAGTTTTCTTAGCAAAAAATAGCATTGGTCTGTTAGGTTAGAAGATTCAGTAAAATTGGAGATTATTACTAACTTAAACTAGCACCAAGAGGCATCCCTGCTGAGGTGAAATTTTAATGAAAGAAACCAAAAAGGGAAAACCAAGGGAGCTGAAGTATGTCCTACAGAGAGGATACCATGATAACGATACCATAAAAGTTAAAATGAATGACTAATCAGATTGGTATAGAAACAAGATTCTTATATTGAAACATTTGTGGCTACAAATACTTAAGCAATTAGAGTGGTATAAAAGAATAACATAATCCCATAAAGCAAATAATCAAATTAACAATTGAATTAAAAAAACATAAAATATACAATAAGATATGGCTAGAAAAAAAATCAGTCCAAATGAATGTATCAAATTCCATTTCAAGAATTCTAGTAAATATGCCTTATTCACAAAATTTAAGAGTTTTTTTTTTTTTCAGGTACAGGTAGAGAAGGTTAGATTAGGAATGTCTTCTTTTTCAAAATTTAAAATTAATATATTGAATTAATATATGTTTAGAAACCAAATGACCATTAACAAAGGAATAAAGTGACATAGACAAATTTATATTCATTAAAATGCATTAAACACAAAGATAAAATATATCAAATTTCATATATTTACCACAGGGAACTGCTCCTTGAAATTTTCTTAATGTGAAAAATTCTGACCTCAGACTACAGTGATTTTAGACTGTTTGTGATGAAACGTGATGTCTGAGTGATTTTAAAAAGCCACTTTACTTTCAGTTAATGGGTAAATTATAAAGTATTTCTATACCTGTTTCTAATAATATTTCTCCATAAATTCAATTAGAGATTTTTAATCCCATAACTCACTTTTTATAACTTTCGACCACTGAAAGTACTTGTCATTGGAAGTTACCCAAGACTTATCACATAAATTATGAATGTCCTTATTACAGCCTTTGTCGTGACACACCTAGAAGTATAAAGCAAAGAAAGGGTGAAAGATGACATTAATGACATTAATTAATTTTGCTGACTTTTTCCCATGTTTATTGAGATATAACTGACATATAGCATTGTGTAAGTTTAAGATGTACAATGTGTTCATGTGATATACATATACTGCAAAATGATTACCATAATAGGATTAGTTAACACCTCCATCACCTCATTATAATTACCATTTTTTTTGTGGTGAGCACATTTAAGATCTACTCTTTTAGTGACTTTCAAGTATGTAATACAGTGTTAACTATAATCACCATGCTTCACATTCTTTTTTACTTTCGTGGTAAATAACAAATTATAATATCTTGACATCTATGGATATGGAAAATAAAATTTTTAGATGTGCTGTGAATTCAGTAGATAAAATAATCTGGTTGTTTGTTTTGTATACTATGTTAAAATAACAATTAGTGGCAGTGGATGAGAGTGTGTATGTGGTTTATAAAAAATTTACTCACCAATTAAAAAAACCCCTCAAAATGCAGATCCTTCTCCGTGAGTACAATATAGTTTCATTTTTATACATTGATGCCTAGGGCAGGGGTCCCCAACCCCCTGTTAGGAACCGGGCTGCACAGCAGGAGGTGAGCGGCTGGCAAGCAAGAGAAGCTTCATCTGCCCTCCCCATCGCTCCCCATCGCTCCCCATCGCTCCCCATCGCTCGCATTACCACCTGAACCATCCCCCCAACGCACCCTGTGGAAAAACTGTCTTCCACGAAACTGGTCCCTGGTGCCAAAAAGGTTGGGGACCACTGGCCTAGGGCAATATCATTTGGGGGATTTTTATTCAGAGTGAATAGAGGAACTCAAAGTATATTTATGCCTTTTTTTTTTCTTTTTAGAAAAATTTACTACGCAATGGCATGTGGTGACTTGGTATACATAAACAGAGTGCTGTACAATGAGGAGATTTTAAATGGAATTTTTAAGGAATACTTGACAATTTTTCTTTTAAAGATTTGCAAAGTAAATCTGTGTACTGATGGAGTAGGATCTAATCCCAAAATAGGATCAATATACCAAAACAGATGTAAAAATAGTCTTTTTAGCAAGAGGCCATTTCTCTATAGATTGCTGAATACCTATTTACTGTCTAGATTTCCAATTTCTAAATATTATAGTAATATTTATAGCATGCCCTATATATTGGCAAATTTAATGTCACAAAAAATACAGCAGATTAAAGTATCTGGTATATAAATTATGGCATAAAAAGAGGTAAGGGAAAAAAGAGGAAATCTAGCATTGTAGCCCTTGTCCATTCATATTTTTATAAACTTCTGTGAGTCTTAAAAACATAGAAAAATTACAAGGCAAGGCAAGGATGCCCCCTTTCACCACTCTTTTTAAACATCACACTGGAAGTTTTAGCTAATGCAATAAGACAAGTAAAGGAAATAAAAGATATACAGACTGAGAAGGGAGAAATAAAACTGTTCGCAGAAGACATGATTGTCTATGAAGAAAATTCAAAAGAATAAACAACAACAAAAAAACCTTCTGAAACTAATAAATGATTATAGTAAGGTTTCAGGATACAAAGGTCATATATAAAAGTCAGTCATTTTCCTATATGCCAGCAATGAATAAGTGGAATTTGAAATTAAAAACACAATACCATTTATACTAGCACCTCCCCAAATTGAAATAATTAGTTATAAATCTAACAAAATATGTGTAAGATCTATGTGAGAAAAACTACAAAACTCTGATGAAACATAACAAATAAGAACTAAGTCAGTGGAGAGATATTTTATGTTTATAAATCAGGGAACTCAATGTTGTCAAATGTCAGTTCTCCCCAACTTGATCCAAGGACTCACTCAATAAAATTCTCAGCAAGTTACATTGTAGATATCAATAAACTGATTCTAAAGTTTATTTGGAGAGAAAAAAGACTCAGAATAGTCAACACAATATTGAAGCAGAGAGACAGAGTTGGAGGACTGATACTACCCAACTTCAAAACTTACTATAAAGCTACAGTAATCAAGACAGTGTAGTATTGGCAAAATAATAGACAAAGAGATCAATGAAACAGAAAAAAGGCCACAGAAATAGATCCACATAAATATAGTCAATTGATCTTTGACAAAGGAGCAAAGGTAATACAGTGAAGCAAAGACAGTCTTTTCAACAAATGTTGATAGAACAATTGGATGTCCACGTGTGAAAAAAAAAAAAAGAATCTAAATGCTGACCTTACACCCTTCACAAAACTTAACTGAAAATGGATCATAGGCCTAAATGTAAAATTAAAAACTGTAAAACTCCTAGAAGATGACATAGGAGAAAATCTAGATGACCTTGGGTATGGTGATGACTTTTTGGATACAACACCAAAGTCATGACCCATGAAATAAAGAGTTGATAAGCTGGATTTTTGGGACTTCCCTGGTGGTCTAGTGGTTAAGACTCCACACTTCCAATGCAGGGGGCATGGGTTCAATCCCTGGTCAGGGAGCTAAGATCCCACATGCCCTGCAGCATGGCCATAAAAAAGAAGAATTGATAAGCTGGATTTTTTTGCAGTTAAAAACTTCTGCTCTGCTAATGACAATGTCAAGAGAATGAAAAGGCTAGCCACACACACACACACACACACACGCACACACAAAAGGCTAGCCACAAACTGGGAAATAATACAGGTTTCCCCCCACTATCCAAAAGTAAAGCATTCTTATGAAACCTTTTATAAGCTGAAATGACATAAAGCAAAGAAGCAAATACCTCAGGGCACATCTTGCTAATGGATGCACAAAATAAATCAAATAAAGCACAGAAGCTCAGGATACAGTTCACAGCCATGGCAGTTTGATGCTGAGTGAAATTCCTGGGAAAGGAGCCTGGCAGTGTCACTACCACTCCTCAGGTGTGAGCTGCTTCTACAATTGCTTGCTGCAAAACAAACGCTGAATGCTATCATTTCTTCTTTAGGTTAGTGGAAACAGCTGCTAATGTAGACCTTTCATAAAAGTGAAGTGGTGCAAAGCAAATTTTTGAAAAGCGGAGAATACCCATACTTGCAAAAGACATATCTGATACAGGACTGTTATCCAAAATATATAAACAACTCTTAAAATGCAAAAATAAGAAAACAAACAACTCAATTTTAAAAAGTGGGCCAAAGACCTTAACAGACACCTCACGAAAGAATATATATAGATGGTAAATAAGCAAAGATGCTCTACATCATATGTCATCCAGGAAATGCAAATGAGAACAACAGTGAGATATCACTACACATCTATTAAAATGGCCTAAATCTGGATTACTAATACCAAACTTGTCATTATATATTTGTCCAAGCTCATAAAATGTGTGACGCCAAGAATGAACCCTGTTGTAAACTATGAACTTTGGGATATAATGATTTGTAAATGTAGGTTTATTAGTTGTAACTAATGGACCACTCTGGTGGGGGATGTTGATCATGGAGGAGGTTATGCATGTGTTGGGCCAGGAGTATCTAGGAAATCTCTCAGTTCCACCCAATTTTGCTGTGAAACTAAAACTGCAGTAAAAAGAAAATAAAAGTCAACTTTTAAAAATATAACAAGACTTCTGCTTTCAACCATGATGAAGTTGCAGAGTCTGTACTTAACTTCCTAGAGACAACTAGAAAACTGGAAAAAATACATCAAACACCTGTTTTCAGATATTGGGAACTACACAGTATAAAACTGTGATCCCTGATAAAAAGGGAAATGATAGAAACAAGCCCTACAAGCCCTGTGGCTCTCCTTCTGGAGGCATAGTCAGGACTACGGTAGATTCAGGATAATCATAAGCAGGACATGGTGATCTCACTGACTGAAGAAAAAAGACTTCAGTTCAGGGTGTAAAAGCAAAGTTCCAGATGAAAAGAATTTTTCATAAAAAGACCTTCAGGAATCTCCACAGTAGTCCCCTTGAATCTGATGTTAAAATTAAACTGTACATACATACAACAGAACTCCATGAGGCCAGGGAAAAAACTCCCTGAGGCCAAGGTGCTGTAAACTCAGAAGTCCTCCCAAGGCTCACACAGGAAAGGGAATCATTCAGCTCGACCAACTGGATTGTACAGTTCTTGATGATCACCAGATCAGTCAGTGGAGACTCCAGAGAGCCATACTTAAGTGGTAGAACTGCATTATTCCTAAAGACTGGTCAATACCTACCCTGTCACGTGATAAAACAAGTCTCAAAAAGATCAAACTGATCCATAATAACTAAACTGTCTTCTGGAAAAAAAAGTGCAACAATCTTTAAAGGAAGATAACAAAATCCAAACACTCAACAACATAAAATCACACTATACAGCAGCCAATCAAAAATAACTAGAAAGACCAAGAAGCAAGAAATTGTGACATATAAGCAAAACAATCAGTCCCATATACTCTCAGAAACTAAGATTAGAAAGTAATTTCATCAACCTGATAATGAACATCTATAAAATCCTACAACTAACATCTACTTCAGGTTGGAAAACTGAATGCTTCCCTCAAGCTCAGGAACAAGAAAAGGATTTCAGCTCTCACCACTTTATTCAACAATGAATGAAAGGCATGCATTTTGGGAAGTAAGAGATGAATTTGTCTTTATTTACATGTGACAGGACCAGGCATGTAGTAAATCCTAAGGAATCTTTCTGAAAACTACTCAAAATTATAAATGAGTTTAGCAAGTTTCAGGATAAAAAGTCAATATACAAATATCAATTGTTTTATATTCTAACACAACAATTGGAACTTGAAATTTAAAACATGTCAGTTTTAATATAATATAATGCAAACCTATGAAATATTTAGTATTATATTTAATAAGATATGTGCAATAATTCCTGAGAGAAATTAAAGAAGACCTAAATAAATGGTGAAATACAGTGCTTTCCATGAATTAAAAGTCTCAATAATGTTAATATGTTGAGTCTCTCCAAAGTGATCTATGCAATTCCAATGAAATCTCACTAAGTTTTTTTCCTGAAAATCAACAAGTTAATCCTAATGTTTAAAAAATACATATGACATAGAATAACCCAAACAATTTTGAATAAGAAAAGCAAAGAAAAACTTTTAAGCGGCAAAGGATTTGCATAGATATTTCTCCAAAGAAGATATATGAATGGCCAGTAAGCACATAAAAAGATGCTCAACATCACTAATCATTAGGGACATGCAAACCAAAGCTACAATTAGATACCACCTTACACCCATTAGGATGGCTACTATGAAAACAAGAATGACAAGTATTGGTGAGGATGTAGAGAAATTGGAACCCTTGTGCACTACTGGTGGGGATGTAAAATGATACAGCCATTGTGAAAAATAATATGGAGTTGTTTCAAAAATAGAATTACCATATGATCCCACAATTCCACTTTGGGGTATATACTCAAAAGATCTGAAAGCAGGGTATCAAAGAGATATTTGTACACCCATATTCACAGCAGCTTTACTCACAATAGCTAAAATGTGGAAGCAACCCAAGTATTCATGGATGAATAGATAAGCAAAACGTGGCATATACATACAATGGAATCTTATTTAGCCTTAAAAAAAATTCTTCAGTATGCTACAACATGGATGAACCTTAAGGATATTAGACTAAGGGAAATAAGCTAGTCACAAAAAGACAAGTATTGTAGGATTTCATTTTTATGGGGTACTTAGAGAAGTCAAAATCATAGCAATAGAAAATAGAATAGCGATTGCCATGGGTTGGGAATAAGGGAGAATGGAGTTATTGTTGGATGGATATAGAGCCTTACTCTTAGAAGATTAAAATAGTTCTGGAGATGGATGGTGGTGACAGTTTCACAACGATATGAATGTAATTAATGCCACTGAAGTGTACACTTAAAAATGGTTAAGATAGTAAATTTTATGTTATGTGTATTTTACCACAATAAAAAATGGGGGAAAAATCAGTCAGTGCAATTCACCATATCAACAGTTTAAAGAAGAAAATCATGTGATCATCTCAATAAATGTGGAAAAAGCAATGTGTTAAAAACTCTCAGCAAACTAGGAATAGAAATAGCTTCTTCGATTTTGGTTAAAGGGCATATACTAAAAACCCTACCGCTAACATCACTTGTAATGGTGAAAAATTGAATGCTTTCACCCTGAGATTGTGAAAAAGCGAGGATGTCTGCCCTCACCAATTGTATTCAATTTATAGTAGAGGATACAGGCAGTGAAAGTTCCTTGGATAACAATTAAAAGAATAATGCATTACTATAAGTTAATAGAAGAAAATAATTATTATTAAAAATATTTGGTTAATCTCAAAGAAAGGCAGAACTGAGAGAAGCTTATCTCTAGTTGGGAGCAGAGACAGCAGTTAGCAACAGGGGGAAGATAATGAATGAATGTTCTGTTGTTTGTTCTTTGTTTTAAAACTAGAAGACACTAAAGCTTGTTTTCATACTGGTGGTAAAAATCCAGTATTTTTAAAAGTGGTTAATATAATGAGAAGAGGAAACTAAAATAGAAAGTTCTTTGAGCAGGTGGCAGGAGATGCAATCCAGTGCATTAAGAAGGATTAGTATTCGATAGTGAGAAAGGCTCTTCCTCAGAGCCCACTTACTCATTAGCACAGTAGGAACAGTTTTGGGGGCTTACAAATGATTTTAGGGGTCTGCAAAAATGTTTTCATTAATTTTAAAATCATAAAGCCATAATGTCCTGCTCTTCCTTCATCGAATCACAACAAAACTAGTATGGAAGCAGATCCAGGATTGTTGGCAGATTTGGTGGTGGAATTAGAGAAATCACCCATCTGATCACTTTTACATTCTCTATAAAATATGAGATTATCTGGCAGTAATGACTTGGTACCTTAACAGAGATTGAACGAATTAGAAAAGTAAAAAAATATATACAATAGACATTTCTGAGAATAGTGAGCATAATAGAGAAATACAGAATGCTGAATAGGGGTGGGTGCTCATTTGAAATCAGAGATCACGCATACAAACAGCAATGCCGTTTTGCTAGGCTGTGTGATTTACACCCCCCCCCCCCCCAAAAAGCGGCTCAATTCATGTAGTCTCTGAGGTGTGTTAGTCAGTTGCCACTCAGGGAAAGAGGAGAAAGGACAAAAGGAAATTCTTGCTCTATCCCCTTGGCTTGATATCTCTTTCTCACTTAAATATACATATATCTCCTTAAGTGAAAGGGATTTACTTTAAACTTTAGGATAATTTGAAACTTTTATAATTCTCAAAGACATAAAATGGAGAAAATGTGGATCCATATTTGGTTTACAGAATCATAAATGGCATGGGTTTGGGAAGATAGGGCAAAATCATGGCTACTCACAGCTGTGCAACCTTGGACAAGACGCTTAACCTCTCTGAGCCTTTATTGTCTTCAACTGCAGAAGGAAGAAACAATATGTAAATTATAATGGTTTTGATGAAGATTTATTGACATTATGTACAAGGAACAATTTAGTACAGTGCTTGTATATGACTGTTACATTATTAATTAAAGGAAAAACTCCTATCAATGAAAGTTATTAACAAAAATTGAAACATAATCAAATCTTCATATATTGTCAAAGTTTTAATATGATCCCAAAAGTGATCAGGAAGATACACACATAGCTCTTTAAAAAAAAATTATGTCCTTGGAAAATCATTCTTTCATGCTATTATTCATTTATTTATTGCATAAATATTTATCTAACATATGCTCCATGCCCAGCACTTCCTGAGTGCTGGAATACAGTGGTGAATCAGGCTTCTGAAGAGCCCTTTAATCCTGGCATTTTTTGACTTGGCACTGAGTTTAATTCCACATAACTCAAAGTTTCACATGCAGAGAACAAGTAATCAAACCAGCTTCAACTCTGCTCTTTCTTTAGGGAACTATCTTGGTTATTTTGAGGACAGCTAACTGCTAACTCACATTGACTTTTCTGCATGACTTGTTTTCCTCTCTAATAGAATCTGCCATTTACCTGATACTTTAAAAAAATTAAGCCCTGCCTTCTGATCCCCTATGGCTCTCCCTATGATGGCATATGATAAATACATTCCTGATCAAAGCTGATCATAGATAGCAACATATCTGAGCTGTCTCAACCTTGTTGTCCATAGAAATGCCTGCACTAAGTTATAATTCAATGTTATGAACTAAGCTGTTATCAAAAGCTGATACAAGAAATGCCCATTTTTAAAGTGTTACTCTGTTTTCTGTAAAACGTGTGTTGAAGACATTATCCATCATTGTTACTCAACATCCACACAATAAATTTCATCTAGAACATAGGGATAGGAGAGTATTTGTCTCACTAGATAAACTTTTATGTTTTCTATAATCTGACAAAAGTAATACAGCACAATAGTTAAGATGATGGCTTTGGAGTCAGAAAGATTTGGATTTGCGGCCTAGTCCCAACTTTTTCTGACAAGGGAAATTAAATTTTTAAGTCTTGGTTTTCTCATTGGTAAAAAAGAAATCCTGGATTTTTAAGAATTCAGTGAGATAATACATGTAATATACTTTACAATATCTTATATATAGTGAACACTCAACATTATGTTTACTATGAGAAATATATAAACCTACACTTTTTCTCTCCTGCCATAATTGGCATATCTAGCTTTTCTCCCCTACTGCAATTATAACCTTGCCCAAGTTTTCTGGTACAATAATTTTTCTCATTTTTTCTTCTAAAATTTTTCAATGATGCTTCATTTACATATGTCTAAATCTATTCAATACGGAAGATGCCTTAAGTGTTTCTTAAGTACGTGGGTGTATAAATATCTAAAGAACAGAAAACACTCAAAGAGATTGTATTTTGTAGAAAAAAATAAAATAATAAAGCATTTCAAATAAATAAAAAATTATTTTATCCAATAAATAAATGATGCTGAAACCAAAATAATGTTAGATCCTTACTGTGTTTGTGTGTATGTGCACGTATATATCTGTATATGTACGTGTGTATATATATACTGTATATATATTTGTGTGTGTATATATATATATAATTCTAGCTCTTTGAGAAATGCTCATTATAAAAGTTTCAACTTATCCTAAACTTTAATGTAAAAATCTCTTTCACTTAGGGGGATATACGTATATATGAGAGAGAGAAAAAGAGATACGGAAGCCAAGGGGAGAGAGTAAGAGCTCTTGTTCTTTCTCCTCTTCCCTTGAGTGGCAATTAATTAATTTATATACATAATATGTATTTTATGTGTATGTGTATTATATATGTTTTATATGTATGTTTATTAAATATTATATATGTACTACATAAATATGTACAATTTTAACTCCCCCCAAAATGTAGAATAAATTCTCATTGAATATCTAAACGGTGCATGAGAGAATTTTTCTAAAGGTAAAATGAAAGAAAGGGACAATAAAGAAAAGATCAATGCCTCACAGGTTTAAAAATCTACAGCTTAGCAGCTAAAACTTCTAAAAGCAAATACTGAAAGGCAATGTAGACACTGAGGAAAAGATTTACAATAAATAAGACATGTATAAACTTATAATAGTTACTCTAAAACATAAACGTAAATAAATAAAAGGGGTTCTTATCAACCAATAAAAAAGGAGAATTCCCGATTGAAAAGGGGACAAAAGATGATGAATAAACAGCTTACATTGATGGCCATTCTAATACGTGTGAAGTGATATCTCACTGTGATATTGATTTGCATGTCCCTGATGATGAGTGATGTTGAGCATCTTTTCATGTACCTGTTAGCCACTGGGATGTCTTCTTTGGAAAATGTGTGTTTAGATCCTCTGCCCATCATCAAGAAGACAATAGATAGAAAGTATTGGCGAAGACGTGGATAAAAGGGAACCGTAGTACACTGCTGGTAGGAATTTAAATTGGTTCAGTCACTATGGTAACAAGATGGAGGTTCCTCAAAAAATTAAAAGTAGAACTAACACATGATCCAGCAATTCTACTTCTAAGTATACACCCAAAGGAAATGAAAACAAGATATCGAAGAGATGTATGCACTCCCATATTTACTGCAGCATTATTCACAATATCCAAGATACTGAAACAACCTAAGTGCCTGCCAACAGATGAGTGGATACAGATGATATGGTATATACATACAATGGAATAGCATTCAGCCATGAGAAAGAAGGAAATCCTGCCATTTGCGACAACATGGGTGGAACTTGAGGGTGTTATGATGAGTGAGGTAAATCAGACAAAGAAAGATAAATACTGTATGATATCACTTATATGTGGAATCTAAAATAACCAAACTCATAAAAACAAAGAGTAAAATGGTGGCTACCAGGGGCTGGGAGATGGGGGAATAGGAGAGAAATTATTTAAGAGTACAAACTTGCAACTAATAGACAAATAAGTCCTGGAGAGCTAATGTACAACACAGTGAATATAGATAACAATATTGTATTATAATCATAAAACTTGTTAAGAGACTAGATCTTAATGATTCCCACCACAAAAAAGAAATGATAATTATGTGATGTGATGAAGGTGCTATCACTACAACAGTAATCATATTGCAATGTATAAATATATCAAATCAACCTGTTATATACCTTAAATTTACACATTATATCAAATATATTTCAATTTTAAAAACTTACCAAAGAAATAAAATACACAAAAAATTTTAAATGTCAATTTCAATGGCAGTAAAATATGAAAATTGGAGATATAATTTTTAAACCATCAAATTGAGAAAGTTTTAAAACTGATTACATTTGCTATGTATGCTGAAACAGATATTCTTACATATTATTGCTAAGAGTTTAAATTGCTAAAAGTTATCTGGAAGGAAATCCAGAATAAAGTATCAACAATTCTTAAAATATTCTATTTTTACCCCCGTAGATCTTAAAATTTAACTTTAATCCAATAATTCCACATTTAATATTTCACTCTAAGAATACAATCATATTTTCATGTGAAAGCTTAATGTAGAACTATTATGCACAATGTAAATTTAGAAACAATCAAATTATCTAACAATAATTGGGGAAAAGGTAAAAATCAGCATGTACATCCATTATCTCAAATGTTACGTGGTCACCAAAAATTATAGATGTTTAAATATTTAATAATATGAGAAAATGTTTGTAATAATATTAAATAAAAACAGAGGAAAGCATTACAATTAATCTATGACTGTATAGTTTGATCAGAAGTCCTCTAATATATACATTACATATTTAAATATATATAAAATGCCATATATTTTTATATTTGTATACTGCATATGTTTATATATCATGTATTGAATTAATATATATAATAATTCTCATATATAGAAATATATATATCATATATATGTTAGAGTACATCTGATCAAACTCAATCAGGAAGACAGAGATCAAGTAACAGAAAAAGCTGAAGTGCCTTTTCAAAGAAAAGTGATAAAGCTTTTGTTTCTTGCTAAGGTGGCAAATTAGTACAGGATGCTGGCTCCCTCTCTCCAAATCACCTCTGGGAAACCTATAAAAGTGTGAGAGAAAGGCACATTCATAAATTATTAAAAATATGAGTCAACTCTGAGGAAACCGATGTTATCATGAATTGTACGTGTGATAGAGCACATGATTGGAGCCTGGTGTGAAGGCAGTCAGAGTTGACTTTTCTTATTTATACTGTGAAAAATAATACATATAGAGAATACATAAAACCAATAGCTTAAATTATTATTAAATCATCAAATGAGCACCATGCAGGTCAAGAAATGGAGGCCTGCCCATATGCTTGAAGCCTGAGCATGCATCTTTGCAATCAAAACTTCCTACCTACACTGCTCATTCCACCTATACGATCTAACCACAACTGTGACTTTCACGTACACCCATTCTTGTTCTTCTGTATAAAATTATCAACTCTATGTCTCCCAAAACACTTGAATTTTTATTTAATTTTTGAATGTATTATTAAGTAATGAGCTTGTTCCGTTTATTATCATCTTTGGAAATTGTTTTCAACTATACACCTTTAGGAAATATATTGCCTCAGATTTTTAAAATTTTTTTTCAGATTTTTTACTTACTCTTATATTCATTAATTCATTCATTTCTAATAAACATATGGAGATACAGTTTACAGTCAATATAATGAACCCTTTTAAGTGCACATGTGTATGGGTGGTTTAAACACTCATGTACCCCTCCACCAAAATCAAGATATGGAATATTTCCTTCATCTAAAAAAGCTCCCTTGTCCCATTTCCAGTCAATTCCCTCTAGCCCTCATCCCTGGATGCAGAAAACCACTAATTTGCTTTCTGTCAGATATTGTATTTGACATTTCTAGAGTTTATGTAAATGAGATCACACAATGTAACTTTTTGTGTCTGACTTCTTCATAAGCATAATATTTCTGAGATGTATCCATGCAGTCATGTGTCTCAGTAGTGCATTACTTTTTATCTTTTTATACATTGTTTAGGTATACCAATTTTTTTTTATCCATTCACCTGTTTATAGATATTTGTGATAGGGCCAGCTTTCAGCTATTAATTCTGATATGAACATTTATATCCCCCCTTTATTCGTGTAGCATACTTTCTTCTGAAGTCTGCTTTGTGATGTAAATATAGCCAATTAATCTTTTTTATGCTTAATATTTTTAGAGTAAATATCATTCCATCATTTTACTTTTAACCTTTTTCTTTATATATAGAATTTCTCACAGACTACAGATTTTGGGGTTGTGTTTCATCCAATCAGGTAATCTCTGTCTTTTAATTGGTGTGTTAAAACCACTTATATTTAATGTTATAATTGACATGTTTAGGTTTAAATCTACCATCTTGCCATTTGTTTTCTACTTGTTTGATGTATTCTTTGTTCCTCTGTTTTTTTCCCCCTCCCTTCTTTTGGATTGAGTAACTTTCAGTATCTCACTATCTCTACTAATGGTTATTTAGCTAAGACTCCTTTTTAATATTTTCTTAGCGTTTCCTTGAGAGTTTATAAGCTTAACAAAAATTTACCTGCAAATAATATTATAATATTCCACATTAAGAGGATTATCACAACATAGTATCATTTCCCTCTCCAGCCCTTTGTGCTACTGTTTTCATTCATTTTTACTTCTATATATGTTACGAAGACCACAATAAATTACTTGCGTTTTTGCTCTAGTCAATTAGTTTTTATACAAATTTAAAACTGAGAAAAATTATTTTTTATTTATTTTTAAAATTTATTCTATTTATTTACATCTAAGCTTCCTTCTTGTATCACAAAGAATTTCCTTTGACATTTTTTGTCATGCAGCTGTATTGGCAATAAATTATCTGATACTATGTTTCCCTGAAAAAAATTTAATTTACCTTTGTTTTTGAGAAGTATTTTCTCTGGATATAAAATTCTAGGTATTCCCCCCACCCCTCCCCACCTCAGCTCTTTAATGATGTTATTCCTTTGTTTTCTGGTTTGCACAGTTTCAGAAGAGAAGTTGCCTGACGTCATTGTTATCCTTGGTCCTGTGCATTTGATGTAGCTTTTTTCATCTGGCTGCTCTAAATTATTTTCTTTATTGTTAGTAGTTATCAATTTGGTTATCATCTGTTCTGGCATGGAATTTCTGTGTGTGGATTCTTTGAGTATCTTGGAAACATGGTTTATACTTTTCATCTTTTATTCAGACCTAATTTCCTTAAGTTTTTTTTTTTCCTTCTCCACACCTTTCTTTCTTCTGGAATTCTAATTAAATGCATGTCATATCACTTGATGTTTCCCCCACAGATCACTGAGGTTCTGATCATTCCTTTTGTAGTCTTTTTTTTTTATTCTGTTTATTTTAGATTAATTCTATTGTTATGTCTTCAAGTTCATTGATATCTTCCTCTGCAGCATCTGATCAGCTCCTAATTACATCCAATAAAATTGTTATCTTTACTATGTTGAGTCTTCCAATTTATGAACACTATATGTTTCTCCATTTATTTAGGTCTTTGATTAATCAAAATTTTGTAATTTTTAGCATACAGATCCTTCTAGATATTTTGTTACCTACATACCTAAGTTGATCATTTGGAGGGAACTATAGTAAACAATATTTAAAAAATTGATTTCCTTTTCAACAAAAAGAAACAATTATAATTGATTTTTATGTGTTAACCTTGTATCTTATGACATTGGAAACTCACTTATTAGTACTAGGAGTTGTGTTTTGTTTTTCAGAATCCTTGGAATTCTATATATAGATAATCATTTGTGAATAGGGAGACTTTTATTTCTTCTTTTCCAATTCCTATGCCATTTATTTCTTTTTCTTTCCTTATTTCACTGGCTGGGAGTTCTTGTATCATGTTGACTAAAAGTGGTGAGGGTGGATGTCTTCGCTTTGTTCCTTAAGGGAAAAAGCATTAAGGGATCTTAAGGGAAAATCATTCAGTGTTTCATCATTAAGTATTTCGTTAGCTTTAGCTTTTTTGTACATGCCTTTTATAAGACTTATAAAGTGTTTTTTCCTTCCTAGTTTTCCAAGAGTGTCCATCATGAAGAGATGTTGGATTTTGTTAAATGACTTTTCTCCATCAATTGATATAATGATGTAATTTTCTCAATATAGTGAATTATCTTGATTGATTTTCCAACATTGAACCATTCTTACACTCATGAGATAAAACCCTCATGAGCCCAATGTGATTCCTCCAGAGAGAATTTGTATTTTATTCAGCTCAATTACCCAAAACACCATGCAGTAGCATTGTTACTGTTAATTTATCAGCATGGGGTTTACTGTGCCAGAATATGTACACATATTATGTGAATAGTATAATGTTGAAACCCAAACCTGCATGAGAGTTGTCCTTCAGTTACCATTTCTCAAGATAAACTTTTTTTTTTTTTTACTTAGACCCTAAGGCAAGATAGAGAAGTTCCCTTGTCTTCTTACTTTGTTGATGAGTTAGATTTTACTAGTTTACTCTTTTACTATGGATGAAACTCATTAAAAATTTCACTTTAATAAAGACCTCAGTCCCAATTCTCACATTACATGGAACCAAGGACTTGTCACCTATTTCTGCATAGTTAATAAAATGTAAATCTCTTATTTTAGAGGTTACAAAATTCCCCCAGGAGTTTTGCAGCCCCAGGATCAATTTATTCCTCTGGATTTCAGCCATTTTTGGGGTTTCATGTGTTTTGTTTTGATTGGTCTTTAATTTCTTGATTTCTTAGATTTTTGATGGTTTTACTTTATTTTAATTGTTTTAAATTGGGGGATTTTTTTTTTTAAATAGGAATAGCTGGATACTTCCTTAAACTTACAAAGCAATACACCTCACTCCTAAAGCTAGCTTCTTTTTTTTAAATTTTTTATTATTAATTATTTATTTATTTATTTATTTATGGCTGTGTTGGGTCTTCGTTTCTGTGCGAGGGCTTTCTCTAGTTGCGGCAAGTGGGGGCCACTGTTCATCGCGGTGCGTGGGCCTCTCATTATCGCGGCCTCTCTTGTTGCGGAGCACAGGCTCCAGACACACAGACTCAGTAATTGTGGCTCACGGGCCTAGTTGCTCCGCGGCATGTGGGATCTTCCCAGACTAGGGCTCGAACCCGTGTCCCCTGCATTGGCAGGCAGATTCTCAACCACTACGCCACCAGGGAAGTCCCTTAAATTGGGGGATTTTTAGGACACTTAATGGCTATAGCTAGCCAAAAGTGGGAGTCTATATCATTTTCACATTCATTAAAAAAAAATAAAATTAATTTATCATTCATGTTCAGAGTTCCATGCACTGCTCTGTCATTACCATCTTGCCTAACTGTATTCTTTGTTTTTGTTTATTATTTTTAAGTAAATAGTCCACAGAAACTTTCAGACATGTGTGGCAAAAGCAAGTTCTTGCAGCAGCACCAAGATAGAATGACAATTTGAGATCATAGCTAACCAGTACAGAGACAATACAAGGTCACATAAAATGTGGGTAGCTCTTGTCTTAAAGAGCCAGTTAGTAAAACCAACAAAACAAAAAACAAAAATGGAAAACAAACAAAAAAAGTTCTAACCCAAATAACATGGTGAAGAGTTTAGGAGAAACCACAAGAGATTCCTGAAACCTCACGATACTCCCTTTTGGTCTAGAAATGCCCACTGGGGACCTGGCAACTCTCATGAATCTGACCTTTCTCTACCTCTTCATTCCTCCGAGACAAACACTTGTTTTCTATCTCATGTCATTTCTTCAGTGTTCTGCTGTGTGTTAATAAGTTTTAATAAGATGGAAAGATGCATGCTATTGTGTTTGGTAGCAAATAATTTACCCAGGAAATATGAGGCCTTAACTTAATTAAAATGCTTGTCTCCACAAAGCCCGCAAGGAGCAATGTTAATGGTGAGATTTTCAGACATTGTGTCAGCCTCATAGGGATGCATTTTTCACTGTGAGGGAACTTGGCATCCTTCAAGTTTTACTACCACTGAATGGAAGATCAAGTTAAGCTTCCACCCTGTACCTTAAGCACCCAGTTGATTTCTAAAATCAACAGCTTTTATATGAAAGTGAAGAAAAGTTTATCAGACACAATGGAATTTAAAAGTTTTGAATTTGGGAATATACTGATGGTAGTGCAAACTACAAGAGAATGAAAACAAAATATTTAAAAAGAAAACTCTGAGTGGAGAGACTTTTATTAGAGCTTCATTTAATATTTATATTTTATTAATACTGCCTTACACAATAAGACAAAGTCCTTAATTTTAAAAATATCTTTTAATTTATTTTTGTATTTTTAAATTATTGATTAAAATTTATGAATAGGTGATACATTTGCATGATTCAAAATCAAAGCTGAGAATTACCCTATTCTGTAGTCAGGTATTCTAGCCAAGGAGAAAACAGATTTTATCCAATATTTCAAAGGGCACATCAGGGAAAATGTACCCTTCATAAATATAGAAATATCCAGAATAACAGAAAAAAAAAAATCTCTGCCTTAAATTTTTAACATTGAACAATATCAGACTGAGTGGCTGAAAACTTTCTGCATTTAGGATTAAATGTCTTGCTATACAAGTATACAGATATCCAGCTTACCCCTGCACAAGAATGCCTTAGGAAGCAATACAAAATTATAACGAAAACCTGAACTGCGCACAAAGAGGAGAAATCTCCAGCAGATAGATACACTAGGACTGTTCCAAAAGAGACAGACTTCTCTTGTCTTCCTTCCAGGCTAAAGATTTTCACCACTTCCTTATTGAGGAGGAATTAGAAATTTCTATCTACACATCATTGAAAAGCATATATGTATATGTATGTATATATACACACACGTACATACACACATGCATATATAATTAAAGTTGGGGAAAAAATGACTTATTTGTTATAGATACTTGGACTTGTGGATCCTACCTGACTATTTCAAACCCAAAATAGGCTCTCCAGTTAAGCAGCACCCTTTCCAGAAGGTGCTCTATCAAGACAAATTTCTTACTGTATGTACCACATATCACAAATCATAAACTGTCACATTATTTGCAGCATGATGTCAATGCTTATAAATGCACTAAAACACAAAGCATCTATCAATAGCTTATATTTCCATTTAAAGAAGATTATAGGGAAGATAATAGAATCATAACATTTTAGAGCTGGAAAGAACCTAATAACAATAGCTAAACTCAAATAACAGTAATTACGTGACAGATACTGTTCTGTATACTTTAAAAATATTAATGGATTTGATTCTGAACACAATAGGATAACTACTATTACCATTCCCATTATATACAGTTGGAAATTGAGGCACAGACAGAAAGTTTAGTGAATTACCCAAGGTCATGTAGCTTAATAATTTTTGAGGTGGGATTTGAAATTGGCTCCAGAATCTGTGTTCTTAACCACTGCAAGTCTAAGAATCATTTCTAAATAAATGAAGGTAGACAGTATTACAATGAGGATAGAAATATTGTGTTGGAATCACATGCAAAATTTATGACCATTGGAAGGTATCTGTCATTCATATTTTCAATTTTCGATTATTGCAATGTGACTACACTTAAGAGAAATGGATTTGGCTGTCCCTCTTGATTAGTCTAAGCAATTATATACTTTCCTTTGTCTTAAAAAAAAAATTGAAAAACTACAAAAGTCTATTAACTCTGTAAAGAATAATAGGGCTCATTTTTTAATGGAAAGATAAAGGCTTGAGCCTGCCACTCTTAATCCTCAGTGAACGTTTAAAACTTAAGACTATTTTCACTTAATACAAAATGATTTTATTAGAAATAATTGAAGTAATTACTCCCAAATTGATCTATGCTTCCCACTGCTTCAGATTTCTACCTTTTTTCTTTTGAGTTTTCAATGTTTCAAATGTAAAGTGCTTTGAGACTTTTGTAAAAAAGATACTTTTAAAAATACACACTGTCAAAGTGTTACCAGTTTCTGTAAAACTCAGTTATATCAGGCAGTGTACATATTCAAATGTTGAAGTGACTCATCTTAGATTCCCTGTGCTGCTTATATGACCTACAACACAGACATAACTGGTTTTAAACTAGAGAACAAGAGATTGTCACTCTTTTAGTAAGACGACCTTGGATGAATGAATAAGTGAATTAAATTTTCTGGTTTCTTATTTATTCCTAACTTGAAAGAAATCTCTCTCTCTCTCCCTTCTTCTCTCTCTCTCTCTTTCTCTTTCCACTTGAAGTTTACAACATGCATGGTGCTCTGGGGGCCTAAATGTTGTTAAAATCTCAAAGAATGGTCTCAACCACTGCCACACAGATGGTACCTAGAATTCTTGAAACATAAAACAGGAATTTGAAATCAGTTTCTAAAACTAAACAAAAGGAAGAGTTTGTTTTTAAATACGATTATTATCTCCTCAACTATTGCCTTAAAGTGCTTAGTAAATTTTAACCAGCCTCTTTTTTTTTTTAAAGAGGAAGAAGTTTTCCAATGTTCAATGAGAAAAAAAAATGTATTATTTTATAATTTACGGTGTGTATAGAACCATGTACTTTTCTTATATTGGTCCATATGTATTTCAAATCACAGGAGCCATATGTGGCAGTCTCCCACTTGTCCCCCAATGTCCATTTCATCCCTTCATCTATATTAATACAATTTTTAGCTGGGCACGTGGTCACTCTGAATACAGATTACATTTCCCAGTCTCCTTTGCAAGTAAATTAGTTGTGGCACTGTGACTACGCTTGGCTAGTGTGATGAGAAGAAATGTGATGAGCTGAGAAAGTAAAGACAAGCAGCTTGTGAGATCTCTGGGGAACATCCCTGAAGAAACAATACAGTTGCACCATTTGCCTCCCCTTATTTCTTTCTCTATTCATTGTTTGGGGCAGATGCTGACATCCTGAACCATGAAGTCAAGACCTCATAAAGTGGAGCCACTCAAGCTAATTGTGAGTCCTCAACATCATAGACTGCCACTCTAGCTACTGGCGGATAGACATAACTTGGTCTGAAAATGAAGCTTTTTTTCAATTCTTAGAGCAACCCTCAGACCTCACATGTGCACTAACAGGAAGTGGTTTACAAAGAAAATCATACTGCTCCTAAAAGTCATGCTGCACACTCTCCAATGCCCAACTTAGACTAGGATGGATAATAGATAAGAAGAAAAGCACCAGAAACCATTACCAGGAGGCATGAAGGCCAATGAACAAGACAGTTTCCACTAAGACAGCAATACTTACTAGGTGATCTAACCAAGGAACTCCTTTTATTGATAGACAGCCCTCACTGTTCCTGCCCATGCTAATTTGATAAATCCTCTGTAACAGTAACCCCAATTGTCTCTCTTCTCTGGATTGGAGCTTTTATTGTGGATATGATCCACTGTATCAGTCCACTGTATCCAATCAAGAGAGAGAAACCACACAGTTATTTGAACAGGGAAAGTTTAATATAAAGAATTATTGGAGGTAGGGGCAAGATGGCGGAAGAGTAAGACGCGGAGATCACCTTCCTTCCCACAGATACAGTAGAAATACATCTACACGTGGAACTGCTCCTACAGAACACCCACTGAACGCTGGCAGAAGACGTCAGACCTCCCAAAAGGCAAGAAAATCCCCACGTACTTGGGTAGGGTAAAAGAAAAAAGAAATAACAGAGACAAAAGAATAGGGACGGGACCTGCGCCAGTGGGAGGGAGCCGTGAAGGAGGAAAGGTTTCCAGGCACTAGGAAGCCCCTTTGCGGGCAGAGACTGCGGGTGGCAGAGGGGGGAAGCTTCGGAGCCGCGGAGGAGAGCGCAGCCACAGGGGTGTGGAGGGCAAAGCGGAGAGATTCCCGCACAGAGGCTCGGCGCCAACCAGCACTCACCAGCCTGAGAGGCTTGTCTGCTCACCCGCCGGGGCGGGCGGGGGCTGGGAGCTGAGGCTCGGGCTTTGGTGCTAGCCGGGAGGGAGTCCGGGAAAAAGTATGCAGCTGCCGAAGAGGCAAGAGACTTTTTCTTGCCTCTTTGTTTCGCGGCGCGCAAGGAGAGGGGATTCAGAGCGCCGCCTAAACGAACTCCAGAGATGGGCGCAAGCCGCGGCTATCAGCGCGGATCCCACAGCAACAGGGGCGCAGAGGGAAAAACGGAGAGATTCCTGCACAGAGGCTCAGCGCCGAGCAGCGCTCACCAGCCCGAGAGGCTTGTCTGCTCACCCGCTGGGGCAGGCGGGGCTGGGAGTTGAGGCGCGGGCTTCGGGTCGGATTGCAGGGAGAGGACTGGGGTTGGCGGCGTGAACACAGCCTGAAGGGGTTGGCGTGCCGCGGCGAGCCGGGAGGGAGCTGGAGAGGAGGTCTGCAGCCGCCAAAGAGGCAAGAGACTTTTACTTGCCTCTTTGTTTCGCGGCGCACAAGGAGAGGGGATTCAGAGCGCCGCCTAGACGAACTCCAGAGGCGGGCGCGAGCCGCGGCTAACAGCGCGGACCCCAGAGACAGGTGCGAGCCGCGGCCATCAGTGCGGACCCCAGAGACTGGTAGGAAACGCTAAGGCTGCTGCTGCCACCACCAAGAAGCCTGTGTGCGAGCACAGGTCACTCTCCACACTGCCCCTCCCGGGAGCCGGTGCAGCTCGCCACTGCCAGGCTCCCGTGATCCGGGGACAACTTCCCCAGGAGAACACACGGCGCGCCTCAGGCTGCTGCAACGTCACGACGCCTCTGACGCCGCAGGCTCGCCCCGCCTCCTCCGTACCGCTCCCTCCCCTGGCCTGAGTGAGCCAGAGCCCCCGAAGCAGCTGCTGCTTTAACCCCGTTCTGTCTGGGCGGGGAACGGACGCCCTCAGGCGACGTACATGCAGAGGCGGGTCCAAATCCAAAGCTGAACGCTGGGAGCTGTACGAACAAAGAAGAGAAAGGGAAATCTCCCCCAGCAGCCTCAGAAGCAGCGGATTAAAGCTCCACAAACAACTTGATGTGCCTGCATCTGTTGAATACCTGAATAGACAACGAATCATCCCAAATTCAAAAGGTGGACTTTAGGAGCAGGATATATTAATTTTCCCCTTTTCCTTTTTTTGTGAGTGTATATGTGTATGCTTCTGGGTGAGATTTTGTCTGTATAGCTTTGCTTTCACCATCAGTCCTAGGGTTAGGTCCGTCCATTTTTTTTTTTTTTTTTTTTACTTAAAAAAATTTTTTTTTCCTAATATATGTTTTCTTAATAATTTTTTCCGTATTTTCTATTTTTAGAAATTAAAAAATTTTTTAATAAGTTTTTTCATATTTTTTATTTTAAAAAATTAAAAATTTTTTTTCTTAATAAATTTTTTTCTTAAAAATTTTTCTCTTATTTTTTACTATAAAAAATTAATAAATCTATTTTTAAAAATTAAAAAAAAATTTTCCTGAATACATTTACTCTTAATAATTTTTTTTCTTATTTTTTATTATAATAGCTTTATTTTATTTTATTTTATCCTCTTTCTTTCTTTCTATTTTTTTCTCCCTTATATTCTGAGCTGTGTGGATGAAAGGCTCTTGGTGCTCCAGCCAGGCATCAGGGCTGTGCCTCTGAGGTGGGAGAGCCAACTTCAGGACACTGGTCCACAAGAGACCTACCAGCTCCATGTAATACCAAACGGCAAAAATCTCTCAGAGATCTCCATCTCAACATCAAGACCCAGCTTCACTCAACGACCAGCAAGCTACAGGGCTGGACACCCTATGCCAAACAACTAGCAAGACAGGAACACAGCCCCATCCATTAGCAGGGAGGTTGCCTAAAATCATAAGGCCACAGACACCCCAAAACACACCACCAGACGTGGACGTGCCCACCAGAAAGACAAGATTCAACCTCATCCACCAGAACACAGGCAATAGTCCCCTCCACCAGGAAGCCTACACAACCCACTGAACCAACCTTACCCACTGGGGACAGATACCAAAAACAACGGGAACTACAAACCTGCAGCCTGTGAAAAGGAGACCCCAAACACATTAAGATAAGCAAAATGAGACGACAGAAAAACACACAGCAGATGAAGGAGCAGGGTCAAAACACACCAGACCTAACAAATGAAGAGGAAATAGGTAGTCTACCTGAAAAAGAATTCAGAATAATGATAGTAAGGATGATCCAAAATCTTGGAAATAGAATAGACAAAATGCAAGAAACATTTAACAAGGACGTAGAAGAACTAAAGAGGAACCAAGCAATGATGAAAAACACAATAAATGAAATTTAAAATACTCTAGATGGGATCAATAGCAGAATAACTGAGGCAGAAGAAAGGATAAGTGACCTGGAAGATAAAATAGTGGAAATAACTACTGCAGAGCAGGATAAAGAAAAAAGAATGAAAAGAACTGAGGACAGTCTCAGAGACCTCTGGGACAACATTAAACGCACCAACATTCGAATTATAGGGGTCCCAGAAGAAGAAGAGAAAAAGAAAGGGACTGAGAAAATATTTGAAGAGATTATAGTTGAAAACTTCCCTAATATGGGAAAGGAAATAGTTAATCAAGTCCAGGAAGCACAGAGAGTCCCATACAGGATAAACCCAAGGAGAAACACGCCAAGACACATATTAATCAAACTGTCAAAAATTAAATATAAAGAAAACATATTAAAAGCAGCAAGGGAAAAACAACAAATAACACACAAGGGAATCCCCATAAGGTTAACATCTGATCTTTCAGCAGAAACTCTGCAAGCCAGAAGGGAGTGGCAGGATATACTTCAAGTGATGAAGGAGAAAAACCTACAACCAAGATTACTCTACCCAGCAAGGATCTCATTCAGATGTGATGGAGAAATTAAAACCTTTACAGACAAGCAAAAGCTGAGAGAGTTCAGCACCACCAAACCAGCTTTACAACAAATGCTAAAGGAACTTCTCTAGGCAAGAAACACAAGAGAAGGAAAACACCTACAATAACAAACCCAAAACATTTAAGAAAATGGGAATAGGAACATACATATCGATAATTACCTTGAATGTAAATGGATTAAATGCTCCCACCAAAAGACACAGACTGGCTGAATGGATACAAAAACAAGACCCATATATATGCTGTCTACAAGAGACCCACTTCAGACCTAGAGACACATACAGACTGAAAGTGAGGGGATGGAAAAAGATATCCCATGCAAATGGAAATCAAAAGAAAGCTGGAGTAGCAATTCTCATATCAGACAAAATAGACTTTAAAATAAAGAATATTATAAGAGACAAAGAAGGACACTATATAATGATCAAGGGATCGATCCAAGAGGAAGGTATAACAACTGTAAATATTTATGCACCCAACATAGGAGCACCTCAATACATAAGGCAAATACTAACAGCCATAAAAGGGGAAATCGACAGCAACACAATCATAGTAGGGGACTTTAACACCCCACTTTCACCAATGGACAGATCATCCAAAATGAAAATAAATAAGGAAACACAAGCTTTAAATGATACATTAAACAAGATGGACTTAATTGATATTTATAGGACATTCCACCCAAAAACAACAGAATACACATTTTTCTCAAGTGCGCATGGAACATTCTCCAGGATAGATCATATCTTGGGTCACAAATCAAGCCTTGGTTAATTTAAGAAAATTGAAATCGTATCAAGTATCTTTTCCGACCACAACGCTATGAGACTAGATATCAATTACAGGAAAAGATCTGTAAAAAATACAAACACATGGAGGCTACACAATACACTACTTAATAACGAAGTGATCACTGAAGAAATCAAAGGGGAAATCAAAAAATACCTAGAAACAAATGACAATGGAGATACGACGACCCAAAACCTATGGGACGCAGCAAAAGCAGTGCTAAGAGGGAAGTTTATAGGAATACAAGCCTACCTCAAGAAACAGGAAACATCTCAAATAAACAACCTAACCTTGCACCTAAAGCAATTAGAGAAAGAAGAACAAAAAAACCCCAAAGCTAGCAGAAGGAAAGAAATCATAAAGATCAGGTCAGAAATAAATGAAAAAGAAATGAAGGAAACAATAGCAAAAATCAATAAAACTAAAAGCTGGTTCTTTGAGAAGATAAACAAAATTGATAAACCATTAGCCAGACTCATCAAGAGAAAAGGGAGAAGACTCAAATCAATAGAATTAGAAATGAAAAAGGAGAAGTAACCACTGACACTGCAGAAATACAAAGATCATGAGAGATTACTACAAGCAACTCTACGCCAATAAAATGGACAACCTGGAAGAAATGGACAGATTCTTAGAAATGCACAAACTGCCGAGACTGAACCAGGAAGAAATAGAAAATATGAACAGACCAATCACAAGCACTGAAATTGAAACTGTGATTAAAAACCTTCCAACAAACAAAAGCCCAGGACCAGATGGCTTCACAGGTGAATTCTATCAAACATTTAGAGAAGAGCCAACACCTATCCTTCTCAAACTCTTCCAAAATATTGCAGAGGGAGGAACACTCCCAAACTCATTCTACGAGGCCACCATCACCCTGATACCAAAACCAGACAAAGATGTCACAAAGAAAGAAAACTACAGGCCAATATCACTGATGAACATAGATGCAAAAATCCTCAACAAAATACTCGCAAACAGAATCCAACAGCACATTAAAAGGATCATACACCATGATCAAGTGGGGTTTATCCCAGGAATGCAAGGATTCTTCAATATACGCAAATCAATCAATGTGATACACCATATTAACAAATTGAAGGAGAAAAACCATATGATCATCTCAATAGATGCAGAGAAAGCTTTCGACAAAATTCAACACCCATTTATGATAAAAGCCCTGCAGAAAGTAGGCATAGAGGGAACTTTCCTCAACATACTAAAGGCCATATATGACAAACCCACAGCCAACATCGTCCTCAATGGTGAAAAACTGAAACCATTTCCACTAAGATCAGGAACAAGACAAGGTTGCCCACTCTCACCACTATTATTCAACATAGTTTTGGAAGTGTTAGCCACAGCAATCAGAGAAGAAAAAGAAATAAAAGGAATCCAAATCGGAAAAGAAGAAGTAAAGCTGTCACTGTTTGCAGATGACATGATACTATACATAGAGTATCCTAAAGATGCTACCAGAAAACTCCTAGAGCTAATCAATGAATCTGGTAAAGTAGCAGGATACAAAATTAATGCACAGAAATCTCTTGCATTTCTATACACTAATGACGAAAAATCTGAAAGTGAAATTAAGAAAACACTCCCGTTTACCATTGCAACAAAAAGAATAAAATATCTAGGAATAAACCTACCTAAGGAGACAAAAGACCTGTATGCAGAAAATTATAAGACACTGATGAAAGAAATTAAAGATGATACAAATAGATGGAAAGATATACCATGTTCCTGGATTGGAAGAATCAACATTGTGAAAATGACTCTACTACCCAAAGCAATCTACAGATTCAATGCAATCCCTATCAAACTACCACTGGCATTTTTCACAGAACTAGAACAAAAAATTTCACAATTTGTATGGAAACACAAAAGACCCCGAATAGCCAAAGCAATCTTGAGAACGAAAAATGGAGCTGGGGAATCAGGCTCCCTGACTTCAGACTATATTACAAGCTACAGTAATCAAGACAGTTTGGTACTGGCACAAAAACAGAAATATTGATCAATGGAACAGGATAGAAAGCCCAGAGATAAACCCACGCACATATGGTCACCTTATCTTTGATAAAGGAGGCAAGCATATACAGTGGAGAAAAGACAGCCTCTTCAATAAGTGGTGCTGGGAAAATTGGACAGATACATGTAAAAGTATGAAATTAGAACACTCCCTGACACCATGCACAAAAATAAACTCAAAATGGATTAAAGACCTAAGTGTAAGACCAGACACTATCAAACTCTTAGAGGAAAACATAGGCAGAACACTCTATGACATACATCACAGCAAGATTCTTTTTGACCCAGCTCCCAGAGAAATGGAAATAAGAACACAAATAAACAAATGGGACCTAATGAAACTTAAAAGCTTTTGCACAGCAAAGGAAACCATAAACAAGACCAAAAGACAACCATCAGAATGGGAGAAAATATTTGCAAATGAAGCAACTGACAAAGGATTAATCTCCAAGATTTACAAGCAGCTCATGCAGCTCAATAACAAAAAAACGAACAACCCAATCCAAAAATGGGCAGAAGACCTAAATAGACATTTCTCCAAAGAAGATATACAGATGGCCTACAGACACATGAAAGAATGCTCAACATCATTAATCATTAGAGAAATGCAAATCAAAACTTCAATGAGATATCATCTCACACCGGTCAGAATGGCCATCATCAAAAAATCTAGAAACAATAAATGCTGGAGAGGGTGTGGAGGAAAGGGAACTCTCTTGCACTGTTGGTGGGAATGTAAATTGATACAGCCACTATGGAGAACAGTATGGAGGTTCCTTAAAAAACTACAAATAGAACTACCATACGATCCAGCAATCCCACTACTGGGCATATACCCTGAGAAAACCATAGTTCAAAAAGAGTCATGTACCAAAATGTTCATTGCAGCTCTATTTACAATGGCCAGGACATGGAAGCAACCTAAATGTCCATCGACAGATGAATGGATAAAGAAGATGTGGCACATATATACAATGGAATATTACTCAGCCATAAAAAGAAATGAAATGGAGGTATTTGTAATGAGGTGGATGGAGTTAGAGTCTGTCATACAGAGTGAAGTAAGTCAGAAAAAGAAAAACAAATACAGTATTCTAACACATATATATGGAATCTAAGGAAAAAAAAAAAAAAAAAAAGGCCATGAAGAACCTAGTGGCAAGACGGGAATAAAGACACAGACCTACTAGAGAATGGACTTGAGGATATGGGGAGGGGGTGGGGTGAGATGTGACAGGGTGAGAGAGTGTCATGGACATATATACACTACCAAATGTAAAATAGATAGCTAGTGGGAAGCAGCCGCATAGCACAGGGAGATCAGCTTGGTGCTTTGTGACCACCTAGAGGGGTGGGATGGGGAGGGTGGGAGGGAGGGAGATGCAAGAGGGAAGAGATATGGGAACATATTGTATATGTATAACTGATTAACTTTGTTATAAAGCAGAAGCTAACACACCATTGTAAGGCAATTATACTTCAATAAAGATGTTTAAAAAAAAAAGATAAAAAAAAAAAAAGAATTATTAACCATAACAGAGGATTTAAATAATGGGAAATTGGCTAGTAAGAATAAAGAGCATTCTGAAGAATATAAGAATAGCAGATATAAAGACCAGTCACTACCCCTGGGACTGTGACAGAGTATCCAAGGAAGAAACCCTACATCCACAGGGCTAAGATCCTGACCTTGGTGGAGAGGACATGACGTGGCCCACTGGAGAGCAGACCAGTCACTGCGGAGCTCGGCCAGTGTAACTTGCTAGAAAACTGCCCCCTGGAACGTGTCAGAAATCTACCCTCTAGGGTGACAGGGAAATTTGTTCATGCGGAGGTGTCTCACCAGAGGCACTGCACTACAATATCCACCTGAGGTGTGTGTGATGGGAGTTAGCTGTTGGCCATGGGCTGCTGTTAACTGCTGTGCATTGGAAATCCCGGCACTGGAGAATCCAAGGGTGCTACAGGTAGTAGGCAGTCTGCTACCAAATCGCCTGAGCAGGGTGATGTGCCGTAGGAAGCAGGGGGCTACCGGGTGCTGCTGCCACTGTGCACTGCAGGAGCTAGCCCCTGAAGAATCTGGGAGTGCTTCCGGAGCCCGATTCTGGAGAAGACTACACATGCTTCAGGAACCCACAAAGCAAGTGAGCCCCTGAACCAGGAACGGAAGCAGGTTTCCTCCTGCAATGCCTCTCCAGTACCCTCTACTGACAAAGTTCCAGTGCCAGCTGGAAAAATAAAAATATTTAAAGGATCCACATCCATTTTCACGGAGCAGGCAGAAAAGGTGAATTTGGAGTAGAGAGCTAATAAATCGGTAACTTGCACACCTACCACTGTAGAGTGAATGTGTGGAGGCAAATAATCTACCTGTTAATTTTGATTCACTGGACTATGACAAGCCACAACCACACAGAGAAAACTATACACCACCAAAAAATATGGACTTTGAACTGGATGTAGTCGCTTGATGAGCTTTCGGGTCATTTTTCTTGTGGAAGGAGTTACTGTTGTTCCATGTGTGGGAAAAACAATGTACAGATGACCCTTGAACAATGCAGGGGTTAGGGGCACTAACACTAATGCAGTCAAAAATCTGTGTATAACTTATAGTCAGCCCTCCTTATATGACATTCCTCCATATCCGATTTTCTGTATCTGTGGAGTCAACCAACGGCAGATCGTATAGTACTATAGTCTTTACTATTGAAAAAAATCCATGTAAAGGGGACCCGCACAGTTCAAACCTGTGTTGTTCAAGAATCAACTGTACAGAGATATTTGATTGCAAAAGGGATGCAGAGTGGTACTGATTGCCAGTTGTCCCCCATAGCTGTCCTTCCTTTCTTTCAGAATATAATTCTTAACTGGGCACATGGCTGCCCAGAATAGAGTTTATTTTCCAGCCTAGAGCAATCATGTGTTGTTGATAGCAGTTCATTCATCAGTTCTGGCCACTGAGCTGGAAGGAGAAGCGTGTAGAGGCTTTCAAGAACCTCCTTTAGGGAACAGTGCATATTACTGACTTCTTGGTTCCATCCACCATGTTTTTTCTTGGACTTTAGGTCTCTTCATCTTGGACTAGAGAGCAAGGCTATGTACAATGGAATAAAAAGACAGGTGCCTGAGTCTCTGACACTTGTAGCATACCATGCTAACCCTGCAATATTTACTTGATCGGTTTTTATGTGAGAGAAAAGTACATTTCTACATTGCTCAAGCCACTGTTTCGGTTTTTTGGTTTTTTTTTAACCACAATTGAGCTTAAACATAATATATTCTGTCCTTAAGTAAAACTATCATTTCTAACTATCTACAGATAAACTACTCAGTTATAACTCTGATTCCCCTCTGTTGTTCATAATGTCCTTTTGACCAGTTACTTTGTAAATAATAATTTTATAGCAGGAAGTAGTTAATAAGGTAAACGGTAAATCATATATATCATGTTATAAATATAAATAAAGGATTTGGGGATTTGGGGCTATTGTGGATTATCTAGGCCAGACATATTCTATCTGGTAGCATGGATGATAGAAAGTTGGCTATAAAGTATATTTCTCAAACGAACATCCAAATATTTCAAAGATGATATATATATTTTTATAAAATTCATGTGATTGGGTTTGATTCATTTTCCTGTGCCAAAGATAAATTTAGTGGAAGAGGTGTGAGACTGAATGAGCTTCCCTGATTCCCCTTTGCTGTCTCATTAACATGAACACATTGCCACCTCAAAATAATACAAAACACACAAACCACCACAAGAGACAGATAAGCAAAAATTTCTCTTTCTAATGCTTCCTAAATGTATACAAATAGATAAAAAATAGGAAATGATTGTAGATGACCTCAAGGTTTGATGGGGATTAGTAAAAAATGTTAACAAGGCCAGTTTTTGAAATATTTATGATATAGCTCATCTTTAAGCTTGGTGAAGCACCAAAATTCAGTTCACATTAGTGAAAAGGAAGGAAAAAATGGAGAAAACCCAAAACCCAGTTATCTCAAAAAAAGAACTCCAAGGGTTAAATATGAAAGAAAAATATCAGTATATAAATATGGATAGTTAAAAATGATAGAAAGATTTGCATATTAATGGATGATTACATAAAGGGGAGATAATATACTATTGAGGAAAATCATGAAAATCACGTTCTTTAACCAGGGTCCAAATTTTTGTTATCATGTTTGTTATGGACAAAATGTGAACCCCCAAAATTCACATATTGAAGCTCTAACTACCAATGTGATTGTATTTGAAGACAAGGCCTAAAAGAGGTAATTAAGGCTAAATGAGGTCATGAGAGAGAAGCCTTGATCCAACAGGATTATAAGAAGAGGAAGAGACACCAAAAGTTTGTGTGCACAGAGAAAAGGCCATTTAAGGACACAGTGAGAAGAGGGAGAGAGAAGAAACGCAAGGAGAGAGAGCCACCCAGTCTGGGGTATTTATTATGGCGGCCCTAGCTGACTAATACGATCTTACAATATGGTCAAGAAAGCAATAAAATAAATGCAATTAATAAGAACCTACTATGTGCCTTGGCCCTAATTCTAGGTTTATTTAGGCTAAATTCTGTCTTGAGATGGTCCTCAAAATAGCCAAACTGTCTTTGCCCATGTTTGATGTCTCTCTGTCTCTCCCTGCATCTTCTATTCCATTAGCGACAACCAAGAAGTATGTAGTAATATTTTCTGTGACAGGTCTCAGGCCCTTGACTACAATCAACAAGCTTATTAGCAATTGTTACAAAGGTAAAGAATAAGCACTGACATTAATACCACAAATGCCAACATACATCATACATTCATAACAAAGTTTAGTGTCGACAAAGATGGCAAACTCATCCACCAACAGACCAAAAGTACAGCTAAAGTTAAGCTACTGTTTGATAGCTGTATTTCCTAATGAATCAACTTATATTTTCCTTGCATGTCTTTCATAGCCCAGGAGACTTAAAGGAAAAATCATTTAAAATAATTTTAGGGGAGCAAAATATCACAAAAGAAACATCAAATTCAATATTTTAAGAAAAAACTCTCCCTTTTATGTCATTTTAAAATTTCTGTATGTTCAGAGAACCATGTTAGACAAAGATAACAAACTTGATGCATAACAATTTTATGGGTTGAGATGTTCACTTTAGATAAATTTAACTTCAACTAGCAGAATAGAATAAAAATTATTCAAAATAAGTTTTAGTACATGGAAGAGACATTGTTCAGATTGACTTGGTACTTAAGTGGGCCTTAAAGCATCATACTATTTTTAATTCAGGGCAATGTACCAATTAGCTGTGTGGCTTTGCTGAAGTCCCTTGACCTCCCAGGGTCTTAATTTCCTCAAATGTGAAAACAATGATGTAGGACCAAAGGGTTTCTGTGGAAGACTGGTGCAGAGACGGCCTCCAATTTGTTCCAGACTGCTTGTATCCATGCCCTTGGGTAACTCTTTCCACACTCATTTTGGGTTCAACCATGTGCTTGACTTTGGCCAGTGGGACAACAGCAGATGTGATTCAAGCAGATTTGAACAGTGCTTTCACATTTGGGATGTCCCCACTTGCTGCACTTGGAACCCTGATGTTTGAGCAAGCCCAAGCCAGCCTGTTGGAGAATGAGAAACATGCCAGGCTGTCACTCTCACACTCAATGCTTTAGTCAGCAGCCAGCCCACCACCCGATCATCTGGCTTTGGTCAGATCATGTAGGACCAACCAGACACCATTCCAACTTGCTAACTGCAAGCACATGTGTGACCCCAAATGAGATCAGCCAATTCCAGCTCAGACTAGAAGAACTTCCCAGTAGAATACTAACTTAAATAAGTGGATGTTGTGAAGTCACTAAGTTACCAGTGGTTTGTAACACTAATAGATAATAATAGTTCCTAAAGTCTTCTTTAGTTCTAAAATGTTATGATTCTGGATTCTATGTTATAAAATTACAAAAGCACAGTCTTTGCAGACAGAGAATCTGTTCAAGTATTTCCATTTGGACAAATCTTTGAGCCTCAGAGTCCTACTCTCACATACACAAGCTGACCATCCCTCCCGATTGGCCAGGGACAGTCCCAGCATCCCCCTGTTGTCCTAATGTAATTCTTAATACCACTTTTTTTCTCTTTCAAAAGTGTTTCAGCTAAGTCAATAAATTATATGGTGGTCTTAAAATATATTTCCTAGGTTTGGAATCAGGAAAAATGAGATTAAAAATAATATTGATTATTATGATTAGTTTTTGATAAGCAGTCCATATCTTTATTGAGCACAAAATATGCAAAGCCCTACTACAGGAGTCATGGAGATACAAAGATGGACAAAACATGGTCCATGAACTCACAAGTTTACAATCTACCATTGCTATGAATGGAACTGTGTCTTCCCAAAATCCGTATGCTGAAGCCCTAACCCCCAATGTGATGGTATTCAGAAAGGAGGCCTTTGGGAGATAATTAGGTCTAGATGAGGACATGGGGGTGGAGATCTCATGATGGGATTAGTATTCTTAGAAGAAGAGACACCAAAGAGCTTGTTCTTCTTCTTTCTCCTCTATCTGAGGACACAGGGAGAAGGTAATCAACTATAAACTAGAAAGAAGTCCTCATGAGAAACCAATCGTGCTGGCACCTTGATCTCTGACTTCCCAGGCTCCATAACTGTGAGAAAATTAATTTCTGTTGTTTCAGACTCCCACTTTATGGTATTTTGTTATGGCAGCCCAAACTAAGATGACCATATAATTCCTCTAAAATATATAAACTGTAGAAAGCCAAACACCCCAGGTGTATGAAATAACTTGTATAGTGAACACGTACATGTGAACTTATTTGTGTATTGAGTGAGTACAGTAGCTAATAGGAAAGATTTTAGAGCCAAGTTGCTTGTGGTCAACATTCACATGAATACTGTGACCTTTGGCAAGGCACATCCCTTTTTTACCTCAGGTTTTTAATCTTGAAAATGGGATAATAGTAATAACATTTAATTCATCATATTTTTGGAACTATATACATATATATATATATAAAAGTATTTTAGCAGTAGTGCTACTTAAGTATGAGATATTACAGGGAAAACAGTAGAGGTGCTTTACTTTTTTCCTACAAAAAAGAAAAATGCAGTAATAGAATCTTGAAATTTATGTATTTATATGCTATATTACTTAAATTGAACTACCTTTGAACTACAGTAGAGTCAAACCTTGGAGCTTATACTGACTGAGTGAAATATCAGGTTCTGACATATTTAAATATCCCTCCTTTTCTGAGTCACCATAGTTGACTTTGTCTAAATTTAATTCATGTATGATGTAATATTTGTAACTGCACTGCACTGTCAAAACAAAGCAATATTTTGTTCATTCAAATGATGAGTGTTGTCATTAGTTGTTATTGACTGATTAGAATAATATACATTAAGGTTAGAATGCTAATATATTATGATTATATTTATTCTTTTGTTTGCCAAACTGATTTAGATGTGTTTTGAGTTGCCAAAGAACTTATTTAGGACTGGAACAATTCGTAATGGTTAAATGAGTAAATCACTTGTTTAAGAGAAAATGTGTCTGGATAGGACATAATTGGGTATCTTAGAGATGTCTTCTAGTTGTATTATACACAGGAATACAGATATGTACTTCAGGATTGATGATGATGTTCTTTACTATCTTGAAATGACTTTAAGGAATTACATGTGTATATTACACATACTGTTGACCCCTTGGGGCACCAACCCTCCTTACAGTCGAAAATTCATGTGTAACTTACAGTCAGCCCTCTGTATCCATGGTTTCTTCATATCCATAGATCCTTTCTATCCGAGGTTCCACATCTGCAGATTCAACCAACTGAGATTGTGTAGTACTGTAGTATTTACTGTTGAAAAAAATCTGCGTCAAGTGGACTCGGGCAGTTCAAACTAGTGTTGTTCAAGAGTCAAATATAATAGAAAACTCCTCTTGCATTTGGCTATTATTTATAATTTTTAACTTTGTAAGTACATGTTCTTTATCAAGTCTTTTCTCAGATCTGGCCTTCACACTAATGACTGATACATGCTATATTTTTTCCAGCTGCTATTGATACCAGTGGACCAGAGCAAAAATATGATTTGAATTGTGCTTTATGTTGAATGGCTCTTGTATTTCTGAGCCAATATAGGCAACGTTTTAAATAAATTCAGTTGCTAAAGCTACCTGACAAATCTTGGATCATAATCACCAAAAGTGATTTCTTTCACTTGATTGTTCCATTGACTTTAAAAATATCAATTTTATTTTGGTTGTACATATCAAGACCAAATCAGCATATATGAACATGAGAGAATTATCCTTAGTTTGTGGCTTACAAAATTAATAGCACAAATAAAAGAGAAAGTGTATAGGATTTGAATACAAGCTCTCTAATTATAAAAACAGCAAAAACAAACAAAAAATATCACATACCTTCATCCAGTTACGACCCAGAACAAGAGAGAGCTAGTACTAAAAGTTACATTTATCCCATAATAGTCACTATTTTTAGGACTGTCTTTATATGAGTATTAAAGTAAAGCACAGAAAGTAAAAGAAATGAAGGGTCCTCAAAATTTGCACTTGATAGAAATGTCAAAGAAGCTATAATTTTAGTCAAACTAGGCATATATACCTAGCTAAAGGTACTCTTTCAAATGCATAGCACTTGTATTTCAGTGACCACATTTTAGTTTTATTTAAAAAAAAATTTCTAACCCCCCACAGAGTCAAAATCTAAGGAATAAAAGTTGAAAAAACAACAAATGCAAAGTGAATAGTTTTTTCTGAGCCTCCAAACTTATATATGGACAAAATAACTTGTAAGACTAAAGGAAAGTAGGAAAGATTATTTGATAGTCACGAACTGCCTGTTGAGTAGTAGTTTGTGGCAGATTTTTGCTTGAGTGCCTAACAAGCAGAGGAAAAGAACTGTGCCTTAAGAACTATAAGTAATATAAAGGTTGAGGGGTTTTTAAAAACAGTAAGCACAGTGAATGGCAGCAGTAAATATGACCACCAAAAAGGCTAATAGCATTTTAAGCTATTCTAATAGAACTAGTGAAGTGGCAATTCCTTTCTATTTTATTCTGGACAATTGTGGTCAGGTATAGATGCTACACTTAACATAATGTGTATTAACAAGAGTGACCAGAGGAGAGTGATGAAGACGGTGAAAGAATTCAAAACAATATTTAGTTGAAAGGCATGTAGATTCAAAACAGACATGAAGGAGAAAAGACTCGATAGGTGAGATGTAGGGGTCATGATGGTAACATGCAAATAATTGAAGTAAAAGTCAGAGAAAATACACTTGTTTTATTATCGGTCCCCAATTTTGTCAGAGAGAGATTTTGTTCAATAATAAGAACTGCCTAATAGGTCAGACTCTCTAAAGAAAGAATAGACCACCTCAAAATGTATTATGTTCCCATTCACTGAAGTATCAATTCAGACCACACAGATATTTAGCAGGAATGCTGTAGATTCAGTAATATAAGAGTAAATGAGTTATATAATGTTTAATGTTCCTTCCAAGCCTAAGGGGCTTGATTGCAGGATACTCAAATAGACAATTAACTAAGAGAAAGTAAAAACTATTTGTTTTTATAATGAGTGTGAGTACCCATGAAAAAGGACCCGTTCAACACGTAACTCCAAAAATTTCAATATCATAAATTTTGTCGGCTAAATTTTTTTCCAAAGTGAAAGAGGTCTAAAAGGTAGGTATAAATTTACCTGACTAAAAATGCAATTGTTTTTTGATCTGAGATTTAGTTAAAGAGGAACCCAAAGGTTTGAATTTGAAATAAGAAAAAGTAACAGCAAACAACATTTAAAATTTAAAGTGGGCATGAGGTGATATTTCCAAGAAATATAAAGATATTTTTATAAAGATATTTTAATGTGCAGCTCATACAGGAGAAAAAGAAATGTATGGCTTCTTTGTAAGAGAAAGGAAACTGCTCATGGAAGAATGCTATGCTCTCAGTCTTTCTAAATGTCCTATACCCACGTATCTCAAGGAGCTCATACACTGTTTCTGTTCTCAAAGTTCCCCAAGTCAAACTGCCCTGCCTCAATATATTTTCACAGGCACCACCTTCAGTACCTAGCTATTTTCTGCCCCATCTCCTGAACTACAGGTGGATTTAATCTCTGACTTGTAGCCTCTCAGGCTACATGGTCTCTAACTTTCCCTCACTATTCCTTTATGGCAACCCATTCTAGATTCCAAAAAGATGGGAATTACGACCCTTCTTATCTATACATTCCAGAAGGAGCATACAGTTACCATATGCGATTTCAAAATATTTAAGAGGGATGTACTTCAATAAAAATTTATTTCCTGTCTTACTTCTCATAGATGTCCATGTTACACCACAGAAAATCAATTTTGAATAATTTTGGTTGCTTTGTGAAAGCTTCTTAGAAATTGTCCAAAGATAGTTAAAACTTCCTAGACCCTAAAGGCCATCCTCATACTGTTCATAAGACTCATACAAAAATCCCAATCCCTTGTATAAGAGTACAAGACATGCCTTAGAACATTTACTGAATATTAAGTTTCTCATACTAAGAATTCATTTTTTTTCACATTTTAATAACCATCACAAAACTATTTTCATTCCAGTGCTCAAATATGCCACTGGATCTATGAATACAGTCAATTTATGTTTTGTTGGATCAACACATGTAAATGGAAATCAGAACAGTAGTACTATTGTTATGTGGAGCTTAAGGAATTAACATTTAATCGTGTTCAGAAATGGCCCAGAAACATCAAATTTTGTCCTTTCTGAGACTGAAGAGGTATAAACTGAGACCCAAGATTAAGAATCACTTCTACAGCATTCATGACTAGGGTGGTCCCAGATAAGGCTGAATGAGTCTCTCCAATGTGCCATTGTTACATTTGTTTCCCTACCTCAGAGGTATATTTTGAAGCAAACTCATGCTGACACACTCATCGGGTGCACCTCTACTCACACTTAAAGTTGGGCAAAGACAACAGTAAGCTCCTTTCACAGGTGAGGGAGCTGATGAGTAATAGCTGTCAACAACACTTCCAGATAGAAATCACCTCTTTTATTCTTTTCAGTGCATAACCCCAGAGTTTCTATCAAACATTTGACAAAGAACTTGTTTATTTAAAAAGAAAACTATTTTTTTGAGACAAAAAATTATCCTTCAATATCTGTAGCAACCTACAGATAATACATTGTTAGGAATGTTTCTTCAACAATATACTTGGCATTAGGACTGTTTCTTCAACAGTGTAAACAACTGTCAAATCAGATGTGTCAGAAAATGCTGACATCAACTGACTAAGACTGCTAAAATCATGGCTGGAACAAGTGGAATTTAAGAGGGCATAGTCAAAGAAAGAAATAATGAACACTCATGGTTCTTTATTTTATTCTTATATTCATTAGATGCCCAGAAAGGAATGTCCCTAGAATACCTTAGTTTAACTTCCTAAAGAAATACCTTCAGTTAATTACTCCTATGTGGTATGCTCATAATTTTAAAGAAGATATAAGGATTTACCACTTGAAGTGCTTTTATTTATCTGTCTCAGATAATATGTAAAACTACCTAGTTAAATGGCAGATACACAGTAATACATGGTAACAGTAAATAAAATTGAGACGGATTGTACTAGCATCATATTGTTGGTCAAAACTTAATTCCAAGTGAAATAAATCCTCCAGATTTGTATAGGAATTTCTTTTGTGCAGATGTCTACATCTTTTACTTTTACTTTTATAAAGTTAAACCTTTATGTTTAAATTCATAATCCTCCCAGTTTCTATTTTAAATTTTATTCCACTTGTTTTGCTGAAATATTCTAGTCTCCTGGAATAATTTTAAATCTTAATCCTAATTTACTGAATTTATGATACTTCCTAGTGTCCTGAAAATTTCATAAGCATTCCTCTCATCCTTTCATCCAAACATTGCTGACAATAGTGACTTACACAGGGCCAAGGACAAAACACTATGATACTTAATGGATACACTTTCAAGGGCAAAGATTTGTTGCCCAAGGGAGAATGACAGCACAGTGATTTAATTCTATTCATTCTTAGAGCAAATGTGGCTCATTCAGCATAATTTCTTAATTATGATCCAAATGAAAACGTAAAATAAATTATTTTAGACCAAAGTAAACGCATATAGAATGAAGATAACTGTGTAATCTACTTTATGTCCATGAGAGATTTAGATCTTTTATATTTAATATTAATCACATCTAATTCTTTGACTATCTCACCAACATCATTTAAAGTCATAATTAGCACTAAATAGCAAGAGAGGATCACCAACTTGGAGGTCATGGAATGAAGCCAGCGTATTGACACTGGAGTCTACTAATGCTATTGGCTTCAACAAACTCCACAAGTTTGATGGGTGCAAAGCTTGGATATTCTGGCAGTAGCCGTATGGTGAAATGAAGTGGCACCATTGTGCAGCAGGTACATTTAAAACACACAGGCAGCTTGGAACATGGCAAGTACTCATGAACTGGTACATTTTATGCAAAATGATGAAACTGCAAGGGGAGAAATAGAATGACTAGTGACTCCAGTTGTAAACCAATATGCAGCCTCAATGCATTACGGAAGAAAACACAGCCCTTTGAGTCATGGTCACAGATAGCAACTGCCTTTGCTTATATCTTCAAAAAGGAAGAGCTCTTGAAGACACAGCATTAGCATTTCTACCTGTAATATTTGCAAATATGAAATTATGACCCCTACTAAAAATGCAAAGAACAAAACAGCCTTGTTTTGGTACCTGTGTCTAGAATACCACATCCCTATATATGTATTAATATGGAGAAAAGATTGTGTAACATTTCAAGTTATTTTTCATATTGCATATGTTTTAATTATGAAAGTCAGTGGGAAACAATCTATCAGAAAGCAACCACTCTGAATAAACATGGCAGAGTCAACCCGCAAGGAGGTTCACACTTGACTCCCTCTTTGTGCAGGAGGGGCCGATATTAAACAGGCAGCATGAAAAGGAATCATCAGGTGGCATAGTGCCATGAGACACACTTGGCAAAGTGAAAGATCTGGGCTTTGGAATCAAAAAAGACTTAGGTTTAAAAAGAATAGATACATGTATATGTATAACTGAATTACTTTGCTGTACACCTGAAACTAACACAAAACTGTTAATCAATTTTACCCCAGTATAAAATAAAATTTTTTTTAAAAAAGTAAAAAAGAGGAAAGAAAGACTTGGTTGGATCTCTGCAATGCCCCTCACTAGCTGTTCTACCTTGGGCAGTCACTTAACCTCTCTGAGACTCAGTTTCCTTACATATACAATGAGGATAATAATACCTGAGATTCCTGTGAGAAGTACTGGAAAATGTAACATACACTAAGAGTAGTGATAGCTGAGATCATCTTTTCCCCAGACACGTTAGAGTCATTCTATTTCTTTGGACAAGAAACATTACAAAAATAAGGAGGCAAGAATCATACATTCACAGGTGCATAAAGTAGATTAAATAATTTCTTTACTCTATAGAACTTTATTTTGGTCTGAAAGAACTGTCTCAAGGAATTTGGTCTAAAATAATTGCGGGTTCACCTATGGTTTCAGGCTGAATCAGGAATGTAGTAAATAGAAAGAGCCCATGTATGTTAGTGGTTGATTAAAAATCAAGCTAGGGAACAACCACTGTGGAAAGCTGTTTGGTAGTATCTGTTATACTAAAGCTAGAGACATAACCTGTGACCCAGCAATTCCATTCCTAAGTATATACTGAGCACATGCATACACATGTCCACCAAAAATGTGTACTAGAATATTCATAACAACACTATTCAAAACAGCTTCAAACTGGATACTACACAAAAGATCATCAACAGTTGACTAAATTGTGATATATTCACACAAAGAAATACTGCTTAACAATAAGAATGAATGGTATACGTTGTGTTATTCTGCAGTGCTTTCAGTCTTCCATGTGAGCTCGTGCTGCTGTGACCTACTATATGTAGTCTTGTTGCCAAAGTCTGCGGAAGAGCTCTTATGTTGTCAGTGTGCACTCTAAGTCAAGGTGGCTGATGTGTTTACAGTTTAGTATTAAATGCATTCCTTGGTCTTCGCCTAAATGACAGTTTTACATACACATTGAAACTGAACTATACTTTAAGCATATTATTACATGTAACGCAACCAAGTTCTACACAGATTAAACATAGATATTCAGAAATTACTTTTGCTTTTCTCACAATCCCATGATATTGTATCACTTGTCAGCTAGAGATCAGAATTTTATATGTCTCCCCAGAGTTAACATGGTTGTTTTAACTAAGGATCACTATGGAGTTTAAAAGTGGGTGGAAAACTGCTTCTTAGTTCATTATGTGGTATAGGCCTTTTCTTTTTTCTTAAACCCAGGGATAGAATTACTCTTTTGTCACATTATTTTGTTTCAGGCTTAAAAGGTAAATGTGTTTGCTTCAGAAACTTGTTAATTTCAATTTTTTGGATGCAACAAGATACCTCCCTTCTAAACTGTACTGTAGGCAGAGCAGCAGCGTTATGTGATGCAACACTTGATGGTACAGTAAATTTACCGGCTAGCATTTTTCCTCTTCAAAATTAAAAACTTTGCCATAGACTATAGCATGGCTTGAAATGCTATGTCTGCATGATAATTTAAAATGGAAAATTTAAACTTTGCACTCCAAAAGCTTATTCGGATTCTTTTCTTGCACTGTTTTGTGTAATGCAGAATAATGATTTTATTTCTATGGCATTGTAGATCCTAACATTTATGTATCTTTATTTTCATATTGTACAGTAATGTTACTTTAAATTATTAAATAGCCTATTTTATTTATTTCAAATGAAGTTGAGTTGGTTCTAATTATTGAACTGTCTGTGCACTGTATGTAGCAAGCATTTTTAATCTATTGTATACAAGTGGAAAGGGTATTAGAAGTGTAACTGTGCTATTATTTCAATAAAGACCTCTTGGCACCTTAAACTAAAAAAAAAAAAAAGAAATAATAATATGGGTGATTCTCACAAATACAATGTTAAGCAAACAAAGATGAACACAAAAGAATACACATTAACTCTATAGATTATAAAAACAAAAAAACTTAAACTATGCTGTTAGAAATCAGGGTAGAGTTTGCCCTTGAGAGGTGGTGATGGTGCGGGGTGTGTAGTGACCAGAGAGAATCACGGGGAGTTTTTAAAGTGCTGGTAATTTTCTATTGTTTAATCGGTATATAGTTGCACAGTTTATTATGTTTGTGAACGTTAATCAAATTCTATATTATATGTGCACATTTCTATATGTGTATCATATTCAAATAAAAAATAAAGAAATTAGGGTGTGCTAATGTTCAGTGCTTGATTTCAACATATTCTTTGATCCTTTATCCCACGGCCTTTAGGAAGCGTAAGCGTGCCAGGCAAGAGAGAGTTCCCAGAAAGCTTTTGACCAAAACAAGTTTTAGTATGTTACTCAGTTCCTGAATAAATGCCAGAAAACACATTGTTTAGAGACATTATTAAAATTCATGCAATTTAAATGTTAATGTTTTAAGCATAACCTTATTCTAGGGGAAAAATGTTCTATTTGCTATTTGTTTCCAACATACAAATTTAAAATTTACATAAATATATCCTAATATTTTGCTTATAAAAAGTTGAATTAGTATAAGAAAAGACTTTTATATCTCCATTGCATATTTATTATCAATATTGCCATCTGCCCCTTCAACTCATTTCTGGACATAGTAAACAAATATATTGCCACCTTCTGATGACGCCAATGGTAGGTACATGATATGTGAAATTTCAAGAAGATAAATATTGTAACATGCATTACTTTACAACTCATATACATTGACATGTAAAATCACATTCACATTTTAATATTAGTCTTTTGGATTTTTTTCTTTAAATGAAATGCTACTTTACATATTTTTCTACATTAATTCTACTTTATGTATTTGAAATATTACTTTATATATGTGGCTTAATATTTATTGAGACAACGTATTTCTCTTTTGGAAATCATACTCTTGTGTTATTCTTGTCTGCTGTGCTAGAAATGATAGTGGTTTTAAAAGGTTTAGTGAAACTTGGGTGTATGCAATCATTTTCTGATGAGATCAAACCCTGGCCTTGTTCAAATGTTCTCTTTCTACTTTTTGGAAAGTTTTTTTTTTTTAAATAGTAAAATAAAATAAATTTTTTAATTTTTATTAAATCAAATGTTCTCAGTTTTCTTTGTGAAAAGACAACTTGGAATGCTCCTTAAAATTACTTATCTTTATAATTTCCTTCAGTTGGTATTTAGACTTTAGTTTGAAAAGAGTACACTAATTGCCATAATGGATTAATTTCCTTGAGTAATGAACATGTCAAATGTACTTTTAGTTCTATCAGTTTCCTCTAAAGCCAGGACTCCAAAGAGATGTTATCTTGACCTAAAACAGCAAGCATAAATTCAGCATCAGGTTGAGGGCTCCCTGGGGCTTCTCCTTTCATTGTCCACAGCTCTGCTGTGCCTTGTGGAGGGAACATTCTCCCTTTAACAAAAACTCCTTCCCCAAGAAGAATCCTGGACACAGTCTCTCAAAAGAAGGAAACTTCCTTTTTTTTCTCTTCATATTGTTTCACGTCATCACATATTTTTATGGGTCATTTATTCTTGGTGTTCCCTGATTGCTTTGTCTTAACCATTTCCTACTCTGGAACATACCTTTCACTTCTCCCTTTCTCCTCCCTATGCAAGACCCTGTTAGATGCTAGCACCAAGGGCAGGATATAAAGGTGATTAAGAGGCCCTTTCTACCCTCAAAGAGCTTACAATTTAATGGCCAGGACTGCTTTTTTTGAGATTTAAGAGAATCAGTAGCAAAGGGCTATAAAATTGATCAAATGAATATATTTTTCTGTAATTGACAAGGGTTAATTATGATATGAAAGTTAACAATTTCCTCCAAAAACAGCATTTAAATGTAGGATTGTTCTACTTTCCAAATTTCACAGTTGCTCATAACTTGTTATTGAAGAATTAAGTCACTATGCCCTCCCTGTAATGGGTGTTTGGGTTGTAATCCTTAAATCTAATAACCATCTTACAGAATAAGGAAATCAGAAGAGTCAGAGAGCAGATGAGGACTGTATTTGAGAGGACAGAGGGCTTTTCAAGTGCTTCTGAAATCATCCCTGTAGGCACATCATGTCAGCCAGGCAGGCTATAGCTAGAAATAATATTAACAATGTAAAGTGATTTTCCTGAATATTAGATCTAGATTTGCATTAATGCAAAATACATACGTAGAAATGCTATTACTTCAACTGCAAATTAATCTATAAAAGTGGTTCAGAATGTTAAATAACTTTACAGAAGGAAAGTATTTTTTCCTGTTCTCTGAGGGAGTATTTTACATCTGTAGTCAAGTTTTTGTTGCTGAGGTACCTTGGCTTCCTGGTGATTTATGAAAGCCTGCAAAAAATCTGTGAGCATTATTGGTATTGCCTGTATGCTGTCTCAAGTTATCTGTTCCTACTGTTTGGGCCAGTGTTCCTAAAATTCAGCCATGGTGGGCTAATGTTTCTCTGGCCACAGTTATGTAAGGGTAATAATTACAGTTAATGAAGTGCTACACAAAAATGGATAACTTTACTAAGTTATGAACATGAACATCCACCAAATACATAGGGAAAGAACTTAAAGTTATCAAAAATATATATTATAATGAAAACGTGTATGTCCTTAAACAACATTTAGTTATCATCTACTATTTGCCCATTTCAGGTTTTTGGAATAAAATATGAAATGGTTCCATTCCTTAACAGACTTAGTCCCGAAAGGATGACAGACACATACGCAAATACGCATTGTGATAAGGGTGGGGTAGAATATGCTGCCTGGCTGATTAGTATTTCTCAGTCTCTTTCGTTGGTTCCTCATCCTCTGATTTTCCTTAAAATTGGTGTTCCTTGGCATTCTTTCCTCCTCCTATCTACGCATTATCCCTGAGCAATTTCCTTCACTATAACTGACTTCAATTACTCCCCTATGCTGGTGAGCCTAGATATTTCTATTCAGTCTGGATGGCTCCTTCCATTCTCTCCATAAGCCTACTGAACATCTCTACCCAGATATCCCATGCTCATCTCAAAAGTAATTTATCCAGAACAAAATATATCACTTTTCCTTCTCTTCCTTCTCTGTTTACTTATCTTATAAAAACAAACAAACAAAACCAAGATATCATCATGATGCTCTGTGGCCCTATCCAGAAACCTAGACATTTCCCAGATTCTCTCTTTCATCTTTCTCTCAGCATCCAGTCTGTGTGCCCTGTAGCCTACCTCTTTGATATACCTCGAAGTCTTGCAGCTGAATATGCTCCTATCTTGTTGCCTTAGCTCAGGATCTCTTTCATCCACCCATCCATCCATTCAGCAAATATTTCTGGAAAGCCTTCTCCATTTCAATCCTTCATCTTGTTATTGCAATAATCTCCTGTTTTGTGCCCCAATATAATTTCCATAAACTGTAGAAACCTCATTTCTGCCAAAGTAATGATTCTAAAATGTGAATCTGGTCCTGGTACTTCTCCACTGAAATATCTCTTTTAGCTTTTCATGGTCCTAAAACATAGTTTTCATATATTGGAAAGTGGGGGAAGGAGGTGTCAGAAAATTGTCAAAATATTAATAATCTTCTTAGCATCTAATTCTAAAGTAGAATTGATATAAAATCAGACAGAAAATGTCAAATCTGCTACCCTTCTTCCATAGAGCTCCCTGTCAGAATAGCTTTTCCTTTCCTCTTCAACTAATTGACGAAAGATGAAGGACATGTTTCCCCATATCTGGTATACATACTTAAGGGTTTTGTTTTTTTTTTTTCAAATTTTTACCAAGGGACAATGAAGACTATGGTATAGCATATGTGAATATCAAACCTCTCAGGACAAAAAGCAAAGGTAGCTGAATCAGCAGAATATTCCCACCACCCTACTCTCATGAGATTCTCTCCAGCTCCCAATGGGTATTCCTTCCCTTCCTGTAGATATGAGTAGTTGAAACGGTGTGGTAAGAGGGAAATGGAATTGCCATGGAATAATACGGTAATGGGATATTTCTAATGTGTTTGTGAAAGCCTCTCTCTCTGTCAGACTTCGCCCTGTGACAACATGACCCAAGGAATAAAATCTGTCCGATTAGATATTCTAAAGACTTGAAGCCAAATGCTACCTGTCTTAACTACCCCAAGAGCTTACAGGCCATGGAGCTATGGATTCTGGAACATTTTGTCATAAAACCTTTCTTAAAATAGAAGTTCAACATGTCAAGCAGGTAAACTTGGAGTTGCTCCTGTTGAAGTTGTGTTGAGCAATGGAACCTCACTTACTCTTCTGTCTGCCCCCGCCCCGTCACATGTCCTTCGTCCTCCACTACATGGAGGTCCCTCCAGGTGCTAGTTTCATCTTGGAAAGCCTGATCTTAAACCCACTAGCCTATGAGGTAAAGCCTATAACGCTTTAATATGGCTACTAAAGACTTCCAAAGGCCCATTCCTAATTTTTTATTCTGATCTCTTACTTTGCACCACCCTCCCAGCCACCAATTTACCCCTGCCACTACTGCTTCCCCCAAGCCCCCACTCCACACACTCTCTACACAAGCCTACTGGTTATACGCCAGGTTACTTCAAGAGAATGGTCGTTGCTCATGGGATTCCTTCTGCAGTCCTCACTCTCTCCTATCTCCATCTACCCATCACATCTCATCTCACCAGGCTCAGCTAGGGGATCACCATGCATAGGAAGCATTTCCTGGCCCCTCAGCTAGAAATGACCACTTCCTACTACCTTTCCAACTGCACGCTATATATACTCCCAACGCAGTGTCTATAAAATTGTATTATGTTTATTATTGAAACTCAGCAGGACCCTGTGGTGCCTTCCCAGGGACAGACACCACCACCCCCATGTCCCCTGCCTCTTGTTTGTAGAAAAGCTTTAGCCTCCTTGGCCTTCCTGGAGTTCCAAAGAGCAAATTAAATCAGAGAAGTGAGAAAATACAGAAACAAAGGAAAACAGTGAAGCAAGACAAAATAATAATAGTTTAGCCGTAAAACAAAGTCAAGGACCTTTATTTCCTCCTCAAGGCTATAGATAATATGCTGAGTCATATCCTTGAGTTGTTTTGCAGATACTAAAATCCCCATCAGGTGGAAGAATTTAACTGCATGTTAACAACCAGCATGTAGACCCCAGACCAGTTGGAACCAGAAGGTTGATGACTGAGATTCCTGAAACACCACCCTGTTACCTCACCAACAACCAATCAGAGAATTGTGCATCAGCTGATCACACACCCTGTGACCCTTTCTCTCACTTTAAAAACCCTTCCCTGAAAACCATCAGAAGTCTTTTGAGCATTAGCTGCCCATAACCCTTGCTTGAAGCCTTGCAATAAATGTTGTACTTTCCTTCACCACAACCTAGTATCAGTAGATTGGCTTTGCTGTGTGCTGGGCAAGGGGACCCAAATTCAGTTCTGTAACTTTATTAATTAATTTCTTTTAAATATGGTGAATTTTTAAAATACAGAAAAGTACAAAGAAGAAAGTAACAAGAATCTATATTCCCTTCATCTATAAATTATCAAGGTAAAATTTTTGATTTATTGCTTTTAATCTTTTTTTGTCTTTTTTAAAAAATAAAATCCCTTTTGTTTAAAAGTGTATTCTGCTCACAGTATATAATTCCAATAGTGCTCAAAATCAGGAAGATTAAAGATTAAGAAAACTCAAAACTTGATCACTCAGAAGTAAACTTTATTATTATTTTGTAATTATTGTTCAAGTCATCATATAAAACATATATACAGATAGAATATGAAAGCCAGGTTAGCTGACATTAAAAGGAACCATATTATAGATATTAATTTTGTGATTTTAACAAGAGAAAAAGAAACGATAAAACATCCGAAGGAACTATCAATACTTAACCAAGGAAATCATTCCTCAGGATAACAGATATTACTGTTTAAAAGACTTACAAGTTTACCAAATAAGTTTACAAAAAGCATTAAGACATTGGATTCAGATTTTTTTCCCCCAAAACCATTAAGTTTCAGACAGTATTAATTAACTTCTTGCTAAGGAACATAAAGACTTTAATACTTTTATAGTTCTATGTTTTCTCTCTACCTTTCTATTTTTTAGTTATATTGTTAATTATATATTGTTCAGGTTTTAATATTCACTTTGTTTTTTCCAAAAAACTTTATTTTGATATAGATTCAAACCTACAGAAAAGTAGCAAAAGCAGTGCAAGGTATTCCAGTTTACCTTATACCTAGATTCCTCAAATATTATGTTTTACCACAATTGCTTTACCTGAGAAGCTTAAGAGAAAGTTGCAGACATAAACTTTACCTATAAGTTCTTCAGTGTGCATTTCTTAAAATCAGGGGCATTCTCTTATATAACACAGTGCAATTATCAAAATCAGGAAATTAGGGAGAGACCTTCAAAATGGCGGAGGAGTAAGACATGGAGGTCACCTTCCTGCCCACAAATACATCAGAAATACATCTACACGTGGAAAAACTCCTACAGAACACCTACTGAACGCTGGCAGAAGACCTCAGACTTCCCAAAAGGCAAGAAACTCCCCACGTACCTGGGTAGGGCAAAAGAAAAAAGAAAAAAACAGAGACAAAAGAATAGGGACAGGACCTGCACCTCTGGGAGGGAGCTGTGAAGGAGGAAAGGTTTCCACATACTAGGAAGTCCCTTCAATGGCGGAGACGGGGGGTTGTGGGGGGGGGGAAGCTTCGGAGCCACGGAGGAGAGCGCAGCCACAGGGGTGCAGAGGGCAAAGCAGAGAGATTCCCGCACAGAGGATCGGTGCTGACCAGCACTCACCAGCCCGAGAGGCTTGTCTGCTCACCCGCCGGGGCAGTTGGGGGCTGGGAGCTGAGGCTCGGACTTCGGAGGTCAGATCCCAGGGAGAGGACTGGGGTTGGCTGCATGAACACAGCCTGAAGGGGGCTAGTGCGCCACAGCTAGCCGGGAGGGAGTCCAGGAAAAGGTCTGGAGCTGCCTAAGAGGTAAGAGACCATTGTCTCAGGGTGCAAGAGGATAGGGGATTAAGAGAACCACCTAAAACGGGCTCCAGAGACAGCGCGACTATCAGCGCAGACACCAGAGCCAGCATAACACGCTAAGGCTGCTGCTGCAGCCACCAAGAAGCCTGTGTGCAAGCACAGGTCACTATCCACACCTCCCCTCCCAGGAGCCTGTGCAGCCCGCCACTGCCAGGGTCCCGTGATCCAGGGACAACGTCCCTGGGAGAACGCATGGCGCGCCTCAGGCTGGTGCAAAGTCATGCTGGCCTCTGCCACCACAGGCTCGCCCCGCATCTGTACCCCTCCCTCCCCCCGGCCTGATTGAGCCAGAGGCCCCGAAATCAGCTGCTACGTTAACCCCGTCCTGTCTAAGCGGGAAGAGATGCCCTCCAGCGATCTACACACAGAGGCGGGGCCAAGTCCAAAGCTGAACCCCAGCTTGCGAACAAAGAAGAGAAAGGGAAATCTCTCCCAGCAGCCTCAGGAGCAGCAGATTAAATCTCCACAATCAATTTGGTGTACCCTGAATCTGTGGAATACCTGAATAGACAATGAATGATCTCAAATTGAGGAGGTGGACTTTGGGAGCAACTGTAGACTTGGGGTTTGCTGTATGCAACTGACTGGTTTCTGGTTTTATGTTTATCTTAGTTTAGTATTTAGAGTTTATTATCATTAGTAGATTTATTTATTGATTTGGTTGCTCTCTTCCTTTTTTTTATATATATAAATATATATATTTTTTCCTTTTTCCTTTTTGTGAGTGTGTATGTGTATGCTTCTTAGTATGTTCTGTCTATATAGGTTTGCTTTTACCATTTGTCCTAGGGTACTGCTGGTCAGTTTTTTTTTTTTTTTTTTTTAGTATAGCTTTTAGCACTTGCTATAATTGGTGGGGTTTTTCTTGGTTTGGTTGCTCTCTTCTTTCTTTCTTTTATTTTTTTTCTTTTAATTACGTTTTATTTTTTTAATTTTTAATAATTTATTGTTATTTTTTACTTTAATAACTTTATTTTATTTTACTTTATTTATTTATTTATTTATTTCTCCCTTTTCTTCTGAGCTGTGTGGCTGACGGGGTCTTGGTGCTCCTGCCGGGTGTCAGGCCTGTGCCTCTGAGGTGGGAGAGCCGAGTTGAGAACATTGGTCCACCAGAGACTTCCTGGTTCCACAAAATAGCAAACGGCGAAAGCTCTCCCAGAGATATCCATCTTAACGCTAAGACCCACCTCCACTCAATGACCAGCAAGCTACAGTGCTGGATGCCCTATGCCAATGACTAGCAAGACAGGAACACAACCCCATGCATCAGCAGAAAGGCTGCCTAAAATCATAATAAGGTCACAGACACCCCAAAACACACCACCGGACGTGGTGCACCCACCAGAAAGACAAGATCCAGCCTCATCCACCATAACACAGGCACCAGTCCACTCCACCAGGAAGCCTACACAACCCACTTCACCAACCTTAGCCACTGGGGGCACACACCACAAACAACGGGAACTACGAACCTGCAGCCTGCGAAAAGGAGAGCCCTAACACAGTAAGTAAAACAAAATGAGAAGACAGAGAAACACACAGCAGATGAAGGAGCAAGGCAAAAAACCACTAGACCAAACAAATGAAGAGGAAATAGGCAGTCTACCTGAAAAACAATTCAGAGTAATGATAGTAAAGATGAACCAAAATCTTGAAAATAGAATGGAGAAAATACAAGAAACATTTAACAAGGACCTGGAAGAACTAAAGAGCAAACAAACAATGATGACTAGCACAATAAATGAAATTAAAAATTCTCTAGAAGGAATCAATAGCAGAATAACTGAGGCAGAAGAACGGATAAGTGACCTGGAAGATAAAATAGTGGAAATACCTACCACAGAGCAGAATAAAGAAAGAATGAAAAGAATTGAGGACAGTCTCAGAGACCTCTGGGACAACATTAAACGCACCAACATTCGAATTATAGGGGTCCCAGAAGAATAAGAGAAAAAGAAAGGGACTGAGAAAATATTTGAAGAGATTATAGTTGAAAACATCACTAATATGGGAAAGGAAATAGTCAATCAAATCCAGGAAGCACAGAGAGTCCCATACAGGATAAATCCAAGGACGAACACGTCAAGACACATATTAATCAAACTATCAAAAATTAAATACAAAGAAAAAATAGTAAAAGCAGCAAGGGAAAAACAACCAATAACATACAAGGGAACCCCCATAAGGTTAATGGCTGATCTTTCAGCAGAAGCTCTGCAAGCCAGAAGGGAGTGACAGGACATATTTAAAGTGATGAAAGGGAAAAACCTAAAACCAAGATTACTCTACCCAGCAAGGATCTCATTCAGATTTGATGGAGAAATTGAAACCTTTACAGATAAGCAAAAGCTAAGAGGATTCAGCACAACCAAACCAGCTTTACAACAAATGCTAAAGGAACTTCTCTAGGCAGGAAACACAAGAGAAGGAAAAGACCTGCAATAACAAACCCAAAATAATTAAGAAACTGGTAACAGGAACATACATATCGATAACTACCTTAAATGTAAATGGATTAAATGCTCTAACCAAAAGACATAGACTGGCTGAATGGATACAAAAACAAGACCCATACATATGCTGTCTACAAGAAAACCACTTCAGACCTATGGACACATACAGACTGAAAGTGAGGGAATGGAAAAAGATATTCCATGCAAATGGAAATCAAAAGGACGCTGGAGTGGCAATTCTCATATCAAACAAACTAGACTTCAAAATAAAGACTATTACAGACACAAAGAAGGACACTACATAATGATAAAGGGATCAATCCAAGAAGAAGATATAACAATTGTAAATATTTATGCACCTGATATAGGAGCACCTAAATACATAAGGCAAATGCTAACAGCCATAAAAGGGGAAATCAACAGTAACACAATCATAGTACAGGGCTTTAATACCCCACTTTCACCAACGGACAGATCATGCAAAATGAAAATAAATAAGGAAACACAAGCTTTAAATGACACATTTAACAAGATGGACTTAATTGATATTTATAGGACATTCCATCTAAAAACAACAGAATACACTTTCTTCTCAAGTGCTCATGGAACATTTTCCAGGAAAGATCATATCTTGGGTCAAAAATCAAGCCTTGGTAAATTTCTAAACATTGAAATCATATCAAGTATCTTTTCCAACCACAACGTTGTGAGACTAGATATCAATTAGAGGAAAAAAATCTGTAAAAAATACAAAAACGTGGAAGCTAAACAATACACTACTAAATAACCAAAAGATCACTGAAGAAATCAAAGAGGAAATCAAAAAATACCTAGAAACAAATGACAATGAAAACACGACCCAAAACCAATGGGATGCAGCAAAAGCAGTCCTAATAGGGAAGTTTATAGCAACACAGTCCTACCTCAAGAAACAAGAAACATCTCAAATAAACAACTTAAGCTTACACCTAAAGCAATTAGTGAAAGAAGAACAAAAATTCCCGAAGTTAGTAGAAGGAAAGAAATTATAAAGATCAGATCAGAAATAAATGAAAAGGAAAGGAAGGAAACAGTAGCAAAGATCAATAAAACTAAAAGCTGGTTCTTTGGGGAAGGTAAACAAAATTGATAAACCATTAGCCAGACTCCTCAAGAAAAAAAAGGAGACGACTCAGATCAATAGAATTAGAAACGAAAAAGCAGAAGTAACAACTGACACTGCAGGAATACAAAGGATCATGAGAGATTACCAGAAGCAACTATATGCAAATAAATGGACAACCTGGAAGAAATGGACAAATTCTTAGAAAAGCACAACCTTCTGAGACTGAACCAGGAAGAAGTAGAAAAAGACCAATCACAAGTACTGAAATTGAGACTGTGATTAAAAATCTTCCAACAAACAAAAAGCCCAGGACCAGATGGTTTCACAGGTGAATTCTATGAAACATTTAGAGAAGAGCTAACACCTATCCTTCTCATACTCTTCCAAAATATAGCAAAGGGAGGAACACTCTCAAACTCACTCTATGAGGCCACCAGCACCCTGATACCAAAGCCAGACAAAGATGTCACAAAGAAAGAAAACTACAGGCCAATATCACTGATGAACATAGATGCAAAAATCCTCAACAAAATACTAGCAAACAGAATCCAACAGCACATTAAAAGGATCATACACCATGATCAAGTGGGGTTTATCCCAGGAATGCAAGGATTCTTCAATATATTCAAATCAATCAATGTGGTAAACCATATTAACAAATTGAAGGAGAAAAGCCATATGATCATCTCAATAGATGCAGAAAAGCTTTTGACAAAATTCATCACCCATTTATAATAAAAACACTCCAGAAAGTAAGCACAGAGGGAACTTACCCCAACATAATAAAGGCAATTTATGACAAAACCACAGCCAACATCGTTCTCAATGGTGAAAAATTGAAACCATTTCCACTAAGATCAGGAACAAGACAAGGTTGCCCACTCTCACCACTATTATTCAACATAGTGTTGGAAGTTTTATCCACAGCAATCAGAGAAGAAAAAGAAATAAAAGGAATACAAATCGGAAAAGAAGTAAAGCTGTCACTGTTTGCAGATGACATGATACTCTACGTAGAGAATCCTAAAGATGCTACCAGAAAACTACTAGAGCTAATCAATGAATTTGGTAAGGTAGCAGGATACAAAATTAATGCAGAGAAATCTCTTGCATTCCTATACACTAATGATGAAACATCTGAAAGAGAAATTAAGGAAACACTCCCATTTACCATTGCAACAAAAAGAATAAAATACCTAGAGATAAACCTACCTAAGGAGATAAAAGACCTGTATGCAGAAAACTATAAGACACTGATGAAAGAAATTAAGATGATACAAACAGATGGAGAGATATACCATGTTCTTGGATTGGAAGAATCAACATTGTGAAAATGACTATACTACCCAAAGCAATCTACAGATTCAATGCAATCCCTATCAAACTACCACTGGCATTTTTCACAGAACTAGAACAAAAAAGTTCACAATTTGTATGGAAACACAAAAGACCCCGAATAGCCAAAGCAATCTTGAGAAAGAAAAACGGAGCTGGAGGAATCAGGCTCCCTGACTTCAGACTATACTACAAAGCTACAGTAATCAAGAGAGTATGGTACTGGCACAAAAACAGAAATATAGATCAATGGAACAGGATAAAAAGCCCAGAGATAAACCCACGCACCTATGGTCAACTAATCTATGACAAAGGAGGCAAGAATATGTAATGGAGAAAAGACAGTCTCTTCAATAAGTGGTGCTGGGAAAACTGGGCAGCTACATTTAAAAGAATGAAATTAGGACACTTCTTAGCACCATTCACAAAAATAAACTCAAAATGGATTAAAGACGTAAATGTAAGGGCAGACACTATAAAACTCTTAGAGGAAAACATAGGCAAAACAGTCCATGACATAAATCACAGCAAGATCCTTTTTGACTCACCTGCTAGAGAAATGGAAATAAAACCAAAAATAAACAAATGGGACCTAATGAAACTTAAAAGCTTTTGCACAGCAAAGGAAACCATAAACAAGATGAAAAGACAACCCTCAGGATGGCAGAAAATATTTTCAAATGAAGCAACTGACAAAGGATTAATCTCCAAAATTTACAAGCAGCTCATGCAGCTCAATATCAAAAAAACAAACAACCCAATCTAAAAATGGGCAGAAGACCTAACTAGACATTTCTCCAAAGAAGATATACAGATTGCCAACAAACACATGAAAGGATGCTCAATATCACTAATCATTAGAGAAATGCACATCAAAACTACAATGAGGTATCACCTCCCACTGGTCAGAATGGCCATCATCAAAAAATCTACAAACAATAAATGCTGGAGAGGGTGTGGAGAAAAGTGTACCCTCTTGCACTCTTGGTGGTAATGTAAATTGATACAGCCACTATGGAGAGCAGTACGGAGGTTCCTTAAAAAACTAAAAATAGAACTACCATACGACCCAGCAATCCCACTACTGGGCATATACCCTGAGAAAACCATAATTCAAAAAGAGTCATGTACCAAAATGTTCATTGCAGCTCTATTTACAATAGCCAGGACATGGAAGCAACCTAAGTGTCCATCATCGGATGAATGGATAAAGAAGATGTGGCACATATATACAATGGAATATTACTCAGCCATAAAAAGAAACAAAATTGAGTTATTTGTAGCTAGCGAGGTGGATGGACCTAGAGTCTGTCATACAGAGTGAAGTAAGTCAGAAAGAGGAAAACAAATAGCATATGCTAACACATATATATGGAATCTAAAAAAAAAAAAAAAAGGTTCTGATGAACCTGGGGGCAGGACAAGAATAAAGACATAGAGAATGGACTTGAGGACACGGGGAGGGGGAAGGGTAAGATGGGACGAAGTGAGGGAGGGACATGGACATATAGACACTACCAAATGTAAAATAGATAGCTAGTGGCAAGCAGCCACATAGCACAGGGAGATCAGCTCAGTGCTTTGTGACCACCTAGAGGGGTGGGATAGGGAGGGTGGGAGGGAGACTCAAGAGGGAGGAGATATGGGGATATATGTATATGTATAGCTGATTCACTTTGTTATAAAGCAGAAACTGCACACCACTGTAAAGCAATTATACTCCAATAAAGATGTTTAAAAAAAAATCAGGAGGGCTTCCCTGGTGGCGCAGTGGTTGAGAGTCTGCCTGCCAATGTAGGGGACACGGGTTTGAGCCCTGGTCTGGGAAGATCCCACATGCCGCGGAGCAACTAGGCCCGTGAGCCACAACTACTGAGCCTGCGTGTCTGGAGCCTGTGCTCCGCAACAAGAGAGGCCACGATAGTGAGAGGCCCGCGCACCGCGATGAAGAGTGGCCCCCCCGCTCGCCACAACTAGAGAAAGCCCTCGCACAGAAATGAAGACCCAACACAGCCAAAAATAAATAAATTAATTAAAAAAAAAAAAAAAAATCAGGAAATTACCATGGATGTAATAGTATTATCTAAACTCCAGACTACATTCAGATGTCACCAATTGTGCCACTACTGTTCTTTTTATGATGCACAATCAATCCAGGATTATTCACTACATTTAGTTGTTATGTCATTTACTCTATTTTAATCTTTAACAGATCCTCAGTCTTTGTCTTTCATGATCATAACGTTTTTATGCTCACAGGTTATTTATTTTGTAAGCTGTCCTGCAGTAGTTTTGTATGTTAATGGGTATATGCAATACTGTCCAAAGCTTCACCTTCCTGGTTTCTTTCTTTTGATTCAGGAATGCTGGATTTGCCTGAGTTCTCTCATCTGTGAGATGACACTTTGGCTGTGTTTGGTTTGGGGGGGGTTATATTTTCTTTCCCTTTGACCAGTGGTTCTTAGTCAGTCCTGGCTGCAAATTGCTATCACCTAAGGAGATTTCATGGCCAGGGACTTCTCATCCATCCACAGTTTTGTAGCCTGACAAGAGGCGGAACAGAGCTCAGCTGATATAAATTTGTACTCTTCGTTGGAATACCTGGGCTGCTTCTTCTCTAAGAGCCTATTACATTCACTATACTACAGCCCACTCCATCTACTCTTATCAGAGAGAACCCCATTCTTTGGATTATTCCTCCAATTGGGTGTCCAGCTGTAGAACTTTATTTTCTTGAGAAATATCCAGCCTAGCCAAGTCTCTCACTTATACTTGTTCCTTCCCAACTGCTGTTTTTATTATTCTCCAGTAAGAAGAATAAAAAGATATGAGCACTTATTTGCTTCTCCCCAACTTTGGGGATACTGGTAAGAATCCATAGTTCAGTACTTTGTTATTATCTATACTATTCAGGACTTCAGTAAGTCTCTCTGTCCCACTCTAGAGTCTTATCTCTCTCCATGGGTGCCAATTTTTGGAATTATTGCATTAGTTTATGTTCTTTCTTTATTTGGTTGCTTTTCATTATTTATTCATATGTCTGTTTTTCTCTAATGGACTATAAGCCCCAGAAAGTCAGGTATTTGTTTTCGTCGACTTAGGGCATGGCAAAGTGTCTGACACGTGACAAGCACTCAATAAATGTTTTTGATTACATTTTAAAAAATATAATGAGAAAACATATGGGGGAACACCAAAATGTTACTCATTTAATCAAAACTTGAAGTCTTCATTCAAGGTGTCTATTATGTGTTTGAACATCAAGTATACAGTACATAATTGTATGCATTATGCAATTATTCCTGACCTCATCTCAACATTTGATGAATATCAGTAAAATCTTACTCATTCCCAACCTCTCTCCCAACTGTTCATTTTTCAGGCCAAAGTATAGAAAGTAGGACTCAAAGGCTCACTAATTTACCAAGCATCATTTTTCTCCCATTTTCTTGGTAATTATAGGCACATCTTTTTGTTCTTCCCAGAAAGATCCCTTAGAATTCACAGCACCATCACCACCTCCCAAAACAAATCAAAACACTTTCAATACCTGAGGATTATGTAAAAACAGCCAAGCCCTTTATTTTTGTAAAAATTTCTTTTCTGACAAGGTAAAAAACAGGTATGCTACTCCAATTCTTTACCACAGCATCCCTTTGTACAGCATTACTCATTGTCATAGGATGTTCCACAGTGAATAAACAAAACTACTAGTTCTTTTCCAGTGTAAGTTTATGGCAAAAAAAAAAAAAAGCATTGGTCTTAAGGTTTCATTAATGGACATGTAGACAGTGTGAACCTAGAGACACACTAATCCTGACATGAGCAGCTCCCAATGGCTTGGCCATTTGTCCTTCCTTGACCGTCTCCCCAAGTCTGCAATCATCCCATGGCTTCCTACCATTTGGTCATTTTGGAGATATATTAGTTGAATTGTTCTTTTTTGTTTGTTAATTTACTTTTCATCCAGCTTTGAAACTCTGTTATACTTTCTCTCTTTGGCAGCTTTTAGAGATGTTACTTTCTTACATGCATTTAAAATCTTTTAAGAAGGGAGTCTTGTTAAAATTAAACATGAGGTCTCTAAGAAAGGAGAGATGAATGCCAAAAAATTCAAGATAAATATTTTATACTATTTTAAAATTTAAAAAGGGGTCTATTCATCCAATTCTTGGCTATAGAAAATAGTACCAAGGACAAGACAGTAAAATGGAGGGAGCCTATTAAACCTATTGGTCCATAATAATTATGCACAAATGGATGGACTGATTTAACTGATTAATTAATTTACATCTCAAGAAAATCTTTTTAATATTGCTTACAATAACACCATCAATAGGTAAAAATGAAGGATTGGAAAGGTTTGGATGGAGTGAAATAAGATATAAAAAATAAGTTAGGATTTGTGCAAAGCTAAATAAAGGCCTGGCAAAGATGTCAATATTCTAAACCCCTGAACCTGTGAATATGTTACTTTATATGTCAGAATGAATTTTGCAGATGAAATTAAACTAAAGACATTGAGATGAAGAGATTATTCTGGATTATCCTGATGTGCCCAATATAATCACAAGGGTCCTTTTAGAGGGAGGCAAGAGGCTCAAAATGAAAGAAGGTACTGTGATTGAAGCAGAGATTGGAGTTTTGGGGCCATAAGTCAAAGAATGCCCGTAGCTTCTAGAAGCTGGAAGAAGCAAAGAATGGATTCCCATCCAGAACCTCCAGTAGGAATGAGCTCTGCGGACACCTTGACTGTAGTCCAGTGACTTCTGACCTCCAGAATTGTGAGACAATTAATTTGTGTTGTCGCCACTAAGTCTGTTGTAATCTGCTACAGCAGCAGTAGGAAACTAATGCAGGCTTTTGAATACTTTCTACAAGGACCTATATAATACCAAGAAATAAGCTGCAAAGCTATGTGATAAAGTCAAAAGTGAAATGCTTTCTTTGTTGCTTTCTTAAAATATGTGATGAAACTATTGCTTATCATTATACTGTAAAGTTTCAGTGGTATCCAACTTTTAGAATTGTTTCATATTTCTGTTTATAGTTCTGTGTGTTAATACACGAGTGTGAAACTCTCCATAGCCTTCTGCAACGTAAATTAATTTTGTTGTTTTTTTTTCAATAAAGCCTCTGATGTAATTACATCTTATTGACTTTATAAAATAAAGTTCCCTGATTGTGAAAACAGAGATGTTATTTGAAATGTTAGTCTCTATGATCAAGATATTTGCTACATCAAGGAAAAGCTACCAATTCCCAGAGAGTTTTCACACCTGAAAACTAAACCAATTTGTTTTGCAAATCTGTCTTATTCAAATTACAAAATCGATCACTAAATATAGGCCTCTTAACAAAAGATTTTCCAAAAGGATTAAAGATTCCTTACAGAGGTCAGTTCCTCAAATGTCCCTCAATACAAATACATACGCCTAACAGTCTATAGTGAGACTGGTTATTTAACAAATGCCACACTATAGAATATATCTTGAAACAGTTGCCTGATATGGGAGAATGCACTGGACAATATCATATTATAACAGTATTCTTTCTTTCTTAAAAGAGTGTATAGATTTTATGTTTCTAGTGTTTCTTCACTAAACATTCATGCATTCATGGTTAAGTATATGTGTGTGCATTCATGGTTTGCATGAATGGTTAAGTATATGGGGTCTGGGGCCAGACCATCAAGATTAAATCCCAGCTCTGCCACTTGTGACCTGAATTATTTAATCTCTCTGCTTCCTCAGGAACATGGGGAAAATGATAAGACCAACTTCATCTGATTGTTTTGAAGGTTAAATAAGTTAAAGCATGTAAAATACTTATTGATAGAATGAGGCCTTGTACAAGCCAAGCCTTCAGTTAGCAATTAGCATTAAAGTCAGAAATACAAAATAACTATCCATCAATCTCATATATACATACATAGCTACCATTATGTAGTCAGCAAATATTTATTAGGGTCTACTGTATCCTAGGCAGTAAAATATCAGCATCATTTTTTTTATAAAATGAATCTCCCCCTCAGGCCTAGTTCCCAGAGCTAAATATATTTTGAACATATGCAACATTATCAGTCATCAAAGCTTAACAGGAAGAGGTTCAGGAGAAGGGCTAAGATAGGCTGAGAAGAAGGACATCATGTTCCAAGAAAGCAGGGTTCATCCTAAACCTGACTGTGGGTTCACAAGCCTTAGAACTACAAAATCTTTTTCAGAGAATATGAGAGGGAAATTTTTAAAAGAGAGAGAGAGAGATGGTAAAAATCTTGATAAAAGAAATTAAGCAGGATATAGAATAAGATAATCATAAGTTCATATATTTAATATTCAGTATAGGGATAGTTGATGATTGAACAGAACTTTTGGCAGAACTTGTAACAGTTCTCTGAGGGGGGCAATTTTAGCAGTCGAAGGGAAGACATTTCTTTCTTTTTATTTTTTTTTTTAACATAATTTTTTTTTTCTTTTAACAGTCAAAGAAAAGTTAGCCCCAAAGTCAACTTTTCAATTACATTCACCTTCAGATGATACAGCATGTTCAACAAGAACATCACATTCAAAGGCAACCATTTGCTTAATATAATCAACCTCCCAGAAAAGACCTTGACCATTGTAGTGAGTATTCATTTGTAACTGAGTTGCAAGAAAAAGTCTGGGTTGAAAGAAAACTTATAATTGTTCATTTCTTTATAGCAACCTAAATTTGATTGTATCACCCAAGCTGGGTTATAGTATCAGTCATTTGAGACATTTATCCCCCCATCTTGGTCATGCTGGGGTTCCAGGGTCTTAAACTCAGAACCCTCCATACTTCACTCCATACTGTTTGCTGTTAAATGCCCATAGTCCAAGCCAGACCCCAGTGCATTGATGTCCTCTGGCTCTGCTGCATCCTTGCCATGCTTGGGGTACAGAAACTTCTGCGAACCCTTGGTCCTGGCAACCTGTTTAGATGCAGCCATTCTTTTCTGAAATTTTATACTTTCCTTCCTATTGCAATCAGGTGGAGAAAAGTGAAAGAATCAGAAAACGACTTTGGCAGAGACTTTTGTCTCCTAATACAAACTGTCTCCTCTTCCCTTCAGTGCTAGAATGCTCTCAGCTTATAGTTAACTAATTGCTAAGGAAACATCAGCAGGCTACATTTTAAGATGTTATTTCTCCTAGGAATATTTGCATTTCAATAAGTTTCTCTTATAGGTTAAATCTTCAAGGCTCAAAGGAATAAATATCTAATGATGGAAATGACAGGTCAAGAGGTGAAGCCTTTGGGGACCCAGTTTAGCCTTGTTAAGTCCTCCAGGCTCTCATGTGTGCATGCTCTTTCAGGGAAATCCTTTCATTCATCTCACATGGGAATGAGGTAAAGGAGACAAATAAGGAAAAATGCAAAGCCAAATACTAGTTACATAAGATGTTCCTTGATATCCTTCCTAAAAGTTATTGCTCAAGCAATTTTACTTCCCTATAAGTAGGGGAAAAGGTGAAACAACTTACATATAATTTTTATTACTTCATTAACTCTAACTGCAACAGTTTAAATTGTAAACTAAGTCTGAACGATCTGAAAAAGTATTTAGAGTGTAATACAATGCATCTACATATTTCTATCTACATTTATCATCATAACATTAATGTAATCAACTAATTCCATTTAATGTGAGTATATTATTTTCCTCTACAGTGATTGGAAGATTAAATTTAACTGTGGCCCTTTTACTGAAAAAATTACAGTACCTTGTAAGACTAGGGCCAAAATTAGATATATACTTCTGCTAGAATGTATTACATTTTGAAAAATCACATGTTTATACCATTTAAAATTCCATGTAATAAATGAATTTGTATATCTATAGTATATAATATATATATTCTCTATAAAATGTAAAGGACTATACAAATACACTGTAGTACCTTTATTGCAGTTGAGATTTTTATCATAATTTCACTTTATGAAGTTAATAAAGGCATAAAAATTCACAAAGTAAAATCTTGAAAAAAATTCAACCTTACTGCAAATTTTGGGCTTTACTCTACCAGTACAAGGGCATGAGCCTGTTTACAAAATATAATTTGACCTGCTCATCTACACTGCCATGAACCGACCTCACCAACATTTGAGTCATTCAAATCAGTAATACTCGCTCCTGTGTAATTAGACTTTATTTGTTGTTCTCATTCTCATCCTCATGTTCTACCCCCACAGGACTTCTTTTACTGAGTTATATTTGTAGTGATGTCTTTAGATGCTATTTTTGATCTAAGGCCTTTGCCCTTTCTTTTGATCTATAGTGAAAAGAAGAGGGCATTAATGTTTACCTGGGTTTATCTGCACTTCTGAGTATGGATCTCTTTAGGAGCACATTCATTTAAAGAAAAAACAATCTGCTTCTGTGTCCACCTCTGCACCTAGAACCAAAGTTCTTAGTCAGGCTAAACTCTTACTAGGTTAGGCACACTGACCCATGGGATCCTCCCAGTCAGGAGCATATTATGGTACCCTATCAAACTGGGATTCTTTAAGTGTTCATTTGACATTCACTTAGAGATAAGACAGCACAGTGAGAGAACAGGATGGAGAAGAAAGAGTACCTTCTTAGTACTTAGCCTCTCCTCTATTTCTCTGAAGAATTCAGTTTTGGTGAAAAATTCTCATACTATCATTCAGCAAAATAAAAGCTTCTTGGTTAACCAGATCTGCCTTCCTGAAAGGCAGTTTATTGATTATCTATTGTCATTCAAGCACACCTTTTGGGATCTGACTTTCAGCTACAAAGGGCTCATCACAGTATTTTCATATGTTTGTATTCTCCCTGTACCAGACCAGTTCCAGCAAATAGAGTTTTGTTCATTTCATAAGTTTCCCATCAGAGATGTTTCCATACTTGTAACCCCTCTGGAAATTGCCCAGGGACATTTCTGATGGTACCTCCTGTGTACAAATATTTGAAAAAAAGAATAAACAGATTCATTAAATTATGATATGATTAAATCATCGACCAAATAGAAAATTTACATAATAAAGCCAGAAAAAAGATGTAAAATATAGTTTACAATAATTATTCACATTCAAGGCTGTACATCAATACATATAACAACGTGGCCCCGAACATGAATTCAATCCAAATAATTCATATATTAGATTTTAAATAACACAGACTGAACTAGAGGCCAACAATAGCCAGCAAATAACCTTATATAAGAATAAAAATACAAAAGTATATATCCTAATATCATTGCATTATTTGTTTTCATAATTTTTTTTTTTTAATTTTTGCTTTGCCTATACATCACAGTTACAGCTACAGACCAGGTAAAGAATACTATACATGTTCTAACTGACTGCCATCAACCTGAAAGACAGCTAACATACTACTGATTCATCCTATTTTGTGCTGTTAAGGAACAGCTACAGCAGCTCTAAATATTGCAAAAATTTGATTGCAATATTTTGAGATCAATATTTTCAGATCAGTACCTCCTCTGCCTTTTCTATTAATTTCTCTGTGCTGTGTTGTTTGGGGAATATAGCCCCAATCAGTCTCATGCCACATACATGTATATGAAGCATACATAGTAATCCAAAAATATCAATTTAACTTACAAAATACATAATTTACTGTTCAGCATCTCTCATTCAGGTCTGTGATTTAGGGGACACAAAATAAACATAAAACTTTGTTATTGCCTTCAATATATAGTCCATCATATGTGCTCTTCCAAAAGTAAGTTATATTGGAGCAATTTATTCTTCAAAAGTAACAGTGGACATGCCTTAAATTCACCCTGTTCTAGAATACATTTACAACTTTTGGGTCTCAGCTATACAAAGGAGAGAGAGAAGATTAGGGGCAATGAAATGGACTGCATAGATGAAAAAAAGACTGTATAATGGACATTTTTTATTAGGCTCATTTCAGTATATTTACATAAGGAGGGAAAAAAACAAAATAAAACAAAAACAGGCTTATTCGTTTTTTAGAAGCTTGTTTTTGTAGATGCTATGGTGTTCTGTTTGGAATACAGCCCCAAACCATCACATTCCGTTATAATTAACTGGGCTGCATGTGACTTTTCTACTGATGGGCTGATTTTGAGATGGAAATTTTGGAGGAATCACATCAAATGCTGGAGTATGCACACACATTTGGTATAAAAGAATTGTAATTAAACTTCAGTCATCCTCTCCTACAGAGAACATTGAATTAGAGTCAAAATTGGTTTCTATTATGTTTAAGTCTGTCAGAGGCACTGGGGGATGATCATTAAGACACTAGAGCAAAGTGAAATCTGTGGGCAAATGTTCTATTTATTATAAAGTGTGGGTGAATTCAAAGCTGTCCCTAGGGTGGATGCTGAGGGCAGCCTCCTGGAGGGATGTGAATGTAGTGTGCTGTGATTCTCACCAACGTAACCCTGCCACAAGAGTAGGAACTCTGGATCATTTAGGTCCACAGAGTGCACAGCTCTCTGTAGAAGAGTCTTTGAAGAATCAAGAGAAGAAGAAAAAAAAAGAGTCTTTGGATTTGAAATTAAGCTTCCTCTGCCTTTCTTCCTTCTTCCCACTTAGATTCAAATTAGGTTATCAAAGTCACCTATATACTTACAAAAGAGCTCCTCCCTTCTTATCCTTTCTGAAGCAGAGTTTCTTGGGGAAAAGGAGGAAAGATACCTCCCTGATACTGGATTTGGAAGAATAAGTCAATCTTACTGTCACTATAATTCACTCTTGTCAAACACCATCATAAAGCAAAAGCATGAGTTTGACTCTTCCCCCGGTCAAACATAACTTCCACTCTGTCCTTTTGTGACTTCTATTCTTCTCCAAGACTCACAATATCTATTGCAGCCTGATATACTCTGTATATAATGATTATAACAGCATAGGGCTACAATCAATCAATCAGTAAGTAACCAAGCAGGTAAGTAAGTTAATAAACAAACAAAAAACCAAACAAACCAGCCTAGAGGTATGGTAAGAATTGATATTATCCCCATTATCAATAATAAAATAGGGGCTTCCCTGGTGGCGCAGTGGTTGAGAATCTACCTGCCAATGCAGGGGACACGGGTTCGAGCCCTGGTCTGGGAAGATCCCACATGCCGCGGAGCAACTAGGCCCGTGAGCCACAGTTACTGAGCCTGTGCATCTGGAGCCTGTGCTCCGCAGCAAGAGAGGCCGCGATAATGAGAGGTCCGCACACCACGATGAAGAGTGGCCCCCACTTGCTGCAACTAGAGAAAGCCCTCGCACAGAAACGAAGACCCAACACAGCCATAAATAAATAAATAAATAAATAAACCCAAAGTTTAAAAAAATAATAATAATAATAAAATAGTTGTCTTGCCTCACGAACAAAATCAATGGATCCTGATTCTATCTAATTTAAGTAATTCCTAGATTTTTCTCACATATGCTCCTGAAAAATCTTCTCAATTTCACAGTCACTATTAACTTTTGTTCTTTCATTCAAGAGACAACTTTTAACATATTGCAAAAAAACACTGTGCAATAAGATCATGAATAAGTAATGTTCTTTGTCCTTAAGGAGTATATAATGTAGTAGAGGACAAATACACAGATAATTACAACAGTGTGATCAGGCCTATGAAAGAGATGTGTAGGAAGCAATGGAGCACAGAAGAGGGACACCTAACCCAGACTGGCAAGGATGGAGGTGACAGGAAAGGAGAGGATACAGACATGTGACAGAGTTTTGAAGGGTAAATAGGAGTTAGTTAAGCCAGGCAAATGAGAGAGGAAACGGTGTCAAAGAGAGGTAACATACTGTTACATTCAACATTCAAGTTGGTAAGTAACTTGAATTTTGGAGACCCTAGCTCCTCTACCCACCAAAATTGGGTAATATTCAGCCAGCGTATACTAGTATGTCTAAAACTGTACACACAGATATGTATGTGTGTGCGCATCTACATGTGTGCCTAGGGTTCATTTTGACTGATACGTTCTCTAGCTCCTCAGCTAACCTCATTATGTTGGTAAGAAGATCAATTAGGACAGTGTATGTGGACATACAAAGAAATCTACAAAATATAAATTTAAATATTTGAAATCTACCAGGATGACTTTGTTGTTTGACTCGTGTGTTGTTTGAGACGAATGCTAAAGGTAAAAGGTGGAAAAACAAGGAAGAGAATTAACTTTTGCTGAATTTCTACAAAGCACAGCATGAATCTAGGTATTTAGATATATATTCCTATTTAATAATTCCAAAAAACAAGTAAGTTGGAAAACACAATCACTATTTTGCAAATGAGAAACTGAGACCAGAAAATTTAAATATTTTTCCCATGGCGAAACAGCTAGTAAGTGAAAAAAAAAAAAAAAAAAAGACAGAATTTAAAGCCACCTCCTTCTATGTTCAAGTTCTCTTTCTGTATCTCTATGTAGCAGAGACCAAATGTTATGGGAGTACTTTGTCCTCTATTGATAATCACACTTGAACTTGTTTTGGTTCCAAAACAATGAACAGGGCTAAGGACAAGAGCAGAAGTAACTGGGCTCTCTAAGAATGAGGGGATGGTGCTGGGTCTCTTCTAGGCAGCGCTCTCTTCGTTTAAGAAACATTTATGACTAAGATCATATTCTCCTCTCCACACCCAAAAGCCATGTTATTAGGCTCATAGAAAGTTATGTAAGAGACTGATGTCCAAGATCACATTTCACCAACAACACTATACACTGAGAGATTACTAAGTGTTTGGCATTAGAAGAATACCATTTAGGAAAGTGGGAAGAGTAGAGAGAACTTCAAAGAGAAGCTGGCATTTGAACAGGACCTCAAAGAATAAGATACCAGGCTGAGAGGAAAAATAAATACCGAAGCACAGAGGTAAAAACACCTAGGTTATACCTGGGAAGTAATAAGTTGGTCATGGAAAAGAGAATTGGTCATGGAAAAGAGAACAGAGATATCAGTCTATCTCTCAAGTATCTCTCAATGCTGTCTCTTCTCTCCACCCTCATTGCTACTGCCTTTATTAAATGTCAGAACTCTCAGTTGAACTATAACAATAGCTTGTCACTATTTTCCCGGCTTCCCATTTCTCGTCCATACCAGAGTAATCTTTTTATACTATATGTCTGTACAGTTCACCTCCCAACTTACAAATATTTCAATCTTTCAAAATCTTTTCAACTCTTTAAAGGAAAAAAAAGCCCAAACTCAGACAGCCAATAATCAAACATTCACAATATCCAGTATCCAATACAAAATTACTAGACATGTGAAGAAGCAGGACAATATGATCCAAAACAAGAAGAAAAACAAATCAATAGAAAGAGACCTAGAAATGACAAAGATGATGGAATTAGAAGATGATGACTTTAAGAACAATTATTATAAATGTAGTCAAGGATTAAAAGGAAAGCAGACATAATTATGAAAAAAAAACAGACTATAAAAGAGAAACAAATGAAACTTTTAAGGCTGAAAATACAATATCTCAAATGAAAAATTTACTGGATAGGTATACCAGCATATGAGACAAGGCAAAAGCAAATAATCAGTTAACTTGATGATAGGGTAATAAAATTATTCAAACTTAAGTAGAAATTGAAGGGGGAAAAAGGCTAAAAAACTAAACAGAGCCTCAGTAGTCTGTGGGATGATATCAAATGATCTAACACTTGTGTAATAAAGAGGACAAAGCAGAAAAAATGTTTAAAGATATAATTACTTAAACATTTCCATATTTGATGAAAAATGCCAAATTAAGATTAAAGAAGTTTAGTGAAGCACAAGCAGGATAAATACACACAAAAAATCATACCAAGACACATTATAATCAAATTGCTCAAACATTTTCCTCTTCTTTTTCCTATGTATTATTTCAGTGCTGTAGGGCACATTCATATCCTGATACAACGTCTGGTTCTGCAGTTCATTGTCACAATGATAAGTGGTTAGTGGTAGTATTACCTGAAGCAATTCCTACACCAGGATGGGTAGAAATAATAATACGCAAAAATGACAGCAAGCACATAAACAAATCCAACTAAACCCAAACTAAATGCATCCCCAATTCAACTTCTCCTTAACTGAGTCTAAAATGCCAGTGGCTACTCCAGTGCCACCCAGACACTGGGATGACATGCTGGAGGAAATGTCAGTATAGAAAGAAACAGTGGTCTTAAATGATTACCATTAAACTCTCCTATTTTTCTAAATTTTATAAAAATACTTGACCATCCAGTATATTACTAGGACTCCCGCAGGCCTGAGTGATGAGAGGCCAGGATGCCTGGATTTTATTAACCTCACGTTAACTTGCTTCTGGTGGTGGGGGAGCCAGCAGGGGCAGGAACGAAGTTGACAGGGAAAGCACAAGAGAATAGACAATAAATTAATTACCAGCCCATGTCAACAGAGGCGTAGTCACAGAACAAACAGCCCTTGATGTAAATATTAAGTCAGATTTATTTCTTGTCATTTGGGGAAGGATAAGTTTTATTCTAGAAATGATTATATTACTCTGAATCAGCAAAACTAAGTTTTCCACCATCAGCAAAACTGCTTGCTCAAACATTAGGCTAAATTTTAATGAAATTTAAAAGTTAAATCTTTGCTCAAAAAAAGAAAAAAAAGGTAAATATCCTGAGATTGGCCTTGAAAAACTGAAGAAACATTCATTCTTATGAAACAAATTAAGAAAAACAAAAAAAAAAAAAAAAAAAGGAGGAGACTTTCCAGACAGTAAAAGCAAGGATATCTGAAAGAAATAGAGAATGCTTTGTATTAATCCAAAAAGTTCCTTGACTCCCTTTACTATGCATTCCACCAAGTTGTATTATTGAAAGAAATACAATTATACATCAAGTGAAAGGACAATATTATTTACCCAGAGTTGACTTCTTGTATTTAAAAGAAAAATGATGAATTTAGTACTTACAAAAATGACACATATTGGCTGAAGCCAGAAATAAAAAGAAAAAAACAATAGTATGTTAGTCACCACATCACATTATAAAGATCTCTAAAATTGCCCTCTTGTGTCACTATTCACATATGAATTTTTTTATGATAACATACACTTTTATTTACTTTCTACTATCTGAAAAAGCTATTAACATTTTAGTCATAAGTTTATCAAATGCAATAAGCTCAGAGTGACTGATTCACTTGAATTGCAAATGTCATCACTTGGCCAATACTTAAAACTAATTGTCAAAATAAAGATAAAAACTTAAGTAAAGAATGATTTAGGGGCTTCCCTGGTGGCGCAGTGGTTGAGAATCTGCCTGCCAATGCAGGGGACACGGGTTCGAGCCCTGGTCTGGGAAGATCCCACATGCTGCGGAGCGACTAAGCCCGTGAGCCACAATTGCTGAGCCTGCGCGTCTGGAGCCTGTGCTCCGCAACGGGAGAGGCCACGATAGTGAGAGGCCCGCGCACCGCGATGAAGAGTGGCCCCCACTTGCCGCAACTAGAGAAAGCCCTCACACAGAAACGAAGACCCAACACAGCCATAAATAAATAAATAAATAAATAAATAAAATTAAAAAAAAAAAAAAGAATGATTTAATGTCAATATCATACCATAAATAACAGCATAAAATTTTAGCTGTTTTTGATGAACCTAATAAAAACATTTTGAAAATAAAGTAGAAAAAGGTATTGCAGAGGCAACTAGCATTATAATTACGAGATTTTGCTTTGATGTAGGTGTGTTTCTAAATTTTCTTATTCATATTAAAACTGATAAAACAAAGAATGTTTTCCTTACTTTTGCCATAACTTATGCCACAGAACTGAATTATAGATAAAACTATTGATACTTATAAAAGGCTTTTGTTATCATAGTTGTCATTATGCCACTAAATAAATACAACTTGGGTGACATCCAAGATGGACCCAGCCAGTCTTAACCACCCTGTAACCACCAAACTTTTCATTACAAAAGCAAAATGTACATGCAATCTCTAACTTGTCATTAAGTTGTATTCTAAAACACCTTTTGTAAGTGGCTATTCGAATGCATTTTGTCAGACTCACATTGATTTCCAAGGTGATATATTCTCAGGTCAACTAGAGAAATAAATTTAACCCATAATATACTAGAATTATAGAACAAATTATAGGAAGTATGTATAACAAGAATTCTTTGGAAACCACAGTTATTGATTTTTCAAGAAGTGCCAGGAACACACCTCATGTTTGCTGTAGTGGGATAGGAGGTTTTCCTTTGAGCTCCATCCTTGCTTATCTGGCAGTTAGAACAGAGAATCTATCAGCTTCAAGCTGATGTAGGGATCATGGGAGCTGGAGCTGGAGGAAGAAAGTTGGAAGGGATGATTGCTAAGAACGGAGCCCCATTGGTGTTCTGGTGTCTTGTAAACACTTCAATTGTCATTTGCCACCAATCTTTTTTGTTTTTTCTTACCAGCCATAGTGATGAGTTAGGCTATAAGGTTTCTGATAACACCACCTTTGGAGTCTGACTCCAATTTGTTCCCTCTCAAGAACACTTAGAAATAGAGTATCATAGTTTTGCATCTTTTCTCCTACTTGACTTTTCCTTAAAATAAGCTGAAAAGGACTTTCCAAAGTGTTCATTTTCTTTGAGTTTTGTCTACTTAAATCAATTTTTACCACAACTTACAATGTGGAAACAAACAGAATGTCCTATGATGAGCCTCTCAGGTTTTTTCCTTTTCATGTAGACTCAGTTGTCTTCATACATGATGTTACAGCAAGCTTGTTTATCAGAATCATCTATAAGCGATGGGACAAATATCTTTTTAAAAAATAAATTATAATGAATTTAAGGTTAGTTCTCTAATAAATGTCTTTGTCTCGCATTCTGATGTGTTTTTGTAAAGTGGGAAAGAAAGTAATTGGATTACATACATATAAATAAGGAACTGAAAAGTGCCTACAATCTACCTTATCATTGCAAACATGGGTCATGTGTCCTGAGTGACAATGTGTAAGAAATGTTAAGAAACACCTCTGTAGAAAGTATGACATTGTTACCGAACAAAACTTGGGTCCACTCACCTGCTCACAGTAAAGCTAATCTACTGACACCGGGCTGTGGTAAAGGAAAGTGCAGCGTTTATCGTTAAGGCGCCAGACAAGGAGTTCAGGAAAGCTAGTGCTGAAAAAACCCAAACTCCCAAACGGATTTCAGGAAAGCATTTTTATAGGCCAGGTGAGGAAGGGGGCTCACAGGTATGTGATCAGCTCATGCCCAGTTCTCTGATTGGTTGATGGTGAGATAACAGGGAGGTGTCACATGGGTTAACATTAACTCCTTAGGCTCCAGTAGGCCTGGGGGCTACATGCTCATGGTCATCAAGTAGTTAGCGTCTTCCATTTGGTGGGGGGTTTTCACATCTGCAAAACAACTCAGGAAATTTGCATCAAATACTATTATCTAGGTAGTTAGCTCCTCAGAGAGGAGCTAAAGCAGAGGATATGGGGGAGGGTTCTGTCCCTGGAAGGCCCGATAGGGTCCTGCTTGGTTACAGAATCTTTATAGAGAGAAAGAGCTTTTGTAATAGAAATACCAGGTCCCTTGCTCTCTTGGGCATTTGGCCAGACACCTTGAGGCTGAATCTGAGGGAATGCACTAATCAGCAAGTGCCCAAGCTCAGCATTGGGGTGGGGATGGAGGAGAAATGGAAAAGCAAGTCTTATTATTTCACCACTTCACTCTGAAATCCTGCCTCCTTGAAGTTTATCTTAGATCAGATCAGAAGCAAGAGGAAAAGCTGGATCCACCGATTTCCCAAGAGTACTTAAGAGATAGGATGGTTCATCAAATAAACATAGAAAGGAGGGAAGAACACATAGAAACACGAAGTGAAGTTAAAGGATTTTCCTATGTGCCCGCAAGTATGGGAGGGATATAAAATTTGAGCCTACTTTTTTTTTTTATCACATTCCATATTCAGAGTTAACTTGAGGAGTCAGTTGGAGTGTAGTACAATGCCCAGATCAGCCAAACTTTTTCTGTAAAAGCCATGCAGTAAATATTTTAAGGTTTACAGATCCTATGGCCTTTGTCACAACTATTCAGTTCTGCCTTAAAGCAAGAAAGCAGCCTTAGACACTATATGAATGAATGGGTGTGACTGAGTTCTAATAAAACTTATTTATAAAGAAAGATGCAGTGGGCCTGATTTGACCTGGGGGGGTCATAGTTTGTTGAATCCTGCTATAATGGGTAAAGCACTGGATTTAGTTTAGCTGTTAACTAATGCATTCTGTAACCTAAGTAAGTTTGCTTAGTCCTCTTCAAGGTCTCTTTTTCCTCAGATCCCTCTTGTGTGAAATGAGAGTTAAACTAGCTCTGTAATAATGTATGTAATACACACACTCACACACACACACATTCATATAGAATATATATATAATAAATTTATATTGTTTTTATCAGGGTGAATATTATAACAGACAAACCTTAACTCTCAGTGGCACCACAAAATGAAAGTTTATTTCTCACTCCTATGGAGTCCAAAGCTGGTGATGCCCCTGGTGGGTGGCTCTTTGGGCAGCCCACCTACAAGCTGTGATTCAGGGACCCCAGATTTCATTGTTAGGCTCCACCATTCAAAGACACATCAGTGTCATCCTGCCAGCAGCCCTGAGGAACAGAACACTGAGAATCACATATTCCATGCTTACCTATCTCAGCCTGGAGGGCACACATGCCATTAGTCATGGGGGTAGAAGGGAAAGAGTCTGAGAAATGGAGTCCCTTAAGGGGTAGTCATTGTCTAGCAACAACTCCACACTAGGGCAGGGGTGAACAAATTGTTAGTGGTCAGCCAGCAGTATCTGGCAGAATTACAAACACCAAATGTGACATTTTGCAACCTACAAAAATATTCATTATGAGTATTTCAAGACATTTTCCGGAAGTATTAAATAAGACCCCTGTGAAAATTGGCTAAGAATGAATAAATACGTTTATTTTATTACTGAAGTAACAGACACATCAAAAATCTGGCTTAAATTTTCCACAGCAAATCAGTAGTAAAATTCAGGTTCAGGTCTTGGGGCTAAATCTACGCATTCAAAGTTTTCTTTGATTTTTTTAATGAATTCACATGTTTAATGTGTTCAAATTTCCACAGGCAGCTGGTGCTCACACCTACAAATATATAACAATAACTGTTTCCTCCAAAGTCCAAATGCAATTCTATTTAGGCGAAGAAAGTTTCAGAGTCTGGAGATAAGCCAAAGCAAAAGAATTAAGCATAGTTAAGCAGATTTTCAAACATAGAAAGCAGTTAATTTCTTCTTAGGGATTCATAATTATAAAGAGATCATTAGAAGATTTAAAACGGTATGGCTGCCTTGTCTTTGATGCTGCAAAACCATATATCTTTGATGCTTATGCAGCCCCTTATGTTCAGTCACTACGATTAGTTTTAAGCACTATTACAAACTAAGGGAAGCTGTTTATTCAACTGTTCACTCTTTCTGAATACTGAACACGGCACACACTTCTTTCTTAACAAAGTAATTATTTACGAGGGAGATTATTTTCAGTCTACGAAACAAATAAAACAACTCTTTGAAAACAAAATTCACTTAATAGACATTTAGTGTTTCTATATACCCAAAATGGTACTGGAACAACGTATGCAGCGGCAACTGAAACCAATAACCATAAGACCTGCCTTCACAGAGCTTAGCGAGCACTAGGGAAGTAAAAGATAAACAAGGAAAAAGACAAATATATAACCCAAAAAACTAAGCAAAAGAAAGAAACAGGTAGAAAATATTACATGAAGGAACAATCCACTTATAAAGCGTATACAGGGGCAGTCTAAAAGACATTTAACCTGAGATTTAAGGGAGGGAAAGAATCAGCCAAGTGAAGCCCCAGGGGAAGAGAATTCCACTGAAAAAAACCAAACCAGCATGTGAAAAAGATCTAAAGCAGGAAAAGCCTGGCAAGAATGGAACAGAAATAAGGCCATAGTGGCTCCACTTGGCGAGCTAGGGGTGATAGGCACTGCAGGAGACGAGCAGGGGCCAGAACACGGAAGGTCCACAAGTGGATGCGTGCACTAATAATTTTATTCTAAGCTGCATGGGGAATCCACAAAAGGTTTTAAAGCAGAGCCAAGATTTTTATCTGATTTCATAAAGATCATTCTGGCTGTTGAGTAGAGAATGTATTAGGGCTTGGGCAGAAGAAGAGAGGGAGGCAAAAAGATTGACCCAAGAGCAAAAATTGATAAAACAAAAATCAGAATGAAATTTAATTTTGTTCTTTCTATTAAAAATGGCCAAAGATTAATTTTCCTGATATGCAACTAAATAGCTATTTAAATGAAAAACTGAGTTAAATCAGAAAGTTGAAGAAAATGTTTATGCAAAATATAGTATACCTAAATGAGGGTGTTGGTCTAGCTCTGTAAGCATATATAAGCTATAAGCTTTTGATATCTCATACCCCTATGTACATTTCCACCTTACACACACACACACACACACACACAATTTAAAACAGTATATGATATATCTGATGATATTTCTTTAGAATGGTATTTCCCCAAGTTAGGGAACAGAAACTATATTAGTGATAGAGACATGGTTTTAGGTAACACTGGACATGACATCTGATAACAGGACATAGTAAAAATAATATTAATTGAGATAGAAAGAACATTATTTCCTTTTCTTTCAACCTAATGATGTCAAAGAGGAAGTTTCAATTTAAGGCTAAGTTTTACTTAATATCTCTCTAATATGAGCTAATCCTTATTTTTTCATAACAAAAATCAAGCTCCCATACTCTAGCAGACAGTGATACCTAGCTAGAATTTAATGATTTTTGTTTGCTTCTGTTGAATTTGTTGTTACAGTAAGCTATCTATGAAAAGAGATATTTCTTTTATATTTTAGTAATAGGATAAAGATTCCTTAAATATAATATTTAAATAAAAATATGCATTGATTTTAAGAAAAATACTAAAGATTTAATGGTTTCCAACAGTTTGTAAAAATCATAAAAGTAGTTAATAAATGACTGAAGTTTGGGAAACACTGATTTAAAATAAAGTTTGTTTCAAAGACAAGGAATAACTCAAAAAGTAATAAAAATTATAAAATCATCCTTACAGAAGACTAGAAAAAGTTTCCAGAACATTACTGACATCTCAGCAGGTCTTGTAATTGTTAACAAGCCCAGTGAGAATCAGATTAATGTAGCAATTGTCCAAAGGTCATACAAGTCAACATCCAGCTTTTTCTTTCAGACAAGGAGTTATTAAAATAATGAAGAAGATGACAACCTTATTTAATTTGCTATGACCTTCGTGCAAATAATAAGGAATAAATAAGCAAATATATACATATACACATATGTATATATAATATACAATATACATATTATAAATGGACAATTGCTTTGCAGATTTTTCTTTACAATCAGGGAAAAAGCAATTTCAAAAACACCAGCTAAATTTAGTAGCCCCACTGAGGTGTGGATGATTAAATCTTTATATGATATCAGACATCTGACTGACTTGGAAGTAGAAAGTATTGTACTTCCTCAAGGTAATTCAAAATCTTCAAGATTATTACACAAGACAAATTTTATTTGGACTCTTCTGTAAGATCTTATTACTTATTAAACATAGTTATCCCAAAGGAAAATTTAGTTTTATGTGGAACAAAACATGTCAAACTTTGTATTGCATAAAGTAACTAATTATTTTGGTGTCTTATTTCCTCATTTAGATGTTTATTTGCCTGAAAATACAGCAGAACCAGGTCATCCCCTAGGAGACCCTCTAACTCTGTTATCTGATCACTATTAGTCCATTCATTCATTCATTGATTATTTCAGCAAACATTTATCAATTGCTTATTTTATATGAATCACAATGCTTCATGTTGGATATAAAATGCAAATAAAATATGTCCATGCTGTCAAAGAGTTGTGAGTCTAATAGAGGAACAGAATGATGTGAACTACTAAGATGAAGTACAAGAAATTTTACAAGATGGTTCTCAAAGTTCTAGTTTAAAGTCTCTCTCCACTTGGAGGATGCCCCAAATGTTGTCATTAGAATATCCTGGATGGGGAAAGTCCTTCCAAGAATAAACCAAATTAGCTGACCCAGCAACTCAATCCACTTCCAGGGCAGTGCTTCCTTATTATTCCTTCCTAGAAGCATGCTATGTATTATAAAAATCTAAAATGATTTTGTTTTGTTTCCTACTCTCACTTTTTTGCAGTAATTACATTCATTTTTCTTTTATTTTACATTGAGTATTTGGAGAATAAATACATTTACCAATTATCCATATGTAGAAAATCATGAGGATCTAAAATTAGAATTGACTTGGAAGGCTTACACATTATCCAGAGATTTAGAATCTATCACTAGATGAGACTTCTGTTGCCTTCCTTTATGGACAGGGTGAGTATATTTAATATAGAGCATAGACTAAGACACATGGATATGTATAGTAAATATAGAATAGGCAACTGGTCAGGTAGCAATGGTAATATATCATTTTCAGATACCAAAAACCTTTTTATATTTGAATCTCTGTCACTCTCAGTCTATGTTCTCCTATTGGAGCTAAGTCTGCACCCATCCACTGGTTGGATCACCTGACTTAGTTCTAATTCAATCAGGGCATTACATTTGCTTAATCCTTATGATTAGGTGAGAATATGACCTAAGTGAGGCCAACCAGAATGAATCTCAGGACTTTGGTGAAAGCTATTTAAAGAGATGTGCTTTCTTTTCCACTGGGTGTGAAGTTATGAAAAAGAAAAACATGTAAGTAATGGCAGTATAGCAGTCATTCTGTGGCAATAATGAAAAATCATGTCAGAGAATTAAGTCAACATACAATAAGAACAATAACAGAGCTAAGCTGTATCAAGGAATGGAGAGAACTGAGCCCCAGTGACAAATAAGATTATCTTAAAACCAGGTGAGAAATAAATTAATTCTGTCTTCAATATTCTCCTCTCCTCTCACTACCTATTTTACAGAGTCCCTGAAATATAGAGCAAGAGTGCTCTTTATTTTCTAGAAGTTTTTCCTGAATTATGGGTCCTCTTTTTTCTTTTAAATTTACTGACTACAATTAATTCCTAAAGACACAAGATGTCAATTATTTAAACTTAGAAAAACTGTCATTTGAAGCACCACTTCTGTGCCTGCACATTTAGCTACTCAACAAATACTAGTTCTTTTTCTCTCCTTCCAATCAAATGTGATAAAATAATCCATGTTTCAATGAGAATTTGTGGTAGAACCCCTTTAAAAAATAATAGTGGGCTTTGACTTAAACAATAAAGTGGACTAAATAACCTGAAAGTACGTCTAATACAAAATGTCTAGAAATGTTGGATTTAATATAAGAAGCATCTTTTAAATTCATAACTGAGCAAACAAGAAAGCAATGGAATTCAAAGAGTCAAAAAAGCTGGAGGTAGGGGAGATTATAAGGCTAAAAACCAGAGTGGAAAACTACATTAGTTGATTTTAATAACCAACAGGTTTGGGTTTAATGGCCTCACAGAGACAGGAGATATCACATGGGATCCGAACAGGTTGGGTTATTGGAACTAATGCTCCCTCATAGAGCTTAAATCCTTAAAGGCTAAACTCTCAAGAAGAGTGAGCTAGAAAGAAAAAAAAAAAAATCTACCTGTCAGCAAGGGTATCCAAAAAGGAAACTTCTCTATCTTTATCTAGGATCTGCATGAGGTAAAAAAAAAAAAAAAAAAGTTTTCTGTTACATACGTTTGAATTTGACTACTTACATGATCCAGATAACCTCATAATATAATGAAGTTTCTGGTTGATAGAAATCAATTGCACCTGAAAAAAATGCACATTCTTTCTGAAGAGATACACCTTAAAGCAAGCCTCAGAGGGTTATCATAGATAACATCTCACCAAATATAAACCCACCTTTAAAATTACATAATTCATGAGGAAACAAATAACTTCACAGAACTGAAAACAGCTGAAACAGGCCTCTAAGAATATCAGACAATGAAATTCTCAGCTTTAGAATACATTGTAGGTATGTTTAAAGTGTGTAAAAAATTAAAACTGTTGTGGAAAGATGACAGAAGAGCACAATACCATTACAAATAATATGTAGCATATTTGTAGAAAACAAAATTTTCAGAAATGAAAAACATTGCCATTGAACATAAAACTCAATTAGCAAGTTAAACAGAAAAACAGATACAAGGGAATAGAGAAATAATAAGTTGGAGGGTACTGAAGAGGTTGAATGTGGTAAAGAGATGAAAAATATAAGCAAACGTAAGAGATTTGGAAAATAGAATAAGAAGGTCCAACATACATCTAATTGATATTAAAGAAGAATAGAGAGAATGGACAAGAGGCAAAATTAGAAGAAATATGGGTTCAAATTTTCCAGAAATGATAAAAGTTATTCAGAAAATACATCACTAGCATAAATAAAAATAAGTACAAACCCAGACATATTCTTATAAGATTCAGGATACCATAGAGAAAGAGAAGATCTTAATAGCTGTTTTTAAAAGACAGAAAACCTAAAAAGGAATGATGGATGGATGAAAAACCAATCCAAAAGTCAAGAAAAATAAAAAAACAGGCAAATAATAATTTGGAAATATTGAGGGAAAATACTATCAACCTAGAATTTTATATCTGATGCAACCGTCTTTGCAAACAATTGTAAAATAAAGACATCTCTAGATTGAAAAAGAAAAATATCTTGAAAAATTCAGCAGCAATAGACCCTCAAAAATGGAACATCTAAAGAATATACTTCAGGGACTTCCCTGGTGGTCCAGTGGTTAAGACTCCTCTCTCCCAATGAAGGGGGCACAGGTTCAATCCCTGGGGGGGGGGGGCGAACTAAGATCCCACATGCTGTGGCCTAAAAAATATATATATATATACATATATATATATATATATATATACTTCAGAAAGAAATAAACTGAAACAAGGTTTGAAATTACAAAAAGAAAAGTGAGGAAAGAAATTGGTAAACGTAAATAAACACAAAAAACTGACTGAGTGAAACAACAATAATAACTAATTATTTTAAGGTTATGAAACAAGATGAAACTAAAAAATGACAATGGTCTCATAAGACAGGAGGAAAAATCAGAAATGAATTGTTCTAAGATCTTTGTATGGTTTTAGAGATAAACAGAGATGCTGATTAACCTTAGACTTTGTTAAATATCATATGCATGCATGTTAAAATTTTAAGGACAGTCACTAAAAGACTATAAAGAAGGTATATAAATTGCAAAACCTGTACAGGGAGGGAAATGGAATAAAAACAAAACAAACTTGAAATATCAAAATACAGACTGGAAAGAAAAACAACTTACAGAAAAAGAAGTCTAAATGGAAAACCCAGAATGTATCAGGATTGACAGTATATGCAGAAATTGCAAGAACAGATTTTTTAAAATTGCTTACAAGGTGTGCATGTAAAACTTGAAAGCAAATAGGTTGCAATTAAAATGTTGAAAATTATATACAAGGAAATTACTAGTCAAAAGTAAGATACTGTAGCTTTATAGATGTTTATACAAAACAGATTCTGAGATCAAAAGAGTTTTTATGAATACAGAGATATACTTCATAATTTTAAAAGATGAATTTCACCAGGTCTCTTACAATTCTAAGTATTTATGCATTTCATAGTATTTTTCAAAACTATTAAAACAAAATGACAGAATTTTACAGAAGACAAATCCACAATAATGTGTGAAAGTTTGATACAGTTTTTGGTTTTGTTTCTTTTGTTAACTGAGAGCTCAAGCAAAAAAGAGAAAGAGAGAGAGAGGGAATGAGAGAGAGAAAGATTTGAACAGCTAAGAAGGTTGATGTATTAGTCTGCTCAATCTGGCATAACAAACACCACAGACTGGATGGCTTAAACAATAGAAATTTATTTCTCACAGTTCTGGAGACTGGAAGTTCAAGATCAAGGTGCCAGCAGGTAAGTTTGATACTAACACCTCTTCTCTTGGCTTGTAGATGGCCACCATCTCACTATGTGCTCACCTGACCTCATCTTTCTGCACAGGTGGAGAGACAGTGAGTGATCAATCTCCCTTCTCCTCTTCTTATAAGGCCACCAGTCTTATGGGACTAGGGCCCCACCCCTGTGACCTCACTTCACCTTAATTACCCCTAAGGACCTTATCTCCAAATACAGTCACACTGGGGGTTAGGGCTTCAACATATAAATTTTGAAGGGACAAAATTCAATCTATAGCACTTGATATATAGAACTTTGAATCCAGCAATTAGAGAATACACAAGAACACAGAGGACTGTTATAAAAATTGTCCAGTGCATTAGGCCATTAAGCAATGCTCAATAAATTTAACAAATCTGTACCATTCATACCACATTCTCCAACTAAAGTGCAGTTAAGTTAAAAATCGATAAGAAAAAGAAAACTAAAATTAAAATTTCCATACATTTGAAATTAAATAACATGTATTTAAATTACTTATGTATCAAATATAAATTAAAAAGGAAATTAGGAAAGACTTGAACTTGAGAAACATAAGCTTCTGTGTGTAATATGATATAGCTATCTCCTACAAAACATTGATTTCTGCAAAATCATCCACTAAAAATAACAGAACATGTCAGAATGATAGGTCTAGGAGTGAAACATTTAAAATTTATGTACTTTGTAACTAGAGAGCTGATAAAAAGAATAACAATCCTACTAAAATAATAAATAGCATAGTTTAAAGGACATGCTTTGGTTTAAATAAGTGCTGTAGTAAATATAAAACTTTATTTTTTTGATAGGCAAATATAATAAGGGTTGTAAGGAAGCATTGAGGGCGCTGAATTATAGCAAGGGGGAAAGGCATAGAGATGAGGAAAAATCACACAATCAGCAACTGCAAGAGGAAGCACACGGCTTAACTAAATAAAAAAGAAAAACACTGAGTGAATAGGTACCATGAACAGTACCATATTCCACCCCCCACCCAGCTAGCAGCATTCAGCAATATTAGTGCATTTTCTATTTTAGTGTACTTTCTGTTTTACTGCTATTACATTTGGTAAGATAAACTATTAACATGTTAACTTTTTTTTAATGCATGAACCAAAGCAATGTATGCATTATGCTGTCATCATTCTCTTATGCATCACACATGAGCTAATTCTTATTACAGAAAACCTTATAGCAGAAGGGTCTTACCATATGCAAAAATTCACTATTAGAGGGGAATTAATAGCCTTAAATATTTTTATTAGAAAACATGCTGAAATTTAGTTAGCATCTGAATAAGTTGGGTTCAGTCAAGAGAAAGAAACAAGAGGAAGTTTGATATCATTTAATATCATATAATAAAGAATTATTAGTTATGATTGGAAAGTTACAATAAAGATAGAGAAAACCGTAAAGGGAATTGATCCTATGCCTGTGGGAGAGTGTCCAAGGAAGGACAAATTTGAAAGAGTGGTTCAAACCTTGTTGAAGAAGGTGTGGTTGCAGCCAATTAGATAACAAAGAAGTTTGCCAGATTGCCAAGCTATAGCTGATCCACACTTGCCAGACAAGCAGGAACAACCCTTTGGAGAACAGACAAATTGAGGCTGATGGTGAACAGGTGGCAGATGCAGTTGGGACATCACTGTGGATTTGATAAATAGTGCTGTGCTCACATCAGGATGAGTGGAGGAAATAAACCGCCAAGACACAAGCCAGGCTGACAGGTAAGCCCTGGGAGACTGATGTGTGGCAAGTTGGAGGTGGTTGGTTGATGTGGGAGAAGGGGGCACTGCTGATGTTGCTACTGGAACCAGGAGCTGGGGAAGCCTCTCTATGCAGGAACTTAGTGCTCTTCTTGTGAGCAGCTTGGGCCTGTGGGGTTCTGGGCCAGCTTTAAGTTGGGCAAAAGTTCCACTAAATAGCAGGCCCACTGAGGCTCCTAGCATGGTACCAATATGACTGAGGGAAGGGTACAGGGAGCAGAGATCTTGGCTGAGGCACCAGCTCATGCTGTCAAGAGCTCCTAGCTATGTTGTTGCTGCCTAAGTTAAGAGCGACAGAAAGCACACAATAGGAAAATTCTGGAGAATGCTGATCCTTATAGGCATCTAACACAAGAGGTTCTCTACAGACCAAATGGTGCAAAAAAAGCCACATTCTTCAGGAATCTGGTGAGCAAGCTATTTTGGAAGCAGGAATGTCCCTCAAGATCTTTCTGGCAGACTAAGGAGAAATATTTATAAGGCTAAGCTCCTTTAAAAAAAAAAAAGCATGAATTTGGAATTGAGAGTCAATAAATCAATGACCATTATAGCTTCCATTTGTGAAAATAGAAAAAGATAATAATTCCAAAGAACATAGAAGAAAGAAAATAATGAAAAGAAGGCAAATTTATAGAAATAAAAGATACAATAAAAGAATCAAAAAACCAAACAGACACAAACACACACACACACACTGACGCTTGAAAAGACAAAGGAGATAAATCTCTGTCAGGATTGATCAAGAAAAATATTTCTGAAGATTCATTAAAAAAATGTTTGGATTGATAAGGAATATGTAGGTAGAATTATGGCAGAGGCATACAAATAAAATAACACTATAACTAAATTGAAGCCCATAAATTTGAAAACTTAGACAAAAAAATCTTCTAGGAAGACATAACTTATCAAAACTAACTCAAGAAGAAAGAGAAAAAGTCTAAAAACACTTATGATCATTAAAGAAATTGAATCAGTAGATGAAGATCTACCTTCCAACCCACACAAACACAAAGAATAATATCAAAAGGACAAGGCCAAGTAATTCTATTGGCAATGTATAACAAACTTCCAAAAAAGAAAAAGAAAGAAAAGAAAAACCCTCAAGTAATTTTACAAGACTAATATAAGTTTGAGACAAAATCAGAAAAGACATTATAAGAAACAACAATTATAAACCAATTTCACTTTTAATATAGTGTGAGGCTAGAACAAAATGGTTTGATTTCAGTTTAAAGACTGCCAAGAAAGATGACTAAAATCTAATACATGGTGACCTTCATTTCAGTTTCCTATTGAATCAGTTAACAAGTAAAACACAAAATATATGAGATAAAGACACAAGTGAGAAAGTAGATACAGCTTCCCAATTGTTGCCTGGTTTCTCACAGATATGCTTCTTAAGTTTTGTTTTCAACGAAGAGAGGGCAGGATGAGAAACCCACCATATCAAAGGAACCAAAGTAACCAGCTTTCTTCCATTTGTGCTTTAGAAAAAGGAGAGGGGTCATATCATTCAAGGGTCTATCCACTACTATATAAAGCAATTCCTTTTTACACTATGATGACCACAATTTTGTGTCATTAATGCATTGTGTTTTTATTGCATTACTGGCTCTGTAGCAGGCTTGACTGTAGCCTATTACAAATGTACACAAAACTCCTAAAAATATATATCTGCAAATTGAAATCTGCAACGTATTTAAAAAAATAAATAATGATCAGGTTGGGTATATCTTAGAAGTATAGGGATGATATAATATTAAAAGCTCTTGCAATGTAATACAACACATTAATAAAAAGCAAAAAGCATAATTTTTGCACATGCAAAAAAGAAATGCATTCTGTTAAATCAACTCCAATTTATATTTTAAAATAAAAAACTTATCAAATCATAAATAAAAGAGAATCTTCTTAATACAGATAAAATGAACTATGTAGACACAATAGTTTGGGTTAGTATAATCTAAAAACTCTTTTACCAATGCTGTCTTCCATTATATAAGCTACAAAGCCGAATGCTCACTTTCCCAGTCTGCCTTAAAAGAGTTCTAGTCTGGGTAGCTGAACTTGCAGCAGGCATTCTGAAAGCATGAGAGAAAGGTCTACATCTAGGCTTATTTTTGCATGAGAAAAGATAACTTCTTGTATTTGAGATACTAGATTCTTGTCACATTTTCTGTCACCTTACAAATGAACACATCCACAAGAGATCCAGATTACCTGACAAAAACCTGCAATGATTTCCATAATTAATGTTGAAATTCTAGAAACATTACCTTTAAAAATTACGATCAAGACAAAGATGCCTGCCATTACTGCTTCTGTTTAGCTGCATACTGACTGTTCTTGTCAGTCCAGGATGACAAGAACAAGAGCTAAAAATCTATGAGATTTGGGAGAGAGAAACGAAAACTGTAATTATCATAGAAAAACACTGAAGGGATATACAGGCAAGTTGTTATAATTAATTAGAAGAATTAAGCAAGAATATTGGATAGAAGATTAATATACAAAACCATAAAATTTCCATACTCCAGTAATAGTAAATGTGATTTTTAAATGTAACAATAACTTTTAGTAATCTAGGAATAGAGGGGAACTTCCTAAACTTGATAAAGAATACCTACAAAAAACATATAGCTAACATCATATTTAATGGTGAGAAACTTGAAATTTTCCCATTAAGATTAGGAACAAGGCAAGGATGTCTCTTCTCACCATAATTTTGAACATCATACTGTAAAATCTAGCTAATGCAGTAAGATAAGAAAGGAAAATAAAAGGTATACAGATTAAGAAGAAAGAAAGAATCATGCCTTTGCAGATGACATGATTGTCTATGTGAACGATCCAAAAGAATCAACAACAACAACAACAAAAAACTCCTGGAATTAATGAACAATTATAGCAAGGTTGCAGGATACAAGGTGAATACACAAAAGTCAATCACTTGCCTATATACCAGTAATGAACAACTGGAATTTGAAATTAAAAACACAATACCATGTACATTAGCATCCCCCCCCAAATGAAATACTTAGGTATAAGTTTAACAAAATAGGTACATAACATATATGAGGAAAATTACAAAGCTGTGAAGAAAAATATCAAAGAAGAACCAAACAGAGAGATATTCCATGTTCATGGATAGGAAGACTCAATATTGTAAAGATGTCAGTTCTTCTCAGCTTGATCTATAGATTCAATGCAATCCCAATCAAATACCAGTGGTTATTTTGTGGATATTGACAAACTTATTCTGAAGTTTATGTGGAAAGGCAAAAGACCCATAATAGCCAACACAACATTGAAGGAGAAGAACAAATTTGTAGGATTGACATTACCCAACTTCAAGACTAACTATAAAGCTTCAGTAATCAGTGAAGACAGCATAGTATGGTGAAACAATAGACAAATAGAACAATGAAATAGAATAGAGAGTCTAGAAATAGACCCACATAAATACAGTCAACTGATCTTTGACAAAAGACCAAAGGAAATACAATGGAGCAAAGATACTTATTTTTCAACAAATAGTGCTGGAACAATTGGACATACACATGCACAAAAAAATTAATCTGGACACTGACCTTCCATCCTCCACACACAAAAAAACCCCACAACTCAAAATGGATCATAGACTTAAATGTAAAGTAAAGATCTATAAAACTCCTAGAAGATAACACAGGAGAAAAACTAGGTGACATTGGTTATGACAATGACTTTTTGGACACAAAACCAAAGTCATAATCCATGAAAGAAATAATTGATAAGCTGGAGTCCGTTAAAATAAAAAAACTTCTACTCTGCTAAAGACAATGTCAAGAGAATGAGAAGACAAGCCACAGACTGAGAGAAAATATTTGCAAAAGACACATCTGATAAAGGATTGTTACCCAAAATATGTATTGAACTCTTAAACCTCAACAATAAAAAAACAAACAACTAGATTTTAAAATGTGACAAAGATCTAAAAGACATCACACCAAGGAAGATATACACATGGAAAATAAGCACACACACAAAAAAAAGATCCTCCACATCATCTGTCATCAGGAAAATACAAATTAACACAATGAGATACCACTCCACACCTATTATAACGGTCAATAAAACACTGACAAAACACTGATAACACCAAATACTGGTGAGTTTGTGGAGCAAAAAGAACTGCATTCATTGCTGGTGGAAACGCAAAACTGTAAAGCCACTTTGGAAGAAAATTTGAAATTTTCTTACAAAACTAAACATACTCTTAGCATATGATTCTGCAATCATACCTCTTGGTATTTATCTAAAGGAGTTGAAAATTTATGTCCACACAAAAACCAGCACATGAGTGTTGTTAGCAGCTTTATATACAGTTGCCAAAATGTGGAAGCAGCCAAGATGTCCTTTAGTAAGAGAATGGATAAATAAACTGTGGTACTTCCAGACAATGGAATATTCTTCAGCACTAAAAAGAAATGAGTTATCAAGTCATGAAAAGACATGGAGGAAACTTAAATGCGTATTACTAAGCAAAAGAGACCAATCTTAGAAGGCTACGTACTGTATGATTCCAAATATATGACATTCTGGAAAAGGCAAAACTATGGAGACAGTAAAAGGATCAGTGGTTACCAGGGGTTAGGAGGGAGGGAGGAATAAATTGGTGGAGCATAAAGGATTTTTAGGGCAGTGAAACCACCCTGTCTAATACTATAATAATGGATATAGGTCTTTATACATTTGTTCAAAGCCATAGAATGTACAACACCAAGAGTGAATCCTAATGTAAACTATAGACTTTTAGTGATAATGATGTGTTAGTGTAAGTTCACTGATTGTAACAAATGTACCACTCTGGTGGGGAATATTGATAATGAGGGAGGCTACACATGTGTAGTAGGGACAGGGAGTACATGGGAAATCTCTGTACCTTCTACTGAATTTTGCTGTAAACTTAAAGCTGCTCTAAAATCTTTTCTATAATTAAAAATATTACAATGACTTGTGCTTCCAGCCATGATAGAGGGACAAGACTTAATCTCGACTTAACTTCATGTTGGAAACAACTAGAAAACTGGAAAAAATACATCAAAAACCTGTTTTAAGATACTGGAAAATATACACAGGGTAAAACTGATTTCTCAAAACAGGGAAATGAAAGAAATGAGCCCTACAATCACCATGTCGCTCCTCCTGGAAGCATTATCTGGATTATGGTGGAATGAGGAAAATCACAAGCATGACATGGTGGTCTCACTAACTGAAGAGAAAAATATTCCAGTTCAATGAATCTGAGGTAGCTAGAAGTTGCAAGGCAGAGTTGCAAAGATAAACTATTCAAAAACAAGAACTCCAGGAATCTGTATAGGAATCCCTTTGAGTCTGTTGTTAAACACTAAACAGTACATGCACACAATAATACTCCTTGAGGTCAGGAAATAATGACCAGTGTGCTGAAAACTGCAGCATTTCCAGAGCTCACATAGTATAGGGAGTCATTCAAACTCTGACCAACTGGAGTGGACCATCCTTGAAGATCAGCAGGACAGTCAGTGGAGACTAATTTATTCCTAGAGTAAAGACTGGTCAATAGGATGCTATCAAATTCTAAAAATAAGCCTCAAAAGAGTCAAACTGATCCATAATAATTAAACTGTTTTCCAGACAAAGCAAAACAATTTTTTAAAGAAGATAACAAAATCTAAGCACTTAGCAACATAAAATCACAATGTCCAGCAGCCAATCAAAAAAACAAACAAAAAGAACCCAAAAAACAACAGAAAGGCCAAGAAACCAGAAATTGTGACCCATAAGAAAAACAAACAGTTGCACAAATTCTCAGAAACTAAAATTAGAAAGTAATTTCATCAACCTGATAATGGGCATCTATAAAATTCTACAAGTAACATCCACAGGGTGAAAAACTGAATGCTTCCCTCAAGCTAAGAAACAAGGGTATCAGCTTTCATCACTTTATTCAACAATGAATAAAAAACATGTATTTGGGGAGGGAAGAGATACATTTTCTTTTGCATGCAAAGTCTTGCAAATTTCTGGTGGAAAAGTAAATTGGTACAAGAGAGTCTGGAGGTCAATTTGCCAATATTTTATAGCTTTAAAAGCACATGGTTTATAAGCAAGCAATTTCACTGTTATATCATATGACATAGAAAACAGTTACACACATACACAAAGAGACAATTATAAAAATATTCATAGTAGTTTTGTTTGCAATAGCAAATACTTGAAACGTGAGAATGGACAAATAAATTGTGGTGAAGTCATCCAATGGAATATTATACAGCAATGAAAATGTATGCGCTAGAGTCACATATGGAAAAAAATATCAAAAACATAATGTTGAGTAAAAGATGTTCCCAGGATACACAGAGAATATGATACTAAAATATGCAAAATGACATCAAATATTATTTAACCATACACACTTAATTGGTAAAAGTATAAACACACAGAAGGTTAAACTACAAATTTAAGATTGTGGTTACTTTTAGGCTTGATCTCACACAATGAAATCATGGAGCCATACATAAAAGGGTTTCATCTGTATTCGTAATGCTTTCTTTATTAAGCTATATAGCAGATACAAGGGAGAATAGTGTATACTTTTGTATTTTTTTGTAAGTGAAGTACATCATAATGTAAATGAGTAAGAAAAATAAATAAAATACCATGAAACTATCCAGCCAGATAAGGAAAAAAAATGTATTGCACATTATGGCCTAAAGCGATTATGATGACCTTTTTAGAACTAAGAATGATAGATCTTAGAAGAATCAATAAAAAGTCTTTCAGGAATAAATAGAGGAAAATGTTATTCACTATGCATGAATCTTTGTCTGTTCTTACTAATCTGCCAGAGGCTCTTCTCTGAAGAAGACAACCGAACAGCCTATCAAAGAAGTATGTTCTCTAGGTTTTTGTACCATATTGATTAAAATCATCTCTTAAGACACTTTCCTCTATCCATGATAAAATTTAACTCATAGCCAAAGTAACTCCTATTCCATGTAAGACCAACCTGGTTTCTAGCAACATGCACATTTTGTAAATATGTTGACAAAAAGATATGTGGGATGGGATATATATTATCCTCTCTCCAAAGTTGTGAAATGGAAAGTGTCTAAGCTAGAATGTAAAGTTATTCCTCCCCTTGAGGGGACCCCATGAAGCAAGCCCATATTCATTCTCTTAATTTCACCTTTGGGAATTTTGAAATAAAGAGGAATCTGCCACAATAATGAGACAATATGTCCAAAAGAAATGCAGACCACACCCAATAAAACTGCCTGTTTCTGTGTCGTGTTTTAAGGACAGGTATTCTTTATGTTTAGAGAAAAAGTCAGTGTGAAGAGAAATAAGCAATTATGCTTTAGAAGGTAAATTTTAGGCACATTAAAATGATGATCTAATATATAATTCCTATCATCTGTTCTCACACACACATCCTATAGTTCTAGCTATAATGCAGTATATCTGATAGTAAAGCCACACATTAAAAAAAAAAAATTGTGTGTGTATGTAAGAAAGTAGAAAAGAGAAGATGTACAAACTGCCTGCTTTTGATCCAACCTACTGAACTGTGCATGACAAGATAATTTCAGAATTTCTATTTCCTAAAACTGCTTCGATGATACATGATCTAAAAACAACCTAAACAATTAACTCCTACTCATTCTTCAAATTGAAGCTCAGGTAAAACCTCCCTTGGAAAGCTCTCCCTGGCACCTCCTTCCTTCCAGCAGCTGAATTAGACACCTCCTTCAGCAGCTCCGTTGTCCCCAGGCTCTCATCCATGGTGCCAGTAGCACCAGTGCTCCGTAACTATCCTCTATGTGTAAGTCTCTCTATCAGAGCCTGAGCACCGGGGATCTGATCTATCTCAGGGTCCTCAACCTAGCCTCAGGCCTGGCACTTAGTATTCACTCAACAAATGTTTGGCAATCTAACCTCTTTGTATTATATATTCTGGATCAACATTCCAGTGAATATAAATCTAATTAAGATCTTATTCTTATGTTTCAAGCAAGGTATGAGAAAAAGAATGCCCATTTCCCAATAACATGTTGCCATTTTATGTTTTCATTTTTCTCCCTTCTGCTACTCTAGCAGAGGAGCCCCTGTGACATAACCAGAGACAAACTGATTCCCCTAATAGAAACAGCAGGTACTTTTCTACTTTCCAGAACATTGTGTTTAAAATATACTTTAAATGAAGTTGGTGAAAGATGCCATGATATAAGCTTACCTTGATGCATATCTTAGCAACAGAGAAAGTACTTGATTCAACATGCAGTTAAATTTTGTCTTGGATAATATTTGATATAATTTTCATAATACACCTGGATTCTAGTCACAGTATGTACAGCTATATGCAAGAATCCTGCATTTCAAAAATGGAATAAGGGATATATTGAATTATGTATTGTATGAAAAGAAGTGACAGATGGTATTATACAGCACGTAGAAACAATGGTATTTATACAATAAGCATTAAATACATTCCTCTAGATAAATGGGGTTATTTGCAGGTATGACGCACCTAACCCTCATTTATTTTAGGTTCGAGTGCATCGCATAGCTTATTTTAGAGGCTGCATCTGTCAGAATGAAACTGATGTGATGCAGAAATTGAAAAGTATCAGAAAGAACTCCAACTAAACCTAGAAAAGTGGGAATACAAAGAGAACATAAAACTAAAGCTTAGATTTCTTTGGAGGTAGAAGGAGAATAAAATAAAAATTGAACTTCAAAGGGAAATGAGGGAAAAGGATTTAAAGTCATGGATGTATAAGTCACTTAAGAAAGCATTCCTTGAATGAAGAACTCTACCCAGGTACAAGAAGTCTAAATGACAGTTGAGAATTTACAGTGATCCATAGAATCAATATGATTTACTTTAAATATTAGAGACCAAAATAAATCTTTTGAGGATGTGAACGATTGATTCTGCATACAAAACGCAAAATTCACTCCTCTTTTTTCTTTGTATTTTGAAAGCCTATCTTGAAGAAAAGTTAAGGGAAGTGAATGAAAACTTTTCATTATGACTTGTATTATTCAATCCATTTTTCACCCCTATTTCAATTTGTCTCCCCATGGAGAAAATGAATTCTTATTATTTCATCAACATAAGGCTCATTTTGGAGCCAGTCTGGTGCTTACCCTGGTCCTTTGGGCAGTTATGCACTTGACCTCACTCCCAGGCTAAAGTATCAGAAAGGGGCACTCTCTACTATTCATCAATCACTAAATGGTACAGCAAAATTTATCCTCTCTTTTTAAAATAGAAATAAAATACTAAATTGAAAGGAAAATACTTATTTTGAATTTGTGAAAACAATTTTAATGACACATTCACGAGTACCACTGTTTCCTTTTAAATATTAATTTAAGCACTGTAAAATGTTTTCAAATGTCTCACTGATGACAAATATCTTTAGAACAAAAATAATTATATAAAAATCAACTAATGTGCTGCTAAGATCAAAAAGCTTTTATGTTTCTCTTGGATTATCCTTCTTCAATATATGATGCTAAATGCTATTCCTGGATACTAGGAAAAACAAATCTAAAATGGAAAGACACAGGAAATAATGAACATACAATAAAAATGTATGTATATTGGGAGACCTTCAAGATGGCAGAGGAGTAAAACATGGAGATCGCTTTCCTCCCCACAAAGACATCAAAAATACATCTACATGTGGAACAGCTCCTACAGAACACCTACTGAATACTGGCAGAAAACCTCAGACTTCCCAAAAGGCAAGAAACTCCACATGTACCTGGGGGTAGGGCAAAAGAAAAAAGAAAAAACAGAGACAAAAGAATAGGGACGGGACCTGCACCTCTGGGAGGGAGCTATGAAGGAGGAAAAGTTTCCACACACTAGGAAGCCCCTTCACTGGCAGGGACGGCGAGTGATGGGGTGAAGCTTCAGAGCCACGGAGGAGAGCGCAGCAACAGGGGTGCAGAGGGCAAAGCGGAGAGATTCCCGCACAGAGGATCGGTGCCGACCAGCACTCACCAGCCCGAGAGGCTTGACAGCTCACCCACTAGGGTGGGCGGGGGCTGGGAGCTGAGGCTCGGGCTTCGGTTGGATCCCAGGGGGAGGACTGGGGTTAGCTGTGCCAACACAGCCTGAAGGGGGCTAGTGTGCAACAGCTAGCCGGGAGGGAGTCTGGGAAAAGGTCTGGAGCTGCCGAAGAGGCAAGAGACCATTGTTTCAGGGTGCAAGAGGAGAGGGGATTCAGAACACCACCTAAACGGGCTCCAGAGACGGCATGAGCCACAGCTATCAGCGTGGACACCAGTGCCGGCATGACACCCTAAGGCTGCTGCTGCAGCCATCAAGAAGCCTGTGTGCAAGCACAGGTCACTTTCCACACCACCCCTCCTGGGAGCCTGTGTAGCCCACCACTGCCAGGGTCCCGTGATCCAGGGACAACTTCCCCGGGAGAACACATGGTGCACCTCAGGTTGTTGCAACGTCACACCAGCCTCTGCCACCACAGGCTCACCCCGCATTCTGTACCCCTCCCTCCCCATGGCCTGAGTGAGCCAGAGCCCCCTAATCAGCTGCTACTTTAACCCCGTCCTGTCTGAGCAGCAACAGATGCCCTCAGGCGACCTACACGCAAAGGCGGGGCCAAATCCAAAGCTGAACCCCAGGAGCTGTGCGAACAAAGAAGAGAAAGGGAAATCTCTCTCAGCAGCCTCAGGAGCAGCAGATTAAATCTACACAATCAACTCGATGTACCCTGCATCTGTGGAATACCTGAATAGACAATGAATGATCTCAAAATTGAGGCAATAGACTTTCTGTGATTTTGTCTGTATAGCTTTGCTTTTACCATTTGTCATAGGGTTCTGTCTGTCTGTTTTTTTTTTTTTCTTTTTTCTTTTTAGTATAGTTTTTAGAGCTTCTTGACATTGGTGGATTTGTTTTTCGGCTTGGTTGTTCTTTCTTTCTTTCTTTTTTTTCATTACTTTTTAATTTTTTTATTATTATTAATTTTTTAAATTTTTTAATAATGTTATTTATTTAATATTTTTCTTTCTTTCTTTCTTTTTTCATCCCTTTTCTTCTGAGCGGTGTAGCCTACAGGGTCTTTGTGCTCCAGCCGGGGGTCAGGCCTATGCCTCTGAGGTGGGAGAGCCAAGTTCAAGACATTGGTCCACCAGAGACCTCCCAGCTCCACATAATATGAAACAGCGAAAGCTCTCCCACAGATCTCCATCTCAACACTAAGACCCAGCTCCAATCAACGACCAGCAAGCTACAGTGCTGGACATCCTATACCAAACAACTAGCAAGACAGGAACACAACGCCACCCATTAGTAGAGAGGCTGCCTAAAATCATAATAAGGTCACAGACACCACAAAACACACCACTGGGCATGGTCCTGCTCACCAGAAAGATCCAGCCTCATCCACCAGAACACAGGCACGAGTCCCCTCCACCAGGAAGCCTACACAAGCCACTGAAGCACCCTCACCCACTGGGGGCAGACACCAAAAACAACAGGAACTACGAACCTGCAGCCTGTGAAAGAAGACCCCAAACACAGTAAGTTAAGCAAAATGAGAAGACAGAGAAATACACAGCAGATGGAGGAGCAAGGAAAAAAACCACCAGACCAAACACATGAAGAGGAAATAGGCAGTCTACCTGAAAAAGAATTCAGAGTAATGATAGTAAAGATGATCCAAAATTTTGGAAATAGAATGGAGAAAACACAAGAAACATTTAACAAGGACCTAGAAGTAAAGAGGAAACAAACAACGATGAACAACACAATACATGAAATTAAAAATTCTCTAGAAGGAATCAATAGCAGAATAGCTGAGGCAGAAGAACAGATAAGTGATCTGGAAGATAAAATAGTGGAAATAACTACCACAGAGCAGAATAAAGAAAAAAGAATGAAAAGAATTGAGGACAGTCTCAGAGACCTCAGGGACAACATTAAATGCACCAACATTCGAATTACAGGGTTCCCAGAAGAAGAAGAGAAAAAGAAAAGGACTGAGAAAATATTGGAAGGGATTATAGTTGAAAACTTCCCTAATATGGGAAAGGAAATAGTCAATCAAATCCAGGAAGCACAGAGAGTCCCATACAGGATGAATCCAAGGAGAAACACACCAAGACACATTAATAAAACTATCAAAAATTAAATACAAAGAAAAAATATTAAAAGCAGCAATGGAAAAGCAACAAATACCATACAAGGGAATCCCCACAAGGTTAACAGCTGATCTTTCAGCACAAGCTCTGCAAGCCAGAGGGAGTGGCAGGACATATTTAAAGTGATGAAAGGGATAAAACTACAACCAAGATTACTCTACCCAGAAAGGATCTCATTCAGATTTGACAGAGAAATTAAAACCTTTACAGACAAGCAAAAGCTAAGATTCAGCACCACCAAACCAGCATTACAACAAATGCTAAAGGAACTTCTCTAGGCAGGAAACACAAGAGAAGGAAAAGACCTACAATAACGAACCCAAAACAATTAAGAAAATGGTAATAGGAACATACATATCGATAATTACCTTAAATGTAAATGGATTAAATGCTCCAACCGAAATACATAGACTGGCTGAATGGATACAAAAACAAGACCCATATATATGCTGTCTACTAGAGACCCACTTCAGACCTAGGGACACATACAGACTGAAAGTGAGGGGATGGAAAAAGATATCCCATGCAAATGGAAATCAAAAGAAAGCGGGAGTAGCAATTCTGATATCAGCCAGATAGACTTTAAAATAAAGACTATTACAAGAGAAAAGAAAGACACTACATAATGATAAAGGGATCAATCCAAGAACAAGATATAACAATTGTAAATATGTATGCACCCAACATAGGAGCACCTCAGTACATAAGGCAAATGCTAACAGCCATAAAAGGGGAAATCGACAGTAACACAATCATAGTATGGGACTTTAACACCCGACTTTCACGAAAGGACAGATCATCCAAAATGAAAATAAATAAGGAAACACGAGCTTTAAATGATACATTAAACAAGATGGACTTAACTGATATTTATAGGACATTATATCCAAAAACAGCAGATTAAACTTTCTTCTTAAGTCCTCATGGAATATACTCCAGGATAGATCATATCTTGCATCACAAATCAAGCCTTGGTAAATTGAAGAAAATTGAAATCATATCACGTATCTTTTCTGACCACAATGTTATGAGACTAGATAACAATTACAGGAAAATATCTGTAAAAAATACAAACACATGGAGGCTAAACAATACACTACTAAATAATCAACACAACACTGAAAAAATCAAAGAGGAAATAAAAAAATATATAGAAATAAATGACAATGAAAACACGACGACCCAAAACCTATGGGATGCAGCAAAAGCAGTTCTAAGAGGGAAGTTTATAGCAATACAATCCTACCTCAAGAAACAAGAAACATCTCAAATAAATTACGTAACCTTACACCTAAAGCAATTAGAGAAAGAAGAAAATAAAAACCCAAAGTTAGCAGAAGGAAAGAAATCATAAAGATCAGATCAGAAATAAATGAAAAAGAAATGAAGGAAACAATAGCAAAGATCACTAAAACTAGAAGCAGGTTCTTTGAGAAGATAAACAAAATTGATAAACCATTACCCAGACTCAGAAAGAATTTTGGCTGTGTTGGGTCTTCGTTTCTGTGCGAGGGCTTTCTCTCGTTGCGGCGAGCGGGGGCCACTCTTCATCACGGTGCGCGGGCCTGTCACTATCGCGGCCTCTCTTGTTGCGGAGCACAGCCTCCAGACGCGCAGGCTCAGTAGCTGTGGCTCACGGGCCCAGCCGCTCCGCGGCACGCGGGATCCTCCCAGACCAGGGCACAAACCCGTGTCCCCCGCACTGGCAGGCAGACTCTCAACCACTGCGCCACCAGGTAAGCCCCCTCCTTGACTTTTGACAATGAGGAGTCACCACCCTCTGCCAGCTTCCTGCCACCTCCCTATAATTGCCACCTTGCATGGACTCTTCCTCATCTTAGACAGATAGCTGTTCCCCTCCTTTCCTTCAATGCCACTGTCTCCCCATAAATCAGCAAGCAGAAGGAACATGCATGACAAAAATGTCTTCCCTAAAGCCCAACTGTACCAAATTGCTGTTGCATTTAACTGTCATTGTATGAAAAAATAGAACCCAGAATTTCTTGCCTGTCTCCCTCAGCCATGCTGTCAAGCTGCCTGTCAACCTATTTTCAGTCAGAAATTTACAGTATTTCTTGTAAAGCTTTCTTTACACAAATATTTTCTTTCCTAACTTTGTGCCACATTTTTCTCCTTATTTCTTTTTTTAAAACCTGTTTCTCAAACTAAAAACCCCATTCTAGCTTGGCACACTGAAAACAATTCAACAGATGTTGCACTCATCACTGTACATTTTCTGTTTCTACACAAGAACAGAAAATCGGCTGGGAAAGTAAGTCTCTGTTGATCTTCACTTAATGCTGGTACCATCAATGCCTTCCTCAGAACTCACCTTCCTGCCCGTCAGTCTCACTGCAAGCCAGCTGTCATGAACATACTAAATTATTTCTTTTCATGCCACTTTTATACACATCTCCTATCTGGTCAAACTGTACAATGGCTGTTCTGTTATTTTACAGTGTAACTGTCTAAAAATATTGCCATGGGATTTTTTTAACATCGCTTTTTGTTTGTCTTCTATATTTTGTAGTATTTTCCCCTAGTGTCTTTCCTGGGCATCTGACTTTTCTGAAAGTGAAAACAGTATCTGAAGAGAAATAATTCCTGATTAAGATTTCCCCACATAAAACTTTTGCAAAAACTTGATAATAGTGTTTACAATTCATTCCATACTTAGTGTTTATATGATTATAATAAAGGCTTTCAATTTGAGAGTATGTATAAAGAGTAACAAAACATCTACATAAACATAAATTCAATTTTGCAGATGTTTCATCACTTTGAGTCACTAAGCATCCACATGATTACGTGAATTATTTTACATCACTCAACACATTCAGTTTCCACTCCTTGCCTTACACTTCAGTTAGGCATTTGAGGAACACAGAAGAACTGTGAGTTTCCTGCTCTTTGTGTCTGGCTTCTAATCCATGAGACATAAATGAATTTACCATAAACAGCTGGAGAATAGCATTTATCTTCGAACATCTATGTCAAGAAGATTTTCATCATAAGGAGGCAAAAACTGTAATTTAGTTGCCCAAAGAGTCTATCATTTATCAGTTTTAAGACTAATGTGTCCTTCAATACAAAAACATGAAACAGTATTAAACACCACTCTTCTTTGCTATTTTAGTGTAATATTTCCACATAATCAATGCTCTATAAACATCAAATAAATGAAATTGAATGAATATTGTGATTATTTAGATGTCATTATTCTACTCATGCCCTATAAGAATTTATATAACTGCCATTCACAGAAACTGTTTTAGGTACATGAATTAAAGTTTTACCTCCTCTTTGATTTGAACCATTCAATTAGGAACAGTGAAATAGATCCCTAATTTAAATATTTCATATAATAGAGGCATCATAGTCAAGTGACAGCTTTGTCTTATAGCCAACTCAGTGACTTCAATTTAATAACACTCATACTAGTCTTGAAAGTTCAAGAAAAATTATTCTCAGATAGAAATGTAAGAAAATAGATCCCCTGGTTTTCTTATGTGTAAACATATGGAAACTCCAAACCTGGGGAATTCATCTATTCTAACTAAAGCTAAGAATGTTGGGAGAAAAATCAGGCACATTCTTTAATCTTTCAAACTATGAAATGTAATTTATTTGCATCATTAGAAGAGCTTCCCTCATTTGTCTGCCTTAAATCACTTAAGAGTTTATGATGCTGGTGATGGTCATAAGAATGTAAAACAGAACATTTTCCAGCAAAATATAAATGAACGTTGAAGAGTGGGCAAAATTCTGGTTGTGTTCTGGAGCAAAGCTGGATGGAGCTGTTAGAATCTGAGGGAGAATTGCTGGGTTTCAGAACTTTTTAGGGATTAACCTTAAACACAAAAGGAAATTTTAATTTTAATGAAACCAAGTGGTATATTATTTCCATAGTGCCTGGCTGGAGCTATTGGGCAGGAAGACACACTTTTTTTTTTTTTTTACTCAAAAATGACTTATAATTGAATCTTAATAAAATGTAAGACAGAACCTGAAATATTTTCAGGCCATGACTGGATGACTAGCTTCACAGATGGTAAGATTCCTGCATGGGTCAGGCAGTGGGCTTCTTGAATGAGTTCCAACAGCCTTTGGTAGTTCTGTAGCCCTCCCTTTTCATTAGAGTCATATTTGCACAATTTGAAAACATTTTAATCTGAACAACATTGCTTAGCTTTTCAGTGGATGAATGAATTGTCTGACCCAGCCCGAAAAGTCAAGGGCCTTCATACTTAGGAAATTTGTCCCTTGTTACAAATTATACTCCTAATCCAGAAAACAGCCTTCCAATCTCTTCAGTTAAGATGCCTCCACAAACTCCTGCCTACATCATTGAAAAGACCACCTGTTGTGTCCCAGAACCACAAGGAGGCCAGGGTCTCTGGAGCAAAGGGAGCAAAATGGAGACTTGGTACTAGAGAGTAAAGAATTCAGAGATGGAGCAGAAAACCAGGCCATGCGGGGTCTTGTAAGCCATTGAAAGGACCACTGCCTTTACTCTAAGATCAAAGGAAAGCCATTGTAAGTTCTTGAGAAGGGGAATGACTTGATCTGATTTACTTTTACTTTTTTTTCCCCTTTTTCATTATTTATTTATTTATTTATCTATTTATCTATTTATTTATTTATTTATTTTTGGCTGTGCTGGGTCTTCGTTTCTGTGCGAGGGCTTTCTCTAGTTGCGGCAAGCGGGGGCCACTCTTCATCGCGGTGCGCAGGCCTCTCACTATTGTGGCCTCTTTTGTTACGGAGCACAGGCTCCAGACGCGCAGGCTCAGTAGTTGTGGCTCACGGGCCTAGTTGCTCCACGGCATGTGGGATCTTCCCAGACCAGGGCTCGAACCCGTGTCCCCTGCATTAGCAGGCAGATTCTCAACCACTGCACCTCCAGGGAAGCCCTACTTTTACTTTTTAAAGGCTGCTGTGTGCAGAACCAGTTCATTAAAATATCTGTTAGTGGACCCCAATAGAAGTTATATCCAAAGTCCTCCACCAAGCCCTCATTCTCCTTTACCTCTTCACATCACTAATCACATTTGAACACTATCCAGGACTGGAAGGACACATGTGGCCAATTCAAACAGTGTAGGTAATTGTAGGTAATACGACATTAAAAGGACTATTCACAAAGGTGTAGGCAAGGTTAAGTAAAACTAACAGTCAATGGTGAAGTCACCCAGGGTTAGAAATAACAGGGAGTTGTTACCATACCTTCTCTGAAGTGGAAAGGAGACCGGTGGTTACCGGAAGCCAGAAGTAAGTTCTGTAGCTGTAGGAGGGGATACCTACAAGAGCCATGTACCTAAACAGAGAAATGCAGACGATCGGCAGCAACCTGCAACAAAACTCTTATTTTGAAAATGCAAATTTGTTCCAATGTGACTGATATATTAAGGAACAATTTAAGCATAACTAAATTTGATGTTTGCTTATGCACAATTTCATCCATGAGAAATACTGAGCGAACAGAGAAAAAGTGCATAGCTAAACTGTGCTGAGCAGGAATACACAAAAGGCACATGCGCACACACCTCAAATATCTACCTGCTACCTCAGTTCACCATATGTTATGAGCCACGAACACCCACATCTGGCGTTACAACTTTCCTTCCAATTTCAGATAATCCACCTTCCACCACTTTACGATAACTCATATTCTACAACTTTTCCAACGCCCACTTCTGCAATCAAACTGCATGCAGGTCCTTTTTGAGGTAAAGTGCCATATTTATTGTAATATATCTGTGTATTTTTAACAATTTAACATGTGTGAAACTGTGCTACATTTTTTATTGGGTTTCCATCTTTGAGTGTGTGTGTGTGTGTGTGTGCATCACTGATAAAGATTTTGTGTGCTCTGCCCCTAATCCCATTTTCTTATAACCCTGTGGTTTTAATTGCATGACTTTGCACTGCGTGGTGATTTTTAGGACAACAAATATCCTGTTATAGCAAAACTAATTGTGCATACCCAGATCTCACTCACATGCCTCCTTCCATTTTCAGCCAATTCTTCTTACTAACCCAAATCAACAGAAAACCAAAACAAAGAAGCCCACTGTTATAATCCATAAACGTCAGCCTCCTGGGGCACAGTGCCAGGTGGAGAAGGGTGGAGAGTGCATCTGAAAACAAACTGAAAGTGAGGAGCACGGAAACCTTCTTTCATTTAAAGATCCTCTCTTTTGATTTCTAGTGCCTTGCTACTCAAAATGTGGTCCAGGGGTCAGCAGTTTCAGCATCTTTTAGGAGCATGTTAGAAATGCAGAGTATTGGGCCTCTCCAAAGAATTACTGAATCGAAGTCTGCATTTTAACAAAATCCCTCCTCAGGTGACTTATACGCACATTTAAGTTTCAGAAACATCGTTCTCAAATCTTACAATATTTGTTCTTCCCCTATCTCTTACCTCATTGGCCACTGCCTTGATGTATCCTTTCCTAGTGTCTCTTCTTCCAACTCTATAAGATTTTCAAAGCTGTGTTAGACCATGATTGGCCTTTAACTTGAAGAAATTTCAATGGTGGAGTGAACTTTGGCCTCAATGATATAATTTTCGTCCTAGTAGCTAGTTCTAAGAATACGGCAAAAGGTGAAATAACATTTATCCCCAAGAAACCAAATCAAGACCATTAGAGTTAAATTTAACTAATTAATGCTGAGTCAAATACCAAATATTGTCTATCAGCTTGCAAGAAAAATAGCATGAGACCCATAGGCTAATCAAGATAAATTATGAATCAACCGGTATTAATAGATATAGAATTTTTACCTTTTTAAAATAGCAAAGCCTAAGAATTTTTACATTTTTAAAATAGCATAGCCTAATAGTTGGCTATGAATTCCTCATTAATTAAATTCAGTAAATGATTTTACTTTTACAGTTTATTTTCAATGCCGGCCAACTGAAAGCAATGTAATCTTCACCTTCCCTTTCCTTCAGCAGCTCCCCCAGAAGATTCTCCCGGTCACCTATTCTCAAGTCCCGAGAATTATGTTTGACTCATCTCTTTTTTTTGACCTCATTCTTGGGAGCCAAATAATCATTGAATCTTAACAGTCCTTCTTCCTCAATGTCTCTTATATTGTTTTCATTCTTTCCATTCCCATTTCTAATTTTCTGGTTCATATCTTATCACCACTTATCACTTGGGATACACGAATAACCTCTTACGTGGTCTTCCTAAATTTATTATTTCCTTATCTCAGTTAGTTAATGATCCAGGAGATCATTATTGCCTCTAGAGTAAAATTCATGCCTGCCCTAAAATTCATGATTTCTGATAATTTGGTCCCAAACCAGCATTCCAACTTACATTGGAACCTGCACGGTGTCCTTCACGGCTCCATCACCAGCCATAGATGAGGCCATATGTCTGTGCATCCCTGACTCTCTAGAGAACTTTTGGAGAATTCCGCAACATCTGTCTATTGTGTGCCCACCTAAATTTGTTCCTCTCATCCTGCTCTCATTAAAGGCAGTCCCTTTAATTCACACATGGTTTTCTGGGCTGTCCACTTTGATTTTTCATTTATTTTTGTCCTTGGTGTTATTTTTTCAGATGCCCCTTTATTCCATGCTTCAAAGTCACAGATCATACCTGTACTTCCTTCAGGGTTCAACCCTGAGAAAGCTCAGCTCAAGTTAGTGCACCTGGACCATTTATTTGGTTGAAAAAGAGATCTAGAAGCCTTATTTCTAGTCCTTTCTACTTCCTTAACCAAACTAGTTACTTGACAGACCTTGCCCCATTTTATCTTCCATGAATGGAAGTATCATTTCCTTTCTTCTCTGAATACTCAAATTGTATCCATCTTCCAAGAACCTGCTGACTTCCACTTTCTCCATAAAGGATTGAATTCCACACCACTTCAGCCACACCAGTTATCCCTCCTTTCTTCACCTTCAGGTACTTTTTATTTTTTATATCAGTCTTTATTTTTCAGTTACGACTCCTATGGTTTTATGACATCAGGTGAACTTTTCCTGAATTGCTTAACTCAGGTTTATGTCTTACCTCCCTAACAAGGCCAGGAACAAAGTGTAATTTTTCTTGTATGCCTTAGAAATTTTGTATGTGCTCAGTAATATTTGTTGATTGAAGCCATAGCAATTTCCCTCATTTGTTTAACGGAAGAAGAGTTTTGGGTTTTTTTTCCTTGATGGAAACTATAAAGCCTGGACCCTATAAAGGTACACACAAATACTACAAATACTACCCACATGCTGACAGATTAACAATGCTTTTAAAAGTTACCATTAAGGATCCAGTTCAAGTCTACTTTTCATTAAGTTTCAATCCCATAAGCAACTTCCTTTCCCAGAGTCCTTTCTTAGTTACAATGTCTTCATAATGCTATTTAACTTTAATCATTAGAGAACAGGTTAAAACAAACCCATAATCAAATTCACACTGAAAAGTGATAAATGCTGCCTTTCAGTGCAAAGCTTTCTATCTTAAATGTGTCTGTCTCTTGTCTACTTTGGTTAATTGCTCATAACTTTATTCCACTAGAACTATCATTTAAAGGTACATGCAGCGATATGTGTACTTTATATACATGAATATTTAATTTTATATGCATGGATAAAATAGAGAACTAGTTTCTTTTAATAAATTGTAGTAAGTTTTAATATAAGAATTGTCTTAAAAGAGTTTTCAATATTTGGGATATTAGTTTTAAAACTTAATAAATTTGGAATAGGCCTATAGCATTAATAAAGTTTGTAACAAAAAAATATGTTTGTGATTTTTATTTAAGAAAATCTTATATAGTGCTTACTATGGGTCAGATACTCTTTTAACTTTACAAATATTGTCATTTACTCTTCATAACAATGCCATGAGCTAGGTATTATTATCACACCCATTTTACAGCTGGGAAATTAGGTACAGCTAGTTCATGGCAAAGATAGGATTCATACCCAGGCTGTTTGGCTCTTCTGGGCTCCTAACCATTACATACTGATGCTTCTCTTGTGAAAGAACAAAAAATAATGTTATGGGATATTTTATGTACGATTATAAGTTTAAAGTATTCCTCTGTCTATATCCAAAGACATTTTTCTGTATATAGAGATCATATATCAGAATATGTAAACTTAACACTCACTAGAGCCACATAAAATCACCTTCAGCTAACCTAGTGAATCATGTTTTTTCTATTATACTTCTCATCAATCCTTTCTGTGAATTTTTATTTAGATTTTAAATGTTGTTTGACCAACAGTCTCTTCTGTAGGAATTTGGGCACATTTTAATAATTGTTCACCCTTTAAATTTAATTTTTACCTGTATTAAAGTGAGACATATATATAATTTAAAAGTTAAATATTTCTATAAACACTTTAAATAAATGACATCTCCAACCCTTTTTACCCATGATTTCCATCTTCCAGAAGCAACCATTTTTCAAGTCATTTTAACTGTTTCCTCTGGTGTTTATATCATTTTAAAGAATCTGATTAAACTCTTATTTCTATCTGCTTGTTTGCTTTAGGTAGCATCTATTGATTGTCGTGATAGGTGAGAGGTCTCTATAGTGGTGGGTTGGCCTGGGGAGTGGCAGGCTTTACTCTGAGGTAACAGTGTGAACTCAGACATTTCATTGGGGGATCACTATAATTAGCATCTATAGTATTATCACTTTCCTATTTTGTTTATCCAAGGAAAATCTCCTAATCTCTCTGGGAGTGGGCAAAGTACGGTGTGGAATGAGAATATAAGCATGGATGGCCACCGAGGGAATGACAGTTGGACAGTTTCATTTTTTACTGAGTAGATTTTTATTGAATTCTTTTATTTTCAGTAAAGTACCAAAATCCTCATCTGGCTTAACGTCAATAAACCCAGACTCCCTCTTTTCCAACCCATCCAGAAAATAAATCTCCAGTCCATTGCCAATGATGAAGGAAGTATGGTCACCAAGTTACTTTGAGAATCTAAGTGTCTTTGAAAAAGAAAGAAAGAAAGTCCCATCACATTTGGGATAAAATCCAAATTTTTCCTTATCAAGTTGGTTTTCTAACCACCCAATCTATAGTAGATCTGAATCTACCATAACTCTTACCCTTCACTCCTCTCTCCCTTCCACCTTCCCTTCCTTGCTTTCTTCCCTTCTTCATTGCCCTCACTATTAGGCTGCAAACTTGCTGTGGTCTTATAAACCACTCCAGTACCTAAAACAGTATTTGGCGCCTAACTGCCACTCAATAAAAACATTTTGAATGCTTGTTGGTAGAAAGCTCACATATCAAACTCAAACTTCCTTTACCAATGCTTTGCTTCATCCTCAGCTGGGGGAATGAGCACCTTTTATTCATGATAGTCGGGTCTTTAGAAACAAGGTTTTGAGCTGCAACCCAGATTCATGACTTAATGTCATACAAATCCCTTATCTGTAAGGATGACAGCAATAATACCAGCATCACCGAGTTGTGGGAGGATTAAGTGGCTGCCATTGAGAACACATTCCACAAATGTCAGTGTCCTGTCCTATCCCTGAGACCAGGAAAAAATAACTTCAACTTCCTGATCCTGTGTATCTGTGAAGTGTGAGTGTTCTCAGTCTTTTCTCTCCCTTGGTCTGCCAGAGGGTCCTGGCTTTGCCTGCTCAGTTCTTGGTCCTCTTCATCCCTCTAAGGAAGTTTCTGCTGTTGCCACATTAGTTTTTTTTGTTTTTTTGTTTTATTTCAGCATTGCAGAATTGGAAAAAAAGGTCAAAACATTGAAGGTTATAACTTTGCTGGTAGGCTGTGGAGAGAAATACAGCGGGAGTAAAAGAGGAACCGTGGGCTGTGATAGTGAAGGTGGAAGATGAGGACAAACGGGTTCCAGAGGAGTTCAGAGGGGAGTCTGTGTTTGGGGTTGGGAGATGGAGAGAAATGGAAGGGACAGAAAGTCATGAATGAGGAGAAGGGTCCTCTCAGATGCTACTGAAAATAGCTAATGTTTACTAGGTGCTTACAATCAGTCAGTTCAATAAATCTTACTTATTCCTTGTAATAGTCCTATGAGGTAAATACCTAAGAGATATGGGGTTTTAGAGAATAGGAGACAACCTAGAATTTTTTTAAGCTTTTCTGTGAAACATGGCTCCTTATATTCTAGAGAAATGAAGAAACAATAAAATTCTTATTTAGACTATACATTTCTGCAAGAGAGATTACTCTGAGATTGACCCATAGGGGTCACAGCTTCAAAAGATGACACGTAATCCATTTTACATATATTTCTCATCCCTTAGTATTAGCTATGAATACAACAGACCTTCTCTCTGCTATCCAATGCTGGAAATTCCTTTATGTTATAGGAGTGAAGGACATAAATTTTAAAAACTCTAAAGACAAAAACATTCAAAAGATGATCTCAAGTAAATAAAGCCATGGTCATTCTCTGTGGTGGGGACCAAGATGAAAGCAAATGAGAAAAGAATAGTTGATGGTTTTTTTCCCCAACAACTTTGGAATATAATTATTTAAACCTGGGAGAAAGACCCCATATTTTAAAAGGAAAAGAAACCATACAATTGGAATTCAAATTTTATTTCAAATTATAATTTTTTTAATCTGCTACTGGAATTAAATTAGTTTTCAATTAACTTCTCTTTTATTGTATTTTCTTTGATCCTGTGGAAGACGGAAACTTTATTGATTATAATTATTTTTCTTTTAGAAATACTATGCTTGGATAATAATGTTGGTAAGTGGGTTTGCAATTCTGTAAATAAATAGATTTACACTCATATCAAAGAGTCAAAAGAATATATCCTAAAACATATACTAGTGTCTAGTGAGGGGTTCTTTTGTGCTTCTACTACCCACAGGTTGTCTTGTCTATAAGACTCATTTTTTCTTGTCTTTAATTGAAGGAGTAAAAAGCCCTAAGAATATTAAGGGGACAGCTATACTTCAGACCCATACGTTACCTTATTAGGCTTGACTTTTAAGTGTGTTTAATTTTCATTTTCATTGCAAAGGCCAACTTCTAGCTCCCTGATCTTTAAAATCATGGGTCTGAATTATTTTAATTCATGTAAGCATAAAATAACACTTTTTATTGCACCATTTTCAGATGATTATTTTTTTTACCAGTTGCCTTTTCAAAAAACAACAAAACAAAAGCATAGATTTGCATAACACTCATACTTTCAAATCAGTTTCATATACGTTGTCACATTTTCTCCTTTCTAAAGCTTTATGGGGTATGGAGGCTGGTATTATTTTCCACACTTTATAGATAATGAAACTGAGGTACAGAGAGTTTAACACACTGGCCCAAGGGCACATAGCTAATAAATGATAAAATAGAACTATAACCCAGGTCTTCTCTTTTCTGATCCACAAAATAATAAATCATATGTGTTTTTTCAAGCCTTAATTTCTACTCTAACCAAGCTTTTACTATTAGATTAGACCAAGTGTTTATGTTATTATTACAACTAATATTATATTCTAGTGGTGAGCCAAAGTTTGGAGCTAGAGTTACCTCTATTCCCTTGTTTGTTAAAGGGAGATGCTGACAAAATCTAGCTCACTGTGCTGTGAGAATGAAATGAGTTAACACAAATAAAGGAGCCTTCTATGTGAACCAACCTGGGGTAAAATCTTGGCTCTTTTGTACTAGCTGTGCAAACCTGGGCAAGTTACCTCCCCTTCCCAACTCTATAAAATAAGGACCGAGCTCAGCTCATAAGAGTCTTGAGAGGATTAACTGTGATGCTTGCAAAGCTCCAGTACAGTTCAACTATCAGATAAGTGGTAGCTGCCACTGCTGTTGTCTTCCTAGGTATTAGTCCTTGTCACCACTTGTTTTTGTTTTCCTCTGCTTGGTACTAAGTGCTGTGATTCAGGATTTCATTCCAACATTTACTTAGTTGATCAACATTACTAGTTACTTTGGGGATAGCTGTCCAACTAGATGAAAAAGTACTTAACTACTCACCTACTTTTTCCCCATCTTTCCCACTGGATATAGTGAGATATTTTTCAGAGGCCTTAATAAAAATAAACCTAGTTGTCTGCTCCACCCACTAGCTCCCACAGCACTTAGTTTGTACCTCTGTAATAGCACTTCCTTATGGTTTTTGTTTTTACTTCTATCACCTTGAAGTCAGATGCCAGCAAGCTGAATGGAACCATGGATCAAGCCTGCAGTGTCCCAGGGAACAGGGCTCTGCCCAGAATTTCAGGACCTTGTGCCCATGCTGGCAGCTAGGGAACCAAGGAGCAATTACCAGAAGTAACTCCTTACATGGGTACACAGTCTACTGTCTGAAGCAGGGTGACCTAATCCAAACATGATAAAGTTAAATGGTGGAGACTAATATCTTAATCTAAGTAGGTCAGGAATTGATGAATCAAGAATTGATGAAGCATGATCTGATGAATGAAAAAATTTAAAGTGTACGAAGGAAAGGTGAAACTGGAGAAATTCTCTGAGCTAGAATTCAGGTGGTATCCGATTCGAGTTTTTATGTGCCTGCTTGGAGCGGGGGCATTTATGAGAACTGATGCAATGAAGGGAGCAACAGTGTCCCATTTATTCTGGTTTTCCCCGTGCTGGGCACTGAATGAAAAGCTTTCTTCACAGCCATGGCAAGCCCACCTGCAGCTGCCTCTTAACCCCTCACAGGAGGTTTGTCATGTTCAGTCTTTTCCTCCTGGCTTATTAGCAAGATTCTTCCCATTTGGTGGAGCCCGTGATTCTCCTGTGTATCAAACAGTTCCCACTGTTCGATATCCTGTGTTTCTTCAAACAGTCCCCACACACTCCAACAAGGAAATCCTCTTAACTGGGCTAAAATTTCCATGGTGGATAGGTTTTCTGTTTGTGCATTTTATTGTTGCTACGGTTTTCTTTTCCACTATTTACTTTGAGTCACAAACTTCTAATCACAAACGTCCTATCATTGATTTCCTCTGTTCCCATACCTACCTGGCTTACTTCTTCCAACCTGCCTAAGAACAATTCACCCTTTCAATAAAAGAGCATTTGCCAAAGGTCCTTTCCCCTTTTCCTCTAGCATGGAGATACACTTGCACTTGCAGTACACATAGCTAATGATCATCCAAAGCAAAAATACATGCATAGCACATAAGCTATAGATCACTAGGACAGATGCCACCATGCTCCAATGTAATGGGTCTCAGGAGTAATTCTTTAGCTCCCCTGATATATTTCTCCCTATACATAGTATGGGAATTGCCTTTTTGCAGCTCCAGTTTCCCTAGGGAAGAGCTACTGATGACGTGCTTAAGACTCATCCTCTTCTATTTGTTAATTTGTAAACCTGCTGTAGAAGGTTAGCTTTAAACAAGACTTCAACCCTGTCTCTGGAACCCTCACCCTCAAAGAATATACAACAGAACCTTGCAACAGAATTCACTCTCTCTCACGGGCATTTATGCCTTGGTAGCATTTCCTGCTTCTCCTATGTTATATGGAATCTGGAACTGGAAAAGACTGTCAGCATGAGAATAAATAAGTTACTGTTTTCTTGAGTAACTGCAGAGGAGAAATGGGTGTAATACAAGGGTGTTATACATATTGGAACATGAGGTTGAGAGACCGGTGCTGAAAAATAACTCTAAGATTTTAGGTCAGAAAGGTCAAGAGGATACAGCTCATATAATACTAAAATTTTAAACTATCCTGAAGCTATTTGAATTTTATTCTAGTCATCCCAGAGCTCTGGAGCCCCTAACATTAGCTGAGGAGTATATATGCAGGAAGTCTATGACTCTCACCCAGGAGATGTCCAAAATGAGCAGCTTAACGCAGTGTAATTTTTCTAAGAGTATTTGGAGCACTTTTTTGTTCCATTAATATTATGTCATACCATAGAAAAATCATATGAGCTACTGACTTATCAATTAGCATGTCAATTAATTGGCTCCTTAAATATGAATATATATGTGTATATTACATATATATTAATATATTATATATATATATATATATATATATATATATATATATATATAATCTACAATATCTGGCTCTAAGTGGTACCCTAAGGGAAACTCCCAGCCTCTTTGATTTCAGATGATAGGCAGCAAAGGCATGGCTGTTCATTTTTATACCTGTTTTCTAATTCTCTCTTTCATCTTTCATATATACACGTGTGAATATATACAAAATATGTACTATATATATATTTCTATTGTATATATACCCATCTCTAATACTAAAAATGACTCACATTATGTAGTTTGAAGACTTCTATTACTCTGAAAATTAGAACATTTTCTCCTATTGTCTGCCATTTTTAAGTGACCGGCACCAATATTTCTTTCTTTAGTTCTTTAAATCCTTCTCTTGTTCTTCTCTCTTCCTCTTTTCTTTCTCTTCCCATCCAACCTCAGCCCTCTTCTCCCACTACCAACCATCCCACTTCAACCAGGCAATGATGTCTGCTCAAGTACAAACATCCAATTTGACAACCTCAGAATTTCTGAGCTTCACCATGTCCAAACCAGAAATGCTCACTTCCCTTTCAGAAACTTATGCTAGATGGAAAGAAAAGATACACTTTTAGCTAAAGGTCCAATTAACTGAATGCCCGGAAAAACATAAATGCTCTATAAACATTGCCAATAATCTATTTCCATAAACAAAGGAGAACAACCACTTTCATATCTAGTCTTTTTATAACCCCAAACTCATGATGACTAATGCTACTAAGTACCTGTCATCTTGAGTGCTTGTTCTGTATCAAGCACTGTGTTAAGCAAAATATATTATTTTGTTTAATTCTCACTATGATGCTATGACAATAGTATAAGTAGTATTACTGTCATTTCTCAAATGAGAAAATTGAGATTTAGGATAGATAAACAACTTACCCACAAGTCAAAAAGCTACTAAAAATGTAGACTTGAAACCCAGGTCGGACTCATTTTAAAACACATAGTTTTAACCCCTGAACTCTAATGCCACCAGGACTTTGTTAAGACTTTCAAAATATACTTTGAGGTAAATGAAAATAAAGTTCTTGATCAAATGGAATAATAGACATTTTTTCACTAAACTCTAACTTACAAATGGAACATCTGCCTACTCGTTTTCTTTTCAAATAGAGTTCCATTAAGATAATAAAAACCAAGGAAACTTACAATGATTTTTGGGGTCATACTTAAAAGCAAATTTCTGACGTTTTATCACTTCAACTTTTAAATAATTCTGTAAGAGTATCTACAAAACATAGACATTTAATTGTATAATGCTATTATCATACCTAAGGAAATCAATGATAACTTTTAATATATAATAACTGGTTTATATATTTTTTTAATTAAGTGCAGTTCTACTCTTAACAAATGCAGAATCAAAGGGCAAATGAGATCCATATACCATAATTAAATATTTAAAATTTCATACCATTTAACCACTAAAAAATAAATTTAAAACTATATGTCAAGCAAATAAATTACTAGATATATTATTTTTATTCTTCTACCTTGACAAATATACCTTTACATAATAAAAAACTTGAAAAATATGCATACAGCTATGGTTCTTACATAACTGAAAGTTTAAAAAATATCGAAAGATTATTATTACTGCAAATGTCTGGGTGTTCCTTGGTCAGCTGGTAATATTTGGACGTGTAATAAAATACAGATACATGTAATTCATAACTTATTATATAAATTTTATTTTTCTTGATTTCAGCAGAAACACTGATTTTTATCATTCTGATCATGATTTAGTATAACTTGTGCTGTATTGATAGAAATGGTTTAAATAAATAAAAGTAATGTCATTATTTTCAAAAGTTTATTAAATTTGAATATACTTCATTAAATGCTATCAAATTTTTTAATTAAAATTATTTTGTCTTATTTTCTTATAAAATATTCTGTCAACTATTAAAATCATAAAATTAATAACATTAAAATTTAAATCCATTACTTAAAATATGATATTTGTGTTTAATTTTTGAAATATTTAATTAAGCCATTACTTTTTGATAAGACCACTATTCTCAATTCTTGCAATAAATGTCCATCTTGTTGTTAATGTAAAAAACTAGTGTCACACTTCACCTAAATTACCTCTAGATCTACATACACACAAGGTGAGTAAATACCAATGATTTTTTTTGTAAAAATTTCTCAGTCATCATATGCAACTGTTGTAAATTTCATGCTATTTCATTAGTACATCCTGAACCATGAATTAGAACAGGAAAATAAGCAAAATAAAGGACTCCCATCACTACTGAGAAACAATACTTCATTATACTGCAAAATCTATTGCAGTCATGCTATCTGGAAGGAAGCATTTGACAAGTTAATTAACATGTCTTTTCTGCCAATGAAGCACTTCTGCCTCTCAAATCCTTCCTGTACTATAAAACAGTGTCAATTTTCAATGTTCATGAAGGCATAATCCTCAAACCTTCACCATATTTGGAGGCTATCTCCTGTGATTTCTAGGAAAAAAGACTAAAGACATGCAGAGGCTTTTCCCTCATGCCTGAATGGAGTTGGCCACAAGAATAGATGCTTAGGACTATAGGCCATGTTATACCAGTGCTGAGTGCCAGATCTCAAGTGACAGAGGTATCCTTTTTTCAAAGGTTGTTTTTTGTCTGTATTTTATATTTTTGTGTATGTTTGTGCTATAAAGGAATATCTAACTTGCTGACCCAAGGAAGGAGACCTTTTTGTCCAGGTCAAGTTTAGGGGTCATAGGCTATTTTCAACGTTAGAGGAGCATTTGTTGAAGAAGCCAGCGATTCTAAAAACTTGGAAAGGTCCCTCAATGTTGTTTCAAGTTAACCTAATCAGGAACTCCATATATGATTTACTTTTGTCCAATTTGTTTGACAATGGTATGCAATATTTCAAACCCCATCTGTACTTCCCTAGCCCAGAAAATAAATCATCTGTGGAGTAGAGTGTCCACTGGGTCCCATCCAACTCTGGACAACCAGACTAAAATTAACTTATAATATAAAAAAAGGAAAGAAAGCTGTTCATCACTGCTTCTAAGCAATTTTACTTTCCACTAAACCAAGAAAACTCATCAATACAAAACCAATAAAAGAGATTTTAGGAATGGGAATTACTCTGAAGATTTTGCAAACCAATGTTTAAAAAATAAATTTAAAAAGGTACCCATTCTCCATTCCAAGAATGGGAGATTTATATTCACCAAAGGAAAACAAATGTGTGTCAAATTGCTACTTAATCCTTGTCCAGGCAGAAATCAATCAGGGCAAGGTGCATGATCAAATTGCCAGGATGAGCTACTGAAGTTTTAAATATGACAATTCTCACAACAGAAGGAAAAATGGGCTATCAATATCCATATATTTAAGAATATATGGATAGTGAATGGGAGAAACAAGTTACAAAACTGTCTATTCTATTTCAGAGTCTAGATGGTACTAGTGTAATATGAAAAGCTTTATGCTGATACATAAATTCTGTTAAAATGTGTGCATGTTTATTAATATTTGTTATATATGAATACACATACATGTAATATATATACACACATGTAATATATACACATACATGTAATATATATATACACACACACACATACACGTGTGCATGACTATGTTTGGATAAGTGTACCAGAAATTTTATATAAACACCCTGGATTGTATTCAAGTAAGAATGAAGGGCTTTCCTGGTGGTGCAGTGGTTGAGAATCTGCCTGCCAATGCAGGGGACATGGGTTCGAGCCCTGGTCTGGAAAGATCCCACATGCCGCGGAGCAACTAGGCCCGTGAGCCACAACTACTGAGCCTGCGCCTGGAGCTGGTGCTCCGCAACAAGAGAGGCCGCGACAGTGAGAGGCCCATGCACCACGATGAAGAGTGGCCACCGCTTGCCACAACTAGAGAAAGCCCTCACACAGAAACGAAGACCCAACACAGCCGAAAATAAATAAATTAATTAATTAATTAAAAAAAAAAAGAATGAAAGTAATTAAATAGATAAAGGCACTGATGTATAAGGACAGACTAAAATAAGTAAATATATGAAGTTTGAAAATAAAAAGTTTAATAGCATAATCACATCACGCAACATCTGAAAAAACTGTAGCCATGAATATGGAGGATGTCTTAATTTGTAAAGTAAAAGAAGAGCAACACATGAAAGTACAGGTCTTCCTTAATTATCAAAAATATTTCTTGGAAGTTAGAGAATTAGGAAATAGAATGCAGGGAAAAAGATCTTTTGTGAAATGAGTCAGTGACAATTAGGGTCCTATATACACCATCACCAGTTCAGAGCACCAAAATATTTCTGCTAAATGTTTCCAAATTTGAATTTCAAGAAACCAGAAGGAGAGCATGAGTCATTGAGATGCCCTGCTCCAGAATTCCCTCATGTTTTAAGTACTACAAAATTCAGTTTGCTAAACTCAGAAGAGAACAAAAACATCTAATTTTTTACAAGCATTTTCTAGTGAGAATAGGGGGGGTTGTAATTGTTTGATTCCTCTGTTATATGTGTCACTTGCAACTATACCAGAGATTCCATGCATAATGAGGGCATTTCAAATTAATAATAATAATGATAATGATGATAATAATAATAATTCAATGTAAATGAAGTTTCTTTTCTAAACAGATAAGAAAGTTAAAAGAGACTATTACTCCCACTCTAACAATAACAACAAAAAGCCAGATAAGCTACAAAAATCATAGTTTTTAAAACTCATTGAAGAGTTGAGGACACAATGAAACTTCAATGAACTAATGTCCAGAAAGTGCCAAGTTCTTCATAGAAGAGAAAAGAACAAAGGCGCTGAGGAAGAATGACATGGGGTGGAGTGTGGGAGGGGCATAAGTAGACATTAGATACAGATTTAAAGAAGTATTAACAGTCACTTGTGCGCTGGCACTGCAGATTGGAATTAGAACTCCACCCACAGACCAAATCTGCACCTACCCGCCAGTTCTTGCTCAAGTGTAAGGAGTAATACACTAAAAGCAGTGGGGAGTGGTGTCAAAAAATGAGAGCTAAGAAACAGCCCCACTGAGATGTACAAGGGCTCAACTGAGTACAAATCTCCCTATGAGGGGGAGATATTCCACAGTTCCAAAAGCTTACAGCTCAGCTTTGAAGCATAGGCAGATCTCTGGAGTCTTGGCAGTGCTCTGATCTCAAGCCCAGCAGAAGGAAAAGTCCTGATTCCATCGTTAAAACGTTTGAAGACAGTGGGAAACAAAAATAAGCTAATGTTGAAATAAGTCAAACCCAGCTTAACTAGATCATATAGACTCAGTCCCTGCTCTAGTGGCCTAATTTAAAGGTGCCCCTTTCTAAAAGCAAATATTATTTACTTCAGTTCCTTCTTTCTTTTATACAAAATATGTGGCAAACAATGAAAGGTTATAAGACAACAAAAAAAGCAAAATACATGACCAATGGACAAGAGAGGAAATAGTGAATAGAAGTAGATCCAGAGAGAGCTCAAATGTTAAAAGTTATCAAACCGGGAATTTAAAATGACCATGATTTTTTAAAAAGTTGAAGAATATAGTTAAAATGGTGGATAAATAAGCATGAAGAAATGGTAAGTTTCAGCAAAGACATAAGAGATCTAATTAGAAATGTTATATGTCAAAATTATGGTAAAAAATGGACTGAATAGACTGGACACAGCAGAGGGCAGTATCAGTATTGAAAGCAGATCAATAAAAAGCTTCCTAACAGAAACAAAGAGAAAAAAACAAAGTAAAAATAGGAATTAAAATAGGAAATAAAAAGAACAGAATATCTAAAATATGACAGATAGTATCAAATAGTATAATACATATGTAATTAGGCTGCCCAGAAAAGATGAAAGAAAGAATGGGGCAAACTACTCGAAGAGATAATGGCTGTTAATTTTTCAAAACTGATGAAAAAAATCAAACTATGCATTCAAGGGACTCGGTGAATTATAAGCAAGATACATACCAAAAACCAAAATAAAACTCGAGGCACATCATAATCAAATTTGTCTTTGAAAACCATAGACAAAGGACATGTCTTAAAGCATCTAGAGAACAAGGACACCATAAAGACAAAAAATGCCCCTGAGTTTCTCCTCCCATCTCATACTGTACTTCCAGAACACTTCTGGGGACCAAATGGGGGAGGGGTTTCCCACACCAAGCAATTCTGTGACATGAGCTGGATGTCCTACAATTTCCTTCAGTTCTGACACTGTCCACCTGGGGTTATCATCAGATCCCACAGGTTAAGGCCTCAGTCCTGCAATACTGCACCCTCACCTCCACTTCAGACATCAATCTCAAATCCAGGTAATGACCTCTGCTTTTGACCAACTGGTCATAAATTTCACATTCTCAAAACTTACTAGATTGTCAGTTTATTATAAAAGGATATAACTCAGGAACAGCCAGATGGAAGAGATGCACAGGGCAAGGTATGGGGGAAAGGGTATGGGGCTTCCAAATCTCTGGGCACATCACCATCCCAACACTGCCATGTGTTCACCAACCTGGAAATTCTTCAGACACTTTCCTTTGGGTTTTTATGGAAGCTTCATCACACAAGCATAATTGATCAAATCATTGGCTGCTGGTGATTAAGTCACTCTCAAACCTCTCTCCTCTCCCTGGAGGTCAGGAGTGGAGCTGAAAGTTCCAACCCTCTAATCACATGGTTGGTTCCTCCTGGCAACATCTCCCCATCCTTAGGGGCTTTCCAAAGGTCACCTCATTAGCATAAACTCAGGAGTGGTTGAAAGAGGTTTGTTAGGAATAACAAAAGATACCTTAATCACTCTTGTTCTTATCACTTAGGAAATTCCAAGGGTTTTAGTTTTAGGAGCTCTGTGCCAGGAATGATGATGAAAACCAAATACATATTTCTTATTACAAATCGCGGTATCGCAGACACATTATGCAGAGTATAATAATCATATGAATAATAGTTGACTTCTCAGCACAAACAATGGCAGCTAGAAGAAGAGGAAATAACATCTATAAGGTGCTGGGGGAGGGGGGCAGTACTGTGAACTCAGAATTAGATATACAGCTAAAATAGCCATCAAAATTGAAGGCAAAATAAACATATTCTCAGCCAGACAAAAGCTGACAGTAGTGCAGCAGTCCCTTTCTAGTATAAGTGTGATACCAGATAGAATTCTGAAACACAGGGGAAAATGAGCATAAAAGAAAATAAGTATGCTTGTGAAAATAAAAAGCATTTTAAATTTATATACATATAAATGTAAAATTTATATAAATATAAATGCATATGGTATATCCTTATATTTATTTCTGAATTTATTTAAAAGAATATGGGCTACATAAAACACAATTAAAACAATGTATCATGGGGCTGTGGAATAAATAACAATATAAAACAAAAAGAGTACAAAGGGTAGAAGGAGGGTAAAGGAAATTTTATTAATGTAAGGTAAATGAAGCAATACAATATCACTTATAATGTGTGCTATAGCAAAGTGTGCCAACTTAGTGATACCTAGTGTAATGTCTAGAGAAAACATGTAAAATAATACAAAGACTTATATATAGCTAAAAATAAATGCATGAGATATAAAGGAATACTAAAAAATATACAATGTACCCAAAATAAGGCAGTAAACAGGAAACAGAAAACAAAATTAAGATGATATATTTAACTCACCAATAATTACATTAATTGTAGTGAACTAACTATAAACAGAGTGTCGGGCTAGATAAAAAATTCAAAACCAAACTCTATATGATGTTTAAAAGAAACACACTTTGAAAACAAAGACACAAGTAGGTTAAAAGTGAAAGGGTGGGAAAATATACTATGCTAATACTAAGCATGAGAAAGTTGAAGTGACTATATTAATGTAAATAGATTTCAAGAAAAAGAGTAAGACTAAAATAGATAAATTTCATAATGGTAAAATGATCATTTCAGTAGGTACATAAGAAGTATTTGACCAAATGTTCCACATCTTCATGAAAAAACTTTCAACGAACTAAGAATGGAAGAAAACTTCCTCAAGTCAGTAAAGTGCATCTCTTTAAAAAATCTACAGTTACCATCATAATTAATGATTAAATATTGTATATTTTTCTCCTAAGTTTGGGAATAAGGCAAGGATATCCACTTTCATCACTTCTAGTAAACAATGACTGGAGTACCTAGTCAATAATTAGGCAAGAAAAAAAATAAAAGTCACAAAGATTAGAAAACTTATTACTTGGAGATGATATGATTATGTACATAGAAAACTATATGGAATCTACAAAAATCAAATCTACTAGAACTAAGAAATGAATTCAGCAAAGTTGCAGGTTACAAGGTCAATATGCAAAGATCTATTTTTTTAATGCTAGCAAAGAAAATAGATTTAATTTAATTTAGAAAATTCAATTTTAATAGCATCAATAAACATTAAATAATCTGGGAATCAATTTAATAAAAGATGTGTAAAACATCTAGGATAAAACTGCAAAGCTTTGCTAAAAGAAAGTAAAGAACACCTAAATAAATGGAAAGATATGCCATGTTTGTGCACTGTAAGACAATGTTTTTAAGATAGCAATTCTCCCCAAATTGATCTATCAATTCAACGAGATTTCATATCATGATTATAGCAGGATTTGGTTTAAAAATTGACAAGCTGATTCTAAAAATATATGTGGAAATGCAATGACTCTAAATATAGTCACAACAATTTTGGGAAAAAGACACAAATTTGGAGAACTTACACTACCTGATTTCAAGACTCACTAATGAACTGCAATAATCTAGAGAGTGTGGATGTTTTATTAGCATAAGAACAGACAAACAGATCAATGGAACAGAATAGAGAGTTGAGACATAGACCTACAAATATAGAATAAAATGATGTTCCATCACGGTGCCAGGTCAATGCAATGAGAAAAGGAAAGTCAATAAAAAGATGAGAAACCCAGTGTTTTTAAACAGAGAAAAGGCTTGAACAGATATTTTAAAAATGAGTTAAATACATGGCCAATAAGTACATGTAAAAGCACTCCAAACCACAAAAGAATGCCATTTTACAGATTTCACAATGGCTAAATTAAAAACAAAACAAAACAAACAAAAAAACAACATCATTAAATGTTGTCAAATATGGGGAGAAACTGGAACTCTCATTCTTTGTTAATGGGTACATAAAATGATACCATCATTTTGGGGAAATGTTTTGCACTTTTTATAATATATATATACCCTATGATCCAGAAATTTCACTCCTAAAGTATTAGCTAAGAGAAATAAAAATATATGACCACCAAAATATTTCTGTAAGAATTATGATAGCCACCTTGCACATAAATGGCCAAAAACTGGAAACAAACCAACAGGAGAATGATTAAACAAACACTGGTGTAGTCATAATGAAATACTACTCAGAAATAAAAAATAATATACTACTGATACATATAACAACATGGATGAATCTTAAAATCATATTGGGCAAAAGAAGCCAGACACAAAAGAGTACACATTGAATATTTGCATTTATAAGAAATGCCAGAAGGCAAAACTAACTATAGGTAATGACATCAGAATATGACTGACCAGGAAAAGGAGGACGGGAATAGAGTTGACTGGGAAAATGCATTTGTAAATTTTCTATAAGCGATGAAAATGTTCTGTACTTAGAGTGGTGGTTACAGTGGTGAACCCAATTGTCAAAATAGTCGAGCCAAACAATTAAGATATGTGCATTTGATTGTATAATAATTATACAACAATAGAAAAAAGAAAAATAAATAAATAAAAAATTGTTTCTCTGGAAAGATTACTATTATTAGTGGGTAACTATAATTCTTGTAGAAGAAAGAGAAAGTAAAATGACCATTGAATAAAAGGCTTTCAATTAGAATATCCTAAAACTGTCTTTGATTGTTGTTTGCTTACACCCCACCTGTTTTCACATTCTTATCTCCAGTACTACAATAAAATAAAAAATAGGCTCAGCAAACATATGGAATTAGTGAATGTTCTATCATTCCTAGTGGCTGAAACACATTATTTATTCAATAAATACTTAGAAAGGGCATTTATCCTAAAATTAGGCAGCATCAGCCCCACAGTAAAAGAGTGGGGTAAAAGGTAATTTCAGCTCTCTGAAAGTTTTAAAACAACATACTTGCCAGCATTCAAATTTTTAACTTCCACTTTTTCCATTATGCCCATTTCCTTTTTCATCATATATTTTATATAATGACTCTTTGCAAAACATGCAAACAGAATTCTTCTTTGAGTATCAATTTCTGTTGATTTCTTAGAAAACAAAAGGAGAAAACACACAGAGTAGCAATCCAATACATTCTTTACTGGCCCTGTCAACAGACATACAGACACTCATGCACTTGTGACTGAACAGCACTCCCTCATGGCTGGTAAATTATCTCTTCTCACCTATGGTTAATCTTTGAAAGAATCATTTGTGAAGCAGTGAGGGAAGAAGGAAAAACCTTTATGCCCAGCTGGCAAGTGGAAAGAATTCTGTTGTCTTCACATTCAATAAATAACTTCTTGATTAATTTGAAAATTATCTACATAGTACTACCCACTGGAAATCTGCTCCAACTTAATCTTATTTTCCACTTCGAACAGAAATTCAGATATCTCAGCTATTGAAACAGGAACGGCACATCTCTTCCCTTCCCATGCTTACAGAAGACATCAGTATCAATCACCATGCTCTATCCTTCTGAGCCAGGTATGGCCTCAGAATCTTTCTTACCACAGCACCTGAGACAGCCACTACCATGATAGTGAGATGAAACTATTTGCCATCCTTGTTCTGAATTCCCATTAGTATGACCTTGCTTGATCCAGATTCCATAGCTATAAAATGAGGAGAGTAATATTTATGATTTAAATCAAGGAGTCAGGAGTGCAGTACTAAAACCATCATGGCATCTTCTAGCTTCAAATGAAACAGAGACCATGTGAGTTAAAATGAACTACTATTTGCTATGCTTTTTGAGTGCATTTGGTGAAATAGGCTGACAGTGCACAGTGATACATTATTATTTTCAAAAAGTGTTTTAACTTGCCTACCTCTAGCAAACTGGAAAAAGACATGCAAGTTTCCTAAAATGATACATAAAACTGAGATTTCAAACAGCTGTAGTCAAATCAAAACAAATATCCTTGTTTATGACATCAAAGAATTCTGTTATTTTAATAATTACTTCTTAAGCACTATTTCTTCCTTGGAGTAGACCTTCTAATATGTCCACCTCAAATTCACCATGTTAATGTGTATTGCTAATATAGGAAATTCAACTTTTAGAACAAAAATTCTTATTTGTGTAGCTGGTTAATCATCTCTAATCTAATTCCTTGTTATTTTGAAACCCAAATTCTTTTTTCTCCAAGGTGACCAATTTACTAGATTGTAATAGTCCTCTGGTCTTCTAAACTAGAAACAATCCCTTGTTGCAGATCAGCTATTGATACCAATAATTGTTAAATAAAAATGCAGTAGTTGTGTAGATAAGGTGGAAAAGTCAAATGAGAGTGATATAAAGTCAGAGAAAGCAATAGTCAGAGAAGGGAAGAATATATCTGCCATTTATATACTTTAAAAAGTTGTTGCATTGAACATGCAGGCAAGAGGTTGAAGACATTCCCTTCTTGGGTTCTCTAACAAATATTAACAAAAGTTTTTGTTAGCTGAAAATAAACAACCAATAAGATTTTAGCTATAGAATCCAAAATTTAAGATACTGAAATATACTAAGATTAGAGAAATGAATATTTCTAGACTTCTCTTACTGCACTCACTACAAATTGAATTCTTAACACAATTAATTCAAATCAAATATACCTTTTTAATTTTTTTAAATTTTATTTATTTATTTATTTTTGGCTGTGTTGGGTCTTCGTTTCTGTGCGAGGGCTTTTCTCTAGTTGCGGCAAGTGGGGGCCACTCTTCATTGCGGTGCGCGGGCCTCTCATTATCGCAGCCTCTCTTGTTGTGGAGCACAGGCTCCAGACGCGCAGGCTCAGTAATTGTGGCTCACGGGCCCAGCTGCTCCGCGGCATGTGGGGTCTTTCCAGACCAGAGCTCGAACCCGTGTCCCCTGCATTGGCAGGCAGATTCTCAACCACTGCGCCACCAGGGAAGCCCCCTTTTTTATTTTTGATAGCCCAGTATTTTCTGCAAAATTGCTAAGTTTATAACAAATACACTAAAAATCAAATTTATTTAAAATGTATGAGACTTTAAACTCTGCTAATTTTGGCAGACTAAGTCATATATTTAGAAGCTGATTTATAAAAACTATCAACAGTGATTTGGTACCTTTCATTAAGGATTCATCAACTGACTTTAGAAGTCCTCAGCCTCTCCCTTTAATTTGGGTTTTCCTGGCTCATCAACATCAGTATTCTCCTCTGGGCACAGGGACCACATTCTCTAGCCTCCCTGTAGTAAGAATGGGTCATCGTGTCCATCTGTGACCTATTTTCTCCCAGATCCTTCAGCCCTTTCCCTTATCAGCTCTGCATTTCAGGGCACTGAACCCTGCAGCCTGTCTTTCCCAGGCTTGCAGTAGTAGCTTGAAGCTGGATTTGGCAAATGAGAGGTACTGGAGGAATATCAGGGCGTAGGAGGAAGGGAAAGACTTGCATGGCTCCAGCTCCCACAAGACAGTGCCACCATGATTTCAGCTTCCCAAAAGCAACATGATGTAGATTCTGGTAACACTGCCTCCTCCAACGACAGGGGCTAACAGCTTCTTGGTATTGCTAATCCCTGACGTTAGTTTAGTGTCCCTTGTTTGGCTACTCAGCTTTGTTATCATCTGTGTAATTTTCTGTATTAAATTTCTTGTAACGAATTCTTTATTTTCGATCCTTAAAGTAGTTTCTTTCTATCTGATGGGGCTCTGACTGCTAACACCACATTTCTGAGTTCTGATCAAGGTACTATGAGCAGAAATGATGAGTGACATTTCCACTAGAACTTCTCATGTGTGATCCTCACTCCTTTTTCCTTTCCCCTGCTGAATAGAAATGACTGGCAGGACTTAGAAGACATGAGTCCTTAGTCCACTGGCATACATTGTATTTTGACATGAGCAAGGAATTAAACAATTATTAAGTCTCTGAGGCTTCAGGGTGAATCTACTGCAGTATCCAGCATTTACCTTAACTAATACAGGTACCTTTCTGCTTTTCCCACGCCCTGTGATTCTTGGGTCTCTATACTCACACATGGAATTATGATTTTTGTATTTCCTAATGTGCAAAATTAGAGTTTAATAATATTTACCAGGTAATATAATTTTTGGATTAATTCTCAGTAACTCTCTCCAGAAAAAGTTATTAAAAAGGTGAAGTTAGACTTTGGTATATCTCATCTGTTCTTTAAGGTGAATCCTCCAAACTTTTGTGAACCGACTTCATGTTAACATAGCGATCTTATTGCCTTTTAAAATATGTTGACTTAAACAAAATAAAAAATTATGTTTTCTCATATATGGATATGTCTATAAGCAAAGATAGTCCAATGCTAGTAGGATGACTCAGGGGCATTAGGGATTGTTTTTTTCTTCTTATTTTGCATCCTTGTTTTTTTGTCCTTGGATTTATTGTCAAAGATGGCTCCCCACCATATCCACACTCCAACCTCAGGGAGGAGGGAAAGCAAGAAGAATGTAAGGGTAGAGAAGTGGAGGAAGTTCTTTTTATTCTAGATGCTCAAGCCAGAAATTGCATATATAACCTCTGTTTGCATCACATGGGCAGAACTAGTCACGTTGTCATAGCTGTAAGGGAGATTGGAAATGTGTTCAGCCAAAAACCACTGTTCCTTTAGAAAGGGGTAATGTACATGAGGACTGGAGGGGTGAAACAGCTGCTGCTTCTGCCATAGAAGCCTGAAAACCAAATTAGATCAGACTGTTAAAAGGTTCTATACAAACATCAAGAAGAAAGTGATTCCCTATAACGAATACTACATTAAGGAAGCTGACGATCTTAATGAAAGACTTTACTGAAAGATCATACACATTTTAATATCATATTTCATTGACTTTAAAAAGCCATCAATTAAATGATTATTAGATGTACCACTATCTTATAACCACTAAGAAAATTTCCTATTAAACTATGCCACAATGCTTTCTTATTATTTAGAATTTTTATTTTATACTTATTGTATTAATTCTTCAAGTTTTATTTATATACGCATATAAGCACATATCCACTGCTGTTTCCCATCTTTCTACGTACACAATAACTCTCTGTATTATTGCTGAATCATAATGTTCTCTTCCTGATGATATTTTAAATGGCAATTAAACTCAATGTGTGTAGTACCAACAATGTGAATCATTCAATTGAAATGATGATATTATGAGCAACTGTGATCAAGTTTTCATATAAGTAGGCAATTACTACTAGATCACTGACCACTGCCTGGCCAACAATAATTATAAGGTGCATCCCAAACTTAGAGGTGTTCAAATGTTTAAAACAAAAAGTTCATCTTCAAATGAATGAAATACAGTAATTATAATGCATTATATGTACTGTCCCACTGTCCCTCTTCCCACCTCCACCATGTCTGTTAGCTGTGTTTCTTTCTGAGCAACACAGGTTTTGTGAAGTAGGAGCACACCATCTTCTTTTAAAAGATTAAATTTCACTTTTGTTTTATGGTGTATATTTACATAATTTTGATTTTATATATGTTGGCTATTGTTTCTGTTTTTAGATACCACCTATAAGCATAGCAAGGAAGACTGATATACAGTAATGGAACAGAAGGTGAGTAATAATACCCTTGACAACAAAAATATAAAGATGTAGTAATAGGCAATTGAGAATTGGAGAGAACACGGAAAGATGAAGGAATATATAAGGGCACTACATCCCTCAGTTTACATTCTGAAAATGCAAGCAGTGCTGTCTAACACTGGCAGATGATAAAGACTAAGATGGTAAATGAATCTTTAAATTTAATGAGACCTAAAAGGAAAATCACGACTAGCAGAAATATGCAGATGGAGCAAAGGGAGAAGAGAAAATGCAGACCAAGTGAACTGAATTCTTCATCTTTAATGGTGGGGAATCAACAGACACAGTCTGTTCTTTCTAGCAATTAGGTGAGGAAAGAGAAAAAAGGAGCTATTCATTTTCATCATATAACCTCTATCATTTTGGATTTTTTTTAACTTCTTAATTTCAATAATTACATTTTAAAAGTTCTTTTTCTTTCTTTTTCAAGAATAACTGACAGTTTTTAATGATTACTTATTGTTCCCTCAATTTATATTCCACTTTTTCTTTGCAAGTTCCATAAACATTTAACTGGTACACTTTATCTGATAATTCCAATCACTGAAGTCCTTGAAGATCTACATCTTGATGTTCCTTCCACATCAAGTTGCTTATTGCCTTTTGTTTGCTATTGGTTTTATTTTCTTTGTGAGTTCATATTTTTTTAATCTAACTTTTGGGAAGGATTATCCTAAATGCTTGAATTGGGTAAACTTCTCAGGGGCACTATTGCTCTGGAGCCTCATGAGTCCCATTTAAGGATTTTTTCTGGTCTGCTGTCTTGCAGTGAAACCCAGTCTCGGTCTCCTAGTGCCAGAAACAAGTCGATATTTATCTTAGGGGAAGATTTCCATGCATAGGTTTTAGTTTATTTTGTCCTTAGAAGTATCTCTTATTTTCTGTGATGTTAGTGATTCAAGTAGTACATTAAAAAATGTATATTTTAGCTTGAATTTTGTTGTATTATTGTGTATACTTCCTTAGAAGTATCTCTTATTTTCTGTGATGTTAGTGATTCAAGTAGTACATTAAAACATGTATATTTTAGCTTGAATTTTGTTGTATTATTGTGGGAGAGTCCTTCATAGTTTTCAGTCAGCTGTGCTAGTAGAGGTAGAAGAACATAAAATTCCTTAATGATTTATTAGTTATCTCTTACTGTGTAACAACTTATCCCAAAACTGGGTGGCTTGAAACAACAAACATTTCTTAGCTCACAGTCTCTGTGGGTCAAGAATCCAACATGGGATTGGGATGTTAGCTGGGTGTCTCTGGCTCAGGGTCTCTCACAAGGCTGCAATCAAGGTGATGGCTGGAGCTTCAGTTATTTCAAGGCTGGGCTGGAAGACGATATGCTTCCAAGCTCACTCACTCACTGAGGTCTCTGTTGGCTGGTAGCCTAGGTCATCAGTCCCTTGCCCCATGGGCTTCTCCACAACCTGACAGCAGGCCTCCCTCAGAGCAAACCAGAGATGGAGCAAGCAAGGATGAGATGGAAGCCACAATCTCTTTGTAACCTAATCTCAGAAGTGGCATCCCATTACTTAGGTCATAGTCTACTCTTTAGAAGAGTCATTAAATTTAGCCCACACTCAAAGGAGGGGGTTACACAAGGAATAGAAGGCAGAAGTCATTGGGGACTATTTTATAAGTTGCCTACCACAATGACAAAAGTACATACGTTTTAACAGAGTAAATTTGGATTTATATAAATCATTTACCACTATTATTGACATATCTTTCCTTGAGTCCTTATTACTATGTTACTCGACTGAACTGCCCTCCACAAACCTCTTCTACCTATTTTATGTGTATGCCTTTAAACTATCTTTCCTGTTTACATGATATTTTCATCATGCAATTCCTCTTCCATAAAGCTTTCTTTAGCTCTTTATTTCTAACCTCTCTTCTGTTCCCCTGATCTATCCTACTTGATCAACCTTATTTCCTCTCTCCCGCTAGGAAACAATTTGTCCTTGAACTGGTTTATTCCTTGCCACTTCCTCATCTTTATTCAAGTTATTTTACATGCTTAGCTTTCCCTATTTCTAGCCTCCTAACAAATAGTCTCATAATCCTTCAAGATCTGGTTTGTTCCATCTCTTCTATCTATGCCTTCTCTTCTTCCAAGCCCATAGAGTGACATTTTATTACCTATATCAGCCATTTGACAGTTAATCACATACTATTTTGTGGCAGCTCTTATATGAATATTGCTTTCAACTCCCACTGATATTTAATGTAAATATAATATTGCTTCAGCTAGATTATTAGTACCTCAAAAGCAGGAATTGGTTTTACAGAATACTTACACCAGCCAAAGTGTACCTAGCATATAGATGTCAATCAAAAAACCATCTGAAACATTAACTTATACAGAAATAAATGAAAACTTTCACCTTTAAATCTACTTTTAACCTACGACCATCTGAAGTCTAACCTACCCAATGTATTCATGAATCTTTTTTTGTATTCCAACAAAATAAAAATTTTTATCAGGTACTCAAATGTATGAAAAATTGGTATCCAAACAAAAAACATCAATTAAGATCAAAAATGAATAAAAATCAGTGATGACTGACTTTCAAAGTTTACATGGAATTATAAAGAAGTTTTAGGAAAATGAAATTTAATGATCAGCCTTTACAATCTTAGTTTTCACAACTGTGAGTGCCTAATTTCCTAAGTGCAGACATCCCTAAAGATGTGAGGGGGAAAATGAGCATGGGTTAGTCATAAAAGACATGGAACATGAGTAGGAAAATAACCATAGCAGGGTCCTAAATGATTAAATAACCTTAAAAATGAAAAACAAAATTTAATCCTATTCCCACTCATGAAACAAAAATCAGGTTAAAATGTTGGTAGTCAAGTCCTCTTTGTGGCATAGTAAGACAGCGTCACAGCCTCACTGGGGCCTGGGCAGCGAGCGGATGTTTTCCCTATTACCTTGCTGTAGGATGACCTAATGCAAGGCAATAGACAAGAAAATGATAGGTTAGCCATACTCCAACTTGAAAGATGGCTTTTGAAGAGATCTTCACTCTAAGTCCAGAAAACTTTCAATCTTATTTCTGTTACAAATTATGCTTGAACAAGTCACAGCCGGACACTGAGGATCTCAAGTGCTTTAAGAAAACAGAAGAACAGCACAATGAGGAAAACTAAAATTTTCTCTTTCTAAACACAATTTAGTTTTGAAAAAAAGGAAAACCTTACTAGGTTACAATGTGTTAAGTGAGGTGTCCAAGGGCAGAGAATGACTCATGGCAAGGCTAAGAATAAAACATGGGTTTTACACCCTAGAAAACATTTTTTTTAAATAAAAATCAAAAACCTACGTGTAATTGAAAAAGTTTTCTTACAAATTTCTAAGTGTTTCACAGAAAAGTTCCTCTTCTCTCTCGGCCTCTGTCTCTCTCTTACTCTCCCTCTTTCAATTTGAGGTCAGCACTTGCTAAAACATTATTACTCTCAGGATATAGAAGCCTTAAATATAGAGAGCAGAAAGGAGAAATGAAAGAGGGGAGAGAGAATTAAATGAAGTTAACATTTATAATTTTTGCTATAGTTGGACTACACTAATAAGCATTTATTTTTAAAATAAATTGTCATGTAGTACAAAGAGCATAAATTCTAGATCAAACAATCTGAGTTCAAATGCCTGTACTGCCCTATGAGACCTGAGTCTCACTTAGATTGAACTTCAGGGTCCTTATCTGTAATTTAGGTTACTGCCCAGCCCAAGAGAGATATTGTGTGTAAAAATCCTTTGTAAACTCTAAAGCTTACATAAATATTAAGTCATGTTTGGCTCCCAAGATTTTACATTTTTGCTCCTAATGCATGAAAGGATAGAAGCTAGCTCTAGGCAAAATTGTCAGATAGACCACATTTGATTTCATGGCTCCTCCATTTTCCACGTTTCACCTTCTTCATTATTTCTCACCCATGTCTGCTGCTAACGGTGGAAATACAATTGCCTCTCCCCTTCTATTGCTTTCTTCCTTTTCCACACTCAACCAAGATGAGAAGATGGTCCATACCTGTATGTACACACACACACACACATACACATATATGTGTATATATGTGTATATATATATCCCTGTAGTATAGCCATAGAGGGAGGAAGCCTATGGAAGAAGAAGTAAGATCTTCCTCCCTACTGGTAGCAGTTTACCAGTGGGCTCCCAAAAACAGTGTCCCCTTTGCATATTCCAGAAAATTTGCTGCAGTGATGCAGATAGTGGACCATGTGAAACAGAAGACATATCCCAGTAAAAAAGGAGTTTGGGGAAAAATTAAAACTTTTTGCAGCCCTACTCATGGAATAAGATACCAATCACTAGCACATGCCTTTCATTTACTTTCTATTTTGTTTTTAGAAACAGCTTAAAGATAATTTCTGGGCACATGGCTATATTTGTAGGGCTCTAACTGACCTTAGTGAAGTTCAACACTAGAACCACTAAGGTATTTATGAAATAAGGTTACTCAATATGAACAGTATCCATTTTTAAAGATGGAACTCCAAGTGGCATTAAATAGCAATTTGAATTAAAATATACTTCAGCCAGATTTACATTTATAGGCTGAATGAGTGCCAAGGTATATTTTCATTTTTTTGTCTGGGAGACATTTTAAATGTATGAAAAGCCCTGCAATATGCAGAAAAACTAAGTGAAACAATAAAAAGCAGCCCACCATAATCCGAGTGACTTGTTCTGGTGATGTAAGCAACTATAGAGTCTCTAGTATTTTTCTGATTACCATTTTAAAATGCATTTTAATAAGAATAATTACATACTCCAAGGTAGACTTCTATACTATTCTTGTACCAAGAAATTTGATAGCATTATGTATATAGACTTCAGAGGATCCAGGGGTTTCTCCCTATCTCATATGTATTATTTCCAAAACCACTTGATTCTAACCTGGAATATGCATAATTTTGACATCAGTGAAAACTGCTTCAGAGGTTGATTGCTATTAATTTCATATATTTTAATACTGTCAGTGTGTTTTTCATGTACCATATGTAACCCTATTTTTGTCCAACTGCATATTTATGCTAATAAGTAAAGTTCATCAATGATAAGAGACTTTACAAATGACATAGGAACTATTAACATTTTTTTGCTGACTTTCAACAATTATTACCTAGCAATTTTAAAATCAATTTCCTATTGCTTGTAATGTGTGTCCCTTAGTTAGGAAACTGCTACATCTATATCCTCCTAAAATATGTTTATGTACAATAAATTCCCATTGACATTATGGCAATTTTCATTTTCATGTAATATTCCATCATTTTTCTACAATAATGTAGTATTTCAACATGGCTAATTGAGACAATTTGTAATTAATTTACTTCTAGTTTTACCACTTTCATAAGAAAGTCTTGGCAAGCACCTGTCTTTGCAAATCAAAATTCCTATGTGGGCCTTTTATTTGAAGACGTAAAGTTCTTCTCCATGTCCTTCAATCCTTATCTCTTCATTTGAAGATGGGAAGTTCCTCGTCTCATTGTTCCTCAATTCTGCCGCTCTGGCCAGGAGCCTTTTGCCATTCGTCACACTGCCTGGCACACCCCAGCCTTAAATAAATTTCACTGCCTGATTTCTCAGCCTCTACATCAGTGCTTCTGAGCTCTGATGGAGAAAATCACACAATGGCTCAGATAGATTCCAATTTATGGCCTCCACATCCGCTGGGCACTCACAACTGCCCGGCAAACCCTCTGTGTTTCTGTAGTCACCCTCTCTCCCAACCTCAACTTGGCAATTTCAAACATCCTCCCCCCTCCTCAAACCTTCTGCCTCATCTCCTGATTTGTCTTTCTCATCACAGAACGCTTCTTCCCATCCAGAGCCTTTAGATCCTCCCTGCTGCTGAGCTGTGCCTCTCCCAAGCCTGGCTGGCCCCACGTGTGTCCCACACCCAAGATGTCTGGCCTCCTCATAGAACTCTGCCCTCACACTCAGGGCCTCTCCCTCCTGCTTTTGCAGCATCCGTCTTCTGCTATGGCCTCCTTCCCACTAACCTTGACCTTCCCAAGTGTTACCCGCATTAAAATAAACGTTCTTGATCTCTCCTAGACTAGTTACTCCATTTACTCTCTTCCCATTCATTGCCCAATTCCTTACATCTCACCCCATCCCCAAACTACCAAAACTGCCCCTGCCAAGCCGCCAATGATCTCTTCTCGCTGATCCAATATATGCTTCTTAATCCTACTCTTATTTGATCTTTTCAGTCTCTGTGATACTTTTTATTTTTCTTTCCTAAAATTCTTCCTTTTTGCATCCTCTATGATACTACACTCTCTGGATTTTCCTTGTCCAGTATTCAGGGTTCTTTCTAGCTCTCCAGTCGAGGTGTTCTGCCTATCCTTTTCAGGCAGGTTATCAAGGCTCCACCCTCAGCCTGCTTCTTTTGTTATGTTAAATACGGTCCTTTGATGATTTAATCTACTTCTGTAGACTCACTTACCACTTATATGCTAATAACTTCCAGAATTATAGCCCAGCTTTCTCTGCTGAAATTCAGACCCATATATATAACTACTCACTAGATATTTCCACTGAGACATGCAATAGAGTCCTAAAATTCATATGTTCAAAGCGTAACTGGTCAGGGACAGGTTGCCTGTTGCAAATCCATCTACCCTCTCCTGGTTCTCTGTGAATTTCTCTGGCTTAGTAAATGGCACCTCAAACTCCCAGTTTCTTAAGCCAGAAACATATGTAAGTATGCACGTATAAATTGAGTTATATATATATATATATGTATATATCTACACACAGACATACACACACATGTGTATACATTTTTAATGACATCATTTCACTTTAAACATAAAATCCATGCAATTCTTCCTTCTCCATATACCTTGATTCTGTCAGTTTCTCTCTAATCCCACTGCTGCTTGCCTAATTCACACCATCGTCGTGCCCAGGTTAGTGCTGGTGGGAAGGAAGCCGTAAGCAGAGAGGGATGCTACAAAAGCAGGGGGGAGAGGGCCTGAGTGTGAGGGCAAGTTCTCTGAGGAGGCCAGACATCTGGGGTCCAGGACCCAGGCAGGGCCAGCCAGGCTTGGGAGGAGGGACAACCCAGCAATAAAGATCTAAATGCTGTCTCTCTCTGAATGAGAGGAGAGGTCTTGTGTTGAGAAGGACAAACCAGGAGATGAGGTAGGAGGTGTGAGGAGAGGGTGGATGTTGGAAATTGCCAATTTGAGGCTGGGAGAGAGGGCACCTAAGGAAATCCTCTGTAGACTACCGTTATAGCTTCCAGCTCATCTCTCTGCCTTCCGTGTGGTCCTTCCTACATACCGCACACTGCAGCCAGACTGACTGTTTAAAACACAGACCTCCTTTTTAAATATTTCAATCCCTTTCCATAATCCTCAGGAATTTCTAACCTGAGCATGACATGAGGACCATCACAGCCTTGGGGCTCCCCAGGAGGTCCAGAGGTTAAGACTCTGTGCTTCCACTGCAGCGGGCACGGGTTCGATCCCTGATCGGGAAACTAAGATGCCACATGGCGGGGCAAAAAAAAAAAAAAATTCAAAATCACTGTCTTGTCCCTCCTCAGCCCTGCACCTCATCCCTTGTCACTGACAGTTCCTTCACCCACCATCCCAATCCAACTGAATTCTTTGAAATGCCCCACAAGAGTAATGTTCTCTTTCCTCTCAAGCCTTAGCACATGTCCGTACCTCTGTCTAGAATACCTGGATCTCCCTACTCATCCTGCCCTCTTCCTTTGTGTAGTTCCTCTTCCTGTTTCCCCAGTCTGTCTTCGGAGGTTATCACCTGCAGAAAACCCTTCTGCTACACTCCCTGCCATAGGTTAGTTGCCCTCACAGTGGTTCCTCAGTACCCTGTGATTTAGCCCTTTATTGGCATGCATACTGCATCATGATTTTCTCTTATTTTTTATCCAACTAGCATCACGGCAAGGCCAGAGTAAGTGCTATGTAAACAGTTTTGAATGCATGAAAAGTTAAGTCACTCCATGGCAGGTATTTGTTGTACAAGTAAGTGTTTATACCTTATCCATGATTAATTTCCCAAACAAATATGGAAGAGAAGGCAAAATTTGTGTTCTCCTTAGCTGAGTAAGTACATTCATTTAAAAACAGAAAGTTGAAACATATGATAATCTCTCAGCAGGCAGGAGAGACAGAGTATATATTATATGAAACCTGGATGTGGTTTAAGACTGTTGAACTCAGGCAGGTCAGAAGCTGGACCGCTCTTATTTGCCATCAGTAATAAGGCCTATCAACCAGTGAATTGATGGCAGAAATGTCAGCAGTCACAATTGCTAATGTGTGGCTCATGTTATCTAGCTCATAGGCTCTAGCTACTAAATATACAATAGGTTAATAAAAGAGAGCAGTACAATAATCTTCCACATGACCATCATTTTTCACAAGCAGCTGAAGATTAAGAAAATACTGGCACAGCCCACTAGTTAAATGTTACACTTACTTAACACTTACTAAAATTCTAAACTCTTCTAAGTTTTCTTTCTCCATTTTAATATACAAGCTACAAAGGTATTCAACTCAATTCCTAAGCCAGACACAATTTTAGTATTTTCTGCTTTAAGTAAAAAGTCTAATAGCTTCTCTTTCATCTCTCTCTTCTTCTGGTAACAGACCTTTCCTATCTATCACTCCATGTAGAATCTTTAGGTCTATTCAGGGATTAGCCTGGCAACTTCTTATGTCAGTACTAAAATGTCACACAGTTGTTGTTTTTTTAAATTTTATTATAGAAGTGGTATTACAACCTGGGCAAAAGAAAATGACACCTTCCCCATCCCATGCTGCATAAGTATCAAACAACTACCTGGCTTCTGTCTTTACAAACTAATGTTCTATTTTTTGCTGCAACGTCCTACTTATCCAGTCTTACTTGTTGAGACAGAATAAGTTGTTATTTACTGTTATGCAGAGTTGCCAGTCAGAATACAGGACACAAAGTTAAATTTGAATTTCAGATAAACAATGAATAATTTTAAATGTAATAGCCCATGCAATATTTCTATTATACTAAAAATTATTCATTAATCAACGAAATTAAATTTTAACTGGACATCCTCTAATTTTATTTGCTAAATCTAGTAAGCCTAGCTGTGAGGGCTGAAGCCAGGAAGGGATCATCTCAAAAATCACTTTCTAGGGCTTCCCTGGTGGCGCAGTGGTTGAGAGTCTGCCTGCCAATGCAGGGGACACGGGTTCGAGCCCTGGTCTGGGAGGATCCCACATGCCGCGGAGCAACTGGGCCCGTGAGCCACAATTGCTGAGCCTGCGCGTCTGGAGCCTGTGCTCTGCAACAGGAGAGGCCGCGATGGTGAGGGGCCCGCGCACCGCGATGATGAAGAGTGGCCCCCGCTTGCCACAACTAGAGAGAGCCCTCGCACAGAAACGAAGACCCAACACAGCCATAAATAAATAAGTAAAATTAAAAAAAAAAAATCACTTTCTATTTCCTAGCCAGCCATATCCCACCCACCCTTCCCACCATCTCATCTCCTTACCTGAAAAGCCTCACCATAAAAGTTACCAACTCAGAGATGCAACAGGAAAGGGCTTAGCTATTCAGGTCCAGATCCAAGCCCGACTTCCTCATTTTCCATTGAGGAAACAGGGGTTCAGAGTTCAGTGGCTTGAACAAGGACACACAGTAATGGGCTAGTGGAGCTGGAAAGGGTCCCATTTTTCTATTGTTATTGTTGTTGTTATTAGTTACAAGCTTTGCATTCTAAAGGTCTTAGACTGTGGGGGGGAAAAAGCAGAGTCATTTTCTTCAGAATGCCACTAAGAAAGATAGCTAAACTTGGTTGGGTGGGAGATGGTTATGTCCTCTCTTAGAAAGTAGAAAGGTCACATAAATATCCACTTAATTGAATTGCATGCAGTATAATGCTCAGCAAACCAGTGGTTAAAGCAGGAATAAGAATATGTATATGGAGGTGTAGCAAGAGGACACAGAAAAGAGTTAGCACTAGAGGTGTCTACATGTCCAAGGAAGCAGAAAAGCCCCTGGGGACCCTGATGGTTTCTCCTCAGGACCGTACAAGAGCCTTTATAAACCAGTGATGGGCTTGTGTGGCATAACTGATACTTATCAATGTAAAGGCACATCAGAAAACAATCAACATAAAATGATACATGTACATCTGAACATCTTCAACTTATTTATGCCAACTGCCTTTGTGGGTCCAAGTCTGGGCCTGGTCTTCTCATGAACTTTCACTCTACTCCCCCGCAGATAAGACATCCATCTATATGGCATCTCTTGTGTTTTCCTGAGGTGTACTATAATTTTAATACTATAAACTCTCAGACATATGATTCTCAAGATCATACCCAGGCTCCTGAAGGATGCAGCCATCAAAGAAATCAATGGAAACAACACTCCGAGCAGAGAAAGGCTCATAATACATGAAGCTCAGAGCCTGTCTGCTGTCTGTCTTGAAAGTGGGCTAAGTGGGAATTTAGCATATGCTTTGGAACAAGAAGGAATAACAGGTTTACATTGTGCTGGTGGCTGGAGTGATGTGATACAGTCAGACACAAGGGAAAGGCAGTGCACGTGATCAGAGGGATCCTGTGACTATGTAAACCACACAGAAGAACTGGCTTGGAACTAGCCAACCAAGCAAAAAGAAGACCTTGTCTACTAATAAATGCAATTCATAAAACTTAAAGAAGACAGAGAGAAATGGATCAGGTGCAAAAGCCATAGAGACATTTAGGACTGAAACTCAGATTGTGCCTGTAAAGACAGACATATACAGGGTACTGGAGCCAGCTCTGGCCAGCCTCTGGGGGCCAGTTGTGCACTTCTCTTCCCAGTGCCTCACGTTGGTAGTTTGAAAGTGGCCACGGTAGGAATATTTATATATGGAAATTGACAAATGCTACGAATCAGTGTTTGTTTGTTTGGTTTGCTTTCCTGACAGCCAGTTTACATGCACAGCACTGCCCACTATCTAAAACCCAGTAGAAGAAACAGGACAGGAATGGTATAGCACCAACAAGCCCAGGATGCCTTCAAAGAAGATGGCCTGGGGCCAGAGGATGTGTTCACTGAGGCAGAAGAGGCAGGCCCAGAAACAAAATTGGAAAGAAGAGTCTGGTATAATTTCCCCAGATTTAAAAGTCCTACCTATCTGAATCTAATTCAGAATAGAAATTTAAGCAGTTTATCTCAAATTACGTTGCGGTAGAGAAAAGAGAATATGTAAATTTTAAATAATATTTAGAAATCAATGCTCTGTAAACATGCACGTTTTTATTTTTATTTTGTTTGCTTCTTGAATTTTCTTTAAAAAAAATTTCAAATCCTGTGTTTGCTTTCCTAAGGAGTATTGTTTCTAAACCTTAGTCTTGATAATCCCAAATGATGTTGCTGGAGCCAGGCCAGGGAGTGGGACAGAGATACCAAAATGGCAAGAAGGATGTGAAGTTAAACTTTGCCCACTTCCAAACAGAAACTAATAGCTATTTGACCAAGCAGAGCTATACCTGGAGTTTGCAAAGCTGCCTCCAGAGGGTCCAGAGGACCCCCACACACCAGTAAAAGCCCCAAATATATGACCAGGGTTTCAGTTGGCATCCTCAGGGGTAGCCCCTGAATTTGCTCAACAATATCAAAATTGCCCATTAATTTGCTTTTCCTGTAACTTCAAGACAAGGACAAACCTTAGACAATCTGTGTTTGCATGGGCAAGCAGATCATCACTTTTACACTTATGCAGGAGATAATTGCTAAGCCTATTCCAAAGAACAGAAAAGAAACACATTTCTTATATTTTCTGTACCAAAAGTATTGCCAATCCTGATAAAGAATTTTAAAAACAACTCTGATTATGAAATTACCCAGTATGTGCAAGAGAGAGCATTCATCTCTTTTGCTCTGATGAGAAATTATTTTACTTACTACTGCAAGTGTAATCGTCAGTTTATAAAGAATATGTAAAATAATGACTAGGGATACTATCAAAACTAAGTACAAGTATATGGTATACTCTGTGTGTGTGTGTGTGTGTGTGTTGGGTTTTTTACTTTGAGCTCATGTAAAAACCTTCTTGATGTTTCTTTTTAAAAACTCATACTTTAAAAATCATTCTTCAAGAAAATCTTCATTTTAAAGTATATATATATATGTATTTACTGTTTTAGAGCAGGAAAATTATCATAGTAATCAATCAATTCGAAGCCTAGATGCTACAAATGAGGAAACTCAGCTAGTTTGTTAATGGAAGAGCTCAAGTCCAATCTTCTGGCTCTGAAACCAGTGTTCTTTCTATGACTATGATACACTGCTTCCCTGAAAAGAAATAACTTAATAACTACTGACTGAGGGGTATAAAATATTAAAGTATGTGGTATATTTAACAATTCAGGTGGAGTGAGGGCAAAGCAGGTTAACCAAAAGCAAAATACTATGAAGCCTGGATAATCCTACCTTCAGCAACCCAAGAGAGCCTCAGCTGGTGGCTTCAGTTAGGGCCATCTGCAATCTCGAATCCTTCCTCCTAACTTCATGGTGAATGACTTTGACCAAGTAACCACAATGGGTAATTGCAAGACAAGAAGGTCTCTAAAATGGCTTCTACTGTAAAATGCTCATTGCTAAGTGCATGGTCACTTTCTTATCCACATGAGTACTTTCCTATGTGCTGGCTTGCCAGGTAACTGCTGTTACAGAATCTGCATTGCGATTGCCTGGTATTTGTAAGAAAATGTCCAACTCTCTTTTGACACATGAGAAGTCTTTATATACACCCACAGAGAGTGCTTTGACTGTATTTCTACAGGGATAAAGTTGCTTTAAATTTTTCCCTTAGCATTATTTTATGTTTCCAGGAACAATGAATGGCAGTGATGCATCAAATTTTTGTATCAATTGCTTTGACAGCTAAGAGCAAAGTTCAGAATGAGGTTTCTAATCCCCCATCACTTATTCTATTTCTAGTTTACACTGACCTATGCTTGAAAAGCACTTGTTATTACAAAAATTAAATAAATATTGAGAAATTGCTGATGATGCAGGTGTGGATCAGTAGAATTCCAAGGGATGCCATTCAAGTCATAATGGATGTGGATGGTGCCCCCTCTGGAGTTGTGCTATGTACAACCTGCATGGCCATGCAGAGTGGCATCATCTCCTTGGGGGCTCATTTTTCTAAAATTATGAGTATAAGAGGTGATCTCATGTGTTTCACACTCTTCAGCAACTACTACCTCCTCAGCCCAGTTTTGCAAACTCTTCCCCCAAGTCTCAAATTCACAGATACCATACCCAATAGAACTTCAACTACTTGATCTGCGATGACAAAGGGAAAACTTTCAGCTTAAAACTATCAGAGGTAGAGGATCTATGCGGGAAGGTACAGGCTCAAATGCCCATCCAGCAACCTGAGCAAGCCACCTAGGGACTCAACCTCACTCTCTTCAGCGGTAACGTGACAGTAGTGAAACCCGACTTTCCTCACTTTGTTACTGCAATGAGGTAATGAAATTGAAAACATCCATCACAATCCTGTCATCTACAGGAAGGGGCAGGGGATTCAACAGATATTAAAGAACCCTGAAGGAATTCCTATGATAGTCCTGAGATTTAGGCCAATCGTTGACTTAAGGACCACAGTTCATTCAGTTAACCTAAGGGACTCAAGCACAACAGCTGCTTAATCATGGTGAAAGCAACATCAAAACTTGAGGAGACTGGGGAAAAAATATATAAATAAATCGTAATAAGAAAAATATAAATTAATAATAAACATGTGTAATCAACCTCACCTGCAATCAAAGGAGTGCAAATGTAAACATCAAGGAGAAAATATTTCTCACTTATCAAATTAACAAATCTTAAAAAATACTGGGGAAGCTGAAATGAGATACTGTTCCACACCACTAGCAAGACTATAAATTGGCATCATTTTTTAGTAAAGCAATATGACAGCAGGATACTGAGCCATTAAGAAGTTAGTGCTCTTAACAAAAAGAATAAAATACCTAGGAATAAACCTACCTAGGGAGACAAAAGAACTGTATGCAGAAAACTATAAGACACTGATGAAAGAAATTAAAGATGATACCAACAGATGGAGAGATATACCATGTCCTTGGATTGGAAGAATCAATATTGTGAAAATGACTATACTACCCAAAGCAATCTACAGATTCAATGCAATCTCTATCAAATTACCAATGGCATTTTTTACGGAGCTAGAACAAAAAATCTTAACATTTGTATGGAGACACAAAAGACTCCGAAGAGCCAAAGCAGTCTTTAGGGAAAAAAAACGGAGCTGGAGGAATCAGACTCCCTGACTTCAGACTACACTACAAAGCTACAGTAATCAAGACAATATGGTACTAGCACAAAAACACAAACAAAGATCAATGGAACAAGATAGAAAGCCCAGAGATAAACCCACACACCTATGGTCAACTAATCTATGACAAAGGAGGCAAAGATATACAATGGAGAAAAGACAGTGTCTTCAATAAGTGGTGCTGGGAAAACTGAACAGCTACATGTAAAAGACTGAAATTAGAACACTCCCTAACACCATACACAAGAGTAAACTCAAAATGGATTAGAGACCTAAATGTAAGACCGGACACTATAAAACTCTCAGAGGAAAATATAGGAAGAACACTCTTTGACATAAATCACAGCAAGATCTTTTTTGATCCACCCCCTAGAGTAATGGAAATAAAAACAAAAATAAACAAATGGGACTTAATGAAACTTCAGAGCTTTTGCACAGCGAAGGAAACCATAAACAAGACGAAAAGACAACCCTCAGAATGGGAGAAAATATTTGCAAATGAATCAATGGACAAAGGATTAATCTCCAAAATATATACACAGCTCATGCAGCTCAATATTAAAGGAACAAACACCCCAATCCAAAAATGGGCAGAAGACCTAAATAGACATTTCTCCAAAGAAGACATACAGATGGCCAAGAAGCACATGGAAAGATGCTCAACATCACTAATTATTAGAGAAATGCAAATCAAAACTACAATGAGGTATCACCTCACACCAGTTAGAATGGGCATCATCAGAAAATCTACAAACAACAAATGCTGGAGAGGGTGTGGAGAAAAGGGAACCCTCTTGCACTGTTGGTGGGAATGTAAATTGAAACAGCCACCATGGAGAACAGTATGGAGGTTCCTTTAAAAACTAAAAATAGAATTACCATATGACCCAGCAATCCCACTACTGGGCATATACCCAGAGAAAAACATAATTCAAAAAGACGCATGCATCCCAATGTTCATTGCAGCACTATTTACAATAGCCAGGTCATGGAAGCAACCTAAATGCCCATCAACAGATGAATGGATAAAGAAGAAGTGGTACATATATACAATGGAATATTACTCAGCCATAAAAAAGAATGAAATTGAATTATTTGTTGAGACCTGGATGGATCTAGAGACTGTCATACAGAGTGAAGTAAGTCAGAAAGTGAAAAACAAATATCGTATATTAACACATGTATGTGGAACCTAGAAAAATGGTACAGATGAACCGGTTTGCAGGGCAGAAGTTGAGACACAGATGTAGAGAACAAACGTATGGACACCAAGGGGTGAAAGCCGCGGGGCGGTGGGGATGGTGGTGTGATGAATTGGGCGATTGGGATTGACATGTATACACTGATGTGTATAAAATTGATGACTAATAAGAACCTACTGTATAAAAAAGTAAATAAAATAAAAATTAAAAATAAAAAAAAAAAGTTAGTGCTCTTTGTCTTAGGAATTCCATTTTTAGGAATAATCCTAAAGAAATAACCCAGAGATTTACATTAAAAGATATGCAAGAGAATACATATGCTTGGGAGAAATTGCCTCCCCCCGCCAAAAACAAAACCCTGTACTTGCAATAAAATCATGGTATATCCATCCAATAGACTATAAGGCAAAAACTATTGCTTAAAAGCAGAACGTTAAATGACATGCAAAATGACTCTATACAGTGTCAAGTAAGGAAGGCAGGATATAGACTTGCAATATGCATAGTTAGTATATGGAGTGTACTTTGTAAAAGATAACTATAATCAATGGCAGTATTGAACAGGAAAACAATGACTGGACTATTTTTAAAAAGTTCAAAAATCGGCAAAACTAAACTATGGTGTTAGAACCGAAGACAGTCATTACCTTTGGGGAACAGAAAAGGGATAGTGATTAAGAAGGTCTTCTGGGGTGCTAAGAATGTTTTATTTCTTTTATTTGGGTGGCAGTTATCCTGGTGGGTTCACCTTGTGATAATTCATTGAACACACTTGCAGTTGATTCATTTTTCTGTACGTGTGCCATACTTCAATAAAAGTGATACATATATTATTTGTTAAAGTATAAAGAAAAGCAAGGGAATGTTTGTCATACAATTCATAACATTGCTGAGGAGAAAGATGCAATCCTTATGTATTGATAATCTTCTACTTCCTGAAATGTGTGGAAGGTACATGGCTGATCTTTTAATTTTTTTTTACTTTTTAATGTATACAACAGAACTTTAACTCCTACATACGTACATTTTAGAGTACAAAAAAAAGTATTAAAGTATTTTTCTTTAAAAGAGAAAAGATATACAAAATCTTATAAAGTATATTTACGTATACCCTACCTGTGCACTTATGTGTGTGTGAAAGAGGCGGAGAAGAAGCACGATCTATTTGTTTATCTATCTGTTCACGGTAAAGAGATTGCAAAGATATACACTAGAATGGTCTTAGTGTTTCTCTTAAGACTACAGGTTTTTATTTTATGCACATCTTTTTGTATTTTCCAAAGTATTTTTAACAATCATATTACTTTTAGAATCTGAAAGGAAAAATACAAACTCTTTGTACGATTGAAAAAAAAAATCAGGTGCCATGCAGGTATCAGGCAGGTGTCACGGGCAGGGAGGGTTTGTGGGTGGGGCCGCGTGCACAGAGGCGGGGCCGCGTGCAGAGGGGCGGGGCCTCGCGAATGTGACGTTTCAAACCTGGGCTTCCACGAGCACACAGACAAGCGTGGCCTCGGACTGGGACGTTTGGGCTCGGGCGTGGCCAGATGCGGCAGCTGGGAGGAATCCAGAGCTTTGCTCCGCCCCCGCCGGGCTGAGGCACAACTGCGTAGGTAGGAGGCCATTCAAGTGTGGTCGGTTAAAACTTTTCAATTCCTCTGGCTGGGTGAGAAGGAAGGGGGCCTTCAGGAAGAAGCTCGAGGAAGTTGGAGAAAGTAGGACCTCCTTTCTTCCTTACCACTCGAGGAACGTTGCCTATTGATAACCCTAATAAGTAGCCAAGAAATCATTTCCTGCAGGCAGTTAGAAGACAGGGACTTCCAAAGTGGCTCCCTGTCCCCTACGCGGCACCCCTTATCACATTTGATGAGAAAGGAAAGGCCAAGATCCTATTTGGTTCCCGAGTAACAGACTTTTTGTTTTGTCCTAACTTGTATTCCTTCATAAAGTGTATAATATGAGGACATTTACCTCTGGTCAAGCGAAAGATGATCACTATTTCAGAGTCCAGATTTTATTACCACCTGTTTTCTCCCTAACTCATGATATTACTGTGTCTGTAACTCATCACTGAGGAACTGAAGACGTCCTGTGTCACTGAGTATGGTTTTAGGCAGAGAGACAATCTGACACAATTCTCTCTCTGACAATTGTCAGAGAGACAATCTCTAAGACACAGACCATTTCTTCATTTGTGTACTCTAACATCATACCTGGCATAAAATGTGTGCTCCAAGATGTTCGATGTATGAGTGACTGAATGAATGGTTGAATGAATGATTATCTTTACAAGGAGTCTGCCATTCAAAGGTGGCTCGGCATGAGCAATGAAAAATTGTATCAAGCTTGTTTAAAGTTTGCTTTGCACGTTACTTGTTTATAAAATATTTATAGGTATCAGTAAGAATCTCTGTTTTTGGAACACCAACAGAATATTTGCCACTTTTAGTAAGCCACTAGTTTTAAATAAATGCATAAAAACTTATTTGTAATGATAAATATTTTTGTTTAATGCCCTATGATCACATTTAATGTGCTAATAATGTTATTATACACACCAAAGGGCTGTGGATCTTTCAGATGTCACCAGTAAGACCTTGGGTGCCACAGAAGTGCTCTCTTTTACATATTATTGCAGGCTGGATGGACTGTTTTCCTCCAACTGGAAAAATAAATTAGGACCCAATTATAACATTTTACAGGTTTTTCCCCCCCTTCATGTCAGACAAGAGCTCAAGGATTTTTGTAAAGGGAAAGGTAAATAAAGGTAGAAGAGAAAAAGAATGCACTGGAAGCAAGAGATAGGCCAGAATCCTTCTAACCACCTAACTCTGCACACAGCATGTAGTTTTTCTTCATTGTCCTGATCTGAATAAGGAGTGAAATATTGATTCCAATACGGGAGAAAGGGATACGACGGAAGGCAAGACTGTGTTGTGTAGTATTTCAAAGAGGTTTTTAATTTTTAAGCCTCTTTTTCAAGTGCATAGAAACAACATAAACTGGTGAGTTGTCATGGTGTGTAACACAAGTACATAATCAAGATAGAACTGAGATTTCTTTTGTTCCCAAAGTGAACTTTTCGCTGAAGTACCTTTTCAACCCTGTTATTATAACCAAATAGCTAAAACCTCCAATCTGGTCATTTTCAAAGATCTTTCCAAAGAGAAATAATTTTAAAGGCCATTCGAGAAAAATACCCTCTCCTTTTTTTTTTTTTCTTTGTCAGAGTTTGGAATGGAAAATAACTACTTGTAACAGTATCTGCCCTAAATTCATAAAGCTGTTCATCTTCTGAGCACTGAAACCAGTAAGCTAGAAATTAATTACAGCTTAAAAGAAAACAACAAATGAACATGAATAATAATCAGGATATACAGGACCTTAAAATGGTCTCCAGGCATAAACCCACAGTTCATTCCTTACAGCAGGAGAATTTTTTCTAATTAAGAAACACAATGACTAAAAGCCACATCTCTCCACATAGCATTTGACTGCAATTTCTTTTTTTTTTCTTTTATGTGACATATCAGTTGAAAATAGATGAATAGGTACCCAAACAATGGAAGGCTATGGTAACAAAAGCCATACAAACACCATATGCTCATGGGTGTTTAAATCCTTTTATATCAGGGAGCCTGGATTATTGTCTCTCAACTAGTGTAAAATATATTGAGTCATCTTCCTGGAAAGTAACATTCAAGTTGCAACATTTTGCACCCATGAAGAGCCTTGTTGAATTTTTTTCAGGGCTGTTAATAAAATATTACAGCAGTCTAGTTTAAAGATCGCTGAAGTAGAGACTATAACTTATCACAGCTCTGGCTAAATTTCAAAATACACATGATGAATAAGCATAAGTGAGGGGTCCAATAGAAAGAGCATTTTCCTGTCTAATTTTTTTTAATTGCTGAGCAATAATAACAACACTAAAAATGATGACAATAGTATAACAGCATTTTTCAAGCACTTACTATTACCAGGCAACCTTCTTCTATTACTCTTGTCAACAACTATGAGGCAGATATCATTAACTCATTTTGTAAATGAGGAAACTGAGAACACAATGGCCATTACTGTTATCAACATCATTCCAAATTCTCCATACGATGGGAAAAATAAGTGTGATGGCAAAGATTCCGTTTTACCTTTACATTTTAGAAAGCCTTAAGGGGTAAATTTATTTACATACCATATGATGTGGTATACATCTGTATACACCTAGGTATGTCTATTATAAAATGTTGAGGATTCATGTATTTGAACCACTAATATTTCACAAATTTTAGGCAACTTTGAAAGGTAACTGAGCTGATTTTACACAGGATAAGCATTAGAATGTGTCCCTTTAACCTTAATTAGTAGAAGCTGAAGCTGAAGTCACATTGCAGTCTAGAATTGCATGACAAGTGGAAAACTGATATGGTTTTAAGTAGATCATTTAAAAGGAAATGTTTCAGGAAGACTAGTGTTATTGTCACTGGACAGAAATAGAAATTACCAATAGAAATCAGAGCTCTTGGCAATTTCTTTTCATAAATGAATTGGTTGTTCTAGCTGACTATTTACTTAAATAAATGATTTATTAAACTGTAATAAATAGATACATGATAAAACAGTAATTAATTGATTAATAAATTATTATTAATAAATAAATAAAATTTATTAAAGTAAATAATACAATTTATTTTCTTAAGATTTACTTAAGTTGCGTGTGTGCCTTTCAAGGTAAGCATTAATATATGGAATCAAAATTAAGACAGTAAGATTAAATTCCCTTTAACAAAGGAAGAGACTTGTATATAACTCTGTTTAATCTGGTGTTTTTAAAATGTGCTTGAAAATATAGACTTGAAAATATTGGTCTTGCTTTTCTTCAGGCACCTTTAGTTGTTACTTATTAGTATGATAGTTCCACATGTTAGTTTAAAAGCTATTGGCACTCAACCTGGGTGGTGTTTCTCCGCTAGAATAACTTTCCTTAGGAAATTCCAATTCTGGGTGTTCATCTGATTTCACATGCATGAATGCTTCACTGCTCTCCTACCAGTTATCACTTAAGTTCCTATTAGCCAGCATAACTCAAGCAGAAGAATTCAATGCTGTCTTTGAAGATCACCTAAGTTATAGTTTGAAAAGACATTGTATTGTCACCCCTCCTTCCAAAAAAAGTGTGCATTTAACTTGTTAGAAATCAGCTCAAATTTGTTAAGTTTGAAGGAAGGTATAAGGAGCAAAACTATGACATAGTAACCACTTCACACCTCTGTTCAACAGACATTTGGAAACCTAGGTTTAAGCACAGAAAAAAAGGAATGTAATAGTCCCATGGCCTCCACAATCAGCTCTCAGCATATATTCCCAAATGTAACTTATCTGTTCTACTTTAGGCAGGTGTGTGTGTGTGTGAGTGTGTGTGTGTGTGTGTGTGTGTGTGTTGAAAGCCCATGGGATCCTACTCAGATGATGAAGATAATGGAGGAAAAACACGCAGAAGGCATCTCAATGTCCTTAGGTACTGGGAGCAAGGCTTAATTAAAGACTCAAAAGTTCAGACCTCAGTTAATTCCCTCATCTTTTATATTCACTAATTTAGTTCACAGTGAAGAGAACACCGTGTTAAATATGAGAGCCATTACCAGACTGATGGGCAAGACTTGATATACATTAAAAATCACAACATTTATTAACTTAAACATTTCAACCTGACTGCGTACAGAATCCCTTCAGATGTTGCCCATACATTCATTGGTCAATTCCATGAATACAGAAAAGGAAGTATGATATGCAGTTCACAGAGGCTCCTTCTCATGCAGTTGCCATTTCTTCCCATTTTCCTCCCAGAGATTCTGCCTTCCATGGGCCTTCATGTTATTCTGTCTGTTGTCACAGAATTTGTTCAACCAGTACCCACACTACACTGGTCATCTGGCTTTGGTCTTATCTTCCAGTAGTAGGTGACTACCTCTGTTTTCCACTTATCTCTCCCTCTCCCTAATTTTCAATATTTTTCATGCTTCCAGATCTTTCATATCTACAATATGCTGTCCAGAATAATGAGACAGAGTTGGGTTATGGGTGGGGAGGGAGATGTAGATTAAAAATGTCCCTCCAGGAGCCTGACTCATCTCTTCCTCCAACCTTGAGAACACTGCTTCACTTTGGGACATTCATACCAGGAGATGTTGCCCTATGCTGGTACAGATGTTTTAAAGTGAGGGCAGAGGAAAAATGATTCCATTAATTCTTGTAGCAGAATTCATTGAGTGAGCTCTTGAGGCCTCATTTCCTTTAAAGTTGGAATGTGGGGATGCAGAAAGGGACTGTTTCTACTTACCAATCAGAGATAACTCAGTAATGATTTAAAATAGCCTCTTTGGGTAAATATCTTCCTCCTCCCCAAGACGCAGGACAGGGGAAGCTTACTCACCTTCATGGCAACTGAAATGGGAAGAGGCCTTGTGTCAATGCCTTCTCTAGTCCTCCCTGGCCTCTATTGATACATCCTTCTTTCCACCTTTTCCCCAGGATTGAGTGTTGACTGAAGTACAGTACAGTTGATCCTGAGTTCATTGATCTGGTCATCAGGTCATCATATTTACCAGTGAATACATCAAACAGTTGCAGGGAGATTGGGTCATAAAAAAGCAAGCCTGGAGGGATTTTTTTCCCCTTATCATAACTAAACTTTAAAAAATTATGATAATGATAGCAAGCAAATCATTCATGCCCAGTGCAGTTTGTTCAGGCTCTTCAAGGGCCTTCAGAAACACAGGCAGAGAATCTCTTTTACTCTACCTACCCTACACACAATCTAATAATTCCCAAGCCACTCACATGAACTGCATTTCATTTGTTTTGTGTGGTTTTGCCCTCCTGGAGAGTTCTGTAGAAAAACACCTTCTGATTTACTGTCATATTCTTTCCCTGCCTTATTACTTGTATTCTCAAACAGTGCTGAGATTGTAGGTGGGGGAGTAAAGGGCATGTGTTTGGGAAAGTCTTACCTCTATTGCCTTGAACATATTAGAGATATTTTAAATTCCTAGCTAACTCTTATATCTCAGTCACCTATACGTGTGTTCTATTGTCTACTTTTTCTTTTGATTTTTGATTATGTTTTCTTGGGGTGTTTGAGGCATACTTAGTAATTTTTTGGGTTTTTTTGCTGCGTTGGGTCTTCATCGCTACCCAGGAGCTTTCTCCAGTTGCAGCAAACGGGGGCTACTCTTCATTGCCGTGCACGTGCTTCTCATTGCAGTGGCTTCTCTTGTTGCGGAGCACGGGCTCGAGCGAGGCACGTGGGCTTCGGTAGTTGCAGCACGCGGGCTCAGTAGTTGCTGCACACGGGCCCTAGAGCGCAGGCTCGGTAGTCGTGGCACATGGGCTTAGCTGCTCCGCGGCATGTGGGATCTTCCTGGACCAGGGATCGAGCCCGTGTCCCCTGCATTGGCAGGCGAATTCTCAACCACTGCGCCACCAGGGAAGTCCAGTAATATTTTATTAAATGGTGGCTATTTTGTATAGGAGATTGTAGAAAATCCAGATGATGTATCCTGCTCTATAATGGATTCATCATTCCCTTCACTAGGCAGACAACACAGTAATTCATCTTAATTTAATCGGGGACCGTTGCATGTTGAGACTGGGTTGCAGGCCTGGAAATGGTCTATCTCTAGTTCACTCTGGTTCTCAAGAGTTTTCAGCTGCAAGTCTGATGTTTCTTTGAGGCCATTTCTCCTGCAGGTCTCACAAGACTGCCAAAACTTTGCATTGCTTTGTAGAGGCTTTCTACTTAGGTCTTTAGCATCCTGCCCCATGTAGCCCCCCAAGTTAGCCTTTTCTCTGGATAGTAAACATCTCTGTGCTTGAAGTTCCCCAGATATCTACCCAAAACCATACTGGTTTCACCCAGTACCCTAAGTAAAATGCTGAGATTCTCAGCCCCCTCCCCATACCAAATTGGCAAACTGCCCCGATACAAAATGGCTGTAAAAGTCAGCTCATTTCCATGAAGAAGTTATACCCTATCCATTTCTCATTGCCTTCCAGTACACTCAAACTGATGACCTGGTATTTAATCCTGCTTTTCTACTCGGTCTCAACAGAAATTCTGATCTGCTACAAACTACTCCACCCCGATAAGCAGAAGCTAACATGTAACTGAATAGTTTGAATGATATATTTTGGCAGGTTCAATTTGTTGAAATAGTAATTTTGAAATATGACTTTTTTTTAAAGTTTGATACACATCAAAACTATTTTTTTCCCCAAGAAGTTCTTTGATTTCATGGCTCTCTTTTTCTGAGATCAATGGGGAAATATTAGTGGATGATTAATATATAACCAGTTTTCAAATATTATTCAACTCTGTAAACCTGTAAATCTTCATTAAATGTAATTGAAACATGATTGAAAAAATAAAAAATGTATTTCTAAACTATTTTGATATCTTCTCTAGCTCAATTCCAAAATTAATTTCTCTCATAGACAAATGTATTGATTTGTCTATGAGAGAAATTATTTATACTAAAAAAAGTATAATTATACTAGAAAAAGAGTCAGAAGAAATCTTCAAATAATAGTACTAAAAACTATACAAGAAATTAAATTATTATTTTTCTTTACTTATTTTATTTTTCATGGGGGAAGAAGGGGGCAGTGTAGTGTGGATGAGAGGAGAGGCCCAGGGCACTCTCTTTGCCCCTTTACCCCCTTTTTATATCCCAAAGGAAAGTAGAGGGAAGCTGCCTCTGCCTTGAAATGAGGCTATGCGCTTCAAAGCTGGGGACAGGGGTAAGAGAGGATCTGTGCTTTGGGCAACCTGAGCCAGAAGCAGAGGGGTATTGGGGAGGATACATGATGCTTATTGCTTTGTATGTTTCACTGGGAAGGAGGGCACCACCAACAGTAGCTCACAGATTTGTAAACTGAGCCTACTGGCTTCAAGAAGGGGAGCAATGAAGTCAAATTAAATATGAGTCATTTGTGCAAAAATAACAAACAAATATATACAAGATCTAAATAGTTCCATTTGAAAGTACTTCATAATTATCTGTAGTAAAATATCAAACTAAAACTCTTGCAAAGAATCAGGTTAACCCTACTTTTGGCTCAGATATTTATGATGTGAAATGGCTTGGCATGCATAGGAAGGTAGATAAATAGTTCATATTCTAATCCTTCTCTCTCTCTCTCCTTCTCTCTCTCTCTCTCTTTTTCTCTTCTCTGCCAGGTTCCATGGTAAGTGCATATAACATTGTACCATTAATCCACAGGCAAATCATACAAAAAAGCCTTATCCAATAGTTTCTCAAGTGTTAAAAATGCCTTTTATTCTTCAGCCTCTAAAGGAGAAGACAGTTTAGGGTAAGTTAAAAGGCACTGTAAACATACTAGAAAATATTAAAATGACAACAGTGATAGTTCTGTTATACAATATGTTTGGAGATTAGGGGACTTCTACGTTCACTCTCTACCTGTCTCCACCCCACTCCTAAAAATAGTTTACAGAGATTTATAATGAGCTTGGGTGAAAATAAATATCCAGTTCAGCCTCAGGGGAAAATAATTTAGGAGCAGTCTCATGTTCATGCCTCAGGTTCTATTTGTGAGGTAAGAGTGGCAAATATTAATTATTCATGCATTACCCATGGTGCACCCATTTTATGGATCATGCACTATGTGAGTGGTTATATATGATAACAATGAAAATAGATTAGCTATCCCTGTTTGTGTGGATGTTCTCTCATTTTACCAATTGCTCTCTAGGACACAAAGTTCCCAGAGAATAAATATTCTGAGATTCAATTTTTATGTAAATATTAGTCACCAGCTTTTGAAATTTAAGAAGAAAAATGATGTGTGTGTGTGTGCATGCGAATGTAAACAAAGCTTCACAATGTAAAGCAAAGCATCAATTATTAAATGTTATTAGTATGCTTTATATATGAATATTATATTTATAATTTGTTCATGATATAGTATATATACTATATGTAACACCATAATAGCTACCCTTTGTGGAGAACTTATTATATGCCAGATGATGCATTAGTTCCTAACAAATGTTGCTTTGTTAATCCTTCAGTCATCCCTATGAGGAATGAATTGGATGAAAAAACCAAGATCCATCAAAGTAAAATAACTTACTGAAAGTTTCTTCAGCAAAGAAGAAACAGTTAGGATTTGAGCTTATATCTCCTCAACTCTAAAACACAGGTCCTGTTTACTATGCCATTTCAATTCTTGAGCTTGGAGCACCCTCCCAGGAAAGTCAGATAGCAGTTCTGAGCTCTTACTCCCAAGCTCCTATGAAGCACAATCCATTTTATTCATCTTTATAATCCCCCAGGAAACAGCCTAGTATTTTCCCCTAGTAGGAACTCAACAAGTGTTGACTAAATGGATGAATGAATGTCCAACAATTGTCCATCCTTATAAACTTCTTTTTTGGGAAGCTAAGCATATAGACCTTAAAGTATTTCTTTAGCATCAGATAAAGGAAGCATCTATCTACCTATCAGACTGCTTCATCAGTGCCAGCCCAGGTACCAGTTTTACCACAGCAACATGAAATATATAAATATATTGGCTCAGTGCCAGCATGGTCACCCAACTACCTATATCAGACTCCAGTGGAGTAGACTGAACTTGGACATACTTAGAGCACCAGTAAAGTAGCATTACCAAGAGAATAATTCTCTAGGAAAACCTAGCATTTAATAAGTGTATTGTGTTACATAAGCGAAATCTCATTGATCTTAAGAAATGTGCACTGAAGTAATAAAGGGTAATGAGACATGATACATGCAACCTAACTCACAAATAACTCTGAAAAAAGTAAATAATATAAATGTATATATGTGTATGTGTCTCTGTATACCGGTCTACACTACACTACACACACACACACACACACACACACACACACACACACACACATTACAATTATAAATATGGGCAAAATGTTTAAAATTGGTAAACCTGGGTAAAGGGCAATTGAGAGTTCTTGATATTATTCTTACAACTTATCTATAAATTTAAAATTATTTCCAAAAAGTTAATTAGTTCATTTTTTAAATATCTTTATTTAGTATAACTGCTTTACAATGTTGTGTTAGTTTCTGCTGTATAACAAAGTGAATCAGCTATATGTATACATATATCCCCATATCCCCTCCCTCTTGTGCCTCCCTCCCACCCTCCTTATCCCACCCTTCTAGGTGGTCACAAACCACCGAGTTGACCTCCCTGTGCTATGCAGCTGCTTCCTACAAGCTATCTATTTTACATTTGGTAGTGTATATATGTCAATGCTACACTCTCACTTCATCCCAGCTTACCCTTCCCCCTCCCTGTGTCCTCAAGTCCAATCTCTACATCTGCATCTTTATTCCTATCCTGCCCCTAGGTTCCTCAGAACCTTTTTTTTTTTTTTGATTCCATATATATGTTTTAGCGTACGGTATTTGTTTTTCTCTTTCTGACTTACTTCACTCTGTATGACAGACTCTAGGTCCATCCACCTCACTACAAATAACTCAATTTTGTTTCTTTTTATGGCTGAGTAATATTCCATTGTATATATGTGCCACATCTTCTTTATCCATTCATCTGTCGGTGGACACTTATGTTGCTTCCATGTCCTGGCTACTGTAAATAGAGCTGCAATGAACATTTTGGTACATGACTCTTTTTGAATTATGGTTTTCTCAGGGTATATGCCCAGTAGTGGGATTCCTGGGTCATATGGTAGTTCTATTTTTAGTTTTTTAAGAAACTTCCATACTGTTCTCCATAGTGGCTGTATCAATTTACATTCCCACCAACAGTGCAAGAGGGCTCCCTTTTCTCCACACCCTCTCCAGCATTTACTGTTTGTAGATTTTTTGATGATGTCCATTATGACCAGTGTGAAGTGATACCTCAATGTGGTTTGGATTTGCATTTCTCTAATGATTACTGATGTTGAGCATCCTTTCATGTGCTTCTTGGCCATCTATGTGTCTTCTTTGGAGAAATGTCTATTTAGGTCTTCTACCCATTTTTGCATTGGGTGGTTTGTTTTTTTGATATTGAGTTGCATGAGCTGCTTGTATGTTTTGCAGATTAATCCTTTGTCAGTTGCTTCATCTGCAAATATTTTCTCCCATTCTGAGGATTGTCTTTTCATCATGTTTATGGTTTCCTTTGCTGTGCAAAAGCTTTTAAGTTTCATTAGGTCCCATTTGTTTATTTTTGTTTTTATTTCCATTTCTCTAGGGGGTGGGTCAAAAAGGATCTTGCTGTGATTTATGTCATAGCGTATTCTGCCTGTATTTTCCTCTAATACTTTTATAGTGTCTGGCCTTACATTTAGGTCTTTAATCCATTTTGAGTTTATTTTTGTGTATGGTGTTAGGAATTGTTCTAATCTTACTCTTTTACATGTAGCTGTCTAGTTTTCCCAGCACCAATTATTAAAGAGGCTGTCTTTTCTCCATTGTATATTCTTGCCTCCTTTATCAAAGATAAGGTAACCGTAGGTGTGTGGGTTTACCTCTGGGCTTTCTATCCTGTTCCATTGATCTATATTTCTGTTTTTGTGCCAGTACCATACTGATGATTACTGTAGCTTTGTAGTATAGTCTGAAGTCAGGGAGCCTGATTCCTCCAGCTCCGTTTTTCTTTCTCAAGATTGCTTTGGCTATTCGGGGGTCTCTTGTGTTTCCATACAAATTGAGAAATTTTTTGTTCTAGTTCTGTGAAAAATGCCATTGGTAGTTTGATAGGGATTGCACTGAATGTGTAGATTGCTTTGGGTAGTATAGTCATTTTCACAATGTTGATTCTTCCAATCCAAGAACATGGTATATCTCTCCATCTGTTGGTTATCATCTTTAATTTCTTTCATCAGTGTCTTATAATTTTCTGCATAGAGGTCTTTTGTCTCCTTAGGTAAGTTGATTCCTAGGTATTTTATTCTTTTTGTTGCAGTGGTAAATGGGAGTGTTTCCTTAATTTCTCTCTCAGATTTTTCTTCATTAGTGTATAGGAATGCAAGAGATTTCTGTACATTAATTTTGTATCCTGCTACTTTACCAAATTCATTGATTAGCTCTAGGAGTTTTCTGGTAGCATCTTTAGGATTCTCTATGTATAGTATCATGTCATCTGCAAACAGTGATAGTTTTACTTCTTTCTTTCCGATTTGGATTCCTTTTATTTCTTTTTCTTCTCTGATTGCTGTGGCTAAAACTTCCAAAACTATGTTGAGTAACAGTGTTGAGAGTGGGCAACCATGTCTTGTTCCCAATCTCAGAGGAAATGGTTTCAGTTTTTCACCATTGAGAATGATGTTAGCTGTGGGTCTGTCATATATGGCCTTTATTATGCTGAGGTAGGTTCCCTCTAGGCCTACTTTCTGGAGAGTTTTTATCATAAATGGGTGTTGAATTTTGTCAAAAGCTTTTTATGCATCTATTGAGATTATCATATGGTTTTTATCCTTCAATTTATTAATACGGTGTATCACATTGATTGATTTGCATATAATGAAGAATCCTTGCATTCCTGGGATAAACCCCACTTGCTCATGGTGTATGATCCTTTTAATGTGCTGTTGGATTCTGTTTGCTAGTATTCTGTTGAGGATTTTTGCATCTGTGTTCATCAGTGATATTGGCCTGTAGTTTTCTTTTTTGTGACATCTTTGTCTGGTGTATTTGCCTGGTATTGGTACCAGGGTGATGGTGGCCTCATAGAATGAGTTTGGGAGTGTTCCTTCCTCTGCTATATTTTGCAAGAGTTGGAGAAGGATAGGTGTTAGCTCTTCTCTAAATGTTTGATAGAATTCACTTGTGAAGCCATCTGGTCCTGGGCTTTTGTTTGTTGGAAGATTTTTAATCATAGTTTCAATTTCAGTGCTTGTGATTGGTCTGTTTATATTTTCTGTTTCTTCCTGGTTCAGTCTTGGAAGGTTGTACTTTTCTAAGAATTTGTCCATTTCTTTCAGGTTGTCCATTTTATTGGCATATAGTTGCTTGTAGTAATCTCTCATGATCCTTTGTATTTCTACAGTGTCAGTTGTTACTTCTCCTTTTTCATTTCTAATTCTGTTGATTTGAGTCTTCTCCCTTTTTTTCTTGATGAGTCTGGCTAATGGTTCATTAATTTTGTTTATCTTCTCAAAGAACCAACTTTTTGTTTTACTGATCTTTGCTATGGTTTCCTTCATTTCTTTTTCATTTATTTCTGATCTGATCTTTATGATTTCTTTCCATCTGCTAACTTTGGAGTATTTTTGTTCTTCTTTTTCCAATTGCTTTAGGTGTAAGGTTAGGTTGTTTATTTGAGATGTTTCTTATGTCTTGAGGTAGAATTGTATTGCTATAAACTTCCCTCTTACAACTGCTTTTGCTGCAGCCCATAGGTTTTGGGTCATCATGTCTTCATTGTCATTTGTTTCTAGGTATTTTTTGTTTTCCTCTTTGATTTCTTCAGTGATCTCTTGGTTATTTAGTAGCGTATTGTTTAGCCTCCATGGGTTTGTATTTCTTACAGTTTTTTTCCTGTAATTGATATCTAGTCTCACAGCATTGTGGGTGGAAAAGATGCTTGATATGATTTCAATTTTCTTAAATTTGCTGAGCCTTGATTTGTGACCCAAGATATGATCTATCCTGGAGAATGTTCCATGAGCACTTGAGAAGAAAATGTATTCTGTTGTTTTTGGATGGACTGTCCAATAAATATCAATTAAGTCCATCTTGTTAAATATGTCATTTAAAGCTTGTGTTTCCTTATTTATTTTCATTTTGGATGATCTGTCCATTAGTGAAAGTGGGGTGTTAAAGTCCCCTACTATGACTGTGTTACTGTCAATTTCCCCTTTTATGGCTGTTAGCATTTGCCTTATGTATTGAGGTACTCCTATATTGGGTGCATAAATATTTACAATTGTTATATCTTCTTCTTGGATTAACCCCTTTGATCATTATGTAGTGTCCTTCTTTGTCTCTTGTCTTTAAAGTCTACTTTGTCTGATATGAGTATTGCTATTCCAGCTTTCTTTTGATTTCCATTTGCATGGAATATCTTTTTCCATTCCTTCACTTTCAGTCTGTATGTGTCCCTAGGTCTGAAGTGGGTCTCTTGTAGACAGCATATATATGGGTCTTGTTTTTGTATCCATTCAGCCAGTCTGTGTCTTTTGGTTAGAGCATTTAATCCATTTACATTTAAGGTAATTATCAATATGTATGTTCCTATTACCATTTTCTTAATTGTTTTGGGTTTGTTTTTGTTGGTCTTTTCCTTCTCTTGTGTTTCCTGCCTAGAGAAGTTCCTTTAGCATTTGTTGTAAAGCTGGTTTGGTGGTGCTGAATTCTCTTAACTTTTGCTTGTCTGTTAAGGTTTTAATTTCACCACTGAATGTGAATGAGATCCTTGCTGGGTAGAGTAATCTTGGTGGTAGGTTTTTCCCTTTCATCACTTTGAATATGTCCTGCCACTCCCTTCTGGCTTGCAGAGTTTCTGATGAGAGATGAGCTGTTAACCTTATGGGGATTCCCTTATGTGTTATTTGTTGCTTTTCCCTTGTTGCTTTTAATATTTTTTCTTTGTATTTAATTTTTGATAGTTTGATTAATACATGTCTTGGCGAGTTTCTCCTTGGATTTATCCTGTATGGGACTGTCTGCGCCGCTTCCTGGACTTGACTATTTCCTTTCCCATGTTAGGGAAGTTTTCAACTATAATCTCTTCAAATATTTTCTCAGTCCCTTTCTTTTTCTCTTCTTCTTCTGGGAACCCTATTATTTGAATGTTGGTGCATTTAATGTTGTCCCAGAGGTCTCTGAGACTGTCCTCAATTCCTTTCATTCTTTTTTCTTTATTCTTCTCTGTGGCAGTTATTTCCACTATTTTATCTTCCATGTCACTTATCTGTTCTTCTGCCTCAGTTATTCTGCTATTGATTCCTTCTAGAGAATTTTTAATTTCATTTATTGTGTTGTTCATCATTGTTTCTTTGCTCTTTAGTTCTTCTAGGTCCTTGGTAAATGTTTCTTATATTTTCTCCATTCTATTTCCAAGATTTTGGATCATCTTTAGTATCATTACTCTGAATTCTTTTTCAGGTAGACTGCCTATTTCCTCTTCATTTGTTTGGTCTGGTGGGTTTTTACCTTGCTCCTTCATCTGCTGTGTATTTCTCTGTCTTCTCATTTTGCTTAACTTATCGCGTTTGGGGTCTCCTTTTCGCAGGCTGCAGGTTCGTAGTTCCCGTTGTTTTTGGTGTCTGCCCCCAGTGGGTAAGGTTGGTTCAGTGGGTTGTGTAGGCTTCCTGGTGGAGGGGACTGGTGCCTGTGTTCTGGTGGGTGAGACTGGATCTTGTCTTTATGGTGGGCATGGCCACGTCTGGTGGTGCATTTTGGGGTGTCTGTGAACTTAATATGATTTTAGGCAGCCTCTCTGCTAATGGGTGGGGTTGTGTTCCTGTCTTGCCATTTGTTTGGCATGGGGCATCCAGCACTGGAGCTTGCTGGCTGTTGGGTGGAGCTATGTCTTAGTGTTGAGATGGAGATCTTTGGGAGACCTCTTGCTGATTGATATTACATGGGGCTGGGAGGTCTCTGGTTGTCCAATATCCTGGACTTGGCTCTCCCACCTCAGAAGCTCTGGCCTGACACCTGGCTGGAGCACCGAGACCATGCCAGCCATATGGCTGGGAAGGAAAAACAAACACAACGAACAGATAGAACCCCAAACCAAATCGTAAAAGCAAAACTAAACAGACAAAATCACACAAATAAACATACACACAGTCATGAAAAGAAAACAAACTAACAACAGCAACAAAAAAATACGAACTGTCAGCACCCTCGGACAAGTGGTAAAAGCAAACCTAAACAGAAAAAATCACACAAAGAAACATACACATACACACTCACAAGAAAAAAAAAGGAAAAAAAAATGTTTAAATATTAAAAAAAAATTAAATTAAATTAAAAATAAAGAAAGAAAGAGAGCAACCAAACCAATAAATCCACCAATGATAACAAGCATTAAAAACTAAACTAAGATAAACATAAAAACCAGAAACAAATTAGATGCAGAAAGCAAACCCCAAGTCTACAGTTGCTCCCAATGTCCACCACCTCAATTTTGGGAACATTTGTTGTCTATTCAGGTATTCCACAGACTCAGGGTTCATTAAATTGATTGTGGAGATTTAATCTGCTGCTCCTGAGGCTGCATGGAGAAGTTTCCCTTTCTCTTCTTTGTTCACACAGCTCCTGGGGTTCAGCTTTGGTTTTGGCTTTGCCAAAATCTAAAGGTTCTTCCCCGCCCAGACAGGAGGGCGTTAAAGCAGCAGCTGATTAGGGCTCTCTTGCTCACTCAGGCTGAGGAGAGGGAGGGGTACAGTAGTCATAATTCAAATGCAGGATGAGCCTGCAGTGGCAGAGGCTGGCATGACATTGCACCAGCCTGAGGTGCGCTGTGTGTTCTCCCGGGGAAGTTGTTCCTGGATCACAGGAGCCTGGCAGTGGTGGGCTGCACAGACTCCCTGGAGGGGAGGTGTGGAGAGTGACCTGTGCTTGCACACAGGCATCTTGGTTTCAGTAGTGGCAGCAGCCTTAGCATCCCATGCCTGTCTCTGGGGTCCGTGCTGATCGCCCATCTCTGGAGCTCGTTTAGGCGGTGCTCTGAATCCCCTCTCCTCACGCACCCTGAAACAATGGTCTCTTGCCTCTTAGGCAGGTCCAGACCTTTTCCCGGACTCCCTCCCGGCTAGCTGTGGTGCACCAGCCCCCTTCAGGCTGTCTTCACACAGCCAACCCCAGTCCTCTCCCTGGGATCTGAACTCCGAAGCCCGAGCCTCAGCTCCCAGCCCCCGCCTGCCCCAGGGGTTGAGCAGACAAGCCTCTCGGGCTGGTGAGTGCTGGTCGGCACTGATCCTCTGTGAGGGAATCTCTCCGCTTTGCCCTTTGCCCCTATTGCTGTGTTACTGCGTGGAAACTTTTCCTCCTTCACAGCTCCCTCCCAGAGATGCAGGTCCCGTCCCTATTCTTTTGTCTCTGTTTTTTCTTTTTTCTTTTGCCCTACCCAGGTACATGGGGAGTTTCTTGCCTTTTGGGAAGTCTAAGGTCTTCTGCCAGTCTTCAGTAGGTGATCTGTAGGAGTTGTTCCACACGTAGATGTATTTCTGATGTATTTGTGGGGAGGAAGGTGATGTCCACATCTTACTCCTACGCCATCTTGAAGGTCTCAATTGGTTCATTTTAAAGATACATTTCCTACCTCTGGGTAGATATAACTTTAAAACATGTTTGAGAACAGTTAATAATTTAAAGGGTAAATCAAAGGATAAGAAATCTTTGTGGTTACTGCTCATTAATTGTGTGACTTTTTGCAAACAAAGCACCAAACTGTTCTATATATATTTCTTCATTTGGAAACTGCAACTGTGATAACCATTTACCTTGTGTATTATGGGGGAGGCAGTGGAGTGAGGTAGAAAGAACTCTGAGAGTTGCCAGATGTGGTTGAAAGCACTGATTCACTGTGTGACCATGAGCAAGTCATTTTACATGCATGAGACTCCATTTCTTCATCAGCAAAATAAGGATATTAGATGAGAGTGTATTGGGAAGGCTGTCCATCTCTATCCCTCTACAATTCTGAGTTGTAGTTTAAGAAATAAAATGTTAAAGTCTAAGGAGTAAGAGCCATATCAACAGAATTAAAGAGATGGCCAAAGTTGGGGGGAAAAATTGTTTTTTCTTTATACATCTGTACAGTCTCAGCCTCTTAAGTAAATAGAAACTTGGATTACTTTTATAGAAAGATAGAACAGTGTTTGCAAAGAAACAGAACTTTCTCTCAGGATGCCAATGAATTTGGCAGGCTGATTGCATTTGTGTTTCAAGAAGAAATGTAGCCAAAGGTCTCTGAAGTACATTGAAACATGACTTGCCCTACCCTCATATTCCTCCCACACCAAATGAGTTATTGTTTTTACAATCAAATTAGATTAAGGATTTTTGAGAAGTACAAGTGTGTCCTCATGGACCACACTTGTAAAGATAGCAAGTTGTATCATTATCACTTCCCCAAAAAGGTCTGATTTTTCTGATGCTTTTGGTTCTGAATGAGCCACACTTTATGTCAACAAAGAATCAGGGAAATTATTTATTTCTCAACAAAGACTAAAGTAAAAGAGGCCAGGGTAGGCACATCATAAATATTGTTGAATGAGAGTAGCAAACAATAAAAATTGGAAAAACAAAACAAAACAAAACAAAAGACAGAATAAGGATGCCACAGTGTCTGGAGAAGCATTCCATAGTGAAGTCAATTTGCAAAAAGCTAGCTTATATTTAGGTGACTCCCAACTAAACTGTCTAAGTTTCTGTAATATGGTACAGCAGGAAAAAAGAGGTAATTTTGAATTTTTCAATAAATGTACAATAAAATAAGATACAGTCATCTGTTTGTCCAGTTAAAAAATATTAACTGTGTGCTTACTCTGTGTCTAGCACATTCTGAATATATAGCAGTGAATTAGCATACAAGGTGCATTCTCTCAGGGAGCTTATATTCTGTTGGAAAAAAGGTATATATGAATGAAATATATATATATATACACACACACACACACACACATATACATATGAGTAAATATATCTGTGATAAGTGGTATGGTGAGATTTAAAATAGATATATGACTGGGGGTGGTTACTTTAATTCATTAGAGAAGGTTTCTTTAGGAACAGACATTTAAGTTACGATCTGAGTAACATGAAAAACAGTGAAGAGAACACTCTAGACCAACTAGTGCAAAGGCTCCAAGGTGGGAATGAACTTGTTAAATTAGCAGAACAGAATAAAAGCCAGGTGGCTGGAACACAGTAGACAAGGGAGGAAATACATGATGAATTTTCAGAGGGTGTAGGGGTATAAGGGATTTGTATTCTATTCTAGGTGTTGTGGGCAGCCATTTAAAGGTCTTAAGCAAGAACATGGTGGGATCTGATTTTCATTTAAAAGGACGACTTGGGCTGCTGTGTGTGAGAAAACAATTGCAATAGTCTAGGCAGGAGATCATGGGGCCTAGAGGATATCATCATGAATATGGAAAGAGGTGGACCTTTGAAAGAAAGAGTCAGTAGGACCTCATGATGGATTGGAGTTAAGTAAAAGAGAGGAATTAAAGAAAACTTGTAAAGTTCTGTCCTGGCCAATGGATGTGAGGGCATGTACTGGAATGGGGAACACTAGGAGATGGGCAACTTAAGATGAGATGAGATTTAAGAAACCTGTTTTGGGCTTGTTAGTTTTAAGACGCATATTAGACAATCCAAGTAGTGATGTCACATAAACAGTGGGGTACACAATTTTGAATTTCTGGGAGTATTACATATTACATAAATTATCTTTTTTGATTCTCACGTGATTCTCCTGTATCCAATCATTCCCGTTTCCAGAGGAGGAAAATAACATTTAGAGAGGTTGAGTAACTTCTCCTAGAGCATACAGTTCATAAGTAATAAATCTAGAATTCAAACCTTTCTTGCATCTCCAAACTGGATGCTCTTTCCACTATGTAATACCACAGTGAAGGCACCTTTCTAATGCTCTCTCTGATGCAACACAGCAAATGTTCACAGTGTACGAGGTACAAAGAAGCACAGTTGCTTTGATGCCATTATTCCCATTTGGTGACTTGGTGATCAGCAAATAGTTTGGCAATTTCAAGTTTGAAATCCCTGGAATCCACTCAGTGTGGAAGTGTAATGTCCACATTATTTTTTTTCTGAATTTAATGACTTCTGGAATACAACAGGACCATCCTTACACTTGCAACTAAAGATCTTATGAAAAAACAACTAAATTCTAATGCGTTTCTCAACAAATTTGGTTCATACACTTGTTAACCAAAAATTGCCAGTTCATTTTGTTACCATTTTGAAAAGAATCCTACCCAATAAAATAGCAGTAAAATTGAATACCTAGTTACTAAACTTTTAAAAATGTTTTCTAAGGTAGGGAAAGTATAAATCCCAATCAATGATGGTGAAATGCAGAGGAATTTATTATCCTATGGTCCAAAAGCTATGGAATTTGACATCGAATGTCCCAAGTTCAAGTCTTAGGTCTGGTAGATTCTCTTGGTGATCCCTCAAGTTGTTTAACCTCTTGCTTTCCTCATTAGTAAAATAAGGGTAATAATATTTATGCAAAAGAGTTGCTGTGAGAAACAAGTGGAATAGTCCTGTGAGATAACTTTGTACACTGGGAGTACCTGTTGGCTGCTATTATTATTCATATAACACTACACAGTATGTTTTATTTTGTATTTCTTAATAAGCATCATGAGCCCAATTCACTCTCCCTTCTGATAATGGTGAACTATTCCTTATGGTTACCTGGATAAAAAAGAAGAAAAATCGCCTGTATAGGGATGCCTCTCATTCTCCCTCCTCTCAAAAGCAAATCTCTTAAACTCCATCAGTCCCATGTTCCCACAGAAGCATGTTCATTATTGCTACCATACTACTCACATCAACCATGCACTCATATGAATAACAAATGTGTATTGAGGACCTACTATGTTCCAGGCTCTGAAGGAACTAAACATCAGTATAGAAAAAAGATTGTGATACATTTCTGCCCCTCCAGCAGTTCACAGTCTTGTAAGAGAATGTCTCCTCTGTATAAAGTTATTTATCTGTACATCCCTCTCCCCATCCTACACCTTTACTCCCAGCTATGAGCTCTAGAATGCCAAGAACGCTGTCTTGGTCATCCTTAGTTTCCTTTATAACACATAGCACAGTACATTTCTCTTGGTAGGTGTCCAATAATTAATTATTGGATCAAAAAAAATCTTTTGTAGTGTGTTTTTTAAAATATCAAGGTGTACTAGTGGACTAACAAGCAAGATGTTTTTCCTTATAATATCTCTCTGGTTACATTTAACAGCAAGTTAAAATTAGATCTTTTCTTTTTTTTTAAGAAACAAAACCATAGCAACTGTGATGTTGAATGTTTCAAAGAGCAAAATTTTAAGGATTCTCTTTTACTGGATTGCCCATGTTTGAGCTGCCTATTTCAATCAAAATGCTAATAAATAATTTGTTTTACTAATAGCCATGTAAACTACTGATTGTATCTATGAAGCAATAGAATCTCCCACGTAAAACAGAATGCTTAATGAAATGCTTGTAGAAAAAAATAAATGTGTAAATGTGTTGAAAATCCACTGAATAAATTTTTAACGGTTACCCCCTGGAAATGATTGAACATTAACCTCTCCTTGTTTCTAGTACCTGTATTTATTATAAAACTTTCAAGATTTTTCTGTTTCATATCAATATTTGCTGGAGATCTTTTCTTAAGGCATGCCTCTATGAGGAAATCAATCTTACAGTCTTCTAAATGAAAGAATGGGCGTTTTTACAGAATGTTATCAGTGAATACTTCTTTGACATACATAATGATTGTCTAATAGTTTTCTCTAAATGTATTTTTATTGAAGTAATGATTAAAGTGTAACTCAGTGCCTCAGGAACACTGACTAATGTCATGTTAATCAACTTGACAACTAAAAAAAAAAGAAAATGAAGAGGTTGATAGTTTAAATCTAGTGGTAGATGATTCACTTGAACTATCAAAGAAGAAAATGTACTTTACCCAGGACCAAATTTAAAACAAAACCAAACAAAGTCTAGCAAAACACCTCTCACAAAGTTACAAAACCATACCTTTAAAAAAAATCCAATTTTGTTTCTCTTAAAATGTTTAAATTAGCCTTTGATTCACAGCATCCATATTGATCAACATCTATTGAATGTCTACTCTATGCAAAGCACTGAACTAATGTCAAGATAAGTAAAGCACATTTCTACTTTTAGGGAGCTAAATATGGAAGAAATAAGTCATTCATGCATAATTGCAATGTAGAAAATAGGACTATAAATGACGTCAGTATTCTGAGGAGGGAGAGGCGGATAACTTCTGGCTAGGTTTGGACAGGTAGAATGAGGTGAGAACAGGTAGACGGCGAATTCTTAGCAGACAAACTGAAAATAAGTATCTTTTTGGAAGTAACAAGAAGTTCCCCTTGACTTCAGAGCAGTTTACAGAAGGTATGCTAAATAAGTCTGGAAACACATATTGGGCTAGCTGGTGAAAGGCCTTAAATTCCAAATTATTTAAATGGAGTTGTATATTTTTTTTAAAAAGCTGTAAGTGAGCAGTTTCATAACTATTCTGTAGACATGCAACAATTTTTTATAAAGAACAGGCTCTAAATCTGAAGCTGAAGTCACCCTGTTTGGAACAACACTGAAAAATATTGGTTGGGTTTGGCCATGCTTTTTCAGCCTGTACATTTACACCGCTTTTAGACATTAGGGTATTTATTCTGGGTTTTTGTGGGGACCTGAATTATGTGTTTCTTGGACAAATTTGGAATACTTGCTCTTCCAGATGTTTGAAAATGTTACAAATGTTTTTCCTCTGATTGCTCTATATATACAGTGTAAACTTTTTGCCCCTCTATTATTGTTTCTTGTAAAAAACTGCACTGAAGAACAAAATTATGATTTCTATAGAGAGGTTTAAGGACTAATGAAGAAATGCCCAGAAGCCTGTTTCTTAAAAACAATAAAACTTTCTTTCTTGCAAAGTAAAAAGGTGCCAAGTTGGGATGGGGGTGCAGACAACTGACAGGAAGATTGGACTAGGGGAATTTGAAGGAAAAGAGGCAGAGGGAGGGAGGGAGGTGGAGGGGAAGAGGGAGAGAGAGAGAGAGAAAAAAAACAATTACCTTATACAAGAAGTGGTTGTAAAGATAAGTTTATGTGTTCAAGAGATACGAAATAAATACAAAACAGAGAGGTAATGCCGCTGTAGATGTTAAAACTGTTACTAACTACAACCAACTACAGATATTCTGACACATTTTAGCTACTGCTGCTTGAAGTAGGGAGAGAGTTTAGAAAAGATACGTGGGAGATACTATGAAAATTTTGAAATAGCTCACCGACATTTCCTGTTTGTATTTTCGAAGCTGATTGTAAGAACAAATATGAATCAGAGATCCTTAAATCAGATATTTTGAGCTTTAAACAAGTCTCAAGTGCTTCACATCTCTTTTGCATTGCAGATAGTATTTGACAAAGAGGGGAACACAAATGTAGTTTCTATAGTATTCATAAGTATCAAGCTTTATTTGGAACTTAGCCACACTGCAGTATATAAATTTACTAAAAATTTCACATGATGCTTAAAAGAATTATACAATGCGTGTGGGGCACTGGAGTTGTGCTACTTCCATTTCTGCATCTCTGCTACTGAAACTTATCAGTATAAATGTGTCCATCCACTGGAGATCTTAATTCAAGGACTGAAGCTAACTTTTCTCAAACTAAACCATATGCGGCATAAAAGGGCAAACATAAGATAGAGTTATGGTAGACAGTTTTTTCCTCACCACCCTGAGTAGCCACACTAGTGGTCCAAAAGATATATTGGATGCCAGCAATGAATCCAAGAGAGGAAAAGAAAACAGGACCTTTCCCGAAGTAAAGCTGTGGTAATGGGTCTCATGATGACCAGTCATGGCTATCTCCTTCAATATTGAGCATAACACAGACTGGCAAAATTTTTAATCTTTTAGGTGTCTTCCCCCCCATAGACACAAAACTCTAATACATCATTATAAATCACTGGGGAAATATTTTTCTAGTATTCAACTTTTGCGAATTAACATCCAAGACAGCTGTTATTAAAATTATTTGGAATGCGATCTTTCATATGAGATAATTTGGATCATAATAGTAGATGTTTCAATACGTCCACGTTTGACCTAAACCTTTTTCTGATGACACAAGTACAGTGGTAGGGAGGAGGAAAGTGCCTCAAAAGTTATAGTCATACATACAGTTTTGTATCTTCCTGTACTTTCCTTAAGAATTACTGTGTCAAATTTCAGGGTCTTTTAAAGGTTTTCTGGGGCAAACCAGTCTTTCAAGCAAACAAATGAAAATAATCAACATCATTAACAAAATCATAAGATTTGAGAAGCTAGTCAAGACTTTGAGTCAGGCATTGTCCCTGTAGTAGATGAAAAGAAGCAAGAATGTTAGCTTTTATCTCATTATTATCTTATTGTAATACTCTGCCCTTCTTTCTTGCATTTTCTCTTTTCTTTGTGTTCTGATGTGAGTTTCCTATTAGCTATCCTAAAGAACAGCATGCTTTAGAGGAAGTACCCCAAACTAGGAGTTAGTGAGTAGAAGTCCCAGGGAGGAAATAGCAATCCAGGTTCTGCTAATGACCAACAGTGTGACTTTGACAAGCAAATTACCCTCTCTATTCCTTAGTTTCTTTGAAAAATGTGGTCCTTACTCCTATTTATCCTACAGAGTTGTTTCCAGGACAGGCTATGATAGGTGAAAGAGTCTTAAAAATAGGAACCAAACTGAATACATCATTATTAGGTCTTAACACATTTTATATTTTGAAACTAATCTAGAAGCAGAAATGGTATGCAGAAACCTTTGAGTCAAAAGACTGTTAGTTATATTTTTTGAACATTAGTGATTTAGGAAAATGCCTCATCTTCATATAATACAATATTGATACCATTGCTACAAAAATATGAATAAAGTAGACTGAAGATGAATATGTGACTCCATATTTAATGAGAAGGTGAAGGCCATGTTCTTCTGCTTTCAAGTCCGTTCTGAATAATAGTTACCTTTAAAGCTGTTTAAACTTGAGATTCCCATTCCTAATAGAAGAAACAAATTGAGGAAACATTGCGCTCATAACACTTCCGGAACATTTCCTTTCAGAGGAAGCAGCTGTGGTTTCTTTAGACTCCCAAGTCTATTATGCAGGTTAACAGTATATTTTATAATGAGTTCTAGACCACCTGCCTTCCTGAGGAAATTAATATTGAGATAGATTTTTTTTTTGGTCCTTTTTTGTCCTCAGTAGCTATGTATAAGCTTTTCCTATTCAATGAGTTTGGGCACCCCATAAAAATGTTCATTCAACGTTATTCAGCTATAGGTGGTTATTTTTTAAAGACACTGTCTAAATGTGTTTTCAACAAATTCTTGGTGAATTTTGAGACTGAAACATATACTTCTCTAGTAAAAACAGTCAGCAGATGATGTACATACAGTTTTACTTTAAGGTGATAAATACCTATAATGAATTAAAGTGTTTTCAATGAATTTGACTATAGTCTGACTAAATTAAAGCCACTGGAATTTCAAAATTTTGTTGTAATTATTTGTCTTCTTCTCACCCCTACAGGTGTTTCAGGGGGAAATCAATGGATTCAGGAAGCAGTAGGAGTTTGGAGAATACAGTAGATAGGGTCTATCCTGATCAACTTGTTCCAAAGATAAACACAAGCAAGAAAATGTCCACCTTAGCAAACCCACCCAGCAGCCTGGAAATGCCACAAGAGATTAAGAAAAGCTGTGGAGATAAACAGGTAGAAATCACAGCTGAGCGAATAAAAATGGCAAAGAGCATCAAAGAAAAACAAAGCAATGATTTAGAGAAAGTGGCCTTTAAACGGAAGGCAGAAGGTGAAGAAAAGCCAGCTGGAAAGAAACAGGCAAAGGTAATAGAATTTGACAGCCCATTGATCACTATGCCTCTGCCTCAAATCCCCTTAAAGAATATCATGGATGTGGAGGTGAAGTTGGTCTACGTTGATGAAGAGGACGTGAGCTATGAGTTTGTAGAGTCCTACATGTCCACTGGGAATCGGCCAACATGCCAAGCTGCTGAAATAGTAGTAGACCCTTTCCGTGTACCTAATTTCAGCTTTCTGCCTCAGATTGACAAATGGCTTCAGGTAGCCTTAAAGGATGCCAGCTCTTGCTACAGACAAAAGAAATACGCCGTGGCAGCAGGACAGTTCAGAACAGCATTGGAGGTATGGGATTAAAAAAAACATATATTGGTGATGGGAAGCTGTGAAAGGGAAAGTTGTGATTACATTGAGCAGTTCTGATTATACTGTAATGAACAGCGATCATGGGGTGAAAATATTGAATGATATCAAGACTATGCAGTTCTCAGTTTACATAAATAAGATGTGCCTGCAAATTAATATGCTTGTGTGCACCTGACATATAGAAATCACCCCAAAAGCACATCTCATGCATTTTCTCTAACAAACTCTGCAGTGGGTAACATATATTAAAATGCAGTTGGTTTTATAATTTAGATGTATACCTATAAAAACCATCAAGTTTTAGTACAGTGGTTGTGGGTAGAGTATAGATCCTCTAGAAATAGGCAGTTAATGAATATACAAATTGTCCCCTTTTGATATGTAGTGTTCATGATTAAACATAACCATCTTACTTTTTAGCATGGGCTGATAATTTATGTATAATACTGATTAAAAACAAAACAACACCATTTTACCTTACCATCAAACTTCCCTTCCCTTCCCATTCTACTGAGCTTTATGAATAATTATTTTTCTCTCTGCAAGCAGGTAAGTTGGTCAATATCTTGGCATAAAGAAATAGCCCATGGGCTAAAATAAATGTGAGAATCACCAATAAAACACAAAAAAGGTCATGGGAAAAACTGCACCATCTCATGACCCACTGAACTTATAAAAGGACCAAAGTGTGTAACTAGAACTCCCATTGGCTTGGCAACATTCGTGACTGCATATTTAATTAACTACAAAAAAAATTTCAAGGCATTTTATATATGCCTGGTGGCTACTGGAGATTTAAAAAATGAGTTAAGACAAGGTGCCTCCCTCTAACAATTGGTGAGGGAGAGAAAGCAGTAAACAGTTAAATAGAGATGGCATAAAGGAGTGACTGATCCACCATGGAACCTGGGGCATGGGCAGGAGTCAGATGTGAGATGTTTGTGATGCATATTTTAAAAGTATTATTTACACTGTTACTTGCAGGTTAAAAATGACTACATCTACAATGAATTATTAATGGACAATACTAGACAATGGTGCCCCTAAATATTTAAAAAGAAATTCTAGGCACAAAAAAGGAGGCCCAAAGAGACATGAAGTGGTGAGACAGTGCACAAACAGATGCATCTATAAATATTTCTGTCCTTATAAAGGATCATTTACACAAAGAAGCAAAGAGTGACGCACTATGTAAACTTCTGAACTACGTAAAAAGTGCCCCCAAATTAAGTTATCCACAAACCACTGAGAACCCTCTGCTGTTCTTTGAGCTAATGACCAGAAGACACTGACTGGGGAAAGGAAGCTAAGTAAAGACTCCAGGAAGAACCGTGGGCACTTCTGCTAGGGCTATTTTCAGGTGAAATTTGGTGGCAGGGCAGGGGAGGGTGTGGTATGCAGGGCTAAAGGTGTAATTTTATAGATAAAGGAAAAGAATCATTTTGGCAATGGGAAAAAAAGGCATAAAATAAGAAAGAACATAAACTTCAAGTTAAGCCTAGGTAGAAGTAAAAGATATTAGCAGTAACTGGAAGAAAATATCCGCTTTTCCCATAAAACCCAGTGCTCAAAACTGTAAAATTTGAATCAGGTTTTAATGACCCCAAGATGTGCAACTGTACTGGAAAATGCTTGTGTTCTGACTCTGCTGTACACATCCTCTCTCTCTCCCATTCCCTCTCCCATTCCCTCTCCCTCTCTCTCTCTCCCTGCTTCCTCCCCCTCCCTCAAGGGTTTTTAGGAAAGTGTTGGATGCTGACACTAATTACTGGTAATTAACAAAAGTAATTATTTTGAGACCAAAACTTAGCTTAGACATCTGGCCTAGCTTTTGTCTAATTACCTTGGGAGTTAACTTTGGAAATTTTACCTAGAATGTCTCTTAATAAACCAAAGTTACTGGGAATAGAAAAGATTTTTAACCTCTTTAACTCTTTCCTCTCCTGAATTTAACTTCTCTTGAATTTAACTTCTTCAATACTAAGGGTTCTCAGGTATTACTTAATGCATCTCTTGCTTTTCCTTAGGTCCTAATATGACTAAGATAGGATGGATGACAGAGACCAAGGCATATTGATAAGGATCACACCTGAAAGATAAATGCATCAATGAATATTTCAGTGTGTGAAGTTAGGATTAGATTTGGCTGCAAGTGACAGAAACCCAAAATACCTGTGTCTAAAGCAAGAGAGAAGTTTTTGTTTGTTTGTTTTCATATAAATGTTAGGTAGTCAAGCACTGGTATGGTATGATCATCAGGTACCAGATTCTATTTTGTTCCTCAAGATGTGACTGTGACCTCTTGATCAAAATGCCAGCTCCTGTTGGTGTCGTCACGCCCACCTTCTAACCAGCCATAAGAGGGCAAAAGGAAGGAAGGAGTCACCCTGCGTCCTTCCGAGCACACTTGATGGGAAGCTGCACACACCATTTCCATTTTTTTTTTTCATTGACCCGAATTTGGTCATGTGACTGCACAAAGCTACAAGGGAGGCTGAAAAATATGGTCTTTATTCCCGATGGCCCTAACATTCATGGTCACTAACATTCTAGCTGTACTTTCATGGGGAAAGGAATAATTATTAATAAAGTAAAGACCTATAGGAAAACTTAAAGGTCTGGGAATGTGCTAATCGTATTTTTCTTATTCCTATTACTGAAGAAGAAGGGAGAATGGGTATGGCTATTGAAGGATAACTAGCAACTCTCCCATGGAGTGATCATTACATGGGAGGCATTGTGAGGCATATAAAATGCTTGGCAACTGAGTGGTACAGAGTCAGCTGTAGAAATATACAGAAGACTGGTTGTGGTTAAAGGTAAGACCAAAAAAAGAAACAGAAAGTAAAAACTGGGGAAAGGCCCCGGAAATTTGTGAATATTTATTAATAGACACAATAATTTCCAACTTATCTAATCAACGCATTAGAATGTTCTGCTTATACATTAGTTTCCCTGTGCTCTTGATGAAGTATTAACTCCTTTTGTTTTTATAACATGGTCACAAACTAGACAGGTACATTTCTGATATTTTATAAATGAAAAAGATAAAAATGATATGCAGTGATTCAGAAGATAACAGTTTAGCTTCCAAAAAGCAGTCAACTTTAATCTTTTAGGATTTCAGAACACAGGAAGCATTTACTTAAATGTGCTTGATGAAATAATTTATTTTTCTGTGCTTCCTTTTTACTATATAAAGTTGAACCAGTTAAGTAGGTTAGATTAGTCCTTAGCTCTGTGACTAACTCATCAATCTTTGTTAAAATCAGTCATCAGACTTCCCTGGTGGCGCAGTGGTTAAGAATCCGCCTGCCAGTGCAGGGGACACGGGTTCGAGCCCTGGTCCGGGAAGATCCCACATGCCGTGGAGCAAGTAAGCCCGTGTGCCACAACTACTGAGCCTGCGCTCTAGAGCCCATGAGCCACAACTACTGAGCCCGCATGCCACAACTACTGAAGCCCGCGTGCCTAGAGCCCGTGCTCCGCAACAAGAGAAGCCACCTCAATGAGAAGCCCGCGCACCACAACGAAGAGTAGCCCCCACTCGCCGCAACTAGAGAAAGCCCGCGTGCAGCAACGAAGACCCAACGCAGCCAAAATAAATTAATTTAAAAAAAAGTCAGTCATCATTTGCTCTTGTGTTTGAAATCACAGCAGAAATCATACCAGATGGGCAAAAGGTACAAATTGAAGATAAAAACCATAAATTCATATTAAATCACAGTTTTATGCCTAGATGCTATTACCTATAATTTTTAAAGAACAACTATATAAATTCACCCCCTATTAAAATAGTAAGGATTCTATAAAAAATAAATAAATAAATGTAAGACATTGGCCTCATGGGCCAATGAGGCATATTAGGCAATACACACTATTCCCAATAAATTGCTTGGCTGTCAACAAAAAGTAAGAATAGATTAATTAATAAACATGCTAGCTGTACTTTCATGCGGAAAAGAATAATTATTAATAAAGTAAAGACCTATAGGAAAACGTAAAGTCTGGGAATGTACTAATGGTATTTTTCTTGTCATTTATAAGTTAGCAAAGGTTCTAATAATTTTGTGGCATGCAACCTAAACCATACCATAATTTCAACCTTACTTATAGGATCTTAGTAATTGAGAGGCTTCCACCTTTTGAATTAGAACAGATCTATACCCACACTTTAAGATTCACAGCTTCAAACAATCCCACTGAACCAGCCAAAGAAGACAGACCACAACTTATCCCTCACCAAATGGAACTTTCAATTCTTCCAATTTCATCATGTAGGAACCCCTTGAGGGTTCCACCTTGAGGTGCTAATATTTTTTTTTTAATATCTTGGCGCTCCAGTCACTGATCTGTGAAGTTAGAGTAATAACTCACATTTATGGAGCTCTTTCTATGTGTCAGGTACTGTATTTTACATTCTGGGAATATTTACGTTCAATATTCCATTTCACTTTCACAATAAAAATGTGAGATGGGACTATTATTATTCTTCTGTTGCTAATGAGAAAACTAAGGGATAGATAGGTTAAGTAACTTGCTCAGGGATCAACAGCTAGCAGTGGTAGTAACAGGAGTAGTTGAACCAAGGTGATCTGGTTCAGAGCTCACCACCTTAACCACTATGCCTTTGCTACTCTAAGTGAGAGTTTGTTGGAATTACAGAACTTTGGACTGTGCCAGACCTGCAGAATCAGGATCTGCATTTTAACAGATCCCAAATGGTCCTGGTACACATAGGAGTTTGAGGAGTATTACACCCTGTGAGATGCTGACCCTAGACATATTTGCCCTCCAATTAAAACTGTGCAGTTTGGTCCCCAATGGAAAATGCTCTATGCCCCTTGCTAATTTCATAGGAAAGAATTTCCTTTTAAGCAATTTTTTCTATAACAATTGTTCAGAATTGGGGGATTTCAAGGACCTTAAAACTCTAGTTAAAAGTTGGAAGGAGGAGAGGATTGACCTTGTATTTGTATTGTACAAGAACATTACAAAAATTACCATCTATTATCATCATTATTTCATTAAAATATGGAGCAGTTGAACACCAAAAAGAAAATAGAAAGGGCATACTCTCAAAAAAGGGCATACTCTCAGAATGAAGGATATTTTTTAAATAGATTATAATTCAACTTTATGAAAAGTTGACTAAATTGTCTTTTTTTTTTCATTGCCCCTTGGATCAGTAAAGTATTGGTCTGAGAACCAGCTTTTGGGAATCACTGTTCTAGAACACATTCCCTTTATGGTAAACATTAGGTATCCAGGACAACTGAACCCGCACCAGGGCCTTCTTATGCGATTACTTCCAGTGTAATGGAATTTGTTATGAGGCAGGTCCATTTTGGAGCCCATCCAAGGGGGTTTATTTAATGAAGTAGCAAAGATATCTCATTATAGGGCAGCCTCACCTATAATTGCTCTGCTGAGAATAATTCTGTAGCAAATCTCTAGGGCATGAAAATGTGGACATCCCAGAAAGCTTAATTTAAATGGATTCTAACATAGATAGTTCCTAGTCCAACATAATCAGGAAATCAAGAGTTCACCAAATTCGCTGGATGCCTGAGCTGTCTTTTTACACATCTGTGGATTTGCATAGAGCTTCAGTATGCATTTCTTAAACTCCCGCTGGGGTCCAGGCCCATTTATTTAGATAATCATCACAACAACCCTCAAAGACAGATATTATCTTTCCCATTTCACAGATAAAAAAACAAAAACTGATGCTCTAAGAAGTTTAAAAAACTTACTTAAAGTGCCCCAGCTAGTTTTGTGGCAGGGCTGAGGTCAAATTCAGGTGCCTTGATTTCACATCTGGAATTCTTTACACTCTTGCTTTTCATACTTTAAAGTTTATAAAAGTTGTATAGGAGTATTGTTAAAAATGCATGGGGTCTGTGGTAGAGCATCCAGATGCCTCATTTCATATAAGCTCCCAAATGATGTCCATGCCGCTGGTCCAGGGACCACTCTGAATAGCAGAGATTTATGCCACACCACTGGTAGGTTTGCAAACACCTGCCATTGCCCATCTGGCGAATTAGCAGTAAGCACTTCGATGTATCTAGCTCACATAATCCTAGGTGGCCACAAGGATACAGAGCTCTGATGGACAGAGCACTGAATATGGAGTCAGATTATCTGTACTGGATACTGTTTCTGGTACCTAATTGCTGTGTGACTTTGAGCAACTTTCTGAACCTCTTAGAACACTGTTAAGCAGGAATGGTAAGAACTAATGGCCAACCACAAGGTGCTTTCACAAAGGACTCCTTGTTGGGAAACATGATGAACTCTAAATCCACGTTCAAGTTGTCACTGTGTTTCTCAAGTTCCTCATTTCCCTGTACAGTATGTATTTAACTTACAACTTTAGCACCCCAAAGGATTTTGACCAATTCAGTAGTTTATCATCACTTTAATCCATACCCCTTTTTCCTTTAATTAACATTAAAAATGTATAGTATTCTTTTAATGATATATGAAATTCAGTCAAAGCAAGGGACCAAAATAATTCATTGCTTTTTACTCTATTCCCCCCTTTCAGAAGCAGTGAACTAAATCAAACACTATTTTGAATTCTTAACTGGTTCTCACACAAAAAAATATGAGCTTTCACTTAAATGCACAAATTGTTTTGCTAGAAATAGTTCATTTTTTTCTTAGTTGTCACATAAATTGACTCGAACTCTGTATGGTCAGAATTAAACACTTCAGTTTTTATCTTGATTGTTGCCCTCTTTGTTGCATCCAGGGGCACCATAGCTAAGTATTTAATGATAAAAAATATTGCTTAAATGCTAGCAAATTTACATAGCAGGAAAATACAAAACAAATGCTCCTCTCAATCTCAAAGGCAAAAGAACAAAATTAGATATAGCCCTATAATTAAGCACTAATTAAATAAAACTAATCTGCAGAAGAGCAGGATTTGTCACTATAAGAAAAAAGTATGTTAATACCACTAACATCACTGGCTGTTTCAGCCTGACATAGTGCTAGATGCAGGGAATGAGACAAATGTAAATAAAACTTAGTCCCTGCCCTCAAGAAGTTTTCCCATTGTGGTAGAGTGTGGAGCGAAGAGGTGAGTAGGAGAATTTTTCAATAAATAAGACTATAGTATAATTTGTATCACATTTACAAATGAAAGAAGGATCACGTTTCATATAAAAATATTATAAATTTTGTAGATTCTTTTTTTTTGTTTTTTTGTTTTGTTTTAACATCTTTATTGGAGTATAATTGCTTTACAATGGTGTGTCAGTTTCTGCTTTATAACAAAGTGAATCAGTTATACATATACATATATCCCCATATCCCCTCCCTCTTGCATCTCCCTCCCACCCTGCCTATCCCACCCCTCTAGGTGGTCACAAAGCACTGAGCTGATCTCCCTGTGCTATGCAGCTGCTTCCCACTAGCTATCTATTTTATATTTGGTAGTGTATATATGTCCATGCCACTCTCTCACTTTGTCCTGGCTTACCCTTCCCTCTCCCCGTATGTTCAAGTCCATTCTCTAGTAGGTCTGTGTCTTTATTCTCATCTTGCCACTATGTTCTTCATGACCATTTTTTTTTTTTTTTTTTTTTTTTAGATTCCATGTATATGGGTTAGCATACGGTATTTGTTTTTCTCTTTCTGACTTACTTCACTCTGTATGACAGACTCTAGGTCCATCCACCTCACTACAAATAACTCAATTTCATTTCTTTTTATGTCTGAGTAATATTCCATTGTATATATGTGCCACATCTTCTTTATACATTCATCTGTCGATGGACACTTAGGTTGCTTCCATGTCCTGGCTATTGTAAATAGAGCTGCAATGAACATTTGGTACATGACTCTTGTTGAATTACGGTTTTCTCAGGGTATATGCCCAGTAGTGGGATTGCTGGGTCATAAGGTAATTCTATTTTTAGTTTTTTAAGGAACCTCCGTACTGTTCTCCATAGTGGCTGTATCAATTTACATTCCCACCAACAGTGCAAGAGGGTTCCCTTTTCTCCACACCCTCTCCAGCACTTATTGTTTGTAGATTTTTTGATGATGGCCATTCTGACCGGTGTGAGATGATATCTCATTGTAGTTCTGATTTGCATTTCTCTAATGATTAATGATGTTGAGCATTCTTTCATGTGTCTGTAGGCAATCTGTATATCTTCTTTGGAGAAATGTCTATTTAGGTCTTTAGATCCTTGACATAATTACAATCACCTAGGGGAGCTATTAAACATACACACACACACACAAACACACACACACACACAGGGGTGCCCAAACCCACCCTCAGAAAGTCTTATACAATTGTCTGAGGTTCAGACAATGACCATGCTTGGGGTTCTGGTATTTTTAAGTTCCCAGAGCAGCTAAAAACAGTTGAGAACTGCTCACATAGAAGATCCTTCTCCTTTAAAATTACCTACAATAGATGTTAACCCATGTGTGCTTTTTTTTTTTAATTAATTAATTTATTTATTTATTTATTTATTTATTTATTTATGGCTGTGTTGGGTCTTCGTTTCTGTGCAAGGGTTTTCTAGAGTTCTGGCAAGTGGGGGCCACTCTTCATCACAGTGCGCGGGCCTCTCACTATCGTGGCCTCTCTTGTTGCGGAGCACAGGCTCCAGACGCGCAGGCTCAGTAATTGTGGCTCACAGGCCTAGTTGCTCCGCGGCATGTGGGATCTTCCCAGACCAGGGCTCGAACCCGTGACCTCTGCATTGGCAGGCAGACTCCCAACCACTGCGCCACCAGGGAAGCCCATGTGTGCTTTTTTAAAGGGAATTAAGAGAAGTAATATATAAACATTCTAAAGCTATTACAAAGCATCAAGAAAAATGTGAATTTCACTGTCGTGAAAATTTACTCTTTGGAAACTTACATTTAAAACAATCTTCTCATATTCACTTAAAAAGCAAATTAAGTCAATGACTGCTTTTCTATTAACACTAATAAATAGGTAGATACTAAACACCAGTCAGTGGTTAGTTAGCATGTGTCTCTAAATTCATCCCATTAGTGATGACCTCACAAAAAATGAATTACTAATCTATAGGAAGCCGAGCAAGATCTTTTCAGTGAGCAGGATCATTTTCATAGTTTACGGGTCGTCGTTAGGGGTTGGATTCAAATGACAGTTAACCTTAGGGTATTTTTAAATGTAGTTAACTCTGTTTACATTGTTGTGAATCAAAACTCAACCAACTCACTCACTGAAGTCTTACACAACCCTAAACTGTAATTCAATTTGATGATTCCATGTGGAGGTTCACACACATTAAAAAAAGAAAAGACGACTCGTATCCAAATATTGGATAATGTTGCCCAACATCTCTTCCACTATCCAACTTTCTAAATTTCTTGCAAGGCTTCCAAAGCCAGATAAAGTTTAAAACAGCAATCCTCTCTCTCTTTCCCCTACCCCTTTCCAGCTTTCATACACAACACAGTGTGATGTTCAAACAGACTCTGCATGTAATGAGCAGATGAGGTCCACTTAAATTTGTTCACAGGAATGTAGAACAGAGTAAGGTTGTGGTCACTCTTTTGATTCAGATGATCTAGAAGAAAGTTAGGGGAAAACTTTTCTTTAATCATCTAGTTTAACACTTCGGTTGCCTCATTTGACATTCACTAAAATAGAGAAGACTTTCTTTCCACTTGAGAGATGATTCTGTTTCTATCAGAGAACAAGAGATAGATAGGCAGGGTGTAATAAAAAAGGGGAACCAAATTTTCATTACACTCAGTATGGTTTCCTTATTTTGAATGAATTGTTATGAGTACTGAGAACACTGGATGCATATGTACTTGAAGTCCGCCACCAAAATATATTTTATATCCAGAAATAACTTCTGGAGTACTTGCTTTGGGATATGATGATGATGATTCAAATTATGCTGCTAATCTATGAGTAATTAATCATTGATTTTGTGGGATACGTTTTACTAAGAAATCAACCACAAATTATTAAGTGACAGCTTTCTCACTACTTTCTGTCAACTTGTTGGGTGATGTTGGGGTAAGATCACATTATATGACAGGGATTTGGTTCTCAAGGAACTTAGATCCAAGCTTTAGAGAGAAGTTCTATAACTGTAAGGAAATTAGAAATCTATCAAGTGTTCAGTGATGTGCAATGGCCGTGTAGAACAAAGCTTTAGGATAGGAATGTTTGATGGAGTTTGTGATACACATTTATGAACATGAACTCGGTGGCAGGCACTTTATCTATACTAACACCTCTAATTCTCACAGTAACCCAGTGAGTTGGGAACTATTATTATTCTCTATTAAAGATAAAAAGATTAAAATGCATTAAGTACTCACAGATATGCTGAGAGGATTTGCGGTGAACTTAAAGGTTTGAATGAACCTCAAAAATAACTGAATGGAAAAGCGGGTGGGTAGAGGGGACAGAAAATGAGTGTGATATTGGAGATAAACATTGCTAACAGGACGGAGAACTTGAGGAAAGATGCATGAAACCTAATAAGGACAGCAAAGAGATGGGTGGGCCAGAGGAAGGCGTTATTATGAAATAAAGGTGGAGAGATAGAGCCAGATGCTGGATGGTCTTAAAAACCAGGCAGGGGAAATCGGAATTGGTATTTAAGGCAATAAGTGGGTTCTTGGATAGGGAAGTAATGATATGAAAAAAAAAAAAGAAGGATTGCTTGAGAATCAGTGAAAAAAATATTGAATAGTTACTACTTTATCAACACTATGCTGGTTACTACAGGAGCTACAAGGAAGTATAAGATTTCAATCTTATAGCTCTTTATCCTTTCTTCAGTTACATCTATAATATAACTATACTGTTCTTATAGTAGACTTTTTTTTTTTTTAAAGAGAAATTTTTTTTTTTTTAATTTTATAGCTACTTTTTAAATTTTTATTTATTTATTTATTTTTGGCTGTGCTGGGTCTTCGGTTCGTGCGAGGGCTTTCTCTAGTTGCGGCAAGTGGGGGCCACTCTTCATCGCGGTGCGCGGGCCTTTCACTATCGCGGCCCCTCCCGTTGCGGGGCACAGGCTCCAGACGCGCAGGCTCAGTAGTTGTGGCTCACGGGCCCAGCCACTCCGTGCCATGTGGGATCTTCCCAGACCAGGGCTCGAACCCGTGTCCCCTGCATTAGCAGGCAGATTCTCAACCACTGCGCCACCAGGGAAGCCCTATAGTAGACATTTTATTTGCTATTATCCAAGTGTTGATTTTGGGAGAAAACAGCCAGGGGGATGAGGGTGTGAAGGAACTAGAAAGAGAAAACTCCAGGGTAAAATAGGAATGCGTAGAATGTTCCTATGGAAGAAAGTGCAGGGCAGAATAGGGAGAAATAAAGCTAGAAGAGCTAGCAGGTTGCCAGGGAGCCATGCATACCTTGTCAAGATCTTGGACATTATTCAGTAAATAACAAGAGGCCTCCCAAAAGCATTACTGTGGGGAATGATGGTGTCAATTACATATTTATTTATTTTTGCTATATCACTCTAGTGTATGTAGAGAACAAAAACAGTGCCCAGTCTCTGGGTTATATCTTATTACTGGGTTATGAAATTAATTTAATGGATTGTGACCAGCATTATGTTTAATTTGTATCAATAGAATAGCCATACAATAGAAAATATCAGAGTTCATGAAATATTGGAAAGTTTTACTCTGTGAAAATTTTGATACTGTTATATACCTAGGTATATCTATATCTATCCATAAATAGAAATGTACCTAGGAAGAGGAGAGAGAAATAAATTAATTTTGCTCTCTGTCTAGCTCTGTGTGTGTTTGTGTGTGTGTGTGTGTGTCCGTGTTGTGATGTAAAATGTATTTCTTATCATGGATCTTGGTCAAAAATATTTGAAAACCACTGGTTTAGAGGCAGATTTGAGAGGGAAAAGACTAGAGGCCATTAGCAGGTTATACCATGACAATCTTGATGAGAAAAGTAAAGGGCAGAACCAGATAAGCAATAGTAAGTATAAAGAGGAGAAACCAAAATAAGGGAGGGAAGAAAGGAAGGGAGGAAGGGAGGGAGGGAGGGAGGGAGGGAGAGAGGGAGGGAGGGACGAAATAAAGAGGGAGGGAGGGAGAAAGGAAAATGTTCACACCTTAGTGGCAGTTGAGAAACAAAGAAGCATTTTCTAAGTATCAAAGTGCCACCAACTCAGGAACCTGAGGTGAAGAAGATGAATGCAATTTTGGATGTATTTTGTGTGAAGGCTGGTGACAAGCTCAGTTGGTGCAGCACATTTGTTGCCTAGAGACACGTAGGAGGCACAGAGGAAAGTTTATGACCAAAGATAGACATTTGGAGGAATCATCCATACCTGATGCCACCTGAAGTGTAACAAGAAAGAGAGATGAGGAAAGAATCCTGGAAAACGTGAATAGCTAAGAAAAGACTACCTCTCAGATTAAGAAATAATGAGACAAAATTAATTAAGAGAGACGTCTAAGAAGTTACTCCTCACGGACTGAAGGCTTTAGGAAAATATCTAGTTACAGAGTTTCTAAAGGTAGCATTAAGAGTGAAAAATCATCTTTGGCTGTCAAAGGTCTATGAAGAGAACAATTTTAATGGGTATCACTGCAACTCAACTAGAAAGCAAGAATAGGAGTGGACATGAGCTTAGCAAGCCAGGAGATGAAGTATCTTGGATCTGAAAAGTTAGACTAACCTTGTTCATATGTACCATATTTAGAATGTGGACTAAAATTAAGCAAGCATAATTTGTACCCTGAAATTTCACAGTGACATGATTAGTCTTTGTACTCATTATATGATTGAGCATATGATATAATCTCAGTGATCTCTGTTAAAAGAATAAACTATCATCTGAAACTAATGCCTGATTTCATTGCTTGTAATCAAGGGCGTGCTTCTAAGACACAGCCTTTCTCAATAAAGCTAACTGCCAGAAGCAATGGTGAGATTTGGAAAGGGAAGAAGTAGGCACAGTGTCTAAAACATTTACCTCGAATGGAAGACGAGAAATGGAACAGTATTTCAAAGGGAATACAGAGTGAAGGGCTGATTTTTACTTTTTTTTAAGGATATGGACACTGGACATGATTATATTGAAAGAGCCCTTAGAGACAGAGAGAGTAAAAGTAATGAAAAGATGATTGAAGGTGTGAGATCCCCCAAGGAAGTGTGAAAGGATGGGAGTCTAGAAACAGAAGGAAAGGTTAGATTTGAACACATGGGAACCTGTTCCCCTGTGATAGGAAGGAAGAGAACAAACTGCAAAGTTATGTGATTTTCTACATTGTGTCTCTGAGCATCCAAAAGTTTTCATTGACTCAGACTTGAGGTTTTGATGAAATGGATGAGAGGGCAGAACTATTGTGATTAATGACGAGAGAATGATTACCATGGTGGACTCTAGGTCTGGGCTGGGTAAGAAAGGACAGAACAGAGGGTATGTAGTGGCCCAGGGTCTGACAGTTAAAGAAAGGCATTTGAGGAGAAGAGAGTGAAAGAGCTGAAAGGCTAGAAGATTTGGTCAAGGAGTAGTACTGGAGTATAAGATTTGAGAGGTTATAAGTTTCATGAGATTGGGCTACTAAATTAGAAGAGTTCAGGAATTAAAAAAAAAAAAAAAAAGCAAGAGGCCAGGATATTAGATGAGTCATCCACAGCTGGATACTGGATATCTGAAGTCACTCAGGATGATGTTGTGACAAAGAGCAAAGAGGAACCATAATCCAGGTGTCAACTCTTAGTAAATGTGGGGAAATAATGAGGAGTTTGTTCGGTGACAGTTAGAGAGGGTAGAATAGCCAGATGACACGGTGTTCTGTGATACTGTGCTAAGGGACAGGAAGGACAAAAACCTCCATGTGACAAGGGCTCCCTGGAGGGTCCAGCTTAAATTGAAGAACATGGAAAGAACCTCTTGATAAAGGGTATGGGGTGATTTGTTTACAGTGGGAGGGACCATGACCCTGAGAGTAGACCGGAAAGGAAGGAAGGACAGATTTCAGAGAGAAGCCACAGAGCACAACTGGAATGAGACTTTGGGAATGTCTCATTCAAAGAGGGGTTGAAACATGCTTGGAGCAGCAAGTATGAATTATCCCTCCCCTCCATTCTGACTGGTCAGTGGTCTAGCCCAGGTGAAGGTAAGTATGTATCCACTTGTGTTCAGTCATAGGAAGCTCAGCAAGCCTTAGTCTGAAGGAAGAGAAGAGGAAAGAGGGTTTTCATACCCAGCAAAGTATAAGGGTAATTTTCTTCTTTTTGTTACTCATATGTCCTTTCCCATGTCCTTTTTTCCTGTGTATGTACAGCACTAATCAAAAAACAGTAAGGGTTATTAGAATTACTACAATGATAAATTGCTTTCATAAGTTAATCAGCAAGGTTTTTTTTAATCAGCAAGGTTGTTTTTATATCTTGGCATGTTCATTTATATGTATTGGATTTTTCTCTTGTTTTTTGATATTTGGAACATTACTGAATAATAGTTTATGACTGCTTTAGGAGGAAACATATCAATACATATAGTGAGAAGCACACCTTTTTAATAAAAGTTACCTTAATTTACCTGAGTGCTTAAAAAATTAATTTAAAATATTGATAAATAAGAATTCTCAGTGGCTTTATTAACATACTGTGTGTGTGGTGTGTGTGTATGTGGTGTGTGTGTGTGCACGCGCGCACTCTGTGCTTTAGTATACTCTATTTTGGGATGTTTCCTAGAGCACTGGCTTTGAGATAGGGTGATAATTATTTGCTGGCATGTAGGATTTAAACACAACAAATAAATTATTTTAAATACCAAGCATAATGGTGAAAAATGAAAACTAATGAAACAGTCAATATTCACACTTTCTGATGCCTTCCTAAGGTGTGAATGTTGAAAGCTGGTAACCTCACACTAGTTGCTTCTTCTTTTTTTATTTTAATCGCTTTCTAACTTTAAAACTTCACCCAGCAATGGACCAAAAAAAAATAAACGAAGTAGTTTAAAGCAGCTCAGCCCTGATACAAATCTCAAATTTGGAATGAAGGAGATGTCCTACCATTTGTATGGGTTATGGGAGCAGCAATTAAGTATCCACTTAAGCAAAAGAAGTAAGATATTATGATCTCTAGCACCAGAGACACATGTCATCTTAGAGCACAGGAAGCCACTGCTGGCAGCAGGGGCCTGCTCAGCATTTCTGGCTCCCACAGACAGTTGTCCTCACAGATACTTTAAAATTGAGTTATTGCAGAAATATAGATCAATGGAACAGGATAGAAAGCCCAGAGATAAACCCACGCACATATGGTCACCTTATCTTTGATAAAGGAGGCAAGCATACACAGTGGAGAAAAGACAGCCTCTTCAATAAGTGGTGCTGGGAAAATTGGACAGATACATGTAAAAGTATGAAATTAGAACACTCCCTGACACCATACACAAAAATAAACTCAAATGGATTCAAGACCTAAGTGTAAGGCCAGACACTATCAAACTCTTAGAGGAAAACATAGGCAGAACACTCTATGACATAAATCACAGCAAGATCCTTTTTGACCCAGCTCCTAGAGAAATGGAAATAGACACAAAAATAAACAAATGGGACCTAATGAAACTTAAAAGCTTTTGCACAGCAAAGGAAACCATAAACAAGACCAAAAGACAACCCTCAGAATGGAAGAAAGTATTTGCAAATGAAGCAACTGACAAAGGATTAATCTCCAAGATTTACAAGCAGCTCATGCAGCTCAATAACAAAAAAACAAACAACCCAATCCAAAAATGGGCAGAAGACCTAAATAGACATTTCTCCAAAGAAGATATACAGATTGCCAACAGACACATGAAAGAATGCTCAACATCATTAATCATTAGAGAAATGCAAATCAGAACTACAATGAGATATCATCTCACACCGGTCAGAATGGCCATCATCAAAAAGTCTAGAAACAATAAATGCTGGAGAGGGTGTGGAGAAAAGGGAACACTCTTGCACTGTTGGTGGGAATGTAAATTGATACAGCCACTATGGAGAACAGTATGGAGGTTCCTTAAAAAACTAATAATAGAACTACCATACGACCCAGCAATCCCACTACTGGGCATATACCCTGAGAAAACCATAATTCAAAAAGAGTCATGTACCAAAATGTTCATTGCAGCTCTATTTACAATAGCCAGGACATGGAAGCAACCTAAGTGTCCATCATCGGATGAATGGATAAAGAAGATGTGTGCACATATATACAATGGAATTTACTCAGCCATAAAAGAAATGAAAATGGAGGTATTTGTAATGAGGGTGGATGGAGTTAGAGTCTGTCATACAGAGTGAAGTAAGTCAGAAAGAGAAAAACAAATACAGTATTGCTAAGCACATATATATGGAATCTAAGGGGAAAAAAGGTCATGAAGAACCTAGTGGCAAGATGGGAATAAAGACACAGACCTACTAGAGAATGGACTTGAGGATATGAGGAGGGGGAGGGGTAAGATGTGACAGGGTGAGAGAGTGGCATAGACATATATACACTACCAAATGTAAAATAGATACTAGTGGAAGCAACCGCATAGCACAGGGATATCAGCTCGGTGCTTTGTGACCACCTAGACGGGTGGGATAGGGAGGGTGGGAGGGAGGAGATGCAAGAGGGGAAGAGATATGGGAACATATGTATATGTAGAACTGATTCACTTTGTTATAAGAGCAGAAACTAACACACCATTGTAAAAGCAATTATACTGCAATAAAGATGTTTAAAAAAAAATTGAGTTATTGTATATTTCTCTCCGCTTATTGGCATGAACACTGAGGGTGCATTCTAAACAGTCCCTACTGCTAAGTAATGGATTTAGGCAGAATTCTTGTCAGAGGAGGTGTCCAGAGAACAGGATCTCACATGTGTGACATCCATTTATGGCATCATACAGTTGCCTGCCACTGCCACTAGTTAAGGTTAGGCTAGGAGGAATATGAAAAAATGAAAATGAACGCCAAAAGGCTTAGCTGAAGCTGAAAAGAGGTGTAGGTGGCTGTGATAGGTTTCTGACCCCCACTTAAGTGCATCCTGATGACAGTAACATGCACAGTGCAATCTCAGGTCAATCATCAGCTCACCCCTACACAGCGTGACTATCACAAGTGGGAGGTGTGCCACTCACTGCGTTTGGATTATATATTTTAACTTTCTCACTTATTTTTTGAATAGGTAATATATTCACATAGTTCAAGAGGTATAAAATAGCATGCAGTGAAAAGTCCCCTTTCTAGCCCTATCCTCCAGCCACCCAATTTCCCTCCAAATGGGTAACCATTGTTTATCTTCTAAGTTAATAAATACAAGCAATATGGTAGTACATGTTATTCTTTCTGCAACTTGATTTTATTTAGAAGTAAGTCTTAGAGGCTGTTCTATATCAGCATATATTTCCTCCTCTTTATCATTGCATAATATTATATTATATGGAAGATATCTATTCCCCATTGATGAACATTTGGATTGTTTCCAGTGTTTTGCTCTTAGAAATAGTGCTGCAATTAATAACCTTGTACGCATGTCTTGCACAAATGCAGGCATGTCTGCAGGACACATTTCTTAAATTAGAATCCAAGAGTTTGCACATTTGAAATTTTAATAAATATTGCCAAGTTATACTCCCATCAGCTGTGTATGAGAAGACCTATTTTTCTTTATTCTCACCAAACCACGGTGTTATCAAATTTTTTAATCTTTTCCAAAATAATAGATTTTAAAAAATCAGTAGAAGATAAATTTGCATTTCTTTTATGGTGTATGAGTTGAGAATCTTTTCCTATGTTTAACTATCATTTGCATTTGCTTTTCTGTGTATTTCTGCTTCTATGCTATAAACCCCAAATTTCTAACGGGTTGTTAGTGTTTGTCTAGGAGTGCAATGGTTTTCAATTCAAAACAAGTTTGAAAAGCACCTTTTGGGCAAATGAGTTTCCCCCTATACAATTCTGGTAATTCTTTGCAGAGTAGGAGAAAATGACTTCCCTTTAATTTGTGTTGGGTTATAAACTTGCATTAGAACTCAGTTACCACCCTTTAGGAGTGCCAGTGCTGACCTGATTGGCCATTTCTTACAGAGTGAGGTAAATGTCTCTAAAATGAAGTGCATGCTCATATTTTCAAGAAATGGGATAGTAGTTAAGCAATAACATTTAGAAAAAATATTCCTAGTCTATAAAAGTCAGAAAGCTCTTTATTAGTAGTAAGGTTCTTGTATAAAAGCATAATTTCTCTTATATTTAGAGACTGTAAAATCTTCGGCACTTTAGGAATTGTGTATTATTTGAGATTGTAACATTTTAGATTTTGAAGTCGTTTCTAATGCATCAAGTCTAGCATTGTTCTCTCCTAGAAAATCCTTAGAGGAAAAATAAACGTGGTAGAGGTTAATAGCTACCTAAATGTAGATTTCACTTGGAATACTCATCTAATAATGTGTTTTATAGGTAGCATATGGTAATGCAGTTATATTAATTCTGGATGAATTTTTCCTCATTAAATTTTGTTGAAAGTGTTACATTTTAATTACTGTCGGGTATAAACCATTGATTTCAGATAGAAAAATAATGTGACTCCTCCTATTACATATTTACTATAGAACAAGAAACAAAAAGACTGTCAATAATGATACCCAACTTGGAATTCCGTCTGACTGGTGGGAGTGATTTGATGGAAAGGCTGTTTTTATTCCATGACATCAGTGCTGAACTTTGAGTAGCAACTGCCTCCAGGATTACTGTTCTTAAAAAAATACCTGAAATCTATATATGGATTACAGATACATAGGTAGATTTAAAAATTCTTTTTATTCATTCTCCACCTCTAAGATACAAAGGAGAGAAAAAACACTTCCCAGCCAAAAAGAAAAAAGAAAAAAAAAAAACAGTAGTTTTCTATTGTCCTGAAATTGCTTCCATTCAAATACTTAGAGGTATAGTCTTAACTCTGATTTGTTCTGTTGTTTGTGTGCTTAAGTCAGCATTTATTAAGTGGTTAGTGTGTGCCAGCTATTTACTGACTACACCTCTTTCAGTTCTCACAACCATCCAAGGAAGTAGGATTATCATTAGCCCCATTTTGCAGATAAGGAAACTAAGCCTCTGGGAAGTCAAATAACTTGCTTAAGATCACACTACCTGTAAGCAGTAGAGTTAGAGCCTGAACTTAGGCCTATGTGATTCCAAACATATGGTAACTATAACCACTACGTAATGCTGCCTACTTAGTAGTGGAGCCACTTTTCAAATAAAATCCTAAATAGAACCATGAGTGATATTCAAAATATTTTATAATCAACATAGCCAAATCACAGCATAATCATAAAAAGGGCACACACTAATGAACAGATGCCTACAACGAACGGCTGAATATGAGCTCAATAAATTTAGACAAATAAAGTGGAAATGTTCTGAGGCGGCTATGGAGGGCCTATGACTCACCTCTGTGGCCTGCCCATCACAGGAGGAAGCTCATTCCATCCTCACTTCCCCTTTCAACTCCCACCTCACAGAAACTGGGGTTTGGTAATAATGAAAAAAAAAAAACAAAAAAAAACTCTCATGAAGCCACATACTATATTTATTAAAACATGAGCCAATAGAAAAGCTTATATTCCTTTTACTTGTACTCTTTGTAACTAGAGATTAATCCCTTTAAAAAATCTTTTGACTAGACCTAAGTCTAATATTTCTAGTATCATTTCATAGGGAAACCTGTCCTTGTATATTCCAGCTTAGAAATACATATACCTGCTAGGAAATATATGTCCGTCCTTTATGGTCATTTACTGAATGTTCACAACTGTATACTTACAATTCCCATTTAGCTCAAGATTACTTTCCTTTTTAAAATGTTATGTAGAGAGTATAATGTCCAAGAGGGGATTTGGCTTTTAAACATTTGATTCATTCATTTAAACAGTTACCAGGTAAACTGCACAGTGGGAAACTGGATGTTATTCTTACTGTGAGAAAATCAGACAAGTATTAGAGGGAAGAGTGTAAGACAAGCCTAGTAATCATGAACATTCATGTATTAGAGCCTCAATACATCAGTGATTGAGCCAGTTAGTACCTTAGTTTCTTTTCAGAAAGCACATGTGTTGGCTTACTATACAAAGAAACATAGCTAAAATAAAAGCAAAGGAACACAAGTCAAAAAGGGACTCAAATAGGGAAGGGGCAGAGGAAGTAGGACGGGAAACAGGAAACAAAGTAAATCAGAAAACCTATTCTGTGCTTACTAGGAGCCAAGGTGAAAAGGGAAAAGGAATTCATTTAGCTAGCTCACATTTACTAATTTTAAGTAATACTGACCCATAGGAAGAGATAGTCTTTTTATTACTACTGAGTTCTAAAAGAAATTTGTTACATAGGAATCTCTATGAGGAGTATCAATATCTTTTGAAATCACTGATTTGGAAATATAAGTATAATTTTAGGAACAAGCAAAAGCAATGGCTCTGTTTTTGTCTCAAAATGCATAACTTTTGAAGGTTTTTATCTTGTGGCATTTGCATGCTTAATATAATCTTAATACTTATAGTATTATCATATACATATTAACCTCTGGGAAATTTTTATTTTGTATTGCAATGTCATTCAACAAATTTTTATTATGTGCCTATTCTAGGTACATTAGGCTCTGGAAATGCAGTCCAAAACAGTCATATTCTCTCCCTTCATGAGGATTCTTGTTCAGAAATAAAAAAGCAATGAAAAAAAATGTGGTGTGTTCCAGTGAAGGAAGAATGAGATGCTATGGCATCTGACAGCATCTAAAGCTGTGGTTCCCAGATTTTTTTTCATGAATGAGTATAATGTTTTTTAAAGGGGGGTCAATATAGGTTGCCAATATTTTATTAGCCAAGAAAAGTCATTTAAAAGAGAGAAAGAAAAAGGCACTGTGGTGGACCCTTTAACAACATGGGCTTGAACTGTGCAGGTCCACTTGTATGCGAATGTTTTTCACTAAATGAGTACTTCAGTACTGCGAGGTCCATGGGTGGCTGAATCCGCAGACGTGGAACTGAGGATATGGACGGCTGACTGCAAAGTTATACGCAGATTTTTGGCTGCGCAGGAGTTGGAGCCTCTGTTATTCAAGAGTCAACGGTACTGCCTTCTAACAACATCATTTCATTGAAAGGACATTCTAAATTAAAAATACAGGGGAGAACATAGTCTTAGAATGAAGGGCAGCTTGCCGGGGATGCGGGCCCAGGCGGCCACAGGAAGCCAAGGATACAGCGTTACATTTAGTCTTCATGGCTCCATAGGCTCCTCTTGGCTGTGACAGTTTCTCATACTTGCCTCATTTTTCATGACCTCGACAATATTGAGGAGTACTGCCCTATTCTAAAGCCTCAGAGTCTTCTGCTTCAGTTGGCAGAAAAGGAAAGAGACAGTGGAGGAGCCACTTTAGATTCACAGAAACCCCAGCTTAGAGGAGCTGTCCATCCTTTTTATTTCTGGTATGGAGCAATGGAGATCACCTCTAGCATGCAGTGCTAAGGCAACATTTCCAATTTGAATATTCCATTGGTCAGGCTGCTGCAGACAGCCCGGCTTTAGGAAGACCATCCAGGTGGCTGACAGTCTTGGTGCTCCAGCCGGGTGTCAGGCCTGAGCCTCTGAGGTGGGAGAGCCAAGTTCAGGACATTGATCCACCAGAGACCTCCCAGCTCCACGTTATATCACACAGCGAAAGCTCTCCCAGAGATCGCCATCTCAACGCTAAGACCCAGCTCCACTCAACGACCAGCAAGCTACAGTGCCGGACATCCTATACCAAACAACTAGCAAGACAGGAACACAACCATACCCATTAGCAGAGAGGCTGCCTAAAATCATAATAAGGTCACAGACACTCCAAAACACACCACCGGACATGGCCCTGCTCACCATAAAGACAAGATCCAGTCTCATCCACCAGAACACAGGCACCAGTCCCCTCCACCAGGAAGCTCACACAACCCATTGAACCTTACCCACTGGGGGCAGACACCAAAAACAACGGGAACTATGAACCTGCAGCCTGCAGAAAGGAGACCACAAACACAGTAAGTTAAGCAAAATGAGAAGACAGAGAAATACAAACCAGATGAAGGAGCAAGGTAAAAACCCACCAGACCAAACAAATGAAGAGGAAATAGGCAGTCTACCTGAAAAAGAATTCAGAGTAATGACAGTAAAGATGACCAAAATCTTGGAAATAGTATGCAGAAAATACAAGAAACGTTTACCAAGGACCTAGAAGAACTAAAGAGCAAACAAACAATGATGAACAACACAATAAATTAAAAATTCTCTAGAAGGAATCAATAGCAGAATAACTGAGGCAGAAGAACAGATAAGTGATCTGGAAGATAAAATAGTGGAAATAACTACTGCAGAGGAGAATAAAGAAAAAGGAATGAAAAGAATTGAGGACAGTCTCAGACACCTCTGGGACAACATTAAATGCACCAACATTTGAATTATAGGGGTCCCAGAAGAAGAAGAGAAAAAGAAAGGGACTGAGAAAATATTTGAAGAGATTATAGTTGAAAACGTCCCTAATATGGGAAAGGAAATAGTCAATCAAGTCCAGGAAGCACAGAAAGTTCCATACAGGAAAATTCCAAGGAGAAACACACCAAGACACATATTAATCAAACAATCAAAAATTAAATACAAAGAAAAAATATTAAGAGCAGCAAGGGAAAAGCAACAAATAACATACAAGGGAATCCCCATAAGGTTAACAGTTGATCTTTCAGCAGAAGCTCTGCAAGCCAGAAGAGAGTGGCAGGACATACTTGAAGTGATGAAAGAGAAAAACCAACAACCAAGATTACTCTACCCTGCAAGGATCTCATTCAGATTAGACAGACAAATTAAAACCTTTACAGACAAGCAAAAGCTAAGAGAATTCAGCACCACAAAACCAGCTTTACAACAAATGCTAAAGGAACTTCTCTAGGCAGGAAACACAAGAGAAGAAAAAGACCTACAATAACAAAACCAAAACAATTAAGAAAATGGTATAGGAACACACATATCGATAACTACCTTAAATGTAAATAGATTAAATGCTCCAACAAAAAGACACAGACTGGCTGAATGGATACAAAAACAAGACCCATATATATGCTGTCTATAAGAGACCCACTTCAGGCCTAGGGACACATAGAGACTGAAAGTGACAGGATGGAAAAAGATATTCCATGCACATGGAAATCAAAAGAAAGCTGGAGTAGCAATTCTCATATCAGACAAAATAGACTTTAAAATAAAGACTATTACAAGAGACAAAGAAGGACACTACATAAAGATCATGGGATCAATCCAAGAAGAAGATATAACAATTGTAAATATTTATGCACCCAACATAGGAGTACCTAATACATAAGGCAAATGCTAACAGCCATAAAAGGGGAAATTGACAGTAACACAATCATAGTAGGGGACTTTAACACCCCACTTTCACCAATGTACAGATCTTCCAAAATGAAAATAAATAAGGAAACACAAGCTTTAAATGATACATTACACAAGATGGACTTAATTGATATTTACAGGACATTATATCCAAAAACAGCAGATTACACTTTCTTCTTAAGTGCTCATGGAACATTCTCCAGGATAGATCATATCTTGGGTCACAAATCAAGCCTTGGTAAATTTAAGAATATTGAAATTGTATCAAGTATCTTTTCCGACCACAACACTTTGAGACTAGATATCAATTACATGAAAAAATCTGTAAAAAATACAAACGCATGGAGGCTAAACAATACACTATTAAATAACCAAGAGATCACTGAAGAAATCAAAGAGGAAATCAAAACATACCTAGAAACAAATGACAATGAAAACACGACGACCCAAAACCTATGGGCTGCAGCAAAAGCAGTTCTAAGAGGGAAGTTTATAGCAACACACTCCTACCTCAAGAAACAAGAAACACATCAAATAAAATACCTAACCTTACGCCTAAAACAATTAGAGAAAGAAGAACAAAAAAACCCCAAAGTTAGCAGAAGGAAAGAAATCATAAAGATCAGATCAGAAATAAATGAAAAAGAAATGAAGGAAACAGTAGTTAAGATCAATAAAACTAAAAGCTGTTTCTTTGAGAAGATAAACAAAATTGATAAACCACTAGCCAGACTCATCAAGAAAAAAAGGGAGAAGACTCAAATCAACAGAATTAGAAATGAAAAAGGAGAAGTAACAAGTGACACTGCAGAAATAAAAAGGACCATGAGAGATTACTACAAGTAACTATATACCAATAAAATGGACAACCACGAGGAAATGGACAAATTCTTAGAAGAGCACAACCTCCCGATACTGAACCAGGAAGAAATAGAAAATATAAACAAACCAATTTTAAAATTGGTGATTATAAATTTAAGAATCTTCCAACAAACAAAAGCCCAGGACCAGGTGGCTTCACAGGCGAATTCTATCAAACATTTAGAGAAAAGCTAACACCTATCCTTCTCAAACTCTTGCAAAACATAGCAGAGGGAGGAATACTCCCAAACTCATTCTACGAGACCACATCACGCTGATACCAAAACCAGACAAAGATGTCACAAAAAAAGAAAACTACAGACCAATATCACTGAAAAACATAGACGCAAAATTCCTCAACAAAATTCTAGCAAACAGAATCCAACAGCACAGTAAAAGGATCATACACCATGATCAAGTGAGGTTTATCCCGGAAATGCAAGGATTCTTCAATATATGCAAATCAATCAATGTGGTAAACCATATTAAGAAATTGAAGAATAAAAATTCAACACCCATTTATGATAAAAACTCTCCAGAAACTAGGCATAGAGGGAACTTATCTCAACATAATAAAGGCCATATATGAGAAACCCACAGCCAACATCATTCTCAATGATGAAAAACTGAAACCATTTCCACTAAGATCAGGAACAAAACAAGGCTGCCCACTCTCACCACTATTATTCAACATAGTTTTGAAAGTTTTAGCCACAGCAATCAGAGAAGAAAAAGAAATAAAAGGAATCCAAATGGGAAAAGCAGAAGTAAAACTGTCACTGTTTGCAGATGACATGATACAATACATAGAGAATCCCAAAGATGCTATCAGAAAACTACTAGAGCTAATCAATGAATTTGGTACAGTAGCAAGATACAAAATTAATGTACAGAAATCTCTTGAATTCCTATACACTAATGATGAAAAATCTGAAAGAGAAATTAAGCAAACATTCCCATTTACCACTGCAACAAAAAGAATAAAATTACCTAGGAATAAACCTACCTAAAAAGACAAAAGACCGGTATGCAGAAAACTATAAGACACTGATGAAAGAAATTAAACATGATACAAACAGATGGAGAGATATACCATGTTTTTGGATTGGAAGAATCAACATTGTGAAAATGACTCTACTACCCAAAGCAATCTACACATTCAGTGCAATCCCTATCAAACTACCAATGGCATGTTTCATAGAACTAGAACAAAAAATTTCACAATTTGTAAGGAAACACAAAAGACCCTGAATAGCCAAAGCAATCTTGAGAAAGAAAAACGGAGCTGGAGGTATCAGGCTCCCTGACTTCAGACTATAATACAAAGCTACAGTCATCAAGACCGTATGGTGTTGACACAAAAACAGAAATATAGATCAATGGAACAGGATAGAAAGCCCAGAGATAAACCCACACACCTGGGGTGTGTGGGGGAAGGGTCAGCTGGGATGAAGTGAGAGAGTGGCATGGACATATATACACTACGAAATGTAAAATAGCTAGCTAGTGCGAAGCAGCCACATAGCACAGGGAGATCAGCTCGGTGCTTTGTGACCACCTAGAAGGGCGGGATAGGGAGGGTGGAATGGAGATGAAAGAGGGAGGGGATATGGGGATACATGTATACATATAGCTGAATCACTTTGTTATACAGCAGAAACTAACACAACATTGTAAAGCAATAATACTCCAATAAAGATGTTAAAAAAAAAAAAAAGAATTAAGGGCAGACTTTCACCAAAAAAAAAGGAAATAGACAAAGAGAATTTTCAATCTCACCTTGAGGTATATATAATGTTTTAGCTGCAGAAAAATCAAAACAAAACCCGATTTTAATTGTAATTTGTAGGAAGTGCTACGAAAAGCATAGTGCTTTGAAAGAAAGTATCAGAAGGGGCCACTTCAGAAAAGGAGAACAAGGAGCTCTCCTTAGAAAAGGTAGAACATTTCAACTGAGGCCCAAAGGATGAGCATAAGCCAGGCAGGCAAGGAGGAAAAAAACCAAAACATTCCCTGTCAGGAAGGTTTAACACTGTCCCCTCCTTATTTGTGTTTTGTGGCTGCCCTAAAACAGTACCACCAGCTTAAACACAATTTATTACCTTAGTCTCACTGATGAAATGAGACTCACTGACTAAAATTAAGGCCCTGGCAGGAGGACTGCATCCTTCTGGAGGCTCGACAGGAGAGTCTGTTCCCTTGCCTTTTCCCACTTCTAGAGGAGGTCGCCTACCATCCTTGGCTCGTGGCCCCTTCCTCCATATCTACAGTGTAGTATCTTCAAATCCCTCCTGACTCTGGCATTGACTCTTCTGCCTCCCTCTTCCACATTCAGAGAACCCTTGCGATTACACTGAGCCCACCCAAATAATCCAGGATGATCTCTTTATCTTGAAGGCAGCCGATTAGCAACCTTCATTCCATCTGCAACCTTAGTTCCTCCTCTCCTTGTTGCATGACATATTCACAGGTTCCAAGGGGTAGGATGTAAACGTCTTTGGGAAGCCTGTGTTCTGCCTACCACACCCTCTGACTCATGGAGAACACAGTATATGCTAAATTGCTTCCTTCTCAGCTGCTGGCTTATGAAGAATTGTGAAGAGTATGAGATATGACTTTGCTTGCAAGCTAATAGGATGGCGTGCTAGAGTTTGTGGATGGCAGTAGCAGGCATGAGACTCCTGGGTCACAGACAAAGGACTTTATTATTCGTGGCAGAGCAAGCAGCATGAGCATCACCACATTTGCCTCAGCTCCCCTTATCTCCAAGTCCCACAGGAGTGATACAGATGAGGCCGGATGGATACCTGCACCCACTCTGGACTGTGTTATAGGAGAAGAACCTCAAGTTTAGGGAACCCGGATCACTTATAATGGGCAGTAAGCATGCCTTCCCTTTTTTCAGAGGGAAACACTACCTCTTTCTTCCAAGGCTGTCCAATATACAAATATCCTTAAAAAGATGATCCAGAACAAAGAGTGGTTACTACCTTGTTTGCAAGATGTATGAAAAAACTAGAGAACCTTGGAAAATTGTCCACAAATATCCCTACACTGCATCTGCTTTTAATAACCTGGTCTGCAGCTTCTGAAATGCAGGGACTAGTTCTTTGAAAAACATTTTAAAATCAATTCATTTTAAGTTAAAAGGTTTTCTCTTTTCAAATACAATTTTTTCAACTTTTTACTTGTTCAACTCAACCTCTATTTATACATTGCATTGAAATATTTTTCTAGTGCCTAATATGTTCCTTGTTATCCTTGCCTTATCGTCAGATAATTCTGTATGAAAACATGTTGACTTTTTGGCTAGTTTAATAAACAAATGACTAATGCAAAAAGACAGCTTGACCTCAGTTCATAATGAGGAAATAAATATTGGCAAATTTACTAATGAGGGCCCTGATACAAACAGGTAATTATGAAGAAAACCAGGTGCCAATATGACCTTAATGTGAAATGTCATTCTATGAAAAGAGTGACTTGAGAGGGGGCCTTTACTAAGAAGTGGAAGACAAACAGATTCATTCATTTCTACGTAATTAAATCCAAACCCATTCTGAGAGCAAAAGATGGCTGCAAAGTTAGAGACCCAGTTAAATAAACAAATGATTATATTTGATATTAGAAGTATCAACATTCATGAATTTGCTAATGTGTCTATTCCCTCTTTTTCTGACATTCTTTTAAGTTAAAACTACTGAATAGATAGGTTTCTAGTTTTAAGGGCAAAGAAGGTTACAAGGAAAATCTTAAAGTATCTAATGATAAAAATGAGCTGGATCAGAAGAAAAAGGAAATGAAATACATTTTAGCCTCTATGTGCAGAAATGATGGTAGTAGATGCATATCAATAAGGCATACTCTTTGAGCAACTTTTTCTTCGAAGTGGTAATACATAAGGCAAGTTGTCAATGTCCTCCTGTCTAGTTGTCCTGAGACCAACACTGTGATATCAGACCAAGGGAAAGATGGCAGCCTTTATTCCTAAAAGAGAGTTGCTCAGAAGCCAACTAGATTATATTTATACTCTACATATGTAGCGATTACAATCTTGCCACTCATATTTTATCCTATTAATGGTTCTGAAAAACTGAAACAAATCACCATCCCTACTTTTACCATACCCTTGTGCTTCACTAGCTCATTGCTCTCAGGTTAAAGTTATCAATTTGTATACTATGCTGACAAAAGAAGCACTTACAAATTACCAAGGAGCATGACAAACGGCAGCAGCTTTCCTTGACAGGTAAAACGCTGCAGCAATTCAGTGGAAGGCGTTTAGGAACCACAATCAGAAAACCTGCGTTTTAAATCTGGCTCCTCCCCATCAGACCTCTGTGAGCTCTAAGCCTCAGCTTCCTCATTTGCGAAGAAAGGATGAAAGTGTGACGCCCTGTCTCTGATCTCAGGGTGAAATGATGTGGTGTTTGTGGAAGCACCTTAACTCATAAGGGTAAGACTTTTTTTTTTTTTTTCCAACATGGATTTCATTCTCTTTGTTTTATTTTTGTTTTGGAATTTTCATTGAGGGAGTTCAGCAGCACCTGTTGACAACAGGAATTTTAGTAAATAGTACATTTGAAACTATTTAGTAAATAGTACATTTGAAACTATTTAGTAAATAGTACATTTGAAAAATAGTACATTGAAAAATAGTACATTAGTAAATAGTACATTTGAAAAAAGTACATTTGAAAAATTTTTTAATCATTTGAAAAATCAGTAAATAGTACATTTGAAAAATAGTATATTTAGTAAATAGTACTATTTACTAAAAATCATTTAGTAAATAGTACACGTGAAAAATCAGTACATTTTCAAATAGTACATTTGAAAAATTTTTAGTAAATAGTACATTTGAAAAATGTACTAAAAATACTACATTTTTAGTAAATAGTACATTTAAATCAGTGATTATAATCCACAGTTTATGACCTGCTCAAGTCAGAAATCTCCAAGCAGGTCTCACAATCCCACCCCCGCCTTAGGGCCTGCTGTGCGGAAAGGGCTGCACGCACTGAGTACAGGAGGAGCGGTTTACCGGCCTCTTCCCATTCCCTCCTGCCTGGAGGCCCATTCCCTTCCCGGGCGCTCATCAGCGACCCACTGGTGCCTCTCTCACTCCCGACTGCAGCACGGCTGGCCACGCTATACCCCTGACGGTGTCAGCGCCTCAGCCTCACCTTTCACGTCCTGACACAAACTGCCACCACCATTTCTCAAGGTCCCCTCAAGTCACAGAGACTCCCCCCATCAGAACCTCCACTGCCCCATTTCCTGCCGAAACGAACGGGCCCTATCCTTGTCTCCCCTACGGCTGTCATTGATACAGGCAGTCATGCTCTCTGTCTCCTCAGCTGTGAACTCCACGTCCTCCTCTCCCTCCCAGTTCTTTCCTGAAGCTTCCTTTCAGGTACTGATTTCCTCAGCCATCCACAGATAAGAACATTTCAATAGCTGAGCCAAGATAAATTTGCAGCGGCCATCATATGCTGCCTCCTGCCTCTAAAGGAGAAGAGAATGCGCCACACGAGATGGGTGTTGTCACAGCCTCTGTCAGTGTTTCCTCTAACTTTTAGTCACAACCTGAAGTGAATTATTACTTTGAAAGCAAGTTCGTCCCTCATGTCCAAACCAATTCTCTACCGAGGTAGTTTGAGTCTTATTTCTCCTCTTTGGTCTCCTCTGGAGCACTTGTCTATGATTTGGGCATGAGATAGAGGGAATCTCAGAGTTCAAAAGTCTTCTGGTCCAATTACATATCTACTTTAAAAAATACCATCACCGGGCTTCCCTGGTGGCGCAGTGGTTGAGAATCTGCCTGCCAATGCAGGGGACACGGGTTCGAGTCCTGGTCTGGGAAGATCCCACATGCCGCGGAGCAACTGGGCCCGTGAGCCACAATTACTGAGCCTGCGCGTCTGGAGCCTGTGCTCCGCAACAAGAGAGGTCGCGATAGTGAGAGGCCCGCGCACCGCGATGAAGAGTGGCCCCCGCTTGCCACAACTAGAGAAAGCCCTCGCACAGAAACGAAGACCCAACACAGCCATAAATAAAATAAATAAATAAAAATTAAAAAAAAAAAAATGCCATCACCGCCAGTGGGTTGTGCAGGCTGAAGGGAATTTGCTTCATCGTAGGCGATCTGTCCATCCTTGAACAGCTCTGACCAGGAGACGTGTTTAAACTGAGTTCACTGAAATCTGACTTCCTGAGTGTTACCTCCTCTGGCTATCCTTTCTCTCATCAGGACTTCACAGTAGCTTCCATGGTCACTCGCCTGCCTAGTACCATTCCTCACTGCTTCTCCGGCATCTAACATAACGTCCTTTACCTTCTTCTGGTTTGTCATCGTCGTTGTTGCTAGTCTACACACCCTCTTGAAGGCACGAGTTCCATAAAATTACTACCTGCTTGTTAAAATATACTTTTATTTATTTCAAATTTTCCTCTTTCAAGATTCAGTGGAAGCCTCCATGTTCCTCCTTATGATTTTGTATTTGTTTGGTCAGCCATTGCCTGGAGCTGGTGTTTAGACCAGGAAGCGACTCATTATTCTCCCAAATGGTTCCTGTGTCTCAGTTATTAACCCGCATCAGCTGGAGGCAAATGGCATTCCCTCTACCCTCCAGTCTTAACGCACAGCCAGGAACTTGGCACAGGAAAAGTGTGGTGGTGGAAGTTCTGGCCTGGCTGGCTATGAGGAGCAAGCAGTTAATTGAATAGAAACAAGTCATATGGCATTTTTAATTTGAGTAAGAATACAAGTCTATTTTAAAGTTGTTTGCCTGGTCACTGCCAGGCATCTGTTAGCTACTGTGTTTACAGATTCATTCTCTCTGTCTTTCTCTTTCCCGATGTCTCTTTCTCTTGTATTTCTAAGCTATAGATTCCCAGATAAGATTTTGATTTTTGATACTTGATAAAGGATTGTTCTTAAACAATGACTAAAGGGAAGACAAGACATCTTCATGAAGCAGCAGTTTTGGTGCTCCTTTCTGGCTCCTTCTCAAATTTTACAATAAAACACGTGAGAACTGGAATGCTGCCTATTCTCGAAGTGTATTTTCAGAGAAATCATCTCATTCCGAGCTTGTATGACATACAATTCTCTTCTCCCCTACAATTTAGGACCCATGATAATTTTTTGGACATCAAGCATGTTTATGCAAAACTCTTCTACTTTAACAAGAAGACAGGACTTGAAGATATGTGCTTTTGACCATCCCTGCAGGACCATTTTATTGTAAGTTCGTAAATCAGGGAATCCACTCAGGATTTGTCTAGCGACGCCCTGTTTGCTTAAATTCAAAGTCTTGGCAAGATCAGAAATTGCCTAAAACTGATTCTCCCATTATTCATCAAGTATAATTTTGACAACAAAAGTGATCTCCAAGATACTGTTTCCATAAAATAACAAAATTCTCCATGGTGGCGTCCCCATATGTCTCCACTGGGCCTCACTTCCCACCATCCTCATCCTCCTTTCTCCTCCATCCCCATTAACCCCTACAGCCCCGGGTCTCAGTAAGAAACATCAAATGACAAGTGAAGGGCACTGAAGTGGCTTCACCTAGCATTTTGGAGTCTCAACATGAAAAGCCCATTCTTGGTTTCTCCTCCTTGAAGGAGAGGGCTGCATTCACCTCTGCAGTGCGCTTGCCTGCTTTCTGACTCTCCAGCCTTTGCCTAGGCTTTAACTAACTACTTGATCCTCTGAGGAATTTCTTTTCTGACCCCTCCCTTCTGCAGGGTACTTCAGTGGATTCTGGTAAAAGGAGTCCTGGCCTGAGCCTAAGGGAATCTCTTACCTTAGGGCATTGCCAAAATATAAGGCATGTGTTCTGTCCCCTCCCAGACTTCTGTTCTAGAAAATCAAGTTGCATACAACCCCACACACCTAATGAATAATAAAAAGAACATTAAAATCACAAATAATTCCATAACTCAACAATGATAAACACTGTTGATATTTTAGGGTATGGTGTGGCATGGTATGGTGTGGTGTGGTATGGTATAGAATATGTAATACATGAGACATAATTATACTAAAAAATTATTCATTGTGTATATAAAATTCAGTTTTAACTAGGTGTCATGTATTTTTATTTGCTAAATCTGGAAACCCTGTTACAGCTCTAATCCCAACAGGCTTGTTTTCCTTCACATATATCCTGACCAATAATTTCACATTTTCACTAAAATAGTGTTTCAGGAGTAATTTTGCCCAGGACATTGATTACATTTGCTACTCATGCACCGGGTGGAAAAATTGTTTCCTTTATTGGTTAGTACTATGTTAATGAAGAAAAGGAGAGAGATTTTAGTTTACACTTTTATGTTATTGATTGGGAGTTACAGCTTCAACATGTACTAACTACTTGATCTCTGTATACACCAATTATTTCTGTTGATTCTGAATACTAAGTGATGAAAGAAGACTTTTATTTAAAAGTAAATAAACGATAAAGTTGCCAGACAAATATCATACAAAGAAGAAATAAATTCATGTGGAAAACATATAATAATATCATTGCTTTTTCTTCCCTAATGCATTTAAAAAAATGTGAGAAACACAATTTTTGTAACCCTCTACAAAGGTAAAAAAAAATGTTATTTTATCAATGATGGGGTTTCGTTTTAGGAATGGAGCTTAGAGATTATTTTATTAATTTTAAATTTTTTGGCTTATTTTAAATGAGAAGTTCATCATGGTTATGTTTTTTCCTTTTTTATGTTCACCATAATATTATCGACAATGCACTCCTTGAACCTAGAAGTGATTTCAAGTTATAATGAGGACTGCATACAAGATATTTGTGACTTGTCAAGCTCACCAGAAATACAGAGAATTGCACCTGAACTTCTGCCCTATCTATATCAACTCACTGTCAATCTTTTGACAGTATCATATTTCAGACAGTAACTTTATAAATTTGGGCACCTAGAAAAATTCTTCAACAAACTAAAACATTTTCAGGCTGACATTAACGATAGACATTTTTAGGTATCACATGTAGGCCAGAAATGCAAAATGGGTTTGTGCTGCAAACTTTTCCAAGTTCTTGTAATTAGTGTAACCATAATAGATGGAAAATAATGGCAAGATTTCCTTCTTCTCATCTGCAGACCTGTTTCCTTCTATTCATCACCACCAAAGGCTAGCGTGAAAGATAGCCTAAAGGTTGGGCATTGGAGAGTCTGCAGCTGCTCAATGGGTATTTTTGGAAAGTGATGTAGCATCAGGGCTCACCAGGACCCTGAAGGAAGATCTGCAGTACTAATTCGGGGAAAAGCAGTTCTCATTCATTTGGCTTGTTCTGATATCATTTCTTGGCAGTAAAAAGAGACTAAGATAATGTGCAAATCTGACAATTGGGAAGTCGATGAGTTAAAGTAGTACTTGATATCATCTCTCCCTTCTGGTCATCTGGCGTCTGTGCTATTTTGAATATTATTTTCAGTGTTGAAATGATTTTACATGGTCAGAATCACTCAGGTATGGTCCGCAGTAAATATGACGTGGCAACAAGGAAAATCAGAATCAATGCATGTTTCTAGTTGGTTCAGCCTTCAAATATATTTAACCAACTGGTGTGTTTTTATACAAAGAACTCCCCATCCTAAAGATATGATGCTTTTAACTGTTTTTTTTTTTTCCCCTCAATACATTTGTCCTTTTAACTTTTCCATGACTGATAAGGGGCAGATTCCTATAGAAAGATATACACATTTCCTGTCTGAGGCCCAGCACTATAGTACCAGCACTGTAGTAGCCAGCATTTAAATAGTACTAGATTATTTTTAAATGCAGTAGTTTAACTATATATAAAATAAATAACTAATAAGAGCCTACTGTATAGCACAGGGAATTCTATTCAATACTCTGTAATGACCTATATGGGAATAGAATCTAAAAAAAGAGTAGATATATGTATATGTATAACTAACTCACTTTGCTGTACACCTGAAACTAACACAACATTGTAAATCAACTAGACTCCAATAATAATTTAAATAAATAAATAAATAAAATGCAGTAGTTAAGAGAACACCCTCTGGGCTCTCAGTTATGTGAATTTGAATCCAAGCTTAGTTGTTTACTATGGCTTTGTGACCTTGAGGAAGTTATTTAAACTGCCTACACCTGAATTCATCTATCAAGTGAAAATAATAAGGTGAAAATAATATTGTATCTATCTTATAAGGTAATACAAGTAAAGGGCTTAGCAGAATTCATGGCATATGAAATAAATTTCATTTATTACTATAAGAATATTATTAACAAATTTAAGTTACATTATAGTATAAGTCACTACAGAAGTGTTATAATTATCACATTTCCTCATGAATTTTCTCCCCTCACATATGACTAGCTAAAATATTGAGGTAGAAATATATTTTCTCCTTCATACGTTTTTCTCCTAGGGGTTCCTGCTATTAGCTAGCATATAGACACAGACAGGATATGGGAAGTGTTGTCTTTGTGTTAAACCTATATTTCCCAAACAAGGTTAATACAGAAACTCACTTCCTATTTGTCTGGGTGAGTCTTTCCCTTTCTTTCAGAAATGGAAAACATTTTCACAGAGCCTTTAGGAGACTCTGATGCGAGGGTATTATTGGTGAGAGAGAAAGTAATTGTTCCCTTCTTGTGCACTTGGACTGAGAGCCATCAAAGTAAGTTATCACCTGTTCTCACATCCCTTGAAATCCTGATAAGTTCTCTAGCAAAAGTACTCCTTTCTGTAATGTCTCACCACCTGCTCTGGGAAACAGCATGCCTGCTTTTACGCTGAAACTTCAGTGGTTGTGCTTTAAATAAAGTTTTATCCTTGTATGGAGGAATGACTTGCGTGTACTATAAAAACTTTTCTCTGCATAGATCCATAAATATTGCTTTCAAGTCCCTTTCAGGAATTCAGATCCTCTTATCATTGCTTTTATGTCTCTTTTTCCCCTAACATATTTAAACTTGGAGACGATACTATTTTTCCTAAACTCTCACCCTTTCTACCTTCTTTAACTAAAGTCATGAGAGAGAGATGAAGTCTAATTTGGAACATGAGCTATATACATTTGGAATCAGCAAACAAACCCTGTGAACAAAACATTTCAGAAAAAAACGTACAAAGATAGGGGAAACACACTGAATTTGAAATGAGAAGAATTATTTTTAGTTTCCTCCTCGGCTATTTATGAACCCTGTGACCTTGGGCAGGTTACTAGATTTCTCTGAATCTCAGTTTTATAACCCACAAAATGGGAGTCAGTGGCTGCCTGACCTGCTTCTTAGAGCTTCGGTGAAGAGATAATGTCTACAAGGGTTATATAAATTCGAAATCCCCATGCAAATATTTTTAGTAGTACAGGATTAACTGTTCAGCTGCTCTCCAGAAACCCCCTTGAAAGGTTCCGAAGAGTTGCTGCCCTCATAACTGGGGATCATGCACTGCCCTGGCATGTTCACTACTGCCAGAACACCATACACCACATAATCTTTCTTTTGACATTCGAATATATTGATAAGAGAGGGATTATGCAAAAACATACTGACATTTCACCTGAAAGATAAGTGAATAATTTTCCTTTATCCTATTTTTAAGAGCAAACTCTTAAAAAGTCACAGTACTGATTACTATAATCTCATCTACATAATATAATATATTCTTCAAACTTTTTACTATCCCTGACTGGCTATAAAATCTCAGCTATTTAAAATGATTTTTTTTTTCAGATTTATAACATTCTATAAAAATTTTAGGTACAAAAAAATATTTTCTACTGAGCTAAAACTGGCCTAGCCTCATGGGTGTTTTTTTAAAAGCGTTATTCTCCATAGCGTAACATCAAGGTGTTAGTTTAAACATGTATTCTGAGAAGGAAAATATCCATTGGTATTGCTAATTTAAGAAAAAAAACAAACTTAATACTAACCAGAATTTTACACCTGATATAACAGTATGGATTAAATGACCCCAGAACTCCATTCTTTCTGGGCCTAGAAAAAAAAAAAAAATCTCTTGACATCCACAAACATTAATTTCTAGTATGCTTTAAATATGCACATAAACATCTCTGAATGTTTAAAAAGAGAATTTTAAAAGACAGTGAGACATACCTGGATTTGACTAACTTAATAGTAACATATACATTGAAATAGAGTGTACTAACATATACATTGAAATAGAGTATACCAGCTCACACCAGTAATATAACTACATTGCCTTCTGATCAGATGTGCTAACCCTGCTTCTTCCTCTCCTCAAATTCTTTTTAGAAACATTTATCTCAAAACTGAGGTATTAACCAGATGCCAGCCCCACTTGAACTAAGAAGTAAGGAAGATGGAAGTTGCCTTAGGATAGCATTTCCCAAAATGAATTTCACAAAATTCTAGGCCCTCGAGATGTTCTTTTGAAAAAAATGAGTTTGTTGCAGGAAGGGAATTCTATGGTCAAATAAGTTTGTGAAATATTGTATGCCATATCTTCCTCGTAGATATTTGCATGTCTTAGTATACAATAGCATGTTAAGTAGTTTTAATAGCTCTAAACTACTAAAACTACTTAACATATCACCTGCTTATTTGATCTGAGAAACGTTTTTGATCCAATAACTCCTTAACCTTCTGTGGAACATACAATTTCAGAACTGTTTCTGTCCTGAAGGAACCTGTGGTACAGAAAGAAAAGGAAGAAACCAGTGGTAGTAGAGACCCAGACTTTTATCTTGTATCATAACCCACGTGGCACACCTTCACATGAGGGTGAATGGATGAGAAATTTGAAAAAATAATTTAGAATTTAGAGAAAGAAATCTATTTCTCTCCTTGTAGTAGATTAAACTATTGGTTCCAATTCTTCTCTCCCACCCCCACCTGGTCATAGCATTATTCATCCACATCCCACCACAGTCTCAGCCCTTGACATGGGGCTTGGCCATGTGACTTGCTTTGGCCAATGGGATGGGTGTGGACCTGAAATGATTGAGGCTTTAAATGTGCTTGTCCAGTTGTCTTACTCTCTTCTACTCCTGCCTTTTCCATGAGAAGATCATGTCTCAGATAGCTGCTGTTATAAGCCCTAGTTAACCTAGAGTTAACTACCATCTTAGAGCCAAGCTTAGCTGAACACAGCCTAGACTGGCCAACCTTAGCCAACCTGCAGATGTGTGGACAAAAAATAACTGCATATTGTTGTATGCCAGTGAGCTTAGGGGTAGTTTGTTCTACGGTGTTTTCATGGCAATTGCTGAATTATATACTGCTCCATAGGAGTTTGCTCCAAAATAATTAATACTGCTATAAATGTCCATAATAGCTAAAAGAGAACATGGTAATGAAATCAAGTGATGTATCATAGGGCACTGAATTTTATTTATTTATATTTTATTTATATTTATTTATATTTATTTTATTTATAATTTTTATTTATTATTGTTTTATTAATTCCCTTTATTCTTAAATTCTTGAAAATGATGTCCTGTCAAAAGCATAAAATTTTTTGATATCTTCTCTTAGTATGGTTATCCCAACAGTTTTAAAGAAAATATACCCTCCCAGACAGCTCAGCTTTCCCCACTTAAACAAAATGAAGTACAGAAAAACATTTAATTGACATGAATATAAATTTTAAAAGAAATACACCTGCAGTTTAATATATTAAAACCAAGGATTCCACAGAAACCCCAATTATTATCAAATGTCCTCAAAATATTAATTTTAGCTTTACTGCTATTCAGCAAAGGGGATGAAGAAGTACATCAAAAACTCTCCTGCCTAAGGAACTAGTCATTCTGACATGACAAACTTTGGCCCAGCAGGCTGCTACCAGCGAGTCCTTCATCCCTGGACCCCAGGCAAAGACCCTGCGTTCTTGACAAGAACTGTGCTCTTTTTCTCCCCAGAGCACCTCCATTCTCTCTTCTTTTTCTCATTTTTGTGCATCATCTAATCCTTCTTCTCTCCATTTCTACATGTTCTAGACTCCTCTATTTCTAGTCATCCCTCTGTCTATAAAATGGGTGATTGTAGGAATTAAGTGATTCTTGTATGTAAAAGTGCCTTACCTGGTTGCTCAACAAATATTGATCTATCTCTCTCTTTTCCTGACTATCCTACCTATCCTACCAATTCCTTAATGGTAGTCCAGCGAGCTATGGATAGATAGATAAATACATACATACATACACAGATATCTATATCTCACTAGACTACTATATAATCTGTCTCACTGCATGTACGAATATGAAAGAAGTAGTCATAAATAATCACTGCATGTATGAATATGAAAGAAGTAGTCATAAATAAGAAACCAGCGTTAACGATAACTGTTGGGATTCACATTTGTCCTTCTAGGATTTGACTGTGACTCACATTAACGGCCAGCTGAGGAACACACTATCTAAAAAAAACAGGATCTAGGTGAGACAGCAGATCTGGATTTGAATCATAGCTTTAGAACTTACTGTCTGATAAGTTAGTACCCTCTCTTCAACCCAATTTCCTCACCTGAAAATTGGGAGTAATAATATTTAATAGGATACCATCTATAAAAGATAATATCTAATGGAATACTATCTATGAAGAGCTTAGCACAATGCCAAACACACAGCCAGCACTCAATAAATGCTAGCTATTATAATTATTGTACAAGAGTTGAGTTTGTAAGTGACAATATATTTACTTTATAATATAAATACCTTGAAACAAGCACACTATTAACATTATCTTCATTTTAAAATCACTACCTTTATGAGCTGAAATGCAGAGACAAGAAGGAAGGAAGATTTATTGTATTAATTCATCTCACTCCCACCATGTTTCTAATCTGCTTTACACATCAGATAGCTAGAATTTAGGGGTATCCCTGAAAAAAAAAAAACTACCGAAGGTTAATGTGTATCATTTACATGCTTCAGAGCATAAGCAAATTACTGGCTGGTCAGATCAAGGTGAAACACACTGGAATGAACTCACTATGGCCACGCCTCTATTTTAAGGCTACCTGTAAGGGGGAAAAAAAAAAAAAGATTGAAGCATAGCTATTTTAACAAATAGGGGTAGGAGTGATTAATTACTTTTTACTGTCATTCAACAGTGTGTCACCCAGAGAGCAACCTCATTTCTCCAATTCCGCTATAAATTTAATAGTGGTCACATCATGGCCTACTTGGCTGAAAAGCATTGCTCCTGAAACCCTGATGGTACTTTTAAGTCCACTGATGTGTGAACATAATTCTCTGTGTCTCTTAGCTCCACATACTCTGTCTCTCCCAGGGAGACACTTTAGTAGATCTATGTGGCACCATGTGGAAAGTTACAAGGGATGAGCTCTCTGAGTCTTTCCTCTTTCATGTAACAAGATGAGAGAAAATTTAAAACCAATGGGTGTTATTCTATGGTGTAGATATTCTTTCCACTCTGTTAAGGGAGCATAAAAAGATATTTATTAAAATTGAAAACTGTTAGTTATGAGACCACTGCAGTGTGAACATTTAGTTTGGTATCTAAAAAGGGATTGTAAAGATCCCATTGAAAAATTTGCAGGATAGGATGGTGGTTAGCCATTGTGCCTAAAGCCCATCCCTCTATTTGCAGTAACCCACAGGAAGAAATTTCTAAAAAGTAGGATCATCGCAAAGGCCTGCCAGACACCAGGTAGAATTTCCAAAAAACAAACCCTCAAGGAAGAACAGGTGATGAAAAGTAGATTATCACCTATATCTACTGCATGCCCAACTCAGAGACTCATGTTCAAGGACTCATTTCTGGGGCTCGAAGTGCTGTTTCATCCCCTAATTCCAGTATTAGTACTCTCTTTTTGTATCTATGCATAAATGTTAATCCCTTCAACATTTAGGAAATGGAAACAGACAAGTAATGGTTTATTTCACCTTGAGATATGAAGTTAATGAGAAGAAGAGGTGGTGAAAGAAAGAGCAGTGAACTCTGGAGGTTGAAGTTTCTTTGGTTTTTGGGTTTTTCTCCTTACAATTCTCCCAGCAAAGAAAGTTCTATATGTAAGTTCTAACAGTACCAAGGTGAGCTGCAAGGAGAACCAAGAAGAAGCTACCAACCCAGTCTCTAGTAAACATTTGGCTTGGACCAAGCTCCTGTGCAGTCAGACCTTAAGAAAGATTCTACATGGTGGAAAAAAAAAAAAAAAAAAGGAAGCATTAAACTCAGGTGGAATACTGAAGTCATGTTTTCTAAGAGAAAACCACTGGAAGTTTTCATGAGCAGTTCTACTGAATGTCCAACAGAGGTGTTAGGTACTAAGATTAAAAAAAAAAAAAAATTCAGGAAAAGAATAATTTAAGACAATGAGCCTGATGTGGAGGAAAGAGGACTTTCCATTTAAAAAAAAAAAATCAGTTTTAGCCCCTGTTAACTGGGAAAATCACTAGACTTCTCTTAGCATAAGTTTTTTTTTCTGCTTTAAAAAAATTATATAAGTTTCAGGAGGTTATCATTATAATTCAACATCTGTATACTACAAAGTGGTCACCAGCACAAATCTATCCATCCATCACCATGCAGTTGACTTTCTTCACCCATAGGTTTTAATACCTGTCAAATGGGAAAATTTGTTTTATCTACTTTGTGGAGATACTAAAAAGTGAGATGTAATTATATACATGAAAATGTCTTAGAAATTTAAAAAATTCATGACTAATTCATGGAGTCTTTAATATCTTTAAAGATATTAGTCTTTAATATTAGTCTTTAATATCTTTCCTGTTTTAGAGATTGTCCTCTGTATTTCCGATTTGATACTATCACTTATTGATTCTTATTGCTTCTAGTTTAAAATTATGCTGCAATTTAATTTTTGATTTCTTTATAATTTCTTTATTTTCTTCAATTCCGTAATCTCACTGTTTCAAAATAACAAATGTATACTGCCTTTACAAATTATCTTTTCTATTTTGATTCAAGGGAACATCTTCAGAATTCAGTGCTAGGATGGGGAAAGAAATGCAGAACATGCCAAAACACCAGGCATCCATGACTGATCTCATAGAAATTAACAAGAAAAAGCGTAAGAGCATAAAAGACAAATGGTAAAGGATCTGAGCAGATAATCCATAAATAATGAAATATAAATGACTAACAAATATGCAAAAAAAGGTCTAGTCTTACAAGCAACTAAGAAAAGCAGGTGGTAACATTTTAAAGAATAATAAGAAGCCCACACTTTCTTAAAGAGTTACTGGCAAAAAAGATGGAAGTAAAAGCTATGAATTCTTTTCCTGAGTAAAGCACACAAGCACACAACACACTTCGATATAAGAAAAACTAAAATAAAAGCCCAGGACCAGATGGCTTCACAGGTGAATTCTATCAAACATTTAGAGAAGAGCTAACACCTCTCCTTCGCAAACTCTTCTAAAATATAGCAGAGGGAGGAACACTCCCAAACTCATTCTATGAGGCCACCATCACACTGATACCAATACCAGACAAAGATGTCACAAAGAAAGAAAACTACAGGCCAATATCACTGATGAACATAGATGCAAAAATCCTCAACAAAATACTAGCAAACAGAATCCAACAGCACATTAAAAGGAACATACACCATGATCAAGTGGGGTTTATCCCAGGAATGCAAGGATTCTTCAATATACACAAATCAATCAATGTGATATACCATATTAACAAACTGAAGAAGAAAACCCATATGATCATCTCAATAGATGCAGAAAAAGCTTTCGACAAAATTCAACACCCATTTATGATAAAAGCCCTGCAGAAAGTAGGCATAGAGGGAACTTTCCTCAACATAATAAAGGCCATATATAACAAACCCATAGCCAACATCGTTCTCAAAGGTGAAACACTGAAACCATTTCCTCTAAGGTCAGGAACAAGACAAGGTTGTCCACTCTCACCACTATTATTCAACATAGTATTGGAAGTTTTAGCCACAGCAATCAGAGAAAAAAAAAGAAATAAAAGGAATCCAAATCGGAAAAGCAGAAGTAAAACTGTCACTGTTTGCAGATGACATGATACTATACATAGAGAATCCTAAAGATGCTACCAGAAAACTACGAGAGCTAATCAATGAATTTGGTAAAGTAACAGGATACAAAATTAATGCACAGAACTCTCTTGCATTCCTATACACTAATGATGAAAAATCTGAAAGAGAAATTAAGGAAACACTCCCATTTACCATTGCAACAAAAAGAAAATACCTAGGAATAAACCTACCCAAGGAGACAAAAGACCTGTATGCAGAAAACTATAAGACACTGATGAATGAAATTAAAGATGATACAAACAGATGGAGATATACCATGTCCTTGGATTGGAAGAATCAACATTGTGAAAATGACTATACTACCCAAAGCAATCTACAGATTCAATACAATCCCTATCAAACTACCACTGGCACTTTTCACAGAACTAGCACAAAAAAGTTCACAATTTGTATGGAAGCACAAAAGACCCCAAATAGCCAAAGCAATCTTGGGAATGAAAAATGGAGCTGGAGGAATCAGGCTCCTGGACTTCAGACTATACTACAAAGCTACAGTAATCAAGACAGTTTGGTACTGGCACAAAAACAGAAATATAGATCAGTGGAACAGGATAGAAAGCCCAGAGATAAACCCACACACATATGGTCACCTTATCTTTGATAAAGGAGGCAAGAATATACAATGGAGAAAAGACAGCCTCTTCAATAAGTGGTGCTGGGAAAACTGGACAACTACAAGTAAAAGAATGAAATTAGAACACTCTGTAACACCATACACAAAGATAAACTCAAAATGGATTAAGGACCTAAATGTAAGGCCAGACACTATAAAACTCTTAGAGGAAAACATAGGCAGAACACTCTATGACATAAATCACAGAAAGATCCTTTTTGACCCACCTCCTAGAGAAGTGGAAATTAAAACACAAATAAACAAATGGGACCTAATGAAACTTAAAAGCTTTGGCACAGCAAAGGAAAGCATAAACAAGACGAAAAGAAAACCCTCAAAATGGAAGAAAATATTTGCAAAGGAAGCAACTGACAATGGATTAATGTCCATAATTTACAAGCAGCTCATGCAGCTCAATATTGAAAAAAAAAAAAACCCAATCCAAAAATGGGCAGAAGATCTAAATAGACATTTCTCCAAAGAAGATATACAGATTTCCAACAAACACATGAAAGGATGCTCAACAGCACTAATTATTAGAGAAAACCAAATCAAAACTACAATGAGGTATCACCCCACACCAGTCAGAATGGTCATCATGAAAAAATCTACAAACAATAAATGCTGGAGAGGGTGTGGAGAAAAGGGAACCCTCGTGCACTGTTGGTGGGAATGTAAATTGATACAGCCACTATGGAGAACAGTATGGAGGTTCCTTAAAAAACCAAAAATAGAACTACCATATGACCCAGCAATCCCACTACTGGGCCTATACCCTGAGATAACCATAATTCAAAAAGTGTCATGTACCACAATGTTCACTGCAGCTCTATTTACAATATCCAGGACATGGAAGCAACCTAAGTGTCCATCCAGAGATGAATGGATAAAGAAGATATGGCACATATATACAATGGAATATTACTCAGCCATAAAAAGAAACGAAATTGAATTACTTGTAGTGAGGTGGATGGATCTAGAGTCAGTCATACAGAGTGAAGGAAGTCAGAAAGAGAAAAACAAATACTGTATGCTAACACATATATATGGAATCTAAAAAAAAAAAATGGTTCTGAAGAACCTAGGGGCTGGACAGGAATAAAGACGCAGACATAGAGAATGGACTTGAGGACATGGGGAGGGGGAGATGCAAGCTGGGATGAAGTGAGAGAGTGGCATGGAATATATACACTACGAAATGTGAAATAGATAGGTAGTGGGAAGCAGCCACATAGCACAGGGTGATCCACTGGGTGCTTTGTGAACACCTAGAGGGGTGGGATAGGGAGGGTGGGAGGGAGATGCAAGAGGGAGGGGATATGGGGATATATGTATACGTATAGCTGATTCACTTTGTTATACAGCAGAAACTAACACAACATTGTAAAGCAATTATACTCCAATAAAGATGTTAAAAAAAAAAAGAAAAACTAAAATAAATGAATTAAGTATTAACTAAAGATACTAGTTAAAAATAAAATTACAGAGAAACAAAGCAAAAACCCAAAAACACTTAGGAAAGAAGGAGGGGAAAAAAAATAACAAAGCCAACATAAAAACCAAAATCAATGAATTAGGAAGCAGAATAGGAGAATTAATAAATTAATCTAAGACTGTGTTGCTTTTAAAAAAACAAAATAATCAAACCTCTGCTATTCTAATTAAGAAACAAACAGAGAAAACAAAAGTATATAGTACTGAGAGTGAAAAGGGGAATGACACCACTGGTACAGCAGGCATTTAAAATGTTCTAAGAATGTAATGTTCTTCACTGTAATGACATATTTTAGAGTCTGAATGAAACTGGTAATTTTCTAGGAAAATATAAATTAACAAAATTGATACAAAACACTGAAAACCTACACTGTATGATAATCAAATAAGAAAAAAAAAAGAGGTGAAATGAGCTGGGCTGAAATTTTTTTAAACTATTTATTTCCAAGTGTTCCAGGGTATTGAAAAGATGGGGATCTTTCCAATTTGTTTTATATAGCTAGCATAAGCCTGACACCAAAACATGATGAACATAACTCAAAATAGATTATATATTTGGGAAAAAAATCTAATTATATATTTACTAAGTGAAAATAAATCAGTATGAATTAGAACAGCCCAATTTTAAAATGAATAAAATTCATGAACAGTATACACATACAAATGGCCAATAAACATGTGCGGTTGATTTAGTAATCAAATTAAGGTGAGGTGCCTTTGTTACTCATCTGATTAGCAAAGAATAAGTAGATTAAAACATTGTTAATACGTAGTGTGCGTGAGGATATAGAAAAAAAAGAACTTAAATACCTTGTTGGTAAAAGTGTAAAACTTTTCTGGAGACCACTTTCATGATGTATATTTTCTAAAATATGTTTTTTGGGTTCTAATATATATGCCTGACTCGGCAATTCCGATATGCGACAGTACATTATAACAGATAGAATATGAAAATTTAGAAATGATCAAATGTGTGGGCAAAGATGTATATACAAGGCTGTTCAATGTACCTTATTTATGACATTAAGAACTTCCAGTGTCTCTGGAGAAATTTATCACTAGGAAAAACATTAAATGGGGATCTGGTAAAATTATGCAGCCATTTAAAAAATGGTATAAATCTATATTTATTAATGTCCAAGATACAGTCAGAGAAAGAAACATAATAGTATGGATAATGAATAATATCATTTTCATAAATGGAAGGAGAAAGACATAGATAGATGACAGAGAGATGATAGACAGAGAACTAGCTAATATAGATATATCCACACCAACATCTAACAGTGGTCATTTTTTAATAATAGAATTATGGGGGCTTCCCTGGTGGCGTAAGTGGTTGGGAGTCTGACTGCCAATGCAGGGGATGCGGTTCGAGCCCTGGTCTGGGAAGATCCCACATGCCGCGGAACAACTAGGCCCGTGAGCCACAACTACTGAGCCTGCGCATCTGGAGCTTGTGCTCCGCAACAGTGATAGTGAGAGGCCCGCTCACCGCGATGAAGAGTGGCCCCCGCTTGCCGCAACTAGAGAAAGCCCTCGCACAGAAACGAAGACCCAACACAGCCAAAAATAAAATGGATAAATAAATAAATAACAAAAATAAGGAATTCCTTAAAAAAAAAATAATAGAATTACGAATTTTTTCTCTTTATAATTTCTTAATTATCTAATTTCTAACAGTTTAGTACAGTTCTTTTCATTATCTGTGTTAAAGAACCAATTCTCTTTGGTGTTGGTTTTGTCCCAATCTGTTGTGGAATGATACTTTATTAAACAGAGTAAAAATAAATTACTAGAAAAAAATGAAGTAAAAATATGACATAAAAATACAAAAGCTAATTTTTATTATAATTCAACAAATATAATATTTCTCTATCAAACTGCTATGAAAGTTTCTAAATGCTTACTCTGTTTCTGTGCTTATCTCATCATGGATCAGTAGCTCAGGAAGTGACACTGTAGCACTGGTGTAGTGATTAAACACGCAGACTCTAGGGCCAGACATCTAGGTATGAATCCAAATTACTGTGTAGCCTGAGATGACTACATAACTCTCTAAACTTCAGTTTCCTCATCTGTAAAATGAGTAATGAGTGCTATGCACTGAATGCTTATCCCCCCCCCCCAAATTCATATGTAGAAACTTAATCGTATATGTTATGGTATTTGGAGGTGGGGCCTCTGGGAGGTGATTAGGTCTTGAAGGTGGAGCCCTCATGAAGAGAATTTGTTCCCTTATAAAAGAGACCCAACTGAGCTCTCTGGTCCTCTTTCTGCCATGGGAGGTTACCATGAGAAGTCGACAGTCTGCAACCTGAAAGAGCGCCCTCACCAGAAGTGGACCACACTGCACCCTGATCTTGGACTTCCATGTCTCCAGAACCATTAGAAGTAAATGTTTATTTTTTAAGCCACCCAGTCTATGGTATTTTGTTATAGCAACCTGAACTGACTAAGACAATGGGCATGAAAACAGTGATTATCAAATGAGGTAATAGATGGAGTGCTCTTAGAACACTGCTTGTAACATAATAAGCACTATTTAAATGTTTGCAATTATCATCATTATAAAAAGAAGTAGAGTTAATAGTAGAGTTAATATTGGGAAATAAAGCCAATAATTTAGTAGACAATCTTGAGACACTCTCCCAGAATGCAGTGGTGAAATAAATCAGAAAACCTAATAGACATGAAGAACAGAGATGGAAATGCAACTTAATTACTTTCTTAAGAAAGAAAACATGGCAGTTGGGATGGGAACAAAAATCAAAGATGTAAGTGAAGAAAACTTTTCTAAGTTAAAAAAAAACACCAAAAAACAAAACCTGGTTATGGAAACACAAAGACCTTACCTCTTTCCAGGCAAAACAGATGAAAATAGAACACATCTGGATTCATGGCAGCAATAATTTTGAATTACTGAAAAATATATCACATGCTTGGGGAAAACAAAGAAATTTCAACACAGGAAGTTCTCTTAAATTATGTCTAGTTTAATCCAAAAAAGTATGATTTTTTTCCTCCTCTGCATGCTAAATATGAGAACATAAATGGAGAACTATGTATTTACAGAGAAACGGTTATGTCTCAAGAAACATACACTCAGCTACATTCCTTTACATGTATAAAGTCAGCAAAAATACATTCTCAGTAATGCCTGAGCTCAGAGAAGTTACCATCCACATAACCCCTCTTTGAAAAATTACTTGGAAGTGGGGCTCGCAAACTGAAAGATGTTTAAGAAAAAATAAATAATGAAGTCATAATACAAAAGGACCTGCCACCTTCTCCCTGTGAATATAACTAAGTACAACCCTCATCTCATGGCAAATGTCCTTAAATAAGAGACCACAATAATGAGAATCTGGAGAAACTGATGCATTCTTTCACAATGGCTGACAAATAAAACTTCAGAGCAAACTTCATTATGAATTATTACCCTTCATTATAAAAATCAGTCTATAATTTGACAAGAAAAAACCCAAGAAAATTATTTTCCTCAGATATGATTAATCTTCTCATCCCAAATCTCAGTTAAACATGATAATAATTGTGCTAAAACAAAAGGAGGGGGATAAAATGAAAGACACTTAAACCTTAACATGATTATTTTTTAATTAAACTTTACTTTGAGATAACTGTAGATTCTTATGCGGTTGTAGGAAATAATGCAGAGAGATTCCATGTACTCTTTATGCAGTTTTCTCCCACTGGTAAGCTCTTGCAAGACTAGTACCATCACCAAAATATTAAGATTCAGGCATTCCACCAATCTTAAAATTTCTCCAACTTTACTTGTACTCGTGTGTGTGTGTGTGTATTTACTTCTGTGTATCTACCCACCAAAGTCAAAATACCTTACAGTTTACAGTTCTATCACTACAAGGATTCCTTCCTGTTGTCCTTTTATAACCACAACACCCATTCCATCCCTAACCCCACACAATCACTAATCTGTTCTCTATTTCTATAATTTTGTCATGTAATCATACAGTATATAACCTTTAGGGATGGGTTTTTTTTCACTCAGTATAATTCCCTAGAGATTCATTTAAGTTGTTGCACTATCACTCACTCATTCCTTCTTATAGATGAACAATACTTTACAGTATAGCTGTACCACCATTTGTTTAATCATTCACCATTGAAGGACATCTAGATTGCTTCCAATTTGGGGCTATTATGAATTAAATTGCTATAAACATTCACGTATGGATCTCTGTGTGAACATAAGTCTTCATTTCTCTGGGATAAGTGCCTAATGTGCACTTGTTGAGTTGTACAGTAGTTGCATGTTTAGTTTTTTAAGCGCCTGCCATATTGTTTTCTCCACTGGCTGTACCATTTTACATTCCTATCAGCAATGTGTGAGTGATCCAACTCCTCACCATTCTCAGATTTTGGTGTTGTCACTATTTTTTATTTCAACCATTCTAATAGGTATGTGGTGATACCTCATTGTAGTTTTAATTTACATTTCTCTGATGACTAATGATGTCAAACAATAAACATGTCAAACATCTTTTTATGAGCTTATTTGCCACCTGCATGTCCTCCTCAGTGAAAAATCTGTTCATGTCTTTGCCCACTTTCAAATTGGAGTCTTTTTCTTAACTGTTGAGTTTTGATTCCATTATGGTAGAGAATATACTCTGAATTTCAGTATTTTTCAATTTGTTGATGTTTACTTTATTGCCCATGATATACTCTATATCAGTGACTTTTCCATGGGTGCTTGAGAAAAATATGTATTCTGCTGTTGTTAGGTGGAGTGTTTTACATATATGTCAATTACCATTGGTTGATTGTGTTGCTCAGATCTTTATGATCTTTGCTGATTTTCTTTCTAGTATTTCTATCATTTGCTGAGAGTGGGATATTGAAATATCCAACTATAATTATAACATGAGTATATTTTAATACATTTTAGATTTTAATTGAAAACATAAAAAGGAGCAGATCATATGAAAAAGAAATGCAAAGATTATATACAATACATAATTTATTATAAAAACATGAAGAGGATGTTAGGAAATATGTAAAAAATTAATGGCAATTATACATGGTGATAGGGTTATGGGTAACTTACTCTCCATCTTTAGATTTTTTTATAATTTCCAAAGCAATATTAAAACCTTAACAATTTCTGATTGGATGAATGATATATACTCTTATTTGTAGCTAATTGATAACTCAAATAATGCCACATTTTTCAAGATTTACTGTTCTCTCCTAGACCTTCAGGGATCACTTAAAATTATGTCCCATGAATATGGTGGGCAAACACTCATCATACAATATTCTAATAAGGGAGAATCTATTAGCAATATCAATCTTATTAATGATGATACTAATTAAAGAAAAATGTGTGGCTGTATTTTTAAGAATGGGACCCATAATATAATATTTAATCCTGATTATTTCTGCTATTATTGGGCTTTATATTATTTTTATCTGTGTTTTTAAACAAAACTTGAAATTCCTTTTTGCCACAGTTTCTGAAAATAGGTTTGATATTTATTTCTTAAAAGAACTTTGAGATACCTGAGAAAAAGATTTTATAACTCTGAAGTATTGCCATCCTGTTTTCAGAAAACTATCAAATATATTTTGTAAAATATGTATTTTTTAATTAAAATTTGAGCTTGTGATTCTAATTTACTACTGAAATTTCATTTTAATCTACCTCCTCATGAAAACAACAATACACATAAGTCTTCACTGCATTTTCCCTTAAATATTATGCTTTTAACTTGTCCATGCTTCATTCAAAAATATTTTAGGCTTCTTTTCAAAACAAAAAACTAACACATAATTTTGTTTCCTAATTCAAAGTCTTCTCACTGATATACTATATCAGGTAGTTTAAAAGTTCTTGTTGCCTTATCTCCATGAGTTATTTCACCAAAAATGTAAAGTGTATAGCTTTAGACAAATATAATTTGAACTAAGTCACCCTTCCCACATTCAAACAAATACACCTCACATTAAAGTTCTTCATCTTCTACAGAATTAACTTCTCAGTCTCTACAAATATCTGCATGAAAATTTTAAAATTCAGCAAAATATCTGGAATGTTCTTTATAATCCTGACACCAGTACTTTGTCTATATTTACTATAATTCTACCTTTAACTTCAACATATTTATAACAATTTGCAAAGCTTATTTCAAAGATGCCCCACTTTGGCAAACAAATAAAGCAACCTTTGATAAAATCAGAAAGTACTCTATCTTAGAATACTTGACTGATAAACCAAGATCACCACAAATATACATAAGCCTACCCAGGAGGCTGCCTGTTTTCCCATTTTAATGTGAACTGAAAAATTATCCCTGTCTCTCCTTGCTGTCTTATAGTTTGGCTTCATAAATAAAGTATACTCTTTAGTGTGTTAAGATTGATCATTTTATTCCTTTTCTGGCCTTGAATCTCACAGAAGTAGAGAATATTGCAGACATTAGATCAGGAATTTATTCTTCACTTTATCTCAATGTTCATAGACCACGTCTTTAATATTATTTAATCTGAAGGTCAGCTTCCTCTTACCACGTAGGATCTGAGTGTCCTTGTAGACGCTACTCCCTGAATGGCCCACACATTCATCCCATAAAAAGTGTGCCTGAGAAAGGAGACATGCCTGCTCCACCGCAACAGAGAGGGACACAGAGGAGGAAGGGGCAAAGGACACATACAATGTGGGGCTTGTTTCTCTTTTGTTTCTTTAAGATTTTATGTGAAAAATCCATGAGATGTGAGCATTTAAGATTTGAAAAAAAATGCTGATTTAATTTAGAGGATAAAATTAATCAAGAGGTTCTAGAATTTTAATATGATGATATGCTGGCAAATAAAACTACGTAATTTCTACTCATTTTGTTTTCTACTGATTTGGGCTTTATAAAGAGCTATGTCATCCAAAAATCTTTTTATTTTCCCCCTGAAAAACTGTTGCTTTAGGTATCTCTGGGTCCTACAGGATCAGATTGGCCCTACAGGATCAGAGGAGAGGTGTGGTCTCAAGTCGTCATGTTCAAATTATAACACTTTCTCTTAAATGATATTTTAAGGTCTGTTTCCAACTATATTGACATTCGTGAGGTCAGACTCTCAGGAATAGTTACTAAATCAGTGTTAAATGCTTTGTCTCTTTTATTATCAGTTTTATCAGGTAATCTTTATAAAGCAACCAGACAACATTGACTGAGGTCATTTACTTTGTATCTTCCACAAGAGTCTTTGCTTGTTTTCCCCCCAAATAATTAAGAACTGTACTCTGAGGGCCCTTATAAGAACATGAATAGAATTTGATTCTTTTCTAAAGGATAATTTGAGGGGAAAAACTTTTACATTTGATTGTGTGCATATAGTTGTTCAGGAAAAGGAATAATAGATTACATACCTAAAGAGCTCTTATAATTAGTAAGAAAAAGATTATGGAAATAGGCAAGGAATAGAAAACAGGAATTTACATGGAATTAAAAATAGCCAAAATTTATTTAAAAGACCTATCTAATGCAAATTAAAATGTAAGGGCAGTAATTTTTGTCTGACAATTACTAGTAATTACTCAATAACTATATATTGACTGAAAGTATGTATTATAGTAACAAATTTCTCCCATCAAATTGGAAAAGACTTTTAAAAATGATATGAATCCTCAGACTTGACAGGATATCCAGGCAAAAGATAGTAGCACCAGGTAACTACCAATTCAAACTAGGGATGTTAAACATCTAGATTCTCCTTCAGCTCACAGTTGTTGGATGAATTAAGAAGAGAAATATATTTTCGAACAGAATATAGTCATTCTCAACCCATTTGCACTTTAAAAAATAATTGACAACAATGTTAATGTAAATGAGGTTGCAAGGCAACCTCAACTTACTCTATAAAAGAAAAATTAGGGGACTTTCCTGGTGGCATAGTGGTTAAGAATCCACCTGCCAATGCAGGGGACACAGGTTCGAGCCCTGGTCAGGTAAGATCCTACATGCCGCGGAGCAACCAAGCCCATGCGCAACAGCTACTGAGCCTGCGCTCTAGAGCCCGCGAGCCACAACAGCTGAGCTCGGGTGCTGCAACTACTGAAGCCCGCACACCTAGAGCCCGTGCTCTGCAACAAGAGAAGCCACCACAATGAGAAGCCCACGCGCCACAACTAGAGAAAGCCCGTGAGCAGCAACGAAGACCCAACGCAGCCAAAAAAATTTAAAAACAGAAAAATTAGTTTAAATAATATCATTTAAATAATAAGGATTTAGAATACAAGAAATTTTACACTAAGGTATATATAAATAGATATTAACTCCAAATATTACTATCCCTGGTAAGAAAAGCATAGAGGATATAGAAAAGAGCAAAGAAGCAGATAATCTGAATAAGGTCACTAAACAGGTGGAGTTTCTCCTCCCCCATCAGCCTTGATTCTAAGACACAGTAGAAAACTCTGAGGGAAAAAAAAAAAAGTGCCGATCTATCCTTGTCATATTATTGACACTTCTTAATGTTTGGGCTTCTCCTCCCAAAATTAATTATTTTCTTCCTCTACAGTTTATCTGTGGTGCCCAGAAACCACTGACTTCCTGGAATTTTTATTAAGAATTCCACATTCCTGCCATGTTTTTCAGATACTGTGGCCTCCGCCAATAAATTCTAATAAATTTTCACTTCTTTTCTTTCAATAACATCCTAGAGAATATGATTCAGACGCAAATTAATCACCGATCATGTTAATGGCTCCTAGGAGTTTACTTCCGATACCCCTTATTATATTAAATCAACTTGATAGTGTGCTAGATCATTGCTCAGCTGGGTTTTCATAAAATCACTGGTATTTAATATGATTTATACCTGGTTTTCTGCTAATATCTTTGCTTATTGTATGCTTTATTTTTAAAACAGACATTCTTAGCTAATGGCACCCCTTTAAAATATATCATACTTTAAAAATATTTCACAGGAAGCATTTTACAGTAAAATATGTTACTTATATTACAGTCACTTAATAGTGAACAGGAACAATTTATTTAATTTACAATCAAAATGTTAATATTTGACTTGTAGTTTGGAAAAAGTACAGGTACATATATATGTTTTGCTTGTTTAAAAGATCAATTATATGTCAAGATTATTAGAAAATTTAAAGCACTGTATTTTTTTAAAGCTTTGCAGCAAAGGGGCAGCTCTGGGAAAACCATTTGAAGCATCTGCTGAAGATGTAGCAAGTGTGGCAAGTTTCATTGAGACAAAGCTTGTTACATGCTATCTACGGATGAGGAAACCTGACCTTGCCCTGAATCATGCACACAGGTAAAATGAAGTGTTAATAGCTACAAATAAGTACTATCTGTGCAAGCAGCGGGTATTATGTGAGAGTTAACATATTAACATATGTTAATCATTATGTTATTATGATTAACTTAGATTCCATTTAAATTTAAAGACAAAACAAAAAACATTTCTTTACTACTCGATTTATGTTAAACTAAGCAATCATAGAGATCACAAAGGGCATCTCAAAACCTAACGGAAGAAAGAGAACCATAAATAATTATCCATAAAGCCAGACAAAATAAAAAGGCAGATAACTGTAGTAGCAAATTACAGCAGGAAGAAAGGAGGGAACGAATAAGGTTAAGTAAGGAATGAGAAGGATTTCCAAAATTGCCCAAAATACAGAGAATGGTAGAAGGAAATTCCAACTGTGAAACATGAGTAAAGACTCGAAAGCTTATCGCTTATTTGGAGATAGCATAGCTGATTCAAAGGATGCTATGCAGGGGTAAGTGTGACAGCTGTCCAAAGGTGTGAAACACTTTTTAATCTATGTCCTTAAAGATTTCTTTTGTATATTTCTATCCCTCTTCAGAACTCTGTTTTGGCTTGTGGCTTCCTAGAATCCTCAGGATTACCCAGCCCTATCTCTTTTTTCTATAAAAATGTCCTGTTTCCTAAAGGCCTTGCTCTTATCATGGGTAATATTCAGTTTAATCTACAGCAAAGATAAAGTGATTATGTTATGTCTTTCAAATAACTCTTTTCTTAGAATTATGACGCCTCTACCCCTCCCTGCCTGGCTTAGAGTGATTGACCTAAATATTTAGTCTTGTTCATTTTCTGATCTCACACATCCTGGACTTCTTTTGGATACAAATAATAAAACTAATGTCAACATGAAAACATAATGCCTGCCCTGTTAATAACCACGAGGAAACACAATTATCAATTATATTAATACTCATTACGTGAGCAGGAGATCTACCAACATGCTAAAAATCATTTACAACTCTACATCCACAATGATGTAAAAGTTCCGCCAATGATTCTTCATGGCTCTAAGGAGACCTCAAGCTTGTAGGCTTAAGCTTGACATCAAGGACAACAAAACCACTTTGAAATTCATAAGATAACCTGCTTGAAAGAAATTTTCTTGCTTTAAGTAAACTGCAGAACCTAAACATAGATTCTCTTTGACACCAAAGGAAATTAGACTCTATAGTTTCTGGAAACACCTTATGCAACCATCATTTTCAAACCCAATATCAGGACATATGGTTATGTCAAAGAATTTCATTCCATTTCCATTTGAAAGGAAAAAGCCACTTGGGTGACTTGTGAGCTCCATGGAAAAAAATATTTAAAATTGGAAATAGCCCAGAAAATCTATAGGCATACATAAACAATACTAAATTGAGATGCACTTGAAAGTAATTATTTATCACCTTCTCCACGGTTTTCACTACACATAAGAAGTGCAACCAAAATGGCCTGCATATTAAGGAAAATATCTCCTGGATATTAGAATGGTTTGATGGATTTTCAAATCATTTTTAATAATAAAAGAATTCTAAATGGTATGGTCATGTCAATATTTAATTCAGTGTTATAAAAATAAGTAATGAACATTAATCAAAATTGTACTGTAAGAAACAAGGATGCAAGGATTAGTTTCAATAGATTCACTATTTAGGCTTAGAAACTTTTATTTTAAAACTAAGCATGCTCTTTCAAGACCTTGAAAATTACTGAAGGGAGGATGTATAATGATGAATAGTAAACTAATCTTCCCCATTATGCTAGGATTAACTTTTATATCCTTTTTATTCTATTGTAAAATAACTTTTGCTTCTTCTTCTAAGTTGAACATTAAGAAATGGAAATCAATAGAGGTTAAACAGTCAATTCATACAATTAACAATGCACCAACTGAAATAAATCATTTTGCTACCCAGCAAAATGTCATATTGCAGAACTGCAGAAGACAGTGCATATGATTCTAATATTTAAATGTTTTTAAAGATCTCAGATTTTAAAGTAGAGCCTGAAACATAAATATATTTCTCAAAATAAATAAATTAATCAGGATACTCAGTCTATAAATAGCCTACAACCATTAGTTATACACTGAATGCAGAATCTTGCTTTTGTATTATTACCACATTGTGATGGTTGATACTAATCATGGATCAAAATTAAAATATTCCCTTTTTGCATTTATTTGCATTTGCTGAAGCATCCTTTCTTTAATTTTATGTAAATGTGAGGTCTACTGCATATCTTTAGGGGATTTGTTAACACAAAAATTAGCTTGAAAACCATCACATAGTTTTGCTTCTGATAAAAAGTAACTGCATATTGTTCTGTCATGTAGAAGACTACAAGAACCATAACTTTATGGTTTTAGGTTCAATAAAGATACATTTTGAAATTAATTAGGCAAGTGTTGACATCTATAATATGATAATAAGTAATACAAAGGCTTTAAAAACAACTGTCAACAAGTTTTTCTTTTTTTAAATAACATATCCAAAGTGGCAAATATGGATATCATTTTTTTTTTTTTACTTCAACCAAAAGTGATGCCTAGACTCATCAGTCAAACATATCAACTCTGTGCTCACTTCATCAAACTAGTATCATTGTTTATCAGTGGTGTCTTGAACATTCCTAAGACTGATTTCTAATTACTGCTATCTTATCAAGAATAGAAATCCTGCTATAACTCTTTTCCTATCATATAATTATATGTTTATATGTATAATTGTAAAGATTCTAATGATGCATATCAACTTTTTTGCATATTTCCCACCTTTATATTGCTGTTGTTTGCTTGTTTTTGCTGCAGAATTTTGATGCCACAAGGTGGCAGGCAAGATGAAGTCTAAAATAGCAAATATGTGGAAATGAGCCTCTTTTCAAAATTGTAATGGTGTCATCTACATTCATTCATTCATTCAGCAAATATTTATTGAATGCTCACCAAGAGCTTCTGCTAGGCAGTGGGGGTGGCAGTTGTAAACAGGAAATATGTGGTGTTTATGCACATTAGAAGAGGTAGCAAAGTTTAAAAAACAAACAAATACTAATAAATATGAGAAAAAAGAGAGTGTGATAAATGCAATGAAGGTAATGACATAATTTCAGGTTGCAGAGGCAGCATTGTATATTAAATCAGAGCATAGAGTCTGAATCTGACTGCTCAGGTTTTAATTCTGACTCCCCCACTCACCAGTTAGCCTGAGTTTAATTCTCTATAAAATTAGGTTATAATAGTATTACCTACTTTACAAATACGATATCACAAGGTTCTGTGAAAATTAAACATAAACCCATGGATTCTTTATTCCAGCCATGATAGAGTTACTGGTACTGGGCCTGCCTTCCTGCTATAAGTAAGTATAAAACTGGACAAAATATATGAGACGACTCTGTTTAGGCACTGGAAAATGGTCATAGCAGGACTTTGATCCTTGAGAGAAGGACAGTATACATGGTGAGCCCCACAATTTTCTTAGCTTTTTGCTGGGGTTGTTTTCCTGCCCTTACTCGGGGAGTTGGCGATCACGTTAAACGTTAAACTGAAATCTCAATGGGCTGAGGAGGCAGAGATTAGAATACCAGGCTGCCAAAAAAGCTGTAATTAACAGGGCAGGTGACCAAAGGAGAAATAGCTATGTGAGGGGGTTGGGGTTAGAAGACTGCATGAGGATTTGCTGCAGGTTCTTGGCCAATATAAGAAGTGGGACGTCATGTAGCAGAGACTGCCTGCTATGGGACTAAGTGCTAAGTGAAAATACCAGAGGACCTGCAGTGATGGGAGATCCTGAAGTACCAGTGTGAAGAGACCTCACTGAGTACCTAAGGCATTCAGCTCAAACCCCAGAAAGACCATGCTTTAAGAGTTAGTACCATGACCTCCAAAATGGACCACTCCTTAGGATTAAATTCAAAGGCAAAACAGACCTGCCTTAATAGAGACTAAAACCATGCATGACCTGAACAAGAGTATTTTCCATTTAATTGCCTGATAAGAAAAATATTCAACAACTTTGCAGGGATGATGTCATAATCTCAATTCCTTACAAAGCTTCATCCAAAATGTCCAGCATAAAACTAAAAATTTCTGTACATTCAAAGAAATAGGGAGATGAGACTCATATTTAAGAAAATAAACAGTCCATACAATCATACCCCAAGATGGCTCAGATGTTAGAATTGGTAGAAAAAGATTTTAAAGAAGCTACAAAAAATAGATCCAAGGATCCTGAGGCAAAGATGATCATAATAAGTGAAGAGATGAGAATCTCAACAGAAAAATAGAAACTATAGAAAAAAACCAAATGGAGATTTTAGCATGGATTAATGAAATATCTAAAATAAAAATATACTGATTGACCTTGACATCAGATTGAAGACTTAGTACTAAAGAAAGGATTAGTGAACATGAAGACAAATCAGTAGAAATTACCCCATATGAACACAGAGGAAAAAAAGATATTTTAAAAAATTAACCAATGCTTCAGTGACCTATTCTCAGAGACAGTAACAGGCAATCTAGCATACATGTAACTGTCCCAAAGGGAAAAGAAAGAGAGAAAAGGGCATAAAAGTAATTACTAGAAATTTTCCATATTTGATTTTAAAAAAAGTAAAATCTAGTTAGCCCCAACTAAAATAAATACAAAGAGAACCACATCTAGAAACAGCATAAGCAAACTTTTGAAAACTCAAGACAGAGAGAAAATATTAAAGGCAGATAAAAGAAAACAACATGTAACACACAGGGACAATAATACAAATAACAGGTGACTTTTAATCAGAAATAATGGAGATCAAAGTACAATGGAAAAAGAAGTTTAAAGTGCTGAAAGAAAAATGATGTCAAACAAGAATTCAACAACAACAACAAAAATTCTTCAAAATGAGAGTGAGATAAATACATTTTTAAATAACTAAAGTTAAAAATTAATCTTGAGCAGATCTGCACTTTGAGAAATGATAAATAAGATATTTCAAGCTGAAGTAAATGACAGTAGAGTAAAATTTGCATCTACAAAAAGGAATGAAGAGCATCAGAAATGGTAAATAAGTGAGTAAACATAAAACACTATATTTCTTCTCAAAATTTATTTAAGAATGAATGACTAAATATTATGACATAGTATGAGTGTGTTTCGTGTTTGGTAATTGCAATCATTGTTGCTTTTGTTGTGGTCATCCATTTACAATGCTTGGTGTCAGTCTATTTATCTCTTGTAAAAATAAAATACAGTGTGTGTGTGTGTGTGTGTGTGTGTGAAAAAATAAATAAATAAGTAAAAAATAAAATGCAAAGAAAAAGAAAAAAAGAATGAATGACTAAGGAAAAAATAGTGTTCTATCATATTATCTAAGGTAAAAATAATAAATAATAAGATTATATATTTTGATGTGCAATATTTGACTACAATATCACAAAAACCTGTGGGAGGAGGCACAACTGGAATTTTACTACTAAAGTTTTTACATGAGGTAGTACAATATTAACTCTAAGTAGCCTGTGTTAAATTAAAAATGCATGTTATAATCGCTAGAGTAATCATTAAAAATATTATCAGTATAGCTAGAAAGCCAATTATGGCCTTAAAATTATATATACTAAAGAATATTTAATTAACTGAAGTCAAGAAAGGAGGAAGAGAAGAACAAATAATGGATGGGACACTGGAATATAATAGCAAGACAACAGGTTTGAACAAAATGATTAATAATTACATTAAACATACTACACTAATTGACTAAACAATCCAATTATAAGGCAGATATCGTCAGTCTGGATTAAATCACAAGATTCAACTATGTTCTATCTACAAAAAGACATAGTTTGAAAGTAAAAGGAAGGAAAATGACATACCATACAGTAAACATAAAAATCTGTTTTTCTGTCAGGCTTGGCTATGTTACTATCAGACAAAGTAGGTCTCAAGAAAAGGAGTATTGCTTTTCGCCGAACGCCGCCAATATGGTGTTCAGGCACTTCGTGGAGGTTGGCCGGGTGGCCTACGTCTCCTTTGGGCCTCATGCCAGGAGGCTGGTCGCGATTGTAGATGTTACTGATCAGAACAGGGCTTTGGTGGATGGACCTTGCACTCAAGTAAGAAGACAGGCTATGCCTTTCAAATGCATGCAGCTCACTGACTTCATCCTCAAGTTCCCACACAGTGCCCGGCAGAAGTATGTCCGAGAAGCCTGGGAGAAGGCAGATATCAATGCAAAGTGGGCAGCCACAAGGTGGGCCAAGAAGACTGAAGCCAGAGAAAAGAAAGCCAAGATGACAGATTTTGATCGTTATAAAGTCATGAAGGCAAGGAAAATGAGGAACAAGGAAAATGAGGAACAATCAAGCTTGAAGTTAAGAAACTTCAAAAAGCAGCTCTCCTGAAGGCTTCTCCCAAGAAAGCACTTGCTGCTAAGGGGGCAGCTACGGCAGCTGCTGCGAAGGTTCCAGCAAAAAAGATGACCGCTACAGGTAAGAAGGTTCCTGCCCAGAAAGCTGCAGGCCAGAAGGCAGCACCTCCTCCAAAGCCTCAGAAGGGTCAGAAAGTTCCAGCCCAGAAAGCACCTGCTCAAAAGGCATCTGGCAAGAAAGCATGAGAGCATAAGAGGCTGTTATAAACAGAATAAAGGTTCTTTTTGACATGCTGGCAAAAAAAAAAAAAAGAAAAGGAGTATTACCAAGGATAAAAATAAGGCTTAACAAAATTTTGAAAATTTGAAATCTGACAGAGCTTGTTCTCTGACTATAATGCAATTAAATTAGAAATCATTAAGATATCTAGAAAAACCCCTCCAAATACTTGGAAATTAAAAAATACACATCTAAATAACCCATCAGTCAAAATATAAAAAAATAAAATAACAAAGGCATGGATTTGAATTTCTGCTTCATCACTTACTAGCTTTGACTTTCACAAGTAACTTAACTTCACTTTGCCTCAGTTTTCTCATCTTTAAATCTAAGTAAACTGGTTAAAATCACTCCTAAATCTTAAAATATATCAGATTTGTATTTTGTTTCAATCCCACCACCAATAACGAATGCAGATTATTTTCAATGGTAATAACAGCAATAAACTCTATATATGCATAGAGGACACTATTATTTTTAAAATACCCTTTAGATGTGAAAAGATGTTCAACATCCCTACTTATTGGAGAAATGCAAATCAAAACTACAGTGAGATACCACTTACACCAGTCACAATGGCCATCATTAAAAAGTCTACAAATAACAAATGCTGGAGAGGGTGCGGAGAAAAGGGATCCCTCCTACATTCCCATTAGTGGGAATGGGAATGTGCTGCAGCCACTATGGAAAACAATATGGAGGTTCCTCAGAAAACTAAAAATAGAATCACCATATGATGCAACAATCCCACTCCTAGGCATATATCTGGACAAAACTATAATTCAAAAAGATACATGAACCCCTATGTTCATAGCAGCATTATTCACAATAGCCAAGACATGGAAACAACCTAAATGTCCATCAAGAGACGAATGAATAAAGAAGATGTGGTACATATATGCAATGGAATCCTACTCAGCCATAAAAAAAAGAACAAAATAATGCCATTTGCAGCAACATGGATGCAACTAGAGATTATCATACTAAGTGAAGTAAGTCAGAAAGAGAAAGACAAATACCATATGATATCACTTATATGTGGAATCTAAAATATGACACAAATGAACTTATCTACAAAACAGAAACAGACTCACAGACATAGAGAACAGACTTGTGGTTGCCAAGGGGAAGGCGGGGTGGGGGAAGGATCAAGTGGGAGTTTGGGGTTAGTAGATACAAACTATTACATATAGAATGGATAAAAAACAAGGTCTTACTATATAGCACAGGGAACTATATCCAATAGCCTGGGATAAACCATAACGGAAAAGAATATAAAAAAAGAGTGTATATATGTGTATAACTGAGTCACTTTGCTATACAGCAGAAATTAACACAACATTGTAAATCAACTATACTTCAATAAAAAAATAAGATAAAATACCCTTTTTGAACCCAAGATATACTCAATAAAGTAGACAATTTGGAAACTTCTATGAAAATACAACTGTGGGGGGGCATCATTATTTATAACTTTGAGGATAATTAAAATGCTCAGAGGTGATATGAGCTTAAAGCATTACAGAGATTCATGAGCTTTAGAATAAACTGGTTCATAATAGAAGTAACAGAAATTTTGAAAATTTCTTGCAGATCTCATGAAATGAGATATTTTAAATACAACATGCTCCTCTTTACCATAACTGAATGTTCAAAATTTGGCCAGGAGTGACATCAGAGATATGGCAGAACAGGAGGTTCCCAGCTTGTATCATCCCCTGGCAACAATAACTTGGCAGCCATTCACAGACAAAAAGTGTCTTTGTGGGAGCTTTGGAATCCAGGTAGGACACTGTGAAACCTCAGGGGGGCCCACGACCAAGGAAGTCTGTTTTAATAAAGCAGGCCCAAACAAGGGGGATGGCACCCCTATAGTGTCCCTAGCAAGACTCAGAAACAGTTCTGACCCTGTGGATTTGGCTATAGCCCCATTTGACCTTGGTCCTGCCACCAGCACAAGATGCCAAGGAACCTAGGAGAAGTCATGCCTGTCTATGCCTCAGTAATAAACCCACAGCTATGGACACTGAAGTAACTCATGATCTGACTCCATCCCCTTTCAGCCACCATCCATAAGCAGTCCTACCAGCCCAGGGACCTGGCTGGAGACATACTTATTTGCATCCCCAGAGATCCTGAAATGTCCCTGTGACACAGCTCTAGCCCCTCCCCACTGCAGTCAGGGAACAGTTCTACCCACCTAGGGATCTGGTGGGAGACATGACCATCCATGCTGTCAGAGCTATGACTTCAGATCTCATTTCCAGTTGTGTACCCTGAAGCAATCTTGGGCCTCAGTTCCAGCTCCTATCAGCCATAGTCCAGAGCCAGCCGGTCTGTCCAGGGACCCACCCAGTGGCCCAGTAGAAGCCCTTCCAAGGACTCAAAGAGAGGCATATCTTTCCACATACCTGATAACAGGACCACTGTCTGCAGACCCTGAAGTGGAACCTTGTACCAGCACCAGCCCTACTAATCAAGGTTCTAGAGGCAGTTCTGTCCATCCAGGGACAAAGTAGGATCCACACCAGCCCAAGTCCCTGGTAACAGGCTCACCAAACACAGAGCCCACTGTGAACACAGCAACAGCCAAGTAATCTAGCTCTAATCCATCTCAGCTGTAATTCTGCAGGTAATCCCATCAGCCTGGGAAACCAATAGAAGCCAACATTGGAGCACCTAAATATTTAAGGCAAATATTAACAGACTGAAGGAATAAATAGACAGCAATACAATAATAGTAGGGAACTTCAATACCCCACTCTCAATAATGGATACATTATCCAGACAGAAAATCAATAAGGAAAAAACATACTTGAATAACACTATAGACTAAATTGATATAATTGACATATACAGAACATTCCATCGAACAGCACAAGAATACACATTTTTTCCAACCACACACAGAACATTCTCCAGGATAGATCTTATGTTGGCCCACAAAGCAAGTATTAACAAATTAATGAAGATTGAAATCATATCAAGTATCCCTTTCCAACCACAGTGATATAAAACTAGGAATAATAATAGGAGGAATATTGAAAAATTCAGAAATACATGTAAATTAAACAACATACTCTGGAAAATCCAATAAAAAAGAAATCAGAAAATATCTTGAGACAAACAAAAATGAAAACAACATACCAAAAACTTACGTAATGCAGCAAAAGCAGTTCTAAGAGGGAAATTCATAGCAGTAAACAACTACATTAAGAAAAAAGGAAGATGTCAAATAAGCAACCTAACTTTACACCTCAAGGAACTTGAAAAAGAAGAACAAACTAGGCCCAAATTTAGCAGAAGGAAGGAAAGAATAAAGATTAGAGCAAAACAAATGAAAAAGAGACTAGAAAAACAATGTAAAAAATCAACAAAACTAGAAGATGTTTTGAAAAGATAAATAAAATTGACAAAATTTTAGCTAGACTAACCAAAAAAAGAGAGAGAGGACTCAAAATTATAAATGAATGAGAAGACATTACAGCTTATATCACAGAAATACAAAGGATCATAAGAGACTACTATGAAATATTATACACCAACAAATTGGATAGCCTAGAAGACATGGACAAATTCCTAGAAACATACAACCTGCCATGAAAAACATCATGAAGAAATAGAAAATCTGAACAGACTAATAATAAGTATGCATTTTGAAGCAGCAATCAAAAGCCTCCCAACAAAGAAAAGACTAGGAACAGATGGCTTCACTAGTGAATTATACCAAACATTTAAATAATTAACACCAGTCCTTCTCAAACTCTTTCAAAAGTAGAAGAGAAGGAAATACTTCCAAACTAATTTTACAAGGCCAGCATTACTCTAATACCAAAGACAAATAAGGACACTACAAGAAAGGAAAATTACAGGTCAATATCCTTAATGAACATAGATGCAAAAGTCATGAACAAAATACTAGCAAAGCAAATTCAACAGCACATTGAAAGGATCACACATCATAATCAAGTGAGATTTATTCTTGGGATGCAAGGTTCCCAGGACATACACAAATTAACAAACATGATATATCACCTTAAGAAAATAAAAGATAAAAATTATATGATCATCTGAATAGATGCAGGAAAAAAGCATTTGACAAAATTTAACATTCTTTCATGATTAAAAACTCTCAACAAATTAGGTATAAAAGGAATGTACCTCAACATAATAAAGACAACATATGACCATCATACTCAACAGTAAAAAGCTGAAAGTTCTTCCTCTAAGATCAGGAATAAGATAAGGATTCTGACTCTTGCCATTTTTAATTCAACATAGTACTGGAAGTCCTATACAGAGCAATTAGGCAAGAAAAATAAATAAAAGCCATGTAAATAAGAAAGGATGAAGCAAAACTGTCTCTATTTGCAGATGATATGATCTTATAAATAGAAAGCCTTAAAGCCTCCGCAAAGAAACTGTTAGAACTAATAAATGAATTCAGCAAAGTTGCAGGATACAAAATTAATATACAAAAATTATTTGCATTTCTATACACAACAGTGACTATCCAAAAAAGAAATTAAGAAAACAATCTTATTTACAGTAGCATCAAAAATAATAAAATAATACTTAGGAATAAATTTAACTAAGGAGATGAAATACCGGTACACTGAAAACTGTAAGACATTGATGAAAGATGGAAGAAGACACAAATAAATAGAAAGGTATCCTGTATTCATGGATTGGAAGAATAAATATTGTTAAAATTCCATACTACCCAAAGAAATCTATAGATTTAGTGTAGATTTATACACTAAATATAAAAAAGTTCAATGGCATTTTTCAAAGAAGTAGAAAAAAATCAGTCAAAATTCATGTGGAACCACAAAAAAACTGAATAGCCAAAGCAATCTTGAGAAAGAAGAACAGAGCTGAAGGCATCAACTTCCTGACTTCAAACTATATTACAAAGCTATCAAACCAGAATGGTACTGGAAAAGAATAAAGAGCCCAGAAGAAAATCCACATGTATATGGTCAATGAGTCTAAGACAAGGATGTCAAGAATACAAAATGGGAAAAGGATAGTCTCTTTAATAAATGACATTGAAAAAACTGGATATCCACATGCAAAAGAATGAAATTAGACCCTTACATTACACCATATACAAAAATCAACTCAAAATGGATTAAAGACTTAAATTAAGAGCTGAAACTATAAAACTCCTAGAAGAAATCATAGGAGAAAATCTCTTTGACATTGGTCTTGGCAGTGATGTTTTGGATATGACACAAAAGCACAAGCAACAAAAGCAAAAATAAACGAGTGGGGCTATGTCAAACTAAAAACTTATGCACAGCAAAGGAAATAACAAAATGAAAAGGCAACCTATGAAATAAAAGAAAATATTTGCAAACCATATATTAGGGGTTGCAAACCATGGCAAGGGGTTAGATATCCAAAATATAGAGGGAAGAGATATGGGGATATATGTATATGTATAGCTGATTCACTTTGTTATAAAGCAGAAACTAACACACCATTGTAAAGCAATTATACTCCAAAAAAGATGGTAAAAAATTAAAATATATATATATATATATATATATGGAACTCTTACAACTCAATAGCAAAAAAAAAACCCTGATTTTAAAAATGGGCAAAAGATTGGAACAGACATTTTTCCAAAGAAGACATCAAAATGGCCAACAGATATATGAGCATCACTAATCATCAGGGAAATGCATATCAAAACAATGAACTACCACCTCAGACCTGTTAGAACGACTATTATCAAAAAGGCAAGATAACAAGTATTAGCAACGATGTGGAAAAAGGGAACCCTTGTGCACTGTTGATGGGAATGTAAACTATTATAGCCAAAATGGAAAACAATATGGAGGTTCCTCGAAAAATGTTAAAGGAACTACAATATGATCCAGCAATCCCACTGCTGGATATACAGCCAAAGAAACAAAGTCAGTATCTTGAAAAAACATCTGCACTCCCGTGTTCACTACAACATTATTCACAATACCCAAGATGTAAAACAATCTAAGTGTCTGTTGACAGATGAATGGATAAAGAAAATGTGGAACAGATACATACACACACACAATATTATTCAGCCATAAAAAAGTAGGGAATCCTGCAATTTGTGACAATATGAATGAACCTGGAGGACATTAAACTAAGTAAAATAAGCCAGACACAGAAAGACAAACACTGTATGATCTCACTTATATGTGGAATCTAAAAAGTCTAACTCAGAGAACCAGAGAGTAAACTATTTGTTGCTAGGGCCTGAAGGTGGGGAAAATGTGGAGATATTTGTCAAAGGGCATAAACTTTCAGCATGGTGACTATAGTTAATAATACTGTATTGTATACTTGAAATTTGATAAGAAGGATGCTGAGAGTTCTCACCACACTGGGGAAAAAAAAAAAAAAAAAGGTAACTATGTGAGATGTGAGGTGATAGGTGTGTTAAGTGATTGTAGTAGTCATTTTACAATGTATACATGTAACAAACTTACATTTTACACCTTAAATACATACAGTTTTTGGCAAGTATGCCTCAATAAAACTTAGGGGAAAATTAAAATTAAAATAGCTAAGCTAAAAAAAAAAAAAGTGGCCATTAAATTCAACAAGTCAATAGCATTCGATGAAACAAAATTCTCACAATCTTAGGTGAACTTAAAACCACAATACTAATAGTAAAACAAAAGAGGACACTGCTGGAGCCAGTTTCTTGATATGAAAAAATGTTTAGGTTACTAAGTATCAGTGTTGATACTGCTTATAAGGGGGATAATAATAGGAAACACAAAAGAAAAAGATGTGATCTTACCTGAAGTATACATAACCCTGGGTACCTTACAGTGCTTTGCTTTGAGAAAACATATGGGTGACTATTTTGATGACACTGCCATTCATAAAAAACATTACATTACCCATGCTGTTTTTCTAAACTCTTAAGGAAAGGGCTTCAGTTTAAATATCCCTGCTCTTCCTAGTCCTATCCTCTGTGATCCCTAAATTACAGGTTGTTACTTTCAGTTGAATGAAATAAGCATAGTCTGTATGTGTTTGTGTGCCTGTGTATGCTTGTATGTTTGCATGAGCTTGCAAGTGTGGAGAAAACAAGGGGAAATCATGGCATGCCATTTTAAGGATATCTGGTTGGACTTTTAGCAAGTAGGCACTTTGCCTCTTTGAGAAGTTAGGCATATTAAAATACTGTATGAATCATTAGTACATTTATATCTCTTTCTATTTTACCCCCATAAAAATATATTTACCTATAAAAAAGATGCTCTCACTGAAGATTGTATTAAACACTCCAAGTTTTCCTTTCAACCCTAAAAAGGAATATAAAGCATGCCAATTTCTACGGAAGGGCAAAGATTGTGTTCACTGTACCCTACTGCAGGGAACAGGTACAATACCTCTCTGCAGTGCAAAGCTGACCACGTTACACAATTGTCCTCAAGCAGGAACAAGAACAAGCATTTATTGAACACCTGCCAGGTACCAGGTGTGAATTAGGCATTTCATATGCCATCTCAGTTAATCCTTCCAAATAACTTCCTGAGAAAGTTTCCTTACTACCATTTACAGATGAAGGAACTACATCCCAGCAAATCTATGACATCACAGTAATTTTTCTTTCTCCTAGATATTCTGGCTGTCATCACATTTCATCCTAAATTATGAAAATCATAGCATCTTTAAAATTTGAAGGGGTTCCCATACAGACGGTGGTGGCAGTGGGATGTGGTGGGCATTTTCCCTGTAATTAGAAAATCTAGGTGCAGCTACCATTTCACTGGTTGTTTTGGAAAAGCCTTGATTTCCTCGTGTATGATTTATGGATAATAATGCTTAGCTTGGCAAGTTAACTGTACAATATTGATGCAACATAGCTTTTAAATCACAAGACTCTAATATACATTACCAGTTTTCACCCTTCCTTTACCTGAAGCCTGCCCCTTCTTTGTGATCATCACATGAATCAATAAAAATAGCCTTGTAAGGTAAATACATGGCCTTATTTCTGAAAGAAATAAATAATAAGAAAAAAGATAATGAAGATTAAAGCAAATAAATTCCAGAAAACAATTAAACATGGCCATATATTACCCAAGGAATATAAATGGCTAAATGTCCCAGAGTAATTATGTGCTTATCTTAGTAAGAACCCAAGAAATAGGACACTGATGGCTCAGATATCTTATTAGAAATTTATTTTCTGCAGAAGGATGAGGAGAAGGGGAGGAGGAGGAGGAAAGGAGGAGAAGGAGGGGAAGGGAAGAGGGGAAGAGAGGAAGAGAGGAATGGGAGGAGGAACAGGAAGAGATAACAATGACCATGTCTGATACGAGAGGAAAATTTGAACACGTAGCAAAGGCAAAAAAACAAGCAAACAAACAAAAAAACACAAAACATATTGACCCCTTCTTAAGTTTTCAGTGATAGGCAGGTTCTGAAGCTGGATCAGATTCCTTGAGTTGCCTGCCCAAGTTGCAAAGATGTGATAAAAGGATCATACTCTGTTTATATTACAGAGTAATATAAACAAATATAGTAATGTAAATATGTAAACATATTTACAACCTTTCATGGCTATATTTGTAACACTTTTCATTATAACAGAGCCTGCAGTAGATTAATTAAAACAACCCCACCTACAGCATTCCTCTACTGCCTCCATGACCCTTTGCCATTCCTCCCATGGCTCCTCACCGGGACATGTCACCTCCTACCCTTACATCCAAGTTGACAGCATTTTACTTTACAATCATCTTGCTTGGTGTCTTATTTCTTATCCTAGCTTCCACTCTTTTTCTTCTAACAATTTAGGCTAGTCTTAACTCTGAGGTCAGTTATCTATTCAGCTTTTATCTTTCCTTTCCATTTACTCATTGAGATAAAAATGGTTCATAAATGAAGAAGCAGTATATTAGTGTACGGGAGTGGATTCTGATGCAACAATGCATCTGTCAATCAGGATCTCTATAAAACTTAAATCTACCAGTTATTGTTGGTTTGTTCCCTTGTTTTTGATTTCCATATGGTTCTTGGAAGACAGAACAGAGAGTGCTAATGCACAGTTCCCATGCTGAGTACTGCCTTCAGGAAATGTTGTTCATTTTGGTCCTCGAGGCTGGCAAGAAGGCTGCACAGACACTCCTTGTGGGTGGGTCTATTCTTACATTATTTTAAGAGGATTCTTTTATATTTGTTTCCCACTTTCTAATACACCAGCTTTTTTTTTTAACATCTTTATTGGAGTATAATTGCTTACAGTGTTGTGTTAGTTTCTGCTGTATAACAAAGTGAATCAGCTATATGTATACATATATCCCCATATCCCCTCCCTATCCCACCCCTGTAGGTGGTCACAACCTACTGGGAAGCAGTTACATAGCACAAGGAGATCAGCTCGGTGCTTTGTACACCAGCTTTAAAATCCATTCTCATGGGTTGAACAAGTCACTTAGCCTTTCTGCAATTTCTTCCTCCATAAATTCTCACTGGGGTATTAAAAGCATTGATGTACTTAAAATTGTGAAATGTTCTAAAATTTGTAATTGGTGTGGCCTGGGGTAAGTACACATAATGAGAAAGAGGAAATATGTTTGTTTCTACTTCCTGAAAGGTCAACTGAGTTTTTTAAATGTTCTAGATTTTCAAGGGCTAATTCTGTAACTACAAGTAAAGAAAAATAGAGGAGCTGCAAGTTTCCTTGTAATGTAGTGAAACAAGCTTCAGCAACCAAAGGCCTGGATTTGAATCTCTGCGCATCACTGAGTAACCTTGACTTTCACAAGTCATTTAACTTATCTTTGACTCAGTTTCTGTACCTCTGAACAAGGGATAATAACAGTATCTTCCTCTACACTTGTAAAGGGGGTGAAAGGATATTATAGATATGAAAGTGTTTTGCAGGGGGGGGGCACAGGGTGGAATGAATTGTGAGATTGGGATTGACATATATACACTATCAATACTATGTATAAAATAGATAACTAATGATAACATACTGTAGAGCACAGGGAACTCTACCCAATGCTCTGTAGTAACCTAAACGGGAAGGAAATCCAAAAAAAGAGGTGATATATGTATATATATAGCTGATTCACTTTGCTCTACAGCAGAAATTAACAAAACATTTTACAGCAACTATACCCCAATAAAAATTAATTAAAAAAAGAAAGTGTTTTGCAAATGGAAAATGTTTGTGCAAATCTTTTTTTTTTCTTTTATTTACTAAATCAGAGTTTCTAAAAGTATTCCATCTGTCCTGCAAGATGTTCCACGAAAAAGAAAAGGACTCCTGTCTAGAAGTTCATGAAACAGGAAACCCTAATCCTTTCTTAGAGATTTATCAAGCACGCTAGCACATTAAGTCTGTGAGAAGTCCTACAGTCGAAAAAGTGATTTAATTTTTTTATCTTAACGTTTTTATTGGAGTGTAATTGCTTTACAATGGTGTGATAGTTTCTGCTTTATAACAAAGTGAATCAGTTATACATATACATATATCCCCGTATCTCTTCCCTCTTGCATCTCCCTCCCTCCCACCCTCCCTATCCCACCCTTCTAGCTGGTCAAAAAGCACCGGGCTGATCTCCCTGTGCTATGCAACTGCTTCCCACTACCTATCTACTTTACATTTGGTAGTGTATATATGTCCATGCCACTCTCTCACTTCGTCCCAGCTTACCCTTCCCCCTCCCTGTGTCCTCAAGTCCATTCTCTTATAGGTCTGCGTCTTTATTCTGGTCTTGCCCCTAGGTCCTTCATGACGATTTTCTTTTTTTTTTTTTTAAGATTCCATATATATGGGTTAGCATACGGTATTTGTTTTCCTCTTTCTGACTTACTTCACTCTGTATGTCAGACACTAGGTCCATCCACCTCACTACAAATAACTCACTTTCGTTTCTTTTTATGGCTGAGTAATACTCCACTGTATATATGTGCCACATCTTCTTTATCCATTCATCTGTCGATGGACACTTAGGTTGCTTCCATGTCCTGGCTACTGTAAATAGAGCTGCCATGAACATTGTGGTACATGACTCTTTATGAATTATGGTTTTCTCAGGGTATAGACCCAGTAGTGGGATTGCTGGGTCATATAGTAGTTCTATTTCTAGTTTTTTAAGGAACCTCCATACTGTTCTCCATAGTGGCTGTATCAATTTACATTCCCACCAACAGTGTAGGAGGGTTCCCTTTTCTCCACACCCTCTCCAGCATTTATTGTTTGTAGATATTTTGATGATGGCCATTCTGACCAGTGTGAGATGATATCACACTGTAGTTTTGATTTGCATTTCTCTAATGATTAATGATGTTGAGCATTCTTTCATCTGTTTCTTGTCAATCTGTATATCTTCTTTGGAGAAATGTCTATTTAGGTCTTCTGCCCATTTTTGGATTGGGTTGTTTGTTTTTTGGATATTGAGCTGCATGAGCTGCTTATATGTTTTGCAGATTAATCCTTTGTCAGTTGCTTCATTTGCAAATATTTTCTCCCATTCTGAGGATTGCTTTTTCGTCTTGTTTATGGTTTCCTTTCCTGTGAAAAGCTTTTAAGTTTCATTAGGTCCCATTTGTTTATTTTTGTTTTTATTTCCATTTCTCTAGTAGGTGGGTCAAAAAGGATCTTGCTGTGATTTATGTCATGCAGTGTTCTGCCTATGTTTTCCTCTAAGAGTTTGATAGTGTCTGGCCTTAACATTTAGGTCTTGAATCCGTTTTGAGTTTATTTTTGTGTATGGTGTTAGGGAGTGTTCTAATTTCATTCTTTTACATGTAGCTGTCCAGTTTTCCCAGCACCGCTTGTTGAAGAGGCTGTCTTTCCTCCATTGTATATTCTTGTCTCCTTTATCAAAGATAAGGTGACCATATGTGCGTGAATTTATCTCTGGGCTTTCTATCCTGTTCCATTGATCTATATTTCTGTTTTTGTGCCACTACCATACTGTCTTGATTACTGTAGCTTTGTAGTATAGTCTGAAGTCAGGGAACCTGATTCCTACAGCTCCGTTTTACTTTCTCAAGATTGCTTTGGCTATCCGGGGTCTTTTGTGTTTCCATACAAATTGTTAAATGTTCTCGTCTACTTCTATGAAAAATGACAGTGGTAGTTTGACAGGGATTGCATTGAATCTGTAGATTGCTTTGGGTAGTATAGTCATTTTCACAATGTTGATTCTTCCCATCCAAGAACATGGTATATTTCTCCATCTATCTGTATCATCTTTAATTTCTTTCATCAGTGTCTTATAATTTTCTGCATACAGGTCTTTTGTCTCCTTAGGTAGGTTTATTCCTAGGTATTTTATTCTTTTTGTTGCAGTGGTAAATGGGAGAGTTTTCTTAATTTCACTTTCAGATTTTTCATCATTAGTGCATAGGAATGCAAGAGATTTCTGTGCATTAATTTTGTATCCTGCTCTTTACCAAATTCATTGATTAGCTCTAGTAGTTTTCTGGTAGCATCTTTAGGATTCTCTATGTATAGTACCATGTCATCTGCAAAGAGTGACAGCTTTACTTCTTCTTTTCCGATTTGGATTCCTTTTATTTCTTTTTCTTCTCTGATTGCTGTGGCTAAAAATCCCAAGACTATGTTGAATAATAACGGTGAGAGGGGCAACCTTGTTTTGTTCTTCATCTTAGTGGAGATGGTTTCAGTGTTTCACCACTGAGGATGATGTTGGCTGTGGGTTTGTCATATATGGCCTTTATTATGTTGAGGTCAGTTCCCTCTATGCCTACTTTCTGGAGGGTTTTAATCATAAATGGCTGTTGAATTTTGTGGAAAGCTTTCTCTGCATCTATTGAGATGATCATATGGTTTTTCTCCTTCGATTTGTTAATATGGTGTATCACGTTGATTGATTTGCATATATTGAAGAATCCTTGCATTCCTGGGATAAATCCCACTTGATCATGGTGTATGATCCTTTTAATGGGCTGTTGGATTGTTTGCTAGTATTTTGTTGAGGATTTTTGCATCTATGTTCATCAGTGATATTGGCCTGTAGTTTTCTTTCTTTGTGACATCTTTGTCTGGTTTTGGTATCAGGGTGATGGTGGCCTCGTAGAATGAGTTTGGGAGTGTTCCTCCCTCTGCTATATTTTGGAAGAGTTTGAGAAGGATAGGTGTTAGCTCTTCTCTAAATGTTTGATAGAATTCGCCTGAGAAGCCATCTGGTCCTGGGCTTTTGTTTGTTGGAAGATTTTTAATCACAGTTTCAATTTCAGTGCTTGTGATTGCTATGTTCTTATTTTCTATTTCTTCCTGGTTCAGTCTCGAAAGGTTGTGCATTTCTAAGAATTTGTCCATTTCTTCCAGGTTGTCCATTTGATTGGCATAGAGTTGCTTGTAGTAGTCTCTCATGATCCTTTGTATTTCTGCAGTGTCAGTTCTTACTTCTCCTTTTTCATTTCTAATTCTATTGATTTGAGTCTTCTCCCTTTTTTTTCTTGATAAGTCTGGCCAATGGTTTATCAATTTTGTTTATCTTCTCAAAGAACCAGCTTTTAGTTTATTGATCTTTGCTATTGTTTCCTTCATTTCTTTTTCATTTATTTCTGATCTGATCTTTATGACTTCTTTCCTTCTGCTGGCTTTGGGGTTTTTTTGTTCTTCTTTCTCTAATTGCTTTAGGTGTAAGGTTAGGCTGTATATTTGAGATGTTTCCTGTTTCTTAAAGTAGCACTGTATTGCTATAAACTTCCCTCTTAGAATTGCTTTTGCTGCATCCCATAGGTTTGGGTCGTCGTGTTTTCATTGTCATTTGTTTCTAGGTATTTTTTGATTTCCCCTTTGATTTCTTCAGTGATCTCTTGGTTATTAAGGAGTGTATTGTTTAGCCTCCATGTGTTTGTATTTTTTACAGATTTTTTTCCTGTAACTGATATCTAGTCTTATAGCATTGTGGTCAGAAAAGATACTTGATAACGATTTCAATATTCTTAAATTTACCAAGGCTTCACTTATGACCTATCCTGGAGAATGTTCCATGAGCACTTGAGAAGAAAGTGTATTCTGTTGTTTTTGGATGGAATGTCCTAGAAATATCAATTAAGTCCATCTTGTTTAATGTATCATTTAAAGCTTGTGTTTCCTTATTTATTTTCATTTTGGATGATCTGTCCATTGGTGACAGTGGGGTGTTAAAGTTCCCTACTATGATTGTGTTACTGTCGATTTCCCCTTTTATGGCTGTTAGTATTTGCCTTATGTATTGAGGTGCTCCTATGTTGGGTGCATAAATATTTACAATTGTTATATCTTCTTCTTGGATTGATCCCTTGATCATTATGTACTGCCCTTCTTTGTCTCTTGTAATAGTCTTTGTTTTAAAGCCTATTTTGTCTGATATGAGAATTGCTACTCCAGCTTTCTTCTGATTTCCATTTGCATGGAATATCTTTTTCCATCCCCTCACTTTCAATCTGTATGTGTCCCTATGTCTGAAGTGGGTCTCGTATAGGCAGCATATATACGGGTCTTGTTTTTGTATCCATTCAGCCGTCCATGTCTTTTGGTTGGAACATTTAATCCATTAATATTTAAGGTAATTATCGATATGTAGGTTCCTATTACCATTTTCTTAATTGTTTTGGGTTTATTATTGTAGGTCTTTTCCTTCTCTTGTGTTTCCTGCCTAGAGACGTTCCTTTAGCACTTGCTGTAAAGCTGGCTTGGTGGTCCTCAATTCTCTTAGCTTTTGCTTGTCTGTAAAGTTTTTAATTTCTCCATCAAATCTGAATGAGATCCTTGCTGGGTAGAGTAATCTTAGTTGTAGGTGTTTCTCCTTCATCACTTTAAATATGTCCTGCCACTCCGTTCTGGCTTGCAGAGTTTCTGCTGAAAGATCAGCTGTTAACCTTATGGGGATTCCCTTGTGTATTATTTGTTGTTTTTCCCTTGCTGCTTTTCATATTTGTTCTTTGTATTTAATTTTTGATAGTTTGATTAATATGTGTCTTGGCATGTTTCTCCTTGGATTTATCCTGTATGGGACTCTCTGTGCTTCCTGGACTTGATTAACTATATCCTTTCCCAAATTAGGGAAATTCTCAACTATAATCTCTTCAAATATTTTCTCAGTCCCTTTCTTTTTCTCTTCTTCTTCTGGGACCCCTATAATTCGAATGTTGGTGCATTTAATATTGTCCCAGAGGTCTCTGAGACTGTCCACAATTCTTTTCGTTCTTTTTTCTTTATTCTGCTCTGCAGTAGTTATTTCCACTATTTTATCCTCCAGGTCACTTATCCGTTCTTCTGCCTCAGTTATTCTGCTATTGATCCCTTCTACAGTATTTTTAATTTCATTTATTGTGTTTTTCATCACTGCTTGGTTCCTCTTTAGTTCTTACACATGCTTGTTAAATGTTTCTTGCATTTTGTCTATTCTATTTCCAAGATTTTGGATCATCTTTACTATCATTATTCTGAATTCTTTTTCAGGTAGACTGCCTATTTCCTCTTCATTTGTTAGGTCTGGTGTGTTTTTACCTTGCTCCTTCATCTGCTGTGTGTTTCTTTGTCTTCTCATTTTGCTTAACTTACTGTGTTTGGGGTCTCCTTTTCGCAGGCTGCTGGTTCGTAGTTCCTGTTGTTTTTGGTGTCTGCCCCCAGTGGGTAAGGTTGATTCAGTGGGTTGTGTAGGCTTCCTGGTGGAGGGGACTAGTGCCTGTGTTCTGGTGGATGAGGCTGGATCTTGTCTTTCTGGTGGGCAGGTCCACGTCTGGTGGTGTGTTTTGTGGTGTCTGTGACCTTATCATGATTTTAGGCAGCCTCTCTGCTAATGGGTGGGGTTATGTTCCTGTCTTGCTAGTTGTTTGGCATAGGGTGTCCAGCACTGTAGCTTGCTGGTCGTTGAGTGGAGCTGGGTCTTGGCATTGAGATGGAGATCTCTGGGAGATTTTTCGCCATTTGATATTACATAGGGCTGGGAGGTCCCTCGTGGACCAACGTCCTGAACTTGGCTCTCCCACATCAGAGGCACAGCCCTGTCACCTGACTGGAGCACCAAGAGGCTGTCATCCACATGGCTCAGAAAAAAAGGGAGAAAAAAAGAAAGAAAGAAAGAAAAAGATAAAATAAAATAAAATAAATGTTATTAGAATAAAAAACAAAAAAAATTATTAAAAAATTTTTTTTAAGTAATTAAAAAAAAAGAAAGAAGAGAACAACCAAAACAAATCCACCAATGATAACAAGCGCTGAAAACTATACTAAAAAAACATGGACAGAGAGAACCCTAGGACAAATGGTGAAAGCGAAGCTATACAGACAAAATCACACACAGAAGCATACGCATACACACTCACAAAAAGAGAAAAAGGGAAAAAAATATATATATATCTTTGCTCCCAAAGTCCACCTCCTCAATTTGGGGTGATTCTTGGTCTATTCAGGTATTCCACAGATGCAGGGTACATCAAGTTAACTGTGAATATTTAATCTGCTGCTCCTGTGGCTGCTGGGAGAGATTTCCCTTTCTCTTCTTTGTTCGCCCAGCTCCTGGGATTCAGCTTTGGATTTGGCCCTGCCTCTATGTGTAGGTCGCCTGAGGGCATCTGTTCTTTGCCCAGACAGGACGGGGTTAAAGGAGCAGCTGATTCGGGGGCTCTGGCTCACTCAGGCCAGGGGAAGGGAGGGGTATGGAGTGCGGGGCGAGCCTGCGGCGGCAGAGGCCGGCGTGACGTTACACCAGCCTGAGGCACGCCATGTGTCCCCCTGGGGAAGTTGTCCCTGGATCACGGGACCCTGGCAGTGGCGGGCTGCACAGGCTCCCGGGAGAGGAGGTGTGGATAGTGACCTGTGCTTGCACACAGGCTTCTTGGTGGCGGCAGCAGCAGCCTTAGCGTCTCATGCCCGTCTCTGGGGTTGGCGCTGATAGCCATGGCTCGCGCCCGTCTCTGCAGCTCCTTTAAGCGGCGCTCTTAATCCCCTCTCCTCGCGCACCAAGAAACAAAGAGGCAAGAAAAAGTCTCTTGCCTCTTCGGCAGCTCCAGACTTTTTCCCGGACTCCCTCCCAGCTAGCTGTGGCGCACTAGCCCCCTTCAGGCTGTGTTCACGCCGCCAGCCCTAGTCCTCTCCCTGGGATCCGACCGAAGCCAGAACCTCAGCTCCCAGCTCCCGCCCGCCCCAGCGGGTGAGCAAACAAGCCTCTCGGGCTGGTGAGTGCTGGTCGGCACGGATCCTCCGTGTGGGAATCTCTCCGCTTTGCCCTCCGCACCCCTGTGGCTGCGCTCTCCTCCGTGGCTCCGAAGCTTCCCCCCTCCGCCACCAGCAGTCTCTGCCTGCGAAGGGGCTTCCTCGTGTGTGGAAACCTTTCCTCCTTCACAGCTCCCTCCCACTAGTGCAGGTCCAGTCCCTTATCTTTTGTCTCTGTTTTTTCTTTTTCTTTTGCCCCACCCAGGTACGTGGGGAGTTTCTTGCCTTTTGGGAGGTCTGAGGTCTTCTGCCAGAGTTCAATAGCTGTTCTGTAGGAGTTGTTCCACGTGTAGATGTATTTCTGAGGTATCTGTGGGGAGGAAGGTGATCTCCACGTCTTACCCTTCCGCCATCTTGAAGCTCCTGCCGTTTGTGCAAATCTTAACCTTAAAGTCACCATTGTGTTTTATTTTCAAACACATCACGTGACCAACCTAAAATTTTGCAAGATTCTAGAATTCACAAACTTCTTTTCATAAGCACATTTGCTCTAGTTAACAGTGTTCATCAACAAAGTGAAAACTATTTTGATAGTCCTCATGGGGTTGTTTTTACCCTCCTAATTTGTTGCCTTTACGTGCAAAAAGATTTCCACACAAGTCGTTGAAAAATGGACTAGTTCAAGACCAATACTAAAAGTGAGGAAGTCTAGGGAAGTACAAGCTCCTGGTGAATATTAGATGTCCAAAAAATGTTAGAAATAATTAACTTCGAGGGATAATGGAGGACTATCCACATTTCCAAATTCAACCAACACCATTTTAAGGGATTAAAGCTTATTCCTACTGATTCTGCTTCCCATAGACTAAAATGTAAAATTGACATTTGGGTCTTATTCTCAAAGCAACTTCCTTCAATGTTTTCTCACACTCTCAGTCCAAAAGGTCTTTCTGGGGATCCTTGGGGAAGTCACAAAATAGGCCATTACATATAGGGCTACAAGTAGCAAGAGAGAAACCTGGAACAGGCCAGTTTCTGTTGGAGAAGGTGAAAAACATAGCCTAGATGCCTACCCTTATTCATTTCACAGCTCTTGCCAGCCTGTGTTTGATATTTAAAATTTTCTCTTTACTTCTTTGGATTCCAGATAGAAATCTCATGTTGGGTGAGCCTGACTTGCTCTCACTCTCACAGTTTACCTTAAAAGAGCTGACTACCTTACAAATAAAAGTACAACTCTCCTATCCATCTTACTTTTCACAACTGGTGAATGTGTATTCCATGGATATGGATATTTTCATGGATATTCCATTAATATTTTATATCACTGACAACAGAGTACTAGCCTCAACAAGCATTTTGCAGATTCTGAGATTGTACTGTTACTGCTGTATTTACCCAAACTCATTCTCATTTCCTCTTTTGTTGCTATGGCAAGAATTCCTCATGTTCATCCTGTGACCTTTCCTGATTTTTCATAGAAGTCTGAAGAGCAGACATATGTTAAGTTACAACCGTTAAAGAAGAGATGACTCCTTAGTGGCGTTGCCTATGCTCTGCTCACAGATCAGAGCTGTGACATATACATTTCTTAAGAATCTTATTCGCTGGAGGAAATGCAGACCATGTGTCTTTCCTAGGTCACCTGAGGCAAAATAATTTGGTAATTAGATATACATGGTCTTATGATATTAACAATTATTAAGCTTTTAATAGGAAAGATGACTTGCCCACAGAAGACAGTTAATTTCACAGCAGTATTTGGTTTTTTTTAGTGTTTCACAATAAGAGATTAGGAGAAGAAAGAAATCTAATAATATAACTTTACCATGTATTTAACCTCATTCTTTTTGATTTTTTAGACTTTTCTCATAAACTTTCATTATAGAACCTGTTCAATACATACAGGCTCTGAGAAAGCAGTTTTTGGTTTTTGCTGAAAGAAAATAATATGAGAATAACATTGATAAGTCACATATACAGACCCCAAAAAAGAAAGGGGAAAGGTATTTGGTTTTAAGACAGAGGGCAAAAGGATAGTGTGATATAATGCAAATTATTAAACAAGTATGTCCCATGTGCCTCTTTATCTTCTTTCTTGTAGTTAAAGCCTTCATGCAAATTTTACTTGTACAGTGGTCCTCAAACTGGTCTTCTGACCCCATTATATTTTTAAACACTAGTGAGGATCCCAGAGATTTTTTTTGCTTTATGTAGGTTATATTTAGAAAGGTTTATCATATTAAAAAATAAAATTTTAATTATAAACTTAAAAATATATAGTTACTAATTTAATAACAATAAACCCGTTATATGCTAACATAAAATGCATACTTTATTAAAAATAAGTATATTTTTAAATGCTCACAGGAGTAGCATTCCTCTACATTTTTGCAAATCTCTTTAATATATGGCATCATAAAAGAAAACTGGGTTCTTATATCTGATTCTGCATTCAATCTGTTGCAGTATGGTTGAACTACATGAAGAAATCCAGTCTGACACAAGATGTATTGTTAGAAAAGGAAAGAGAATGTTAATAGACTTTTCAAATAATCCTGAATATTCTTCTTTGATACTACACCAAGACTTGACAAGCAGTAGTTTCTTAAAAATTAATTGCAATGAGGATTCTGAAACCATACCAATCAACTTGTACTCTGCTTCATTAAAAGCCATTGGTCTTCCTTACACTTTGAATGGATTGTTTACCCATGCATGAGTTAGTAACATCATACATTGGTTATCTGGGAAATAATGCATCACTTGCGGATTTCTATTATGCAATAGTAAATTTCAAAAAAAAATCTCACATGTTAATATCACCAGTATCATCAGAAAAGTCTTTAAGCATTGGGTGGCTGTCAAGCTCACAGTGACAGATATAAGTTTTCCGAAATTCTAATTTTTGCTTGAAAGCTCAAACTTTTAGTACTGGCAATAAATACTGTCAGTTGTGTTCCTTTAAGTGACAGGAACACTCATTTCATTTTCAAGAAATGTCTGCCAAATTCCAAGTCTGATAATCATAGTTTGCTAGTTGTTCTTCCAAGTAAAACATGATGTTCCATGGAAACAGCAGCTAGGTCAGCTCACAGATGCAAACAATGGCATGAGTGCACAAGTGCTTTTCCTCAAGGCAGCCATCATAGCTTGTTATGCTGGACAGAAGGGTTTTCTGCATATGTCCCATCTCATCACACCAAATATTAAAAAGACACATACTCAAGGGTTGAGATTTGTAATTTGGGGGGCGGCAAGTGCATACAATGGTGAAGAATACACTCAATTTCTACTACAACCGTTTGCTATCACTGATTTGATTCCTGCAAAAGAGCCAGCAGTTTTACCCACCATGGCTTTTGCAACATCAGTGCAAATATCAACACAGTGAAAAAGGAAAATGATATCTTAACATTATTATAAACATAATAATAATATTGTAACCTCCCCCTTGGCAATCTGAAGACCACACTTTGAGAAGCACTATACCAGTTTATAGCATACATACTTAGGATCCTCCCAGCCTTTGTATCTCTCATCTTTCTTCAGAATAGTTGCAATGACTGTCTTCTTAAAAAGTGTTTCTAAATGAGGTATTACTTCACACCAGTCAGAATGGCCATCATCAAAAAATCTACAAACAATAAATGCTGGAGAGGGTGTGGAGAAAAGGGGACCCTCTTGCACTGTTGGTGGGAATGTAAATTGATACAGCCACTATGGAGAATAGTATGCAGGTTCCTTAAAAAACTAAAAATTGAATTATCATGTGACCTAGCAATTCCACTACTGGGCATATACCCTGAGAAAACCATAATTCAAAAAGAGTCATGTACCACAATGTTCACTGCAGCTCTATTTACAGTAGCCAGGACATGGAAGCAACCTAAGTGTCCATAGACAGATGAATGGATAAAGAAGACGTGGCACATATATACAATGGAATATTACTCAGCCATAAAAAGAAACAAAGTTGAGTTACTTGTAGTGAGGTGGATGGACCTAGAGTCTGTCATACAGAGTGAAGCAAGTCGGAAAGAGAAAAACAAATACCGTGTGCTAACACATATATATATGGAATCAAAAAATATATATATATGGTTCTGATGTACCTAGGGGCAGGACAGGAATAAAGACACAGACGTGGAGAATGGACTTGAGGACACGGGGAGGGGGAAGGGTAAACTGGGACGAAGTGAGAGAGTGGCATGGAAATATATACACTACCAAATGTAAAATAGATATCTAGTGGGAAGCAGCCACATAAGCACAGGGAGATCAGCTCGGTGCTTTGCGACCACCTAGAGAGGTGGGATAATCACGGTGGGAGGGGAGACGCAGGAGGGAGAAGATATGGGGATATAGGTATATGTATAGCTGATTCACTTTGTTATACAGCAGAAACTAACATAACATTGTAAAGCAATTATACGCCAATAAAGATGTTTAAAAAAAATGTTTCTATCAGGTGCTTGCTTAGTAATCCCTAAAGCCTTAGTAATTTCTTCCATAAAATTAAAAATCTTTTAACGAATGAACAAATCCTTAATAGGATTCTGTCTTCCCCTTTAGTGAATTTATTACTTTAACTAAGCAAATTTACATGGCACTTTTTATTACAGTTTACCATACTCTATCACCAAGTCATTTGGGGGCCACTCTTCCAATCTGGATTTTCTACCTCTCTTCCCTAAATGTTATCACTTCAAAGTGCAGCTCAAGACTCACTTCGTCCTGACGTCTTTCCAAAGTTTGCAGTTTCCTGTCATTTTAGATCCTCTACACAAACCTTTTGGTTTTTTCCATCGCTTTCATGTGCCCACAACTGTTTCAAGTTTCACTTTATTTACTGTTGGTTATGTGTGTATTTCTATAATTTTTCACAATTGGATTAAGACTCCTTTTGGAGGCTAGTTGCTTAGAACCTAACATAGCTTTTTAAACAAACAAACAAACAAATATATGCTGTTGTATTATATTCACAGAAATGGCAGCACTTTTAAAGATATCTGGAAAATGTATTCTTTCCAAAGTAATGTGAGATGACACCTTTTTTGGCACAGGTCACAACAGGCTGAGATACAGTACTTCTAGCCAAAGAGAACTGGATATCAAGACAGGAGATTTAGTCACCTTTGTCAACAAAGAGTTAATAAACATATTAGAAAACCCCTTTGAATTTCAAAGAGAAACCATTAACATTCTCAGTTACAGTATTAGTAATTAGTAGACTTCCCTAATTGGAGTCACTTTGAGTGGTGACTCCACTTATTTGGTCTATAAATAAACATTGTATCCAAAATCGAGAACCTTTCCCATAATCAAAGTCCATATCCAATTCAAATTTGGCTTTCAATTTGTAAACTATAATACAGTATATAAACTAAGGGTTTGGCTGGAATGGTCACCCTATACGTAAATGCAATGCTCGTTTTGGTACATTTCCACTAATTTTGTTAACTCAACAAAGGAAAATCACAGGCAATTGTCAGAAGTCCAAATGTTTCACCAAGCGTAAGAGTCACAATAATATTTATCCTTTGGTATAGGATCAAAAGGGGGTTTTATCGTAGGTAAAATACTGTTCCTGGAAGACATTATTAGACTCCAGATCAAAAAATCATGATGTCAATATGAACAATTTTAATACTTAATACATGAATAGTTTTGATTGTGCTATCAAAAATCTCTCTAATTCTCATATTTTAAAGAAATAAGCATCCCATTTCATTATCCAGTAAAACGATATAGTAGAATTCACTATAATTTATTTCAGTTCATTTTAAAGATTCTTGCATAATTGCTGGTTGAAGACAGCATAAAAAATAATAGAATGCAGGCAGACATTTATTTCCATACAATGGGGCTACTCAAAATATTAGTTTAAGTATGTATTTACCCTTCTGGTTCTTTTCTTTAGAACCTGTACAGTGTCTGGCACATGGTTTACTCTCAAAAATTGTGGCTGAATGAATCATAAGTAATTTCTGGTAGGTTAGAACAGAGGGGAATTTATTAATTGTACTTTTCAAAGCAATCATTCTAAAATTCAGCCCACCCAAGTAACACAGAGAATAGAAAAAAATATGTGCTATTTGTCATGCTGTTCTTGAACCACCGCCACCACTACTCCACCTCAATATTACACAGATGAATAGGGCTTTACATCTACAACTTTGGTTTCTGAATCTTGATAGCTTTTCTACAAGAGATGATAGCTGGTATTTGGCTCATGAACCCTACAGAAAAGATAATAGGGCCAACACCGTATTCTTTTTTAAGAGAAAACATCAAGAACAAAAAATGAAAATGTCAAAAGATAGGTTGATATACTGTATTACTTAAAGACTGTTCTGTTGGGAGAACTGACCACGTGATTTACTAACAGCTTTTACTGGACAGTCTTTGGCTTACAATGTAGATGAAAAATAAATGGGAATCCGTTTCATGTTTACTCTATCTAGGCATTTGACAGATGGAGAAAAAAAATGGGAAGACACAATTACAGTCTACAAAAATGTGGGGTTTTTTTCAGGTTTTCAAATTATGAAAACTAATTTTGTAGTGGGAATTTTTTTCAAAGGGTCTACTTATCTATATCTCTACATCGTTTTATTACATAAACTGCCTTTCATTCCTCATCACATCTGCATACAGGTAGGGATTATGAAATTGTTTAAAGCTGACATTCAAATGGCATATAGGTGCAAAAGTCAGTGGAGAGAAGACCTTAGTATATTCAGGTCAAAACACATGTAGATTTCCCAGCGAATCTTAGATAAGATTGGGTTCTCTGGTGGCTCCTGAGGAAGACTGTGGTCAGTCACTCAGTAACATTGCTTTATTCCACAAACATTCACTGAATGCCCATTATGTGTCACGAATTTGCTAGAGGTCTCCAATACAGAGTAAATCATAGAGGGAAAAAACTAAAAGGAATAGAGAGAAAAAGAAATGGTCTCCGTTGGTCAAAAAAGGCATATCACTGCACACTCCTAAAGATCCAGTAGGGTGCCATACCTATTTTTGATGATTATTTGATATATGTCAACTGATGATATTCATGTTGATGAAGAATATGGAAGACTAAAATGAATATGGAAAAATATGGAAGCCCTAAAAGCTCCTTCTAAAGGTTCCTATTTCTTGGTATTGACGACCCATTAAATCTGTTATTTGATTCCCTTAACCTTCACTCTAGTTTTCTAAACAAGGAAATCTCATTCTCAATTTCTAAAGTAAAATATACTTAAACATTGATCCTAGTCATTATTTAATGTGTATTCACTATTAGCTCTATAAAGAGGACATACAATATTAACATCTCCCTTCTAACTATATATTTTTCAGAACTGTGACAATATAGCAATTTTTTAAGATATTTATCCTATTGACTCTTCTTGGTCATGTCGAGAAATTAGGTATTTGTTGCTCACTTGAGTAATTCCATAATTCATTATTTTCCACATATAATTAATTGTAATTTGGGGGATAAAACATCAGGGATGATATTCAAGTTACTCCCTTATTTGGCTTCTTCTTTAAATTTGTTTTCCTCTGCTGTGCCATGTACATGCTGGGATCTCTAGAAATAGTTGAGAATGATTTCTTATTGTTGTTTCCCTAAACAGTTAAGTTTGCTTTCATACTTTTGCAAAAACATGCTTTGCCACTAATTTGGCAGAGCTATATGCATTATTTGACAACAATCTACTGTAATTTTCTTATTTCAAAAACCAATGCCTTTAATTCTAATTTTATGCTCTAGTACTTCATAAAATAGTTCCATTTCTCCCATGTAAATTAAATTGGGTCATTTCATTGTTCTGTCTTGCTTGTCAATGTAAAATATTTAAAGAGAGTACATGGACTTCTCAATTCTTCTCAATACATTAAGGACTGTTATACTTTATTTTGGCTTTAATTCTAATTATCAATCTTTCGTAGTGAAGCAAGTGACCAAATAAAACACAACCACCAAGATTTCATTGAATCCTTGTGTAGTGACAGCACTATTGCTTAAGTTCCCTTTACATTCCTATTCCTTTCACCCACCCAGGAATTCTGGTTACTAGATTGAGATTTGGTATTATACCAACAGTCCATGGGGAAAGAAGTTCTAAGAAGCAACCACATGGAACAACTGCTGATCTTTCTGTAAATCTGAGAACACAGATTGTTACATTATAGGACATCTTTGGATAAGGTGATCTTTCTGGTTGTACTACAAAAAATATTTGAATTGAGCAACTGGCTTATTTAAAACAAACTCTATGCCCTTCTTTCCATTAGCTACCTGCAAACCTAGAAGAAAACATGTAGTCCATGTCAACCAAGCTCTTAGAATCTTGTGACACATCTTTTATGTACTAACGTCATCTAGGTGTCAGCTTAACTTCCCTACGTTTAATCCTGCTTCCCTCATGCAGTTATTTTTTTGTTTTATTTTTAATTGTGATGAAACACATGTAATGTAAAATTTACCATCTTATCCATTCATTTATTTTAACTTAACTTCATAAATATTCTATAAGCTGCCTTAAAATCTACCTAAAACAGAACATAAATAGATAATATAATCACTTATTCTTCAATATTAGGTATTCTGAGATTTTTCTACGATATTTTAATTTTTTGGACCTTGTTATGAACTCTTTTTTATTTGTTAATGGTATGAATGTAAAAAACACTGCTTGCCTATCTAAACAAAAATTATCTATGTAGGGAGACAATTCTCTTTGGGTTGTAAACAAGGCATTGACTGGCCTTTGCTCTGAACTATCGTTTCAAAGATGACTGTGTGATAAACAACCTTGGAAGAAAAGGCAAGTCTGCTTATAGGCTTGAAAGATGAAGATAGTGTCTCCCTCTAGACCTATAAACAGGCATGCTTACAATCCATTATAAAACATCTGTATTCTCTAAGCTCAGGATTCCTCTCCTATAATGCAACCTACCGAAATGTGAAGGCTGCACCTGGACTTCTTTGCATTGCTATCTGGGAATTTCAGCTCAAGGAACCAGTACAACAAAAGACTGATACACTGGCTACTGCTGTTGCTATGAGTAAGAAACTGTCCTTTGTCTCTAGCCTTGGAGGTTCAGGTCTTCTATAAGTACCCATGAAACTATGTCATGTTAACTTGTGAGCCTGAAAGTGGGGGAAAACTCAGACCTTTGACAGTGATCAACAATGTATTCTAAGAGATTTTTTGTGAATATCCTTGATAGTCATTTAGCCTAATCTCCCACTCAGTCAAGAATTTCTTCTACACATCCTGACAGATGGCATTCTAAATATCACTTCAATGATTCCAGTAAAAGGAAACTCTTCTCAAAGCCTATTGCATCACTGGTTATTAAGTCCCTCCTTATCTTGAACTGAACTATCTATAACTCTATAATACTGGGTTTTGCCAGATCTCATCTGTTTTTACATAGAATAATTATTCTATTTTCCGCATGGCAGGCCTTTGTATCTGAAAGTACTTACTTAGTCTCCACTAATCTTACTTTACTCTCTAAACATATCAATTTCATTCCATATTCTTCACACACTATGTTCTCTAGATCCACTGGACACTCTAGACACAACCCAAAATGGTGGTGATTCCCACAGATGTGTCTATATAGCTAAAACAGAATTCAGTGGAAATATCATTTATCATTTGAACAGAATGCCTTTGATTCACTGAACATAAATTTTATGTACAGTTTTTGTAGCTCTATCATACTGTCCTATCATGTTTAGCTTGTGATTAGTTAAAATATTCAGACTTTTTCCACATGGCCACACTCAAGCCATGATTATATTTGTAAAACTGATTTTTAGAATCTATAACATAAGATTTTTAACCTGCCCATATCATTTTGAATTTTGCTTCTGTTATCAGTGATATTATTCTTTGTTAGGTAAAATTTATGCCATCTAAAAAATTTATAGGCATCCTTTCAATCTCTTAATCTTAGTCACTAATGGAAATATCATCCACAAAAAGAGCTAAGGACAAGCCATTAAACTTTCATAATTATCTACATACTTCAACAGTACTGATCAGTTGTTCAACAAGTTATATTCTATTGAATGGTGTCATTATCCAGCATAAATATCACCATCTTATCCACAAGGATATCATGCTTTGGCGAAATAAAAATGTTTCATATCCCTGGCATTCTCTAGGTCTACCAACTATTTCTAAAAGAATATGCCAGCATTTCACTAATATATTAAGAAGAATGTCATTCAGGAGAATGAGTCACTGTTAGTTTACTTTGCTAATGACTAAGCAAGGTAAAGGAAACTGAATTTAGGCATCTTCGCCTAAATAAGAAATTGCTTCCCTGATCCCTAATCTCATAAAAAGACTAAAGCCTTAAGCCCCTGAAGTAGTGATAACTAATGTTCTCACTCACAGATTTCAGGCTTCTGATTGAGATGTAGAAGCAAAACACATCTGTCTCTGGGGCAACACGTATGAAATTCTCCTGCCTCCATTGCCACTTTTGGAAGTGGTTGGGAAAAGTCTATAACTTTATTGTGGTGATGGTTATAAACTTGTCAAAATGCATCAAACTGTACACTTTAAAAAGGTGAATACTACTACATGTAGATTATACCTCAATAAAATTGACTTAAATAAAAGTACATTAAAATAAGAAGTTAATTTTCTAAAAATTAGAGAATAAATGTAAAGATGTAAAAAAAGAACATGAAATCAATATTGCCTTTAAAAACAAACTGAATTTTGAAATGGTAATAATCACCATTAAAACTTAGGTCTAGAAAGATCTCCCAAGGAACCTGAGTGAAGTAAAGGTATCTATCTTAATCCTTGACTTTAACATTCTGTTTATCAATTTAATGCTTTTTTTTAATCAGTAATTAATCCAAGTCATCCTTACAAAACAAAAGGACAAAGGACACAATCATGTTGATAGATCCAGAGGATATTTGAAAAAAAAATTAAGCATTTATTTCTGATAATTGGAAAATAATACTTTTTCTCAAATTAATTCATAATCATAATTATCAGTGAAATACTAAAGCATCCCTAGATCACCTCACTTATTTAAATTCCTTTTAAAAAAATTTTAGCCTATGCAGTAAGAGAAGGAAAAAAAAATGTAAATATTGAAAAGCAGTACCAAACTTCATTATTTGCAAATGATGTGAATAAAACTAAATTACTACAATATTAAAAAACAGATATACAAAACTAAGTAATTTTAAAATACATATTTAAATGCTAACAATAAGAAGTTAGGAAGTATAATAGAAAAAATCCCATTCTTATCGTGTGGTGCTTCTCAAACTTTACTGTGCATACAAATCACCTGAGGGTCTTGTTAAAGTGCAGATACAGTAGGTTTAGGGATCAAGACTTTACAGTTCTAGTGAGCTCCCAGGTGCGTGCGTGCACGCTCACACACACACACGAATATTATCAGGTATAATTCTCATCGATAATTTTTAAACTTTAGAATTAATAAGAAATTTATAAAACCTCTATTTTAAAAAAGGTAAAGGAAGGTTAAAATATTACTGGGAGACATAAAAGAATATTTGAATGAAGAGAATGTCAGGTTCCCAGATTGGAAGACAATAGTAAAAAAGTGTCTATTCTTCCAAAAATTGCTTAATGCCTTTAACACCAATGAAAACCACTAAATGTGGGGGGTTCTGCAACTTTAAAAAATAAAGATTATAGTTCATCAAAGAATAAATATGCCATATTAGATCAATTTTTTCACAAAGAGATCATTAGGCAGTTCTTTCCCTTCCAGAGATTAATGACAAGAATTAAAGAGCAGAAGCAAGAAGAACTACAATCCTGCAGCCTGTGGAATGAAAACCACATTCACAGAAAGACAAAATGAAAAGGCAGAAAGCTATGTACCACATGAAGGAACAAGATAAAACCCCAGAAAAATAACTAAATGAAATGGAGCTAGGCAACCTTCCAGAAAAAGAATTCAGAATAATGATAGTGAAGATGATCCAGGACCTTGGAAACATAATGGAGGCAAAGATCAAGGAGATGCAAGAAAGGTTTAACAAAGACCGAGAAGAATTAAAGAACAAACACCAAGAAGAATTAAATAACAAACAAAGAGAGATGAACAATACAATAAATGAAATGAAAAATACACTAGAAGGAATCAATAGCAGAATAACTGAGGCAGAAGAACGGATAAGTGTGCTGAAAGACAGAATGGGGGAATTCACTGCCATGGAACAGAATAAAGAAAAAAGAATGAAAAGAAATGAAGACAGCCTAAGAGACCTCTGGGACAACATTAAGCACACCAACATTCACATTATAGAGGTCCCAGAAGGAGAAGAGAGAGAGAAAGGACCCAAGAAAATATTTGAAGAGATTATAGTCGAAAACTTCCCTAACATGGGAAAGGAAATAACCACCCAAGTCCAGGAAGTGCAGAGAGTCCCAGGCAGGATAAACCCAAGGAGAAACACATCGAGACACATAGTAATCAAACTGACAAAAATTAAAGACAAAGAAAAAATATTGAAAGCAGCAAGGGAAAAATGACAAATAACATACAAGGGAACTTCCATAAGGTTAACAGCTGATTTCTCATCAGAAACTCTACAAGCCAGAAGGGAGTGGCATGATATATTTAAAGTGATGAAAGCGAAGAACCTACAACCAAGATTATTCTACTGGCAAGGATCTCATTCAGATCCTTCGGAGAAATCAAAAACTTTACAGACAAGCAAAAGCTAAGAGAATTCAGCACCGCCAAACCAGCTCTACAACAAATGCTAAAGGAACTTCTCTAAGTGGGAAACACACGAGAAGAAAAGGACCTACCAAAAAAAAACCCAAAACAATTATGAAAATGGTAACAGGAACATACATACTGATAATTACCTTAAATGTAAATGGATTAAATGCTCCAACCAAAAGACATAGGCTTGCTGAATGGATACAAAAACAAGACCCATATATATGCTGTCTACAAGAGACCCATTTCAGACATAGGGACACATAACAGACTGAAAGTGAGGGGATGGAAAAAGATATTCCATGCAAATGGAAATCAAAAGAAAGCTGGAGTAGCTATACTCATATCAGATAAAAGAAACTTTAAAATAAAGACAATTACAAGAGACAAAGAAGGACACTACATAATGATCAAGGGATCAATCCAAGAAGAAGATATAACAATTATAAATATATATGCACCTAACATAGGAGCACCTCAATACATAAGGAAAATGCTAACACCTAAAAAGAGGGAATCGAAAGTAACACAATAATAGTGGGGGACTTTAACACCTCACTTACACCAATGGACAGATCATCCAGACAGAAAATTAATAATGCAGAGTGTCATACAGGAAACAATAGCTTTAAATAACACAACAGACCAGATATATTTAATTGATATTTATAGGACATTCCACTCAAAAACAACAGATTACACTTTGTTCTCAAGTGCACAAAAAACATTCTCCAGGATAGATCACATCTTGGGTCTCAAATCAAGCCTCGGTAAACATAAGAAAATTGAAACCCTATCAAGTATCTTTTCCAACCACAACACTATGAGATTAGAAATCAATTATAGGGGGAAAAAATGTAAAAAAACACATACACATGGAGGCTAAACAATACCTTACGAAATAACCAAGAGATCACTGAAGAAATCAAAGAGGAAATAAAAAAATACCAGAGAAAAATGACAGTGAAAACACGACGATTCAAAACCCATGGGATGCAGCAAAAGCAGTTCTAAGAGGGAAGTTTATAGCAACACAATTCTATCTCAAATAAACAATCTAACCTTATACCTGAAGGAACTAGAAAAAGAAGAACAAACAAAACCCAAAGTTAGTAGAAGGAAAGAAATCATAAAGGTTAGAGCAGAAATAAATGAAATAGAAACAAAGAAAACAATAGTAAAGATCAATAAAACTAAAAGCTGCTTCTTTGAGAAGATAAACAAAATTGATAAACCTTTAGCCAGACTCATCAAGAAAAAGAGGGAGAGGACTTAAACCAGTAAAATTAGAAATGAAAAAGGAGAAGTTACAACAGACACCACAGAAATACAAAGCATCCTAAGAAACTACTACAAGCAACTCTATGCCAATAAAATGGACAACCTGGAAGAAATGGACAAATTCTAGAAGGTATAACCTCCCAAGACTGAACCAGGAAGAAACAGAAAATATGAACAGACCAATCACAAGTAATGAAATTGAAACTATGATTAAAAATCTTCCAACAAACAAAAGTCCAGGACCACATGGCTTCATACGTGAATTCTATCAAACATTTAGATAAGAGCTAACACCCATCCTTCTCAAACTCTTCCAAAAAATTGCAGAGGAAGGAACACTCCCAAACTCATTCTACAAGGCCACCATCACCCTGATACCAAAACCAGACAAAGATACTACAAAAAATGAAAAGTACAGACCAATATCACTGATGAATATAGATGCAAAAATCCTCAACAAAATACTAGCAAACAGAATCCAACAATACATTAATAGGATTATACACCATGATCAAGTTGGATTTATCCCAGGGATGCATGGATTCTTCAGTATACACAAATCAATCAATGTACTACACCATATTAACAAATTGAAGGAGAAAAAACATATGATCATCTCAATAGATGCAAAAAAACTTTTGACAAAATTCAACACCCATTTATGATAAAAACTCTCCAGAAAGTGAGCAGAGAGGGAACCTACCTCAACAAAATAAGGGCCATATATGACAAACCCACAGCAAACATCATTCTCAATGGTGAAAAACTGAAAGCATTTCCTATAAGATAAGGAACAAGACAAGGATGTCCACTCTTGCCACTATTATTCAACATAGTTTTGGAATTCCTAGCCATGCCATCAGAGAAGAAAAAGAAATAAAAGGAATACAAATTGGAAAAGAAGTAAAACTGTCACTGTTTGCTGAGGACATGATACTATACATAGAGAATCCTAAAGATGCCACCAGAAAACTACTAGAGTTAATCAATAAATTTGGTAAAGTTGCAGGATACAAAATTAATGCACAGAAATCTCTTGCATTCCTGTACACTAACAATGAAAGATCAGAAAGAGAAATTAAGGAAACAATCCCATTCACCATTGCAACAAAAAGAATAAAATACCTAGGAATAAACCTACCTAAGGAGGTAAAAGACCTGTACTCAGAACACTGTAAGACACTGATGAAAGAAATCAAAGATGACACAAACAGATGGAGAGATATACCATGTTCTGGGATTAGAAGAATCAATATTGTGAAGATGATTATACTACCTAAAGCAATCTACAGATTCAATGCAATCCCTATCAAATTACCAATGGCATTTTTTACAGAACTAGAACAAAAAATCTTAACATTTGTATGGAGACACAAAGGCCCTGAATAGCCAAAGCAATCTTGAAGGAAAAAAACGGAGCTGGAGGAATCAGACTCCCTAACTTCAGACTATACTACAAAGCTACAGTAATCAAGACAATATGGTACTGGCACAAAAGGAGAAATATAGATCAATGGAACAGGATAGAAAGCCCAGAGGTAAATCCATACACCTATGGTCAACTAATCTATAACAAAGCAGGCAAGGATATACGCTGAGGAAAGACAGTCTCTTCAAGAAGTGGTGCTGGGAAAACTGGACAGCTACATGTAAAAGAATGAAATTAGAACACTCCCTAACACCATACACAAAAATAAACTCAAAATGGATGAAAAACCTAAATTTAAGTCCGGACACTATAAAACTCTTAGAGGAAAACATAGGAAGAACACTCTTTGACATAAATCACAGCAGGATTTTTTTTGACCCACCTCCCAGAGTAATGGAAATAAAAACAAAAATAAACAAATGGAACCTAATGAAACTTAAAAGCTTTTGCGCAGCAAAGGAAACCATAAACAAGACGAAAAGACAATCCTCAGAATGGGAGAAAATATTTGCAAATGAGACAACAGACAAAGGATTAATCTCTAAAATATACAAACAGCTCATGGAGCTCAATATCAAAAAAACAAACAATTCAATTAAAAAATGCACAGAAGATCTAAATAGACATTTCACCAAAGAAGACATACAGATGGCCAAGAGGCACATGAAAAGCTGCTCAACATCACTAGTTATTAGAGAAATGCAAATCAAAACTTCAATAAGGTATCACCTCACATCGGTCAGAATGGCCATCATCAAAAAATCTACAAACAATAAATGCTGGAGAGGGTATGGAAAAAAGTGAACCCTCTTGCACTGTTGGTGAGAATGTAAATGGATACAGCCACTATGGAGCACAGTATGGAGGTTCTTTAAAAAACTAAAAATAAAATTACCATATGACCCAGCAATCCCACTACTGGGCATATACCCAGAGAAAACCATAATTCAAAAAGAGTCATGTACCACCATGTCCACTGAAGCACTATTTACAATAGCCAGGACATGGAAGCAACCTAAATGCCCATCGACAGATGAATGGAAAAAGAAGGTGTGGTACATATATACAATGGAATATTACTCAGTCATAAAAAGGAACGAAATTGGGTCACTTGTAGAGACGTGGATGGACCTAGAGACTGTCATACAGAATGAAGTCAGAAAGAGAAAAACAAATATCGTATATTAACACATATATGTGGAATCTAGAAAAATGGTACAGATGAACCAGTTTGCAAGGCAGAAATTGAGACACAGATGTAGAGAACAAACGTATGGACATCAAGGGGGGAAAGTGGGCAGGGGGAGGTGGTGGGATGAACTGGGAGATTGGGATTGACATATATACACTAATATGTATAAAACAGATAACTAATAAGAACCTGCTGTATAAAAAATAAATAAAATAAAATTCAAAAAAAAAGGGTATGTCATTTTAGAAAGCATTGAATAAACCAATAAAAGGATAAAAACTAGGCTTTACAATCAGCACTAGCATTTTCATGCCAAATATCTAACTGGGCAATTATAAGCACACAGTGAATGCTGCAATAATTATAAGGGAGCCAAAAGTAATAAACTGCCAAATATAATATCTCATCTCAAATTTCTAAACTTCCTTTTATAGGTAGACCTCCACCTGTCAGGGTAGACTGGGTCCTGGTCTTTTTGCTCCCTCTTCTGAAGCTGTGATTTACGTGGCTTAGTATAGGGTGGTGTTATGGTTTAAGAGAGCCTAGTCTAGTTTAGCAATAGTGATTTCTAAACCCATGTCCTCTAATGTATTTCTTCAGCACCAAAGAAAGGACTTGTAATTACGAGCAATTTTTTAAAAATCTATTCTTTTTAAATATTACACTGAAACAGTGTTTATCTCATCAACCCTCACAACCCACAGAAATCTCCTCCACCACCAAGGCCACTTTGATCATTCCTCCTCTCCCTCCTCCCTCTATTGTATTAAACCCTTCTCTCACACTCCTCCTGCCCACCACACCCCATCCTTTTCTTCAGCCTAATCCATTTTTATCAAAAGAACACGTCTGGCAAATCGAGATCTTTGGAGAATAGCATAGCAAAACCAAAATACCACATCATGGGCAAAGAGATGTCAAAGACAAGAAATGGTCATTCAGTAAGGATTTTGTCTCATCACATTTTCAGATGTGAATAAAGATTACAAAGTAAAAGGAAAGAACTAGCTACAATGTGGAAGAAAAAGTTCTGGTCAGAGTTGGAAGACCCAGGCCCCTAGACAGAGCACTGTTCTTTTCACTCTGATCTAATTTTACAAGATTACTTTTACACGGATAAAATACACAAAATGCTTTATAAACATACTTTTTTCTGAATTAATATAAAGTATTAGTAGTAGATATTAATAGTTCAGTATGGATGTGGAATAAACTTATGTAATAGGCTTTAAATTTCCAATATTTTAATCAGAAATCAACAAAGCAAATGGTCTGTGTTCTTGGGAGATTAATGTATTCATTTGTACAAATTACTAGTCATAGAATGCAGTAAAACTTTACTAACTCAGGCCCCGCTAATTCAGAAATCATCATAGAGAAGGAGTAAGGTAAAATATGAAGTGCTGTAGCTAGAGATGGGAAACATAATAATAAACGTGAAGCAGCATTGCAACTAACTAGTTTATGATTTCAGAGAGATCCCTTAGCCTCTCCGGATTCTGTTCACTTGTGTTTAAAGTAAGCTGAATTATTCAGTCAATCCATCTCATCGTCATATAATTCTATGATTCTATGTACGTCAGATAGATGCCTCTTTTTTTACTTTATTCTTTCTATAAGCAACGTTTCTGGGAATGGAATTATTCTTGTCTGCATTTTTTTTAGTCTGCAGTTCGTGAATAGTCTTAAGGGGTCACATGAATTACCTAAATTTGGGCAACCATGTTTATGTGCATTTTTCTGGACAGAGATCCACAGCTTTCATCCGATTCTCAAAAAGCTCTGTGAACCTCCCCAGAAAAGATTAAGAACCACTTACTTCAATAATGAACTAAGGGGCTTCCCTGGTGGCGCAGTGGTTGAGAATCTGCCTGCCAATGCAGGGGACACGGGTTCGAGCCCTGGTCTGGGAAGATCCCACATGCAGCGGAGCGACTAGGCCCGTGAGCCACAGCTGCTGAACCTGAGCGTCTGGAGCCTGTGCTCCGCAACAAGAGAGGCCGCGATAGTGAGAGGCCGGCGCACCGCGATGAAGAGTGGTCCCCGCACCGCGACGAAGAGCGGCCCCCACTTGCCGCAACTGGGGAGGGCCCTCGCACAGAAACGAAGACCCAACTCAGCCATAAATAAATAAATAAAATAAAGAACTAATTCCAAGTGATTCTCAGCAACTTGTAAAAACAGGCTCACAAAAAGATTGCTTAATAATCCTGTGTTGGTTCTGTAACATTTGTATCTTACATCAATAACACAACACTCTATTATGATATAAGCTATACCTTAAACTTTAACTAATGGCTGTCTCCTCATTTGGTGATGAATCATGGTCTGTATCTGTCTAGTTCACCTCATTATATCAAATGCCTTGAACAGTGCCTGGTTCTCAGTGAAGCAAGGAAGAGGAATGGCTGCCAGTTTATCTCTAGAGGAAGAGGGCAGCTATGGAGTGATCATCATCTCATCTGAGCTTGAACTGAGACTGCGGAACTCTGAGATAATGAAAAAATCCGCAAGCAAGGATAGATAATCTTATCCAAAAGTCAAGCCTTGTAATTTCAATAAAAGAAAATGGAAACCCAAAGTGAACAAGGGTCTTACCAAAAGTGGCAAGTTCAGGACCAGAGTCCTTAGCCAATGGTACAGGGCTCCTTCCATTTCACTACATTGTCCAGCTGGGGGAAAACACAGAACCCAATGTGGAGTGCAAACAAACATGTCACCCAAATTCCAGTTCCTTTCTTTTAACTGAAATTCAGCAGCTAACAATCTCCTCCTTCATTATAGGTAGACATACCATAAATATGTCTACCTGTGATCTTTGCCTGATTTATTAATATATAACAAACAAAATAACACCATGTCTTATATGTAATATAAGTTGGATTCAAATTTGTTGCCATTGTTATATCTATAAAAGTTAGCCTGTGCTATAAATAAAATTGCTTTTATCATGCAAACTTACTTTTTCAATAATGCTTGTTTATTTGTCTTAAATGACAATTACAGGAAGAAAAATGATCCATTTACTAGTTATCTTTTAAAATATATAGTATGTAAAACTGAATGAATGTTATTTCATTCCTATACACTTCTGGTAATTGACTTTCAAAAGCTTAATAACATTTGCGTTTCTTTTATCTTTTCAGGAGCATTGTTTTAAACCCAGCCTATTTCCGAAATCATCTTCGTCAGGCAACAGTGTTTAGATGTCTGGAGAGATATTCAGAAGCTGCCCGGTATGTTTGTTATAACTTTTGTGAAGACTTATTTAGAGTTAAACTAATTTTATTCTCAGCTTCTGGTAATAGCATAATAGAACTTTCCATTTCTCACATGGAATATGATTTTACCGGAATTATTGTCTTATAAACGTCAAACCAACAATTATTGACTGTCTTTTTCTTTAATTAAAGCCATTCTGTGTTCATAGCTCTTAGTAAAATTCAAACTTTCCAGCCATGAGGTCACTGATAATGATGGGAAAACTTCCAGGGAAGATTAGAAATGAACTTGACCTCTTGCTCTCAAGTACATTCCTGATCCTGGTTGTAAGGACACAGTTTTGTGGCTATCTCTTTCTTGAGTTCTGGAAATAAAATCCAAACCACATAAAAAGGATACCAGCAGCCCATTTCTAGAGAAGACGGCATCAGTTATAACACCAAAGGTTGTTAGAGGTGTCCTAAAGTATTGTCTCTTGGACCCACAATATGTTTCATAAAAACCTGGTGAAGAAGCTCCTGATATTCTCATCCCCAGAACCTAGACTTATGGCAAAGAATTGCAAGATTTGTGCAACAGCCTCAGTGCTACACTCAGAACTCCTTTGCACCTGTGACAACCAATGCTTTTTATTCCTGAGTCAAGATCATCATATCAGACTCCCCTTCTCTTTGATAAATTCTTTCAAAGAATTTTCTTCATCTCTCAATGTATAGGTACCTATTGTTTCTTACCCATCCACTTTACCACCCCAGGAATTTATCAAGAAAGTGTGAGTGGTTTCTATACATACTCCAACCATAACTCCTAGGGAGAAATCCACAGTAATAGGAATGGGGAGCCTAGGTTGCTGGTGGCTACTATCTCTAGAACATTTGCAAATAACACTTTCTTGGAAAATGAAGTTTAAGAAATTTAAATAGATAATAGAATGATTCCATAAAATTGATACTATGAGTTTGACATGAATTCCATTTTATAAGATGGTCTTAGGAATTACTTGAACTCAGTTAAACGATGGATATGGAAGGCAGAATTAATCTCAACTACTCTCACTTTGCAGTCAAACAACCAATATGCCACAATATCTATTTACCTGTGTGTTAGTGCCCACTTTTAAAAATTAGAATAGGTCTCCATCAATCTCATTTTTACATTCTATTTTTCCTTATACTCTTTTCCTGAATGTTTTATCTTACATTACCCACATACGACTTCTTCCTATTTTTTTTTTTATTAGTCCTACTTTTCATTTTGTCTACTGAGTTGTCCCTGTGGCTTACTCTCTCCCCACACACACTATGCGAATGAGAGGGAATTTAAGCGATGACAGTAAGCTTCCATCTATCCCACACTTTGTAAAGGTCACTAGCTACAAATGAAGCTAATAAGCTCAGCATAAACAGATACAGTTATCTGTAAAATAGTTTTCTTTAAGAGGTGGTTCACTAATGTGTCTTCTGACTCTAATCAAAAGATAATAGGAGAAAGCTAGATGCAACTTCAGAACTAGATTGTAACTAGTTAAAACTGCTAGTAGTGTGCTGGGTTAGCTTGTACAGACTCTAGAGAGCCCACTGTTAAATATTCAGGAATATTGGGAAAGCCAGTTGTTAACTGTAGGAGAAATTAGCATTGCTGGGAGAATTTACACTATGGAAACTGGCAAATGCTACAAACCCAGGATTTTGGAGTTTGGGGGAGAGCCAGATACCAGTAGATCATTGACTATAACTTAATTGTATCAGCCTAACTGCTTGAGTTAAAGTGGTGATGAAAATTCTTTATGGTTTCTAAAATAAATGAATAAACAATGAGAACTTGAAAATTAGGAATTTGTCAGTACCTACCATGTAATATTGGCACTAAATATCCATTTACCTTGACATGTATATCCCTGAAGTGCAATAAGTGTTTCTGTGTAATATCATTTGATGACTAACTTGACAATGATCCTTGAGAAAATTCCTGATAATTGTTGGCTATACTGGTGTGGACTTTCCAAAAGAGAAGCAGATACAAGTGTTTTTCACCTTGGTTTCCTTGGCAACTACAATCCTTAATACAGAGTATTAGTCATCCTCTTTTCCCCTCAAGGGAAAGAATACTATGAACCATGAACACGAATATCTTAGTGTCTCTTAGCTATTTGATTTCTAGTGTAAAACACTAAACACAAATCAATGTATTAAGCATTCATATTTATCAATCAATTGCTTGGATACTTAGGTAGTTTGGTTCAGGTCTCTTACAAGCACATTATATTAAAACTAATTGAAAAAGCCCACATATCAAGGTTATTTCCTCTAAGAAGCCAATCAGTCATGTTTCTGAGATTGAGAAGCACCTACCAAAGAATGCCATTACCATGTAACTTAGGAAGTCTTAAAACCATGATTCCCAGTGAAGTAGATCATCTTCCATCTGGTCCAAGACCATTTACAACCAGTCCCTGGAAACTGGGTTATCTAAAATTTTCTGAGCCTAACCAGCTCTACCCCGGAAGGAATTCATAGAGAACAGTCCAGAAAAGATTTCCAGGACAGCTTCACAAAATCCCAGATTCTCAACCAGAGAGGCTATAGGAAATGTGATTGAATAGAGGGTATCAGTCAATGGGCGTATTGACTGATTATGACAGGTATTATGACAATGGGCAGATCCTTTTATTTTATTGGTCAATATCTTTTCAGAAACATCATACCAGAAGAAAGAGCCCAAATATATAAATAGTAGGAAGCTGAATAAAAATAAGGATATTTAATTTTGATATAGGCTCTGCAGGGATGCTGGTCACCCTTGAGAAGACACCTGGCACCAGTAAAACTGATGAAATCACATTTTCATACCATAAATCTAAATTGAGATTACTGTAACCCCCACAAGAAACAGCCAACCTGTGAGGCCTTACCTGAAATAGCCAGTAGCCTAGCTCTTTAACATTGCTCTGTTTCCATGCCTATAAAAGTGTACGTGTTGAGGGCTTCCCTGGTGGCGCAGTGGTTAGGAGTCTGCCTGCCAGTGCAGGGGACACGGGTTCGAGCCCTGGTCTAGGAAGATACCACATGCCGCGGAGCAACTGGGCCTGTGAGCCACAAATACTTAGCCTGCGCGTCTGGAGCTTGTGCTCCGCAACGGGAGGGGCTGCGATAGTGAGAGGCCCGCGCGCCGCGATGAAGAGTGGCCCCCGCTTGCCGCAACTGGAGAAAGCCCTTGCACAGAAATGAAGACCCAACACAGCCAAAAATAAATAAATAAATAAATAAATAAATAAAATTTAAAAAAATAAAATAAAGGAATTCCTTGAAAAAAAACAAAAAGTGTACGTGTTGAAATAAAATGTTCTTGCTCAAATCTGTCCCTCCTCCAACACATGCACACGCACACACACACACACACACACACACATTTGGCCTACTTTCATAAGAAAGATGATAAGCCAGGAAACACTATGCAGAGATGTAAAAAAGCATACAAACAAAAGTCAAGACTATTTTATGAAGGAACTAATAACTTGATAATACGAACAGCACAATGTCTTTCATCTCTGTATGCTCACTGACTAGCACAGGCCTTGGCACAAACCAAGTTCGGGGTTTACAAATTAAACTAGCTGGTTTCTGAGTTTGTGATTACTAACCATTTAGCTGCATCAGTAAGGAGATATTACATGAAATTCTTGGTACAACCCTGGTTGAAAAGTAAATATTAAGAGTATGCACATAGTAGTAAAGTCATGTGATAGGGTCATGCCTCCTACAGTGAAGATTCACGAGGCAAAAAAATAGATGACATTGCACCAAATCTTTATTTAAGACCATTCTGTGTAAGAGGAAGCAAACAGAAGGTAACACTAAGCGAGAAAACACAACAAAGCCTCTTTATCCATCACTAAGGAAGAATTAGCTGCGTGTTTCTACATACGTGAACTAGACCAGGAGACACTAGAGCAGGAATAACACATTCAAATGCTTACAAAGCCCACGCATATGGTGTGTGAACTATAAGATAAAAGGGTGTTGTATGAACTACAGAAGACTGGAGCTCACTAACTAGAGTGATTGTACAATTTCTCTCTCAGACTGAACACTGTGAGAGTGAAAGTGGGCACATTTAAGAATTATACTAGGAAAACAGGCATAAACCAGGACTATCATTAACACACTGGCCATATGGTCACCCTACCACTGGCCCTTCTGAAGGGAGTAGCCTTATTCAAGTCCAGCTAATGCTGCTGTATAGAAATATAGGTTCAGTGTTGCAGATTTTTCAAGAAATAGTATAATAATTCAGAGCTTTCCAAGAAATTTCTTGACTTTTAAATGTTGGCAATTACTTCAAGTTTTTCAAACACGGTGTCATCATAAGAAAGCTGAAGTAGTCCCATTCATGAAAATGTAATTCTCTGAAGAATCAATTGGCCAGGTGACCAATTTGCAAAATTCACCAAATTTCAAGTTTACTAGAACCTTATTTTAAGAAATAATCTTACTGACAAATTAATATGAATACATTTTCTTATGTACATATTCCTCATGAATACATTCAGCAAATCTTGTTAATTTTTGAAAATTTTCAGTTTTTAAAAGCTATGGTTATAGGGCTTCCCTGGTGGCGCAGTGGTTAAGAAACCGCCTGCCAATGCAGGGGACACAGGTTCGAGCCCTGGTCTGGGAAGATCCCACATGCCGCGGAGCAACTAGGCCCGTGCGCCACAACTACTGAGCCTGCGCGTCTGGAGCCTGTGCTCCGCAACAAGAGAGGCCACGACAGTGAGAGGCCCGCGCACCGCGATGAAGAGTGGCTCCCGCTCGCTGCAACTGGGGAAAGCCCTCGCACAGAAACGAAGACCCAACACAGCCAAAAATAAGTAAATAAATAAATAAATAAATTTATTAAAAAAAAAAAAATAGCATCTGATCAGGCAGTGTTCTCCAGAGAAAGCGACCCAACAGAAGATGCCCATGTACGTGTGTATAAATATGTGCGTGTGTGTGTATATGTTTAAAAAAAAAAAAAAAAAAAAAGCTATGGTTATAGAATGATTTATTCTCATAAATATGTTCTTCTTGTGTGTATGATTATTACTCTACTGTTCTTGAATATTCTATGACTATTTTCTTCTTATTAACATAATCAAAATTTTAATTTGGAAGTTTAACAATTTATACTAATTTCTTTCTCATATTTTAAAAGCCATTTTTTTTGTTTTTAACATTTCATCATTTTTAAGATCCATTCCCCAATTCTTGGAGAGTGCGCAAATTTGCCTGTGTGATCAAATGTATTTTTAACTGTTTATAGCATTTACAACAACTTGTATTTAATGAGGAGATTTTAATAGCATTCTACTTTATCTCCTGAAGCTAGAAAAAGCCAAGATAGGGAAAATGAACAGTGAGCAACACAGCACAATCTGGGCTGTGGATCCCACAGAGGGGAGACTGAAGAACAGAGAGAAACCGTAGGCTGCAGAACCCTGGAGCCCTGGCTCCTTCGAATCCATCTGTAGGATGAATACAAATTTTTTAAAGAGTTAAAATAAGCTGTCTTAGTAAATAAGCATATTTATAAATTTAACAAATTGGTCATTTGACAAACTCATCATCTGATGAATTGATTGGGAGCCCACAGAAGGCTGTGGGCCACAGCGTCAGATTTGAAGCCGGGAAGTCAAGTCCTCTCTCCAGCTCTAAAGGAATACTGGAGTTGAATTCCTCAACAGTAGAGGCTGAGCTTCCTCCTACCAGCATGAGGACTCCTTCCCACATCAAAGTTTGTGCAAGGCCAGCTGGGGGAAGATTTTAGTCTAAAAACAGCAGTCCACTGTTAGAAAAAGGTGTTACCTTACAGAGTTCAACAGCTTTAGTTTAGTATCTACAACAAATCTGTTCTGCTCTATATTTTGAAATAATATTATTTAGTGCCGTGTAATGTATGTAATATTGTGAGAAACAGAGTAAATAATACAATATGTAGTATAAAATTTTTTAAATCTTTGCCCTGCTTAAAGTACTGCACTAAATTACACACTGGATTTTGGAGCTATTGTATATTACATGTGCTTTTCAGGATTAAAAAAACAAATTGGTGAGATGCCACCAAGTTGTATCTGTCTGCTTGTTAATACACTAAGAATTTTCTCCCTCCTAGCTATTTCTCAGCTTTGCCTCTCTCACTCTTGACCTCTGACAGTGCCTTTCAGTTCACTCCTATTTTATCATTTTGGCTACCTGCCATTCCCATCCTCCTCCTCTGCACTTGCCTTTTTTCTTGTTTCATGACACTTACCTTTTCTGAAAAAAAGAAAAGTCCCTTCTTTGTGAGTATCCCCTTGCTTCTGGTCATTAATAAGCCATTCTCCAAGCATCTCATTCATTCTGTAAGACTTTGACTTTCCTTGGTAATTGCCATTGTTTTAACTAATTAGTGGTTACATTTGTTTTTGCTTTATCTTATTTTTGATACTCTGAGACAAATTAGAATATTTGAATTTTCAAGGAATCTGCTCTATGGATGAATGTACAATGAAAATTTCAAACAATAAATTCCTTAAAACACAGATTCTTTTAGAAATGAATTGTCAGCTATGGCTAAGGTGTGACACATTAGAGTATCAACGTTTGAATGAGAATTAGTTTAAACACTTAAGGTCTGGGCTCTGCATGGGTATCAGGATGTTCTAGGGATGTTTCTTTGCCAGGTAGTATGTTACTGTTAAGCCAAATCAAAACATGATATTTCAAGATGCATGAATTCATAGCTACCCTCACTGACAAGCCAAACAGTAGAGGTTAGTAGAGGTGGGAGTAGGTAAGTTTCCTGAGACCCAGCAGGGGATTTGGGGATTTGATTTTGTTGTTGTTTTCTTATGTAAGTTGGTCCTACTGGAAATTGAAAATAATGCATATATAAATCACAATCTGTCAAAAGAAAAGGGTGACCCCAAAATTAACTGAAGTGTTTGTTCAGAAATCTGGTAACATAAGGCAGTGGTGTTGCTGTAGATAAGCAGTCACTCAGGGGTAGTAGTACAGTAGCAACAACGAAGAAACTGTGTCAGCTTTTTTGGTGTCATGGAACTCTATGATTTTAAATGAGATTATTAGGTATCTTGCAAGGGAGGAGAATATACTGACAGGCAGACTCAAGACAAGTGATTCTGAAGAGATGATAGTAGTGTTGGGAGGTTATTTTAACAGTTCTGATTCAACTGGAAGTGTAAAATCCATTCATTCACCATGCAAGATGCTAAAAATACATCACAGGGTTTTTTGGTTAAAGTAAGTTCTCATTTATGCCCACAGATAGATTAAATGAAGACTATAGGCTAATTTTTATTCTTAAATTGGCCATCTGCCTGAAGGGCTTTCTTTCTTTTTACTGAAGGCAGTTCACCACTGCGAGAACAGCTTTAGTGTGGTCTGGCATTAGTCAGTCATACATAACACACAGTTAGGCATGATCATTCCACCACTAAATTGACTTTCCTTTTCCCTACATATGACAAAGCTGCATGAACCCTAAGCACTGTGAAAATGTTGCTTCCTTATGTATGATTTCTAAAACTGACATTAATAAAGAGATATTTAGTCATTTCACATGACTTAGGTTAAATATAAGACTACAGCACACCCAATTTTTATATGTGTAAGGTGTAGTGTTTGTGATTTCAAGGAAAAAAGTGAACACTAAAATATACTACAGCTTCAAGTTTCTAGCCATCTATTAGGTATTAAGGATTTAGCATTGCAGATTTATAAATGTCTAACTTTATAATAAAAACGCTAAATGTAAGGCTATAATGACATCAGGTGGCTTAAAAAGTAATTCTGTTGCCTTAAGAAAAGTTTTGAACATGATCTAAATTATAAGTAAATTACTGCAAGGACACATAATCTTATATAAATATAGAAAAAAATTTTACATCAGGCTGTAACAACAACATCTGAAAATCCATTAGAGAAAAAAAAACATTGACTGAGTTTGTGAATTCTCCATCTTGTTGATGTTTATCACGGTATTTTTGTCCCTTTTCTCTTTTGAATGGTATGCTATGCATTTGTATTACCTTTAAACATTTCTAAAATAATTTAGAAATGCACAATTCTTGGACTGTGTGCACTTTCTGCAAATATTGGTCTAGAAAACATGTAGCAGAGTACAGAGAAAGATTTCTCTTTTTTGCTATAGATCCAACCTTGCATCTTTTAAAAAGTGGGTGGAGCAATGAAGACAATGTAAGAGAGAATGCAGAAAAGCCCTAAGGTGTCACGTTTAAAATATGAAGAAATAAAGATCTCTTCCCTCCCTTCTTCCCTTCAATCAGACATCCACCTGATTCCATATTTTCTACAATAACAGAATGTAGAAAACCAATTAAACATTCAAAAGTTTAATCCAAAGGAGCTACAGTTTAACTCAGAGTTTTGTGCTGTTTTCTAATATCTAAGTGTTGCCAAGTGAATCAGAGTTTAGTCTGTAAATGTTAAAATTATGATAAATGGATCAAAAGCTCCATGTTTTTAATCTGTAAATTGGAGATAATAATAGCATCTGTGTCACAGAGGTTATTATGAGGATAAATGAGACAATTTATATTGTGCACTTAGCACAGTACTTGGCACATCATAAACTCTCAATAAAAAATGAGCTATTATCACTGTTTCTGTTGTTAACAATTAGAGCTCTTTGAAGATAGCTGAAGCTACCTCAAGAGACAATGAGTTTCTCAACATTGAAACCAGAATTTGTTGAGCAGTCCTTTAGCTGAAGTACTGCACTACGAGAGACGAGCTTGCACCCCAAGACTATTTGATCCCATCTCACTCTGAATCAGCACATCTGTGTTTTTGGAAAGACCACTGTTAACAAGGGGTTGAAGGACAAGATTCTCGCTGCTTTAAGGAGTTAAAAGAGGCAAGATTGTGACTTTAAAATATTTTTGTGTATGAATATATTATGAATTTTAGCATCCTGTTTCAGTCTGAGTGATATTCCAATTATTATTTAAGGGAGTTACAATGTGGAGGTCTCTGGGGTTGGCAGGTGGAACTTTAAATCACACAGAGAAAAAGAAGTGTTCAGTCACCTGGTTTTTATGCCAATTCTCCCTTTTTTCCTTTCCTCAGTTCTGTCAAAAATAGCAATACCTTGACAAAAGATTTAGGCTGGAAATACTAACACTGCCAGAAACTAAAATTCTTCACCCTTCTTTTTAATACCTGCATTGGTCCATCACACTATTTTGCACATAAATTAATTCTGATGCCACTAATTGTGAAAATTGCTTATAAGTCAAAAGTTCTGATTTTGTATCTGTCTGCTAAAGAGGAATCATCTACACTAGAGAATTACAGTCAAGGCAGAAAGAACTGTGTTCTACTCCCAGGGCTACAAATGACTGGCTATGTGTGACCTCGGGCAAGTTAATTAAGTAAGCTCTTTGAGTTTCAATTTCCTAAACCATAAAATGAAGATAATAATACTACCTTACAAAGTAAGCATAAGGATTAAATAAAATAATGAATATAAAACACTAAACTCAGTGCCTGGCACATAATAAGTCCTCAATTAATTATTGCTGTTGCTATCGTTGTAACAAGCTTTGAAGAATGAGGTTTAAAATCCTAATACATTCACTCTGAATTAATTCTATTGAGTGAAACTTTGGTATAAACATTATACTACTAAACTACTACCCCAGTTTATCTCCATTTTAGCAGCTATCATCTATGACCTCCTGCTCTTTGCCAAACTTTATGTCAGATGCTTGTCTTGCATCATCTTTGTTCCTCACAACTCTGCAAAGAAATTATATTCTGCATTTTTTAGGTGAGAAAACTTAAGCTACAGTTTGAATGACTTGTCAGAAATCACACCATTGATAAGTAGCAAATCTGAAATTCGAGCTTAATCTTATCATCAAATGCCTATTCCTGCACACACACAAAAAAACACATTTGGTATTGGGAGACTTTTTCATATTTGCCATTTGGGTAAGTTTGAAATGGCATTGCCTTATTGTGATTCACATTTTCTTTTTTATTATTATTACTAATAAGCCTGTGCATTTTTAATATTTATTGGTTAATCACATTTCCTCTTTAGTGATATGTTCATTTGTATATTTATCTTTTGCTCATTTCTTATTGAATTGTCTTTTTATCATTAAATTTAGGAAGCTTTATATATTCTGTATACTAATAACTTTTGGTAATATGTGTTGCAAGTAATTTTTTCCAACTTATGGCTTGTATAATCATACTCTTCATGATATTTTTGATAAAAAATAAGCCTAAAGACTTAGTTTTAATGTAGTCAAATGTATCAAATTCCTTTATGATTTGCACCTTTTGAGTTTTAAGAAATATTCCTCTATTCCAAGCTCATCAAGATAGCCTCCTGTATTGTCTTCAAAAATTTTAAAGTGTTCTCTTTGCCTTTAAAGTTTTGACACAATGATAATTGATATTTAGGTATGGTGTGAAGTAGGAATCTATTATCATGTTTTTCCCTCAATGGACAGTCAATTATCTTGACATTATCTTACTAAATCCTTTTGCTATTGATCTTCAACGTTGATTCTGTCTAGATCAGTTTTACACATATGAATATGTTGATTTCTGGTCTGCATTCTACTGATTCATCTATTTGTCTGTTGCACTGCCAAGACTACACTATCCTACATAGAATGGTTTTATAATATATCTTGATAACTAGTAAAGCAAACCTCCCCAACTGATTCTTTTTCAAGAATGTTTTATCTATTATTGGCCTTTTACTCTTCCACCAAAATGGTAGAAAGAGTGAATCTGAATTCCAAACCAGGATAGTGTAACTTCTGGTTAGGAATTCCCAAGGAAGACTTTCTTACTTTTTCTTGTGCTCCACCAGGATTCAAGGTCAAGACTGGCGTGTAGTTCCACTATTTTGTTCTGTAAGAGTTTCTCCTAGCTCTTTCATGCAAAATGTTATCTCTTAAAGAAACCATTATGCAGGTGGTCTTCTATTCAATCTTCACTATGCTTGGACCTCAGGCTATGTCTCCTTTCCCCTATGCACATGTCTTCTTAAAAGACAGCTACTAGACCAGTAAATATTAACCACAAGCAAACCAGCTGTCCCAAAATAGGAGAGACAGAAAAAGAGAATCCCAAGTCACTGGAAGAGAAATCTCTGAGCAGAAACCTCCATGGAAACCAGTACTGGGATAGGAAAACCTGAACTGTAACTGACAAATTTCTGGAGGCTCAATGTTGAAAACTTTAAGAGGTTAAAAATTTCAGGATGTGGGGGTGGCTCCAGTCATAGGGAGACCCCTACACTTTTGTGAGTTTCATCTCCAGGTGCTCTACCAGGTCCTCACAGTGAATACGGGAGGAAAATTCCACCATGCTTCCAGCAGAAGGATGGGAAAAGAAACTATTTTGAAATATGCCAGAGCATTCTGTTCTCTTTAGCAAGTCCTGCCTTCAAGTGAACCTACTTTACCAGAGCCTGACATACCTGGAGGAAGAGAAATACCCAGCTCCAGCTCATTCTAGCCTTCCAAATGAGGAAAGAGGAATACCCAACTCCAGTCCTTTTTTGCCATTGCGTCACACCTAAATGGGGTTACAAACTGGGAAGCATTGGTGAAGTTCACAGTCCAGGAACACAGGTTCACCTAATGTAAATCATAGACTGAGACCTAATCATAGAACTTCAGAAAGCTTACCCTCCCCCAACACCTCACCACTACATACCAAAAGCCTATTTACTGCAGTTCCTTCTACCTAAGGAACGACCCATACTTCATGTCCCCCTTGTAACAGAAAGTTATAATGCATACTAAAAAGCTAAAAGACAGAGTATGAAGAAACAAGCATCAGAACCAGAATGATGTGTAGCAGGAATGTTGGAATTATCACAATGGGAACTTTTAAAAATATATAATTAATATACTAAGGGCTTTAAAAAAACAAAACATGCAAGAACAGATGGATAATGTAAGCAGAGAAATGAAAATTCTAAGAAAGAAACAGAAATACTAGAGATCAAAAACAATGCAACAGAAATGAAGAACGTCTTCGATGGGCTCATTAGTAGAGTGCATATGGCTGAAAAAAGAAACTGAGCTTTGAGGATACGACAATAAGAATTTCCAAAATAGTACACTGAAAAGCAAAAAGAAAAGGGACTGAAAAAAAACAGAATATCTAAGAACTGTGGGAAAACTATAAAAAGTATAACATATATGTAATGGAAACACAAGAAGGAGAAGAAAGGAACAGAAGCAATATTTGAAGCAATGACTGAGAATTTCCAAATATTATTGTTAGATACCAAAACACAGATCAAGGAGCTTAGAGAACACCAAGCAGGACAAATGCCAAAAACCTACACCTTGGCATATCATTTTCAAATCACAGAAATTCAAAGAAAAAGAAAAAATTCTGAAAAGAAGCCACAAGAAAAAAAAAATCTTACAAATAAAGAAGCAAAGATAAGAATTACATCTGACTACTCCTCAGAAACCATGCGAGCAAGAAGTAAGTGGATGAAATATTTAAAGTGTTGCAAGAAAAAAACCCACCAACCTAGAATTCTGTATCTTGCAAAAGTATCCTTCAAAAGTGAAGGAGAAATAAAACTTTCTCAGACAAACAAAAATTGAGAAAATCTGTTGCCAGTAGATCTGCCCTGCAAGAAATGTTAAAAAAAAAAAAAAAGTTCTTCAAAGAGAAGGAAAATGATATGATATAGGTCAGGAACTCAGGCCTATAATACATAAATAAAGGGACAGCATGAGAGAATGAATAAGTGAAGGCAAACTAAAAACATTTAATTTTTTTTACTCTCAAATGAGCTAACTGATAAGTTTATTGAAAATAATAATAGCAACAATATATTCAATTATGAATGCTTGTGTCTATGTATATAGGCACATATGCATGCTTACAGATTAGTGAAATGAATGACAACAATGATACAAGGGATGGGAGGGATGAATTAGGAATATTTTGTTATTTTAAGGTACTTGCACTATCTGTGGAATGGTATAGTGTACTAGCATATTTGAAAGTGTACTTGGATTAGTTGTAAATGTATATCGGAAATTCTAGGGCAACCACTGATAAAAGTAAAAAAAAAAAGTATAATTGATATGCTAAAAATGGAGGAAAAAACTGAATCATATAATATGCTCAACCAAGAAGAGAAAAGGCAGAAAAACTGTGGAAGACAAAAATAGGAAAAATGGCAATATAAAACAGTAACAAATATGGTAGATATTAATCCAACTCATCAATAATCATTTTAAATGTTAATGCTCTAAATATACCAATAAAAGACAGAGATTATCAGAGTGGATAAAAAAATAATACCTAACTGTATCCTGTCTACAAGAAACTCAATTTAAATATAAAGACATATACAGATTAAAAGTAAAGGGATAGAGATATACCATGCTAACACCAATCAAAAGAAAGTGGGAGTATCTGTATGAATTTTAAACAGAGCAGACTTCAGACCAAGGAAAGTTTTCAGGGATAAAGAGGAACATTACATAATGGTAAATGGATCAATACTTCAAGAATATATGACAGGGCTTCCCTGGTGGTGCAGTGGTTGAGAATCTGCCTGCCAATGCAGGGGACACGGGTTCAAGCCCTGGTCTGGGAAGATGCCACGTGCCGCGGAGCAGCTGGACTCGTGAGCCACAATTACTGAGCCTGTGCGTCTGGAGCCTGTGCTCTGCAACAAGAGAGGCTGCGATAGTGAGAGGCCCGCACACCGCGATGAAGAGTGGCCCCCGCTTGCCATAACTAGAGAAAGCCCTCGCACAGAAACAAAGACCCAACACAGCCATAAATAAATAAATAAACAAATACTTTAAAAAAAAAAAAAAGAATATATGACAATCCTTAATGTGTATGTGCCTAACAACATAGGATCAAAATATATGGGACAAAAACTAGACAAATGCAAAGAGAAATAGATGAACCCACCATTATAGTTGGAGATTTTAAGACCCCTTCATCAGAAATGAAGAGCTCCAACAGGCAGAAAATCAGTAAAGACACAGTTGAACTCAACAACACCATCAATCAACTGGACAAAATTGACATCTATAGACTACTTCATCCAACAACAGCATATTATACAGTTCCCTCTTTCTCATAGGAAATATTCACCAAAATAGAGCACTTCTAGGCCATTAAATACACCTTAACAAATTTGAAAGAACAGAAATCATACAATGTCTGCTCTCAGACCACAGTGGAATTAAACTAGAAAAGAATAACAGAAACATAGCTGGAAAATCCTCCAAATACTAGGAGGTTAAACATACTTCTAACTAACACATGAGTCAAATAAGAAATCTTAAGAGAAATTTTTAAATATTTCCAACTAAAAGAAAATGAAAATACAACTTATCAAAATGTGTCTGTGCAGCAAAAGCAGTATTTAGAGTGAAATATTTAGTCTTGAACGCATATATTAGAAAAGAAGAAAGATCTGAAATCAATAATCTAAGGTTTCACTTTAGGAAAGTAGAAAAATTAGAGCAAATTAAATCCAAAGTAAGCAGAGGAAAAGGTATAATAAAAATTAGAGCCAAAATCAATGAAATTGAAAACAGAACATTATTAGAAAAAAAATCAACAGAACAAAAACTGGTTCACTGAAAAGATCAATAAAATTAACCAGCTACTACCTAAGCTAAGAAAAATAGAGGGGCACAAATTACTATGTCAGAAATGAAAAAGGGAACATCACTACAGATTCCTTAGACATTAAAAGGATATTAAAGGAACACTATGAACAACTCTATGCCCACAAATTTGATAACTTAGATTAAATGGACCAATTCCTTTAATGACACAATTTGCCAAAATCCACAAAGAAGAAGTAGACAATCTAAAATGGCCTATACCTATTAAAGAAATTGAATCAATATTTGATAACCTTCCAGAACAGAAACAACCAGGCCCATGTAGTAGGTTCACGGGTGGATTCTGCCAAACACCTAAGGGAAAATTATACCAATTATCAACAATCTCTTCCAGAAGATATGACCAGAGAAAATACTTTCTAACTCATGCCATGAAGCCAGCATTACCCTAATCCCAAAATAAGACAAAGACATTACAAGAAAAAAACAAAAACAAAAATATATCTCTCATGAACCAATATCTCTCATGAACATAGATGCAAAATCCTAAACAAAATATTAGCAAATTGAATCTAGCAATATATTAAGAGATTATATACCATGACCAGATGGGATTTACCCTAAGTATGCAATGATTGTTCAGTATTTGAAAATCAGTTAATGCAACCCATCACATCAATAGGCTAAAAAAGAAAAATTACATGATTATATCAATAGATGCAGGAAAATCACCTGACAAAGTCCAACATCCACTCATGATAAAAAACTCAGAAAACTAGAAATAAAGGGGAACTTCCTCACCTTGATAAAGACTACCTACAATAAAAACCTCCAGGTAACATCATGCTTGATGAGAAACTTGAAGCTTTCCCACTAAGATCAGGTATAAGGTAAGGATGTCCCCTTTCACAACTCCTTTTCAACACTGTAACGGAAGTTCTAGCTAAGGCAATAAGACAAGAAAAAAAGTATACAGTTTGGGAAGGAAGAAACAAATCTGTCTTTATTCTCAGATGACATGATCACCTGTGTAAAAAATCTGAAAGAATTGACAAAAAACACCTACAACTAATAAGCAGTTATAGCAAGGTTGCAAGATACAAGTTGAACATACAAAGGTCAATTGCTTCCTATATACCAGCAATAAACGGGTGGAATTTGAAATTTAAAACATATTACCATGTACACTAGCATCCAAAGAAATGAAATACTTGGGCATAAAACTAACAAAATATATTTGAGATCTACATGAAGAAAACTATAAAACTCTGATGAAATGTATCAAAGAACTAAATAAATGGAGAGATAGTCTATGTTCATGGATAGAAAGACACAATATTTTCAAGATGTCAGTTCTTCCCTCCTTGATCTATAGATTCATTCCCAACCAAAATCCCAGCAAGTTATTTTATGGATATCAACAAACTAATCCTAGAGTTTATATAGAGAGACAAAAGATCCAGAATAGCCAACTCGATCTTTAAGGAGAAGAGCAAAGTTGGAGGACTAACACTACCCAACTTCAAGATTTACTATAAAGCTACAGTGATCAAGACAGTGTGGTATTGGGGGAAAAAATAGATACATAGATCAATGGAATAGAACAGAGAACCCAGAAATATACCCACATAAAAAGAGTCAACTGATCTCTGACAAAGGAGCAAAGGCAATATAATAGAGCAAAGATAGTCTTTTCAACAAATGGTGCTGAAACGACCAGACATACACGCACGCGCACTCACACGCACACAAATCTAGACACAGACCTTACATCATACATAAAAAAATTAACTCATAATGGATCATAGACCTAAATGTAAAACACAAAACTATAAAACTCCCGCAAGGTAACATAGAAACTATGTTACTACAATGGTAGATAAATGTCATTAAACATTCGTCAAAACCCATAGGATATACAACACCAAGAGTGAACCCTAACATAAACTATGGACTTTGAATGATAACAATATGCCAGTGTAGGTTCATTGATTGTAACAAATGGACAATGAGGTGTGGGATGTTGATAGCGGGGGGAAAGTGTGAGTGTGTAGGGACAGGGAGTATATGAAAAATCTCCCTACCTTCTACTCAGTTTTGTTGTGAACCTAAAGCTGATTTTAAAAAATAAAGTTTATTAATTTAAAATTTTTTTTAAATTTACATAATTTTTTAAAGATCCTCTAATGAATGCTAAAGTTAGTAGGCAAGCATTTGAGGAGAAACATGATATTAGCATAGACTCAAAATATCTCCCCAAATATTTCTCAATTGAAAAGGGAAACCTAGTAACTTGCTGGTGAAGAAAAACGGCAAATACTACCTTAATCAAATTATCAAGGTTAATATCACCAGTAATAAAACATCAACATTGTACCCCCTGGTTGTATGCAATGAGAAAGACAACACATTACTTCTATAGTATTCTTGCCTAAAATACATAATTTCACCCTAATCATGAGAAAACATCAGACAAATTCAATTTGGGACACATTCTATATAGTAACCAGTCATTACTCATTAAAAGTATCAAGGCCATGAAAGAAAAGGAAAGAATGAGAAAATATCAAAGACTGGAGGACACTAAGGAAACACAACTTAAACGTATTGTGGCATCCTTGATTGGATCCTGGAACAGAAAAAGAGCATGAAGGAAAAAAACTGGTGAAATTTGGAAAAGCCTGTAGTTCAGTTAATAGCAATGTGCCAGTATTAATTTCCTGGTTTTATTCATTGTACTATGGTTATGTAAGTTGTTAAAATTAGAGCAAGCTAGGGGAAACTGGGTGGAAGAATATATGTTAACTCTGTTCTATTTTTGCAATCTTTCTGTAAATTTTAAATTCTTTCAAAATAAAAAAAAATTTAAAAACACCTGTTTGTTATGTTTGTTTTCAGTCTGTGTTGTTTAAGAGTATCAGCTGTTCTGAGTAGGGTTTCTCTGATCATCTTATCCACCATAGTCCCAAATTTGAAAGCCAAGACTTAACATTTTAAAGACATATTTATCATCTTTCTCTCCCAGCCTATTTTGGGATATCCTTTGCCTGCTATAATTTAAGAACATGTTCTTTTTCTACATTTTATATCTCCTACAGAATCCATCTTAATTTTAGCTTCTGAAGCTTATTCTGCTATTCTTTTATACTTTTCTTTAACTACCTGAATCACAAAATCAGGTGCTAATAACACCATTAGAATTGGGGTTAGACAATCAGGATCAGCAATCCAGTATTATCACTTAGAACTGTGTTGGCTTCAGCAAGACCCTTAGCCCCTATGAATGAGGAAAATAATAATGCTAGTATCTGGATTCAAGTCTCTAAAAGCTATTATGAGAACCAACTTTCTCCTTTCCCCCAGGTTCCCTGACATCACAGTCTCTAAATTTTTTCCCACTTCTCTAACTTTTCCTTCCCAATCTCTTATTCCTAAACCCACTGCTTAAAAATCAGTATTTTCAAAGGTTCTATCCCCTTTACTCTTTTTTAAAATTGTGCATTTTCTTTTCCTTGACCAGTCAATCGCCTCTCCTGGCTTCAACTAATCAATATACTAATGACTCCAAAATTCATGCCTACATTCTCAGATCTTGCTCCCAGCCTCCACATTTATATATTCAAGCACCTTCTGGTTATCCCCATTTGGCTGTATTATAAGCATCTCTATCAAAACATGCTGTAAACTGAACTCTCCATTGCTCTCAAAAACTTACTCTCCAGTATCTTTATTGTTGAACATAAGGGACTGATTAATTAAATAGTGAAAATACCCACAGAATACAATACAACCATTTTAATTAATGGACAGATAATATTTACTAATGTGGAAGATATTCTCAACATATCATTCATTTTTAAAAGCAGGTTAAAGAACAATATGTGTAGTATGCTTTATTTAAAGAACAAATTTGGACACATCTCTCTCCAGACTAATTACTTCAAATGGCTCTCCATAATCTACAAAATAATTCCTGGCAAAAAAATTAACAGTCTCATGATTAAGACCCTGTTTATCTCTCTAGACCTCTTTACACACATACAAACACACACACACGCACACACTTTTCAATACTGACATACTACCCAAGCACAGCATGCTGTTTCATGCTTGTGCACATTTTCACATTCTATCTCAGAACAGCTTTTCCCTCTTTGGTCACCTGTGAGGCCTTTCTTGGGGCCCACCCCACTGGGAAGGTTTCCTTGTCTCCATTTTCTCCAAATAGGATCAATTATTCTTTTTTCTGTACGATTTCTGTGCCTTCTTTTTACAGCTACTAGTGCATATTTTATATCGTAACTATTTCCTTAAATGTCAATTTATCTTAAAAGACCATGGGTTTCTTGAAGATGAAGAACTGACCAATTCACCTTTTGTACCTTCACTACCCATCTTCACGACTCAATCACATTAGTCACAGTATAAATATTCGTGGAACTGAAATTAGAATGCATATGAAAGCACATATCACAAGTAGGGTGCTCTGAAATGAAAAATGGTATTATTGCTATTTAAATTCATGCTGTAACAACTGACATTTTAATCAGCATTACAAAGCACAAATTCTTCCAGAGGGGGCTTCTTACCTAGATTAACCAAATCTAGAATCTAACAGTAAAGCAGGTAAGATCCCCTTAGACCAGATGTCTATATATAAAAATACAGAATAAAAGAGAGGCACCATCTTCCAAAACTTTATAAAAGCCAACAAAAGAATTTACTGGGAATAATTTGACCTAGACTCTGTAATGAAAACTTTATGGTTTTTATCTACATCTTACATGACTTGAGTTTCCCCAAGCCTTATCAACTCATGAACACAAATCAAACCATAATAATGGCAGCAACTCAATATACTGGCTTATATCCCCACCTGCATAATATAAGACTTTATTTCTCCCCCAACTTACTTGGGATTCTTGCAAACTGACTCACATGCACTCCAGAAAAAGGATACAGTTGAATAACATGATATGAAGAGGTTAGCATTTAATGTCGTTATCTAAGACCCCTCCCCCCAAAAATGAGGTAAAGTCAAATATCCTTCAAAGTCTATTGTCCACTATCATCATGTACATGGTTTTGCGTATACAACATATACACGAATATGCTCACAAAATAGGTAATGTTTATTGTAATGTTCAGGATATAATTCCAAAGAGATAATATATTCAGAAACCATCACTCAAGGATATCTCTGCTTGGAATACTTCAGCAAATTAAAGAAGATTCTCTTTGTTGGCCCTTCTTTTTCATCCTCATCATTTCATCTTCCATAGATGACTTTATCAGTCCATATAACTCTTCCTTAGCCCTCATTTATCTAAGATTTTCCTGTAAGGCTTGGAGGACTGCCCACTTGCCAGGCAGATGTTTGATCTCTTTGCCATTGATCAGGGAAACCGTTACATCTTTCTCACATTTTAAAAATAGGTTTCGAACTTGCAATGATTATTGCTGATTTGACTGACTCCATTCCCTGCCTGTGGGCTTAAGCTTATTGAATAAAATGGTGAGCTCACACTGGGTTCTATTTAAATCTTCATCTTTCCTTCTATCTTTTGATCAATATTTTGGAATCCAACTAGGTTAAATGCATGCATAACGTTACCTTGCTATTACTGGGGTTTCATATCAGTCTTGAGTCTCTGGTTTCCTCACCAAGGAACTGGGAACAAGTTCCAACCCCAGGGGCTAAAGGAACTCTCTATCTGCTAGCATAATGTGGATACTTCCTTAGGGATCCCGTAACATTCTTTTCCTAGGTTTGTTGTCTTCTAAGTGTAATCGCTCAAAAGAATATCTTTGAGTCATGGGTCTCCAACAATTTATTTCTGTGAAAGATTTTGCTTTCCTCAAATAAATTCTGTAAAATCCTGGCCATGGCACTAGGTTCCTAAATCCCTGCCTCTCCTGCACGAATGATTGCATGCATTCAATCAGGAATGCAAGCTCTAACCCTTTGATGGGAAGAGTCCTTTCCTGAAACAGGAAGAGCTGAAGTGGATCCCATCTGTACAGGGCCTTGAGATCTCTTGTGTCTCACCTTTTGATCATCCCCAGGTCAGTAGTGGCAGCTCAGAAGTTCATTAACAGGCTTACTATTAAATCTCTTCTACCCAGAATCAAGCAGATTACATGAATGCAATACGAAGCAGGGTCTCCACTACACTCACTGTGAATAGTAGATACTTATAATTCACATTAAACCACCCTGGCCCTCAATCCTCCCTGCCAACACACCTAGAGCCCCATACCTTCCTTCAAGGGATACACTTATTAAGGTTTTCATGAAATTTAAAATGTTAAGATGTTCTTGCTGCAGTCTACTCTTCTGTGAACTGGTATGATTGGTTTCTCCATGCCCACAGAACTGTTTCCTTCTTTCCTTAAAAACAACTCACATAGTCAGCTCTACCCACCACCAGAGCCTCCCATCAAGCCTCTTAGATAGCTTCAACCACCAGAGGGCAGACAGCAGAAGCAAGAAAAACTACAATCCTGCAGCCTGTGGACCAAAAACCACAGTTACAGAAAGATAGACAAGATGAAAAGGCAGAGGGCTATGTACCAGATGAAGGAACAAGAAAAAACCCCAGAAAAACAATTAAATGAAGTGGAGATAGGCAACCTTCCAGAAAAAGAATTCAGAATAATGATAGTGAAGATGATCCAGGACCTCGGAATAAGAATGGAGGCAAAGATTGAGAAGATGCAAGAAATGATTAACAAAGACCTAGAAGAATTAAAGAACAAACAAACAGAGATGACCAATACAGTAACTGAAATGAAAACTACACTAGAAGGAATCAATAGCAGAATAACTGAGGCAGAAGAACGGATAAGTGACCTGGAAGACAGAATGGTGGAATTCACTGCTGCGGAATAGACTAAAGATAAAAGAATGAAAAGAAATGAAGACAGCCTAAGAGACCTCTGGGACAACATTAAACGCAACAACATTCGCATTATAGGGGTCCCAGAAGGAGAAGAGAGAGAGAAAGGACCAGAGAAAATATTTGAAGAGATTATAGTCGAAAACTTCCCTAACATGGGAAAGGAAATAGCCACCCAAGTCCAGGAAGCGCAGAGAGTCCCATACAGGATAAACCCAAGGAGAAACACGCCGAGACACACAGTAATCAAAGTGGCAAAAATTAAAGACAAAGAAAAATTATTGAAAGCAGCAAGGGAAAAACAACAAATAACATACAAGGGAACTCCCATAAGGTTAACAGCTGATTTCTCAGCAGAAACTCTGCAAGCCAGAAGGGAGTGGCATGATATACTTAAAGTGATGAAAGGGAAGAACCTACAACCAAGATTACTCTACCCGGCAAAGATCTCATTTAGATTTGATGGAGAAATCAAAAGCTTTACAGACAAGCAAAAGCTAAGAGAATTCAGCACCACCAAACCAGCTCTACAACAAATGCTAAAGGAACTTCTCTAAGTGGGAAACACAAGAGAAGAAAAGGACCTACATAAATTTAAGAAAATTGAAATAGTATCAAGTATCTTTTCCGACCACAACGCTATGAGACTAGATATCAATTACAGGAAAAGATCTGTAAAAAATACAAACACATGGAGGCTACACAATACACTACTTAATAACGAAGTGATCACTGAAGAAATCAAAGGGGAAATCAAAAAATACCTAGAAACAAATGACAATGGAGATACGACGACCCAAAACCTATGGGACGCAGCAAAAGCAGTGCTAAGAGGGAAGTTTATAGCAATACAAGCCTACCTCAAGAAACAGGAAACATCTCGAATAAACAACCTAACCTTGCACCTAAAGCAATTAGAGAAAGAAGAACAAAAAAACCCCAAAGCTAGCAGAAGGAAAGAAATCATAAAGATCAGGTCAGAAATAAATGAAAAAGAAATGAAGGAAACAACAGCAAAAATCAATGAAACTAAAAGCTGGTTCTTTGAGAAGATAAACAAAATTGATAAACCATTAGCCAGACTCATCAAGAGAAAAAGGGAGAAGACTCAAATCAATAGAATTAGAAATGAAAAAGGAGAAGTAACCACTGACACTGCAGAAATACAAAAGATAATGAGAGATTACTACAAGCAACTCTATGCCAATAAAATGGACAACCTGGAAGAAATGGACAAATTCTTAGAAATGCACAAACTGCCGAGACTGAACCAGGAAGAAATAGAAAATATGAACAGACCAATCACAAGCACTGAAATTGAAACTGTGATTAAAAACCTTCCAACAAACAAAAGCCCAGGACCAGATGGCTTCACTGGCGAATTCTATCAAACATTTAGAGAAGAGCTAACACCTATCCTTCTCAAACTCTTCCAAAATATTGCAGAGGGAGGAACACTCCCAAACTCATTCTACGAGGCCACCATCACCCTGATACCAAAACCAGACAAAGATGTCACAAAGAAAGAAAACTACAGAAAACTACATATCACTGATGAACATAGATGCAAAAATCCTCAACAAAATACTAGCAAACACAATCCAACAGCCCATTAAAAGGATTATACACCATGATCAAGTGGGGTTTATTCCAGGAATGCAAGGATTCTTCAATATATGCAAGTCAATCAACGTGATACATCATATTAACAAATTGAAGGAGAAAAACCATATGATCATCTCAATAGATGCAGAGAAAGCTTTCGACAAAATTCAACACCCATTTATGATAAAAGCCCTGCAGAAAGTAGGCATAGAGGGAACTTTCCTCAACATAATAAAGGTCATATATGACAAACCCACAGCCAACATTGTCCTCAATGGTGAAAAACTGAAACCATTTCCACTAAGATCAGGAACAAGACAAGGTTGCCCACTCTCACCACTATTATTCAACATAGTTTTGGAAGTGTTATCCACAGCAATCAGAGAAGACAAAGAAGTAAAAGGAATCCAAATCGGAAAAGAAGAAGTAAAGCTGTCACTATTTGCAGATGACATGATACTATACATAGAGAATCCTAAAGATGCTACCAGAAAACTCCTAGAGCTAATCAATGAATCTGGTAAAGTAGCAGGATACAAAATTAATGCACAGAAATCTCTTGCATTTCTATACACTAATGACGAAAAATCTGAAAGTGAAATTAAGAAAACACTCCCGTTTACCATTGCAACAAAAAGCATAAAATATCTAGGAATAAACCTACCTAAGGAGACAAAAGACCTGTATGCAGAAAATTATAAGACACTGATGAAAGAAATTAAAGATGATACAAATAGATGGAGAGATATACCATGTTCCTGGATGGGAAGAATCAACATTGTGAAAATGACTCTACTACCCAAAGCAAGCTACAGATTCAATGCAATCCCTCTCAAACTACCACTGGCATTTTTCACAGAACTAGAACAAAAAATTTCACAATTTGTATGGAAACACAAAAGACGCCGAATAGCCAAAGCAATCTTGAGAACGAAAAATGGAGCTGGGGGAATCAGGCTCCCTGACTTCAGACTATATTACAAAGCTTCAGTAATCAAGACAGTTTTGTACTGGCACAAAAACAGAAATATAGATCAATGGAACAGGATAGAAAGCCCAGAGATAAACCCACACACATATGGTCACCTTATCTTTGATAAAGGAGGCAAGCATATACAGTGGAGAAAAGACAGCCTCTTCAATAAGTGGTGCTGGGAAAATTGGACAGGTACATGTAAAAGTATGAAATTAGAACACTCCCTGACACCATGCACAAAAATAAACTCAAAATGGATTAAAGACCTAAGTGTAAGGGCAGACACTATCAAACTCTTAGAGGAAAACATAGGCAGAACACTCTGTGACATACATCACAGCAAGATTCTTTTTGACCCAGCTCCCAGAGAAATGGAAATAAGAACACAAATAAACAAATGGGACCTAATGAAACTTAAAAGCTTTTGCACAGCAAAGGAAACCATAAACAAGACCAAAAGACAACCATCAGAATGGGAGAAAATATTTGCAAATGAAGCAACTGACAAAGGATTAATCTCCAAGATTTATAAGCAGCTCATGCAGCTCAATAACAAAAAAACGAACAACCCAATCCAAAAATGGGCAGAAGACCTAAATAGACATTTCTCCAAAGAAGATATACAGATGGCCTACAGACACATGAAAGAATGCTCAACATCATTAATCATTAGAGAAATGCAAATCAAAACTACAATGAGATATCATCTCACACCGGTCAGAATGGCCATCATCAAAAAAATCTAGAAACAATAAATGCTGGAGAGGGTGTGGAGGAAAGGGAACACTCTTGCACTGTTGGTGGGAATGTAAATTGATACAGCCACTATGGAGAACAGTATGGAGGTTCCTTAAAAAACTACAAATAGAACTACCATACGACCCAGCAATCCCACTACTGGGCATATACCCTGAGAAAACCATAGGTCAAAAAGAGTCATGTACCAAAATGTTCATTGCAGCTCTATTTACAATAGCCAGGATATGGAAGCAACCTAAATGTCCATCGACAGATGAATGGATAAAGAAGACGTGGCACATATATACAATGGAATATTACTCAGCCATAAAAGGAAATGAAATGGAGGTATTTGTAATGAGGTGGATGGAGTTAGAGTCTGTCATACAGAGTGAAGTAAGTCAGAAAGAGAAAAACAAATACAGTATGCTAACACATATATACGGAATCTAAGGGGAAAAAAAAAAGGCCATGAAGAACCTAGTGGCAAGACGGGAATAAAGACAAAGACCTACTAGAGAATGGACTTGAGGATATGGGGAGGGGGTGGGGTGAGATGTGACAGGGTAAGAGAGTGTCATGGACATATATCCACTACCAAATGTAAAATAGATAGCTAGTGGGAAGCAGCCGCATAGCACAGGGAGATCAGCTCGGTGCTTTGTGACCACCTAGAGGGGTGGGATGGGGAGGGTGGGAGGGAGGGAGATGCAAGAGGGAAGAGAAATGGGAACATATTGTATATGTATAACTGATTCACTTTGTTATAAAGCAGAAGCTAACACACCATTGTAAGGCAATTATACTTCAATAAAGATGTTTTAAAAAAAAAAAAAAAAGAAAAGGACCTACAAAAACAAACCCAAAACAATTAAGAAAATGGTCATAGGAACATACATATCGATAATTACCTTAAACGTGAATGGATTAAATGCCCCAACCAAAAGACACAGACTGGCTGAATGGATACAAAAACAAGACCCATATATATGCTATCTACAAGAGACCCACTTCAGACCTAGGGACACATACAGACTGAAAGTGAGGGGATGGAAAAAGATATTCCATGCACATGGAAATCAAAAGAAAGCTGGAGTAGCTATACTCATATCAGATAAAATAGACTTTAAAATAAAGAATGTTACAAGAGACAAGGAAGGACACTACATAATGATCCAGGGATCAATCCAAGAAGAAGATATAACAATTATAAATATATATGCACCCAACATAGGAGCACCTCAATACATAAGGCAACTGCTAACAGCCATAAAAGAGGAAATCGACAGTAACACAATAATAGTGGGGGACTTTAACACCTCACTTACACCAATGGACAGATCATCCAAAATGAAAATAAATAAGGAAACAGAAGCTTTAAATGACACAATAGACCAGATAGATTTAATTGATATATATAGGTCATTCCATCCAAAAACAGCAGATTACACATTCTTCTCAAGTGCGCACGGAACATTCTCCAGGATAGATCACATCTTGGGTCACAAATCAAGCCTCAGTAAATTTAAGAAAATTGAAATCATATCAAGCATCTTTTCTGACCACGACGCTATGAGATTAGAAATGAATTACAGGGAAAAAAACGTAAAAAAGACAAACACATGGAGGCTAAACAATACGTTACTAAATAACCAAGAGATCACTGAAGAAATCAAAGAGGAAATCAAAAAATACCTAGAGACAAATGACAATGAAAACACGACGACCCAAAACCTATGGGATGCAGCAAAAGCGGTTCTAAGAGGGAAGTTTATAGCTATACAAGCCTACCTAAAGAAACAAGAAAAATCTCAAGTAAACAATCTAACCTTACACCTAAAGAAACTAGAGAAAGAAGAACAAACAAAACCCAAAGTTAGCAGAAGGAAAGAAATCATAAAGATCAGAGCAGAAATAAATGAAATAGAAACAAAGAAAACAATAGCAAAGATCAATAAAACTAAAAGTTGGTTCTTTGAGAAGATAAACAAAATTGATAAGCCATTCGCCAGACTCATCAAGAAAAAGAGGGAGAGGACTCAAATCAATAAAATCAGAAATGAAAAAGGAGAAGTTACAACAGACACCGCAGAAATACAAAGCATCCTAAGAGACTACTACAAGCAACTTTATGCCAATAAAATGGACAACCTGGAAGAAACGGACAAATTCTTAGAAAGGTATAACCTTCCAAGACTGAACCAGGAAGAAACAGAAAATATGAACAGAACAATCACAAGTAATGAAATTGAAACTGTGATTAAAAATCTTCCAACAAACAAAAGTCCAGGACCAGATGGCTTCACAGGTGAATTCTATCAAACATTTAGAGAAGAGCTAACACCCATCCTTCTCAAACTCTTCCAAAAAATTGCAGAGGAAGGAACACTCCCAAACTCATTCTATGAGGCCACCATCACCCTGATACCAAAACCAGACAAAGACACTACAAAAAAAGAAAATTACAAACCAATATCATTGATTAATATAGATGCAAAAATCCTCAACAAAATACTAGCAAACAGAATCCAACAACACATTAAAAGGATCATACACCACGATCAAGTGGGATTTATCCCAGGGATGCAAGGATTCTTCAATATATGCAAATCAATCAATGTGATACACCATATTAACAAATTGAAGAATAAAAACCATATGATCATCTCAATAGATGCAGAAAAAGCTTTTGACAAAATTCAACACCCATTCATGATAAAAACTCTCCAGAAAGTGGGCATAGAGGGAACCTACCTCAACATAATAAAGACCATATATGACAAACCCACAGCAAACATCATTCTCAATGGTGAAACACTGAAAGCATTTCCTCTAAGATCAGGAACGAGACAAGGATGTCCACTCTCACCACTATTATTCAACATAGTTCTGGAAGTCCTAGCCACGGCAATCAGAGAAGAAAAAGAAATAAAAGGAATACAAATTGGAAAAGAAGTAAAACTGTCACTGTTTGCGGATGACATGATACTATACATAGAGAATCCTAAAACTGCCACCAGAAAACTGCTAGAGCTAATTAATGAATATGGTAAAGTTGCAGGGTACAAAATTAATGCACAGAAATCTCTTGCATTCCTATACACTAATGATGAAAAATCTGAAAGAGAAATTAGGGAAACACTCCCATTTACCATTGCAACAAAAAGAATAAAATACCTAGGAATAAACCTACCTAGGGAGACGAAAGACCTGTATGCAGAAAACTATAAGACACTGATGAAAGAAATTAAAGATGACACCAACAGATGGAGAGATATACCATGTTCTTGGATTGGAAGAATCAACATTGTGAAAATGACTATACTACCCAAAGCAATCTACAGATTCAATGCAATCCCTATCAAATTACCAATGGCATTTTTTACGGAGCTAGAACAAATCATCTTAAAATTTGTATGGAGACACAAAAGACCCAGAATAGCCAAAGCAGTCTTGAGGCAAAAAAATGGAGCTGGAGGAATCAGACTCCCTGACTTCAGACTCTACTACAAAGCTACAGTAATCAAGACAATATGGTACTGGCACAAAAACAGAAACATAGATCAATGGAACAAGATAGAAAGCCCAGAGATTAACCCACACACCTATGGTCAACTAATCTATGACAAAGGAGGCAAAGATATACAATGGAGAAAAGACAGTCTCTTCAATAAGTGGTGCTGGGAAAACTGGACAGCTACATGTAAAAGAATGAAATTAGAATACTCCCTAACACCATACACAAAAATAAACTCAAAATGGATTAGAGACCTAAATATAAGACTGGACACTATAAAACTCTTAGAGGAAAACATAGGAAGAACACTCTTTGACATAAATCACAGCAAGATCTTTTTTGATCCACCTCCTAGAGTAATGGAAATAAAAACAAAAATAAACAAATGGGACCTAATGAAACTTCAAAGCTTTTGCACAGCAAAGGAAACCATAAACAAGATGAAAAGACAACACTCAGAATGGGAGAAAATATTTGCAAATGAATCAACAGACAAAGGATTAATCTCCAAAATATATAAACAGCTCATTCAGCTCAATATTAAAGAAACAAACACCCCAATCCATAAATGGGCAGAAGACCTAAATAGACATTTCTCCAAAGAAGACATACAGACGGCCACGAAGCACATGAAAAGATGCTCAACATCACTAATTATTAGAGAAATGCAAATCAAAACTACAATGAGGTATCACCTCACTCCTGTTAGAATGGGCATCATCAGAAAATCTACAAACAACAAATGCTGGAGAGGGTGTGGAGAAAAGGGAAACCTCTTGCACTGTTGGTGGGAATGTAAATTGATACAGCCACTATGGAGAACAATATGGAGTTCCTTAAAAAACTAAAAATAGAATTACCATATGACCCAGCAATCCCACTACTGGGCATATACCCAGAGAAAACCGTAATTCAAAAAGACACATGCACCCGAATGTTCACTGCAGCACTATTTACAATAGCCAGGTCATGGAAGCAACCTAAATGCCCATCAACAGACGAATGGATAAAGAAGTAGTGGTACATATATACAATGGAATATTACTCAGCCATAAAAAGGAACGAAATTGAGTCATTTGTTGAGACGTGGATGGATCTAGAGACTGTCATACAGAGTGAAGTAAGTCAGAAAGAGAAAAACAAATATCGTATATTAACGCATGTATGTGGAACCTAGAAAAATGGTACAGATGAGCCAGTTTGCAGGGCAGAAGTTGAGACACAGATGTAGAGAATGGACATATGGACACCAAGGGGGGAAAACTGCGGTGGGGTGGGGATGGTGGTATGCTGAATTGGGCGATTGGGATTGACATGTATACACTGATGTGTATAAAATTGATGCCTAATAAGAACCTGCAGTATAAAAAAACAAACAAAACAACTAATACTAAACTTTCATTGGGTTATTTGTATGGAAATATGTTAATATAAATGTTTCAGACATTACATGAAATTTCTAAAAATCTTATACGTTCTGGTATAATGTTATAAGTAATAACCCTAGTTATTACTTTAAAATGTATATCTCAGAAATAACTAATTTTCTTGTCAACTGCATTATTATGAACTTTCATCAAATCTTTAACCGTGGTCATTTTTAAGCCTTTTGTCATTTACAGACAGTTCTGGGTGTACTCTGATGATTTTGCAAATATGTTCCTATAAAAGGGTTTCATCTTCAAGAAATTCATGGAAAAGATTCTGACAAGTACAGGTTTCTGGTAACTGACTGTACTGCTGAACTGAATGAATAAGCATTTTCAGAACTCTAATGAAAAACTGATGAACTCATAAAAGTGCTAACAAAAGATCAAGATGAAAAAAAAATTAATTACATGGGACTGAGTGAACTGATGAGGATGAGTATAATTTTTGTGACTTTCTGTCTGAATTAACAAAAAAAAAAAATCCCACAAGGACTCAGAGGCAAAGAATATACAAATCAATTTTCACTGCAAAGTAAAGGAGCTGTTACAGTGGAGGATTACTGGACTGAATGTCAATATTATGACATAGTATGAGTGTGTTTCATGTTTGGTAATTGCAATCATTGTTGCTTTTGTTGTGGTCATCCATGTACAATGCTTGGTGTCAGTCTATTTATCTCTTGTAAAAATAAAATACAGTGTGTGTGTGTGTGTGAAAAAAAAAAAAACTCACATGAAAAAATACTTGCCAGCTGTTATTGCCTTCTGAAATTATTCATTTATTTTTTAATTTATAAATATGCTACCATTACTTAACGCCTATGGGCACATTTGCAAAAACAAAAACACAATTTAAAAAATAAGACAAACATCATGCAAACTGTGGTTTGGAATAAAAAAAGAGAGCATTGTCTCTGCCTATATTAAACCCCCTTCAAGCAAACATCTAAATAAACAGATGGACAGTGGACTGTGCCCCCAAAGAAATGTAAATGCTTCCTCAAATCAATACCATGAACAAGTTCAGGGGTGCAAAAGCTTCTCCTGAAAATGAAAGGGTGATCATCTTGTAAACTTAACATCTGCCATGCTAGAAGCTAACATCTCCCTTCTAAGGTCTTCCATGCATTCTATCCCAAAAGCTCAATAATATAAATACTACTTTAAATGACACATAATAAGTGCTCAATAAACAAATAGTTGTTTGCTTTTAACATGCAGACCACTTTAATTCCCAACTCTTTTGCTTTCCTTATGCTGTTTGCCATACCTGGAATCTCTCTTTTTTTTTTTCTTCCTTCAACCTGGCTGTGTTCTCTTTTTATCTAAGGAACAGTCAATAGAAATTTTATTTTATGTTAATGTAGTTGTTTGTGTGTGTTGAATAATCTATGAAGTAGTGAAAATACATCAACGTTTATTAGCCAGCCTTTCTGATTCCAATCTATAAATTAAAAGCTACAAAATAAGCATTTGGAAAGCACCATTTCAGCATAAATCAAGGCTTCTATGGATTACATCTCCTGAAAAATTCTATAAGAAAGTCATACAGCAAGCTGTCTAAGGATAAAAACAGGTATCTCTAAGAAAATATATATCCAATAGAAAAAATGCACATGTATACGCATTTCTTCCATAGACTCCTGAGTCAGGGAAAAAGTTAAATCAAATTATAAGAATCTATTGCAGAATATTACTAAGTGAAAGAAGCCAATCTGAAAAGGCTACATACTGTAAGATTCCAAGTATATGACATTCTGGAGAAAGCAAAGCTATGGAGACAGTAAAAGTTCACTGGTTGCCAGTGGTGGGGGTGAGGGAAGGGATGAATAGGTGGAGCACAAAGGATTTTTAGGGCAGGGAAAATACTCTGTATGATGCTGTAATGATGGAAACGCGTCATTATACATCTGTCCAAACCCATAAAATGTACAGTAAGAGTGAACCCTAAGGTAAACTATGGGTTTGGGGTGATTATAATGTATCAGTGTAAGTTCTTCAATTGAGACAAATGTACCAGTCTAGTGGGGAATGTTAATAATGGGGCAGAGGGTATATGGGAAATCTCTGTACCTTCCTCTCAACTTTACTGTGAACCTAAAACTGCTCTAAAAAATAAAGTCTTAAAAAAAAAAAAAGAATCTATTGCAGACTACTATATAATCAGCTGTGCCTGGAAGAAGGAATAAAACAAGCAGAAAATGAGATTCTTGTCCTTGAATAGCTTACAATTCTACTAGAGAAAAGGTAAACAATTCTCTCTACAGAGTATTAAACAGGTTCATTGAACCATGGAGGGTGACATGCCACAATGCATTCATGCTGTAAAACATTTCCCCTGAGAGAATAGCAGATCACATCATTTATCATCTGAATTAGGACAATTTTGAGAGTGAAAGAGGCCCTATTAATTACCCTAGGACAACAGGCGTAGACTAGGACTGTCTTGGGAAAACCCAGGTGTATGTTCACCTTAAGCATGGAGTCAAAAACGTAGGCATCACAGTCCTGACCACTCTATCCTGAGGATTCCTCCCGAGCAAACATACTGCTCTCAAGATGTTTATCCATCAAGGCAGTCTAAAGTGTAGAGGAAAATGAAGGACAGGGGACCTAGAAGCGGTGGAGATCACTTTGTTTTTCTTTTCTATTCTCTTCCTTCTTTTTTTTTTATTGAGGTATAGTTGCTTTACAACGTTGTGTTAGTTTCTGCTGTATAGCGAAGTCAATCAGCTATGTGTATACATATATCCCCTCTTTTATAGATTTCCTTCCTGTTTAGGTAACCACAGAGCATTGAGTAGAGTTCCCTGTGCTATACAGTAGGTTCTCATTAGTTGTCTATTTTGTACATAGTAGTGTATATATGTCAATCCCAATTTCCCAATTCATCCCACCTCCCTTTTCCCCCTTGGTGTCCATACATTTGTTCTCTACATCTGTGTCTCTATTTCTGCTGTGCAAATAGGTTCAGCTGTACCATTTTTCTAGAGTCCACATATAGGTGTTAATATACGATATTTGTTTTTCTCTTTCTGACTTACTTCACTCTGTATGACAGTCTCTAGGTCCATCCACGTCTCTGCAAATGACACAGTTTCATTCCTTTTTATGGCTGAGTAATATTCCATTGTATATATGTACCACATCTTCTTTATCCATTCCTCTGTCGATGGACATTTAGGTTGTTTCCATGTCCTGGCTATTGTAAATTGTGCTGCAATGACCATTAGGGTGCATGTATTGTTTTGAATTCTGGTTTTCTCAGGTTATATGCCCAGGAGTCGGATTGCTGTCATGCAGCTCAATATCAAACAAACAAGCAACCCAATCAAAATAATGGGAGGAAGACCTAAATAGACATTTCTCCAAAGAAGACATACATGGCCAACAAACACATGAAAAGATGCTCAACATCACTAATTATTAGAGAAATGCAAATCAAAACTACAATGAGGTATCACCTCACACTGGTCAGAATGGCCATCATCAAAAAATCTACAAACAGTAAATGCTGGAGAGGGTGTGGAGAAAAGGGAACCCTCCTACACAGTTGGTGGGAATGTAAATTGATACAGCCACTATGGAGAACAGTATGGAGGTTCCTTAAAACTCTATTCTCTTCCTTCCACTGACTGTTTCTCTTTTAAATATCCTAGTTCTTATATATCTCTCATTGCTAGTCATGCACTTTTTGGCCTGGGTGACCTCAACTGTCTGTAAAAGTTGACTGCCCAGCCTGGTCCATACAGAAGGAGGATCAAAGAGGATCAGAATCACCAAGACCTGCTCTTTCACCAGGAGGCACGTCCAACTCATTTTCCCTTAGAAGTGGACTGGATGAGACCATCACACTTTATTTACAATGGGTGAGAGCACTGCACTTTTTTAGCTACTCAGACATAAACTCTATGATCAACATCTTGGTGTGTCCTTCCTGCCCCCTGCCACCCATCATCAGCCAGTGCCTTTCACAAACCGAATGGTCAATAGCTTTTGTTTGAATGAATGAGTAGATAAATGAGGTGATAGCTATGCCTAGAGACAGGAGAATAGAGCTTTTCTACCCTCCTCTACCTGCACAGAAATATCCAAAGGAGCAAGCAAATATCCTAGCATGTGTGCCATAGTTTGCTTCCCCAATGCACATTTTTTTCCTGAAGGAATAGATCTCAAAATATTTAATGTAATTCAGCGGAAAATTTGGTTTCACATGTAGAATCCCATTTTAACTTCAACAGCACATATGTGCCTCCCTTCATTTAACAAAATCATTAGCAAATAGTTACTGACCGCCTACTATGTGCCAGTCACTGTTCCAGATGCTTGGGGATATGACAGTGAGCAAACTTTCAAAAGTCTCTGTCCTTATGGATATTTTAACTCATTCATTTGATAATCGTGTAGCAAGTCTCTGGTGAATTCATAATGACGAATGAGATGTGATCCCTGCCCTCCTCAAAACTGTACTATATCAGAGATGCCTTTAAAGAATACCAATAGCTAATTCACAAGGGATAGTTAAAGGGCTCTAAGAAAAGCAAAGTGTTATGACAGGGTGGAAGACAAGAATAAAGAATATTTAAATGCAGTTACGGTTAAAGTAGGCTGCACGAAGGAAGTGACACTCTCATTGCACTCTCACAAAACTATACTACCTATATTAGTTATAAGGTTCTGTAAGTTTTTCAAGTGCAAGAAATAACTTCACTGATAATGAGAAAATCAATACACTTTTGAAGCAGTCTCAGTAAGCCTGTTTGGATATAAGCTCCTCAATGAAGCAATGTGTATTTCGTTTTCCTGAATACCAGTGTTAGTGCCTGGGCAGAATAATAATTTGCAAATTGAGTGCTTCCCAAGTATCAGGCACTGCTCAATGTGCATTACATATAATGGCGCATTTAATCCTCCTGACAATCCTATGAAGTTGGCAACTGTTATTATCTGCACGGTAATATGATGAAACTAAGGCACAAAGAGATTAAGTCACTTGTCCAAAATTATACAGAGAACAAACGGCAGAGCTGAGATTCAAACAAAGGCAGTCCAGCTCCCACATCTGAGTTCTCAATCCCTGCACTGGATTGTCTCTCACTTAATCTGATGAAAATAATTTCTTCAAAGTTATCAATGAAGGTAATGCCTGCATCTTCAGAAAAGACACAAATGTACAAGACCATTTAATACTGCAACCAAAAGAAGTGACTAATGTGTCATTTTTTTGGTACTTTAAGTCATTGAGGGAAACATTTTGGGAACAGGAGATTTTTTGATGCCTCACAAATTATCTACTTATTTTGAGATGTACCACTGCCTTGAAAAAATTATATGCTTGAATGAAGGAAGGTATTGAGAAAGGCAGAAACTGAATCCTATAGTACTGACCCGAGGCCAGGGGAAGGTGGGTTTCATCGTGGGGGATCTTTGGTGGCCAAAATACAAACAGAATACAGTGGAAGGAAAGAAAAGAGATGCCAGAACAGAGGCATGAACTATTTAAAAGGGTCTAGAAAAGTGCAGAAAGCAAATCTGAACACATCATAATTTTGCCTAATATCCTCGCTGAATACATATCATGCATAAAAATCAGCAAATGCTTTTATGTTACTTGTATAACCTTCTGCTATCTTGGAAGAGTGCGCCAGTCTTCCACCAGTGAGCTGTTAACACTTGGAGAACAGATTCTTTATTGTATCTTGGTGAGATTTTCACAAATAGGTTTTGTTGTTAGTGATGGTGTTTTGTTAAGGTGGTTCTTCTATTTGGATTAAATTGAGAATGCTACACATAAAATTGTTTTTAAAGATCCACTCTCCTTGGGTCACAAGTGTCCTGTGTAACAATTTCGACCATATAAAGATGTTCCCCAGGTATAAGCTACCTCTCTCCCAGCTCTACATTCAACTCATTCTGACCTTTCACACCATTCCTATCCTTTCAGTACAGAAACCAAGCTTGCCTGAGTTGGGAGCATCGAATTCAGCTTGCGACCCTCACCATCACCACATTCACCCTCTGGTTGACAACACTAATGTTAATAACAATGGTATCAACCTAAAATGTGTAGGTTTCATTTCATAGGTTTCAAACCGTTTTACAAATATTATTACTTTTACACGCACACACACACACCCTTCCAGAATATAGGTATTATTAAAAATCTTCATTCTAGAAATGGACCATAGAATGTTAGGAGGAAGACTTGGATTAAGTGACTTGTCCAAGGTCAAGCATATTCTAAAAGAGTAAGAGGCATGACACCATGACCTGGGTTCAGCCTTCACATAGAACCACACACGCAACGTTCCCCCTTTCCTTTTCTCCCTCACTATTTGGTGCTTAGGTTATTACACTTGAGGGAACCTTTTCTAAGACCAACATACTCTTCAACCACTGGGCAGATTTCTTCTGGCTTGTCTTTTTTGTTTCATTTTGGAGCCAAAAAAGTATCCTGCTCAGGATCGGTAAGAAAAAACGCTCTTGATAATGTAGTCTCAACTAAGAAATGTTATGAAGCAAAAGACAACCTTAAAAAATTGAAAACCTGTTCCATCAACCTTTTTTTTTTTTTTAATAAATTTATTTATTTGTTTTTGGCTGCGTTGGGTCTTCGTTGCCGTGCGCAGGCTTTCTCTAGTTGCTGCGAGCGGGGGCTACTCTTCGTTGCAGTGCGCGGGCTTCTCGTTGCGGTGGCTTCTCTTGTTGTGGAGCACGGGCTCTAGGCGTGCGGGCTCAGTAGTTGTGGCTCGCGGGGCTCTAGAGCACAGGCTCAGTAGTTGTGGCACACGGGCTTAGTTGCTCCACGGCATGTGGGATCTTCCCAGACCAGGGTGCGAACCGTGTCCCTTGCATTGGCAGGCAGATTCTTAACCATTGCACCACCAGGGAAGTCCCTCCATCAACCTTTAAGGGGTCTCTAATTCCCTTTCAGAGTCTCTGTAAACATCTCTGAGTGGTTCCCAGCCCCTGTCCATCTTGTGGGAAGTGAGTGAGGGTGTTTGGGTTGTCAAAGCAACTGGAAAGCACAACTGGCATATAGAATGGGGTGCCCAGAGCTGCTGAACCTCCTGCAACGCACAGGACGGTCCCAAACAACACAAAATGTAACTACCTCAACTTTCCAAGAGGAACCACTGTTGAGAAACATCGAAAATGAGACCTGCTTCTACTCAGTTAAAAATTCAGAGGTATTAGGTATCTTTATTCCTTATTTGGTTTTATTTTATTAGTAAAATATCACAAAACTGTGAAAATGTATATCATTTCAGTAAACTGTAGTTTAAATGGGCATCTGTAAGCTGTCTTCAAAACCTCACCACACTGTATGTATATGTTGGTTCTATGGGAAAACTGATTCCAAGCTCCAAGAGAACGAGCTTACCATATTGGAGCCTGCCTATGCCAGCTAATCACTCTTTACCTCCCTCCTCCCTCTTTACCTGTAGGTCCCAGGCGCTTGAGAAATGTGTAGCTGAGTTTAAGATTATAGTCCAGTTTCATAATATGATAAATAATCAAGATTGTATACTCTCTATGTATTCTGGGATTTTTTTTCTTACCCAAACAGAGATTAGGAGACAGAATGGCGAGCAGTAAGACCATACTTTTTCCTGACTTCTAGGGAGTTACAAGACAGTTCTGGCTACTTTTGCTGTAAGCTGTTCTTCTGCTATGAATGGATTTATTTCTGCTCTGTATACTCTTCTTTCCAAATGCTTTACGTTTTATATTGGCTGTAACAATTGCTGGTGTGAACTACTGAAAGCAAAATTAGATTCAGGATAATCTGTTTTTGTACAGCCCAAAACAAAATCTCTCCTCTAGAGATTTTGTCCCTTTTCAGAATGACCTAAGATGACGTTCTTTCTTTCCTCCTAATCTTTCCACAAGAAGTTGGATAAAACTTTATGATCCTGTTCCAGAATAGAGAAACATACGTTCTGGGTTTTCACACATACCAAAAGGTGAGGGTGCCCTCTGCTGGTGAAGAAGTGTTCCAAGCATGGGGGCTCAATCATGGTCATGGGAGAGTGACCTGGGTTATGGTGGGGCAGGAGACAGGTCACAGGCAAGAACATTTCCCAGAGGAATGCTTCAGAAGGAAACCTTCAAGAATAAGTACTAAGCAAGCTTCTCAGGTTTATCAGGCTCCATAAATGCTCTTCAGAGAGTCAGGGCAGCACATTATTTAATGTGATCCTGTTCTGGGATACCAGTCAGTCTCTACCCTAGAGTTATACTGTTGGCTTCAGGCTAAACCCGTTACTGTGTTATTATGTATGATTTCCTTGAGACTCAGTTATTAGTTCATTCATCTGGAAAAGGAAAGAATTCACGTTTAGATTTTTCTTTTCTCACAAGAGTAGTAGGAACTGCCTTTATGGAAACTGTCCCTAGTGTCTGACACTGGGTCACCCCAGGACCCGGAATATTACCACATTTAAGGACTCAGATGCCTTCACACATGCCTTTGTAGTTTGACTTTGTCCTTAGGAATGGTGCCAATATCTAATTTCCTATTAGCCTACGGTCACCGCCTAGTTTAAGCTCATCCGTTTTCTCTCAGAGAATTCCAACAATGACCTCCCACCTCCAGTCTTCTCACCCTCATGCATCCTCTAAAGAGTTGCCAAGCTTCTCTCACTAAACCACAGAACTTCATGTCATTTAGTACTTAACACCTGTAGGATAAAATTCAAGCTCCTTCATGCCTTCTCCCTGCTTTCCTCGCCTGCTCTAAACTTAGCAAGAAGGTCCTGCTGGGGTTTCCCACTCTTTCTTCTACTTCTAAGCTCTGCACCTGTGTTCCGGCTGTACCCTATACCTAGAATGCCCTTCTCAGTCCTATTCTCCCTTTGCTTGACCAATACCTGCTCGTCATTTTAGGTTGAACTCCTTTAGGTTCTCATCTCCTTTAGGTCTCCCGTCCTGAACACATCAACCCTCTCAGGGGCATTTGTGTATATAGCAATTACCCCATTTTACTGGTTGTGATATAATTATCTTTGTGCACGTTTGCCTCCCCGTTAGAACTTAATGATAGGAAATGGCTTATTTATCTTAGAATCTCCATCTATGTGGAATGAATGAATTCATAAAGTATTCAAATATGAGCCTAATAAAAGCATGTACTCAGACCTATGGCCCTATCAGGACTCCAGTTCCCCATAAACCCATACCTAAAAAGCAAAGTAGAGACACCCCAGTATGGCCAGAGGCTGTCACAGTCCCTGCTAAACCCAAGAGATCTTGGCTGGGTAAGATCCCACGTTACTTTCCCTACCAATAATCCTTCAATTGTACCCTAACTTCTACAGGAAAAAGTCCAAACTCATCTGGAATCCAAGGCTACCATAATCTGTCCCCAACATTATTTCCTGGCCGTCTTCTTTCACACAAAACTTCTGCCTCTCCTCAGATTCTGCAGTAATACTTTCCACCTTTAGTGCCCTTGTATGTAATATGTCTCTGGCCAAAGGAAAAAAAAAAGCTCCCTTTTCTTCATCACCACTTAAAAATAATGATAGCCATTCTTCAGGTCTTAGCACTCAATCAGTCCATTACAGCCAAAAGTAATCATTTCCCCCTTTAAGATTCTATAGCACTTATGCTCTGTACTTCGTAGTTAATATTATGTACTTAACATTTGCATAGTTTTTTACAGCTATAAAACTGTATTATATTTTGATTACTCTTTTCAAATATGGCTATTATATCAATACTCAAATTGGCATCTCACAGAGGTCAGCATCATGTTCTTATACTTTTGAATGTTGCCATGACTCTAAACTTTATTGTAATAAGCATAATAAACATTTATCGATAATGCTGATAACCCTATTTGGGGGTCTCCACAAAGAAAAATTAATCATCAAAAATAAAATCAAACATACACATATAATCTGAAATGAGTTCTATTCATCTAGGCCTCTTCAACTAGACATATGTTTTTCTATACGAGTAATAACACATTTCTTGATATGGCCAGGAAAGGAAAAGTTGACTGCGTCAGAGTAATAAGCCAGAACTAAGGAGAAAGCATGTCTGCTGGTGAGACAAGCATGGGACAGGGACAGGGGAGGAGGACCAGGCACCAACAGGAAATAGTAATTACCTTCACTGTTTAATCAATCACAGTAATAGAGTTTTTAGTTGCGGCGAGCGGGGGCTACTCTTCGTTGCGGTGCTCAGGCTTCTCACTGCAGTGGCTTCTCTTGTTGCGGAGCACAGGCTCTAGGCACGCAGGCTTCAGTAGTTGTGGCACGCGGCTCAGTAGTTGTGGCTCGCGGGCTCTAGAGCGCAGGCTCAGTAGTTGTGGCGCACGGGCTTAGTTGCTCCGTGGCATGTGGGATCTTCCCAGACCAGGGCTCGAACCCATGTCCCCTGCATTGGCAGGCGGATCCTTAACCACTGCACCACCAGGGAAGTCAACAGTTTGGCAAGAAATTAGCATCAAGGAATTCCAACAAAAGTTAATAAAGTCTTGTAAAAGATGCACAAGAAAAGAATGGCATTATGGAAATAGTACATTACCAGAGTTAAGAGGCCAAATTTTGAAGACAAATATATCTGTTTCAATTCTGACCCTTTCACTGCTTTTTTGGAAAACTAGTCTCCTCAATTTGAGGAACCTCAGTTTCCTCATTTCACAGCTTGGCTCTAAGAATTAAATGAGATGTCAAAGCAATTACTATATATTTGGTAAGCACTCAAGAAATATTGGTTGCTGTTACAAATAACGATACTATTACTGTCGCTGCGTGTGGTGGTTACCATCTGAGAATCTAGAGACAGGCAATATTTGAAATTCCAGGCTAGTAGGCAGACAGTGAACTTCAAGAAAAACTCTCATCCATTACTGGACAATCTTGCAGGAGCAAGCATGGCTAGAACTCCATAATAACCACATCTGGAATGATAATCAAGGTAGGAACATATTAATTAGATTTGGTCTGCAAAAGGTAGAGACCTGGTCTCGGGGACAACTTTCAAAGAATTAAGCAATTAGTTACAGAGGCAAACTTGTTACAAAGGTCCAGAGACGAAACTATAACTTCTTCAATGTCCACCAACTACTGAAATGCATGAACCCACAGCGTTATAGGAGCTGGGCCTCCTGCTGACCCTCAGATGACTTAGGGGTAGTGGAGTGGGCGAGAGGATGACCAGGGCAAAGCGCAGACAAAAGCAGATATAAATTACTGAGCACTGTATTCGTCAGGTTCTCCAGAGAAACAGAACCAATAGGAGATAAATATATAGAGAACTGGCTTATGCATTTATGGGGGCCGAGAAGTCCTATGATCTGTAGCTGGCAAGCTGAAGTCTCAGGAGAGCCAGGGCTACAGTTGCAGTCTGAGTTTAAAGGCCTAAGAACCCAGAGAGCCGATGATGTACATTCCAATCCAAGTGTGAGTCCAAAGGCAGGAGAAGACCTGTCTCAGCTTGAAGACAATCAGAAAGTGAATTTTCCTTTGCTCAGCCTTTTTTGTTCTATTCAGGCCTTCAACAAGTCGGATAAACCACCACCGCTCTGGGGAGAGCAATCTGCTTTACTCAGTCTACAGATTTAAATATTAATCTCACCCCCAAACACCCTCACAGAAGCACCTAGAATAATATTTAATCAAATATCTGGGCACACCGTAGCCCAGTCAAGTTGATACTTAAAATTAACCCCACAAGCACCTACTATTTACCAGGTACTGTAAGAGGCACTAGAATGGTAGTTTCCTGTGGTTTAGTCTAGAGCTGCTCCCACTGTTGATGGAGATGTTCTGTGTCATTCAACAGAGTAGCCACTAGCCACATGTGGCTACTGAGCACTTGAAATGTACCCGTGTACCTGAGAAACTGAATTTTAACTTTTAATTTTAACTCATTTAGATATAAATAGCCACGTATGGCTTAGTGGCTACCATATCAGATAATACAGGTCTAGGGAAAGAGGGTAATAAACAAGTAAACCAACAAGTAATTACACAATGTGAGACTTATGCAGGAAAAGGATAAGGTTCTGGCTGCGGTAGGGCAGAACTTCTTTAGATAAAATGGTCAGAGTAGGCCTCACTGAAGAGGTTATCAGTGTTAAAGCTAAAGCCTAAAAGGCCTAAATCTTGAGAAGGAGCAGGCAGATAAATAATTGAGGAAATAGAGTCCGGGCAGGAGGAACCACATGCACAAATGTCCCAAGGTAGGAAACTTCGTATTTGCTTTGAGCAACTGAATAACATCCTCCTTGACTGGAGGATGATGGAAAATGTGTTGAAGAGGAAAACAAGAACAGCCTATTACAAGAGTGGGAGGCAACCATAGGAGCTTGGATTTTATTGAGGTAACTTACAGTTACATTTTTTAAAGATCATTGTGGCTGACTGCTGCGTGGAAAATATATGAGCCTGCAAAAAGATGCATCGTGTGTGTGGTTGCTTGAGTGAATTTGCTACTTTGGCTCTCCTCCCAATCAGAATATAATCTTTTTAATGCTAGTGTGTATTTGTGTTCAAAAGGAATATGCACTTTGCATCAATATTAATTTATGTGAAAGTAATGGCATGTATATACATACACTCTTGAGCTATTTTAAGTACAAAAAGAAGGAAACAACCTGTTAAATATGTTGAAAATAAAGAATTCTGTAGTTAAAACTATCCAATAGATACATTTCTAAGAAGTACCTATACCAGTTACATAAATGAAATAGCTGCATACAAACTCCATAAGATTGTCCTTGGACTCTTGAGAGAGGTCAATTTCTGGCTGTAGAAGAAAGAAAAGGAGGAGGAATTTGAAACAAGTTGAAAAGACAACCATGAAACTGACTAATGTCAAGCAAAGAGGACCCACAGAGAAAGATTAAAGCAATTGGAGTTAATTAATTAACCTAGGGAAGAGAAGATTAATAAATTATTGTGAGGATATGTAGAACTGCTATTCAGAGGGTAAAGTCTACTTGGGGTTGCAAGTATCACTGGATAGAAAACTGAAGCCTGCAGACTAAAACTGCAGAAGATGCTGTTTATGGCTGTGAAACTCTGGAATCAGTGAGGAAAGCAGAGTAATGTCCTTTCATGGAGGTCTTTAAAACAGAATAGATTCTCATCATCAGTCTCATTTGAAAGGTTTAAGTGTGATCCTGCCCAAAGGCAAGGTGCTGAACGGAATGACTTTTCAAGGTCCCAGCCAGTCAGCCCAATGAGACCACGCAGCTGATGGTGTGCTATGATTTTCTTTTGTTTACCCATATCTTACTGTTTTACACCACCATGTGGCCACACTGAGTAGAAATGCTATAAATTTTGAATCTGAACATAGGCCTTGAGAAATGTCAATAATTCTCATACTTTTAGAATTGCACAGTCTGTTTAGAAATATTCAATGTGTAAAGTCACCTGGCATGAATATCTTTATATTGTACATAGTGATCCTTTTTCAGTATTAATTTGGAAAACAACACTGATACTTATCGTATAAATAATAACACGTCAAATTCTTTTATTGTGTATTTGCTATTTGATAGAAATAGGATTTGATTCACAATAAGCTGAGTTCATGACATAAAAATCTTTTATTTTAGATGCATATATATTTGAAAGCCAGATTCCGACCCTTTTACATTTAACAGATGTATTAAGTAAATGTGACTTCAGAAAAAAAAATTTTAAATGAATTCAAATACAGTATCAAAAGAATGGTAGATTTGCTTGCAGAAAAACAATAATTGTTGACACATTTCTAAAGACATCATGTTAAAAATAATATTAGGGCTTCCCTGGTGGCACAGTGGTTAAGAATCCGCCTGCCAATGCAGGGGACACGGGTTTGATCCCTGGTCCGGGAAAATCCCACATGCCGTGGAGCAACTAAGCCCATGCGCAACAACTACTGAGCCTGCGCTCTAGAGCCCGCGAGCCAAAACTACTGAGCCCACGTGCCACAACTACTAAAGCCCACACACCTGGAGCCCGTGCTCCGCAACAAGAGAAGCCACCGCAATGAGAAGCCCGCGCACCACAACCAAGAGTAGCCCCTGCTCACCGCAACCAGAGAAAAGCCCACACACAGCAACAAAGACTCAACGCAGCCAAAAACAATAAATAAATAATATAAAATAATTTTTTAAAAAATAATAATAATTTTAAATCCAACACATTAAGACACTGTGCTTCCTGGTACTTTTCCTCTTTAATTTATGTAATAAATACATCAGCATCCGTTAGCATTTATTAAGCTCTGATATGAGCTGAATGCTGCATTGGATTCCACATTGGACTAACTAAATTGACAAAGCCCAGTCTGCCCCTCCATTCCCATGTCACCTCTAGTACAAAAGCTTTCTGTTAAATACAGACAGTGAGGTAGACCTAGGGCTAGACTGCTTGTGTTACAATCCTAGTAAACTATGTAACTCTGTAGGCCTCAGGATTTTTGTAATGAGAATTAAATATTTTTAGTTTAAATAAATAAATAAAATAATGCTTCATCATTTAATCAACAAATATTTACTGAGTGACGACTACACTATATAGTGCCACACTAATAGTGCCAGGCACTATCCTAGGCACTGCAGAGAGAGGAGTGAATCAAACAGACAAAAACCTCTGCCCTCTGGGAGCTTCCATTCCAGTAAAGAGCTAGATAGTAAATATCTTAGGCTTTGTGGGCCATAAGGTCTCTGTCATAATTATTCAACTCTACTACGGTAGCACCAAAGCAGCCACAGACAAAATATAAACAACGCACAAGTGAATGAGCATTGCTATGTTGCATTAAAACTTAATTAACAAACCCAAGTGGCAGACTAGGTTTGGCCCACAGGCCATGGCTTGCTGACCCCCATAGTAGAAGAAGACAACAATAAACACCACCAAAATGAAAAATAATAAAATAAACACTATGTGGAATGGTGATAAACACTGTGGAAAAAGCAAAAACAAGCAAGAGTATGGATGGTATTGGAGTGTGTCAGGGTAATCCTTACTGAGAAAATAACACCTGATAAAGGCCTGAAGGAGGTGAGCAAGAGAGTCAGGGGTGTCTAGGGAAAGAACATTCTAGGACAGGGACTGTCAGGTGCAAAATCCCAGAGGCAATAGAGTACATATTCTTTTTGAGGAAAGCAGGTGGACAGTTTGGAGCAAGTAGGAAATAAGATCAGACAAGTAATATGTGACCAGATGGCATGAGGCTCAACTGCCATTTTAAAGACTGGTTTTCACTCTGAGTGAGACTGAAGCCTTTGCAGTTTTAAGCACAGCAGTGACCTACTCTGGTGCACTGATTTTAATGGGATTGTTCTGCCTGCTGTGTTGAGAATAGACGGAGGGAGAAGCAGGGAGTCCAGTTTGGAGTCTGTTGCAATAATCCCAGTAAGACATGATGGACCAGATGGTAATGCTGGAGGTGGTGAGAAGAGGCAGGATTCTGAAATAGGTCAAAGATAACCAGACCAGAATTTTATCTTGGATTGGATGGGAAATGTGAGAGAAAGAGAGGAATCAATGATGACTCCAAAATTTTTTGCCTGAGAAACTGGATAGATGGAGAAGACTACTAGAGCTTGGGGAAGAGGAAAAAAGGAAGATCAGGGTCTCAGGTATGGAAATAAGTTTGAAATACCTATTAGGTATCCAAGTAGAGATGTTGAAAAGGCAGCTTTTGTCAGAGTCTGCAGATCCAAGAAGAGGATTAAACTCAGGGTATAAATGTACGAGTTGTCAACCAATGGATGGTGTCTAAAACCATGAAACTGGTGAGATCACCAAGTGATTAAGTACAGAAAGAAAGAGAATGGGTCCAAGCATTGGGCCCTGGGGAGCTCCAAGTTTAGGAGTCCAGAGGGATGAGGAGACAACCGCAAAGGAGACTGAAAAGAGCAACCAGTAAGACTGGAGGGAAATCATAAAGAGCAGAGTTGTGGAAGCCCAGCAGGAAGTAGGTGCTGGAAGAGAGAACAATCACACCAGTTACACCTGAGAGTATGTGTAAAATGAAGACTGAGAATTGAGCCACTGTGTTTAGGAGTGTGGAGATTATTAGTAGCATTGACAAGAGCAGTTTCAGTGAAGTGGGAGGAATAAGAGCCTTGTTGGAGTGAGTTTTTGTGAGGGGAGTTTTGTTCTTTCCTTTGCTTGGGTTTTCTTTAAGAGAAAGAATTAAGTTAACTGGAAGGGAAGTGAATCAAGAGGGGTTTGGGGGCTATCTTGTTTTGTTTTAAGGTGGTAGAAAGAACAGCATTTTTGTGTGTTAGTAGAAAAGCCCCAGGAAAAAAGGAGAAATTTAAAGAGAGAGCAAGAAGGAAAGAGAGAAAGAGAAAGAGAATTGCTGGAGCAGTTTCCATGGGTGGGCAAGACAGGATGCGATCTGGTGCAGAACTGTGGGTGGGCTGGATTCACATTCTGCATGTAAAGGGCTTATCATGGTACTCACTCAGCACTTAGTAAATCTCAAAACCCACAGATATTAAACTACTAGAGTCTGTCATACAGAGTGAAGTAAGCCAGAAAGAGAAAAACAAATACCATATGCTAACACATATATATGGAATCTAAAAAAAAAGGTTCTGAAGAACCTAAGGGCAGGACAGGAATAAAGACGCAGACAGAGGGAATGGACTTGAGGACACGGGGAGGGGGAAGGGTAAGCTGGGATGAAGTGAGAGAGTGGCATGGACATATATACACTACCAAATGTAAAATAGATAGCTAGTGGGAAGCAGCTGAATAGCACAGGGAGATCAGCTTGGTGCTTTGTGACCACCTAGAGAGGTGGGATAGGGAGGGGGGGAGGGAGACGCAAGAGGGAGGGGATATGGGGATATATGTATATGTATAGCTGATTCACTTTGTTTTACAGCAGCAACTAACACAACCATGTAAAGCAATTATACTCCAATAAAGATGTTAAAAAAAAAAAGGGCTGGCTAATGTGATCTTACGGTTCCAGTGCAGCTACAACATTCAGTAGATTAATGAAAGTAAGCTGAATAGAATAAAGATGATGACAGGAGGACATTTAGAAGCAACAGTGAATCACACTGACTAGCATCTAGGATATTGGTCTAAAGGAAAACAAAGATACCTGAGGAAAAGTAGGCAGAGTGATGGGTTTCTGTTTCCTTTTGACTCATGAGGTGAGTTAGCCAAAACTAGGATCCCACAGGTACTTGACTCCTTGTAGATACTCTGGGTTAATTAATTAGTTATCTTTGCCCTTTAAAAACTCAGCATGATGAAAAACCGCTACTCTTGCCTCACAACTATTGCATGGTATACGTAATGTTATTTCCACGCCCTTTTCACGTTCTTCCACTGATTTCTACACTGATACATAAATGCTAAGCTGTAGGACAGAACCATGGTAGGGAACCAGACAAAGGAAGGTGGGTGGTAAAAGTATAACTGCCATTGCCACTGGGAATAAAATGGGGTTGGAGCAACTACAACCTAAATTGTGTTCCTAATATGAACACAACTCTGTGCCAGGTACTGTAAGAAATACACTATACTTATGAAAAATATCCCAGCAAACATGCAGCTCTATGAAACCACAGTTTGTTATTTAACACAGGTATCTTTTTATGATTATAATAATTGTGCTTCACTGAGGGCAGGTAGCAAATTTCAATGAATCTTAATTCCTCACTTATTTCAATATAAATTTGGAGATGTGTTCCTTTGGAAAAAGACTTGAGCCCCCAGGTGTCATAAAATCATACTTAAGAAAGTAGCAGTTTGGTGGACTTCCCTGATGGCGCAGTGATTAAGAACCCATCTGCCAATGCAGGGGATACAGGTTCAATCTCTGGCCCAGGAAGATCCCACATGCTGCAGAGCAACTAAGCCCGTAGGCCACAACTACTGAGCCTGTGCTCTAGAGCCTGCGCGCCACAGCTACTGAAGCCCACACGCCTAGAGCCCATGCTCCACAACAAGAGAAGTCACCGCAATGACAAGCCAGCGCACCGCAATGAGAAGAGTAGCCCTCGCTCCCAGCAACTAGAGAAAGCCACAACGAAGACCCAACACAGCCAAAAAATAAATAAATAAAAATTTTTTTAAATCATGCAAATAAATAAAATTTAAAGAAAAAGAAAGTAGCAATCTGACAACACATTATAATAGAAAAAGCAGCTTTTGGAAAACATTAATAAAAATGCTAAAACTCCTAATTTTACAATGGTGAACTCAAAACCAACTCACCAAAAGCTTTACAAATGCAGGAAAGACCTAGAAGCCCACTGTAGTGACCTACCTCCTCTTCTCTCACAATTGTTCCAATCCAAGGATGGCAATAACTAATATAATAGAAACAATAGATTCAGATTTTGCTTAACTCAAGATACTGCGTCTATGATCCAGGATTATCTTTAACAGTTTTTTCATGCTTCAAAATTGTAATGTTTCTTTCCTGAACTCTGCTCAGTAATTTTAGTACAATATGTATGTTGTCCCTGAAATATTTAAGGAGGCCTGTGACCAGAATGTATAGAAGCTGGAGTCTGACTATTGATTGGCAATTATATCAATGCTTGCCACCTGTTGCTCAACCTAATAAGTTGTTTATCTTAGAGTTAGGCAAACCATGCCAAATCTGACCCAGCACATGTGTTTAGTAAATAAAGTTTTAACAGAACACAATCGCCCTTATTTTTTAACTTATTGTCTACAGCTGCTTCTGAAAGGCAAAGGTGAGTAGTCATGGCCCACGAAGCCTGAAATATTTACTATCTGGTCCTTTACAGAAAGAGGTTGCTCATCCCTGGTTTAACTAATAGCTGGTGTTCTCATTAAGCAATGTTTGTTTGAGCCATATTTACATATCCAAATGCTGAGGGAAGGAGGAATCAGAGTGCAGAATCAAGTCATCACGTCAGAGGACCCAACTTCTATGAATACAATGTGTGCTGTCCTTGGCAGTGAGACTTTACATTCTTCCTTGATTTCTTATAAATCCAATTTATAAAATAGATTTCTATTAGGTGACAGGCATCTACATGTCAAGTAGACTTCCTTTTTAGGTTGTCAGGGGAAGAAAATTTTTACAAGTGTTTCAATCAAAATGCAAATATTTGAAATTTACTTTGCCCCTCTCTAGTCTGATTTTTATAACTTGTTTTCTACCCCGTACATGTTCATGCAATATGAAAACCTCCTAGCTCATTTTATCTTATCATTAAACTAGGGCTTTGAAAAATATAAAAGGATTTCTGAAAGATTAGGTATTCTTAAATTATTGCCAGTTATTTTGAAATGTCAGTGGATAGCTTCTTTCCAATACCACATGTGTAAAAAGAGAAATGCTGAGCTGCGTAATCCTTCAAATGGTGGTGTTTTTTCCCATTGTTAACCTTTAGAGTCCTAATTTTTGTCTGTCCTCAGCGAGAATCTAAACATTCTAATTCTTCAGCGGAGTACCATAGTAAGTTTATAGCTGCTCTGCCTTAGACAACATATATATTTAGGGAAGGAAAATTTCTAATTCAATTTACAATTATGTCAGGAAACAACACATATCTGCAGGCAAAGATAAGAGAAACATTCAGGGTACACAGTGATAGGTCTGCTTAAATAAATAAACTTTTGGTACTAGTGATTAGGTACACAGGATTATTATATGTCTAATTGGCCAACGTGACAATTTGGAATTACTTCCAGTCACATTTAATTGGATTTGGAATCTCTGGAGAAAAGAGAGGCCTAGCAGAGAAACAGCCATAAAAGTAAACTGTTTTTCCAAAGGGTGCTAAGCAATGAATTAATATCCATTGCACAATAGTTTTTAATATGCCCTCAGCTTAATAAGACTAATGTAGTGGTCGTACACACTAGATTCCAAAACTAATTCAATTAAACACAAAGGCTGGGGGAGGGGAGTGTTTGTTGAATTGGAAATTTTTTATTTTCAATTTTAAGGAGACTACTTTAATCAGAGGTGAATAATCTTCAACTTAGGTAAAGTCTGAGATATGCTTTAGTACCAGTATAATAGTTAGCTATATATGCTATGCTAGGTTTGAAGGTGTTCTAGAGTCTATAAAATATATGTTACTCTATAAATGCTTTGAAGTTTAATAAGAGGTAACCAAAACAAAGCATTCTCTCATAGTCTTTAAATATTCTTATACTGTACAAACAGAAAAGCAATGTAGAAGACAAATGGTGTGTTGCTTCTCTTACAGTTTTAGTTTTGGTACCAAAAAAAAAGACCTACTTTCTACATTCTAAAATGTGCCTTATGCTTTGCTTAATATTAGTCTAGACAAATTTATACATTACAAAATCTTCTTCTTCAGTATTTATATATACTGCCTGTTATAGTTTTCCTTCTGTCCTATAAATTTGTTTTTTCAAAAAATCTGTCCTTGTTCTTAGGAGTGCCATGATTGCTGACTACATGTTCTGGCTCTGTGGAGGAAGTGAACAGTCTATAAGCAAGCTCATCAAACTATACTGGCAGGTAAAAATTGATGTCCCAACTAGGGAGGAGGAGCCCATTTCATTTTTAGAACCAAAATGAAGGATTGGTGCTAAAAAGACTGCTGAAAAAGGGAGCTCTGGGCATATCAATCAGAAGGACACTACTCAGTAGTAATGTATTTATAATGAAGTAGATTTTCTGAGACTAATTTTAAGGGCAAAATTCAAGGTTGTTAACCCTTGGCCCATACTTCAGTTTTACAACCCAATATAAATTTTAGACATCCCAGGAACTACTTTCCCTGGCGTGCTGCTATAAAGACATGATCCTTTAAAAAATGAACACTGTATTTTCATAGATTCTTCTTAACCTATGACCTGTAAAAGCAGATGCTAGAAGTACTACCAATTACATAATAAAGGAAAATACAAAGATCCACTGTATTTGTGGGGTAACGTAGTACTTGAAACACTTAACCAGTAATAAACTGCAGATCATCTTTTTTATTTATTATTCAAAATGGCAGCAAGAAGTCATACCAAAGGTCAATTAGATGTCAAGACGAGAGTCAGAATTTCTTAGAATTATAAAAATTTAGAATTTACTAGTTCAGTCTCCTTCACAACATACAAATCTGTTCTTATCCTATCCTCTCCCCACAAATTGTCAATGACTTTCTGATGAAATATATTCAAAGTGAAAAGCACACTTATCCCCAAAAAACATCTAATGTGCTAATTATTAAACTGTTTTCCTCATTAAAATAGATTTCTACTCCCTTAAAACTTCCATCAAGTAGTTCCCAGTGAGGCCACATGGACCCAATGGAAACCCACGTCCAAACGAAATATTTTCAAATATTTGAAAATCCAGTACAGAAGCCAACTCCCTCCTCCAAATCTTCTCGTCTCCAAACTGTGTGTGGCCTTTTTTTTCTTTGCATTTCAAGATGGTTTAATGTAATTGAACATGAACCTTTTCAACCAACTAGAATAAGATCTGCTAAAACACTAATATGAAAGTGAGAAATAATTGTCAACAGTCTTCTGATACTTCCTGATTTTTCCCACATTTTCACTATTGTGTCTTGGCCCCTAGTTTTCTGTTTCTATATCACATGTTGTCTTCAGTAAACAATAAAGTATTAGGTTTATCATATAAAATTTTCATTAATTTATATGGTTCTGTCTAAATATTTGGAGCTCAATTTACCTAAAAATAAAGATTTAAATTAGTCCTAATATACTTGACACCTGTAAATTGACCTTAAAGTAGATAAAATTATTATTATTTCAAAAAATTATTAATTTGCTAGTAAGTGCAAGACTTTCCTAGGGGAGTCTGGAACATGCAAAACAGTAGTAGTTGCTTATGTATGTAAGTAAATAGTTGTAAAAAATTGCTAGATATGAAAAATAAGCAAATAATGTCTACTACATAGATATAGTAAAAGAAAAGGGCTTTTTATTAAAGTATTTCAGAGGCTTTTGAAGAAAGGTGGGAAAGGAGTTGAATCTTGAGGGTTAGATGATATTCAGCAGGCCTGGCATTTACTAGTTCCCAAACGAATGTTTGTTTCAATTTATTCATTCATTAAACAAACATATATTGAGTACCTACTGTTTTATCTACATTGAACTAGGAAAAAATAGATTCAACGTTGGTGCAACCTAAGACAGGTTAAGAGCTTGAAAATTTTGTAAATAAATTTTTGTCTGTTTTCTTTAGCTTTCAAAGAGCATTAATATCCCTATTTCATTTACTTAAAATAAAACAAAATTTTTTACTAAAAAAAATCTCCACTTACCAATACGTGCATGTTTGCTATACAAAAAAGGAATTAAAAGGGCTTCCCTGGTGGCGCAGTGGTTGAGAATCTGCCTGCCAATGAAGGGGACACGGGTTCGAGCCCTGGTCTGGGAAGATCCCACATGCCGCGGAGCAGCTGGGCCCGTGAGCCACAATTACTGAGCCTGCGCGTCTGGAGCCTGTGCTCCGCAACGGGAGAGGCCGCGACAGTGAGAGGCCCGCGCACCGTGATGAAGAGTGGCCCCGCTTGCCACAACTAGAGAAAGCCCTCACACAGAACCGAAGACCCAACACAGCCATAAATAAATAAATAAATAAATTTTTTTTAAAGAAAAAGGAATAAAAAGAATACTATTACTTTACTATTCTGCATTAATTAAAGATAACAAAAACCTATTTGTCCTTGTATTCTCTTTTTCTCCTTTAATTTGAAGCAACGTGGTATATTGAAAAAGGGTCCTCGTCTGGAAGTCAGATCTGACTCAGTCCAAGTTCTAACACCAGTGTCTAACCTAAAACAGGCTAGTCTCTAGAGGCGCTTCAAGTAGAAAATAAGAGGTAACTAGCATAAGACATTTGAGAAGGTCTATTCTTAAAGCCCATCTTAGCTCTAAAACCTCATGTTTTCAGGTACATCTAAATATGATGTCATACACCTACTGAATGGGAGAAAATATTTGCAAATGATATGACTAATAAGGGGTGAATATCCAAGATACATAAACAGCTCATACAACTCAAATCAAACAAACAAACAAACTGATTAAAAAATGGGCAGAAGACCTGAATAGACATTTTTCCAAACAGGACATGCAGATGGCAAACAGGCATCTGAAAAGATGCTCAAGATTGCTAACTATCAGGGAAATGCAAATCAAAACCACAATGAGATATCACCTCAAACCTGTCAGAACGGCCATCATCAAAAAGACCACAAATAGCAAATGTTGGCGAGGATGTGGAGAAAAGAGAACCCTCCTACACTGTTGGTGGGAATGTAAATTGGTGCAGCCACTATGGAAAACAGTATGGAGGTTTCTCAAAAAACTAAAAATAGAATTACCATATGACCCAGGAATCCCACTCTTGAGTATATATCTGAAAAAAATAAAAACACTAATTTGAAAAGATACATGCACCCCAATGTTCATAGAAGCATTATTCACAATTGCCAAGATATGGAAGCAACCTAAGTGTCCATCAACAGATGAATGGATAAAGAAGATGTGGTATATATATATAAATATATATATATATATAATATATATATATAGTGTGTGTGTATCTATATACACATATATATGTATATATACATATACACACACACACACACACACACACACACACACACAATGGAATACTACTCAGCCATAAAGAAGAATGAAATTTTGCCATTTGCGACACGGATGGACTTGGAGGGCATTATGCTAAGTGAAATAAGTCAGACAGAGAAAGACAAATATTGTCTGATGTCACTTATATGTGGAATCTTAAAAATAAAATAAACTGGTGAAGATAACAAAAAAGAAGCAGACTCAGTGATTACCAGTGGGGAGAGGGAAGAGGGGAGGAGAAATATAGGGGTAAGAGATTAAAAGATACAAACTATTATGTATAAAATAACCTACAAGGATATATTGTACAACACAGGGAATATAGCCAATATTTTATAATAACCATAAATGGAGTACAAGCTTTAAAATTTTTGAATCACTATATCATGCAACTGTAATTTATATAGTATTGTACATCAACTATACTTCAATAAAAAAACAAACATGATGTCACAAATTTAAGGAAATTTGTAACATAATTACAAATGTAATTATGTTATGGAAAAAAGTAACATGATTAGAAAACACATCCTGCAGATAAGTTCCATAAACAAAACCCCTCTAACCTGCCCCAACATCAGCACACCACACCAGTATCTCAATAGTTATATACTTCCTTCTGCTAGACACTCTCTCCCTGATCTTAATTCAAATGCATACATCTTCCCACAAACCTTGCTCGGTTCTAAGTCAAAAGGGGTTTTTGGAACACTGCCAGAGAGTATGCAGTCCATGCCAACTTTAAAGACAGGGCCGTCCCACTACCCAAACCACCGTGGCAATTACACTGTTGAATGTAAGAACGCCCCACACATCACAGACTAGAAATTATGTCTGCATGTACATTTGTAGACATCCATTAAGGCTGAAGAGATAGGGGCTATTTTCACTACTTTTGTAAGTGGAGAAGTCACTATATAATCTGCCTTTCAACCACATAAAATCCCTACCACCCTGGTCAGTTATTCTCTTAGAGATGTTAAACAGGGAATGGAAAATTTCAGAATGTAAAAATTTAAGAACAAGTCTACACCTACTCTCACAGATCGTTGACTTACAATCTCTTAGATGCAGAAGAACAGACCTTTGCTTTGGTGAGCTCAAGAACACCTTTCAACTGCATTAGGAATACTTTCCATGTCAGCAACTCAGCAAGGAAAAAAGGCATAAAGCTCTACACTATATGACAACTCATACTGGGATATATCACTTTCATTAAGTGTTTGCACCCGTTATTCTATAATAGTATCACCTCTTCAGAGCTAGAGAGAGTTGGAAATACCTTGTCACACCGTACCTGCATTCATACTTCTACAACCTGATACTCATCTTCTGTTATCAGCCAGCCTCCTCTTCTCAAACACCCCCAGACCTCATCACAATTCTGAACTAATTAGCAAAATGGGAAGTCCCTAGTTAGGCTGGGAATTAGCCATTTTGAAGCAGCGACTCTTATGTATTTATATGTTGTTCCTAAAGTAATAAAATTATTCCAAGAAGAACTTTAGAGTAAACTCTAGTCTACCTCCCAAGCCCCCTGACCCTTAGATCCAAGGATAGATTTAATAGCCTCAGGAGCTGAGCTAGATTTAATAGCATCAGGAAATGTAAAAACAAACAAGGCTTCCTCTTCCACTCCTGTTTCCCTCTCCTGTTTTCTCGCCTTCGTTTTCAGCCATGCTCTCAGACACGTGAGTTACCTGGTGTGCAGCTTTATCTCCTGCAACGTGAGGAACAGAGCCAACTCTGGTCTGCATCACTCAGCAAAGTGGAGTGAGAAAAGGCAATAACAGCTACTTTTGTTTCAGAACTCCCATGAAACGAGTACAGAGGAACCCCACTAAACAGGGGCAAGCTGCCTGATCAGTTCATTTCCCACCTTGATTGTTCATTTTAAATTTTCTTTCTCTTTCTTTCTTTCTTTCTTTCCTTCCTTCCTTTTACTTCCTTCCTTCTTTCTTTCTCTTTCTTTTCTTTCTTTCTTCCTTCCTTCCTTCCTTTCCTTCCTTCCTTTCTCTCTCTCTCTCTCTCTCTTTCTTTCAAGTCATAAACCCCTCTGAGAATCTGATTCAACTGATAAGCATCCACTTAAAAACAATACTCATAAACACATACACAGAAAAAAATGTGCTTATTATTTATCTCATTGCATTGGAAATTGATCTACACATAGTTAACAAAACAGCATTGACAAGGAATTATGGCTTTCTCACACTTGTGAGAAGGTTGTACACTTTTTCTAGAATAAGAAACTGAAATAACATATTTGACATTGCATCAATGTCAATGTTTCATTTAATGGCAATAAGAGGTAAAATTCTGATTCACAAAGTCTGATAGCAAATGGAGTCAGAGCTCCTGTAGCTCACAATATCTCACACGGGGGATGTGTCAAGAAATACCAAAATTCATATTACATCATTTCCTTTGTCCTCAAGTCAATGAGATTATCTTTGTTAACTTCATATTATCAAGGCTATCTATGTCAGCAATTTGTTTCCATTCTAAAGTCATCTGGACAAAAAATGACCTTCATAAGACATAAGCCATTTGCAGAGTGTCTGTAGATTTTTGTCTCTAGAAACTCTCCAGACTTTATCAGTCTCACCTCCAATATTAGAAAATTCAGATTTCTGTCTGACTCCACCAACCTCATTCAGAATAGCAGCTCGACCAAAAAAACTCATCGTTCTTCAGCAGTATCTCTAATAGTAAATTCAGCATTTTGATCAAAAGATTTGCCTCATTTATGTAACTAAGATATGAGCCATTATAAAGCTAGTCCTGGAATGAACTTCTCACATCCAATTTGTTCTAAGAAGGGGTTTCTTTTCTCTTAAAAAAAAGTTAAAAGGATTAACCAAACCAAATCTCTACTAAATCTCTTCTCTGGATTGCCAACACACTTCTCTAACAGGAAAGAACCTCATGGTGTGCTCTTATATCCTGACAAAGATTTACTGAAAAGGCAATGATTTGAGTTCTTGGCTCTGAGGAAGCTGAAGACTTTCACAGCAGTAGAAGGACCTCTTCGGGGATTGTTGGAAGGGCTGTTGACACTAACACGGGCCCATGTAAAAAGCCTGACATGTGGAGCATCTTTCTTAGTGAAGCAGCAGAGGCTGAGGAAGTGCCAACTTCTCGGGTCCTCCATCTGTGCAGAGAATACCAAGACTTCCCATCCAATTCAAGTTGTACTTGGCATTGAAATGTGCACCATCTTAAAGATATCAATGGCCTAAATGGTTTCCAAGGTGGGCTCACCAAAAAGAAATATTTTTTGGTGTAATTAGTCTACTTTCAAGGGACAAAATCAGGAGCTGGCTGCCCTGAGAGACAAAAGATTTTCCCCAGGCACATGCTTGAGGAAGATGGTGCACAGTTTGTGGTCCCCTAAAGCCCTTCCATGGCTTTCAGGGGTTCACAGACCATAGGATAAGACACTTGCACTACTCCTTCTCTTTCCAACAGCCCTTTTTCACTTTGGTATTGGGCCTAACAGGAGACATTTACTGCTTCCAGCACTCAAAGCAAAAAATAGCACCCAGAATGTTAGTGTCATATAGTGCCTCCTCAGACGGCACTGTAGACATTCAAGCTTGAAACCTTTCCAATCCAGTGTCTCCAGAATCCTCTTAAGTTAGTGGATAGCCTTCTTCTTTACTTTCAAATTGTATTTGTCATTCATATTCATTCAGCACATATTTATCAAGCACTTATTAGTGACCATGTGTTAAGCACCATGCTATGTGTTGGATATACAGCAGTGAACGAACGAGACATCACCCTGTCTTCAAAAGCACATATTCTAGCACAAAATACTTACCAAGAAAAACAACTGGGACTTAAATTAGACATCACTTCTTAATCTGTTTTTCTTCCACAATACCGTCAAAGTACCAAAAACCATCATGGTTTGACATGAAACTCAAACCAATAAAATTGAGAATATTTTGGTATAATTGTTTTGTTGGCAATTTTAAAATTCAGTGCTTATGTTAATTCAACAAGTATTTGTGTGTGTGTGTGTTGTGTGTGTGTGTGTTTTAAGTTCAGAATTGCAGACAACCTTTGTGCTTTAGTTGAGTTTGGGATTCATCGGAATATTTGGAGAAGGTTACAGTTTTCCAAGAGTCTTTTGTCTCATTGGTTTCTGTGCTCACAGGTGTCTTCATGCAAATTCTAAGGTCTTAGCTATTAGCTTCTTCTTTCAAAAGTGGAGATCGGGCTTCCCTGGTGGCGCAGTGGTTGAGAATCTGCCTGCCAATGCAGGGGACACGGGTTCGAGCCCTGGTCTGGGAAGATCCCACATGCCGCGGAGCAACTAGGCCCGTGAGCCACAACTACTGAGCCTGCGCGTCTGGAGCCTGTGCTCCGCAACAGGAGAGGCCGCGATAGTGAGAGGCCCGTGCACCGCGATGAAGAGTGGCCCCCACTTGCCACAACTGGAGAAAGCCCTCGCACAGAAACGAAGACCTAACACAGCCATAAATAAATAAAATTAAACTTAAAAAAAAAAAAAAAAAAGTGGAGATCAAGGTAGCAGCAAGCTAAAGGATTTCTCTGCACTAACCAGAGAATGAGGTAGGCTACCTTAACACTGAAGAGAAGTTGACCTCTTAGACTTAACTTTACACTCCAGTTCTTTGTTTTTCTCCTTGATATTGCAAAATCATCCCAATATTAGTCATTTACCTGGTAAAAAGTTATGATATCTCAACCTCAGAATAAAAATAAAATCTTTAATATGAAATTACAGGCAAAGTAAGGTCAAGGAACCACAAAATTTTTATTATCTTTAACAAAACACCTACATATTCTGGAGAAGAAAAAATGTGTTCTCTCTAAAGATTTTCTTCTTGTGAAAATTTTTTCCACAGAAGGAACAAAATAGAAATACCATATGAGCATTTCTCTTAAATGGCCTGTAGTTAGTTTATTTATTTATTTATTTATTTAGCCTGTCAGGCAGAGAGTTTATAAAATATTTGGACAAAGCATGTCTGAGTACAATCTAGGGCTTACAGTATTTGTTTTTTGTTGTTGTTGCTGTTGTTGTTTTATTTTTTTTTTTTGATAAATATATTCAATAAAGCCTTTACTGAATTTGTTACAATATTGCTTCTGTTTTATGTTTTGGTTTTTTTTGGCCGCAAGTCATGTGGGATCTTAGCTCCCCGACCAGGGATCAAACCAGCACCCCCAGCACTGGAAAGCAAAGTCTTAACCACTGGACCACCAGGGAAGTCCCTAGGGCTTATAATATTTGGATTATATATAATTTGAGAAACACCAAAGCTACTAACCTAAAAATATTTTCCCTATCAATTGCCATATATTATGCTTAAATTCCCACCATTTGGCATTAAGTCTCTAGTCATCCCCAAGTACTATGAAAAAGAAATTTTATCTAGAAGTGCTTAACTCATTAATGGGTGACCCCTAGACACAGTTGTGGGAATTAGTTTGAGACTTTCCTAATCTCTTTGGAAACATGAAAACAGAATCCTGAAGGAACAAGATGCGGAAGGAAAGGTAAGCTCTGATGAGGAAAGGTGACAACGTTCTGGAATATAGGGAATGTAGACTGACCAGAGGGATCTTATGGAAGCAATGGATATCTGTGCTTCACTCTATGAAGGAAAGGAAGCAAAAGGAAACAGGCAATATAGAGCAGCAGAATGAGGTCAAACCTCAGATTCACAACATATAACTTCTAGTTCCAATGCTAGGATTCAATTGTGGGTAAATTACTTCATTTCTGTATTAGTCAGCTACTGCTACAATAATGCTGTATAACAAATCACTCTAAAACTCAGTGACTTATAATAATCATCAGGTTAACTTGGGTTTGACTGATCTAGACTGGTCTTGGCTGGGCATGGTTAGGCTTAGCTCTAAGCTGCAAAGAGGCCCAAGTGTGATCCACATGTCTCTCATCCTCCTTAGACCAATGGCTACCTGATGTCTGTTCTTCTTATGGCAAAATGCAGGATTCTAAGAGAGAAAGCAAAACCATAGAAGCACATTTCAAGCCTCTGCTCATACCATGCTTGAAACATTCCATTAGCCAAAGAAAAGCATGTGGTCAAGCCCAAGGACATAAATTCTTCTGCTTACTGCAAAGCCATGACAAAGCTATTGATATGATATTCCTATAGGGAGGGGGTAAATTGAGACCAGCAATGTAATCTACCACAACTGCTCTAGACTTTAGTTTCTGCTGCTATATGATGAGGAAGCTGGCTTAGGTCAATGGTTCTCAAACACTGGTCCAGCTGCATCAGAGGCACTTGGGAAAACATCTGAAGTATTAGATCCTCAGAGTTGGGTGAGGTTCTGAAAGTCATATTTGCCTACTGACCCCCTAATAGGTGATTCTGCTGCATAATCATGTGCTAGATGGTCTCTAAGACCATTAATAATTTTTTTTAAGTTAATAACCAACTTAGCCTACCATAGAGTTTATGTAGGGCTTCCCTAGGTGCACAGGTTGAGTGGCAGATGACCTGCACAGGTGATGCTGCCTAGCTGACAATGTAACTGATATAATCCATAAGCCCCAGCTTCTTCCCTCCCTCAGTCTTTCCACTATATATAGATGCCTCCAGTAAATGAGGCAAACTGTGCTTCCCATTTTTAAAGATCAACAACTGCTCTCCCTCTCTCACTATGATGTCAGTCAGGTTTTCTTGCCCACCTCCCATCCTGAAAGCAGACTCCTTGGCTGCATCAGGATCCTTTCTTACATTCAGTGTTACATCTGGACAACAATGGGCACTGCAATATTTTTTAGTCACTTGCCTACAAAGAGATTTGTCCATTAAGCTAGGCAATACTAAAATTCTCATTTTATGAATTCTCATACTTTTTAGTTAGAAGACAGGCTAAAGAGGAAGTGTCCGAATTGAGATGAGAGGTAAAAGAGAGCTTCTTTTCCTAGGTCTTAGATAAATGTAGAAATGAATTTCTCATCTAATTATTCATTCCTGTTTATATATTCTTTAATGATATGTTTCTATGGTTACCAGCGTTGTTAAATGCTGCCTGTGTTTCATTTTGCTTTGATGCTATTTGAGGTAGTATGCCAGTAAAAGAGGTTCACTTTTAAATGAAAGATGTAACTGAGGCATGTATTTGATCCAAGGTTGAGTGTTCCCGTGAAGGAGATAATGACCGTGACATTATTTTCTGTTTGTATAGTTTTGCATAGTTTTCCTGTTGATGTTCTGTGAGTGTCCCAGGGACTAGGAAGGAAGAAAGGAAGTAAGGAAAGAAAGGAAGGAGGAAGACAGGGAGGGAGGGATGGAGGAAGGAGCCTCAACCATACACATATTAAATTCATGCATACATATCAGTACTACATATTCGATGGCATTGATTTGACCAGACTGTCAAGTAGGTAAGGTTGCTTTATACCTGCCCCATCCCTCCCTTCTCCCCACACTGTCCTGCCTCCTCAGTCCCACATGTACATGTGAAGAGGCAAAGCCTTCTTTGAAAACTGAGCCAAACACTCAATTACTTCACCTCAGTGTGAATTCTAGTCAAAGTGCCACCTCTTCGGAGGTTGTGTGCCTTTAAAACCCTAATTCTCACTGAGAAATAAACAGCTTTGTCTCCTGCTAAAACAAGTCAGGCATCCTGATCATACAAGAATGTGGAGACAGAGCCTCAGAATGTGCCCTGCAGGGGGCAGCACACTTCACTTGTACATCAGCCCTATCTATCTGCAAGTTGATAATTCAAGCTCCTTCGAAAAGAGTGACATCATATCAAGCAAGAAAATTAATCCTCAGCCACTCCCGAAGAAATATTTACTTAGTACTCTTCTTCAGAAATATATGTGTGTGTGTGTGTGTGTGTGTGTGTGTATCTTTTTCATGGTGCTGGTTTGCTTTTGCAGTAATATCCACAGGCGATTAAACAGAGTCAGCTTTTCCTTTTCTTTTTTTCCCTCCTAAAAAGTTTTTTGGGTTTCTGACAGTTCTTACGGGAGAAAAAAAAAAGTAACCTCTAAATTTCTTTTCATTTTCCTTCATTTGAGAATGATGTGGGTTTCAGAGATCTAAGGCAATTTGGGCCTTCTTTTACCTGAACAAATTTAGGTATAACTATTTGATTCCCAGAAGTCCTGTGGCTATTCTGCTCGGTTGCCATGAGGTTATTTTATTTATTGATACATAGAGGCTTTGCCTTCCAGTTCAAATTTGTGAACATGTTGATTCCTTCTTTGTTTTTGTTTGCATCCAAAAATCAAAAATTGTTATGAGCAAAACCAAATTTAGAGGGGTTTATGGTTATCTTTCATATTTCCCACAGATACTTATGGGTTATTGATTTAAAAGCTTGCTGATAAATTGAGGTCACTTTTTTTTAGCAGTTGGAGATGTGGAATAACTATTCCATGAACTTATGAAATTTTTTAAGCTGTGTTCACCCACCCAGGTATAAGATAATCTGTGAAGGTCAAAGCTTTTAATGTTTTTATTTATATTCAGCCATCTTTTTGATGGTATTGCACACCAATTAAAAATAAATTCTCCTCTTTTCTTGAAGTCATATGATTGTATTTTCCTCACTGATCTTTTTTCTAATAGATCTTTATTGGAGTATAATTGCTTCACAATACTGTGTTAGTTTCTGTGGTACAACAAAGTGAATCAGCCAAATGCATACATATATACCCATATCCCCTCCCTCTTGAGCCTCCCTCCCACCCTCCCTATCCCACCCCTCTAGGTGGTCACAAAGCACCGAGCTGATCTCCCTGTGCTACGCAGCTGCTTCCCACTAGCTATCTATTTTACATTCGGTAGTGTATATATGTCGATGCTACTCTCACTTCACCCCAGCTTCCCCCTTCCCCACCGTGTCCTCAAGTCCATTCTCTATGTCTACGTCTTTACTCCTGCCCTGCCACTAGGTTCATCAGTACCTTTTTTTTTTTTTTTAGATTCCATATATATGTGTGAGCATATGGTATTTATTTTTCTCTTTCTGACTTACTTCACTCTGTATGACAGACTCTAGGTCCATCCACCTCACTACAAATAACTCAATTTCGTTTCATTTTATGGCTGAGTAATATTCCATTGTATATATGTGCCACATCTTCTTTATCGATTCATCTGTTGATGGACATTTAGGTTGCTTCCATGTCCTGGCTATTGTAAATAGTGCTGCAATGAACATTGTGGTACATGTCTCTTTTTGAATCATGGTTTTCTCAGGGTATATGACCAGTAGTGGGATTGCTGGGTCATATGGTAGTTCTATTTTTAGTTTTTTAAGGAACCTCCATACTGTTCTCCATAGTGGCTGTATCAATTTACATCCTCATCAACAGTGCAGGAGGGTTCCTTTTTCACCACACCCTTTCCAGCATTTATTGTTTCTAGATTTTTTGATAATGGCCATTCTGACCGGTGTGAGGTGATTCTCACTGAGGTTTTCTCATCTGTAACGTGAGATAATAATGCTTGTTTTCCAGTGTTGCCTTAACAAATAAACAGAATTTATTTATAGCACTTAGCCAATGTCCAGTGAACACAATTAATAAATGAGTTTTCCAGATTTATCAATGAATTAAACAAAATCTACATAGGTAGAGTGCAAGAGCAGGTTGCTCTCTGGTGACAGAGTCAGTTCATACAACCTATGTCTTGTCTTCATATTAAACATCCTAGGATTCTTTCAACTTCTTCTACAATATACACTTTTTTCAAGGGCATCCTTGACTTTTCCACTCAAAGTTGTCTTGCATAGCAGCCCGAGAGATAAAACAGATTCTTGGTAGAAGAAGCAGTACAAGCCTGGGAACCCAGTTCTTGTCCCAATCTTACCATGCTGTGGGGGCCAGCCATCCACACCCTAAGACCACCAGTCAAGAAATACAGTCAGGGACTTCCCTCGTCGTCCAGCGGTAGAGAATCTACCTTCCAGTGCAGGTGACACGGATTCCATCCCTGGTCAGGGAACTACGTTCCCACATGCCACAGCGCAGCTAAGCCCGCGTGCTACAACTACTGATCTCACGCGCCTCAATGAGAGAGCCCGCGTGCTGCAAACTACAGAGCCCATGCGCACTGGAGCCTGCACGCCACAACTAGAGAAGAGACAACCCACACGCCGCGACTACAGAGAACCCCATGCGCCGCAAGGAAAGATCCCGCATGCCTCCACGAAGATCCTGCGTGCAGCAGTTAAGACCCGACGCAGCCAAAAAAAAAAAAATTAAAAATAAATAAATAAGTAAAATATAAAAGAAAAAGAAATACAATCAGAAAACAACATACATACCGTTAGCAAAAGGAATATCTACTTTCAGGTAACTAAACAAAGTATAGAGATGAAACACACAACAACCACAACAAAAAGGGTCCTAAACTGTGTTGGCATTTACCACTGAACACGGGCTGAAGCTTGTTAGCAATACCCAGTTGTGCTTATGAAATAATTACTGGTAATACAGCTATGTATTCCTGTGATACCTTTTGGTGATCCATTTTAAGTCATCAAGAATAAAAGCTCTGTGGCATCCTAAAGAGTCTGGAGGCTGCTGAAACCCACACTTGTAGCTCTGAGTCTCTATCAGCTAGTGTTTCTCCAATGTGCAAGCAGAAAATTATTCAGGGTCTTTAGAACAAGAACATATTTTATATTCTATTTCCAAATTATATGTGCTTTGCCATTAAATAAGTTAGACCAACCCAAGCACATTATTAACTTCCTCCATCAAGAAGCCTTTCATTTAATTTTTGTAAATGTTTCTCTTTGAGAGAGGCATGCTAATTGATAGCATATCCTAAATCTTATGAGCGGTTGGTGGACAAAACAGTCTTCTTATGGCCAGTAGGAGTGAAGGATAAATATTCTCTTTTGTGTTAGGATTATTGTTGTGAAGAGGATCTTGACCTGGTTTAGTTTTGATGTGGTCCATTTGTTTCTTTGTTAGCATTAGAGTCAAATTCTCCTTGTCTCTGAAGACAGGAATTAGACAGTCATGAAAAAAGAAAATGGAAACTAATACTTGATCTTATACTTCTAGGAAACAATCTAATTACAAAGATGAAAACTCTCTCAATGTAAGAGAGAGCATTGGTTCAAGAGACTTGTGTTCTTGTCTTGCTTCCATCTCTAATTTTGTGACCTCAAGTGAGTCACCAGAACTAACAATCCTCAGTTTCCTGATTATAAAGTTGAGTGATTTTAAAATAATATCTTAGGTCCCTTCCATCTCTTTAGTTCCATGCTGAAGGGGCATGGAAATAAAATCCTGCTACAAAATCTAAATGATTAAAAATTAACACAGGGTAAATTTTGGGCATTAAATGCTGAAGTTATTCAGCTAATGGAAGCATCATATATAATCAAAACCTTAGCCCTAACCTCATTGGCGAGTGAACAGTGGAGTACATACACATACACACACCCACACACAATATGTGGTATATATATATATGTTCTAAAATTCTATAATACTCTATACACTGCAAAACTAAGGTAAATTAAATACTTTAGAATTTAAAATGGTATTTATTGTGACTGTTTTAAACAGGACAGGTTGCAAAGTAGAGAATTCAAAACAGCTATATAAAAATTTGCTTACCTTCGTACAAGTAACCTGTCCATAGAATATTTGGTAATTTTCAGAAAATGCAAATAAAAATTTAAATACCTTGATTTACACTGCATGACAATATTTATAACTTTCATATCACTGGGCTAATAAATGCAATGGAAAAGCTGCCAAATATTCCTTTATATTAGAAAAATATGGAACTTACAGTGAAGGTTGTTTAATAAAAGAACTCTCATAAATCCAAGGAAATATTTCAGCATTAAAATGTTGATTATCAAGGCAGGGGCAAACAATCAATTATTACATATTGTATTCTGACATATCACTATATTAATAAAATTATCATAAAAATGTCAATCCAGGCTATTTCATAAATGATACTATGAAGACGTTTATAGGTAAGTCTCAAGGTAAGATATTCTGCTCCTTAGGAAAATCTGCTCTTTAGGTTAAATCTAAATTTCAAGAAAATTGAAATCTTTCTAATTAAATCTATATATATTCAAAGGGATTAAGTTTGAAAAATATTGCTCAAAAATTTTATTTTTCCATTTTCTAGAAAATTCTAGGTATCATTCAAATTTTCATCATTATTAATATAATAACAAAGAGCCATATTAACCACTAAGGGCTAAAGGTTCCCATTCAATCATTTATAGCTTTCAAGTATAGCACTGCTTCCTTTGAATCTAATAATGTCAATTCTGAAGATAAAACAATACAATCATATTCGTCCACTAGGAATACTTACTTAGATGGACTTTAGGAGGAATAAAGGGTAGGATATATAAAAACATTTATCACACTGCTAAATGAAAAGTTATTTTATCTTAAAGTAGCTTTTTTTTCTTTACTTTTTTTATAACACATAAGGCTTAGTAGAAAAAAAAATGGATTATGAGAGAGATTCCAATTTTCCTTTATTATTGTATACTAGGGTAGACTAACTACTACAACAAACAACTCCAAAATTTCAGTAACTTAAAACAATAAACGTTGATTTCTCACTCACAGTATAGTCCAATGTGGGTGTTCCTGGTTGGTTCTCCTCCAGTCAGCAACAGGAGAACCCATACTCCTTCCATCCTGTAGCTCAATCTTCCTCCACATCCTGGGAGTCTTCCTCTCTAGGCAGCTGATAAGGAAAGGAAATAGAAGAGGTTTCTATTCTAGGCAGGGTTTTATGGGCTAAGCCTGGAAAGAGTATCACTCCTGCCTACAAATTGGCCTTCACTCAACCACATGGCCACACCTAACTGCAAGGGAAACTGCCTAACCACGTGTCCAGGATATATATATATATGTGTATGTGTGTGTGTGTGTGTGTGTGTGTGTGTGTGTGTGTGTGTGTGTGTGTGTGTGTGTGTATACATGCACACATATATATATATTATAAAATTGTTCTAAAATTCTGTAGCACTCGCACATACTGCAAAACTAAATTAAATACTTCAGAATTTAAAATGATATTTATTATGACTGTTTTTAAACAGGAGGGTAAAGCCCAGGAGGTAAAAACATAATTTTCCAAAGAGAAAGTGAAATATAATATTTGAGACCCTAATTCTAAATTCCATAAAATTAAAAAGCTGTTTATTCTTAGAAAAGTCACTTATGCCTCTCCAAGTCACTTAAGTCATCTGCAATTCAGTGAATTGAGCTGGAAAATTCCCAAGGTTGCTTCCAGATCTAATCTTGTAAGTAAAGAAATTTACTGCAATTATGGTCAACCCGGATACCGGGGGCATTAAAGGAATAATTTGATAATAATATATAATAATTTTATCACATTTTCTAATTAGTGATAACAGGAATTCTAGTTACTGATTCACCATCATTGGACACATTGTTAAAAGTTACAATTTATCCAAATCCTCCAGCAAAAAGATAGGGGGAAAAAAATTTCATGATCCTGTCATCCTGGAAATGTTTGAGGTTTATGGTTACTGCAAGATTTATCCTGAGAACTTTGGGTGCTCTTAAAAATTCACCAGGAAGAATCAACCCCTTTGGTTTAGAAGTCATCTTTTCCCTCTACTTTGCTTTTCCTTTACTCTTAATGGAGTAGCTCTCTCCCTGGTCTCTCCCAGTCTTTCCTGGTTTACAATTATCCTAGGCAAGTTGATTTCTGAGGTAGCAAAGGGCTCTTTTTTGCTTAGCTGAAGTGTAAGTAGAAATTATTATGTTACTGTTTGTAGAGGAAATGAGCTGCCCACAGACACTCTTGGTTTATGTAACTATAAGGTTTAAAACTTGCTAGCAGGAGAATAACAATAGAGAGTTATTAGGACTTGCAAATGTAAACACCTAATTTCAAAGCTCTTCTTTGTGTAGCAGCAAAGAAAGCATAATTAATAGCAATGTACACTTAACAACAGGACACCTGAACTGATTGTTTTCCCCATTCTCTGCACACTTGCAACATTTATTGACACCAGAGAAACTCACACATTGGGAAAGAATGACTCAGTTGCAGAAAATTTTTGTCAAGTTAAAAACTATCATTTGAAATCTGCCTTCATTTTCAGTGAAGCTTACTTTTTTACAAGCTGCAATTTCTCATCTGTTCTCTTTATTTTCAAAGATTTTCAAAAGAAAATCTTTGACTGATAGTAAAAAGTAAATTAAAATTTATATTTTAATATCTATCATTCTTACAAAATATCTCAGTTTTTAAAAATCGTTAAATTTAAAATCTTCAATTTGCACATATTAGACTGTTCATGAATCATTAAAAATCTACAAACAACAAATACTGGAGGGGGTGTGGAGGAAAGGGAACCCTCCTACATTGTTGGTGGAAATGTAAATTGGTGGAAAACAGTATGGAGGTTCCTCAAAAAACTAAAAATGAAGTTGCCATATGATCCAGCAATTCCACTCGTGGGCATATATCCAGACAAAACTATAATTCAAAAAGATACATGCACCCCTATGTTCATAGCAGCACTATTCACAACAGCCAAGACATGGAAACAACCTAAATGTCCATCAACAGATGAATGGATAAAGAAGATGTGGTACATATTATACAATGGAATACTACTCAGCCATAAAAAAGAATGAAATAATACCATTTACAGCAACGTGGATGGACCTAGAGATTATCATACTAAGTGAAGTAACTCAGAAAGAGAAAGACAAACACCATATGATATCACTTATATGTGAAATCTAAAATATGACACAAATGAACTTATCTACAAAACAGAAACAGACTCACAGACATAAAGAACACACTTGTGGTTGCCAGGGCGAGGCGGTTGGGGGGAGGGATGGACTGGGAGTTTGGGATTAGCAGGCACAAACTATTATATACCGAATGGATAAACAGCAAGGTCCTACTGTACAGCACAGGGAACTATATTCCATATCCTGTGATAAACCAGAGTGGAAAAGAATATGAAAAAAATGTGTATATATATATATAAATATATATGTATAACTGAATCACTTTGCTGTACAGCAGAAATTAACACAACATTGTAAATCAACTATACTTCAATAAAATACATTTTTAAAAAATGGACATAGACTGCTCATGAAAGACAAGTCCAATTCTAAATTATCAAATTATTACCATCACAAAATGAAAACCTGATATTTTGGTGTCCAACCAAAAACCGTCAAAAATTCCCACTATTTTAAATAATAATAATTATAATATTTATAATTACAGTAATAATATATTAAAGCTAAATATTTTCTAGATTGCTTCACAAATGAGTCATTCAATAAAGTACCAGAAATGTTATATATCTGTATATTTATATTTAAAATGCAATTTAAAAGTTTAAATATGTATATTTAAAATTACTTCACAATATTTCTTCTTGGGGCTCTAATAATTTCCTTTGAGAAAGTATCTCCATTGAAAGTCCAATTCTTATTCTTGCATACACACTCTGCTCACTCACCCACTTCCTTACTCATCTTCAAGATGGAGGGCAGAAGCCACAAAAGAACCCCATTTCTACTGGCTCTGAGTGGGGAGCTCTAGAGGGAGGCCATGCTCTAGCACATACCCTCCTGAGTAGAGAGCCCTGTGAAAGCCTGAATGCCATGCCTTGAGCATCAAGCCAAGAGCACAATGCCTTAAACAAGCAGATCAAGCTGCCACACAAAAACCACACTTCAGCCACTTGCAAAAAAAAAAAAGCCTAGTGTAGGCTCTTGGGCATGAGTTTTCCTGTCCTGCTGTGTGATGGCTTAGCAAAGCTACCCTGCCAGCAGTTACTTAAGCTGCCAGCAGTTGGAAAAGAAATGGGATGCAGAGAGTGTTTTCTTCTGTCCTGGCCTTACTGGGATACTGTTAATACCTTTCTGGAAGCAAACTAGAGGATTAAATACCTTCACTAAATTTTTTGATCCAGAATTTAAAGCAAAATATCTTCACCAAGATATTCAGAAAGATCACAAGGAAAGCTATTTGGATGTTAGGAAGTGTTATGGGCTGAATCACGTCCCCCCGCAAAATTCATATCCTGAAGTCCTAACCCCAGGCTGTAGATTGTGATTGTATTTGCAAATAGGGTCTTTAAAGAGGTAATTAAGTTAAAATGAGGTCTTTAAGTGGGATTTAATCCAGTATGACTGGTGTTCTTATAAGAAGAGGAGATTAGAATACAGACACACCCAGAGGGAAACCCATGTGAAGACACAGGAGAAGGTACCTGGCCATCTACAAGCCAAGGAGAGAGGCCTAAGAAGAAATCAACCCTGCAGACACCTGGATCTCAGACTTCTAGCCTCTGGAACTATGAGAAAATAAATTTCTGTTATTTAAGCCACCCAGTCTGTGAAACTTTGTTAGGACAGCCCTAGCAAACTCATACAGGAACTAACAGCTTACAAAATGCAGCAAAGTCAGATCAAGACCTTAGAACTGAGGTCTAGAACAGCTCCCTTCTTCAGCACCTCACTCCACACGAATCCAGGTACAGCTACTTACTTTTTTGGTCTGGACAGGCCATCCCAGGATTGGTCCCAGCAATGAACGTATTCTAGCGTATTCCATGTTCCAGCAATGAACAATGAAGCACCAAGCTGGAGAAAACATTCTTCTACTCAATATAAAGGATCTTTACTTTCTGTTGGAGGACCAGAACCTGGTACCTAAACAGCCTGAGTTCTTAATCCACATCTCTGAATTCCAGACCTGCTGCCTGCATTGCCGCAGTTGGCCTTTCATAGTAGCATCCAGGGCTCAGCACCCAGACCTGCTGCATCCTCAGAATCCACTGCTGCATAATCCCTGGCTACTTCCATCTAAGTGCTGGCTCCAGGTTTGGCATCACAATCATATTCTTTCCCTTCTAGTTCCTCAAACCTGGAAAGGACAGCGTTGTGGACAATATAAGTTCTTTCCCTCAGCCATTCAGAAATTTGTCCCACACCAAATTTAAATTGTAAATTAAAACTGGAATCCCTTTGAGGACAGATGCTTCTTTAGAGGTCCTTTGACCTGAATAGTTCAGCATTTGTATTAAGTTTTATTTCAGTGTCTACTCAGAATCCTAATCATAGCCCATAAGAAAGAATGTGACTTTAATATTGGACTTCGCTGGTGTGCATGAGTGTGCACTAGTTATTTTTCTTTAAATCATAGCCATATGGTAAATTTTCTGTTTTGTTATGGTTCCCTTTTATTGGTGGGCATGCAGTGGGTATTTCTTGGAAATGGCCAATTTTTATTAAAATGTTTCTAGAAGAAATTTTTTTTTAAAAATTGTAAATTAAAAAATTGATCATAGGGGTCATTTGAAGTCACTGAGGAATGAAGTAGGCAATCAACAATTGAAATTCAGTTTCTCAGTTTAAAATCAACTCCTTATTGCTGCTAATATTAGTCTAAAACTTGTTTACAATATACTATACCAGTAATAATATAAATTGCTGTTTGTTAAATGATTTTTCTTTGTTGGAAACTTCAAATCTATTATTTTTCCTTATTGGTTGTATACAACTTTTAGTTGTCAGGGAAAAAATTATTCCTATAACTAAATATGGATTTTTATAATATTCTTTTATGCTATTTTCAGAAAAATGAGATAACTATAGACATTTCTACTTTCTATTCAATGTTCAAGTCTTGTTAGAAGGAAAAGTTGTAGGAAAGGAATAAATTCCTTTTAAAACTTCACATAACTTTCCTTTTGGTCTGTTTCAAATAGTAATGGACCTAGTTAAAGCAGGAAGCTCAGGGTGATGGCAGGCTTTATGAAGAATGGTATCTTGCATGAACAAAGAAAATTTAAAGAAATTCCTAAATAGCTGAATCCATCTCAAATGGCTCTTGTGATCTGGAGGGAAGGAAAGCTTTGCTAGGAGGAAGTTGAGAAAGTTTTTTTTTTTTTTTTAAATTCCAAAAGGCTTTGCCATGTATTGGAAGAAGAAAAATATACAGTTTGTCTAGTTTGTCATGTTATTTATAGACAATACTTAAATCTAGATATTTTAATTAATTTTTTAAAGTAAAATTGCTCATCAGTGTCTGTTCATAAGATAATTATGTTAGACTGAAGAATTTGATTTTTAAGATCAAGTTAAAAATGACACCTCAGAAAATAGGATTTTTATTTTTATCTTAAAGCAAGCCCAGTTTAGAGGTGTCTGTTTACAAACTTTCTTCATTTAATTGGTTTTCTTAATATGAAATAGCATTTCCAGAACTAATTAAAAGTTCATTCTAATGAATATTCAAGACCAAAATATGTTATCTTTGCAGTACAGTATATAGATTTTTAAATCATCCATAAAGGTAATCATATTTTTTTTATATTCTTAAAGTCACGTATTGTTATTGAGGCCAAATGGGTTGTTTGCTTCCTCTCAGGCCATGATTGAAGAAGCCATCACCAGGGCGGAATCTTTCTCAGTTATGTACACACCATTTGCAACAAAAATCAGAGCTGATAAAACAGAAAAAGTAAAAGAGGTTTTCATAAAAACTCACCCTGCATATGTGAAATATATCTACACAGGTAAGATTCAATATCTTCAAAGCATCAGCTGACAACTTATTTCCATAAAAAACAAATACAGGGATGTTTCTGATTTTTTGTTGATTATTTCAATTTTAGGGATTTTTTTTTTTAATCTGATGAGTTGAAATGAAAAGTTATTTTAAGGTTTTAAGTAGAGCTAGCCCTATAGGTCTAGCATAATATTCCTTGTGCCATCATGTTTCTTTTTTTAAGAGGAGAGGTAAAACCTAGAAACTCTAAGATTATAAAAAATGAAAGAATAACCTGTAGTAAAATATCACCTTTCCCCATATACTTCATCAGTAAACTAGGTGATTATAGTATTTTCCTGAATATGGATTTTTTTTCTCCAATCCCTGCTATCTCTACTTTCCTTCCTCCATCTATCTCACACCTCAAACGTCCCTCTTTTTTTATGTTCTTGGGCCACTGGTATCCAAGTGAGATCTGGATAGCCAGCCAAGTGTACACAGAGAACACAACACTAGTGGTGTCCTTTTTTCCTCTTTTTGTCTTTGGAAGCCACTTGCTTTCATTCATTCATTCCAAATACTTTTTTACTATCTACCATGTTCCAAGTGTTATTCTGAATTAAGACAAGAATTTTCTTGTACTAAATTGAGCCAATCTCTAATGGAGATGGAGATTTCCAGTTATTTAGGATACTAAGAGTTGTCAAAAGCTTTTGTTGTTTCTGTTTTACTGTCTTTAAATCACTGAGTCAAAACAATATTAAAGAGTATTTTGTTACTTTCAAAATAAATAAATTAACAATCAGCAATGACTACCATATTAAGCAAAATCTCTAAATACACACATCTAGTATCACATCCTCCTGTTAAGGCCCCTGCATTCCTTTTGTCAGCGTTTTGAGGCCAAGTCACTGATTTATATGATTAATAATATACTCCACTAGTGATCACTTTTAAGGTACCAGGCACTCTACATTCATTATCTCTTGTTACTCCCATAACTTAAGAAGTGAGTAAGATGATTCTCATTTAGAAATGAGAAAACAGCTACCAGAGAAAACAGTTTTTCCAAAGATACACAGCAAATCAGAAAATCAGTGGCAGCAGGCCTTGGATTTGAACCCATATCCTCGCATTGAACTACACTATTTCCATCTGATAGAAGCCGAGATGTGACGGAAGCATTAAATTTAGGTCCTATGGAATCCTTATTTCTTCCACAATGCTTCAAGCTCTTCAGAAGAAATATATTTTTAAAATATAACTAGGGATGATTAAATAGTGAATCCCTAAGGAACAATGAAAATTTAAAGGCAGAGAAAGGGAAGAGAAGAAATCACATGCATGCTATAATGAACACTGATGCTGATTTTCCAGCATTTTATAAGGAAGTAGATAAAAATGTTTCAGAACTCACAATTTTCGCTAATTGTTATAAATCATTTATCATTTTGTTATGGATATCTTCAAGGGTTTGGGCGGGGGGGCAGAGAGGGGAATCAATACCACACAAAAGTTATGTCAATCTAGTATCATGGAAAATTAATCCAATTCAGCTATTTCCATATCTACTCTCAGATCCATTGGTAATAAAGAGAGATTCATTGAGGAGATTACCAGTTTGCCAATTTCTCTACTGGTAGAATAAGTTTAGTTATATTTAACCTACTTCACAGAGAAGTCATGAAGATTAATTAATACTTAGGAAGCACTGTTGCCACTGAGGGTTTAAAAACAACAATAACATTAATGAGCCAGATTCACATCTCATGTAACTCCATCAAACCTGTTATCAAGATGAATTATGATCTGTTGGCAAGATGATTCATGCTAAAGGATCTTATACTTTGGAAGAGAAGATAATTATAAGTTACTGATGATTGTTTCTATCATTTTATAATTACTAATTGCTGGAGTGTGCCAGTGCTATATGAGAACAGAGAGAAGAAAGAGTTTCTGGAGGAGAAGGGGAGGTAGTGAAGGCAATCTCAAATTTTAAATTTCATTAGGAGTGGTTAGGTCCTTCGCTCTATAGAATGGGTACTTTGAACTAACAGGCTATTACACTGATGACATTATTTGTCTCTGTTGCAAATGATTAAAGGGTCACTCCAAAGCCATTGCTGGAACGACGGTGAAACCACTATTACTAACTATATGGGCAAGTCTTAGTGGCATCTCTTCCTTTCCCCCCAGGTAATTCCAAGGTGAGGAAGAGGGCAGGTCAAATGTGATCTTTAGCTTCTGGATATTTCTCACAGGAGGTGCAGAGTGGTGATTTGGGCAGGCATCAGTAGCCAAAGGCAGTAGCTAGAAAGTGAGTTACACAAAGAGAGATAGGGCCTAGAAGGGTAGTGACCTTGTTTTGCTGGCACGTCCCAAATACCAGGATACTCCTTTTATCTGCCTTCTATTTAAGAAGCTTCTGTGTTGCCAAAAATGTATGCAGTTATTTATTTCAACAAATAGTCATGCAGCAGGTGTGACTGGACAATCACACAGCAAATGTGTGCAAACATGAGACTTTTTGTTTTTAACCTACACGTATTCATCTTTGGTCTGTCCAGAGCCAAAAATATATTCTATCCCACCCCCAAAGGACTCAATCCCATCCAATCATTTCTAAAATTTAGTCTGTCTTCAGTAACTATCTAATCAAATTCACCAGCTTTTTCCCCCTTTCCACGGGACTTTCTTCTCTTCCCAGTCTGGTTTCAACTTTCACAGAGCTCGAGCCTACCCAAGGGTCCAAAGAAGCCCATGGGCATGTGAGGAAAGAGTCCTCTTGGAAGCCTTGTGCCGGCTAGCACAGCTGCAGATTACATGGCCAGTGCAACCTGAGACAGACCTGTTGGCTTGAGCAGGACCTGATGGGCTCATTTACGTGACACATTAGGTCACCCAAGGACACCTATATGAGTTCCCCATGCTACCTCCTGGTGTAAATGCTTCTTTACATTTACACCAACCACCCCTACCACACAAGTTGGCCCAGACTAGAACTACTTTCTAAGATTCCCTCTCCCCGCCAGAATGCAGAGCTCTAGATCTTACTCTAGAAATCCCCTCTACTCCACTGGAGACTGAAAGTCATTTCAGTCCTCTCTCCAACTTGCTATGCTATTCTGCCATTTCTCTTCTCCTTTTCTCCATGCTTCAGAATCCCAGCATCCTCAGGACAAGAAGAGGATCTACAATGGAGATGGGTGGTGTATTCAGTTATTCATTTAGTCATCAAACATTTATTGAGCACATATATTCCAGGCACTACACTAGGTAGTGCTAGAATATACCTGCTTCTAAGAAAGAATATGACTCTAGTAATTTATATTTCAGGGTGAAAATTGGACTATATTTTTCCTCTCTTCTAGAGAATACTTTACTTAAAACCTAAGCTCTAATTGTGGAATGGAAGGCTGAGTCTAAAAGAATGATGGAGGAGAAAACAGATGAAGGAGCAGTTTGGGAATAGAAGTCCTTGCCACCGAAAGTGGCAAAGACTGGCTAGTTGTTTACCAAACTATTCTCTTTTCTCACCCCCTGCCCCCCATGCATGTAACTAGAATACATTTCCAGCCTCCTTTACAGTTCAGTGAGGCTTGTGACTCAGTAACAGCCAATGGAATGTGGACAGAAATACCCTGGGAGTGTGACATTCCCAGGCCTGGCCCATAAACCTCTGCCATGCAGAACTCGCTTTCCCTAGCCACTGACTGAGTAAATAGGACTGCGGAACTAAAGAAGCTACAAGGCAAAAGAAGCTTGGATCCCTGAATGACCATGTGGAAGGCAACCCACTCAATACCCACACAAACAAAAACCAAAATTCTCTTGCTTTAGATCCCTAAGATTTGGAGGCTCTTTGCTAAATCAGGTAGCTTTACTCTAACTAATATACTGCCTTACATCAGTGAAGTAGGCGGCTTCCTACTTCATCTGCAGTGTACACAATAAAATTCATGTGAACTCAGGGGAGGACAGATAAACATTCCTCCATGTGCAGTCAAATTCATCCTCAGAAACACTCAGAGTTTGTGTACATTCCCTTCTACCTCCCGTTCACTCATCCTTCCTTGGACAACTACAGGTAAATGTTCTCATACATATGTGTTTGTACCCACTCACAGAAAAGGAACATCTGAGGAGAGACACAGATTCCAAATGGGAGATAGAACACAATTACGTAGTTTTCTTTGCAGCAAGAGAAATTGAGGCCGTAAGTAAGAATTACAGAAATCATCTAAATAAACAATCAACAGATGAAGGTCAGAAAATCTGTACCTTGAAGATCTTGGATGAAAAGTCTACCTATCAAAGTTCTGCTGGATAAGTAGGTATTATCATTAAAACTTGGAGACTAATACGTTTAGTTCTCCCAGCAGAAGCTGGCAGACAACCCTCCAACACAGAAACACTGCCCAACTCCAGGTCACCTTCATCAAGCCTAGACAGTATTGAGTTCATTACTCCTTGGTCATGTGACAGTGCCATGAGCCCAGTAATAGCTGGCAGAGGTGGCGGTAATGAGCAGGAAGAATATTTATGATCGAGATCCCCCAGGCAGTGTATTCTTTCTAGATAGCCCCTAATTCACAGTCATCCTTATCATGGATTTCCACATGAAAAATAGATGCAAAGGGGAAAAACGATAAAAATGAATTCATTTTGAAATGTATAGAGATCTAAGTATTTTTAATTTTTTACTGAATGGACCAACTAAATTAGTGATTTATTGTGAGAAAAGCCCACTTCACCCTCAGTGGCAGGCACTAGGACTATACTGCCTTTATAACTTCTACAAGACTGATAAGGGAGGGTTAAAATTCAAATCTGCCTTGTAGGACAACCAGCCTTACATATCCTCAGGAACTCACTGTGCATTCTTTGCTATTTTGGGGATGTGGTAAGACCCACCAATATCTTAAAGCCATATTATAATAGAGCTATACTGTATTATGTTTCACAGAGGAAAAAATTACTGAATTTTTAGCAGTGTAGCTATCCATTTTTCTTATTTAAGGAAAAATCCAGTTTGATTCATGCAGAGTAGTCAAGGTATATAAAACAAATAATAATTCACCAGCCCCAGAATTATTATGTTTTCATTTATAAAGATTTTGCTTGAGATTTTTATTCATATATTCCAATGAAATAACACAATTCTGTACAGTTCTTATTCTTGCATGATTGTATTTTAATAATAAAGTAATACAATAAGCATATCCTGTCTCCACTGGATGAAAATATCAAGATTTATTTGCTAAATAAAATATTCAGTAATGGATCTGTGCTTAGTAATGTTTAATAGAAAACTTTTCTGGAGCAGATATCAATTACTTTAACACTTAGGTAGATAGAGTCATATTTTGTCTCTCCAGTGCAATTTAACTCCCAAGAGTAAATATGTATGTTCAGAAGAATAATATACTGTTTTAAAACAGACCTTTAAAAATTGCTTTTCACTGAAATTTATAACCTTGTTCTTGTTCAGTCATCATTTACCAGTAAGGATAATACATTCTATGCTCTCTAAAATATAAAGTTAAAATTTCTCATTTTATTCTTTCTTCTTTAAAATGTTATAATTTTACCATGATCAAGAGTTTCCAAGATTAGACTATTTTCCTCTTTCTAACTCACTTTATCAAATGGAAAAGTTTATAGAATTAAAGAGCCTACATCCCCAATATCATTATGAAAGTGTTACGGCTAGGTTGGTTATAAAGATGACAAATCATCTCATATTTGTACCACAGAATTCTTTTTAGAAACAGAGAATCATTCCCAAAGAAAAGAAATTCCTCATATATGGGGCTGAAGTCTCTGTTCTTAAAATATTAAAACGTTGGTCTTCCCAATGGGAAGTGTGGTGTTCTGGCACTGTTCTAGCTAATCAAAGTAAACACGTCTCAGTGAGCAGCTCACTTGTCCTTTGCAGTAGCAGGTTACAACACCATTTGCCTCTGGTCTCCCTCATCTACTGTCTCTTACCATCTATGATTGCATTCCTCCTTCTAATTGCATAACTCTCTTTTAATTTCATTTTAGCTATAACAGGTAACAATAACCAAGGGACTGTATATTTTGCTTTCTTCTTGTTAGTCTGTACTTCTTAATGCATCCAGTGAACCAACTTCCCGGGAGTTGGATTCATCTCTACAATTGGTAACTTGTACCTTTAGTAACTGATCACAGCACAGCTGCAGTTTCACACCATGGGTGGCCACCCAGGAATCAAAGGTTCCTCACCCTCCACCCTGTTATCCTTTCTCTTCCCAAACCACATGTTTCCATGAGCCAGGACCGTTCTAGCAAATCTCATTTCTGACTCCGATTCTGGGATTTTCTTTTCCTCACAACACTTCTGACACCAAATCTGTGGGGTTTTCCACACCACTTCTCCAGCTCTCAGCCACCAACTGGTGTTTTAACAATTCACTTCAACTTTGGTACTCACTATCCAGAGTTAGCACAGACGTCACAGGTTAAGGGCTCGATCCTACCAGACCGCCCCACCACCACTTCAGATGCCAATCACAAGTCCCAGGCCTCCTGTACTTCTGACCAACCAGCTATAAATTGGGGGGTTCCAATGACCCCCAATTCAGGTTCTATAATTTTCTAGGATGACTCATAGAACTCAGGAAGTGGTTTACTTACTATTACTGGTTTATTATAAAGGATACAACTCAAGAACAGCCAAATGGAAGAGATACATAGGGCAAAATAAGGTGGGGTGTGGGTGTGTGCTCTCACTGGTTGCACGACTCTCCCAGTACCTCACTGTACTTCACTAACCCAGAAATTCTCCAAACCCCATCATCTGGGGGGTTTTATGGAGGTTTCATTATGATTGACTAAATCATTGGCCACTGGTGATTAACTCAATCTCCAGCCTGCCTCCCCTCCCCAGAGCTTGGGGAATGGGGTTGAAAGTTCCAAGTTTCTAATTAAGCCTTGGTCTTTCTTGAGACCAGCCCCCATCCTGGCAGAAGCTATCTAGGGGCCTGCCAAGAGTCACCTCATTAGAACAAAAAACATTCCTACCATCCTCTATCACTTAGGAAATTCCAAGTGTTATAGAAGCTCTGTGCCAGGAACTGGGGACAAAGACCAACTATTTTTCTATGATACCACACCATCTCTCACTCATCGTAGATAATATCCTTGTGTTTTTTACTCTTGGGTGCAGGACACTATTCAGCATGGCTTTATCTGTGAGAATCCAGTACAGTCTGGGTTGATTTTGTATCCTTCCAGAGAAGATTTTCTTTTGATTTTTCCAAACCACATAGAGTACTACCAACCAGAGAGCCTCTATTTCCAGAGCTGAGATTTCCTGGGCCATCTAGGTAGTATAAATTCAAACCTTACGCCTAGACTTAAAATTCCCAGAGGGGAAAAAAAATCCTACTCCAGGCCCCAGATAAGTCAGACAAGTTTATTTTGTTAACTTCATCAATGGTTGGATTTTTTTTTATCTCCATCATTCACTGGTACCCCAGTCTCACCTTTGTTTAAGAATGCACCATGCTATATTATAATTGACTGTTTATTTGTCTACTGCATGCACCAAATGGTAAGCAACACCATGGCATTCATTATCTTACCATTTTATCATAATGCCTGACACATTTATATAGACTCTGGTAAGGGGAGCCTATAAATATTTTTCAGGTAAATTAGGTAATCAATTCTTTATCTAAGCTATATATCTTATTAAGATTATTTCTAATATTTCATCATTTTGTTGCTATTATGGATTAAACCATTATTTTCATTATACTATATATTTTATTATACCTATATATTTTGATTGACCTTTTTAAATCTTATATCTGTTTATTTGGGGGTTTGTATATTTCCTTTTTTGATCCCTTACTGAACTCTTGTCTATACTAATAGATTTTCACTTTATCCTCTTGGAGTTTCTATATAAATAACCATCTATTCTTAAGTTATGACCATTTGGCTTCTTCACTTCCAAAATTTATATCTCTCATTTTTATTTCAGGTCTTATTCCTTTGGCCTGAAATTCCAAAGCTACAGAGAATAATAGTGGTTAAAGGCAGTCATTTTGTTTCTGAGTTTAACAGGAATAAAACAGATTAAAAGTAGTTTCACCACAACCAAACTGACTACTAATAGTGAATAGTAAAGAGTAATATCTAATAATCAAGATAATCTCCTTTTTTAGATTTCCATATGTAAGCAATAACTTATCAAATACAAAACCAAAGCCTTACTGACTTTCAAATTTCATATATTAACTACAGGAAATTACTGAGTCATTACCATAAGATCATTTGCTCATGAGCCATGATAATTCATGAGTAATAATAGTTCTTGTATATGATAATCATGATAATTCTTTGTTTTTTAATTGTCTTCAACAATTGCACTTATTAAATAAAAAACTGTAGAACTCAAAAACCAATTTCAACAGAAAACAAAAGAAAATCTCTGGTCTCAGGAAAAGAAATTGCTGTGCTTCTCTGGGATGGTAGTTTGTTGTTGTTGTTGTTGTTATTGTTTTACCTTAGGAACATTGTGAATGAGATAGTTGATCTTCTTTATTTCTGGAAAGTATACAGGAGCTTATAAAATACATTCTGTGTATTAATCTCACCTATGGCTTCATCACCGGTCTCTTACTTTTCCTTCTGATCTGTTTTCTTCAAGCACTCTTTTACACATTTTTTTATGCTGTATTTATTTATTTAAGGCAAGTCATTACACTTCCAGAGTGAGCTATAAACAAATAAGTAGATTACCAGTCCAGATAGTAAGGAAAACTAAGGCTTTCAGATTATGTAAGACTTTTATTATTCAGTATTAGTTAACTACCCAAGGGTCACTTTTTGCAAAATGTAGAATCTAATCGAAAGTGGAAAAATCATAATTATGATATAGATCAAGAAAAATAATGCTAAACATTTTTTTTTAGTTATTTCTGAGATATACATTTTAAAGTAATAACTAGGATTATGACTTATAACATTATACCAGAACATACAAGATTTTTAGAAATTTCATGTAATGTCTGAAACATTTATATTAACATATTTCCATACAAATATAAACTTTTTTTTTAACATCTTTATTGGAGTATAATTGCTTTACAATGGTGTGTTAAACATTTATTTTTTATTATTATCTCATATACTTAAGTCTAGTTATTAGTAATAGTATTACAATAATGTTATTATAATAGCATCACTAAGACAGTCAATTTTGATATCTTTGTACTAGCTGTAAAAATTAATTATTCTTAATCCTCAAACTATTATGTTTCTTAAATAAGGAAATTATTCTTCTCAGATAGTCAACTTGAAGAATTTATAATATGTCTTACATCTCAGCTATGATATTTTAAGGATTCCATAGTATTTTTAGATATACTGAACTACTAGCTAAATCCCTCTGTCAGAAATCTTTGGTTTCAAGTAATAGGAATCACAGCTTAAACTGATTTCAGTATATTTAAGTTTTAAAGGGGTAGGAGGAGGCATGATATACATTGATTTATAATACAACTACAGGGGGACTATCTTTAAGTACAGCTTGATCCAATAGTTCACTCACTGCTCTATTTTCTACAGTCAGTTTTCTTCTCAAGTTCTACCTGGTATTCCATCACCTGTACCATGCCCTCAAGCGCTAGGATCTTGAGTCATAGCAAAATTCCCAAATGTCATTACAAACTTCAAATCACACTGTCCCAAGAAGCAGTGAATATCTCTTCCACCCAATTCCTGGGACTCACTCTTCCTCATTGGCCCAAATTACATTATATGCTTATACTTGAACCAAAACTGAGGTCAAGGTAATGCCATGGATTGATTCGCCTAAGTCAAATAGGTCTCACTTTTAGAGTAGGTAGGGAAGGAGAGAATTCTCCAAGGGTAAAAAAAGAGGGAAGGTGGGAATGCATGTTAGGTATCCAACCAACCAATGTCCATTCCAATGGCTGCAGAAATACAGCCATTTAAGGGCATTAGAGCAACAACATATTATTTCACTAACTGTGAATTTAATAAATATTGAAGGGAAGAGCAGTATCTTTCATGTTTGTTTGTCTCAAACCTACTTTGCTGGGGATGGAATTAAGGAACTTCCCCAGAATAAATACAATACAGCTGATTAAACATAAAACTTTGGAATCAATAAGAATTCCAAGTGAAATAAAAATGAACTATGTATAAATATCTTATGTAATTATTTGTTTTTCAAAGTTTATAAGTGGGTTATGAGAGGCAACTTATATATACAAAGATCAGTTTTGGAGAAGTAGAGCAGAAGCCTGAAGGGAAAATTAGGAATCTTAGGAATGAAAACTAATGTTTTTTACTTGCATCTATAACTCTGAAATTATAATGAAGGTCAAAGGGAAAATACAATTTATTATACAAAGATTCATTATACAAATAGCTTTCTCACACATCAAATGCAAAAATCAAAATACGCTATCTATATTTTTAAAGTGGAAACTGTTTTATTATTTATGGGGGCAATAATGATGTTAGCTGCAAAGTTGCTGCCTTTTGCTATTTTCTTGCTGATGTGAATTTGTGGATAACTTCCAATATAGAAGTATTGGCATTAAAAAGTGAACAAAATAAAACTCAGAAAATGACTGGGTGGGAAAGAAGTAATGACAAAGTGTTGGCATTATGAAAGGACTGGAGAAGCTAAACTCTGAAACTGATCACTAAGACGAAGTCATATAAAACTGACATGGTCCCATCTCACACTGAACAACTGGGACCTTTAGAAATGAGATTTTGCTCTAGCCCAAAATGTCAGAACATTTTGTTATGGACAAAGGGCAGAGAAATGAAATAGACACTGGAGAATAGAGAAGGAAATGAAACAGAGAAAGGAGATGATAGAACCCTAACAAATCTGCTTATTTCTAAAAGGCTTTTAAAACCTCTATGATTTTTCTTTTTTCAAAATTGCTTTGAGAAGTTTATCCACAATCTGTTGACTGTGGTTATGATGAGGTGTCCAACAGAAAATACTGATGATGGTGGTATCTATGTTTTCTACTTTATGTCCAGAGAGCTCATATTTTATTTTACAGATATTTAACTTCATAAAAAATAAGCAGTCCCTCATATATAGAGATGAGTCTGCTGATCTACAATCAACCGTTCACATTTTTGCAGATGCTTTTCTGGTGCTGCTGACAGTTTCATTAAGCCAGATTCTCTGTTAATCCAATCTTCTTTGTGACTAAGAGTCCATATTTCCCAGAGAACAAGCTGCAGCAAGGGCCCAACCTGAGCGTGAAACTAAGTTTTCAATCTAGGCAAAGCTGCTCTGTTCATTTGAGCATCAACTCCACTGAGTTACCTAATACATATTATTTTACCTCACTCACCCTTTGTAAATTGAACAGAAACCACTTAAAGTTTAGGTAAAATAAAAAAACAAAGATTGTGTGATATTCTTTTCTAAGTTTAGTGACGGAGAGATAAATCCTGTCTCGGAAGCTCTGAACATTTCATTAGCTTTGATTTTTTTGAAGTTCTATTCTTATTTGGACGATTAAAAATTCAGGATTGAGAAAACTTTGTTTTTATATTCAACTCAAGTATTGATTGAGCACCGACTAGGTGCTTGGGGCATGAAGATAACGTGAAGATGTGATCTTGAAGAGGATTAAAACTTATTGGAGAGATGAGACATATCCCCATGAAACATTAGGAGATTCACTCTAGAGTGAGTGGTATGGGTGTTCTTTTTTTTTTTAACATCTTTATTGGAGTATAATTGCTTCACAATGTTGTGTTAGTTGCTGCTGTATAACAAAGTGAATCAGCTATACATATACATATATCCCCATATACCCTCCCTCTTGCGTCTCCCTCCCACCCTCCCTATCCCACCCCTCTAGGTGGTCACAAAGCACCAAGTTGATCTCCCTGTGCTATTCAGCTGCTTCCCACTAGCTATCTACTTTACACTTGGTAGTGTATATATGTCCATGCCACTCTCTCACTTCGTCTCAGCCTACCCTTCCCCCTCCTCCTCCTCCATTCTCTATGTCTGCGTCTTTATTCCCATCCTGCCCCTAGGGTCACCAGAACCTTTTTTTTTTAGATTCCATATATCTGTGTTAGCATACGGTATTTGTTTTTCTCTTTCTGACTTACTTCACTCTGTATGACAGACCCTAGGTCCATCCACGTCACTACAAGTAACTCAATTTCGTTTCTCTTTATGGCTGAATAATATTTCACTGTATGTATGTGCCACATCTTCTTTATCCATTCATCTGTCGATGGACACTTAGGTTACTTCCATGTCCTGGCTATTGTAAATAGAGCTGCAATGGACATTGTGGTACATGACTCTTTGGGGTTTTTTTTTTTTTTTTTTCTTCTGCGTTTTTTTTTATAGCTACTTTATTTATTATTTATTTTTGGCTGTGTTGGGTCTCCGGTTCGTGCGAGGGCTTTCTCCAGTTAAGGCAAGCGGGGGCCACTCTCCATCGCGGTGCGGGGACCGCTCTTCATCGCGGTGCGCGGGCCTCTCACCATCGCGGCCCCCCCCCCGCTGCGGGGCACAGGCTCCAGACGCGCAGGCTCAGCAGTCGTGGCTCACGGGCCCAGCCACTCCGCGGCATGTGGGATCCTCCCAGAACAGGGCCCGAACCCGTGTCCCCTGCATTAGCAGGCAGACTCTCAACCACTGCGCCACCAGGGAAGCCCTGGGGGTTTTTTTGTTTTTCACTTTTGGCTGCGTTGGGTCTTCGTTGCTGTGCGCAGGCTTTCTCTAGTTGTGGTGAGCGGGGGCTACTCTTTGTTGCTGTGTGTGGGCTTCTCACTGCAGTGGTTTCTCTTGTTGCGGAGCATGAGCTCTAGGCACACAGGCTTCAGTACTCGTGGCTCACGGGCTCTAGAGCGCAGGCTCAGTAGTTGTGGCACACGGGCTTAGTTGCTCCGCAGCATGTGGGATCTTCCTGGCCCAGGGCTCGAACCCGTGTCCCCTGCATTGGCAGGTGGATTCTTAACCACTGTGCCACCAGGGAAGCCCCACATGACTCTTTTTGAGTTATGGTTTTCTCAGGGTATATGCCCAGTAGCAGGACTGCTGGGTCATATGGTAGTTCTATTTTTAGTTTGGGTGTGTTCTTTAAGAGTTTGGGTCGGGGGAGTACTGAAATACTCAGGTAGCCCTTTAGGGACTAGGTGGGGCTTAAATTAGGCACATCTGGAAGTATAGTAATCGACTGAATAAAAGAAATATTGAGAGATTAGGTAGATGTTTCTGGGTGGAAAAGCACAAAGAAAAATTCAGAGGCAGGATGAGCACAGGCTAGTACAAACTAGTGAAATCAGCAGACCTGATGAGAAAGGTTTATACTGGAGAAAACATAGGAATGAAGAATAGACTGTGAAACACATTCACACAATTGAGAGCCCTGAATACCAGGAAAGAAGCACTGAAATTCCTGAGGAGTGATGTAACCATGACAAAGGTGATATTCCAGAAATATTCACTGGGTGGCGGTGTGGAGATGTATTGGTGTGAAATCATACTGGTGGCAGCGAGGCTTGTTGGGAAATGTTTTCTGTAACCCAGATGCGGTGTGATCAGAAATTTGACCAGGGTGGTAGCAATGATAATGCAAACAGCGGGGTTAATATGAGTTGTATTACAGTGGGCAGATTTAATGAGTTTTTGAGATTCACTAAATGTCAGGGAATAAGAGGAAAGAAAAGTTAACAATGATTTCAAAATTTTAAGCCAGAATAATTGGGTGAATAATGGCCATCCCTTCAATATGCTGGTGAAAAGTAGTGACGAGAGATGTTGTGGACATTTAAAAAATCACTTTCAAGGAATATATTTGCTGTATTTGAGGTAACGTTTGTAATGGTGAGCAAATAGCAATGTGCCAGTAGGCATTTGGAAATGCTGTGTTTGAAATTGGTGAAATTTTGCAGATGAGACTATGGCTTTGGATCCCTAGTCTTTTGATTTAGAACAGGGGTCCCCAACCCCCAACCGGTACCGGTCCACGGCCTGTTAAGAACCGGGCCGCACAGCAGGAGGTGAGCGGCAGGGAGAGCGAGCGAAGTTTCATCTGCCGCTCCCCATCGCTCCCCGTCGGTCGCATTACCACCTGAACCATCCTCCACTCCATCCATGGAAAAACTGTCTTCCATGAAACCGGTCCCTGGTGCCAAAAAGGTTGGGGACTGCTGGATTAGAAGTAATAGCAAATGCCACAAGAATAGAGAAATTGGACTTCCCTGGTGGCACAGTGGGCTCTGGTCCGGGAAGATCCCACATGCCGCGGAGCAACTAAGCCCGTGCGCCACAACTACTGAGGCCGCGTGCCACAACTACTGAAGCCCATGCACCTAGAGCCCATGCTCCGCAACAAGAGAAGCCACCACAATGAGAAACCTGCGCACCACAACAAAGTGTAGCCCCCGCTCGCCACAACTAGAGAAAGCCCGCATGCAGCAACAAAGATGCAACTCAGCCAAAAATAATTAATTAATTAATTAATTAAAACAAGAAATAGGAAAATTCCCCCAAGAGTGTTAATATGAAGAACATATCAGTGAGCCAGAGACAGCTAGGAGGTGCACTGAATGAAATGCAGGAGAAAAAGGGAGGAAGAGGAAGCAGCATGTATATGTGTAGGAGAGATGGGGAGACGCAGACAGAGAAAGAGGCAGAGAGAAAGACAGAGGGAAACAGAGGGACAGAGAGAGAAAGAGAAGAGACTGTCACTGAACTCCAGGGAGGTGACTTCAGGGAGGGAGGAAGGAACATACAGAAGGTCAAAGAGCATGAATGTCTTGAGTACCTGAAAGCTGGTCAGCTCCAGCCTCCTGAGGTACAATCAAAGGTTCTTGATAAAGGGCAAACGTTACCCTCTTTTGCTGAGAGTTGGACATCTTTCATTTGGAGGATAAAGAATTGAAAGATCATGTTTCTACAAGAAACTTAATCTGCATAATCTATCTTTGATATTCTTTCTTAAAACATCTGCTCCCCTAATGGTACAAATTTGGAACTGCATCATACCTGCAAATTGATTTTTTAATAATAAATTTGGTCCTAGTCATCTAAATTTCACCTGCAATTGTGATAAATAGTAAAGGAATGCATTAAGGGATTTATTTCTCCCAAGTTTTCTTCTCACATGACAGGAGCAAAGACATTTTTAATCAATTCAACTTTCCTACCAAAGGACAATATATTCTGGTTAACTTTCATATCCATCAGAGGCACAGGGCTTTTCGGACGTAGGTAGAGGTTTATGAGCATAAAATCGAGAACAATTAGCACTCAAATTAATGTTACATGAGATTCAACATCTGGTAAGTGTGTCATCATTTTGGGTCATAGACCACTTGCTAGGCTAAATGTTCATACAACTGTAATTTACTCTGCATACAAATGGAATAAAAATGATACTTTAAAAATATTTTTTTAACTTAACAGTATGTATGTAGGGACCTCTCTCATTTCAAAACTTTGACTAGAATTGAACAACAGATTGAACAGGATGAAACATACAGCATCAAAAGGAACAGAAAATACATTTTTGCAAGTATATTTTATAACAAATTAGCTATAGTGCTAATATTAGTTTCTCTAGTTCATCTAACCACTGTCACTATTGATATAGATCTCCTCTTTATCCATCAAATATTTAAGAGCAAGAAGAGGTCAACCTCTCAAAGTCTTTGTGCTGTTTATATAACAGAGCCCTCAAACATCGGCTGCTTCTGGCAATAGAGGGGCATCAGAAAATGCCAGATCTCAAGATGCCTCCTGCGACTCACCACAAACAACAGCCCGTGCACAGCACACCCTAAACTATTCTGAACTTCAGGACTCCGGGGCCTCCAAGAGCACTTTAATGTAGACCTTAAAGTCCTAGAGGTGTCCTGCAGGGAACCCTCTCTGAGCTGGAAGCAGGTGCTGGCAGGAAGCTTCAGGGTACCTGGGATCCAGCAGCTTCTATGTCAACAAGCTACATATACTCTGGGTCTGTGGGGAAGTCAGAGGGTCCATAAAGCCTACCCACACCCATTCAGGGGGCCTCTGGGCATCCAGAGTTACCCAGAAAGCCAAGGCTCTCCCCAGAGGATGGCCCCAGACTTCACCACCAGCATGGCCATGAGCACTGGGGCCTTCTAGGTCAGGAAGCACAACCAGATTAAAGAGCAAACCATAGCCAGGGACACATACCTTCTCCTGCCCTCCGCCTCCAGAGTACGCTAATTCCTGAAAATACTGACAATCTAGACATGCCAGCATCTTAGAGCGTGCTAAAGAATAACTACAATCAAAAAAAAAATGTTATGACCATTTATCAGGAGAATGAGCTAGTGTCCATTTTATTTTTACTTAATTGCCTTTTCACATGGTCCGGTTATTGGCAACTTCAGTAAAACTGGTAAACTCTTGGCTGGGTGTGTCTGTATCTGCAGATTTCAAAAGCAAAGAAACTTTCTGCACTCTTGAGATGGAGACGCAGAAATCACATTTTACCCTGTTTATAGAAATGAGCCATCCTTTTAAAAAGAGGCAAACACCAACTAAAGAAGCACCTAATACTGCAATCTGCTTTTAAAGTGCCTTGAAGTTACGCTATTAATTCTAAGAACCCTTGAGCCTTTGTTGTACTTTTCTAGATAGAGTAAGGAAGTGTTCTCTCTAGAACTGTGTCTGTTAAAGCCATCTATGTATTGACATTCCCCTGCTTCTGTAACATGCTTCCCACTGACTGTCAGAGTGATGATCGCTGTCGTAGGATTGTTTTGAGAGTTAAGCCCTGTGCTTCAATGTTCAGCAGCCTGACTCTCAATTCTGGTCCCTCCATTTGCTGTGTTGGGCAAGTCTGTAATTTCTTGAAGCTCCAGTTTGGTCATCCGTAAGGTGGGCATAATAATGTGTCCTGCTCTACATTGTTGTTGAATGAGAAAGATAATCCTGATAATGTGTATGGCACAGAAGAAGTGTCACATAAATGTTAGCCCTCAATAATATTTAGTGGTTACCAGATCCTGTCACCAAAGACTAAATCATGTTTAATATATTTTTGTTCTGTGCTTGTGTTTAAAAGATACTTTGTAATATTTTCTTTTAATTATCAGCATACATGTTAACTCTCTGTTTGACAGCCGTATGCTATTTACTTAACCAAAATGTGCCAAATAGCTTACTGCAGTGTTTTCCAAACTGTGCTTTGAAAAATTGGGATTCTGTGGAGGGGTTTGAGGTGGCTATTGTGTGTGGGGTACAGAATGGGGTACAGTGAAGAGAGTGAGTGGTCAGTGATCCAGGCTTCAAATGGAACAGCTCTACCTTTACCGACTTTAAATACTGGGCTACTCAGTAAATTTTAGTTTGAACAAAGGGTTCTGCAGCTAAAAATCAAGGCAGGGAAGTCAGAGAGGGTGGATAAAAACACTCATGGTTTACTATGTCTATTATTTTTTTAAAGAAATACTACAGATAGCAAAGACTGTATTTGAAACACTGCCATTTGAGTTCTGATTCTAGATTAAAAATTGGCATTTAAATCATAATTCAAGGATATTTGGAATTTCATCTTTTTCCCTTTCTGGCAGCGTTAAATAGGGAGGGCTCATTAAACCCTCTGTTCACCCTGTTCACCATCTTTCATTTGAGAAGTCTATTGTAATAAACCAAAGCATTATTACTCAGAATGAAAATGAATGAAGTAAATCTGGCCTCCAAGACCCCATGGTTGACATCTGTCCCTGTCCCAAAAGTAATCCAAAGTCAAGCAAGCCTAAAGCAGAGTGCAGTGGTTAGGCCCACGGTCTCCGGAGTCAGACTGCCCAGGTGTGAATCCTGCTTTGTCCACTTATATGCGTGTTTCCAGACAAGTCACTTCCCATCTGTGTACCTCAACCTCCCGGTTATTTGTAAAATGAGGACAATAGCACCAATTATGTGAATGTATCGTGAGGATTTAAAGAGAACACACACAAAACAAACATGATTACCAAAGGGGAAAGGGAAGGAAGGGAGGGATAAATTAGGAGCATGGGATTAACAGATATAAACTATTATACATAAAATAGATAAGCAACAAAGATTTACTGTATAGCACAGGGAACTATTTTCAGTATCTTGTAATAACCTATGATGGAAAATAATCTGAAAAAAAAAAAAATATATATATATATAATTGAACCACTTTTTGTACACCTGAAACACAATATTGTAAATCCACTATATGTCGATAAAAAAAATTTTAATAGAATGCACACAAAATGTTTAGAACAAGGGAAGGTAGAAAATAAGTACTAAGTAAACATTAGCTCTTCTAGTCATTAAGAACAGAGTTTGTTTTAGAACCATTTTCTTGACACATGAGTTATTTCCAAGTCTAATTACAAAAGTTAGTACATTTATCATTTTAAATTTCCTTCAACTATAGGAGGGATAGCAACTAAATTAATTAGCCTTATATTTTAATTCTTACTTGGTAATTTTCCTCTTTCCTTTCATATAACATTATTTTCTTAAACTGTGAACAGAAATATCAAATTCTCTTGAAAGGTGTCACACAGAAAAATATTAAGCCTGCAACCTGGTCCTGAATTTTGTATTATTTTGAATATGGGGAAAGAGGACCACATAACCTAGTCATATTCTATTGCTATACTTTGTATATGTTTATATTTTAAGAAAAATATGAAGGATAAAGTATGATTTTGATATATCATCTATTTGACCTTTTGATGCACATACTTTTACTGTGTATCTTTAATTTTTTCTGAGTATAATTCTTGAAATCTGGGGGGAAAATACCCTGAAAACAATAAAATGATAAAGTCTTTAGTTCTTTTTCTCTCATATTTCAGACCTTCAAGGACTCCACGTGTTGCCTCAGACAGTTGACTGGTCATCTTTTCCTCCTCAACAGTATCTCTTGACTCTTGGGTTCAAAAACAAAGAAGATGGGAAGTTTTTGGAAAAAGTATCAAATAGGAAGTTACCAACATTTACAGGTAAGTCACCTTGACTTGTTATCTTTCAATACTGTTTTAAGTTAGGAATTGTGCATTATTCATTAAGCTTTATTCATCACAAGCCTAGCATATAGTAGGGCCTGGGCACCAAAATGTTTGTTGGGTCATACTTAACTCCTTCCGATCTTCTTTGTGGGTTAGTTAACAACACCTGGAATTCTGGTTCCCGCAGGAGTGCCCACCTCCCTCACTCTAACCATCTCACCGTAACCATACCACCACCTATGCCTGATCACGGGGCACTTAAAGATTACAAGCTTTTGTCATCATCCATCAGCAAACACAGAAGAAAATCGTGCAACAAAACTATTGTATGAAATCAAACGTATAGCCAATGACCACCTTAAATCACTTGGATTATCTGCCATTGTATTAATACCTGTTCTACTCTTTTCTTATGTAATTAACCAAGATCTCAGATCTCCTGAAGAGTATTATAGTTAAATGGTGCTCAGTAATTCTAGTTGAAACTTTCAAAAATCAAGTAAACATTCACGTGGAGTTGAAGTCTCATACTTAAGGGCTGAATTCATGACCAGGTTGAATTTATCCCTTCAGCTCTACCCACATAATTAAGGATTTGTGTTTTGTCTGGCACTCTGTCCTCTGAGGCTTATCTCAGCTTCGAGCTACATTCAAAGTCAGTGCAATCTGCACACTTGAATAATACCTGGGAGGAACAAGACAAGAATCAGACACATTTATGATGACATTTTTTTCACAACTCAGGAAAAGCATATTCTGCAGAGGGAGGTGAATTGTTATAGGCTGTCCCGTAGATCTCTCAATCAAGAAACACAACAAAAGGAATAAATAGTAGTCTCTAAAGGGCAATGTCTCCTCATAGATCTTTCACTGTTATACTTCTGGTCTTTGAGATGGGACTCGTTTCTATACTAAAGATTTCATATCTATTAATATTGAGATATCTGTTTATAGCTTGCTAAGGAAAGCATTTTGAAATGGAAGTCAGGGAAAAAAAAGTATAAAAGTTTATTGTTACAATTTTTAGAACATAAAACTCCCTTCGGCCTGCTGACAAGAGAAGACACAGTGAGACACATGGAGACAATGGGGAAGCGAGTCTTGCCAATACTGGATTTTATTAGAAGCACCCAATCGAATGTAGGTATATAAGTCTTTTATATTTTTTCAACATATAAATATCAGACAATTCTAGAAGTATGGAAAGTTTATGGTGTAAATATTGCAAGTGTTGGAGGATTTTAGAAACTTTCACAGTAAATCTTATTTGTAAAACCCAGCAAAGTTTAGCTAATGATTTTATTCCTTTTATACTTTAAAATATATTAATCATAAAGCTACACTTTGCAATTTCCAGCATTTTTCAGGCTAGAGCCTTTTCTTTGTGGCTTCCTGATATCTAATTGAAGGTTGAATTGAATCTCTTGCTTCAAATCAATAACAGAAGTTTAGTGAACACAGTGCTTTCCCTATTTCATACATTTGGCTATTGCATATAACCATTTTGTTGCCTATACAAGAATTCAGAACATTAAAAGCTAGCTCCTCCACATCAACTGATAAATTGGATGCTACTCTAAACATTGGCAATTGATCTTTTTTGCTGTTGTTAACATCTTTACTGGAGTATAATTGCTTTATAATGTTGTGTTAGTTTCTGTTGTATAAAAAAGTGAACCAGGGGCTTCCCTGGTGGCGCAGTGGTTGAGAATCTGCCTGCTAATGCAGGGGACACGGGTTCGAGCCCTGGTCTGGGAAGATCCCACATGCCGCGGAGCAACTAGGCCCGTGAGCCACAACTACTGAGCCTGCGCGTCTGGAGCCTGTGCTCTGCAACAAGAGAGGCCGCGATAGTGAGAGGCCCGCGCACCGCGATGAAGAGTGGCCCCCACTTGCCGCAATTAGAGAAAGCCCTCGCACAGAAACGAAGACCCAACACAGCCAAAAATAAATAAATAAATTAATTAATTAATTAATTTTAAAAAAAAGTGAACCAGCTATATGCATACATATATCCCCATATCCCATCCCTCTTGCGTCTCCCTCCCACCCTCCCTATCCCACCCCTCTAGGTGGTCACAAAGCACCAAGCTGATCTCCCTGTTGCTATGCAGCTGCTCCCCACTAGCTATCTATTTTACATTTGGTAGTGTGTATATGTCCATGCCACTCTCTCACTTCATCCCAGCTTACCCTTCCCCCTCCCTGTGTTCTCAAGTCCATTCTCTACGTCTGCATCATTATTCCTGCCCTGCCCCTAGGTTCATCAGAACCTTTTTTTTTTTAGATTCCATATATATGTGTTAGCATAGGGTATTCGTTTTTCTCTTTCTGATGTACTTCTCTCTGTATGACAGACTCTAGGTCCATCCACCTCACTACAAATAACTCAATTTCATTTCTTTTTATGGCTGAGTAATATTCCATTGTATATATGTGCCACATCTTCTTTATCCATTCATCTGTCGATAGACACTTACATTGCTTCCATGTCCTGGCTATTGTAAATATTGCTGCAATGAACATTGTGGTACATGACTCTTTGAATTATCATATTCTCAGGGTATATGCCCAGTAGTGGGATGGCTGGGTCATATAGTAGTTCTATTTTTAGTTTTTTAAGGAATCTCCATACTGTTTCTCCATAGTGGCTGTATCAATTTACATTCCCACCAGCAGTGCAAGAGGGTTCCCTTTTCTCCACACCCTCTCCAACATTTATTGTTTGTAGATTTTTTGATGATGGCCATTCTGACAGGGGTGAGGTGATACCTCATTGTAGTTTTGATTTGCATTTCTCTAATAATTAGTGATGTTGAGCATTCTTTCATGTGTTTGTTGGCAATCTATATATCTTCTTTGGAGAAATATCTATTTAGGTCTTCTGCCCATTTTTGGATTGGGTTGTTTGTTTTTTTTGCTATTGAGCCGCATGAGCTGCTTGTATATTTTGGAGATTAATCCTTTGTCAGTTGCTTCGTTTGCCAATATTTTCTCCCATTCTGAGGGTTGTCTTTTGTCCTGTTTATGGTTTCCTTTGCTGTGCAAAAGCTTTTAAGTTTCATTAGGTCCCATTTGTTTATTTTTGTTTTTATTTTCATTACTCTAGGAGGTGGGTCTAAAAGGATCTTGCTGTGATTTATGTCATAGAGTGTTCTGCCTATGTTTTCCTCTAACAGTTTTATAGTGTCTGGCCTTACATTTAGGTCTTTAATCCATTTTGAGTTTATTTATGTGTATGGTGTTAGGAAGTGTTCTAATTTCATTCTTTTACATGTAGCTGTCCAGTTTTCCCAGCACCACTTATTGAAGAGGCTGTCTTTTCTCCATTGGATATTCTTGCCTCCTTTATCAAATATAAGGTGACCATATGTGCATGGGTTTATCTCTGGGCTTTCTATCCTATTCCAATGATCTATATTTGTTTTTGTGCCAGTACCATACTGTCTTGATTACTGTAGCTTTGTAGTATAGTCTGAAGTCAGGGTGCCTGATTCCTCCAGTTCTGTTTTTCTTTCTCAAGATTGCTTTGGCTATTCGGGGTCTTTTGTGTTTCCATACAAATTGTGAAATTTTTTGTTCTAGTTCTGTGAAAAATGCCATTGGTAGTTTGATAGGGATTGCATTGAATCTGTAGATTGCTTTGGGTAGTACAGTCATTTTCACAATGTTGATTCTTCCAATCCAAGAACATGGTATATCTCTCCATCTGTTGGTATCATCTTTAATTACTTTCATCAGTGTCAATAGTATTCTGCATACAGGTCTTCTGTCTCCTTAGGTTGGTTTATTCCTAGGTATTTTATTCTTTTTGTTGCAATGGTAAATGCAAGTGTTTCCTTAATTTCTCTTTCAGATTTTTCATCATTAGTGTATAGGAATGCAAGAGATTTCTGTGCATTAATTTTGTATCCTGCTACTCTACCAAATTCATTGATTAGCTCTAGTTGTTTTCTGGTAGCATCTTTAGGATCCTCTATGTATAGTATCATGTTATCTGCAAATAGTGACAGTTTTACTTCTTCTTTTCCTATTTGGATTCCTTTTATTTCTTTTTCTTCTCTGATTGCTGTGGCTGAAACTTCCAAAACTATGTTGAATAACAGTGGTGAGAGTGGACAACCTTGTCTTGTTCCTGATCTTAGAGGAAATGGTTTCAGTTTTTCACCATTATAAACGATGGTGGCTGTGGGTTTGTCATATATGGCTTTTATTATGTTGAGGTAGGTTCCCTCTATGCCTACTTTCTGAAGAGTTTTTATCATAAATGGGTGTTGAATTTTATCAAAAACTTTTTCTGCATCTATTGAGATGATCATATGGTTTTTTTGCTTCAGTTCGTTAATATGGTTTATCACATTGATTGATTTGTGTATATTGAAGAATCCTTGCATTCCTGGGATAAACCCCACTTGATCATGCTGTATGAGCCTTTTAATGTGCTGTTGGATTCCGTTTGCTAGTATTTTGTTGAGGATTTTTGCATCTATGTTCATCAGTGATATTGGCCTGTAGTTTTCTTTCTTTGTGACATTTTTTTCTGGTTTTGGTATCAGGGTGATGGTGGCCTCGTAGAATGAGTTTGGGAGTGTTCCTCCCTCTGCTGTATTTTGGAAGAGTTTGAGAAGGATAGGCGTTAGCTCTTCTGTAAATGTTTGATAGAATTCGCCTGTGAAGCCATCTGGTCCTGGGCTTTTGTTTGTTGGAAGATTTTTAATCACAGTCTCAAATTCAGTGCTTGTGCTTGGTGTGTTTATATTTTCTATTTCTTCCTGGTTCAGTCTCAGAAGGTTGTGCTTTTCTAAGAATTTGTCCATTTCTTCCAGGTTGTCCATTTTATTGGCATATAGTTGCTTGTAGTATTCTGTCATGATCCTTTGTATTTCTGCAGTGTCAGTTGTTACTTCTCCTTTTTCATTTCTAATTCTATTGATTTAAGTCTTCTCCCTTTTTTTCTTGATAAGTCTGGCTAATGGTTTATCAATTTTGTTTATCTTCTCAAAGAACCAGCTTTTAGTTTTATTGATCTTTGCTATTGTCTTTTTCATTTCTTTTTCATTTATTTCTGATCTAATCTTTATGATTTCTTTCCTTCTGCTAACTTTGGGGTTTTTTTGTTCTTCTTTCTCCAACTGCTTTAGGTGTAAGGTTAGGTTGTTTATTTGAGATGTTTCTTGTTCCTTGAGGTAGGATTGTATTGCTGTAAACTTCCCTCTTAGAACTGCTTTTGCTGCATCCCATAGGTTTTGGGTCGTCATGTTTTCATTGTCACTTGTTTCTAGGTATTTTTGATTTCCTCATTGATTTCTTCAGTGATCTCTTGGTTATTTAGTAGCATATTGTTTAGTGTCCATGTGTTTGTATTTTTTAGTTTTTCCTGTAATTGATATCTAGTCTCATAGTGCTGTGGTCGGAAAAGATACTTGATATGATTTCAATTTTCTTAAATTTACCAAGGCTTGATTTGTGACCCAAGATATGTTCTATCCTGGAGAATGTTCCATGAGCAGTTGAAAGTGTATTCTGCTGTTTTTGGATGGAATGTCCTATAAATATCAATTAAGTCCATCTTGTTAAATGTGTCATTTAAAGCTTGTGTTTCCTTATTTATTTTCATTTTGGATGATCTGTCCATTGGTGAAAGTGGGGTGTTGAAGTCTCCTACTATGATTGTGTTACTGTCGATTTCCCCTTTTATGGCTGTTAGCATTTGCCTTATGTATTGAGGTGCTCCTATGTTGGGTGCATAAATATTTACAATTGTTACATCTTCTTCTTGGATTGATCCCTTGATCATTATGTAGTGTCTTTCTTTGCCTCTTGTCCTAGTCTTTATTTTAAAGTCTATTTTGTCTGATATGAGAATTGCTACTCCAGCTTTCTTTTGATTTCCATTTGCATGGAATATCTTTTTCCATCCCCTCACTTTCATTCCGTATGTGTCCCTAGGTCTGAAGTGGGTCTCTTGTTGACAGCATGTATACGGGTCTTGTTTCTGTATCCATTCAGCCAGTCTATGTCTTTTGGTTGGAGCATTTAATCCATTTACATTTAAGGTAATTATCAATACGTATGTTCCTATTCCCATTTTCTTAATTGTTTGGGGTTTATTTTTGTAGGTCGTTTTCTTCTCTTGTGTTTCCTGCCTAAAGAAGTTCCTTTAACATTTGCTGTAAAGCTGGTTTGGTGGTGATGAATTCTCTTAACTTTTGCTTGTCTGTAAAGGTTTTAATTTCTCCATCGAATCTGAATGAGATCCTTGCTGGGTAGAGTAATCTTGGTTGTAGGTTTTTCCCTTTCATCACTTTAAATATGTCCTGCCACTCCCTTCTGGCTTGCAGAGTTTCTGTTAACCTTATGGGGATTTCCTTGTATGGTATTTGTTGCTTTTCCCTTGCTGCTTTTAATATTTTTTGTGTGTGTTTAATTTTTGATAGTTTGACTAATATGTGTCTTGGCATGTTTCTCTTTGGGTTTATCCTGTATGGGACTCTCTGTGCTTCCTGGACTTGACTGATTATTTCCTTTCCCATGTTAGGGAAGTTTTTGACTATAATCTCTTCAAATATTTTCGCAGACACTTTCTCTTTCTCTTCTTCTTCTGGGACCCCTATAATTTGAATGTTGGTGTGTTCAATGTTGTCCCAGAGGTCTCTGAGACTGTCCTCAATTCTCTTCATTCTTTTTTCTTTATTCTGCTCCCTGACAGTTATTTCCACCATTTTATCTTCCAGGTCACTTATCCGTTCTTCTGCCTCAGTTATTCTGCTATTGATTCCTTCCAGAGTATCTTTAATTTCAGTTTTTGTGTTGTTCATCACTGTTTGTTTGCTCTTTAGTTCTTCTAGATCCTTGTTAAATGTTTCTTGTATTTTCTCCATTGTGTTTATGAAATTTTGGATCATCTTTACTATCATTACTCTGAATTCTTCTTCAGGTAGGTTGCCTATTGCGTCTTCATTTATTTGGTCTTGTAGGTTTTTACCTTGCTCCTTCGTCTGTGACATATTTTTTGTCTTTTTTTTTTTTGATGGGTGGGGCTGTATTCCATCTTACTGGTTGTTTGGCCTGTGGGGTCCAGCACTGGAGTTTGCAGGCAGTTGGATAGAGCCGGGTCTTGGTGCTGAGATGAGGACATCCGGGAGGCCTCACTCCAATTGATAGTCCCTGGGGTCTGAGGTTCTCTGTTACTCCAGCAATTTGGACTCAGAGCTCCCACCACAGGAGCTCGGCCCCAACCTCCAGCTTGGGAACCAAGATCCTGCAAGCCAGTCGCTGGGGGTTCCTCCCATCCCCTTAGGTGTCTGTGGTCCCCCACCAGTGCCTGGTAGGTGCCCTAATTGTATGTAGACACGAATTCCGCGTCGTCCTAGTCTGCCATCTTGACTCTGACCTCCACCTGGCAATTGATCTTTATATACCCTTAAGGTAAATTATCTAATCCCTTTCTCCAACCCAGGGAAAATATGTCCTTTCTACTTTCACTCTTTAAAAAAGCCCAAAATAAGATCTGATTTATGCTGTGCTATTTTACAAAATTTAAGCTATTGTACTGAAAGTACATAAAGAGAACTCCTCATTAATGGGCTCTAAAGGCTGCAGATTTCCCCTTTTAAAATATTTTCCAAAAGGCCTTTAAGCTGGAAATTTTAAAGAATTCTTTTTTTGTGGCTTTAGTATTACATCATTGATTTGATGTTCTTACCTTACAAGGGGAACCAAGGGGGTTATCACAAACAGCTACTTAACATCTGTTCAGCAGTTTACCTGCTCAGTAACATTATTCAGCATTTTATAAAAGCTATAAAACCCCTAATTTATTTGCATGATTTGTAATTCTATGCATTACAAATCCAAAAGCACATTTTTACTGATTTTCCTACCACATAGCTTCCCCTTCCTCACAACCGTGTTCCACTCAATTATCTCCCCTATACTATTACTACTAAGAAATCCATCTCTACCTTAGTCATCTTGCGCTGTCATAACAAAATAGCATAGACTGGATGACTTAACCAACAGAAATTTATTTTCTCACAGTTCTAGATGCTAGAATTCTGAGATCAGGGTGCCAACATGGTCAGGTTCTGATAAACACCCTCTTCCTGGCTTGCAGTCGGCTACTTTCTCTCTGTGTCCTAACATGGCAGAGAGCAAGCCCTCTGGTGTCAATTCTTATAAGAGCACTAATCCCATCATCAGGCCCTACTCTCATGACCTCATCTAACCCGAATTACCTCCCAAAGGCCCCATCTCCAAATACATCACATTGGCCCCTAGGGCTTCAACATAGGAATTTTGGGTGGACACAAACATTCAGTTTATAGCCATCTCATTGGCTCTATTGCAAATTTTGGGTCCTCTTCTCCAATTCACAACCTCTTCCAGACACACACACACACACACACCCCCTCACCAACCACCCCATCCTAATTAGAGACATACACACACACACATATCATCACTGTCATCATCAGGCTCTTGCAAGCAGTGGAAGCCTTGCTAGCAAGAACCATCACCATATTGTATTATTTCACCTCATCTGCACATGGTTAGCCTTGCAGTGCCGGCGTGCTGGATGTTGGGGAGGTAATCTGTCTGTGCCCTGGCTCTTTGGGGTGATGCCCACCGTACCTTGCTACTTGTCAGGTACCCGCCACATCATCATCTGTTGCCAGCTCAGATCTCCCAGTGTGTTGTGAATGCAGGTTAGGCCAATCTAGGCATCATGCACTTTTTAAATGCTTTTAACACATTTTCTTCTCACGTTTCAAAGGGCATTCTGGCCACTTAGAAATGTGTATATGCATGTATCTTTATGTGTCCATAAAGGAGATTTGAAAACCATAATGAACAAGATTCTTAGCATGTAATGAATAACTCAGTCTTCTTTAGAATGAGTCAGCACCACCCACTTTGTTAAGTGTGAGGGATTTCATCAACTTTCTTATGTTTGCGTCTATGGAAAACAGTTTTTGGAAGACTGTCTCAAAGAGCTTGAATGAAATTGAAGCAAGTGAGCCCACAGGTACCTAGGGACCACAAGAATATCCAAATATTGGCCTCTAGGTTTCTCATTATATGCCCAACCACAGCTTCATAAAGCAGGACTGAATAAAATTGGCTGCAAAGGTAACCTAGCTTAACGAAGCAAGAAATGAGTTGGTGAGCAGAAATTATTCCTACATGGTACAATTAATTGTGACCCAAGAATCCCTCAACAGTGTTTTTAGGATCCCCTGAGGTGTGGTTTTTGTTTTTTTTTTTTGTCAGATGTCAAATGCCATCCACTTGAGTATTTAGGCATTGCATTGTCCTTATTAGCTGTGACCCTAGCTTGTGACACCTATAGATGAAGACTTTTGTCCAAGGCTGTGCTCTGGCTGTGTAACCCTAGGATGTCACTTAACCTCTGAGCTGTTTTTTTCTCATTTATAAAATAAGCTGTTATCTGCCATGCTCACCTCCCAGAGTTGTGAGACCAAAAGTATATAATCCACATTGAAGCACTTTGTAAAGTATTAAGAATTTTTAAAGTTTTAATTAATTGTATTGGTTTTCATTTGCTATGACAAAAGGACTGGTTTTATAGACCTTTCTTTTTCTTTATAAATGCTGTATACTTTGAAATTACATACTCTTCTAAAATGAAGACTGTGCAAGTGTCCTGTGGATTTTGAATTCTTTTCCTTAGATCACTGATGCACTCAGATCTCCTCACAAAGGCAGGATTAGAGGTGTCATCTCTAGCCATGGAGTAGATCTACTGCCCACAGTAGGGCTTGCCAGGGAACATGAATTTTCACCTCTTGCTATGAGGTGGTAGAAAGAGTTGGTGAAGGAGACAAAGACATTCCTGGTATAATGTTTCTAGGTCTCAGAAAATAATTCTCCTTACACTCTGACACCAGTTTCCTTACCTTTATAGATTCCTTTGTTAGGCACACAGCACATGGCCAGACAAGAATGATTCTGGCATTTTCAGAGTTATTGTCTAAAATATTCTCCCACCTTCCTATCTGGTGTCTTTTAATCTCACTGAACATCAACCCCATTCAACCAGTAGCTCTGCTCTAATGGTATTTTTTCTTCTCTGGATCTTTGTACTAATTATTTCACGTGCTACTGAATGCTGCTGTGCTTTTCCATTCATTAACTTTACTGGCTGCTGTCAGTTTACACCTTATGTACTGTGCTTCCTGGGGTGTTAAAGAGTTAAAATAATAAAATCTCTTGCCAGGCATGAAGCTTCCTTCACAGGCTGACTTGCCAAAAAATGACCTAACTAACCAGGTTTTGCATACCTTGTTAATTTTACTTTTAATTTCCTCCAAGTAAAGCACAAAAATTGTTTATATATGCACATTGGAAATGAACAATAATATGTGTTTCCTACCCCTTTTCTTTGCAATTAATGTTTCTATATGTTATGTCAAACGGAAATACATTCCCAATACTTGGGCTCTGCTTTTCAGCAGTATTATACTGTGCCACTTATTTTCCAAACATTCATCCATACCTGCTATTAAATCTAGACAACTGTCTGGCTGAAGCTTTCATTTGAACTTGCTATTTACCTAACCTTCATTGTACCTGTGTGAAGTTTTATCTTCAATCTTGGCCACTTTATTACACTCTCTCCAGCAGCTAAGGAGCTCTTTGATCACTTCTGAAGTCTCATTGAGAGGGCTACCTCCCTTTAGATTTAGCCCTTGCTAGCATTAGATGTGAGCTAATTCCTTCATTTTTCATTATTTCCTTGATTTTCTTAAAGCAACAGCATTAAAGCATTCCTGATGGCATTTATTAATTTTTATTTCTTTTTCACTTCATCTCTCAAAAGCCCCAATCTTGTATAGGTAAAATATTAATCTGCAGTTTCCTGATGACCAAAACGGCATTTGGTTGGGGGGGGGGGGACATTTAGCAGTCAACTGTATCCTTTCCCTAGTGTCCTATTCATAAGGAGCACTTCCTGTTTTGCTATGCATCCAACAATCAAGCTAACAAAGCACCACTGCCTTCCACTATTTTTACTGTCCTGATGTTTTGGAAAATTACACTGATAGATTATGTTTCCAAGCAGGCCGCCGTTGTTTCTGCACTTTGGAGTTGAGTCACTACACCACTTTCCTACAACCAGCCCCATTGTTTATTTTAAAGAAGGACAAAGAAAGTAATTTTTCTTCAGAAAGAAAACTGTTTCTCCTGCAACTTGCTTTCCTCTATTTGACAGTATCCATTGTTTAGCTACATGTTTAAACTCAGTGGGTAGGCTGGCTATTTCTTCAATTCAGAGAAGGGATCTCAAATCCACAATTTGCAGTCATTGCTCCTATAGGTTTATAGGTTTTCAGATAAATGATTAATTGGAAAGAACAAATTAGCAGGGATAAAGAGACATTAGTCAAATGGCAGAGATAGACGTTAGGAAGAAATACAGCAAATACAATGCAACAGTGCTCAACCTTTCTTTATTACCAAGATTCTAGGAAAGCGCCAAATTCTAGAGGTTGGTGTCAATCAAGATATGTGTATGACATTTCAGAAAGGACTGCCTTCTAAATTCAAGTTAAAATTTCGATGCTCTTTAGTAATGCTAGTTTCTAATAATTTTTCTCCTTAGAAGAGAATATTTTAAGAAGAAAGAGTCACGTCTGCCTTCTCTAATTTCTGGGGAAAAATCTGTTTTATAAGTATGCACAAACTAAAATAGTCCTTGTGCAGATACTAAGCTTTAAGGTAGTAGTTTATTCTCCAACTTCTGTTGGAGATATTTGAATATTTGATATTTGAATATTTGAATTTTTGTATAGCTAAAATTCATATTTCTAGGGCCACATATCAAGAGATTGTGATTCACTGAGTAAGGTCCAGGACTCTTCCTAGTTAACCAACAAGCCTAGTAATTCTGGTGCAGGTGGTCAAAGAGGAAACCTCCACTCCCCGACCACGTAAAAGGATGCTGGGCATCTAGGCTTCCACTTCTGAGCACCAAGATTCAGAATGCCATCACCAAACTAAATCCTCCTGTGACTTCCCATTTCTCATCACCCTCCAAACATGACAGGAACCCTTAGATGCCCCCTTATGTCAGAAGTACTTTTTCCTAAACAGAAATGTGGGAATTTTATGATAAACTTTGTCTCACCTATCAAGCAGTACAATTTGTATTAAACTTTTTAGAGAAGGTAACATGTCCTCTCTATGGCTGGCAGTAGCAAACACAGAGGTAGGCCACCTTAATTATAAGTGTGCCCCATTTTAAGAAAGCCCAAAATACCAGTAGATTCATGGGGCTTGGTGTTCCTTACAAGTCCACAACTGTCTATTTCAAGATGGATCATGTCAGTTGTTGGAATGGTCCTAGGACCCAGAATAAATCACTAAAATGCCACAAGGAGAGGAGTCAGAGTCCATGGCCATCCAATGAGAACTAAAGATAAAAGCAGAGCTGGAGGTTTAATGTAAGCCACTGGGCTAGACAGAAATCCACTTGCATAACATTTTTCAGGATTCAACTTGCATAAGAAATCTTCCTTTGTATAAACAAGACAGCGGGCAACTCTTAACTCTTATGATGCCTTGGTGACATAGATAAAGTCACCCCCGCTAAATGGACACAGCTCTGTGGGATCCCCACTGGGAGAGTGGAGCTCAGGTTCAATTTCAGTCCTCCTTTTCCCCTCATCCTAGATTCCTTAGGCAGGGCCACCTGCAAATCCTTCTCAACAGTCCTGCCAAGCGTTCCCTTTTATATACCAATACATTCATCTGTTTGAAGGAAGGGTACAGACAGTTCTCTAAAATAATAGAAGAAAACATTTATTTGCACTAGATACCATTACTTCAGAGGAGCTAAATATATTATTACAACGAGACCTGACTTCAATCCCCGGGGAGAGGTTATTTCTGTGGTTTTGTTCTAAAACATTTCCTTCTACTGGGAGACTAGGGGAGTTTTCGTGCCTGCTCAGGTGTGATGGAGAAGTTGCAATATGCCAGCCTCCTCAGCCAGCTGCAGAGAGTAAAGGAGCAGTCCCAGGTGATCAATCAAGCAATGGCCGAGCTAGCAACCATTCCCTATCTACAGGACATCAGTCAACAGGAGGCGGAATTGGTAAGCATTTGTTTTTCTTTGTTTAAGGCTTTCACAAGCCCTGAGCCAATAAAAGAGTGATATGGTCTGAAAAAGAATGTGACAATAAATGCAGTCCGAGGGCAAACTCCCCAACCCTCATGAAGCATTCTAATGAAGAAACTGGAAAATGTAGAAGAGAGTGTGTGTGTGTGTGTGTGTGTGTGTGTGTGTGTGTGTGTGTGTGTGTGTGTGTGTGTGTGTGTGTGTGTGTGTGTGTGTGTGTGTGTGTGTGTGTGTGTGTGTGTGTGTGTGTGTGTGTGTGTGTGTGTGTGTGTGTGTGTGTGTGTGTGTGTGTGTTTTATTTGCCCACCCTGACTAGCTTCCCTTTTTTTTTTTTTTTTTTTTTTTTAATAGCAAGACCTTTGTGATGTATGAAAATATGGAAGAGGGCTGGTTATTCATATTTTGAGTCAGGCTTTTTTGTTTCAAGTAAAGTGAAATTTTAATACATTGTTTCTTAACTCCAATATATGTTAATACAGGATTCTCTTCAATGGAAAAGTAAGAGGAAAAAACAGTAATTGCTGGATAGAAAACTGACCCTACAAAATCATCCACAGAATTTTCTTATTTACCTCTAATGTCACATATATGTTGGCAGTGCCAACACTCGCACGCATACGTAACATGTAGTTAAGAAAGCTGTCTTGAGGGGAAAATGTAGTCAAATGGTGAGTTTTTTTTTTTTTTTAACTGAATTGACCAGTTAACTCAGAAAACACAGAGCCTGTCAAAAACTAGTCCAAGAAATATCTTATAGAACAAATCTCCAAACAGGTGTGTATATTATAACCATAATTTATATTAGAAACAATAGCACCTCGTTTGAAAAACAATTAGTAATCAGTGTGCTGGCCATTCAAGGAAAGGTAAAGTTCATTCCATATAAAGCTCCTAATGTGTTGCTGGGAAGGGCTCTTTGAGCTCTAATTGAATGTAGCGAAAACTAATTATAGACCTGAATTGAATTCACATAGCAAGGATGAGAATAACCCGAACTCATCACCTGTAATTTTCAGATAACTAAAGGAACCCTCCCTCTTTGAGCTTTTAAAGTTGTTACAAATTAATCAAGAAATGAACTGCCAACATTTATAATGTTCACCTGAACCTGTAAAAGTATATTAAATAAATATTGATATTCAAAGTAAGCATATAAAACTGAGTAGCCAAACAATAAAACTCCACATACTAAACATTAAAACTATGAGAAAAAAAAGTCTATTAGTCAAGAATTTACTAAGTCAAAACTGGCAATAGTACTTTCTAAACCTGTATGGTTATGTGCACAGAACACCTTCTAAAAGGCTAAGTGTTTATCCTACCATTCATAAGGCATTCAGGAGTGCAGTAAGTGTGGAGCTTTCAAAGTGCATATTATAGCCAATTTTAGATGATTAATGCTCCTCTGAGATAAAAGAAAGCGAAGAAAATGTTAATTTAAGAAGCTGGCACAACGTTGATCTTGTCTTCCTGAAAAGCACATTCAAGATTTAAGTGAAAAATACAAGGGAGTTTTCTGCACTTAGGTCTTCTTAACCACACATCTGCAGCCTTCTTTTTTCTGGAAATACTTATATTTCTACATATACACAAAGAGCACAAAACTAGCATTATTAACATCGCTAACTAATGTGTTAGTGCAACATTCCACTACCTGAAACCTTGGAAAACAGGATTTCATGGGATATTTTCATAATTTATATACCTACTAGAAAAAAAAGTAAATGTATAGGGATGTATATGTGCAAGCCAAATATTTAAAAATCATGTATCTTGCAAGGGTTCATCACCTTAAGTAATAGATTTTACTTTCCAGCTTCCAAGCATAGGTTAACCTAGATACAAATCCTCGAAATACCTTTTATCATGCTATATAAACAGTGACTACTCAGTAGAAGAGTTTTGAATGACTCGACCCTCTACCCTCCTGCTTAAGCTCTGCAACATCTAAAGAACAGAAAGATTATCTAAGGGTTCATAATGTTTGACGCCATGGTGAACTGAACTGGTATATGTTCTTCTTCAGAGAACTTTCTTTTTTAGCTTTGAGTATCACCTGGCTTCATGTGGCCTCATTACTTTGCAGCCACATATAAAGTGTGTGTATAGGATTATTTTAAATTGGAATATGGCAGTTCGGGGCAAAGGGTGGAATGTTTTAAACTTGCCTTTGAAATGGAACCTAAAAAAGTAATCCTGGTTATTTTGAAATTTTAGAAAAGGAAAGAATAGTAAAAGAACTAAAATGAGCTAGATCCTTTAAGAGGCAATAAAACAACACAATTTTAGTATGGTCCTCTGGTGAGCTTTTGCATGATGCCTAGAATTATGATACATTAGCCTCAGGAGAAAATACTAAGATGTGTTCATGTACTACATGCCATTTCCTGAGAGAATTAACCACCACCTTCATTCTTTACAACCCAGATCCACTTTTACAAAACATCAACACTTACTACATTAAAACCTATATGTTTTCTACAAATTTTCAAGAATCTTTCCATTGTTTCAGTATTTTATATCTGCAATAATACTTGGTAATGACTGAAGCAGAGATTAGGTGGCAGTGTTCATTGTCGGAAAGTTGAGTAATAAAATCATCAGCGTACAAATGATTTTTTAATTAGGTTTTAATCTGTGTATTTAGAGAAGTTATTTCTGTGTGACTTCCACACTGATAATTTTTATCTTGGTGCCACAGCTGCAGTCACTAATGGCAGATGCTATGGACACCCTTGAAGGAAGAAGAAACGATAAAGAACGTGTGTGGAATACAATTCAAAAGGTATAACTTTCAGCTGAAGGAAAAAGACATATTATTCTCAAAGAAAATGTCCATCTTGGGTCAAATCTGTTTAAAAGATAAAAAGAAAAGGAAATTCCTTGGGTTGTTTTATTGGTTGTTTTCTTTTTAAAATAAATGCAGCTCTCTCCCTGGAAGTGTAGCCAAAATCAAATATGGATTTATTTAATCTGTTTCCTAAGGTCTGCTGCTTTTCTGAATGTGGTCATATGCTTTTATGGGTCTCTTATCACGCTCATTTTCATATTCTATTTTCGTTATCTGCTCCTTCATTATTGGTTATTATAGATATTTTTAAAGCCCTTTCATCAATCTTTTAGTTCACTCCCCAACCCTTTCTCCCATAATTGTCACTTAAGGAATAATGGCTACATTTCAGGGAACTACAAATGAACTAGCACATTGATGTTTGGGGTGAAGGAGTAACATACGGGTTTTTAGAAGTAGAACATCCCTTCATTGGTTACCTGAGTTATGCAAAACAAGCACTGAGATGCACCTGGCCCCAGCTACTTGGGAGACTCGTGTGATACCACGGGCCCCTCTGGCAATGCAGGAAGGAGTAAAGTCCAGCTGGGTCTCCAGTCCAGCTAAAGGTGATAAATTCTGATCACTCTACTCCCCACTCAGTCTCCTCCAATCACGGTAAGAACCCACAAAGGGAGAACTGGTGTCAGGAGATGTGAGAAGAGCAAACCAAAGAAGCCTTCAGTTTAAGAGGTAAAGTCAGCCATGAGGGATTCCAATGCATCTGCAGAAATGTGTGTCTTCTGTAATGAATTCAGAAGCCCTATGATAAATGCATAGAACAGAAATCAACTGAACTCAGCAAATATTTGTTGGATATCTACTGTGCCTGAAAGAACACTGTATGTTAAGGATATTGTGCTGGACAAGACAGACACAGCCCCTGCCTATATGGGCCTAACCATCTAGGAAAGAAGACAGTTATTAAACAGCTACTTATAAGTTTACTATTATATTTAAAAAGTGGATGTTCAATGATCTGTGGGAACAAAGAGAGGAATATAATCTGGTCTGAGAGATCAGAAAATCCATCTCTGAGAAAGTGATATTTATAAAACATTTAAAGGATAGTAGTAGTTATCAGATGAAAAGGGAGATTTCTACACAGAGGAATAAGTTTGTACCAAGAATGCTAAGAAAGCATGGCAAATTCAAAAACTGACAAAGGAACGAGGAACCTATTTCAAAATGAAGTGCAGAGGCAGAAGAAGTCAAATCACAGAGGGTCTTAAAAATTACGTTAAGGATTTTTTAAGGATTTGGTCTTAAAAACTATGTTTCGGGAAGTATTAATATTTATCTGATAAATATTTTTGAGACATCGCTAGGGCTGTAGTGGGAAAACAGATTGGGGCTACAGAAATTTGGGGAGGTCAGTTATAAGGAGGTGACTTGATGTACAGTGGTGGGCACAGAGATGGAGAGAAGCAGACAGATATAAGAAATATTCAGGAGGCAAATCTACAGGCCTTATTCTCTGATTGCATATGGGAGTTTAGAAAAAAGAAAAGGTTAGAATGATGCCCAGACATTGGGCTTGAGCCACTAGGCGGGGAATAGGAAGAGGTTCGCTGGTGCAAAGGAAGGAAGGAAATACTTCAACGAAGCAGCTTTTGGCTGAGAACATAAACTCTTTCAGAGTCCACAGAGACCACACCAGGTATTTGAAAGGGAATGTAATAAACAGAATGGTTAACTGGGTATGAAATAGGTAACTGAAAAGGAAAACAATAATTCATCACCAAGGAAGCAATTAAAGGAAACAGCTACCACCCCCTAGGGCTGGAGAATCAAACAGAAGAGGTTGCAATTACTAAAACTTAGAAACTTGGAGCAGGGACCTGGCTGGGCCAAAACTCACATCTCCTACTAGGAGGTGCTATTTAGCTGGTGCTAGTGTCCCTGAACTTGGAGGAGGGGTCGTGAAGGGCTGAGACTTAGACTTCTGAGGAATGGGCACTAACTCACTGGTGCTGATGGGGAGTGAAAGAAGGCAGTTTTAATGGGGGTAATCTGGCAACTTTTGGAAAAACTAGATTCCACTGCTACTACAGAAAAGAATGTATGTTTCTGGAGCAAAGAAACTTTGCTGAATAGACGCTCACGGGAACTCCAAGCAGACAGGAAGTCCGCAGCAAATAACCAGGAAGCAGCAAGTCCCTCCTTTCTCCTTGGGTTTTACAGTGTCCCTCTATAGACCCCTATTGATGGAGACAAAGAGCTGGCAAAACAGAAATGGGGTTTCCAGAGTTCCAGTCCCAGCATCAAAGAGCTAATTACAGAAGGGTGGGTTTGGAGTTAAGAGACAATAGGCTAATAACTAGCCCGAAAGTGCACTGAACTTAGGGTGCCGGCAAGATATCCAAGGTGAAGTACAGGAGTCTGGAGTTCTGAATAGAAAATTGAATAGAGATAGAGTTTTCTAAGTCATTGGCAAATTGGTGGTAACTGAAATCATTTGAGTGGATGACACGGCAGAGAAAGAGCGTATAATAAGAAGAGAGGCTTGAGGAGCGCATTTCAAATTTAGCAGGAGACTAAGAAGGAATGGCTGGACGAACTGGAGTTAGAGGTAAACGAAATCCAACGCTCATGAGAGTCAAGCAATATAATTAAATATTTCTGCTGACTATAGAAATAATTGTTTAGCACAGCGGGTAGCAAACTACAGTTCACAGGTCAAAACCAACCAACCACTTATTTTTGTAAATAGAGTTGACTGCACACAGCCATGCCATTCACTTAAGTATCATCTATGTCACCTTGGCCAAGTTGAGCAGTTGCCGCAAAGACCATGTAACTCACAAAGCCTAAAATATTTACTATCTGACCCTACACAAAAAGTCTGCTGTACCCTTATACCCTGGTTTAAAGCATTATCCCTCCCAGAAATATGTGCATTTGTACAGTAAATATTTATATTTGCAAATCCAAGAGATAACAGAATAGTCCAATTATGAAATTCCAAGGACTGGCCAAACAGGTGGAAGAGTGATTGACATTCGTCTATACCTGTCTGCATCTTGTAGACAACCACCAGTTTCACCTCACCCTACACTAGTGTTCTGATGCCCACATTCATAGGAGCATTTAGCCCGCAGCTTCCCACTTTGCCCTTATTGCAGTTATCTATTGCTGTGTTAAAAATCATCCCAGGGCTTCCCTGGTGGCGCAGTGGTTGAGAATCTGCCTGCTAATGCAGGGGACACGGGTTCGAGCCCTGGTCTGGGAGGATCCCACATGCCGCGGAGCAACTGGGCCCGTGAGCCACAACTACTGAGCCTGCGCGTCTGGAGCCTGTGCTCCGCAACAAGAGAGACCGCGATAGTGAAGAGGCCCACGCACCACGATGAAGAGTGGCCCCCGCTTGCCGCAACTAGAGGAAGCCCTCACACAGAAACGAAGACCCAACACAGCTAAAAATAAATATAAAAATAAATAAATAAATAAAAGATTACTATTAAAAAAAAAATCATCCCAAATATAATGGTTTAGAAGGACAACGTTATCTCTCACAGGTCTATGTGTTGATTAGACTTAGCTAGGTGGTTCTTGCTCAGTGTCTCTCATGCAGTTCAATCTCATGGCTTCTGTGCCTGGGGCTGGAGGAGTCACCTGAATGGACTGGACTCAAGACGGCTCACACATGTGGTGACAGCTGATACTAGCCAGCTGAGACACTGACTGGAGTGCCTAAATGTGGCCTCTCCATGTGAATTAGGCTTTCAACAGCACAACAGCTGGGTTCCAAGAGGAAGTATCTCGAGAGAAAGGAAGTATTTAAAAACCACCAGTCCTCTAAAAGGCTAGGCCCAGAACTGGCATAGCAACTGCCACCATATTCTATCGGTCAAAGCAGTCACAGGCCAGCCCAGAATCAGGGGATTGGAGAAATAGATTCCAGTTCTCCAAGGAGGAGTGATATGTGCATTTGTGGAAAGAATGACATGATAGCATCCATCGTGGAGATACGCTTTAGCAGTAGAGCCATGGATCAGGGCCCCGGGCTGGAAAACATACCTGCAAGCAAGCAGGAGTCAGGAGAATAGTCAAGTCAAGGCCTCTGAGACTGGAACACATCAGAGCCACTCAACCCAACCACCGGGTATCTAGAAAGACTCACTGGTGAGCAACCAATCTTTCCAAATTAAAAGCCCTGGTAATGATCCTAGCTTTCTAAATGAAAGCTCCTGAGAGGTCTTTAGGAAGATGTGAATGGGAAGGAACGCCGTGCCAAATTTTTCCCAAGGGCTTTTAATTTGGTCAATGTGACTCTACAAAGCATGATCATATCACTTTCAGACGATTCCGGTAGCAAGTAAGTAATTTCCTTTTACTGCTACAGAGTTAATTTGCGTGTGCAGGAAAAAGATAATAATTTTTTAAAAAGCTAATTGTACAAGCTACACTGTGTTCTGAGCCCACTAGAAGTTGATATCAGCATCACCACCTCTGAGATCTGTTATCTGTAATAGAAACAGCTGTTGTACCTAATGAAAACACTTGAAATTTTCATCTGAAGCAGAATTATAGCAGCACCTCCTAGTTCCACGGAGTTTAAGGGTCTGTCAGAATCCCCATTACCTAACACAATTTTCAGGGCTCCACTTTGTTACAGGTCTATAAAAAGACTGTCAAGATGATGCCTGATTCATGAGTGCTGACCTCCTGTCTATATCTTGTTACCTTTGAGATTTCTCTAAGAACCCGGAAAGAGAAAGAATGAGACAACTGTGGGCTTTTTTCCTGATTCACCAGAACTAAAATACTATGTATTCTTTATAGAGTTTTAGGAAAGTGGCTCTTGTTTTTGTTTGGCTTTACAGAGTATTGGCTTTCCAGTAATTAATTCCAAAAAGATATATGTATGTTGGTTTAGCTGTGCAAATACAAAAATAAGCAGATTGTGTCAAAAAAAGGGTAAATTTTCTTGTGTTGGAAAGTCCCATGCCATGACAGGACTCTTTAAATAAGAGTATCACACTTTGCTTAGTTTTAGTCTGTAACAAAAATACCTGAGAAAACACACCCTTCTGAATATCCCACAGGTCCTGTTATCACACTGCTCATTCCTGCATTCAGTGATTGGGGCAGACACTGTCCTAGATGCTGGAGATACAGCAATGAAAAAGCAGTGCCCTCACGATGTTTGCATTCTGCTAGAGAAACGTAGGCAATAAACTACCTAAAGAAATATGGAATATAAGTAATAAATGCCATGGCTGGAGAAAGCAGGAAAGGAAAATGGAAAGTACAAGATGACTGCAACTGCAATAGAATACTCAGGGCAGGATTCACCGAGGTGATAACTGAACAAATATCTGAAAGAAATGCAAACCATGCAAATATCTTGTGAGAAGCATTCCAAGTAAAAGAAACAGCAGACTCAAAACCCTGAGACTGGAGAGTGCCTGGCACATACAAGGATCCGCAAGGGGGGCAAGGTGACTGGAGTAGAATGACATGAGTAATACGAGATGAAGTGAGAGAGCGGAGGAGGTAATGTTTTGTCAAACAGAAGAACAAAAAACACTCTAAGCTGCTGAGGTGAGAAGAGATGGAAGGGGGCAAGGGTGGAATCAGGAAGACGAGTTAGGAGGTTATTGCAATGTTACCGGAGAGTAATAACAATGGCTGGAAGCCAAGGTTGCGTGGCTTGAACCTTGAACCTAGATAGTGGCAGTGGATATGAGAAGTGGTCTGATTCTGTCTTCTATCCCTAAGAAGAACAAAGACTTATTTACAGGGAGGCTAGTACAGTAAAAAGCACCCTGAACTAGCGATTCAGAGACTTGGGTCTGTCACACATTAGCTCAGAAGCCACATCCTTTCTCTAGGCCTCAGTTTTTTCATCGGTAAAATAAAAATATTGAGCTAGAAGATTCAAAATCCCCTCCCAGCTCTGAATAAATGGGTCTTTTGAAAGCCAGATCATCAAAATGAAAGAAGAGTTCATGTTTACTGAGCTCTTAATATGGGTCAATACTCTCCTATTCACTTTACATACACCAACTCACTAACCCTCACATAAGGTAAAAGGTATAATTTATTAAACAGAGAAGTTTACCAGTTTTCCTGAAGTCACACAGCCAGTAAGTGGTAGAACCAGGACTTGATCTGGCCTTAGAGCCTAATCTCTTTCTTGATAGAAGCCCAAGCTTTGTGCAACCTGAAAAAGCCCAACTGACCACCATTGTTTTATATATGGCTGAGCGTTCAGGTGTAAAGCCAAATGGGGAATTATGATGGCCTCCAATCAAAGTGGAATCTGGCCATAAACTAGCCCAGTTTGTCTGTCTTCAGTTCTCAAAATAAAGTTCTTTCAATCTGAGCCAAAGAAGTCACTAAGGAATTTTCGGTTTAGTCTACCTTTGTGATCCGCCCATATAGGATCCTCCTCCTCTGTACCTTAGTTTTCCATCTCTAACCAGAAAGAATACAGAGCCTCAATCTACAAAATCTTGACCATGAATTCAGCTCCCACTTGTGGGACCTTGAGCAAGTCACAGCCTACTGAGAAATACAGTGTGTTCATACCCTTACCACCTACAGAGCCTCTGATTTTGGGTTACTTAGCATTGAATCCTAAGGCCCATTATGAACTAAGCCTGAAGAGAAATAGAAAAAGGAATCTTTAGAAAAAGCAGTCTTTTAAAAAAAAAAGTGCCAACTGTTAAGTTGGAACATTCTTATTTCTTCTCACCAGAGACTCAGTTTAGAGAAACATTTAAGCAACACTGTCTACAACTCAGAAGACAAAGCTGTTGGCTCTTAATTTACAAAGTCTAAATTTCACACTGCAAAGATAAGAACTTAATCTGGTATGACATAAAATATTGTCTTATTCTGATCCGCCTCTAGATCTCTGATTTGAGACTAAATAAAGAGAAATAAAACTTTGTTACTTTACAAGTAGTGAGAGAAATACTTCAGCATCTAATCATTATCCTATGAATTTTCATAAGAAATGCCACCTTACAATTTCTTCAAATATTAAAATATAACACAGTACATCATAATCTTTAAGGAGTCCAATGAATGGAGTTAAGGTAGATATCTTTAAACCATCCATATGAACTTATTCAAAATGATTTAGCTTTTGGAGTTCCTTTATCTCTTGAAATCTTAACTTATAAATCATACCCATCCTCACCGTCATACAGGAATGACATTCATTGATATAGTAATTTGGTTTTTTAAGATAAAAATGGGATAGAATTGTATATCACTTAACAACTCTGTTCTGTGCAAGGCTGTTGACATAGGCAGGGCAAGAAGGGGAGAGTGCAAATTCAGAGATGGGCTGGGGCAGTTGGTTGAAGACGGAAGAACAAATTGGAACATTTTATTTACTTTCCACATCAGCATTCAAACCTGAGTCCTTCCAGGAGCTCCGCTGAGAGAGATTGCCCATGTGGCACTATCATTCATCAGCCAGTCATCTGGGGCTGACTAATAGGCGGGTGGGGGCTGCAGTTGTGTCTCTGACAGTGTTGCTGTCTTTTCAAAGATTCAGCAACCGTACCACTCATTTGCAAAGCAGTTTGTCCAGCAATCAGGCTTTTCCTGTGTGTCTTGTTCTTTAAGGAGTCTCCACGGATTTACTGCAATTTGATTGTGAATCTTCTCAGCTTCTGGTTATGGGTTTCCTCGTTAGCATATCCCCAGATTCCTTTAGAGCGTGTGCTCCGAGCACTGCTAAGCAGTTCCGTCCGTGGCATAATGCAGATCATCGTGCATGGAAACCAAAGCGCTCTTGTTGCTGACCAGGCCGAGGGGAAGGAGGCAGGCAAGCAAGGCCCAAGGGGCTGAAGAGGCCAGGTGCCGGGATAAATCACTGAGGTTCCGGGGACAAGTAAGTCAAGTCTGTGCCAGTAGGCTTCTAAGCCCGCAATCGTAGTGGAGGAGCCACCGGCCAAAGCCCTGGCAGAACCTCCTGACTGTGGTCAGAAGCTGAGCCCTGGGGCTGTCAGACCTGGAGGGAGGACCTCATCCTCACATGGGCAGCAAAGCCACGTCTAGCCTGGCGAGTGGAGAAAGCCAAGAGCCTTGGTTTGGGCCATGTCCCCTGGCCACTGTGCAACACTCCAAACAGATGGTGAATTTCAATCACCACTTAAACCAAACAATATCTTTCTCCTCTGACTTAAAGCAAAAAATATGTGGTTAATTTGTTAAACATTTTCAACAGCTGCGTTTGCTAATCATTCACTTTCCACCTGTACTTGGCCTCGCCTCCAAAACTGGGAGTACCTCTTTTATATACTTTGTTGGCTGAAATTATTCTAAAACTTTGAAGATTTGGCAGGAAATTTCTGCAGCAGAAGCATTTCTGTGCAGGAGTTGGATCTAGCATGGCCCTCATCTAGGGAGCATGAATCCAGGAGCTGTGTCTTTTTACCAGGAGCTATCAAGGGGCAGACAAAACTAATCAGCCATTTATCAGGTGCTCATATACTTGATAAAATAGTGTGATATCCAACAAATTATCAAACTCTGGTAGTCTGAAGTTTGCTTTTGAATAACTATCACAATGGAAACATGCTATAGAAAAATTTATTTCAGGTAAATAATTAAGTTAATGTGATGACAAATATCATCAGTGATGACTACTGATCTCTTAGTATATGCTAAGCACTTCAAGAAGTTATCACAGAGACTTCCCTGGTGGCGCAGTGGCTGAGAGTCCGCCTGCCAATGCAGGGGACACGGGTTCGAGCCCTGGTCCGGGAGGATCCCACATGCCGTGGGGCAACTGAGCCTGTGCGCCACAGCTGCTGAGCCTGTGCTCTAGAGCCCACGAGCCACAACTACTGAGCCCGTGTGCCACAACTACTGAAGCCCACACACCTAGAGCCCCGTGCTCTGCAACAGGAGGGGCTCCCGCAATGAGAAGGCCGCGCACCACACCGAATAGCCCCCGCTCGCTACAACTAGAGGGAGCCCGTGTGCAGCAATGAGTACCCAATGCAGCCAAAAATTAATTAATTTAAAAAAAAATTTTTTTTTAAATTATCACATTTAATGACTGCAACAATCCTATGAGAGATATGTCATTATCTCTCCTTTGAAAGACGAGGAAAAGAGCTTCGTAGAATTAACAAGGAAACAAGCCTACGTTTGTTAGGGACAGTATTTGGTTTTGAATCAGGTTTGTTTGGGTCAAAGTCTCTGTTCCTAGTCATTAGCTAGAACACTTATAGTAAACCAAATGCAGCTACTAAAAGTCAATGGCACAAAGAACATTTCCTGACCCAAGCTCAGTTTCTGTAAGACAACCAGAGACGATCTTTGAGTCTGCTTTTCAGCAGTGAGTGGGAGAGGAGCATTCCAGGCATCTGTCCTTCTCTAGAGCACAGCTCACAGACCCAGCTGGCGACTTACCCAGACTGCTTTGCAGCAGCTGCCTGACCAAATCTGAACACTGGCACCCACTATCCCCCGGATCACGCTACTCTTACTGTCCTCCTTCACCACCTCTCCCTTTATAGACATATCTGTTTAGGGTGCTTTGATAGGTCACCATTTTCCTTCTTCCTGCAACATCAGCACCCCAAGAAAACAGCTTGGAAGTCTCGTTATTCCTGTAATATATTTACTGTTGCTCCAAGGGTCACTTTCTGGTGAGATATCTGAATAAGTATTTTGAAATGCACCAGGATCTCAATGAAAACATAATTTCAGAAGCACATATCACTGTAATCCCTCCACACCTTACCTCACAGCACAGAGGCCTTGTGGCCAGGACTGGACAGCACACTGTTTACTCCTCCACTTCTAAGACCCCCTCCCTGCCTGTCCTACTAGGGAGGTAATAATATAGGGAGGTGACTAAAACAGAAATTGGAAATGCTCAGATGATTCCAAACCTATCAGTGTTTTTACCTCTGTAAAGGCTTTTCAAAATGAATCTTTCAGAAATTCAGTGAAATATTCTGAGGCAAGGGAGGGGAGCATATATCTCAATTTCATTTTGAACTGAAGAGTGAGTTTGCTGTTCATTCTAAAAGTTACTTTCTCTAAATTACCTAATATCTCTTCTGCTTGGCAGCCCAGCATTTACTGCATGTATTCTATACATTAAGTGTTGCAATCCTTTGTAATTCTAGAGAATAACAAAATATCAGCTTATACCACTTGGTAGCTAAATGAACAATAGGACATCTTCTCATTCTGTATTGAAAGTGAGATTAATACAGAGTTCAGAGCAATTGACTTGTCACTCATTCAGTCATTTATAGTGTACTCATTATACCTTTCATCTTTTGGAGAAGGGTAAAAATAAAAGTACCTTTACATGCAGCCCTAAAGGAAGGTATGGGGTCATTTATCATTCCAATTATGACTTTCTTAAAATGGTGCATGTGGAGGAGGGAACAAGACTGTAATCAAAAACACATACAAATGCCACAAGGACCAACACGCCCATATCTCAGCATCATTAAAACTGGATGTGTAAAACATATGTGTACTCTGCTAATATGGCTTTCTGCTGGAGAAGAGATTCTGGAGAAGAACATGAGGTGGCTGGTGAAAAGATGCATATGGACCAATGTTAGAGATCCTAACCCAGAGATAGGATAAAGTTAGGCTTCTTTCTTACTGAATGGAAAGGAATTCGAGAAGCTTTTAACTTCCCAATACCTCTTATGAAGAGGAGACCCCCTTCAGCTTCATTGATTCACTTCATCATACTGATGACGATTTTTAGAAGCAACTGGGAAAACAGATACAAGAAATAAAAGTACATGTCCCTGAGGAACAGAGGTCAGAAATCATTTTTTTAAAGCCGTGATAAAGGGCTTCCACTTTCAGGAATATGGAGGAGACATGTTTTTCCCTACTCCCCACATTAAGTGAAACCTTGGACATTATGACTCTGAAAGGTGGAATGAAAGGGAAATGACCTAGAGACATGGGGACCTGAGCAATAACATGGTGATGAGTTCATTGGATTTTTTTTTTTTTTTTTTTTTTTTGCCTCATACATTCCACACTTCTTGATGACGAAACCAGGTAACCCAGAAACACTAACATGTGCAGACAAAAAAAAAAAAAAAAACCAACAAAATCCAGCTCCCTCCAGCCAAAGGACAAGGAAAAAGGCAGCCTAGCAAGACAGAAAGCTCTTAGGCAATAATCATCCTACTCCAGCCAAACACCACAGAAAAAAGATGGTGATCCAACCCCAGCCATGTCAGCAAAGCCCAAGTGAGGAGTTAGACTTCTTCCCTCACTGGGCTGTAAAAAGGTGTCTCAACCTTCCCACCTGAAAAGTGTGGTGTCAAAGAAACTAAATAGGGAGCCTAGATGTTCGTCCCCACTGGGTGTGGTGTCAGAAGAGGCCTAGTAGATGGTCAGGATTTTCACCACCCACCAACAATCATGAGCCTGCCTCCTCGATGTGATGTCAGTGGAGGTCACATGGGGAGCAGTGATGAGGTACTGCTGGAGAGGTATCAGTGGAAACCTAGTGAGGAGCTTGAATGCTCATCCCAACCCAGAAGTAATGAGGAACCCCTCCCTCAAGTGTCAATGGAGGCTGAGTGTGGAACCTGAACTTCTATCCCCACCTGGCAGTAATGAGGCAATATCCCTCCCACCTCTTGCCATAGCAGTGTCAGAAAATCCAGCTAAAGCAGAAGGCTTAAATAAGATCCAGACTCTCATAACATTAATACCCCAAATGTCCAGATTTCAATCAAAGGTCACGCATCATACCAAGAAACAGGAAGATCTCAAACTGAATAATAAAAGACAATGAATTGATGCTAACACAAAGATGTTAGAGCTATTATAATTATCTGACAAAGATTTTGAAGCAGCCATCATAAAAATGTTCTAATGAGCAATTAGAAACATCTTAAAACAAATTTTAAAATATGACATCAGACTGTACTACAAAGCTATAGTAATCAAAACGGTATGGTACTGGCACAAAAATAGACACATAGATCAATGGAACAGAAAAGAGAGCCCAGAAATAAACCCACACACTTATGATCAATTAATCTATGACAAACGAGGCAAGAATATACAATGGGGAATAGAAAGTCTCTTCAGTAAGTGGTGCTGGGGGTCCCCGTGGCAGGGAGCAGGGTGAGAGGCCAACCGTGGCTTTCTCTCCAGGCCCTCCAGAGCCCCTGGCCTTGGGGCCAGCAGGTGAGCTGGGGGGTCTGGAGACAGGCTAAAAGGGCTGTGTCCCACGGAGCCCCGGAGCCCTCACCATGGCCACCCACCAGCTGGGCCCAGGCTTTGAGGCAGCAGTGAACCCCTCCCCCCATCCCCGCCTCTGCGACCTCATGGCAGCAACATCTCCATGGGTCGTGGTCCATGGAGGCCTCAGCAAGTGAAGGATATGCACACTGCCATTCAGGCTTGTCAGCTCCCCCATCTCAGCTGCCCTCTGCTTCCTGCATCTCTCCAGTCTCCTAAATAACCACCACCACTTGCCCTAGAAATGGAATCTGGGCTTGGACCCAGCTGATTTGATTTGAGCTTTAAGCTCCCAAGTCCTCTGGCCCATCAGCCATCCCCGAGAGACTGAGGTTGACACCCAAGGAGACACCCACTCCACATCCCTGGTACAATGTCTGAGGAGCTACTATCTGGATTTGGAGTCAAGACGACCCTCACCCTTGATTCACGTGTTCCTCAATGTGTCTGGCACAGACAGCCAGCCACTGTTCTAAAGATGACTTCCTTTTATTAATCTTCCTTTGAGAGCAAGAGGCTAATAAGAGAAGGAACTTGCAGAGCACTCTTCTAAAAAGTCAGAAAGAAACAAGAACACAGCCAGAAAAAATCGGGACTTAATAAATAACAAGCAAAGGAAATCATCAACAAACAAAAAGAGAACCTACAGAATGGGAGAAAATATTTGCAAACAATGGAACCAACAAGGGATTAATTTCCAAAATATACAGACAGCTCATACAGCTCAATATCAAAAAAACAAACAACCCAATCCAAAATTGGGCATAAAATCTAAATAGACATTTCTCCAAAGAAGACATGCAGATGGCCAATAGGTGCATGAAATGATGCTCAACATCGCTAATTATTAGAAAATGCAAATGAAAACTGCAATGATGTACCACGTCACACCGGTCAGAATGGCCATCATCAAAAAGTCTAGAAATAATAAATGCTGGAGAGGGTGTGGAGAAATGGGAACCCTCCTACACTGTTGGTGGGAATGTAAATTGGTACAGCCACTATGGAGAACAGTATGGAGGTTCCTTAAGAAACTAAAAACAGAATTAACATATGATCCAGCAATCCTACTCCTGAGCATATATCTGGAGAAAACCATACTTCGAAAAGACACATGCACCCCAATGTTCACTGCAGCACTATTTACAATAGCCAAGACATGGTAGTGACCCAAGTGTCCATCAACAGATGAATGGATAAAGATGTGGAGGATATATATATATATATATATATACATATATATATATATATATATCCACAATGGAATATCACTCAGCCATAAAAAAGAATGAAATAATGCCACTTTCAGCAGCATGGATGGACCTAGCGATTATCATAATAAGTGAAGTAAGTCAGATGGAGAAAGTCAAATATCATATGATATCTCTTATATATGGAATCTAAAACAATGATACAAATGAACTTATTTACAAGACAAATAGACTCACAGACATAGAAAACAAATGTATGGTTACTAAATGGAAAGGAGAGGGGAGGGATAAATTAGGAGTTTGGGATTAAAATATACACACTACTATATATAAAATAGATAACCAACAAGAACCTACTGTATAGCACAAGGAACTATACTCAATATCTTGTAATAAGCTATAATGGAAAAGAATCTGAAAGTTATACATATATATGTATAACTGAATCACTTTGCTTTATATCTGAAACTAACACAACATTGTAAATCAACTATATTTCAATAAAAATTTAAAAAATAATTTTTAAAAAGTGGTGCTGGGAAAACTGGAACAGCTACATGTGAAACAATGTAATTAGAACATTTTCTCACACCATATAGAAAAATAAACTCAAAATAGATTAAAGACCTAAATATAAGACTGGAAAGCACAAATCTTCTAGAAGAAAACATAGGCAGAACATTCTTTGATATAAATTGTAGCAATATTTTTTTGGATCTGTCTCCTAAGCCAAAGGAAGCAAAAGCAAAACTAAACAAATGGGACCTAATTAAACTTAAAAGCTTTTGCATAGCAAAGGAAACCATCAACAAAACAAAAAGGCAACCTACTGAATGAGTGAAAAATATTTGCAAATAATATAACTAATAACAGGTTAATATCCAAAATATATAAACAGCTCATACAACCTAATATAAAAAAAAAAAAACCTGATTAAGACATGGGCAGAAGACATGAATAGACATTTTCCAAAGAAGACATACAGGTGGCCAACAAGCACATGGAAAGATGCTCAACATCTCTAATCATCAGGGAAATGCAAATCAAAATCACAGTGAGATATCACTTCACATCTGTCAGAATGTTACTTGTGTTCTTTTTGAACACAAATATGTGTTCAGTGTTGGTGAGGTGTGGAGAAAAGGGAACCCTTGTACACTGTTGGTGGGAATGTAAGTTGGTGCAACCACTATGGAAAACAGTATGGAAGTAGGACTAAAAGTAGGACTGCATATGATCCAGCAATTCCATACTTCTGGGTACAGATCCCAAAAAAACGAAAACACTCATTTGAAATAATACATGCATCCCAATGTTCATAGCAGCATTATTTACAATAGCCAAGATATGGAAGCAACCTAAGTGCCCATCAACAGATGAATGGATAAGAAAGATATGGGGTGTGTGTGTGTGTGTGTATATACACACACACACACACACACACACACACACACACACACACACAATGGAATACCACTCAGCCATCAAAAAGAATGAAATTTTGCCATTTACAATAACATGGATGGACCTAGAGAGTATTATGCTTAGTGAAATGTCAGAGAAAGACAAATAATCTGATATCATTTATATGTGGAATCTAAAACACAAAAAAATGAATATAACAAAAAAGAAACAAACTCACAGATATAGAAAACATACTAGAGGGAAGGGGGGAGGGGCAGATAGAGGTAGGGGATTAAGAGGTACAAACTACTACGTATAAAATAAGCTATAATGATATATTGTACAGCACAGGGAATATAGCTAATAGTTTATACTATAAATGAAGTATAATCCATAAAAATTTCAAATCACTACACTGTATACCTGAGACTAATATAATATTGTAAATCAACTGTACCTAAATAAAAAAATAGAGAATCTCAGCAAAGAAATAGAAGACTTAAGAAGAACCAAATAGAAATTTTAGAACTGCAAAATACAATAACCAAAATAAGAAACTCAATGGAGGGGCTCAACATCAGAATGAAGGGGAAAGAGGAAAGAATCAATGAACTGAAGATAAGACAATATAAATTATCCAATTGGAACAACAGAGAAAATAGACTGAAAAAAAAAATGAAAAGATCCTCGAGGAGCTATGAGTCTAAAACAAAAAATCTAATATTCATGTTAACAGAATCCCAGAAGGACAGGAGAAAATGAACAGGAATGAAAAAGAACCCAAAGAAATAATAGCTGAAAACCTCCATAATTTGGCAAAAAACAGAAAACTATAGATTCAAGAATTTGAGGGGTTTCCCTGGTGGCACAGTGGTTAAGAATCCGCCTGCCAATGGAGGGGACACGGGTTCGAGCCCTGGTCTGGGAAGATCCCACATGTCGCAGAGCAACTAAGCCCATGCACCACAACTACTGAGCCTGCGCTCTAGAGCCCGCGAGCCACAACTACTGAAGCCCGTGTGCCTAGAGCCCATGCTCCGCAACAAGAGAAGCCACTGCAATGAGAAGCCTGCGCACTGCAACAGAGAGAAGCCCCCGCTCACCACAACTAGAGAAAGCCCATGAGCAGCAAGGAAGACTCAACACAGCCAAAAATTAATTAATTAATTAATTTTTTTTAAAAAAAAAGGATTTGAGTGAATCCCAAACTGGATAAACTCAAATTCACACCAGGATGCAGCATAGTCTAACTTCTAAACCTTAAAGACAAAGAAAGATCTTGAAAGCAGCAAAAAAAGAAATGATTCACTAAGTAGAGGGGAAAAACAATTCGAATGACAGTGGATTTTTCAGTAAAATATATGGGGGCCAAAAATAAGTGGCACATTTTTCAAATACTGAAAGAAAAGAATTGTCAACACAGAATGCTATACTGAACAAAAATATCTTTCAGGAATGAAGAGAAAATCAAGACATTCTTAGATGAAGGAAAACTAAGAGAATTTGTCATCAGATAACTTACCCTAAAAAATGGCTGAAGGAAGTTCTCTAAATAGAAAGGAAACAATAAAAGAAAGAACTGTAAAATATCAAGAAAAATGAAAGAACACAGCAAGCAGAAGTATGAGTAAAAACAATAGACTGTCCTCTTCATTATGTTTGACAGTGCAAGCAAAAATAATAACACAGTGTAATGTGATTCTAAATATACGTGGAGTTCTGTTTTTCAGTTCCACATATAAGGAGCTTGGAATTCACCACTCCATCCTAAAAACAAGTAAAAAGCTGAACAGACTGAAAAAATCAATAACCCTTCTTGGGCAAATAAGAGAGTGGACAAGACAGGACAAATCACTGCTCCCAAGAAGGGAGAGACTAACAGGTGAATGCAGGGAGATGTGGCTTTCTGGAGCAGAGACTTGTGAGCAGAAACTGCCATGGGAACCAGTGCTGGGGTTGGAAAGCTGGAATTATAACTGACAAATTGCTGTGCCAACAACTCTGAGTATTAAAAACTCTAGGGGGACTCAGTAATAGAGGGAGTCACACAATATTATGAGATTTACCTCAAGGAGCTCAACCAGGTTCTCACTGTAAATATCAGAGAAAAATCCCCTTGGGCCTCTGGGAGGAGGAGGGGAAAAGGAACCACTCTGAAATATGCCAGAGCACTCTTTTCTTCTTAGCAAGTCTTGCCCTCAAAGGAAACTAGTTAAACAGAGCCTCATCTTCTGGGATATTATCAGGGCCTAACTTACCTGGGGAAGGAAAATACCCAACTCCAGACCACACTAGCCATCCTGTCCCACCTAAGGGGGGAGAAAAAAACTGAGGAACACTTGTGAAGTTCACAGTCCAGAAGCATGGGCTCACTAAAAGACTAAAACCTAATCACAGGACTATAGAATGCTTCCCTTCCCCTCACAACTGAGGACCACATTACTAAACGTCTATTTATAGCAGTTTCTTTTATCCAGTACATCATGTCCAGCTATCAAGAAAAAAATTACAATGCATACCAAAAGGCCAAAAACACAATTTGAAGAGACAAAGCAATCATCAGAAGCAGATATGGCAGAGATGTTGTAATTATCAGACTAGAAATTTAACACAACAATGATTAATACAGTAAGGACTCTAATGGATAAAGTAGACAGCATGCAAGAAAAGATGTGCAATAATAATAGCAACAATATATTCAATTACATATGCTTATATATATGTTTTAGGTGTGTGTGTTTTATAATACATATATATGTACATATATAATATATGTTATACATATATGTATATATAATACAAATGCTTGTTTGCTTATATATAAATAAAATGAATGACAGCAATGACACAAGGGACTAGAGAAAGGAATTAGGATTATTTTATTATTATACAGTACTGACACTACCTGTGTAGTGGTATAGTGTTGTTTGAGAGTAGACTTAGATTAGTTGTGAATGCATATTGCAAACTCTAGGTCAACCACTAAAAAAAGTCAAAAAAAAAAAGAAGTATAACTAATATACTAAGAAAGGAGAAAAAATAAATGAAGGAAGGTAAAGAGACATTTAAAAAGGCAAGGTTTCTTAACTTCAGTAGAACCTAAAACAAAGACACCAGTAGACTGAAAATTTCTGTATATCCTAGAACAACTACTAAATATGTTATACAAAAAAATAGACTAAAAACACTCTAAATATATTAAAATGAAATTATAAAAAATGTTCAAGTATCCATAGGAAGGTAAGGGAAAAAAAGAGAAGCAAAAACCAAAGAGAACAAAAAGAAAGCAAAAAATAAAATGACAAACTAAGTCCTAACATACCAACAATTATATTAAATGTAAATGGTCTAAATACAAGAATTAAAAGACACAAACTGGCAAAATTGATTTAAAATTATAATCCAACTATATGCTGTCTACAAATTCACTTCAAATATAATGACATAGGCAGGCTAAAAATCAAAGGTAAAAAGATATACCATACAAATATTAATATAAGGAAAGCAGTAGTGGCTATATCAATATCAGACAAAGTAGACTTCAGAGAAAAGAAAGTGATCAGAGACAGAGAGGACATTACAGAGAGAAACATTATGTAATAATAAAAGAATCAGTCCACCAAGAAGACATAGCAATCCTAAATGTGTATGCACCAAACAACAGGGCTGCAAAATATATGAAACAAAAACTCAAGGGACTAAAAGGAAAAATAGACATGTCCACAATTATAGTTGGAGATTTCAAACCCTCTCTCTCAACAGTTGATAGAACAAGTAAACAGAAAAATCAGCAAGGATATAGAACTCAATAACACCATCAACCAATGGGATCTAACCAACATTTATAAAATAATCCATCCACTAACAGCAGAATACACATCTTTTCAAGTGTCCACAGAACATATACCAAAATAGACCATATCCTGGGCCATAAATAAACTTTGACAGATTTTTAAAAACTGAAATATTAAGGAAGGTTTTCTTCAACTGCAGCAGAATCAAACTAGAGATCAATAATAAAAAGATAACAGGAAATGTTCTAAATACTTGAATAGTCCATGGAACAAAAAAGAAGTATCAAGGAAAGCGAAAAAATACACTGAATTGAATGAAAATTAAAATATAACATATAAATATTTGTGGGATACAGCTAAAACAGCACTGAAAGAGAAATTTAGAACACCAAATGCATATATTATAAAAGAGGAAAAAAATCTCAAATCAATAATTGAAGCCTTGACTCAAAAACCTAGTAAAAGAAGAGCAAAATAAACCCAAAACAGAAATATAAAAGGAAATAATAAAGGTAAGGCTAGAAACCAATGAAATGGAAAACAGAAAAATAGAGGAAATCAATGAAACAAAGAGCTGGTTCTTTGAACAGATCAATAAAATTTACAAACCTCTTGTAAGACTAATGAAGGAAAAAAGAGATAAGACAAAATCATCCATATCAGGAATGAAATAGGATATCACTATAGACCCTGCAGACATCAAAATTATAATAAGGGACTACTACAACCAACTCTACACATAAAAATTTAACAATGTAGATGAAATGTACCTATTTCTCAAGAAACACAAAGTACCATAACTCACCCAATATGAAATAAGTTGAATCACTCTGTAACTATTAATGACATTTAATTCATAATTTTAAACTCCCCCAAAAGAAATCTTTAAGCCCAGCTGGTTTGACACCAGTTCTACACAATCTCTTTCAAAAAGTATAAGAGAAGGAAGCACTCTCCAATTCATGCTATAAAGTTAGTATTACCTGATACCAAACAGACAAAAACAGTACCAAAAAAAAAAAAAACCAAAACCAAAGAAAAATAAAAAACCCCAAAACCCTGAAAACTAATATCTCTTATGAATATACTTGCAAAAATCTTTTTTAAAATTTTTACAATGTTAGCAAATAGAATTCAGCAATATATTAAAAGAATTATATGCCATAACCAAGTGAGGTTCATTCTAGAGATGCAAACAAGGCTATTTGAATATTTAAAATTCAATGTAATCTACCATATCAACAAAATACAGAAAAAAAAATCACATAATCATATCAATTGATGCATTAAAAATTGACAAAACTTAACACCCATTCATGATAAAAACTCTCAGACAACTACAAATAGAAGAGGATTTCCTCAAATTGTTCAATAGCATCTACAAAAATCCTAGAACTAACATACTTAATTGTGAAAGACTGAATGCTTTCTCCCTAAAATCAGGAACAAGACAAGGATGTCTGCTCTCAGCACTCTTATTCAACATTGTGCTAGAAATTCCAACTATTGCAGAAAGGCAAGAGAAAGGAAGAAAAGGCATATAGATCAGGAAGGAAAAAATAAAACTTCGTCAATAATGTAAGTATTATTGTCAACACAGAAAAACAAAATAAAGTAAACCAAAAAAAAAAAAATTCTTAAAATAAGTGAGTTCATTAAGGTTACAAGATAAACATACAAAACTCAATTGTATTTCAATATACTAGCAATAATCAGGGACAGTAAAATGTTAAATATAGTACCATATACAAATTTCAGAAAAAGTGAAATGCTTTGGTGTAATTCTAACAAAACATACACAGGACTTGTATACTGAAAACTACGAAACTGTAACGAAAGAAAGCAAAGATCTAAATAAATGGAGAGCCATGCTGTGTTCATGGATTGGAAGACTCAACATAGTATAGACATCAATCTCTCAAAATTGATGGTTTAATGCAATTCCTATTAAAATCTCTGCAAGAATTTTCATAAAGACAAGACTATTTTAAAATTTATGGAAAGCCACAGTAAACAGAATAGCTAAGACACTTTAGAAAAAGAGTGAACTGAAAGGAATCAGTCTACTGGATTTCAAAACTTTTTATATAGCTACAGTAATCAAGACTCTGTGGTATTAGTGGAATGATAGACACAAAGATCAATGAAACAAAATTGAAAACCGTAAGTAAATTCACATAAATATGCTCAATTGATTTTTTTATAAAGGCACAAAAGCAATTCAATAAAGCAAAAGATAGGCTTTTCAATAAATGGTGCAAGAGTATTTGTACATCCGTAGGTAAAAACAAACCAAAAAACAAACAAAAAACTTGACCTAAGTCTGACACTTGATACAAAAATTGACTCAAAATGTAAAACTTTTAGAAAAAAACATAGGAGAAAATCTTTGGAATCTTAGTCTATGCAAAGCATTCTTAGACTTGACACCAAAAGTATGATCCATAAAAATCTAATTGATAAATTAGACTTCATCAAAATTGAGAACTTTTGCTCTGTGAAAGATTCTGTTTAAAAGGATGAAAAGACAAGTTACAGAATGACAGAAAATATTTGCAAACCACATGCCCAAAAAAAGACAAGTATTTCGATTTATAAAGAACTCTCAAAATTCAACAGTAAAAAATTAAAAAGTTAATTCAATTTGAAAGTGGGGAAAAGACATGAACAGACATTTCACCAAAGAGAATGTCAAATAAGCACATTAAAACATATTCAATATCATTAGCTATTAGGGAAATGCAAATTAAAACTGCAATGCAATAAATCACTCCACACCTATCAAAATGGCTAAAATAAAAATTAGTAGCAGCACTAAATGCTGGTGTCAATGCAGAGAAATTGGGTAACTCATACATTGCTGGTGGGAATGTAAAACAATACAGCCACTGAGGGAAACAATATGACAGTTTCTTTAAAAAACTAATTATGCAACTAACAAATGACTTAGCAATTATACTCCTAGGCATTTATTTATTCCAGGGAAATGAAGTCTAATGTTCACACAAAAACCTTTAAACAAATGTTCATAGCAACTTAATTTATAATAGCCAAAAATTGGAAGTAATCTAGATATCCTTCAAAGAGTGAATCATTAAACTGTGGTGCATCCATACCAGGGAATACTACTCAGCAAAAAAGAAACAAACTGTTGATACACACAACAAACTGAATAAATCCCCAGAGACTAATGGAGTTATATACTATATGATTCCATTTATATAACCTTATCAAAATGAAAAAATTATAGAAATGGACAAGATTAGTGGTTGCCAGGGGTTAAGGAGGTGGAGCCAGGAGGAAAGTGGGTGTGGCTATAAAAGGGCAACACAAGAGATCTTGTGGTGATGGAACTGTTCTATATCTTGACTGTATCAGTGTCAATGTCCTGGCTGTAATATTCTACCAAAGTTTTGCAAGATGTTACCATTGGGGCAAACTGATAAAGAATACACAGATTCTTCCTGTATTACTTCTTACTGATGCATGTGAATCTGCAATTATCTCAAGATAAAAAGTTTAAAATATATATACTCAAACCTTCAAATAAATTATGCCATTAAATATGGAAAAATAAAATTTTATTTTATTTTTTAAAATATTTATTTATTTGGCTGTGTTGTTTCTTCATTGCGGCATGCAGGATCTTCATTGCAGCACATGGGATCTTTCGTTGCGGCGCTCGTTGGGGGATGCGGGCTCTTCACTGTGGCACACAGGCTTCTCTCTAGTTGTGGCATGCGGGTTTTCTCTTCTTTAGTTGTGGCGCGGGCTCCAGAGCACGTGGTCTCTGTAGTTTGCAGCACACGGGCTCTCTAGTTGAGGCTCGAGAGCTCAGTAGTTGTGGCGCACAGGCTTAGTTGCCCCGCGGCATGTGGGATCTTAGTTCCCCCACCAGGGATCGAACCCACGTCCCCTGCATTGGAAGGCGGATTCTTTGCCACTGGAACACCAGGGAAGTCCCAAAAACTAAAATTTTAAAAAGCCATGATACATTGTTTCGTGAACGAAGTGATAGCAAGGTTTCATAATTGCGCTTTAACTGTATACTAAACATAATTTCTTTAAAGTGCTATCATTATGGGAATTTTCAATTAGGACTTGGTAATACAGTTTAGCAGGAAGTTTTTTGCACATTTTGTAACATATCACAGGTAGATGACTTAGATTTCCACATTGTACTTTTATGACTAAAATACCAACTAACATACAAAATTCACTAAATTTAAATGGAGAAATATGAGGCTTGTTTGTCTGTTTGAATGCTAGCCAAAAGCTAAAGGAAACTGCTATATTATGAATAGCAGAAACAACTCCGTTTCAGAAACTAAGTTTATTTTAGAAATTAATTTCAAGCCTGTTTAAAAACAATTGTCATTCTAATAAGAATTAAAATTCAAACCATTTTGGATGATAAATATTTAAAAGCATTTGGTCTGGAAACTAAACTGGAACAGAGCAAGGAAACTAATGTTAACAAATCCACTGTGGTCCACACTGCTAACCGCTGGAAAAACATCCTCGTTCTGTAACCACCACTACAGTCATAGAAACATGATATTTATTCCTGAGGATCCAATTCTTATTTCATCTATCTTTTGTCTTCTTAAAAGACATCTTTAAAAGCTTTATTTAAAAAAAAAATCCTGGGCTTCCCTGGTGGCACAGTGGTTGAGAATCTGCCTGCCAATGCAGGGGACACGGGTTCGAGCCCTGGTCTGGGAAGATCTCACATGCCGCGGAGCAACTGGGCCCGTGAGCCACAATTACTGAGCCTGCGCGTCTGGAGCCTGTGCTCCGCAACAAGAGAGACCGCGATAGTGAGAGGCCCGCGCACCGCGATGAAGAGTGGCCCCCACTTGCCACAACTAGAGAAAGCCCTCGCACAGAAACGAAGACCCAACACAGCCATAAATTAATTAATTAATTAATTTTTTTTTTAAATCCTTTTTTTAAAAATATTTAAATAAAAAAAAAAAATCCTCACCCAATTCCTGACGCATGAACATGTACAAACATACCTAATCTTCTCTCCTAAATCCAGACTACATGAAATCCAATAGGAAGTCCCATTTCAAGCCCAATGTCTTCCTTCTCTGCATAATTTACCCATGCGTTTATGTTTGAGATCAACCTCCTCTAATTGCCATTATTGGAAAGAAACTACACTGTTTCCCAAGGTGTATACTAAGCCTGTGCAGGGGGCACCAACAAAGTAGGGAGCATCAACCGACAGGAAAAGTGAACGGTAGAAATCATCAAAGTTATGTATGAGGGGAAAATTAGAACTTAATTGAGCTATATGGCTTAGTACAGATCTCCTCAACTTACATTGGGGTTTCATTTCAATAAACCCATCATAAATTAAAAATACCGTAAGTTGGAAATTATTTAATACACCTAACCTTCTGGACATCATAGCTTAGCCTAGCCTACCTTAAATGTGCTCAGAACACTTAAATTAGCCTACAGTTGGGCAAGATCATCTAACACAAAGCCTATTTCATAATAAGTATTGAGTAGCTCATGTAATTTACGGTACTGAATACTGTACTGAAAGTGAAAACTAGGATGGTTGTATGGGGACAGGATGGTTATAAGTGTATGGGTTGTTTACCCTCAGGTCACGTGGCTGACGGGGAGCTGCAGCTCACTGCGGCTGCCCAGCATCACAGGAGTATCAGACCCCATACTGCTAGCCCAGGAAAAGACCAAAATTCAAAATACAGTCTCTACTGAATGCATAATGTTTTTGCACCATCATAAAGTCAAAAAATTATGAGTCGAACCATCATAAGTCAGGGACTGTCTATAGCTGTATTAATTTGCTAAGACTGCTGTAACAAAGTACCACAAACTGAGTGGCTTGAACAATAGAAGTTTATCATCACAGTTCTGGAGGTTGATTGTCCAAATTCAAAGTGTCAGCAGGGTTGGTACCTTCTGAGGGCTGTGAGGAAGAATCAGTTCCATGCCTCTCCCCTCGTTTCTGGTGGTTTGCTGGCAATCTTTATCATACCTTGGCTGTAGGAGCATCACCTCAACCACTGCCTTCATCTTCATAAATTAGTCTCCCTGTGTGAGTGACTATGTCCCAATATCCTGTTATCTAGTCATTTTGGGTTAAGGCCCACCCTAAAGACCTCATTTTAACTTGATGGCCTCTATAAAAACCCTATCTCCAAATAAGGGTACATCCTGAAATACTGGGGGTTAAGACCTCAACATAGGAATTTTGAGGGAATGAAATTCAACTCATCCCAGTAGTGTTTCATTTTAAATGACTCTGGGAGGGAAAGGGCCACCCAGATCTTCACAGTGACTCTCCCTCCCCTCACCACATCTGAATGACTCCCCTTCCAAAGCTCTATTAGGCCATGGCTGCGTGTCCCTTTCTGTTATCATCTCTCATCAGCTTTGCTTGTGTTGAGCTTCTTGTCATTTTTTTTCCTTAGTTTGTCCCCATTTCTAACTCTCTATGTTCTAAAACTCAGTTTCTCCCCCAGCAATGCCCTTGATCTCATGGCCAGCCTTTGCATAAGAAATGGAAACTGGTCTATTGTTTTCACCTCTGGCTCACATGCCTTCAATTACCAAATGAAAATAGGTTGGATCTGTGTGCAAATGAAGTCACAGTCAGCCCCACAAAATGAGAGTGAGTCAGTAGCAATCCTCCTTCACAAGAAAGCTCTCAAGTGAACAGAGGGTCTCCTGACCTCAGGGCATCCCCATACTTCCCACCTACACATAAGATACAAACCAATTTTATAGTAAAAGATTATTGGAGAGAATATTCAAGTACTTTTTATCACGCCTATACTGAAAGTGACTATGAAGTGGTTCTATGTGGGAAAACATTTTAATCTGTAAAAATGTTGCATTTTATCCTGGGATCTAGTAGAAAAATCTTAAGTTTCGATATGCTAAAAAAATCATTAACTGAGAAAACGAATTATCTGATGATTGAATAATCTGAAGCAGTTAATAGGGTAAGAAAGAAAGTGTGCTATAAACTACCTTCTAGTGTTAAGTTAATCCGTAATAGGGGTCCTTTGGATGCAAGATAAAATATTGATACGTCTGGAGAAAAAGATATAGGTTTTATAGATATGATCATTTTATAAGTAAAATAGAACGAAGTACTGAGAACCCTAGTATCCATGGGTGTTTATATCAACCAGTTCGATACCTTTCATTATATACAAAACTACAGCAACAGAAGTGGTTGGATTCCTCTCATTTCCATAGTGCTTCTCCAATGTGGTACAAGGGCAAATTGCAATATGTCCTTCTTCCACTGGGCACATTTCTGTAGAGTGAATCCAGGCCAAACTAAACATCATTAAAGTAGTACCTTAAAGTTGGAATGGATGTTAAAAGCTTCTTTAATCCAACCCCCGGCTCACACATGACCCAAATAATTCATACCTGCCAAAAAAGTCTTCTAATGTTTGATTTCCAATCTCTGGTGATGAGGGTCACTATACCTTACCCTAAAACCCCTTCCATTTTTTATACAGTTGTGAAAATATTAATATAATATCTACTTTTTTACTCATTTAACTACTCATTCAGCTGTTTATCACTTCAACAAATATTTATTGAGAACCTATTATGAAACCAACAGGCACTACACAATGTGCTATTATAATCTTTGTGGAGGACTCAGACATTTATGAAGCGCTTTCCACAAACATCAAGCCATTTAATCCTCACAAAAACCCTGTAAATAGACTCTGATTATTAATTTGTTATTTACACTATAGATGAGAAAATTAAAGTTCAGAATTTAAGTCACATCACCAGTGAAAGAACTGAGAATCAAACTCGTAATTCTAGATAGTACTCTTTCAAATGTATAAACTAACACAAAACAAATTCATCACCCCTTCACATAACAATGCTGATATACCTAAAGATATCACAGATTCCTGTTATGTTTTCTCTTCTCCCCAGTAAACACCTCCAGATCCTCCAACGTTTCATCATACAGTTTGGATTTAAGACCCTGGACATACCCAGAACCAAGCATGATAGCCCAGATGAGACAGGACCTGACCAGAAAAGGGAAAAAACTATTGCCCACTTTGAGACACATTTTAAACATTGTAGTCTATAATCAGATCAGTTTTGGGTAACCAGGGAATACTGTTGATTTACATTGAATTTGCAGCTAATATGTACTATCAGAAACTCATATCTTCCCACTCCTTTCTCTGCCCCCTCTTAATTTTGTCTGTTATATAGTGGAATTCTGAGATGTAATCACAAGACTTTAAAGTATGTCAAACACCTACACTTAGCACAGTTACTGAGGCAGCAACCTCCACAGAGTGGAGGTCAAAAACACAAGGACTATTAGATAAAGTTGTTTAGCTTTTAATTTTATTTCACTTTTATAGGTATGTTTTATTTATTTGTGTTTTTTTCTATTTACTGGGCATACACTTCCAGATTCAAGTATTAATACTACCACTAAATAATAGCAATTCAAACCTATGCAAATACTTCACATAAATTGTTTAATTTAATCTCATTAGGACCCTGTGAAGCAACTGACGATGAAGACACTTGGGTTCCAAGGAATTAAATAAGTTTGCCCAAAAGTCACCAAGAACATGCTGGAGCTGGGATTCCAACCCAGATATATCTGACTTTGACCCAGCAGGCTGTCTCTCTGCCATGACCACCTTTTTGTTCTGAATAACTGAAAGCGTCATTTTTTGTTTGTCTTTCTTAGGACTGTTTAACTGCCAAAATGCTTTTCACGTGGTAAACTACAAAATAGTGGGTTGTTTTTTCTTTTCCATTAGGAGTTTTCATCATTCTGACTTTTAGCCTAGTACTAGGCTATTATTATAGGTCCATTTTTTTTAACGCATTCCTGATTATGTGACCTTTTTCTACCTCCTACATTTGTCACTAATCAAACTCATCCTTTTTCCCTAAAACTGTTCATTGAATTTTATTCCTTACCTCATTAAGATACCATCAATGTCTCAAATGAGAAACTTCACAGTCATTACTAATTCTGCTTGCCTTCTAACCCCAACACAGAATTTTTCATCAAGACTATAGTTCTTACTTCCCAAACGTCTCTTAAATCCTTGATGCAGGCCCCAATAGTATTTTTCATGTCATATTGCACTGGGCCCTAATTGATCCACCTGCTTCTAGTCTCCCTGGCTGCATTCCACCCCACGCAATGCACCAGATTTATCTTCCTAACCACACAGCTAAGTATTTTTCAACTTTTTATAAGCTGACCCCAATCTATATTTCTTGCTGTGTATATCTCTACTCTCTGTCCCCCCATGCCCACATCTATGCTATGTGACCCACCCCTACCAAATAGCCCATGTTCTTTCACAACCTTGCTTTTATGGATGCCATTTCCTCTGTCTGGAATGAGTTTCTTGTCCTGGCAAAGACCCAGCTCCTATCACCTCCAATACACTTCCACATTCCTTCAGATAGAACTCACTGTTCTGACATTTTTGCTAACAGAACTTTTTGTACATAATTCTTATATAAACATTCATGCTTTGTTGCAATCATGTTTTCATTAACTGCCTCTCCTATGTGAATATGAGTTCCTCATAAACAACCATCTCGATATTTTTGCTTATCACCTTAGTACAGTGCCAAATATTGTACATAGTAGATGTTTAATAAATATTTGCATGAAAGAATGAAAGTACTTCCTTTGAGATCTGAGCTGACTAGAAATTTTCCTGTAATACATATTGGTCTATTTAGTTACCTCCACATTTCTTCCTAATTGGTATTATTTGTTTTTGTACTGTTAGAATTTCAACTTTGAAATCTCCTGTACTTCTCAGGCTGTCTTCTCTTTTACAGTTTCAAAGTCATCTTTGTTCTGAACTTTTGACTCCACAGTAAGTCATGACTGACAGACTTCTGTGCATAAGAATTTAAAAATCCTCAGAAATAGTCGATAACAATTTCCTAACTCTTTGATGAGGATTATGATTGACAACCATATGATAGGTGAGAATCTGCCCTTTTACTGAGACCTTCAGTTCCCCTCAATCATCTGGAATCCCTAAATTCTCTACAAACTCATTTGGTCTGATATCCACATCTCAGTAATGCCAAGTCAGCATTGGTGCACAGATAGACAAGAAAATGTTATCTGCCCATTTTGCAAATGGGAAAATTAGACCCAGAATGACCAAGGAGACTATCTGATATAGTTAAGCAAGTAGACCCTACACTAAAAAGAAGGTCTAATAAGGCCTCTGCTCCAAAAACTGGCTCATTTCCTTCCTTGCATGCTTGCATATTTCTTTGTGTTTTATTTCCCTAAGGGCTTTATAGAAATTTCTATCATTTGCAATCTGTTCTTCTTAGTTATATGAATCTATTTTCTCTTCAACCAGCATTTTTCTTTCCTTGACTTAAAAAAAGAAAATAAAGAACCAGCTTTACTAAAAACATGTTGCAGCTCTCCTACACTTCAGTAAGTACAGAAGCTAAAATTGATTTCTTTACTGCATGTTCTGTCATTCATCTAATGGTATAATCTAAGAGAATAACCTCTGGTTTGAAAATTGTAAGGGCACATCTTAAGACTGGACAAACTTAAATCTGATGTGAGTACAAACCATGGAATTTTTTGGCTTGGTATGTCCTTGGAAATTATCCGGGCTAACCCTTTCTTCACTAAAGGCTGGTGAAAACTGAAGCTCAGAAAGGCCAAGTGACTTTTCTGGTGTCACAGATCAAGATTACAAGCCAGTCCAAGAGCAGAACTCAACACTCCTGACTCCTTTCCCAGTGCCCTTTCTACTTTTGGCTGTTTCAAGTATGGGGACCACACCCTGTTATTACCTTGCCTAGACTCAAAGCTAAACAATGGTAATAGAATGATGGGATATGAAAGTGATTAATCTTTAAGAGAAAAGAAAGCCTTCTGATATGCTTCATACTAGTCATCACTTTGAGTATGGAAAAACACATTGGTTTCTGAACACACTGATGTCTTCAGCTCTATCATCAGAGAGTAGGATTGTTGAGGGTCTACCATATCCTAGTTATTGGAAATAGTGAACACCATGGACCTAGCTGCCTGCCTTATGGAGCAAGCCCAGACAGGAAGATAGATATTATATAAAACATTACAAACAATTAAGTAAAAACTTACAATATGCAAAGAGATGAATCAGCTGCTGTGGGAATATGTTACTGAGAGCCCCAACCTGGTCTGCGTTATCAAGAAGTATGTTCCTGAGGCACTGATGTTGAACCTGAAATCCAGAAGATATGTAAGGGTTCCAATGGGAGTATTCCATCAGAGGGCATAGAATTAGGAAGATCAAGGGTGCAGAGAATGCTGCACGGTTGTGTTTAGAAAACTGAGAGATGTACCACAGGGCTAAGGCAAATGTAGTGACAGGAGACAGAATTAGAGACAGAAGTGTAACCAGATCACGCAGAGCTGTGTAGATCATGTTAAGGGCTTGGGAATCCATTTAGGCATTTTAAGCAGGGGAAAATGTGACCAGGTATATATTTTAAAAAGATCATTCCAGTATTATTAGGAGCATGGGTTAAAATGATAGCATGTAGACAGACCAGGTAGGAGGTGAACACCTAGGCCAGGTGAGACATGTACATAGTCTGTACTCTAGACCTCCCAGTTTAATTCAGCAGTACTCTATTCCAATGACATAGCTTGTGTTTCTTCTTTGTCTTTTTTAATGAAAGGCAAACCAGTTAGTCAACACTGCTCTTAATAAACACAATTTTTTAAAAAGATAGCAGCCACCTAACGGATATTTTAAAACAATTATTTCTCTGTATCATTGAAGGAGCTTTATTTGTTGCATTAGGGTTGTAATTGTAACTGTATTTGGACTAACTGCAAACATTATCATTGTAAAGAGCTTTGATTTAAACCATACATTTTCAGTGCAAATAACATGAGTGAGTAATCAACTCTATCAAAGTAACAGTAAAGTGCCATCCATCGTGTTTATTTTGATTGTGCTCTATGTTAATATTTTACTTATGGTTTTGGTATAAGTTGGATAGTATAAATGGAAGGAATACATAGAATAATGCATTGACTTCATGACAGGATCCAAAAATATTCTGTCAAATCACTTTGATGATTGCTGCAATAATCAGATATCATAAACAACATGTACTTTTGGAAAAATTTACCTGAAGTAATTTTAGGTTTTCAAAAAGAATTGTTTTCTTTAATTGTTTTATATAATTGTTTTCTTTAATTGTTTTCTTTAATTGTTTTCTATAACAATTTCTATAATTGTTAAATAAATTATCTCATTTTCTTAAGGAAACCAATGGACAGTTTTCATCACCTTGTGTGATATAAGACCTAACTATAACATATAAATGAGTGCTACCATTTATTACTCTCTTTTTGACAATCTGAATTATCTTTTGGATATTACTCTGAATGATAAATCAAGTGATTTAAAAGTAGAGCTCAAAATTGGAAAATTGAACTTGTAAAGTGCTTTTATCTTAAGGAGACGATATGTTAATATACCTTGAAGTGTAAGTGCTCTAGCTTTGAGCTAACTTTACGACAACAGGTTCTTCAGTGAGTTATTTTAGACTAATACAATATGCAGGTCTCGGGAATCAGGGTTAAGTATGAATTGTTTTTCATCATGAAAGCCCAACTCAGCATATATGTAAACTGTTTTACTCTGGCAAATAGTATAATACATTCAACCAACTGTCACTGAATAATGATAAGTTTTCTTTGGAGGAAGACAAATAATTTATTTCTAAGAACTATTGTTTTGTATATCGTTATTTTATCTTCTTTTATTTCAACTTTTGATTTAAAAGAGAAATGGCTCTTGCTAAGACAATGTGGAATATTCATTTTTCTCCCAAGTTGGCCAGGGGTATACCAATGCTAGAATCTCTGGTTTTGAGGGGAGTAGATTTTGTTTCATTATTCTTTTAGAAAATTGAATAATTTTCCACCATTTATTCCTTTTTGAAATCCCTGGTTTTACTGACCAGTAAAGACAGCAGGTGATGATAATCCCCAGTCCCATCCCCAATATATAGGACTGCGTGGTAAAGCAAATTCCTGCATGTCTGCTTCACGCTCCTAAAACAAAGGACCCTGAAATTAAAACAAAAAGGGGGCTTTTATATTTAATTGTATCTGTCTCTGCCAGTTCTGTTCCAACATGGACCTGTATGTGCCGTTTACTTTTAAATTCCTCACCATTTTCCTAAGTACGCAAAACCTGGGGAAACAATAATGAATCTTGCCTTATCTGTTTATTTCTTCTAGGTTGGACAAATCGAAGACTTTCTATACCAACTAGAGGATAGTTTCTTAAAAACTAAAAAACAGAGAGCTGCTCGAAGGCAAAAAAGAAAAATGAAGCGGCTTCAAACTGTGCAGCAAAGCTAGTCACTGGGGAGCAGGCGACACCACCGAGACGTTCCAGAGAAAGGGCCAATGGCATCCCGCCCGCCTGACTGTGACAGCCCAGCAACAAAGGCCTAGCGCCAAAAGAATGAGGTGGTGCTCCTCTTGGCAAAGACGGTCTACACTTCGTTAATCTCAACTGGCAGCAATAAATGTTCTCAGCAAGTTTGACCTGACTCTTGCTCGAATTCGTCTTACTTAGTTAAACAGCTTATAAAACAACCATTGCTGCCTCTTTCACCTGTCTTGCTCTTTCAACGTTGACTAAAGTATACCAGGTCTATCCAAGTCCACTTATAGTGTATGTGCATATTCATGTGTATTCATTAAGGATTAGTCACATACCATACACAGATATGGACAATATAAATGCAGATTTTTTAAATTATAAAGCAGATAATATACTTTCTCAATCCTTATAGAGATAGCCCTATGTGGTATGGCTGATATCATCAGTTATTTCACTAACATCTGTATTCTTTCCTCTGGATCCCTCATATCCCCTCCCCTTAAATGACTCAACACAAATGTGTATATTTGACAAGATAATGAGTCAAGAGCCATTACTCAACACCTCAGTTAACACCAACAAGGAGGTTTGAAGATAGAGTAAGAAGATGGGACCCATATACAGAGTAAAATAAACAAGAAAATGTAAATTTTAAAAATAATGGAAAAAATAAGATCTCAGAGTACATTAATAACATGAAAAGGAAAAAAGGGAATAAAATATTTAGTGCTGAATTTTTCATTATACAGTGAGATCGTAAAGGAATCAATAATTTAGCCTTACGTATATGTCAGATTTGTGTAGTCATCATTATGCAAGATAAAAATATTTTGAAACTTTGAAATAAATTACGACCTTGATTTTCCTGTGGACCATCTGCTTAATTCTTACCTTTATCAAATAGTTTCCTCGGGGCTTCCCTGGTGGTGCAGTGGTTGAGAATCTGCCTGCCAATGCAGGGGACACGGGTTCGGGCCCTGGTCTGGGAAGATCCCACATGCCACGGAGCAACTGGGCCCGTGAGCCACAACTACTGAGCCTGCGCGTCTGGAGCCTGTGCTCCGCAACAAGAGAGGCCGCGATAGTGAGAGGCCCGCGCACTGCGATGAAGAGTGGCCCCCGCTTGCCACAACTAGAGAAAGCCCTCGCACAGAAACAAAGACCCAACACAGCCATAAATAAATAAATAAATAAATAAATTTATTAAAAAAAAAAAAAAAAATAGTTTCCTCTTTTACCCCACTCCACCCAGAGATCATCATCGTTGCCATCATGTTCCCTCAGGTTAGTTATTAATATAATGGTAGCCAGTTAAAGACAGGGGCGTTTAAGAAACTCCTTTTTGTTCCTAGACTCACACCAGCAAGGCACCTCAGTTCTATTCTCATAAGTACTGGAAAATAATTTCTTTCTATGGACACTTGAGTCTGTAACCAAATGTGGGAGTCTAAGACAAATGGCTCAACCTCCCATGCAGCCAGTTCTGCTGTTATCCCCTTTGACCACTGTCCAGGAACTTCCTATTAATAAATATATATATATATTTATATCCTTATAACATTGTATGTATATATATATATATATATTTATATATCCTTATAACATCTCTAGGAAACAAAGCTTGTTGAGCTTTGAATTTAACTTCAGTGTTAAAATTTTATTTTCCAAAAGAATTTCTATGTTCTGTGACTAATACTTTTTTTTTTTTAATTGGGATGGAATCTTAGCACTGCCTGTTTTCTGAAAGCCCTGTTGATATTCAGTAGCTGTTCAATTGCTTTATCTTTGTTCTTCAAAAATTAGTGTTCTCTCATTCCACAGTGCTAAAAGATTATATTTGAAAATAACATAGTTACAATTATTAGATTATGGTTTCACTGTTTGACCACTTCCCCCAAATCCAATACTAAATATCCATTGGTTGTTTTGGGCTGGGGCTTGTTTAGGGAAAGGAAGGCAGTTCTAGTTGGTCTTAGGAAGGATGATATAAAATGGAAATCCAAAAAATTCAAAAGAAACTTTTTTTCAGAAAAAAATTAATCAACACTCATAGCTCTTCAACAAGGTATCAAATAATTAGAATTCTTAATAGGTATAATAGCAATGTCCATAGGAATGAATTTTGCTCATTGTTTCAACATTAGTGTCAAGAGCCTTGAATAGCAATAATACAGATGAAGGATTTGTAAAGCAATATGATATTAGTTTAAAATAAAATTAATACCAGAGAAAGCAAAGTTTACAAAGTACTTTCAGAATGCTTATTTTATACCAACTTCATAAGAATTTCTTCACGTATGCATTTCCTCCCTTTGCAATTGAAGAAACCAACACCCAAAGAGGTTAATGCCTTGCTTGACTCTAAAGACTTGTTCTGTCCCATACTTGCTATTTGAAATGTGGTCCATGAACCAACAGCACCAGCATCACCAGGGAATTCATGAGGAATGCAGAATCTTAAACTCCTCCTCAAACCTACTACCTCAAAGTCTGTATTTTTAACAAGCTCCCTAGGTAATTTATATATGCCCATTAAAGTTTGAGAATTGCTCTTTTACCATATTGGAAAATATTTTCCTGTCTGTTCAAAGTTAACATGACACAGGGCCTGATGATATGCTACTCTTAGGTTCTGGTCCAAAAATATTTCCTAATATGATCATTTCTGCAAAGGTTTATGCACCAAAAGAACGAAAAATTAAAAGTTCAGTAATTATAGGAAATGTGTTTTTCCTCTGCCATTTTATTCTAAGATAGATAGGATTTTATTCTGTAACATTTCAAAAACATGAAGCAAAACAAAAGAAAGACATATGGGCCAAAAAGAAGTGGTATACACTTGATGATCAGACCAATTTAAATATTATTAATTGTATAGCTAGTCCATGACCTAAATGCCTCAATTGTTTCCTCTGTCTTCCCTTATCATTTCTCCTATGTCCCTCCATCATTTACTGACATATCTAGATGGGAAGCAGAGCTCTGCTGATCTCTAGAGCTAGGGGCAACTTATCTTTCAAAATATCTAAACAGATTCTTTCCAACTTGTCTACATCACCGTGATCAATTCTGTCCATAAAATGTATTTGGGGAGACTGCCACTGGGTATTATTCTGTAAGAAATAGTTCAAGTTCAGAAGTCCCACCCCGAGAGGAGGAATCCCAAAGGAGGCCACCTATGATCACATGAAAATCCTGTGTATCCTGATCCATGTCTTCCTTAATGTCGGGTACTTGATCATTCTCAGTCATTCCTTCATCATCCTTCGAGACACTTTGGTATTGTTTGTATGTGTAGGGGTTCAGAATATGTCATCCTAAAATATGCTACATTGGCATATTTATTATTTTGAATTAAAGGTACTTGAGAAGCTGCCAATGCAAGAAGAACATTCTGAACTTCCTTTGTCCCCCGAAAGCAGGAAATAAATCTCCCATATGAAAGGTATCCTCTCTGTACCAGGAGGTAAAAGACATCCTTACTGCCAGAGACAGGGAAATCAGGGCCATAAAAGGCTATATTAAACAAACCTTGTTATTTCTTCACTGTTTACTAACCCCAGCCCAAACACCTCTGCCTTGGTAATTATAAACAAAGTTATTGTTTCTTTGTCTAAAAGGTACAAAAGCTTCCTGCTTTGGTCACTTCTTTGAGTCTCATATCTTTGTGAGGCTCCTGCACATACATACGTAAATTAAATATGTTTTTCTCCTGCTAATCTGTCTTTTTATTACAGGTAGATCTGAACCAATAACCTAGAAGGGTAAAAGGAAAATTATTTTTCCTCCCCTACAGATGTTTTTCTCAGCTTTTCAGTTTCAAATTTTTCAAACCTATGGAAAAGTGGCAAGAATAGTACAATATAACTGATATACCCTTGGCATAGATTTCCCCAATTATTAACATTTTGTCTCACGTGCATTTGCGTTCTCTCTGCTCCTTGTCTCTCTCTCACCTTCTCCCCTTCTCTCTCTCTCTCTGTCATCAAGTAAAACACATTCCATAAAAAACCAAATTGTTTCTTTTAGTAGAATTACCTTATCATGAATACACTATGTTAATCCCCCAGTTGCAGGTCTACATTTGTTCTCTGCATCAAATCAGACAAGTGAGCACAGCTACTTATAAACTGCTGGGGCAAGTGGCTATGGACAGCACACACCACACTGTCCCTGTCTTCCACCTCCCTGCCGGCCTTTCTGGAGCATTGCTTTAATGATCACAACAGCATTCAGCAGGGGCAGGGTTCTTGAAGAAGGAAAAGTAAGTAACAAATGCTGGTTGTTACTTGCTAGCAAGGTACAGCCTCAGAACTGGTAATTCATACTTTTTTGTATCTTCAAGGATGGCCAATCTTTTTGAGAACAGATGTTGCAATTTTTGAAAACAGCCAAATTTTACTCAGAACCCAAATCGGTGACTAGAGTAGATGGTCAACTGAGTAATGTTACTCTGTGTCCAAGACTGTGTGCCTCTCTGAAGTAATGGCAGGCACAAAGGCAACTGCAATGACATAAGAAGAGCTTTCCAAGTGACTTCTCTGAAGAGAAACGTGTACCTTGGTATCTACATGCTATTGATAGTATGTTTGTTTCTATATGCTTCTGATGGAACAGAAAATTGGATAAATGTTAAAACCTCTCTAGAAAGCAATTTGTCAGTGTGTATCATGAGCGCTAAAGATGTTTATACCCTTTGCCCCAAAAATTCTACTTTTAGGAAACTATACTAGAGGAATAATCAAATACATGTTTTAAAAGTTTATATTCATCACAGAGTTATTTTAAATAGAAAAATAAAATAAACTCAACCAAAATTTTCCAACATAGGTAATAGACTAAATGATTAATGACAGTCTATCCAATGCTTATTAACCTAATCACAGGTAAAAATTTTATCATGTTAAAAGAAAAAAGATATAAAACTATATAAGCACAGTTATAACTAGGTTATAAAATATATGCATATAAAAGACTGGAAGGACATACAATAAGATATTAAAAATGGTTATCTTGGGCTTCCCTGGTGGCGCAGTGGTTGGGAGTCTGCCTGCCAGTGCGGGGCACGCGGGTTCGAGCCCTGGTCTGGGAGGATCCCACATGCCGCGGAGCGACTGGGCCCGTGAGCCACAATTACTGAGCCTGCGCGTCTGGAGCCTGTGCTCCGCAACAAGAGAGGCCGCGACAGTGAGAGGCCCGCGCACAGCGATGAAGAGTGGCCCCCGCTCGCCGCAACTAGAGAGAGCCCTCGCACAGAAACGAAGACCCAACACAGCCATAAATAAATAAATAAATAAATAAATTTATTAAAAAAAAAAAAAAAAAGGTTATCTTTAGTGGAGACAGTTCTGGGTGATTTTATTATCTTTTCCCTAATATTATACAATAAATATATGTTCCTTGACAATAAGAAAAAAACCTTAAAATATTATTATTTAGTATCACTCTGCAGAGAAAGACCAATTCATATCAGCTTTTCTCTGCCTGTTTAGAGGAAAAAAATTATGTATTCTGAAAACTTGCATCTCAGATAATTGCTGTTGCATAGACAGAGGCCAGTGGAAACATTTTATTTGCAGAATTCTTTGTGGCATAAAAGTTTTTACGACTACCTCCACCAAAAATCCATGGGATACACAGTCCAGAAGGTCACTGAAGTAACTATTACACAGAGCACCAATTATGGTGTTTTACCTGCCTTTAAAAGTAACAAAACTAGAACTTCGCTAGGTGGCGCAGTGGTTAAGAATCCACCTGCCAATGCAGGGGACACGGATTTGATCCCTGATCCGGGAAGATCCCACATGCAGCGGAACAACCGAGCCCGTGCGCCACAACTACCGAGCCTGCGCTCTAGAGCCTGTGCCCCACAACTACTGAGCCCGCATGCTGCACCTACTGAACCCCACGCACCTAGAGCCCGTGCTCCGCAACAAGAGAAGCCACCGCAATGAGAAGTCCAGCACCGCAACGAAGAGTAACCCCTGCTCGCCGCAACTAGAGAAAGCCTGTGCGCAGCAACGAAGACCCAAACGCAGCCAAAAATTAATTAATTAATTAATTAATAACTGATACCACATGTGAGTTGTCCCTATGTCCCTTGCTTGTGTTCCTCATAACTTTCTCCTGATTGTTTTGTTTCGTTCTTTCCCTGTACTCACAGGATATAACCCTACAAAACATGAGATGATCACAGACCAAAGTCCTTTAAAACAAAATGTATTGAAAGTTAAGAGACCACTGGCAAAGCAAAGCTCTGATTTATAGTGGCTTGATTCACTGAGATGGGGTGATGGAGTCCAAGTTCAATCAGATATTTCACAAGTTGCCTGATCCACTCAGCAGTTCCCTGGGCTCTCGGGACATGGATACAAAGGACTATTGTGCAGCCTTGACAAGCAGCAGATTGTCAAGATGTAATAGAATGTAATGACACACCTGGGGCAGGCACCTATCTTTGACAAGTCATCAAAGGGAGGGAAAATCAGAAAACAGACCCAAAGAGAGTATCAAAAGTTATAAATGTAAGCATATCCTGCTTATGCCTCAGTAAAAAGAAGCCAGAAACACTCAGACTGCATGACATAGAGACTAAAATTACTCTCTACGTACATTATTTAATAAATGGTATGGGAACGTGAAAATTAAATACTGGATATGCTCTTTTGTTGTGATCCTTTATTGATCCAAGGCAATGTGCAGAACTAATATGCATTAATAGTCAAGACTTTAACTTTCTTCTTAAATAAGTGTTTGGGGAAGTAGAAAGGTAAATATTCGTTGAGAAATGGGAAGACTAAATCCCTGATATTGATAACAAGCCAGTCTTTCTCTAAGCCTTGTTCAGTAGGTTTACAGATATGAATAGCTATGTCAGGCTATTCCCTAAAACCAGAAGGGGAAGCTGGTGTACTACAGCTGTTAAATGTAAAGCCCTAAGAAAAGTACCTCTCACAGTCACTGCTCAGTTCAAGTTAGCTGACGATGGTGGTAATCATGACATGGAAAGCAAAACGGGCTTTGATTTTGAAGACCAGGGTTTCAGTCCTAGCTATGTTGTAATGAGGGATAATAATTTTTTTCCCTACCTAATGAGGTCTCAGTAAGGAGCAAATAAGATAATGAAATATAAAATAATTTTTAAACATTGAAGCAATAATGCCTTTATTGACAACTCACAATAAGCTGGGCATTGCCCTCTAGTCCTCACTACAATGCTGAGACAGGAAATGTTATTATCTCCTTTTACAGATGAGTAACCTGAGGAACAGGAGGTGATGTACTTCCTTAGAGCTAGAAAGTGTCAAAGCTCAAATTCAAACCCAGGCAGCTTTACTCCAGAGTTGGGACTTGACATTGTACTTCAAGGCTTGTGGCAACCTTGTGTCAAGCAAGTCTATCAGCGCCATTTTCCTAAAGCATTTGCTCACTTCATGTCTCTGTGTCACATTTCACTAATTCTTGAAATATTTCAAACTTTCTCATTATTGTGATATTTTTTATGGTGGTCTGTGATCGGTGAGTGATCTTTGATGTCACTCTTGCAAAAAGATTATGACTCACTGAAGGCTCAGATGATGGTTAGCATTTTTTAGCGATAAAGTATTTTTTAATTAAGGTATGTGTATTTTGTTTAGATGTAATGCTATTGCACACTTAATAGACTACAGTATAGTGTAAATATTACTTTTATATGCACTGGAAAACCAAAAACTTTGTGTTACTCACTTTACTGCAATATTCACTTTACTGCAGTGGTCTGGAATTGAACCCAACATATCTATGAGGTGTGTTTGTATCACTTCTCTGTGATATTTCTGTTTTTAAGACCTGGTGGGGGCTTCCCTGGTGGCGCAGTGGTTGAGAATCTGCCTGCCAATGCAGGGGACACGGGTTCGAGCCCTGGTCTGGGAAGATCTCACATGCCGCGGAGCAACTGGGCCCGTGAGCCACAACTACTGAGCCTGTGCTTCTGGAGCCTGTGCTCCGCAACAAGAGAGGCCGCGACAGTGAAAGGCCCGCGCACCGCGATGAAGAGTGGCCCCCGCTTGCCACAACTAGAGAAAGTCCTTGCACTGAAACGAAGACCCAACACAGCCAATAAATAAATAAATAAATAAAAAGTCAGGAGCTCTTTAAAAAAAAAAAAAAAAAAAAGACCTGGTGGGTCCCTGGTAACATTAGCATTATATACACTTGAGATTGCCCAAAAACAACCCCAGGAGCTCCTCTGTATTCAATACAGTAGCTGCCAGTTACATAGGACTATCAAGCCCCTGAAATGTGCCTAGTGCAACCAAATAACTAATTTTAATTTAAACTTTAAATTTTCCAACTTAACTTTTTAAAGTTAAATTTAAAAATGGACACAGTTCAGTTTTTGGAAAACTTGGAAATATATTTGGAACAATTTGGATATGAAAATCTACTTTTTAACTGTTAAATTTTATGAAATCAAAATACAGATCAAGTATACCCAAAGAAAAATTAGCATCCAAATTGAGAGATTCTGTAAGTGTAAAAAACACACCTGATTTCAAAGACTTAATATTAGAAAAGAATGTGGGGAATTCCCTGGCTGTCCAGTGGTTAGGACTTGGTGCTTTCACTGCCGTGGGCACAGGTTCAATCCCTGGTCCGGGAACTAAGATCCCTCAAGCCTCGCAGCACAGCCAAAAAAGAAAAAAAAAAAAAATTGTTGTACACCTGAAACTAACACAACATTGTAAATAAACTATACTCCAATAAAAATTTTTTAAAAAAGAATCTGTACTAAAATTGAGTATTTCAGAAAAGAAATGTAAAATGTCTCAATAACAAACTTTCTATTAATTACATGTTGACATGATAATATTTTGGATAAAGTGATTCAAAGAAAATGTATTATTAAAAATTCATTTCACCTGTTTCTTTTTACTTTTTTTTTTTTGGCTCACATTATATTTCTATTGGCCAGCACTGGCCTGAACAATAACTCAGCTGGAATGAGGAGTTCTCCCCTTTTCCCAGCAGAAGGGGCTCAACAGGATCTTGACCTTCCTACCCTGGCTGTAAGCCCCCAAGGTTCCCAGAGGCAGAGAAAGCGGCTTTCCCAGACAACTGGCCGTGAAAGCCCTGGAGTCCAGTGGTATCCCCCCTTTGATGAGTTTGCTCTCATGTTTGCCCTATGAGAAATCAACAAGGAGGCAGGTCCTGCTCTTGGAATGTACACCCTTGGTGTGTCCAGCACAGTGCCCTACAGCCAGCCCTCCTTTCTGTGGACGTCATGTACGCCACATCTCGCCGAACCTTGCTTGAAGTTTCCCTAAGCCTTTCTAACTCATAGATCTATAGAATTGGCTTGGCTCCTGACAAATGGTGACCACAAAGGGACCCACCTTGCCCAACAGGGATTCCTGGGATCCTAGGAAAAGACTGAACTTCCTGCTAATAGGAAGGTAGATACTCAAAGAGCACGGAAGTGTGATCTTATTGTAAATGTGACACATGTGTACTTACCACAGGAGAAGCCAAGGACATACTGGTTACATCTGTAACCAGTGTCAGTCCCCTGAGTCACATTATCCCATAAAAATATAAGTGGCAGCAAAGTGAAATTCCTGTACTAAGACATAATACTGCATTTAACCCAGAATAAAGCTAAAACACAATATGATTTATATATTCCAGGGACAGGGGAATCCCTATCCACTAGCAAGCATGACAATGGGCTACCTAATGATGAGAAAATCCACCTCTGTTTAAATGCTAATTAAACATCTACTGAGAGCATCCGACTATATGACAGGAAGTGGGGTAGACATTAGCACAGTAACGTGAAATAATATAAAAAGCATTGGCTTTCTCATGATGAGATCTGTGTCTCAATCTCTTAATCTGTGGAAAAAATGATAACAATCCTCATATGGGTATTGTGAGCCTTAAATTGATCATGTATTTTAATTGCCTAGACAGTGTGTGACACATAGCAAAGACTCTTTTAGTGCCCTCCCACTAAGATAGAAGAGTGAAAAACAGTCCCTGACATGAAAGAATTGATACTATAGCCAGAGAAGCAGCAGACCAGCACAGCACCCATCCTAAGACTCCCATAGCAATGCTGTAGCCCAGGTGTAATCGTGCACCTCTACAGTGGCAGGAAGAAAGGGGGGGGCCACTGATGCATGTGCCTGTGAATCCAGGACAACCAGAAAGTGGACATTCAGAGGCAAGAGGGGGCAGGAATATGACACAGAACATGTATGATATTGAACTGATATGATCCCAGGACAAAAAGTAGGAATTGCTTCCTTGAAGATAAAATTGCTTTAAGCTTGTTTTCTTGTCATTTGCCTTTCTCATAAATGTTTAGCACAGAAAAACCAATTATTTGAGGTATTTAATGAGCTGTGTTCTAAATAATCACAATTTTAAACTAAATATGTTCATGTTTTACCAGAATTCTAGATTTTTGTAAAATAGAAACATGTCTTTCCCCTTATACTTCGCAACTAGGCATCTTTTTTTATTATTATTATAGCTCAAAATCATAAATTTCTCCATCCCAGTCCCTTGGTTACAGACTTTTTCTCATTTTTCATGAGTTTTTATTGTTCCTGATGGGCCCCATTCTCCCAGTTCCCCCTCACTCCAATACATCTTCCACACTGAACCCACAGCAATCTTTCAGAATCCCACAAGTGCTGGTCACTGCACTGCTTCTCCCACCATCCGCAGCCCCCCATTTCTATAGAAGCCAGACCACTTGGATTGCACAGACTTCAAGACCCAGTCCTGCCTAATTTCCTGCCCCATCTCTTGAGCAGTCCTACCCTGGAACACCCCATAGCTCAGAGATGCTGGGCACCACACTTTGGCAATCTCTTGCCATCGTGACCTTGTTCTTACTCTTCCCTATACACTTTCCCTTCTCATCTACCTGGCTTTCAAAGCCTCAGCTCAAAATGTCACTTATTTTTTAAAACCTTCATCCATTCACTTCTCCTGTCTCCAACCCCCAGCGAACTATCATGCTGTTCTCAACATTTACATAACACTTTGTTCATATCACTAGCATAACTCTAGTCATATCATATTAGAATCAATTGTATACACATTATTTTTCTCAGTTACATCATGGACTTTTAAAGGAAAGGGAGATTTTTTTTATCCCTAGTTTAATGATAGGACTGGGCAAAATATCACCTTATAAAATCAGGGTAGCTAGTCAATAGCTCTTTAAAAGTGCCTAGGAGAGAGTGAATTCTCCAAAAATCTTATATAGAGAAGAAAAATAGGGGTGATGAAAGAGAAGGGGGATATTTAGCAACTGAGTTTAGAATTCAACACAATTGGTTTTTAAGCCTAGTTCCTACAGATGAAGTAGCTATGCTGTGACCAAAGACAACCCACATTGTTTCTCTATCACTCACCTAATCTGCGAAACAGAAATAGAAATACTAATAGTAGATCTTACCTCCCTGGTACTGCTCCAGGAACAAATAAGTTGAAGGAGTGCCTGTAAAATTCCAATTTTGAACTGAGTCCAAGGTCACTCCATTTTTAAAAATGTATTTTTCAGAAAAGGAAAATTGGAAATTTGCTCTAAAATTTTTATTGAAAAAATATTCTCTTTTGTTGAATAATGATAGGAGATAAAAACATGCCACAGTTCCAACTCATCCCCCTTTGTGAATGAATTAAGCCACATCAAAATGCAATAAAAAGGGTATAAGGGGCTCCTAAGAATCATTCAAATTTTTATCATTTTCCCTCCATAAAATAAGCATTTCTGTTAAAATGATATTACATAAAAATGGGATTTTAATGTGTGAAGATTCTTTAAAATCACGAGACCACCTGGTAAAAGGGAGGTTTAAAGCTATTTTTCCCTCCGTAGAAATTAGAAGTGAAAGAAATCAGAAATGAATTAAATTAGAAAATGCAAAATCAAAATAGCCACAAAATAAAATGTGCTCTCCAAATGTGGAAGTGTCAGGATATCCAACTCAAAGATGCCCACAGTTAAGAGTACTGGACTCTTGGTCAGCAGTGACCATGGGAATGAGAAGTTCTGCAGGAGTGGAAAGACCGCATGGGTTATGCAGGAAGGCACAACTGCAAGGGAGAGACAAAGTGACTAGAAAACAGGAATTGTGACATCATAGCACAGTCAAAAACTTTAATTACTTGCCAACAAGGTACCTGCCATGAGAAAGAGTCACAGTAGACAAAAAATACAGTAACGTTGAAAGGATGTTCACTTCAGAGGGAAATGGGCTCCTCAAAGCATAGGAAAAGGATCCTTTTGATAAATTTGTATTAATAGGCAAGCCTCAATGTCTTTTTCAAGATACGACTATAGTGATGAATAGAAAGCACTTCAAATTGAGAAGTGTTGAGATAATAAGCATAACACTTCATACATTGTATCTGTAAATATTTGGGGGATGTGAATATTTATCTTGGTCATCCCTGGAGAGCTTCAGTTTGAAAAAACAATGAAAAATGTATGTGAGAACAAAATATCCAACAAAGATTCTTCGAGGGTATAAGCTGAGCACCTTGGAGAGTATCACCTCTGTTGTCCCCTAGGACACAGCTAAGGAAATATCTTTTCTTACACCCAACGTCACCCAAGTGCACTAGAAGAACTGGGTCTCCCAAGGGACTTCATTCACTGTTAAGAGTCTTTTATAAACAAGAAAAATCTAGCTCAAAGTATTCAGTGTATTTAACAAATCTACAGGGCTTCCCTGGTGGCGCAGTGGTTGAGAATCTGCCTGCCAATGCAGGGGACACGGGTTCGAGCCCTGGTCTGGGAAGATCCCACATGCCGCGGAGCAACTAGGCCTGTGAGCCACATTCACTGAGCCTGCGCATCTGGAGCCTGTGCTCCGCAACAAGAGAGGCCGCGATAATGAGAGGCCCGCGCACCGCGATGAAGAGTGGCCCCCACTTGCCACAACTAGAGAAAGCCCTCGCACAGAAACGAAGACCCAACGCAGCCAAAAATTAAAAAAATAATAAATAAATAATTTTTTTTTTTAAATTGTCTTTTGGTATATTAATGAGGTGACTCAGGGAAAGCACCAAAGGATGGGGGTTGATTGCCAATGGAACCAACTATGTGATTAGAGGGTTGGAACTTTTAGCACCACCCCACGACTTTCTGGGAGGGGGAAGGGACTGAAGGTTGACTCAATGGCCAATGATTATATCAATCATGCCTATGTAATGAAACTTCCATAAAAACCCCAAATGGACGTTGTTAGAAGAGCTATGGGGTTGATGTACACGTGAAGGTCGGGGAGAGTGGTGAGCCTGGAGAGAGCATGGAAGCTCCACACCCTTTCCCCATACCTTGCCCTAAGCACCTCTTCCTTATGGCTCCTCCTGAGTTACAGGCTTTGATAATAAACCCATAACCTAGTAAATTCTGTAAGCCACTCTAGAAAATTAATCAAACCCAAGGAGGGAATCTTGAGAAACTCTGATATATAACCAGTTGGTCAGAAGTACAGGTAACAATCTCAGGCTTGTGACTGGCATCTGAAGATATGGTGGGTAAGGGGCAGTCTCCTAGGACTGAACGCTTCACCTGTGGAGTCTGATTCCATCTCCAGGTACATAGTGTCAGAATTCAGTTAAATTGGAGGACACCCAGCTGGTGTCTGGAGCACTACTTGTTGCTGTGGGGAACTCTCCCCTCCATACATGTCGAAACTGGTCTCAGAACACCATTTTAACAAATATTAAATTTTCAAATAAAAGCTGGTCATAGTTCCCAAAGCATGTTCATACACATTAGCTCCTTTGATCTTCAACACAGCCCCATGCAATAGGTAGTGCAGTTACTTGCTGGATGAGAAAACAAAGTCTCGGAGAAAGAAGGTCAAACTCCTAGAAAGCGGCACACTGAAGATAAAAATCCAAGTCTTCTGGGTCCAAATCTACTGCACCTCCCACTTCCATTTTAAATTGCATAACGAACATGAGGATGGTTCAAACCTCTGAGAAAGAACAAAACCTTTGACAAGTGCTCCTAAATTTTTTCAGAGCCCTTTGGAGGAGTCAGTGCCCTGTTTTAATCCCTGGGAGGGGAAGAGACTGGTGGGCTGAATTCCGCGAAGCGTCAGCAGCAGGCTCAGGCTGAGACCAGGGTGCCAAGCGCCAAGCGCAGATTAAACATCCAAATCGGAAAAAGAACAGCTGTAGCCCCTTTACACTGCGGTTTTAAAATTCTGAGCATATAAAGAACTATAAAAATCACAAGTAGGCTCTGGATCATAACAGGTGAATAGGGATTTATAATCCTTAAACTGCAAGGAGAATGGCTTACATTTGTACCATTTCCTATTTTGATTACAAGCATTGTCCTGAGAGCAGATTCATGTTGTGCCTTTTCTGATTCATTTTGCAATCCATCACAAAGAGAAACAGAATGATGATGCCGCTATACATTCTTACATTCTTTGAAAGACAATAAAAGCCTGTGTAACTTCAGGCCTCTTTTTTTTTTTTTTTGCTTGTTTGTCATAACTTGATTGGGCAGTTTGTTTTCTATTGTGGCCTGTTAGCTACCTCATTAATCTAGAAGGGTGAGATGGTCTGGACAATGAACTTCTGGAAATTTTTAAAGGTTAAAGCAAAAAGCCTGCTACTCAGTGCTTTTCATGAACTAGCTGGGATATTAAATTCTGATATCTTGTTCCAGGGTCCCAGACTGTTTCATAAGAAATGGCACAAAGCAAGCCTCTTCCCGAATTGTTTTAAAATGACATTCTTCTTCTAATGTTTTCTGGCCCTATGCAGTTTATATGTCAGTAAGCCTGGTGGAAATGTGTACCCTCCCTTCCCTATAAAACTCTCCTACAACAGAATGGCCTTTATTCCTCAGGAGGGACTTTTTTTCAGCTCAGTCTGTTTTCCTTTGTATTATAGAAACGTCTATAAAATTGATAAGAACCTCTACAGCAACCAAATTCTCTATTTTTCTAGAAATTCATGAAATACAGTGTGAAGATACTGAAGCTCATATGCAAAGAAACAAATGCAAAAGTTTTAGAACCAGTGCGTCTGGGCTCTAGCCTGGCTATTAAGTATTATGGCCTATAGTAGAGCCATCACAGTGTGCACCTACCTGTATTATCGTGCTATACGTGTGACCACCTGTAAAACTATAGCTGCACCAATGCAAGAAAAATGAAAAAAAGAAAGACACGGATTACGTTACAATTTTTCAGATGTTACTCAAATCCCCCAGTTGGGTAAATGCAGGAAGGACATAAAAATCCAGTAATTTCTAAATTAAAAAGGAAACATTCATTTTTCTTCTCTGTGTTATTTTTTTCACTCTTGATCCAGCTAGATTGCCTAGCCTTTTATAGCATAGAAAATCTATGGAGCATTAGAAATTGGTAGCATGCCCCCAGCTGACCTAACGTTATGGAATTGCACCCCTATCCCTATCACATATATCATACTCCAACTTCACCTAGGTGGCTTTGTACACAGGTGACAGTTGGGATCTGTGGGGATTTTCCCCTGGGAGGCTGCAAAGCTTGGGGTAAATTATGTCACATGTGGCTTATCTAGGAGCTCTTGAAAGCATTTCCACACAGTGCTTTATGATGGATATGGAAGCCTCAGGAATTCCAGTTGGATATATAAACAGCCTCTTGTTTGTTATTCTAATTGTGGTCATTATACAAATGTAAATGAAATGTACACTCTGCTCTTCATTTGCATGTAAATTTAGCAAGCAGTATTTGAAAAAAAGTCTTGTCACCCACTTCTTTTACCAATCACTACTCTTCTCAGACAATAAATTAACTAACTCATTCATTCAACCATTCATTTATTCCACAGACATTTACTCTAGTATGCACTAGACAGTGTGAGAGGGTAACAGGCATGGGATATACAAAAATGATAAAGAGATAGTCCCTTCCCTCAAAGAGCATATGTCTAGTGGGGAGAGAAGTAGATAAATTACAAGCACTATTTGTTAAGTGGTGGAATTTGGGTACAAATAAAATTCTGTATCAGGAGACCCAAGCAGGCAGGTTTAACAGAGATAGTATTTGAGTTGGATTTTGAGGAATGAGTAGGACATTTCCAAATGGAGACAGCGCAAAGGACATACTTGATAGAGGAAAGAACAAAGGCATAGAAAAAATGTGTGTCAAGAGAATGCACAGGGGACATCCCTGGTGGCGCAGTGGTTAAGAATCCGCCTGCCAATGCAGGGGACATGGGTTCCAACCCTGGTCCGGGAGGATCCCACATGCCACGGAGCAGCTAGACCCGTGAGCCACAACTACTGAGCCTGCACTCTAGAGCCCATGAGCCACAACTACTGAGCCCACATGCCACAACTACTGAAGTCCATGTGCCTAGAGCCTGGGCTCTGCAACAAGAGAAGACACCACAATAAGAAGCCCACGCACCGCAACTAAGAGTAGCCTCCGCTCGCCGCAACTAGAGAAAAGCCCACGCACAGCAACAAAGACCCAACGCAGCCATAAATAAATAAATAAATAAATAGAATGCAGCATTAGTTCTGGCCGCAGCAAAATTAAGTAAAATTAAAATGAATTAAGTTAAAATTAATTAAGTAGGGGCAATCTACTTTCCTTTGCTGCTCCTTCTCCAAATCACGTGACACAGGGACATTCCAATACAAATAATTTGGGACTCTGCTTCTGTTCTTCTCCATTCTCATGAACAAAGATAAGATTTTATTAGTAACAATCACAAAGACAGCAACTAAATTGGGTCCTGTGCTCTTTCACATCACTGTCTCCCTTGATCTCATAGGTCCTAGGAAATAATCAGACCAGGCTTACTGAGAATCGCCGGCTGACTAAGGCCTACTTGGAATTGGGAATAGATGTTTGCGCCAGGGCATGAGAAGTTTTCAAGGGGGTCAGTCAAGATTTCAAACCAGAGTGTCCTCAGCTGTGCCGCTGTATTGCAGGGACTGGCTGAGCACATGGTCCCTGCCTTCTCAGGGCTGCAGCGGGGCTGTACCACGAGGTGGGAGACAAGGCGACTTCTCAAGGAGTTGGCTACTGCCGCAGCAATGAAGTGGTACAGGGACCATATTTTCTGAAGATAAAATGAAAACATATGGTCTGGTAACAGCACTCAGTATCTGAAGGCAAGACCATCTTGAAAAACTGCCAAGACGGAAGGGCGCCGCAACCATTGCTCTGAGGGGGAGTTGTTCTTTATACCATTTCTGTCCAGTAACAATGAGTCACAACATGAACCACGTGTAATTTTCAACTTTCTTATAGCTGCATTAAAAAAACTAAAAAAAAGGTAAAATTCATTTTAATAATATATTTTATTTAACCTAATCTGTCCAAAATATTATAATTCTAAATTGTTAACAGTATTTTTAGAGTATTAGGATATTTTACTTTTTTTATTCATACTAAGTCTTTGACATCCAGTATGTATTTTCCACTGACAGCCCATCTCACTTCAGACTAGCCACACTGCAAGCGCCCAACAGCCATGAGTGTCTTAGCAGCTATGATGTTGGACAGCATAGCTCTACACCAAAGGCGCTAGCTGTCTGTGGTCCTCCCTTCCCTGCACACTCTGTATTGATAGTAATACCCAAATAACCAAAGCATGAGCTAGGGTTAATCAAGACTCTGGCTGAGGACATATAGTAACTATCCTTGGTTCTTTTATTCATTCATTCATTTATTCACTTAATAAACATTGGCTCAGCAACTGTTATTGTGTGCCAAGTTAAGTGCTTCTTGTTGAAACACAAAATGAAATAAGAGGTCTCTGCTTTGAGAGTCTAGTTGAGAAGAAACAAGTAAAACAATAATGGTGCAATGCCTTGAATTCTTTTCCAGTGTGTGCACAGGGAGCCTTGGGAACCCAGGGGCAAGTCAGGGAATGAACAAGGAAGAGAGGAGAGCTGAGGAACCATTCAGAGCACTGCAGGACTAATGCAAGTTTACTGGACAGTTGTAAAGTGAAAGGAAAAAGATTCCTTGGAAGAGAAAGGGAACAGGTGCAAAGACCTAAGGCACCACTCCACAGAAATCAAAAGTATAATCTGTAATAAGGAGGTTCCAGGGATGTCAGAGAATGTGTCAGGAAAGCTTGTGTGTCTGTTGCATACACCCCAACATAGCTTGGCACGGCATGGAACCAGAGAACCTGCAAGCATCCGACACCTAGTTTGGAGTCTTCTGATAAGTTCCAGGCAACTCCCTGCAACTTGTTTTTAGATAGGGCCAGTAGATGTCTGTTATCAACATTCCACAACCAAACTAAAAATCCAACAAATTATGCTGCAAATGTATATGCTAGATATGAATGTAAGGTTCTGTCATAGTTATTCAAACTTACAATATTTTCAGAGCATAGGCTAGGCACTTAAGGTCAGGATGTCCTGCTTATAAAAAAGTTTTTTACCAATTCAGAGAACTCTTTGCTAAAATATTTTCAGCAACAGTAGCAGGATTACATTTCCCTGGGTTGAGTCCCTTTAAGACGACAGACAAGGTCCCTCCCTTGCCTACACTGCCACCTTCATCCCCAACCTGACACTCACTCAATCCACTGCACTCCAGTCACAGGAAATGACCTGTGGTTTCTGAAACACAGAGCTGCAGTCACTCTCAATTGCAGACCTTTGCACATATGACTCCCAGAGTGCACTAATTTCTACCTGACTGACTGCTTAAAACTCAGCTCAAAGCACAACTTCCTTGAGGAAGGCTCCCCATCGTCCCAACTCTCCATCTGGGTGGGTGCTACTCTGATGTGCTCCCACAGACCCCAGTGAATATCTCTACCATTGTTTTTTAGGCCATTTCCTTCTTATCTTCTGCCACAAGACTGTTAACTCCTAGTGGACAAAGTTTTTTGTTTGTTTGTTTAATTTCTATATCCCCCACCCCTATTCAATAAGTGATTGATAAATAGATGAATGAAACAATCAATAAACCATACTGTCTTTAGAACAAAAGGATTCAGGTTGGAAAAGTTATATGTTATAAATAACTTAAATACAGAAGGCAGAGTTATGGCAAATCAATCAAATTTTTTTTTAAACAGAGTAATGCATGGTAAAGGAGATAAAGAGCTGTGACTAATTTAAAGGGAGACAGATTTTGCCTCAAGGTAGAACTTTCTAACACCTAGGGCTGTCCCACAAAAGAATGCTCTCTCTGGGGGTAGGCAAGTTATGTCTTTGGGCCAAATTCAGGCCACCATCTGTTTTTATAAATAAAGTTTTATTGTAACACATCCACACCCATTTGTATACATATTGTCCATAGCTGCTTTCACAGGCAAAGGCAGAGTTGAATAGTTGCAACAAAACCCAAGGACGAGGAATTCCCTGGTGGTCCGGTGCTTAGGACTCCATGCTTTCACTTCCAAGGGCACAGGTTCCATCCCTGGTCAAGGAACTAAGATCCCACAAGCCTCGTGGTGCAGCCAAAAAAGGAAAAAAGAAAAAACCCTAGGGCCTGCAAAGCCTGAAATATTTACTATCTGGCCCTTTACAGAAAAAGTTTGCTGGCCCCTGGTCTAGTAATGAGGTTGTAAGATTTCCATTGCAGGAAGTACTCAAGTAGAGGCTGGGTCTGTCCAGGATGTGGAAGGAATATGGTCTTTAAAAGAGAGAATGGTTACCTTTAAATGTCCTCCCCTCTGGGCAGGTCTGTGATTATAGGCCTACTTTTCTATGACAAAAGCACATCATACTTTAATTTGTCTTTGACTGACAGCTCTATAATGGGCAGTAGTGCTAGTGAAATGGAGCAGGACCTGTACCCCCCACCCCCCCACCCCGGGTTCAAATCCTTTCAGTGTCCCACCCAAGCAGAGGATGGTAACTTCAGGCTGAGCACAAGATTCCTGGAACGCCACCCTGTTACCTCACCACCAACCAATCCGAAGCAAGTCTGCACACAGTGGAAGATAATGAAGACTCTGACCCCCTCCCCAAATGATCTGCCTTTAAAAACTTTCATGGGCAAGCAGAATCTTCGGAGTTGGTTCTTGGACACAAGTCTGCCTTCTCCCCAGGTTGCCAGCCTCCTGAATTAAGCAACCTTTCCTTTCCAGCTAACACTTGTCTCTCGAGTATTGGCTTTCAAGCAGCAAACAGCCAAACCTTAGCTCAGTAATACTAGTTATAGAAGAGGAAATCATCACATATACAGCCACGGTTTAGGTAATGCACCAGCCTTCCTAAATACAGTTTACACTCTGAATAATGAAGGAAATACGTTTTTGGCTTCAAGCATCACCAGGAGGCTATCATAGGAAGAAGTCAGGAAAGAGTCAAAGGAAGCCAAGGACTTAAACAGACTTAAAATGAGGCTCTCCCTCTGGACCACAGGTATTAATCAGGGGGCAGCCCTTCAGCCTTTACTGTTCTTTATGAGGCTATGTGGTCACAGTGGAAAGGAAAGGGAGCCACCTACGAGATTACCTCTTCTGCTTGCTTTATTCTATTGACTCTCCTCAGCATCATTGGAGGTCAAGTGTCCAAAGCTGCTTTTTCATCCTTTAGCAGGGTTATTTACTTGGAATGAAAAACTCTCAAACTGAAGCACTCTGGATGAAGAATTCCTTTTCAGAAATCATTACATTTTCACATATTACAATGTCACACCATGAAATGTTTTTAATGTTGAAGTAAAGCCATGTGTGTACATTCATTTGGTGTTCATTAGGAGGGTTGAAATGTCTGCATGCTTCCATATTTTCAGTTCTAGAGGATGTACCTTTGGGTAGATTAAGGAAGGAACTGCTGCATCAGGAGAAAGGGCGTTCCTGCATCCTGTTATTCTGGAGAAGGTGTTGCTGCAGGAAACTGGCCAAGGAAGGCAGGTCTGAGGGCAAGGTGCTCCCATCACCACATCAGTCAAGCTCAGCAGTCATCTCAGCACATTTCCTGCATTACCAGGTATACTGTTCTACAAATAAAGGAGGGACAGGAGCAAGTCCTAAAAACCCCCAGTTTTAAAGTGGTTACACGGGCTATCCCCAAATACACTTACCATCCCCTCTTCAATGATCTCCTCACCAACTATATCAAGACTCAAAGATGAAGGCATCTGAAAAGACCCCAAATATTTCTGGTGGAAATTACTTTCAGCTGTTTACTTTCTAGTGGTCACATTTACAGGTTTCTAGTAAATCCTCCAACTTTCCCTCCTATTTCTTCATGAAATGATTCTCTCTCTCCTCGTTTACCACAGCCTCTGTGCAAGTGAGCTGCACTCTTTCAGATTTCTGCCGACTCTTGTTATCAGTCTGAAGGAATTGGCTGCTTTAGGAGGAAAGGGAAGAAATCTCTCCAGCATTATGTAGTATAAGGAGAGGATCATGTAAGTTATAGCTGTCTGGGGTCAACTTATGCAGATACTTAGCATTTGTTCTTTCCTTCTTCGCCCCATCTCTCCCCCCTGTGCTGGAAGATACCTGCTGTAATAAAAAATAGTAGAGAAAATTTGCTCCCGTAAAGTCTTATTGAAATTTTCCATTGGAAGGAGCGACTGTAGGTCAGGAGGGGAAACATTCTGTCAGTGGGATTCAGAGTGACACTCCCTCTTCTGAACTCTGGTGGCACCACGGTTCAGCCAATTGGCTGAACCAGTCATTGGCAGTTATCAAATCCTGTTCTGCTCTGTTTTCTGTGTGTGTTTACCTCATCCACTCAAGGAGGGTGTAAAAATTCCTTAAAGGCAGTCTAATCCCACATACTCTCCTTTGGACCTCCAATAGCTCCTAGCACAGGGCCTTCCACCCTGAAGTCATTTGAAAAAAATTTTTTGCTGTGCTACTTCTGAAGCCTGTGAACTAGTTCGAATGCATTTTAAGAACTTTAAATACTTTTAAGAGTAACCAGAACACAGAAGAGAAGGGGGCAGATTTTAAAATCCTTCCTTACTGGGATAGGCAGAATGATATTACTCTCAAAGATAACCAAGCGAATACGTTATGCAACATGGCAAGGGGGAATTAAAGGTGCAGATGGAATTAAGGTTGCTAATCAGCTGACCTTAAAAGAGGGAGGTTTTTCCTGGATTATCTAGGTGGACCCAACATAATCACAAAGGTCCTTGAAAGTGGAAGCAGGAAGCAGAAGACTTAAGTGTCAGAGTGATGCTATGTGAGAAAGACTCTGCTAGCCATTGTTGGCTTAGGAGATGGAAGGAGACACAAACCAAGCAATGCGGGATGCCTGTAGAAGCTAGAAAAGACAAGAAAAATTCTCCAGGGCCTCCAGAAAGACATGCAGCCCTGCTGACTCCTTGCTTTTAGCTTAGTTCTGAACAATAATAAGTTTATGTTGTTTTTAAGCCACCAAATTTATGAAAAATTGTTGCAGAAGCCATAAAAAAACAGATTCAACTATCCTTGACTTATACAAAAGGGAGGAAAGTTTAATATTGAGGCATTTTCTTCCTGAGAGTTTCTGCCTTGAAGAGGGCCTTCAGTCCTGTTTGACCATAAAGTTTCTAAGTGATAGGGACTAAGATGGAGTCAAGTGACTATATGGCAAAATCTTTGGCCTCCAAGGCCCCTGCATGTTTCAGGTAATACCTATTGTGGAAGGCACAGCTAGCCCTGCTCTCGTATGAAATGAGCAGTTGCCTCTGTAGTGTTATTTCATGGGGAAGGATAAGGTTTCCCAACCTACTTCCCCAAAAATGTCCCTCCTCCTTCCCCACTGGGCCCTGAGAACAGGGAAAGTAGTTTTTGGCTACTTTTGGCTACTATCTCAGCCAGTTGAACAGGGTACCATTCCTTGCTTTCTGTAAGGAAATCTTATATCTATGGATATCAAGGGTCTAGTTTTCACAATGGAAAACCACTTGCTGTAGTGCCTGCACAACAAAATGTCACTTCAAAGTGGTGTCTCCAAACCTGATAAGCATCGGATGTTGCCAACTGAGATAGGCTCAGAGCTAATGGTACTGGCTGGAAACACAAGGGGATGCATGGAGACACAGGTATTTTCCAAGCCAGGGAGGAAAACAGAGAGAATTGGGCTCCAAGACGATCTTTGCTAATATCACAATTTTGCTTACTTTCGACACTTAAAGGGGCAGGCTCCCCAGTTCGGTCTTTAAAAGTTGATTAGCCTCAAAGGGCTGCAAAGGCTGCCTCTATTATATCCTCTGAGTGAAATAGGAACCTCCAGTGTTCTTGTAGTTGTTCAGTACTGAGGTTCAAGTCAAACACATTTATGGGAGTTGGCCTCTAGCCCACTTCTTATGAATACACACAAACGTACCTTTTATTGCTCAATAATGCTTTCCCTTTTGCAACTTTTTATGAAACACTAAAAAAAAATGGGGATTGTGTTTTAATTTTTTTACAGAAGAAACCACAGAAATACCAAATCTTCCAAATGGGAACTTTTCTTGTCTGCTGCCTCAATCAAAAATTATTTGTCAAGGGACTGGTCAAAGCTTCAACATAACAACTCAAGATATTCATTTGGTCCAAATCCAACTGACTTACTCTCCAGACTGAGTTTCTGCATCCCTCTTTACGAGCCCAACCTCCTTCTCTGGGATGCTTAAGGTACAACGCAACAGCATTCATCAGCTCTATATGCCTATGGGATGGGCTCCCCATAGATTCTGTTACAAATCCACATTCTCTCATCTTGGTTCCTGTCTAGAAGAACAAGAAGCTCTTTCATACATGCACACCTTTGCATTGCCACCTCTACATCATGACTCCAGGCCTTCATGAGCCCCCACCTGGACCACTGCAAGAGTTTCCTACCTAATCACCCTACCTCCATTATCCACATTCGACAATCTGAATAAGCACACTGTCATCACATTACTCTTGAAGGAGAGATACAACCGTATTGCCCCAGCTTAGATGCTCCAATAGTTCTCCATTTTTCACCAGGTGAAGTTCAGTCTTCTCAACCTGGCATTCAACCTCATACAACCAGGCTCCGAATTCCCTTTCCAGATGTAGCTCTCACTACGCTCTTTCATGCATTCCGCGCTGCTGACAATCTGGATGGTCCGGCACTCTGCAGTGTACCCCACACATGCCTTTATTCTTGCCACTTTGAGTTCTTTGTTGCAAGCCACAGAAACTGACTTTGGCTACCTTGGGAGCAAGGGGATGGGCTGGAAGGATGTGTGGAAGTTCACAGACTCTGAAGAGCAAAGCACAGAAAGGACAGGAACTAGAGTTGTTAAGGGGGTTGCTCAGTAGTGGGAACTGTTGGACAATCTCTTCGAGGCACAGCCAAAGTGAATAAGTGAGCCCCAGATTTTTGAGTTTTTTGTTTTGTTTTGTTTTTTGCCGCTCTGCTCACATTCCAACTCCAGAGAGCATCGAATGGAACTGGCTTTGGCTGCAGGCAATCAGAGCACCTTGATAGATCATTTTACAAACGCTATTCAATGGGAGAAGAGAATTCTTCAAAAGTAAGTCAGGGGCTTCCCTGGTGGCACAGTGGTTAAGAATCTGCCTGCCAACGCAGGGGACGTGGGTTCGAGCCCTGGTCCGGGAAGATCCCACATGCCGTGGAGCAACTAAGCCCCTGCGCCGCAACTACTGAGCCTGCGCTCCAGAGCCCGCGAGCCACAACTCCTGAAGCCCGCGTGCCACAACTATTGAAGCACGCGTGCCACAACTACTGAAGCCCATGTGCCTAGAGCCCGTGCTCCTCAACAAGAGAAGCCACCGTAATGAGAAGCCCGCACACTGAAACAAAGAGTAGCCCCCGCTCACTGCAACTAGAGAAAGCCCGCACGCAGCCAAAAATAAATAAATAAATTTATTAAAAAAAAAAAGTAAGTCAGAGTTTTAGTGCCAGAAGAACAAATAATAGAGGCCCGGCAACCAAAAGCAACAAATACCTATGACACATTATCTCCACCTGGAATATTCATCTTCTACCTACCATTTTCTGCCCATTCTTCAAGACCCAGCTGAGATATCATTTTGAAGCCAGAGCCCATCTCTTCCGTTGCAAGCTTCCAGTTCAGAATGTGCTCCTCTCCTTCAGTCCTCCTTACTTTCTTCCTTCTTTCATAGTTTTTATGTTGTATCCCTTTCCTCACTAGCTTTGTAATGAGAAAAGTCACATCCCCTCTCTATGCTCCAGTTTCTGGATCTACAAAAAGGAGATAATAATAACCATTTCACATAATCATTGTGAGTAGGATTAATATCCATATGTAATGAAATTAGTTTAGTGTCTGCCATGTTGTGGTTGTTACTTTTATTAGCCTGTCATCATCATCATTATTATCAGCATTAACACTTTTAGACTGGGAACCATGATTTGTTCATCTTTATGGACCCTAGTCAAATATTTTACACACAAAACTATTTGCTACTTCTGGTGAATGAATGCCTCAATAAAGTAATCAATTAATGAAGGAAGAAAAATCTGGAAACTGAAATTGAAACTGGGATTTCAGTAGGCCTTCCCTTTCTACTTTTACCATCCAATAAGGAGACCCCAACTGTAGGAGCAAGGATTATCATAGATGTTCCAAGAAACAGATAGGAAAAGAGCCTTCCATTGAACATTCTGTGGTTCTGAGACAGTTGGAAATACAGCCCCAGTTCTGTTCTTTTGCTGTAATAGCCTCTGTCTGTAGGAGATTTTAAAATGGATAATGAAAAGAAGGAAGGAAGGAAAGAAGGAAGGCAGTGGGCAAACATTAATAAGAAGTTTAGGGTGACCCATGGGATAGGAAACAGAGATCCGCCCCACCCCGACCTAGTTTACCAACTCTTGACAGTGGCCCCCTTAGGAGCCATTCTTGGTGATACCCTGTGCAATAGTTAGGGATGCTCCTCAGGCATCCTTATCTCCCTTGGTTACCATTATGGGTCTGTCATCTATGAATTTATCTAAATCTTCTTCAAATCTATTTGTATGTTTAGTCTTTGCCACTTTCCACTTGTATTAAAGCTTTGCTTTAAAATTTAAATTTTAACCTAGATGGCTAGGGAAAAAAGAGAAAAAAACTCATCCTTCCAACAGAGAACCGGAGAAAGTTCCCTTTAAATTGCACCTGTGCCACCCACTCAACAGCCTGGGCCAGGCATTTGCCCTCCCTGCTTCACCCTGATCCATTTAAAATTGATAGAATAATCTTCAGATTAGTACATTAAAGGTTAATTAGATTTTAACTTTTTCATGCCACTCAGAATATGAAGGAGATTATATAAATATTACATCTTATTATAGATTCTAGATAAGAAGCCTTTCTACATTTGACTAAATTTGTATCCTTCACTGATCAATTCCCTGTCCTCCATACCATCATATTTTTACACACTTTGGATAATCCCTGTATTACCACAATGTGTGGGTGTATAGATTATGCACTGTACTACTCTAGGGGGTGACATTCATATCCTGTTTATCATACATATGTCCATTCACTGTGAAAATTTCCAGACAAAATGTCAGTAAACTGTCTTGGGGAAAGGGTACCTTTTTCTACTTCACACAAAGATATTAAGAAGACATTATGGGGACTTCCCTGGTAGGCGCAGTGGTTAAGAATCCGCCTGCCAATGCAGGGGACACGGGTTCGAGCCCTAGTCCAGGAAGATCCCACATGCCGCAAAGCAACCAAGCCCGTGTATCACAGCTACTGAGCCTGCGCTCTAGAGCCTGAGAGCCACAACTACTGAGCCCGCGTGCCACAACTACTGATGCCTGTGCGCCTAGAGCCCAAGCTCCACAAGAGAAGCCACTGCAATGAGAAGCCTGCCCACCGCAACGAAGAGTAGCCCCCACTCGCCGCAGCTAGAGAAAGCCCGTGTGCAGCAACAAAGACCCAACGCAGCCAATAATTAATTAATTAATTAAATAAAGGGGAAAAAAATCCATGTTAAAAAAAAAAAGAAGACATTATGACTGGATTTGAGACATCACTACTATGTCTTTCCCAACTTTATCCTTGAGCCTTTTAATAAACTTCCATTTATTAGGTAGATTCAAGACAGCTCAATGGTATTTTCAAATATAATACACGTGTAGTAGTTACCTCCTGCATCAGACTTCCCACTCACTGCATACAGCCCTTTGAGCTGAGCTGTTCCTCTTGGAGCTGGTTTTTGAGGCCCAGCACTTCCTCTTCTAGACCTGGTTCTGGGTCCCTAAGATACACACTTTAATGCAGGTCTATACATTAATCAGGCTTGAACGTCTTCACTCCAGATTCCCAACGTCTGGCACAGAAATCTGTCTCAGGTTGGGTGAGAGGATGCGGACAAATCCCTGGAGTAGCATTAAATGTTGTTCCGATTAACAGTATCTTTTATTTTCTCCTCAAAAGGAGATGGCCCCCTGGATTTGGCTCCTTTGGGGTACTGAAGGGTATGTTTTTAACCCTTAGAGTAGAGCCAAGAAAAACATCTCTTGCTCTGTTTCTAGATTTAATATTTCCAGGTGATTTAAGAAAACCACTATTATTTTGCTCTCGGTATACGTACGTGTGCACACACACACACATTTAGATCATCAAGGTAAAACAAGATTTAACCATTTTAACAGGAATGGTTGTCATTTCACAGATTTGGGAGCCAGAATTCTCAGGATGATGCAAGCAGTCATCCATCAAGTACTTAAGTGCTCTTACCTAAAACACTGCTTTTGTTGAAACCACAGGGGAGACAAAATCCTTGCCCCAGGATGAGAATGGAAAGATGTCAAGGTACTTACTCTACTAAACCTCATTTTTCTAATCTTTAAAATGATAATAATAATAATACCTACCCCACGGACCATTAGCTGGTTGAAATAATAAACATGAAATCTTTTAAGTAGCTAATATTCAACAAATGCTTATGGAAAACCTACTGCACTAATTAAAAAGAGAAGCATTGTTCCTGTCTTCATGGAGTTTTACTTTTTATAGGGTTTTTTTTTTCCCCTCAAGAGGTTTTTGAGCAAGGGAGCAACCAATGGTGTGCCAGAGGCAGTGTGTGTTGGCTTGCAAGAGCCAATTAATAAAATATTCAGAACTAGTTGCTAAACCATTGGTAGCTTGAAATATGGGAGTATTTGCACCTCAGAAATTGCCAAGCACTATAAATCAGCCTTTCTTTCCACCACCCCCCAGAAAGCCCGTTTTGTAGCACACCGTTGAAAAATATGAAAGCATGAAAAATACAGCATAGTGGTTAAGAACAGGGATTTGGAACTGGGGAGAGATGGATTAAAATCCTAACTGTATAATCTACAAGCTGTAAGTCATTTAGCTACTCTAAGCCTCATTATCCTCATTCATAAATGAGGAAAATGGATTAATACTGTAATCTACGTATGTTCGTCTGCTCAGGTTGCCATTATAAACGTAGACTAGGTGGCTTAAACAACAGTTTTCTGACAGTTCTGGAGGCTAGAAGTCCAAGATCAAGTTGCTAGTATAGTCAGTTTCCGGGAAGGGCTCTTTATCTGGCTTGCAGATGGCCACGTTCTCACTGCATCTCCACATCACCTTTCCTCGGTGTGTGGGCATGGAGAGAGAGCAAGCAAGCTCTCTAATTCCTCCTCTTATAAAGACACTAATGCTACCAGATCAAAGTCCCACCCTTAAGACTTCATTTAACCTTAATTACCTCTTTAAAGGCTCTATCTCCAAATAAAGTCACATTGGGGATAGGACATATGAATTTTGAGGGGACATAAACATTCAATCCATAACACTGTCTCATAGGAAAATAGAATGAGACACGGTATGTAAATGCAACGCCTAGTTGCAACGCTTCTCAAGTGCTCAATAAATATTAGCTATTATTACCATTACTCATTAGAGGAGTAAGACTGGCTTTGTGGGGTGGTAGGAAGGGAGACTAGAAAGTGAAAGACTACAGTTAAGAGGATCATTAAGCAGACCGTTGGAAAATATCAGACAAAGACAGATCCCAATAAATGAAAAATTAACAAGATATAGAAATTGACTAGATATGGAGGTGATAAGAAGAAATGGTCAGAGTTAGCTCCAAGGAGCCTAGGTGGGAAGGAACTGATGGGAAAAAGACACCAGAAGATGAGAATCGGTTTTAGGAGTTTTAGGAGATGAAATGAAACAATTGAGAGTTTAAGATAATGGCCAAAAATATCCAAACTCCCCAATTTAAAATCCTGAGAGTATGTATTTATTGACCAAATATTTCTTGAGTTTTTATGCAAGACACGGACTATAAGGGATACAAAAATGGTTAGGATATGGTCCCTGTCTTTATGTGCCTATGGTCCATTATGGAAGAGGACATAAAAAGGAAATTGTCACTCAAGCTTGAAAGAGATTCAAATTAGGTGAAATAAAGTTTCAAAAAAAAGGGAGATGGCTTCTTGCTGAGGATAAATTAGCATTTCATGGAGGCAGAGGGATGGAGCATGAAGGATAGATAGGAAGGTGTGGACTTCGATAAACAGTAAGATGTGGAAGAGGGTAGAGAAAGGCTTCCTCATAGAGGTGTTCCTCTAGCATAAGAAAAAGCATTGAATTGAGAAAATGTATTCAGGGGGCAGTTCAGTTCAGCCAAAGCATGGACAGCCAATTAGAGAATAGTAGGAAATCAAGTTAGAGAGGTCATCAAAGACCAAACCACAGAGGATCTTAAAATCTAGGTTAAAGAATTTGAACTTGATACAACATTGATGAAGGAAATTAAAAAAGACACAGATAAGTGGAAAGACATCCTCTGTTACTGGATTGGAAGAAGTAATATTGTTAAAATTGTCCATTACCCAAAGTGATCCACAGAGTCAATGCAATCCCTATTAAAACCCCAATCTCATTCTCTACAGAAATTGAAAATAACAATCCTAAAATTCACACGGAACCATAAAAGACCCCAAATAGCCAAAGCATCTTGAGCAAGAAAACAAAGCTGGAGCCATTTCAAAATATATTGCAAAGCTACAGTAATTGAAAGATTATGGTTCTGGCTGAAAAACACATGTGAGGAGCAATAGAATAGCGAGCTCAGAAATAAACCTATAGTCAACTGATTGTCAACAAGCGTGGCAAGAACACACAATGGGGAAAGGATAGTCTCTTCAATAAACAGTGCTGGAAAAACTGCATATCCACATGCAAAAGAATGAAATTAGACCTTTATCTTACACGACATAAACAAATCAACTTAAAATCGATTAAAGGCTTAAAAGTAAGACATGAAACCATAAAACTCATAGAAGAAAACAGGGAAAAAAAGTTTGACATTGGTCAGGGCAATAATTTTTTGGATATGACACCAAAAACACAAGCAACAAAAACAAAAATAGATAAATGGAATTTCATCAAGGTAAAAAGCTTCGCACAGCAAAGGAAACCATCAACAGAATGAAAAGCGAACTTACAGAACAGAAGGAAATATTTATAAACCATATATCTGATAAGGGGTTAATATCCATAATATATTAAGAATTCATAAAACTCAATAGCAAAAAAACCCCCAAATAACCCAATTTAAAAAATGAACAAACTATTAGATATAAAATAAGCTACAAGGATATATTGTACAACATGGGGAATATTGTCAATATTTTATAATAACTATACATGGAGTATAACCTTTAAAACTTGTGAATCACTATATTGTATACCTGTAACTTATATAATATTGTACAGCAACTATACTTCAATTTTTTAAAAAATGGATGAAGGACCAGAATAGACATTGAGAAAAAAGTGAAGTGAAGGGAAAAAGTGAAGGGAAAAACTGAAGGATGTGCCCGCTCTTCTGGCCACATTTGATGAGCTGTATGGGAAACTGCACATAAATGGCCAGGTCACCACTTACACTTTGGATGCTCTGCTCTGCCACAACCCAGTGACAGGAAATTCCACACGGTGCTATTAAACAAGAGGACAGTCAGCCGTCGGACCTTCCAGCCGCTCAGCCAGTCCCTGTGGGCTGAGTAACCTTGGGTTCAAACCATCCGTGGGTCTGAGTTGGAGGGGGCCTGCTTCTAGTGAATTATTGGCTTCCTAAGAAATCGGGCATCGTACTCCAGTGTACAGTATACTAACACTTGGTCTCCTTAAATTTCCAAGATCATTGAGCGCTGGCGTGCCGCCTTGAGACATTCATATGTTGTGGCACCAGGAAGATCTAGATACAGGCAAGCAGAAAGCTCGGGCTCCCATGGGAAGGAGGCTTCCCCTTGTAAAGGGCTGAGGATCCTTGAAGGAACATGGTCACGGTCTCCAGGGGAACCCAATAAGCACTAACAGGAAGGAATTTCACTATAAGTGGCCACCTCCAACTAATTTTCAGGGGAATAGTGGTCTGAAACCCTACTCTACCATGCCGGGAAATAGCCCAGGATTTTCTCACTGCTTCTGTCATCATTTACCTGTGACCCTAGACAAGATACTTGAGCCCTCAGTTTTTCATCTGTAAAATAATAGTGCCTATGTGAATCTCCATATTGATTTGAAATTTTCATTCAAGGTTCAGTAGGGTCAAGTTTTCTCAAAAGTAAGAGAAATTAAAAGGTTCCTGAGAAAACTTGTTTTCTCAGCAGAACAAACAAAACCAGAATTTAACTCTCAGAACTGATAATAAGCCAAAATTTAAATGGTGACCACTTTGGTCATGGGCAATCCATGTGCTTTTCAAAATAAATGCCTATAAAAACCAAAAAAATTAAAAAACAAAAAATAAAAAATGGATGAAGGACCAGAATAGACATTTCTCAAAAGAAGACATACATATGACCAACAGATATATGAAAAGGTGCTCAGCTTCACTAATAACCAGAGAAATGCAAATCAAAACCACAATGAGATATCACCTCAAACCTGTTAGAATGGTTATTATCAGAAAGATAAAATATAACAGGAGTTGGCGAGCATATGGGAAAAAAACAACACTTACACTGTTAGTGGGAATGTAAATTGAAACATCCATTATAGAAAACGGTATGGAGGTTCCTCAAAAAATTAAAAATAGAACTACCACATGATCCAGCAAGCCCACTACTGGGTATATACCCAAATAAATGAAATCAGTATCTTGAAAAAATATCTACACCTTCATGTTCATCACAACATTATTCACAATAGCCAAAATGTGGCAACAACCTAAGTGTCCATTAACAGATGAGTGGATAAAAAAATGTGGCCTACATTCCATACAATGGGATATTATTCAGCCAGATAAAAGAAGGAAATCCTGCCACTTGCAGCAACATGGATGAACTTGGGGGACACGACGTTAAGTGAAATAAGCCAGACACAGAAAGACAAATACAGTATGATCTTGCTTACATGTGGAATATAAAATACTCATCAAACTCACAGAAGCAGAGAGTATAAATGGTTACTAGGGGCTGAGGGGAGAGGGGGATGGGGAAAGGTTGGTCAGAGGGTACAAAGTTTCAGTTATGCATGATGAATTTCTTCTGGAGATCTCATGTACAACAATGTGACTATAGTTAATAATTCTGTACTGAATACTTGAAATTTGCTAAGAGGGTAGATCTTAAATGCTCTCACCAGAAAAAGAAACTAGTAACTATTCAAGATGATGGATATGTTAATTAAATTGATTGTGGTGATTCTTTCACAATGTATATGTATATCACATCATCAAGTTGTACACCTTAAATATACACATTTTTTAATTGGCAATTATACCTCAATAAAGCTGGAAAAAATTTTTAAGTAAAAACTGCCCCCCTAAAAGAACTTGAACTTGATTTATTTATTTATTTTTTAACATCTTTATTGGAGTATAATTGCTTTACAATGGTGTGTTCGTTTCTGCTTTACAACAAAGTGAATCAGTTATACATATACATATGTTCCCATATCTCTTCCCTCTTGCATCTCCCTCCCTCCCACCCTCCCTATCCCACCCCTCTAGGTGGTCACAAAGCACCAAGCTGATCTCCCTGTGCTATGCGGCTGCTTCCCACTAGCTATCTATTTTACGTTTGGTAGTGTATATATGTCCATGCCACTCTCTCACTTTGTCACAGCTTACCCTTCCCCCTCCCCATAGCCTCAAGTCCATCCATACGACCCAGCAATCCCACTACTGGGTATATACCCTGAGAAAACCATAATTCAAAAAGAGTCATGTACCAAAATGTTCATTGCAGCTCTATTTACAATAGCCAGGACATGGAAGCAACCAAAGTGTCCATCATCGGATGAATGGATAAAGAAGATGTGGCACATATATACAATGGAATATTACTCGGCCATAAAAAGAAACGAAATTGAATTACTTGTAGTGAGGTGGATGGAGTTAGAGTCTGTCATACAAGGTGAAGTAAGTCAGAAAGAGAAAAACAAATACAGTATGCTAACACATATATATGGAATCTAAGGGGAAAAAAAAGGTCATGAGGAACCTAGTGGTAAGACGGGAATGAAGACACAGACCTACTAGAACTTGATTTACTGATAGTAGGAAGTGATGAATCACTACCACACCATTCAAATATAAGCATCTTTCACCCCATCCACAATTGATTTACTCAGACCCTTTCATTCTCCAAGTCTCTAAATAAACTTCTATCAGCTGTGCTGACTTTTAAGGTGCCTAATTCCTGGCATTAACCCTTTTGCAATTCCTTCAGCAACCAGGTTGTCCAAGATCCCAGAACTCTTCCTGATCTCTAGAAAACTAAACCACCTCCCGCCTTTAACTACCTTAGCTTTCAATCTCAGAATTTCCTCAAAAAGATTAAGCAGAGGGGCTTCCCTGGTGGCGCAGTGGTTGGGAGTCCGCCTGCCAGTGCAGGGAACACGGGTTCGAGCCCTGGTCCGGGAGGATCCCACGTGCCGCGGAGCGGCTGGGCCCGTGCGCCACGGCTACGGAGGCTGCGCTCTGGAGCCCGCGGGCCACAGCTGCTGAGGCCCGTGCACCTAGAGCCCGTGCTCCGCAACAAGAGAAGCCCCCGCTCGCCACAGCTGGAGATAGCCTGCGCGCGGCAACGAGGACCCAACGCAGCCAAAAATAAATAAATAAATAAAATAAATTTATTAAAAAAAAAAAAAAAGATTAAGCAGAAAAATCTGTTCTTCTCAATTCTGCTCGTACTCCCATACGCAGTGCGGTCTATGACCGTGCTCCATATACAGTCCGTAACAGTTACTGAGCGAAAGAAAGAGAAGCTAAAACATGGAGGTGACTTACCAAGAACCTTTAGAAGGTATTCGGGAAGAGGAATCAGAGGCAGAGTGTGGAAGCCGATGTTTGTGAGGTTCCAGAGCACAAACACGTACACACCTCCCGTCTCCTTCACCAGCATTTGCACCTCTGCCTCTTGCTCCCCTCTGAGGCTGCGAATCTCTGCAGAGCGCGCCCGGTTCCTTATTCAGGCCCGTGCCCCCTGTGGGCGGAGGTCACGGGAAGGACGCGACTGCCGGCTGACCTGGAGCTGAACCTGAGCGCTCCGAGGCTCCGCAGCCCCTCCCTGTCCTTGGATTGTACGTTCCGCCCACGGTTCCCACAGCTGGAGCCGGTTTCAGAAGCAAAGGCTTGAGAGAGCGCTATGGTGTTGAGACCATCTTGACGGTGTAAGTGACTGAACCCAGTTAAGGCCTCTGCAGAAACTTTTAAAATTTGGCAGGCGGGTGGGGTGGTCTACCCGCAGCCGCGGGAGACTAGTCTCCTACTTAAGTTTCCTTGCTCGTTAAACCTGCCACCTACCAACTGGAGTGGTCTCCTCTTTCTTTAGTCTCTCCCTGCCCTCCATGTACGGGGCCAGTTTCAAATTTCACCAGGGAAATTTCAAGGTCGTGAACCAACAATTGGTGAGGCAGCCAAGGGACCGAAGAGATGGGCCTTGGGAAGGAGACATCCTGGGGGCGGGGAAGCCGACTTGGCCATTGACTTCTATGTGGGGAAGGGTGGCCCGCATGTTAGATGCTTGTGGGCCATCGAGTGAGTCAGGGGAGAAACCCCAAAACGCTGGCTGCTATAATGCTTTTGTTTGAGGAACTGCGCAGGGCGAACCGCCGCAAAGAAGAGAAATAAACGGCTGCCCCAGTGGGCTGGCCTCTTAACTGTGGGCAGACAGGCTGCACCCCAACGCCCAACTGGAGGGGGAAGCTCAGGTTAGACAATTGGAAGAAGAGCTGAGGATAGAGAAGGACGTGCAGTGTCCACGGCTCTGCTAGCTTCAGGGCTGGCAGGCGAGGTGGAAGAGCCGGGTAGTAATTTGGAGGCCTTAGTGTGCGGGTTCTGTGAAGTGAGGAGGGCGCAAGCTGCCAGGAATTAAGGTCTGAGTGTTTGTAGCAAAGCGGATTGGGACGGTAAGAGGTAGAATCCCTGGAAAAGTGAGGAGAGCCAAAGCAGGATGTTGCGGTGATTGACAGTGAAACGCACAAAACGCCTCGAGCGGTATAACCCCTAAAACAAAGGAAACCGAAAGCACAGCAACAGCAACGCCAGCCAGCATCCCCCAGTTCAGGAAACGTTCGTGATGAGAGAATGTCCTCCCACTGAGCTTATTGATCTAGCTACCAAGTTCCAGCAAAAGGCCAGGGAAAGTATCCAGGCATGGTTCGTGGGGCTGTGCTATACAGGGGACGGTGACATTTCTCTAATGTCACTGGGCAGCAGGCAGAAAAAATGAGCAACATCACCGCACACCCTGCCTTCCGGCAGCGCCTGCTGGGTGTTAAGGTTGGGGGAGGGTATTCTAGGAACTCACTCCCTCATAGATTGGATTATTCTAGCCTGCAGGGAGGCTTGGCCCAATGATGGGGGCGGGTGGGGGGGAACCTCCCTGGGCCTGTGCAACCCTGGAAATCTATAGAGGAGGTACAACAAATTCTTAGGGATTTGGGAATGAGACAGGCCATCTACACCCCTGTCTTTGAAGGTCCTGAATTGGCCACATTCACTGCAGGAATTTAAGTCAAGATACTCCAATCCCACCCCAGTACCTGCTTTGGGATGTTGATATCCATGCCGAGTGCAGTCGTGGGAGAAGACATTTATGGTGTTGGGCAATTCATCGCTGGTCTGGGGGGAAAACTGACAAATCCCCGGAACAGGTCGGGGCTGTGGGCAAGACCCAAGATGGAGGGAACTCAAAAAGCCAAAAGGCTATGTCAATCACCTGTAAAGGGTTGGGTAAAAGTAACCCGGAAGCAAAAGTGGTTTGACCTCACTGCTGCAGGAGCCCCACCTGAAAAGATAGAGAGAGGCAACCCAACGTTGTTTGGTCAGCCTATGGAAAGCTTTAAAACCTGAACAACAAACAATTCAGATCTGCCTCACCTGCCCCTGCTATCCCTGATGCCCTGCCTGCTCCCGCAGAGGCTTCAGGGATTCACGCTCTGGATATATGATACAAGCCAAGATTGCCTCCAGGTGAGGGCCCTTGGGGGCCTCATGTTGAGCTCACATTCACTGTTCCCCAGAAATAAACAAAAGGTGATGGCTCTGGTTGACATTGGAACCAAATGTACCCTAATATCATGGTAACCCTCAGAAGCAGCCATTGATGGTTACGGGGGGCAAATGGCTATGGTCAGAAAGGTCCCTTTGGCACTGCAAATCAGGTGTTCTCTTGCACTAGAATACGAGGTTTTTTTCTCTTCAGTACCAGAGAACGTATTGGGCATTGTTATCCTACAAGGTCGAATTTTGCAAACCTCTATCAGTGAATTCCACATCCAGGTTAAAGTAATCAAACCAGTGTTGAGGGGAAATGCCAGCTGAGAACCAGTTAGTCTACTGCCCCCTTGAAGAGTAGTAACTGTCAAACAATATAAATTGCCGAGGACACAGCATAAGGAAATAGGAGAAACTATCCAAGAACTGCACTGAGTGGGTATTGTGCGACCTGCCCCTAGTGCTTTCAACAGCCCAGTATGGCCAGTAAAAAAGCCAGATGGCTCATGGAGGATGACCATGGACTACCAAGGATTCAGCAAGCCCCCCAAGAATTGAAGAAGTCATCCATGTGGCTGTACCCAACACTGCACCATCTTAGATACCTGGCGGCCACCTTAGGAGTGGACCATGCTGCACTAGACTTAGCAGATGCTTTTCTCGGTGTGCCCCTGGCCGCTGAGTCACCAGATCAATTTGCCTTCACACGGGAGGGGCAGCAAGGGACTTTAGGGAATTTCCCCAAGATTACCAACACAGCCCCACCAAATGGCATGGGACGGTAGCTTGAGATCTGTCCCAGTTCTCTTTCCCCACATCAGTAAAATGAGCCCATTACATTGATGTTAAAATGTTAACATGAAGACTTGCCTGTACTGCAGAACACTCTGCAGACTTCAGTGCAACATCTGTGAGGGAGAAGATGGGCAGTGAACCCACATAAAATTCAAGGCACAGACACCACTGCAAAGTTTTTGGGAGTCATTTGTGTCAGGTAAGATGTGTCTTGTCCCAGAAGCTGTGATTGATAAGGTGCAAGCCTAAATGGCCCCTAAGAACACAAGAAGTGCAAGCTTTTGTAGGAGTTTAGGGGTTTGGGGGGACTTTTATTTCCCACCTGGCACAGTGCCTCTATCCCTTCTACTACCTGGTAAAGGAAGGGCATGGGTGAGACTGAGGATCAGAGCAGCAAGCTGCCTTTGAGAAGAGAAAAATACTTGTGAAACAGATCTGGGCATCATCTCCCAAGCAGGGCCACCATTTGGGGTAGATGTGTCTGTGAATCTGGAAGGTATGGGTTGGGCACTATGGCAGAGACAACAAAGGAGAGGGTCCCAGCTCTGGAAGGGGGCAGGAGCCTGACAAACCACCACAGGGCACCAGCTCCTGACAGCGTACACAGTGCTCCTTCAAGTAGAGCCTCTCACACAGGAACAGCATATCATGTGTAAGGATGTCCCTTCCTAGCAAGGGGAAAGTTGAGAATATCTTCCAATGACCCACCTCTGCCATGGCTCAGACTCCCAGTTTGACTAAGAGGCATGCCTATTTGCAACAGAGGAACCTCCTGTCTGCCAGCCCACTCTCTCTAGAAATATGGGGGCTACTTGACCCTGTAGAGTATGTAGATCCTGCAAATGCCTCCACCCCTATTCCGGTGGCAGCCCCTGCAGCCTGTAGGGAGGGACTGGGGGAAATTCCCACTGATGCCCGGTATACAGATGGGTCTAGTAGGGCAAACAACTTCTGCACATGGACTGCAGTCACTATTCAGCCCAACACTGATGCCATCTGGCTGAAACAGGAATAAACTGGTGATCACTTGCGAGCCCTGACTGTTAATTCTTTGCACTGATGGCTGGGCTGTTCTAAAGGGATTAACGCTATGGTTTGCACAATGGGAAAATAAGGGGTGGATAACCATGAAGAAGCCCTTGGGGGTTGGGATATGTGGGAAGACATTTGGGTTCGCCTCCAAGGGCCTAAACTGTCCTCACTGTCTTCCACATCCCCGTTCATAAGGTACTGACACCCACTGGCAATCAGGAAGCTGATGTCCTAGCTTGGGTACAAGCCCTAGCAACTGACCCTTCGGTAGATACAGCAGATTGGGTGGGATGACATACTGCCAAGGATGCTGTGTTGCCCTTGAAATACATTGACTTGATTAATGCAGTAATGGCATGTCCTATGTGTTCTAAACAAGGCCGAAGGCCACTGCCAAAGGAGTCTAGGGCCGTCCACTGGAGTTCCCAACTGGTGAGGGATTGACCAGTAGATTATATTGGCCCCCTCCCTCTGGGTGAGGGTTCTAAATATGCCTGGATCTGTGTGGACACTGTGTCTAGCCTAACCCAAACTTTCCCCTGCCGCTGCACAATCCAGGCTGCCACTATAAGGGGTTTAGAGAAACTGAGTACAATGTATGGATACCATTATCGAATCAACAATGATTGGGGGGTCATGTTTCAAAGGTCATGATATGCAAAGGGCAAAGAACATGACATTACATGGAGGTGTCATTCCCTCTATAACCTACAAGCAGCAGGGTTAATAAAAAGGAAGAACAGAATATTAAAGCAGCAGATTAAATTACAGGTAAAACCACTTTGGCCAGCTGGACTAAAGCACTATCTCATGCCTTAATACATTTGAATGATCAACCAGGAGGACCTGCTGCCTCATACACCAGACTGGGGACCCCTGCCGAGGCACTCAACACTGTAAAGGTATGGAAGTTGCTGGAAACAGCCATTGCCCTGATTCTCACCTTGGATGTGCTATGCTGCTGAGAATACCAAGCCCCATCATGACTGGGAAAGGCGCTATCTACTGGAATTTGCAATGGGATGGGTGAGTTATTAGGCACCACTGGGTGAGAGACCTACTCAGCCTCCGCTGGGATCCCGTTGTCCTGGTGCAGGCCAGACCTGTTGAAATGCACTATACCTAGAACTGAACACATACTATCGGGGGTCCTGGTCTGGCATATCGCATCCCCATCCATCTCCTCAAGCCTGACAGTGTTGCTTCCCCTGGCCAATATGCATGGTGTGCGCAACCAGGTCAAATTCCTAAAGCTGCAGCCACATTTATATCCAAGGATCAGGCCATAGTGTAATTCTTTTGGAAAGGAAAGAGGCTCCCATCCAAGTTCCTACTAACTATCTGTCTTTTTTTTTGGTTTTCAGGGAACAGTTTTTATTTATTTATAATTAATTAATTAATTACATTATTTATTTATTTGTTTGTTTATTTTTGGCTGCATTCAGTCTTCATTGCCCCGTGCAGGCTCTCTCTAGTTGCGGCGAGCAGGGGCTACTCTTCGTTGCAGTGCGCGGGCTTCTCATTGCGGTGGCGTCTCTTGTTGCAGAGCATGGGCTCTAGGCACACAGGCTTCAGTAGTTGTGGCTCACGGGCTCTAGAGCACACGCTCAGTAGCTGTGGCACAAGGGCTTAGTTGCTCCGTGGCATGTGGGATCTTCCTGGACCAGGGCTCGAACCCGTGTCCCCTGCATTGGCAGGCGGATTGTTAATCACTGCACTACCAGGGAAGCCCCTAACTATCTGTCTTTTTGACCTTAGACTTCGGCTTCTCCTGTGGTGTTGGGTAATGGAATGGGCACCTGATGACTGGTTTGGCACTGACTGGTCATGCTGCCCAGGTATTTATTAGGTAGCCCCAGATGGGGCCCAATGGGTGTGTGGCACAAATCTTTGGCCATGGCTTCCACCTGGCTGGTTGCACCGTTGCGCCCTGGGTTTTCCCTGGGCACAGGGGAGAATCCACCCCATGGTAACAGAAACTGCCCACCTCCCTCTCCTCAGGGCCAGATGGGCATGCTCTGTTTTCCACTGGTACAATCATTTGGCCACCACGTTTATTCCTTCCCTTGGCCTGGAGGGCATTATAGCACACATAGAAGCCCTTATTAATTCACCCAGTAACACTTCATTAATAGCCAGCAAAGCTTGTCCTTACTGAACACTGAAATGTCTCTAATGAGAAAAACTGTCCTCCAAAATAGAAGGGCCTTGAACATTAGTACTTCGCTGCAAGGAGGCACCTGTGCCATTGTCCAAGCAGAATGTTGCGTGTTTATACCTGATGAGTCTGCCCAGGGATCATCTTTATTAAATATGAGGACACAGCTGAAGGCCCAGAGTGATCCGACCCCCAGCCTAGGGGACTTAGTAAATCAGCGGTTCCCATCATGGGGCTCTAGGTGGCAAGAACTGTTACTGGGGAATTATTATCTTAATCTGTGTTTTCTCTTGCATGTGCCTGTATCGTCACTGTGGTATCTGCCTCCAGTGCAGCCAGACCTCTGCCAAATGCGCCACCTCCATGCTAGTGAAACCCCTTGCTGATCGCTCAGGGCGCCTTGCAGAAGAGGGCAGCATGTGAGATTGTAAGAGCCGGGCACAAGGGGAGGAGTGTTGAAAGAGGGCATTGAGAGGACACAACCACCAGTTGACCTGTAAGCTGAATCCAGGCAATCAAAGGCTCCTCACCCCCTCCCCTGTCCTTGGGATGTATGTTCTGTCCCCCTTTTTCACAACCAGAGCCATTTTCAGGGATGCAGCCTTGAGAGAGCAATGTAGTGTTGAAACCACCTGGACAGTGTACGTGACTGAACCCAGGTAAAGCCACTGTATAAACTTTTAAGATTCTGGCGAGTGGGTGTGGAGATCTGCTCGTCCAGAGGCAGCCCAAGCCTGCTTATTAAACCTGCCACCTACCAGTCTGCAGTGGGAGGCTGCTTCCTTCTTCAGTCTTTCCTTGCCCTCCTTGTACTGGGGCCAGTTTCAGATTTCACCCGGCCAAGTTTCCAGCGTCGCAAAGCAACACCCCAGCACCTGGCCTTGGGCCTGACACAGATAGGTGCTCAGCGAATGGTGGCTGAAGGCAGGGATGGAGGGAAGGAGAAAAGGGAGGGAGAAGAGGGGCAGCAGGATGGCAGGGCACAGAACTTTGGCACTAAGACCTGCCAGGCTCCGTTACTTGGGTGCAAGTTTGCCTCCACTCTAGATTTTGAGCTTAAGAACAAAGATCATAATCTAGAATCCTCTATATACTCTTCCAGCCAAAAGGCCTAATATGGAATCAAACACAATAAAGCTTCACTAAATTGAATTTCCTCTGTGCAGTGAGTCTGCTCTTTTCTTTCACTTTAGGGAGGCTGATGGGTAGGCTAGCCATAATTTTTTAAATCCACAGATTTTTGTAGATAGGTAGCTGCTAAATTCAAAATTATAATGGGTTCAGTAGCAGGAGGAGCAGCATTACTATTACTACTATTACTGTTACTACTGCTGCTATTCCTATCTCTTGTGCCCAGGAGTATTTAAAGATTCCCATGGGTAGGGCTTCCCTGGTGGCGCAGTGGTTGGGAGTCTGCCTGCCAATGCAGGGGACACAGGTTCGAGCCCTGGTCTGGGAGGATCCCACATGCCGCGGAGCAACTGGGCCCGTGAGCCACAATTACTGAGCCTGCGCGTCTGGAGCCTGTGCTCCGCAACAGGAGAGGCCGCGATAGTGAGAGGCCCGCGCACCGCGATGAAGAGTGGTCCCCGCTCGCCGCAGCTGGAGAAAACCCTCGCACAGAAACGAAGACCCAACACAGCCATAAATAAATAAATAAATAAATAAATAAATAATAAAAATAAAGGAATTCCTTTAAAAAAAAAAAAAAGATTCCCATGGGTAAAGGAGACTGGAGTCTTTTAAAGACTCAAAACTAAAGCACCAGCCTTCACCTTCTCTCTAGCACACCAGCAAGAATTGATTACCTACCTGGGGGGAATTAACAGAAGCATTATACCATCTAGCATGGGAAAACCAGGGCCTCAGGATTCAGAGGGCTTCAAAGCTAAGCCTGCTAAGCTGCATCAGTTTAAGGAAGATTTAAATGCTCTACCCAGCTTTCTCTCTGTCAGAAATGAATCACATTGCCATGAGAAGGAAGCCCAGCAATGACAGCAAGCCCTGGCTTGAGGTCTGTTGGCATAGTCTCTCCTAGATACTTGAAATGTGAAGATGGCAACTGGGTCTCTGCAGTCATGCACCTTTGAGTTATTAGGAACAGGGATTAGAAAGAAGCCTTGCATTTAAAAACAGGTGGGTTTCTCTTAATTTCTAGGAAAGTTAGGAGTGCCCAGATGCTGCTGCTGATAGAATTGACTTCTGTTCGCGTACTGCAGGTTGATGCTCTGTCATTTGTGCTTCACAGAAATCCAGAATCCTTAAGTGCTCTGATCAGTAACAGCCTTAGTAAACTGGAGCTGAAGGAGCTCCTTTGTCCACATATCTCACCATCTTCCACTTCCCCTCTTCTGCTCTGCACCGAGCACTCTCTGATTAAAAGGCAGTCACCTATAAAAAGAATGCAGAAGCCCAACACAGGTAATGTGTTCTTTCCCTTTGCACAATGAATGAAATCTCAAGCTTTTAACCAATCTAGCAGCAACCAGTTTTAAAGATCTTCAGCAAGCTTCCTTGGTGGTAATCAGTGCAAAAGAATTCACTGATTAGTTCAACAGACTTTTCTTGAGCATCTATGTTATGTCAGGGATTGAGCTTTCAGAGGTGCTGGACAGAGTCCATTACTAAGAGTTTACGGCAAAACGCCTCAGGCCCAAAACTCACATGCACTAAGGCCAATGTAGTCCAGACAAATGTGGGCTGTGGGGCTTCCCTGGTGGTGCAGTGGTTGAGAATCTGCCTGCCAATGCAGGGGACACGGGTTCGAGCCCTGGTCTGGGAAGATCCCACATGCCGCGGAGCAACTAGACCCGTGAGCCACAACTACTGAGCCTGCGCATCTGGAGCCTGTGCTCCGCAACAAGAGAGGCCACGATAGTGAGAGGCCCGCGCACCGCGATGAAGAGTGGCCCCCGCTCGCCGCAACTAGAGAAAGCCCTTGCACAGAAACAAAGACCCAACACAGCCAAAAATAAATATAAAAAAAATAAATTAATTAAAATAAGATTTAAAAAAAACAAAAATGCGGGCTGTGGTATCTTCCCAAGGATACACTGGCAAGATTGAAAGATGTTCTTCGTAGTACCTGTAATGGACTTTGAAATAAGTTTTGATAAATCTTGTGAGTATCTTGTGAAAACCCTATTTATATTGCACTATATTTTTGTCTTAACAGAATTAATTGATCATAGATAAATAGATATACACATATTTTTAATACTCTACAGTTTTTAGCCCTATTTTAGCATTTCTCCATTTGTAAACATACTGGCTACCTCAAAATGTGGAAGTAGCTCAGGCGTCTCAGAGTATAAAATAATAAAGATAGCATGAAACCAAAATGACATCATTGTTTTCTAGCCCTTAAATCATCTCAAAGTAACTACTCTTTCCTTTTAAATCTTCACTAAAGGTTTCTTATTGACTCTCTTTATAATGGCATTTCACTGTGGTTTGAAATTGTATTCTGCTGCACTTTAATCTAAATCCCTCCTGCATCAATTTCACTCCATTCTTTCTTGACCTATTGGTGTAAATAGAAACAAAGAGTCATTTACCATCTTTTATACTGGGCCTGCCTTACCTTTTTGCAGTGTATGTGGACAGAGTACTTTGCTTATCATAGATGCTGAACAAATGTTGTTCAAATTTAACCAATCAAGTCAAGTGGATTTATACACGCACGCGCGCACACACACACACATACATATATATATAGGCTACTGAGCAAACTACTTCTTCCAAAACACTTAACGCATATTATTTTACAACATTCCTGTAAAACTTGTTTTTATTATCCCTGATTATGCAGCTGAGGAAACTGAGTCTCAGAGAGGCTAAGTAACTTGCCCTAGGTCACACAGCTAATGAATTTTAGAGTTGGAACTTATGCCCAAGTCTATCTGACCTCAAAGCCCTGTTTTTGGCTCCAGACTAGTAGGTAGCATCTCATCTTTGGTCCCGGGGCTAGATTTGGCTGCTTTTAATTGCCAGTAGACTCTACATGCACTTTCTAATGAAAACAATTCTCAACTATGAACAACTCTACAGAGAATTTGAAAAAATGAAGAGGAAATTTGAAGAGGTCAGAGCTTTGAAATTTTTCCCATCATATTTCTTGAAAGTAATTGCTCAGAAAGATAAGGTGGTACTTACTTCCGGTAAAACTGGGACAGTCCCAGAAATGCTGACTCACTTGTAATGGAACATCATTCCTGGAACCATGTTCCATGTAAAGTGGCCTGTCAGAGCTCTAGCAGACACAAGAGGGCCTCTGTGATCACAGCACCTCTTCCCCTTCACACCAGCCAGAGAGTTCATGGGACACCTTCTGTCTGCTTGATGCTCACGCATTAGGTTTGTGTTAGAGAACCCAGCACTTCTCAGGTTGTATCGTAAACTATGTAGCTACCAGGGCATTTGTTTTCTTCAAAACAAACAAAGTTTGCTCATTTTTAATAATTTATTTTGTCTCCTTTACTATTTTTAGCATTTCATTTTTGGGGTTATTTTACCCTACTTCATTTATGTGCAAGTTTCTGTTTTGTTTTGTTTTGTTTTACCAAGCCACTTGTGGAATCTTAGTTCCCCCACCAGGGGTCGAACCCAGGCCCCCAGCAGTGAAAGCGTGGAGTCTTAACCACTGGACCACCAGGGAATTCCCATTTGTGTAAGTCATTTTTATAGAGTTCTGTCCTATATCAGACAGAGCAGGAAGCAGAGCTCTGGCCACTTTCTCTGTCCAAGACCCCCTGCCCCAAAATTTCTAGTACCCCTCCCTGGCCAAGCTTTTTAAAAATTCTTTTCTACTCTATCACTTCTCATTCTTTCTTCAGTACTCAGCCTTCAATCCACTATTCCCCTTACTACAGGAAAATGATCTCACACTTGCACCTCCAAAGAGTCACGTAACCTGGATATTTCCATTCCTTATTTGTTAGATTTCTGCAGTATGGGATTCTGTTCACCATTCCCTCCTTGAAACTTTTATATCCCTTGACTTCCTTGGTATAATTTTCTTCTCTTCTCATTTTCCTCCTGTTTGGCCAATCCTCCTCATTTTTATTCATATAAAATCTTTCATATCATTCATCCTTCTTTCTCCTGCATCTTAAATATTAATCATTCCTGGGATTCTGTTTCTGCACTTTTAACCACACTCTTCCTAGGTAACCTCATCCCCAATACTTCAAATAGGTCAATTATACTGTGTCTACCAAATACTGTAATCATAATGAAAGCAAGGATCCCACTAATCTTAGCCTGAAGTACAGAAAATAATTAATAGATGTTTGTTGAATGCATTAAATACCCATCTCCAGCCCAGGTCTTCCTCCTGAGCCCCAGACAATAAATACGTATATATGTATATGTGGGCATACATATTATATACCTGCCTATTGGGCTACTCCACCTGAATGTCTTACAAGCATCTTACATTTATCTTTTTCAAAAATAGCTATTCTCTACTGGCCCCCAACCTCTTCCTTACCTTTGATTCTCTATTTTAGTAAATGGCACCATGCAAATCAGACACACTGGAGGTTGTCTTTATGACTACCTCTTCACCTACATGCCCTCCCCCCATATCTAATTATTCATTAAATCCATTTATTTTTCTCTTATAAATCGTTCAAGTCTATCTTCTCTATTCCACTTATTCACACGGCCGCAACCTTAGTTGAGGCCTTCATCCTTCTACAACTACCATGGCCTCCCTCTCTCGCTCTCTCTCCAGTCCCAGATCACCCCAATGCAGCCTCTACACTGCTGTCAGAATGTTCTTTTTCTGAAAACAAACCCAATCACGTACAGTTATACATCCAGTATCAAAAGTCCATGAATTTCCCTTTTCTCTGTCCTTAAAAGCACTGCAACAGGCACCTTTCATGAAAGATTCACTCAAGGCAAATGCAACCATACCCCATAACAGGATTCAGCCAACCTTCTCTAATAGGAATCAGAGCCCTAGGTCAAGAGCACCCTAGATTCCTATGCTTCGTTCATGCAAGGGCAGTGGTGCCTGTGCCACATTCCTAGCCAATACATTTATCTTGAATAGTACTTATTTCACTCCTTTAAAATTATTGCTAGCATCCCTCAGACTACCTAATAAACCCTCTAGTGCTAATTGAAATGGCAGAGAGTTAAACATTTACAGTAGCTACCTGAGTAGAGTCTTTCAGATGCTAACTAACCTCCCTTGGAGTGTGTATTTCTGATTAAGGTACTTCACACATCAGCAATCTGCCCATAGAGGTACGTTAAACTAACTAAACACACATATATGTATTACACTTTCTATGTTGAATAATTTTAAACTAAATTGCAAACTATATAACATCCTGTTTTGCAGGGCCTTACAGGCGTGCCTAATTTGCCTACTGGGTAATTAAGCAGAGCTAGTACATACCCAACCCTTGGCATTCTTGTCTCAATGCTCAAGACAAGAAAAGATAGGCAACAGATGTTTTGTTAATGAAGAGACCAGTGACTTTACTAATCCATTAGGTATAAGGGCAAAAGTTCTGGATGGGAACTCAGAATTCATTTCATCTATCCGGGCTTCAATCTTGCATTTCTCCAACAGAAGCTAATATTAAGCTGAACCATATGAAAATGCCGTCTTCAAAGTGGAAAAACACACAGATTTTGGCAATTTTTATACGGTTCAGTCTCCCATGATGCTTCTAAGCCACCTTCAGATAAACAGAGAGAAACTATTTTAAAGCACTTATAAGAATCAAATTCTATTCAAATGCTTAGTGATGAGGTCCCAGGAGGAGAAGCAGATCCTTACCTCTCAGTGTTGCTAGTGCCTCCAAACTCCTTAATATTCTTAATCATTCAATAAGGGGCTGTGGTTGCCACGAAGTTGTCACAGATCAATTAAATCCTGGGCATTTCTGAGGTGACATTCAGATTAGTGGGAGGATAAAAGGAAATCAATTCTTCCTTTTCAGCCTGCACGTGCCCACTGATTTCCTGGTGTGAATCGTGAACTCTCATTTCAAACACAAAGGCAAAGATGGCCTCTCCTTTCAGGGCCACTAGTTGATTGCTGAGGTGATGCTGGAAGAATAGAAACCCCAGGGGTCTTGCCTTGCCATTAAGGGCACTGACACAAAAAGACCTCTTTATACCAGGACTTAGAAAGAGGAGAGGACAGAATTCCTATTTCACCAATCCTTGAAGTAAAATTACCTTGAGAATTTGGGCTTCAAACAGGGATAAGAGCACCAGCCTTCATTTTCTGGCCTACACGTGAAGAGAAGTAATGCTTTTTGAGGAAGAGTGTCACTGCAGCGTGGGGAGGGGGAAGAAAGATGAGTCAAGGTGAGGCGAAGTGAATTCCACCATTTAATTAGCAATCACCCCTGACCTGCCAGACACTGCTAGTGTAATTCCTGAATGGCTGAGTCAAAGCAAAAGAGCAGATAATTAGATAGCATGCACTAGATCACTAGAAGCATCACATTTTCAGGGTTTGCACTGAGAGCAAACTGGATATATGTGCTATGCTTTTAATATGTTTTGCTTTCCAGTTAGCAATCAGACCTGATTTGTCAGTCATCCCACCTATAATGCATAAAGCACTGGAACATGGAAAAAAAGCAAGTTCAGAAAATCAATCATGCTTATATTTATATTCACTCAAGGCTGAGGCGTTGCAAAAACTGCCGAAATATTATCTTTCTCTTTACAAAGGAGCAGAAATGAAGGGTGAGATTGCAATTCAATATAATGAATAAAACTCTGGCTGTTTGGGGAAAAGTACAATAGCTGAATATTTATGAGATTGATGATGGGAAATGCATTTCATATAGTCAGCAATTGTGGAAATATTCTACCAGTTTTAAAGAGCATAGGAACAAGTACATGTTCAAGAAATATAGAGTCATCTTTTACATATAAGGAGTTAACAGAAAATGTTTTAAAATATAGCCTTTTTATTGGATGGTAATTGGCAGAATGGGAATTTCTCATCTATCTCAAATAACCGCTTGAGTGTAACACACTCACACAAGAGTGAAACTGAGTCTCCCCCAAAACCAAGGCCCTCTAAAACTGAGTTCCCCTGCTGAGTTTATGGTAGCCTCTTTATCCAAAACTTTATTCCCTTTCAGTCCCACTCCTTTCCCCCTCAGGATTGAAGAGTATCAAAGAAAAGGGGGGATCGATACCGAGCAGGATGCTACAGGGACCTCCCAGCTATAAAAACCCCCTACGTCCCCCATTTTCTTTTTGTAGAAAAAGGCTTTAGCCTCCTAGGCCTTCCCCGTTTTCCAAAGAGTGGACTGAAGAGGTTACTAAAGGTTAGGGAAGTGAGGGAACACAGAAACAAAGGTAAAGCAGTCAAGCAAGAAAAGTAATGATAGCTTAAATAAGAGTTCAGGTATAAAACAGAGTCCTAGTTCATCCTCAAGGGATATACACAACAATCTGATGCATAACTTTGAGTTATTCTGCAGAAACTGGGACCCAACCCCCACCCATACCCAGGTGACTACTTGCTGACCACAAGCAGGTAGACCCCAGACTGGCTGGAACCAGAATGTTGATGATCATGATTTCTAAAACATCACTCTGTTACATCACCACCAACCAATCAGAAGAAAGTCCACGAGCTGCAACCCTCACCCCAAATCTTGCCTTTTAAAAACCCTTTCCAGAAAGCCATCAGGGAGTTCAGGTCTTTTGAGCACCAGCTGCCCAATCTCCTTGCTTGGCACCCTGCAATAAATGCTATACTTTCCTTCACCACAGCCCAGTGTCAGTAGATTGGCTTTGCTGCACAGTGGGCGAGGGGACCCAAGTTTGGTTCAGTAACAGAGGTAGTATATAACTTCCTTCTAGCCTTTTAAAGAGAGTAGTCTAAACTCATTCAGTTTCCTTACTTCCTCAGCTCATATTCAGTTCTCAACCAAAGAATCTGTCTTCCATTACCACCATTCCATCAAAACTAGCCTTACCAAGGCCTCCAGTGACCTCTTAATTTCCAATTCAGTGAATACTTCCTGGTAGTCATCTTAACAGATGGCCCTGTGGCTGTTGCCACTGATGACTTCTCACATCTTCTTCAAAAGCTCTCATCCTTGGTTTCTGTGGTGCCTAGCTCTTGATTCTCCTTCTGCCTCTCTGATCATCCTGTTTCTATCTCTTTTGTGAGCTTCTCTTTATCTGCATGTGTCTTAAATATTGGTGCTCCCCACTTCAGCCTGCACATTTTCGCTGAGTGTTACTTGCTTCTAGCCTCTGGTTTTAATTGCCACTGGCAGGCTGAAGATACCTAAATCTTTACCTCTTGTTCTGATCCTATACCTGAGCCTCAGGCACAACATCTCATTTCCAGATGGACCTCTTCATCTAAATATTCACCAACACTTTATACTCAATATGTCCAAAATGGAACTGCTTATCCTTCCAGCTTCCAACCCTGCTCTTCCTCTTGCCCTCCATGTTGCTATTCGTTGTTTGCGGGAGAGGCAGCCCCAACCATGGGCCCCAATGACTTCCACTTCCTGTTCAGGCCCTAGTGTCATCCCCTTGCCTTGAGTGTGGGCTAGTGACTTGCTTCTAACAAATGGAATATGGCGAAAAGTACTTCCAAGATTAGGTGGCAAAAAAAGATAGTGACATCCTTCTTGCTTCCTCTCTCTTCCTCTCTCCCTTATTCACTCAGAGGGAAGCCAGCCACCATGTTATGTGCTGGCCTACAGAGAAGCTCACATGATAAAGAACTGATGTCACCAACCAAGGAGTACAAGAGTCCTGCCAACAGCCATGTGACTGAGCTTGTTAGCAGATTCTCCCCAAGTTGAGCCTTGAGATGGCTCAGCTCCAAACACCTTGATTGTAACTTTGCAGAGCTGGATCCAGCTAATATACCATATACCATATGAATTCACTGTTTACTAGATTAAACAATACATTATTTAGGAAAAAAATATATACATGTGGTAAAACCATAAAAAAAGAAGAGGGAAATGATTAACACACTATTGAGAGAAGCAGTTACCTTTGGTAGAAGAATATGGAGGATAAAATTGAGGAAGGGATCATAGAAACTTCTGAGGTGTTGGTACTATTTAAGCTTAATGGTAAGAAGTGAATATTTGTTTTATTATCCTTTAATCTGCGCTTCATGTGTGTGTCTGTGTATATATATAATGTACTCTTTGAATACATGATACATTTCACAGGTGCTCAATTTGGTTGTTTTCTCATGTTTTCTCATAATTAGATTGACCTTAAGCCTTTTGGGCAAGAATACTACATGAAGTAATGTTTTGTTCTTCTCAGCGCATAACAGAGGGTCATGCCTTATTACTGGTGATACTAACCTTGATCAAGGTGGTGTCTGTGAAGTTTTTCCTCTCTGAAGTTACTATTATTCCCTTTGTAATTAATGGAGATGGTTTGAGACTGTGCTAAAACCCTGTTTCTCCTCAAACTTTTGCCCAATGATTTTAACATCTATCTTACTTAGTGGCTCTTTCTATTGGGTTTGCCCAGTAATGATTTTATATTTCCTTCATTCCTTCAACATTTTTTAATTGAAATTTTTCTATAGGGAAGAGTTGTCCCTTCTCCTTACATAAAGAGTTTTTCTTTCATAAATAAATGAAATTTATTTATTTCATTATGTATTTATATCCGTATTGGCTCAAGGATACTTATTTTACTCTACTGGTCATAATCCAATGTTATTGTTATATATTTTTATTGTTTGAATCATTCCATTCTTGGCCATTGGGAGTTCCACCTTAGCTCCTGTGTCCTTATGACACAATGTCATCCTTTTTTTGAATACTTCTTTTTTCTGACATCACAAGATGTTCCAGTCTCATCTTTTATTTTTTTCCTCCCCAACTTTTCCAAAGAGTTCTGGTTTCTTTCATAGGACAAGCGAATTTATAAACCGAGATTTTGCCACTAGGAGTACTCATGGCTACTAGAGTATCATTACTCCTGGGCTCTCTCAGTGGACAAAGATGGGAAATATACATATGAATACTAACCCACACATACACACATCTACATTTATTTCTACATATATCTATCTGTGTCTATACATATATAAAATCTGTAAATTCATATTCATGAATCATACCTATGATTCCAATCCAACACCATGAGGCTCATTCCACCTTTTTCCCTTGATTTATCTCTAACTTCTTTCTCCAACAGTGAGAGACCCAGCTCTCATTTTCTACAATATATTCACTTGTTTGTTCAATACTAGTATACACATAAAGTAGTTACACAATTGCTCATCTATACCCCTATGAGAAACAGATTTACTAACTAGATAACAGTATTTGCATACAGTTCTTTTTATCTTTAGCCTCACAGCATCCAGCCAAAATATTATTTTCCAAAGCTATTTAGGTTAGTGCTTTTCTGTCCGTTCAACTTCAGTGCAGTAATGTCATCCATTTGTAATACAGTTAGGTTCATTTGTTACTGATTACATTCCATTTTGGATTTTCTCCCAGTTCCTGGTTGATTTTAATTATTAAATGGGGAGAAGGTATGTACGTGAAACATCACTACAGTTCTAAAAGTCAAACCTATAAAAAAAATACTCAGAAAAGTATCTCTACATTTTCATCCCTACTAACCTGTCCCCATTCATTCCTTCTTCCTGCACCTTTCCTACCAACCTCTGTAGATAACCAATCTCTTTAGTTTCTCGTTTATCTTTCTTGTATCTCTTTTGTATACATGTGCAGATACATGTGTATTTTTTTTATTTCGTTCCTTCTCACATAAAGGGTATCATGCTATATATATTCTTTTGTACTTTTCCTTTTCACTTACTAGTAAATATGTCCTGTAAATCACTGCATGTCAGTTCACAGAGATCTTTCTCATTCTTTTTATACAGTAACAGAGTACTCCATTGTCTAGGTATACTATAATTTATCCAATCACTCCCCAATGTGTTGGAATTTACTTCTTGTCAATATTTTCTAATTACAAACAATGCTGTCTTAAATAACCTTGGCATATGTATTTTGTACATATTGGAAGTACATCTTCAGGGTAGAGCCCTAGAAGTGGGATTTTCTGGGTCAAAGACCAAGCGCGTATGTAGTTCTGTTAAGTATTACCAACTTTCCCTCTAGAAGAGCTGTACTGGTGCACATTCTCACCAGGTACTTACTAGGGCATGTCTGTGTCCTCACAGCCTCACCAACAAAACATGTTGACATAGTTTTTTATTTTTGCCAGTTTGATAGTGAGAAATTATTCTTCAGTATTGTTGTTGTTGTTGTTGTTGTTTTTTGTCACGTGTTTCTGCCTGTTGTTGGACAGAGGCAGGTAAACGGAATGAGTTTTTTTTTTTTTTTAATTTTACTTATTTATTTATCTATTTATTTTGGGCTGTGTTGGGTCTTCGTTTCTGTGCAAGGGTTTTCTCTAGTTGCGGCGAGCAGGGGCCACTCTTCATCGTGGTGCGCGGGCCTCTCACTATCGCGGCCTCTCTTGTTGCGGAGCACAGGCTCCAGACGCGCAGGCTCAGTAGTTGTGGCTCACGGGCCTAGTTGCTCCGCAGCATGTGGGATCTTCCCAGACCAGGGCTCGAACCCGTGTCCCCTTCATTGGCAGGCAGATTCTCAACCACTGTGCCACCAGGGAAGCCCCTTCAGTATTGTTTTAATGTACATTACTCTAATTATAAGTGAATCTGAACATCTTTCCATATGTTCGAATGCTCCTTATATATTTTTGTGTCTACTCATGATTTTTTCCCATTTTTCTAATAGGTTTTGGTCCTTTGTTTCTCAATTTCTACAAGTTCTCTCTCTCTCATATATACATATACCACAGACAAAGATTATATATATATGTATTTTTATATATATATAATCTTTGTCTGTGGTATATGTTACAGATATTTTCTCGTAGTTTTTCCTTTGGTTTTGTTTATGATATGTGGTTGTTGTTTTTTTTTTTGGTCACGAAAGCTTTTTTTATTAAACTTTTATCTAGTCAGATTTCTTAATCTTTGCTTTTATTGACCCTGGATTTTGAGTCACAGTTAGAGCCCCTGTGTCTTTAATAATGTTAAAGAGGAATTTATCCATGTTTTCTTCACATACTTGTATGTTTGTATTTTTTACATTTAGATCCCTCACTCCTTTGGAGTTTCTTCTTGGGTATAATGTGAGATGTGGATCTAATTTTAACTTCTTCCAAATGATTACCCAGTTGTCCAGCACCATTAAAAAGTCCAGCTTTATCCCAATGATTGGAGATGCCATCTGATCATTTCTAAATCTGCAACAATGAAGAGGTTATGAAAACCAGCAACAGACAAGACATTTCAAAAAATTATTTGTTACAAAAAGCAGATAGAAGAGCACTGACAGAGGAAGCCAAGCTAAGGAAGTTCATACAGGGGAAGGACATTTTATAATGATTTTTTAAAAGCCAATTCATCAAGAATACATAACAATCTTAAATGTGCATAACTGTACTGTGTCTCTTGACTGATTTTCTAATCTAACAGAATGCTATGCCTCTCATTTAACACAAAAGTTGGGTTGGAAAATCATTTTTTATTTGTTCTTCTGAAATTGTTTTCCATTTCACCCCACAGACCTAGAGGCATAATGAGGAGCTTCCAGCCACATCTACAATAACATCTTGACATCCCCAACATACTCTAGGTCCCTGGAAAACAGCTGGATATAGTAGTCATTCAATTCTTCCAGCTGTGAGTTTTTATCTTTTGCTTTCGGCTTTTTAAAATTTTACCAATTCACTTCCATTCTCCTAGAAAAGCTTCAGAAAATAAAAACATCAATTTGTTTTAAAGGAAGTGGTTCTGGGACAGCACTTTTTATTCTAAAAGGCCATAAAAAGCCAAGTAAGCAGGTTTGGCTACATTACATAGGCCTTCCAACTCCATGCTAGACCTGAGTACTAATGTGCTTCCCAATCAGCAAAAACATTGAGAGATGAATCATTGAATTTCATAAATACTTGGTGTTAATTACAAACTGTGTGATGAATTTTGCTGTAAGTAGGATCAGTATGACATTTTGGAAACTCTCCAGAATCCACTTTTAAGGTGTTCATGAGGTGGGTAGACTAAGTAGCGAGGGTTCATACCAAAAGATTTATCCATATCTCTGAGCTGTTAGAATTCCTGAGTCAGCCAAGTCTTCACTTCATGTTTATGAAATGTCTTTCCTCCAGGGAGTTCTTCTCACATTCATTATCTCTTTAATCATTCACCTATTCCCTTAGAGTAAGCAAAGTGGGGAAACATGGGTTATATTAGCTCTTTTACTCCCAGGAGAGACTATTGAGGTTCAGAGAGAACAAAAAATTTAGTAATTCAAATCTGTGAAGTTAAAAAAAAAAGCTGTCCTAGGAAATTTGTGGAGTAATCATGTAAATTTTATTTTTTTTAATCCCTTAAATGTATACTGAGAATAAGAGGTGAACTCTGCCTAATGAGCATCATTAGTGTTAATTCATAATTTAATGTGATAAAAGCTTTAGAGCACTGTAGCAAAAATGTTAGTCAAATTTTTCACATAATACACAAGGCTATCAGATTCTCTTCTGGTCAAGCTGCTGAAAGTCCTATTCCCTTGCCCACGTTATGAGGATTTATGAGATCAGTCTCAGTTAGGAATAAATCACTGAATCTCCTCATCTGTAAAATGAGGCCTCTGGCCTAACCCATGCCTTGTGCCCTAGGTACTTGGTGAGAATGAAAGATTTGAAAAGTTCCTTACCCCTTAGAAAAAAAAAATTACATATGTCTAGTCAGGCAAATTATTACAGGATGAATGCCTCATGACTTTAAGAGAAACAAGGACTTTATGACACACGATGATCTGAGTGAGAATATTAATAAAAATGAAAATATATTATACAAGTACCTGTTACTGTTTTGTGACTCCCAATATTTATTTCTGGTGGATCATGGTTATGATCTTAACCAATGAAGCTTTCATAAGTTGGTCACCATTTGAAGGTATTGATATGTTTATTATACATATGAGGGAATGGAATTAATTAACGTTTTGGGACTATTGTCTTTGCATGCATAATTTTAATTATTCCTGACAACAGCCAAAAGAAGAAAACATTATTATCCTCATTTTGCAAATTAAATGGGGATACAGATAAAATTACAAAAGATACTTACTCAGGATATCATAGGCAGTAGGTGGTAGAGCTGAGATTTGAATTCTCGTCTTTTGATTTTTAAAAACATGTTCATTCCAATACATGGAACGTTTGCCATCAATGATATGTTTCATATTAATATGAATTATTCCAATATTTTAAATTATGTAATTCACAAAATGGACATGTATCTGTATTCGTTATTTTGGAAATACTGGGCTTCTGCACAAAACGGGAGCAAACTCAACTGTTATAAGTAGAAGATGGATAAATGGCATCTCTCTCTGGAAGAGGCATCCCTGGGGAGTTCGCAACACGTAGGGACTCTCTAAAGGATGCTCCATGATTGCTCTATGACCTGGTATGTTTAGGGAAGGAGGTATTTATAAAATGTCTGACAAAAGAACAATGTTCAAGGCTAAGATTATTACTGCCATACACTATGGCATAAGTTTTCATCTTGTATTTTGTCCCAACATCCCTATGGGATGCAATACACTGATATCAGTAATAGTGGTTTGGTTCTCTGCTCCACCAATTCACACCCTGTCTGAGTACCTTAGGGTAGGGTGGTGAGGCCCCTGCAGAAATCTGGAAAAGTCCCCTTTCTCAGATGACTCAGCTATGGGAGGTGGGAGAGGTAGGGAGAACAGTATTCCCATCCCTAAATAAATTAAGTCATTAGAACAAAACACGCTTTTAAGCAACTTATTAGATATACAGCCTAAAAAGTTACAAGCAAGTTCCCCTTCCTCCAGCCTGATGGAGCTCCATGCCAGGGCATGTGCCTTGATAAGTATAAGACTGTTCTTCAGTCTTGACTCGCCTCTCTGGGCCAATTGGAACATAATCTCCTCAACCATTGGCAGTGACCCTTCTCAGGGACTATGAAAGCATAGGTCTCCACATTTCACTAGAAACACAGAATGGCTCTAAGTACCTGTTAGAAGATTAAAATCTCAATCTCTTTGCTCTTCGATAATTATCAACAGCTCAGTTTATTTACTAAAAAAAGAAAAACATACATACCAAAAGAAGTTTAGCCTAACCAGAAATTAAAGAAACACAAATTTAAATCATTTTTCGCTTCAGGGAATTTCATCTAAAATAGGAATTTTTAGCTTTTCTTGAAAATCTAAAGATCTGGACTATCTTTAGTCTTTATTCCTGGATGACAACGGTTGGCAAAAGCTGAGTATCATCCTCTCCCTGAAGATAGGGCATGCCGTCTCCAGTTCTTTGCTGTCTCCAGTGAACTCTCCCTATTGTCTCACGCATCTGCCTGCTCACTTGCCTGGCCTCTGTTGGCTTTTGAGTTTGCAATCCCTGAGGAAGTACCCTCCTCTGCTCCAATCATTTGTGGCCAGAGAGGTGGAGTCAGGTGACAAGAAACAGCTCCCTGTTTGTAAGAAACGATATGGTCCTGCTCCCTCAGCAGGGGCCATGGATATAGAAAACCTTCAGAAGGGAGATATGGGTGTGGCAGACATTCTGAGGCTTGGCTTATCCATTACATAAACAGGGAAAATCGTCTATTTTTATAAATTTCAACATATACCATTAAATTACATAGAGATATGGTCACAATATATTGTGAAAAAGCAGGTTTAAATAAGTAAGATAGTAACCCATTTTTCATAATAAATTTATATACAGGCATTGCTTGTGATTTGAATCTAATCCTTTTCTTGGTTTGATATGTTGGATATCAAATTTGGACAGAGTGGAGAATGGGCCTTATATCTGTTTCAAGCCCATCCCAAAACCCCAACCAATTTTCCAAAATTTAACTAGATATTCTTAAACACCTATATAGGGAGACAAGATGCTGGAGTAGAAAGACCTTGAGTTCAATTCCTCTCGTGAGAACACCAAAATCACAACTAACTGCTGAACAACCATCGACAAAAAAAGACTGGCACCTACCAAAAAAGATATTGTACATCCAAAGACATAAAGAAGAAATGCAACGAGACGGTAGGAGGGGCACACTCATGATATAAACACCTATATAATAATAACCCCAAGGATTTCTGCATAAATCTATTAGGTAAAAAGTCAACCACATAATTATTTAATGGGCTGTTTAGTGGATATATTTTCATGTAATAGGCAACAATACAGTAGAAATTAGTTTTTCTTCTGTACAACAAGCATATACTATAATGTAAACTAAAAACTACTATATATTTAAAGTAATGAAATGAATATAGATAGAACTTAAATAAGCAAACATGAAACATTTTAGAAATGATTACTTACCAAATAAGGAGGGATTTTTGGAGAGGAAGATGGAGCCACAGTTAGGTAGACAGTGATGCTACTCAGGGGTGGGTGTGGGGAGGGAGTGAGCTAGCGGAGAGCAGGTGAAACAGCACACACCTGCGGTGCACCTACGTTCAAGCCCAAGGATCTTGTGGACAGCCATCTCTTTTTGGCACTTGAGTCTCTAGAAGTGGGTGGCTATAAACCATTATCTGAAATAGCAGATAGCCAAGAACCAAAACTAGCAAACAAACAAAAACTTGCAAAAACAAATATTTTCTCTGCATAATTCCAAGTTTTCTAAAGATCCAGCCACAGGTATTTATGGCTCCCCTTCTTTCTCTTCCTTTGACCTAGAATGAACATCAGGTTGAACAAGTTTCTTGGTTGTAAGTTCTTGGTACCATCCACTTCACTAAAGCTAGCCTCCCGCACAAGATTTAGGATTTTTGCTTTGCGTTAATCACTTCCTTGAAACCTTGGAAGTCAGCAACAATTGCGGGACCAGTTTTTTCCATACTCCATTCGTTGTTTGTGACGATACATGCCAAACCTGGTTGATAAACTTGAAGGCCTTCTGAATGTCAAGACTCTTCCATACATCCTTAATCAAAGCAGTGTTGCCTGCATCACCAGACCATATATCAGCACATAAGCGCCACATAATGCATCACCATCTGTAAACAATATGCCTTGAAGGCTGCAGGGCTCTCAGAGGCTACAATAAGCATAAAGACCACTGTGCTTTTATCTGTGCTATGCTTTATGGGAAGCATAAAGACCACTGTGATATTATCTCTGTAATTGTCAACACTAGAAGGACATCTGGGAGCATTGTCTATTATCAAAAAAGCATTGTTTGCAAGTTTTCCATCTTTGTGTACCCTTTGATGAATAGAGACAGTTAGATCCTCATGTAATGACTGAATACTGCCTTGGTCACCCAATCTTTATGAGTTGATTATCACATAACAGACTATTCACTCAATAGTCCCTAAAAGGTACTGGGGTTTTTAAAGTGATACACCAACGGAGGTTTTAGCTTAGAAACAAATTCACTTTAAAGCAGTGTTAGCCTATTTGGGATGGTTTATGTTTTAGGACTTTTGTCTCCTTTTTCTGAAATGAACGTACAAGATAGCATTTGTTTTCAAAATAGCCCAATTTCATCAATATTAAAAATTTGCTTTGCAGTTCAATCACCATTGTCAATAGTTTTCTGCAATTCATGGGCTCATCTACTTTCTTCATAGGCTTTCCAGCATTCTTAGAAGACATTTTCCTGTAATAATGTGGGGAGTCTGATGAGATAATGCACAACATGTTTAAACTGTGTAAGACAAGATTCAGTATTGCCAAAAGAAGAGCTGAGAATCTACTGCAACATTCTATTTTCTCTCCTGAATTTGTGCACAAATCAAACAGTTTTGCTGCTGTAATAATGTGGATTTGTTATAACAAGTCTTCCTTTCAGATGGTGAATTTTGGGAAAAAATGTTATAAGTCATTTAAACAATGATTTGGATAGTGAGATTCAGATGGCAAGAATTATCCATTATAAGGAGAATATAAAAGGATAGTAACCAAGGTTAATAGTAACTATCCCTGAAAGATGGGACAGAGTAATTTTAACAATTTTTGTTTATCAATGCTTCTGATCTATTGAAAATGAATATCTATCAATTTTATAGTTAAATGGGGAAAATAGATAATAGAATAAAATGCCATCTACCTGGATTAGCAGAGTACCTCACACCTGAAACACACTGTTTTGGTCCTCTAAGCAGAAAAGCACTTTCTGCACCAGGGATTCCTGAGGCTTTGGGGTGTCAAAATCGCTACTGAGCATTCATGCGAAGTGCAGCCTGGAATTGCTGGGGACTTGATGACCATGAGACCACCCTATGTCCATGGCACCACCCTTGAAAACTGGAATGGAAGCTGAGAAATCAATGCTCAGCTTCCTCCTTTCACATAACAGATGGAAAATTTCTACACGACTGAGCAAGGGTGGTTTGTGGTGGTGGCCAGCTTGGTAAAGCAGACTGTGTTGGCTTTCCCTCCTTCTCCGTTTCTTCATTCCTACTCCCCAGGATGAACTACCCAAGTAAACCTTAACACAAGCCTTTTTTTTCAGATTCTGCTTTTGTGGAACCCAGGCTAAGACTAAAGACTACTACATAAATTCTGGAGAAAGTCATGTGTGCCTGAAATACAGCCTGGCAGTGGGAATGGAGACGAGGAAATGGACTCATTCATAAGATCTTAAGGATGTGGAATCAGCAGCATGGCTATGAGGAATGAGGAGAAGAGACAAGACTAGGCCTAGGATGATTCCAGGTGTCTGATTCAGATGGTAGGGTGGCCTTTCACAGAAAGCTGTAGAGAAAAAAGAGAAACAGTACTGGAGGGGTAAAGGAGGAAGAGACTTCAGATGTGAATATACGAAATGGGAGATGGTTTTAAATCATCCAGGGGATGATGTCCTGTGAGCAGTTTCATAAATAGATATAGATATATATATGATATAGATATAGAGATATACATAAAACAGTACAGTATGAGTCGTAAAATACCAAGAAATGAGGAACAAAGATGAACATTTGGGGAACATCTACATATAAGGGCTGGACAATGATTCTCTATATATTCAATGAAATATACTGAGATCTAGTTCAATAAGTAAGAAGAAAAAAAAAACCCAGATGACACAGAATCCAAAGGAGGAAAAGGTTTTTAAAAGGAGGGGATGGGGGGCTTCCCTGGTGGCGCAGTGGTTGGGAGTCTGCCTGCCGATGCGGGGGACACGGGTTCGAGCCCTGGTCTGGGAAGATCCCACATACCGCGGAGCAACTAGGCCCGTGAGCCACAGCTGCTGAGCCTGCGCGTCTGGAGCCTGTGCTCTGCAACGAGAGAGGCCGCGACACTGAGAGGCCCGCGCACCGCGATGAGGAGTGGCCCCCACTTGCCACAACTGGAGGAAGCCCTCGCACAGAAACGAAGACCCAATGCAGCCAAAAATAAAATAATTAATTAATTAAAAAGGAAAAAAAAAAAAAAAAAAAAAAAAAGGAGGGGATGGTTTACAAGAACAGATCCAGAGGTCCAACTGATAAGAACTGAAATGTATACATCAGATTTGACACATGGAAAGTCACAGGTGACCTTGGCAAACAAGTTTCAGCAGCAAAGTAAGTGCAAAAGCCAAATAGCAGTGGGTTACAGGGTGATTGGGAGAGCAATAAGAGAGTCAGAAAAAATAACAACATAGAATTTGCTCCTTCCCCCACCAGAGATATATAGAAAGATGACAGATAGTTGCATAGATGGATGATCTGTTCTACCTATGTGATAGACAGATCATCTGTTCATTATTTTAAAATTTAGACAATAGAGAAGAAATAACTTTTAAAAATCACTTTGTTTCATTCATAGATACTACTATTATTTTGGTATGTCTCTTTCTAGACATTTTCCTAATCATATGTAATACTTCTAGCAAAAACGTGATCATAGTCTATATACCATTTTATAATCTTTTTTTCATATAATAGGTAATAAACATCTTTCCATGTCCATAAATCTATATCTAAAACATCATTTTTAATGACTGTGTAGTATTCCATTGCATGAATGTATCACAATTTACATAACCAATTCCCAATTAAAGGACATAAAACATTGTTGTACTGACAATCTTGTAATACAGCTATGCATGCCTATTTACTTATGATCAATTTCTGGAAGGAGTCTGACTCTATCAAAAGATACGTTTGGTTTGTTTAAAGATTCTGATAGAACTATGCACCAAAAGTTTATAGCACAAGTGCTCCATAAAAGCACTGTTTCCACATACCTTTGAAAATAGTGCATCATTAGTTGTTGTTTTTTTTAACATCTTTATTGGAGTATAATTGCTTTACAGTGTTGTGTTAGTTTCTGCTGTATAACAAAGTGAATCAGCTGTATGCATACGTATATCCCCATATCCCATTCCTCTAGTGTTTCCCTCCCACCCTCCTAATCCCACCCCTCTAGATGGTTGCAAAGCACCGAGCTGATCTCCCTGTGCCATGCAGCTGCTTCCCACTAGCTATCTATTTTACATTTGGTAGTGTATATATGTCAATGCTACTCTGACTTCATCCCAGCTTACACTTCCCCCTCCCTGTGTCCTCAAGTCCATTCTCTATGTCTGTGTCTTTATTCCTGTCCTGCCCCTAGGTTCATCAGAACCATTTTTTTTTTTAGATTACATATACATATGTTAGCATACGGTATTCGTTTTTCTCTTTCTGACTTATTTCACTCTGTATGACAGACTCTAGGTCCATCCACCTCACTACAAATAACTCAATTTGATTTCTTTTTATGGCTGAGTAATATTCCATTGTATATATGTGCCACATCTTGTTTCTCCATTCATCTGTCTATGGACACTTAGGTTACTTCCATGTCCTGGCTATTGTAAATAGTGCTGCAAAGAACACTGTGGTACATGACTCTTTGAATTATGGTTTTCTCAGGGTATATGTCCAGTAGTAGGATTGCTGGGTCATATAGTAGTTCTAATTTTAGCTTTTTAAGGAACCTCCATACTGTTCTCTATAGTGGCTGTACCAATTTACATTCCCACTAACAATGCAAGAGGGTTCCCTTTTCTCCACACTCTCTCCAGCATTTATTGTTTGTAGATTTTTTGATGATGGCCATTCTGACTGGTGTGAGGTGATACCTCATTGTAGTTATGATTTGCATTTCTCTAATGATTAGTGATGGTGAGAATCTTTTCATGTGTTTGTTGGCAATCTGTATATCTTCTTTGGAAGATATTTAGGTCTTCTATTTAGGTCTTCTGCCCGTTTTTGGAATGGGTTGTTTGCTTTTTTGATATTGAGCTGCATGAGCTGCTTGTATATTTTGGAAATTAATCCTTTGTCAGTTGCTTCATTTGCAAATATCTTCTCCCATTCTGAGGGTTGTCTTTTCATCTTGTTTATGGTTTCTGTTGCTGTGAAAAAGGTTTTAAGCTTCATTAGCTCCCATCTGTTTATTTTTGTTTTTATTTCCATTTCTCTAGGAGGTGGGTCAAAAAAGTTCTTGCTGTGATTTATGTCATAGAGTGCTCTGCCTAAGTTTTCCTCTAATAGTTTTATAGTCTCTGGCCTTACATTTGGTCTTTAATCCATTTTGAGTTTATTTTTGTGTATGGTGTTATGGAGTGTTCTAATTTCATTCTTTTCCACGTAGCTGTACAGTTTTCCCAGCACCATTTATTGAAGAGGTTGTCTTTACTCCATTGTATATTTTTGCTTCCTTTATCAAAGATAAGGTGACCATATATGTTTGGGTTTACCTCTGGGCTTTCTATCCTGTTCTATTCATCTATATTTCTGTTTTTGTGCCAGTACCATACTGTCTTGACTACTGTAGCTTTGTAGTATCGTCTGAAGTCAGGAGCCTGATTCCTCCAGCTCTGTTTATCTTTCTCAAGATTGCTTTGGCTATTCGGGGTCTTTTGTGTTTCCATACAAATTGTGACATTTTTTTGTTCTAGTTCTGTGAAAAATGCCATTGGTAGTTTGATAGGGATTGCATTGAATCTGTAGATTGCTTTGGGTAGTATACTCATTTTCACAATGTTGATTCTTCCAATCCAAGAACATGGTATATCTCTCCATCTGTTTGTATCATCTTTAATTTCTTTCATCAGTGTCTTACAGTTTTCTGCACACAGGTCTTTTGTCTCCTTAGGTAGGTTTATTCCTAGGTATTTTATTCTTTTTGTTGCAATGGTAAATGGGAGTGTTTCCTTAATTTCTCTTTCAGACTTTTCATCATTAGTGTATAGGAATGCAAGAGATTTCTGTGCATTAATTTTGTATCCTGCTACTCTATCAAATTCACTGATTAGCTCTAGTAGTTTTCTGGTAGCATCTTTAGGATCCTCTATGTATAGTATCATGTCATTTGCAAACAGTGACAATTTTACTTCTTTTCCAATTTGGATTCCTTTTATGTCTTTTTCTTCTCTGATTGCTGTGGCTAAAACTTCCAAAACTATGTTGAATAATAGCAGTGAGAGTGGGCAGCCTTGTCTTGTTCCTGATCTTAGAGGAAATGGTTTCAGTTTTTCACCATTGAGAATGATGTTGGCTGTGGGTTTGTCATATATGGCCTTTATTATGTTGCGGTAGGTTCCCTCTATGTCTACTTTCTGGACGGTTTTTGTCATAAATGGGTGTTGAATTTTGTCAAAAGCTTTTTCTGCATCTATTATCATATGGTTTTTATCCTTCAATTTGTTAATATGGTGTATCACATTGATTGATTTGCATATATTGAAGGATCCTTTCATTCCTGGGATAAACACCACTTGATCATGGTGTATGATCCTTTTAATGTGCTGTTGGATTCTGTTTGCTAGTACTTTGTTGAGGATTTTCGCATCTATATTCATCAGCGATAGTGGCCTGTAGTTTTTTTTTGTGACATCTTTGTCTGGTTTTGTATCAGGGTGATGGTGGCCTCATAGAATGAGTTTGGGAGTGTTCCTCCCTCTGCTATGTTTTGGAAGAGTTTGAGAAGGATAGGTGTTAGCTCTTCTCTAAATGTTTGATAGAATTTGCCTGTGAAGCCATCTGGTCCTGGGCTTTTGTTTGTTGGAAGATTTTTAATCAGTTTCAATTTCAATGCTTGTGATTGGTCTGTTTATATTTTCTATTTCTTCCTGGTTCAGTCTCAGAAGGTTGTGCTTTTCTAAGAACTTGTCCATTTCTTCCAGTTTGTCCATTTTATTGGCATATAGTTGCTTGTAGTAATCTCTCATGATCCTTTGTATTTCTGCAGTGTCAGTTGTTACTTCTCCTTTTTCATTTCTAATTCTGTTGATTTCAGTCTTCTTTTTTTCTTGATGAGTCTGGCTAATAGTTTATCAATTTTGTTTATCTTCTCAAAGAACCAGCTTTTAGTTTTGATCTTTGCTATTGTTTCCTTCATTTCTTTTTCATTTATTTCTGATCTGATCTTTATGATTTCTTTCCTTCTGCTCACTTTGGGTATTTTTTGTTCTTCTTTCTCTAATTGCTTTAGGTGTAAGTTTAGGTTGTTTATTTGAGATGCTTCTTGTTTCTTGAGGTAGGATTGTATTGCTATAAAGTTCCCTCTTAGAACTGCTTTTGCTGCATCCCATAGGTTTTGGGTCGTCTTGTTTTCATTGTCATTTGTTTCTAGGTATTTTTAAATTTCTTTAGTGATCTCTTGGTTATTTAGTAGCGTATTGTTTAGCCTCCATGTGTTTGTATTTTTTACAGTTTTTTTCCTGTAATTGATATCTAGTCTTAAGATGTTGTGGTTGGAAAAGATACTTGATATGATTTCAATTTTCTTTAATTTACCAAGGCTTGATTTGTGACCCAAGGTATGATCTATCCAGGAGAATGTTCCATGAGCACTTGAGAAGAAAGTGTATTCTCCTGTTTTTGGATGGAATGTCCTATAAATATTAAGTCCATCTTGTTTAATGTGTCATTTAAAGCTTGTTTTTCGTGCTTCCCTAGTGGCGCAGTGGTTAAGAATCCACCTGCCAATGCAGGGGACATGTGTTTGAGCCCTGGTCTGGGAAGATCCCACATGCCATGGAGCAACTAAGCCCGTGCACCACAACTACTGAGCCTGCGCTCTAGAGCCCAAGAGCCACAACTGCTGAGCCCACATGCCACAACTACCGAAGCCCATACACCTAGAGCCCATGCTCTGCAACAAGAGAAGCCACTGCAGTGAGAAGCCTGCACAATGCAACGAAGAGTCGCCCCCACTCATTGCAACTAGAGAAAGCCCGTGCGCAGCAACGAAGACCCAATGCAGCCAAAAATAAATAAATTAAATAAATAAAAAAAGAAAAGAAATTTAAAAGAAAAGCTTGTGTTTCCTTATTTATTTACATTTTGGATTATCTGTCCATTGGTGAATGTGGGGTGTTAAAGTCCCCTACTATTATTGTGTTACTGTCAATTTCCCCTTTTATGGCTGTTACCATTTGCCTTATGTATTGAGGTGCTCCTATGTTGGATGCATAAATATTTACAACTGTTTTATCTTCCTGGATTGATCCGTTGGATCATTATGTAGTGTCCTTCTTTGTCTCTTGTAACAGTCTTTTTTTAAAGTCCATTTTGTCTGCTATGAGAATTGCTACTCCAGCTTTTTTTTTTTTTTTAAGCTTATTTTATTTATTTTTGGTTGCATTGGGTCTACGTTGCTGTGTGCAGCCTTTCTCTAGTTGCGGCGAGCGGGGGCTACTCTTTCTTGTGGTGTGCGGGCTTCTCATTGCGGTGGCTTCTCTTGTTGCGCAGCATGGGCTCTAGGAGCATGGGCTTCAGTTGTTGTGGCTCGTAGGCTCTAGAATGCAGGCTCAGTAGTTGTGGTGCACGGGCTTAGTTGCTCTGCGCATTTGGGATCTTCCCAGTCCAGGGCTTGAACCCATGTCCCCTACATTGGCAGGCAGATTCTTAACCACTGTGCCACCAGGGAAGCCCCTCCAGCTTTCTTTTGATTTCCATTTGCATGGAATATCTTTTTCCATCCCCTCACTTTCATGTGTCCCTAGGTCTGGAGTGGGTCTCTTGTTGACAGCATGTATATGGGTCTTGTTTCTGTATCCATTCAGCCAGTCTATGTCTTTTGGTTGGAGCATTTAATCCATTTACATTTAAGGTAATTATTGATATGTATGTTCCTATTACCATTTTCTTAATTGTTTTGGTTTTATTTTTGTAGGTCTTTTCCTTCTCTTGTTTTTCCTGCCTAGAGAAGTTTCTTTAGCATTTGTTGTAAAGCTGGTTTGGTGGTGCCGTATCCTCTTAACTTTTGCTTGTCTGTAAAGGTTTTAATTTCTCCGTCGAATCTGAATGAGATCCTTGCTGGGTAGAGGAATCTTGGTTGTAGGTTTTTCCATTTCATCACTTTAAATATGTCCTGCCACTCCCTTCTGGCTTGCAGAGTTTCTGCTGAAAGATCAGCTGTTAACCTTATGGGGATTCCCTTGTATGCTATTTGTTGCTTTTCCCTTGATGCTTTTAATATTTTTTCTTCGTATTTAATATTTGATAGTTGATTAATATGTGTCTCGGCGTGTTTCTCTTTGGGTTTATCCTGTTTGGGACTCTCTGTGCTTACTGGACTTAATTGACTATTTCCTTTCCTCTGTTAGGGAAGTTTTTGACTATAATCTCTTATTTTCTCAGACCCTTTCTTTTTCTCTTCTTCTTCTGGGACCCCTACAATTCGACTGTTGGTGTGTTTAATGTTGTCCCAGAGGTCTCTGGGACTATCCTCAATTCTTTTCATTCTTTTTCTTTATTCTGCTCCCTGGCAGTTATTTCCACCATTTTATCTTCCAGCTCACTTATCCATTCTTCTGCCTCAGTTGTTCTGTTATTGGTTCCTTCTAGAGTACTTTTAATTTCAGTAATTGTGTTGTTCATTACTGTTTGTTTGCTCTTTAGTTCTTCTAGTCCTTGTTAAATGTTTCTTGTATTTTCTCCATTCTGCTTCTGAGATTTTGGATCATCTTTACTATCATTACTCTGAGTTCTTTTTCAGGTAGGTTGCCTATTGCATCCTCATTTATTTGGTCTTGTAGATTTTTACCTTGCTCCTTTGTCTGTAACATATTTTTTTTGTCGTTTCTTTTTTTTTGATGGGTGGTGCTGTATTCCAGTCTTACTGGTTGTTTGGCCTTAGACGTCCAGCACTGGAGTTTGCAGGCAGTTGGATAGAGCTGGGTCTTGGTGCTGAGATGAGGACCTCTGGGAGGCCTCACTCTCATTGATATTCCCTGTGGTCTGAGGTTCTCTGTTGGTCCAGCGGTTTGGATTCGGAGCTCACACCACAGGAGCTCGGGCCCGACCTCCGGCCTGGGAACCAAGATCCCACAAGCTTTGTGGGGTAGTTTAAAAAAAAAAAAAAAAGGGAAGAAAGAAAGAAAAAAAAGGAGAAGTACAATATCAAAGAATACAAAACAAAATAAAATTAGAAAGATAAAAAATATATTAGGAAGGGAAGAGATATGGGGACATATGTATAACTGATTCACTTTGTTATAAAGCAGAAACTAACACACCATTGTAAAGCAATTATACTCTAATAAAGATGTTAAAAAAAAGAAAAAAGAATAAAAAGAAAAAATAATATATTAGGAAAAATAAAAGTATAATTGAAACAACTGCAACAAGGTAAAACCACAACAGAAAACAAAGAAAAAGAGAAAAAGGGGGGGGGAACAAGCCAAAAGGAGTGATCACTAACAAAGTATAAAGAATAAAATTAGAAATATAAAAGATTTATTAGGAAAAATAAAAATATAAAAGAATCAACAATGAATCAACAAGGTAAAACAGAACCCCATCTAAAAGAGGTAAAAAAAAAAAAAAGGCTTGGCTATGGGGGCAGAGTTTAGGTGGGGGGGTGGAACTTAGGCAGGGGTGGGGTTTAGGGTGGGGCGGGACCTAGGTGGGGGGAGTGGTGACGTTCAAGCATGGGGCAGGGCCTCTGCTTAGGACCTGTGTGGAAGGGAGAGGCAGCACGTGGAAAGGAGGGCCTCTGGAGTGTGGCGTTCTGGAGTTGGAGGTAGGGCCCTGAGTGAGGGCATGTGGGTGGGGTTTAGGTCCAGCGCGTTGGAGGGGTTCTCTGAGGGTAGAGGTGGGGCCCTGCGTGGGGGTGTAGGGGTGGGGCTTGGGTTCTGCATAGCAGGAGGGAGGCTCCGAGGGCAGAGGATTAGGCCCAGGAGCCCAACAGGCTCCCTGGTGCCTAAGTGGACAGGGAAGGCACTGGCCCTGTTCTCTTCCATTCCCTCGTGCCCCTCCGCATCTCCCCCAGGCTCTCCCCATCGCCGCTGGACCCCTAACCGTGGGTGGGTCCCACTGGGTGTAGGAACTCCTCCCCTCCCCCAGCCACCCCTCAGGGGTGCCGGTCCCAGAGGTCCAGCCTTTACTTTTGCTTCCCCTTCCCTCCTTCCCTCCCACTCCCTCAGGACCCACGCGGCTGGAGGGGGCCTAGGTGGGCAGAGGATCAGGCCTGGGATCTCAGCAGGTTCCTGGGGGCCCAAGTGGGCAGGGGAAACCTGGCCATGCTCCCTTTTGATCCTCTGCCCTCCCAGTGGTTCCCCAATTTCCCCCTTTGGGTGTGGGATCCCTTCCCCTCCCCCAACCGCCCCTCAGGGGCGCCAGTCCCGTCCCGCCTCCACTTTTCCTCCCCCTTCACTCCCCCCACACCCCATGTCCTACCCGGTCGCTGGGGGTTCCTCCTGTCCCCTTAGGTGTCCGTGGTCCCCCACCGGTGCCCGGTAGGTGCCCTAGTTGTGAGGAGGCGCGAATTCCACATCCTCGTAGTACGCCATCTTGACTCCATTCCCCTCATTAGTTTTAATACAGACCTACCTTGTTATATTACACTTGGCTTTATTGTGCTTCGCAGACACTGCAGTTTTTACAAATTGAATGGTTGTGACAACCTTGCGTCCATCAAGTCTATTGTCGCCATTTTTCCAACAGCATTTGCTCAGTTTGTGTCTCTGCGTCACATTTTGGTAATTCTTGCAACATTTCAAACATTCTCATTATTATTATTATATTTGTTATGGTGATCTGTGATCAGTGATCTTCGATGTTACTACAGTAATTGTTTTGGGGGCACCACAGTCCATGTTCATAGTGAACTTAGTCTATAAATGTTGTATGAGTTCAGACTGCTGCACTGAACAGCTGTTCCCCCACCTCTCTCCCTCTCCTCAGGCCATTATTCTCTGAAACACAAGAACATTGACATTAGGCCAGTTAATAACCCTACAATGGCCTGTAAGTATTCAAGTGAAAGGAAGAGTTGCATGTCTCTCACTTAAATCAAAAGCTAGACATGATTAAGATAAGTGAGGAAGGCATGTCAAAAACTGAGATAGGCCAAAAGCTAGGCCTCTTGAGCCAAACAGTAAAGTTGTGAATGCAAAGGAAAAATTCTTGACAGAAATTAAAAGTGCTACTCCAGTGAAAAATGATAAGAAAGTGAAACAGCCTCACTGCTCATATGGAGAAAGCTTTAATGGTCTGGATATTACATCAAACCAGCTGCAACGTTACCCTAAGCCAAAGCCTAATCCAGAGCTGGGCCCTAACTCTCTTCAGTTCTGTGATGGCTGAGAGAAGTAAGGAAGCTGCAGAAGAATGGTCTGAAACTAGCAGAGGTTGGTTAATGAGGTTTAAGGAAAGAAGTCATCTCCACAACATAGAAGTGCAAGGTGAAGCAGCAAGTCCTGATGTAGAAGCTGCAGCAAGTTGTTCAGAAGATCTAGATAATTGTGAAGGTGGCTCCACTAAACAACAGATTTTCAATGTAGATAAAACAGCCTTATATTGGAAGATGCCATCTAGGACTTTCATAGCTAGAGAGAAGTCAATGGTTGGCTTCCAAGCATCAAAGGACAGGCTGACTCTCTTGTTAGGGGCTAATACACCTGAAGACTTTAAGTTGAAGGCAGTGCTCATTTACCATTCCAAGAATCCTAGGGCCCTTAAGAATTATGCTGAATCAACTCTGCCTGTGCTCTATAAATGGAACAACAAAGTCTTGATGACAGCATATCTGTTTACAACATGATTTACTGAGACCTGCTCCTCAGAAAAAAAAGATTTCTTTCAAAATATGACTGCTGGGGCTTCCTTGGTGGCTCAGTGGTTGAGAGTCTGCCTGCCAATGCAGGGGACACGGGTTCGAGCCCTGGTCCGGGAAGATCCCACATGCCACGGAGCGGCTGGGCCCGTAAACCATAATTACTGAGCCTGCGCGTCTGGAGCCCGTGCTCCGCAACAAGAGAGGCCGCGATAGTGAGAGGCCCACGCACCGCGATGAAGAGTGGCCCCCACTTGCCGCAACTAGAGAAAGCCCTCGCACAGAAACGAAGACCCAACACAGCCAAAAATAAATAAATAAAATAAAATTAAAAAAAAAAATATGACTGCTCATTGACGATGCACCTCGTCACCCAAGAGCTCTGATGGAGATGTACAATGAGATGAATGATGTTTTCATGCCTGCTAACACAACATCCGTTCTGCAGCCCATGGATCAAGGAGTAATTTTGACTTTCAAGTCTTATTATTTAAGAAATACATTTTGTGGGCTTCCCTGGTGGCGCAGTGGTTGAGAATCTGCCTGCCAATGCAGGGGACACGGGTTCAAGCCCTGGTCTGGGAAGATCCCACATGCCGCGGAGTAACTGGGTCCGTGAGCCACAGCTACTGAGCCTGCGCGTCTGGAGCCCGTGCTCTGCAACAAGAGAGGCCGCGATAGAGAGAGGCCCGCGCACCGCGATGAAGAGTGGCCCCCACTTGCCACAACTAGAGAAAGCCCTCGCACAGAAACGAAGACCCAACACAGCCATAAATAAATAAATAAATAAATAAAAATTAAATTAAAAAAAAAAAGAATTTGGTCAACAACCTTTAAAAAAAAAAAAAGGAAATACATTTTGTAAGGCTATAGTTGCGATAGATAGTGATTCCTCTGATGGATCTGGGCAAAGTCAGTTGAAAACCTCTGGAAAGGATTCACCATTCTAGATGCCATTAAGAACATTCATGAGTCATGGGAAGAGGACAAAATAGCAAAGTTAACAGGAGTTTGGAAAAAGCTGACTCCAACCCTCATGGATGACTTTAAAGGGTTTAAGACTTCAGTGGAGGAAATAACTGCAGATGTAGTAGAAAAAGCAAGAGAAGTAGAATTAGAAGGGGAACCATAAGATGTGACTGAATTGCTGCAATCTCATGATAAAACTTTAACGGATGAAGAGTTGCTTCTCATGGATGAGCAAAGAGAAGTGTTTTTTTGTGAGGGAATCTACTCCTGGTAAAGATGCTGTGAAGACTGTTGAAATGACAACAGAGGATTTACACAAACTTAGTTGATAAAGCAGCACAGGGTTTGAGAGGATTGACTCCAATTTTGAAACTTCTGAAGTAAAATGCCATCAAACAACATTGCATGCTGCAAAGAAATTGTTCCTTAAAGAAAGAGTCGATCGAAGGGGCAAACTTCATTGTCTTATTTTAAGAAATTGCCAGCTACCCCAGCCCTCAGCAAACAACACCCTGGATCAGTCAGCAGCCATCAACTCGAGGCAAGACTCTCCTCCAGCACAAAGATTCGCCGAAGGCTCAGATGATGGTTAGCATTTTTTAGCAATAAAGTATTATTTAACTAAGGTATATACATTGTCTTTTTGTTTTAGACATAATGCTATTGCACACTTAATAGACTACAGTATAGTGTAAACCAACTTTTACACGCACTGGGAAACCAAAAAATTTATGGGACTTGCCTTATTTCAATACTCAGCTTATTGCAGTGGTCTGGAACCGAACTTGCAATATCTCCAAGGTAGACCTGTATATGTAATTTCTCACCATATACAAACAACTTATCTTTATGAAGTAAAACATGCCTATCTTGACGTTTTTGTCTTGTTTCTTTTCCCCACACACAGAGGTTATGACAATATTTTCCTATATTTTATTGCTTTTATATTTCAAAACGGAACTTATTTTCAAAATGATATAAGCTGTAAATATAACTTTGTTTTCTTCCAAACGGATAGCCCATTATGCCAGTATATTCATAAATAAACCATCCTTTACATCCAAACTGAAATGACACTCTTATCATTTATTAGTTTCTCATATATATTCTGATCTTTTTTTTTCTGGATCTTCTATATTATTTATCTAATCTAGTTGTCTATACCATTCCAGTACTAAGTGGGTTTAATTATAGAAACTTTGGGAGGCAAGTCCTCCCTAACTTGCAAAAGAATTTTGGCTTGTCTCAGATGTCTACTCTCCCCTACAGACATTAGTATTAGAATCATTTTGTACTATTCCAAAAAAAAAAAAAAGCAAACAGAAATAAACAAAAACCTACTTAAAAAAAACAAGTGGGACTACATCAAATTCAAAGGCTTCTGCACAGCAAAAGAAACTAACAACAAAATGAAAAGGCAACTTACTGAATGAGAGAAAATATTTGCAATCATATAGATGATAAGGGGCTAATATCCAAATATATAAAGAACTCATTCAACTCAAAGAGCCAAAACAAAAAATCCAATTTAAAAATGGGCAGAAGATCTGAATAGACATTTTTAGACACACAGATGTCCAACAGGCACATGAAAAGGTGCTCGATATCACTAATCATCAGGGAATTACAAATCTAAACCACAATGAAATACCACCTCATACCTGTTAGTATGGCTATTATCAGAAAGATAAAAGGAGACCTGGTGAGGTTGTAGAAAAGGGAATGCTTGTACACTGTTGCTGGAAATGTAAATTGGGGCTGCTGTTGTGGAAAACAGCATGAAGGTTCCTCAAAACATTAAACATAGAACTACATATGATCCATTCTGGGTATTTACCCAAAGACAGAGAAAACACTAACTTGAAAAGATATATGACCCCCATGTTCACTGCAGCATTATTTACAAAAGCCAAGACATGGAAACAAGTGTCCAGTGATTGGACGAATGGATTAAAAAATGTGACACAAACACACACACACAAAATGGAATATTTATTCAGCCATTTTATTAAAAAAAGGAAATCTTGCCATTTCTGACAACATGGAGGGAACTACTTAAGGGCATTATGCTAACTTAAGTCACACAAAGACAAATACTTTATGGTCTCACTTATATGTGGTATCTTAAAAAAAAACACAACACACAAACACCCCCAAAACACGAGTTCATGAACACAGAGAACAGATTGGTGGTTGCCAGAGGTGGGGAGTGTGGGGTGGAGGGTGGGTGAAATGGGTCAAAAGGTACAAACTTCCGGGCTTCCCTGGTGGCGCAGTGGTTAAGAATCCGCCTGCCAGTGCAGGGGACACGGGTTCAAGCCCTGGGCCGGGAAGATCCCACATGCCGCGGAGCAACTAAGCCCGTGTGCCACAACTACTGAGCCTACGCTCTAGAGCCTGCGAGCCACAACTACTGAAGCCCGTGTGCCACAAATACTGAGCCCGCGCGCCTAGAGCCCATGCTCCGCAACAAGAGAAGCCACCACAATAAGCCCGTGCACCGCAATGAAGAGTAGCCCCCGCTCACCACAACTAGAGAAAGCCCACAAGCAGCAACAAAGACCCAACACAGCCAAAATAAATAAATAAATAAATAGATTAAAAAAAAAAAAAAAAAAGTTACAAACTTCCAGTATTAAATAAGTCATGGGGATGTAATGTACAGCTTGGTGACTGTAATTAGTAATACTGTATAGTATATTCGAAAGTTGCTAAGAGACTAGATCTTAAAAGTTCTTATCACAAGAAAACAAATGGGTAACAATGTGTGGTGATGAATGTTAACTAGACATATGGTAGTGATCATCTTGCAGTATATACAAATATTGAATCATATTTATAACTGAAACTAATATAATATTATATGCCAATTATATCTCAATAAAAAATTTATAAATAAACAAGATTTTAAATGGAAATGCAGTGAATTTAGCTATTAATTTAGAGTTATTTTAAATATTAGGTATTCCCATCTAGGAAAAAGAAGTCTTTATGATCATTCAAGATTGCTTTATGCCCTTTAATAAGGGTCTGTATTTACACAGGGTCTGTTCCTTTCTTATTAAATTTATTCCAAGGGATTTTATAAAGTCTGTCACTATTGTAAGGAGAATTTATCTGTTGCTTCAAATGCTAACTGGATATTGCCAACTTGAAGAAAAGCTTTTGATTTCTGTATTACCTATCATGTAACCAGCCAAATATTAATTCTAAGATTTTTAGGGAAGTCTTTGGAGTATACAGCCACATCATTAATAATTTCCCTATTCTTTTTTTTTGATGTATACCAATTACTTAATTTTTTTGTATTTTGAATTAGCTAAAGCTTTAAAAACCCAATAAACAGTTGTGGGGGAGGGTAAATCTACCTTTTCTAATTTAATGCAATGGTATGTGTATTTCATGTAACATGATATTTGCTGTTCTTACAAAGTATTACATTTAGATGATTTCCCTCTATTGCTATTTTGAGGATTTTTTTTCCTCTTTAAAAACTTTTATTGTGAAATATATAATACAACTTAAAATTTAAAATGAATATTATGAGAATAACAAAATAAACGCCCATGTATACACCATGCCGTATTAAGTTACCAGTACCTTAGAGTCTCCCTTTGTGCTCCTCTCTGACCACATCTCTCTCTCTAAACCCACCCTTCCAAGAGGTAACTGTTATCCAGAATTTTGTGCTAGTTATTATGCCCTTGCTTTTCCTTAAAATGTTACCAGCTATCTATCCCTAAATAACTGTCCTTCTTGTTTTTGAACTTTATATTGTTTTTGAACTTTATATAGACAGAATAATGCTGTATCTATTTTTCTGACTTGCTTTTTCACTCAGTATGTTCCTGAAATTAATGTTTTTGGACATAGATAAAATGCATTCATGTCATCACTGTATGTCATTAAATTGTATGACTATCCTGTAATTTACATATCCATTCTACTGTTGACACTGGGTTGTTTCCAATTTGGGAATACTACTATAAGCAATGCTGCTGTAGGCATTCTCACACCTGTACACCAGCAGACACACGTGTGCAACGGCTTCCCTAAGTAAGAATGGATATAGGTTTGGTCATGTACAACTTTACTACGTAAAGACAAACTGACTTCTGTGCAATAAATCAATTCATCAATACGTCAATTTACCTATCCTTGCACCAAATACCATTTCGTTTATAAGTCTTGGTATCTTGTAAATCAAATGCTCTCACCTTGTGCCTCCTCACGAGTATCTTAACTTTATTGGCTATTTGCTCTACCAAGTCTATTTTAGAATTAGCCAGTTTAATAAATTAAAAATTCTTATCGAGGATGGACAATCAATTTGGGGAATTTCTATCTAAGAATATACTCTGTACTGTTAGATTAATGACTTCTAATAAAGTTTTAATTTTCTGCATAAAACTCTTGCAAATCTTCTGTTGGAATTAATTCTAGTATCTTATATTTTTTGTTGCCACTGTAACTGTTACCTGTTTTTTTTTTTTACTATAGCTTTTGATTTTTGCTGGTACATAGAAATAAAATTGATTTTTACTTGTTTCCAGAACCTTACTAAACTCTTATTAATTCTACCAATTTATCTGCATATTCTTTGTGGAGGTGGGGAGGGAAGATGGGCCTATGCAGACAATAATTCCCCTGTGAATAAGAATATATTTTTTCCTCTTGAATTCTTTTTATTATTTTTTTTTAAATATTTATTTATTTATTTGGTTGCACCAGGTCTTAGTTGCCCCATGTGGGCTCCTTTTGTTGCAGCAGACGGGTTCCTTAGTTGCGGCTCCAGGGCTACTTAGTTGTGGCATGCGAACTCTTAGTTGTGGCATGCATGTGCAATCTAGTTCCCTGACAAGGGATCGAACCTGGGCCCCATGCATTGGGAGAGCGGAGTCTTATCCACTGCGCCACCAGAGAAATCCCTCCTCTTGAATTCTTAGACTTTTTTTTCTTTTTTTAAATTGTCAGTGCACTGGCTAGGACCTCCAATATAATGACATCCTTGTATTCTGATCTTGAAGGAAATGCTTTTAAAGTTTCATCATTAAGTAAGATGTGTGCTGTAGTTTTTCTTGGTGAAAGTCCTTTACTACCTTAAGGAAGTGCTTTTTTATGCATTAAATTTTTCAGATGTTTTTTATATTATTGAGATGATCCTATGATTTTCCCCTTTATCCGTAAATGTGGTGAATTACATTTTGTATTTAAAAACTGATTTTGCATTGTTAAAGCAACCTTGCATTCCAGAGATAAACTCAACTTAGTAATGATGCATAATCTTTTTTATGCAATGCTGAATTCACATTGCTAAGAGTATTAGCAATTTTAGAATTTTTCCATTGATAGTCTTAAATGAGATTAGACTATAATTTTCCTATCCTTTTCTCTTTGTTCTGATATCAAGGTTATGTTAAAAACTCATTAGAAAATGGAAAATGTTGGGATTTCCCTGGTGGTCCAAGTGGTTAAGAATCCACCTTACAATGCTGGGGACGTGGGTTCAATCCCTTGTCAGGGAACTAAGATCCCACATGCCACATGGCAACTAAGCCCACACTACAACTACTAGGCCCACGTGCCACAACTAGCGAGCCCGTGTGCCGCAACTACTGAGCCCGCGCACTCTGGAGCCCGCTCGCTCATCACAACTAGAGAGAAGCCCATGCGCTGCAATGAAGAGCCTGTGTGCCAGAACGAAAAATCCCGCGTGCCGCAACTAAGACCCGACGCAGCCAAAAACAAATAGGTAAATAAATATTTAAAAATAAATAAATAAACGGAAAATGTTCTCTCTTCAATCTGTTCCTTGAATTTGGGGTGTACTTACCCTGAAACTATCTAGGCCAAGCATTTTCTTTGTAAGAAAGAATTTTAACTTTGGAATCTATTCTTTAATAATTATAGAACCAACCAGGATTTTTTTTTCTTACTGAGTCATTTTTTTTGTATTTTCTTCAGAATTTATCAATTTCAACTAAGTCTGCAATTTGACTGGCATAAAGTTGTTCATAATATAATATGCATGTGTCAGTGTATTATATCACATCTAACATTTTATATTTGCTCTCTCAACCTTGAAAGATGTCAACATTATTGGTCTTCTTAAAAAGCTAAATAAAACAATAAATTACTATGAAGTGAACAAGTGTATAACATAAAGGTTAAGAAATAGAATGCTGCCAGAGTACATAAGTTCCCATGTGCCCCTTCCTCATTTTCCCCCATGGAGGTTATACTATGTTGGCTTTTAGAGTAACAATTTTCTTGTTTGTCTTTAAACTTTTACCAGATAACTCTACAACCTTACACAATAAAGTATCACTTTGTCAATTTTTAAACTTTATATAAATAGAACTTTAAAAATAGTTATTTTTATATCTGTTTTCTTTCACTCAATACTCTCAAGATTTATCCAGGTCACTGCATGTTCAGGAGTTCATTCAATGCATGACTATAATACAGTATATTCATCCATTATAATGTTGATATAAATTCCTGATTTTTCATTTTCAGGCTATTATGTATAATGTAGCTATGAACATTCTTTTGTACATGGATTCTGATATTCACGTGCCTATTTTTCCTGAAATAAATATCTGGGATTGCAACTGTTTGGTTTTAAGGTATGCATATCTTAAACCTTACTGCTTAATGCCCAAGCGTTTTGTAAAATGATTATACAATTTACACTCCTACAAGCAGTGGAAGAGACTTCTCTGCTTCCCATTTGTGCTAAGCAAATATGGTGCATGTGCAATTGTATCTTACTTGCATTTTCTGCATTATGAATGAGGAACATTTCTTAATAAGCTTATTAGCCATTTGGGTTTCTCACTTGTAAAATGCCTTTTTTTCTATAGAGATGTCTGATTTTTCAGATTTTTAAGTTATTTACATATTCTGGATATGAGTCGTTTGTCAGTTGCATAAATTGCAAACATCTACTCTGTGACTTTCACTCTCTTAATGATGTCTTTTCATGATTAGAAGTTCTTAATTTTAATGTAGATTTATCAGTCTTTCCCACTATAATTAGCTTAAACAAAGTAACATGTTTAAGTAATCTTTTCCAACCCAACAGATTAAAAATACTCTCCTATATTACCTAGTAAAATCTTTATAGTTTTACCTTTCATATTTAGGTCTACAGTTCCCTTAAAATTCATTTTTGTATAGTATGTGAAGAAATTAATTTCCTTCTCTTCTTTTTTTAATAAAGATACCCATTTTTCTCTGCACCATTTATTGAACAGACTGCCTTTTCCCCAATGTTTTAAAGTGCTACTTTTGTCTGTTTATGTATTTTCAATTATAATTCATTAATCTATTTGTGTTCAGTACACCAAAACTTCCAACACCTCAACGTCTTGATTGCTACGACTTTATAATAAACCTTGTTTCTAATAAAGCTTTGTATTTTGACTGGCTTTGTTTGAATCTATAATTCAATTTGGGGGAAACATTTTTCAAAAGTAAAGTAACCAATCCATGACTATGGTATAATATCTCTATTAAGGTCTTTAATTAACGTAAATAAAGTCCCATGGTCTTCTCTGTAAGATCTTGTACATCTTTTATTAGATTTATTCTTAAGTACTTCAGTGGTTTTTATGCTATTGTAACAGGTATCTTTTAAAAAAAAGCATTTTCAACCTGTTTGTGGCTAGTGTTAATATAATTGATATTTGTATACTGATTTTGTATCAGAATTTAACTTAGTAACTTATCTGTAGATTCTTTAGGATTTCCTATCTACACAATCATATCATCTGTGAATAACAGCAGTATTGGTTTTTCCTTTCTAATTTTTATACCATTTCTTTTTCTTACAATACTGCACTGGGAGGGACTATATTAAAATGTTGATTAAAGGTGCAGTAGGCACCCCTCTCCTTTCTGATCACAAAGAATATGTTGCCAGGCTTCCCTGGTGGCACAGTGGTTGAGAATCTGCCTGCCAATGCAGGGCACACGGGTTCGAGCCCTGGTCTGGGAAGATCCCACATGCCACGGAGCAACTAGGCCCGTGAGCCACAGCTACTGAGCCTGAGCGTCTGGAGCCTGTGCTCCGCAATAAGAGAGGCCACGATAGTGAGAGGCCTGCGCACCGCGATGAAGAGCGGCCCCCGCTCGCCACAACTAGAGAAAGCCCTTGCACAGAAACGAAGACCCAACACAGCCAAAAATAATAAATAAATAAATAAAAATTAAAAAAAAAAAAAAAAAAGAATATGTTGCCAAGGTTTCATCATTAAGTATGATGTTTGTTATAGTTTTTTTGGTAGATAATCTTTTATCAGTTTAAGGATGTTCCATTCTACTCCTAATCTGCAAAAAGTTTGATCACAAGAGACAAACTTATTGGATGTTTTCCCTGCAACTACAGAGGTAATATAATTTTTCTCCCTTAACCTATTAGGAAAATATACTGATAAATTATCTAAAATTAGAATAACCTTGTGTGCCTGGCATAAACCCAACTTGGTTATGATATACTATTCTTCTTATATACTACAATATTTCATTTGTTAACATTTTGAAATATTGAATGTATTTTCACAAATAGGATTAACATTTCTTAAAATGTCCAAAGTTATCTGGAACTCATAAAATGAGATGGGAAGTTTCCTTCCTCTATTCTCTTTAAGTATTTGTGTAAGATTGGTATTAATTCTTCATTAAATATTGAATAGCATTATCCAGTGAAGCCATTTGGGTCTGGTGATTTTTTTCTAGGAATAATTTAAAATGTGGATTCCATTTCTACAGTGTTTATAGGAACATTTATACGTGTTCTATTTCTTCCTATATCAGTATTAATAAGTTACATTTTTCTAGAAATATGTCTATGAGAATTGTGGTATTCTGTTGCAGTAATGAGTTCCAATTTGCTCACATCTTTCTGCATCCACACTCCTGGGTAATAGTACCTTCCCACACTGACTTTAAAGCTCCCTTTAAAGTTAAAATTAACTACCTGCTACACTTTGCCAGTGAACATCCAACACATTTCCAACTTCATGCCTTTTCTCACATCACTTCCTCTCCCTGGAAAACCCACATCTTTGGAGGCAACCATAGCTCCCTCCATCCCAATAGAATGATAAAAGTTGTGTATTTTCTGCCAGAAAAAATGCATACATGCACATAAACACAAACTCTTATATAAACTATCATAGGATTCACTACCTCCATTCTGCAAAGTAGATTCCAGATTAAAGACTCCTAACTTACACATTGCCAAGTATATATAATGCTTACAAATACTAATAGAGGGAGAAATAAGCAATAAATATGCAAGCAAATATACAACAGAGCAAAGGCTGATATAAGCATTCATACTGGCCTATGAAAATTTGTCTAAAAGAACTGTTTAAAACATGAAACATAAAATATACTTGGGTTTTAAGTATTTATTTACAAAGTTCTTCCTAATACAACTGCTTTTAAAATATAGCAATAAAGGATCATTTACTATTTAAAAGTGGTACATATGTGGCATAGAAATAAATCTATATAGTCAGTTAAACTATTATAACTGATAACTGAAAATTGTTAGGTGACAATTAAACATTTGCAGTACTCCCTAAACAGGTAGGAAATAAAAATGCATTTATTCATAGGAACTTGATTAATTTGTATTACTGACTTAAAAAAAAAAAAGACTACTGTGAAAGATGACATCAGGGTTTGAAAAATATTTTACAAAAGCAAATAAATGTATTTCAGTTTTACACTTAATTATGAGGCCATGATAAAAATTTGACCATACACATATCTATGTATTTTACAGCAGGTTAGCCAACTTTAGAATTATTTCATAAAGAATATAAACAATCTTTACCACAATTTCCCCATGGTCTTATCCTTCAAAATAAAATTCCACACACTATCAAACTAAATCAAGATTTGCTAGTGGCTAAAATCACCATAAGTATATTGTCCCTTAAACAGCTACAAGTATACACCAGTATCACATTTGTGCAAAATATACATTATTTTCTAATCTTTCTGCCCTTATCTCAATTTGCAAGCGTATTTTGAAACCATCTCCTTTAACTGTTATTCTTGTTAATAGGGGCAAATCTTTTAAAATCCACATGCTGTATCTTTATTTATTAAATAAACTGCAAAAGGAGCAGTTAAATAACTACTTTAAATAGCACATGTGGACCAAGAACCCACTATTCAGAGATCTATGCAGGTTTTTATCTAGTAAGTACTGTGGTATCACTTAATTTCTGAACAAATTGAGATACACAGATATTTATTTCCAAAAATTCATTCATGGACACTATACAAAGAGATTCACAGCAGTATTTGGCGTCAGCCAATAAAATTTATTTACTGTATCACGTGGCAAAGTTACTAATATCATGAATAACTTAAATGACTGGTCTTCAATTGGATTCAAGAAAGAGAAAAATTACATCAAAATCAATATAATTTTTTACATGAATTAACAAAAAATGTAAGAGGTTAACCTTACTCTTTCAAGAAGAAAATAAAATGGCATAGTTTAGTGTTACCTTCTTTCCAGCGTTCAGCAAGTGCTAACGACAAGTACTATTTAAGTCAGTTTCTTATTTGAATATGAGGTTGTTTAAAAGTTTCTACAAATTAAGATTTTTTTTAAGCTTCATATCAAATGAGTTGTAGATCTACTTAAAGTATGACTTCTCCTTTCAAAGAAGGAAGGAAGGCTGACAAGGGAAGGAGATGGGATGCCCTGTAAAGACAAAATATTTTGTACTTAAAATTTTTTCTTTTAAAAATTGTAATATACAGTTTAGTATCATACATGTCATTTTTACATTTTACAAGTTAACATAATAATTAAGACATCTGAAAAATCTAAACTCTTTAAATAAACAGAAACTTAAAATTAGGGGGAAAAAAAAAAAAATTAGGGGGAAGGGTGGGGAGAACACATAATTAAAACTATTTTAGCATTCTGAAAACAAGAAACAAATGGATAGACTACTACATATGAACTCAGTTGAAACAGATATATGCTTAGTGTTTCAGGTTTTTTTAAAATTATAAATTAGAAGATAAGTTTTGAGGTTAAAAAGACAAACCCTAGTGGCTTCTTCTTAACTTAATGATAAAGCAGAATTAAGAGGAGTAAAATTACTTCATGGGAAATAATTTTCTAAATTAAAAGTCATAAACTCTGAAAGAGTTTTTATATTATGTATGCAACCCATATTTATATGTCTGTATGTGTCTGTGTGTATGTATGATTTTGTTCCATATAAAAATTGAGCAAAACAGCAGTGCTTCTGATAATAGAGAGTATTAATATACTAAGCTGTCTAAACTTATTGTTTCAGTGTCAAAGTTAAATATCATCAGATTTTTAATAACAAAGAAACACAGACATGAATACCAAACACTCAAGAGGGGGTGTAAATCAAAACAAATTATAAAGGTACTGTTTTATTTTAGCAGATATTAATGGCTAACTGTAACTAAACTTAGAGCCAGCAAGGTAGCTAGCTATAAGTTCTCATCAACTAGGTAGTAAATAAAATGAAGTGTTTAAAGAGCTAGGTTGGTAAAGTATTACCATTCAAGTGATAGCAAAGCAATGATTTAAGTAGATAGTATGATAGTTTACATTTTCCTCAGGTAAAACCTTTACGATTTGCCATATTAAAAGCATAAATTTTACATAAATGTCATAAATCTAAGATTAAGAATCAGATCGGTAATATAAATCCACTTCACAGGACATTTACTACTATTTTTTAAATAATCATTTTCATAAATAAGAAAATCTCTAATGGGACTGATTTTTTCTGGACTTATGAGTAAATTATCTTGCAAACATATCTTTATGTGCCAATAAGCAAATAAACTCTATTAAGCCTATGTTGTTGTGAATTCAAAGCAGTTATAAAGTTGTGAATTCAAAAGTCCCCACCCACCTAATAAGTAATTCAGTGGAGAAAAATACTTTCTTTTTTCACAAACGCAAACTTCAAATAGCTAATAAGCTCACATTAAACTTCACGAGGCTTGTTTCCATTACTGGTTGGCATATCTCCTAATTCTTCACAAATGTCAAAGGTGACTTGGATAGAACTTTTTTTTGAAATTTGAAAACTCAGTATTTCCTTCTAGCATCTCTGAAAAACTAGCTCGTGAGGCAGAATGACGTATAGATCGAAACCAGTTTTGAGAGCGCCCACCAGTAGAGTTTGAGCGCTGAACATAACCATGCTTAGTAAATCCAATTATAGTGCTTGTGGAAACAGAATGGGTAATCTGTTAGAACAGAAATAGGCAATTGAGAAGAGGACATGAATGTCTTAAAGATCTTTTAGGTACTTCTTATTTGTTGTCTACATAAAATTGACAAAACCATAAATAATATATATTAATTTTCCAAAATTCTTCTATAAAATCCAATTATCTTCGTTTGAAAAGCAATAATGTTTATAATAGTCACTATAAATGCAGGAAATAAACAAGGGATAGTACTTTGGCCTTCAGAAAGCTTACAATCCGATTTTAGTAAATGAATGCTAAATTTTGTCAATTCAGTATATTTTTCATTAATCAAATTTCTTTGCAAAAATTTATATCATTAAGTACAACTTCTCTCTCACTGGAAGGTTAATGTTGATTAAAAGTCTGTATAAACATACTCATATTTAGCTGTAACCTTTGATGTATATTAACTAACGACTTAACTAGCTTTATAAAAAAATAAGTTATTAAGCATTATGTGCCTTTTCTGTATAAATTTTAACAATTAAAGGTAACCATTTATAAAACACCAAAGCACTCCCTTTGTGCACTTTGTGTATATTAACTTATTTAATCCTTACAACTACTACTTTAGATTCACTTTACAGACAGTGAAATTGAAACAGGAAGATCTCTAATAAGCTGACAAAAGTCACACAGCTAGCAAACAGCAGAACCGGGATTTGAACATGTGAGTTCCAGAGTTCCCGTTCTTAACCACTACTCAAACTGCCTTTGAGTACATAACCACATTATACGTGAGTGTGTGTGTGTGTGTGTGTGTGTGTATTTACTCTCTACAATAACACCATAGGTAAGTACTATTAACCTCTTTTCTCTCATCTGCAAAAATGGGGATAAGAGAGAACAGGAAACTTGCTGAAGGACATAGAGCTAAGAAGTGACAGTCACTTGCTTTTCTTAACCTTAGTAGATAAGATTAATAATTTTTACAAAGGACAGATACATCACTATTTAGTGACAGTAATAAATGTTAGAAATGCCCTTAATATTAATTAAATGACTAAAATTCTGACACTGTTGGGAATTTGGATTGCTCAGGAAACATTTAAAAACATATACATGAATTTAGAACCCATACCATCCTTTGATATTCACGGCTTCAGAGATTATATATTCATCACGGAAATAATAAAAGAAATAAAACTGAGTCTCTGCTATATTACTGGAGCCAATCTATAAATAGAACCATCGCTATTTACATCAGTAAAGTGATAGGCCAGATTGAAACATGTTTCTTTCTTAGAGATCTACATCTCAATCCCAATAAAATTTCATATCAAACTACACATTAAGTAAGTCTCTAATTCATTAAGTGAGGTTTTCTCAGTTACTTAACCCAGTAAAGAGGTCAGATGCTTAGATATCTCCAAAAAATTGATGGAGATATTAATATTTCCATCTTTAAAAAGTTAACAAATCCCACACCAACTTCATAAATTTGGAGTCATTTAGCCCATTAAATCAAAATCACTTACTGCTAATGATGATGTGCTAGACAGACGACTCATTACATGTTTATCATTGCTAGAAGGACTTCTTCCCTCCACTGAACTTTGGGATGTCATAAGAGCCCTTCGTAGAGCTCTTTTTGGAGTTTTGGAGAAAGAGAATGCTCTTGTAACCTAGAGTTAAATTACAATTAATTAAAAAACCTAGACAAATCTAACTGATTAGAACAATTATATGTAAACAAAGCCAAATTCACACCAAAAGTTTTTCTATAAAAAGTATATAGCAGAATTAGAATCTCTTTGGACAAAGTAGTGAGAAAATGTAGTACATTGTAGATTACTCCATCTTGGTTTCATAGAGCACTAGTCCAGCAGGAGAAAGTGGGAGGGAAAATTTGGCATGAGAGAAGAAACCTGGGTGTTATCTGATTCTGCTACAATTTAGGTGTGAGATCTTTGATCCAAAGTCACTTAGACCTCAATTTCTTTAATTGAAAAAGTGTAGGAGTTTATTTGAATCATCACTGCTAACGTGTTTATCTACTATACATCATACATGTTAAATGCAGAGATACAATGATGATTAAAGTATAAAGCCTCCCCTCAAAGGCAAGGAAAACAACAACCAAAAAACTTATAAACCTAGCAAGTAGACTACAGTTGCAAAATTTCACCTGTAAAATTAAAATTCTAGTTCTACTTTTAAAAAGCCCTATTACCAACATTCTTGTATAGTCCTCAACAACTTCAATACTGTAAGGTAAGTAGCAAAGCTATCTTCATCATTAGAAGTCTGAAACACACTTATGGTAAGGAATAGATCCCAGGTTTCCTGACTCTACTGTGTGCCCTTTGCTGAAAAATATCTGAGGCAATTTCTAACATGAATGTGCACATATCTGTACCTAAAACACCATCAGAAGTATCATAGTAACTAGAATGGGAAGGATAACAAGTTGTTATAATTACTGTGCCAAAGAATTCACTGAGCTAAACTATTATCTCTGTAGGCCATTTCTTAGAACCAAAAACAGCTTTGTTTTATACACTACCTGATGTCTATGGCAATACTATTTTAATATACTCTGAAAAATACATTTTGGAGATATGCTGAATAATAATTTCACTAAGACTCACCTTTTTTGAAGTCTTTTTTATTGCTCTCGATGCTCTACTCAATGTACTGTCCATATCTTTCGTATTTACTTCAAAGGATTCTGGATCAGCAGTGTAAATAAGATTCTCCTGTTGAAAATTAATATTTTTATTTTAAAATAAACAAATAAAAATAAAAATACACAACTGTTCCTAAAATCAAACCTTTAAGAACTTATATGCACACATAGGGAGCATATATAAATGAAGCTACTCAAGATTTCTGATGTGTTTGACATCATTTCTACTCTGAAATTTATTTAAGGCCTCAAAAAGTATATAACAGAAGGACAAAAACTGATTCAAAGAATCAGATTTTTATATTTTTTACAGTGTGTGTGTGTGTGAGTATAGAAATATTTTCTCTTCAACATGGCAAAAGTTCTCAAATGATAAGACACTGACTCAGGGCTTTTAAAAAATATACTATGCATAATATTTGAAATGTAGGAAAGAGCTCAACTGAAGTTGCCTAATATCTGAATTTATAAACATTTCTTAGTAACAAACTTTCACAACTGGGAAGAATTTTGTGGTTTAACACAGTATAAATCAGGATATAGTTAACTGTTTGCTGCCATCTTGTGGTTAATTTTACTTTATGAAATATCTTCATTAACTGTTTATATTTCAGTTCTAGAATTATTAGCCATCCTGTGGCTAGTAATTCAATAGATTTTATTTTAAGGAAATTTTTCCATTAACTGTTTACATTTCAGAATCATGGTTACAAATTTAGAAAGGACTACATAAGCCATGTAGTCGGACATTGTGATAAATGCAGGAGTAATCTCTATAATAGGCAATCACTATACTGCAGAAATCCATTTTATATATGGATATCTAGAACTATGAGAAAAAATTCTTCCTTATAATGAGCAGTTTTTTGGCTTTACAAAAAGCTGTCTGCATCTCTTTTCTCGTCAGCACTCTGTTGTACGCACTAGCACTGTATTTCCTTCTATGAACCTTTTTGTGGAACAATCCTTTATTTACAACAACATATTCTTGGCCCACAGAAATTTTTAAAAAACAAACAAATCAAGGACCAGAGGAGGTGGTGGAATAGAAGGACGTGGAGCTCACCTCCTCCCACAAATATACCACAAATACATCTACATGTGGAATAATTCTCACAGTAAACCTGCTGAATGCCAGCAGAAGATCTCATAAAACCAAAATGCAAGAAAGATCACCACCTAACAGGGTAGGGCGTAAGAAAGAAAACGGGAATCGGGACGGGATCTGTGCCCCTGGGAGGGTGCTGTGAAAGAGGAAAGGCTCCCTCACCCTGGGAAGCCGCTTTACCAGCAGGGAAGATCAGCGGGGAGAGAAAGGGAGCTTCAGAAGCTTAGAGGAGAGTGCTGCAGCCAGTGTGCAACAAGAAGAACATAGAGAGACCTGCACAGAAGGCCCTGTTCATCTCACTGCAATCCCCAGCCTAGGACCCACATCTGCTGGTACACACAGTGGCTGAGTGCTAAAACTTGGGCTTCAGAGGACAGACCTGAGGAGAAGACTGGGACTGGCTGCATGGAGACAGCCTGAAGGGGCTGGGGTGTGGTCCACAGCTGCAAACGGGGGGCATTCGCAAGAAGGAACCCAGATCTGTCATTGACGCCCCATTGTTAACCTGCAAGCTTGAAGAGAGGGGCGGGGCCTGGAACAGCAGCCTCATTCTCAGTGTGCTCACAGAGGGTGAGCTCTGCTTCTATGTTTTGGGAGTGAGCAAGCTTGGGTGAGCCGCCCACACATGGAGGCAGGGCTGAAACCCCAGCCTATGGCCAGCAGCCGCACAGCTTCAGAAGCAGGGTTGAAATCTGAGTGTTCCAGCAGCTGTGATATCTGCGGATTTGTGCACCTGAGACAGCTTTATAAACCCAGTGCCTGCAGGACATCGGAGTAGATTATTGGCGCTCCTGTGGCTGGGGCAGGTCTGGCGATATAGCAGGTTCTGCTGGCGCTCACACACAGAGGCGGGGCCGGGGTCTGGGCTGACTCAGTAGCTCCTACGGTGGGTCCAGGTGCTCGACCCAGTCCAGGTGCGCGACCAAGGCGTACCAGTGCTTGACCTCAGTGGTTCCATGTCAAAAGATCTATGCTAGTGGCTTTGTGAGCACAGCACCTGAGGGATACCCAAGCTTACTGCCTGAATTCCCACGGTTGAGGTGGGACTGAGGGCAGTGCCAAAGACAGTATACTTTGGTAAAGCCAACATGACAGGTAACAGGCAAAACCAGAGAGCGACTTCCCAGTAGACAGCTTCTGCAGAGGAATAATCAGGGCCTCCTCTCCCAGCAGGGGCATTCAAGCCCCACCTACCTCACACCAGTCCAGAAACAGAGCTGGTGGCATCTACTCCAACAACCGGGGAGCAGACCCTGCCCCTGACAGAGCTGTGACAACCAAAGACCAAAGAGGAGGCCACGCTCAACATCCAGTGCAGGCTCTGGTCATCACGGTAACAATCATACCCCCTATTAAGGGGATAATGGCTAACACACACTAAAGAAAAATGTGGCAGACATCCATAATAAAAACAGCCCTTGCACAAAAATATTACACTCACGAAGGCTACACAGGGAAACACAAAAAACAGCCCTTCAAGACCACAGCAGATAACTATTTCTCCTTAATCCAGAGTCAGAGAAATAGAAGTAAAATGAAGCAGAGGAAACACTCCCAATTAAAAGACCAAGAGAATTCCCCTGAAAGAACAATGAAACAGACATCTGCAGTCTAGCAGATCCCGAGTCCAAAAAGGAGGTAATGAAAATACTGAAGTAATTAAGCAAGTCTACCAAAAGAAATGCAGATTACTGTAAAAAGGAACTAAAAACTATAGAAAGGAGGCAATTAAATTAGAAAACTCATTTGCCAAAACAAAAGCTGAGCTCCAGGCAATCAATAGCAAACTGGATAATGCAAAAGAACTAATAAGTGATCTGGAAGATAGAATAATGGAATCACCCAATCAGAACAGCAAACAGAAACACAAATGAAAAAAAAAAAAGGAAAGCAATAAACGAGACCTATGGGATAATATAAAGTATCCAGATCTATGCATAATAGGGATCCCAGAAGGAAAACAAAGAGAAAAGGGGATCAAATATTTATTTGAAGAAATTATGGCTGATAACTTCCCAAATATAAAGAAGGAAACAGATACCCAGGTACAGGAAGCACAGACGGTCCCAAACAAGATGAACCCAAACAGACCTACACCAAGACATATAATTAAAATGGCAAAAGTTAAAAGATATAAAGAGGATTCTAAAGGCAGCAAGAGAAAAAACAAAGCATTAATTACATGGGAAACCCCATAAGGCTGTCAGCTGATTTCTCTACAGAAACAATGAAGACCAGAAGGGAGTGGCAAGATATAGTCAAAGTCTTGAAAGGGAAGAAGCTGCAACCCAGGATACTCTACCCAGCAAGATTATCACTTAGAATAGAAGGAGAGATAAAGAATTTCTCAAACAAGCAAAAACTAAAAGAATACAGCAATATTAAACCTATCCTAATAGGAGTATTGAAAGGTCTTCTCTAAATAGAAAAGAAGCAAGAATCTAGAGGAAAGAGAAATATCTCAATTGGAAAGTAAATCACTTAAGCCAGTATACAGATTAAAAAAATAAATTTTTGTGAAAGCGATGATAACTACAATGAACATCAAAACAATAAACATGAAGATGTAAAACAGGACATCAAAATCATAAAATGTGGGGGAGGAGAGTATGAAAAATATACAACAGATTCACAAAAACCAAAAAGAACAGAACAAAAGCATAATACAAAAGAAAACCATCGGGGCTTCCCTGGTGGCGCAGTGGTTGAGAATCTGCCTGCCAATGCAGGGGACACGGGTTCGAGCCCTGGTCTGGGAGGATCCCACATGCCGGGGAGCAACTAGGCCCGTGAGCCACAATTACTGAGCCTGCGCGTCTGGAGCCTGTGCTCCGCAACAAGAGAGGCCGCGATAGTGAGAGGCCTGTGCACCGCGATGAAGAGTGGGCCCCGCTTGCTGCAACTAGAGAAAGCCCTCGCACAGAAACGAATACCCAACACAGCCAAAAATAAATAAATAAATTAATTAATTAATTAAAAAAAAAAAAGAAAACCATCAAACTACAAAATGAAAAACAAAAAGGAACAAAGAAGAAATACAAAATCAACTGGAAAACAAGATTTAAAATGGCAATAAATACATATCTATCAGTAATTACCTAAAATGTCAATGGACTAAATTCTCTAATAAAAAGACATAGAGTGGAAGATTGAATAAAAAAACAGGAACTTACAATATGCTGCCTACAAGGAACCCACTTTAGGGCGAAGGACACACATAGATTGAAAGTGATGAGATGGAAAAAGATACTTCATGCGAACAGAAATGACAAGAAAGTGGGTCTAGCAATACTCCTATCAGACAAAACAGACTCTAAAGCTCATGTAATAAAGATAAAAAAGGACACTCTATAATGATAAAAGGGTCAATACAAAAAGAGGCTATTACACTCGTTAACATAACACTTGTTAACATATGCAATATAGGAGCACCTAAATACAAAAAGCAAATGGTAACAGACATAAAGGGAGAAATTGACAGGAATACAATAGTAAGAGACTTTAACACCTCACTCACACCAATGGACAGATCTTCCAGATATAAAAATCAGTAAGGCAACAGAGATCCTAAATGATACAATAGAACAGTTAGACTTAATTGATATTTTCAGGACATTACATCCAAAAAAACCAGAATACACATTATTTTTAAGTGCACATGGAATGATCTCTAGGACGAACCACATACCAGGACAAAAAACAAGCCTGAACAAATTTAAGAGGATAGAAATTATTTCAAGCATCTTTTCTGACCACAAAGGCGTGAAACTAGAAATCAACCACAAAAAGAGAAATGAGAAAAAAATGATTACATGGAGACTAAAAAACATGCTACAAAAACCAATGGGTCGATGATGCAATCAAAGAGAAAATCAGAAGATACCTTGAAACATATGACATAAAAACACAACCATACAAAATCTATGGCATGCAGCAAAAGAAGTTCTTATAAGGAAGGAAATAATAAAGATCAGAGAGAAAATAAATAAAATATAGATTAAAAAAACAATAGAAAAGAGCTGGTTCTTTGAAATGGTAAACAAAATCAACAAACCTCTCTTCAGGCTCATCAAGAACAGAGGACCCAAATAACAAAATAAGAAATGAAAGAGGAGAAATAACAACCAGTACCACAGAAATTTTAAAAAACATAAGACAATACTATGAACAACTATATGCCAACAAATTCAACAACCTAGAAAAAATGTACAATTTTCTAGAAACATACAACCCACCAAAACTGAATGAAGAAGAAAGAAAATTTGAACAGACCATCACTAGAAGTGAAATACAATATGTAATGAAAAAACTCCCTGCAAACCGAAGTCAGGACCAGATGGCTTCACTGGGGAATTCTACCAAACATACAAAGAAGAACTTATAAAAACCCTCCCCAAACTCTTCCACCAAAAGATTGAAAAGGGAACACTCCCAAAGGCATTCTAGAAAGCCACCATCACCCTGATACCAAAACCAAAAACAATACCAAAAAAGAAAATTAAAGGCCAATATCTTTGATGAATATAAATGCAAAAATTCTCAACAAAATATTAGCAAACCAAATCCAACAACACATAAAAAACAAGATCATACACCACAATCAAGTTGGATTCATCCCAGGGTCACAAAGATGGTTCAACATACAAATATCAATCAGTGTGATACACCATGTCCACAAAAGAAGAGACAAAAACCACATGATCATCTCAATAGATGCAGGAAAAGCATCTGATAAAATTCAATGTCCATTCATGATAAAAACTCTTACCAAAGCGGGTAAAGAGGGAACATATCACAACATAAAAGAAGCTGTTTTGACAAACCCCCAGCCAAAATAATACTCAATGGTGAAAAGCTGAAAGCCTTCCCGCTAAAATCTGGAACAAGACAAGGGTGCCCACTCTCACCACTTCTATTCAACATAGGATTGGAAGTCTGAGCCACAGCAATGGACAAGAAAAAGGATTAAAAGGTATCAAAATTGGAAAAGACGTAAAATTGTCATTACATGCAGATGACATGACACTAAATATAGAAAATCCTATAGACTCCACACAAAAACTATTAGAACTGATAAATTCAGCAAGGTAATGATACAAGATTAACATACAGAAATCTGTTGTATTTCTTTACACTAACAATGAAATATCAGAAAGTTAAAAAAAGAAAAAATCCCTTTTAAAACCATATCACACACACACAAAATATTTAGGAATAAACTTGACCAAGGAGGTGAAAGATTTATATGCTGAGAACGCTAGAAAATTGTTAAAGAAATTCAAAGAAATGAAAAAAGAAATGAAATCATGCTCTTGATTGGAAGAATTAATATTGTTAAAACGGCCATACTACCCAAAGCAATCTACAGATTTAATGCAATCCCTATCAAGTTACTCATGACATTTTTTACAGAACTAAAACTAATAGTCCTAATATTTATATGGAACCATAAAAAGACCAGAATTACCGAAGCAATCCTGAGGAAAAATAACAAGGCTGGAGGCATAACCCTCTCAGACTTCAGAGAATACTACAAAGCTACACTAATCAAAACAGTGTTGTATTGGCCCCCAAACAGACATATGGATCAATGGAACAGAATAGAGAGCCCAGAAATAAACCAACATACCTACAGTCAATTAATCTTTGACAAAGGAGGCAAGAATATTCAATGGAGAAAAGACACTCTCTTCAGCAACCGGTGCTGGGAAAGCTGGACAGCTGCATGTAAATCAATGAAGTGAGAACACACCCTCACGCCATACATAAAAATAAACTCAAAATGGTAAAGACTTAAATATAAGATGCGACAGCATAAAACTCCTAGAAGAGAACATAGGCAAAACATCCTGACATAAATTGTACCAATGTTTTCTTACGTCAGTCTCGCAAGGCAATAGAAATAAAGGCAAAAATAAACAAATGGGACCTAATCAAACATAAGCTTTTGCACAGGAAAGGAAACCATATAAAGAAAAGACAACCGGGCTTCCCTGGTGGCGCAGTGGTTGAGAATCCGCCTGCCAATGCAGGGGACACGGGTTCGAGCCCTGGTCTGGGAAGATCCCACATGCCACGGAGCAACTAAGCCCGTGTGCCACAACTACTGAGCCTGTGCGTCTGGAGCCTGTGCTCTACAATGAGAGGCCGCGATAGTGAGAGGCCCGCGCACCGCGATGAAGAGTGGCCCCCACTTGCCGCAACTAGAGAAAGCCCTTGCACAGAACGAAGACCCAACACAGCCAAAAATAAATTAATTAATTAAAAAATTTAAAAAAAAAAAAAAAAAAAAAGAAAAGACAACCTACAGAATGGGAGAAAATATTTGTAAACGATTCAATCGACAAGGGATTAACTTCCAAAATATACAAATAGTTCATACAACTCTATAACAAGAAAACAACCCAATCAATAACTGGGCAGAAGACCTAAGTAAACATTTCTCCAAAGAAGACATACAGATGGCCAAGAGGCACATGGAAAGATGCTCAACATCACTAATTATTAGAGAAATGAAAATCAAACCTACAATGAGGTACCCCTCACACCAGTCAGAATGGCCATCATTAAAACGTCTACAAATGACAAATCCCAGAGAGGGTGTGGAGAAAAAGGGAACCCTCCTACACTGTTGGTTGGAATGTAAATTGGTGCAGCCACTATGAAAACAGTATGGAGGTTCCTTAAAAAAACTAAAAATAGAGTTGTCGTACGACCTAGGAATCCCACTCCAGGGCATATATCCAGAGAAAACTATAATTCAAAAAGATACATGCACCCCAATGTCCACAGTAGCACAATTTACAATTGCTGAGACATGGAAGCAACCTAAACGTCCACTGACAGATGAATGGATAAAGAAGATGTGGTGTATATACAAAATGGAATAGGGACTTCCCTGGTGGTGAGCCACAACTACTGAAGCCCACGCGCCTAGAGCCTGTGTTCTGCAACAAGAAGCCACCACAATGAGAAGCCTGCACACAGCAACGAAGAGTAGCCCCCACTCGCCACAACTAGCAAAAAAGCCTGTGCGCAGCAGCAAAGACCCAATGCAGCCAAAAATAAATAATTAATTAATTTTAAAAAGAAAGAAAAGTTTAAAAAAATGGACTGACTACCCTTCAGTCATGAAAAAGAATGAAAGTATGCCATGCAGTAACATGCATGGACCTAGAGATTATCATAGTAAATGAAGTAAATCACAAAGAGAAAGACAAATACCATATGATATCACTTACATGTGGAATCTAAAATATGACACAAATGAACTTATTTACGAAAAAGAAACAGACTCACAGACATAGAAAATGTAAGAACTTATGGTTACCAAAGGGGAATGGGGTTGGGAGAGGGATAAATTAGGAGTTTGGGATTAGCAGATACAAACCACTATATATAAAATGGATAAACAACAAGGTCCTACTGTATAGCACAGGAAACTATATTCAGTATCCTATAATAAACCATAATGAAAAAGAATATGTGTATATATATGTGTAACTGAATCACTTTGCTGTACACCAGAAACTAACACAACACTGTAAATCAACTATACTTCAATGAAAAAACATAAAATTTAGAAGTCTGTTAATTTTTCTAAACAGTTAGGTAAATACTTTTAATAAAGTATTTACTTTATAAGCAATAATAATTATACCTCAATGTCTTTGAAGATCAGATTTAACTATAATAAACTAAATGTTTTATTCCCACAGGAAATGTCCAAGTACTATACTGAAAAAGGTTATCTGTCTATACATTCTCCTCCATCTATGCCATTTGTGCAAAGATGAAGGGATCTATATCTATCACATGCCTCTCCCATATATATAATGAAGAAATCAAATTATCTTTTAATGGACCTAGATTTCATCCAAGATCTACTACAAGCTACCTGATTTCTGGTGAGTCATTTAACTTCAATAATTTGATTTTCTCATATATCTTCACTTTAATCTGTATAGGATAAAAATGATTATATATTCATAATGGCATTTGATTTTAAGAGATTAGACTAAGAAAACTGCACTGGCAACTTGCCTGACAGGAAAAGCAACTTGCTACAACTCACCTATTGCTCTCAATAAGATAAAAGAACAATAGAACAAAATACTCTCTCACAGATAGCCAAGTCAAAGAGCACTAAAGAAAATACATTATAAGTCCCAAAAGCTTCACTACAGCAGAGCCACAGGAGCTGTATGGCTATGAGGCCTTATATATGAGGCCCTGTCTATAAGCTAGGGACTCAAAGAAATGTTTCATGTGTCTATATTTTTAAAAATTTCCTCCAAAACAACTTTTAATCAGTTTTCCTCAATAAACACAACACAAACTCTCCTTCATTCATAATTAACAAGTCATTAGAAACGTACATGTTTAGTCTGTACACTACCATGGAGTTTAAACTTTCATTATAATAGCGGTTTAAGAACTTACAGCATCTGCTTTACAAATGGTGTTGGCTACATGTCGACATAGCATCTTTAGCCAGTTTTCTTTTGGAAGTTCCTCTGATGTCATCTGGAAACTGAGCAGCACATTTGCCTGCTCTGTAGGTGGCCTCACAAGCAAGGCAAAAGCATTATGGCAATCTAGGGTTCCAGAATAATCACAAACATTAAATGTTACTCCTTGGAAAATGACAGACTTAACACAAGTTAAGTTCCCTCAGAGCAATGAAATTCCAAAAAATTATCTCTTCTCTACCTTTTCTGTCCCCTCTGTTTTTAACTGGACAAAGAATAGCATCATACTAAGTTGAAACACTGGAAAGAATTATAATAGTATGTACCATGTGAGGAACAAACAATGATATTGTTAAGTAAGCAGTATTTTCCATGACATTTAATATTTTCTTTGATGGAGTTTTTAAAAATTAAATTATATCATTTCTTAGAATTCTAGAATTTAAGTTTTAAATTAAAGTGACACTGTAAGAATAATTCAATAATTCAACCTATTTAAATCAAGTTCAAAGAAATAAAATACTCAAATATTAAAATTGTTACAAAATGTTTTATGATCAAGATGCTAACACAGAACCTATTTTAAACAATGAAGTCTTCCATAATTATAATCCAAAAATATAGAGATCATTTAAGTGAATGCTCTATGAATGCTTTAATAAATCCAGAATTTGACAACTGAGTAAAGATAGCAATATAAGTTGCCATTCAAGTTTTTTTTTATTGTTTCCCATAAATTAAAAGTTTTCCATCATTTGAGGATGGGATCAGTAATGGAACCAGTTTACACTGTAAAAATATATGCCTAAACAAGCAAAATATTGCCAGGCACACGCATCACTAGGTACTATTTTAAAAAATGATACTGCGTCAGTAGGTATAAACTTTTCCCAATTTCAGGCCTTCAAAGAATCCTCTCTAACACTCCCAAAGTACAGAGTAAAAGCTTTCCTTAATACACATTTGAGCCCATGTTGAGTCTACCATAGTTACTTTGGGTGTACTTACTCATGCACATCTATTCCTGGTCATATCCTAAGTGTATCCCTAACAATACAGCCATTGGCAACAGGGAAGGTTACAAGCTGTGGGGCACAGGTAATAGACTACAATTGCCTTTGGATTCTGAAGGAATAAAAATAAGTTTTGGTGGGGGAATGGGCACTATTTTGACATGTAACCATTTAAAAGCTCTCTGTCCCTTAAAAGATGAAGATATCCTTCAGATTGAGATAGTATTTTCATTTGAAAAAAATTAAAAATCTCCCAGTTCCTAGAGATGTAGTTGAAGTATAAGAACAATTACTTTGCCAGAACTAACCAACAATATTTAAAGATAATTTACCAGTTTAAAAAATATATATAAGGGAATCAAACTTTCAATGAATATAAACTATTTTTATCTAGCCAATAGTTTATCCAACGACCATACCTTCTGTCTCTCGTATGTCCAGCACCTTCTTAATCTGAGAAAGAGGCATTAGATGAATATGCTTAAGAGAAGCTGGGGGTCGGGTCTGGCCATGAGGACTCCTAAAAGTGCCAATAACCTTGTGTCGTTTTCTTGCTATCTGATTATAGAAAAAAAAAAAAAGTCACCATCAGTAACATAAAAACAAACACCAAATGCTTAAAAATAAAATGGCACTAATCACATAAATCTATATGCAGCTTATTTAACTACCAGTCATTCCAAAATTACTATCTGATAAGAAGCATAGTTACTATGTGACAAATTCATACATGTAACTATGTAGCAGAAATGCTCATGTTTATATGAGAAGAGCTCAAAAGTCAGGAAAACAGGATACATGGAAAAGATCCCAGAGGTGTGAAAGAACTTAGAAGCACGGTGAGAAGTAACAGCATCAAAGGATGAAGGAACCTTCAGTAAAAGGCCTTGAATTCGGAAAGGGGAATCATTGCTCTGGGATTGCTGCCTTGGGTTCAAAAGATAATTGATTTCAGTGTAAGAGCAGAATACACAATTATCTCAGATGCTGTGCAAGGCACTGAGGATAAAGGAGTGAATAATACAGAAATGGTTCTGGCCCTCATGATACCTACATACTACTGAAAAATAGGAAAATTAAAGTAACTAAATAATACATTAAAAACTGATACAAATTATGAAGTCAAGGTGCTATGTTAAGATATAACTTTACCTAAACTGGGAACTCATGCAAAGGAAGACATAGGTAAAGTAATGCTGGAGAAGACAGGAGCAAAACCAGAAAGGACCCTGGGACTCACTACGTATTTGAGTTCTGTGAATTTTATAAGGTCTTTAAATTTATTGTTTTCATTTCCATGAAATCCTAGTATATTATTTTGCCTTTTTAAAAGAACATTTCTTTGGGGGTTATAATCATCAACTGAAAGACATTAACACAAAATGATTTAGATTAAGCTACTTAATGAATTGAGATTGACTGGTCATCATCATGAATATGACAAAGTAAGGCTGAAAAATGTACTGTTGATAGCTTGTGTTGGCTAATGAGAAAAGATCAAAAGGCAGTCAGTATCATATTCACATTGATGCAGAAATATGACACAGATCTATGATACATATCAAATATTAAAAGCCCATTTTCATTAATATATGAAAAAAGCAGATTCTTTAAATAATTATTTCCACTGTACTATTTGAATATACTTTTAATTTAGTTAAGCAAAATAAATAATTTTAAGGTTCATTTTTAAAAAGGAAAGACAATGACAAGTGCTAATATTGATGATACAAATGCTAGTCCATCAAGGTAAAAACTCAAAGTACAGATACATCACCTGTCATGTTTAAGTGAAGTCAGTTTAGATCTTATCTATTTTAAATGCTTCTAACTTTTACCATTCTCTTCATTCCAAATTTGCTCAAAGTTTTGTTTTTTTTTAAACAAACAAGCTAAAGAATAAGAGTTTATAAATCTAAAAGTCCAAATTATAAATCTGGAGTCCAAATTTAATGTTAGCAATAGAAATGTTACAGTTAATGTGATTCTGACATGCAGACTAAGAGAGAGTAGAACAAAAAGTCACTGAATTCAGGAAGATGAAGGAAGTGAGAGGCCAGGGTATCAGACAACAGACTTGGAGGCTACAAGGAATGACCAATGGCAGGAATTAAAATGGAAGGTAAGTCAATGAGCCAGTTGTAGAAGACTTCACAAAACTTGAAGGGGATGTAGAATAAAAAAATTTAAAGTAAGCCTCAACTATCTAAGGATTAAGAGGATAAAGACCAGAATGGATTAGCAAAGGAAGTACAGATAACCTCACCTATTAGATGAATGGAGCCAGCTGACCTATGAACAGTCAACAGGAAAAACTTACAAAAGCTTAAATGAAAGCAAATAAACAGAACTACGAAGCAGCTACATGGTACTCAGTGAACATGATACTGCAGATTCAAATAAAATATGATCAAAAATTGACTCTACCTAGCCCCTGTTCTCAAAAGCAGAGCAGGCTAAAGCTCTCATTATGGGGAGACAAGTAGTTCAGAATTATCTGCCTCATGATTTTTTATAACTTTCTCAGTTCAGGGTAAGGTCAATTGTGTACAGTATTTTCACTGCCTTTACTTTTGTGTTTTGTGACAGTACTGACCAAATGAAAATACCATTTTTCACTAACCTCACAACAACAAAACTCTTTAACACAAGTAAATTTTTGGTGAGATTTTATTGCACCTGTAACTGTACTTGGCTTGTTCTCTAAGATTCCCTTGTATTTATACTTTAAAAACTAATGTGCAGGAGACCTTCAAGATGGCGGAGGAGTAAGACCCAGAGATCATCTTCCTCCCCACAAATACACCAGAAATACATCTACGTGTGGAACAACTCCTACAGAACATCTACTGAATGCTGCCAGAAGACCTCAGACTTACCAAAAGGCAAGAAACTCCCCACGTACCTGGGTAGGGCAAAAGAAAAAAGAAAAAACAGAGACAAAAGAATAGGGACGGGACCTGCACCAGTGGGAGGGAGCTGTGAAGGAGGAAAAGTTTCCACACATTAGGAAGCCCGTTCACTGGTGGAGACAGGGGGGTGCGGGGGGGAAGCTTCAGCGCCATGGAGGAGAGTGCAGCAACAGGGGTGCAGAGGGCAAAGCGGAGAGATTCCCACATAGAGGATTGGTGCCAACAAGCACTCACCAGCCCGAGAGGCTTGTCTGCTCACCCGCCAGGGTGGGCGGGGGCTGGGAGCTGAGGCTCGGGCTTCGGAGGTTGGATCCCAGGGAGAGGACTGGGGTTGGCTGCGTGAACACAGCCCAAAGGGGCTAGTGCGCCACAATTAGCCGGGAGGGAGTCCGGGAAAAAGTCTGGAACTGCCGAAGAGGCAAGAGATCATTGTTTTGGGGTGCATGAGGAGAGGGGATTCAGAGCACCGCCTAAATGAGCTCCAGAGACAGGCGCAAGCCGCTGCTATCAGCATGGACCCCAGAGACGGGCATGAGACGCTAAGGCTGCTGCTGCAGCCACCAAGAAGCCTGTGTGCGAGCACAGGTCACTATCCACACTGCCCCTCCCGGGAGCCGGTGCAGCCCACCACGGCCAGGCTCCCGTGATCCAGGGACAACTTCCCCGGGAGAACGCACGGCGCGCCTCAGGCTGGTGCAACGCCACATGGGCCTCTGCCGCCGCAGGCTCGCCCCACATCCGTACCCCTCCCTCTCCCCGGCCTGAGTGAGCCAGAGCCCGCAAATCAGCTGCTCCTTTAACCCCGTCCTGTCTGGGTGGGAACAGATGTGCTCAGGCAACCTACACGCAGAGGCGGGGCCAAATCCAAAGCTGCAACCCAGGAGCTGTGGGAACACAGAAGAGAAAGGAAATCTCTCCCAGCAGCTTCAGGAGCAGCAGACTAAATCTCCACAGTCAATCTGATGTACGGTGCATACGTGGAATACCTGAATAGACAACGAATCATCCCAAATTGAGGAGGTAGACTTTGGGAGCAACTGTAGGCTTGGGGTTTGCTTTCTGCATCTCATTTGTGTCTGGTCTTATGTTTATCTTAGTTTAGTATTTATAGAGTTTATTATCATTGGTAGATTTGTTTATTGCTTTGGTTGCTCTCTTTCTTTTCTTTTCTTTTTTTAATATATAGATTTTTCTTCCCTTTTCTCTTTTTGTGAATGTGTATGTGTATGCTTCTTTGTGTGATTCTGTCTGTATAGCATTGCTTTTACCATTTGTCCTAAGGCTCTGTCTGTCTGCTTTTTTTTTTTTAAGTATAGTTTTTGATGCTTGTTATCATTGGTGGATTTGTTCTTTGCTTTGGTCACTCTCTTCTTTCTTTCTTTTCTTTTTTTTAATTACTTCCTTTTTTTATTTTTAATAACATTTTTATTTTTTATTTTAATAACTTTATTTTATTTATTTTTCTTTCTTTCTTTATGTCTTTTTTTCCTCCCTTTTCTTCTGAGCCATATGGCTAACAGGGTCTTGGTGCTCCAGCCAGGTGTCAGGCCTGTGCCTCTGACGTGGGAGAGCCGAGTTCAGGACACTGGTCTACCAGAGACCTCTCGGCTCCACGTGATATCAAACGGTGAAAGCTCTCCCAGAGATCTCCATCTCAACGCTAAGGCCCAGCTCCACTCAACGACCAGCAAGCTACAGGGCTGGACACCCTATGCCAAACAACTAGCAAGACAGGAACACAACCCTACCCATGAGCAGAGAGGCTGCCTAAAATCATAAGGTCACAGACACCACAAAACACACCACCGGATGTGGTCATCATGTCCACCAGAAAGACAAGATCCAGCCTCATCCACCAGAACACAGGCACCAGTCCCCTCCACCAGGAAGCCTACAAAACCCACTGAACCAACTTTAGCTACTGGGGGCAGACACCAAAAACAATGCGAACTACAACCCTGCAGCCTGTGAAAAGGAAACCCCAAACACAGTAAGTTAAGAAAAATGAGAAGACAGAGAAACACACAGCAGATGAAGGAGCAAGGTAAAAACCCACCAGACCAAACAAATGAAGAGGAAATAGGCAGTGTACCCGAAAAAGAATTCAGAGTAATGATAGTAAAGATGATCCAAAATCTTGGAAATAGAATGGAGGAAATACAAGAAGTGTTTAACACGGAAATAGAAGAACTAAAGAGCAAACAAACAATGATGAACAGCGCAATAAATGAAATTTAAAACTCTCTAGAAGGAATCAATAGCAGAGTAACTGAGAAAGAAGAACGGATAAGTGACCTGGAAGATAACATAGTGGAAATAACTACCACAGAGCAGAAGAAAAAAAGAATGAAAAGAACTGAGGACAGTCTCAGAGACCTCTGGGACAACATTAAACACACCAACATTCAAATTATAGGGGTCCCAGAAGATGAAGAGAAAAAGAAAGGGACTGAGAAAATATTTAAAGAGATTATAGTTGAAAAGTTCCCTAATATGGGAAAGGAAATAGTCAATCAAATCCAGGAAGCACAGAGAGTCCCATACAGGATAAATCCAAGGAGAAACACGCCAAGACACAAATTAATCAAACTATTAAAAATTAAATACAAAGAAAAAATATTAAAAGCAGCAAGGGAAAAACAACAATTAACATACAAGGGACTCCCCATAAGGTTAACAGCTGATCCTTCAGCAGAAACTCTGCAAGCCAGAAGGGAGTAGCGGGACATATTTAAAGTGATGAAAGGGTAAAACCTACAACCAAGATTACTCTACCCAGCAAGGATCTCATTCAGATTCAACAGAGAAATTAAAACATTTACAGACAAGCAAAAGCTAAGAGAATTCAACACCACCAAACCAGATTTACAACAAATGCTAAAGGAACTTCTCTAGGCAGGAAAAACAAAAGAAGGAAAAGACCTACAGTAACAAACCCAAAACAATTAAGAAAATGGTAATAGGAACATACATATCGATAACTACCTTAAATGTAAATGGATTAAATGTTCCAACCAAAAGACACAGACTGGCTGAATGGATACAAAAACAAGACCTGTATATATGCTGTCTACAAGAGACTCACTTCAGACCTAGGGACACATACAGACTGAAAGTGAGGGGAAGGAAAAAGATATTCCATGCAAAAGAAAGCTGGAGTAGCAATTCTCGTATCAGACAAAATAGAGTTTAAAACAAAGACTATTACAAGAGACAAAGAAGTACACTACATAATGATCAAGCAATCAATCCAAGAAGATATAACAATTGTAAATATTTATGCACCCAACATAGGAGCACCCCAATGCATAAGGCAAATGCTAACAGCCATAAAAGGAGAAATCGACAGTAACACATTCATAGTAGGGGACTTTAACACCCCACTTTCACCAATGGACAGATCATCCAAAATGAAAATAAATAAGGAAACACAAGCTTTAAATGACACATTAAACAAGGTGGACTTAATTGATATTTATAGGACATTCCATCCAAAACAACAGAATACACTTTCTTCTCAAGTGCTTATAGAACATTTCCCAGGATAGATCATATCTTGGGTCACAAATAAAGCCTTGGTAAATTTAAGAAAATTGAAATCGTATCAAGTATCTTTTCCGACCACAACACTATCAGACTAGATATCAATTACAGAAAAAAATCTGTAAAAAATACAAACACATGGAGACTGAACAGTACACTAGTAAAGAACCAAGAGATCACTGAAGAAATCAAAGAGGAAATCAGAAAATACCTAGAAACAAATGACAATGAAAACATGATGACCCAAAACCCATGGGATGCAGCAAAAGCAGTTCTAAGAGGGAACTTTATAGCAATACAATCCTACCTCAAGAAAGAAGAAACATCTCAAATAAAGAACCTAACCTTACACCTAAAGCAATTAGAGAAAGAAGAACAAAAAAACCCCAAAGTTAGCAGAAGGAAAGAAATCATAAAGATCAGATCAGAAATAAATGAAAAAGAAATGAAGGAAACAATAGCAAAGATCAATAAAACTAAAAGCTGGTTCTTTGAGAAAGTAAACCAAATTGATAAACCATTAGCCAGACTCATCAAGAAAAAAAAGGGAGGGCTTCCCTGGTGGCACAGTGGTTGAGAGTCTGCCTGCCAATGCAGGGGACACAGGTTCGTGCCCCGGTCCGGGAATATCCCACATGCCGCGGAGCGGCTAGGCCCGTGAGCCACAACTACTGAGCCTGCGCGTCTGGAGCCTGTGCTCCACAACGGGAGAGGCCGCGACAGTGAGAGGTCCGCACACCGCGATGAAGAGCGGCCCCCGCTCGCCGCAACTGGAGCAAGCCCTCGCACAGAAACGAAGACCCAACACAGCCAAAAATAAATAAATAAATAAATTTTTAAAAAAAGGGAGAAGACTCAAATCAATAGAATTAGAAATGAAATAGGAAAAGTAACAACTGACAATGCAGAAAATACAAAGGATTATGAGCGATTACTGCAAGCAACTATATTCCAAGAAAATGGACAACCTGGAAGAAATGGACAAATTCTTAGAAACGCACAACCTTCTGAGACTGAACCAGGAAGAAACAGAAAATATGAACAGACCAATCACAAGCACTGAAATTGAAACTATGATTAAAAATATTCCAACAAGCAAAAGCCCAGGATCAGATGGCTTCACAGGTGAATTCTATCAAACATTTAGAGAAGAGCTAACACCTATCCCTCTCAAACTCTTCCAAAATACAGCAGAGGGAGGAACACACCCAAATTCATTTTACGAGGCCACCATCACCATGATACCAAAACTAGACAAAGATGTCACAAAGAAAGAAAACTACAGGCCAATATCACTGATGAACACAGATGCAAAATTTCTTAACAAAATACTAGCAAACAGAATCCAACAGCACATTAAAAGGATCATACACCATGATCAAGTGGGGTTTATCCCAGGAATGCAAGGATTCTTCATTACACACAAATGCCCATTGACAGATGAATGGATGAAGAAGATGGAATATTACTCAGCCATAAAAAGGAACAAAATTGGGTCATTTGTAGAGACGTGGATGGATCTAGAGACTGTCATACAGAGTGAAGTAAGTCAGAAAGAGAGAAATATTGTATATTAATGCATATATGTGGAGCCTAGAAAAATGGTACAGATGAACCAGTTTGCAGGGCAGAAATAGAGACACAAATGTAGAGAACAAATGTTATGGACAACAAGGGGGAAAGTGGTGGTGTGATGAATTGGGAGATTGGGATTGACATATATACACTAATATGTATAAAATGGATAACTAATAAGAACCTGCTATATAAAAAAATAAATAAAATTGAAAAATTAAAAATAATAACCCAAAAAACCCAGAAAAACAAAGAGTCGTGTACCACATGTTCATTTCAGCTCTATTTATAATAGCCAGGACATGGAAGCAACCTAAGTGTCTGTCCATCAACAGATGAATGGATAAAGAAGATGTGGCACATATATACAATGGAATATTACTCAGCCATAAAAAGAAACAAAACTGAGTTATTTGTAGTGAGGTGGATGGACCTAGAGTCTGTCATACAGAGTGAAGTTAAGTCAGAAAGAGAAAAACAAATACCATATGGTAACACATATATATGGAATACAAAAAAAAAAAGGTTCTGAAGAACCTAGGGGCAGGACAGGAATAAAGATGCAGACGTAGAGAATGGACTTGAGGACACGGGGAGGGTGAAGGGTAAACTGGGACGAAGTGAAAGAGTGTCATGGACATATATACACTACCAAATGTAAAACTGACAGCTAGTGGGAAGAAGCCACATAGCATAGGGAGATCAGCTTGGTGCTTTGTGACCACCTAGTGGGGTGGGATAGGGATGGTGGGAGGGAGAAGCAAGCGGGAGGAGATATCGGGATATATGTATATGTACAGCTGATTCATTTTGTTATAAAGCAGAAACTAACACACCATTGTAAATCAATTATACTCCAATAAAGATGTTAAAAAAAAAAAACTAATGTGCATGATACAAGAGGGTAGCACTAGATAAGAAGTGAAGTAGAAAGGAATAAAAGGAAGAAGTATAAATTTTAAAGAAAAAGGCAACTCATCAAATCACTTCAATGAATGCAACAAAAAGTTACCCAATAACACAAATGTCAAATGAGTCTCCTGGTTAATGACTTTATCGTTAGAAGACAGAATGTGTTCTATCTTCTGAGATGAAAGAAAATACATTCCTTTATATCCCCCAATTAGACTGTTTAGTTGATTAAAAATACACGAATAAAAGAATGAAAGAAAGGGGTTGAAAAAGCACATAAATATAATTCAATCTGCCTGTAGGAGTAATATGGGGAAAAAATTTAATTTGGATAGATAAGAATTTTAGAATTAGAATCATTGCACCGCATCTGATAAACTGACAATTAACTCACTCTAAAACCTGCAGATTTAAGGAAGAAATCAGGGGATTATAAATTCATTATATTAAATAATCAAGTTATCTCCTTCTTCAACAAAATACTGATTTCTTTGCTGGAAAAATCTACTTAAATTTCAAAAAGAACTCATAATTATTTTGTAAATCTTGAAGAAATATACAGAGATACAAGAAGTTCCTAAAATTCTTCACCGAAGCATTTATTTGCATGGAAATAAACTAAATTTTCATTGTGACTTGGATTTGAAGTCATGAAAAATCATCACATTTCTTAATATTAGGCCTTCTCCTAAAAGCATTCAATTAATAGTATTAAATCAACAACCAGTCTCATCAAAAAAATGTGATTAAGTTCACTTTACTTTAAGCTTATTTACTTTAATCACTTAATTAAATTAAAGTTATTGTAATTAAATCAAGGTTTGGTTTTAAACATTCAGTGAAGTCACACAAAACAGCAATGTTATTATACTGTATTAAGGACAACTTTACCTCTAGGCAGTCATTGAAGAGGAAGAGGGTTACTTGTTCTCCTCTGTCACAGGGGTGCTCACCTAGAGAAACTGTTTCAACTCGCTGAACTAAGCTTCGGTGAGAAGATAAAAGATTAGCCTGAATAGATTGAAAATATTAATAAAAGAGATTACTTTATAGCAAATAATTTTTAAAAGTTAAAATTTAAAAGAAAGTTGTGTTGAGATTCTGTTTATATTATAACTGCAGAATTGAAATACAGCTGAGCCTTTAACAACACAGGTTTGAACTGTGCTGGTCCACTTATACACAGTTTTTTTTTTTCAATAAATAAGTACTACAGTACTACACGATCCACAGTTGGTTGAATCCATGAATACAGAACCACAGAAACAAAGAGCCAACTATAAAGTTATATGCAGATTTTCTACTGCACTGGTGGGGCAGGTGCCCTTAACTCCCAGTTGTTCAAGGGTCAACTGTTAACAAGAAAAAGAAAATAAGTTGACAATCATCAAAAATGAATACCTACTGGACATCCATCTACTTCATAAACAACATCGAAAATTTGCTTTTGAGCTTCTGTCTTTCTCTTATCCTCATTAATATGGCTGAAAAATTAATAAGGTTACTTTTAGAACAACAGACTATAAAAACTGTACATACATACATCTCGTGTCACAAACAAAAATCCTTCCATGTGAGTCTATCTTAATTTTGATACTTGTATCTGCTAAAATATTCCCTAAAAGTATCCCACTACATTAAAAAACATTTCATACAACCCTTCAGAAAAGTATATTTTGCTTTAGTCCTTACTATATTCTGTCTTTTTTTTAAACTATACTCACTATATACTTCCTAAAATACGTTACACTGGTATAAACTTCAGGTTAACATAATCTAACTGTAAGTTCAGGTAAGGTTTTATGCAAATCATTCCTAAGTCATATGCTAATCATTTCACTGAAATAAAAATTAAGACTACTGGACAAGATGGAATAAGGAGGAAAAAAATATACTCTGCCTGAAACAAGTAAAAAAAAAAAAACCATCAAAGTATAAAGAAACAGGGTTCTCAAGTCACTGGAAGTCAATTCTTGTGAGACAGGAAACAGTGCAAGGCCAATTATATCTTGTCTACGAAAGATATACTTTACACACAAAGACATAAATAGACTGAAAGTAAAATGATGAAAAAGAGCACAATATATTCTCAAGTGTACATGGAACATTCCCCAGGATAAGCCATAAAATAGGCCTCAAAAAGTTTGAAAGGACTGAAATAATACAAAGTATATTTTCCATAAACAATGAAGTGAAATCAGAAATTGATAACAAAAGGAAACTTTGAAAATTCACAAATATGTGGGAATTAGCCAAAACACTCCTACACAACCAATGGATCAAGAAGTAATCACAAGGGAAATTAGAAAATACTTTCAGATAAACAAAAACACAAAATTTATGGAATATGACTAAAGCAATGGTTAAAGGGAAATTTATAGCTATAAAAGTGTACAATTAGGGGCTTCCCTGGTGGCACAGTGGTTGAGAATCTGCCTGCCAATGCAGGGGACACGGGTTGGAGCCCTGCTCTGGGAAGATCCCACATGCTGCAGAGCAACTAAGCCTGTGCGCCACAACTTCTGAGCCTGTGCTCTAGAGCCCACGTGCCACGACTACTGAAGCCTGCACGTCTAGAGCCTGTGCTCCACAACAGGAGAAGCTACCACAATGAGAAGCCCGCGCACCGCAATGAAGAGTAGCCCCCGCTCGCCACAACTAGAGAAAGCCCGCGCACAGCAACGAAGACCCAGTGCAGCCAAAAATAAATAAATAAATAAATTTAAAGAAGTGGAAAAAAAAGAAGTGTACAATTAAAAAAATGATCTCAAATCAGTATCCTAACCTTCTACTGTAAGACACTGGGGGGCAGGGGGGAAGAGGAAGCTAAATCTAAAGCAAGCAGGAAAAAAGGAAATCATAAAGATCAGAGTGAAAATGAATGAAATAGAGAATATAAAAATAATAGAAAAAAATCAACAAAACTAAAAGCTTTTTTCTTTTATGAAAATATGTTAACACTCACTGCTTAATTCGTAGTTCATAGAAAGGATCAAGGAAAATAATGTGTGAGTATGTTAAACCACAAAGTGTTGAAAAACACTATCATCCTGATCCCAAAATAACAAAGCAAAAGCATGAAGGCTGGCTGATTAACATATAATATATAAACATAAGTAAAAGCCAAAATATGTATAATGCTTTCAGCAGCAACAGAAGCTGGTATTCATTAATTTGAGCATTATACTACTGCTGGATCCTTTCACTAGAGCTAGTAACGTTTCTCTCTAGGAGCTCCTTTGCAAGTATTTTTAAGAAACGCTATTTCACATAGAAGCACCTCATGGAATCTCAGAAATCATTTAAATCTATTGAATATGCTTATATGTAAAGCTCAAAGAGGTGACATGCCCTCGCCCTTCATGAAGCAAAACAATGAACAGCAACAGAGTTTTCAATTCTGATCATATTAGTCAGGAAAAAATCATTTCTGATCAGTGCTATGTCTCCAAGTTAAACCTACAGTAAACAGCTTAAATTTAACAATCAAGTTCCCTAGTAAATTTCTTTGAGTGTATACTTTTAATACATCTCCAACAAACCGTATCAATTTAATTCCATAGAATTCAAAGTAAGAAACAAAAAGTCAAAGCTAATGTGAAAAAAGTATTATAAACTTCTTCTTTTCATCATGGTCAAATTCCCAATTTCCATTTGGGTAGCTTATAAGAATATGAAGACAAAAACAAGCTAAGACTGGAGGTATATGAAGAAAATGTCTACTAGTGTATTTATAACATTTTCAAATTTCTAAACCATTGTTACTCTCTGCATAATAGTTCAATACCGGGCTTCCCTGGTGGCGCAGTGGTTGGGAGTCTGCCTGCCAACACAGGGGACACGGGTTTGAGCCCCGGTCTGGGAGGATCCCACATGCCGCAGAGCAACTAGGCCCGTGAGCCACAATTACTGAGCCTGCGCGTCTGGAGCCTGTGCTCCGCAACAAGAGAGGCCGCGATGGTGAGAGGCCCGCGCACCGCGATGAAGGGTGGCCCCCACTTGCCGCAGCTGGAGAAAGCCCTCGCGCAGAAACGAAGACCCAACACAGCCATAAATAAATAAATAAATAAATAAATAATAGTTCAATACCTTCAGAAATATGTTTTTAATTATTGTATGCTTAACAATACTTCTAACATTTTAATGTGTGACTACACTACTATAAAATAATTTAGATACTATTACAGAATTTTGCTATTGATATTTTTCTCACCATCTATGATTCTAATTGTTCTACCAATTCCATTCTAAATCTAAGGAGCAATAAAAAATTGAAATAATGTACTTACGTCATTACCTCCTTTAGTGATCCAATAGCTTTTTCTAGAGTGCTTTTGTCAGGATTTTCTTCAGCTGTATGCTTCTTAAGATCTGTAATGATAAAATGTTTTCTCTATGATTAAAAAAAATTCAGTGGTTTTCCAACTATGACTTAAAAATGCTGTCCACTTTGACAGATACAGGTTGATTAATTTTTAAAAAATAATATCTAACTTTTACTTTTAAAAATGTTTTATGCAATGTTTCCTTTTAAGAGCTCTCTTCTTAAATGTATTAAAGTTTCCATGTTTTTTCGTTGACTAAATTTCCAGAATATGTAACAGATTTTCTTACACTATTTCAATTCCCTTCTAGTAAAGCTTGAGGACTCCCAGATTCTTCAAACTCTCTCCATAGTGCTGAAGGAAAACACATGATTCTCAATTAGCTAAGAAATCATTATATATGCTATATTTCATAGCGGGGTCCATGGCTCCATCACAGAGAGCAGTTGGTGTCCTCAAGAGATGGTTTTTTTTAGTTTGTAGGTTCATGAGATGCTTACACTTTGACTCTTCTTATCCAAGTTGCTTATAATGTTCCATCTAACCGTTTGTTCCCTAATACCAGGTCCACCTAATCTTTTAAGTGGAATGATAGAAGAAAGGCTTAGAAATCAAGTTCATTTTAGTCATGACAACATTTGATGGGATTCCTATAAGTACTTAATGAAACAATAATGAAGATAAATTAAAAAAATACCCTGCTTTGTAAAGTTAAAAGTTCACGTATTCATATATTCTTCTTATAATCTGTAAAACAGGATAGCTTTTAAAGACTGGGGAAATCATCTCATATGCTAGTAATTCTGAACTACATTAGATAACCTCAAAGAGAATAAAAATGATCAATTTTTGTAGTTACAACCATAACTCATAGCTTAACCAATATACTTTAAAGACAATAATAGATTAAATAGTCACAAATTTAGCCTCCTTATCTGCTACACACACTACTGTAGTTAAGGTTTGGGGACCAAAATGCTTTATTATACTTATTCCTATTTGTAATTTAATTTTCATACTTAAATTTAAAAAATATAAAAATTGACTGTCCTGGGCTTCCCTGGTGGCAGAGTGGTTGAGAATCTGCCTGCCAATGCAGGGGACACGGGTTCGAGCCCTGGTCTGGGAAGATCCCACATGCCACGGAGCAACTAGGCCCATGAGCCACAATTACTGAGCCTGTGCATCTGGAGCCTGTGCTCCGCAACAAGAGAGGCCGCGATAGTGAGAGGCCCGCGCACCGCGATGAAGAGTGACCCCCACTTGCCGCAACTAGAGAAAGCCCTCGCACAGAAACGAAGACCCAACACAGCCATAAATAAATAAATAAACAAATAAATTAAAAAATTAAAAAAAAAAAATTGACTGTCCTAGAACTATTCACTACTTTAGTCAGGCAAATATAAAAGCATATAAATATGCCTTTCTTTTCATGCAGCCATAATTTATTCATATTTATTCATAAAAATTGACTCTGCTATAAAAATCTCTTTCATTGATATCTGTAGTTTAAGTTTTAGAATAAATGGATGTATGTTTCAAGAGTGTTCTGCACAATGTAAGAAAAAAAAAGCATAAAATGAAGCATAAAGAACTTTTACTAAGATTCAGAAAAAGACTAAATAACTTGAGACATATTAATCATCTCTGATCTTGTGATTTTGTGGGTGAATTTCGTGTGGATGTCAACTGATTGTGAAATCAGTGATGCACCATGAAATATAAGAAGACTTTTAGTAGAGAGACAAAGAGTACAATACTAGTCAATATAACTGACATCACAACAAATAAAGCATTTTAAGCCAGAGTGAATTTCTGTAGCACCAGTGATTATTCAGATTATCCATAAAGATATTTCCTATGTAAAAGATATAAGTTTTAAAGCTGAAACCTAAGAGCATTTTGAAAATAAGAAATTTTTCAAATTTTTTAGAACAAAACAATTCCATAGAAACATCCAAAATTGTCTGGAAACAGATCAGACAAGTACCATTTAAAAGTAATGCAACACTGGGTAACCTCTGTACTGGTCGGATGAGAAGTTCAACAAGGCTTTGCCGTCCACATTCTGGTTTAGCTTGGTTTATCTGAAAGGAATTAATTTATTCAATAATTACTTAAAAGGTTTTCTCCAAAGATTAGACATTACATTTATTAGATTACACTTTTATCATTTGTGCCCTGATAAGAACTAACAGGAGAAGTAGGGTGGCAGTTGTTCTCTGGCAGATTACTGTGGCTAAATAGTCCCCCAAGGCCTGAAATGGCCTCCTGGCAAGCCAAGGACTAACACCTTAAACAGAGAGTGAGTTCTCTAAGCACTCGTATACATTTCATTTGAGTTTCTCTTACATCTACACCATTCAAAAGAAAAAAAACAAATTTAAAATATTAATTATGCTGATACCATTTGGATAAACAAAGTAAGGCACTGGTAAGAAAATAAAATCATCAAAAGCAAAACAAAACTCATCGGAAAATTTTTAGAGGTGTTTGAGAACTAAAACGTGCATAAATTTAAAAAGAAAAAAAAAAAAACCACAGACAACACTCATATTCATTCAGCTGCCTCTTGGATCCTGCTTGTAGCATGTCAAAACTTGAGAAGCCAAACATCACTGCCACTCTCAGGCAAAGCTAAAGTTAACAGATAACATTAAGGTGTTCTTACATGGATACATTTTTACTAAAAGTATAATTTTAATGAACTCCTTAGATTTTTATTTGAAAGAAATGTACATTACCTTCAGAAAAGCATGAAATCTTGGTTTCTGTTTTTCACATTTAATAATTGTTTCCTTGCTCATTTCAAAGAAGTTCACAAAGGGAGGGTACGTTTTTACCAAATCTTTTGACTAGCAACAATTAAAAAAAAACAACACATTAACTGGTAATGGATGTTACCCTTAGTCAATGAAACTTAAAATTGAATAATCAATAGTCAAAATCTGACATACTGGACCCAAAATAAAAGTTTAAAATAAGTTTCTTCTCAAGTTAAGTACAGGAATTTATTTTATAAACTTTTCACTAACTACTGAGTTAACTGCTAAACAAAATGCATCAATTGGTACCCAGAGCCTAAAGCCTGAAAAGCAAATAAAGACTCAAAAAGAAAAAGAAGTATATTAAAGCTTATAGTATTGATATAAACATGACAAAGTTTTAAAACTTCTATAAATTCAGAGTATAGTAATTATAGTTGATCTATGCAGAATCCAAGAACATGCTATTATCTACTGAAGGATCCAAACCACCATTAAAAGACCAACTGTACTGGGTAAAATGAAAACAAAAAAAAGGAAAATGTCTTGACTAATTGAGACTAACAGGTATCAAAAAGATATGGGACAATAATTTGCATATTTGGAATTCTCAACCAACCAGAAAAAAAACATCTAAGGGATATAGGGTAAAGATTAAAGTTAGGAGACCTCGGAAAACAAAAATAAATGGGCAAGAATCCAAGGCAGTGAAACTTATAAATCATATCCAAAGAGACTGACAGAAATTTATAAATCCTATTCACAGCACCTCATCCAAAATTAATATACTTTATTTGATAAACTATGTTGTTCTTATCTTAGAGACGAAACAGTTCATTAGAAACTTTTATGCAGACACAAAGACAGTAAAAACTGCTATCAACTAAGGAAAGAAATGACTAAAATTCGATTACTGAAAAATTTTAAAAAATCATTAATCTGTGGCTATTTATAAGAGGCAAATAACATGATATATAGTAAAATGTTTGTAGCACAATACAACAATTAGTGTTCCTAATGATGACCTTAAGCTATCAAGAAAGTGTTAGACTGTATATAGAAGGCATGTTTCAGAAGACAAGAACACTTCTAATATATTTTACAAACACAACTATGTCAAAGTGTTTAAAAAGCTCTCACATTTAAACAGGTAACTTTCATTCCCTGCCAGTCCTTGTTGAGATGATACTTTAATCTGAAAACTTAAAAAAGAAATAAAATACTTACATATTTAAGAAAGATATCACCAATACTTTTGCTCTCATCCCAATTAACAATAAGGTCTTCAAGATCATCCTGAAAAAACACAAAATGGGACTAGGAGATTGATTTTGACAATCCCTTTAACATCTTTTAATATTTAAGATATTCATTTGAAAGATGCACTTTACAATGTATCTTAATTTGATGTGTATAACAATTAATAACATTCTTTCTCCTCAATAAGAAATTAACTTTTTGACTATGAGGAAAATATCCTTTGAAAAATAATTAGGAAAATATAAAGAATGTCAAGTCAATAAGACTTAAGTCTAGGGACTTCCCTGGGTGGCGCAGTGGTTAAGAATCCACCTGCCAATGCAGGGGACAAGGGCTCAAGCCCTGATCCGGGAAGATCCCACATGCCGTGGAGCAACTAAGCCCGTGAGCTGCAACTACTGAGCCCGCGCACCACAACTACTGAAGCCCACGCACCTAGGGCCCATGCTCCGCAACAAGAGAAGCCACTGCAATGAGAAGCCCGTGCACTGCAACGAAGAGTAGCCCCCACTTGCCGCAACTAGGAAAAAGCCCGTGAGCAGCAGCAAAGACCCAACGCAGGCAAAAACAAAAAAATAAAAATAAATAAATTTATTAAAAAAAAAAAAGACTAAGTCTAACTTCCCAGTATGATGTGGTAGTTCAGTATCTTTTCTAATTATTAACTATAAAGCTGATGGTGTGATTAATTATAGAATTAATTAATTATAGAAAACTACTTTTGATCTTGCTGCTGAAGCATCAGCCATTAGAAACTGTAATCTATCACGGGGTCAGCAAACTTTACTTAAAGGGACAGAAGGTAAGTATTTTAAGGCTTGCAGGCCACAAGGTTTCTGTCACACGTCCTCAACTCTGTCCTTGTAGAGTGGAAGGAGCCATAGATAATACATAAATGATTGTGTGTGGCTGTGTATCAATAAAACTTTCCTTATCAAAACAAGCAAAACTTTACCAAAATCCTAAATTGGCTGGATTTGGTCCACTGACTATAGTTTGCTAATCCCTGGCCTATAAAATTTCTCAATCATCATCCTAAAATACTACATATTTGCAAAAATTTAGAAGACACTTAAAAGCTTTCTAGGATAATAAAATAAAACACAAATCAGATGATAAAATGAGATGCCAAGAAATGACACGCCCTAATTGAAATCCTAAAAGTGACTTTAAAGTAGAAATTAATCAATAAACTTATACAAGAGCTTTTCAAAGTGTTACATGCAGACCCCCCCCCAAACACACATTTTTAGTGGGATCCATGAGATTAAACTATTTTTATTACAATACTAAGGCATTATTTGACTTTTTTATTCTAATTCTCTCATAAGGATACAACAGAGTTTTCTAGAGGCTATACATATGATGTGTGATACTGCAACAGAATGAATTAAGAAGTAGGCAGGAGAAATAGTCTTCTATTAAGCCAGACAGAAAAAAAAACCATAAACCAACATCACTCCTCACTATTTCTGTTTTGGAAATTAGTTATTTTTCAAAAAGAACATGTTATTTATGCTATCATATAATGAGTCATTATTACTTTAAATTTATTAATGTATGTTTTTAAAATTGGATATCCACACAAAAAAAGATGAACTTAAACCCTCACCTCAGCCAAAAATGAACTCAAGATCAGTTCTAGACCTAATTGTAAGAGTTAAAACAATACAACCTCTAGAAGAAAATATAGGAGAAAATCTTCAAAACCTTGGGTTAGGAAAAAATTTCTTAGATATGACACCAAAAGCACATTACATTTTAAAAAATGGATAAACAGGACTTCATCAAAATTAAAACTTTTGGTACTTCAAAAGACACCCCTAAATAAATGAAATGACAAGCAACAACAGGCTGGGAGGAAATACCTGCAAAACACATAGCTGATAAAGGACTTGTATCTATAGTTTACAGAGAACTCTTACAACTCAGTAAGACAACAAACAACCCAACCAAAAAATGGGCACCAGATCTAAGCACACATTTCACAAAGGTAATATATGAATGGCTAACAAGCACATGAAAAGATGCTCAACATCATTAATCATTAGGGAAATGTAAATCAAAATCACTTCACATCCCAGAATGGCTATAAAAGAAAAAGGATAAGTATTGGCAAGAACGTGTAGAAATCTGAACTCTTATACATTACTGGTGAGAATATAAAATGATGTAAAAACCTGGCAGTTTCTCAAAAATTTTAAATATAAGACTACCAATATGACCTAGCAATTCTACTACTCCTAAGTATCTACGGAAGAGAATGAAAGCATGCTCAAACGAAGATTTGCACATAATGTTCGTATCAGCATTATTCCTAACAGCCAAAAACTGAAAACAACCTAAATTTCCATCAGTTGGTGAATGGATAAAGAAATGTAGCATAGCCGTATAGTAGACTATTATCTGGCCACAGAAAGGAACAAACTACTAACGTACTAAATCATAGATGAAATTCAAGAATATGCTAAGTGAAAGAAGCCAGACATACGACACCACATATTATATATTCACATTTATATGAAGTGTCTAGAAAAGGCAAATTCATAAGAAAGTAGATTAGTGGTTGCCTGGACCCGGGGCTAGGAATTGGGATTAACTACAAATGGGTATGAAGGATCTTAATGGGGAAGGTGAAATGCTCTAAAATGGATTTATGGTGGTGGTTGCATGACTTGGTAAAGTTATTAAAATCATTGAATCGTATATTTTAAAAAGGTTGAATTTAAAGATGTAAAATGTACCTCAATACAGCTGTTAAAAAAACTGAGGCATCTTTAAAAATACTATTCAATTTTTGTTTTAATTTCAAAAAGAGTTAATACCAATAGATAAAACCCATATAAACATAAGTTCCTCAGTCATTTTTAAGAACGAAAAGGGACCCTGAGACCAAATAATTTAAGAACCACTACCCTATATTCTGCAGATTCAGAAAAGCCAAAAGGAAAAAAATTTACTTCCAATAGCATAAAGGTGAACTCAAGCAAGAATAATTTAACAGCTCACAGAGTCAAGAACTAAGATTTAACTGTTTAAAATTGCACTTGAAAGAAACAAAAGAAGAAAAAGATTATAAATAAGACTAATCTTGGAACAATATAATGTAGTGAATTCTGGCACTGACCAGTTAGTTTTAAATACTGGTTCTAGAGCCTGTTAGTTTTGTGCTGTTAGGCAAGTTACTTAACCTTAAAGTGCTTCAATTTTCTACTATGAAAACTGAGGATAGTAATGACTATCTCATAAAGGATTAAATTAGTTAATATTTGTATAGCACTTAGAAGAAACCCTAACCCTAACCCTATAGTAGTGCTCAATAAGCTATTAACTATATTTTCCTATGTATTTAATATAAATAAGGGAGATATTTGGAAAACTGTGATGCAAAAAAAAAAAAAAACTTATAGCTCTGCCAATATAATCTAGTGGTACATTTTTAAAGTGTAAAAAATTACAGGATGACTGCATATACTTATATAAGAATATTGTTATCAGAAAGCAAAATAATCTCTAGGGGATCTGAAAAATAGTCTACTGTTTCTGGTTAACCTTTAAATCCTCGTGCTTGTTGATTAAATAAAGATCTCTGCCCTAATCAACTGTTAGTTCAGGGACTAAGTAAAGAAACTAAGGCTTAGAGACATTAATTTGTCCCAAATCACACAGTTGTGAACTAGTATTCATACTCAGGCTTGTCTGACTCCTGATTCTATGTCATTCTACTTGATCTGCACCACAGTTCTCCCCATCAGAAACGGGGAGTCAGGTGGGCAGGCGAGCCCCAAAGAGCATTATTCATAGTGCCACCATTTCTTACAATGTTTCTGTAGGAATATGCTTGACTCAGTTTCGTACAGACCCTGGGACATGTCTCCTCCTTGTCCATTACACAATTCTCCATCGGATGCTCCCAAAGTTACCTCCTGACCATAAGAAAGGGGAACTCTATAGTTCTAAGACATAGAGCATAGCTCCCAAAGCATATTGCAAAAGTAGAGGAAGTTGTAAGCAGATGGGATTAAGAAAGCTTAAGCTCCTTCCTTCTCTTCTTCCTCGCTAAGATTTCTTCTGTCCTGTTACCATCTATTTTTATACAAGATGGGTTTCTCTTTTGCTTAGCTAACAATACACCAAATTAACAGATTTCCCAGTATACACCTGTTCCTGAAACAAGTACAAGGTACCTTAGGACTTACACTAAATTAGCAAATAACAAAGCATAAACACAGAAAGAAAACCTTCTCCCTCCAACCCTTTCCTTTCTCTTTTGTTTCATCATAGTTCCATACAAAAGCAGGCATTTGCACATCAAGGACCAATGGTGATTAGCCCTGAAAAGGAAAAATTCACACATAGGAAAAGAGGTGTTCATAACAATCTCAAAAATTCTCAACTTAATCTAAATATTAGCATGCTAAAAGTTGGAGGCAAATTAAGAATAAGGCTAAAGGTATCCACATGATATCTAGGATGACAAAATACACTAAGTTCCAGTCCTGATTTGGACATTTAAAAGTAGCATGACCAATGTTCAGCAAATATTTACTGATAGAAATCTAAGTGCCAGACAATGGTTATAAACACAGTGGGTAAAAAATGATTCTAGTCCTTCACAAAACATCTAAACATTAGTTTACTTGCCTTCTGAATTTAGTTTATTGGTAATACGAATTGCTATTGTTATTTATTGACTGCTCAGTGTTAGGCACTATGCTTAGTGACTTATAAAAATGTAAAAATTGAGAATAAAAATTTCACAACCACCCATGATTCACATACTATACCCATTTTACAGATAAGAAAACTGAAGCAATTAAAGTTACCTTACTTCAAACCCAAATCTACTTTATTCCACAGTCCATCTCTGAAACCACTATGCAATGCTATAAAATACAGATACCAGTGCTTCCCAGGAATACCATACCAATAAGATGATATGAAAAACTGTACAAACCTAAGCCAAATTTACATGGTTTATTCATTTACATATTAAAAGAATAAATCTACAGCATGATAATCAAGACACAATACAGCATTAGTAAGTCAGGACATGGAAAGAAACTAAGTGTCCATAAATGAATTAATGGATAAAGAAAATGTGGTATATACAATGAAATATTATTCAGCCATGAAAAGAAGGTTATCCTGCCATCTGTGACAACATGGATGGACCCTGAGGGCATTATGCTACGTGAGATAAGTCAGAGAAAACAAATACTATATGATCTCACTTACAAGTGGAATCTTTAAAAAAAAAACCTCATAGATACAGAGAACAGATTGGTAGTTGCCAGAGGCAGGGGGAGGAGGGTGGGTGAAATGCGTAAAGGTGGTCAAAAGGTGCAAGCTTCCAGTTATAAGAAAAATAAGTCCTTAGGCTGTAATGTAGAGCATGGTGACTATAGTTAACAATACTGTTTTGTAAATCTGAAAGTTGCTGAGAGTAGATCTTAAAAGTTCTCATCACAAAGGAAAAAAAAAAAAAAAAACTATGTGTGGTGGCAGATGTTAACTAAACTTATTGTGGTGACCATTTTGCAATACATACATATATCAATCCATTATGTTGTACACCTAAAACTAATACAATGTTATATGTCAATTTTATCTCATCAGAAGGGGGAGGCAAGACAACATTAGGGTTTAGGAGAACAGACTTAGAAGTTAGACAAAAAAGGGTTCAAATTCAGTGTCCAGAATTTATTATATGACTGACTTCAGAAAAAGTATTTAATCTCTGTATATAGCAGTTTCACATCTGTAAAATGTGGACAATTATAATATCAACTTCTTGGTAATGTTCAATAGATGTGGCAGTACTTGATAAATGGTGGGCTACATTCAAAAGAGAAAAAAAATGTTATGCAACAAAATTTTAGGAGTATTTGGGTTATGGGATTATAGGTTTTTTCTACTCCTTTTTCCTTTTCTCCTTTATTTTACAAATAAATGTTTGACAGCACACATTGGCATCATTGTAGAAAAAAACACAGGTTTTAACATTTTAAATGTAGGACAAACCTGAAATCAGCTAAAAAACAACTACTAGTTGAAATACTGGTAATCCAAGTTTATAAAAGAAGCTTAAAAAATTATGTTACACATTAGAAAACTAAAGGGTGATCATCGTTTTCAAAGCTCCAGTGACTCACTAGTGAATGAAACAAAAAAGCAGCCTCACAGATATAGAGAACACACTAGTGGTTACCGGTGGGAAGATGGAAGCAAGGAGGGCAATATAAGGGTAGTGTGGAAAAAGAGGGTTATTACGGGATTATATGAAATTATGTATATGAAACTTTTGAAAGCACTATAGAATTTAAAGACTCTTTCATCTAGTAAAAAAAAAAATATTTTTTTCTTTTTTAAAAAAAAGCTCCAGTCAATCAGAGAACATGATTTTCTGAATTGAGATTATGATCCTATACACATAAAAAGTATGTAACATTTTATATTGGACGGGAACTTGCACACCCAGACTGACTAAATGACTAACACAAAGTGATCCACAAATTAGTAGTAAAACACCAAGATGAAAACCTGCTTTCCTTTCCACTCTACCTTTATGCCTCTCAGTGCTTCTTATGGAAAAAAAAAAAAAAAAAAAAAAAACCATTCCAAGAAAATTTTACTCTTCAAATATCCAGAATCCTAACTGCAAATAAGGAGAAACTAGCCTGAGATTCTATAACTTTTTAAGAAAAGAAAAACTCCTTCAAAATTACTTGTAAATCTAGAAATAAGTGAAATATGGTCAAGGATTTTGATAAAATACAAAATACAAGCATTTGATAAATTGCATTTTTATTAACTTCTAGATCTTTTATATTTTTGTCCACAATGTGCAGTAAAATCAAAAGTAAGTTAATGTATTTGTTTGAAAACATTCTGTAATTCAGATTGATCTTTTTATTATAATATAGAATAAACATTTAGGGAAAAGTTTTCAATTAGCAATAATAGCACGCCTCAGATAAACCTCATTGGCTATGATATTGCCACTGCACAAAGCTGGAATAAACATTGAGAGGAAAACTGATAAATTTTGCTCAGGCATCACATAGGAAAAATAAGAGGAAATAATGCTAAACTACTTTTAAGGGTTCAGCTAAACCTGCCCCAAAATTACTTTACTATGAGAGATTGATACCTGGAATTCATGGACCCTTCATCAAGGGAAAATCATTAAAAAGAGGATAGCATTGTCTTACACGGTTTTGGCATTTATCTGACCATACAGATAGAGAGAAATGAATGAAATGATCTCGAGTCCCTTCCAACTTCACAGTTTTTCAAACAAACCAAAGCAAAACAAAAACACACAACTTAAGATGAACAACAGCAGGAAAATAAGAAAAATAGTACTAGCAAACACATGTCTCTATAGAAAAGACTTCATAAGGTCTAAATTCCTTATTTTCAAATTAATCAAAATCAAAAAACAGGCAAACAGCAAATGCTAATAAGGCACTGGAGCAAAGGGACAAAAGAAATTTTAAATACAAAACTTATTTAGCTAGTCAGAAGTACCTGAAAAATCGTAGTAAATATACACAACGTAAAAAGAGTTACCACATTAACATATACAAATTTACCTTTATCTTAGTGTGCACATCAAAGATATCTGGAATACTACCAAAAATAGTCTTAATCTCTTCTGGTGCAAGGATAGGCCCACCTCGTTGTCCTTCCTCTTCCAATGGCACTTGAAATAACTAAAAGGTAAAAAAGATTAGTTTAGGTAGATTGTGGAAAAAGAAAAAAAAATTAAAAATCTAACATACAGACAGTGATAAAGGAGAGCTATGATGTTAATGGAAAAGAAAAAAAAGTTGAAAAAAAAATACTTCTCCTTAAATTTGAGACCTTTTCTCATAACATTTTCTAGTCTGTTTTATCCTATTTATTCATCTGTGTGTATATACAATCTTGTAATAAAATGTTACATTAGAATCTAATAAAAGTTTATTACAGTTCTACAAATCATTAAAATTGTTAGTATGATTCAGAGTCATTTCTACTTTTTTATTCAAGTAACTAAGGAACAAAGCAATAAGCAGTCATACACTTAATATAAGTACTAAATGTTTTTAAATGATAGCAAAAAAACTTGGTTTAGGGGGAAAAGACTGGACGTGAAGCTAGAAGACCTGTTTATAACCATGTTGATCTAAGGGGGAGCTGAGGCAGTGATGCTAGCACTGGGGAGCGGCTGCAAATACAGATCATCGTTAGCAGAGAGGTGTGACTGCACAGAGACCATAATAAATCAATTGCTTGCAGGCTCATATCAAAACCCTATCAGGAGTGGCAAGTGAAAAGCTCAGGGCTCTCACTGATTCTGCATTATGGTGAGTTGTATAATTTTTTCATTATATATTACAATGTAATAATAATAGAAATAAAGTGCACAATAATGTAATGCGCTTGAATCATCCAGAAACCATCCCCCGCACCCCCACCATACGTGGAATAATTGTCTTCCACGAAACCGGCCCCTGGTACCAAAAAGGTTTGGGACTACTGTATTATATGACTCCATTTTATGACATTTTCAAAATCCACAAAATTGTAAAAATGGAGAAGATATCAGTGGTTACCAGGAGGTGGAAGGAGAAAAGGGTGTGACATAAAGGAATAGTACCAGGAGCTTTTTGGGGGATGGAAATATTCTGTATCCTGATTGTAGTGGTGGTTAAACAAATTTTCACATGTGTTAAAATTCACGGAAATATACATCAAAGAGTCAATTTTACTATATAATTAATAAAATTTGACTTAAAATTTTAAAATGTTCATTGACTATTCAAAGTAAAAATAATAATGTATTATTGTGTTCTTAACATATGTAGAAGTAAAATGAATGACAACAGCACAACGGGCAGGAGGGGATTGAAGGAAGGAAGGGGGGAAGAAAGTACATTCTAAATAGTAAGAAACTTCATTAAGATTATGAATTGTTCCTATTTTTAAGAACGACTACAATTCTACAACAGTTTATCCCCCCCTTAAAAAAAAAAAATATATATATATACACACACACACACACACATATATATATATTTATATTCAGGCTTTCCATTTCTGTAAGTATGGTGAAAGCTACCTGCTGAAAACAAAATACTGAAGAAAAACCTCTTTCTAAATACAGCAATAAGTTGACAAGAAAGTGAGTTACCTTCAGAGGCCAAAATCTAAGTGAAAGTAGAAAGTTGAGTACTAAATCAACTTTTGCCCCAAAGACATCTGCCTAAACTGATGAAAGTTAAGCTTCACCTATAAAAGCCTCAGTGGGAACAGAAGACCGACACAAAACCTAGTTTCCAACATACTAACAACTTCCAGTAAAATTAAAAGTGTGTTTAACCAATGATCCAGAAATTCCAGGTTTTTGCCCAGAATATGTTCTCAAGGAGCCATGAATAAGAATATTCACAGCAGCACTACTAGTAATAGTAAAAACAAACAGCAACGAAACACTAAAACAAATTTCAATGTCTATTAAAAATAAAAGTTAAAAAAGTTGAAATATTCATACAGGAAAATGAATTACTGCTACATGCAGTGACACAGGTGTGTTTCAAGAACATTTCTATCAAGTGAAAAAGGCAATTCACTAAAAAATATATACTGTTACATTTGATTTTCTACACATATGTGATAGATCTATAAGGAAAATGATAAGCACAAAATTCCAGATTACAGTTATCGCTGAGAGCGGGGAAAGAAATGGAATTGGGAAAAAACACAATAGAGGATGCAAAGGTATCTGTAACCATTTATAAGCATTCCTTTATCTAGTCAACATCTAATTAAAAATCCTAAACAAAAATATTCAGACACCAAAATACATCAAGATTCATTAAAACTTCTCAGTATTCTTAAGACACAATACCTTAAAACAGTTCTACTGTGTTTGTTTTAATCCCTCATATAAAATTAGTTAGCCAAAAAACTATTGATTCTACCTTTCCAATATTTCTCAAATCTATCCTCTTTTCATTCTCACTGATACTATCCTAAGAAGTTCAGGTTCTCAAAATCTCTAACCAAGACTGCCAAAATAACCTCCAAGTTGATCTCCTTGCCTCCACAATTTCCCCTTCTTCAATACCTCCTTCAAAGTGAACCAAGTTCCCTTCTAAAATACAAGTCAAGTGATATCATCCCCCCTCCCATCAAAAATTCTTCTATAATTACACATGACACACTGTACAAAGGCCTTCTCCAGTCTGGCATAAGCAGTCTTAACTCTCACTGTATCCATACTCCAACCCCTATCCCAGTCCCCTTAACCCACCCTCAACTCTAATCCCCCTAGACTACTCTGTAATACCTTGAATGATACACATCTTCAATCGTTTGTACTGTTGGAATAATCTCAAATACACTTCCTACCATACTCTTTGCATGCACCAATCATAATTATGCTTTAAAACTCACTTCAATTTGTATCTTCCTTATGATACTTTTCCCAATGTTCAACCATTGAAAATTCCAGACCAAACCTTCCTTAAGCTGGAAGAGGAGCAAAATTCTCACCATACAAATCTCCAAATACCTTAACTAAACCTCCCTCATGAAGTTCATAACCTTCCACTTGGTATTATAATAGGTGTGTATGTTTTAACTCCTCTTCCAGTCTAAGTTCCTTTAAAACAGGAACCCTCTTTAACACCTGTCACAAAACTTTATATTAATAGGTACCTAAGGGGGCTTCCCTGGTGGCGCAGTGGTTGAGAATCTGCCTGCCAATGCAGGGGACACGGGTTCGAGCCCTGGTCTGGGAAGATCCCACATGCCGCGGAGCAGCTGGGCCCGTGAGCCACAATTACTGAGCCTGCGCGTCTGGAGCTTGTGCTCCGCAACAAGAGAGGCCGCGACAGTGAGAGGCCCACGCACCGCGATGAAGAGTGGCCCCCGCTTGCCACAACTAGAGAAAGCCCTCACACAGAAACGAAGACCCAACACAGCCATAAATAAATAAATAATTTAAAAAAAAAAACAGGTACCTAAGTATTATTTGGAATACATCAACAAGCTTCTGGATAGTCACTTAATTTGGGGGCTAAGTTAAAATTAAGCTATTCCAAATCCAAACTAAAAAAAAAACAAACAAAAAAAAAAACAAAAACACATTAGTCCTAAAATAGAAAGCTTAGGGCTTCCCTGGTGGCGCAGTGGTTGGGAGTCTGCCTGCCAGTGCAGGAGACACGGGTTCGAGCCCTGGTCTGGGAAGATACCACATGCCGCGGAGCAACTAGGCCCGTGAGCCACAACTACTGAGCCTGTGCGTCTGGAGCCTATGCTACGCAACAAGAGAGGCCGCGATAGTGAGAGAGGCCCGCGCACTGCGATGAAGAGTGGCCCCCGCTCGCCGCAACTAGAGAAAGCCCTCGCACAGAAACGAAGACCCAACACAGCCAAAAATAAATAAATAATAATTAAAAAAAAAAAAAAAAAAAAGCTTAAAGAGAACACTATCATGAATTTAGACCACAATCTTTTAAGTAAACTTAGGTGAGTTTATACTAAGCACAGTGGTATGAAAGTCTGTCTACAGTGTAATAATTACAAGTGCTTTTAAAAAAGAAGTTTTAGTGAATTTAATTGATATGCAAATTAAAATTCTGAAACTCCAGTGCCTTTACCACGGCTTGAAAGGATTTACATTTCTAGGTAATAAATGCTACCAAAGTACATGAACAGTATATGCCAAAAGGATTTTCTGCTACTCAACCCCATTTTGGCTGACTATAAAAACTTCAACAAGAAACTCATCTAGGATGATTTCCCTTGAGGAAGAAGAGCAGAGCTGACTTAAAACAAGTGAAGTTTAATATAGCAGAGGGCCTCATAAAACCCTGACTACTGCTAAACAAATTAACTGTGAAGAATAATCTCTCTGTGAATACCAAGAAAGAAGTCTTTTCATTTCTTATTCATGCATTTTATCAATGGTACAAGCAACTAAAGGCCATTATATTGGACCTTAATGAGATATATTAAGATTTCAAATAGAGATCAGTTAAAAATTAAACCCAAATCAGAAACTCCCTATCATTTTTCTATTCAAAGTCAAGCTTGGTGGTATTAACCTTATTTTCCTGACAAACTATCTCCTTTATTACCACAACCAAAGTTATTCCTTCTTTCTACAGATTCCAAATAATGTCCTATTATTGTGTCTTTCAGAACCTTGAATTTTGATTTATTCCTTAATATCTTCTTCAATCTCAACCTACAAGGATTCATTAGAATTGTTTTTCTTCAGAAATAACTTCATAGTACATTTTAATAATATTAAGCAATGAGTCAACATATGACTACTGCGTAATTTAAGAAAACTCGACACAGTAAAGGATTACTAAAAAAAAATTACTGACAGCCATATTGTTATGCTTCATTGCTAACTGCTTTTCCATATATATACAGTACTAAATAAAGCAGTGACTCTAGAATACACATTATCAGAAAAAGCTACCATTTCCAAATATAAATGTAGTACCTTGACGTGGAAGCTGCTAAATTCTGAATTAAACTCAGTCCCCTCTAAGATTGTCTATTGAGGATCCTTCTCTCTTTAAAGTCACTATTAAAAAAAGATGCTATTTCTGCATGAATAAAATGCTAATCTTACAGTTATGCCATTTCCCTAAGAGCAGTTTTTGTCATACATTTTCATTTTTAATATCTATATTCAAATTCTATGCTTATATAATTTTCTTATAAAAAATAATACCACTTAGATTTTTTTACTTATAAACACTGGAACAGAGATCATTTTTCCAAACTCTTACCTGAATAATTGTGGCCAATATATTTACGTAATTACTTTCAGTCTGATAGAGCTCTCTTGCAACTTGCCACCTGGCTGACTGCTTTGAAGGAACTGGAGTAGAATTTTTAGATGACTTAGTACAAGATTTTGGTGTTTCTAAAAGGTAAAAAGGAGGAAAGATTTAAAATGGAAGTCAGATGTAAGTACCAAACACTGTACAAATTTAACAGAAAAAAAGGGAAAGATATCTACTCTTATAAATATACCACCATACACATTCTCATTAAAGTAGAATTTCCTCCTAGAATAAGGCCAGAAAAAAATAATGGTCATGTACTCTTCAAAAATATCGAGGTCATTAAAAACAAAGATTGATTTAAAAAAAGAACTGTTCCAGATTAAGAAGAGACTAGAGAAAGATAACACAACAACCTGTGATCGTGGATTGGATCCTAAGCCAGAAAAAACTTTTTTCTTTTGCTTAAAAGCACATTAGGACATTAGTGGAATAACTGGTAAAATTTAAAGGTCTATAGAGTAGATCATAGTATTAAATATTAATTTCCTAATTACAATACTTATACTGTACTTATGTAAGAAATGTTCCTGTATTTTGGGAAATACACAATTAAGTATTTATAGGTAGAGGCACATCATATCTCCAACTTACTCTCAAAACAGCACAGATATAAAAAATACACGTGTATGTAAAAAAAGAGAGAGAGAGAGACAATGAATGAATGAATGAATACTAAAGCAAATATGGCAGAATATTTCCATTTAGGAAATCTGAGAGTACAGGAATCTTTACAGCAATATATAAAGATATTTAAGTTAAAAAAGGAGGAAAAGGTTGTTACGATTACACAGTCACAGTAATGGAAAACTTTTCATATATATATGGAGAAAGACTCCCTTAAAAAAAAAAAACAAAAAAAACCCCCCAACAACATTAACTAAATTCTCTGTTAAAGTATCTTAACATAAGTCTAACCCAAATTGGAGGGAGGATGCATTAGTATATTTTATATGTATCTCAAGAAAAAATTCTTAATGAAATTTCATAAAAGCTTAAAATAAATTTTCTTACTATCAATATGGTTAGAATACTTAAACATTATATACAGAATCTCCTAATAGCAAGTTTCTCAATAGGAAAAGGAATGTATAACACATAATAGAATGACATGAAAGAAGACAATATATAGTCCCAGCATATCAAATTTACTCAATGATAAATAATCTTAAGCATTAATTTAAACAATCATGCATACTGTGGAGTTCTGAATGTTTTAAAAAAACAAAAAACAAAAAAACAGGCTTCAAAGAATTTCCCACTTGCCATATATTATTTTGGGCTACACTCACCAGACCCAGGAGCCTCTGCCATTACGGTATACTTTAGGGGGAAAAAAACTGACATACACTGATCTAATTTAATTATTGTGTCTAAGCAGTGATCTACAAACTGGGTATTCTATTATTCAGAATATCTAATATATAGCAGTTGTCATGTCTGTTTTCTTTAGTGGTTCATTTTCTTCTGTCCCCTCAACTTCATATTCAAGCTTCAGTCCTGCATGTTCATCTCTTACCATCTCATGCCCATTATGTCCACCATGATCATAGAACCAGTAAATTCTTAGATCTACATATCTAATCATAATCCCCCGCCCAAGCACCTGGTCCAGCTTTTCCAAATGCCTACTGGACATTTCTACCTCAATTTAACCTGGATTTTCTCTCAAACTACACTCCTTCCTCCAAAATATAAATTTTCTATTTTTGCTAAGGTAGAATTTCTTCCATTTAATACTTTGCCATCTTCTCCTCTTCCTCCCTCTCTATCACTCCATTCTATCAATATTTCCCCAGTGCTTCTTACTTTTCTTTCCAAACATCATCAACCCTGGTTTAGGGCCTTATTACCTTGTGGCCCAAGTCTCTAGAGATTACTTCATGGTCAGGCTCTCTCTAAACCGCCTTACTTCTAGTCATTCTTCAGAATAATCCACTACAAATTACTTACTCAATGAATCACTCTGCTGCTCAAGTTTCTAAAGTTCCTTGCTGATGACAATATACAGATCAGACATGCCAGTCTGATTTCAAAGTCCTCTAATATTAGGCCCCAATTAACCTTTCTAATTTGACTCTTACTCCTCCATACTCCAAGCAAACTGACCTAGTCACTATTCCCTAAAAACTCATTTTGTACGCTGTTACCTGTATTCTTGCTCCTCTTATAATCTCAAATCCACCTCAGTCTTCTGGGTCTACCTTAAATTGACTTTCAATTCCTTCCATGAATATTTAGTGAGTACCTACTCTATACTAGGCACTGGGAATAAAGCAGAGAAGCTAGACAAGGTTCTTGTTCTCTTCCAGCTTACAATCTGGTGAAGCAAGTAAAATAAAGGAGTAAACAAACAATTTCTAACAGTGATAACTACTACTGAAGACAACAACCAGGTAACGGGTTGGTAGGAAGGAGTAGTGGGACAGAGACTTAACTTTAAAGAGAACCCCGATAAGATTTCTTTAAGACAGGGAGAGCAAATATAAAGTTCCTGAGGTATGGTTGTAGTAGAAAAATCCGAAGAATAATAAAGATATTATGACTGATACCCAGAGAGGATTAGTGGAGGACAAAAGCACATGAGGTTAGAAGTAGGTGAAGAAAGATTACATAGGAACCTGAAAGCTACGGTAATACAAAGCCATTGAATGACTTCATGCAGAGGAACGGCATGAACTAATTTATACGTTTTTAGAGACTGGTTAGTCTGCATGTAGAAAGGCAAAAATGAGTACAGGGAGACCACCTTGGGGACCACTGCAATTGTCTAAGAGAGACCATTTTTACAGAAAAGGTTGATAAAGGAAGGGTAACAAAGGAAGAGTTGGAGTGGCAGAGAGAATCAAGAGCTCTAATTTGATTATGTTAAGTTTAGGATGTGTATTAGACATGAACAAGGAGGTGTCAAGTATATAGTTGGACAGGGAAAACCTCAAATTTGGGAGTCAACAGCATATAGAAAAGCCATGGAATTAAATGAGATCATTTAGGAAGAATTCAATGGAGAAGAAATGACTCAGGAATAATATTCCACATTTAGAGTTGGAGAGAGAAGTTAGGTCAAGGAGAACATGAAACGAGTTATATACAAAAGCCAAAATTTAAAAATGTGCCCAGGAAGAAGTAGCTGCTAATGTGTTGAATGCTGCTGATTACACAAAAACTGTCAGCACCCCCAGCAAGAGCAATGAAATTCAACTGGAATGAATTGAAAGGAAAATAAAAGGCAAGGAAATGAGACAACGGATCAAGGTGATTCCTTCAAGAGTACTTATATGAAAGGGAAGAGGGAGATGGGATAGCAAGTGGAAAGTATTACAGAGTCCAGGGAAGGTTTTCATTGTTTCATAAATTAGAAAACACAACAAATTTGTGTGCACACTAAAAAAAACAGAGGGGAAAAACTGAAGATCAAGGGAGAAGAGCTAATTATAGGTGGCTTCCTGTATCAGCTGAGAACAAAGTCAATTCACCTTCCTCTGACTTCACTGTACCTATTTTCTCCATAATCTATGTGACATCTTCTATGATTCCTGTGTGTTAAGAGTCTGCTCTTTGAACAGTTCTATCACTTTCTAGCTGTGTGACCCCAGACAAGTTTTACTTCTCTAACCTCAATCTAGTCATCTGTAAAACAGAGACAACAAAACCTATCTTATAAATACACAAAATACATAAACAGTTAGTATATAGCAAGCAACTATTAAATATAAGCATTTTCATGTGCCTTTTCTCCTCAGACAGAACAAAGGTCATTAAAAACAGAGACCTTCTGGGACTTCCCTGGTGGCTCAGTGGTTAAGAATCCGCCTGCCAATGCAGGGGAGACAGGTTCGAGCCCTGGTCTGGGAAGATCCCACATACCGCAGAGCAACTAAGCCTGTGCACCACAACTACTGAGCCTGCGCTCTAGAACCCGAGAGCCACAACTACTGAGCCCGCGTGCCACAACTACTGAAGCCCCCATGCCTAGAGCCCCTGATCCGCAACAAGAGAAGCCACCGCAAGGAGAAGCCTGCACACCGAAACGAACAGTAGCCCCGCTCGCCACAACTAAAGAAAGCTTGCGTGCAGCAACAAAGACCCAACGCAGCCAAAAATAAATAAATTAATTAATGTAAAACAAAGAGCCTTCCAAACTCACTGTAGTAGGGATTTATCTATATTCTAATAATTATTCTATTCCACTAAATTTAGAGACCAATTTTTTAAAATGTGAATTACCTCCGTAGTTAATGCTAGATTCTGGTGTGTTGGAGATATCTAGGAGTGACCCTATAGAAAGGGAATGTTCAGCTGACGGGCGCTTACGGGGAGGGAAAGGTGACATGTCTGTCTCTCTTGAAAGCTGAGCAAGTGTCTCTTTTAAACGACGTCTTTTGCGATTGCTGTTTGGGGTATTTAGAGAAAGCAGTGATACTGATTTCTTGAGCTCAGGTGTATTAGCCTGCAATCAAAAGCACAAAAGCTCAATTTTACTTCCGTGGTTCTTTACTGAGACAGGAACAAAAGACAAATATATTTACGAGTCTGACAAAATCGGGATTTTGCACAATAATTGTACATCTATATACTCTTCCATGTAATTCAGAAGCTTCATGAAACATAATAATCAAAGGATCATTGTAATTGTCTAACCCCTAACACCTAATGCTTTTTCTCCATAGCACTATTACTATTACATATTCGGCTGTAAGCTTCCCTATTGTCTACTCCCCATTAGGCCATAAACTCCAGGAAGACAGAGACCATTCATATTTCATTCACCATATCTCTGGCATTTAGCACAATGCTTGGACATAGTGCTCTCCAATATTTGTCAAATACCACTTGATTTTAGGAGTTCTCTTCTGAAATCTAAGGCATATTTTTTAAACTTTATGTCAGGAACCTTACATTGAGAATAAAAGAGTCCAAAGAGAACACAACAGAGTACATATTTAGATTTTATAGAAACACAATAAATCCACACCTTCACTTTCAAATATTCCATTCAAAATTATTAAATCTCGAACTGAAGTAAATTTTCCTTAAAGCCTGTTTCTATACCTTTATGTCACATTTTGGTGAATGATACTACTTTTCACCAAGATCCAGCATGAAGGCTGGATTTTTCCTTGCCTATATTCCTTCTACTACAGTCATTTTTAAAATGCCATCTCTCCCCTTAATATTCTTCAGTGGTTCCAATACTTACAGGCCAAATCCAAACCCTTTAACATATTAAAAACTTGATTCTGCCTATCTAGTCTGCTTTATCTGTTGGCCTTCTTTCCCACACTCTTTTCCAAAGCCATACTAGACTACTTGCTATTTTAATGTACTTTCAAGTTTTCACACCCTCTCCCACCTGCTATCTAACATGAATGTCCTTACCAGGTTAGCCTAGGAAGCTGGCTCAATATTTATTTGCTCTTTCAATCCTGCCTGAGTCTCTCAGAGTGAAGCTAGTTAGAATACATACATTACTCAATTAATTATAGCACATTTCATTCAGCACTATAACTGTTTGCACATCTCTCTTTCCTTTAAGGTTCTAAGTTTTTGAAGACAGGGATGTTACTGTGCATAATGGTATTACCAAGAATTTGCACAGAATGAAATGTATTAGATTAAAATAAGATCCAGTACATTAAATCTACATAGACTATTACTCAATATCCAACTGTTTAATTATTCTGAAACCCCTAAATATGACAAATAAGATGACCTGTGTGCTAATTATACTATGCTCTTTTGGGATAAAAAAGTGTCATCTTTATACAATCAAGTTCACAGAACAAATGACAAAAGGGACAAAAAGCATACCTTTTCATATAAATACATAGTTTCTCCAGCTCGGGCATCCATCTGAATGCTTCCCCAGAACCACTAGGAGGAAGAACATTTTAATTAAGAATTTATCTCATCAGAAAAGCTCTCAATATTACCAATGTGTTTTAAAAACCAATCTCATTCTAGAATTACTTGCCTCTTGCTTGACAACATAAAGTTTCTTTGAAGGTTCAAATGGAAGTTCTTTTACTATATTCTCTTCAACTATAAGGTGAGTGCATCTTTCATCTCCAACAGGTAAATAGTTTCCTCCTAAAGGGGAAAGCATACAAGCATACATAAGCCCAACTATTTAGCCCCAGGCCCAAATTTTTAAAGAGGCATATTCACCAGGAAGTGATCAGCAGCAGTAAGGAATAAAATACATATAACTTTTAAATTATGCTAAATTCTACCTTGCATTTCAGTCATTTCTTCCATATTGGTTTTCTCTTCATCTGAAAATCCCAGGAAACTTAAAATGCAATCTTGAAATGGAGGAACTTTAAATTCATTTCTAAACTCATCAAATGATGCACAGAAATCCCTAAAAACAAAATACACTCTTCTAAAACCAGCTTAACGGAAATTCAATAAGTTAGGCAGATTAATTTATAAACCTACGGTAATTCTCAAGGTTTTAGCATAACCTATTTATTGAAAATATTTTACATTTGGTCCTGAAATGTTCATGAAAACCTCAGTTAAAAAAAAAATTGACGGGCTTCCCTGGTGGCGCAGTGGTTGAGAATCTGCCTGCTAATGCAGGGGACACGGGTTCAAGCCCTGGTCTGGGAAGATCCCACATGCCACGTAGCAACTGGGCCCGTGAGCCACAACTGCTGAGCCTGCGCGTCTGGAGCCTGTGCTCCGCAACAAGAGAGGCCGCAATAGTGAGAGGCCCGCGCACCGCGATGAAGAGCGGCCCCCACTTGCCACAACTAGAGAAAGCCCTCGCACAGAAACGAAGGCACAACACAGCCAAAAATAAATACATAAATAAATAAATTAAAAAAAAAAAAACTTAAAAAAAAAAAAAATTGACGTGTCCTCAGTCATCCCAGAAGTAACGTCTCACAAAGTTTAATCACGGGTAATCTTTACAAGACGCAAATCTCTACTCTGTACATGAAATTTTATATGCATTCCAGGAGTTCTATAGTTTCATAAAATCTTAAGGAATAATGAAGTACAATAGCAAGGAATTATGAGATTGTAAAGCTTAACAAGGTTACGAAATGCAATCACCACTTAAAATGTAACCAGACAAACAGAAAATAAGAAAAAATACAGCACAACCCAAACATCCAGATGCATTAAGCTATTACCTGATAATTTTAGAATGTTCTTAATGGTTATTAAATTATTTCACAAAGTGAAGTTCAAAGATATCTTAGATGTCTTGCCATTTTCAATTATTTATAAACAAAACTTTGCTCCTCCTAGACTTTATTCCCTAAGCTTCACAAAGACTGAATTAATTTTTTATATACTAATCTATGAATTTTGGGCACGTGGGTTTATCTTCATGACACAACGTGACTGATTCACATAATTAACTACTAAATTTCTAAACACTTACTGTTCATTCCGCCTTTCCCAAGCTTTATATATCCATTCTGGTTTCATAATTGGAGTACCCAGGCTCACAGCTATCTAAAAACATAAACATGTTTATCATTAATTATATGGTGAATTTTTACCTTAAATAACTGCATTCATGCAAGTTATAAGTAATTATATACATACATTTTTTGCACAGTCTTAGATCATTGTTCATCTGCTTTGTAACAAAATATAAAGAAAAATTAACAGAAAAAACTATCTTTCCATCATACAATTTAGGTTAAAATAACTTTGAAACAAGTTCCATGATGTCCAAACTGTTTCATTGTATTTTAAATAACTACATCTGTGAAGTTAATTAAGTTCACCTTTATTACATTTCTATTTCTCTTTGTGTTTACCTCCTTGGAAGTACTAACCCCCAAGACAGCAGTAAGAGTAAGAGAAAATTTCTGATTAAGTCACTAAAACCTTAGATATGAATTGTAAGTATACCTCCCAGGAATTCAACAATACCCTAAAATTACCATTTGCTACATAAATACACTGATGGAGGGTGGGAACAAAGTGATAAACTCTTCCTAACATATTCAAGTGCAATCTTAAGCTAAGACTTTAATCCCAATAAAAGTATTTTCTCCTGTTCTTTTATAATTTTCACAAGTTAAATCTTGGAACCATTTTATAAGAACAAAGTTCTGCTCTTAGATAAGAGAGAAATATCTGCCCTCATCACCTTCTGACCTCCTTATTCACCACTGCTCATAGTAATCTTTGCTAATATTATTCATCTGCCTAAACTGTTATCCACCTACCAACCTCCACAATCCCAATCATCTTTCAAGACCTAACTCAAGTTCCACTGCCTCCTTCAAACCTCAGGGGCCACACTTCTGTGATTTAAAATTTTTACTAAATGTGCATATAGCAAAAATTGAATCTCTGATCCTCAATAAATTATGGGGGAAATAGACAGGATAAGAGCACTATTATTAAATCCATCCTCAAACAGTGCTATATTGAAATACACAAAAATACTGAAGTTTACATACCCTGAATTTTTCTCCTTGTGTACAATTTGCCACCAAATGTGTAACTTTTGAATTAAAGTCTTTTCGAATAACTCCACCCATGTGATGAACCAATGTCACCAATCTGACCTCAAAAGAAAATGTAAACATTGACTTTATGATTAATTTGAACAAAATTTTAAACTATGTTTACAATTCATTTAGCATTTACTGAATACTTTCTATTTATAAGGTACATATGAGAATTTTTATAAAGATAAATTTTATGCCAAAAAAATTAAAGGTTCATTTGCCTTATTGGCACAGGCAAAATTATACAGAGATAAGCTAGTAAAGATGATCACACAAAACTAAGTTAATTAACAACTGGCTTTCACACAAGTAAAAAAGCAAATACATTACTTTTTGGAGGGGGGTGAAGTAGAAAAGAATAGCTTTATTGCTTTGCCAAGCAAAGGGGGACACATCGGGCTCATGCCTGGAAAAACTGTGTGTCCCCAGTACATTATTTTTTTAAAACCAGGTTGCCATCACACCAAGATTCCTCTCACAAAATTAGAGTAATACCCCATTAGCTCCAACACAAAAAATTTTATGGATCAAAGAAAGAAGTTTCTATGAATTCTCTAGAGCAATGAGAATGCTTTAAGGCTGGACCTGCATAACAAAAAATCGCAATGTGTAAACAAAAACTTCAAATAATATGGCTGATGTGATACTTAACAAAAAGACAGTTTAAACAGATTAGATAGTCATGAAATTTTTCTAATTCACATACCAGCTATCCTAGACAAAATATGTGTTTCTTTACAAGGCTCTTCAGAGTTACTTCTTCACAAAGTTTAAGACCTAGTATATTCATAGTAATTTCTCCTTCAATATTTTAAAAATAAAACCATGATATAACTACCAAAAAAAAAAGCTAATTTAAATTTATTTTGCTAGAAAAAAATATTCTTTGAATAGAATGTTTTAAAATACTTACTAGTTCTTCTTTCTTCCTGAATCCAGTAAAACATAGTACTAGATTCATCATGCTTGTACAATAGAGTGGGCGACATGAAAATGGCAAAGGCTGAAGGACAACAATTTTAAATCTGTGAGCTTCTTTACAGTAAAAATAGAACACATCTTTCTCAAACTAAACATATTTCCCTCTCTCGCCAATTAACTTTCCAAATCCAAAGATATACTTGCATCTTTCAATATGCGACAAATAGCAAAAAACCAGTTTCACAATAAAAATTTCCCATGATTCCCATATCGTATTCGATACACATCATCCAAACACACTTTACTACTGGCAAATAAAACATAAATATTCATACCCAAACCTTTATTTCCAAAATGTACTTTGACACATATGAAGTATTATAAGGAAAGATTTCCATACACTACTGTAAGTGCTTCAAATTAAAGTTAAAAGAGGTCAAAAATATTTTCTAATAAATACTAATAATACATATACTTGAACCAAATATGATTCCAATTTATGAGTTAAAAAATGGAGATAGTAAATAATTTAACAAATGGGGGGCTTCCCTGGTGGCGCAGTGGTTAAGAATCTGCCTGCCAATGCAGGGGACATGGGTTCGAGCCCTGGTCTGGGAAGATCCCACATGCCGCGGAGCAACTAAGCCCGTGAGCCACAACTACTGAGCCTGCGCGTCTGGAGCCTGTGCTCCGCAACGGGAGAGGCCGCGACAGTGAGTGGCCCCCGCTTGCCGCAACTAGAGAAAGCCCTCACACAGAAAAGAAGACCCAACATAGCCGAAAATAAATAAATAAATTTTTAAAAAAAAGGAAAAAACTCAACTATAAAAAAATAATAATAATAATTTAACAAATGGTTTTATCTATCTATACATGAAAGAGAATGGTTAAAAATATATATTTAATTCCCACTATTATGCAGGAATGTTCTTTTCCATAATTTTGGCCTTTAAAAAGTTTATGTGGTTTCTGAAAGCAACACTTCTGAATCAAAACAGAATTAAAGATTATCATGTGCTCATTACTAGTATCTATAACAAAAGAAGCACAAAGACCCAAGCAATTTAAAGTTAAGGCAAACTTAAGAATGCCAAAACAGAGCAATAAAGAACAAAGAATAGGTATTAATTCTACTGCAACTCTTGCACTGAAATGCTGTTTAAAAACAAAAAGCTAAAGTAGGACTTCCCTGGTGGCGCAGTGGTTAAGAATCTGCCTGCCAACGCAGGGGACATGGGTTCAAGCCCTGGTCCGGGAAGATCCCACATGCCGCAAAGCAACTAAGCCCGTGCACCACAACTACTGAGCCTGCACTCTAGAGCCGGCGAGCCACAACTACTGAGCCCATGTGCCACAACTACTGAAGCCCGGGCGCCTAGAGCCTGTGCTCCGCAACGAGAAGCCACCACAATTAGAAGCCCACGTGCCGCAATGAAGAGTAGCCCCCGCTCACCGCAAATAGAAACAGCTTGCACGCAGCAACGAAGACCCAACACAGCCATGAATGAATGAATGAATGAATGAATGAATGAATAAATAAATAAATAAATAGCTAAAGTAATTTCCCTAATTTTAAATCATGCAGAAACTGATAAAAATGGAACTGTGGTACCTGTTCTGTGTGGAGGAAAATTAAAGTTTATGTATATGTACACATCTTTAGAACTCGAGTTTAAGCAAACTACTACTTCCCAAGATACTGCAGGTATTGAGACTAAATATATGTAAATAATATTGTTTAGAATTAAAGGACTATATTAGAGTAGCCACTACTATTCCTAACCTAAATATTCATATTCTCAACAATTAATGAAATTTTTCTGCATAAAAATTCTTTAATAAAAATTTAACCTTGAGAAGTTATAATAAGCATATATTCTTTCTTACCTCTCCTTTTTGTGCACAGTTTAATACAACTGGTGGTCCAATAACTCTACAGTCAGTCTTGTATAACTCATTAAAGACAGAATCCTGGAAGTCCGTGACTATGAATACATTTTCAAATTCTGGAGAATCCAAACTTTTAAGTTCTTCAACTGATTCCATCTTTACAAATGGCACTTTAATTTCCTTGATTTTTTTCATGGAGTTATTAGAAACAAAATTTATATATTATAAAAGTAATTCATGTGTCTCTCTAAATAAGACCTAAAAATCAATTCAGTATCAACATTTTTATTTTTATATTTGTAGAAGTTGTGAATCATACAATAAGCATTATACTTAATAGTTAACAGTCATACGTCATATTTCTTTACTTATGTTTTTATATAAACATATCTCAATCCATATTAAGATCTTAAATTTTGAAGATTATTATAAAGGCATAAGCTTCTGATATGACTTGGTAGTCATTATAAAACATCTAGTATGCATATAAAGATGATGAATTTTTTAAGTACACGTATTTTGATAGTAAGATGCATTAGAAAGATATCAACTATTGCTCTTTATTCGGATCAAGAAAATGATGCCATGCATATAGTTCTTCCTGCACAAGTTGTTTTCAGAAAAATAGAAAAAAATACTATGACATGCAACATCTACAAAAAGGATGGAGTTAACTTAATCATTTCAGTATATACAAGGGAAGTAAGAGAAAGATATGAAATATGTAGGCAGTTGCAGCATGGCAAACACAGGATATAAAAAGGCAAGTTAGTGTTTAACACTTTATACTGTAGATCTATGAAAAAGAATGAAGATATTTCGGTATCTATATGACTCCCGTTTTTAAAGAACAGAACCATTTAAAAGAAAATTCAAATGGGTCAGTAAATTATTTGGGATTTATTTGCTAGGCTGATGTGAAGGGCTGAATTGTGTATATCCAAAACTCATGCTGAAGTCCTAACACCCTATACCTCAGAATGTGACTATCTGGAGATATGGTCTTTCAACATGTAATTAAGGTTAAATGAAGTCATAAGGGTGGATCCTAGTCAGATTGGATTAGTGGTGGATTGGTGTCCTTATAAGAGGAGGAAATTTGGATACACAAAAGAGATAGCAGAGATGTGCATGCACAGAAGGCTGTGTGAAGATATATCAAGAAGGTGACAGCCATCTACAAGCCAAGGAGAGAGGCCTCAAGAGAAATCAAACCTGCTGACACCTTGATCTTGGACTTTTAGCCTCCAGGAAAGTGAGAAAATAAATTTCTGTTGTTTAAGTTGCCCAGTCTGTGGTATTTTGTCATGGAGGCCCTCACAATCTAGTATAACTGGTATAGAGAGTTAGATATATTTCACATGCTGAGGTAAATTCCCTGATGACTGTCAATTATTGTGATTTGTAATTCTGGAAATAAAGCAAGAATTTAGAATAAATATAAAATTATTGAGAAAAAAGAAGCTAAAGAGTTTAAAGTGTCATCTTCATAAATACATAAATGGAATGCCATTTAAATCTAACAATGCCAAATTACTTTATAAGGATTTCATTATTTATGAAACATTGTATTTTTGGGTTTCAGAAACACCCAAATTTTAAAATAAATGGAATAGTTTCTATTAATCTAGCTTCAGAGTGCTGAGAGTATAACTTGTGCCTAATTTAGCTCCAATCACCGTAAGTGGACTCTACGAATACAATCAAAGGAAGTGCAGCATGCCACATGCAATGAAATGCTTGACCTACCATATTAACAATACTTTTTATTAATTTTTCATCCGATTTTCCAGGACAACTTTCTTTTATCTTTATAACAGGGACTTCCATTATTTTAACAGTCTGTGGAAAAGAGACTTAAGTATGAGATTAAGAAAACTATAAATTTATTTATACACGGATGGAAGAAAAATAGTTTAAAAAAAAAAAAAAAACTAAAAACTAAATTCCCATACCTTTAAGGCTTTTATAAGTTCTTCTTGTTTTCCAGCTTCTTGAACCAGTATTACTCTTGTTTCAATCTGAGGCATTTCTTCTATTAAAATTAAAAATGTTTAAGTAAAATATTTTTATTCACTAACATCAAAATCAGTAGTTCCTAACCCCTTTTTTGGCTGTATCTGGAATGTTTTCCATGTTTGAGATCATAACATTCCCTGAAATTAAAATGACTTAATCCCCAGCTTATTTTAAAACTTTGATCATGTATCATTTTAGAAGAAGAGAAACATATTGTATTGTAGCAAAGTATTCAAACATCAGCACTCCTCCTAACCAAAGAAAGCATTCGCCCACTTGCACAGTCATCCTCTTCAACAGCACATGCAACTTTAGGAAAGATCCATTTATACAGTGAAAAGAAAAGAAGTGGCTCTTCTCCTGACCAGTCATAACTGACTATATTCTAGCTAACAATGTTGCAGCTAGATTGCCCTCACTTACAGAAAAAGCAATATCCAACAAGATGCTTTCACCTTCAAGGTTGGGAAGCATTTATCCAAACAATAATAAAAAATCTAGTGTAAAGAGTTTCTGTTAACAAATTTTTACTGAATACCTGTACCCTAGCTTAACAGTATTACAGTTAAATCATAAAAAAGTCACTAGTCAGTAAGTTTAGGATTAAAATAGTGATTTGATATTTTAAAGCAGATAACATGTTTACCTTCAACATATGAAGTAGATCCAATAAATAAGTTTTCCTTAGAAGTTTCGGTAACTTTAGAATCAAAAATGGAAGAGTCTGCCAAGCTTGTACTCCCAGTAGTGGGTGTTAATGCACTATTTTCAGCCATTATTTGTACTCTTCTGCAATGGCTGAAAAAAACAAAATTTGAATAAAATTACATGAAACAAACAATTACTGGGCAAAGACAAGCGTTATACCTAGAACTTATAAAAAGTATCATTACCCTTTTTTTTTTAATACTGAACCAAACAAAGTCACTCAACTTCTCTGAGCCTCAGTTTGCTCTTCTGTAAAATAAAGATACTAATAATTGGGCTTCCCTGGTGGCTCAGTGGTTGAGAGTCTGCCTGCCAATGCAGGGGACACGGGTTCGAGCCCTGGTCTGGGAGGATCCCACATGCCGCGGAGCAACTGGGCCCGTGAGCCACAACTACTGAGCCTGCGCATCTGGAGCCTGTGCTCCGCAACAAGAGAGGCCGCGACAGTGAGAGGCCCGCGCACCGCGATGAAGAGTGGCCCCCACTTGCCATAACTAGAGAAAGCCCTCGCACAGAAACGAAGACCTAACACAGCCATAAATAAATAAATAAATAAATAAAAGATACTAATAACTGACTCATAGGGATACAGTAAAAGTAACAATGTACCAAAAGTACTCAGATATTACCTGACAGTCAAAAAGTACTCAGAAGGTACTCACAAATACTATGCTACCTCCCCACTCCATACCTTTGCCCTCAACCAAACTATTTCTCTTCCTGTATTCATTTATAATACCATCATCCCCCAAATAATCCCAGTCAAAAACACGATCCAGCCATACTCTTTCATCTGCCTCATTCGCCCTGCCCCAAAGCATCTCTGTATCTCTGGGACCCAGCCCCCTTTTTGTGGCCAATGCCACAGTGGCCACTTGGTCAAATACAACAGTTCCAAACAACTTTATCACCAGTTTCTTCAGAGGTCACTTTCCACATGGTTTTCAGGGTATGCTCCTAAAAACAAATGTGACTATATTATTTCGCTCCTTAGAACTTCCATGAGCACTGCTCCCTATACGACCAAGTTCAAATTCACCATCCACTTTACACTTTAGTCCTAGCCTACCTATTTAGCCTCATCTCCTGTATTTCCCCCAGTCCACATCGACTGTATGCTCCAGCCACAAAGCATTTCCCAGCATTTTTCAAATACAGATCACAATTTACTCCACACCTACTTGTATTTAATAGTGCTCAATTCTCCACCTATCATGTCTTTCAACCCCTGACCCACCACTCTTGACTTATCCTCTGTAGATTTCTCCAAACCTCTCATGTATAACTGGACTGCTCCCTTACCTGTATTTTTATATTACTTTACAAATGTCTAAAAGATTTCACGAGACAATTAACACGTGTCAGTAAGACTCTGGATTATGAAAGAAAATCTTTGTTTGTTTTTAAATTTCCAGGACTTAAAAAGAGTTGAAAAGTTAAGCAAGCAGGGAATAAAGAAAAAGTTGAATAGATCTTCATCAATTTAAATTGGGGTTTTTACATAAGTTTATTATCTTGAAGTAAATTTCCAGAATATTGGGCAAATATAAAGAGGAAGCCCAATCTTATCTGGAGGTCTATGCCTGATCTAATTTACCCTTTCCTACTTTTTCGGTATAATAAAATATACAAATAACTTCCACCAGATTTTTAGCAAAGTAATAGTTTCAGGTATCATTAGCATCATTTCGGCATGGTGATGTCAAATAGTGTGAATATGTACACACTAATAACAACAGACCTAAGCCCAATTATTAGGTGCACACTTCAAAGACAAGCAACTCAGCTTCCTGTCTCAGCTCTGCACTTAGTAGGGTAAGCCTCAGCTTCCACATCAGGAAAAGAAATAATAGTACAACTCAAATCCAACTGTGATAAAAACTGAATAGATGATGTCTCTAAATGAGTGACGATTATTCATTCTCATACATACTCAAAATGTGGACGTTTCTCATTGTCTTACCAAACATCCACGGCAATCATTATTCTAAGGCTCTCCAAAGGAGTGCTCCAATAGTTGTTAATAAGAGCCTTTACTTAGAATCAATGATAAATTCTATCCAGCCCTTATTTTTTTAAGTCTCACACTTAAATGTTCCCAGTGAAAAAGAAAGGCTCTATCTAAACAGGCTTTCATTTAAAGTCCCCTTAAAAGAATGTTAAAAAGAAAAACCAAGAGATGAATTAACCTGCCTTAAGGAATGTAGGAGGAGGGAGACTTTAATAAATCAAAAACACCATGAGTTCACATTTTTCACCTATGTCTCTCTGTTTAAAGACCATCAAAACAGGTAAGTGATTGGGACTTCCCTGGTGGTCCAGGGTCTAAGACTCTGCGCTCCCAATGCAGGGGCCCAGGTTCGATCCCTGGTCAGGGAACTAGATCCCATATGCTGCACCTAAGAGTTCGCATGCCGCAACTAAAGATCCCACGTGGCCCCAACGAATATAATGTATGCCACAACTAAGATCCCACGCAGCCAAAAAAAAAAAAAAAAATGGTAGGTGATTAAAAATTAAAATTGACTGATGACACTGTATGTGATCAATTTATTGCCAAAACAGTTTTAAAATTTAGAAAATAGCTGCATGCTAAACTCATCACATATCAACAGTCTGATTACAAACTGAAATACACTAATCACTTTTTCACATTTATGTATTCTGTAAGCTTTTATAACAAACACAAAAGGATCAGTGTTCATAAACCCATACAGATTCTCATCTGAGAACATACTCAAGGAGCTTCTAACTAAATACAACTCATGCCTTTTTTCATCACAAAGATAAATTTTGCCATTTAAATAAGTTTCCTTTCACTTATTTTTTTAGGCAATCATCTTTCAGGGTGGAGGAGCTAAATGCCTTCCTGGATATGTTGGTGGTGTTACAATAACATTGTTAACGTTACATGACACTGTGACTAACAATATTTATTTAACGCTTAATATGCGGCATTATTCTAAACCTTTAGACATTGTTCTAAACCTTTTACTTGTATTCATTTAATCTTTGCAACAATCCTAAGAGGCAGGTACTATTATCACACTCCTCTTACAGGTAAAGAAACCTAGAGCGGAGAGATTAATTCCCCCCAGGTCACAGTGTTAGTGGCAAAACAAGGGTTCAAATCCGGTCTGATTCCAGAGGCTGCGCTTTTACCCATTAAGCCATACCCATCTGTACGCGGGGTGGGGCGCCGGAACGAGCTGGCGTTTTACCTTAAATACTAAAAACTAAAGAGAAGACGCCAAGAAGAATCCAAGGGTGAAACCACTAAGTAATCTGAGATAAGCCCCCAAAGGGCGCAGTTGCCAGCCCCCAGAGCCGCAGAGCCCACTGCGGTTTGCCAAGACCCCCTTCCCGACAACTCCCCACTTTGCCCAGAAACTCTTTCGGAAGAAATATTCAACCAGGTGAGCGGTGACGACGCACAGCAGCCAGGCGGACCTCGGGCTCCCACTCCGCATCCCGGCCCCGCTGTTGGGAACGCGGCGGTGTGGTTCCCAGAGCCGGGAAGCCAAGGCTGGTAGCTCCGGAATTCGCGGTCACCGGGGCGGGGCCGTGGGACACAAGCAGAGCGGCCCACTGCTCCAGGGACGCCGGCCCACTCCCACCTCCGCCACCCGCACCCACAGAGCCCTCACCACTCTCAAAAGACGCCCTGGAAGTTCCACCTTTTCAAGAACCGACCCTTCTCACTTTTACCGCCATTCCCCGCCGCCGGCGGCCGCAGCCAATTCAAAAAGTGACCCGCAGAGGGGCGGTGATTGGCCGCTGCTCTCCGCCCACCTCCCCGCAGGTGCCAACCGATTGGTTGTGCGTGTGTTTCAAATAAACCCAACGGCTCCGACGTCAGAACGTCCCGAATTTGTAGAGAAGTGCCCGGATGTGACCAGGAGGTGGTAGTAATGGCTCCTGGGCTTCTGTGGGAGTAGCAGGTGTGTCTGTGACTACCGCTTATTTACTCAGTAAACATCCCGTTTCCTAAGGAAAGTTTGAGTGGATTCTCCGTCCCCTCGGCTTTTTTCTGTTTTTTTTTTTTCCCCGCCACAAAATCCTTGAAACGTAATCAGTGCCTTGACAGATGAATTTTTCCCCAGTGATTCCTGTGAGCTGTAAGATTTTTCTGCCTGAGCTTTAGGAATTTAAAGTTGGGTTAAGGGGTTTGGGGTTTGGTGGTTGTGTTGGCGCGGCGGGGCCCAGGACACGGGAACTCGGAGTCTCTCCAGATGGACTTCAAATCAGCAGCCTCTTATTTAAATCCTGACGTATGTAAAGCACTGTGCTCTGGTCTAGGGAATTTCACGGATGATTAGAATAAATTCTTAGGGTTTCTAAGCCTTTTTTTTTTTTTTTAATATAAGCTTGCATTTGAACAAATGTAAAAATACGTCACGAGATTCTAGACTCTCCTGGAGCCAAAGTAAATTGTTAGCTGCTGCACCCGCCCCTCCCCCCCTTCCCCGAGGTCTTTTGCTGCTTTCCTCTGAAGTCTAGCCAAGAATTTATCGGTTTTCCTATAATTACGATTGCTATCATGAAAATCTTTTATTTTCTTCGTTTTCTAAATATAATATCCTGTCACACAACCTCTTAAAAAGACGCCTCCCGAAGGTGAGTTTTGCATAGTTCCCACCTAATCGCTGGTTTAAATAAAGGAAGAAAGGAGAATCCGCTGCTGAAACCTTACATTTCAACAAGAGGAGGAGAACTTGTATTTTGGAATGCAACACTTCTGAACGTCTCAAACAGGTCGTCAGGATTTGGAATTTTTCCTAACTTTGTCGGGCCACCTTAGAATGCCTGAAAAGTTTGTAATACATTCCACAAAATGAGTGAAGCAGTCTGGTAATTATTGGTTTCCCTGTTGATAATTGAAGAATATTTACAGTCTGCCCTTCATTTAATGCCATGATAACCGTTAGGGCGAAAGCAAAGAAAAACAGTAATTGAAATTTCACTTTGGAATGTGCTTGCGTACTTAAACTAGGGTGTGCCCAGCATTCCAAAAGGTCTCCTCACTGAAAATAAGTTAAGCCAGTGAAGAAAGCAACCTGTTTCCTCTGTGCCTTGCTCCGTTAGGCTTTGCACCCAAATCTATTGATTGCCTACACGGTATCACCATACAAATTGTATGCTAACCTAACAAAAGCTATACTTGATTCCTTTTAAGGGTTATATGGCAGTTTGACTAGCAAATAAACGGGCAATACAGTCTTCTAACATCTCCTAACCATGTGACATCCTTTTCCATTTCCTAGGCAAGTAACCTCAAGCAAATAATTTAACCTCTCTATGCCTCAGTTTGAGTTTTTATAAAAGGGCATGATAGTACTTACCTCAGAGTATTGTTGTGAGGATTAAAAGTTAATACATGTAATTCAAACATATTCTAGCATATAATAAACATTCAGTAGATGTTAGCTGTTAATATTACTACGACTTTGCTGCTGCTACTATTACCACTACTGTTACTTCAGCCGAGGCCCTATACTTGCCTGATGGGACTGATGGTCCTCTACACCGCCTTCTCACCCCTGACCACAGGAGCATTGGCAGCAGTGTTTCTGTTCCCTTTGCCCCACCCATCCCCAGCCACAAATCCCGCCACCCTCCAGACCAAGCTTGGTGCAGCGAGGACCTCCATTACATTCTTTTCCTACCAGAGAGAGGACAGTCCTTCTACACCAAACCTAATCTCTCTTCTCTTTTAAGGGAAAGCCTGCAATGCTCAAGATGTCTCCTCTTGTCTCGAAGATATGGCCTTCTTGCTGCTGCCCTTGGCCAGGCTTCTGTCCCCTTCCAAGGCAAGTCCCAGCCAAGATTCTTTATGCTAAATGCAAGCCTCTTCCTTCAGGTGCCTTCACTGGAAATGTAGTTATTGAATTCATATGTCAAGGGGACAAAACTGTTTACAGTACAGGATAAATAGATAGATAAATCAAAATGAGAAGTTCCTTGAAAGAATAAACCATTTAAAAAACTCTTACGTGTTATTCACAACTCCTAAGATGCTGAATGAACAGTTTTCAACAAAAAATACTAAAGGAATTGAACTAAAGTACTTAGTATATTAAAGTGCGTGACATATTTTCATCAAACAATACGATAATTTCTGAGGTGGGGAAATGAAATGTGGAAGATAGAACTACTGAGATTCTTCCTTTGGAGGATCAACTTCTCCACCTCCATCTCTGAATTGAGTGACACGCTGGACCATCTTTCCTGACTCTCATCTTAACATTTGTTCCTCTTCCAATTTATTCCCTCCTCTTTATTTATAGTTCCTTTCTTTCCTTACGCCCTCCCCTTTCCATCTCCATCTTCGTTTTCCATATGTACTCCTTCAGGGCAGCAGAGAATGGGGAGTTAGGAAAGTTAGTTTGGGGTTATGGAATATCTTTCTCCACCCTATACCCACCCGCATTCACAAGTATGCACACTGCCCATGCCATCACTCTTCAAATCAGAATGAAGATTTCTCACACTTTTGTAGTTTGTTCTTATCTGCTAATAAGAATTAGCATATCTGAAAAGACTATTAAATTTTTGCAATAAATGGGCAATATTTGTTGTGGTGGATTTTGTTTTTATTACCTAAAGTTGTGATGAAATAGAATTTCTAGGTTTTACTTTTTATTTTTATTTTTTAAAGGAACATTTCTTTCTCTTTTTTTTAATAAATTTATTTACTTATTTTTGTCTTCGTTGGGTCTTCATTGCTGCACACAGGTTTTCTCTGGTTGCGGCGAGTGAGGGCTACTTTTCTTTGCGGTGCATGGGCTTCTCATTGTGGTGGCTTCTCTTGTTGCAGAGCACAGGCTCTACGTGTGCGGGCTTCAGTAGTTGTGGCACATGGGCTCAGTAGTTGTGGCTCGCGGGCTCTAGAGCAGAGGCTCAGTAGTTGTGGTGCACAGGCTTAGTTGCTTCGTGGCATGTGGGACCTTCCTGGACCAGGGCTTGAACCCATGTCCCCTGCATTGGCAGGTGGATTCTTAACCACTGCACCACCAGGGAGGGAAGTCCTAGGTTTTATTTTTAAGTATGAAATGTTATCGACCAATAATACCATCTACTTTATAGTAAATTTAACTATTTCATCATAGAATTAAATGTTTTACTGTAACTAAATATTAACATTGTAATGGCACATAGAACTCATGTAATTGTTTTTCTCCTCTGTCACCATCCTTACCACCTCAAAGCATTTGTGAAATACATAGCTATATATAAAGCCACACTAGGTACAGTTACAAAGATTCAGTCCCTCTAAGAATTTATCACTTAAGATTTTTGTTTCGAAATCTTTAATGAGTAGCCATGGAATTCTGTACTTTCTTGGAATTATTAACATTTTCCAATTAAAATGTTGTATTTCCAAGTTGGTTATAATATAGCATCTTCCAACCTGTCATCTCTGCCTGTGAAACAAGCTTTAGAAATTGTAATCACTGTGAGCCAGAAGAAGCTATTTTACATACCTCAACGTCAGTAATTAGGATATGAATCATTGCTTTATTTATATGAATCATTAGGCTGTAAATCACTTGACATAGATTTGCAATACTGTACAAATTTACCACTTAAAGTTTCACTTGGACAAATAGAATTACCGTTCTTTGATGGAGCAAGAGGTTTCCAAATATGGTGAGGCCATTTTTAAAATTATGTAATTTGATTAGCAAAATTTTAGATGTGGAAAAAAAAATCTCAGTTCACTAGTCTCATTCTTTATTTTACAAATGAATTTTACCGAGGCCTGCAACATAGAGCTTATATTCCTTTACCAAGGTCAGGTAACTGGTTAATGGAAAAACCAAGATCAAAAATTTTATTTCCATTAATCTATTTTGTCTTTATTAAATTAAAGATACTAATATTTATATTTTACATTAAACTTATAAAAGTACCAATATCTTTATTCATACTGCTTATATATTTTACTTTTGAGGACATTAAGATGCTTTCAGGGACTTCCCTGGCAGTCCAACGCAGGGGGCGTGGGTTCCATCCCTGGTTGGGGAACTAAGATCCCGCATGCCACCCGGCATGGCCAAAACTAAAAAAATTTTTAAATTAAAAAAAAAAACGCGGGCTTCCCTGGTGGCGCAGTGGTTGAGAGCCTGCCTGCCAATGCAGGGGACACGGGTTCGAGCCCTGGTCTGGGAAGATCCCACATGCCGCGGAGCAGCTGGGCCCGTGAGCCACAATTACTGAGCCTGCGCGTCTGGAGCCTGTGCTCCGCAACAAGAGAGGCCACGATAGTGAGAGGCCTGCGCACCGCGATGAAGAGTGGCCCCCGCGCGCCGCAATTAGAGGAAGCCCTCGCACAGAAACAAAGACCCAACACAGCCATAAATAAATAAATTAATTTTTAAAAAAATCTAAAAAAAAAAAAAAGATGCTTTCAGTCCCATAAGAGCCTTGTTGGTCTTGTTCACCAATGTATCTATCTCCAGCACCTAGCAACAGTTCCTGGCATATAAGATGTTCTCAAAAGTTGTTGCATGAATAACATTGTAATTGATCTTCAGAATCCATATTGCCTTCTTCTAATTAATTCTCAAGTTTGCATTTAGAGTGACATTATGCAAATCCAAACTCATCATATCACTACCTCCTTAAAACCCTTCAATCCTACTAGGCCTCCATGGCCTGACCTCTACTCATTTCCAGCTTCATCTTACACCATGTTCACTTTCTTTCTCTTGAGTTCTATACCTGGCCTTCCTTCTCAAGGATTTTTGCATCTGCTCTTCTCTCTACCAATTCCTTTGATCCCCATTCTTTTAACCTAAGAGACAACTTCTAATCCTTTTAGCATTTGCTCACTTACTACTCCCCAGAAGATCTTTGCTAACTACCCATAACATCAGAATCCCCATTATACAGCCCCCAGCACCATGAGTATCTCTTTTGTGGTACTTATCAAAGATGTGATTATTGGATTAATGTCTCTCTCCTCCACTATCTAAGCTACTTGAAAGGGAAAATGTCTTTTTGTTTACCATTTTGTCCACAGTGAAGGCACTCAATGAAATATTTGTTGAAATAACAAGTAAATGAATTAATGATTAAATGAACTTATTTTTATAATAATATCAGTGATGTCCTTTCTAAAGTTATTTTAAAAGTTTTCTTTTTTTTTTTCTGATTTTTTTTTTGGCTGTTCCGTGCAGCTTGTGGAATCTCAGCTCCCCAACCAGGGATTGAATCCGGGCCACAGCAGTGAAAGTTCAGAGTCCTAACCACTAGTCCACCAGGGAACTCCCCTAAAAAAGGTTTCTATTATTTTTACTTTTATCTAACCCGTTATTTATGACAATTTTTCAGGAAAAATTAAGTGGCATATTTCCAAAATTAATAAATTTACAAAAGGATAAAATAATTTACATCTTTTATTGACAATTGAGTAAATTACCCAAGAACTGAATGCTTCTTATACCATGCCTATTCCAGCTATGAGTGGAAGAGAGTTAATGCTAATAGTACTAAACTGATTGGATAAAACTTGCCAGTGTTTATGAACATAGGCAATTATCCATATCAAAAATTCAGTTTTCCTACAACCTACACTTTCATACATTATACACTGATACTTATAAATTGCCTCTTCCACACTGTCAACTGACTTGTAAACATCAAAGTTATCCCAAAGTGATTTTGTCTTCAGTTTAGTTTTGACAGTAACTCCGTCTTTGTAGAGTAGTACTGAGATTTACTATGACAACAATTTGAATACTTGGATTGTACTTAGCAATATTTTGTTGCTGCTATTCAAATGAATGGAAAAATGGAATTGCTAATGCAATTGAAATAAGAATGGAACCCAGGTCCTCAAAAAATGGTGGATATTTGACCTCAGTTGGCATGAGGATTTAGCATAAGCAGATTAACCGTGGGTTTAATAATGAAGGAAAAATTACATGTAAATAGAAATGCATTGGGGAAGGTATTTTAAAGGTGAGATATACTGTTTTAAGTGATATTCAAGTGTATAATGCAACTATATATAAATCCTATGCCTAGAAAAAAATTAACATTAATGAAATACACAAAATGTTCTTAGTGTCTCTATCTTGACCATTGCATTTGCATTATTTCCCCTTCTCCTTTCCTTTTTTTTTTTTGGTACTTTTCAAATTTTCTATCATGAGCATTTTAGTGGACAGTTGTTGCTTTCCTGGCTGTTGAACATTTAACCATTCCTTCCTAATAATAGTCTGATTTCCCTTTTGAGAAATCACTCATTGAATATGGTTTTAGTGCAAGGTAATGTTCATCTGTTACCATAGATCTGAGTGGAGCCACATCCTCTTCCCATGCTTAGAGCTCAGTCATCATCTGCTCTTTCAAAGGATTTTGAATTTTTAGCATGTGCTAAAGATATGGGAAGGGTTAAGGATCATATATTGATACATTCTAATAGCATCAACAGTGTGCAGACCAGCTTCTTTGAGTCCAGTAATCTTTGATGGTATTTCCACTGCCTACACCTCTGGAGCTCTCTAGCTCCTCCCAATTCCCAAGGCTGACCCTCATACTGATTCTGTGAATTTGCAGAATAAATTAAATCCTTTTTTCCTTCAAGATAGTTAGAACTGGTTTCTATTGCTTGTGACCAAGAATGTCCAGACGCGTTGCTTTTACAAATCCAAATCTTGTTGTTTCTACCTTCAAAATATGTCCATAATTAAACTAGTTCTTATCCCTCCATTACCCTTTTCTACACTACCATTATCTCTTACCTGAATTATTGCAATAGCCTCCTAACTCATGCCCCCAATTTTACCCATAAATCTTCACCATCTATCCTCAAAGAAGCAACTGGAATATTCCTGTTAAAATATAAGTCAGATCATGTCACTCTGCTCAAAACCTTTATTGGCTTCCAATTTCTTTCATACTAAAGCCAAAGTTCCCACAGTAGTCTTCATGGCCCTACATAATCCTCATTGCCATCCTCACCCTCTCCCTTTCACACCTTTACTTACCTCTAGCCACACTGGCTTCTTTGCTGCTCCTCAAAGACATGAGGCACACTCCTAACTCAGGCTGATTTCTCTGCTTTTATGTTCTTCCTTCATATGTGCCTGACTTACCCCCTCTTCTCCTTCAGTTCTTGCTCACATTCACCTTATCAGCTAGGTGGCTACCCCTCCAAAAATTGCAGCTCCTCCTCAAGCTCTCCTGGTCCCCTTTGCCTTACCCTTTTAATTTCATAGCCATTATCAACTACAAGTATGTATTTATTTGTTATGTTATTATTTATTGTCTATCTCTCCATACTAGAATGTGAGCTCCATGAAGGCGGCAGGGGGGTTTTGTCTGTTTGTTCCCTAGTATATTTCCAGTGACTAAGTCAGTACCTGCCACATGATAGGTACTCAGAAATTTTTTGAGAAAAAGAATAAATGAAAGAAGAAAGGAAGGAATAAAAATAAGGAAGAAAGGAAATAAATATTTCTAAATATTACTTACATAATATAATGAAAATTTAGTTAATAGTTTATCCAGTGTTTTCAAGCTTTTTGAATATTTCTTCAAATGAAATGTCACAGTGAACTCCAATACATAAAACAGATAAATGCCAAGCTGAATTGACATAGAAGAAGAGAGGTCATGATTTATCTTCATAGAGACTGCAGGAATTTTAATTCTTCTAGAACATAGAATTTGAAAACCACTGACTACTGACAGAATTTGGAAATGATTGACCATGGTATCTGAAGGGCCAAACCCTTTATTTACAAAACAAGAAGATGAGATTTACTCCTAATAGATATTCACACCCATCTATGAAGTTATCTAGCAAAAAAAAAAAAAAAAATCTTTTTGAATCTGAATCTAGTTAATCTCTAGATCTGATTTTTAGGAAATACAGAGAACAGAGAAATGTGATAAATTATAGCACAGGGATACAGTCAGTAAGATCTAGCCTTGTAGAAACTCTACAAGAAACCCTGATTTCTTCAACAAATAATTGAAAGGGGAAAATGAGTAGTAAAGGGATAATCAATAGATGAGACTTAAAAGACATAAAACCAAATACAACATGTAGATTTTATTTGGATCATGATTCAAACTTTTTTAAAAATTATGACAGCAGGATTTCTGCTTCTCCTATAGCTGAGTAAACTGCTGAACAACCAACTCTTTCACAAATAACTATAGATATAGGGGAAAAGTACAAAAAACAATTACCCAAAGGATTTGAACAGTGAACAAAAGCAGGTAGACTCTGCAGAGGAGTAAAAACTTGGACTGACATGGGGTGTTTAAAAATGTTATAACTTTTAGAATAAGAAAACTCTGCAGTTATTGTTATGCAGAGGCCAAAACTAAAAGTCAGTCTTTCTGTCATAAGGAGCAGAGGACAGAGTTTGGGGCAACCACAGCTGCTGGAAAGTAAGGGGGTACAGAGGGTCCTCTAGAGAGCCTAAGAGAAGCATGCTAAATTCTGCATATAAAATGAAACCATCTCTAGCTGAATCCTTAACCATGCAAATACAAGGAGGACTGCAAGTAATCCTGTCAAGGAAAAAAGAACAGAACTGAGATTTGAGCTGCTGCTCAAAAGACAGAGTTTTCAGTTTGAGTTCAAACAAGTAATTGCCTGACAATACAAAAATATCAGCATGTTTTTGAAGAATAAAACAGAATTCAGAATCTCCAAGATATAACCATCACATCTATGTTCTGTGCCATATAAAAAAAAAAAAAAAAAAAAAAAGGCATGACACATTCTAAGAAAAATAAACCAATAGAGGCTAATTCTGAGGTAGCCCAGATTTGAAGATTAGGATACAAGGACTGTAAAGCAGTTATTATAACTATGCTGAACGAGATAAAGGAAAGTATTCTTGTAATTAGTGAAAACACAGAAAAATCTCAGCAGAGAAATAGTATTAAAAAGAATCAAATGGAGCACAAAAAGCAAGAATCATAATATAAATTAAGGAAAATTTTATAAATTATATTTCATAAAATTAAAAACTTCTACCCTCCAAAAGTCACTGTTAAGAAATGTCAACAGTTAAGAAAGTGAAAAGATAAGCCACAGACTGGAAAAAAATTACTTTAAAAATACCTATATGACTAAAGATTCATATTCAGAATATTTAAAGAACCCTCATGACTTAATAAAACAAGCAACCCACTTTTTTAAAATGGGCAAAGAAAGATTTGACAGATACCCCACCAAAGAAGAGACACTAATGGCAAATACGCACATTATAAGATGCTCAGCATCACCATTCATCAGGGAAATACAGGTTAAAACCACATTCAGGTACTACTACACATCTATTAGAGTGGTTAGAATTTAAAATAAAAATGGTCAGTACCAAGTTCTAGTTAGGATGTGGAGCAACATGACCTCTCATACATTGCTGGTTCTTACAAAGTAAAACATAATTGCCAAAAGACCCAATAATCCCATTCCTATGTATGAGAATCATGGAGGAAATTTTATTCATAATTGCTAAAAACTGGAAAGAACCCAACTGTATATCATTAGTGAATGCATAAACAAGTACATCTGAAACATGGGAAACTACTCAGCAGTTTACATGCAACAAAATGGATGACTCTCATAAGCATCATGTTAAGTGAAAGAAAACAGAAACAAAATACATGTTGTATGATTCCATTGATGTGGCATTCTGAAATAGACAATGGTAAAGGGACAAAAAACAGATAATGGTTGACGGAGGCTAAAGGGTAGGAGTGGAGGCTTACTGCAAAATGGCACAAGAGAACTTTGGGGGATGATGGAAGTATGCATGTCTTGATTGTGGTAGTGGTTACACAAATGTATATCTCTGCCAAAAGTCATGAATTTACTGTATTGAATAATGTCTTAATAAGCATAACTTTAAAAAAAGAACAAAATGGGAATTCTAGGATGGAAAATAAAATAGCTAAAACAAAAAATTAACTGGATGGGCTTAATAGTAGATTATGAGCCTGGCACACTGCCTACTGTGCTAAGGAGGCAGATGGATGGACCTAATAGAAGAACGAAGAGTCAGTCAGCTGGAACATAGACCAATAAAAATTACCCAATCATAAGGACAGAGAGAAAATTTTTGGATAAAAAATGAGAGCTTTAGGAACCTGTGGGAAAACATCACATATAATTGGAATCCCAGGAGGAGAGAGAGAAAGAGGAAAAAATAATTTTAAGAAATAATGGCCAAAATTTTCTCAAATATGGGAAAAGACATAGCATTTGCCAGAAGAAAAAGTTTCTATTTTCAGAAGCTCAGAAACCCAAATTAGGATAAATACAAAGAATGTCTCTCATATCATAGTCAAATTGCTGAAATCCAAAGATAAAGGCAAAATCTTAAAAGTGGCCATGGGGAAAAAAAAAAGACACATTACAAATAGGAGAACAACAATTTGCAAATATACTAACTTCTCATTAGAAATTACGGAGACCAGGAGACAGTGGTACAACATCAAACAAATATTGAAAGAAAAAACTATTAACCCCAAATTCTATATCTAGTGAAAATATCCTTCCAGAATGAAGGCAAAATAAAGACATTTTCAAATAAAAGAAAACTAAGAATTAACTGCTAGAACACTAGTATTACAAGAAATGCTAAAGAAAGTTTTTCAGGCTGATGTGAGATGATTCCAGCTAGAAACTTTAATACTCATGAAGAAATGAAGAACTTTAAGAAATGGTAAATAACTGAGTAAATGTGAAAGATTATTTTTCTATTGATTTCTTTAAAACACATGTAACTGCTTAAAACAAAAATTATAGGCTTTTTTATGGGGTTTATAATGTAAGTAGATGTAATACATATGACAACTACTGCATAAAGAAAGGCAGGAGCTCTAAACGAACCCACATGGTTGCAGAGTTTGCACATGTTGTCTTAATCTGTTTAGGCTGCTTTAACAAAAACAACATAGACTGGTTGGTTTATAAACAGCAGTAATTTATTTCTTTTTCTTTTTCTTTTCTTTTTATTTATTTATTTATTTATTTATTTATTTATTTATTTTTTGACTGTGTTGGGTCTTCATTGCTGCATGCGGGCTTTCTCTAGTTGTGGCGAGAGGGGGCTACTCTTCATTGCGGTGCGTGGGCTTCTCATTGCGTTGGCTTCTCTTGTTGCGGAGCATGGGCTCTAGGTGTGCGGGCTTCAGTAGTTGCAGCACGTGGGCTCAGTAGTTGTGGCTTGCAGGCTCTAGAGCACAGGCTAGAGCTAGCGCAGGCTAGCTAGCGCAGGTGCAGTAGTTGTGCTGCACAGGCTTAGTTGCTCCGTGGCATGTGGGATCTTCCTGGACCAGGGCTTGAACCTGTGTCCCCTGCATTGGCAGGTGGATTCTTAATCACTGCACCACCAGGGAGGCCCCAAAAGCAGTAATTTATTGCTCACAGTTCTATAGGCTTAAAGTCCAAAATCAGGGTAACAGGTGGTAAGGTTCTGGTGAAGACCCTCTTCCAGGTTGCAGACTTCTGACTTCTCACTGTGTCCTCACATGGTGGAAGGGGTGAGGGATCTCTGTGCAGTCTCTTTTAAAACAACAGTAATCCCATTCATGAGGGCTTCAGCCTCATGACATAAGCATCTCCTAGAGGCCCCACATCCTAATATTATCACATTGGGCATTGAGATTTCACCATATGAATTTTGGGGGAATGCAAATATTGAGACCACAGCACATGTTATATGAGGTAGAATATGAAAAGTTGACTGTATACTGTAATCCCTAGAGAAAACACTAAATTAATAATTCAAAGAGGCATAAATAAAAATGCAAAGAGGCAGAGAAAAAAATTAAGTAAAATTCTAAAAACATTTAAATAAACCAGAAGAAGGCAGAAAAAGGGAAAGGAGAGAATAAAAAACTGAGAATCCAAAAACAAATAATAAATGATAGATCTAAATCCAGAAGGTTTAAACAGACACTTCACAAAAGAATACAAACTAATGGTAATGACCAAGAAGCACATAAAAAGGTGCTCAATGTCATTAGTCATCAGAGATAAGCAAATTAACAGCAAAATGAGATAACACTATACACTCATTAGAATATAATAAGACTGATAATACCAAATGTTGGTGAGGATGTGAGAAAATCAGAACCTTCATTGTTGGTCGATGTAAAAAGCTACAACCTCTTTGAAAAAATATCTGAACCATTTCCTGTAAAATAAGTATGCACCTACCCTGTGACATTAATGCTTACTCAAGAAAAATCAGTACATCTGACCACAAAAAGACTTGTATAAGAACTTTCATAGCAGCTTTATTCATAATACTCCAAAACTGGAAACAGCTCAGATATCCATCAGAGACTATATAAACAAACTGTGGTATATTCACACAAGGGAATATTATTCAGCTGGAAAAAAAGGAATGAATCACTGATTTCCACAACAATGTGGATGACTGACTCTCAAAAACATTATGCTGAGTGGAAAAAAAGCCTCACACAAAAGAGTAAGGCTATTTATATAAGGTTCAAGAACAGTAAAATCTAATCTATTATGGAAAATAATCAGAACAGTGGTTGTCTCTTAGGTAATGGAGATAGGGAGTAAATGGGGAGGGGCATGATGGCAATGGCAATATTCTGTATCTTGACAGCAGTTTGAGTTACAGATATATGCATTTGTCAAAACTCAGTATATACTTAAGATTTGTGCATTTTATTGTTTGGAAATTTTATGACAAAAGAAAAAGTAAACAAATATTTTACTCTAGTTAATGACGTGCGTATTGAAGTAAATATTTAAGGGAAATTGTACTGATATCTGTAATTTACCTTGAAATGTGTAAAAAAAAATAGATGAACTAGTGGATACACAGAGGGATAGATATATGATAAAACCAGAAATAGAAAAACATTAATGGTATCATCTAGGTGGTCTGAAAATAGGTGTTCACTGTAAAATTATTTCAACTTTGCTGTAGGAAAATTTCACAATAAAATGTTGGGGGGGGCTTCCCTGGTGGCGCAGTGGTTGAGAATCTGCCTGCCAATGCAGGGGACACGGGTTCGAGCCCTGGTCTGGGAAGATCCCACATGCCGCGGAGCAACTAGGCCCGTGAGCCACAACTACTGAGCCTGCGCGTCTGGAGCCTGTGCTCTGCAACAAGAGAGGCCGCGATAGTGAGAGGCCCGCGCACCGCGATGAAGAGTGGCCCCCGCTCGCCGCAGCTAGAGAAAGCCCTCGCACAGAAACGAAAGACCCAACACAGCCAAAAATAAATAAACAAATAAATAAATTAATAAAAACAAGCTCCTGCTTTAAAAAAAAAAAAAGTGTTGGGGGAAAGATTCAGTAAAAATTTATTTAAAATAAGAGGATATCAAAGAAATGTGAATGCAGACTGGATATTTGATGGTATTAAGGAATTATGTATTTTGTGTGTGTGTGATAATGGTATTGTGGTTATAGTCTTTAAAGATATCTTTTAGAGATGCATTACAAAAAAAAAATCACGTTTTTGAGACCCTTGCAAGTTTTTCTTTGTTTGTTCCCCAAATTTATACTTTTTTATTCATGTAAATTGACCTTATGGGCTTCCCAGTTCTCTGTTTTCCTATGATTGTGATATATTGACCCTGAATATGATACCTTTACTAAATTCTGGAGCAGAAATAGAACAAAAGGGTGACTGTTAGCAGGATTCACAACTTATGGGATATGAGTTCAAAGGTACTGGGACTCGAGAAGTTTTAAACCCACGATGACTGAGCTACTAAAATTCTAGCAAGCGTTAGGGATCAAGTAGTATGTAAGATGCTATAGACCAGAGCCACACACAGGAAAAGAAATCCCATACTTTGGACAACAAAGGTGAATCAGAGGAAACCTAAAATTCAGGCAATTGTGTGATTCCAGAAGTTCTTAACCTTTGCCCTGTAGCAAATAAGCTAATGGGTACCCCATGAAGTGGTCTGTGAGTTTTTGTGCGAATTGTATAAAATGATGTTAGTGCTTAGAATAATGATACATAGAGAACACTCAATCAGTGCTAGATATTATTATTATTATGTATTTGACAAATATTTTTTAGGTACTTATTATACATCAGGCACTGTGCTAGGCACTGGGGATAAAATTATGAAACAAATTGGTGCAGCCTTTGCCACCATAGAACTCAGAGTTTAGTGAGCTCTATCTAGACAATCCCCACTCCATCATAGTGCTTTCCTTTTTTTACAACTGGAGTTCACAAGGCCATATAGCATGCTAACCATCCATAACAGGTAATTTTACGTTAATATGTATAAAATAGAATAATGTTTCCCTAATGCCTACTAACATGAAAGTTGTGATGCTTGATAGAGTCGCAGATGTGAAAAAAAAAAACAAACTAATGCTTTATGTCTCATTATTTTTACCTTCTCTTTCACACACAGTTGAACTTATAGAGGCTATTAAAATATTAGGCTATTTTCTCCTTCATTAAGCATAATTTCCTTTAATTTTTTATTAACATTTTGCATGCTTCTCTTTTTGAAGATTAAATGGAGCTATTATGTATAGTATCATAGAGTTGTTTATCAATATTTTCAAATTATGTTTCATTTTCCTAATTAAAATCCTTTCTTTGTTTTCTTTTTTGCATGAATATGACTGACCAAGCAATTGGTATATATTAAATCACTGCTCTTGAGAACACCAATGTGAAATTAAAAGCCAATATCTTATCAGATAGTAGATACCTTTAGACAGCACTTCTATGTTGATTTTTTTTTAATTGTAAACATGGATTACTTATATAATTTAAAACTTGGGAAAACAAAGCAGTCCTATTTATGCCATTTTCCTTATCAAACCTTTGACTTCCTGTTACCAGTAGCATATGTCCAAGCACTTTCCCATGAACATCCAAGGCCTTTTACCAACTCTCCCCCAAGCAGAAAGTACAAATATGTTTCCATGCTTTGAAAATAAGGAACATAAGTTAAAAGACCCATTTCCTGGAAACTCTTGGAATACTTTAAGGTAGAAACCACAATTCATATATTTATCTGAAGTTTTAATAATATCTAATTAGATATTAAATCATCTACCCATAAACTTTACAAGTATAGTGTAAATCTCAAAACAAAACAAAGCTTGAGTTTCTAGTCTATTCATCTATTGCATTATCTTGTTAAAATTGTAATGAATATATTTAGTATCTTACTATCTTAGGTTCCTAAAGAAAAACCAAGTATGTGTTTGATTATCACAAGATTATCATAGGGAAAAGAATTTTTAGTAAAACAGACTTTGTACTGTCTTAAGCAAGGTCTGCCTTGATTTCTTGAGCGTACTTTAGAATTCCTCAAGACAGAAAAAAGTTTTATTATTGTGGCACAATTACTTTTCTTGAACCAGGAGAAGGGGGTTTAAGCGTAGGCTTTGTTTCCTAGGCCATAGAAAGGAAGGACTGTGTTCTAGTTCACCATCTTTGGCTTATACCACATTACTGGGCTTTACCTCCACCTGCTTCACTTGGTGGTCCTTTTTTATATCTCCTCTCAAATGTGGACACATTCTGCCAGGAACCAGGGATCCCACAGTGGTCTCCCTTTTCTATGGGTCCTAAATAGCTCAGGCTGAGTCAGAGTACACTGGGCTGCACTATATTTGTAAAGGATATGAATCTGCTCCACAATCCTGGATCCAAAAAAACATCATTTTCTTTATTGTTCTAAATTAGATATGCATGCCTAAGCTTTCTACTCAACAGGATTGGTGGGATATTTAATCCATCTTGTTTAGCTGATTATACAGGAGAATGCATGTAAGGCAGATGGGCTGCACCCTTCTCTAGTATCATAAACAATCTGGGTCATCGTATACAATCCAGAAAATTTGGGGGAAAGGATTCTGGTCTTCAGTCCATTTTGATCACCGCTGAGATGTTAATTATTGATGCCTGCATAAATTATTTACAGGCAGCCACCTCTACTCTTGTCATACCATGCTTGAAGAAGAGTACCATCTGTTCCCCAAATGATGACACTTCGCTTCAGTCCCCAGGCATCCCCAAGCTGCCCCTACTCAGCAGCTGCCCCATTTCTTACTTTTCCTGGGGAGCCGCGTGGGAGTGGGTCTGAGATCTTTATCACTCTCAGGACTGCCTCCACCATGTTTCAGGAAAAATGCCCCAAAAGTCAGACCAGAATCCATCTTCACCTCAGGGAACTGGTCTCTATCTTCTCCCTCTCCTCTTTCCAATCTTCTGAAACCCAAAATGGCCTTCTTCCTTGAGGGCAATGGTGGGAGTGCAGATGGGATCTTCAATGTTATGGAGCTTTTCACGGAAAGGAACGCTCACTTCTATATGTACTTTGTTTAATGCTAACTTACTGCACTAACTAAACATGAGTTATTATGAGATACTAAATCAAAACAAATTTAAACATTGATTATTTAATGAAACAGAAGTGTATAATAGAATTTCATATTTATTAATTAAAAATCATGTCTGATATATCAGGTCTTCTTAAATAATATATACACATTTATCAAACTAAAAAACACAGATTATATTGATTAAAAAACTTATTACTACTTTTATACTTCAAGCAATTAAAAAGTATTAATACTATGGATTTAAATTTGTTTTTCATTATTTCTATACTATTCTCATTATTATTTCTCATTACCCTTAGTGGTTGCCTTCCTAGGGTTACAGAAATATTAATTACCTGGAGGGGTATAGTGCCAAATTAAAAAGGAGAAAACATCAATGCAGGGTAGCCAAGGTTGCAGTTTCTGGATTGTCAGTATGTTGGGTCTGGCTGTATCTTTCAAATCTCAGCTGCTGATCTCCAGGCTGTACTTACTTTTCATAATTATTTTTGTAGCAAAGACTCTAATGTGAAATTTATGATAAGGTATTTTGGGCAAAGCAGAGCCAGAATCAATAAGAACAGCAGGGGATAAACCATGGAATATTAAAGCTAGAGAACACCTTAAAGTCAGTCTCTGCTCATTTCATTTTTCAAATGAGGAAAAAGAAAAAGAAAAGATGCTGGTGGTAAGGAGACAATTAAGATGGCCTTTTTTTTTCCTCCCAGAAAATTGTTTATGTGATACTCTTCTTTTTTTTTAAATACATTTATTTATTTATTTATTTGTTTATTTTTGGCTGCATTGGGTCTTCATTGCTGCACGCAGGCCTTCTCTAGCTGCGGTGAGCGGGGGCTACTCTTCGTTGCAGTGTAGGGCTTTCTCATCGCAGTGGCTTCTCTTGTCGCGGAGCATGGGCTCTAGGGTGCGGGCTTCAGTAGTTGTGGCATGCGGGCTCAGTAGTTGTGGCACGCGGGCTCAGTTGCTCCACGGCATGTGGGATCTTCCCAGACCATGGCGCAAACCCGTGTCCCCTGCATTGGCAGGAGGATTCCTAAGCACTGCGCCATCAGTGAAGTCCAAGATGACCTTTTTAATAGCCCAGGAATTGTGATTCTATGGTCTTGAACAAGGGTGGCAGCAGTAAAAAAGAAGGCAGATGTCAGAGGCAGGGTAAACAAAACTGAAGACTTGCTGCTGACTAAGTTGAAATGCAAGTTTCTGTAATTGGTAACATGCTATGGGGAGTTGGTTTTATAACAAAAGTGTAGTTTATTTACAGCAGAGCTTGCCTTGTTTCTCAAAGCAGTAAAATTAGTAGAGCCAGCCAGTGAATGGAGTGATTGCCATTGAACAGTGTTATATCCCCAGAAGGATTGGTTATCAAATTGGTTTTCCTTCATACTATGCAGTAATTTTAGGTGTTCTAAAACAATGTTACCTAAAGTATGATCTGTAGATCAGAACCAGTCTATAAACAGTTATCAATTCACAGTGAGATAAATACAGAAATTATGAGTAAGCATTTAGAAACTTTAATACCAATTTAACATTGCTGTGACATTCAACTGCATGATCAGAGTAACTTAACAAAATATTGGTCTGAAAGGATTGGAAAAATCCCTGGTCCTTCACAGACAGTTTGAGAAACTCTGTTTTCAAAGACAAGGGAAGACTGGTGGCGCAGTGGTTAAGAATCCGCCTGCCAATGCAGGGGACACGGGTTCGATCCCTGGTCCGGGAAGATTCCACATGCCACAGAGCAACTAAGCCCGTGCACCACAACTACTGAGCCTGAACTCTGGAGCCCGCGAGCCACAACTACTGAGCCTGCATGCCACAACTACTGAAGCCTGCATGCCTAGAGCCCATGCTCCGCGACAAGAGAAGCCACCGCAGTGAGAAGCCCACACACCTCAACAATGAGTAGCCCCTGCTCGCTGCAACTAGAGAAAGCCCACACGCAGCAACGAAGACCCAGTGCAGCCAAAAATAAATAAATAAATAATAATAATTTTTTTAAAAGACAAGGGAAGATATTCACAATATATGAAATTATAAAAGCAGTTGATAAAAACTTAATATTGTATGAAACTATTTTTATAAATATATACATTTATCTATAGTAAAAAGATAAAAGTAGAAATATATTAGCCAAAAAAGAGATTAAATAAAATAATATATATAAAATACTTAGAACACTGCCTGGTACAGAGAAAGAAATACTCCATAGGTGTTCCTGATGATGATGATGACGATGCTGGGACCGCTCTGCAGTTGCCAGTCCTATTCTGGCTGTTCTATAACCATCAAGGATTTTAATTCTATTCCGTAGCTGCTGCTACTGCCACCACTGTGCTTGCTGGTCCCTCACTGTTGGTACAGACCCCACCCCAGGGTCTCTGCCTTATCACTGTGCCATTCCAAACACACATTCATCATTAATCATGGATTGTTCCCTCGGCAGCCAAGTCTCATGGCTCTTTCTCTTTCTGAGTCAGTTTCAACAGGAGTTAACAGGATGTTAAGCCTACCAAGAAACGTAACAATAGCTTAGGCTGCTTAAAAATCAAAATGCATAGAGTAGCTTGTGAAAGTCAGCTTACATCTTCCTTGCTGTTCTTATCTAGATTTACAAAAGAATACATTTATTTAGAGGGGTATAGCTGAAAGAAACACAAGAGATCACCTAATGAAGGTTAAAGAGTAAAGCTTTGGTAACAATGTGTCAAAGTCCATAGTCCAGCTCTGCCGTTGCCTAACTGTGACTTTGGGCAAGTTACTTAACCTCGCATAGCTCCTCTCTTAGCCTGAGATAGTAATATTACTTATCACTCCTTCAGCAGTGACTAGCAAAGTATGTGCTCAATAAATAATAGCTGTTGTTATTAACACAACCCTACCATTTACAGAGGAGGAAACTAGGTCAAAGAGGCCCAAGATCACATGATTGGTGCATTATTGAACTAGGACTAGATGCCAATGCTCTTTCTCATACCCCTCACTGCCTTTCACAACTCTGTTCTGAAATTCTATAAATCCTCAGAGATGCCTCAGCATTGTGTTTATTTGTGTCTTGGAAAACATGGGCAAAAATATAGATATCAGGTTCAGCATATGTTTTTATTTTGTGCACTCATTAATTCTGGAGATGCGGTGGTATAGACCTATAGATGGATGTATACGGAGGAGGAGAGGAGGAGAAGGAACAAATGCAACTAAGCTGTAATTCCTCTGTATCCTACGGATATGCCACCACTGGCTAGCCTCTACCTTCAGGAATTCTCATATATTAATGAGCTGGGTTTATAAAATATTAAAAATCATCATAATTGTGAATTTATTCTGTAAACGATTGTATCTGGGCTTTCTGTTATAAACAACAGAACCGACTCAGTCTAGCTAGTTTTAACAGAAAAGGACCAATCATTCTCAGAGGCTAAAGCTTCTTGGAGCAGTACCCAAAGCCATGAGACTGTCCACTGTGCCTTTGGGAACAATGAGGACAGACAGTACCACCCACCTTCACCTCTGACACCGCTGAGAGCTCTGTGCCTCTCAGCCAGACTCTTTTTTTTTTTTTTTTTTTTTTATTTATTTATTTTATTTATGGCTGTGTTGGGTCTTCGTTTCTGTGCGAGGGCTTTCTCTAGTTGCGGCAAGCGGGGGCCACTCTTCATCGCGGTGCACGGGCCTCTCACCATCGCGGCCTCTCTTGTTGCAGAGCACAGGCTCCAGACGCGCAGGCTCAGTAATTGTGGCTCACGGGCCCAGTTGCTCCGTGGCATGTGGGATCTTCCCAGACCAGGGCTCGAACCCGTGTCCCCTGCATTGGCAGGCAGATTCTCAACCACTGCGCCACCAGGGAAGCCCAGCCAGACTCTTCATGATGCTCTTTTGAGTCAAAGGCATTCCATGAGTGCTGCTAATGGCAGAACCTAGGGCACATACTGGGTGTCTGAGATGTGAAAGAGACTGGAGAGGTGACATTTACAGCTTCTAGCTTGCAGACCTGGGATTTACAATGTGGGAAATTACCAACATTTAGAGTGTTCAAAAGATTCTGAGAGGCCACAGATTTACAAAATGCCCACTATGATCCTCATGCAAGTTTTCTCTGGAATAATGTCCCATTCACCTGCCCCCAAATATATTTACTATAAGATGTATGAAGTCAGATGATTCACCTTTTAACATGGAATAAAATGAATATTTCTGAGGAGTTAAATAGTTAAAATTTTTTCTGTTCTCTTTCCCTCCAACACTCCCTCTTTATCCCCTACTTTCCTTCCTATTCTCCCTCCTTTTTCTCTTGTCTTTTTTCTGTATCTGTGATTTCTCTAAATACTTATCAATAACCTGTATAAGTGACAATTGTCATTAAATTTTAAGAAAATATTGAGTGAATTTACCAAGTTTTTTCATACTGTTAATGTTTTAAGTATTCAGATCTACATTTCACTAAGATCTCTCTCCTGAGATCCACACCTATACATTGAACTGCCTCCCAGAATCTCCATTTGGAAGTCTCACAATTACTCAATCTTCAGTAAGCCCCAAACTAAACTCAATATTATCTTACACAGATCTTCTTCTGCTGTATTTTCTAAGTGAATGGTGCCACCTACCCAATTGTCCATGACTTTAGAAGCTTTGGAATCATCTTCCACTCCTCCCTTTTTCCAAGCTGTAATAGCCCAGCAATCCTGTGTACTATGCCCCTCTAAAATCCATCCAGTTATTTCCACCCCTTCTGCTGCTATCTTATTCAGGGTCTTAGCTCTTTTCACACAGACCTTGGAAGTGATGCTTCCAGGCTAACATCCTGACTTTCATCTTGCCCTACCCACTACAGCAAGCATATGTTATCAGAATTATCTTTTTAAAAATGTTGATCTGATTATGTTATTTACCTTCCATTAGACTATCTCAAACAACTTCCTTAGCCTTCAGGTCAGTATAAAGCTTAAGCTACACCTTGACAATCAAAGTCCTTCATGATGTATTTACTGTCCCCTTCTCTTGCCAAGGGGTAGGGCTTGCCCTGAGTTGTATATTGGAGTCCAAGGGTCCAACTGGGGCAGGGCACTCTACCTATCTAAGGATGGCATATATGCACACTTTGGGCCAAGGATAGTTTTGCAGCATTTCAGGGTAACTTCCTCAAGTTTTTGAAGGGTTGCATTTAGCAAGTGAGCGATATGTATTTGTTTAGTATCTGAGACCATACAAGATTGAACATTTGTACTTACGAGATTAAGCTTAATCAGCAGGGATTTTGGTTAGTCTTAAGAGAGATAAGTATTTTCCTGTTAGTTTGATTAATCCTGAAAGCAAGTTGTCAAATCTCTAGAAGTGTTCAAAAACATAATCTTATTTTGAGTAACTAGACATTAATCTAATACCAGGAGACATGCAGTTGTAGGAAAGAATTTTTTTTAAAACAAAACATTTTATTAACAAAGATTTAATATACACAAAAATATTATATCTTATCACAAGAAACCATGGTCCACTCAACATACTAAGGGGATAAGACACAAGCTTAAAGTTTTATGGGGAACCTCATCCCCCCAGTCCTGCTGGCGTAGCTCTGTATTCATCCATTTGACCTCATTTGGAAATAATTCAAGGTTCATCTTTGAGGTTGTTTGTTGGTGTGAGTTCAGGGCCAAATGGCCCTCTGCAACAACCCCTCCCTCCAGTTTCTGGTTATGACTTTTATTTTAAAAGAATACTCTTTGTTCAAATAATCAGTATAAATTAACAATGCTAAAATAAATAGCTACATGGTTTCAGGCAATGCTTTCCAGAAGACTCTCTAAATGCTCACTGATTCATCAAGGGTAGGTTCCCACATCCTCTTCTGAGGGGCTTTAACTTGCTGCAGAAGACCTTGGCAAAGTGATATGTGATGGTTCCCTGCTCTGCCCCGGAGTGCTGGGCTGCAAAAAAGGGCCAGGATCAGGCAAGAGAAACACGGATTTTAGAGCTGAGCCCCGGCAGAAACTTATTTAGAGTTTGTGTCAGTACTCAATATGGGTGTCTACAGGGCATTCACTGTTCCCTAGGGAAGGGTTATATCACCTCAGCACTGAGATATGAATGGGGTTTCAGTCAGGCCAGTGGTCACTGTCACAAAACAGCTTTGCCCACCGTGCCAATCATACTGTCATTCTTGTTGACCTAAAACAAATAGACTGCCAGTTACTTCTCCAGCAGAAAAGAAGTGAGTTTATTCAGGATCAGCAGAGAATTGCAGTTTGGGTTCTACAACCATGATGAGCCACGGGCAAGTCCTTGCATGGCAAGGGAAGGAGAACTCTTTTACAAAGGGGTAAAGAAAGTTGGGAGGGCTATAGTAAACAAAGAGTCCATGGCTTTTCATTGGTTGAGTCCTTGCCCGGAAACCAGTCTTTCTTCTTCCTCTTGGGCTCTGCTATCATTCAGGGTGTGAGAGCTCCCCCTTCTGGGCTCCCAACTCAATTTTTTTGAGGTTTCTGTTCATTAATTTTTTAGTTGTAATAATTGTTATCATGGGATCAATACCTTCTAATGTATATCACTCTTTACAGTTTACAGCATACTTTCACTTGCATACTCTCAGATTGTTCTCCCAACCATCCTATGATGTGGGCATTATTATACTCCATGTGTCAAATGAGGGGACTGAGGTTTAGAGAGATTATCTCACAGCTAAGTCATTGGCATAGCTGGGATTTGAATTGAGAGTCCACGTTCTTTTTTTTTTTTTTTTTTGGCCGTGTCACGCAGCTTGTGGGATCTTAGTCCCCTGACCAGGGATTGAACCCGCGCCTTCGGCAGTGAAAGCGGGGAGTCCTAACCACGTGCGAGAGTCCATGTTCTTAACTGCTCCACTGCAACCATCTCAGCCAGAGCCTCTCCATCCCCAAAGCTGGTGCCAACCAGACTCTATTTGTTGAAATAGTCTGCTTTAGTGACTCAGCAGTCAGTGCAGTGGAGTGAAACAAGCATGGCTGTGCAGTCAGACCCAGGTTCAAATCCCAGCCATCTATCTGAGTAGCCTTGGGCAAATGACCATGTCATTCTCAGCCCCAGCTTCCCGTTGCAAAATGAGGCTATTGAAAGTATGCCTCAGGGAATTGTCATGGGTGATGGATGAGGGTGGGCAGGGCAGGAAGGGCAGAATTTGCTACTTCTTTTACCTTTATTGTACTTGTGGCTATGTTGTATGTTGAATGTCACAGATATGATCTGGTCCCTAACTTCAAAGAGGGGAGGGCCATATGTAAAGTGGGAAATGATTCAGAGAATTCAGAATAGGAATTAATTCTGCCAAGGGAGGCTCCGGCCAGAAGAGAGTATGCAAATAAGGCTTTGAGAGAGATGAGGCCATGGGCTGGGTACACTCACATCTGCACAGGATATGTGGTTGACAAGGAATCTCATACCTGTTATCCAGTTGATCTCCACAGTAATGCTGGGCTGAGAAGGGTCTTTAGCAGATTACACCTTTGCAACTGGGGAAACTGAAGCAGACTATATTCAGTCAAGGTCACAAGTCAGCAGGGAGCTTCCTGCCTGTCTTCTGACTCTAGACCAGTGCCCAATGCCTCTGTTCCTCTCATAATAAAGTGACCCCAGGGTACCCGACTATCCCTGAACAGCTTGACAGAGCTTGTGTGCCTTTCTCTGGTCTCTGGCTGAAGAGACCCGGGTCATTCACATCTCCCTGGATTCCCACAGGGGACAGGCCCCACTTACTTAGGAAGGGGAAGGTGCCCAATTTGTGCAGATTCTCCTTCAGTTTCCCGTAGTCCGCCTCTGCAGTGTCAGTGGAAGGGGTGGTCATGGAAGTAGATGCTTGTGATGCCCACCTTCCTCCCCTCCCTGAGGCCCAGCCGCCCAGGTTCCTAGACAAGTTCAGGGGCCCAGCATCTCTGCAGGAAGGAGAGGCCCATTTGGTCTCTGCCCCAAGGGAGGCTGAGTTTGGGTTCCTTCCTACCCCTATTAATGATAAATGTGTCTAATTAAAAATTTGCTACCCCCTGACTTGTCAGCCCTGGGGCAGGCCTAGGCTGGGTGGACTTAGAACGTCCACATGGACTTAGAAAGAGTGGAAAGGATAACGTTTTAAAACAACAAAAGTAAAAGAGCATAAAAGATAATTTTTAAAAACTAGGGAGATGCAGTTATTAAGTAGATGATCAAAGAATTTATAAAATTAATGAGACCTTCATTTAATAGAAATAGACCATTATATACAATAAAAAACTCATTATATATATGTTTTTCAGACTAGCCTGAGAAGTAAGTTTCTTCTTACTTCCTTACTAGGACTAGAAAGAACACAGTTTCCTTTGTTGGATGCTGAGATCTCTACCACTGATTATAGAATTGATCTTGTAATTCAATTCGTTAAAGCTCTATTTATAAAGTAATTAGTAATGAGTTAGTTAGTCATAAGTATTGCAAAAGCTGAATGATTCATTTTACCTAAGGAAAGGAAAAATAACTTTAGGCCAGTGAGTCTAGGAGAGCTTAATTATGCTCCATGTTTTTTCCCAATGATAGAGTTTCTTGCCAAATATACATTTCTGTGGATTATGATCACCTATTGAACTAATACTGTATTTTAATGATTCCTTATTTTTTCCCACATAAGTTACCTTTTTGTGTGATAGTTTTTGTATTTTTCTTATAAAAGTACATTTTTAGAGCCTTAAAGTGCCTTTTGGAATATGATTAGCCTGTATTTGCATTCTCATATGACTGGTAGCTCTTGGAGCTAGAAGAAATCTTAGAGATACTAGGTCCAAATTATTATTTTACAGATGAAGAAACTAAGAGTCAAGAATGATGAGTAATTTTCCCTAGGTCATATAGATAGCCCGTGATAGAGCCAAGTCAATAACTCCCAGCCAGCTTTCTTTCTATTAGGATAGGCTGTTTGAGGTAAATAAATTATAAAGGATTGTTTTATAAATAGAATTTTAAAATTGGATAAACAGATGTAAATAATGTAACTTTCAATGAAAGTCCAGGTTTATCTGGTATAAGATGGTTCCAGTACCAATTTTCTTTGGCATCTTTGTGACTTTTTGTTTCTAAGTTATTTTAAAAACATTATAGAGTAATGAATGAAGAAAATTGAAAATTTCAAAGTAATAAAAAGAAAATAAAATTATTCGAAGTTCTATTATACAAACACAAATGCATTTGAGGTTTGGGTGTATTTCCCTCCATTTATTGTATTTGTATTGTTTTAAACATAATTGTTACCATAATATATATTCATTCACTTATAACTAAGCAGTTGTTTGTGGTGGTGGTATCCTGTTTTTTAAATTATTTTAAGGAGAAGGTGTTCTATTTACATTTAGATATTTATTTTACTGTGTAGAAGAAACTTATATGTATTTACTTTAAAATAAATATTTTTCTACAAGAAACCATTTACATAGTTTCCAAGGTGTTTTCAAAAAAAATGTAGATAACTAATCTTTACTAAAGAATGTTTTCTACATAAAGATTCATAGCATCATTTATAAAAGGAAACTGGATACTGTCTATTTACCTACGTTTCCCAACATCTGTATGATGTATTCTAACTTTATAATTTTTTGGAGGGAAAGCAGGACCCTGGAAATTATTTTACATTCCTTGACTCTTGGAAGGTTAAACATTTTCCTATGTGTCTCTTTACTACCTGTGTTTTCTGCTACATGAATATAAACATTGTTAAAATGTACTTATTTTTATCAATGGAGTTTTATATTGATAAAAATTTTTAAATAACAGAAATTTTAAATGTTTAAACAAATGTATCAAAAGTCTACCATATTTTTTACTGTGTGTAGCAAATTATCATACCTGAGTTACAAACTTGAGGAAAAAAAAATCCTAAAACAGAGTTGACATGATACAATACTGCAATAGTTGAATCACTTTTCAGGAGTCTTGAAATTACAACTTGCTGAATTAATTGTAAAACTCCCCCTTTAATGACACACATGCACAAGCAAAAAATAAAATCCTGCACATTTTAACAATTTTTTCCCTTACCTTTTAATTATTGGTTTCAAGAGTTTGTTTATTTGTTTGTTTGTTTGTTTGTAAGGGTGGGGGCACTGATATTAGTATGATGGTGGCATAGATATCCCTCATTTCTGTCTTCCCTCCCACCCCAGCAACAAAAAAGTCAGCATCCATCCACAGACAGAAGTGCCTTTGAGGGGGCTGTGGGTCCCCGCATCATATGTCAAGGGACCCAGGAGGAGTCTTGCCAACCTCTGTGTCAGGTAATAGGCAGACAAACCTTGACTCCAACTGTGGACCTTGCAGTGACCCATAAACCATTTCCAGCTTTTCTCAGTCAAGATCTGGGAGTCCCTAGAGAACACTGACTTGGACAATCACTCACAAACCAAAGAGCCTTTGTGGAAGTCCATGTTTGCAGAGAAGTTCCCACACTCCATTGGAGAAAAAAAAAATTTGAGACACATTGAACTGAGCATTTAGTAAAGACTAGAGGAAATGAGAAGACAGCAACACAAAAACTACAAGGAACATGAAAAATCAAGGACACATGATACCACCAAAAAAATCACAATAATCTTCTGGTAACTGAACAGAAAGACATGGAGATCTCTGACTTACTGGACAAAGAATGCAAAATAACTATTTTAAGGAAACTCAGTGAGCTACAAGAAAACACAGAAAGACAATTCAGCAAAATCAGGAAAACAATACATGAACAAAATGAATTTAACAAAAAGATAGAAATCATCAGAAAGAACCAAACAAATTCTGGAGCTGAAGAATACAATGAATGAAATTAAAAATGCAATAGAGAACATAAGATCAGACTTGATCAAACAGAAGAAAGAATCAGTGATATTGAAGACAGGAACTTTGAAATTTTCCAGTCAGAAAAGAACAGAGAAAAAAGAATGGAAAAGAGGAAAGAAAGCCTAAGCGAGTTATGGGATACCATCAAAAGGATCAGTTTGTGATCATTGCTGTTACAGAAGGAGAAGAGAGGGAGAAGGGGGTAGAAAACTTAATTAGAGAAATAATGCTGAGAAGTTCTCAAATTTGGGGAGAGATTTGGATATCCAAGTTCATGAAGCTCATAGGTGACTAAACAAAATCAAAGAAACCCTTCCAAGACACATTAGAATAAAAGTGTCAAAAATCAAAGACAAAGAAAATCTTAAAAGCAGAGAGGAAAAAGAGAAACCCTCAAAAAGCTATTAGTAGACTTTTCAGCAGGAATCTTACCAGCCAGAAGAGAGTAAAATGATATATTAAAAGTGCAGAAAGAAAACTGCCAACCAAGAGTACTTTACCTGGCAAAGCTGTCCTTCAGAAATGGAGAGATGAATATTTTCCTAGACAAACAAAAGCTGAGGGAATTCATCACTACTAGACCTTCCTTACAAGAAATGCTGAAAGGAGGTCTTCATGCTGAAATGAAAGGATGATAATTAGTAACATGAAAACATATAAAGATATACAACATACTGCTAAAGGTAAGTATGTAGTCAAATTCAGAAAACTCTAATACTGTAATATGGTGGAGTGTTAAACACTTAACTCTAGTATAGAGGTTAAAAGAGAAGAGTATTAAAAATAACTATAGCTACAATAATTTGTTAATAAGTACACAATATTAAAAAAAGGTAAATTGTAACATCAAAAACATAAAAGGGGAGGAGTAAAGGGTAGAGTTTTTGTATGCAATCAAAGTTAAGTTGTTACCTGCATAAAATAGACTGTTATGTTTATATTTTATGTAAGCCTCATGGTAACCATGCAGCAAAAACCTAAAGTGGATTCACAAAAGGTAAGGAGAAGAGAATAAAAGCATACCAATACAGAAAATCATTAATTCACAAAGGAAGGCAGCAAGAGCGGAAGAAAGGAACAAGGCAATTGCAAAACATCCAGGAAACAATTGATAAGATGGCATATGTAAGTTCTTACCTATTAATGATCTCTTTTTCACAGTCAGCCTTTCAGATCTAAATATTAGACTTTACCAGCTATAACATTTATTGAACTTCAACTATGTGCCTAGAACTGAGAAGAGACCTGGATATAGGGCTTAGAGCAGGCACCGGAGTAGGTAATAACTTTAATTTTGCATTCAAATTTTTAAAAAGAATAACTTTCTGGGAATATGCTACAGAACTAACAAAAGTAAATGCCCAATAGATCTAACCAATCGTTTATTTTTCCAAGATGAGTATTTAAAAACCATGAGGCAGTAGAGAAACCTAACTGTGTACATAGCTCACTCGATTTACTTTTAACATATCTAGTTGCTAAAATTAAAATGTCATCTTGACTACTTCGCCAGTAGACATTTTTAATAGCTAATTATTACAAAGCATATTTTTATCAATATAAATCATTTATTCCTGAGAAGTATACACTGATTATGCTATCATTGATTTATATAAATGCAATTAAATCACTGAAATGAATTATGATTGTAAACCACTAACTCAGGTCCCACCAGTAGTTCAGTTAAAAACAGACTTGTTTATATGATTCATAAAATCAACAGAAGTTGCTCCTTGAAAGTGTCATGCTCTTGCACCCAAACCTTTGATTACACAATATGCTTGCATATGCCTTTCTGCCCTTGTCTGTGTACTTCTACTCAGATATTCTTTCTACACCTCTCCTATAGCACTTAGCAAGTTTTCTTCTGTTTATTTTCCTGTTTATTTATTTTCTTTCCTACTAGACTGAGAATTCCTTCCCTGCAGGGATATCGTCCCATTCCCAAGAATGAAACAGTGTTCAATACTTAGTAGGTCATCGGTAAATGTCTACAGATTTTGTAAATAAATGACATCTATGTCCAAAGATAATAAGGGAATTGTAACATATTGTGATATTATATACGTTTAAATATTATCAATTCCTTTCTACATAGTTTCATGCATAGACCATGAAAAGATATCTGGTTCTTGAATGCACACATAAAATGGAAGGAGCTACTTTATATCAAGAACTATGAAATCATTTTCTCAGAGTTTAAAGGAATATAAGCCTTAAATGTGTTACCCACAGTCGTTTGCATCAATCTGAAAATCTGAAAAAAAAATGGAAAATGGAGAAAAGATACTTAACCAGAACCCTACTAAAAGGCTAGCTTTTAAGCAGGCAAATATTCAATAATCTTTCCGAAACAAGATTCTGAAATAAGAAAATCATGTTAGTATTTCAGAAATATTGAAAATTACTTTAAAACAGGTTTCTTCAGGATACAAATATCCAATAACATAACTTTCTGTCTAACTCATCCCCTTTACCCAGAGGTAGGTCATTTAAGTTGGCTTTGTGAGAAAGGTAAGAGTCTTAACTGCTAACTGATCAGGTAGCAGTTACAGAAGGTGCTTCTATGACAAGCTTCAAGGTCCAAATGTATTACATGCTTAACATTGTAAGACATTGTCACTCTGAGGAAGTGACATTTAAACAGATACCTAAATAATAAGAATGGGCCAACTAGGATGAAAAGAAGAGGGCAGAGAGTGCCAGGTAGAGGAAATGGCACAGAATGACACAAATAAAGACCCAGAGGCAGAAGAGCCTTCGTAGAACTGACTTACTGAAAAGAAGCCAGTGTGGCTGCAGCATAGAGGACAGGTGAGGAGGGCACTAGGTGAGCTACAGAGTAGGCAGAAGCGGACCAGCCAAGGTTGGTAGGCTTGGGAAGAACTTTGGAATTTATTTGAAGATTATATTCAAATTCACAGGTGATTGACTGGAACCCTGATTTCCAACTCACCACTTTCCATCAGACGCACCCCAGGACCGAGAACCATGCCCAGTCATCTACCTGGGTCACACCTTTTCCGGTGGATAGATCCACCAAGGACACCTTAATAACAATCAGTTCCTTGGAGAGCACAGAAGTTTTTAGAAAATGGAATGTGCCTGACTTTAAACGAGAAATACCTTTGGTCAAAGATCCCAACTTGTATCTTATTGCTGAGTACCTTTCTCCTTTGGCAGTACCTGAGCTAATGCTGACCAGATGCTGGTTTAAAAAAATGGTCTCACATGTTTTCTACTGACCTTATTTACCTTCTGATTTTTAAATTTGGATCTTATTTTAGAAGATGTGTGTGTGAGTGTGTATGTGCGTGTGAACACGCATGCACGCTGTAGATTCTTTGAGCAGTGCCACGGCCATGTTTCTGCAAACAGCCATCACCACTGGCCATGATCCTCCCCACATATACTCTTCTTCTATCAGCCTGAAATCTGAACAGTACAGTTTTGAGTTAGAAAGCAAAGGAAGTATTACTTCCAAGAGGCCGTCAGTCAATCATAAGGAAAGTTCCTATACATCCCCTACCCTCACCCCACCCCTATTCCCATCAGTCTGAATTAGTTATTAGATTAGGTGTCAATCCAAAGACAAAAGACTGAGCTTCAGAAGATGAGCAAGGGGAACATCACCTGTATAGGAACTGCCCAAACTATCTCAGGAGGCCTGGGAACCATGCGCACAGCCACTGTGGGGGAAGGGGCAGGATGCCCAGCTAATGTGCTTCCATTACTCATCTGACTCGGGTACTGTACTGGATTGAATAGTGCCACACACCCTTCCCAAATTCTCTTCCTTCCCAGTACCTCAGCATATGACCTCATTTAGAAATAAGGTTGTTGCAGATGTAATTAGTTAAGATGAGGTCACACTGAGATAGAAAGGACCCTTAATCCAATATGACCGATGTCCTTATAAAAAGATGAGACACAAAGACCTGTACACAGGGGGACAGTCATGTGAAGACAAGAGGCAGAGATTGGATGCATCTACAATCCAAGGAACGCTGAGGATTGCCAGCAACCACAGAAGGTAGCATGAGCAAGGCAAGGAAGTATTGTCTCCTAGAGCCTTCAGAGAGAGCATGGATGTCAGACACCTTGATTTTAGACTTCTAGACTCCATAACTGTGTGACTATAACTTTCTGTTGTTTTAAGCCACTCAGTTTGTGCTACTTTATTACAACAGCAATAGGAAGCTAACACATTACTGAGGGCAAGATCCAGGAAACTGGGAGATTGGACGTCGCTGTGGTCGCTGAGTTGTGTGTTTATGATGGGAAGAGGAGGCAATATGATGCTCCCGATCAAGGAGCATCACGGCTGTTTTTGTGAAGTTGCCATAGGCTGGTCCATGCTGGATTCTTGTGTGTGTGTGAAGTCATAGATCTTTGGATGATACCGTAATAGGATGGTTGCAAGAAAAAAGAAAAACTTCCTTTTGTTCTTTGAACACAAGCCGAGGTTTTCTGTCTTAAGTGAGTATAATGTCACAATTGGCAAGATCAAGGATGAGCTTCAAACCATAATCAGTAGAGGGATTATGAAAATTAGGCACATACATTATAAATACAGTAATTCACAAACTAATTTTCTTCAACATATCATGTAGTAGCTTTGACCTTAATCAAAGGTCACAGCACTGAACTCATCATCTTACCCTCAAACCTGCTTTGCATTCAATATTTCTTATGTCAGTTGATGACATTACTCAAACCAGAAACTTTGAAGTCATTATTGACTCCATCCTCTCTCTCCCCTTTCAAGAATCCAGTTAGGAAACTCCATAAATTTAACTTCTGAATGATTTTCTCTCACTTTCACTATCCATCGTTACTCATTTGTCTAGATCAGACAGTCCCCTTTCTGACCACTTCTTCTTGGCCTCTGTTGTCAACTTGTCCTCTTCCTTCTCCTAATCAGTAAATGTCAAGGCCCTCAGGCCTGGCTTTCTTCCTCACACTTCCCAAGCTCTTAGCTTCTCTCTCTTCCACTGTCAGGGCTTCAGTTATAGGATGAAGACTCCCACACTTACATCTCTAGCTTGGACCTCTCCCATGAGCTCCTGACTTGTATGTCTAGGAGTCTACTCAATATCTCTTCTTGGATGTTCCATAGAAACCTTAAACCCAAATACTCCCCAGTGAATTTGTCATTTTCCCTCAAATCTTTTACTCTTCCACCATTCTTTATCCAGTTGCTTCAACAAGAAATCTGGGAAATCACCTTTTCCCTCCCTCTCCAAGTCCTTTTGATTCTACCTCTTAGATCTCTTCGGACTCTTCAACCCCATTACCAACACTTCATACAAGTCTGAACTACAATAGCATCCTCTTTCTCGGACACCTTGGAAGTGACACACTGCCAGCAGCTTCCCCTGCTCTCCTCCAGGCCGCATACCCTCTCCATTGTCACTAGATCTAACGTAAATCATCCAGTGCCTCCCCACTGCCTAGGGGATAATGTTCAGACTCCTTGGCACAACCCACCAGGCCCTGCATCGCATGACCTCTGCCTAACTCTTCAGGTTAATCTCTCCACCTTCCTGCATTTGATGCCCGAGAAGTACCTGAACTGCTTGCAGCTCATACCACATTTCAGGACTTTTGTGTGTGCTCTCCTCTCTGCTTGGGATGATCTTACCTAATATCCACCTGCACACTCCTGTCCAACCTGCCCAATCTGCTCCGTCATCACCTTTCTTGTAGGTCTTCTTACTCCTCACTCTTCTAGAACAGATCTACTCATGATTTCCTCCTCTCTGTAGCTCTGGAATTTGTATATTTCGAATAATAAAAAGTTTATCTGACTTTCTCTCTGACTAGAGTGGACATTGTTTTGTGGGAAAGGGACCATTTTTATCATGACAGCACCTACCACAGTGCTTTGTAGACAGCAGGACTCAGTAAGTGTTTGCTGAACTAAAGTTCTGCTTGTCCTTAGATGAAGAAGCCCACTTCACATGGCGTAGTATATGGCATTTTGGGTAAATTATTTCAAGTAATAAAAGTAAAAATTCTGTTAAGCAATGATATTACTATGTCATATAATTAGGAGATCTTAATAAAAACTAATTTAAGATATTCTATATAAATAGAAACATCAATTCACACATTATTTCCTTAGAAGCAGAGCATTTTATTGACTCTTCTCCTTTTATCACCCTTCACAATCTGTGAGTATGTCCTGTCTCCCCTTTCTCTAAAATGTATTCTAAATCTGCCCCTTCTCTCTGTCCCACCGTTAACACTGCCCCTCCAGGCCACCATCATCTCTGATCTGGATGACTGAAAAAGCCTCCTGTTCTCTACAATGCAGCTGGAGTGCTTCTTTTCAAATACAGATCAAATTCTCTTGCTCCTCTGCTGCAAAGTCTTCAATGGCTTCCCATGCCACCTCCTTATCACGACCCACACAGTCCTAGACGATCCACCCTTTTGCATCCGTGCTACCTCTCTGACTGTGCCTGCTCTACCGCCCCTTGCACATGACCCCTACCTCTCCAGCACTCTCTCTGTTCCCTGACCTCGTAACACCTCAGGGCCTCTACACTTGTTCCCCACCCTCTAGATTCCTGCATGGCTGTCTCCTTAGTCATTCATCTGTCAGCTCAAATGGCATCTCCTTAAAGAAGTCCCCTTCATCACCCAGTTTAAAGCAGCAACCAGCCACAAGGTATCACACTACCCTGTTCTATTTTCTTCCCAGTCCTAACCACTTGGCAGCAGGGTTGAGCAGTAAAGCACATGAGCACAAGGGCCAGACTCCATGGGCTCAAATCCCAGCTATACTTCCCACTACCTAGGTGACTTGGGGCAAGCACTTCATCTTTCAGTGCCTCTGTTTTCAGAATAAGAAGAGCACATACTTCATAGGAATTGTTGTGAAGACTAAATGAGTTAATACATTCAAAGTGTTAACCACAGAACCTGGCTTGTGGTTAGCGTTCCATGCCTGTTAATTGTTATCATTTATCTATTGTTTGGCTCTCCTTTCTCTACTTTCCTTACTCTCACCCCACAACTATCATCACTACCAAGCACGCAAAATCAAAAAGAGCAGAGACCTTACTGCCTTGCCCCCACTCCTTTATTTCCTAGTGTGGACCAGGTATATTTGTGGAATGAATGAAGTATTAGAAACAAGTGATGAAGGTGTTTAAATTTATCTCAGATTGGTTTCATTTTATAAAGACTCTCAGATCTACAGAAGAAGCACTGAGAATCATAGTGGTTTCTTTGTTTTTTCTTGGTTTCTATTTCTTAGTGCACTGCTGAAGGGAAGCTTCACAGCATTGAGAGGCAGGAGAAATGAATATTGGTTCTATCACTTACAAACTAGAAGACTATGAACAAGCTGCTCTGGGCCTCAAATGACTCATCTATAAACCAAGCTTGTAACTACTGGCTGAAGATGGAAGGATGGGTCAGGTGTGGGGTTGTTGTTGTTTGTTTGTTTTGTCATCAGCTCTAAGATCTATGATTTTATGAATATAATCAAAATCCAGGAAGAAAATATTAAAGTCTACAAGGTAAAACTTTGAATTATTTTACAGATTACCTGAAAGAAAATTATGTGGATCAATCCAGTTGTCAATTCGGTTGGTAGCTCTGGGATTGTTTGTAATCACCCGTAGAGATTAGCTTTTAACTTTGTGCACATACATTCACTCACAAACTTATATATCTCTTTCTGTTTAGACTTATATGCTTAACTAGTAACTACAAAGAAAGATAAAATGATGATCTCAAACTTGAATGCTTGAAACATCATTGAAGTTTACCCTTCGTATAAATGTCTTATTCCAAACTTTGAATAGGAAGACAACTTTTCCCAAGAATATCATTTTCAGTCCCAAATTTATGATTATTTCATTACTTTGGATTAGGTTAAATTTAAATTACTATACTAAGTTGCAAAAGTATATGTACCAGGTGTTTTAAGGCCTTGATCAATAAGTTTGGAGTTATTCTCTAACCACCTCCTTAAAACAGTTCTTCCAGTTTTTTCCTTCTGGATCTCTGGTTGTAATTCTGCTGGTGAAGTTCCCCCCCCCCCTTATCTCTCTCATTCTATATCCCCTCCCCTCCCCTCATCTTTAATAGGAAATATGGATTCAAATGCTTTTTCTGTTACCACTGACCCACTTGAAAGAATTTTTTTCACGTGGTGTTTCCCTATTTATTTATATTAGTATAGACTCCTAGATATTTATTTTATTCAATGGTTTGTAATCCATTATTATTTATTTTGATGCTAAAATTATCCCAGCTTTAGCCATGAGGAGACCCTTCAAGCTGCCACCTGTGTCCTTTTGACCAGTTCCCATCATTTTTTAGCACTTCTATCTTACAGAACAACAGGTTCATCCTGTACTTTACCTGTCCCAGCCCTATAATCAGGCTTTTCTCCACGGTGCCATGGCAAAGAGTCATGGTTCCTTTTATTGGAGAATGAGATCTGGAAACCAAGATTTGGGTGCTAGATGTACTACTGGCTTAGCATTGCTTGAGCTATAAGAATTTGTTACCTTCTCTCACCACATAACAGCTAGAATTTACATTCCATTGCAAATCTGGCTGAAGACAGTGGATTTTTATCATTATCATTTTATTATCTTTCTCACATCGGACTCCATTTTGAGTCAGACTGGCCCACGTGCTTTGGACAAACAGAAACTCATCACACCGAAACTATTCCAGGCATGTTTCCGTTTGGGAACCTTCAGGAGGGAGCCCTTGGTCACAAGGGTGCAATACACACCTGTGTCCTCCGGAGTCCGCTGTTCTGCGCCCAGCACAGCCCCAGAGCTTTCTCAAACCTGGAGTGTCTGCAACACTTTGCAAGGACACAGTGGAGGGGGCACGTCAGCGCTCCGACTTCCTCCCGACGCCGCCTCTGATTGGCTCCTGGACATGTAAGAAACCGGTGAATGAGCGGCTGGCCCTTGCAGAAACTTGCCTGAGGTCTTTGGTGGCATTGCCCTTTCCTCCTCGTCAACCCGGCAGGCCAGCCGATGCGGGGGAGGATGAGGTCGTCGTGTGTCCTGCTTACCGCCCTGGTGGCGCTGGCCGCCTATTACATCTACATCCCCCTGCCAAGCTCCGTGTCCGACCCCTGGAAGCTGATGCTGCTGGACGCCACTTTCCGGAGCGCACAGCAAGTGGTGAGACGTAGCCCAGCGCTGATTCTCTCTCCCTTCTCTTAAGCAATGTTTAAAGGGGGAAACAGAATTTCCGGACCTTGTCCCACGAGAATACAAATTCTTCTAACGCAGTGAGGCGATCGCTTTTTAAGGTGGTTCAGGCTGACATTTTCAGGGTGTCGCATTCGCCTCCTTGCTAGCAGCGGGTTAGGTCTATGTGCGTCTCGTAGTCTGTGTTGGTAATGGAGAAGGTGAAGTTCTTGAATAGAATTTGACGATTGTTTAATCCTTCGTCTTTCCTAAATGCCCCCCTCTTTCTTGGTTTGCAGCGCCAGAAACGGATCTTCCAGCCTTTTATAAACCACCCCTCCTCCATTTTTGTTCTCCTATAGAGGGCGGCAGAGAGTGAGTTAAATGTTTTAGGAAGGCTCTGGGAAAAACGGGTTCTGGTTCCTGGGAGTGCAGCCACCTTAAAAGCAGACTCGGGCGCGGGTGACCTCCCAATGTCCCCGACAGTGGAGCCCCCCATTCCCGGGGGCAGCAGGCTGGGCTCCTCCAAGTACTTGGGGAACAGCAAAGATCTCGCATTTCATGCGTGGCACTCATCACCTCAGCCCAAGAAAAGCGGCCAGGAGACCTGGCTGGCTGGAGAGGCAGTGGCAGCCGGTGTTTGCATGATGCATTTCTTTCCTGCCTGCCCTGCAGAATTTAGTTTGTCTTTAACTGTCGAGGAGATAACCTTTGCCTGAGCCAGGATACCCTGGCTTACCCGGGCAGGGTGACGGTTCTCTCTACTGTGTCATGGGTGTGTATTTCTTTAACCCCGTAGACAGGAAAATGTAACTTTCTGGTTTATTCTATGTAAGAGGCATTATTTTTAGTGCCAATCTAAAATCTAAACTACAATCTGTAGTCAAGGCTGAGCCCTATGACTGAACAGTATTTCTAAGCATCCTGCTCTATCTAAACTCCTAACCCTCCTCCAAAACCGAGTCTCCTCCCTTCCCCCAACCTTGGGCTTTAATCTCGGGTTATTTTGGTAAACTCCTTTCAAGAATGACAACTAGAGAGAAAAAAAAAAAACACGTGATTTTCCTAGAGGGTCGATGTTCCTTTTCCCTGTCCGTACTAATTGTGTGTAGGATTACATAGTCTCTGAAGCTTTGTCCTATCAAAAAGTCCCTTAACTAGGGTATTGTAGCACATTCCTAGGACTTTGCTTTTCTCGAATCCAGCATCGTTCTCCACCCCTAAGTCCCCTATTGTCTCTTAGGTAGGGCCCATTGAGGCTATAGAGCCTCTTCCTGACCTCCTGCTTACTACAGTGTTGACGTGGTGAAAGAATTACCATCCCCTTCTCTAGCATTGGCTCCAAGAAAGGCAATTTTCGTACAGGAAGCCCTACAATCACTCTCTTCCTCCAGAAATTATGTAGCTGGGGAGTAAAACCCTTTAAAGATTCTAGGGTACAATGGTATTTACCTGGGTGGCTTAAATGGCCCTCTACAATAAAAAGAATAATGACTAATAATAATAATAAGAAAAACAGAAAAAAAAAAAAGAGTCAAACTACTATGTTGGCCACAGAAATTCTTCCTTTTCTGGTCACCAAGGAAATCTTCCCTATCATAAGTAATTTGGGAAAAGCCAGGTTTGGAAAAAAGCTTTTCTTCCCCAACGAAGCAGCCAACCCATTAAGGCCTTTGGATCTTACAGTCCTCTGCAGAGTATGCTCTCAGCTGGTGTTTGGGAATGATAATGTTAGTAATGTCGGGTCACAGAGATAGATAAGGTAACAGAGTGTCCTTACTTGACGCTGTGGCCGGAGGTGGGTTAGCACAGAAGTGGCTCTCATCACTTGTCTTCTGAATTGTAAAATATCAGAAAGATCATTCAGACCACAAGGAAGCATATTCTACCCAGGAAAGCAATTTACCATTGTCACTTCAAATTGTCCTGGGGAAAAGGAAAAACATGGTTTGACACTTGGTAGTGAATAGAATACGACTGTTAAAGTTAAGAGTCATGCTTCCCTGAATCCCACCTCAGCCAGGCCACTTGCTGGTTCTGAGGGCAGCCCATTTACTAACCTTCTCTGATCCTCAGCTTTCCTTGTAAAATAGGGCTAATAGCTACTTTGTAAGAGTGCTATAATGTATTTAAGCGGCTAGAACTGGTTGTAGTTATTCTTCTAACAGTTGTCCCAAAGGGCCACTATGGGTTGTGGGGAAAATCTGTGGTACTGCCCAACTTTGTTGAAACAATAAAGCAAATGCAAACTGGAAGTAGTTTACCTCCTGGAATGAAACCTGGAATGCTGTCACTAAATTGCATGGCATAACATTTGTTACCCAAATCATTTTCGTTTGAGTTGATTAGCTTAACTACAAAGGCTATCAATACTTCAAAGATAAGGCTTGGCCTACTTCCTAACACAGCAGGCACCTGCCTAGCATCAAGAAATGTGACTGCTCAGGACTTCCCTGGTGGTCCAGTGGTTAAGACTCTGCCCTTCCACTGCAGGGGGTGCGGGTTCAGTCCCTGGTCTGGGAACTAAGATGCCGCAGGGCCAAGAAAGTGAATGCTACTCTTATCCTGTTGTCATTGGCAAATGATTCACCCCTAGCTGCCCCTTCTAATCTCCTTTATCTTCTGCAGATGAGTCAGATTATTGAGATTATGTTCCTTGTACTTTTCTTCCTTGGCATCCTCCAGTATTACGTAAGAAGAAACTACTTAGGATCTTTCTTAAGTCATCTCAAACACAGATGCTACATTAGAGTCACCTAGGGAGGCTTCAAAAATCCTAAAACCCAAGTCACACAATATACCAAATTTATTCAGAATCTTTGGGAGATGAGTCCCAGGCAGCAGTATTTTTAACAGTTCCCAAGGTGATTTCAATGTGCAGCAAAATTGAGAACCACTGCCCTGTAAGTTAAATAAAATGCACTGCTGATGTAGATAATATATTTTTGTTAAACTGCTTGAGTTATATTTCACACATGTGGCTGGAAATGAGCCCCTTAACATTAGCATGGATTCGTTTATCAGATTTGTTGGTTGATACTTTGGCTCTAAGAGTCTAAGGGGATAAAATACTAGCTAGGCAACTTTCAGTGTTATAGCAAAGCCATAGTAAGACTTGAGCAGTGGAAAAGCACAAACAAAAATAGATCTGGGAAGGACAGTGGAGAGAGGTTTAGATGAAGACTGGGCAGCAGGAGACTAGAAGAACAAAAGGAGGGAGTTTGGGGGAGGTTCTGAAGACATTTCAAAATGCTGTGCAAGCAAAGATTTTTTTAAAGTGGTAGTCCTAGTACAGGTAGAGATATTGAGAAGTATACACTGCTGGAGAAAATGTAAATTTTAACAAATTTTTTGAGGGCAGTTTGGCAATATCCATCAGAAGCTGTAGAAGCATTTATTCTTTGACCCAGAAATGCCTCTGGATGCATTTATTTTAAGTAATTATACATATAGTCAAAGCTGTAGCTATAAAGATAGAAACATTTCACAGGTACAGAAATCTTTTAAAACTAGTCCAAAAGCACTGCCATTTATGAGAAATATGAGGGAACATTCAGCAACCTTTCTCTTCTTTTTTTTGCAGTTATTTAAAAGAATTTAAGAACAATAAGAGATCAAGTAAATATGGTAAACCCATATTTTGGAAACTATGCAGTAAAAAATTTAAGTTGTAAAAATAAAGTTTAATGGTCTACAAATGATTTGTACTGTGTGTTAAGTGGGAAAATGCTACAAAACAGCATATATGCTGTTATCCCATTTAAAATATCTATTTATCAAAACATACAGTTTTATATATCTATATATAGATGTATAAAAAGAGCTAAAGGATATAATTTAAAATATAGTGGTTTTTTTCTGGGCCATAAGATTATATCTTCAGTTTTCCTATCTGTATAGTCTAGTTTTTCTACAAGGAACATGGAATAAGAAATTAATTAAAAACTTTTTTGTAGTAGGTTTTCTACTTCTAAAGCAGAATTGATATGCAATGCATATCAATGTGATTAATATTTTAGTAATTGTTCTATGAAGAAAATAGATTTCTTTCTTTCTTTTTTTTTTTTTGGCTGTGCTGAATGGCTTGTGGGATCTTAGTTCCCTGACCAGGAACTGAACCCCGGCCAAGGCAGTGAAAGCGCCGAGTCCTAACCACTGGACTGCCAGGGAATTCCCAAAAATATTGGGGAAAACTTCCTTTGGTTTTTAAGTAAAAATAAAAGACACGTTTTTCATTTTCACCAAAAACTTTATTGAACAATGTATTCACTGTTTTGTTCCACTACCTTCTGTCATTTTTCAGGCAACTTCATAATTCCATCTTCCCAAAACTTTTAATCTTTTTTGAGCAAAGAACTGTTCTAGGTGCCTTTTACAGTCTTCCAGGGAATTTTCCATTAAGAGAATTTTGGGGCTCCCCTGGTGGGGCAGTGGTTAAGAATCCGCCTGCCAATGCAGGGGACATGGGTTCGAGCCCTGGTCCGGGAAGATCCCACATGCTGCAGAGCAACTTAGCCCGTGAGCCACAGCTACTGAGCCTGCGTGCCACAACTACTGAAGCCCGAGCACCTAGAGCCCGTGCTCCGCAACAAGAGAAGCCACCGCAATGAGAAGCCCGCACACCACAACGAAGAATAGCCCCTGCTCGCTGCAACTAGAGAAAGCCTGCACGCAGCAACGAAGACCCAATGCAGCCAAAAATAAATAAATAAAAAATAAATTTATAAAAAAAAGAATTTTGTAAAGACCAAAATAAATGGAAATCTGAAGGTACAATGTCTGGTGAATATGGGGGATGAATCCGAACTTCCCAGCCTAGCTGTAACAGTTTTTGCCTAGTCATCAAAGAAACATACAGTCTTGCTTTATCCTGATGGAAGATTATGTGTTTTCTGTTGACTAATTCTGGACGCTTTTCGTCCAGTGCTGCTTTCAGTTGGTCTAATTGGGAGCAGTACTTGTTGGAATTAATTGTTTGGTTTTCCGGAAGGAGCTCATAATAGAGGACTCCCTTCCAATCCCACCATATACACAACATCACCTTCTTTGGATGAAGACCGGCCTTTGGTGTGGTTGGTGGTGGTTCATTTTGCTTGTCCCACGATCTCTTCCGTTCCACATTATTGTACAATATCCACTTTTCATCGCCCGTCACAATTTGTTTTAAAAATGGAACGTTTTCGTTAGGTTTAAGTAGATAATTGCATGCGGAAATATGGTCAAGAAGGTTCTTTTTCACTTATGTGGAACCCAAACATCAAAGCAATTAACAAAACCAAGCTGGTGCAAATGATTTTCAGTGCTTGATTTGGATATTTTGAGTATGTTGGCTGTCTCCCATGTGGTATAACATTGATTGTTTTCAATTAATGTCTCAACTTGATTGTTATCAACTTCAACTGGTCTACCTGACCGTGGAGCATCATCCAGTGAGAAATCTCCACCACGAAACTTTGAAAACCACTTTTGACGTGTTTGATCAGTCACAGCACCTTCTCTATACACTGCACAAATCTTTTTTTGTGTTTCAGTTGCATATTTACCTTTCTTGAAATAATAAAGCGTAATATGCTGAAAGTGTTGCTTTTCTTCTTCCATCTTCAATATTAAAATGAAAATTCACCGATTTTGATAAGTTTTTAAAAAATGCACGCTGATATGACAGCTGTCACAATACAATCTAACAAAATTGTTTCGAGTGAAGTTAAAGACAACTTAGCGCTACTAGATCCATCTTATGGAAAAACCGAACGAAAGAACCTTCTGGCCAACCCTATATATACATTTCTTTTAAAAACACATCCTGGATCCTTTGACAGCTATCACGATAGCAGGCTTCATGCTCAGTCACTTAGATGTAACACAGATTGAAAGCTTACTGTTTGAGTCTGACCTACAACAAATTGCAGCCTAGTATGATGAGAAGCCATGTTAATATACAGCTATTAAAAAGGCAAGGGACTTCCCTGGTAGTCCAGTGGTTAAGAGCCCACCTTCCAATGCAGGGGACTCGGGTTCGATCCCCAGTTGGGGATCTAAGATCCCACATGCTGCGGGGCAACTAAGCTCATGCGCTGCAACTACTGAGCCCACCCCTCAACTAGAGAGCCTGTGTGCCACAAACTACAGAGCCCATGCGCTCTGGAGCCCTTGCACCACAACTAGAGAGAAGTCCACGTGCTGCAACGAAAGATCCTGTATGTTGCAATGAAGATCCCATGTACCACAACTAAGACTCAACACAACCAAAAAAAATAAATAAATAAAATAAAATGTAAAAAAAAGGCAAGAGCTGAAAAGTTTTTCAGAAGCTCATAGGAGGGAGTGGTTATGTACAGTTCAGAGGGGTGATAAAGATGGTGACTAAAGGTAATAATGGTATCTCAAAAGAATTCAGAGCCAGAGTGTGGCTTGTCTTACCTCGATTATTTCCTAGCTTTCTAGTTCTTACCCTACGTATCTTATTTTTTTTAAATTAATTAATTAATTAATTTTTATTTTTGGCTGTGTTTGGTCTTCGTTTCTGCATGAGGGCCCTCTCTAGTTGTGGCAAGCGGGGCCACTCTTCATCACGGTGCGTGGGCCTCTCACTATCGCGGCATCTCTTGTTGCGGAGCACAGGCTCCTGACGTGCGGGCTCAGTAGTTGTGGCCCACGGGCCTAGTCACTCCGCGGCATGTGGGATCTTCCCAGACCAGGGATCGAACCCGTGTCCCCTGCATTGGCAGGCAGACTCCCAACCACTGCACCACCAGGGAAGCCCCTACGTATCTTTTTGATGACATAATATAAAAGAGAGATTATTGAACCTGGTATTTCTGCTGACTTTATTTCTTATAAATGGCAGTGCTTTGGGACTAGTTGAGCAAGGTTTTTCATCCCGTAAAATATCTCCAAACTTGTTGAAATCTAATGTGACCTCACCTGAATTCTCTGTGCATGTGCCTTTGGACTGTGTGGGTATGGTTTAAATGACAGCTCAGCTGGATGCCATGCAGAATTCCAACTTGGTAACCTTTTTTATAACCATTCATGAACTGGAATGTTTACTACTGCCACGTAAATTTAACTTTAAAACATTAGTAAATAATAACTTTTGCCTACTACCTTCTATATTTGCCTTGATACATATTTCTTCATGTAAATTAGAGATTTCACTAAGCACAATTTTTAGCTGATTTAATGGGATTTTCTTTAAACACCTGGCAGCAGAATGGCTTTAAGAATAGCTTAAGGGCACAGTATTTAATCAGCATTAGTTCTGACAGGTGCTCAATATGAGTTGGTCTCGGTAGACAGTACCTGCCGGTGAATCCAATCAAATATCAAGGTCAGATTGAATCAGCTACAAGTGTGTAAGACAATACCTAATTTATAATTCTCCTTTTTATTTTTCCCAGAACTCTACAAATATGGCCCTGAGCACAGAAATGCCATCATTATTACTTTATTTTAATGGGACATCCTATTTCTAACATGTGGCTTGAGCTTGATATGAAAACATTTCTGTGAGGTGTGAAAGTGTAATAATTGTTCTTAAACATTCTATTAATGCACAATTACTTCTTTTAAATTAGTGAGCATATTTTTACTTTTACTGCCAAGTGAAACTATATGGGAACTATCACTTATTTTCTTCTTCATTTATATTTATAAAGAATTAAGACATATAATTAAATTTCCAAGTGGCAAACCTAGCTATATCCCCTACCTAATCTGTCTTATTATGAAATTTTAACAATCTGTCTTTCAGTGTTTCCAAAATGAAATTAAAATCCTACTTTAATATCCTATCCTTAACAAAATTAAAATTCAGAAGTCATTGTTAATTCAATGAATATTAACTGAACCCTAATGCTAGGAGTTGGTGAAACAGAATAAGACACACACCTAATCTGGAGAAGTTTACAGTCCAGTGAAGGGAGATAAACCTACTGACAGTTACAGATTGTGCACTTGACTGATAGAGGAAGAGTTATGATGGAGGCATTTGTGGGTTGCTATAGGAGCCTTAAAAAGGACATCTAATGTTGACCTGAGCATTAGGAACAGATGTCTCCCTTTCACATTGATATCTACTGTGAATTATCAAGGTTGAGCATTTATGGTAAAAATAACATCTATTAAGGATATAACTCAGCATTTACTCTGTGCCAGATACTGTGCTATGTGCTTTACATGCAATTCATTTAATCCATGCTATAATTCTATGAGATGGACGTTCTCATTTTCCTTATCTTACAAGGGAGGAAACTGAACTGTGAAGAAAAGTAACTTGCTCATGATAACAAAGCTTATAAGAGGTGGAGTCACAATACAACTCGAGCCTGCCTTACTGTGAGTTCAAGAGTTCAACCATTGTGCTAGGTTGACTTTCCGTAAGAGCTAGCTGAGTGGAAGAGGTGGGGAAGAGAAGAGGGAGAGAAAGGAGGGTGAAAAGGGCATTCCAGCCAAAGGGATTGTTCCAATGGGAGAGGATGGTACAAGCTAAGTCTCTAAAAGTGGTTCAGGGTGGCTGGAGCATAAAACTCAGAAGTCAGAGAGATGAGGTAGGAAGGAAGCACAGGCCAGGTAATGAAGGGCTCTGTGGGCCAAGAAAGGAGCCACTGAAAAAGATTTTTAGTAGGGAAATCACATGCTCAGATCTGTGCTTGAGAACAGTCTTTCTCAGTGGCAGTATAGAGACTAGAGTTTAAGAAACCAAATGAGGGCAAAAGACCACTTGGAAGCAATTATCCAGGTAAGAGGGGAGGGCATGAACTAATAAAATGGGACTGGTTTGGAGTGAGGCTGACCAGAGTTGCTGATGGAGGGGGCGTGGGAGGTTAATATGGAGTGAAGGAGAGAAAGGAGTCAAAGATGACTCTTGGGACAGACTCTGGAGTAACTGGGTGAATGGTGATGATGACCCTGATTAGGAAAAGGAGCGTAGCTGAGGGTGAAGGTAATAGAGTTTGGCACCTTGCTTTGAAGTGTCCGTGGGACTGGTTTAAGGATCGCTGGTCATAAATAGTTTGCATATACAAGACCAGAGCTTGGGAGTGAGAGAGAGAGAGACAGCTGGGCTTGAGACATGGATTTGGCAGAGGTCAGTGAAGGGGTGGTGGTGGGAGTGGTGGGAATGAATGTGTGTGGGGGGAGAGGAGGATTGTTGATCCTACCAAGGAAACCCCAGAGGCTCACCAGTAAGAGGAGGAGGAGGCTAACCCTCATAGAAATGAGACCCTAAAGAACATAACTTTTTGTTATACCGTATATGTATGTAGCACTCCAGGTTTTACAAAGGGTTTCACTTACATCATCTCATTTTATTTTTACAATGAATAACTGGCTGACATTAGTTATTTCCATTTGTCAAGTGAGGAAATGGGTTCAGAAAGGGTCGATGATATCCCCAAGGTCACGTGATTAGTTATAGTGGCAAAACAGAACTAGAATAAAAATTCCTAGACTCCTAATTTCATGTTCTCACTGCTGGGCCAGGGTGACCTGAAAACAAAGTCCTCCATGATGGAGTTGCCCGTTTTTGTCCCTGGTGCTTGTTCTCTGACAGGCCCCTCATAGCTGTGGCCATGCACGTGGGAATGCTCATGATAACTTTATCACAACTACACTGTATCTTGACTTTTTTTTGAGCTCCTACCATTAAATTAATCTACACTGGTGTTTCCCAATCTTTTTTCTTTTTTTTTTTTTATAATTTCAGATTTTTTTATTAAGGGCTTATATTTCAGGAGACTTTCTTTCTTTCTTTGTTTATGGCTGTATTGGGTCTTCGTTTCTGTGCAAGGGCTTTCTCTAGTTGTGGCAAGCGGGGGCCACTCTTCATCACGGTGCGCGGGCCTCTCACTGTCGCAGCCTCTCTTGTTGCGGAGCACAGGCTCCAGATGCGCAGGCTCAGTAATTGTGGCTCACGGGCCTAGTTGCTCCGCGGCATGTGGGATCCTCCCAGACCAGGGCTCGAACCCGTGTCCCCTGCCTTGGCAGGCAGATTCTCAACCACTGCGCCACCAGGGAAGCCCCCAATCTTTTTTCATGTCAGAGACTTGATGACTTTTGTATGCCAGGAAAAAGTGGAGGAAATACCAGGGGAATCTATAAGGGCTTGAATGACAGAATTCACAAGATTCAGAAAGAAAATTATACAAATGGTTCTCAAAGAGAATGCCAACTCTGACAAATTTTGAATAGTTATAAAAAATGGTTTTAAGTTTTTACCTCTGTAAAACACCTAACCATCAATATCTTATAGCCCATCTGTAACCCATTAGCAGCCGACCTGTTGGGAAGCTCTCTTCCTTACAGTTTGTAACTATTTAAATACACGTTTATTATTACTGCTATTAAACACAAACATACAGTCCCCGAGTTACATATACCTAGGTAGCCACATAATTTATTGTCCAAACCATGACATTTTTGAGAGTGATAGGGGCTGCTGTTAGTAATCATGCCAGGACAACCGTTTTAAACCAGAACTATTCCCAGACAAATCTGGACATATGCTCAGCCTGCATTTTTGTGACTTGCATTGATCAGCATAGTCAACGCAAAGTTATGGAGTGATTCCTGTGCTCCCTGTTCTGCCCAGATTTGACTGTTAACCCTCCAGGGAACCAGCTCCCATCCATCACCCCCAGGCGGAATTCCTGTTCCCTAGGATAGTGGCCAAATAAAAGTACTAAGTTCCTTAGCTGGCACTTAGGGTCTGCTCCAACCTGGTACCACGCTGCTGAATCTAGCCTCACAGTGTTCCCATGATAATCCTGACAGTTGTCCTCCTGTTGTCACCTCTGCCTCACATGCCCTCCCACCCTCTTACTTTAGCCAACATCCCACATGTCTTTCAACACCTACTCAAAAATCATTTCTTTTGGAAACTTCCTCTTTTTCCCCAGTCAATCCTAATTTCTCTCTCCGTTATACTCTGCTAGCATTTCGTTTTTCTTTTATGGCCCTTGTATGTTTCTTTCCTAATGTTGATATTTCTTTACGTACAAGCTCCCCACCAAATCATAAGCTTTCTCACCTATCATAGACAATTTTTCTCTTACTATTTTAGGGCTTTTGTTTTTTGGGTTTTTGAGAGGGGAGGCTTGAAGATCATTCATGATAGAGGAAATAGGAATTCATAGTTCTGCTTTCTTTCAAGCCTCTGTGTTACTCCATTTGCCCCAAAGGGCAGACCTGGTGCTTTCTTGTGCACTGACTCTGAATTTATCCCCAAATGGCTTTTTGTTGTCCTTTGCAACTTTTTTTTTTTTTTTTGCAAGCCTTGCTGTTTTCTGGGTTTCTAACTTCCTCATAATATTTTTGTAGATTTATGGTTGTTTTTGAATTTGTAATGAATCATGTGTTTCTAGCTAAACATTAGTTATAATTACAGGCCATCTCCTTAAAAGATCACTAGCAAATTCTCACATTCATTTGGTATCATTCTACTTTTCTCTTTTCCTCCACAATGGATAATTGATGAATGCCCCCTGAGAAATTAATTTGACCGACACTCTTCTGCGCTTCCTGTCCCATAATATTTTATCTGCCCTAGGACACAAATTACCTTTTCCTTGACCATTCTAAAGTCTACTTTTCTAAAATGCAAGATGTTTATTTCACTATTCCTACTTTATGCCATTTCATGGCATAGTTCTTCCCTGTTAGAAGCAAGTCCAGAGCAGCAATAATCCCTGCTTCCTTGACTTTCTTAGCAAGACAAATCAATTTTGCTTTTAAAAGATGATCTGCTTTTAATAGAATAAGATTACTGGCAGATATCTGCATAATAATGGATCCATTTATTGAATAATAAACACAGCCACCTTGTGAAATGGCAGTTAATGTCCTCACTTAACGAGAAGGGAAACAGAAGCTCAGCAAGGTTGGGTAACTTGTTCACAAACACATGACTGCCTGGGAGGCTGGCTGTGAACCAGGTCTGCTGGACTCCGCAGCCCTTTCAACTGTATTCCACAGCTTCCTGTTATGATTGTTCAGTCTGCCTTCCTCTCCTTGTCACTTGCCCACTCCATTCTAAAATCTTTTGTGTAATCCACATTGAACAAGCATCACGAAGGCAAGGAGTGTGTTATGTACTACTTACACATTTTAGTCCTGGAGGGTTTTAGTATATGTTACACATTGAAAAGTGTTCCATGATTTTTTAAATAAGACTAGGAAATGCTGAGTTAAAGAAATCAGGATTTCTTTTTTAGCTGTGAAACATTTCAGAATTCCTACCATACTAACATGTATTTTGAATTTTAAAGAGAGAATATTTAGTGAGTCCCATATTTAATTGACTATAGATCCTTATTTGAACCTCATGATACTGATGGTGTATTTGCTAAATTTGGGGGTCCATTTTCATGGTGTTTAAGAGCATGGATTTTGGGGTTAAGAAGACCTGTGCTTAAATCCAGGCTTGAGCTATACTAGCTGTGTGACCTTGAAGAGTATATTTAACCTATGCGTGTTTCCTGATCTAGTAAGTGGTCACGATACTTAGCCCGTAAAGTTATGGTGAAGATTGCATGTGATAATGTGTACAGAGCTTTATCGTTTGTCATCATCATCACACAGTAGTTAATACGTAAAACACTTGGAACGGTACCTGTCACATAAGAAATATATTTGGTCCAAGTCTGATTTTTGGCAGTTGTCTACAGTATACTCCAATAGTAATATGCAGTTTTTTTATTTTTAATTTTCACCATTATTCTTGTCAATCTGCTACTGCTCTCAGGTTTGTGGATGTCTATACAGCTGTAGATCTTTTTCACCTGGACTGCTGTTGGCTACGGCTACTGGGCTTAAATCGTGACTTTAGCACTTACTAGTCGTGAGACTAATTGGGCAAGTTACTTAAACTCTTTAAGCTTTAGTTTCCTTATCTATAAAAGTGGGATAATGACAGTGCCCCCCTCAAGGCTTGTTATATGGATTAAATGTGATTGTGTATATAAAATTCTTAGCACAGTGACTGGTATACAGCAAGAACTAAAAACCTCTTCGTGCAGTTAAAATTTTGGAGTCCATGGGCTTAGTTTGCTGATGTTCTAACTGGATATATGAGTCATCGTCATCATAGCTAACTCATACAGTCTAACCATTTCACATATATATTAATTCAATCTTTATAACAGCCCTGTGAGCTAAGTACTATTATTCCTATACTAGAAATGAAGAAACTGAGGCAGAGAGGGGTTAAGTAGCTTGCCCGGATCATACTCCCGGAGCCAGAACGCTAATTCAAGCAGTCTGGCTTTGAAGTTAGTGCTCTAAAAGCTGAAGAAATTGAATGTCTTTTAGACTGTCATTGTCTTATGTCAAAGATCTTCATCAGACTCTGCCAAGGTATCAATTCATTTTAGAATAATATGTGTCACCTGAAAAGAGTTCTTTAGACTTTAGGTAACTAAGGTACAGTTGGTGACATGACATTTTGTTATATAAATTAAAGTGCTTTACTTGAATTCTGCCCTGATGGTGAGCCATATGCCACAATGTGAAGGTAGTAAAGAAGCACTTTACTTCAGGGTAGATACTTTCCTAAACAAAGGGCTCTGGATTTGCTCAAATGATTGCCATCTGTTGGGCCCAGAGATCTGGCCTATAACCCTGGAAAATATGACATTGACCTCTAAGGATACTAAAGGCAGGTGTCTTCAGCTGACCACCATAATAGAAGAAATTCACCATGGCCTCTATCACCTGTTTAATTGAGCAATCATTAAGTGCTGGGCCCTGCGGTTATAGCAATTCACAAAACAAATAGCACTTGGCCTTCCTGGAGCTACAACACTGAGCCAAAAATATGTGGCAAATAATTATAGAAAGGAAAATCCAGGAAATATGGAGAAATTTGTTGGCAGGTCACTGGTAACTGAAATCCCCTAAAGACATGAAAGTCCCCTAAGGAAACAGTGTTGAATAAGAGAATAGTTTTAGAGTTGAGGAGAAGAGGCGGAGCCAGCAGAGGAGATAGAGCAATCAGAGAACAAAGGAAAACTGGGGAAACAAGAGTGTCAAAGAAACCAAAAACCACCGAAGAGCTCCACTAGGAGCTGGTGGTCATCTGTGTCGAATTCTCCTGAGAAATGAGGAATCTGAGGATGGAATCAAGCCCATCAGCTCTGCATCCTGGTGGACCTCTCAGTGGATCAGCCACAAAATGTGCTTCCAGGCAACAGTGGCTTTTACATTTCACTGTCTCAACCTGTATCCTCTTCACTGGAATGATTTCAAGGATTTCTGCCGAAACTAATGTTTGACTTTGGCAGTGTTGTTATTGAGCTATCACTTCTGACAGGAGATAGCCGGAATATCCTTTATAACTTGCGATTAAAAAACCTGAGGTGGGAGTTACTGATGGATATTACTGAGGTACTAAATAGGGTTATCTATAAATATATATGATAATTATAAATATATAACTACTTAGTACATTAAAGAAGTAAATATATATTTAAAAATAAAAATAAAAAACAAGGGGAAAGAAAAAGTCAAGAAACACCCCTTCCCCAAATAACTATGTCTAGATTTGTGTTGGTTGGTTCATCTATGTGGAAACATATTTTAAAATCTAAACTCTTACAGGCTAAGTAGCTTATCCTGTCTGCTTCCCAATGAGGTTCACATCAGATAAATATTAAACTTGCTCCCTTGCAGGTTGATGCCTATTAATCCTATAGTTAGCAGTGTACCATTTTAAATGCATGTGCTATACTTTTGTCAAGGATAGTGGGCCAGTATTTTACGGGACACACAGTGTGCCAGATTCAGGGCTTACTGGCCCCCTACTGACCAAAACCAAAAACTTCTCAGTCTTATTGCCTCACATAGCTAATCCAAATGGCACCATCCTGCAACTTAAATGAAGATGTATCTTGGATGAAAAGAAGAACATTGTTATTGGTTATGTCTACAGAAGGAACCTGTTTGGAAGTGATTTTCAGTTACTCTAAAAACAGTAACATGATTTCCTGACTCCATAAAAGCATATTTTGGGGCAAATCATAGAATTTAAACTGCTTAAAAAGTTGGACTTTCATTTAGGTGTTGTCAGTGGTTAAATGTCTTCTGCCATTATCTCCCCCACCCTCCTTTTTTGTTTTTGTTTTTGTTTTGTTTCATTTCCATTTTCAGATTTCAGAGAGTGGCAAGCAACCATGGGTAGCATTTTTTAAGTTCTATACACCTGTGATCCTTAAAGTTGCTGCACTACAGATTGGTTCCTGTGGTTTTTAGTGCATGTGGGAGAGCCAGGTTTCCTTAGGGTCTTTTTGTAACTATTGAAATTATGCTTAATGTATAGTGTTATGCTGTTTCACCTCTTTCTCTTTCTGTTCATGGAGGAAAATGGTGCATTGTTCATTCTCTAAAGTGCCGATATACTTCCAGCAATTTATTGAAAGGTGTCAGACACTGCAGAGACATTGAGGTGCTCACATTTTAGTTTGGAAAAGCCAAGGAGACACTTCCAACAAAACCTACTAAGTGCTGTGGTTCGTGGTACGTAGTGGGTGCTGTGGGAACCCAGCAGAAGAAGCTTCTGTGTGTCTGGGGAACTCAGGCAGAGGATCCCAGAGGAAGTACTGGCTCAGCTGAGTCTGGAAGGATGAGAAGAAACACATCACACAGGTGTAGAAGGAAGGGCATTGCAGGAAGAGAAGAACAGCAGGTGCATATCCCTGAGGTGGGACAGCATGACACATACAGGGAGTTATTTCTATTGCATTTCTGAAAGGTATAAAATGTTTGAAGGAGATCTTTGTATAACTGGGCCATGGGTGGAACTAGTCTCATCTTGTGTTGTTAAGATACATTTCACAGTTTTAATTATGGTAACTTTAAGTAAGCTAATATGATTATGAAAGCACACAACCAATATATGATTCTTCAAGAGTAAGTACTACTTGGTGAAATAAGCTTTAATCTACTTATTAAAAATATTCTCTGTTATAAACCAGTAGAATAGCATTAAATTCTGGTGCCCAAATACATTAAAAAATTTATTTATTTATTTATTTATTTTTGGCTGTGTTGGGTTTTCGTTGCTGTGCACAAGCTTTCTTTAGTTGCAGCGAGCGGGGGCTACTCTTTGTTGTGGTGCGAGGGCTCCTCATTGTCGTGGCTTCTCTTATTGCAGAGCAAGGGCTCTAGGCGCACAGGCTTCAGTAGTTGTGGCACGTGGGCTCAGTAGTTGTGGCTTGCGGGCTCTAGAGCTCAGGCTCAGTAGTTGTGGCGCACGGGCTTAGTTGCTCTGTGGCATGTGGGATCTTCCCAGGCCAGGGCTCAAACCCGTGTCCCTTGCATTGGCAGGCAGATTCTTAACCACTGCGCCACCAGGGAAGCCCGCAAATACATAATTTGATTGAAAATAAATTATCTTTCTACTGTTGTTTGGTTTTAGTAACTTTTTGTCTTAGACTGACTTATTGAAATTGTTTTTCTTGTTGTGTTCCTACTGTGCTGCTTCAGAAAGTCTTTCTTTGTTTAAAGTTTGAAACAGACACTGCAGTTGTTGGCAGCTATGGTGCCTTAATTGAGACAAAAACTTCTTGCATGGTCATCAAAGGAGTTAGGTGTCTGGTTAGAGACCTCTTGTTTTAACCACCCAGTCTAGTTTCTGTCTCACCCCTATTTTCCTCTCTCACTCTACCCTGACTTTTCCCTCCATGGAACATACCGCTATTGGTGATTGTTTCTTTCATTCCTCCTAACTAATTTGTCTCTCTAAGTAATCCTGTCTCCCCTGCTAGGTTGGAAGCTCTGTGAGGGGAAGGAGCAGGTCTGTGGGCTTCCCTGCTGTGTACCCAGCTCCTAAAAGTACCTGGCAGAAAGTAAACGCTCCCATAATTGCTGAGTGACTCAATGATGAGTGATTCAAAAATCCCTGGACAGCTTCCACAATAAAGAGGGTTGGTGATAACAACCGGCCAGGAAGTTTTCCCTGTACATCCTACTTCTCAAATAAGGCATCATCATCAGTAGGACCAAAGAGCAAAATGTGTTTGCTTTTACCCTGGATTCCTGTTTCCTTTCCTTGAAGAGCCCAAGTAGGAAATGATAAGGGGTAAGCTGCCTGCTTTTTCAGAAAGCAGGAACTTGGAAGCAACAGAGAAAGAAAGCATAGTCAGCAATATAAGCCATTCATTCAGCAATTATACTGAGCACTAATTATGTACCAGGCAGTGTGATAGACCAAGGAGAACAAAGGTGAAGGAGATAGCTCTAGAAAATTCATAATGACAATACAGCAAGTATCAAAAATAGAAACTTGAACCAAGTCCTAGAGAGCACTGAGGCAGGAGCAACCGTCTGAGGAGTGAGTTGGATAGCGTGTCACAGAGGAGGGTGCATTTGAGATGGACACTGAAGGAGGAACTGGAATTTGGTCAAGCGGGAGAAATTCCATTAGCAAATGGAGCCCTGCAGTTCAGCCTTCTGTTATCTTTGAGGAAAGTAAATACTTCATGGGCAAGACAGACAAGGTTTATAGGCAAAGGTGTGTACAGGGAAGTAGTGTGTGGGAATATGAGTAGGTATAGGGTGTGTTTGAGCAGTAGGTGGATGTCAGAGAGTGGAGAGTGTTCTTTTTTTTTTTAATTTATTTATTTATGGCTGTGTTGGGTCTCCGTTTCTGTGCGAGGGCTTTCTCTAGTTGTGGCAAGCGGGGGGCCACTCTTCATCGCGGTGCACGGGCCTCTCACTATCGCGGCCTCTCTTGTTGCGGAGTACAGGCTCCAGACGCGCAGGCTCAGTAATTGTGGCTCACGGGCCCAGTTGCTCCGCGGCATGTGGGATCTTCCCAGACCAGGGCTCGAATCCGCGTCCCCTGCATTGGCAGGCGGATTATCAACCACTGCGCCACCAGGGAAGCCCAAGAGCGTTCTTTAAGTTCTATAATCTCTGGCTATCACAGCCACTTAAAAATTTTTTCCCGTAGAAGCATATTTCCTTTAGTAAATTAGAAGACTGGATTATTTTATATACTATAACAGGTACATAATTATGCTATAGAAAATTTAGAAAATAGAAAAATTCACCTACTCTAACTGTAACACTGCCACCATTTGCTTTTTGTTATATTTCCTTTCAGTCTCTCTTTTTGTGTATATGTTGTCTTTTGTTAGATGCTGTCATATTATACAACTTTATGCACAACTTAATTTACTTGTCATTATACCAGAAGGATATACCACGTTATTACTGCATAGCATTCCTTTCTCTTTGTAATGGACGTATCAAAGAGCAGGTGCCATTTTTAACATAACTATTTCCCTATGACCAGAAACTTAGACTGTTTCGTTTCTTGCTATTATAAGTAATGTTACAGTGAACATATTTGTGTCTATAATCTTTTTTGCTTTTAGGAGTTTTCCTCAGGAGAGTCCTCTAAATTAGAACTACTAGATCGAAGAGTATAAATATTTTTGCAGATCCTCCTTCTTATTTCCAAGTTATTTTCCTATTTATATGATTAATAACAATGTGAGAAAATGCCAGTCGTGCTATATTCTTTCCAGTGTGAACTGTTGTAATTGATTTTTTTAAAAACTTGTTAATTTAATAGCTTGCATGGATACCTTGTTTAATTGTACTTCTTTGAAAACAGTTGACATTAGAATTTTTGTTCATTCCTTCAGTGACTATTTATTGCATATGTATTTTGTATCAGCTCTACTCTGGGGAAAAAGTGGTAAACAAGTGTAATTCCTGTTCTCACACTATATATTCTTACATTTAAAGAAACTTTCATTTTAAAAAAATACTTGAGAGGTAAAGTATTTTTTAAAAACTCATACAGCTGGTAAGCGACTAAGAAGGAATTTTAACCGAGTCTCTTATTTCAATTCCTTGGTCTTTCCAATCTGCTACGCTACCCTTCAAAGGGAAATATAGTGACTTGTTAGTAGAGTGCCTGTTCCTCCAGGTATCTTCCTCTAAACTTTAATCTAATGATGATGCCATCGCTAATACTCAGAACTTGTCTAAAATATATATATTTTTTAATTTTATTTTTATTTATTTATTTTTGGCTGCGTTGGGTCTTTGTTGCTGCGTGCGGGCTTTCTCTAGTTGCAGCGAGTGGGGGCTACTCTTCATTGCAGTGCAGGGGCTTCTCATTGCGGTGGCTTCTCTTGTGGAGCACGGGCTCTAGGCGCGCAGGCTCTAGGCGCGCAGGCTCTAGAGTGCAGGCTCAGTAGTTGTGGCACACGGGCTTAGTTGCTCTGCGACATGTGGGATCATCCCGGACCAGGGCTCGAACCCGTGTCCCCTGAATTGGCAGGCGGATTCTCAACCACTGCGCCACCAGGGAAGCCCTAAAATATTTTTTAAGAAATTTCATTCCAAGCCATTTCATGTGGTGCATGTCAACGTCATTCTCATTACTTTATAGTCTCATCTTGTTTATGAACGAAATGGGATCCTCAGCTTGATCACACATCTTGTTATCTAGAGGAACTTTGGCTTTTCCAGAAATCAAATCCAACTTCAGGGAAAGAGGATTTGTCCCCATTAAGGGTATACAGAGGAGTGAACCAAGGTCTCTGAAAGCAGTTCTAAAAAAATACTTTAGTCAGTATTCTTAGTCAGTTGGATCACACATGTGAACTCCCTACTTCTTTGCAAGGGTTAACATTTACATGCTATGGAAGCTGCTTTGGTTTTCGGTTTGTGTGAGGACTGTCAGCTTCCACTCCTGCTGGAGTTATAGGGCCCTGCATGTCCAGAGCACCTGTGGGTTATCACCAAGTGTTTAACACGTCTGTCAACTTCAAGGAAAAGGGCCAGTGACCCTTAGCACAGTACTGAACACCTATCATTGTAACACCCAGTTTTAAATAGCCCACTTCCTGGCATCCTTGGGGTGGAGGGGAGAAGAAGGAGGTAGCATTTAGGCAGCTTGGACCTCCTTTCATACTCATATCATATGTCATATCATATTATAGTCTCTTTAACATATTTTCCTTTTATCTTCTTACTCTAACCCAGCTAATTGTCTCAGAAAAATTAGTCTTTACCCGCCATTTCTTTTGTGATCTCTCAAGAATGACCATAATTACCTCTAACAAGACTATAGTCAAATCAAGGAAAAGGAAATCTGTGTGGTTTTAAGGGAAAATAATTTTTTTTAATTAAAGTATAGTTGATTTACAACACTGTATTAGTTTCAGGTATACAGCAAAGTGATTCAGTTATATATCTACTATATATATTTTTCAGATTATTTTCCATTATAAGTTATTATAAGAAATTGAATATAGTTCCTTGTGTTATATAGTAAATCCTTGTTGCTTATCTATTTTACATATAGTAGTTTGTATCTGTTAATCCCATATTCCTATTTTATCCTTCCCCCCGCCCTTTCCCCTTTGGTAACCATAAGTTTGTTTGCTATGTCTGTGAGTCTGTTTCTGTTTTGTATATACCTTCATTTGTGTTATTTTTTAGATTCCATATATAAGTAATATCATATATTTGTCTGACTTACTTCACTTAGTATGATAATCTCTGCATCCCTCCATGTTGCTGCAAATGGCAATATTTCATTCTTTTTTATGGCTGAGTAATATTCTATTGTACGTATGTATTACATCTTCTTAAACCAATCATCTGTTGATGGGCACTTGGGTTGTCTCCATGTCTTGGCTATTGTAAACAGTGCTGCTATGAACATTGGGGTGCATGTATCTTTTTGAATTAGAGTTTTTGTCTTTTCTGGATATATGCCCAGGAGTGGGATTAGTGGGATCTCAATTCCCTGACTGGGGATTGAACCTGGGCCACGGCAGTGAAAGCCCAGAATCCTAACTGCTAGGCCAGTAGGGAACTCCCTATTTTTAGTTTTTTAAGGAACCTCCATACTGTTCTCCATAGTGGTTGCACCAATTTACATTCCCACCAACAGTGTAAGAGGATTCCCTTTTCTCCACACCCTCTCCAGCATTTATTATTTGTAGACATTTTGGTGATAGCCATTCTGACTTGTGTGAGGTGATACCTCATTGTGGTTTTGATTTACATTTCTCTAATAATTAACAACGTTGAGCATCTTTTCATGTGCCTGTTGGCAATCTGTATGTCTTCTCTGGAGAAATGTCTATTCAGGTCTTCTGCCCATTTTTTGATTGGGTTGTTTGTTTTTTTGATATTGAGTTGTATGAGTGCTTTGTATATTTTAGATATTAACCCCTTGTTGGTTGCATCATTTGCAAATAATTTCTCCCATTCTGTAGGTTGTCTTTTTGTTTTGTTGATGGTTTCCTCTGTTGTGCAAAAGCATGTAAGTTTGATTAGGTCCCATTTGTTTCTTGTTTGCTTTTATTTCTTTTTCCTTGGGAGACTCATCTAAGAAAATATTGCTATGATTTATGTCTGAGAATATTTTGTCTGTGTTCTCTTCTAGGAGTTTTATGGTATCATGCCTTATATTCTTGCCTTCTTTGTCATAGATTAACTGACTGTAGGTGTGTGGGTTTATTTCTGGGCTCTCTATTCTGTTCCATTGATCTATATGTCTGTTTTTGTGCCAATACCATGCTGTTTTGATTACTGTAGCTTTGTAATATTGTCTGAAGTCTGGGAGGGTTGTGCCTCGAGCTTCATTCTTTTTCCTCAGGATTGCTTTGGCAATTCTGGGTCTTTTGTGGCTCCATATAAATTTTAGGATTATTTGTTCTAGTTCTGTGAAAAATGTCATGGGTATTTTGATAAGGATCACACTTAATCTGTAGGTTGCTTTGGATAGTATGGACATTTTAACAACTTTAATTCTTCCAACATAAGAGCATGAGATACCTTTAAGGGAAAATAATTTTTAAAAAGAAACAAGTGCATCAACCTGTGCAGTCCTTGGGAGGACCCATAACTCCCATTCAGAGTCTCTGTAATCCCCATTGCCATCACCTTCTAATTAAACTGCTTCTATGCATCACTGTAATTTAAAATGTAAAATGAAAACAAGAAAAGCCAAATATTTCTAATATTATGCCTTAGTTTTGTTATTATTGTCCAGGTTTGGGGATAGAACATTGTCAATTACACACATTGTCTGTCTAAAAAAGTGATCTGACTTTCTCAAACAGCAAGCGTGAGAGATACAGATTGACATGCAGATATTATTTTTGGTCCACACTGCTTATTAAACATTTAAAAATTCATTGCCAACATCTAAAATTCAAAATATCTCACACAGTAATCTGGACTTCCTATTTTTTGAAAAATCAGATCATCTGACAGCACTGGGCCAGACTTTCCACATCACACAATCACCTGGGGAGCCCCACAGCTTCTTCCTTACTCAGGGCATTGTTTTTCCAGTTTGCCGCAAGCCTCCCCACTCCCTGATGTTTACACCTGTTTTACTCATTTGCATGAGCTGCCCTGGCCCCTGAAGACATGAGTTTATGACCTATGTTCTACAGTTAACACTCATTTAATGTTTCATGTAATTAACAAGTATGTTTCATTTTGCACAAGTGTTCCAAAAGGTTCCTATGCTTGAATGATTCAGAATCTATTTGGGGAAACAAGACATAATTGCATAGCCAATAAAGTCATAACAGGAGCATAAACCTAGAGATGTCAGGACTCAGTAAATACATGGGTAATTTTCAAATGGGCAGTGGAGTTAACAAGGGCTGTAAGCTCCAAGATTGACTGGAATGACCCTGGGAGGGTTAAGATCAAAGCTGTTCCTTAAAGAGTGGGTCAGAATAGCATTGCAGGGAGGCTAGGGGAAGGGGGGGGGAAGAAAAGAATAAAATATGTACAAAAGCAAGTTGGTAAGAATGAGCATTTGGGGGAACTGTAAGTAGGCCTGTGAGTTTAGTTGGATAAAGGAGCTGTTTAGCAGAGTATGGGCTGCCCCTCATCAGTGAATACTATCTGGCATCCATCCTTTAATTCTTCCCATCATTGTCTATTCACTTTACAGTTGTTCTGGAAAGGCCCACACCAAAGGTAGCAAGCAATTTGTGCAAACACTTGGCCCACCACTCTTTATGCAAAGCATGTTGTCCACTCTCTTAAAACTCCTTCTTTGTGTTATTGCTTCCTAGCTCTCCCTCCCTCAAGAAAATATGGAGAGGAGACCTTGATTCCTGGCCTAGTAAGGTCTCTAGAATCAACTAGGAAAACTTGGAGAAAATGAAAAGAAAGCACAGAGAGGAAGGAAGGGCAGTTTGACATGCACCAGCAAATTTTTGGAGAGGCCCACGTTCACCTAACTCTTTTACCTAGAGACTAAGGCCCCCATCTGGAGAGTCTTACCCTCAAATTGCCTCCATGACATTTTGCTCGGGACTTGTTCCTCTAATTCCCTAGAAACCCCTGAGAAAGATCCTTAGGATGGCTTTGCGTGCCTGTGTCCCAGAGTTTAGTGTTGCACAGAAGTTGTATAACTGAGGAAACCCAGCACAGTCCTATGTTGAATGGATGTAGGATCAAACTGAAATAATATGATCAAGCATCCACCCTTCTCATCTGCCCCCACAGGCATACACTACATGAACATTTGTAGTCCATCCCGGGACAAAGGGTTGGATCTTGAGTGTGCTGAAGACCAGAAAGAATGGATCCAGCAGAGGGGAAATAATACTTAAAGAGTAGGCCCTGGCCTGAGACTCAGAGCTGGATTGGAGCCCTGGCTCTGGCCCCAAAATAGAGTAGGACCCTGGTCAGTCATTCAAATGTGGATTCAGTTTTGATTGTAAAACAAGGGGGGGGGTGGACTAGGCAAGGCCTTCCCCAATCAGTTTTTATTTTATTTATTTATTTATTTTTGGCTGTGTTGGGTCTTCATTTCTTTGCGAGGGCTTTCTCTAGTTGTGGCAAGTGGGGGCCACTCTTCATCGCGGTGCGCGGGCCTCTCACTATCGTGGCCTCTCTTGTTGCGGAGCACAGGCTCCAGACGCGCAGGCTCAGTAGTTGTGGCTCACAGGCCTAGTTGCTCTGCGGCATGTAGGATCTTCCCAGACCAGGGCTCGAACCCGTGTCCCCTGCATTAGCAGGCAGATTCTTAACCACTGCGCCACCAGGGAAGCCCCCACAATCAGTTTTAAGGGAATTTAATAGGTGGAAAAGATGAATGACTCAGCAGAGTTAAATAAATTTCTCGTTTTCTATTGGGACTTGTCAGTGTCTTTAAAAACCTCATGTGTGGGCTTCCCTGGTGGCGCAGTGGTTGAGAATCTGCCTGCCAATGCAGGGCACACGGGCTCGAGCTCTGGTCTGGGAAGATCCCACATGCCGCGGAGCAACTAGGCCCGTGAGCCACAATTACTGAGCCTGCGCGTCTGGAGCCTGTGCTCCGCAACAAGAGAGGACGCGATGGTGAGAGGCCCGCGCACCGCGATGAAGAGTGGCCCCCGCTTGCCACAACTAGAGAAAGCCCTCGCACAGAAATGAAGACCCAACACAGCCATAAATAAATAAATAAAATTTAAAAAAACAAACAAAAAAACCTGATGTGCACTGTGAATCTCTGAGAAAAGAATTGATATGCAGCATATCCTAAGCTTAGTTGATCACAGGATCACAGAACCCTTCACTCTTTGTCCTCTGTGTGAAATCATCACCTCAAAACTGCTGCTCCATAGAACTCAGTTTGGGAAAACGTGCTCTGTAGTTTTCCTTTCAGATCTCACATGCTAATATTCTAAGTATGTAAAGAGGCAACAAAAGCCTAGAAAGCCAGAGGTATGAAAGAGAGCTCAAGAATCATGTCTTTGGACAGTTCTGTAAAGATTGCAGATGGTGAGGATTTAGGAGGATGCTGTTGAAACAGGGATGCTCTAGCTGTAGTTCTGGGAGGCGGATGGAATGGGAAAGTGGGAGGGTGGAATTAAAACAACAAAAATAAGTGTAGAGTTAAGCAATTTTGCTATGAAGGGGAAGCAAAAAAAAAAGGTTAGGGTCTCAGAAACTTTGAGGTAAATTGACACTTTTTTCCGTAGAGATGTAGTGAAAGAACCTGGGACCAGGGCTCTGTTGACCTGAGTTGTGGTCCAAACACGTCAGTAACTGGATGATTTGGAACTTGTCACCCCACCTCTCTGTGCATCAGTTTCCTCAGTTTTCAAAGAAGACAGTCTATATGCATAGGCCCTTAAGATTTTAAAATTATATGACTTTATTGGCATCTAGTTTAAGTTAGTAAGGATTGAGCCCTTCAGAAAGGGATTTGGCGAGAAAGATGTATGAGTAAATGAGAGCAGAGACCTAGATTAGAGAGAATTAGGTCAACAGAGGTCCTTTACAAGTTCCACAGGGATGGATCTTTAATGGGACTCTGTGAAACAGTGTGTTCCAAGTACTGGCACTTCTCTGCAGCATTGCACATAGACTAGATGGTATCTGTTCAGCTGGCTTTTTAATGTTAATGTGGTTTAATTTCCCAGCTAAACCCACCAAACATTTGAACTAGATGAGTTGTCATTAACTCTGCTGAAGAATTGATTTACTTGATTAACTTTCACCCTGATTTATTGAGTTGGCCAGAAAGTTCGTTTGGGGTTTTCCGTAAGTTACGGAAAAACCCGAACGAAATTTTTGGCCAACTCAATATGTTTTTTCTGTTAGTAGAGTTTCCAGATAATGACAGTTTAGTGAGCCATTGCCAATTTTCATTGTTTGTAGTCTTGTGACATTTTCTACATTTGATTTTCTTGGGTATTTGCTAAGGTAAAATTAGTTTTAGTAATTTCATAATTATGAGCCATGATAATGCATGTCTTGGTAAATAGTTTAGATATATGAGAAGTACCAGTGTATTTCTTTTTCAAGCATTAAACACATACTTCTAAGTGTGGTTATGGACACCCATTTGTTCCACAAGTGTTTGCTGTACATGTACTGAATGCCACGCAATGTACTAGAGATGAAGCAGTGCACAAATGCATTGTTATTATCCTTACAACCTGTGTTGATAGGTATCTAGCTTCAAAGAACTGTTGCCTATGCAAACATTCACTCCCTAATTCATTTTTATTTAATGATTCTTTTCATTTTGTGTTATAAAAGAATGATAAAGTGGCAACTTTCAGCGAAGCATTGACGGAAAGAAAATATGCTTAGTCACCTTATTTATCCAATATTCAGTAAGACAGGAGGAACATGTTTGACAATACTAGGTTTTATTAATACCACAGTGGTAAATAACCTTATGTTTATGTTTTTTTAAAATAAATTTCTGAGTCACTCACAATTCAAAACCCACAAAGAAGCTAAGTCTTTAAGTTAAATGCACTCTTCCTGAAAATTCTTAGCTGCTGTGTCTATCCTTGAACAGTAACATTTTATTATCTACCATTCAGTATCTACACAGCAAAATAATGAAGGCACAGCTACTGCAAGCAAACTTAAATCTTTTCTGCTTCTGAGCTGGGGGCGTGGGCACACACTTGGATTGGTGGTTTTCCCGGACTCGTTAACAATAATGTCCTGATCTCCATCCAACACAACCTTCTTCGAATCCATCACTCTCTTCTGAAGTGTAAAGCTGATGATCTCTGGGTTACAAAAGACAACATTTTTCTTGGGTTCTGCTTTTTCCGCACTAGGAAATTTCAGGGCTGAAGGCGTTGAAGAATTAAGCATCAAAAACATGTTCAGTTTTGTCTTGGTGTTCCATGTGTAGCATGCTGTTATGATGAATGGGTTTCAAAATGAAAATCTTTACCTTGTACCTACTTGACAACCTTTATAAGCCTCAATTTCCAATCCTCCCAGAAAAGCTCACGAAAAGGTCATCTCAAGGGTAAATCTTCTCCCACACCTTTGGATGTATTTATTGTGTTCAAATGAAAGTCAAATTTAAAACTAAGGGGCTGGCCAGGATCTGACTGCTTCCATTTCATATATTTTAAGAATGTCAGACCGGGTTCACGTTGTATTTTAATGATAAACCTGGGCGTTTCTTAAGTTCACCAATATTTTAAAATGCTTTAGTATTGGTTTTTTTTTTCCTTAGTTTTCTTTCTCCTCTTCAAGCTCTGCCCTTTCTTATTTCTCTGGGTCATCAGACACTTCAGAGTGGGGATCCTGACCATTAAATACACCTTGTTATCATCTTCTTCCTCTTCCTCCTCCCACCTCTTCGTCCCTTAGCCCTCAGCCTCTAAGGGTTCATCCCTGTCCCTCCATTTCGCCTGTGGGCTCGTGGATCTTGGCAAATGAGACCTTAGAGATGTCATTGTACTTGTTTCCCAGGGACTGAAATTCCTTCAAATATGGCTTCTATCTGATCTTGTCGCTTCTGCAGCTTTTTGAGGGCAAGGACTGGGCTTTTCACAGAGTGCGTCAGGCTCTCACGGAAGCCATTTTTAGACCTGGTACATTCTCCTCCGGGGCCTGGGGCTCCTCTTCCAGGTGACCAGTGCACCCTGAGTCCCCACTGTGCTCCGGCTGTTGCGCCACCGCCTCTTCCACCGTCTGGCTCGGCTCCGGGGGTCCCTTGTTCCCTGAGTCTGGGGTGTTAGAGAAGTGGCAAAGGGGAGGGGTGGCATTTGTGAGGGCCCAGCTGCAGGGAGAGAAACTGGGCCGCGCCTGGGAGGGGCTGGAGGAGGTGGGAGAGGGCAGGCCTGTGACCGGAGCTCCTGCACAAAAGGAGGCTGGGGAGTAGAAGCCTCCCCTGTCCGGCAGCTTTGAGGTACATCTAACTCCCCCCTCTGTATCCATTCATCTCTGCTTACCAGCTGCTTGGATATGCAGATTTCTTCAAATGGGTTCCTACTCTCAAAGAGTGGATGGGAGAGCAGGACACAAACCAAACCTCACACTGAGAAAGGAGAGGTGCAGAAATGGAGATACGTTCAAGCCACATCTTGACACACAGAGTGTGACACACAGAACACAAAGAGATCAGTTCTGTGCCGAGGAGGGTACAGTCGGGGGGGCCTTTACAGAGGAGGTGTCTTGAAGGATAAGAAGGAGTTCAGAGAAGGGATCATTCAAGCCTGAGGGAAGCCAGTGTGGTCATTCAGACGTTCCACTGTGGCTTGTCATTGCAAGCCCCACCCTTAGCAGCATTGTCCCAGGACTTTGACCCATTGCTGTTGCAAAGAAAATCAGTCACAACAAAAACTGCCTAATGAGAGACTGTTTCACACTTTGAAGAGAATAGGCCAGTGTTTCTCAACTCTAATGTGCAAAAGAACCACCTGGAGAGATTCCTGGGTCCCACTCCCAGGGATTCTAATTCAGTAGGCAGAGGCACAAGAATTTGTACTCAGATGCTGTCAGTCTGGGGAACACCCTTTGAATAATCTTGGACTGGACAACTTGCCTGATTGTGTAATGGTGATAATAGAAATAAGAGACAAAAGAACTAGTTCTCAATGACCTTCTCTTAAAAACAGGTGAATTTTTAAACCGAATGACTTGCTAACCTATTGTTTTGCCAAACTACTTTAGTGTCTTCATTTGGGATTTATATGTTTCAGTGGAACCAGACTTTTGCTTCCCTAGGTTTTGTCCCTGGGATTGAAAGGGAGGGGGGCGTGGAGAGGAAGAATAGATGTTCTTAAAAAGTATCATGAAGAGAGATGATTCAAAGTCATATCATAGATATGGACCATTTTCCTTATGATGGGATGTCTAACCTATAAGTTCACCTTAGGACAGCAATACAGTCAGTCCTCGGTTTCCACCGTTCCTCACCTGGATGGATATTCTATGCTTCAAGCCCTGGATGTAGAGAGCCTACTGCATTACGCCACTTTATATAAGGGGCTTGAGCGTCCACGGATTTTTGTATATGCTGGGGGTGGTGGTGCTGTAATCAATCCCCCACTGGTACCAAGGGACCACTGTATAGTTATCTCATCTGTTATACAGATATTTTGACTTAGACTTAATATGTTACACATTAAACACATTAGATTGTTGTGGATCATGATTAAACGTTTGTGAGGAGTAAATTGTTTCAATTTCCTGAATCTGTTAAATCGAGAAGCCTCTCCTGGGGTAAAAGTAAAACCTCCATCATTGGGGACTCCAGATTCTATCACAACAGCCCTGCCTTTTGCTTTCCTTCTTGAGCCTGGTGGTCCAGCCTGTTTCCTAATGCCTCAGGCCAAGGAGTGACTGAGCTGTATTAACTTGACACTGCTGGCTGTAGAAATTCTAATTGCTGTAAACACTGGCTTTTGCACTGATGCCAATTTTCTTAGGCACTGTTTACATAGGCAAACTGGTCCTGCTACCCAGCCCAGCAGATCTCCTGGCAAAGAAAGTATGTAGCCGGTAGGGTAGAGTTTGGGATACATTTCATGACCTTCTTCCCCTCTCTACCCTGATTTTACACTTTTTACTCCTAAGTGTTCAAAACCTGTGTGATGGGAAAAACTCAGCTTTAAACAGTGGTTTGGTTGTTGATTTTCTTCTGAGCTCTGAGTAATAACATTCAGAGTGATGGAGCAGTCAGTTGGGCTTTTGGGTACCCATACTCACTTTGTAACTTGGAGCTTTACGATCCTGGGCAAGACATTTAACTTCTCTAAGCCTCAAATGAGCAAAAAATGAGTGTAATACCTGCTCTTCCTATTTCACAGGTCCTTGTGAAATTCAAACCAGTGAAAGCTCAAATGGTCATAAACTGTAAAGCACTGTACAAAAGAGTAATTATTATAAATATTGTAATTTATTATGTATTTTATATAGTATGTATTAATTTATTATAATCACATTCTGAATGTGCCAAAGGGGTCTTAATTTATTATAATTATCATCTGAATGTGTCTCTTCAGACATGAGTAGGTATCTATAAAAATCACTTGCCTTTTATCTTTTGGGTTTATATACCATTTAATAAACAATTTTTCAGAGAGACATCTAATTTGCTGTTTTCTCCACTTTACATAGAGCAGAAGATTAACTCAACTCCTGGAGTATCCTGTGTAACACACTTGTGAAGTCAGGCAGAGGGCATGAGTGGGCAAGCTCTGAACTGCCATATAGCAGAAGGGAGTTTAGGAGGTTTTGTTTAGAAGTTTAATTCTTTTGTGCTGCGCTGATTCAGCTGCTATTTGGAACACTCAGATGAAGACAAATGCTGCTTGTCCCGGCAGTGGAGGCTTTTTGCAGCTTGAGTAGCCTCATAAAGGACATTTGTTTATGACCGTGTACATGGGACACTGGAAAAAAATTTGATCTCCAAGCCTCAGACCTTGCCCCAAGGAGCTCACAATCTAGTTATTGCTGTTGTAGGTAACAGAGATGTGAGTACAAAAGAACTCTAATTTTTTTAATCAGCTCTCATGTGCGTGTGTATGGAAGGTAAAGGGGAGTAAGATAGGAACAGGACTGAGAAAGGTATTAGCAGAGAAGGCTTGGGAGAGAAATGTGCTGGTGAGGAAGAGCTGGAGGACAGGGGCAGAGGGGAGTGCCTTCTCAGCCCAGAGCGGTCAAGGCTAACCTGCTGATCCTGGGAGAGTCATGTATCCATTCTGGGCCTCAGTTTCCCTTTGTGTAATATGGGAGACTAAAGGATCGTTCCAGATGTGAAAATCTTCCAGTTTTCTGAAGTAGGTTTGAGAATCAATTGACTAATGAATGGCTATAGAGGATGATGGCTGAAGGTTCTGGAGCCAGAGGGGGTTCAAATCCAGCCCACCACTTTATGCCTATGTGACGTTGGGTGATTCACTGGAACACTCTTGGTCTGAGACTCCAGACTAAGAACGGTGACTGGCAGAGAGCAAATGTCAGTACATGTGAGCTCTTATCCCCCTTGAATATAGGAGGCTTTTGGAGCTAAGCAAGTACATTGGCGATACAGAAACTGTCGTCTGTGTGATAGTAAAAAAAATAAACAAAAAAGTTTAGGGACTAGAAAGAGACAAGCCTCTCCTTTTTGTGTTCCCCCAGGTCGAATTGCAGTGAGAGAAGAAACTGAAGGCTTTAGGGTGAAGGGGTTAGGGTGTCAGATCCCTTTGAGAGCTCTTGCCTTTCTCTCTTCTAGATTACCTTATTAGTGAGTGGTGGTGAGGTTCTCCTCAGGTTTGCTTTGTAACTTATAATAAAATCTTCCATAGAGGACTAAACAAGTATGAAATTGTAGTACAGCAATCTCATCAGAGAACCCTACTGTTACATGATCATATTTGTGCTTCACAGGTTGGCTTCATAATTCCCTCCAGTGCTTTGCTCTATGGAGAGAGTGCCCTGCACAGAACTCTTTCAGTCCCTGACTGTTCTTAGAGTGTGGGCCAAAAGGTTTACTTTATAAAAATAATGCCGACTAAAGGAAATAAGGGAGAAAGGACAACTATAGGAAGGGTCCTTAACTGGATGGGGATCTACCAAAGGCCTGAGCAGGAATCCTGCCAATTCTGGGCCTCTGGAGAGAGGGGACAATGATTGATAACGTGGATTTACTCCTCACGTGCACTCTTTTTTACTCCTTTATCTGGGAAACTTGGGCCCAGACAACTGGGGAAGCTTGCCCAGGTCACGTAGCTAATAAATGATGGAGCCAGGACTTGGCCTTGGGTTCTGTCCAAATTCTGTGCTCTTGTCTCTCTATCTTATTTTGTTAAGCCTTTCTGCCCTTGCTCAAAGAATCTCAAGGCAGGATCATGAAAAGTGATTCTTCACAACCTTTTTCTTCTGAGGGAGCCTTGAAGATGGGGTTTACGTCACTTCAAGGGCTCTGCTACCCAGAAGTCCTTATATAGCTCTCAGTTTAGGAACATGCAGCTGATGATTCAGCCTGGCTCCAAGCTACTGTGAGATTTACTTTGTGAGTTACCAGAGCTGAGCTAAGGTAGCGAGACTTCATTATAGGACAGACTGAAGTGCTATGAAGCCCTGACATAAGCAAATAAAAAGAGGTAACATTATGAGAACTTACGTACTAAGTTCTATGCCAGGTATCCTTTACAAATCACTATAAAATATAGGTATTATGGTCACCCCAATTTTACAGGTGAAGAAACTGAGGCATAGAGAAGTTTGTGACTTGCCCAGAACTACCCAACTAGCAGGTATCAGAGCCAGGATTGAACCTTGGCTGACTGCCTTTATCATCCACACCCTAAAATGCTGTGCTCTGGATGAGTTGGGGATGGGGAAGGGTGAAGTAGAGGCAGTGGAGTGCTCTCTGGGGGTGCGGCGTGGGGAAACGCTGATTTGGAGCTATTGCTGATTTCCATGATATAAATACCCACCCCACCCCCATGGTCACTTTCAAGCTACTGACCTGATGTCAACTGACTTGTACATTTAACAAGTTGGTTTTCGTGACATGGCAAGAGCCGGCTTCAGCACAGAACTGAAGGGTATTGCCAAAGAGAATAGCAGGTACTGAAAAAAATTGAGTTATGCAAGTTATGCCTGGGTACGTTTGACTCTAGAGGACTAGAAAGTACAAGGGGTGGGGTAGTGAGAAATGGAGCTGGAATGTAGAGAGGGACCAGACTGGAATGTCAAGTTCAGATTTTGTTTTTTCTGTAGGAAACGGGAAGTCAGTGGAAGTTTTTAAGCAGCCAGGTATTGTGGTCAGTCTTTCAGGATAAGAACCCTGACAGCAGTGTGGAGCAGGTTATAGAGAAAGGAAGTGCTCTCTAGAATTCAAGTTAGTAGGCAAATGATGAGCATCTAATCAAGGCAGCTATGGGAGTCGGGCTAGAGTCTTGGGGTAGAGCTAGATTCAGAAAATGTTGGCAGGTAGAGTTGACATGAATTGATGACTGATTAGATATCCTGTGAGAAAAGTAAGGAGCTGAAGAAAATATTAAGATTTCTAGCTTGGAAGCTAGATTTATGGTCAGTTCATTCATTGAGAATTTAATGGAGTGAGTTGCTGAGTCAGGAGTGGAGAAGCAAGTGTAGAACATGTTCATTTTGAAGAGCATATAGGCTATAATCCTGGAGATGGTTGGAAAAGTGAACCCAAAGCTTAAGAAAGACAGATCATGGATGGGAGATGTGGAAGTCACCAGCATATGGATAGAGATTGTAGCCATTTAATTTATTAGGCTGCTAGTAAGCACTTCCTATTTGCCAGGCATTATGGCATGGTGGCACATTGGTCTGCTCAGGGAAAGCAGGAATTATGTAGCTGAATAAAATAAAAAATGGAACCTTGGGGAAAACCATCATTTACAGGGCGAAGGGACAGGAAAGGAAGAAACAATCAATTAAAAACCCAAAAGAAAAAAAGGAGGAATTAATTATTAGCATGCCAAGAGACTAGAGAAGTTCAGGAGGAAGAGAGCTTCAAGAAAGAGCAAGTTATTAAATGCTCACCGAATAGGTCATTGGTGATGGCAGTGGGGTCATGGTGTCATTGGTGAACCTAATAAGTCCAGTTTCATCAGAGATATGGGGCTGAAAGCCAGATTGTAATGGGTTGCCTTCAAAGAGGGTAGTCTTTGAAAAGTCACTGTCTTCTCTAGGGTACAGGTAGAACTGACCCAACAGAAATCAAGTTCTATTTAGAGGCAGATCTTCTCTGCTTTCCTCCCTGCTTCCTATATACTCCTCTCTTACAGCTTCCCCCAAGTCTAACCCTTCCTTATGTTTTCTATATCCTAGCTCCCCTTCATCCTCCAGGATCTTAATTCACACATCATTTCTTTTCTCCTCTGTAACCTTTGTTTCTCCTTGTTCACAGGCTCTTTCCCTAGAAGTGTGCTTAAGTGTCTCTCATCTTGGGAAAAAAAAAAAAAAGGTTTTTCTTTACTGTTTCCCTCAGGCTGTTGTCCTATTGCCTTCTTTATCTCTACAGTGAAAGTACTGTCTACAGTCACCGTATCTATTTCTTCACCCCTATGTACTTTGCAACCCATTCCAATCTGGCTTCCAGGCCCACATCTCTGACTAAACTGTACTTGCTGGGTTCACCAAGATCCCATGACCCCATTGCCAACACCATTGACCTACTTTTCCTCTCTGCTGGCATTTTTTTTTTTTTAATAAATTTATTTATTTATTTATTTAGGCTGCATTGGGTCTTCGTTGCTGCGCACAGGGGCTACTCTTTGTTTTGGTGCGTGGGCTTCTCATTGCGGTGGCTTCTGTTGTTACAGAGCATGGCCTCTAGGCGCACGGGCTTCAGTAGTTGCAGCACACAGACTCAGTAGTTGCGGCCAGCAGGCTCTAGAGCGCAGGCTCAGTAGTTGTGGCGCACGGGCTTAGTTGCTCCACGGCATGTGGGATCTTCCTGGACCAGGGCTCGAACCCGTGTCCCCTGCATTGGCAGGTGGATTCTTAACCACTGTGCCCCCAGGGAAGTCCCTCTGCTGACATTTAACAGCTTGCTCTTGAGACTCTCTGCCCTGCTGAACTTCTCCAATCTTTTATTTTTCTTGCCATGATAATAATTACTTCCTCTTCTTTTGGGGGTGGAGAAGGGATCTTTTAATGATCGATTCTTCTCTCCTGCCTGCTATCCCTCTAAAGGATGGTGTTCCCTAAGGTTTCATTTTTATTTTATTCAACTTTATGATTCCTCCTTTCCCTGAGCAAATTGACTTTCCCTCTTTGGTGCAATTTACCATGTAGCCTAAAGCCTGCCAGCAGAGCCCCATCCTTTCGTCAGAGTTGAGTTAGATTAGAGATCCAACCCCCAGCAAATAAAGGGATGTTTTTATCCTTGTAATCTGGGTGGGACTAGGAAAGAGGACTTCGATGCCTTCTTATCCTTACTGGAGGAGGGCGATGCTGAACACTTGCAAAACAAAGTACGATTGACGGGCAGGAGACTGAAGTGTGGCCCACATGCCCCACAACCACAGACGTCTGTGTGCCTTTCCCCACCCTCCTCTCCTTCACCAGCCTACTGACCACTCATTAAAGTCATTTCAATCAGCTGCTACTATCTCCAGGCAACCAGATGAGGCCGACTCCGTCTCTTCTCTCCTAAGCTGGTTATACTGATACATACTTTTGTACTTTAAGGTACATATCTCTACTTTTTAAGTTTCTACATCATATCATAGTCATCCATTATGTCTAGGATGTTCCCACGTTTATATGTTCCTCAAAAATAGGCCATTGTGCTTTGTTCATCCTTGTACCCCCAATGCGTAGAACAGTCAGGACCAAATAGGTACTTAAATGTTGGTCGAATGAATTTGTTGATTTACATAGTGATTCTCAACTTTGCTATGTATGCAAGGAATTCCTCTAGGAATTCACCTAGAGAGCTGAAAACAATACCTATGCCTTAGGTCACATTCCCAGAGATCATTGTTTAATAGGTGTGGAATGGGACTCAGGCATTGGTAATTTTTAAAAGTTTCCAGGTGATTCTAATATGCTTCCAGCTTTGAGAACCACTGGCTTAAAGGAATAAAATAAGATACACCAATGCCTGCTATGTGCTAGGTGTTTTAATTACATTCTCACAATAACCAAATGAAAGGGGATGAGATTTGATTTTGTTAACACACGGGAAAAACCTGAGGCTCAGAATGACATAATAACTTTGCATAACCCACAAAGTTGGTAAGAGGCAGGGCTAGGACCTGATTCTGTTACCTTGCATTACCTTTCCAGCTTCCCAGCAGCTTCCCTCCAGTGGTGAGGAATCCATTCAATCTCTTATCCATTCTCTCAGAGGTGGAGCGCTGGCCAGCTGGCTGAATTGTGTAACATTAGAAGAAATGTGTGATTAGCTCTATTCGACCTCCAAAAGTGAGGTTGGATTGGAATCAGCCCATGTAAGAACTTGTCTGTGTCATAACTTCATGTCTTTCACATTTGTAGGACAGTTATGCCTTTTTTTCTTTTTTCCCTGGGCTGGGCACTCAATCTTGCCTCTGGGTCTCTTTCTCTGAAGGATGGCTATTCCAGTAGCTTCTTAGTCAACCCTTTACACACCCCCTCTTACCCCTTCCATCTCTGAAATGAGCCTATAAATCTAATTTTTCTTTCCAGGTCACTTGCAATTTCTTTAAGGTTCTGATGCTACCAGTGTTTCTCCGTCTACAAGTTCTATATGATATATATTTATTACAAAGAGAACTAAAAAAATCACTTAGAGTTTTTGGGGAACTTTATGATATCTCAAATTCATTAGAAGATATGCTGGGATCTTACAAGTTAACCATAAATTACAAGTTAACATAAAAGTTACTGATGGCCAAAAGCAAGTCAAGTTGTTCTAAACATTTAATTTGTAAATTTTAATAAATTAGGCAAACATTCTCTAAATACTCTAGTTAGTCTTAATTAACAGTAAGTTAGACCTAAATATTGTCAAGTTTGTAATTAACAGTAAGTTAGACCTAAATATTGTCCAGTTTGTTCTGTGGGATAAAAACTAAGTAACACTTTCACAATATTAATTATGAGTTGGTAATCATCATAACAGTTACGTAGTGTTTGCTATGTGGCAGGCACTGTTCTAAGTGCTTTCTACATGTTAACTCATTTAATCTTCAGAAAAACTCTGTGAGTTAGGTACTATTATTCCCATTTTATTTTTATTTTTTATTCCCATTTTATAGATGAGGAAATTAAGGCATAGGAACATTAACTAAGACAAAACACCAGTATGTAGTAGAAATAAGATTCAAACCTAGGCAGTCAAGCTTCCTAGTGTTTGCTCCTAACCAGTTTTCTAGATTTGCCTAACACAAAGCTTGGAAATTAGACCAGTTTTGCACATGAGTGAGGAAGACTGATATGGTGCTGTAATTCCTGAGTATCATTTAGCCTGGACTGACACTTTTACCACTTGGCTTGAGCAACCATGAACACGGGAATTCTCTGCAGGTTGGAATGGGAGGCATGAGAAGATCTTGACAAAGCCAAAAGGTTGGTACAGCCATTAAATCTTTAAGGGAGCAGTACTCGGAATGCAGAGCTAGTAATGACGAGGCTGTTGAAATAATTGGATTATGCCTCCACAGTGTGCCTAAAACTTCTCCTGGCTAGTAGTGATGACTTCCTAATTATGTTAATGGCCATTTTTTTAGTCCTTAGCTCCCTCAAATTGCCAAATTATCAGTCTTTTAAAAAAATTCTTCCAAATTTGACTTTTACTTTCTGATTCACTCTCAGTTTTCCTCTTGCCACTCTTTGGATTTCTCCCTCTAGATTCTTCTTTTCAGCCTGTCAAAGAATGTTTTCCTCCCTGGTCTATTTCTTTGTCACTGTGTTCTGTCTCTTCACTAAATTTCCTGAGTCTTACTACTGTCTGAGTTGTTAACAGTTACCTCTGAGCTCTTCCTCCAGGCCTGACCTCCTTGAATCTCTGACCCTGCATTTGCTATCTGTCTTTTGGACCTATCTACCTAGATGTTCCATTGTCTTTAAATGGAATAATTTTAAAATGGAACTTTTCTTACTTTCGCTGACTGTTCTGCCTGTGTTCTCTGTTTCTCATACTCCAAGTGAGGACCCTCCAGGATCTTTCAATCCTTTCTCTGTGTCCTACCAGCCTGCCTACCTGATCCCATATACTACTCTGTGAGCGGTTACCAAGGCCTATCAACTCTGTCTCAGTGAACTCTCTTGAATATATTCCCTCCTCTATATTCTCCTGGGGCAGACCTTCATTTCTCTCCTGTGGACAATTGCCAAACTATGATAGCTGTTGCCCTCTAGTCTCTTCTCCCACCAATCTACTGAGTACACCTCAGCTGCATAATTTTTCCCAAAGTATAGTCTCATTAAAGAGTGTCCACTGTATAGCACAGAGAATTCTGCTCAGTATTCTGTAACAACCTAATTGAGAAAAGAATTTGAAAAAGAATAAATACATTTATATGTATAACTGAATCACTTTGTTGTACATCTGAAACTAACACAACATTGTTAATCAACTATACTCCAATATAAAATAAAAAGTTAAAAAGAATGTCCAAAATCTTTGTTGTTTAACCATTAACAACTAAGAGCATTTCATCTGCCACCACCTTTCCAGCTGCACCTGCAGTAAGACTGGATGGTCCTCTACATCAGAAGTTGCAGCTTGTGGCCCTTAGTCCAGATTTGGCCTGCAGGCAAGTTTTGTTTGGTCTGCAACTTAAAAAAAAATTAATCTGAATCAATGCTTTAAAACCAGAGGATTTCCCTTAAAAGTTAAAGTCTTAGAGAAAGTTCAGAGAACTGTGAAAACTTAAGGACAGATGGAAATTTGCAGGAGTCAGTCAACATTTAAATTCTTAGCTACGTAAGTTCTCAGTCCGTCTTTCACCCATCTTTGTATCCTTGTAACATGTAGCAGAATCTTTACATACAGTAGGTGCCTAATTAACACTTGTTGAATTATAGTTACTTGACTTTTGATAGTTTCTTGGTGCAAACATTGAGGTTGTTTGTAGAACAAAAGTGCTGCATTAGTGAATCACAGGTGATCTGTACCATGGTCTTAAGTGGAAGTCATATAATTTGTGCACCAATAGAAAAAAAAATCTGCATTTTAAAGTATACTCAAACTTTACAATGTTTAAAAAAATGTGACCATAAATTTTCATACACGTAAGTGTTCTACGAAATTGTTTTCCTGTAATAGGCAGGAAGAGAGCAGAATCTGGAGGGGAGAATTTAAAAGCTGCTTGACAGAATGAAATGGCCATCACTGGAAAAGTTGGGGAACCACTGGCATGGAATGCAAAACTTTGAATGTGAGAAATGAAGCAGGTAGTGAGTTATAATAGATGCTCTAACTATTTAATGTGGTTGGTTCATGTTGAAATTTGACCACGTGCTAAGTTATTGATGTGTGTAATATCAGTGTACTATGGCTCTTCCCCACCTCTCCCTCCCACGTTGACATGAACATGCAGATGAACTTTTTAGAAATAACTATTTGACATCTTTTTCACCTGTAGTAATTTCAGAACTTGGTGATCATTGGGGTCCTAATAACAAATGTACACAATGGGAGAAAATGATAGTCTTAGCTTCCCTGGAAACATCGAGCTATCTGTCCCTGGGCTCACATTTCTTCATGCAGTGATCTTCCGGATCAGAGGCGTGACAGTAACGATAACCAACTCATAGAAGGCTTGGTATGTGCCAGGCACTGTTCTAGGGGTTTTTACTTTTTTAAGCTTCACAACAGTATTTTGAACCAGTTAGTATGTCATTTCTGTTTTATAGGTGAGAAATTGAGGCACAGAGAGGGTGAGGAACGTGCCCAAGACCCCACTGCTGGAAAGCGGGGGAGATGGGCTTTTAACCAGGTATTCAGTCTGCAGTCTGTGCTGCTGACTTTGGCTCCCTACCTGCCTCCTAGACTGAGCCTTTTATTGCCAGCTCCCCCTGCCTACACTTGCCTTACTTAGCTTTTCTTCCCATAGGCATTTGAATTATAACACTTGCCCGACACTTTGGCATCTTGGTTTCCTATCCTTTTCCTTGCTACTCGCACTTCGTCTTCTATTAAGGCACAATTCAGAATAGATGCCTTATCGGATTTCATCCCAGAACGAACAGACATAAGTAATTCCTTCCTTCTCTGGGCTTGTGCAACCCTTTATCTAGGTTTCTCTTACTAAGCTTGTATTGCTTAACTAACATCAGCTATTCATTTACAAGTCTTGGCTCTCCTCTGTTTCCCTGAGCTCCAGAATATGGTCTTTTTCTCCCCCTTAAGTTTCCCTGCCCGTTGAATAGATTTTCTAATTTGTATGGTGAATGAATTAGCAGAGAACAACCCCATTCATAAACTAACAACAAACATATTTTAATAAGCAGGGTATAGATTCTGCTTGGCCACCTTTGATTTTTGCTTGTCCTCTGACCTTTGGTCATCAGACCTGGGTAGGGAGCCAGTGGCCACCTATTTTGCTGTATCTGGTTCTACTGAGGTGTAATAGAGTACCCTTCATCCCTTCCACCTCCTCAGGCAGAATTCCCTTCTAGAGCCTGAAATGGTTATGGGGCAAGTTTTAAGACCTCTAGTACTGCCCTGGAGTAATTCAACTAGCCAAGACTGGGTCAATTCACAACCTGTGAAATTCTTAACACTTGGCTTGCTTCTTTGTGCTACTGGAGTTTTCCAGCTACTTCTAAATAGGTTTCAGGAAACTTTGTTAACTAGAGAATGTTTCTTGGGTGGATCTGTATCTCATTTCACAAACTCAAGGATGCAAGAAATATAACTTGATCTATATTTTGAGCCTTCATTCTTTAGGTAGAACTTAATTCCAATGAATTTAGGTATTCCCCCATCACTGTTTTCTTTTAGGTTTTGAAGTGTCTCATGCGACGTTGAGGCATAATGCATGGGGGGAGCCATCTGGGTACTCATCCTTAGCCCACATTCATGTTCCATCTGGTCCATGGTGTTTGGTTCCTACAAGTTGCCCTGGGATATCCTTTGTTCTTATTTATAAGAGCCCTTCGGGTCCATTAGTGCTCTCTTCTATTCCTGTTAGACTCTTGAGAACATGTAGTGGGCCACGGATAATGGAGAAGTTGTCTCAGACCCATCTGCAAGACACTTATGCAGCCTTCCTATTTTTATGCCTTTTTGGACACATGGAGTCATTCTGCTGCTCTTGCACAAGCTGGAGCCTGAGGGGCTCTCTGAGGCCATTTGAGGCACCACCTTCCTAAACATACCTTGCGGTCACTCTTCCCTAGAGTCTTGCCTTTTTCCACGGTTCTGTCTGGGCATGGGGCACATGTCTGTTGCTCTCAGATTCCATAGACATATCTGAGGGTTGCTGTGTCCCAAGGTTCTTTTTTCATTGGATCTCAGATATCAATCCGTTCATTCCTCATTTCATCTCTAATAATTTCTCCTCCCCTCTTCCACCACCTAGCTCGGAGAATCACTTTCTATTCTAGGAGACTTCTTACTCATCATGTAATCTCCTAAATCAATGTCTTTTTTAATTCTCCAAAGGATACAGGCTTTTGAAAATCAAAAGCAGGAAGACATTTCTGTTTCTTTGCTATTTGTTCTCATATCCCTTCCCTGAAGTAACAACTACGTAAAGGCTTGGCTACTGATTTTACTTGCTGGACAGTAGGGATGGGAGGGGAGTAGTGAGAGGAGCTAAGGGAAACAGATATTAGGGAAAAAAGTTAGATACCATTCACAGTTTTATCATGCCACATGACAGCGCATACACATATGAATGTCATCCTATCCTGCATAGGACTCAGAGCAGCTTCCTGGGCCCACACTGTTCTCAACCAGCATCTCTAGGGTAATTCTGTATGTCCTGCAGCCCTCTCATAGTTCCAGGAATCCAGCTTCTATACTGGTTACTTAGTCTCTCAACTTCTCTTCTCTCTTCTTCACAAGGAGGAAAATAACAGAATTGTAGCCAGAATTCAACAACCTCTCCTCATACTGTAGGCACTCAGGCAGTGATAACTATTGTTATTAATAATAGTAATGATAAATTGGTTAATGACAGATTACTGCTTGATTCTCTTCATTTTCAAACTTTGAAACAAAGTCAGTATTGTCTGTAGGATAATGATTTTTCATTCTCTAATTTATCAATACAATTCCAAACATTAGCACAATTTTATTTTAACACCTTTCTGGATTCTTCTTTTCCCACCCATCCAGCCTTTCTTACACCCATCTGCTTATCTTCTCCTTCATAAACAAACTATCCCTTCTCCAATGAGCACTTCTGCTCCCACACCACCCTGTCAATGTTGTGAACAATGCAGATAGTTGTTCAGAAATTCTATTAATGCAAGTGCTCATAAGCTAATACAGCAGAGGTGCTTCTGGAAAGGTATGGGCAGACTGAGGCGAGTCTGCATGCACTCAGAGCATGCAGTACACATAAAGGAAACCAGGGGTGGATTCTATGAAAATGAATACTCTTCTCTAATCTGCCTTGTAAAGACAACTCACTTGTTTTACAGCTTTCCTTTAGTTGAAGAAACTCATGTGATTTGTCTTAAATATTCAATGAAGTCTTCATTTAACAAAAAATATAGTTCAGGGCTTCCCTGGTGGCGCAGTGGTTGAGAGTCTGCCTGCCGATGCAGGGGACACGGGTTCGAGCCCTGGTCTGGGAGGATCCCACATGCCGCAGAGCAGCTGGGCCCGTGAGCCACAATTACTGAGCCTGCGCGTCTGGAGCCTGTGCTCGGCAACAAGAGAGGCCGCGATAATGAGAGGCCCGCGCACCGCGATGAAGAGTGGCCCCCGCTTGCCGCAACTGGAGAAAACCCTCGCACAGAAACGAAGATCCAACACAGCCAAAAATAAATAAATAAATAAATAAATTTTTAAAAAATTAAAAAAATATATATATATAGTTCAGAAAGTAACAGAGCCAAGCCTGCCATTTCTTTGTTCATAGTTTATTATTTGATGCCTATCAAGCTACTTGGCCTGTGAGAAATGGAATGGATCTTGCGTGTTCTCTGTTCATTGACAAGGGTTTATTGTGTGAACTCTAGAAATCTTAGTGAATACATTCTCAGCCATGCCCTGGCAGATCTCCATATTCCCCAAGTTAGACTGACGTGCTACCACGAAACTTAAGTGATGATTGCTTTTTCCCAATTTGCCAAAGACCTTAAACCCTTAAACTTGTGGTTAGATCCCTCTGTATGTGTGTGCGTGCACACACTCACATTTGTTTGTTTCGTATCGAGAACGTTAACAGTCGTTTTAACTTTTTCAATAAATTGGTCAATTGTACGTATAGAAATTGAATTATTTTCTTAATATTCATTTGCTTTCCTGTTGCTTATATTTCCAGCAAATGAATATTAATAGAATTACTGGAAAAGCTGTTCATGGTCAGATAAATTGCCTCTTGTTCTTGTTTTTCATGAACACTCGCTAATGGTTTTATAATGCAGTCTTTCCAACTCTTTTCACAGCAGGGTGTATGTATACAATTTTATATGGGACACCGGGGTAAACAGCTCAGGAACTTGGCTGCCCAGGGGCTGAGGGGATCAGTGTCACAGCACATCTGTATCCTCTTCAAGGCATACCAGTGTGCCCCATGTACATGCTGGGAAGCTGTATTATGGTGTATTACAGACTACATACAGTTCTCATTTCTATTAGTAACACTGTTTTCTTGATCTTATCAAGGCATTAAATATTTCACTAATCATCAGTGTTCTGTTTCATATTCTACAGAAGGGCACTGTTACTCTACAGCTGCTCCCCTTCAAGGTTTGAGATCCACTAGGCGATAACAGTATCTGAGTTCACGCACCTGTGCTGGGAAGGTTTCTAATCACTCTGTGACACTCCTGGGCCTCTCTACCTTGACTAGTCACTGGCTTCCAGATGGCTTCTAATTCTCTGACTTTGAAACATGGCCAGTAGGTCTCGCAGGGAGGTCAGTTTTATAAGTGTACTCAATAGGAAGAGCTTGTATAAGTAGTAGAAAGAGGGAATACACTCCACAGGGTCTTTGCTGGGTGGATGGCCTGGGTCTCCTCTCCAACCAGATAACTTCCTGTGAACACTTAATGCAGAGCTCAATGCCCTCAGGGCTCAAAAGGGAAGAGACAACAGGCTGCATGTTCTTTGTACATTTCTGCAAAGCTCCTGGTTGTGTCTGAGCTGGTCTGCTTCTAAATGCCAGGGCTGCAGTTGACTCTGCTCCTTCCCTCTCACACACTCATTCCTTTCTCTTACTCTCAAAACAACCAGACACACTTAAATATATAAGCTTAAAAACACTTTAAAAATACTTATAGTAAATATAAAACTCTCCTCTCTTCTATTTGTATTCGAATAAAGTATTCTTCCTCCGTTCCTAGTATGTTATTGGAACTGTGATGTGCTGATTTAGGGTGGGCAGGGGTCGGGGGAAGGGACTGAATCCTGGAATTCACAGTTCCTAGGTTTGAGTCGCAGAACTGCCATTTATCCAGCGAAATGGGCAAGTTCAGCTAATTTCTAAACCTTCTTGATAAAATGAGACTGATGACACATTTCCCTCTCAGAGACTATCTGAAGATCAAAGGAGATTTACTCTGATATTTTCAGATGAAAATACTCTCGAAGCTCTGAAAACGAAAGGTAAATACGATTTGTTATTGTACTAAAAGTAGCCTGTGAGCCCTCAAGGGCAGCGACAATTGCTTGTAAGAATTCGAACACTGAAGGGTTGGTGAGTGTGGCTCAGGTGATAACTCAGCTGACACACACTCTCCCTCATTCCCCCCTCATCCTGCAGAGCAACCTGATACACTACTTGGGCCTCAGCCATCATCTGCTCGCGCTGAACTTCATCATCATTTCTTTTGGCAAGAAAAGCGCGTGGTCATCTGCTCAGGTGAAAGTAACTGACACTGACTTTGACGGTGTGGAAGTCAGAGTGTTTGAAGGCTCTGCAAAGCCAGAAGAGCCGCTGAAACGCAGCCTTGTTTACATTCACGGAGGAGGCTGGGCCTTGGCAAGTGCAAGTATGTCCTGGTCACGTTCAAGTTGTTTGGGGTTGTAGCTGGCCCACAGAGATGTGTGATTGAATTGACTTTCTTACTGGGTAAGGAGAAGGGGGCCACTGGACTTGGTTCCCCTGGCAGTCTCAGTTATCCCTATTGTCTCAGCAAAATTATTCATAGTGCCCCCCCTTTCCATTCTTGAAAGGGTCCTGGTTTGGATGATTGATTATATAGCTACCCTACATCAAGGGTTTTGCCTGTTTGTTTGTTAATTCAGGCAGACTGTTTTGAAAATATTTCCTGTAACCTAAATCCTAGACTAACTTGTTGTGAAGTACTGAAGTTGCTTTCTGCACCAAAACAAGGTAAAGTTTCCCTGGGCCAGAATATGAGGCAATTATCTGTAGCTCTATGCCAACTTGGGTTTTAAAGACATCTTTCTATGAAATAGAACAAGTATTTCTGAATACACGTTAACTCATCAACATTTCATCTGCTTGTGAAAACAAAGATGAAAATATAAAACATATGCCAAAGTTAAAAGGAAATGACCTTGCAAAGTTCAAGAACATTCTCTTTAGTATTGGTTCATTTAGTATTTAGTTCATGAGCAGAGCACACATTAAAAATGTCAGGCAGCCAAGGGGGGCAGCCTAGTGAAAAGCATACTAAGGAGGAAATAAGGGCCTTATCTCTGCTTGTAATTATTATGGCGCTACTTTCTCATCTTCAGCCCAGAGCTTTTGGCATCCCCTAAGTTTAAAGGCGATGGCAACTTGTTTTAGTTTGTCTTTTTTTTTTTTTTTAATGCAGCAAAGGCCAAAAAGTATAACTTTTCCTAGTAATCTCATTTCATTTAGCTCCATATTCATCATTTATTCTTTTATTCATTGATTTGTTCACATTTCCATAAGATGATTACTGAATATGTAGGTTTGCCCAGGACTGAGTAGTTTCCCAGGGTGCAGGACTTTCAGTACAAAAACTCAAAGAGTTGTATGCAAACCTGGACCTCTGGTCACCCTAATGTGTGCTTGGTGATGGGGATACGGAACTGAGTAAGACAGAGTCTCTGCCCTAGAAAAGATTGTATCTGTAGCACTGCACACTTGCCAGGTGAGATAGTATCAGTACATCAGAGACCAGGAAGTATAAGTGCCAGGAATGGTATGGATTATGAGTCAGCCTGGCCTTTTCCACATAATTTTGACTGATCACTTCTGCCAGAGGAAGAGCTGGAGGTAGGTATGCAGGTGTTTATGTAGTTATTGAACTTCTGGTTCTTAGACTGCCTTGGAAAACCTATAAATAAGGTAGTATTTGGCTTTCTGTTGACACAATCCAGCTCTTAATATATTATAAAAACATTAATATATTAAAAGAACAGCCTAAGGGATTAAGTTTTTACATATTAAAATTGCTTCTGTCACTGCAAACCTTTGGATTCTCTTTCTAAGAAATGCTAAGACTTCCTAAAATTCTATTTGTTCTGTGTTGGTTTAAACGGAATACCGTATTCTTCAAATTGGTGACTTTTCTGAATCACAGCAAATGATGGTGTTAAAAGAGAAAAATTTTTTGGTTCTAAGGAGGAAACTGCTTATTTTCTATGATTTCTGGAAAGGCATACATTTGAAGAACTACAAAATCAGAATGAATCTGATGCACTTCATATAGTCCATTATGAAATAATTTTTTAGTTAGTTAAAAATACATTCAAAGGTAATCTAATATGGATTTCCTGTTATTTTATAGTAATTGTATTTTATGAGAAACCAGATTAATTTTTAACATTTGTACATGTAGCTCTGTTAATGAGGTATATGTTCATATTTACTTTTTATTGTTTTTGTTATTAATAACTTAAGTCCAAGTCTAAAAACAATCCATAGTTAGCAGAATTTAAGAATGGACAGTATTAAATAAACTGCTTTATAGTGAGTGATTGCTCCTTTGTCTCTTTCAGAAATCAGGTATTATGATGAACTGTGTAAAGCAATGGCTGAGGAGTTGAATGCTGTCATTGTCTCCATTGAGTAAGTAATTAATAATAGTCATAGAAAAACATTTAAGAAGGAATCCTAGATAACCATCTAGTTATTTTATTTTACAAGTGCTAGAGTGTAAAATGAAAGTCCAGAGAGGTGAAGTGATTTTCCCAAAGTCACAGAAAATGATTTCTGATGTAACGTAGAATTTCTTGAACTAGCTTTATAATGCCTCAAACTATCTTTTTATTTTAGTTTTGGAACCTTCTGGAAATGGAATTAGCTGAAATTGAGAGAAATATATAATCAGTTATTTATAGTACATAGTTTGATTACTGCCTTTTTTTTTTTTACTTTAGTATAGCTCTGTATTATTAGACTATTGAAGTGTAAGAAAGCCATGCAATGCCTTTCAAGAGGAATTAAAGTATAGCTAACTAACTTTAATAAGTTATAGTTGAATCATTAACCTTGTGAACTGCAAGGTCAGACAGTGCTCATGGAATTTCAGGAGAAAAACCCTAAAGGGAAAGATTATTTTGTTATGCTGTTATGTGGAAATAAACTATGATAAAAGCATAAGAGAGAAGGGATTTTTTCCATCAAGTTTTTTCTTAGACAACCAAGTAAGAGCATATTCTAAAAATTACCACTATAAATTTCAACTAATGTTGAAGTTAAAAAAATTCCTGTATAGTGTGACTGTTTTCTGTGTTAATTCTCTCACTTTACCTTCACAAGTGCTGAGAAAGCAAAGGAAGTTTGGACATACCAGATAATTCCTACTATTCCATCAGATCCACTCATTTGAAATTAAGTGGAAATACAGTTAAGTCCCCTACAGTAAGTCTCAGAACGAACAAGTTCTGTTCCGAGAGCGCATTCCTAAGTCCAATTTGTTCGTAAGTCCAACAAACACAATCGTTATCGCTTGGTGCTTCTTAGCAGTGTACCAGCTACTTCACCGCTGCTTTTAGACTTGCTTCCGGACACCCTGGGCTTGAAATAAAGATACTGTACTACTGTACTCCAGACAGTACTATACATGATTACTGCCTTTTTAAATCTGAAAACCAATCAGCATTTTAAGAGAATCTCTCCTACACCAAGAGTTGGAGAAGTTATTCTCCTGGAGTTAGGTTCTGTAATTCAGACCTTGTAAATAATAGTGTGTTCAACCAATCTTAGTTAATGTAGCTATTATTATCATTATTAGTATTAATATTAATATCAGTGTTTTGAGTTGTTTCTACCAGTTCTATATTAGCTATTTTTCTGGGACACTAAGAAGAAAGTGAATAATAATTATAATGATTGCAGTGATGGTAATAATACAAAAATCATGGTACCTATTCCATGGCAGGCATTGTGCAGGTGCTATGTATATATTGTTTCTCCTCCTTCAGATCTTTGTTCAAATATCATCCTTTCAGCAAGGCCTTCCTTGACACCCCTAAAATTGCAGTCCACTTTTCTTCTGCTTTAGTTTTCTCCAAAATTATCATCAACATCTGACAGACCATATATATAACTTATTATGTATTTATTGTATTGAATATAAATAGACAATGTAAGTTTTATGAAGGCAGAGATTTTAGGAATTTTTGTCTGTTTTGTTCATTGCTGATCATTAGTGTCTGGAAACATCCCTGGCAGATAGTGGAAATTTATGATATTGTGATTTGTAAGAAATATATATTTGGTCATTCAGATGACCAAAGTGTATTTTTCACATGTACTTGGTCTTCGTCCAAAATTCCTGGCTCACAGCTCCCCAAATCCTTCAAATTTCCTAAGTGTTCAGAGAGTTAAAGGAGTCTTTTGTGGGACTTCCCTGGTAGTCGAGTGGTTAAGACTTCACCCTTCCACTGCAGCGGGCAAGGGTTTGATCCCTGGTCAGGGAACTATCCTGCCCCTGCCCCCCTTGCATGGCCAAAAAGAAAAAAAGGTGTCTTTTGTTATGTGAATGAGGTGACTTTTGGAAGCACCTAAGGATGGGGGCTGGTTGCCAGGAGAACCAACCATGTGATTAGAGGGTTGGGACTTTCCCACCCCGCTGGCCTCTGGGGAGGGGAGATGGGCTAGAGGTTGAATCAATCACCAATGGCCAATGATTTAATCAATCATGACTAGGTAATGAAGCCTCCATAAAAACCCAAAGGACAGAGTTCAGAAAGCTTCCAGTTGTTGAACACATGTAGATTTGGGGAGAGTAGTGCACCTCCAGAAGGCATGGAAGCTCTGCACCCCTTCCCACCTACCCTGACTTTTGCCTCTCTTCCATCTGGCTATTCCTGAGTTGTATTCTTTTTTTTTTTTTTTTTTAATTAATTTATTTATTTTTATATTTATTTTTGGCTGTGTTGGGTCTTCGTTTCTGTGCGAGGGCTTTCTCTAGTTGCGGCGAGTGGGGGCCACTCTTCATCGCGGTGCGTGGGCCTCTCACTATCGCGGCCTCTCTTGTTGCAGAGCACAGGCTCCAGATGTGCAGGCTCAGTAGTTGTGGCTCACGGGCCTAGCTGCTCCGCAGCATGTGGGATCTTCCCAGAGCAGGGCTCGAACCCGTGTCCCCTGCATTGGCAGGCGGATTCTCAACCACTGCGCCACCAGGAAAGCCCAATATGTATTTATGGAATGAATGAATAAAGAGTCTTGCTTAACTTTCGTATAAGTCATCCAAAGTAAGTATTTTGATATTTTCCTCATAGATGAGGAAATTGAGGTCCAAAAATTAAGTAACCTGCAAGAGGTCACATAGCTACTTAGTCGCATATGTGGAGTGGGGAATTGAGGCAGGTGGAATCACTCCCCAGGCTCCTATGCTTCTTTGACCCAGTATCAAACTAATATTGAAGGAAGCTGATGATGCTGAGTGACAGGGTTATGGCAACATCAGCCGCTTTCCATGCCCTACGTCTATTCAATGTAGCATCCGGTGTATCAGCAGATAAGCATCACAGCAGTGGGCAAGTACCATTACTCAAGGCTGTGTAATCTCAGCTGCCTCTCTCTGCCAGCTGCACTCCCATTCATAGCTCACCTCCTTCTTGCCCCTACTCCAGATCGCAGACCTAAGAGAATCCTTGCTTCTCCAGTTCCTTGGAAGGGTTGGTCTCCTAAGTCATTTAGGCAGCTCTGACCCTGTGAACAGGAGCCTTAGAATCAGAGTGACGCTGTGGCTTCCTCCTCTGCAAATGTGGCACTGGACAGCTCTGGACAGCTCCCAGGCCTCCCTGGATCCTCAGCTGGGCCTCCCAGATCACTCAAGGGCCCCTGATGCAGTTTTATAATGCATGAACCTTCAAGTAAACGATTGTATCATCTGGCCTGGGTAGCTGGCCAGAGGAAGGCAGGGCTGTTTAAGCAGCTGAACCCCATTATGGAGCAAGGCCCTGCAGCTTGGTGCTGGTGAGCTGGCCTTAGCTCAGTGCCTCTTCAGTGGTTTCCTGTGTAGCTCCAGCTCCTCAAAGGCCTGAGGAAAGGAGAGAAGGTGGACTTGTTTTACTTGGTACCATAAGGATTCTCCACACAAGCCTTATCCTCCAGGGCTAATGTAAGCAACTGGCAACATGCCTAAGCTCTTCCTGCATGCCCTTCTCCACCTGTTAGCATCTGTCTCCAGTGACACAGGGGTTCTTTCTTTCTTTCTTTCTTTCTTTCTTTCTTTCTTTCTTTCTTTCTTTCTTTATTTATTTATGGCTGCGTTGGATCTTCGTTGCTGCGTGCGGGCTTTCTCTAGTTGCGGTGAGCAGGGGCTACTCTTCGTTGCGGAGCGCGGGCTTCTCATTGCAGTGCCGTCTCTTGTTGCGGAGCATGGGCTCTAAGCGCCCGGGCTTCAGTAGTTGTGGCTCGCAGGCTCTAGAGCACAGGCTCAGTAGTTGTGGCACACGGGCTTAGTTGCTCCGCGGCATGTGGGATCTTCCCGGACTAGGGCTCGAACCCGTGTCCCCTGCATTGGCAAGCGGATTCTTAACCACTGAGCCACCAGGGAAGTCCACAGGGGTTCTTTTAAGTCTATGCTTATCATAAAACAAAGAAGGATGGATAGGGTGTTTTTGGTTTTTTTAAAAAATAAATTTATTTATTTATTTATTTTTGGCTGCGTTGGGTCTTCGTTGTGGCATGCGGGCTTTTCGTTGTGGTGGGTTCTCTTGTTGCAGATCACGGGCTCTAGGCGCGCGGGCTTCAGTAGTTGTGGCTCGCGGGCTCTAGAGCGCAGGCTCAGTAGTTGTGGCGCACGGGCTTAGTTGCTCTGCGGCATGTGGGATCTTCCCGGACCGGGGCTCGAACCTGTGTCCCCTGCATTGGCAGGCGGATTCTTAACCACTGCTCCACTGGATAGGGTGTTTTTAAGAAGATTTTTTTTTTAAAAAAAGAACTAAAATATAGAAGGGCCCTGCTTTCATCTTCACTTGCCACTGCACCAAATCTATTCAATGTAGCATCCGGTGTATCAGCAGATAAGCATCACAGCAGTGGGCAAGTACCATTACTCAAGGCTGTGTAATCTCAGGCAAGTCACTTAACCTCACGTGCAAAATGGGGTTAGGAATCTTTCCTGTGTATGTAGAACGTGAGCTACTGGGAACAAGAATCATGCCCTCTTTCCTTTGGGCCCACCGCACCCAGTACATGGCTTAAACGTGTGCTAATAAGTAGATACACTTTGAGTTGGGTTAATGATTTCAGAGAGTTGTTATGAGAATCAGTTTGGACATTTGAGATAAAAGGGTTTCTGATACTCTAAATCACTAGACAAGTCTGAAGGGTTAGTGCTCTAGCCCATAGGACAGAAAGGTCCAACTTAACTAATTTATTTATCAACGTGTTTGGAACTCACAGCACTTTTCTTTGCAGAAATAATGAGCTAAGGTGATTAGGATCCATCCAGGCGAGCCAACCCACAAAGAGCCACATAATCTATGCTCTAGTTGAGGTATAGCCAACATCATATGATCGTGATGTTTCTCTTGGAAAGTATGTTCAGAGGTCTAACGTGGGACCATATTTCTTCTTACTGCTCACCTCTTTCTTTTATTCCATAAACACCTATTGAATTCCTCTTATGTGCCAGCTACTGTGTTAAATTCTGGTGGCATAACAGTGTAAGACAGGCATAATTTCTGTCCGCATGGAGTTTACAATCTAGATGAGAAATCAAACCTTGAACAAGTAATATTAAATGTGATAAGTGATATGAAGTAGTAATGGAGGCATCGAGTAGGTAAGATCTTACCTAGTTTGAAGGGTTTGAATCGAGCTCCTAGGGATGAGCAGAACCTAGTTAGACAGAATGAATTGGTCATGGAAGTCCAAAGTGGTGTAATGAGAGGGCTTGGGAGGACGGGAGGAGGCAGAGAGCATTAAGGGAATGAAATATGAGAGAAGACAGATGGGGGGACTTATGCTTCTGGCAATGACTAAGGAAAATAAGAAATAAGGGTGGATGATCCTGAGAGCCTTCAGAAGGATGGTGGACTCTTGGTTCTCTTGGAATTCCTTCTCCTATCAGGGAGGTTGTCTGGAGACAGCTGCTCCTTATCCTTGAGGCCAACAGGAGTGGGTAGTGGTGTCATGGCTTTACTTCATGTAGGGAGTGGCCTTGTGGAAGGTTAGATATAATCTGAGGAAGCTGGTAGGCAAGGGTTGGGGGCAGCCCTGGTGATGGAATCACTTCACATGAAGCAACACCAGGAGCTGGAACTTCTGAGTTTACATCACTGCTATTGGCTCAAGATTCCGGGAACAGATCCAACAACTGAGGTAGACAAAGATCTCAAGGTATAAAAACAGGCCATGACTTCTATTTAGTAGCTTCTACAACACTATGCTATTTTTACACATAATTGCACAGTAAGTATTTGTGAAATAAATGGAAGAGTTCATCTAATAATACCCAAGATACATGGATGTATCCTCATTTACATAATCTGGGAAGGAAGTTTATATTCATAAGCTTATTTTCATAAACTTCATTGCAGTTTAACTATAATATGGTACCTTTTTACCTGTAGTTTATATAATAAAACACAATACTAGAACCATAAGACATCAGGGAAAAGGAAGATTTAATTTCTTTCTTCTTTTTTTCTTAAATTAATTAATTTATTTTTATTTTTTTGGCTGTGTTGGATCTTAGTTGCAGCATGCCAGATCTTCTTTGAGGCATGCGGGATCTTTTGTTGCGGTGTGAGGGCTCTTCGTTGTGGCGTGCAGGTTTTCTCTTCTCTAGTTGTGGCATGCGGGCTCCAGAACGTGTGGGCTCTGTAGTTTGCCGCCCGTGGCCTCTCTAGTTGAGGTGTGTGGGCTCAGTAGTTGCGGCGTGCAGGCTTAGTTGCCCCGCAGCATGTGGGATCTTAGTTCCCCGACCAGGGATCGAACCCATGTCCCCTGCATTGGAAGGCTGATTCTTTACCACTGGACCACCAGGGAAGTCCCTAGTTTTTTTTTTTAATTTATTTATTTTATTTATTTATTTTTGGCTGTGTTGGGTCTTCATTGCTGCGCGCGGGCTTTCTCTAGTTGTGGTGAGCGGGGGCTACTCTTTGTTGCGGTGCGTGGGCTTCTCATTGCGGGGGCTTCTCTTGTTTTGGAGCATGGGCTCTAGGTGCATGGGCTTCAGTAGTTGTGTCACATGGGCTCAGTAGTTGTGGCTCACGGGCTTAGTTGCTCCGCGGCATGTGGGATCTTCCCGAAGCAGGGCTTGAACCCATGTCCCCTGCATTGGCAGGCGGATTCTTAACCACTGCGCCAGCAGGGAAGCCCCCTAATTTCTTTTTTTTAAAAGATAAAATGCTAATGTACAGCATGGGGAGTATAGTCAGTAATATTGTATTAACTATGTATGGTGACAAATGGTAACGACTTATTGTGGCGATCATGTCATAATGTATATAAATGTCGAATCACTATGTTGTGCCCCTGAAACTAATATAATATTGTATGGCAATTATACTTCAATTACAAAAAGATAAAATGTGAGATAATAACAAAGTAGGCATGTCAGATATTACTAAATTCTACAAGGCATTTACATTGCTTTTTTTAGTTGTCAAAAACGGTTTCAAGTTGTGTTTTGCTTTTAACTAAGTTTTTACGACACTAAAACTCTCTGTTTTGTGTCAGTGGAGACCTATTCCCATCCACCAAATATCAGGCGGCACTATGCACAGAGAACTTAAAACTTGACAGAGCTGTAAAGAAGAACGTTGCTCACGTAGACAGAATAGAAGCTGGACCGCGTATCTTAGTCTGCTGCTAACAGAGTTATAAGCAATGGGACTTTTATGACTCTGTCCTGCTCATCCATAAAATTAGATGAGTGCAAGCTGACAAAATCACAGAGCTTCTAGAGGCACAATACAACACACATCTCCATAAATAGTTGTTCAAACAAGATACTCTGAAAGACACAAGCCACGGTGACCTAGCTGTGTGACTCTCCCTCTGCTCCTTTTCCTGCTCTTCTTCCCAGACCTGCACGCAGAAATCCTCATGCCTCACCCCGACCTGGGCAGCCCTGGGAGATGGGCAGACTGAGTTCCTCAGGGTTCCCCTCCAGGAAAGGGAAGATTTGTCCAAAACTTTCCTTTTACTCAGTCCAGGCTACCTTATTAGCAAACCCAAAGGCCAGTGTTACAAATAATTTATTAATGCTACAGAAAGATAATATTGAGACTTCTTTTAAGAAGTAGGTTGTTTTAGTTCCTTCACTATCATTAACTAATGAATCTCTTTTTTAGACATATTAAGCTAATGTCTTCTTGGCTCTGTTTTCTACTAACATTAAAAAAAAAAAATCCACTGGTTTCTCTCTTGTGGTTTAGGTCTTTTAGAATTTGGGGGGAGGGGGGCTTGGAGCTATACAGAAAGCCTGTGCTGCACACTGCAGCGAGGTTGGGAAGCCTAGTTCCACCCACACCTGAGCCCAGAGCTCTGTTTAGCTTCTGAAATCACACAGAGAAAGGAGGTCCGAGGGACTTGGCACCAAGCCTGCTTGGGCTTCTGTAGCCACCTGAGGGAATGTTTGGCTCTCTATTCCCCCTCGAGGTTAAAGGCGAAGTTTATATCTGAATTGGGGAGGGGAGGCCTGGGGAGCTCCCTGCCGTGTCCATAGAGACGTCTCAGGAAGTCTTAACTTGTAAACAGCGTCAGAGCATCACATCATTTAAACGGATCACAATTCTAGGTTCAATCACTCCTAGGATTTTGGTGACACATCCTGACATCTGTCAGTTCTTCTGAACGTACTTATTATCCAATCAGCCAAGCCTTTGTTAAGCTCCGCTCTGCCTTGCTGAATGACTCGTAGTCAAAGCTATCTCGAGAGCCAATTTTGAGAGTAGAAACAGAAAGGAAGACCCTTCCTCAATCTTTATGCACAAACCTCATTGCACAAATGGAAAGAGAAACAATTATCCATTCACAATCTTTCCACTTTTATGTAATTTTATTATATATTCTTTTTTTAAAAATAAATTTATTTATTTATTTTTGGCTGTGTTGGGTCTTCGTTTCTGTGCGAGGGCTTTCTCTAGTTGTGGCAAGCGGGGGCCGCTCTTCATCGCGGTGCGCGGGCCTCTCACCATCGCGGCCTCTCTTGTTGCGGAGCACAGGCTCCAGACGTGCAGGCTCAGTAGTTGTGGCTCACGGGCCCAGTTGCTCCGCGGCATGTGGGATCTTCCCAGACCAGGGCTCGAACCCGTGTCCCCTGCATTGGCAGGCAGATTCTCAACCACTGTGCCACCAGGAAAGCCCTTATTATATATTCTTTTAATGGAAAGGAAGCTTCTACCTATTAGAGGGATAAATAGATTCTTCCCCTGGAATTGTCCCCCTCAAATAACACAATATGACTGTAATTGTTGATTTGTTTCAGATAACCCCTACTGATATGGGTTCTTTAAGACTGAGGAGAATGTTAGCCTTTTTATGTTCTCAAGATGAATCTACTGAGGTCTTCTTGGGAGACAGTGAAAAAGGAAAAGAAAAAAAAAAAAAAAAAGGCCAAAATGGAATGTGATTTTATCTCACTCCTGAATCAAATAGGAGTATAATTTCATTCCGGAATATCACATGTACCTTTCACCTAACTGGCACTACGTGAAGAGAACTCAGTGTCCTTGCCCGCTGCCGAAGACTGTCTCTGTTTCCAGGCTAGGTTATTTTGAGGGAGAATGCACTTTACAGCACTCTTAGAGCACTAGTATTATTCAGGGCTTCCACATCCTTAGTCTTGGAAGCAACTCACGTTTCCCTTCAGCTCTGGGCTTGTGTATCTGCCTTTGACTTAAGGAAGAATTTGTCAGTCTTTCTGAGCATTGCTCCATCTCCCTGGTCACTAACAAAGTAGGTAATAAAGTAATAGATTGTAGAAATGGTGCTGCTTATTTCAGGTGGGTATACATTGAACTCTAGTACGTAGCTGTGACTCTCCATCTACTCCTAGAGGAAGTTGACATGTCTGTTATGACCTATTGTAAGAGAGACTTTGAGGGCTTCAAGAAAGGAGAGTTACTTTTGGCTGGGCTCTTAGAAGATTTCATGGAGGAAGTGGCATTTGAGATGAGACTTAAGCAATGGCAACATTTGATGAGGAATTGCTGGGGGAAGGTCATAGGGGATGGAGAGAAGGACCAATGCATTGGGAACAGGAACAGGGAGTTGTGTTCGGAGGAGAGTGACAGTATGGTTGGATTCAGTAATATTTCTAAACCCCGGCTGCACATTAGAATTACGTGGGGGAATTTTTCTTCAAATATAGATGTGCTGGGCCCCACCTCAGATCAAATAAATTGGAATGTTTTGTAGAGGAGCTCAAACCTCAGTGTTTTTTTATAAAGTTCCCAAGATTATCCTAAGGTGCATATAGAGTTGAGAAACTCTGAGCTATGCAGAGCATACAGGCAGTCCTTGGAGATGTGCCCGAAGAGTAGGTGGGTTAGGAACAATTTCTTTTTTCTTTTTTTTTTTTTTTTTAAAGGAAAAAAAATTTTTTTAATTTTGGAAGAAATGACTTCAGATCTTACATATCTTATAAATACATAAATTGACAATAAGCAAACTTACTACAAACAACATAAATAAGTGTTCCTTATACTAGCACAAATACCTTTTTATACAATGCTAAAATTTTTTCAAAAATACAAAGAAAGGTAATAGGAATGTATAAATAGCGTGATATTTGAAATAAAACATACCCTTGGATTTCCTTTAGGTCTAACCATTTGCAGTGGCATAGGACTGAGCAGACAAGTGGTATAATTAAAGGAAAATCAGAATGCAATTAGATTTTCGTAAATTCATGTATCAGAACCACCCTCCACAGTAAATTAGTCTTAAGTATTAAGTCACTGGGATAAAGACCTGAATTGTACAGAACTACAGGTCACTTCTCTGAGTAAAGAAGTATCCAGCAACATAAGATGGTTAGTCAACCATCAGTGCTTAGAATGATAATATTTTTACTTATAATCTGAAAAAGTTGTATACAACAAAACACCCAAATTTATGACACTAAACTCCCCTAGATACTGGAATTTGGGAAAACTCTACAAGAACATCCCAGAAAGATATACAAGTGGGCAGAAAAATGACAGATGTTTAACAGTGGACACCCTGGTAACATGGCGGGGAGGGGGGGAATCCAATGTATTCATAAAGGACCACCAGGAAAAGTGTTAGAAACAAATCGAAATACATACTTTGAGCTAAAGTAGCCTCTGCTACTCAAGAAAAAGAAATGTTTCAAATCCATGCTGAAAAGATGGACCAAAATTTTAAGTTTAAGAGCATGTTTTGGGGGGGGGGGGTCTGGGGGGGGAGTAGTCACTAGTGGTTTATTAAAACATCATAAAAGAAATGAATAGAATTAAAATGGACATGGGCAAATTCCCAATATATATAGAAATAATAAAGGATCCCTAGAGCTTGTAAGTGGTAGTGTTAGAAGAAAAATCCTCAGTGCATTGCAAAGTTATGATAGTTTCTACCTATAAATAGTATGGCCTAAAAATCTAGATAGCTTTGATAAAAGTTTATAAAACCACAAAAGATGAATGCTGCAGTTTTTGAAGGTGGAATACTTCAGAGATATAATTAATCTTGGGGAAAAAAGGGTTCTGGAAAGTGAGAGCTGTTTTGTGTTACCACTGTGAGAGAGCATTAAACTGAATGAAAATCACTGCCATTTACCCTAACAGCCTTTTCTTTGCAAACAAAACTTAAATAAAACAGTTTCCTTGCCACCTCTTCCAGCAACATACTCCCTGTTCCTCCCCCTATTCCCAGAAATCGGCATTGTTTTACAGCTGCTTACATGAAACTAACTGCTGAGATGGGCCCATCCTGGACTCAGTGATCTCATATTTTCCTTCTCTTTAGAGAAGACTGCAAGACCAGCCAGTTAGTGGCTTTGGGTCAGCTCCAGAATGGACCTGGATATTCAGTTTATACTGTGATATGTCAGGAAAGATATGAATTACTAAGAGCAATTCAAAGTTAAAATCCTGACACCCTCCAAACTTTTGTAGGTGTTGGCTTTGCTGCTGAAAGCTTAGCCTTTTTTTGTTGTTGTTGTTGTGTACTATCTTTATTGTAATCTCCTACCCAATTATCCTAGTTTTTCTGTCGTTGTTAGTACATTTTTTTTAACATTTTTTTTTTTTTTTTTTTTATTCACACACACACACACTGTATTTTATTTTTACAAGACATAAATAGACTGACACCAAGCATTGTACATGGATGACCACAACAAAAGCAACAATGATTGCAATTACCAAACATGAAACACACTCATACTATGTCATAATATTGACATTCAGTCCAGTAATCCTCCACTGTAACAGCTCCTTTACTTTGCAGTGAAAATTGATTTGTATATTCTTTGCCTCTGAGTCCTTGTGGGATTTTTTTTTTTTTTTAAATTCAGACAGAAAGTCACAAAAATTATACTCATCCTCATCAGTTCACTCAGTCCCATGTAATTAATTTTTTTTTCATCTTGATCTTTTGTTAGCACTTTTATGAGTTCATCAGTTTTTCATTAGAGTTCTGAAAATGCTTATTCATTCAGTTCAGCAGTACAGTCAGTTACAGAAACCTGTACTTGTCAGAGTCTTTTCCATGAATTTCTTGAAGATGAAACCCTTTTATAGGAACATATTTGCAAAATCATCAGAGTATACCCAGAACTGTCTGTAAATGACAAAAGACTTAAAAATGACCACGGTTAAAGATTTGATGAAAGTTCATAATAATGCAGTTGACAAGAAAATTAGTTATTTCTGAGATATACATTTTAAAGTAATAACTAGGATTATTACTTATAACATTATACCAGAACATATAAGATTTTTAGAAATTTCATGTAATGTCTGAAACATTTATATTAACATATTTCCATACATATTTCCATACAAATACAAATATAAGATTTTTAGAAATTTCATGTAATGTCTGAAACATTTATATTAACATATTTCCATACATATTTCCATACAAATACAAATATAAGATTTTTAGAAATTTCATGTAATGTCTGAAACATTTATATTAACATATTTCCATACAAATAACCCAATGAAAGTTTAGTATTAGTTGTTTTGTTTGTTTTTTTATACTGCAGGTTCTTATTAGGCATCAGTTTCATACACATCAGTGTGTACATGTCAATCCCAATTGCCCAATCCAGCACACCACCATCCCCACCTCACCGCAGTTTTCCCCCCTTGGTGTCCATATGACCATTCTCTACATTTGTGTCTCAACTTCTGCCCTGCAAACTGGCTCATCTGTACCATTTTTCTAGGTTCCGCATACATGCATTAATATACGATATTTGTTTTTCTCTTTCTGACTTACTTCACTCTGTATGACAGTCTCTAGATCCATCCATGTCTCAACAAATGACTCAATTTCGTTCCTTTTTATGGCTGAGTAATATTCCATTGTATATATGTACCACAACTTCTTTATCCATTCATCTGTTGATGGGCATTTAGGTTGCTTCCATGACCTGGCTATTGTAAATAGTGCTGCAATGAACATTCGGGTGCATGTGTCTTTTTGAATTACGGTTTTCTCTGGGTATATGCCCAGTAGTGGGATTGCTGGGTCATATGGTAATTCTATTTTTAGTTTTTTAAGGAACCTCCATACTGTTCTCCATAGTGGCTGTATCAATTTACATTCCCACCAACAGTGCAAGAGGGTTCCCTTTTCTCCACACCCTCTCCAGCATTTGTTGTTTGTAGATTTTCTGATGATGCCCATTCTAACAGGAGTGAGGTGATACCTCATTGTAGTTTTGATTTGCATTTCTCTAATAATTAGTGATGTTGAGCATCTTTTCATGTGCTTCGTGGCCATCTGTATGTCTTCTTTGGAGAAATGTCTATTTAGGTCTTCTGCCCATTTTTGGATTGGGGTGTCTGTTTCTTTGATATTGAGCTGAATGAGCTGTTTATATATTTTGGAGATTAATCCTTTGTCCGTTGATTCATTTGCAAATATTTTCTCCCATTCTGAGGGTTGTCTTTTCGTCTTGTTTATGGTTTCCTTTGCTGTGCAAAAGCTTTGAAGTTTCATTAGGTCCCATTTGTTTATTTTTGTTTTTATTTCCATTACTCTAGGAGGTGGATCAAAAAAGATCTTGCTGTGATTTATGTCAAAGAGTGTTCTTCCTATGTTTTCCTCTAAGAGTTTTATAGTGTCCAGTCTTATATTTAGGTCTCTAATCCATTTTGAGTTTATTTTTGTGTATGGTGTTAGGGAGTATTCTAATTTCATTCTTTTACATGTAGCTGTCCAGTTTTCCCAGCACCACTTATTGAAGAGACTGTCTTTTCTCCATTGTATATCTTTGCCTCCTTTGTCATAGATTAGTTGACCATAGGTGCGTGGGTGAATCTCTGGGCTTTCTATCTTGTTCCATTGATCTATGTTTCTGTTTTTGTGCCAGTACCATACTGTCTTGATTACTGTAGCTTTGTAGTATAGTCTGAAGTCTGGGAGTCTGATTCCTCCAGCTCCATTTTTTCCCCTCAAGACTGCTTTGGCTATTCGGGGTCTTTTGTGTCTCCATACAAATTTTAAGATGATTTGTTCTAGCTCCGTAAAAAATGCCATTGGTAATTTGATAGGGATTGCATTGAATCTGTAGATTGCTTTGGGTAGTATACTCATTTTCACAATGTTGATTCTTCCAATCCAAGAACATGGTATATCTCTCCATCTGTTGGTATCATCTTTAATTTCTTTCATCAGTGTCTTATAGTTTTCTGCATACAGGTCTTTCGTCTCCCTAGGTAGGTTTATTCCTAGGTATTTTATTCTTTTTGTTGCAATGGTAAATGGGAGTGTTTCCATAATTTCTCTTTCAGATTTTTCATCATTAGTGTATAGGAATGCAAGAGATTTCTGTGCATTAATTTTGTATCCTGCAACTTTACCATATTCATTAATCAGCTCTAGCAGTTTTCTGGTGGCAGTTTTAGGATTCTCTATGTATAGTATCATGTCATCCGCAAACAGTGACAGTTTTACTTCTTCTTTTCCAATTTGTATTCCTTTTATTTCTTTTTCTTCTCTGATTGCCGTGGCTAGGACTTCCAGAACTATGTTGAATAATAGTGGTGAGAGTGGACATCCTTGTCTCGTTCCTGATCTTAGAGGAAATGCTTTCAGTTTTTCACCATTGAGAATGATGTTTGCTGTGGGTTTGTCATATATGGCCTTTATTATGTTGAGGTAGGTTCCCTCTATGCCCACTTTCTGGAGAGTTTTTATCAGAAATGGGTGTTGAATTTTGTCAAAAGCTTTTTCTGCATCTATTGAGATGATCATATGGTTTTTATTCTTCAATTTGTTCATATGGTGTATCACATTGATTGATTTGCGTATATTGAAGAATCCTTGCATCCCTGGGATAAATCCCACTTGATTGTGGTGTATGATCCTTTTAATGTGTTGCTGGATTCTGTTTGCTAGTATTTTGTTGAGGATTTTTGCATCTATATTCATCAGTGATATTGGTCTGTAATTTTCTTTTTTTGTAGTGTCTTTGTCTGGTTTTGGTATCAGGGTGATGGTGGCCTTATAGAATGAGTTTGGGAGTGTTCCTTCCTCTGCAATTTTTTGGAAGAGTTTGAGAAGGATGGGTGTTAGCTCTTCTCTAAATGTTTGATAGAATTCACCTGTGAAGCCATCTGGTCCTGGACTTTTGTTTGTTGGAAGATTTTTAATCACAGTTTCAATTTCATTACTTGTGATTGGTCTGTTCATATTTTCTGTTTCTTCCTGATTCAGTCTGGGAAGGTTATACCTTTCTAAGAATTTGTCCATTTCTTCCAGGTTGTCCATTTTATTGGCATAAAGTTGCTTGTAGTAGTCTCTTAGGATGCTTTGTATTTCTGTGGTGTCTGTTGTAACTTCTCCTTTTTCATTTCTGATTTTATTGATTTGAGTCCTCTCCCTCTTTTTCTTGATGAGTCTGGCTAATGGCTTATCAATTTTGTTTATCTTCTCAAAGAACCAACTTTTAGTTTTATTGATCTTTGCTATTGTTTTCTTTGTTTCTATTTCATTTATTTCTGCTCTGATCTTTATGATTTCTTTCCTTCTGCTAACTTTGGGTTTTGTTTGTTCTTCTTTCTCTAGTTTCTTTAGGTGTAAGGTTAGATTGTTTACTTGAGATTTTTCTTGTTTCTTTAGGTAGGCTTGTATAGCTATAAACTTCCCTCTTAGAACCGCTTTTGCTGCATCCCATAGGTTTTGGGTCGTCGTGTTTTCATTGTCATTTGTCTCTAGGTATTTTTTGATTTCCTCTTTGATTTCTTCAGTGATCTCTTGGTTATTTAGTAACGTATTGTTTAGCCTCCATGTGTTTGTCCTTTTTACGTTTTTTTCCCTGTAATTCATTTCTAATCTCATAGCGTTGTGGTCAGAAAAGATGCTTGATATGATTTCAATTTTCTTAAATTTACTGAGGCTTGATTTGTGACCCAAGATGTGATCTATCCTGGAGAATGTTCCGTGCGCACTTGAGAAGAACGTGTAATCTGCTGTTTTTGGATGGAATGTCCTATATATATCAATTAAATCTATCTGGTCTATTGTGTCATTTAAAGCTTCTGTTTCCTTATTTATTTTCATTTTGGATGATCTGTCCATTGGTGTAAGTGAGGTGTTAAAGTCCCCCACTATTATTGTGTTACTGTCGATTTCCTCTTTTATAGCTGTTAGCAGTTGCCTTATGTATTGAGGTGCTCCTATGTTGGGTGCATATATATTTATAATTGTTATATCTTCTTCTTGGATTGATCCCTGGATCATTATGTAGTGTCCTTCCTTGTCTCTTGTAACATTCTTTATTTTAAAGTCTATTTTATCTGATATGAGTATAGCTACTCCAGCTTTCTTTTGATTTCCATTTGCATGGAATATCTTTTTCCATCCCCTCACTTTCAGTCTGTATGTGTCCCTAGGTCTAAAGTGGGTCTCTTGTAGACAGCATATATATGGGTCTTGTTTTTGTATCCATTCAGCCAGTCTATGTCTTTTGGTTGGGGCATTTAATCCATTCATGTTTAAGGTAATTATCGATATGTATGTTCCTATGACCATTTTCTTAATTGTTTTGGGTTTGTCTTTGTAGGTCCTTTTCTTCTCTTGTGTTTCCCACTTAGAGAAGTTCCTTTAGCATTTGTTGTAGAGCTGGTTTGGTGGTGCTGAATTCTCTTAGCTTTTGCTTGTCTGCAAAGCTTTTGATTTCTCCATCAAATCTAAATGAGATCCTTGCCAGGTAGAGTAATCTTGGTTGTAGGTTCTTCCCTTTCATCACTTTAAGTATATCATGCCACTCCCTTCTGGCTTGCAGAGTTTCTGCTGAGAAATCAGCTGTTAACCTTATGGGAGTTCCCTTGTATGTTATTTGTCGTTTTTCCCTTGCTGCTTTCAATAATTTTTCTTTGTCTTTAATTTTTGCCACTTTGATTACTATGTGTCTCGGCGTGTTTCTCCTTGGGTTTATTCTGTATGGGACTCTCTGCGCTTCCTGGACTTGGGTGGCTATTTCCTTTCCCATGTTAGGGAAGTTTTCGACTATAATCTCTTCAAATATTTTCTCTGGTCCTTTCTCTCTCTCTTCTCCTTCTGGGACCCCTATAATGCGAATGTTGTTGCGTTTAATGTTGTCCCAGAGGTCTCTTAGGCTGTCTTCATTTCTTTTCATTCTTTTTTCTTTAGTCTGTTCTGCAGCAGTGAATTCCACCATTCTGTCTTCCAGGTCACTTATCCGTTCTTCTGCCTCAGTTATTCTGCTATTGATTCCTTCTAGTGTAGTTTTCATTTCAGTTATTGTATTGGTGATCTCTGTTTGTTTGTTCTTTAATTCTTCTAGGTCTTTGTTAATCATTTCTTGCATCTTCTCAATCTTTGCCTCCATTCTTATTCCGAGGTCCTGGATCATCTTCACTATCATTATTCTGAATTCTTTTTCTGGAAGGTTGCCTATCTCCACTTCATTTAGTTGTTTTTCTGGGGTTTTTTCTTGTTCCTTCATCTGGTGCATAGCCCTCTGCCTTTTCATCTTCTCTATCTTTCTGTAACTGTGGTTTTTGGTCCACAGGCTGCAGGATCGTAGTTTTTCTTGCTTCTGTTGTCTGCCCTCTGGTGGTTGAGGCTATCTAAGAGGCTTGATGGGAGGCTCTGGTGGTGGGTAGAGCTGACTGTTGCTGTGGCGGTCAGAGCTCAGTAAAACCTTAATCCACTTGACTGTTGATGGGTGGGGCTGGGTTCCCTCCCTGTTGCTGTGGCAGTCAGAGCTCAGTAAAACCTTAATCCACTTGACTGTTGATGGGTGGGGCTGGGTTCCCTCCCTGTTGGTTGTTTTGCCTGAGGCAACCCAACACTGGAGCCTACCGGTGCTCTTTGGTGGGGTCAATGGCAGACTCTGGGAGGGCTCACGCCAAGGAGAACTTCCCAGAGCCTCTGCTGCCAGTGTCCTTATCCCCACGGTGAAACAGAGCCACCACTCGCCTCTGCAGGAGACCCCCCAACACCAGCAGGTAGGTCCGGTTCAGTCTCCCCCAGGGTCACTGCTCCTTCCCCTGGGTCCTGATGCACACATTACTTTGTGTGTGCCCTCCAAGCGTGGGGTCTCTGTTTCCCCCAGTCCTGTCAAAGTCCTGCAATCAATTCCCTCTAGGCTTCAAAGTCTGATTCTCTAGGAATTCCTCCTCCCGTTGCCGGACCCCCAGGTTGGGAAGCCTGACGTGGGGCTCAGAACCTTCACTCCAGTGGGTGGAATTCTGTGGTATAAGTGTTCGCCAGTCTGTGAGTCACCCACCCAGCAGTTATGGGATTTGATTTTACTCTGATTGCGCCCCTCCTACCGTCTCACTGTGGCTTCTCCTCTGTCCTTGGACGCGGGGTATCCTCCTTGGTGAAGTCCAGGGTCTTCCTGTCAATGATTGTCCAGCAGCCAGTGGTGATTCTGGTGCTCTCGCAAGAGGGAGTGAGAGCACGTCCTTCTACTCCGCCATCTTGGTTAATCTCCTAACCCAATTTCTTTTTTTTAATGTTTTTTAAAGGCATATAGCTTATTACTTTTCCCACCATAATAGTATGTAATAAAAGGACATATTTTAGGGCTTCCCTGGTGGCACAGTGGTTAAGAATCCGCCTGCCAATGCAGGAGACACGGGTTCGAGCCCTGGCCCGGGAAGATCCCACATGCCGTGGAGCAATTAAGCCCATGTGCCACAACTACTGAGCCTGCACTCTAGAGCCCACGAGCCACAACTACTGAGCCCGCGTGCCACAACTACTGAAGCCCGTGTGCCTAGAGCCCGTGCTCCACAACAGGAGAGGCCACTGCAGTGAGAAGCCCGCGCACTGCAAGGAAGAGTAGCCCCCGCTCGCCGCAACTAGAGAAAGCCCGCATGCAGCAACGAAGACCCAACACAGCCAAAAATAAATAAATAAATAAATAAATTAAAAAAAAAAAAAAGGACATATTTTATATGTAAAAAGTATAAAAGAAATCTCTAAAATTTTGTTTGGGACAAATAAAAATATCTTATTAAAGATGTACCATGTGCCAGGTGGTTTGTTTTGAGAATATTGCAAAAGCATTGAAATCATGAGAGAAGTTCTGGGCTGTCAGAAATCTACAGTTTTGAGAACTTACTGCTTTGGTGAGGTAATGAGAACATACGCACATACATTTAAAGGCTGTGGGTTTGGAAGAATGAGAATATTTTAAAAGGGGGAGGCGTGTGGATTTTGAAGTCAGTTGTGAATTCAGATCACAGCTTTGCCACTTACTAGCTGTTGTAGACTAGTTATGCATCCCCCTTGAGCCTCATGTTCTCAACCTTAAACCCACAGGTTTGCTCTGATATTTGAGTGAAGCATCTGTAGAGTACCTGGTGAGGTACCTCACCTAGCAGGAAAAAGATAATTTTTATAGAGTGTACATATTTATTAAATTGAGTAAACCTCATTCCTGAATTTACACCAAATTTTGTTCTTCTAGTAGGAGGCATGTGCAGTAATAGGTAGGTAGAAGCTGACACTGCAGAGTCATGTATCCTGCCCTGAGTTGGGCAAATTGAGACTCTATGTGCCACAAATTCATCAGATGCTTTCACTCAAGATCAACAATAGAAAAAAAAAAAAAAAAGTGGAATCTTCCGTCAGTACTTTGCAGGGACACAGCCTTGAACAAAAGCAGCAGATAAATGTATTTATGCATGCTTTCTTTGACTATGCTACTCATAAATCTCCTCCTGACTCTCAGTTTTCTGTGTCTATAATGATATTACAGAACTTTCGTGATACTTCTCAGGTCAGTTTCAAGCTACTTTGAAGGCTCATCTTAAAAATATCTAGTTTCACTATATCCTTCAGTCCATGAAAATAGTATCCCTTCTTATTGTATAAAACTAGAGAATGTTTCCAGAATGAACAAAGATAAGGGGAGGAGGGCTTAGGAGATAGATCTTCAAGGGCACCAGAGGACTAGGATGTTTACTCTTATCTGAGCCAGTTATTAATCAACTCATAAGATTTGAGGCAGTAGCATAGTTTTTAGATTACCAGTTCCTCTTGATTCAAAGTCATTAAGACCTTTTGTGAAACAACATCTGAAAATTTGATTCACGTATGTGTTCTAGCAACATATGGTCTGACCTCTTGGGCCACTAGGAAGATAGTCTATCATGCTATCTGGAATCTTCCTGAGACAAAATAGCCTTTATTTTCACACCTTGAGTCATGAAGTGCATTTGTTCTTATTTCATTGAAAGAATTAAGAATTCAGCTTGGTAATATTGAAAGTAACAAATTGAGACCTCAACCCAGAACTGAGGGTGAATAGACTCATATGAGATGACGCCACCTATTGGACAAAATGGTGTACTCCTACTCCTTTTACCCATTATTAATGAATGAAATAAAGTAGCAGCAGCTTCACTAAGACATTGTGAAAGTCAGCTGGAGAAAAAATATTTCAGATGATTACTTGATCATCACAGATGGAAAAAAAAAGAAATTAGAAAACTTATTTTATCTTTTATAGGGCAACCACTAAGGGAATTTCTTATTGCATTTTGTGTTTTAAAAAATGTAGTAATTCCTGAAAGAGCAGATCTACATTCACTACTTATCAAAGTATTTCACAAATATTTGTCGATTTGATTGTGTCTGCACAGAATGTCAAGATTTTTTTTTTTTTGGCTGCGCTGTGCAGCTTTTGGGATCTTAGTTACCCAACCAGGGATCAAACCCGTGCCCCCTGCAGTGGAAGCACGGCATCCTAACCCCCGGACCACCAGGGAGTTCCCAGAATGTGAAGATATTTAACTAACTATCTGGAATTTAGATGGGGGAAATGAATGACCTTATATAGAGTAGTATAGAAAAAACTAGTTTCTGAGAATAAATATGCTCATTACAAATTGGAAATCAAAAGACTTGAGTATTAGCTGACTATTATTAGGTTTTAATTAATTAGTTCCTATCCTACGTTGTTTTGATTTGTGTTTGGTTTATTTTACAAATCAAGTAGTTTTTCTATGCCTCAGTTTCTTCACTTGCAAAATGAAGGTATGTTAATACTCAGAAAAGTTTTACTAGATGCATGATTATGTGCTCAGCACATTGATAGATATACACTGGAAACACAGAGTCCCTGATATCAGAGAACACACTCTTAAGAGGAAATACGGAAAGAAATCATGTTACTATGAGGCAATATGAGCAATATACCCCAGCACATAGAAGTATCAAGGAATGGTAGCCAGCTGAGCCCCAGAAGCAAGTGGAGTTGTGGTCAAGGAGAGCTTCCTGGAGAAGGCAAACCCTCAAGTAAAGCTTAAAGGATGAGTGAGAAATAAGGAGGGTGGAGGCTGAGAGGGCACCTCAAGCCGAGACTACCAATGGATTTGTAAGGTGATATTATATATAGGTGGGGCATTTGACAAAGCCAGGGCTCTTGGGGCTCTTAAGGGAATCTGAATCCTACTAAGTGTACAGAGCAGGATCCCAGAGGAACTCTAATCTTGCAAAGTGGGGTGGTAGGAGAAGCCCCAGAAGCGTCCCAGCAGGCCTGCCATGGGCCATCTGGAAACTTGGTTTCCCTTTTGCTGGTTGACAGCTGACGCTTTAGTTCCAGCCTTCCAGGGAACAAACACATTGCTTGGGTTTAATGTCGGGCTGGCATGACCTCTTCAATGGAGTACAGTTTTACTATATTTATCATGTAAATCATGAAGAATACCATATGGACTCATTAAACTTGAGACCAAATGAAGTGGTTAGTGCTGCCGAGTCACCTTCTAACCCAGAGGTGCTGTGAACGGAACACTGACTTCCAGAAATAAAATTCCAGAATCTTTTGTGGTTCTATCTATATTTTAATAATCAACATCTGCCTTTTGCTTCAAAGTTTTGTTTTTGCCTTGGTGGTGGTTGTAGGTTTTTGTTTTTGTTTGTTTTGTTTTGTTTGGTGGCCCACAGTAAAAATTACTATGACAAAATCATTACTTATTAAAAGTAGGTATTTGAATTGCAAGAAAATGGTTTATTTTTATATTTATTATAATTCCTTACCTGTTTGTTTCTGGCTTCAGACGAACCAGTTTCCCCTTAAACTTTAAATGGCCTATAAAGACTTGGTGAAGTCCTTAAATGAATACAACTTTTGTCTTCACAGATACAGGCTAGTTCCAAAGGTTTATTTTCCTGAGCAAATTCATGATGTTATACGTGCCACAAAGTACTTCCTGCAGCCAGAAGTCTTGCACAAGTATTCAGTTGACCCAGGCAGAATCGGCGTTTCTGGTGACAGTGCTGGTGGGAATTTGGCGGCTGCCCTGGGCCAACAGGTAACAGAGAGCCCTGAGGTGCTGGTGGAAGGAGAGCATGTGATAATGTTCAGCAGACCAACAGATCGTCCACTAGGCATGGCAAAGGCCTAGCTGGGTGGGCTGGTCACTTGGGGGCCAAGTAATTCAGATGACTGCACTTGGAAAGCTCTCAGAGATCTTTTGAAGTAGGAAGAGGGGTCATTGAAAGAATTGTAATCTCTGAGTCCTTGGAAGGGCCCCGATTACAATTAAGGTGAGTAATGTGAGAGGAGGGCTAACATTTTAGAGGGCTCCCTTACTCCTCAGGTATATGCATGGAAATTATCTTCTGCTCCTTTTCCATGTTGGACTTACAAAACAAGATAATTTTGCTTAAATTCCAATTGCTAAGATTGTTTCCTTAAACTTTGAGCCAAATTAAAAAATTTAAAAGTGTCTCCCAAAGGTTTTTTTTTTTTTAATATAAAAGAAAGAGTTAAATGGTTCATCCGCTTTAAATGTTACAATACAAGTTAGTCTGAGCTTTAGCTGGTTAAATTCTTTGAAAACTGTCTAGCTGTAGTAGCATCCCCAATTTTGGGCAGCTGTGTAGACTCAAAGATAAGTACATTTTCTTCCTTTTCTGGGTTAAATAATTTAAGAATAGCATCTCTGTCTTCTTACCTCCAAATTTCTTTTGGCATTCTCAAATAGCATCTGCCTTTTCATTTGTGGCATGTCCTGATTTCTTCTCTTTTGCTATAAATAAAGAACTTTGTTCTCCACTTGGCATTGGTGGGTTTGCTATCCACACGTCCAAAGCGGTAAGAAGAAAGTCCTGGTACAGTGGGGAGAGCATCATGGGCTTTAAAACCGGACACAACCAGGATGGAATCCAGGCCCCCCTGTGAGAGCTGTGGGGCTTTGGCAAGTCCTCTCACCTCTCTGAGTCTCAGGAAAATGAGGCTCATTCCATCTGATTGCAGGGCTATTGCCAGGATTTAGTGATATGAGGTATATACAGTTCTTGGCACACATTAATAATACTATTAACTGATCATTTCCTCCTGCTTTTACAGAGCAGTTACATCTTCCCTCGGGATGGGGTTCTAAAGTGCGATGTGAAACAAAATTGTATGCCTAACGTTACCCTGAAGATTGTTTAGCTGCTTGTGAAACACAGTGACCTAGTTAGCTGCCTTTTAGATGTTATACAAAAAATACATCATTTTAGTCACTAGAATCACACAATGAGGCAATATATTTGCCTTTTGGGGAGGCCAGGGGGAATGGAGATTTGCAGGGTGGGGGGATTCATTCACATTCCATCTCAACTGTACTCTAAGGCACATGCTCATTAAGTAGAATGGAGGGTGCACTGCCAACACGATTTAAATTCTCACCCTCTCACCAGCCATGGGGACTAACGGCTCATGAGAGGAGACACCCTGAGGTCCTATTAAAACACTTTGGAGTCCCATCACCTGTTCATTTAGCTTTTCCTAGTCGTCTACTCTGGAAGAGTCAGACTAGTTTTTTCTCCCTAGTAAGCCATTGCCTTTTGGGGCCTTTCAGGGAATACAGAACTAAATAAGATTCACACATTATCCATCCATAATACCCAGCCCCGTGAGAATTATGCCAAAGGATAGATATAAGTAAAGTGTTGATTGGGGTTTAAGGACCTAAGGGGTCATGTACCTTTGAAGTGTTCACTCAGAACTATGAGTTGCAAACATCACACCTTTCTCAGTAAATATCCAGCAGCTTGAAGGGTGGTGGTAGTGGTGGCGATGGGGAAGTATTTATTTTTTAAACTACATTCCTTAATACCATGCCTGGTAGAAATGTAACACTTATACCCCTTTGACTGAGTCAAGGTAAAGCACTGGGCTACTTTAAAGGGTATGGTTTCTGTAAAAGAAGCCATTCAAAATGAAATAATGTGTTCGCTTTTTCTTCTCCAGTTTAATCAAGATGCCAACCTAAAAAACAAGCTCAAGGTGCAAGCTTTAATTTATCCAGTTCTTCAAGCTTTAGATTTTAACACGCCCTCTTATCAGCAAAATGTGAACACCCCCATCCTGCCCCGTTATGTCATGGTGAAGTACTGGGTGGATTACTTCAACGGCAACTATGACTTTGTCCAGGCAATGATAGTTAACAATCACACTTCACTCGATGTGGGAGAGGCTGCTGCCCTCAGGGCCCATCTAAACTGGACATCCCTCTTGCCCGCATCCATCACAAAGAACTACAAGCCTGTCATGCAGACCACCGGCAACACCAGGATTGTCCAGGAGATCCCTCAGCTGCTGGATGCCCGCTCAGCCCCACTCATCGCAGACCAGGAAGTCCTGCAGCACCTCCCAAAGACCTATATTCTAACCTGTGAGCACGATGTCCTAAGAGACGATGGAATCATGTATGCAAAGCGTTTGGAGAGTGCAGGTGTGGAGGTGACCCTTGATCACTTTGAGGATGGCTTCCACGGATGCATGATTTTCACCAGCTGGCCTACCAACTTCTCAGTGGGAATTCGAACTAGGAATAGTTACATCAAGTGGCTGGATCAAAACCTGTAAAGGAGTGAAATTTCTAAAAGGCTTGAGCCCCTCTTGATCTCCTGCACCTGCTTTGGAAAGACATTCACTCTTTAGTTGACTAATTTCCCCTCGTTACTTGAGTTATGGAATCTCTATTCCCTGCAGACTTTATGTTAATTTAATTTTAAAAAATGCTTTTGAGTAACATAAGTGCAAAAACATCTGAATCTGGTTCTCTAAGTGAGCCAGTCTCTCTGTTCTTGTTTTAACCAAATTACTACTAACACCCACAGCTGCAGAAAGCAGGGCTAGGAGCTGGAAATAGCTTTGGGTCTTGCCTCCAGTCAAGAAGTTCTTTTTAGAAGAAATTCTACCAGCTGTGGATGACCTTTAATGAGTAAAAAGAAAATGTGGGCTCTTCAGCTTGCTAGAGTTTACTTTGAGTTAAGAGTAGTGTTAAATGTGTTCACTTCAAGGTCAGTGCTGGCTACCAAGTGCCTTCTGTTCTCTGTGGATGGATGGCTTTGTTTCCTGTGGGAATTTTGGCAGAGCTGTTCTAGCAAGGACAAGTTTCTCAAATGACTTTCCTCCTTTAGAGTGTTAATTTTATGTGATAGCTATCTCTAAGTCCAGTTGGATTATGATAATACTTGAAAGTTACTTTCTACCACTATTATTAGAAACTATGAGGTTGCATGCACTGGATATCTGTACATCGTTAAGTTTTTTGGTTATGCCATCTCCCTGCGGGAGATCTTTTGGGAGCAAATTAATTTAGATTTAGAATAAATTTTCCTTTACAGAACAAGTAAAAACAGACAAATGAACCAACCTATTGTTTTCATAATGAATACTTCTCACATAAATTACCAAGAGTGGTGTGTATATATTTGGCATAGTCAGAAAAGAAGATACATTTAATATTAAGATAATGAAAAATAGCTTTAGAGGGTCTAGTTTATTCTTGAAAACTCAACTTTTTCACTTACATGGCTTTAAAATGGGGCTATTTTGGTATATATAATGTACTGTATTGTTTATTTTTTAAGTTATTTAATGTTAATATATATAGCTAGACAAGATTTTTCAGAATAAAGTCAGTAATGAATATTAAAAATAATGATTTTTAAAAAAACTACCTTAGGGTTTAAAAAAAACAACTTTAGAATTATATCCACATGTAATTTTATGGAAAGAGGTAAAATAGCTATTAATATTACTATATATAAGGCCTAAATATTTTGATGTTTATATGCATATACAAATCACAATAATTAGAAACTGACTACACCTAGTAAAGTCATCTAAGTTTATAGTTCAATAGCTTAGACAAGACACACATTGGTCACTTCTGCTCTCTGTGGTCGGAGGAACTACTTCATACTCTTCTGGGTGACACCCTTCATTATCGCCTTCCAGGTAGGTCTAAAGTTACAATAGACCAGGCTTAATTTCATGTGAAGCCTTCACTGCCTGTGGGACATCTTTGGCATAGAAAGAAACTCCCAATTCTGACTTGACTTGTGTACCTTCGCCCTCCCTCCTGCCACTCTTCCTACTGCTGCAATCTGTGCTACTTTCAGAGACTGCAGAGAGCGGCCACACAGCCAAGTCATGATCCAATAAATTTATCAGTGGAAAGAAAGTAGAGCCTTTTCACTCATTTGAAAGATGGGTATTTCCTACTTAGGAGGATGAAATAACAAGTGAAAATCTGCATGTTTATTTTTCATTTATTATTTAAGTCAGGAGCATTTTATGTACAAGACAGAAGTAAATGCAACAGTGAGTGTCTGTGTGCCTGTGTATGTATAAAAATAATCATACAAATTAACATGCTAATGGACTCAGGCAAGTCACTTACCATCTCCGGGCCTGTTTTCCCTCTCCTCTAAAGTCAGAGAATTGAATTACTTAATCTATGAGGTGTCTTCCAACTATAAATTCCAACCATTTTGTCAGACTGGAAAACTGTATTGGCCTCTTCTTCAACAGTGTTTTTTTGTGTGTGTGTGTTTGTTTCTATAGGTCATTATTCCATATACACAGACAGGTACATGATCAATTTTTTCCCCTAAAAACATGGGATTTTAGTTCTTACTCTATGACAGCTGCCCTCCTCATTTAATACTATTCTTTTTGATGCCATTTGAAGGAACCAATGTTTTGACCTTATTTTGAGGTTACCCACCTCTAGGAAAGCAAAGAAAATATAATACATGCACAGAATTCCTTAAAGTGACATTTCCCGCCCCCCCCAGAATTGTGAGCCAAATCTTGTACTAACTACAGACAATGAATGATTCTAGGTCTCCAAAGGGCTCTCTCAGGTGAAAAGAGGGAGTGAAAGAAAAAAGGGGTCAAGCACTGTTTCTGATGAAGCATCTAAGTTTCATTAAAGCTTTTATTGGGAATTCCCTGGTGGCCCAGTGTTTAGGACCCAGCGTTTTCACTGCTGTGGCCTGGGTTCTATCCCTGGTCAGGGAACTAAGATCCCACATGCCACGCAGCATGGCCAAAAATAAATAAATTAATAAATAAACAAAGCTTTTATATATAAAAGAAAGTGACTTGTACTATATCCCACCTCAGACCTTTCTTGAAGGTCTTCCTTGAAATTTTCCTTGGTATAATAATTGGGAATCATGATACACAAAAACCACTAGATACAAGAGAGGCTAAACCAACCAAAAATCTGAGTGCTAAGAATTCCTTTGGGAAGCATACAGAGTTTATATTGAAGATATTTTGGCTTGGAATCAGTTTATTTTGTTTTAATTTTTGTTCTTATAAAAAATGTTTATGCTCTGCAGATTGATTTTTTTTAAGTGTTATGGCTTTGTTTTGTTTTCCTATTTTAAGAAAAAATGGATAGTCTTTTTATAATATCGTTGTTGTTTGTGAAATGTGACCATAAATATATGATGAAAAAATCTTGAAGTGCTACAAAATATAGTGAAGTATAAATTAGTTACTGTTTTATCATTGATTTGTGAAGAAGTTAAGACTGTTGTATATCTTGGTGGATATAATATTTTATGCATGACCTTTTCACCTTTGACTTTTTGCTTATTTCTCACTGCAAAGGGCAAGGCAGATTTTATGAAGGATTTTGGTAGCCAGTCTATTTTGTAAGATGAAAATCCACTGTGGAGGTAGGAAAGTATAAATCTGTTTTGATTCATGTTTGTAAATAAAATGTCTCCATCTGGAAATGTGCCTCTTTCACTTCCCCTCATCTCATTTTCTGGTTCCCACCTCTCTTTTTCTTGGTATCCTAGATCCCTAGCCACAATTCAGCCCAAATCTTCTGCCCCCTGGAGTCCTCCAGCTGCCTTTCAATTACTGAGAGGGACTCAGTGGCCTCTCTGATGACATCCATTTCATGTCTGGATACAGTATGTGCTGCTCGTACTGGAAACCCGCCTTGGACTGGCTAGAATATTCATAAAAGCTAGGCAGGCCATGAGACAATTTGGGGACTTTCCATACACATATTAGGAAGGGTTGATCACAGTGCAAATGAATTTGGATTTGACTAGTTCGGGCAAAGAAGTATTGATACCACTGAAGGCAAGTTTTCACATTGACTCTGTCATTACAAGCAAAGCTAATAATTTCACGCTTGAGTTCATTATACTTAGTTCACTTCAATATCATAGGAATTTGCAAAACTTTTTTTTTCAAAGTAAATTGTTTGTGTTGGTTCTAAATGGTCACATATGTGTGGGTAAATTAGATTTTCCTATTCAATTAGAGTTATTTTCATCTTCTCCAACAAAACCTCTGGTGCGTGGCTATATTTTGCTGAAGGGATCCACTAATGGTTGCAACAATTCTCCTTTAGGGCATTTAAAATGTATTCTATGTGTTTTAATATTGTTTTTTCTTGTGATTTTCATTCTTGTTTGATCCCCCATTTAAAAAAAAAAAATAACATCTCATATTTTCCAATGGATCCCCTATTTAAACATCTAGAAGATACTGATATCAGCACCACATTCCCCAAATTTCAGAGATTGAAAATGTAAATGTGATTTCCAGTAGGCATACATGTATTGTTCAGGCCTGTCACTCAGCATTTTGTGTCATTAGAGAGACTGGTGACATTTTGTGTCTTGTTAGAAATGTCCCTCCCGGATTTTCCCACCACTGGTATTTCAGATTGAGAGCTCCATCTTCTCACATAGGCTGCCTACCAGACTAGCTATTTGTTACTGTTTTTCTGTCATAAGTGTAGAGTGGAGTTTTCCAGCTGCTACTTGACATGTGGCGTTGTAGTAGGTGGGCTGTAGAGGCAGATATGAGAATCCAGATGGCTCCTGTTAAGCCATACATTAAAGAGTTTTGCAAACACGTAAAACAATGCCACACTTCTCACTCGTTTGTGTTTGGAAAATTTAGTGATTTTTTTTCCCCCATAGAATATAGCTTAAGGTAACATGTAATTAAGTATATGGATAACTATGTTTACAATTTCTCAGTTTTAATTCCTAATACAGTAAACATCAATAAAGTTCATATGAGCAGAAGCTATTTGGGGTCCTCAATAATTTTTAAGAATGTAAGGTCCTGAGACCAAAACAGTCAAGAAGTGCTGTTGTACAGCATCATCTATGGCAAGCCCTGTATTCTGTGCCAGGCTATATAGCCAGCCAACGCTGACCTTATCACCATGGAGAGACACATGCCATATTTCTCTTACCTAATACTCTTCCCTCCACCCAGAAGCCCTTTCTTTGCCTTTCCTTGTCTTCCTTTGCCAGCCTGCTCCAGGAAGCCGTTCCTAACTCCTCCCTCCTCAGGATATTTAGGTGTCCCTCCTCTGGTCCCACATTGCACTCAACACATGGCACGTAATTGGCTATTAGTGGGTCCGACTCCCTCACAAGACGGTGGGATCCTTGATGTGGGGTCATGTCAGCATCACCTTTGTGACCCCAGTGCCTGACACAGTGCCTCTCACAGAATAATCACTCAGTAAGTCTTTGCTGAACAAATGTTCTTATGTTGTTGCAATTAAAGCATAGTGTTCTTTCTTTTCAATGGCATGTAAAACTATGCCTGGTGCTATTATATGTATTTGCTTATTTATATTCTTAAGACACAAATCTCTGTTTGTTTTGATTTTTTTCCCCCTGCAGATGTTTTCTTTCTACGCATGCATTAAAGACTTATTTGGTCAACAAATGAAATCCTGGAGCCCACAGAGTACTTTTAAAATTCAAGGCAACTGCCAGCAGAGGGCACTCTTGAAAGTAGATGGCATTAGCCATCCTCCACGCTGCTGCTTATGTTTCACCTGGAGTTTAAAAAGAAAAGATTTCCCAACAGCTTATAAAAGGTAAATAAAAAGATGCTATATTTAATCACAGAATAAATTAAACTGAGTATTTTTTTAAAATAGAGAGACTTTAAAATCCTCATAAGTACCTAGAGAAAAAGACTGCATTTTCAAAACAAAGAAAAACAAAACTAAAAAGCACTCACATTGATTCTTTGTTAAAGCATGACTCACCTCTCTGCCCACCAAAGTGTTTTGTCTTTTTTTTAACATGTTTTTATTCAAGGTAGGTATTTGCCATCCATTTGGAAAAAGGCTGACAGAAAAATGGTGTTCTACATTTTTGAAGGACCATTTAGTACAGCGGGAAATATAGGACCTTCATCTTTTGTTGTGCCCGCTGGCCAAACCCGGCACACAGCACCAGATGAATCCTTAGTTGGGAAGAAACTACCTTTGAAAACAATAAGTAAGGCAGAGCTAGATGGCCTTCAAAAGCTAAAGCACATTTTCAATTCAAACAGCATTCAGCAGTGACATTTTCAGTATTGCCATACTTTTTTTCTTTAATTTTTAAATTTTATTTATTTTTTTATACAGCAGGTTCTTATTAGTTATCCATTTTATACATATTAGTGTATATATGTCAATCCTGGTCTAGTATTGCCATACTTTTAAAAACAGATGTAATATGTTCCATGGTTAAGGGAAAAAACCTTGCCATTCAGCTCATGTGGAACAGAGGAAATGGCATGAACTAGAATTTAGGAAACCACAATTCCAGTTCCAGCTCTGCCAGAAATTTCTCAGTGAATTTAGGTAAGTCTTTATTGGTACCTTGGTTTCCCCATTTTTAATTTATATTTATCCAGACTTATTTTTTTAACCTCTTTATTGGAGTATAATTGCTTTACAATGTTGTGTTAGTTTCTGCTGTATAACAAAGTGAATCAGCTATACATATACATATATCCCCATATCCCCTCCCTCTTGCATCTCCCTCCTTCCCACCCTCCCTATCCCACCCCTCTAGGTGGTCACAAAACACCGAGCTGATCTCCCTGTGCTATGCGGTTGCTTCCCACTAGCTATCTATTTTACATTTGGTATCTAAACTTTCTTACTCCATGAAAATACTTGAAGCAGCTTATAATGTAAAAATACAATGAAATAGAGATATAGAAATGGGAGCTTATAGCCAAGGAAAAGAACAAAAATATGCCAAATAGAAAAATCAGTTGTGGTTAACTTCTGGTTTGGCTCTGAGTCCCCTGGCAGTTGAGGAAAAAAGTAAAAAACATGATTAGTGATTTGGCATTTCTGTCAGTGTTTCTGAGGCATTCTACTTTCTTAGGGTTGACGGTCTTTCCCTAAGAATTCTGAATTCTAAAAGAAAATCCCTCCATGTGACTTAATGGAAAATCTCCTCAATTATTTTAAAGCAAATACAATAGGAACTCTTACATAGCTATTATTTATTTAGTCAATTTCAATGAAACCTGAGGACATGATTTTAAACCTCAGTGTATCCATGTGTTCACTCAATGAAAGTTAATAGTGCTTACCTTGCTGCCTGCCTCAAAGGACTATTTAAAAAATAAAACTAAAGAAGGACATTTTTTTTTAAGTTATGAGTTTGTTAACCTGAGACAAATAGGCTGCCAGATATTTCTCCAGCAATGATGGGTTTATTCGGGATCAGCAGAGAATTGCAATTCAGGGTCTGCGGCTATGGTGACCCACGTGCAAGTCCCAGTATGGCAGGGAAAGGAGAATACTTTTACAGAGAGGAAAAGGAAACTTGGGAGGACTATTTAGTAAACAAAGAGTCCAGTGGCTTTTCATTGGTTGAGTCCTTGTGGGGAAGAAAAGGAGGCTGTCTTCTTTTTGGGCTCTACTATCGCCACAGGGCACAAGAGCGCCCCCTTCTGGTCTCCCAACTCTATTTGATTGAGGTTTCTGTTCATTCATTTTTTACAAGTTAAATGTTAGATATTATTAAATGTATCCCTCTAGGTATAGTAATAATAAGGTGATCAGCTTTCTGTTCTTTTATTGATGCCAAGAGGGAAAAAATCAGGGAGCATTATAGGTAAGGTACGTAGGAAAATGATTAAAGGTTATACAAGACACTTAACTGGTTACCTCTGGGGAGTGAGGATAAGGGTCCTAGGGGAAGATCTTTTTCTCTACCTTGCTTCCCTCTGAAATTTTTGAATTTTTTATAATGACTATGCATTATTTAATATTTAAAAAGCATAAGAGAAAAGGCAATCTACTCATAAATAATATCTATACAATCTAGGGCATGCAAAATAATGCCAAATATCTATTTTTATTTCCTTTTGGTGGTGATTTAGTTCATCTCTTTGCAAGTCATCTCTTGCAAGAAACAGATACTCATTCAAGCTAGCTTAAGTAAAAAAGGGAGGTTTATTATAAGGATACAACCAGAAATCTTCTGTACATCCAAGATAAAAAATGAAAGAAAGCCTGCTCTCACGGAGCTTGGTACAGAAAATTCAAGGAGCCAGTCTTCTTCCTCTGTCTCTCAGTGTATCTAATTTCTGCTTCTTTCTTCCTATCTTTCTAAATAACTAACTTCTCTCAGCAGATAGGCTTTCTTGGCTTGCTTTATGAATCCATCATAACTCTGTATGATCAAAAGTGACCATCAATTCTGGATAGGGTTAAAGTACCCACTACTGACTTTCTAAAATATTTGTGCCTCTTAAGCCAGCACTTGTCAAATGTTAATCTGCATTGGAATCACCTGAGGATCTTGTTACAACACAGATCCTAATTCAGTATGTCTGTGTGGGTCCTGAGAACTCTAGGTGATCCCCTGATGCTGCTGGTAGGCAGACCACACTTTGAGCAGCAAGGCCTACTAAAAATAGCAAGTGCACATTTCTGAGAGAAGGAATCTGATTGGTGGCTAGCCAGCCAATGCTTTGGGTTGGATGCAATCATCTGGCCTGGGGTAACTATATGACATGCCCGTTTAGCATGAGCTATGGATGGAAGTAGAGTCTTAGAGAAAGTGGGGAGGCACCTCAAAACATAGACATTTTACTCTTGTCTGCATCTAAAGTTGCCACAAACATGACCCAGCTACATACAATAGAAAAACTCTCTCTCCCTGTTCCCAGTAAGTAATAATCTAAATAAAGTCAGGTCCAAAGTTAACTCTGGTTTCCTCAGAGCTCACAACTTCATGATGAACATTCTTCCTTCAGGTTTGTTGCTGTCAGTTCCAGCTGTGGTTTCTCACCGTTTTGAGCTGATGGCATGATCAGTGGTTCCCAAACTTGAGATTCTGATTCAGTGAATCCGGTGTGGGACCTTGGCATTGGGATTTTGAACAAGCTTCACGGGTCATTCTGATGCATCATGGCACTCCAGTCTGAGACCACTAAACTGAAAAAAAAAAAGTCCTTTCCAGTGGAGTGGAGGGTGGGGCAGTAGAGGATAGTGTTCCTAACATTAAAATGCATGGGTAACCATATGTTACATCAGTGGTTTTCAAACTTTAGCATGTATTAGAATCCTTTGGAAGGCTTGTTAAAACACAGACTGTTGCACAGATTGCTGGCTCCCAAATTTCTGATTCAGTAGGTTTGGGACTAAGCCCCATAATTTATATTTTTACCAGGTCCCAGGTGACACTGTTACTGCTGAGGCTGCACACATTGTGAGGGCCTCTGTGTTATATGATACCACTACTGATGATCACCTACCTCACAATCCTATGAGTATAGGATTGGTGGAAAGTGTGCATGTAAAAATTTACGGAATAGCTTAGAGCTATAAAAATGTCCCTTAGTTGTCAGTGAATAAGAGAGGAATGGATAGAAGATGGTTTCCATTCAGCTACTGGCTAATTTTTAGGGACCTAAGATAGAAAGGCCAAACTCACAGATGCATTATATTCTCTCTGCACCCGAGGTGTATCAGTCAGAGTCCTGGCACGTGAGAGATAGCACACTTAAACTGGTTCATTCATTTGAGAAGCATTTAACAAAGTGACTCTATGCAAAGATGTGAGTAGGGTTTAAGGAAACCAACAAGAGACAGGGCAGTACTCTGGGGCTGGTAGCAACAGGGAGCTGTTATCTAGCCCTAGTAACACAAAGGAAGGAAGTAATCCCCCATTCTAAGAGAGGCTGTGTGAACAAAGCCTGGCATCCACTGTGTCTTTTGGTGGACCATCAGAGAAGGAACGAGGGGAATAAATTCCCAAAACGTCATTCTTCTTCTGCCCTCCGTTCTCCTGCCTGTGCCTTCCCTGTTCTAAACTGGAAGTGAGGGAGCCCATTCGCGCAGCCCATACCAGTCAGACTCTGAGGGTCCCCAGCAGGATAGAGAAGAGTAGAGAATGGATCTGCAAATAGAAGACATCCAACACACAGGTTCTGTAGGCTGAACCCCACATCTAGTGCTTTTGCAGCCCAGGGTTTAGCAGCAGAGATTAAAAAGGAGAGGTAGATGTTTTCCATGTCAATTTCACACAGGCAGATTTTAGCTCTTCATGCTCTCTGAAGTAATTATACTTAAAAAAAATAGTAGAAGTGATATTTAATTTAGGATGGCACTTAGCAGAAGTAAGAGGTGTAGCTGTATTATGACATCTAGCCCTAGTGGTTACCCTGGCTCAAAATTTGTAAGCACAGTAACTAACAAAAAATACACTACTAGCCTTTCCTTTTAAGTATGAGTTTTAGGATCAAATGATTTTTCCTGCCTACTTCAGAGAAATAGCTTTGGCTTATAGTAGGCAACAAAAGGACCTCATAAACTGTAATTCCAGCAGTTATAGGGATGAAGACTTCACTTAAACTGTCAGTTTACTGGTCAGTCAAGAAAGAGAATTGTGCTTCTCTTCTATGGCCAATGAGGACCGTTCAGGCACAGAAGGGACACAAAGATGGTACATTCAGCAAAATATTGGGTCTCAAAATACCCTCTTCTCCCGTGGTCTTTCATTGATTCATTCATTCATTTAATAACTGCTGTTGCAGCCCTTCTAAATGCCTAGCCCAGTTCCAATCTCTAGGGATCACTGGTAAACAAAGCACTCTCCAGGCTCTCGAGGAACTTGCAATCCTGTGATGGAAATGCAAAAGTTAATGATATTCATCTAATTATGAAAATAACTAAACATGTTCATAATAATCCATGGTTTACCAAAGCATTTTTTTTACAGATGTTATCTTACTTAATCCTCATTCAACTTGGGAAGTAATTTTAATTGTCCTGATTTTACAGGTAAATAACTGAGACTCTGAAAAGATGGGTACTGACCAGTGATTGGCGGAGATGGAACTGAATCCCAAGTCGTAGGACATACACCTCTGTGCTGGGCATTGCTCTGTAATTGCCATCTTTGTTTAAAAGCCAAATACACAGGAAGGGTAAAGTATCAAGACAATTCCAAAATATAAGTCAACTTTAAGCGTGACAGGAATAGAACACCTTGAGAGAACACAGAAAAGAAAGTAAGTACGTAATGAAAGTTGGCCTGGAAAAGAGGAAAACAGCATAAAAATAAAAGATGAAGGTCACCAACAGGCAACAGTCTCTGCGTTATAACTTCACTCAGCTCTGGCCCTGTTACCTACACAGTCTCCATGACTGCTGCCCCCAAGATTCATTTCCAGGCTTGAGTCTATAACCAGGTCAATTATAATTAAGCTGAATTATTTGTCTAGCTTTGCTGAGAGGGAGTGGGATACCAGGTTAATGTGATAAACAATGTTCTATCTGTCCTTGTGGTCAGCATTTGTTCTTTTCCTTGGGGCCATAATGAATCTGTGCCCCAAACAGCACATGAAGTTCTATGTAGCCAATTAAAATGCCCTGTAAGTAGTCCCAACAGCATGTTTTGTTTTGTTTTTTTTCCAGTTTCCAAATTGGCATGGCCTAAAAGGGAAAGAGTTTTGAAAACAAGTGGGAACACTTTGTTGTCCGTCAATGGAGACGTGCCCTATTTCCTCCTTGGCTTACCTTGCCAAGTTTGGTACATCAGACACCCAGTGAAGATTCAGGTTGTATCAAAATCAAAGCACATGATAGAGGAACATGGAACATACTAAGTATTAACATCATGGTCTGGTTTGATTTTCAAGACTTTACTAAAAGTTGTGGATACACTTTGGTGATTTTAAAAGAACACTGAACATACCTTAAAAAATACTACGTTCAAGCTACTCTGATTCATCTTCCATCTACAAACTATTTTCTATTTTACCTAAAGTACCAAGTGCAGAATAATTATTTTTTGGAACAATGCTATATAAATCCTGAGGGAAACACTAATAATAATAGATACGATGTACTGAATGCTTACGTATGTGCTAAGCACATCACAATATTTTTCCCTAACAATCTGCAGTATCTTGTGCTTTGGGGAGGAGGAAATTGAGAGGTTAATTAGCTTATCCAAGATCACATAGCTACAAAGTGGCTGAGATCAGGGATTTGAATCCAGATCAATTTAACTCTAAATCTGTGCTCTTTCATCACATCACTCTACCCCAAGGAGGCGAGTTTTCTGATCCCAAGCTCCGACTTTAAAGTCTTAAGAGCTGCATTGATTGTTTTGGGCAGTGGGGGAGATCCTGTTAGAACAACTCATGATGGTTAATTTTATGTGTCAACTTGACTGGGCCATGAGGTGCCCAGATATTTGGTCCAACATTACTCTGAGTGTGTTTGTGCGGGTGTTCTTGGATGATATTAACATTTGAATTGGTAGACTGAGTAAAGCAGATTGCCCTCCCTAATGTGGGTGGGCCTCATCTAAACAATTGAAGGCCTGAATAGAACCAAAAGGCTGACTGTCTGTGAATAAAAAGGAACTTCCATCTGCCTGACTATCTTTGAGCTGGGACATTGGTCTTCTCTGCTTTTGAACTTGGACTTGGACTGGAACTTACTCCATTGGCTTTCCTGGTTCTCAGGCCTTTGAAATTGAACTAGAACTATACCACCAGCTCTCCTGGGTCTCAGCTTGCAGACTGCAGATCTTGGGAGGCCTCAGCATCCGTAATGACATGAGCCCATTCCTTATTATAAATATCTGAATGAATATATATATATATATATATATATATATATATATTCAGTTGACCCTTGAACAACACGAATTTGGACTGTGCAGGTCCACTTATAAGATACGTGGATTTTTTTCAATAAATATAGTGCCTGTATTTTCATTTTACAGATCTTTATGTTAACAAAGTGTGGAGGAAAATTTGTGTTTGATTAGAGACCACAATATGTGGAATCAACAGAACTAAGGTTTGAGTCCTGATTTTATTCAAACTGTTTCAGCCTCCTGTCCTAGGGTGTCACTGATCAATTCCTTGTTTTTGAGGAAGAGATAGCAGTACACAGATTTTTTTTTTAATTTTTTAAAAAAATTTGTTATTTATTTATTATTTTTTTATTTTTGGCTGTGTTGGGTCTTCGTTTCTGTGTGAGGGCTTTCTTCAGTTGCGGCGAGTGGGGGCCACTCTTCATCGCGGTGCGCGGGCCTCTCACTATCGCGGCCTCTCTTGTTGCGGAGCAGAGGCTCCAGACGCTCAGGCTCAGTAGTTGTGGCTCACGGGCCCAGTTGCTCCGCGGCATGTGGGATCTTCCCAGACCAGGGCTCGAACCCGTGTCCCCTGCATTGGCAGGCAGATTCTCAACCACTGCGCCACCAGGGAAGCCCCAGTACACAGATTTTTGATTGGGGGGGGCGGGGGTTGGCACTCCTAACTGCCCCGCATTGTTCAAGGGTCAGCTGCGTATATATGTTTTTGTGTGTGTGTGTGTGTGTGCGTGCATATATGCATATGTATCTCCTATCTCCTATTGGTTTTGTTTCTCTGGAGGACTCAAACTAATACACAACTCTTCTCATCATGTATTCTGAGGTCAGCCAGTTGGCCAACTGTTATTTAAGTTTCATTTGGTCCATCTCCAAGCCTCTGACGCATTCATCTCTGGTAATATTCTGGAAATTCCCACTACACTTCCCTGATGGCAAAATTCACACCCACTTACCCTTGATGTTACTGAGATTTTCAGGAGATAAAAGTGACTCACCGTCCAAAAAGAACTAAAACCTTCTATCTTTTAAATTAAATTTTAAACATAAAATTTATTTTTTAAAAGGTCAAGTTCTTTGGTTCAAGGTAGAAATTTATTTTATATTGAAGTTTGCATATTTAGTTCAACATTCTTTTTTTTTTTTTTTTTTTGGCTGCGTTGGGTCTTTGTTGCTGCGTGCGGGCTTTCTCTAGTTGCAGCGAGCTGGGGCTACTCTTCGTTGCGGTGCACGGGCTTCTCATTGCAGTGGCTTCTCTTGTTGCTGAGCTTGGGCTCTAGGCACACAGGCTTCAGTAGTTGTGGCACGCGGGCTCAGTAGTTGTGGCTTGCAGGCTCTAGAGCACAGGCTCATTAGTCTTGGTGCACGGGCTTAGTTGCTCCGCTGCGTGTGGGATCTTCCCGGACCAGGACTCGAACCCGTGTCCCCTGCACTGGCAGGCGGATTCTCAACGACTGTGCCACCAGGGAAAGCCCCTGAACATTCTTAGTAGATAAAATATACTGCCTAAACTACTTCAAGTATATCTCAAGCTGTATGAAACTCATCTTTGGGTCAGAAAGGGGGACATTAAAAACTTGAAATGCATAAAAATCAAAATGGATAATTCACCCAATTTCTAAGACCACATTTTGAATTAGATAGTATAATCAACTGTGCCATATCTAAGAGGGTTTTCCAACCAGTCACCTAAATTGTATTGAGGAGTCTGTGAAACAAACCAGTTGAATAGGATGTTGCCCTGGGCAGGAGCATCCTGACCCACCTGGGAAAAAGTTGGCTGCTTATCTGCCACCAACGGGCCCTGGCCTCGGCTCTCTGACCTATTTGACATTCAGGGGATTTTCTGTGACTGCCCTATCTCTGTGGCTGTAAGAGTAAATGTGCCCACAAAGGAGAGCAAATTCATTTCCAGGATATTAATGAGATCAGACCCAAGGACAAGTGAGCAAGAATCCTATTTTTAAAACCTCAAAAAATTGTTCATGAGTGAAATGCAAGCTGAATCTGCAAGTCACTGGCTACATTCAAATATCCCAACAAGGGGAGGTGTTTCTGTGCATTACGATGTATTCCCCCAAGCTCGTTTTGTAAATATACATTAGAAATGTGTACCTATTTGCCTGCTACATCGTTAACTCATTTATTTATTATTCATTTATTCAATACACATCCATTAGGTATCTTCCATTTTTGAGCCATTATGCTGGGTACTATAAGAGGTTTTAAGATAAATAATAGAAACGTAGGGGGAAGACAATTACCCAAATAACTGAAATGCAAAACAGCTTTTTTTTTTTAATTTATTTTTTAATTTATTTATTTTTATTTTTTAATTTATTTATTTTTGACTGCGTTGGGTCTTCGTTGCTGCGCACAGGCTTTCTCTAGTTGCGGGCAAGTGGGGGCTACTCTTCGTTGCGGTGCGCTGGCTTCTCATTGCGGTGGCTTCTCTTGTTGTGGAGCACGGGCTCCAGCAGTTGTGGCACGTGGGCTCAGTAGTTGTGGCTTGCAGGCTATAGAGCGCGGGCTCAGTAGCTGTGGCACACGGGCTTAGTTGCTCCGTGGCATGTGGGATCTTCCTGGACCAGGGCTCGAACCCGTGTTGCCTGCATTGGCAGGCAGATTTTTAACTACTGTGCCACAAGGGAAGTCCGTGCAAAACAGCTTTATATGTATAGGCGTATGAGGAAAAACAAATGGTTATCAGGATTCAAAACAGGCTAAAATTTAGACAGTGTACTGCATGAAGTAAATTAAGATATACTATATGAAAGATGAAGAATGTGATTTTAGCGTTGAAGGTTGGCAGACACTTCAGCAAAGGGCCACTATGAGCACACATGTGTAAGTGGGAAAGTTCACTGACCAGCACAGTTGGTTGATGGGAAAAGCATGGGCGATTGGAATGGGATGATGGACCCAGCCCTGATCAAAGGAGAAACCAGAGAAGCATATAGGAATTAAAGGTTAAACTCGACCAGAAAGAAATTGCCCTGTGCATACCATGGCCAGTATGACACGGTGGAGCAGGTGCTGCCAGGTCTGTGAGTCAGAAAATCTCTACTCTGGGCTCTTCCTTGTCTTCTGGGGGCTCATTTCCCCTCTTTGGGTCTCAGTGTCAATATATGTGAAATGGGAGTACTACTCTGCCTACTTCACAGAGTCCTTAAGGGGATTAGACAATGCAGATGATTACTGATTTCCAGTGTAGAGTGGAAGATCAATTGGTTAGCACTATGCTGTTCAATTTTTGAGAGCTCAGAACACTAATTCATTTTTAATGTAAAAACATCCCTCAAAATTCTGCTTAAACAATATAACTACTTGATGTAGAGCAAAAACAATCTAATCATATTATAGCAATGATGATAAAATTTACTTTGATTTTTTAAATAACCCTCTTGATATGGATACTATTATCACCCCTAATTCAGAGGAAACTGAAAATTAAAGGGAGTAAATCAGTTGCCTACAGTCAATGGACTAGAAAATGGCAGAGTTGAGTCTATAAACTCAAGCAGTCAGTCATGAGCCCACACCAAGCTACACTACTTTCACATAAAGCAAGAAAGACACAACCTCGCACATGGTTTTAATAAAAGAAAAAGTATATACCTTCAGTGTCTATTGTCCAAATGAGTATTAGCCCAAAGAGACCTAATATTCAATTCTCTCCTTTATTAAAAAAAGTACACAAAAGAACCTTATTTAATGTTAATACTGTAACTCAATGAATTGAAATTAAATGAGATACTACTTTAGTTAACATTATAGCAGATCCTTTAAAAATCATTTGCATATATTTTTCTGATTTTAAGTTGACAGGCTCATCATAGAAAATTGAAAAAATATTGAAAAGTATAAAGAAGATCATAAAAATAACACACAATCCCATTATTAACATTTTCTTTTTTTTTTTTGGCCGCGCCTCACAGCTTGTGGGATCTTAGTTCCCCGACCAGGGATCGAACCTGAACCCTAGGCAGCAAAAGCTCAGAGTCCTAACCACTGGACCGCCAGGGAATTCCCTAACATTTTGTTAAATGTCTTTTCAGCCTTTTTTAAATCCAAAGATAATATTTTTAGGCTTTTCTGTCCTTAGTGAAATATAGCTACTTTGTTAAAAATTAAAAATATTTGCATCTGAAGGTCTAGGTTCCTCAGCAGCAGAATTTTCACTCACTGCTAGCTTTTTCCTTTATTATATATAGTTATATGTATATGTAAAATATAACATGTATAACATATAAATTACACCTATATGTTTCAGTTACACACGAAGTGTACACATCTTAAGAGTCTAGATCAGTTAATTTTTACATACACCCATGTAACCACCACCCATGTCAAAATATAAAACATTTCCAACATTCCAGGAGGCTCATTTTTGTTACCTCCCTGTCAATACTGTCCCCCAACCTGGGATAACTATTGTTCTCATCTCTCAACCGTCCCAGCTTGGCTTGTATGACTATCCTTGATCAACCAATCAAAATTTTACAGTCTGTCTCTTACTTATTATATAACATCTTATAAACATCTGACAATACAAAGCAACTAGGTGGCAAAATGAAATTGCAATTCTTGCAAAAGCAGAATTTCATGACATTGATAAAAGTGAAGTTGGAGAACTGTTCCAATCTCATGTATATTCACATATCAAGAGACTAGGTAAAAACTGAAGAATAAAAGAAGAGAAAATGGGTAAGGATGATGACACAATAAATGATTCCAAAAGGTACTGGCTTAAATACCAAAGAATTTTTAAAAATCTCTTTGGAAGATTGACTAAAACGCTTGATTTTTTAAAATTCTTAATTTTAAATTATTTTGGAAAAATGATCCCCTTTGATAGTGTTGCACAGGGTAACGTGAACTAAAGGATATTGCATTGTGCCATTCTACAATTTTGTCCAAGAAAATGTGTCTTCTCTCTCCATGCCAAATCAGCTCCCTAACATTCTTTGGACTAAGAATTTGTGCATTGTTGCAATTAATCATAAATTCTGTTAACTTTAAGATAATTATTTGTATTATATACTTTGAAATTTGCTCCTTATTATAAGAGGGTTAATTCACTTTGACTCTTTGCTGCTACCATTTATCCTTGGATGACAAGTGTTTCTTGTAACTCTGGTCTCTGTGATGAAGTTTAGAGATGTAATTTATTTATTGCATCCACACTGTCCTCACTTGGCCAACAGAATAGAAGCATAGAGCAGATAAGTGATCTGCAAGGGCCACAGTGATGGTGTTTGCATCCATGTCTGTCTGACTCCAGAGTCTATTCTCTTTAGGTCAGAATTCCTCCCAGGACCTCAAAAGTGGAGGCAGCCAGAAACCCAGGGTGATTCCTTTTACTTTCCAATCCTCAGTCCTTTGAATGAGAAAATGATGTCTGTATTCTTACTCTTATTACTAATACGAATGCTTTATGACTGCAAGGGCAAACCACCTCCACACACATCTCATTTGGTCCTTACTACCACCCAAGAGGTGGTGGAGAAACAGGCAAGCAGGAAGCTGAATGACTCGCCCCAGGACCCCCAGCTCACAAGCAGCAGTGCTGTTAACTGGAATTAACACCTTTAGACTTAGAGAAGAGCAGTACTCTTTTCTCTTTACAACTGTCTCCTGGCATGAAAAGAGGTCTGGGGAAGTTAGAAAAGAAGTTCACTGACCAAGTTAACGTCTAAGTAACATCTCTACCTAATACATGGCCTTCTATTGTGATATTTTCCAGGTGAACAACCATACTGTCTCCCCCTAAGGGCGGTGCCTGCAACCCCAGCAAGAGGGAGGCTTTGAAGTCACAATTCTCACCTTGGAGGCTCAAGAAGTTTCTAGCATTTGAATTCTGTACCAGTAAGAAAACCGGCAAAAGGACCCCTCAGGGTCTCTGCCCCACCCAGCGCACTATCCAGGGGAGCCGACAGAGGGCAGTGACCCAACACAGATCCTGTGAAAATCAACCCCCTGAGTCGTTTTCTTTCAAACAGCTTTAACAGTTTTACTTTCTATTTCTTGAACTAACTTCTCAATTTCCATTCTTGCAGGGGAAGGCTGAAGACCACAGCAGCAACACACCAGGATTTATAAATCCTGTTTAGCCCTTATTTCCCATAGAACTCTCGGCTTTTCAGACCTATAAGATTTATTCTAATAAGCCCTGACCAACGTACACTCCCACCCCTCTGGATATAACTGGTAATAACATAAAAAGCAACAGGGTCATATGTGGGGACCCAACATTGCGGGGCGGGGAAAAAGCACAAAACCAACCGTTTGGTACTGCACAGCCTATGAGAGGAAGCAGCAGCTTGAAATAGAAACAAACACATTTTGAAATAAAAACAAAAACATACACATTCTGAGCTCATCTACATCTAAAGCTAGTTTGAAAAAGTTATTATTCCTTTTTCCTTCTCTATCATGTTTATCAGGATTTTCTCTCCATCTAGGGAAAGATTTTTTTTTTTTCTTTTTTAGGTTAGTAAAGCTTTTGCTCAGTTTTTCAATCGAAAAAGAACATGAACTTTCATATCATCTTGGAGTTCTTATCTAAGAACTCCACCCAGTTCTTGGCAAATTCCAGATTAACTTCCCGCTAGCTCTAGTTAATCAGTTAAGCAGTGTGTTAGCTACTCAGGGGAGCAGTTTCTAGATGATTGAAACTGCTTAGCTGAATTCAAATGTCTTCATGTCCCCTGAACCGGCACACACATTCTCTACCTGAGGAATAAAGTGTAAGGGTCAAAGTGAAGTAACCCTCTCATAATAAGGAGCAAATTTCAAAGTATATAATAAAAATAATTATCTTAAAGTTAACAGAATTTATGATTAATTGCAACAATGCACAAATTCTTAGTCCAAAGAATGTTAGGGAGCTGATTTGGCATGGAGAGAGAAGACACATTTTCTTGGACAAAATTGTAGAATGGCACAATGCAATATCCTTTAGTTCATGTTACCCTGTGCAACACTATCAAAGGGGATCATTTTTCCAAAATAATTTAAAATTAAGAATTTTTAAAAATAAAGGAATTTAGTCAATCTTCCAAAGAGATTTTTAAAAATTCTTTGGTATTTAAGCCAGTACCTTTTGGAATCATTTATTGTGTCATTATCCTTACCACAAGATAGGCAAGACATTTCAACAGCTTTCAGGATATATATGTGCAAACTATATATATTCATTTGATATATATGAATATAGACAATATGCAACATCTATCTGTCTGTTTATCTATCTATCGTATATATTGGTAGCTAGTTGTTAAAGTAATAATAATTCTTTACCTCTGGAGAACTCAAAGTGTAATTACAGCTATTATTCTCCTGTCTGCATTGTCTTTGGGAGGGAGGGAGGGAAGGCAGGAAGGAGAGAGGGAAAGAGGGAGAGAGAAATCAAAACTGAGATTCCCTTCTCCAGAGCTGCTCAACTTCTAGACCCCCTACGGCTACTCCTGGGAGGGGCACCAATGCGTCCTGAGGACCAGCCAGCCGGCCACGGTGTACCCAGCCCGGGAAAGGACAGTTACGCCTGGAGCCGCCCTCTGACTGGCTCCCAAGACCAAGGCAGGAGCCTGAGGCCGAGGGCGGCTCCGGCTGTGGTCGGATGCCCAGGACTCAGGGCGGTTGCATCCCCTTAACCACATTTAAAACATCATACTACCAAAAAAAAAAAAAAAGTTGAGCAGCTCTGGAGAAGGGACCCTGGGGAGGCGGTATATGGTTCCCTGGCTCCTTCCTCCAGGGCTTCTCTAGGCTTTGATGGCTGCCATGTCCCCATTCACATAATCGGGCTTCCCGCCGTCCTCGTCTGGGCTTCCTACGGGGGAGGAAGGTGCTTTCCTCGGGACTGGCTCCGCGGCGACTCTCACTGTTGGATGTAAGCCGAGTTCTGATAATCCTCAGAGCCCTCCTTCCCTTGGGGAATTTGGCCAAGTTTGAACAAACAGGAACACCTGCCTGTTAGACTTTGACGCTTGTGGGAAAACTTCCAAAGCACATACACACTGGCCTTGATTGCCTTAAGTGGCTTAGAGTGGATTTGCCTGGGTTGAGTTCTGGAGTCTCCAGAATTTTAAGGAGAAACAATAAATTATTTCTTGGTCTTTGCTGTGTTTACAACAAAGTCAGCATGACAATCACATCCTCAGGGACATGTGGAGGAAGCTTTTTTAGGACTCTGAAGCTCTGCTTCTACCCCAGCACACATCACCATACACACATTATGGCTCAGAACTGTGTCTTCAAGGGGCCTAAAATTGCTGGGCCGGAAAGGGAACAAAACAGCCTATCTCTGGCCTCTGGACCTCTGCCCATCTTTCTACCTGCCACCCTAAACTAGGAGAGGCAAAAGCTTTAAGGAAAGTTCACCAGTGGAGATCCCAGTGTTAAAGAAAATCCACTGGGATATTTTGGACTGAACTGATGTTTCCTTTCCTTTCATACAATTGTATGGCTGGAAGTCCAAGAGTCTCAGAGAAGCCTTACCAAAGGTGAGTGAGAGAGAGGCAGCTGGACCCAGGAAAGGTATTGACTAACTCTTCCCTCATCCTATCCTAGCAAATGCAAAAAAAAACATATTAAATCTTCTTTTAACTGAATGCCTCACCTGTCAAGATTTAGCTTATCCTGCTTTTTGAAAGAAAAAAAGTCACAATAATAAGGATCTGGCATCTGGCTCTGTGTAAAAGCTGATGTTCTTAAACCCCAAGGGTCTCTCCGAAGAATTATCATTATTTCAAAGAAAAAAAATGCATTGGGGAAAATAAACATACATACTTGTATATTTAATTTGTAAAGAAGAATACGTTTTCCTCCTCTTTTCTTTAGGAAATGACTCCACTGATTCTTTGTAATGTTTCTTCTTATAGTAAACACATTAAAGGATATTTTTCTTATGCTCAGACCTAAATCCTTTTCCTGTGTTTTCTTTTTTTCTCTCTTCTTCCTTTCTTTACTCTCCTTTTCTGATCTCTACTCTCTTTGATTTTCTTCTGTTTCTGAAGATAAAATCAGGAAAAGAGAAGAAAGAAAAAAGTTAGGTGTTTACTTACCACACTGGCAAGACTTCCATATGTATTTGTACTGGAGTAAACAAAGAGATAAGCCTGAGTATACCTAGATTAGCTGGCAAAATTTGCCTTAAATATTCTCAGTTTAGTCTGAGAAGGACCAGTGTACTACAGTTCCATATCCCAGAAGTAAATAAATGCCTGTAACACTATCTCATGAATCCACTCACGCTTTTTTTGAGTTTAAATAAAATAAGGTGCTTTCATGGGATGCTTTTTTCATAGCTTGTGTCTGGGTGTTTGTGTGGAAGAGTGACTGTAGGTATGTGTTTGAATGTGTAGGTGTTTATTCATGTCAAGTGTTCTTGCCAGATTTTGAGCTGATGCCTTATTTCCTAGAATTAGCCCATTTATAAATATGTTTCTCTTTGCTTAGCTTTCACTTTTGCTTACCCTTACCTCAGATGAACTGTACAGGTTTTTGGTTTCTTAGAAAATAAGCTTGGAGTTTCTCTTCTACTAGCCTCTGTTGATTTACATTTGTTCAATCCCACAGATCTTGATGAATTACGGTTCTGGAATCAAGAGCTAAATCTGAGGCATTCTGTCATACAGCAACAGTTTCTAGAGCTTCATCCATTCTGTAAGTTTTCAGCATTCAACTTGGCAGTGGAAAACTATAGCCCTGTAGCCTGGGTTGGAGAAGAACAGTTCACCTTCCCCTTACCCCATGTTCCACATCATGGAATGGTTTTTACAGTGGGGGCAATTGTCATCTTTGTCAATAAAAAGAACCCAAAAAGATGTGTTAGGAGCTGAAGAATCAGACTCCTCCAGGTCTCAATCTTATGTCCATCCACATCCGCCTTTATTTGCTTTCCCTGACTTTAGTTTGGTGCAAAGAATCCAGCTTTTTAACTCTGCAAAGCTCAAGTCTATCCATCATTCAACCATATTGGATTTATGGTCATAGGCAAAATGTATCTTTCTTAGAAAAGCTGTATTTCCTTCTTCTCTGCCTTTCAGGGAGGCCACATTTGATAGAAGCTTCTCACTTGTATGATGTTACTGAAGTTTTCAGGACATAGTCAACACATCCTAACATCCTGATATTGTCCCATCAAGCCCCCCAAAATCAAGGCTTAGTACCAGGCTGTGCTATGGTTTTATTTTTAAAAAACAGGTGGGGAGAAAATATTTGCAAAAGGTATATCTGATAAAAGATTGTTATCCAGATTTTATAAGGAACTCTTAAAACTCAACATAAGAAAACAAACAACCTGTTTGGAAGATGGACAAAGGACCTGAACAGACACCTCACCAAAGAAGATATACGGATAGCTAATAAGCATATGAAAAGATGTTTAATGTCACATGTCATTAGGAAATTGAAAATTAAAATAACAATGAGATACCACTACACACTTATTAGAATGACCAAAATCCAAACTACTGAAAGCACCACATGTTGAGGAGGATGTGGAGCAACAGGAACTCTCATTCATTGCTGGCAGGAATGCAAAGTGGTGCAGACACTTTGGAAGTCAGCTTGGCAGTCCCTTACAATACTAAACATACTCTTACCATATGATCCAGCAATTCCATTACTTGTTATTTACCCAAGTGAATTGAAAATGTATGTCCACAAAAATCCTGCACACAGATGTTCATAGCAGCTTTGTTCATAATTGCCAAATGTTGAAAGCCACCAAGATGTCCTTCAGTAGGTGAACGAATAAACTGTGGTATATCCAGACAATGGAATATTTCAGCACTAAAAGGAATGAGATATCAAGCCATGAAAAAAACATAGAGGAAACTTAAATGCATATTACTAAGTGAAAGAAGTCAATCTGAAAAGGCTACATACTGTATGATTCCAAATATTATGACATTCTGGAAGAGGCAAAGCTACAGAGACAGTTCAGTGGTTGCCAAGGGTTAGAGAGGAAGGAGGGATGAATAGGCAGAGCACAGAGGATTTTTAGGGCAGTGAAAGTACTTTGTTTGATGCTATAATGGTGGGCACACATCATTATACATTTGTCAAAATCCACACAATGTCCAACACCAAGAGTTACATATACCCTAATGTAAACTATGGGCTTTGGGTGATAAGGATGTGTCAATGTAGGTTTGTCAATTGTAGCAAATGTACCACTATGGTGTGGGATATTGATAGTGGTGGAATTTGTGCATGTATGGGAGTAGGGGGTATATAGGAACTCTCTCCACTTTCTTTTTTTGGCCTTTGAGTCATACAGAAACCCAACTTAAACTGGCTTATTCAAAAATGAGAATGTATCAACTATATAACTGAAAAGTGCAGGGATGAGACTGGATTCAGGTTTAACTAAATCCAAGTGGTTAAAAGATACAGTCAGATTCCCCTCACCTCCCCCCCTGCCACCCAGTCCAATGAGGGCTGGCTCTCTCCATGTGGTGGCCATATGGATACCAGCACTTCTGGACTCATGTTACACTGGTTAATCCATAGTTAGAAGAAAGAATGCTCCTTTCTCAGTAAAATTTAAGCTGCTATCTCATTGGAAAGCTACTTGCTGAAACAACTTTAGTCCACTCTTTCCAAAAGTGTGTATGCATGTCACTAGGGTTCTATGAGATGATTCAGTGGTAAGCAATCATTTATCTTAACTTCAAGAATTACATTAATTTTCATATATATAAAAAATAACTAGTACAACGAAATTTCTTTTATGCTTTGGGTGAAGCTGAAATATTATAGAAAGGAAGGTAGTAAGCCACTTTTCGTGGCTAGAATGAGTGTCAAGTAAGATGTTCAGGCATGTTCATGAACATTTCAAACCGTTGGTAATCTGAATCACTCACCAAGTTTTCATCTTTTCCATGAAGGCAAAGTGTTGCATAGGCAGAAAAATCTAAGTATGTTGTATATTGAGGGGAAAAGTTTAGGATAATTTAAGTCAAGGATTCTGGAAAGATCCTTGTGATCCATGCGATTATTCATCAGGCAACTTTTGAAATGAAGTCAATATGCCACAAATATTTAGTATTTGATGGTTTCACATTCCATATTACAGTTGATAAGTGAAAGATTTACTTCTGTGGAATGTCATAATATCATGTATGACCCAGGGGAGTTTGAATTAATGAGGTATGTAGGCCCATAAGTGTACCTTTGAAAATTTTTTCCCCACTTGAGAATAGTGTCATTTTAGTGTAAAGCAAAATTAATTACATGACTGACTCACCCACAGATAAGTTCCTTATCAACCAACATTACATAACTGATTTTTGTTCCTTCTGATTTATTTTCATGCAGTTTGATTTCCGAGATAAAGCAAGCTTCCTTCTTAAGTTTAATTTGAATTCTATTCCAGGAACAAACACAAGCTGTTTCTTTTTACATTTTCTTTTAAGGTATCACTTTTGTTTCTCTGTTGTTTCACTATGAGGAGTAACCCAAGGAGGAAGAAGGCTGTTATAATATGTTCGTATTTCTATACATGAGTGAGTTCTTAAAAATTCCTTCAGGTAAGTAGAGTATGTAGTTAAAATGTAATTTTCATGAATTTACAATAATAAAAACTTATAAGGATTCATCCACCACAAAAATACAAAATAAGCTTTCATTGCTCTATATAAATGATTATTCTACATGATGACCTATATACCAAACCTAAATTGTCTATATCCTTCCTATGGTCATTCCAATTGTCTATATCCTTCCTATGGTCATTTCTTTTTATTCATTTTGTCACGAAAGAACTCATTGAACCCATACCCACAATCAGGGCAAAACAAAACTGAGGATACATCTAAACAATGGTCAAAACAGAAACAGGAAAGAAGTGAAAATTAAAAAGAAGCACTTGTAAACTAAGGAATGGAAGGAAATAGATATTTATTAAGCACTTTATTACACATGTTATTTATATAGTACTCACATGTGGAATATTATTTCTGTATATGTACATATTTTTTAGGAGGTTAAATAATTTTCTCCAGTTCACCTGGCTTGTAAGTGGTATTTTGTTTGACTCCAAAGACATTGCTTTACCATTCAGCCTCAGGAGGAAAATCTCACAGGCAAAATTAATGTAACTTATTTAAAACTCTTTGGAATTTCTTTTGTGCATTCTAGTATTTCCTGCCACATTAGAAGGTGATTTCTCTAATAAAATAGATTGGAGGCCAGAAAAACCACTATTTGGCTAACCTGCTTCTTGAGCACAGCAAAGGTGAAAGGTCTTGCTCAATAGTAGGAGAGGCAGACACCTGAGAACCCATAAGGCTCACTCAAAGCATGGGGGAAGCAGCTCAGAAAACTGTAAAGGCCTTGCAAATACCATTATCCATGTACAATTTGCTCTTGCCCAAGTACCCTCTAAGCAACAAGTAGTGAAATCCCACGTTTCCAGTGTGGGGGAGGGGAGGGGACATTCTGAGGCCTTCTGTCTTAAGTGGAGAGTAAAAAGCAACTACCAGTTGAAATTATACAGTGAAGCCAGGCCCACACGGACAGGCCATAGTTACAAGGAGTAGCCAGTGAACCAGGAAACAAAGAAGGGCTGTTTAAAACCTAGGTGTGGCCTTATTGCCAGTCATAGGAGCCACACAGATCTACCACACTCTGCTATTGTGATAATAACAGTAACAGTAATATATATTTTTTAAATGTACTTATTTTATTTATTTTTATTTTTGGCTGCATTGGGTCTACGTTGCTGCGTGCAGGCTTTCTCTAGTTGCGGCGAGCGGGGGCTACTCTTTGTTGTGGTGCGCGGGCTTCATCGCGGTGGCTTCCCTTGTTGCGGAGCACGGGCTCTAGGCGTGCGGGCTTCAGTAGTTGTGGTGCACGGGCTTAGTTGCTCCGCGGCATGTGGGATCTTCCCGGACCAGGGCTCGGACCCATGTCCTCTGCATTGGCAGGCGGATTCTTAACCACTGCACCACCAGGGAAGTCCCAACAGTAATAGTAATATTAATAATACTTTATCATAGGTGCCTTAGATATATTATTTCTTGTTCTGAAAACAACACTGCAAGGTTAGTATTAGCATTTTGCTGTGAGGTACAGTGAAGTTCAGAAATGCAAACCCACCCAGCAAGGGTGGAGCTGGAGCCCTCCCAGGTCCTGGGCTACTTGATTTCTCCAAGTCCCTGCTTGTTACACAGTCATACCAAGCAGAACACATGTGTTAAATGTGTAGCCTTTCACTTAGTACATGCTAGGGCACTCAATAAATTTTAGCTTTCTTCTTCTTGCCTGTGACTTGCCTGTTGGAAAGAAACTTCTGGTCTTGTTTCATCTTTGGGTCTGATTGTTGGCTGTCTTTATTAGCATCCTATTGCTGCTACAAATTTAATGTCTTTAAACAGCACAAATTTATTATCTTATATTTCTGGAGGTCAGAAGTTCAAAATCAATCTCACTGGCCTAAAATCAAGACGGTGGCAGGACTGGTTCTTTCTTGAGGCTACAGGAGGGAATATGTTGCCTTTTCCAGCAGCCAGAGGCTACCTGCATTCCTTGACTTGTGGCCTCTCATCCCATCTCCTTTTCCTCTCTGTGCCTGTCATCACATCTTCACAACTCTCACCCTTTTGCCTCTCTCTTGTTAAACCTGTGATTGCAGTGGACCCACCTGGATAATCCAGGAGCGTCTCCTTAACTCAAGATCCTTAATTTAATCCCACAGCAAAGTCCCTTTTACCGTGTAAAGTAACATAGTCACAGTTTCTGGGGATTAGGGCGTGAACATCTTTGAGGGGCCATTATTCAGGCTATCACACCATGTGGGTGACCACTGGGTGGTCAGGCTGTGCTGCAGGATAGAGTATAACATGAGTGGGGCCCAGGCTAAAGGGCAGGCATGTCACCCAGGGAAGAAACCAGTACATGATTTGAGGTCACTGCGAACAAACAACGCACACACCAAGCTCACGTGGCACAGCATTTATTCATAGCAAGAGGAGAGAAAGCGTATATAAGATCCAGCTCCTTGCAAAGCGTTGGGCCCCCAGGACCAGCTGATCCATTTAACCACCAATTCAGGTAGCGTGGCTGCACGTACTCTATTTTGTGCTGCAGTAAAACGACCCAGACTCCAACCCCACACCTGTGGGCTCTGACTTACAGAAAGCTGGGAGTGTGCCTGAGGGCACTGACACATGCACACGGTCCGGTCATGTGCATGCAGACGGTCGTGCACAGTCCTAAGCAAAACAAAGGAGCACACGGTGAGTCTGAAACAGGGAAAGCTATTCCCACACAAGGCGATAAACCCAGCACAGGTGTGGGGGCTCCCTGTCTCTTGGGAAAGCCCATTCTTATGTGGCTGAAAGACTGCATGCTTGAGACTGCCTTTCCCAACACTTTTTTTACCCCCTTCACTGGGAGGTGGTTTGGGAGCTGCAACCGGGAAGTATAGGAAGAGGGGAGTGGCCAAGATGGTGGGGTAGGAAGACTCTGAGCTCACCTGCTCCCACGGGCACCCAAAATTACAACGATTTACAGGGCAACTGTGGATGAGAATGACCTGAAGACTAGCAGAAAAGATCTACAACTAAAGATATAAAGAAGGAGCCAGGGCTTCCCTGGTGGCACAGTGGTTGAGAATCTGCCTGCCAATGCAGGGCACACGGGTTCGAGCCCTGGTCTGGGAAGATCCCACATGCCACGGAGCAACTAGACCCGTGAGCCACAGCTACTGAGCCTGCGCGTCTGGAGCCTGTGCTCCGCAACAAGAGAGGCCGCGATAGTGAAGAGGCCCGCGCACCGCGATGAAGAGTGGCCCCCGCTTGCCACAACTAGAGAAAGCCCTCGCACGAACCGAAGACCCAGCACAGCCAAAGATAAATAAATAAATAAAAATTTAAAAAGTAGCTATAAAAAAAAAAAAAAAAAAGAAGGAGCCACAATAGCCACAATAAGATGGTAGGAGGAGCAAAGGCACAATATAGTCAAGACTCACACCCCCAGGTAGGTGACCCACAAACAGGAGGATAATCACAATTGTAAATGTTCTCCCGGAGGAGCCAGGGGTCCGAGCCCCACATTGGGCTCCCCAGCCCGGGGGTCCTGCACTGGGAAGACGAGCCCGCAGAACACCTGGCTTTGAAGGCCAGGAGGGCGTACTTTCAGGAGGGCCAGAGGGCTGCAGGAAACAGAGACTTCACTCTGAAAAGGAGCTCACACGCTCTGAGACCCAGGGCAGAAGCAGTCATTTAAAAGGAGCCTGGTCAGACCAACCTGCTGATCTTGGAGAGTCTCCTGGAGAGGCAGGGGGCAATTAAAACTCACCCTGGGGACACAGATACTGGCGGCAGTCTTTTGCGGAGCTCGGAGCTCATGCTACCGTAAGGACACAGGTGCTGGCTGGCACCGTTTTGGAGTCCTTCCTCCAGCTTTTCAGCAGCTGGGACCCATCCCCATCGACCAGCTGGTCTGCACCAGTTCTGGGAAGCCCCCAGGCCAAGCAGCCAGGAGGCTGTCAGCTGCCATAGGTCCCTGTGAGCCCACCTAGGGACCCCGCCTTGCCCACCACCGAGCCAACACTAGCCACAGACCAGCCTCACCCACCAGCAGGCGGGCAATAGCCCCAGGACCCACCTGGGGCCCTGCCTACCTGGGGGTGCCATTCACAGAGCACACATTGTAGATCTGTATATTTATTACATCAATTTTCCAACAGATAGAAGTAATGTGTCTTGAGAAAAGATTTCTTTTATTAATCTGCACAATGGTGTAGCGCTGGCAAACACTGGTCCTGCTCTGCCCTGAGAAGAAGAAAAAGCAACTCTGGGGTTGTGGGGAAGGGGAAAGAAAGGCTTATCACAAAGAAGGCTGGTTCTCATCAAGAGTTCCTTAACTACCTGCTCAAGGAACTCAGCTTAAGGATGTTTAAAAGAACAGTTATCACTTGAAGATACCAAGTAGACTAGCAAGTTAAGTCAACCCCTTATCCTGAAATTTTGACTTGATGGTCTTAATTTTCACAACATTTTACAATTTGTTTTAGTCTTGGGAGATCTGGAGCAATTCCTATGAAAATCCAGCTGAAGTAATTGCCGGATGAGAAACATTGACAAGGTAAAGTCTCTTTTTTTAAAAAAAATAAATTTATTTTATTTATTTATTTATTTATCTTATTTTTGGCTGCGTTGGGTCTTTGTTGCTGCATGCGGGCTTTCTCTAGTTGCGGCGAGTGGGGGCTACTCTTCGTTGCGGTGCTTGGGCTTCTCTCATTGCAGTGGCTTCTCTTGTTGTGGAGCACAGGCTCTAGGCGTGTGGGCTTCAGTAGTTGCGGCACGCGGGCTCTAGAGCGCAGGCTCAGTAGTTGTGGCGCACGGGCTTAGTTGCCCTGCGGCATGTGGGATCTTCCCGGACCAGGGCTCGAACCCATGTCCCCTGCATTGGCAGGTGGGTTCTTAACCACTGCGCCACCAGGGAAGCCCCAAAGTAAAGTTTTGCTTGTGTTTTTTGCTTCCTTTCTACCCTCCAGGGCTGCCTTAGCTGGGCTCAAATCCTGAACCATATTCAGGAAAAAGTTCTGTCATCTACAGGAGGGAAAAAAATGGCTGCCCATCCATTTAACCTCTATATTACTCCGCCTCATGTGTGTTCTGTAAGATCTGTAAAAAGAATGGTGTCCAGCTTGCATCTCTGGAGTAAAACTACTTACTGTGGACATACCCAGTGCACAAATTACACAGGGAACTATACTCAATATCTTGAAATAACGTATAATGGAAAAGAAGCTGAAAAAGAATACATATGTTCACTTTGTTGTACATTTGAAACTAACAGAATATTGTAAGTTAACTACACTTCAATAATAAAAATTTAAAAAGGGAGCCCTACCTATGCTCATCTATGCTGGATGATGATGGTCACCAATATGTGAAATATTTTAAAATTTGGTATAGATAAACAGAAATAATCTCAAACTGTAGTTTTCCTTCAATAGATCTTGAAACATCTAAGGAAAATCATGGAATGGAATCATGCCGTTTTTGCCTATATGGATTGATGGTGTGTGTGTGTGTGTGTGTGTGTGTGTGTGTAGTTGGGGGAGATGAAACTTACTACCACATACCCAAGATCTCATTGAGGACCTCAAGGAAAAAATCTCAGTGGACACCTCCTCAAGTAATTGTAAAATCCTTCTGGAAAATGGCCCCCAAGAGTGTCCTCTGGTCTCCACCCCACCCTACACTTGACAGGAGTATAAGTCTGCTCAGTTAGGCTTCTCTCTTCCTCTGCTCCCAAAGTCCCCTAGACCCTCTTTGTTCTGAATCCTCAGGCGCCTCCCAGTAAACCATCCCCTGAGACTCTGTGATCCCATACATCAGGTTGCGTCAGAATAAGGTTAAGCCTTCAAGGCATTATCTCTAAAATCTTGAAACAGTAGGAAGATCCACTCTGGAAATAATGGACCCAATATCTGGGACATTTGATCTTCATAGTTGGAAACTGGAAAGAGTCAATGTGAAGTAGCTCTATCCTCAGAGTAAGCCTAGATTGCAAAAGGCAGAGGATAGAGCAATGGCTTGTATCAAAGAATCTGAATCTAGCAAGCAGCATTGATCCTGAGATTTGAATAAGTATAACTGGAAGCAACTTGGCCTTTACATGTGAAGTAATTTTTGTTTTACAGATTTAAAAAATATTTCCACAGGAACTTAGATATAATATTAACATACCTTATAATTATAGGACATTAAAGGTAGAATTGGTTTGCCCAGCAGGGACTCATGCATTTCAATCTTACACATACCATTCATTTAGATACTGATGACGAACCAAATGGTGGCTTAAATGAAATTTATACACAGAACTTTGGCGATTCAGTGGCTGACTTTTTCCCTCCTATCTGTTAAGGAACTTTTGTTTTCCTCTGAAGTAAAACTTAAAATCTTCTAAAACCTGAGAATGGTCACCATAAGAATATGAACAACCTCAAATTGAAAAAGAGCAAACAATCGCACATTAGGTAAATGTTTCTATAACATGTAGAAATGAAGGATTGTGAATGACTGTAGACCAAAATAAGTTGATAATACATCTGTAATGAGATGTATTCTAAGGACAAAAACAAGTAAAAGAAAATCTCGAACTTCATCCTATCATCTTATAGTTTGTATTAATGGTGTATTGTTTTGGAGTTATTTTCTTTTTATTGTTAGGTAAAAACTAATCAGCAATAATATTTATTTTGTTAAAAATCAAGTTTTTTTTCAGCATAAAAGAAGTGGAGGTACAATTATAGAAAATAATTTAAGTAATAGCACAATAGTATTAGAACTGAATGAGAAAAATCAATATAAACTCACGCATTAAGAGGAAAAAAATGTGTCTTTACTAGAACTATCCACTAAAATTGTTTTCTAACAATGGCATCCCGGGTGGAATACAATGACTATGTATGTTTAGTATACGTATTATGGTTTATAATACCATATTTCCACAAAAACAAACCAGGACTCCTTAGAAAAATAGCCAATTCCATGTCTGGGTCTAGAAAGGTGTAAGGCAGAAGACAGGAAAACTTTCCAAGAACAATCTGCATAGGTGCTTTAAAAAAAATTGTTTTTTTCATTTTGATAGAATTTCTGTCTTACAGAGAAGTTGCAATGTTATTACAAAGAATTCCTGAATGCTCTTCGTTCAAATTTCCCAAATGTTAACATTTTAGTGCATTTGCTTCATTTTTTTCTCCCTCAATATATATTCTGAAATATTTGAAAATAAATTGCAGGCATGCTAGCCATTATCACTAAATACCTTAGTACATTCTTTTATATAATCACACAACAATAATCAAAAGCAGGAAATTAACACTGATATAATTCTTATCTAATATCAGATCTTATTCCAATACAGCAAATTATTCCAATAATGTCTTTTATAACAAGTGAAAATCTTGGATCATGCATTGCATTCAATTATCATGTCTTTTAAGTCTCCATTGATCTGAAATAGTTCCTCAGATCTCCTGTGTTTTATGACACTAACATTTTTGAAGCACACAGGCAAGCTATTTTGTAGAATGTCTTTCAGTTTGGATTTGTCTGACATTGTCTAACCATTAGATTAGGATTATTTGTCTTTGTCAGGAATATTACTCAAGTGTTGCTGTGTTCTCATTGCCTCACACCAGGAGATACATGATGTTGATTTGTCCCTTTACTAATGATGTTGACTTTGGCCAGTTGCTTAAAGTGGTGTGATAAAGGTTCTTTTCTGTATATTTCTTCTATATGTTTCAGTTTGCTTTGTTGGGGGTTATAAAGGAGACAATTAAGTCATATCTGTTAGCAACTAAAAGTAAAAAAATCAGAAAGTATTTCAGCAGAGATTATATTTGAGAAACTATTATATCAATATACACTGGGAAAGCATTTAAATGAATATAAAGGATTGTTATTATTTTTAATAATCATTCTACTTTTAACATTTCCCAAGAAAAAAGTTATTTAGTACGTGAAAGGGTAAGCCACTCAGCTTTTTTATCTGGATTTTGTCAAGTAAAACAATCACATGAAAGTAGTATCAATCCAAAGTCAAATGCCCTAGAACTCTGGATGAAGGATGACTTCTATGTTTCTCAAAGTCTTATGATCTCAGCTCATTCACCTACACCTTGGATAAATTACCTAGAGTCTCCGAGTTTTAATTTCTTCTTCTATAAAAGAGAGAGGGGGGGGGGAGAGAGAGAGAGAAACCCTTAGTTTCCAGAATAGTTGGGAGGAACATATATAAAGTACAAGGCACTTAGAGTAATGCATAATGCTTGGCAAGTCACTGTGAAAAAGAAGACATATTATTGTGGAAGTTGTCCCTATCCTTATGCCCTGTGGGTCCCCATAAGATAGGTAGGATAAGCATTTGTTTTTATCTCCATTTTAGATGTGGTAACTGTCTCCAAGATGACCTAAATCAAACTAGATGTGGGGCTGGTGCCTGCTTTTGGGTTACTATTTTATTGTTGTTTCTTCTACATTATGGCCATGACCTTGTGTTTGTGCTTAAAGAATTAGTTTCACGTTTAATGCATATACAGTTTTGCTTCCACTTTTCATAGATTTCATGCAGATCAAAAAGTGATCATGCGGGGAATTCCCTGGCTGTCCAGTGGTTAGGACTTGGTGCTTTCACTGCTGTGGCCCAGGTTCAATCCCTGGTCGGGGAACTAAGATCCCACAAGCTACGCAGTGCGGCCAAAAAAAAAAAAAAGATCATGCAAAAGATAATAATAGCCTCTATTTAATATCAATTAAATCATTTTGTTCACTTATCCCTTGTGCTGAAAAGAAAGTTCTCAACAGAATGAAAGGTGACCTGAGTATGACTGCAAAACCAAGTCATATATCAGTGTTGGAGGCAACAGCTGTAAACATTTCTCTAATCTGAATTCAGGGGCATTCTCACCAATCATGCTGGCAGAAAGCAAAGCAACATTGCTTTTACCCAGAGCAACCTTCCATCTGACTAGTAACCATAAAACCATGTGATACATTCTGCTGAAAATATATTACCTTGAAACCTCACCCAGGAAAGACCAATAAGTCTGTTTCTGTGGCATTCAGTTTTCTAATTGCAACTTTGCTTTTATCAAACTGTTTCTCAGATCTAGATCTTTAGCTTATAAATACAGTTGCCAAAATGTGAAGAAAAAATTATTAGTTTTCTTTGGTTGGCCATATTCTTTGGTTTGGTGTTATATAATCCAGAAATGAAAGAGAGTCAGAACACTGCTAAATAGTTAAACAACTTCAATTGCTTAATAATTTGAAAAAGGTCCAATTAGTAGGAAAAATTCCTAATAGGAGGCTCCCAAGACAGTGTCTATTCCTGGAACTTTCCCCACCTCAGGGAACCCAGGAGCAGGGTAGCAAATCCACCCAAGCATAACCACCTCATTCCTATCCCCCAGATCATATTCTCCCCCTTACCCACCCACCACGTCTCTCTCTCTCTCTCTCTCTTTCTCTCTCTCCTTTCTGTTTCCTGACTCATACCTTTTTTGTGAAAACAATCTAACATTAATTTAAAAAGTAAAGGCTGGATGCTGACAATCTTAAAACAACTTTTGAGAGAAAACCTCTTTGGTCTTCTTCTTATATGTAAATGCAGATAATATTGTGATGGTTTTTTTCTTCTTTACCAAATTGTAAAATGGGTAAAGTTTTGTTTCATTTCCCCCCTCTCAAAAATATGTTTTCCATTTGACCTTGATGATTATGGGTATTCAGGTTGTGTAGATGTTTTTAGTCAATTGTGAAAGCACTCAGACAAACCCATTCCAGATCCAGGAAGCCTAGAGAGTTCCAAATAAGATGACTAAGATGAATCCAAAGAAATCTACACTGAGACACATTATAATTAAATTGTCAAAAGTTAAAGACAAGGAGAGAATCTTAAAAGCAGCAAGAGAAAGACAGCTCATATGTACAAGGGAATCAAGTTTTTTAGCAGAAACTTTGCAGGCTAGAAGAGAGTGGCACACTATATTCAGAGTGTTGAAAAAAAGAAACTGCCAACCAAGAATACTATAATCAGCAAAATGTTTTTCATGCTTTTTTCAAAAATGCAGAAGAGATAGACTTTCCCAGATAAACAAAAGCTGAGGAAGTTCATCACCATTAGACCCACCTTACAAGAAATACTAAAGGGAGTTCTTCAACTTGAAATAACAAGATTTTAAACAGCAACATGATAGCATAAGAAAGTATAAAATTTTTGATAAAGATAAATATATGGATAAATACAGAATATTGTAATGATGGTGGGTAAGTCACTTCTAATTCAGCATAAAAGTTAAAAGACAAAAGCATTAAAAATAATTATAACTTTAAAGATGTTAATGGGTACCCAGTACAAATAGATATAAATTGTGACATCAATAACAAAGTGCATGTGGTAGAGGGAGAAGTAAAAGTGTAGAGTTTTTATATGTGATTGAAAATAAGTTCTCATCAGCTTAAAATAGACTTACAACTATAGGAAAATTTATGTAAGCCCTATGGTAACTACAAAGAAAATACCTATAGAAGTTACACAAGAGAAAAAGAGAAAGAAATCAAAGCATATTAATATAAAAAATAAATGAAACATGAAGATAGCAAGAGAAAAAAAGAGATGAACGAAGTACAATACAAACAGAAAACAGCAAAACGGCGATATTAAATCCTTCCCTAGCAATAATTACATTAAATGTAAGTGAATTAAACTCCCTAATCAAAAGACACAGAGTGGCTGAATGGATTTAAAAAACTAGGTCCAACTATGTATATCAACAAGGAACTCACTTTGGATTGAAAGACACACATAGACTGAAAGTGAAGAGTTGCGAAAAGATAGTCCATGAAAATTGTAACCAGAAAACAGCATGAGTGGCTATACTTTTATCAGACAAAATAGACACTAAGTCAAAAACTGTCACAAGAGACAAAGAAGGATGTTATATAATGATAAAAGATCAATTCAACAGGAAGACACAACAATGATAGATATATATCCATTCAACATCAGAGCACCTATATATATGAAGCAAACATTGACAGAACTAGAGAAGAAATAGCAATACAATAATATTAGGAGATTCAATACCTCACTTTTAATAATGGCTAGAACAGCTAGACAGAAAATCAACAAAGAAACAGTGGACTTGAAGAACACTACAGAGCAAATAGACTTAACAGATGGATATAGAACATCTCACCCAACAGCAGCAGCATATGCATTCTTCCCAAGCGTTCACAAAACATTCTCAAGAATAAATCCCATATTAGTCACAAAACAAGCAGACAACTTATCTGATTCCACAGGTTCACAGCTGGAGAGGAATTTTGCTTCAGGATGAATCGTACCTGTCTCACCCATACTTGATTTAGATATTTAGATGAGATTTGGGACTTAGAGTTAATGCTTAGAGTCAAGACTTCGGGGCTATTGGGACTGGGCGGGGGGTGAATGTATTTTGCCTGTAAAAGAACATGAATTGAAGGAGACAGGATATTATGAGCTGGATTGTGTGCCCCCCAAATTCATATGTTGAAGTCCTAACACCTAGTGCCTCAGAATGTAACTGTATATGGAGATAGGGCTTTTAAAGATTAAGTTAAAATGAGGCCATCAGACTGTGCCTTAATTCAGTCTGACTGGTGTCCCTATGAGAAGAGAAAATTTAGATGCACAGAGACACCAGAGATGTGTATGCACCGAGGAAAGACCATGTGAGGACACAGCAAAAAGGCGGCCATCTGCAAACCCAGGAGAGAAGTCGCAGAAAAAAAATCAAACCTGCCAACATCTTGATCTTTGAGTTCTAGCCTCCAGAACTGTGAGAAAATAAATTTCTATTGTTTAAGTCACCCAGTCCATGGTGCTTTGTTAAGGTAGCCCTGGTGGACTAATACAGGAGTCCACTGTTGACCACTGTCTCACCAGTTGACCTTAGCAGGACCCTCCTGCTCTCCGGGCTCTGTGTTCCACATCTGAAAATGACAGTTCAGATTAGATGGTATATGAAGGTCCCATATGTTTTTATGGTCAACCATTCCAGAATTATCATTGATTTTGATCTGACAGATCTGACTGTGAGAGGATAATCACAGTTTTTTAACTTCCCATTGTTCCTCATCTCTAAAAGCTGGGAGGTTATAATTAGGCACTCAGCATCTGTACTAGTTTGCCAGGGCCGCTACAACAGAGTATCACAAAGTAGGTAGCAAAAACAACAGAAATTTTTTGTCTCACAGTGCTGGAGGCTGGATGTCTGAGGTGTCAGCGGAGTTGGCTCCTTCTGAGAGCTGTGAGAAAGAGTCTGCGTCTGCCTCTCCCCTAGCTTCTGGTGTTTTGCTGGCCATCTTTGGCATTCCTGGGTGTACAGAAGCATCATCCCGATCTCTGGTCTCTGCCTTCTTGTCTTCATATGGCACTCTTCCGTGTGCATGTCTGTGACCAAATGCCCTGAGCACTAGTCATATTGGATTAGGGCCCACTCTAGTGACCTTATGTTAACTTAATTACCTCTGTAGAGACCCTATCTCCAAATAAGGTTACATTCTGAGGTGCTGGGTATTAGGACTCCCCCATAGGAATTTGCGGGGGACACAATTCAACCCATAAATAACAGCATCCCTAACGGCTCACCTCCCACCTTCCAAAGAAACGATCACAGAAATCTTTCAGGGCAGCCTCCTGTCATAGTTCTTCTCATCCTGGGTTCTCTTGCCTGCTGCTTTGTGTCTATTACCTGGTTCTCTCTCTCTGGAAGCTCCAGAGCTGACAACAACTTAGAGAATCTGTTTGGTAATCACCTTCACCTTCCATTGGAGGCTACAACAGTGTAGGTGCATATTTTCCCAGCCTCCCTTAGATCCATATCCTCAAGCCCATGGACACGCCCATTTTCAAAAACCCATGCGGGCCAAAAATCCCCACCCGAGTCAAAACCCTAGATCCCACCCTCCAACCCTACAATCGTCTGAGAGGGGAGTGTGAACAAGAAAACTCACAGATCCTGAGATGGTAGATTAAAAACGATCTCTAAAACAATAAGCAGAAGTAGAAAAAAGACAATAGGGCAAGGAGTACCACCCCAATTTGTAAAAACATTCATTTTGCCACACCCCATCTCCTTCCTAGCAGACTGCTTTCATGTTCTCAGAACTTGGATGTGGAGAGTTCTGCAGGTCAACAGCAACCTCCCTGCTTTCGTAAACAGTAAGAAGTGTCACCCAGGACCAGGCAAGAAGACCAATTCACATGCTTTCAACATTTTGGAAGCCCTGGTTTAAGAATTAATTCACTCCACTGGGAAAGCACAATTATCATTTGTCACTTAAGGATGTTGGTACGCTGAAGGAGAGTAATTAAATAACATATGTTAAAAAGATGATTCCTTAAAAAAATTGATCCCTACAGAAATGTTCCTTGAGCCTCGGCATACGAAACACAATAAGAAATGGCGTTTTCCACAGCCAGCACCGAGGTTGCCATGGTAAGAACAATTTTTTAGAGCTACCTAGGGAAAAAAAAAATCAGAAACATGTACAGTTTGTTATGTTCTAAACACTAGCATAGAGATGTTTTTCTAAAAAGGCGAATTTAATGGAAGATAAAACTTTCTAGTCTAGAAACTTTCTATTCTATTCTAGACCATGATTCCCCACAAAGCTTCCTATTTCAAGGAGAACTGTAAACATATTTGAATGCTGCATTGTATGAAATGTCAGTAAGGGAGCAGCTAAGTTCCTTGAATATGTCCTGAGGTGCTGGAGAAAACACCTCCCTGTCAGGGTTGTTCCAGACACATGCAGTCATCGGCTATCTTGTTTTCCCCTGGCTCTTGCGTCTGTTACGTGTTATCTCTATTTCATGCTGGGCTGAGCTGGTCTCACAGTTTAATTGCCTCTCAACCCTTTGAAATTGCTAAAGAGAATTCACTTACACAAAAGTATGTAGACTTTCTGAAAATGTCAAAGGGTAAATGAAGAAGACAGTGTTGCATTGCACAACTCCCTCTCTCCTTATCTCAATTTAAAAAAAAAGAATCTCTATTTGGTATTTTTTTCTCTAATGTTTCTTCTTTGGCTGTTTTAGCCACTAAAAACGGGCTACCTACGCACACTGCTCACTGGCCCAGGCTTACCATCCACACTTTCTGTTTCTCCCGAATCCCTCCTCACCATTGTCCCTCCTCCCTTCTCTTTTGCTGAAGAATTCAGTCTGTCTTTACTCCTAAATCCAAAGTTGCACAATCCAAACCATTACGAAATTCAGGAAAAGTCCTCTGTTGCGTAAGGATAGAAACACCCCGTGTTAGGGACTATGCCCACTCCCCAGCCCATGGTAGGCCCTCAAAAGCCTAGGGTTAGTATAACTCTCCTCCTGTCCTTGAAATTCAGCCTCTTCTCACTTCTTCAGCTGTTTTCTTCCCCTACAATGTTCCCTGCAGCTCCTGGAATGAAAGACTCCTAAAAGCTTAAAGCTGAAAAAGACTTCAGAAGCAAATTTCACACTCTCACTTGACAGAGAAGATCAGTAAAACCCAGAGAAGGAAGGAGACTTACTTGTCCAGGTCACAGGGGAATGATAGTGACAGAACTGTGATTATAGCCCAGATCTCCAGGTTCCTCACATCTCCCAACACTCTTTCCACAGCATCAGTGACATTCAAAATATTTTTGACCACAACCTGCAGTCACAAATACATTTTACATTAGGTCCCTGAATATCCATATGTGTGTAAATATATGATGTAAGATGCTTAGCCTTACTACATGTGATGCATGTCGATATTTTCTATTTTGTTCTATTGAATCTCACTTTTTACTTTTTTGTATTTTCTTTTCTTTTTCTTTTTTTTTTTTAACTTAGAGTATAATTGCTTTACAATGGTGTGTTAGTTTCTGCTGTATCACAAAGTGAATCAGCTATACATATACATATATCCCCATATCCCCTCCCTCTTGCATCTCCCTCCCACCCTCCCTATCCCACCCCTCTAGGTGGTCACAAAGCACCGAGCTGATCTCCCTGTGCTATGCGGCTGCTTCCCACTAGCTATCTGTTTTACATTTGGTAGTGTATATATGTCCATGACACTCTCTCACCCTGTCACATCTTACCTCTCCCCCTCCCCATATCCTCAAGTCCATTCTCTAGTAGGTCTGTGTCTTTATTCCCGTCTTGCCACTAGGTTCTTCATGACCTTTTTTTTTTTTCCTTAGATTCCATATATATGTGTTAGCATACTGTATTTGTTTTTCTCTTTCTGACTTACTTCACTCTGTATGACAGACTCTAGGTCCATCCACCTCACTAAAAATAACTCGATTTCATTTCTTTTTATGGCTGAGTAATATTCCATTGTATATATGTGCCACATCTTCTTTATCCATTCATCTGTCAATGGACACTGAGGTTGCTTCCATGTCCCAGCTATTGTAAATAGAACTGCAATGAACATTGTGGTACATGACCCTTTTGAATTATGCTTTTCTCCAGGTATATGCCCAATAGTGGGATTGCTGGGTAATATGGTAGTTCTATTTTTAGTTTTTTAAGGAACCTCCATACAGTTCTCCATAGTGGCTGTATCAATTTACATTCCCACCAATAGTGCAAGAGGGTTCCCTTTTCTCCATACCCTCTCCAGCATTTACTGTTTGTAGACTTCTTGATGATGGCCATTCTGACTAGTGTGAGGTGATACCTCATTGCATTTGCATTTGATTTGCATTTCTGTAATGATTAGTGATGTTGAGCATCCTTTCATGTGTTTGTTGGCAATCTGTATATATTCTTTGGAGAAATGTCTATTTAGGTCTTCTGCGCATTTTGGGGTTGGGTTGTTTGTTTTTTTGATACTGAGCTGCATGAGCTGCTTGTATATTTTGAAGATTAATCCTTTGTCAGTTGCTTCGTTTGCAAGTATTTTCTCCCATTCTGAGGGTTGTCTTTTCATCTTGTTTATGGTTTTCTTTGCTGTGCAAAAGCTTTCAAGTTTCATTATGTCCCATTTGTTTATTTTTGTTTTTATTTCCCTTTCTCTAGGAGGTGGGTCAAAAAGGATCTTGCTGTGATTTATGTCATAGAGTATTCTGCCTATGTTTTCCTCTAAGAGTTTTGTAGTGTTTGGCCTTACATTTAGGTCTTTAATCCATTTGGAGTTTATTTTTGTGTATGGTGTTAGGGAGTGTTCTAATTTCATTCTTTTACATGTAGCTGTCCAGTTTTCCCAGCACCACTTATTGAAGAGGCTGTCTTTTCTCTATTGTATATTCTTGCCTCCTTTATCAAAAATAAGTGGACGATATGTGCGTGGGTTTATCTCTGGGCTTTCTATCCTGTTCCATTGATCTATATTTATGTTTTTGTGCCAGTACCATAATGTCTTGATTACTATAGCTTTGTAGTATAGTCTGAAGTCAGGGAGCCTGATTCCTCCAGCTTCGTTTTTCTTTCTCAAGATTACTTCAGCTATTTGGGGTCTTTTGTGTTTCCATACAAATTGTGAAATTTTTTGTTCTAGTTCTGTGAAAAATGTCATTGGTAGTTTGATAGGAATTGCATTGAATCTGTAGATTGCTTTGGGTAGTAGAGTCATTTTCACAATGTTGATTCTTCCAATCCAAGAGCATGGTATTTCTCTCCATCTGTTGGTATCATCTTTCATTTCTTTCATCAGTGTCTTATAGTTTCCTGCATACATGTCTTTTGTCTCCTTAGGTAGGTTTATTCCTAGGTATTTTATTCTTTTTGTTGCAATGGTAAATGGGAGTGTTTCCTTAATTTCTCTTTCAGATTTTTCATCATTAGTGTATAGGAATGCAAGAGATTACTGTGCATTAATTTTGTATCCTACTACTTTACCAAATTCATTGATTAGCTCTAGTAGTTTTCTGGTAGCATCTTTAGGGTTCTCTATGTATAGTGACATGTCATCTGCAAACAGTGACAGCTTTACTTCATCTTTTCTGATTTGGATTCCTTTTATTTCTTTTTCTTCTCTGATTGCTGTGGCTAAAAATTCCGAAACTATGTTGAATAATAGCAGTGAGAGTCGGCAACCTTGTCTTGTTCCTGATCTTAGTGGAAATGGTTTCAGTTTTTCACCATTGAGAACAGTGTTGGCTGTGGGTTTGTCATATATGGCTTTTATTATGTTAAGGTTAAGTTCCCTCTATGCCTACTTTCAGGAGGGTTTTTATCATAAATGGGTGTTGAATTTTGTCGAAAGCTTTTTCTGCCTCTATTGAGATGATCATATGGTTTTTCTCCTTCAGTTTGTTAATATGGTGTATCATATTGAACGATTTGTGCATATTGAAGAATCCTTGCATTCCTGGGATAAACCCCACTTCATCGTGGTGTATGATCCTTTTAATGTGCTGTTGGATTCTGTTTGCTAGTATTTTGTTGAGGATTTTTGCATCTATGTTCATCAGTGATATTGGCCTGTAGTTTTCTTTTTTTGTGACATCTTTTTCTGGTTTTAGTATCAGGGTGATGGTAGCCTTGTAGAATGAGTTTGGGAGTGTTCCTCCCTCTGCTACATTTTGGAAGAGTTTGAGAAGGATAGGTGTTAGCTCTTCTCTAAATGTTTGATAGAATTTGCCTGTGAAGCCATCTGGTCCTGGGCTTTTGTTTGTTGGAAGATTTTTAATCACAGTCTCAATTTCAGTGCTTGTGCTTGGTCTGTTTATATTTTCTATTTCTTCCTGGTTCAGTCTCAGAAGGTTGTGCTTTTCTAAGAATTTGTCCATTTCTTCCAAGTTGTCCATTTTATTGGCATATAGTTGCTTGTAGTAATCTCTCATGATCCTTTGTATTTCTGCAGTGTCAGTTGTTACTTCTCCTTTTTCATTTATAATTCTGTTGATTTGAGTCTTTTCCCTTTTTTTTCTTGATGAGTCTGGCTAATGGTTTATCAATTTTGTTTATCTTCTCAAAGAACCAACTTTTAGTTTTATTGATCTTTGCTGTCATTACCTTCATTTCTTTTTCATTTATTTCTGATCTGGTCTTTATGATTTCTTTCCTCCTGCTAGCTTTGGGGTTTTTTTGTTTTTGTTTCTCTAATTGTTTTAAGTGTAAGGTTAGGTTCTTTATTTGAGATTTTTCTTGTTTCTTGAGGTAGGATTGTATTGCTATAAACTTCCCTCTTAGCACTGCTTTTGCTGCATCCCATAGGTTTTGGGTCGTCGTGTTTTCATTGTCATTTGTTTCTAGGTATTTTTTGATTTCCTCCTTGATTTCTTCAGTGATTTCTTGGTTATTTAGAAGCGTATTTTTTAGCCTCCATGTGTTTGTATTTTTTACAGATTTTTTCCTGTAATTGATATCTAATCTCATAGCGTTGTGGTCGGAAAAGATACTTGATACAATTTTAATTTTCTTAAATTTACCAAGGCTTGATTTGTGACCCAAGATATGATCTATCCTGGAGAATGTTCCATGAGCACTTGAGAAGAAAGTGTATTGTGTTGTTTTTGGATGGAATGTCCTATAAATATCAATTAAGTCCATCTTGTGTAATGTATCATTTAAAGCTGTATTTCCTTATTTATTTCCATTTTGGATGATCTGTCCACTGGTGAAAGTGGGGTGTTAAATCCCTTACTATGATTGTGTTACTGTTGATTTCCCCTTTTATGGCTGTTAGCATTTGCCTTATGTATTGAGGTGCTCCTATGTTGGGTGCATAAATATTTACAATTGTTTTATCTTTTTCTTGGATTGATTCCTTGATCATTATGTAGTGTACTTCTTTGTCTCTTGTAATAGTCTTTATTTTAAAGTCTATTTTGTCTGATATGAGAATTGCTACTCCAGCTTTCTTTTGATTTCCATGTGCATGGAATATCTTTTTCCATCCCCTCACTTCCAGGCTGTATGCATCCCTAGGTCTGAAATGGGTCTCTTGTAGACAGCATATGTACGGGTCTTGTTTTTGTATCCATTCAGCCAGTCTATGTCTTTTGGATGGAGCATTTAATCCTTTTACATTTAAGATAATTACAGATATGTATGTTCCTATTACCATTTTCTTAATTGTTTTGGTTTGTTATTGTAGGTCTTTTCCTTCTCTTGTGTTTCCTGCCTAGAGTAGTTCCTTTAGCATTTGTTGTAAAGCCGGTTTGGTGGTGCTGAATTCTCTTAGCTTTTGCTTGTCTGTAAATGTTTTAATTTCTCCACTGAATGTGAATGAGATCCTTACTGGATAGAGTAATCTTTGTTGTAGGTTTTTCCCTTTCATCACTTTAAATATGTCCTGCCACTCCCTTCTGGCTTGCAGAGTTTCTGCTGAGAGATCAGCTATTAACCTTATGGGGATTCTCTTGTATGTTATTTGTTGCTTTTCCCTTCCTGCTTTTAATATTTGTTCTTTGTTTTCAATTTTTGATAGTTTGATTAATATGCATTCTTGGATTTATCCTATATGGGACTCTCTGCACTTCCTGGAGTTGATTGACTGTTTCCTTTCCTATATTAGGGAAGTTTTCAACTATAATCTCTTCAAATATTTTCTCAGTCCCTTTCTTTTTCTCATCTTCTTCTGGGACCCCTATAATTCGAATGTTGGTGTGTTTAATGTTGTCCCAGAGGTCTCTGAGACTGTCCTCAATTCTTTTCATTCTTTTTTCTTTATTCTGCTCTGTGGTAGTTATTTCCACTATTTTATCTTCCATGTCATTTATCCATTCTTCTGCCTCAGTTATTCTGCTATTGATTCCTTCTAGAGAATTTTAAATTTCATTTATTGTGTTGTTCATCCTCGTTTGTTTACTCTTTAATTCTTCTAGGTCTTTGTTAAACGTTTCTTGTATTTTCTCCATTCTATTTCCAAGATTTTGGATCATCTTTACTATCATTACTCTGAATTCGTTTTCAGTAGACTGCCTACTTCCTCTTCATTTGTTTGGTCTGGTGGGTTTTTACCTTGCTCCTTCATCTGCTGTGTATTTCTCTTTCTTCTCATTTTGCTTAAGTTACTGTGTTTAGGGTCTCCTTTTCACAGGCTGCAGGTTCGTAGTTTCCATTGTTTTTGGTGTCTTCCCCCAGTGGGTAAAGTTGGTTCAGTGGGTTGTGTAAGCTTCCTGGTGGAGGAGACTGGTGCCTGTGCTCTGATGGATGAGGCTGGATATTGTCTTTCTGGGGCAGATCCGCATCCAGTGGTGTGTTTTGGGGTGTCTGTGACCTTATTATGATTTTAGGCAGCCTCTCTGCTAATGGGTGGGATTGTGTTCCTGTCTTGCTAGTTGATTGGCATGGGGTATCCAGCACTGTAGCTTGCTTGTCATTGAGTGGAGCTGGGTCTTAGCGTTGAGACAGAGATCTCTGGGAGAGCTCTCACTGATTGATATTACAAGGTGCCAGGAGGTCTCTGTTGGACCAATGTCCTGAACTCAGCTCTCCCACCTCAAAGGCTCAGGCCTGACATCCGGCCAGAGCACCAAGACCCTGTCAGCCACACTGCAGATGCGTGGTTTATTACCGAGGATATTAAAGCACAGGAACCAACAGCCAGATGATGAGATTCATAGCGTGAGGTTGAGAAACTTCAGTCCTTTTGCACTTTGGAGCCCAGCATGGTGGCATGTGGAGGCATTCTGCTTCACCAACCTGGAAGCTCTCTGAAATCCCTCCTTTTGGATTTTAATGGTCGAATCTCACTTTTTAAAATGTTGATCCTAACTCTCCAACTTGATTTCAGACTCCAGTAGCGGTTGTAACAAAGAGATTGAAAAGTGCTGTACTAAACCCACGACCAATGTCATCTGAAGTGAAGGAAGTTTCCATAGAAAAGTTAAGGCTTGTGTTGGAACTCAATATATGGACTGAATAAGTCGAGATGAGCAGATGAGATAGAACAAGGATGAGGAAATGTGGTGGCTAAATAGTACGTATGTAAATATCTCCTTAGATAAAACAATTTGAAGAAATGAAGAGAATAACTTAGGAAGCAGCATGTAGTAAATTCTAGTAACAGGTCTATCAATGACAATTAATAAAAGATGGACGGAATAGTTAGTTCAAAAATAAAACAATTTTATACTATAGAGAAAATCTTAGTTGTAAAAACTATGTACAACTGTATACAAATGAGATGAGTTACAACCACAGGTTTTCATGTAATTCACAAACTTGTCATAGATTTAAAGCATGGAGCACTGCTTTACTGTCTTCACTGACCTTGCCTGCAAAAGCAGCGTCCATTTTCCTCTTTTCCTCCCTATTCTAGACGAAGCCAAGTTTTCTCTCAGCTGCCTATATCTCTTCGGATTAGGGTTCTTTAATGACAAGGTCTCAGGAGGATCTTTCTTGGTTCAGAACTCTCTCTCTAGACATGTTTATCCCAGCACATGGCTGCTGGACACTTCCCACAGAAATGCCCAGCCAAGCCTTACTCTTAGCTCTGCACCCTCAGCCTCCAACTCCTCCTCCTGTATGGAGCCTCCAATCTGCAGCTTCTTTCCTTCCCCAATCTCTAAATATGCTCCTCTGTTGTTCTTGATGGTTCCCAATGGGCTGCATACACACCCTACTCCTCTTTTAATCCACTCATTTAACCTTGACTTTTGAGCTTGACTTTTGAGCTCCCAGAATTCATTAAAGGACTATGTTCCTTCACAGCTCACTACCCCATTCTAGATCCCTTGCATCGACTGCTTAGTTCAGACTCCATTTTGGCCCATCTTCCTACCCCAACCCTCATTAGGAGGCCCCTGGAAGGCACAAAGCTCACATCTGCAAGCTCAGATTTAAAACTCATTTGACTGCCTCAACCTGTCTTTGGATATTCCAGCATTAATCCTGCCCTTAAAATGGTAGTAGACACTCTACAACTTAACTCTGCCCAAGACCTTTCTCCATCCTGATTAGAATTTAAGCCCCTTATAGAAGCAAGACAGAAGTCCTAAACTAAGGGCTGGGATATGAGGAAGCTCTGGTTTTGATAGCTTTTCTCTTTATTGACAGACAAAGTCAATTCTGGTCTAACTGTTTAGCCAGAGTTTCCTTCCTCCCTTCTTCTCACTATGCTCCAGGTGCATCCTTCCCAGAGCTTTGAGCTCCATGGAGGAAAACCTTCTGACATAGATGAAGGGGAAGTTGCTGCTGGTGGGGGGGTGGGGGGCATGGAGTGGGAACAAGTCAGAGACTTACTGGTGTCCAGGGGGCCCATAGAAGGACCTTTTCATGTCTTTCTGGGGACAGTGGCATAAAGATCCCTGCAGAAGCAAACCTAGGAGTTCTCAGAATGGAAGAATCCTAGAACCAGAATCAGGAGTAGAGAAAGAGCAGAGGGGACCACAGAGCAAAAGCCCTAAGACTCTATAGCAGCCAGGTGGGAAAAATTCTGAACACATCTGTCTTTCCTTCATATGCCTTCCTTCTAATCTCACCCCATCATTACAGCTGAAATTAATTGTTGCATTTCTGCAACATTGCCTCTGTACTAAACCACTTCTTTCACTTAAATTTTAATTAGAGATATTTAGGTTTATATCTCAATGCCTATATATGTCCCTATGGCCATCAGGGCCTGGCCCCATGCTATATACATAGCAGGGATATAATCAATGAGTGTCGAATTGCAGCTATGACCCCATACGCATCCTGAGTTGGTGCTACACTCTACTCAGTGTCTCTGACATAGCCTAACCCACATTTCCCTAGATAATGCTCTTTCCAAGATGAAAGGAACCAAATTTCCCAAATAAGATTGATCAGTGGTCTCTTTCTGGACATTTTCCATGATACATAACTCAAGGAATATCCTACCAAACCCAGAAATGTGATCACTCTGCCTTTTAGGAAACTTTACAGCATCATAAGTTTGTTAGGTAATGAGGTGAAAAGAGAATGTTGGATAACTATGATATTAAATGGAATTTATACAGTTACCTAGACAATGTAAATGTTATTTCTAAGTGTACTTGCTTTACATTCTTCAATAGATAATGCCAATGCATTTGGTATACTCTTTAGTGCTTACTATTTTTCTTATGAATTTTTAATTCTCAAACATATTTATAATAACTATTTGAAAGTCCTTATATATTAATTTAATTTCACTATTATTATTTTTAAGTTTAGATTTTTCTCCTCCTCATAGCTTATATTTTCCATCTTTGCATGTCTAGTAAATCTTTTATTGTATGTTAGATATTGTCAGTAATATTGTTGAGGGGGTCAACTTTGTTTTTCCCTTTAAAGAGTTATTTTGTTCTTGTGAGCACTTAGTATTCCTGCAGATCAGCCTGAATTATTTGAGATTGTTTTTAAGCTTTGTTATGGAGGATCCTGAGTTGCATTTACTCTAGAGCTCTATTAGCCCTATTCCTAGGGCATCACATTTCTAGAGTCTCCACTGAATGCCCAGAGGGTACAGATGTCCCTTCATTCAGGGTAGTTGGAACAGAGACATTTTCCAGCCCTCTGGAAACTCTAGTAGCTGTTTAGCTCACAGTTCCCTGGTAGTTTTTCTTTCCTCAGTAGTTCTTCTTTGTCTAGCCTCATGAAGTTGCATCCAGGGAATGAGCTGATTAGTAGTAGGCAGAGACCAAGGGACCACTGTGTAGGTTTTTCCATGCAGTTCCCTTGTCCCTGGTACTCAGCTCAGGAAGATGGCCATGCTGTGCTTGGGTTCTCCATCCTTGTGCCACAGTCTCAAAAGTGCCTCCAGGCAGAAAGCCAGGTGATCACCAAGCTCACCTTGTTTGTTCCCCTTCTTTCGAGGGTCACTACAACTGCCTGTTGTTCAACATCTGAAAACAATCATGCATACATACATCCAGTTGTTTAATGGTGGGAAGACTGGTCCGTGTCAAGTTACCCCATTGTGGTTGGAATAGAAAGTTATGTTAATTTAAATCTACACTCAATCTGAATTAAGAATACACTCCTGGGATTTATAGTAACGTTTAAAAACCTACGACAGTTGGGTGGGATGGGGGCGGGAGAGAGGTCCAAGAGGGAGGGAATGCGTGTACGTGTATGGCTGATACACTTTGCCGTGCGGCAGAAACTAACACAACGTTGTAAAGCAACTATACTCCAATAAATATACATATACATGTATACTCAAAAAAACAAAACAAAACAAAAACTTACAACAAGTTCTTCTGCTATCTCCCCTTTAGATCAAAAAAAGAGGCCCGGTTAAGTTGCCTAATTAACTTGTAGAAATAAATTTTTCTTTGGTGGAACAAGTGGTGGTCAGGATGTTCAGTCTCTCTGGGGATTTAGTACCTGCATTTCTGTGCCAGCCTGAACAAGGTCTAAATATTAATGAAGCCAGTAGTCCACATCCTTTGTAATGGCCCCTTAGGTTTAGGATCCCAACGTGCTCCTTGTTCAGTAGGTTTCCCTAAGGATTATTGTTAATTGGCTCTCACTAGGAAGTTAGGCTGAATTCTGTTGCTAGAATTTATTGCTTTTACCTGAAGTGAGCCTTTTATGAAAGATGTGGGTTGGGCACATGATAGAACAGAGTTTGGACTTCATCAAGCTAACAAGGGCAGGTGCTATGACCATAGCTGATAAATGTTTGTTTGTGTAGCAGAATGCTAACTGACCCTTGACTTCATCGTTACCTGGAAGCCAGGTTATGAGAGGAGAAGAGTTCTAGCTCTTAACTCCTTCTAAATATTGGAGGTTCCCCAAAAGAATCTGATTTCTATAAGCAACCAAATATGCTTAAATCACTGCCATAATAAGCTACCATTACTGACAAGAGCATATTGTATTTCTCACTGTGATGAGGGAAAAAAAAATGAATGACTACTGATGTAGAAGACAAAGGAATACTGAGATACTGATAGCAAACACTTCCCCTTTGTTTACTATGTTCAGTTACTACAGTGCTTTATGTATTTCAATTAATTTAGTTTTCACAATAATCCAACAAGGGGGTTATTTATTATCACTACTACCATTTTATAGAGAAACTGAGACACAGAGAGGTTAGGTAACTTGATTAGGTCACACAGCCAACGAATGGCCATGCTGGTATGCAAACCCAGGCAGCCTGGCTCTGAAGTTGGTGCTATTATTAGTTGCTGAGTACAGAAATTAGTAGTTAAAATGACACTCATTTATGTTATAATACCTGTCCACATGAACTACTTAGTAAATCACTTGTGTATTTCTCAATTCCTTGTTTTATAAAACCGTAGGAAAAAACTTCCTTCATTATCATTGAAATAGGAATTCTGAAATCCTGGGTGGATCCAGCAGTTTATCTGGAGGGCCCTAGCAAAGAACTATCTTGTTTCAGTCTTACCACATGAAGTAACTTGCCACATGATGAAGTAACTAAATTTATGCTTTGAGAGGTCACATGTATTGAAACAAGTATGGACTTATTCATATTTGTAATCATTTACCCTAATGTTTTGACATGTTTTTACTGTCTCCAGTGAATTATGGAATTTAGTCCAAATAGATTTCTCAACAACTGGATCAGAACATAAGTACTCAGGGGAATACCAAGATCTTTCTCTAATTCACCCCTCATATCCCAAAATGAAGCACTATTAGAGACTCATTGCTCTTGTTTTTTTTTTTTTAATTAATTTTATTGGAGTATAGTTGTTTTACAGTGTTGTGTTAGTTTCTACTGTACAGCAAAGTCAATCAGCTATGCGTATACATTTATCCCCTCTTTTTTGGATTTCCTTCCCATTTAGGTCACCACAGAGCACTGAGTAGAGTTCCCTGTGCTATACAGTAGGTTCTCATTAGTTATCTATTTTATACATAGTATCAATAGTGTATATATGTCAATCCCAGTCTCCCAATTCATCCCACCACCCCCCTTTCCCCTTGGTATCCATACATTTGTTCTCTACGTCTGTGTCTCTATTTCTGCTTTGCAAATAAGATCATCTATACCATTTTTCTAGATTCCACATATATGCATTAATATACGATATTTGTTTTTCTCTTTCTGACTTACTTCACTCTTCTTCTTTTTATCTTCTTATTTTTCTATTGCTCTTCTGTGATAGAGTAGGTCTGCAGTGGCACAAACCTATTTTTTTTTTAACACTCTTTTTAAAAAGTTAATTAATTAACTAATTAATTTTTGGCTGTGTTGGGTGTTCATTGCTGAACGAGGGCTTTCTCTAGTTGCCACAAGCAGGGGTTACTCTTCATTATGGCAGGCGGGTTTAGCTGCTCCATGGCATGTGGGATCTTCCCGGACCAGGGCTCAAACCCGTGTCACCTACATTGGCAGGCAGAGTCTTAACCACTGCGCCACCAGGGAAGTCCCAGCACCAACCTATTCTTTCTTCAGCCTTCCCTGCCCTGCCCCATGTGCTGCTCTCACATTGGCCTTGACTACTCAGCCATTATGTCCCAGCTCCATGCCCTTCCCCCAACCTAATGAGAATTTTACATCTCGGGGAAGAAGGCTGTCCTTTTGAAAGCTTTTCCTCTGTTAAAGATATTTCAGCCACCTCGGAAGCACAGGGAATGCTTTTTTCTGAAGGCACATCTCCCCTCTCAGAATTAACTGTCTAAACTGAAAGTCAACCTTGATTTAAGGGTGGACAATAAATTGTTTTACATCCATGATGGTCTGCCTAGTTGCAGATGAAAATGGACCGATGACAAGAGTTTTGGAAAACTGTGAGGGAAAGCAGAGTGCAGAGCTAAAATGGCATGGAAATATACTGCCGTATTGTTTTACTGATGTGTATGTTTGTAGTATTTAGTGTATGTTTATGATTGCAAAAACAATACATAATTACCACAGCTATTTGGAAAACAAAGTCACAAAGGTGAATGTAAAATAATCCATAGTTCCACAGCCAGAGATAAATACATGTTAATCATGTTAATTCATAGATGTATATCAATCCAGTCACTAAAAGGACATGTCCTGTTCACAGTTTTGTTATGATTTTTTTCTCTAATCAGTATGTTGTGATGTTTTTCACATCATTAAGTGTTCTTTTACTACATGATTCTTTATTGCTGTATCTGGTCTAAAATCAGATCTAACATAGTATCTTTAATATATATTTAAGTTGAACTACATAAAATTGCCATTTTTGCAAGTCATAATAGTTGAATATCATCAACTTTAGGTGTCTCAACCTAATATTTTACTCTTCCTGGATTCCTAGGTTATTTCCAATTTTTTATTTAATAAATATTGATGCAATGGATATTTTGCAGATAAATCTTTTGCAAAACTATGACTGTTTTCTTAGGATAAATTCCTAGTAATGAAATTGCTAGACCAAGATGGATGAACATTTTTTGACCTTTGATAGGTGTTGCCAACTCTTCCTCTAGATAGTGCTGATTTTGTAATTTCTTTGGCATTCTCACTGCTTTTTTTTTTTTAAGCTATTATGTTATTGTGTTCAGCTAATCCTCATACAAATATTGTGAAATCATGTGACTATTAGTCACCTTCCCAGCATAGTCTTCTAGTTTAAATTTTACGAAACAATATTTTTGCGTTTGTAATTCCTTAGTTAATGTAGGTGTGAGGATAAAGCTTGCTCAAATCCAGTCACTCAGCTGTTTAGTTCATGAGAGCCTAGTTAAAGAACTGGAAAACTGCCCTACCTTCCCTTCAAGTCACTTCCTGTAGACTGTATTGCTGGGTATGATTCTAAGCACAGGGTCCAATGCTTAATTTATGGTTATCAGGTTAACCTGCACTGGAAGATGCAGAAACCATACTTTTGGCTTGTTTCTTGGATGTCTTAAATGGAGAGTAATGATACAGTGAAGGAAGGCTGAGCGGGACATGGTGTGAGGACATGTGTGCACACATATATGTGTATGAGCGTATATCAGGGAATCCTGAAGTTCATTCTTCTATAGGTAACAATTGATTGGGTATAAAGGAAAGATGTTATTCTCTCTAAAGTACCAAGTTCTAAAAAAATTTTTTTGAAGTGTGAACCTGCCATAGTTGGTCAAAATCTTGGGTGACGAAACCTGTGTCTAAAAGGTTCTTGCTTTAAAATTTCATGGCAGTTTGGAAATTATAGTAAGAGACTTAAGGGACATGGTTGTACTTGACTTGAAAAATGTTATAAAAAACATTCTTACTGTGTGGACATCCAGACAATTTAGAATCAGCATCTTTGTAAAGAAAGGAAATCAAAAGCAATTTCTCTTGCGCATGTTGTCTGGGTTAGTGGTACTTTAGTTGCCACTTGCGGAGATTTCTGAAATCCTTTTCTACACCACTCACATAACTTATCAGCCCCAAACGTCTTATTTTGCCCGTGGACCTTATCTAGTAATTGCAAGTTTTATAGCTTTCAGTTGATTTGCAGGAAATTGCTTTTTGGAGACAAGAAAAACTGTTATGATCTTTAGACTCAAATTAAACTACATAAGTTTGAAAGAGTCACTTTACTGCAATAGACACCTTACAACCTGATACAGTATTTATCTATATAATCTACTCATACAGAAAATAGACAATATGCACATGGAGTTACCCGGTCACACAAAGGAATTAGTCAACAGAGTCTTTCTCCTTTCCTAGAATAGGCTAACTCACATTAGATATTTTTCTGATAAATAATATGTTTTTAACATCATCTGTACCTCTCTCCCAACAAGCTGTGCATTTGTAAATCTGAAATAAAAGATGAGTGACAGCTCTGATCATCAAAGCAGAAACAGAATTTATATCTTAAAGTTGGTTAAACCATCACTGAGATGATAATTATCAAGTCAGTAAAGGTTTTTAAAAACTGCAATATTGAGATTGGATTGGTACTCTTATGCCATGCTGGTGAGACTGTGAATTAGTATAACCTTTCTGAAAATAACTTCATAATATGCATTAATAATTTCACTTAAAATTTTTATATCTCTTAACCTAGTAGTTCTGCTGTGAGGCAATTTGGTACAGGGGGAAAGATTGATGAATAAATGAAACATTCACAATATTATTTTAGTTGTAGTATTTGGAAGCAATCCAAATGTTGTTAGAGAAATGGATAAAAATTAAATCATATGATAGAATATTATGTAATAAAAATGATGTCTTCAAATAGCTTTATAAAATGGAAAATAAAAATATTAAGTGTGTAAAATAAAATATACTATATACATATTATTATATATTATATATACATATATTGTATATACATAAATCTTTTCCTACATTGTTAATTCTTATCATAATTTTGTTACTATAGACTTAAAGGAACAGGAAAAAAGTCTTGAAGGAAATATACCAAAGAAACAAAAACAAAAGACCTATGGCAAGTACAGTTACTGATTATTGCTTTCTGTTTTACATTTTTTGCCTTTTCTAATTCCTTTAAAAAGAATATATATTAAATTTCATAAAATAAAGGTTATAAGAGGAAAAAAATGAAGAACAAAAGGAAGAAAGAAAGGGAGGAAGGGAGGGAGAGATGGAGGGATGGAAGGAGGGAGGAAGGAAATATTGATTTCAGAGTGGTTTGGAAGAAAATATCTTTTTAAAGAAAATTATATTCTGGAAAAGAAAAAAACATGAAAATTTTGGTTGAGCTGCTCAATGTGGCAATACAGATATGATCATTTCTCCTTTTCAAACTGTTTCACGGTATGAGGAGGAAAGGCACGTGAATTTAAATGACATGAGAACCAATAGATGGACTTTGGTTCCTGGAGTTTACAAACAAAAGATAATGGGGGCAAATGTAGTGCCAGTGTTTTTTCTTAACTTCAGTAACAAGATATCAGCTATCTTGAACATAGTCAAGTCTCTTCCCTTTAATGAGGCCCTTCCCTACCTGGCCATGTGAATGCCTGTCACATGGATTCATCTACTTACACTATCTTGGCTTGGTATTTCTCTTTCTAAATGTCATGGTTTATATTTTTCTGTGTCTGTTACTTAGCACTATCTACCTTACCGGTTGCTTCATTGATGCTAACAAAGGAGTGGATGTTAGTCCTGATTCTTGCAAAACCAGAAACTGATTCTGGATAACTTAGTAAGAAAAGGGAATCATTGAAAGAGTCTGGGTTGCTGAGAGCATTGGAGGGAAGGCCAAAGATCCAGATCCCAGCAAAACCAAGGGAAGAACGTACAGCCAAGACCTTTTCACAGGAACTGCCTCGTAGGACATCATCTCTATGGTTGTCGCTGTGGATACACACTGCTGGCCAACTCTGATCTCAGCATTGCTGCACTGCAGGACTCTTCCACCCCTGGCCGCTGGAATCTAGACTCCATGGCTATAGCCACAGTGACTGATAGCTGTCTGAGCCTACCTTGAGAGTCAAGAACTGGTAGAGGCGTCTGCTCAGCTGCTCTAGCTGCCAGGGCCAGCCTTCTGTAGCCGGAGTTGAAGCCTGAGCTCTCACTATTGTTGACAGCCCCCTCAAATAAGAAGGGTGTTTGGATAGTGGGCAGACAAAATATCAACCGTCCATTGTGAACCGTGATCATGATGAACACAGACCGTAGCTTTTGCTTTTGTAAAATAATATTGTCTGACTTAAGAAGGTATGAAAAAGATACACAAGGATGTGGTGGTTGGATCATCAGAGTATTAGAAAGAGAGTGGAGGGGGAACATCCTCCTGATGGGCAGGGATCCAGAACCCTTGCACCTGGTCACAAACGTTGTGTGAAGAGAAAAATGATGTGGATTAAGAATATACACAAACTGACTGGGAATATCAAATGGCTTAGCTAGTTGTTAGGAACCTGGAAGAAGCAAGAATGTAAAGTCAAGAATGAAGTCCAGAGAAGAAGCACGTGGATGGATCTGTGGGAGGATGAGGGGTTTTGTGCCATCGGTTAATGTCCACCAGAGAGCATCCACCACAGAAGAAGCACTAAACAAACAAGTGGACAAGGTGACTGAGCCAGTAAATGTCAGCCAGCAACTGTCTCAGCCACCCCAGCTGTGCAATGGGCTCATGAAGGGAGTAGCCTTGATGGCAGAGAGGGAGTTATGCATGTGCCCAAATGCATGGACTCTCTTTCACCAAACAGACCACTGCTGAATATCCATCCTGTTAACACAGAGATGAATGCTGAGCCCCTGACCTGGCACCATTCCTTGAAGGGGACCACCAGTCACTCAGTGGCAAGTTGATCACATCATTTTTGCTTATGATATTTCAATCAGCAGCACCACTCAAGGACTAATCCACCAACACGGGATCCCATATAATATCACCTCAGACCAAAGATCCCCGTTATAGCACAGGGAGTGAATTGGGTAACCCTACCACATAATGCTCCATCCAGAAGATGCTGACCACTAACAGGGTGGTAGGATGGCTTCTTGAGCCACCAACTTGGAGGTGACACCCCCCACAATGACGAGGCACTAAACTTCAAGGTGCAATATATACCCTAAGTCAATGGCCAGTATGTGATGCTGAACTCAACAAGTAGAATACAGTAGTCTGGGAAACAAGAGGTAGAAGTAGGAAAGGTCCCACTTAACATCACTTCCAGACTCACTTGGGAAATTTATACTTCCTATTCCTGAAACTTTAGTCTCTGTGGGTCTGAATGTCCTGATTCCCAAAAGGAGGTCAATTATACCATTCACATAGTAAGAGTACCACTAAATTTAAAGCTACAGCTGTGCCCTGGTCATTTTAGGCTTCTTTCACCAATGGAGCAGCTGGCACAAAAAGAGTTAGCACGCTGGCAGGAGTAAGTGACTGATACTCCTGAGGAGGCGGAGGGGTTTTTTTTGTTTTTTGTTTTTTTTGCACAACTTTCAGGAAGCCTTGTTATTTATTTATTTATTTTTGACTGTGTACTTTTGGCTGTGCTGGGTCTTCGTTTCTGTGCGAGGGCTTTCTCTAGTTGCGGCAAGCGGGGGCCACTCTTCATTGCAGTGCGCGGGCCTCTCACTATCGCGGCCTCTCTTGTTGCAGAGCACAGGCTCCAGACGCGCAGGCTCAGTAGTTGTGGCTCACGGGCCCAGTTGCTCCGCGGCATGTGGGATCTTCCCAGACCAGGGCTCGAACCCGTGTCCCCTGCATTGGCAGGCGGATTCTCAACCACTGCGCCACCAGGGAAGCCCGGAGGCGGAGTTTATACTACATAATGGGAATACATTTGGCTCTCAGGTGTTCCACTGGGGCATATGTGAGCACTCCATGCCCAGGTTTAGCTGTATGTGGGCAAGGACAGCAGCCACATCTTGTTTTGGCCATAGTCACCAGTGACTCAGATCACCCCAGAGATGCTGGTCTGGGACACTTAACCAGACCAGCCTAAGTACTAATAGACAGGGATGGTAATCTAACATCAGTGGGGGAGGAAGGTAATTGAGCATCAGTTACTGCCCCGGGACCAACCGCAACAGTGGGTACTATAGTCCGTCCCACCAAATTTTTTTGTAAATTTCCCCAGGAATTGTGATCAGTGAGGGTCCTGAAGAATCTATGCCTAGACAGAGTGAACTTAATATAAGGATCAAGTGGATTTGACCAATAAGTGGGGAGGACAGACTGGGTGCTATTGACGTCTCATTCAGAGCCCCTCTGTGGAGCTGGTGCGCCAGCTGCCTTATTGGCTGCTCAGTCTTCAGAGCATTTTCTTTAGCCAATAGGAGCTGCCTCAAGAAGCTATGCCCTCCCACCCCTCCTCTCCATAGGAGCAGTGTGAAACCAGTGGCTGACCAACACACAGTACAAAAAGGCAGTCCCCTTGTCTTAGTGTGAGATAAACAATGTGGTGAAATTCATGTTCCAGAGCTCCTCTTGGGATCAGCTCAAAGCTAGGCCCCTGCTGAGGCCTCATCCTTGCCTAGCTTTCCTCTCCTGTTCTATCCTGCATGATCAGGGCAACCTCCCTGCCCCAACCCCGAGAACACACCCTCAATAAATCCCTTGCCCAAGAATCCCCATCTCAAGCTCTTCTTCTAGGGTGACCCCAAACAGTCACCATTAAACATCACTTTAAAAATACTTTCTTATTACAAAGAATTGGATGTCTCAGGTGGCACTTTAATTGTACTTCTATAAAAAGATGCTTGTCACCAATTCAAACTGGTATATTCGCATCATATTTTCTCCATTTTAAAATTTTTCCAGGGTGTGCTTCTTGGAAAACAAGTTTCTCAGGATAATTTGCCACTCAAGAAAGAAAAAAATTGGTAAAAGATTTTGTGTTAAATGGCAGATTTGTGTTCAAATCCTAATTCAGCCACTAATCATTAGTTAGGATCATCACTTAACTTTTCTGATTCCAAGTTTCTTACACATAAAATTGATTAGCATGTGACTCATAACTGCATTGCAAGAATTAAATGATAGAATGCATAAAAGTGCCAGGCACAAAGTAATCTTCAATCAGTCATAACAAGTAAATAAATAAAAATAAGTGCCTTGGGTTGCAGGGGCAAGAGAGAGGACTGTTTACTATTCTTGACCACAGAAACCTTTTTCTTTTTATATATGACCCAGAGAAAATCCATGAGTTGCATTTTACAAAATGCTGATTTGGTGAAATTGAACCATGCTTACTCATCACCAAGTGGAGAGTATTATCTAAGGAATCTGAACTGGGTAAACAGTTAAGCAAGATGACTTTGGGCAAATATCCCTGTTGACAATCCAGAGATCTCTGCGTTAAAAAAAAAAAAAAAGAGAGAGAGTCATTATTTTAATTCTAAGAAAATTTGCATCTGCCTTGCTAATATTTTCCAAATCAACATCAGTTTTTCTCCTTGACCACATGATATTCTGGCAAAAATACTCTTGACATTTGTTTACTTAATAACATTTTATGTGTTGACTTGAAAAACTGCAGTCCTCCTGCATCTCAGGTCTGGGTGACCCTACTTTTACAGCATCTCTTGAACTCCTGAGAGGAATCCCAGAAGGAATGAGGAGGTACGACTGTCAGACAGAAGGGTTTGGCCCAAGATTCAACCTCGGGAAAAGCAGTTAGCCAGAGCCAAAAACAGTCAGGTCAAGGTGCTTGTGCTTTGTTTAGTAGAGAAAGGACACCTCAGACAGAATATTTTTACAGAATTAAGACAATAAAACATTTAGAAGAATAATGAGTAATTTTTAAAAAAGGAGATTCAATATATATTGTATTCATTTCTTAAGGCTGCCATAACAAAACATCCCAGACTGGGTGGCTTAAACAACAGAATTTTATATTTATATGTAAATTTGTATTCTCATAGTTCTGGAGGCTAGACATCCAAGATATTAGCAGGCTTGGTGTCTCCTGAGGCCTCTCTCCTTGGCTTGCAGATGGTTGCCTTCTCATTGTGTCTTCACATGGCCTTTTCTCTGTGTGTGCCCATCCCTGGGGTTTCTTCCTTTTCTTTTAAGGACACCAGGCATATTGGATTAGGGCTCCATTCTTATAAGCTTCATTTAACTTTAATTACCTCCTTAAAGCTCCCATCTCCAAAATAGTCACTTTCTAAGGTACTGGAGATTAGGTTTCAACATACGATTTTGGTGGGAACACAATTCACTCCATAACAGGTATTAATTTAGATCAAATGTATTTTTTGACATACTGCCAAAAATTCTCTCTCCTGAAAAATATTTATTAACCTTGAACTCAGACTATGAATATTTACTTCCGTGGTGTACTGCAAGGCATGATTTCCCTCTCTGCACTCCAAGGAAAATGCTATCTGCCTTTGGAATAATCATTTAGGAGAGAGTGCATCTCCTCTCTCACAAAGCCTTCCCCAAAATGCTATAAGGATCAGATTTATACATTTCTATGTGGAGGAAGAGCCGATCTGGAGTCTGGAAATCAGAATTCTAATCATGGTTTTACCTCTATCTAGTTGGATAATCTAAGGAAAATTACCTCCCCTCTTTAGGACAAGGGAAATTCACCCTGCAGCATTCACTTGGGAAAGAGGTTCCCTTTCAGCCTTTTTTGCTTAGGTTCAAAATATGTCAAAGATCATTTGTGCATTACTGTTTTCATGCAGTTCTTTTGTCATCATAGCTAACATTTGGATGGCATACAAAGTAGCAAACGGATCACTTTGGCAAGAGTCCAGAGTCTCTCATTAAACTAGATAAACAACTTAATATAGACTCTGATTTCAAGGGAGAGAAGAAGAGAACACAAAGATTTTTTTTTTTAATTCGCACAAATGTTGTGGGTTATTTTTCCACTTCCTAACTAAATGTTTCTTTAAAGAAGAGAGTATCTCTTCCAAGTTTTGTTTTGTTTTGTTTTGTTTTTTTCCCTGAACGAGTCACTTTGCAGATTATCTGGGGGTTTTTGTTGGTGGTGGTGGTGGTGGGCTTTTTTTCTTTTGTTTTTTTAATCTTAAACAATGAACATTTATTTCTCACAGTTCTGGAGGCTGGGAAGTCCAAGATCAAGGGCCTGGCTGACTGGTGTCTGGTGAGGGTGTTCTTCCTGGTTTGCAGACAGACATCCTCTTGCTGTGTCCTCACATAGTACAGAGAAAGATCATCTTTCTCATGTCTCTTCCTTTTTTTGGTTGAAATATAGTTGATTTACAATATTGTGTTTCAGGTGTACAGCAAAGTGATTCAGTTATATCAATACATATATATTTTTTCTGATTCTTTTCCATTATACATTATTATAAGATATTGAATATAGTTCCCTGTACTATACAGTAAATCCTTGTTGTATATCTATTTTGTATATAGTGGTGTGCATCTGTTAATCCCATACTCCTAATTTATCCCTCCCCACCTCTTTCCCCTTTGGTAGCCACAAGTTTGTTTTCTACATTTGTGAGTCTGTTTCTGTTTTGTATATTCACTTGTAAAATTTTTTAGATTCCACATATAAGTGATATCACACAATATTTGTCTTTCTCTGTCTGACTTATTTCACTTAGTATGATAATCTCTAGGTCCATCCATGTTGCCGAAAATGGCATTATTTCGTTCTTTTTTTATGGCTGAGTAATATTCCATTGTGTATATGTACCACATCTTCTTTAACCATTCTTCTGTTGATGGACACTTAGGTGGCTTCCATGTCTTGGCTATTGTGAGTAGTGGTGCAATGAACATTGGCATGCATGTATCTTTTCAAATTAGAGTGTTCATCTTTTCTGGATATATGCCCAGGGGTGAGATTGCTGGATCATATGGTAACTCTTTTTAGTTTTTTAAGGAACCTCCATATTGTTCTCTATAGGGGCTGCACCAATTTACTTTCCCACCAACAGTGTAGGAGGGTTCCCTTTTCTCCACACCCTCTCCAGGATTCGTTATTTGTAGACTGTTTAATGATGGTCATTCTGACTGGTGTGAGGCGGCACCTCACTGTAGTTTTGATTTGCATTTATCTAATAATTAGCAATGTTGAGCATCTTTTAATGTGCCTGTTGGCCATCTGTATGTCTTCTTTGGAGAAATATCTGTTTAGCTTTTCTGCCCATTTTTTAATTGGGTTGTTTGGTTTTTTTGACGTTAAGTTGTATGAGCTGTTTGTATATTTTGGAAATTAAGCCCTTGTTGTTTGCATCATTTGCAAATATTTTCTCTCGTTCCGTAGATTTTCTTTTCATTTTGTTTATGGTTTCCTTTGCTGTTCATTTAAGATTTTTCTTATTTTTTGAGGAAGGCCTGTGTGGCTAGGAAAACCCCTCTTAGGACTGCTTTTATTGCATCCCATAGATTTTGTATGGTTGTGTTTTCATTGTCGTTTGTCTTGAGGTGTCTTCTGATTTCCTCATTGACCCATTGGTTTTTTAGTAGCATGTTGTTTAGTCTCCATGTAATTTTTTTTTTCATTTTTCTTTCTGTGGTGGATTTCTAGTTTCACACTGTTGTGGTCAGAAAAGATGCTTGATATAATTTCTATCCTCTCAAATTTGTTGAGGCTTGTTTTGTGTCCTAGTATGTGGTCTATCCTAGAGAATGTTCTATGTGTGCTTGAAAAGAATGTGTATTCTGAGTTTTTTGGATGTAGTGTCCTGTAGATATCAATTAAGTCCAACTGTTCTATTTTTCATTTAGGATCTCTGTTGCCTTATTGATTTTCTGTCTGGAAGTTCTGTCCATTGATGTCAGCGGGATATTAAAGTCTCCTCCTACTATTATTGTATTCATGTCAATTTCTCCCTTTATGTCTGTTAGTATTTGTTTTATGCAATTAGGTACTCCTATATTTGGTGCATATATGTTAGCGAGTATAATATCCTCTTCTTATATTGACCCCTTTATCATTATATGGTATCCTTCTTTATCTTTCTTTATGGCCTTTGTTTTAAAGTCTATTTTGTCTGATACAAGTATTGCTACCCCTGCTTTCTTGTCATTTCCATTTGCATGAAACATATTTTTCCATCCTCTCACTTTCAATCTATGTGTGTCTTTCACCCTAAAGAGGGTCTCTTGTAGGCAGCATAGTGTAGGTTCTTGTTTTAGTATCCAATCTGCCACTCTGTCTTTTGATCAGAGCATTTAGTCCATTGACATTTCAAGTAATTATTGATAAGTATGTACTTATTACCATTTTAAACCTTGTTTTCCAGTTGATTTTATAGTTCTTTGTTGCTTTCTTCTTTGTGTTTTTCCTTTCGTGGTTTGATGGTTTTCTTTTGTATTATGCTTGAGTTTCTTTTTTTTTAATTTATTTATTTAATTAATTAATTTTTGGCTGCATTGAGTCTTCTTTGCTGCACGGGCTTAGTAGTTGTGGCATGCGGGCTCAGTAGTTGTGGCTCACGGGCCCAGTTGCTCCACAGCATGTGGGATCTTCCCAGACCAGGGCTCGAACCCGGGTCCCCTGCGTTGGCAGGCGGATTCTTAACCACTGCGCCACCAGGGAAGCCCGAGTTCCTTTCTTTTTGATTTTTGTGAATCTATTGTATGTTTTTGATTTGTGGTTACCCTGGTTTTCAAGTATGTGAACCCATAACTATATCTACTTGCTTTAGACTGATAGTCGTATAAGTTCAAGCACATTCTCAGAGATCTACATTTTCTTACTCTCCTCCACCACATTTTGTGATTTTGATGTCCTATTTTGTATCTTCATGTTTATCCTTTTGCTGTTCATTGTAGTTATAATTGCTTTCAGAAAAAAATTTAATTGTTTTTTAATCTGTGTACTAGCTTATTTAAGTGATCTTCAATCCTTTTGTATATTTGCCTTTCCTATTGTGATTTGCCCTTTCCTATAGATTCTTGCTTCTTTTCTATTTAGAGGGGATCTTTCAATATTTCTTTTAGTTTAGGTTTAATATTGCTGTATTCTTTTAGTTTTTGCTTGTCTGAGAAATTCTTTCTCTCTTTTTCTATTCTAAATGATAATCTTGCTGGGTAAAGTGTCCTAGGTTGCATGTTTTTCCCTTTCAGTACTTTGACTATATATTGCCACTCCCTTCTGGCCTTCAGTGTTTCTGTAGAGAAATCAGCTGATAGCCTTATGGGAGTTCCCTTGTAATTAACTGTTTTCCTCTTGCTGTCTTTAGCATCCTCTTTATATCTTTAACTTTTGACATTTTAATTATAATATATCTTGGTGTAGATCTGTTTGGGTTCATCTTGTTTGGGACCCTCTGTGCTTCCTGTACCTGGGTATCTGTTTCCTTCTTTAGGTTTGGGAATTTTTCAGCCATAATTTCTTCAAATACATTTTTGATCCCCTTTTCTCTTCTCCTTCTGGAATCCCTATTATGTGTAGGTTGGCATGCGTTTTTAAAAATTGAGGCATAGTTGATATATAATATTATATTTATAAGTTTCAGGAGGTTATCTGTGTTTTGACAGCCTTCTTATGGGCAGGGTATAGAGAGAGGTGTTGTATGGCAATTCATCAAATATTAGAACCTAAAAAGGGCCTTCATTTTTTATAAAGGACAAAAACACAAAAACCTGATGTCCTGAAAATTTGCTGACCAAATCCAGATATAGTCAAAGATAGTACTAGGTCATTGCCATGTCTCCCCAGTTAAAATATGTGCTATTTCCATCAGAGACAGTAATGCATGCTTCTTTACATTTCCTTTAAGCCCCAGGCAACTGCTGGGCACATGTAATACTCTATAAATACTTGTATATCAACAGTGCCATTATTCTAAAATGGTGGTAGAGGCTAAGAGCATTAAAATCCTCAAAAGAAGGACAGGTATTAATTTAATAACCCTCAGAACCATGTAAAATTATTTTTAAAAATTAATATAGTTTGGCAAAATAATTGCTAAATCCAATGGTATCATGAAGAAAAGCAACCATGTTATTATACAGCGTACTGTGATATAGAATATAATAAATCTTTTAGATCTAGAGAGAACCATAGGGATGATCTAGTACCAACTCTTAATTTTGAAGTTAAGAAAACCAAAGAAAAGACAAGAGTATCCAAGACTCTGTTGAAGAAGGTGAGAGGGCTTTTTATAGAAGACAGTGTAGCATTCCCATGGCAATAGGCAAATAGATCAATGAACAAAACTGGGAACTCAAAAGACCTATGCATATATAGATGCTCAATATGTGACAGAGTTAGTATTTAAGATGGACAGGAAAAAGGTGGATTTATCAATAAAAGATTGTGGGACAGTTGGCTATCCATATGGAAGGGACTGGGATATACTACCACACTCCATACCAAAATAAAGAAAAAAAAATCAATTCCAAGTGATTGAAAGCATAAGTGTTAAGACCTAAATAAATGGAGTTGTTTTTTTTTTTTAAATTACCTTTAATGGCCTTTTTTTTTTTTTTTTAATTTTTGGCTGTGTTGGGTCTTCGTTTCTGTGCGAGGGCTTTCTCTAGTTGTGGCAAGCGGGGCTACTCTTCATTGCGGTGTGAGGGCCTCTCACTGTCGTGGCCTCTCTTGTTGAGGAGCACAGGCTCCAGACGCGCAGGCTCAGTAGTTGTGGCTCACAAGCCTAGTAGCTCTGCGGCATGTGGGATCTTCCCGGACCAGGGCTCGAACTCGCGTCCCCTGCATTGGCAGGCGGATTCTCAACCACTGCGCCACCAGGGAAGCCCCCTAAATGGAGTTTTATACCATATTCATAACTTGGAGTAGGAAAGGATTTCTTAAACAAGACATAAAGCACAAGCCATAATGGAATAGATTAATAAATTTTACTATATAAAAATTGACTATCTGCTTATCAAAATACATCATTTAGAGAGTGCAAAGAAAATCCACAACAAATACCAGAAGATATCTGCAACATATACAAACAACAAAAGACATGAATCCTGAATACACGAAGATTTTTCATGAACTGTTAAGAGTAAAATAATCCAATAGAAAAAGAATGTTAAAAAAATTTGAACAGTTACTGCATAGAAGATGGATCGCTAAATGAACAATAACATATCAAGAGATCCTAAGTGTTATTATAAGGAAATGCAAATTATGCCACAATAGCTTCCCATTATACACCAAACAGACTGATAAAATCTTCTACAATACCAAGTGTTGGTGAACAAGCAGTTTGGCAGGAACTCTTTTACTGCAGATAGAATTACCAATTGGTACTAACATTTGGAAACTTTCCCTATCAAAGTGACATGAACATAACCTACAATCCAGGTAAGTGGGTATGTGCATTAGGGCACATGTATAAGAATGTTCGTGGCAGCACTATCAAAAAAGTAAGAAACCACCCAAAAGCCTTTTAACAGTTAAGTGGATAAATTGTGGAATATTTATATAATGGAATATTTAAAAGCAATGAGAATTTTAACAAACTGCAGCTTCATATATCACCATGAATGAATCTTAAACATAATAAGATTGAGTGAAAGAAGCAAGTCACAAAAGAACATTTACTATATGATCCCATGTACATAGAATTCAGGCAGTAAAACTATATATTTTTTAAAGCAAGAAACTAAGGCTCACAAAAGTCAAGATAGTTCTTTTCTCTGGGAGCAATGAGAGTACACAGGGAGTGTCCAAGTTACTAGACAAGGTAATTTATAGAAAAATGCTTAATACCCAGAAGACTTACTTATATGAGAAATAGTCTCCTACATCTTTCTACAAACTATCTGCACAATGGGAGAAAAGGCAACATTTCTGGGAAAACAACTAAGACTGGGAATCCATCCAATTGTTTAAAACTACTGATCAAATCCAAATTGACAAACACTTTTTTAATAGAAATGATTTTGAAGTTAAAACATTATATTAAATGGAATCATAAACTAAAGGTATTTTGTGGAGAAATGCAAGTGAGAAAAATTATTAATACCAAGTTGCTCTTTTTTCCTAACACCCTTCCGCAATGTTGCTCTCTCTCTCTCATTGCTGAGGGCAAAGGTGACATGGTCTTGGTTCATTCCTTTCCTTTATCCTCCTTCGTTTCTTATTTGGTCAACATATAAGATTACATTCAGTAAGTTTGGAAAGGACCTTAACACCACCAATAACCCTTGTCTTTGAAGAATGGAGAAACAAGCTGATTAGCTCAGTTATAAATACACTTTCCAACAAAAACAAACGTGTGTCCCATTTCTTGTTTAGCAGGAATTATTTTTGTTTCATAAAACGTAGTTTTATGACATCCAATTTTTTTCAGCTTTATTAAGAAATAATTGACATACTTCACTGTATAAATTTAAGGCATACAGCATGATGGTTTGACTTACATATACTGTAAAATGATTACCGTAATAGGTTCTGCTAACATACATCTTGTCATATAGATACAAAGAAAAGAAAAGAAAGGGAAAAAGAAAAAAGGAAAAAAATTTTCTCCTTGTGATGAGAACTCTTAGAATTTACTCTCTTGACAATTTTCCTATTTATCATACAGCAGTGTTAGCTGTAGTCATCATGTTGCACATTTCTTCCCTAGTACTTATTTATCCTATAACTGGAAGTTTATACTTTTTAACTACCTTCTCCCAATTCCCCCTCCCCACACCCTCCTCCTCTGGTAACCACAAATCTGATCTCAATTCTCTATGAGCTTTTTTTTTTTTTTTAAGATTCCGCATATATGTGAGATCATACAGTATTTTTCTTTCTATAAATGACATTCAATTTTAATTAAAATGGAAATTTATTAAAGTGGACTGATCAATTCTAAAAATAAAGTGGATAAAATATAGACCTTTTATGTTGTTTTTAAAAGAAATTAGCATTTATGCATTCATAAGTGAAACAAAATATAGTAATACCTTGGTATATTTTACTCCTTGATACAGTTTGTATAGAACATGATTTTCTTCCACTAAACATGTAGGGTAAATTGACCATTTCTGTCTGTATGAAGGCGAGAATATTGAATAATCTCCTCTGAACTGAGAAGGGACTTTGAGACTGAAAAATGAAGCGGGCAACTACATAAAGTGCAATTATGAAGTTTATTGTGGGTAACTTACATACAGGCAGGATCAGGTAGAAGATGATCCAGAGGCATTCGAAACTGCACTCCATGCCGCTGAAAGGGATACGGGGGGATTCAAAGGGGCCAAAGCTAAAGATAGAATCTAACTACCAGTGAGAGTCAGAAGCACCAACACGAAATGGGGGTTTTTCCTCCCACCCTGGGCTGTCTCATAACCATTAATCATCTGCGTCAGCTATAGGTATTTTTCCAGTTTTCATATCAGATGAAAGCAAGGGTAAAAGTTGATAGGCAACTTCCCTGTGGGCGCATTCCTTGTGACTAGGCTAAAGCTGTCATGCAAAGAGGGAGGGGGTAGGACTTTGGGCCTAATGTGGAGCTAACAAAATGGGGTTGTCACCCATACATATCCCAGGGAGCTGAAAGGTCCCTGTTTTAAACTATTTCTAGTCTTGTTCCAAAACACCTGATGTGTGTCAAAGATGTTTATCAGTTACACCTCAAAGGAAACTCAAGAGTCAACTGCCCTGAATGGTTCCAACCTAACTGAAAGAGCAGCTCCTATGCAGAGGAAACCTACAAGTCTCCTCAAGGGTCCCTTGCTTCATTATCATGCTAAGATCTCTGACCAAAGTGGGGACTTGTGCTTTTCTAGGCACAATGAGTGCTGGGTGCAAGGGAGCCTGAGGGACTGAGATGCCCCCAGCTGTTTATGGAAACCTCTGCCCTTTTCCTCAGTTTCGGATGATGCATGTGCCTCTCACCCCTTAGAAGTCCCCCACTTCCCTCCCTTCGGGGAGAAGATGTCTAAGCTGTCTTTAGAGCACAAGCTCTCCCTTCTCCATCCTTGATCAATGAATACATTTTCCGCTCCGCTTTGTTGAAGCTGGTCTCGTTTAACTGGCATGAGCTACTCCAGGCAAGGGAAGGACCCAGCTGGGGTCCACATGATCCAAGAGGGCCAGTAACAGAGTCAGTGTGGTTCAGCCACATACTGTCTTTCCAGACAGTGCATTCTTCAGTAATGGCATAGTCTTGATATTGCCAAAAGAAATGGATTTTTCCTGTCTTTAGAGCTATTTTACTACTATACCTAGAAACTTTTTGATTTTACAATCACTGTATTATGTGCATGGGTGATATGTTCATCATATTCCAGTGGTATTGGAAATCAACATACTTCTTTTTAAAGGAACTCATTCATCTATTATTAAAAGAAGATGACTGAAAAGTAATAAAAATCACACTCAGCTATTACGGAAATTTACTCCAATTTCTTTCATTGAGAGATTAACTATTGGTTTGGCCACAAAGTTCATTCGGTTTTTCTCCATAAGCTAGCTCTAGTAGCGCTTAGCTGTCTTTAACTTCATTTGAACCAATTTTGTTAGATTGTATTGTGACAGCTGTCATATCAGCATGCAATTTTTAAAAACTTATCAAAATTGGTGAATTTTTGTATAGCCATTTTAATATTGAAGATGGAAGGAAAAAAGCAACATTTTTGGCATATTATGCTTTATTATTTCAGGAAAGATAAAAATGCAACTGAAACACAAAAAAAGATTTGTGCAGTATATGGAGAAGGTGCTGTGACCGATCAGATGTGTCAAAAGTGGTTTGCGAAGTTTCATGCTGGAGATTTCTCACTGGAAATCGATGCTCCACGGTCAGGTAGACCAGTTGAAGTTGATAGCGATCAAATTGAGACATTAATTGAGAGGAAGTGGGAAATAGCTGACATACTCAAAACATCCAAATCAAGCGTTGAAAATCATTTGCACCAGCTTGGTTATGTGAATCGCTTTGATGTTTGTGTTCCACATAAGTTAAGCGCAAAAAACCTTCTTGACCATATTTCTACATGCGATTCTCTACTTAAACGTAATGAAAATGTTGCGTTTTTAAAACAAATTGTGACGGGTGATGAGAAGTCGATACTGTACAATAATGTGGCACAGAAGAGATCGTGGGGCAAGTGAAATGGACCACCAACAACCACACCAAACGCTGGTCTTCATCCAAAGAAGGTGATGTTGTGAATACGGTGGGATTGGAAGGGAGCCCTCTATTATGAGCTCCTTCCGGAAAACCAAACAATGAATTCCAAGAAGTACTGCTCCCAATTAGACCAACTGAAAGCAGCACTCGACGAAAAGCGTCCAGAATTAATCAACAGAAAATGCAGACTCTTCCATCAGGATAATGCAAGACCACATGTTTCTTTGATGACCAGGCAAAAACTGTTACAGCTTGGCTGGGAAGTTCTGATTCATCCACTGTATTCACCAGACATTGCACCTTCGGGTTTCCATTTATTTCGGTCTTTACAAAATTCTCTTAATGGAAAAAATTTCAGTTCCCTGGAAGACTGTAAAAGGCACCTGGAAAAGTTCTTTGCTCAAAAAGATAAAAAGTTTTGGGAAGATGGAATTATGAAGTTGCCTGAAAAAAGGCAGAAGGTAGTGGAACAAAACAGTAAATACATTGTTCAATAAAGTTCTTGGTGAAAATGAAAAATGTGTCTTTTATTTTTACTTGAAAACAGAAGGAACTTTTTTGGCCAACCCAATACACCTCGGTCTGGAAAGGACTCAGACACAACCTTGCCATTTTGTTTTACCTCTACTTTACTGTGGAGCCTCCTGCTACTATCACAAATATGACTGCTAACCGCCTGACTTGCATTATGACTTTCCTGGGCCCCAGGTACTTTTGCTTTCCCAGGCTCCTTATTCTATTAAAAAAATATTATGGTTTATGACTACATTGGTAAAAAGACAATTATAAGCCAGGTTGGATTCATTATTATTACATTCATATTTTTCCTTCTGATTCTAAAAGAAATTAAAGTTAATACATTTTCCTGGGCCCCTAAAAGTTTTGTGGTCCTTAGGCACTGTGCCTGCTGTGATTGGTAGCTAAGTCAGCCCTGCTAAAAGCAGCCAGTCCTTGTAAGTGCAGGCATTGTGTTAACTCAGTTACATGCTTTGTCTTATTTAACCTCCACACAAATCATATGACATAAATGTTAGTGCTATTCCCACTTTACAGATGAGAAAAACACAGCCTAAAGAAGTCCCAGAGGAAGTAACCACAGTGCCCTGAATCAAATCCAGGCCCTCCTTTTTAGGAAGCCCAAGGCCTTTATCACTACACCAGAGAACCTTCCAGGGATTGAAAGCTCAATAGTTTACTAACCCAGAGAGTGACCTGGCTAGACCAATAGTGAGGCACAAAATAGGCTGTTTCTTCACTTCTGAGATCAACCTCTATGCCAACCTCTTCACCAGCTATAAAACCCTGCAATAACAAAACACAGACTGACTACCAGTGATTCAGATACTGGATATGATTCAAGTGCGATCAACCTGGCTTTTCACACACCAGAAGTCTTCCTTGAGAGACAAAGCCTAGAGTTGCTGGATTTTAAAATAATCTTAGAATTGTTACTATCTTACGAATAAATTCTCCTCAGGCATCCTAAATTAAATTCACTTTGGAAAACAAAAGACATTTTCAATGTGTAGTCATCAGATTCCAGATATCCCTCTTCCCATCCCCCCATGGAAGTTCTCTGCCTCATTTTTTGCGAAGTGATCCAGGTCAAGAAGAGAAACAGATCCCTGTGCAGAGCTGTAGAGCTACCTGGCAGGAAACATCAGAGTGGTGTCCAGGAAAAAGGAAAGAAAAGAAACCTATTAGGACATAATAAATTGGCTTCCATAACCCAAAGGAAATGAGACCATGATCCATTTCAGTCAAGGGGCAAGCAAAATAACTCAGCCTGAGTCTCCACAGGTACATCTGACAGAATGATTAACCTTGGTCCCAATCGGACATAGTGACCTCCATTAGTTAGATAATGGAGGTGCAAACAGATCATGCGCCTTTATTTCCTGGCCAATTACACAGCCCTATTTTCCTCTGTTCAGTAGAAGTGACCTAAAAGCCTTTGAGGCACCAGTCAACAAGGTGTCTGGATACAACAGCCCTTCAAAATGTATTCTATTCTCTGTGGAGAAAATATCCTACAGCCAAAGGCTGCCGTTTTACAGACCGGCAAAGATTGTTTATCTAGACTCTTGAATGCAAAGAGGAAGCCTATTTCCTTACTGGCATTTGCAGTGGAATTTCCTCTTTCAGACAACAATGGATGTAGTCCACTAGGCAGAATACATTGTGGGTGGGACCCTTTCTATGGTGGACTCTGTATTTTCATTTCCATAGCTTTGTGAGTTTGAAAGTCAAACAGGACTTATAATTTGGTTACTTTTTAAGGTAAAATATTATTTTTTAGTTAAAATTCTATCTGTGAATGTCTGTGAAGACAAGAAAAAATTGGGACAGGGTAATTCCCCACAGATGACCAAGTGTTCTTTCCTGGAGAAAGAAGAAAGTTTGCAAAACCCACTGAAACATAGCAAGAGCCTTGGTGAATGTGAAAAACGTTATAAACAGTGCCAGCTTTATACTCAGTGCCAGCTTAATGCTGAGATCAGCACCAAAGGTCTCTGCCCTCAAGTGTCTCATAGCCTGTCTGGCAGCTGTCTGAGGCTTGGTCTGCCTTCCCATGACAGAACAGAAAAGGGGCAGGGACTAACTTATTGAGAAACCAGGCTAGCCCCAGACCTCCTTTCCCATATATATATGCTTATCGCCTGCTTAAAAACAGACTTCCTGGCCTTAGATTCTCCACCAGCTTTGCCTGGGACACTGCCCAGTTGTGGTATCTGGGACCTGGTGTACGCTGAACTGTCATATGGGATACATTATGGAAACCCCTCACCCTCTCCAGAACCATTTGCTGTGCCTGATCGACCTTTTAGGCCTGCCCTCCAGGGCCAGGGCCTGCCAATTAGGCACACCTCCTCCAGGAAGCCCTCTAAGCATCCACACATGCCCACTTCCTTCCAGCACCAATGCCACAGCATGGGGCTCCTGCCAGTCCCTTTGTCTCTCTCTCTCTTTCTTTTCATCCCGTCATACAAACATGTACTGCTTACTTACTACATGCTAAGAACTCATAGCACTGGGAACCAAAGATACCAGGATGGGCCTCTGACAAGGAGACAACCTTGTGAGGGAGTCCAACCCATAATAAATTTTAAATGCAATAAAGCGTCACAGGTTCCTTGAAAACAAAGGGACAAAGGACAAAGCAAGGAAGTGTATATTCTACAAGTATGGGGAGGAGGATAGAAAACTGTTCCCCCAGCAGTATGGAGGTTCCTTAAAAAACTAAAAACAGAGCTACCATATGATCCTGCAATCCCACTCCTGGGCATATATCTGGAGAAAAACACGACCTGAAAGGATACACGCACCTCAATATTCATTGCAGCACTGTTCACAATAGCCAAGACATGGAAGCAACCTAAGTGTCCAGTGACAGATGAATGGATAAAGATGATGTGGTATATATGTGTGTATATATATACATAAATATATATATAATGGAATATTACTCAGTCATTAAAAAGAATGAAATAATGCCATTTACAGCAACATGGATGGACCTACAGATTGTCATACTGAGTGAAGTAAGTCAGGCAGAGAAAGACAAATATGTATAATATCGCTTATATGCGGAATCTAAAAAAAAAGATGCAATGAACTTAATTACAAAACAGAAACAGACTCACAGACTTAGAGAACGAACTTATGGTTACGGGGTGGGGGTGGGAGCGGGAAGGGATAGTCAAGGAGTTTGGGATTGACATGTACAAGCTGCTATATTTAAAATGGATAACCAACAAGGACCTACTGTATAGCACAGGGAACTCTGCTCAATATTCTGTAACAACCTAAATGGGAAAAGAATTAGAAAAAAACCAGATACATGTATATGTATAACTGAATCACTTTGCTGTACACCTGAAATTAACACAACCCTGCTAATCACCTATACTCCAATGTAAAATAAAGAGTTAAAAAAAAAAGAACTGTTCCCCCAGGAGTTTACACTTGCATGGCCTTTTCCCTCTTCCAACAAGTAAACTTCCTGGTCCTTGTTTATCAGCCTCTCAGGATTAAACTTAACTGACCCTGTCAGTCTTCTGAGCAGCAGGACTAATGGCAAAAAGCCCGGAGGAAGGAGAAGAAGCCACTCGTATCTCATTTGCATCCTCGGGCCTACCCTGAATACCACACAACTGTTAGAACCCCAGCTTTACAGGGAGAAATTTCAATCCGAGAGGTTAACTGGCCTGCCCAAGAGCACACAGATCTCCTTCTGAAATGCATGACCAAACACACCTCAGCAGTCTTACAGGGCTACTTGATCTTTTCCTACTCTCCAGTCTGTGGCTTTTCTGCTCTGAAATGGGGAAAGAAGACAGCTGCAGCCAGGGGAGCAGGGGCACGGCGGCCAGGTTCAACTTTCCGACAGGAGTGAGAGCGTAGGGTCTAGGGCTGGGGCCTGCACGCTGTGTGGGTAGGGAAGGGCAAGCACAGAACTACTTCCTCAGGTCCTGATGGTTTCACTTTCACACTGTTTCTGATTGTATCTCTTTAAACATACATTACTATTTAACAAGCAGCACGTTTCTTTAAAATCAGTGTGAAGGGGCCACTTCTGGATGCTGTGCTCAGGGAGAGTCGCTGTGCTTCCTGCTCCCTAATGCCCTCTCCTATCTGAGTTCATCTCCACTTCTGCTTTTTGCAGAGGCGCTGGAAGTCCTCACATCACCCAGCACAGCTCATGAGGGCTACCTGGAGGACCGAGCCATACCCTAACCCTCTATTGGCAGTAGCCCCCTTCTATCTGAGAAGGCCTTTCTTTCTGTTTGATATACCAGTTGGTGATGTTCGTTTATTATTTCCACTTAAAAAGAAGCCGCCTTATCCATCCACCCAGCTACTTACCCAAGATTCATTGCTAGGAAAACTGTAGCTCCCAGGTTGCCCAGAATGGTCCTGGTTTATGCTTTTGGTCCCAGCATAGTTATAAATGGTACCATCTTTTACCACCAAAAACAACCCAGTTTGGTAGATAAATTATTTGGTCACCCTATGTATTGAGTATGTAATATGATCACTGTAATAGATCCTAATGATGCAATGATACATAAAACAAGTTTTCTCCCTCCTGGGATCTCACAAACTCAAGAACCTGATCTCTAGCATGTACAGGGACCTCTGAGCGGGTATTGTCATTGATGGTTCACCCCAACCTTTCTTTCCTTCTTGGTGCCTCAGCCCCAGTTACTCAGTGTCTCTGTGGTATTCTCTCACCCACTTGGCTGCAAAGCCTTTCTCCCTCAGTGTCCCACAAGAACCCACACACCTTTCAGTGTCTCATGGGGACATTCCTGTGTGGTCCTTCCATGTCCTACATGGGCCTGTGTGCCTGTCCATTACCCACATGGGTGTCATTCTGTGTTCCACTAATGTCTCCTGTGAACAAGTCCATGTGCCTCTTCAGTGTCCAATTGAACCAGTGTTTTCCTTTTGTCTCATGTGGTTGCCACTTTGTACCCATCCATTATCCCATGTGGATATTCCTGTGGGTCCTTCTAGAGTTGCATGTGGACCTATGAATACCCCTTCAGCAATGAAGACTCCGCTAGTGGTCCCCAACGTGAAGGCTGCAGGTCCTGGAGGGTAACAGAGTAGCAAGGGGTCTTTGGGTGTATATGTGTGCAGGGGAAATTTTGTGAATGGTTAAAAATGGCTCCTCCTATTTAAAAAGATTCTGCCTCAGAGCCACCTGGTAAATCAGTTTAAAAAAAAAAAAAGTAGATTCCTAGAATTCATACTAGACCTACTGAATCTGGATTACTAAAATTGAGACCAGGAATTTTCATTTTAAACACGTTCCCTGGTGCTATGGTCTGAATGTTTGTGTGACTCACAAATTCATATGTTGAAGCCTAGTACCTAATGTCATGGTATTAGGTGTGCCTTTGAGAGGCCATTAGGTCATGAACGCAGAGCCCTCATGAATGGAATTAGCATTTTTATAAAAGAGGCTCAAAAGAACTCTCTCCCCAAGAGGGGGGCCACACAGAGAGCCCCCTGTTAGGGCAATACTCAGCAGAGTTATGGAAGTAGTGTCACTCCTGTGACCCCAAACAGGTAGAGGCACCAACACTGCAATGGGAGCTTCAGGCACACCACCCAGGCACAGAGATCCCCAGGGACAGGACCACTCACAGCCATGGGATCAGGGCCACCCAGAGCCTTGGCAGCCCAAGCTCTGCCCCAGTAGAGCCAGAAGATACTGGATTTTAATTGGTATTTTTAAAAGGATGATTTGGAAAAAAAAAAAAAAAAAGGATGCTTTTGATGTGCAGTCTGGGTTGAGAACCACCAGTTTGGCCCTCTTGTCTTCTATTACCTCTCCTCTCTATGAAATATCTTCTCTTTTTCTTCCTAACAAAATTCTGATTTTGTTCATTTATCTATCCTTATTCTCCATGCTCCATGCAGTTCCCGTCCTCAGAAGAGGCTAATCCCACTCTTGACGGCAAGAGTTATTTCTCATTGTTAATTAATGGTTTTTGTTATAAGAAATCTCAGAATCTTGAGGAAAGAACATGTGGCCAAAATAATACATACACACACAAATATATATATACATGCACACACAAAGGTCAGCATAAAAAGATGCTCAACATCATTAGCCATTAGGGAAATACAAAATAAAACCATAATGAGACACCACTTCACATCCACTTGAGTGGCTATAATCATAAAAACTGGCAATATCAAATGTAGGTGAAGATACGGGGCAACTGAAACTCTCATACATTGCTTATTAGAGTGAGAAATGCTACAACCACTTGGGAAAGCTTCTGACTGTTTCTTAAAAAATTAAACACATATGCTGTGACTGGAAATTATATTCTTAGGCACTTACCCAAGGAAAAGCTTTTGCGCAAAAAGGCTTATATGAAAACATTCAAAGCAGCTTTATTCATAATTACCCAAAACTGAAAACAGTCCTAATGGCCATCAACAGGAGAAAGGATAAGCAAATTATGGAATAATGCTCATCAATAAAAAGGAACTACTAACACATGCAAAACAGGATAAATCTTAAAAACATTATATTTAGAAAAAAACCCAGAAAGCGGCTGCCTTGGGTGGGTGGGGTTTAACTGGAAAAGTGTATAAAGGGACTTTCTGGAGCAATGAAAATATTCCATTGTTTGGAGTAGTGGTTACACAGATGTATACAAATCTTTCAAAACTTACCTAACTGAACATCTGGATCTGTGCGTTTATTTTAATGTTAATTACACCATACACACAAGCACATGCGCACACACACACACACATTCTGTTCATTTTGCTGTCTAAAACAAGCCAGACACGAAAAGAATACATATTGTATGATTCAAGCTGGAAATTAATGTGTGGTGATAGAATTCAGAAATAGCTGCTATGGGGTGGGGTAAAGAGTGACTGGAAAAGGATACAGGATAATTTTCTGGGGCTATCACATTGGTTTATATCTTGATTGGAGTGATGGTTACAAAATTTCATATGCCAAACTCATTGTCCTTTGTGTGTCAATTTGGCTGGGCCACAGTGCCCAGATATTTGGTCAAACATTATTCTAGATGTTTCTGTCAAGGTGTTTTGGGGATGAAATTAACATTTAAATTGGTGGACTTTGAGTAAAGCAGATTGCCCTCCATAATGTGGGTGGGCCTCATCCAATCAGTTGAAGTCCTTAATAGAACAAAGACTGACCTCCCTAAGCAAGAAGGAATTCTGCCAGTTGATGGCCTTCAGACTCAAACTGCAACAACAGCTCTTTCCTGGGTCTCCAGCCTGCCAGCCCACCCTGCAGACTTTGGACTTGCTGGACTTCCTCCATAATCACATGAAAGCCAATTCCTTAAAATAAATATATATACACATCCTATTGATTCTGTTTCTCCAGAGAACCCTGACAAGTACAACTCTTATACTGAAAATCTACACATTTTATTATAATTGAAAAAAGATCAGGGAATATTCAGAGTGTGCAGGAAAAGCATGTCTTTCTCACTTTTAGAGATGAACAAAATAGCATATAGCCTGATGACAAATTGAAATTATAATGGCGTCATCACAGTTCGGGTATACAAAAATGAAGTCTGGTGGCCATTGAGGGTCTGGTCTCAGACAGAGCTCTGCACCATTGAAACTTGAACTTTCTTTGAGCTGTCTGACACCCAAGAATGCCACCAGCCATATTCAGAACAACACCTGCCAGCTGCAAACTTCTGGTCTCAAGGTCTCCCCTTGTAACTATGCAACCATTACGGACCCAACCAATCCTTACTTAACAAGCACTCTTACTTTTTGTCAGCTCCAATTATAATTCTTAATAAACAGCTCATGTAACTAACTGCAACCTTGAAGTTTTTGCCTTTATAAGCCTCCCCCATTTTGTAGTCCAATGGAACACAATTCAGATGCTTCTTGAATCTATGTCTCTCGGGCTGCAGTCCTAACAAATCCCAAATAAACACCTTTTCATTTCAATCAGTTCTCTGTGTCTAAAATTTTGGTTAACAAGCTCCAATTTCTGTGGCATCCATTATATAACTGTCCTAGCCCATTTGGGCTGCTATAACAAAATGCCACACACTGGGTAGCTTATCCACAACAGAAATGTACTGGTCACAGTTCCGGAGTCAGGGAAGTCCAAGATCAAAACGCCAGCATGGTCATATTTTGGTAAAGACCCTCTTCCTGGTTCAGAGCTGGCAATTTCTCTCTGTGTCCTCACATGGTAGAAGGGGCTAGGGAGCTCTGTGGGGTCTCCTTTATGAGAGCACTAATCCCATTCATTAGGGCTCCACCCTCGTGACCTAATCCCCTCCCAAAGACCTTATCTTCAAATACCATCATCTTTGGGGGCTAGGATTTCAACATATAAATTGGAGGGTGTAGGGGGGGAAACAAACATTCAGACCATAGGCATAACTTTGAAGGGAGCAGCCTTAGGGTGAAGCCAGACTATGGAAGAATGTGAGGAGAAAAGAAACTGAGTCTGAATGACACTGTGGATTTCCAGGGCCAAGCATTGGGGAAATGTGCCCTACATCTTAGATGTACCGTTAGATGAGCTGATAACTTCTGTTGTTTGAAGTGGACGTTTATCTTTTACATTGGCTGCCCAGCATGCCACCTCCTCTTTCCTATGTTAGGAGTTTCCCACTTTATGAACAGCCCACCTCTCACCAGAGAAGCTGTAAATGTCAGATACTCACCTTGTTATTCTCCCTTGAAGTTAGGGTGTAACATGCACTAAACAGATGCACAAACACACACACAAGAATCAGAATCTAATGGTGAATCACGGAGTTGCACGGAGCTAAAGCAGAGGCTGAGCATTTCCGTTCTGTAGGTTTTGATCAGTGGCCACTGTGTTCAATTTCCAGAAACAGCAGTATCACTGGCATCTGATGTCTAGTGCACGTGGCATCTGTGGTGTATGTATCCTGTGGCGGCAGCAGTTACACTGCAACCAGAAGGGCTGTGTGGTTAGATTTTGGTGATCCTGTGACATCTCCAAATCTATTTCTGGCTACCCCACCTCCACCAGGATTCTAGCTACCCAATATCCTTTTAATAAACTGCTTTTTGTATTTCAGCTTGTCTCAATTGGCTTCAGTTGCTTGGCACTAAAACCCCAACTGAAATTTTGGTGAAGCTCTCGTAAGTAGCATTCTCTATTAATTGTGGTTAAAAGTATTCTATTGATAAATGATGCCCAGTCCTATATTCTATTAATTATCTATTGCTACAATGCTCTGTGGCCAACAACTCAGTGGATTAAAACAACAATTATTTATTCTTGCTCATTTGTCTGTGAGTTGCCTGAGAATCAACTGATCTAGGCTGTGTTCAGCTGACCTTAACTCCAAAATGTAGATTGAGTCTAGCTCAGCTCCATACACCTCTTGTTCTCCTTGGACTACCCAGGGCCTGTCGTCTTATGGAAGTGACAGTGGTCAAGATGGCAAGACCCACTGTGCAATTCTAATTCAAGCCTTCTCATGTTAGGTCTACTAATATCCCAATGGCCAAGGTCCACAACCAAGCCCAACATCAATAAAGCAGGGAAGTATAGTCTCTACTGAAATGAACTGCAAAGCACACGGCAAAGGGCATGAATAGAGGGTGGAATAAGGAATTGGGAACAATAATGAAATCTACATCAACCTACACCCCATCCCTACTCCCCCCTCCCCCCGCCCCCAAACCAAAGTGTTAGCTATTGGCTGGTGGTGGCTTAATAGTTTCTGCTTTATAGCTGTTGAAGTTTTGTCAGAAGAGGTCTTAGACACACTGTCTTCAGGTAAAGAAATGAATCTCTGTTATGTCTGCATGATGAGGCAATGAGAGAATCATAAAAGGATCAGGTTGATAGGGATCTTAAAGGCCCCTGATGACATATTTAAGATCATTTAAAAGTCAGAATGGAGTAACTACGGTTCAGGCATCTAAAATGGAGCTGGGTGGCCATCGTGGATGTGGTTTCAGACACATTCCTGCATCACTGAGAACTTGAATTTTCTGAACAGTATCAAACTCAAGGACACCACCAGCCATTTTCAAAACAATATCTGCTGGCAGATGCACACAGCCACACCCACACACCCCTCTGCCCCACCAGCGCAACTAATCCTTGCTTACCGATCACCCTTACTTCTTGCCAGCTCTAATCCTAATTCTAGACAAACAATGTTTGTAACCTTGTGGGGTTCTGCCTTTATAAACCTCCCCCATTTTGTAGTCCAGCTGAACACAATTCAAGTGCTTTCTGGGATCTGTGTTTCCAGAGCTGCAGACCTAACAATTCCCAGATAAACCCTTTGTGTTTCTTTTTTGCCTCAACCGTTTCTCCATTCTTGGAATTCTTGGTTAATGCCCCTTAGTAAGTCCTATTGCTTGACTGATAAGGAAACTAAAGGACCAAAGTGTGAGTGACTTGGTCAAGGTTGTACAGCTTGAAAATGGCAGAAGAATGAATATAATCAATATATTATAGATATACATCGATATAACAATAGAATACACATTGATTGACTCCCAGATACATGCCTCTGACCCTTAGCTATTTTACTTACATTATATTGGGGCAGAAAGTTTTCTGTATTCCTCAAATCATTTATTCCTCCCTCCATATCATACCAGATATAAGATTGGATATGTGTTTTTGGACACCTCTGTCCAACCGCCTACACGCCACCACTCAAAGTGCTGCTGATTCAGGTTAGAAATCTTATAGGTGTCAGGACAGCTGAGGACCCGAACTGATGTGGCAGAATTCTGCCAGGTGAGTCCTCTTGAGCAACACAAGGTGTCTGTGGCCTACTTACAAATGAGTTGGAAATTATAGCTCTTATAATAAAATCCTATGTGAGAGAGAAATTTTTTTTTTAATTTTTTTAAAATTATTATTTATTTATTTATTTATTTTTGGCTGTGTTGGGTCTTCGTTTCTGTGCAAGGGCTTTCTCTAGTTGCGGCAAGCGGGGGCCACTCTTCATCGTGGTGCGTGGGCCTCTCACTATCGCGGCCTCTCTTGTTGTGGAGCACAGGCTCCAGACGCGCAGGCTCAGTAATTGTGGCTCACGGGCCTAGTTGCTCTGCGGCATGTGGGATCTTCCCAGACCAGGGCTCGAACCCGTGTCCCCTGCATTGGCAGGCAGATTCTCAACCACTGCGCCATCAGGGAAGCCCAGAGAGAGAAATTTTTAAAAATCTTTACATATCTTCACAACACACTCACAGTAGCAACAGCTTCTGTTTTTCCTTCCTAATTAAAATTGTACAGAGCCAACGCTTTGCAAAATTAAGTGAGAGTGGCATGGACATATATACACTACCAAACGTAAAATAGCTAGCTAGTGGGAAGCAGCTGCATAGCACAGGGAGATCAGCTTGGTGCTTTGTGACCACCTAGAGGGGTGGGATAGGGAGGGTGGGAGGGAGACGCAAGAGGGAGGAGATATGGGGATATATGTATACGTATAGCTGATTCACTTTGTTATACAGCAGCAACTGACACACCATTGTAAAGCAATTATACCCCAATAATGATGTTAAAAAAAAAAATTATGTGTGGGAAACAATGGACCTTTTAAAGAAATTCCCCAGATGGGCAGGTAAGGCAATATAGACTGTGGTAAAGGACTGAGAATTTGAGGCAAGGGGAATATTTTGGTGCGTTTTAAGCAGGGGAGGGTCACGGTCTTATTCACATCCACTTTGGGCTTGTCCAGCTCTCCCTAGCACTGGGGAACAGGATTCTTCCTTCCCAGGCCCGTGTGGCTGTGTGACCCGGAGAGCTGTTTGCCTTTCACTTCACATTCACAAAGAAGTTCCAGTGGAAAGTTCGATGTTATGTTCCTATAAACTTAGACATGCAATCCATCAATTCTCTTCCATGTCAAAAGCATTAACTTACTAAAATTATCATTTAAAATATACCATAATTTGTGAAACCCTATTTAGCCTTTTCTTCATATTTGAGTACAATTTGGAGCCTCAAAAGATAGAGGGGCTGAACCTCTCCTGCCTCTTGTAACCCTCTAAACACCTCCACCCCTTACCTTCTCTCCTGACCTGACCTCACTGGGCCTCTCATCCTGTGTTTCTCTTGCCCCCAAGATATAGATGCTGACTTCCAGCACGTTTAACCTCACTTTGTTGGTATATCCTGCCTTTAACATGTATCATAACCATAATTCTATTCCTGGTTTGTACCAAAGTTGTTAACACAGTTTTTCTTTGAATGTCGCACCTCTTTCTTTGCTGTCTCCCGTCTCTTCTCTCTTCCCTGCCTGGCTTCGTCCTGTCCATTTTAGTTATCCCACTCATCTTTCTCCTGATTCTAAACACTCATTCACTCCAGGACCTCGAGTTTGTAAGCACGTTTAAAAAGTGTCAGATTCACGTAATGTCTAAAAGTTTTAGAGGGAAAAAAATGCTACCTTGGCAATTCACCTGTGTCCAAAAGAAGCTTACAGTTTAAAATCTGTCATTTTGACAGAGGCAAAATTAAGATTTGAAAAATATTCTCTTAAATGTAGATGGTTGATTCATCTACAGCTAGAAGGCCAGGTAGGAAGTGATGATTTGGTGGTGACTGACCTGAGGGCAGTAGCTGGGGTTCACCCAAGAGCAGGCATCCCAACTTTAGGTTCCGGGGGATCTGTGCTTGCTAAAAAGGCAGATTCCTAAGCCTACTGCCAGAAACTCTAATTCAGTGGATCTGGAATAGTCAGGAAATGCTGAATGAGATATAGGGACCCCACATATAGCTGGGTAAATGTATGACTCTTAATAGCCAGGATCTTGGGCTGGATCCTGATCCTGAGGGTAATTAACTGTGTGACCTCAGCAGGGCAAATTAACTTCCCTGAGCCCCTATTTCCTAGTCTATAAAGGAAGCATCGGAACCATGAGACATAGAATGTGATGGGGTTAATATTTTGGAAAACATCTATGTTTTTCTCTTCTGCATTTCTGAGTGTTAATTACTCCCTACCTCTCTGGACTGACCCAAGCGTCTATATCTATATGTCTATATCTATCTATATCTATATCTAATCTCCTTGGTGGAGGTGGAATAGGAGTGGGGATAGGGGCGGGAGGGGAGGAGATTATTATTTGTTCCAGAAAGCAAAAAGAACAAAGGAATTTATATTCAGATGGTGACATTCAAAATAAGATTATGCAGCAAGACAATAGCTATGAGAGAGTATTTCTACTTTCCTTTCTCCACTCCCACCCCATTCTCTCCCCACACCTCAAAGCAGCATAAGAAAAATCGAGTATGGAAGTTTCAAGCCTCAAAAGTTCTCTTATCCTTTAGAAAATAGCCCTTCTGCCTATGGCAGCTGGGCCATGAGGCTTGGAGTTCTATTGTAGAATGAGGTTCTGATAGGGAAAATAAAAGTCCCACCCTTCTTTGGCTGAGGGGATGATAGAATGATAGAAAAGAGAGAGAACAAGACGGACTTTGGTGAATGAGGAGAAGGGGCTGCATAAATGCCAAGGGCACCTTGTGTCCCCCTCAATTTCCAATAACCCCTCCCCACAATTCCAGTAACTGAGACAACAGATGAAGACCTGATTAATTAATTAATGCTGCCCAGGCAGCAACACTTTTCAGTAGACTTCCCGGTGGTTTTAATGTGCATTCGGTTGAGAACCACTGGACTAAGAGTTAAACAGAGTGAACATTTAGGTTCCCCCGTCCTGCTTCTTCACATGAAGCCCTCATGAGAATAAACAGGTTAAATAGAGGCAAAATAAAGAAGTTCATATTCCTCAGAACACCCGAGCATAGTGTGGGTTCATTTGTCACATCAGCATACAAATGAAAATACTCTATAGATCGTAAGGAGCTCTCCTCTGGAAACTTTCATTGTTGTGGCCAAGTTGCAGCCGAGAGTAGAAAAGCAGCGCTCTAGTTAAGGTTCCAGGAGCCTGGGAAAGGAAACTAGGTGAAGGTTTTAGCTAAAATGACTACCGAAGAGGTGCGTGGTCTCTCTCTAATAAAGTGGCTTTCCCCACAAATCAAAGTGAGATGAGCCAGTTCACCAAAAGCACTTTCTTTTTTTTTTTTTTTAAAGATTTGATGAAAGTTCATAATAATGCAGTTGACAAGAAAATTAGTTATTTCTGAGATATACATTTTAAAGTAATAACTAGGATTATTACTTATAACATTATACCAGAACATATAAGATTTTTAGAAAGTTCATGTAATGTCTGAAACATTTATATTAACATATTTCCATACACATCTCCATACAAATACAAATATAAGATTTTTAGAAATTTCATGTAATGTCTGAAACATTTATATTAACATATTTCCATACAAATAACCCAATGAAAGTTTAGTATTAGTTGTTTTGTTTGTTTTTTTATACTGCAGGTTCTTATCCAAAAGCACTTTCTTAAAGTAGCTGACTCCTCTGGAGTCAGAATGAGTGGGGTTAGAACCCTGGATCTGCCCTTACTAACTGTGTGATGTTGGCAATTTTACCTAACTCCTCTAAGCCTCAGCGTTTTAGTGGGTAAAATGGGCCTTATTACACAGTCTCCCTTCACAGGGTTGGTATGAGGGAAAGCAATCTGTATCACATGTCTGGTGCTAGGGTGGGGCTGTTATGAGTCCCTTTATCTAAGAATTCTGCTGTAATACTTAAAAGCAGAGAGACCTCGGCACTATTCAGGAGGCCCAGAGGTATGCTTCTAACAGCTACGCAGGACGTCCCTGCTCACACAGAAGGATTACGGTGGCGCGGCAGGCCTCAGATTTCGGCATGCATCACCGTCACCCGGAGGGTTTGCTGGGCCTTCCCCTGGAGTTTCTGATTTAGGAGGACTGGGGCGGGGGGTGGCCTGAGAATGTGCATTTCTAGCAAGCTCCCAGGTGACACGGATCCTGCTGGGAGTTACGGCTCTAGATTATAGTAGGGTTCAGCCAACTAGGCCCTCAGCACAAGTCTGGCCCACTTCCTGTTTGGGGAAATACAGTTTTATTGGTACACAGCCACATTTGTTCGTTGTTGTTTCATCTGTGGTTGCTTCTGTGCCGCCATGGTGGAGTTGAGTCATTGCAACAGAGATCACGAAGTTTAAAATATTTACCATCCAGTCCTTTACAGACTTTTACCAACCCCTGTTCTAGGGTAAAAGAGCTCAGGTAATTTGGGGGAACAAGTTTGCCGTGGAAAATTCCCAGAGTTAGATTAAATTAATCAGGGCTTGATAAAGGGTAAAGTTTAGTCAGGACCGGGTGTGTCCTTCAAATCTTGTGTTTTTGCAAATCTTGCTCTTTTTCTATTTGTAAATGTACACATTCTTAGAATGAGTAGGGACCACTTGGCTCTGAAATTTTAATAAAATGTTAAAAGATTAGCATTGATTGTACCATCTACTCCATTTTACTTTATTTTCATGTCTAATATTAGCTTATCTACCTGTTATGATGTCAGTAATTTACTTCAGAGGGCTTCATCACAGAATAGCGGGTCTCAACCCTTACACATAAGTCACCTGGGGGGACTTTTAAAAAAATACCTGGGTCCTATCTCTGGAACTTCTGATTCAAAGGGTGTGGGGGTGGGACCTAGGCACTGATGTTTTTAAAACCTTCTAGATGATTTCACTATGCAGCCAGAATTGAAAATCGTAGACAGAGTGTGTACTAGTTAAATTCTCTCCTAGGTCCTGCTACCCTAACTACAAATTGACAGCCACCGGTGGCCTCTGGCATCCTCATTAGAGAGCTTGCCCGCCAGACATGGAGCTACCAACTTTCTCTTCTCCATGCCACACGCACAACATAGGCTCTGCTCTCTATAGAATGGAGGCCAGAGGTTGGTCTTCATTGGGAAAAGTAGTGACTTTTTAATAGTGAATGTTAGAAATGGTGTCTCTTTGTTGGAATGAGTGATATTTAAAGTATGTAAATGGGGTAACATATTTTAGAAGCATTCACCTTGCTCCCACGAAGAAAGTATAAGAATCTAGTGAAGCATCTAGGCCAGGGGTTAGCACTCTTTCTGGAAAGTTCTGGATAATAAATCTTTTAGGCTTTGTGGGGCAACAAGCAAATCGAGTTATAGCTGCACCACAGAGATGTGTAGTGTGCCGAGCAGCAGGGGGAAACCATGAAAGCACCATGTACTGTCTTGGCCCAACGATTCTGTCCCCTGGTTTCTGTGTGATGCTCATTCCCATAATGCAAAACAGCCCTAAGCAATACACAAACAAATGAGCAAAGCTACTTGGGTTTTTATCGTTGTCATGTGTCACAAAAGAATATTCGTCTTTTGATTTCTTTTCAACCATTAAAAAATGTAAAAGTTAACAACAAAAAAAAGTAAAATCATTCTAAACGTGTGGGTCATACAGAAAGAAGCACTGGGTCAGACTTGACTGGCAGGCAGTAGTTTGCCAACCCATGTTCTAGACTACATCCTTAAGGACAACATCCTAAGCTAAATTCCTAACTCTATGTTCTATGTCTAGCTGTGATTGCCTGGTGCCAAGTAAAAAGATAACAGAATCCAGCCAATAAAATATAGTCACTGCTGCCTTCAAAAAACCTTTCCTGTAGGGTGACAGTCTGTGAATCTAAAACTTTTAGAGGTCGGTTGTTCTCAATTTTTGTTGTACATTGGAATCATCAGAGGAGATAAAAACCTCCCACACCCAAAGCAATTACATCAGAAACTCTGGGTCGGGACCCAGAGATCAGTAGTCTTTAAATCTCCTCAGGTGATTTCAATGGGCAGATAAGGCTGAGAGGACTTTTCTCAAGAGGAACAAAGAGCAGGGCTTCATCAAGCTGCAGAACAGGTAATATGGTTATTTCTGTTTGTTAATAAATGTTTGTTTAGTAATATCTTCATGTGTGGGAGAGATTGGTCTGAGCCTTGCTTTCATTATATTAGGATGACAAAGCTTCTGGAGGAGTAGCTAACATACACGCACACCTCGTGCACAGCAAAGGAAGCCATCAAAAAATGAAAAGGTGACAACCTACGGAATGGGAGAAAATATTTGTAAATGATGTGACTGACAAGGGCTTAATCTCCAAAATACACAAACACCTCATACAACTCAACAACAAAAAAACAAACAACCCAATCGAAAAATGGGCAGAAGACCTTAATAGACATTTCTCCAAAGAAGACATACAGATGGCCAGTAGGCACATGAAAAGATGCTTAACATCACTAATTATTAGAGAAATGCAAATCAACACTATAATGAGGTACCACCTCACACCAGTCAGAATGGCCATCATTAAAAAGTCTATAAATAACAAATTCTGGAGAGGGTGTGGAGAAAAGCAAACCCTCCTACACTGTTGGTGGGCAAGTAAGTTGGTGCAGCAACTATGGAAAACAGTATGGAGGTTCCTCAGAAAACTAAAAATAGAATTACCATATGATCCAGCAATCCCACTCCTGGGCATATATCTGGACAAAACCATAATTCAAAAAGATACATGCACCCCTATGTTCATAGCAGCACTATTCACGATAGCCCAAACATGGAAACAACCTAAATGTCCATCAACAAATGAATGGATAAAGAAGATGTGGTACATATATGCAATGGAATACTACTCAGCCATAAAAAAGAACAAAATAATGCCGTTTGCAGCAACATGGATGCAACTAGAGATTATCACACTAAGTGAAGTAAGTCAGAAAGAGAAGGACAAATACCATATGATATCACTTATATGTGGAATCTAAAATATGGCACCTACCTACAGAACCTATCTATAAAACAGAAGCTACCTACAAAACAGAAACAGACACACAGACATAGAGATCAAACTTGTGGTTGCCAAGGGGGAGTGGGGAAGAGAGAGGGATGGACTGGGAATTTGGGGTTGTTAGATGCAAACTATTTACATTTAGAATGGATAAACAACAAGTTCCTACTGTAGAGCACAGGGAACTATATCCAGTCTCCTGGGATAAACCATAATGGAAAAGGATATTAAAAAAAGAATGTGTATGTGTGTACAACTGAGTCACTTTGCTGTACAGCAGAGATTGGCACAGCATTGTAAACCAGTTATACTTCAATTTAAAAAAATGAAAAGGCAACCTATGGGACGGGAGAAAATATTTGCAAATTATATATCTAATAAGGGTTAATATCCAAAATTTATACTCATACGACTCAATTAAAGAAAAAAGCAGTGCAATTTAAAAATAAGCAAAAGAAATAATTAGACATTTTTCCAAAGGAGACATGCCAAGTGTCCAACAGGTACATGAAAAGATGCTCAACATCACTAATCATCAGGGTAATGCAAATCAAAACCACAATGAGGTATCACCTCACACCTGTTAGAATGGCTATTATCAAAAAGACAAGAGATAACATGTGTTAGTGAGAATGTGGAGATAAGGGAATCCCTGTGCACTGCTAATAGACCTGTAAATTGGTGCAGCTACTATGGAAAAAAGTATGGAGTTTCCTCAAAAAATTTAAAATAGAACTACCACATGATCCAGCAATTCTACATCTGGGTATTTATCCAAAGGAACAAAATGACTGTCTTGAAAAGATTATCTGCACCCTCATGTTTATTGCAGCATTATTTACAATAGCCAAGACATGGAAACACATAAGTATCCATCAGCAGATGAATGGATAAAGAAAATGTGGTGTATATACACAATGGAGTATTATTCAACCATAAAAAGGAAGGAAATTCTGCCATTTGCAACAACATGGATGGACCTCAAGGGCATTATGCTAAGTGAAATGAGTCAGCCAGATAAAGACAAATACTGTATGATCTCACTTATATGTGAATATTTTTTAAAAAACCCAAACTCACAGATACAGAGAACAGACTGGTGGTTGCCAGAAGTCGGAAGTAGGGGAGGAGGGTGTGAAACAGTTGAAAGTGGTCAAAAGAAACAACCTTCTAGTTATAAGGTAAATAGTCCTGGGTAGACAATGTACAGCATGGTGATTATAGGTAACGATGCTGTATTGTATATTTGAAAGTTGCTAAGAGAGTAGATCTTAAATGTTCTGTAACTATGTGTCGTATGGACATTAACTAGACTTATTGCAGTGATCATTTCGCAAGATGTACAAATATTGAATCATCATGTTAAATACCTAAAACAAATACCGTGTTATATGTCAATTATATCTCAGTTTTAAAAAAATAAGCCTGATATTGCAGATGAGGAAACTAATGCATAGAAAATGTTACACATTTTCAAGAGAGGAGCTGGAAACCTAAGTCTGTCCGATGTGACCACAGGCTCTTACCCACTAGGGTCTGCCACATTCACGTGCTACATCAAGAATGGGGACTCAGGGCTTTCCTGGTGGCGCAGTGGTTAAGAATCCGACTGCCAATGCAGGGGATACGGGTTCGATCCCTGGCGCAGGAAGACCCCACATGCCGCGGAGCAACTAAGCCCGTGCACCACAACTACTAAAGCCCACGCGCCTAGAGCCCGTGCTCGGCAACACGAGAAGCCACCGCAATGAGAAGCCCACGCACCGCAACGAAGAGTAGCCCCCGCTCACCACAACTAGAGAAAGCCCATGCACAGCAACAAAGACCCAACACAGCCAAAAATAAATAAATTAATTAATTTTTAAAAAAAAGAAAGAATGGGGACTCAAGGCTGATATTCCTGCCCACACCACACTGCCTCATTTTCTGAAGTATTGGAAGAGCCCCTAGAAACAAATCTGTTCCAGTATTCTTCATCTACAAGAACAGAAACACATCCAGAGAAGTAAAGTGACTTTCCTAAAATCACCCAGAGAGTCAATGTTTGAGAGGCCATGAAAGGCAATCAAGTGTCTCCAAACAGAACTCAGGAAAAGGACCATTCATGGCCTGGATCTTCCAAGGTACATGAAAAGAAAGAAAAACATAGTAATCAAATTTTTTCCTTGGAACCAAAAATGGGGGCTGATGGAGAGAGAAGAATTCCTTTTTAAAAATCTATAAATATGATATTCAAGTGTGTCTAAATGCATTAAAGTTACAGTGCTGTTTTATAACCCTCACCATTCTTCCAGGGGTCCCCAACTGATGGCCCACAAGCTGACTCTAGGTGTGCTTTAGTTTCCTCTGCAGAGTTCTGGCAATAAATGTCCAGGGCTGAGAGGGAGTGATCCCTTTTTGGCTGACACATGCATGCTCAGTCCACTACAGCCCCCAGCTGTCCCCCGTTTTTGTGTTACTGAACTTTCATTATCTGTGTGACCTTGGCTAAGTCCCTTCCCCTCCCTGTAAGCCAGAATCTTCACCTATCGAATTGGGATGGGGGTGTTGATGACATTGTATTTTGTTTATTGCCTGCCCCCTCTCCCTAGAAGGTAAGCTCCAGGAGGGCAGGGATTTTTGTCTGGTTTGTTCAGTGATGTCTCCCATAGCTCCCTGAACCCTGCCTGCCATATAACAGGTGCTAAATAAACATTTAAGGAGAGAATAAATAGTCCTAAACATCCAAAAAAAAAGAACTCAGGCAAAGGCGATGGAAAACTTTTAAGGCACAGTAACCATTCTGTATCATGATGGTGATGGTTACACATTGTATACAATTACCAAAGTCAATCAAACTGTTCATTTAGAATTGATGAATTTTTATGTATGTAAATGATAACCTAAATAAGCAAAGAAGATGAAGCTAATATACATATATAATTAAAATTAATTTCACCCACTTCCTGTTATTTTTTCCTGACCTTAGCAATTGCTGCCATTCTGGGGGGTTTCTACATGTCAGGGACGTGCTGAATGCTTTACATTTCTTATCTCATTAATCCTTGGATATGAGTGTAGTTTGTCTAAACCACTCAGGTGCATTTCCTTAGTCTTTCTGGGTGACATATTCTGGAATTCCATATCTATCACTGGCAATAAAATCTTACTTAGGACTAACTAGGATTTAATTTTTAAGTGGGTGAGCAGGTTGTGGTTCCACCTTCTTGCCCACTGCCTATGGCTAGAAAGGTTACAGCACGTATTTATTTATTTATTTATTTATTTATTTATTTTTTAAATATAAAGTGCTATTTAAATTTATTTATTTATTTTTGGCTGTGTTGAGTCTTCGTTTCTGTGCGAGGGCTTTCTCTAGTTGCGGCAAGCGGGGGCCACTCTTCATCGCGGTGCGCGGGCCTCTCATTATCGCGGCCTCTCTTGTTGCCGAGCACAGTCTCCAGACGCGCAGGCTCAGTAATTGTGGCTCACGGGCCTAGTTGCTCCGCGGCATGTGGGATCTTCCCAGACCAGGGCCCGAACCCGTGTCCCCTGCATTGGCAGGCAGATTCTCAACCGCTGTGCCACCAGGGAAGCCAAGCACGTATTTATTAATTGCACCCAGGAAGCCAGTCATCCTCCCAGCGACCTGTGAAATAGGTGTCATTATCATTCCCACTTCCCAGATGCTGAAGCCAGAATAGAGCCCTGACGTGTCACCAGCCAGAGTGACACATCAGGAAGCAGCAGGGCAAAGATCTGATCCCAAGCGGTGGGAGCCCCTGAGGTTGTTTGCTTAATCCCCACACCAGATGGCCTCCCAACCAGTGACCCCGGGCAGGCTGCTGAGCTGGCGCATGGGGGCCAGGGTGTGACCCTTGCAGAGATGACAGAAGATGATTTTCCGATGCAGCGGGCATCTCTGAACCAGTGTGGCCTCAGACAGTGGTCAGAGCTGTGGTATGTTCCCCGCAACAGGCTGCTGGGATGAGATGCGACGTGAGAGCCTAGGAATTCGCACTGCCCCTGGGCAAAGGCCCATCTGCAGGACCCAAAAGGCCCTGAGCGTTGGGGAAGGGGCTGTTTGACGTAAGCCTCACATAGCCCTTTCGATATTGAAGAATTTTTTGAGGTGTGTTCACCTCCTTGGTCCCTGACATTGCTGTAGACTGGAGAGAACCTCCAGGAATTTCACTAGTGCTTCTCTGGCCAACGCAGCATGTTGTTTCAGACTCTTTTTCTTTATTTTTCTGTAGAGTATCCCCTTCCCAGTGAACAATTTGTCAATGACACTTTACTTTGAAAGGAGTGTTTAATTGAAACACTGATTGAAATGCAGACCAATCCCTCCGCAAGAGAAGAATGCAAGTTACCACATCTTAACACCTTATGAAGGTAATTGGGACAAATTAAACATGGATTGACTTTCTCAAGATAACTTGAGATTTCTGCACCCTTTGCAATTACCAGAAATAATACTACAGTGACTCAGTCTTCTGGTAATTGAAAATGCACAGCTGTAGAAGAAACTGCATGTTAATATATGATATTATCAGTGCAGGAGGGCCACAATATACAAGAATGCAGAGACTCAATTAAGTACCCATTATTCGGCTTAATAATTCAGAAAGATCAGGAAACATTATCACTGGTCAAATAGGCTGAATTTAATTGAGAAATTCCTGGGTTCACAGAGTATATCAACTCCGGATCAAACTAAAGCAATCTCATTTGACACAGTGTAAAAGATTAATACAAGACAAAGAGGACAAATGACTGATCAGTCTGGGAACTACTGTTACTGAACCAAACTTGGGTCCGCTTACTCTACATGCAGTAAAGCCAATCTACTGACACCAGCTTGTGGTGAAAGAAAGTGCAGCATTTAATGCAGGGCACCAAGAAAGGAGTCCAGGCAGCTAGTGCTTAAAAGGCCTGAACCTCCCCCCCAACCCACCCCCACCAAGGCTTTCAGGGAAAGGTTTTTAAAGACAGGGTGAGGGAGGGAGGGTTGTGAGGTGTGTGATCCACTCATGGACATTCTTCTGATTTGTTGGTGGTGAGGGAATTGGAAGTCAACATCAACAACCTTCTGCTTCCAACCAGTCTGGGGTCTAGGTGCTTGTGGGCAGCATACAGTTAACTTCTTCCTCCTGGTGGGTTTTTCAGTATCTGCAAAACAGCTCAAAGGACCTGGCTCAGAATATTATCTATAGCCCTTGAAAAGCAACTAAACGTCCTTGACTTTGTTTAATGGCTAAAGTATTACTATTTTGTCTTGCTTGACTGTTTTTCTTTCTGCATTTTCTCACTTTTCTGATTAAATTTATTCTTTGACCAAAGTTTTTCTACAGACAAAAGGCAGACGGAGGACATATGGGTGGAGAGGTCTGTTCTGGGAAGGCCCCATAGGGTCCTGCCCTGTTACACTATGACTTATTTTGCTTTGAAGAGAAGATATGTACCTTTTAGTTACCATGTATGCTTTTCCTTTGTGGGATTTAATTAAAGCATTCAGTTACTCAATAAATACTTCCTGAGCACTAGCTATGCACAAGGCCCTCAGGTACTAGGGGTTCAGCTGCAAAATAAAGAGACAAAAATATGTGTCTTCATAGAGCCTAAACTCTAGTTGGTGAAGACAAGCAATCAATGAGTAAAATATATAGAATGACAAAAAACTTAAAGTGCTGTGAGGAAAAGTAAAGCATGGGGGCAAGATGGGGACTGCCAGGGCAGGGAACAGCAGACTGCAGTTATACATAGGATGGCAAAGAAAGGGCTGGATGAAGAGACAATAAAAATATAGCCATCAGAGCATCAATTGTGATAAAGATAAATATTGGCAGCAACCTAGATATCTGTCTATAGGAGATTGGTTAAATATTTCATGATGCATCTATATAGTAGAATACTATATAGCAAACAAAAAAAGTCCTACAAATACAAAATGAACTCCTAAGATATATGAAGTGATAAAAACAAGGTGCAGAATGATATATAGCAGGGGTCCCCAACCCCCAGGCCAAGACCAGTACTGCTCCGTGGCTTGTTAGGAACTGGGCCACACAGCAGGAGGTAAGCAGCGGGTGAGTGAGCAAAGCTTCACCTGTATTTACAGCCGGTCCCCTTCGGTCACATTACCACCTGAGCTCCGCCTCCCGTCAGCATTATGGTGAGTTGTATAATTACTTCATTATATATTACAATGTAATAATAATAGAAATAAAGCACACAATAAATGCAATGTGTTTGAATCATCCCGAAACTATCCCCCCACCTGCCCCCGGTCCGTGGAAAAATTGTCTTCCACAAAACTGATCCCTGGTGCCAAAAAGGTTGGGGACCACTGATATATAGAGTATGCTACCATTTACGTCTATCATATACATGATATATATATATATACACATAATATTTTTATAAATGCATGGAATCAGTGGAAACATACATAAAAAACTGTTCGTAATGGTTGTCTTTGGAGTGGAGAACAGGATGATTCATGGACAGGTGAGGGTGAAATACTTTGTATCCCATTACTATGTATATGTACTACTGTATGGTCAGGCCATTCAAGATGGCTGTTCTCTCGCTCTCTGTCCATCCTCTGCTCAACCAGGCCCTGCTTCACTCACATGACTATCCAATCCTCTTAATTATAGGGCTTAATTAGTCCCAGGTAACTGAGGAGCCCATCTGACATCAATTCCCCTATAAATGGTAGCTTTTTTCTCCCCGTCAGTAGCAGAGAATATTGCCATGACCTGCCTGCTGTCGGCTGTACACAGAGGGGATGTTGCTCCAGGACTTTTTGCTTCAGACATGTAAGATCCCCTGTCCAACAAACTGTTGTTGTCTCTATCACTGTCTCCTGGTTCTTTCTTTGGTCTCAAGGCTGGACAACTACCAGGCTTTGAGGCCTGCAGGGTGCAGCCCAGCAACTGATGAGCCAGCCAGGGGGCCGAGGAAGCTCCCGTGAGCACAGAAATGTCAGGAAATGAGGTCGGGGAATGGACGGTTGCAGAGGTGATCCTGGGGTGGCCGCCCACCAGCCTGTGAGGCCCTGGGGCAGCTGTCTACCACGACAGATGTCTTTCTCTTCCATTACAGTGACGGTATCCTGTTAACCTCAGAGTCTCTTTCCACCTTAAAAGTAGCAGCCCCGCGCTCGTGGCTCATCTGACTGCACGGGGATGGCGGGTGAATGCAGACAGAACACAAGGACCTGGGTTATCTACAAAATGCCAGCATACCCCCGACCCACCCCCGCTCAACGACTACAGGCACAGGCTTTAGGGATGTTAACTGAGGGACAAGATTGGGAACTGGAGTCGCCAGTTACCCAGAGGGTCTGGCTGGGCCCGTGGCAACGGCGTAATCATAAGGGTGCCCTTGGGCTTCTGGTCCCACCTGAGGAAGGAGGCAGAGCCCTGATACAGTGTGATGGAACAGCAGCGACATGTGTCTACAATGCCGCACAACAGGCGGAGGACGATACCAAAAGGCCTACCCGAGTCAGGGAGCAATGCGAAACACCACTCTTCGGGGTCTAGAACAGCTGTGTGTGTGGCCTATGGGACCCACGGACGTCGACAGTGACCAAGGAACCCACGTTACTGGCCGTGAAGTTCAGGAAAGGGCCGATGCAGATGGAACGTGCTGGCATTTCCACGTGCCTTACAGGCCCACTGCTGCTGGGCTAATGCAGAGGATGAGTGAGCTGCGTCAGCAACAGGTGAGACGGGAAACCCGCTCTCGACGTGCGGACACACGCCAGGAGCAATGGGCCCAGTGCCCACGCCACGTGAACCCAGAGGCCGCGAGTCCACGACATCCGAGTTCAGCTGTTGACCACCGAGGGGTGTTGCCAGCTATCGGCCAGGACGATAAGTCGCTTTCGCCCTGGCCACGGCATCTACCCCCAGGGAACACATTATACAACTGGCCCTGAGAGCGGCAGGTAAGTCCGCGGGGGTTTGGGTTTGCTGCCTCGTGGGGAATAGGATTAGAAAGGGATTTACAGATCTCACCTGTCTCCTGCCTGGCCCCACCTTAGACCACTGAGGTAATTAATCCAGGCCCTGACTGAAGGAAGGCACCAGCGTATTCACCCCGTGGGCCCCTCCAGGACTCGGCACTGGCTGTAGGGACTGAGGGTGGAGAGGCGGGATGGTACTGCCCCCCAGGACAGGAGCCACAGGCAGGCGTGGCACCATCTCAGGATGCTGTTACTGCTTGTATTTTGTTTAATGGTCGTGATCTTCCCCGCCCTGTGCCTGTTATGAATATCTCACATTTTGTCCCTAATCTGAGTGGAGGGAATCTGTTCACGAACTGGGTGACAATGGTGGCCTTGCTGGAGTCTGAGTGCTGGGTCTATAGCAGGATGCCATTGTCATTCTCCTCTGGACTTTCATGAAAAACTGACCATATAAGCAGCTGGCTCCAAAGTTTGCCCACTTCTTGGACTCTTGATACTCCTTAGCTGCTATTGCCTGTATCGCGTTTGTGGTATTTGGTTGCAGTGCCCTCTCTGTACCTGACCCCAGGGGTATCACGGAGGAGAGGTGCACCAAGATTGTAAGGGTGGTGCAGGGTCTGTAGGGGTGGAGGGTACGGTCAGGCCACTCAAGATGGCTGTTCTCTTACTCTCCGTCCATCCCCTGCTCGACCAGGCCTTGCTTCAGTCACATGACTATCCAATCCTCTTAATTACTGGGCTTCATCAGTAACTGCCTGCGTGCTTGCCCCCTGCCCAAGCCCGTGGTTTCCCTGGCAACTGATGAGCCCACCTGACATCAATTCCCCCTCCCCCATAAATGATAGCCTCCTTCTCCCCTGAGTAGCAAAGTCTCCTGTCATGTCCTGCCAGCCGTCTGCTGCACATGGTGGGATGTCACTCCAGGACCTTTTGCTTCACACGTGTAGGATCCCCTGTCCAATAAACCATTGAGGTCCTTGTTGCTGTATCCAGCCTCTTTCTTCAGTTTGGAGGCTGGGCAACTACGAGGCTTGCAGACCTGTGGGGTGCAGCCCAATAACTACCTAGTCAGAATAAATAAGATGTAAACTAAGAACATGAAGACTGTTCAATTAGAAAATGATGGAAAGACACATACTTATAAAACCTGGTGACCTAGATAGCCCTCTAGCCTAGATAGTGAATGAATGGGACAGTTCATAGAAACATGGACTCACTTCTGATGAGCTGATGACCTTGTTGACAGTGGCCATTTCAAAGCGATTTTATTTTTTTAAATGGAGATCTCAGCCTTTTTTTTTTTTAATAAATTTATTTATTTATTTATTTATTTATGTTTGGCTGCGTTGGGTCTTTGTTGCTGGGTGCAGGCTTTCTCTAGTTGTGGTGAGCAGGGGCTACTCTTCGTTGCAGTGCGTGGGCTTCTCATTGCGGTGGCTTCTCTTGTTGCGGAGCACGGGCTCTAGGCGCGCGGGCTCAGTAGTTGTGGCTTGCGGGCTCCAGAGCACAGGTTCAGTTGTTGTGGCGCACGGGCTTAGTTGCTCCACAGCATGTGGCATCTTCCCGGATCAGGGATCGAACCCGTGTCCCCTGCATTGGCAGGTGGATTCTTAACCACTGTGCCACCAGGCAGGTCCCCAAGATCTTATTTTGATTAATGGATTGTAGTTATTGTGATTGCAACACTTAGGTTTTTTTCACCTTTCTAATCAAATAGAAGCTGTATTCATTTCCTAGGGCTGCCACAATGAAGCAGCACAAATAGAAATGTGTTATCTTGCAGTTCTGGAGGCTAGCAGTCAAAAACCAAGGAGTCGGCAGGGCCTTGCACCCCCTGAAGCCTGTAGTTGGACCCTCCTTGCCTCTTGCTAGCTTCTAGTGGTTTGGGATTCCTAGGCTTGCAGTTGTGTAACCCTCATATGTTTTGTTTTCCCTGTTTGTCTTAAGTTTCAGTTTCATTTTGATTCTCTTTTCCAGTAAGCAAAACTCAGACTCCACGCCCCACCCACTTCTCCTCTCACGCCAGCCATAAGCTGCTGCCTCGTTCACTCTGGCAGTCAGACTCTGACAGGACCATGGCTCTGATGCAGGCTCCAGGGGGCCCCAGCCCTGGGCAGACCTGCGCCCTGATCCTCATCTTCACTGTGCTCCTGCAGGCCCTCTGTGTGGCCGTGACTTACGTGTACTTCACCAACGAGCTGAAGCAGGTCAGTACAATGCACACGCTCTCTGACAGAGGCTCTTGGCAACCCTCCGGTTAACTGCCTTTATTGGCTCCTCTGGGAAGACTTTACAGAGGAAGAGAATCCTCTCTTTCTCTGCCTGGGGACCCTAACTGCGAATGCACATCGTTACTGAGGACTTTGCAAAAGTGAATTGAAGGGACGATGTGCACAAAGTGCAGTTACAGAACCGGCTCCACCAGTTACTAGCAGGTGCAGGCAGCAAAACTCCGGAGGTAGTTCTGTCTTCAACAGAATGTTATAATATTAACAGCTGCCATTCACTGAGTGCTTTCTGCTTAATGCTTTATAGTTCTTGGCTCAAATTCTTGGGAGTGAGAGGAGCTGCATCAGGGCAGGACTGTGTCTGCTTTTGCTTTCTGTGACACCTCTAGCTACTGGCACAGAGCTCCCACCTAGTAGGTGTTCATTAAACACTTGTTGAAAGAATAACCAACCTTCACCACTGTACTGCCAGGACACAGGGAGTAGGGCAGAGTTGAGGCTTAACCCAAAGCCAGGCTCTAAACCACTTGTAATAATGCTCTTTTGTGTTCCAAATGTGGCTAATTCCAGTGGATTTTGAATGCAAAATTACTGAAAATAAGCCAACCCCAGCTTTTGGCTTTCTGTGTATATATTTTTTTTAATTTATTTTTTTTTTATTGGAGCATAGTTGATTTACAATGTTGTGTTCGTTTCTGCTGTATGGCAAAGTGAGTCAGTTACACATAGACATATATCCACTCTTTTTTTTTTTTTTTAGGGTTCACAAATCTTTCTTTAATGACTCTTTAAAAGATAGCAAAACTGGTTCTACTCAAATGGAATGATATCCACTCTTAAAATTTTTTTTAATTTTTATTTTTTTTAAAAGATTTTTTTGATATGGACCATTTTTAAAGTCTTTATTGAACTTGTTGCAATATTGCTTCTGTTTTATGTTTTGGTTTTTTGGCCACAAGGCATGTGGGATCTTAGCTCCCTGACCAGGGATTGAACCCTCACCCCCTGCATTGGAAGGCAAAGTCTTAATCAGTGGACCGCCAGGGAAGTCCCTATCCACTCTTTTTTAGATTTCTATTCCCATATAGGTCATTATAGAGTATAGAATAGAGTTTCCTGTGCTATTCAGCAGGTTCTTATTAGTTATCTATTTTATATACAGTAGTGTGTATATGTCAATCCCAGTCTCCCAATTTATCCCTCCCCCCCATTCCCCCCTGACTTGTTTTCTACATCTGTGACTCAACTTCTGTTTTGTAAATAGGTTCATTTGTACCATTTCTTTCGATTGTACATATAAGCAATATCATATGATATTTGTCTTTCTCTGTCTGACTTATTTCGCTCAGTAAGACAATCTCTAGGTCCATCCATGTCACTGCAAATGGCATTATTTTGTTAGTTTTTATGGCTGAGTAATATTCCATTGTATACAGTACCACATCTTCTTTATCTGTTCCTCCATCGATGGACATTTAGGTTGCTTGCATGTCCTGGCTATTGTAAATAGTGCTGCAATGAACATTGGGGTGCATGTATCCTTTCAAATTATGGTTCTCTCCAGATATATGCCCAGGAGTGGGATTGCTGGATCATATGGTAGCTCTATTTTCAATTTTTTAAGGAACATCCATACTGTTCTCCATAGTGGCTATATCAATTTACATTCCCACCAACAGTATAGGAGTTTCTGTGTATATTTTGACTAATTGTATATTGTATAGTAGGGAACTTTGAGCTGGAAGGAAGTTTGGACACCCCTCATTGTATAGATGAGACTAGAGACTGCCAGAGAAATGACTTATCCGAGCTCAGGCAGAAATTTGGAAGCAGAGCTGGACCCAGCTCAGCTCATAGGGAATGCTCCTCCCATCACAGCAGGGTGTCAGTAGGGTTAACCTATCTCCCCCTTGTGCTGAACAGCACCCTGCTGCATGGTGGCAATGCAACATCAAATCTGTCAGCTGGGCAGGAAATGCAAGGCTAAGGGTCTTGGACAAATATAAAATAGTGTTTATCTGTTAAGGAAATAAATGCAGTTTGTATATCCTGTGGAGTATAAACTTGGCTCTCAACTGGTTGGGAATTTCCTTTGGAAATGAAGTGAAGAAAACAAGAGTCAACAAGTAACTATACAAATGATCACTACCATTCGATGGCCAGTAAAGTCAGCTTTGTTATAGGACAATTTCAAAGAGCCTGTATTTGTAAGAAAAAAAATCAACGTGATTATAATCATGCCTTTTAGTTCTATGTCTGCTCGAGAGACTGGAATGCTGCTGTGTTTCCCAGTTTGGAGCCAGCATGTCCTAAGTTTTGTTAACTTTGCAGTATAAATAGTGAGTCTGTGTCTCCATATACAAGAGGTTCCCTAAATTTGCTAACATTACAAGTTGGCCTCATTTTAAGACTGAATCAATTCGTTCTTTACTGATCTGAGTTATGCAATTGTCTGTGTATATGATCAAGTTTCTTTGAATTCTATAAAAATGGAAATTTCAAAGCTTAACATCTCCCCACTTGCACACATTTTTCCTGATTGCATGTTTATATGTGCACACTTCTGTATAGACATGCAGAAGAATATATTAATAGTATCAGAGAGAAGAGAATTAAGAGATATTGAGCAAAAACTGTTCCAGAAACTTTCAAAATACTGCCCTATTTAATCCTCATAACAATTCTATAAAGTAAATATAATTATCCCATTTTATAGATGAACAAACTAAGACTCAGGGAAGTTAGGTAAAAGGTGAAGCCCAATTTTGAACCCAGGCATTAAATAGGGGCTCAGTAAATGGTAGCCATTGTAATCAGCATTGAGAAGTCTCTTGGAGTTTGTCACCCTCTTCATCAGGAATTTATACAAGGGAAAATGAATCTGAATCTCTTTGGGTGACTGTGTAGAGTTTGGAAAAGCATATTCAACACAAGTATTAATTTCCTAAATCAGATCACAGGTTTCACTTTGGCAAGCAAAAATTTGCAGAAGATACAGTGGGCAAGGATTATAGGGAGCGTGGGTTGAGCCGGGCTGAGGGATGTTGGATTGGACCCTCACAATTAAGCCTGTAGACCTGCGAGCATGAACAATAAATATGGGCTTAGCCTCTAAAGTCTATGTCTCTGAGAAAGTTTTATGACAAGGGGACTACCTATTGCTGTGGCATTATAGATGGGGAAGACAAAGGAGAAGGAGACCCTTATCCGCTGATGTCCATAAATGATCCTTTATGCTATTTGTGGTTTGCAGAAACTGATTGTCAGGGACTAATGTCTGGGCAGCAGAGAGGGTCAATGCTGCCACCTTGAAGTCTCTGAGCCAGCCAGCTAGCAAAGGACTCCTCCCTGCTGACTTCAAGCCCTGCCAAGGACTGGCTGGCCCTGGCCCAGACAGTCACACTGTTTGTGACGGCAACAGCAGCAGTTGAGTGGAATCCACTTCTCAGAACCAAGGGCAATAACCACCTCTCTCCTTCTAAAGGTGTCCAGATAAAAATAGCACACTCATCCCCCTGCCCCCAACACCCAGATGTGGTTACCAAGAGAACAGCCCCAGCCCGAGAAGTGCTGTAGGAAATTCAACCTCAAAGTGTGAAAGGATGTGAAAAGGAAAGGGGGAGAGTGACATCATATTAATCATCATTAATCATTCTTGGAATAACCATAGCACCACCTTGCCCATATGTCAGTTACCTGTGTTGGCCCAGGTCCGTAGAGGAAACTACTAAATATGAAACATGTGGGGGTGGGATGCAGGGTGGCTGGGGGCTTTCTGTTGTTCAGAAGTCAATATGGGTTGGCCAAAAATTTCGTTCAGGGTTTGCCGTTGAAAACCCCAAATGAACTTTTTGGCCAACCCAATACAAGCATAAAAATATCTAGAAGGAGAAATAAGTTGAGATCTTTAGAGGGTAGAATTATGGGTGCTTCTTTTTAATTTTTCTATATTTTATCAATTTTCTACAGCTAATGTTGTAAAAATATCTATGCTAGCCATATGATTTTCATACAGATCTAAAGAGCATGGCATTTTTGTATAGTCTTAAGAGAAAACAACCACATGCAAAATTGCCCACACCCAGTCTGATCTCAACCCTGTAAAAAAAGAGATCATCCAAAGGTTAACTAGAAGGTGGAATGAGGGTGGATCAGAGGGTTTTGTTTTACTTTTAGAAAAGTATTCTATAATTTTCTATATTTTCCAGGCTGCCTGTGTATCCTCAGCATCTTTAGGCTTCGTTCAATCTGGGTTAACAGTGGAGTCTCACTAGCTTGTCCGACTCCCTCCCACATCTACTTAGGACCTTAGTTTTCAAGGTTCTCCCTCCCCACCTCCTGAAAGTGTTTCTGGAAAATCTCCAGAGGGTCTCCAGAGGCCAGCAGTTGGTCCTGACCTGGGCTGGCCCCTGCTCTCTTCAACTCTCTCAAACTCCACTTGACTTCACAGGGGCTGTCAGCTACCCTGACTGCCTGATCCCAGCACCTCTCAACTCTGCCCTGTCCTGCCCCTAGCCTCAGCCTCCCGGGCACTCAGCCCTTTCATGCTGAGACAGCTTCCAACTGCTGTGAAGTAAGATGACAAGTTGCTCCCTCCCTTCTGTGTCATGCACATTGTTTTGTCCCAACAGGTTACGGAAATTAGTTAAGCCTGTTTATTCAGTTTCATCAAGTCAACGCCTGGCCAAGGCATACTCAGTCCTGCTGGGCTGGGACCATGGCTAATAAAACTGTTCTCCCTGGAACTACCCTTAGGCCTTGTTGGTGAATCCAGCTCTTCTTCCCTGATCCTCCCCTCAGTTTGCTAGACATGCTCTTCTATTTCTAAATTGAGTTCCTTCCTTGGAAAGGCTTTTTAAGCTCACATAAATTGCAGATGAAAATTAATGTCTACAGTAGAAGAACATGGAGGTGGGTAGGATCAAAGGAATGGTGTCTAATTTCATCGCCAGTCATAACTCAGGTGGTCCCAGCTGTCACCCCCACTACATCTACTAGGCGAATGTTTTACTCTTGGCATTTTAAAGAGGAAGGAAGAAAGAAAATAAACATTTACTTAAAAGTAAATGAATGTTCTATGCCAGAGTGTGGGGAAGGAATTAATTAACTCAGGTTTGTCACTTTTATGCTTGAGAGACCTGATCAAATGTCCAAGGAACACGTGGCTGACAGTACAGACCTGCACGATTCTGGCTGAAAGCTCTCGTAAATATTTAAGTTATTTTGATTTGGAATGAGATCATCTTTCTATAGGAGAGAGCAGATCATCGTTAAGTTTGATCTTTCCTTCAAGCTTTGAAGTCCCCTAAGTTCAACTAACAGATTAAAATGGCTATTTTCCCATTTATTTCCCCAGAGAAAGGCAATTCAATGGATTTGTACAGAGAAATAACATCTCCTGAATCCCAGTTGTTAAAAATGAAAACAGGAAAAAGAAAAAAAATCTGACCTTGCATGAACATCCTGTTTTTCTTCGTAAGATTAATCAGTTGTCATTCTGGAGTGCTCTGGATGGTTTGGTGTGTGTGTGTGTGTGTGTGTGTGTGTGTGTAACATCAAGCACAGATTTTGTTGGCAATGATCTAGCCATTGTAAAGGTTTACCCTCAATCAGAAGAAGGGAGCAAACCTTCAAATGGTGTTTCGAGTCTCTGCAGGCAAATCCCTAGCTGGTGTGGACATTCAAACGTCTAGTGGCAATGTAGTCTGGATTCTGCCATCCAGAGGAGTAGAAATCCAACAATAACTAGAATCTACTAAGACAATCAAAGCTCAGATCAAGAAACAGAATATTACCTGCACCCTAAAGGCTTTGGTTAATTTTTTATTTAGGATCCTGGAATGTAAACAAACTCCACTGCCTACTTTGTACCTGGTGGCTTTCTAGCTGTAGGATGGGAATCACACTATGTCAGAGCTGGAAGGAACCTCAAAGATCACCACAGTGACCCAGCTCAAAATGCGGATGAAGAAGAGATGTCGAAGAGTAGAAGCAATTTGTTGAGGGACATAGGACTGGCTCAAGGGCAGGGGCAGCAAAGGGCATTGTGACCCTGGATGCCTGGCCCATGCCTGTTTCCTTTCCACCACAACCAACTGCTTACCTTTATTCAAAGGACAAAGGACAGCATGCTTACTCTTACTTCAGGCAATGAGCTTTTCCAAGGTGCTAAGACTTCTCTGAACCTGTCATCAGCTTCTGTTGTTCTAACTTGTGAATGAACAAAAAGAAAAAGCACTTGTGCATAATATTGTGTTACATTCATCTCAACCCAGATGCAGGACAAGTACTCCAAAAGTGGCATAGCCTGCTTCTTAAAGGACGATGACAGTTCTTGGGATGCCAGTGATGACGAGAGTATGATCAACCCCTGCTGGCATGTAAAGTGGCAACTCCGTCAGTTTGTTAGAAAGGTAAGTGAACCACGGGGTCCCTTTACCAGCAGGCATAGAAGGTCAGAGGAGAAGGAATATTTTAGATCAAGTCTAGAGTCCTTATTTTCTAAGGGAGGAAACAGAGTGTTTAAGTGATTGTCCCCAAATTCACTGAACTAGGAAAAGATGGGACAGCACAAACAGTGGGTCCTGATCGACTCCTGGTCTAGAGTTTATTCCTCTCCTCCAGAGAGCTCCTACATCTAGTCTAAACTTTTTATCTCACCTTGTGGAAACTGAGGCACGGACAGAGCCATGTGTTCAAGGTCACACAACAATAAAGGATGTGTGTGATTTCTTTTTTTATTCAGAAGACAAAAGAAACCAAATAATGGTGTTTTATATTCTTCCCACATTGTTGTTCTCTGTTGTTTTTTTCTTTGGTTTTTGTTTTCTTTTGCTTACAAACCCTTGTGTCGCCACATTGTCGTTCTCTGGAATTAAGTCTTTATTTATTTTTGTATGCATATAGAGATGAAGAAAGAGGAAAGGAAGAGGAAAGAAAGAGATACTTTGAGAAATTGAAGGTGATGACATCTCAATTCATAGTTAATAAATGACACGTTACAAAATACTATTTTCTGTTTGTGAAAGTTGCTTAAATAGGATCTCCAGCAGAAACTTTATGTTAGCTAACAGTTTATTTCACTAAATATGATTACTTAATTATACTTTCAGTGACAGGACATGTCAAATATAGTTTCTTCTCTCAGGCTGCTTCCTTATTTGTAAGATGGCATTAATAACATTTACCTTCTGCATATCCGGAAAGGCCAGCTGTGAACACAAACATGAAAATTGTAAACTTCATTGTTTAAAAAAATTACTGGGGACATTCCCAGGGTAGGAGGAGGATGTGTTTTAAAGAAAAGATTGTAAGTCTATTGTCTGGTACTCAGTGTGCCCTTCCATAGAAACAGTGTTATGTCGGTGGTTAGGCTCTGATTTATAACCCTAAGCAGTCCTCGCAGTAAAGCCCAGCATCACCTGTGATGCTATTTCTATGAGAAATGAAATCAGACTTCCACCTGGTTGTCCTAGAAACACATCTGCTCCACGGCTGCCCTGGAATCGTGGGCAGGACACCTGCCGCGCACAAGCTGTCCTGCAGCAGCTGGGACTCCATTGCCCCAAGTGAAAAACACCAGGAAAGACCCAGGGTTGGGGAAGTGTCCTGAGGAACCTGAGGAATGGGACCCCACGGTTCCTAGGATTAGAGGGAGGGTGGCAAACCCACTGGTGGCAGAGGAGAGAAACTCAGAACTAGAGTAGAAATCTGGAGACCGAGGAGGGGGTGCTGGATGCTGGGCCTGGGAGTGGGGAGATGAGAGAAGCCGTATGGGTGGGTTTTACAGGTCTCTTTCCTGCTCTTCCCCCCTCCCTCCCATTCTCACATCCTGCCACTGACTAGAGAAGAGAGGGCACACAGCGGTGGATGAGAGTGTAGGAGGGGAAAAGAGTTCCCCATTTTTCCAGGCACCGTGAAGTGAACAGACAATTTCCCATAAATATCCTATGCCCATTATGTATATTATCTCCCTTAATCCTCAAACAGCTCTGTGAGGAAGGAATCATTATTATCTTCTTTTTAAAAAGAAAATAGATGAAGAAATTAAAGTAGTTCATATCAGTTAAGTAACTTGAGTAAAGTTTCCCAGGGCTGCTAATGAACAGATTTGAATCCAGGCCATCTGATTGTACTATAATCTTTTTTTTTTTTCTTGGTGACACCGTGTTAAGGACCACTCTGTAGGACTTACCCTTTTCCCTTTCCTCCTCCTCCTTTTTCCTTCCTTCCTTCCTTTCTGGCCCAGAATGAGAGTGAGAGAGCTAATGTGCTGAGCCCACCCCTTGCTTCCCTTCCCACACACCAGTGCCCATTGCCCTACAGGCAGCCCCCCATTATCCGGGGTCAGAGCTTTTGACAGAGGAAAAAGAAGAGGCCTTCTGATTTGGAGCGGGAGTACAGAGGAAGGGAGTTTCTGACAATTGTGTAATTAACAAGTGATGGGAAAGGTGGGCAAGGATGGGCAAAGCCCCCAGGGGTGACAGAACTGAGTGGAGAGGCATTTAAAGCCATGGGTGAGTCACATCAGGGTCGGCTCATTTAACAGAAAGGCTAGATTTCGTTCTTTTTTTTTTTTTTTTAATTTTATTTATTTATTTATTTATTTATTTTTGGCTGTGTTGGGTCTTCGTTTCTTTGCGAGGACTTTCTCTCTAGTTGTGGCAAGCGGGGGCCACTCTTCATCGCGGTGCGCGGGCCTCTCACTATCGCGGCCTCTCTTGTTGCGGAGCACAGGCTCCAGACGCGCAGGCTCAGTAGTTGTGGCTCACGGGCCCAGTTGCTCCGCGGCATGTGGGATCTTCCCAGACCAGGGCTCGAACCCGTGTCCCCTGCATTAGCAGGCAGATTCTCAACCACTGCGCCACCAGGGAAGCCCTAGATTTCGTTCTTTATTACTGGTTTTCCCCACTGGTTAGCACAAAGAAAGTGATATGAAGTGTTTAGTAAGATATGGGAATTTGGTAAAATATCTTTATGTTGAGAATGTCTCAGCCACATTCTCAGAAATGAGAGAGTGACATGGTGCTACCAGGTCACCGCTGGATGGGCTGCGTGTGTCTGTGGGCACCGTGAGACCGAGGGAGTGTGCCTTACACCTTGAGTCTTGGGTATGTCCGATAATTTAAAGCTCCTGGACTCTGACACAGTGCCTTTATACACGCATGCATGCAGCTACACGCACAATGCACTGTACACACACATACATGCAGACACAGACAATGCACTTATACACTTGCATGCATGCAGACATACACAGACAATGCACTATATACACGCATACATGCAGACACACACAGACAATGCACTTATACACATGCATGCATCAGACACACACAGACAATGCACTTATACACACGCATGCATCAGACACACACACTCAGAAAGTGCGGTGACATGGCCACCGCATCCGTCAGCCACAGGGAGACCTGGGGAACATTAGGCTGACCTAACTTGGAGAAGGATGACTCCTTGCTCCTGTCTGCTCCAGGTGTGGCCTTTCAAAAACTTCATCCAGAAACACAAGTCTCCCAGACAGAGGACCATCCTTCCATCAACAGTAGGGACAGCTGCCTCCATATTCATCCCAGCTCCCACCCTGCCCCACACACTCTATGCTTGGACAACTTAAAGCTGCCTAGGTTGATATCTTAGGTGGAAATTTTCTGTTAGACATCAGCAAGAAGAGCCACAGACATTCTATAGTCAGTCTAAATGTTTAGGGAAATTAACAAGCTTTATTCAATACTATTTGCAGATCATTTTGAGAACCTATGAGGAAACCATTCCTTCAATTCCAGGTAGTATTCTTTTTGTTGTTATTTTAATTTTCTACTGTCAACCTTGTGATAGGGTGAATAGCTCTCCATCCTCTTTCTCTCTGCTCCCATCCACACATCCCACCTCTGACCACTGCTCAGTGTCTCAAGCTGCTTGATTCTATTTCCCTCTTTGCATTGGCAGCTAGAAAGCTCAGAAGCAAATCTGTGACCCACCTATGGTCTGAACTTCGTTTCATCTGAATTTTATTCTTCCAACGTGGATTTTCCTTTCACCTCAACTTCTTCGATTCTTTATTTTTACCTTCTAATGTGGGTAACTTTCTGGAGCATAGCTGGAAAAAAAGGGCTCCAAAGTTACCCATCTTCTCTGCTTCTGACCACCCCTAGGCTCTAAGCCTTTCTTTATGCAAAGCCTCCTGCTCCATCATCTCTTTCCCAACAATCCGTCTACCCACCCGAAATCCTCATCCTGCAGTCCCCACACCTTGGCTCTCTCCGCTGATGGTCACCAGCCTGCTCTTGACCCACAACCGCCTTCATTGTTATTGCCCAGGCCAGTTTCTCTAGTCCTCCAACTGGCTTCTTCCATTTCTGGATTTTCACGTAACCACATCCTTCTCACCCTCCATCCTCATCACCTACTCATCACCTCTCAGAGAGAACTTCCCTGACCAACTTTCTAAGTAAGTTCACCCACATCCTATTTTTTCTATCACACTTATCTTGTTCATTTCCTTTGATTGATATATATATAAATCAAGGGAAAATATATAAATATTCTCTGTGTTTTGTCTGATTCCCTACTAGATTAAAGATCCACAAAGACAGAAAACATGCCTCTTTCTCGCAACTCTCTATTCCTAGACTTAACTGTACACCTCAAGCCTAGTAGATTCTCTCTTATCCCCCAGGTCCTTACCTGCACCACCTTCGGTGTGTGTGTTCATGTGCATGTGTGTGTGTGTATTTTGACTGAGATGAAATTCACATAACATACAACTAACCATTTTGAAGCGCACAATTTGGTGGCCGTTAGTACATTCACATTGTTGTGCCACCATCCCTCTCTACACAGAAAGTTCTTAATACATATTTTTAAATCAATACATAAGTAAATACAACTGATGAATTAAATTTACCGCTGCTTTGCATTTGGCTCACCATAGCCCCATTTTCCCCTGTTAATAATCATACCAGCCTGCATACGTGTACCAGAGACTTACAGTCCTGGGGTACACCAGCCTGGCAGAGAAGAATCAGTTTTTTAATAGATATTTTATTAATGTTGTCTTCCTAATTTTCAGCTATCCTTTTCCATTACAATAAGCTTCCTCATCACTTGACAATCCCCACCATCCTTTATTAAATGGGCTTTATTAAGTACGAAGGCAAGACCTGGCCCCAGGGTCTAAGCATTCTTTCTGGTCATTTCCCCGAAGGCAAAAGCAGTAGTAGGAATGTTGAACACTACTTCTCTTCTAATGAGGAACACCAGATCCATGGTCTACAGTAGATGCATGTACTATTTTCAGTGTTGGAAGAAAAATATTCTTTTTTATTCATCCCAGTGGGGCATAGAAATCATATACTCCTCAGTATACCAAGATGTATCCATGACACCCAAATATACATATTCACAGACTTCTGTCCCAGGAGCTGTTTGCTATAGCCAGTAGGAAATGTCCTCTCTTCAGAATTTGCTTTTAAAGCTAGGCTTTCCCATATCCTTGCAATGACCTCAAATGCAAGATATTTGTAACTGGATTCCATTACTGAATATTTTAAAATAAAGTGTTACGGTCTAGGGGCAGTCAAGGCATTATGAATTATTTATCAATGGTGGTTAAAAGTAAATGGACACATCAACCTTGAAAACTGAGCATTCTGAGACTAACATGTAATTGACTGTACTTCCCCGTGCTGTGTTTGGTCTTCAGTATCGTGCACACACCCACATATCCTGAATAAGTAACAACACCAAATAGATGGAGAGACTCATTAGCATTCCTTCCTCACCTATGAAATTTTATCACCTCCTTTCAGTTTCTTCTACTACTAGCCTAGTTTAAAGCTTCCTGTTCTCAGACCTGATCAATTACAGCCGTCTGCTAACTCGCCAATCTCCAGCCCTCTCACCTTCTACCCATCAACCCTTACTATGAGGTAGTTTAGCCTAAAGCACAACACATATCTTTTTGCTTCCCTGATCAAAACCTTCCAGAGTCTTCCCATGTCTGTAAAACTTCAAATCTCTTAGTCTAACATTCAAATCCTCTATAGTTTAAATCCTCATTCAAGCCTGAAACTGAACTCCTCTGACGCCTGTGTCCCAGGAATGCTTTGTGCATCCTGCCTTGGGGACACTATTCTAGATCTCTGGGAATGCCCTTTTCCCATTGCTGTGGGTCCCAAGCCTCCCCAGCCCCACCCATTTCAGAGAACTGTCCTGCCCCTCAAATGCTTTCTTGCATTCATTTGTTTATAGTTCTTTCTCCAACTTCCTAGAAGAGTGTCAGGCATAGATGTGATGGGCACTTTGGTTTGCTGGAGTAAGTGAATGAAAGGGCCTTAGTCCAAACCCTCCCCTGACCTCAGCTCTCCAACAGATAGGAATCTTTCCCTCCCCTGAACAACCATCACCCTTCATTTCTATTTCTTATAGGTTAATTTTCACTTTCTAATTTGTGTCTTCCCTAAAAACTGTAAGTCCCTTGAGGGCTCAGTCAGTGTAATCAGTGATTCATCTTTGAAGTCCCTGTGGAGCACTGCCTTGTCCCTGGACGTATTTGCTTGATGAAAATGTATAATTTATCTCAACAACCAGCGTAAACATCCTGGGAAGTTTGAGCTGATTTTTTAAAAGAGTAGTTTGTTGAATTTGTAGTCTTTCCGTCTGCTCCAAAGTACTTTGGATGGTGGTCAATAAATGTTATTTATTATGATCTAGTGAATCAGTGATTTTTATGCTCATATACTGGTTATCATGACCATTATGTCATTTCATGTTCCCTTTGGGAGGTGAGGGAAATGACTGTTGGATACCAGTTTGTAGCAGCTCTGGACAATTGTTATCACTGCTACTCCTTTAGAGTAGGTAGTATCTAGCAGGGAGGAAAAAATAATTGAGATGATAAAAATTGGTATCACTCTGTTTCTATATATAACTCAAAGTGGAAATTTGCCAGTACCTTGTTATTAGTGCACTTTAAATGCCTCAGCAGGGATATTATAAGTCCACAGTTTTGTTGTTATTATTGTAGTTTAGGAAAAGGGTCAGAATCTTCACTTTGTTATATTCTAGTTGAACCTTGCCCCTGAGATGTCGATAAATTTTAGCCCAAGTTACTGCTTATCCTTCCCATCTAAAGTACTTTTCAAATTCAACATAGGCGGAAGTAGACTGATTATAATACTAAAATGTAAATTGGTTTTATGAAAACCCATATAATCAACTTTGGGAGCCCAGTGTGCCTACAATGCTTGATTGATAAGAGCTGTGAACAGCAATGTATCTGAGACATGTTTGACAAGTGCTGATGATTCTTTGTCATTTCTCTTTTAGAAAAGCAACAAAATATTCCTCACCTAGAAAGAGAAAAAGGTCCTCAGAGGGTAGCTGCTCACATAACTGGGACCAATCGGAGAAGCACATTCTCAGCTCTAAGTAAGAGAAACAATGAATATATGGTTTAAAAGAAAGGAATGGAAGAATTTGTTCCAAATAATTTATTCTTTTAACTTGTATCGGAAATGTTTATATGGCTATCTACAAAATGCTCAGTAGTAATCAAGTCTCAGATTGACTCTTTTCAGAAGCAAGATTACAAGATGAATAGCTTAGTTACTGCCCTGGCATAACTGGCTTCAAGAAAATTCTGAAGTGGAAGTGGGAGAACTTTGAGTTTCCCATGCCCCCATTTTTGCTTTTCTTCTTCTTTATTTTTTTAAAGTAATTTCTCTCTCTTTCATCAAATCTTTCTCCTCTTCAAAGGTTCTAAATCAGTCATCTACTTTCCCCATGAGTCACCAAGCCCTCCCAGTGGCATTTGTATTAGGTTGAACCATAAAAAGTTGGCCAATATTTGACCACTTTGCACTTACAGAAATGTCAGTTTCATATGGTTTAACCAAATAGGTTAAGCCTAATTATTAACTGTAGAACAGGTGTCCATATACTGCTGTGGTTAGTGCATGGGTCTTGCAATCTAAATACCCACATTGGAATCCCAGCTACTCCTTACCTAGTTCTTTGTTTTGAGCAAATTACTTAATGCAATCAAGCTTCATTTTCTTCATATACAAAGTAGAGATAATCTTTAACTCATAAAAACAGTGAAGATTAATGCAAAATGCTGTTGCATTGCAAGTACTCAATAAGTAGTGCTTTTATTATTGTAAAAAGTGTTGTTCCAGGTTAAAGAAATTTCAGGCATCGGTTAATGAATGAAAAGGTTGTTGGGGTTTTTTGTTGGTTGGTTGGTTTTTGTTTGTTTTTTTCTGGACAGTTGCCTTCATGGTATTCCTGAACTCGTGTTTTGTAAATCGTTGACATGTTCTGCCTATGAGTGAGATCGTTATTTCACTATTCCTGTTTACTATTCATCAATTAATATGATAGTTGTTTTCAACTCTTGAAAAACTCAATTTTGCATCAATCATGGATATGAGCCCAAAGTTTAAAAGAATATCATATCTTAGTAAGGCCCATCTTCATTCAAAGTCTTTGGGATTTAAAGATCCAAAGATCTGAAGATCTTTAAATCTGGGCTCTTTTTGCCAAACCTTGTACCCTGTCTTATTGGACTAGAAATGCCTTCTGCTTGGATGGTGCTTTTGACACTGGGTTAGAGAAAGACCAAGGAGGAATCCAAAAAGACCTAAAAGAATAGCAGGAATTTATGAGCTCTAAGCTTGAGGAAATAGATATGTTTCTTTTGGTTTCCTTCTACATTGTTGATCTGAGCTCACCAGCACAGGAAAGGAGGCAGGGGTTCTGGACAGAAATTCTTCGCAGGAGTAAAGATTGCCATCTTAGTGAACCATTCCCGTGCTACTATTCAGAGTAGATGAGGTACAAAAAAGTAAGGGACTTCCAACAGATCACAGTGATAAGGGAGCCTCCAGATTTCTATATGACTAGAATTTAGAATCCTTGGAAGATTGAAGGAGCAAGAAGTTTTATAATAGGTTAAAATTCTTTACAATCCCAACCAAAGCATTGGCTAGCCACAGCTATTGGGAAACTTCTTGTTTTGCTACAGGCTAACTTTATTTTTCTCTAAACTTCATCCCAGGCTCCAAGAATGAAAAAACTTTGGGCCAGAAAATAAATTCCTGGGAGTCGTCAAGAAAAGGACATTCATTCTTGAATAATTTGCACTTGAGGAATGGAGAGCTGGTTATCCACCAAACAGGGTTTTATTACATCTATTCCCAAACATACTTTCGATTTCAGGAAACTGAGGCGGTTTTGGGAACAGTTTCAACAGAAGAGAACAGAAAGAAAAACAAACAAATGGTACAATATATTTACAAATGCACAGGCTATCCTGACCCCATACTGCTGATGAAAAGTGCTAGAAATAGTTGTTGGTCTAAAGATTCAGAATATGGACTCTATTCCATCTATCAAGGTGGAATATTTGAGCTTAAGGAAAATGATCGAATTTTTGTCTCTGTAACTAATGAGCAATTGATTGACATGGACCAAGAAGCCAGTTTTTTCGGGGCCTTTTTAATTGGCTAAATGATCTGCAAAGAAAAAACAGTGCCCCCAGAGAGACCTTTCACTTTTCAGAGTGATGTACTGTGAAAAGACTGCAAAAGAGCTGACAAAATAAGGCAGCCTGAGCAGAGCAGCCTCAATCACAAGATTCTACAACACAAGCTTTTTTGGTATCTCTGAAAAGTGACCAACTTATTCCAAGAAAGAGAAACTGACAAAAGACCTTCTGGGACTCTACCTGATATCAGCTTGCTAGCAGAAATCTAGAAGGTTCTCAGTTTACAAACATTTGTGTAGCAATTAACATCTTCTGCCTTAACCGTCTACTCTTGCGAAGATACCAGAACACTGAAAGGTCACGGTCAGGGTATGCAGTGTGCCAGGGGAGTTGGTGCAGTGTGGGGCCTTGTGGGAGTTGTCCTGTACCCTCGTACTCTTGGAAATAAGAAAATTCCATTCGAAACAGTATCATTTCACTAAACAAATTAAAGTTATGTTTAGTGAACAAGGAACTATTTTCAGTTGGCCAAAAAGTTCGTTCGGGTTTTTACGTAATCGTATGTAAACACTCGAACGAACTTTTTGGCCATCCCGATATTTCTGAATGGCATGTGCTTTTCACTCCCAAAAGTCAGGCTGACCGAAAGCACTGAAGATATTTTTGATAAAAGACTCTAAAATGAATGATAAGCTAATCAGAAATCGGGAATTTGGCCCCTTGTGAGCAGGAGAACTGGGAAAGTGGGAAAAAAAAAAAGAACTGTTTGATAACGTAACTTAGGGATGGGCAAGAATTAATTATGACTCTATATTTTTATACTAAAATTTTAAAATGTGTTTCTTTTTCAATAAAAATGACATGTTAAAATATGTAGTTTTTGTGTATCTCGTACTTCTGTTTTATAGTAGCAAGATTACTAATGATGGGGAAAAGGACTTCTAATCTCTTTTTCATGGTATCCTTTATCTGACATGTCTTACAGGAGAAAGAAAGAAACTGCTCACTTTTTATATAATGTGATTAAAATATATCAGTCCTTTCCTTTATAGTTAATGCTTTTGTTATAAGTTGAATTGTGTCCCCACAAAAGATATGTAGAAGTCCTCCTCCCCAGTACCACAGAATGTGACCTTATTTGGAAAGAAGTTTGTTGCAGATATAATTAGTAAAGATGAGGTCATAGTGGAATAGACTGGGTCCTTAATATTGTATAATGTGACTGGTGTCCTCATTATTTAAAGAAGGAAATTTGGAAACAGAAACAGAGACCCACAGGGAGAACTCCATGTGGCAACAGAGGCAGAGACTGGAGTGAGGGAGTTGCAAGCAAGGAGCTCCAAGGATTGACGGCCCTCGTCAGAAGCTCAGGAGACAAGAAAAGATTCTACCCAGAGCCTCAGAAATCTACTGACACCTTGACTTTGGACTCCTGGCCTCAAGAACTGTGAGAGAATAAATTTCTGTTGTTGAAAGGCACCCAGTCTTTGGCACTTTGGTTCAGCAGCCCGAGGAAGCTAATACAGCTTTGTACACTATGTTCAAGAAATCTTTTTTTACCCATGTCTCACAGATATCACCATCTATATTTTTTTTCTGAAATCTTTAAATTTGGCCTTTCATAGTTTGATAGTGGGATTCAACTGTAATTTAATTCATGTGTGATGAGCTAGGGATGGAATTTTATCTTTTACCATATCAGGGACCAGTTGTCCAGCACTGTTCATTGGCTAGTCCACTCTTTCCCCACTGATTTTAAGGTTTAATATCATATACCAACATCCCAGGGGGTCTGTTTCTGTGCTCACTTTCTTTTCCTATTGGCCTGGTTGTCCGTCCTTGCACCCATACCATCCATTTTTTAAAAGTTGTGATAAAATATAAATAACATAAGATTTACCATTTAACCATTTCTGAGTGTACAATTCAGTGGCATTAAGTACATTCACACTCTTGTGCAACCATCACCACTATTCATGTCCAGAACATTTCATTACCCCAAACTAAAACTTTGTAACCATTAAACAGTAAGTCCTAATTTTCCCTTCCTCCCGCCCCTGGTAATCACCATACTACTTTCTTTATGAATTTGACTGTCTTATGTACCTCATGTAAATAGAATTATGCAATATCTGTTCTTTTATGTCTGGCTTATTTGACTTAGCATAATGTCTTCAAGGTTCAATCCATGTTGAAGTATGTATCAGAATTTCATTTCTTTTTTTAAATTTTTTTAATTTAAGTATAGTTAATTTACAATGTTATGTTAATTTCTGCAGTTCATTTCTTTTTAAGGCTGAATAATATTGCATTGTTGGAAAATACATACCACATTGTGTTTATTCATTTATCTGTTGATCATACTCTGGCTTTAGTGGTTGCTATTTGCTTTTCTATAAATCTTGATGTCTTGTATGTATGTTCTCCTTCTTTAGTCCTCTGTTTCAAAATAGCATGGGCATTTTGGTTTTTAATTCACAAACTTTGTGCAACATAAGTATCTTTCATTATAACATTTTCAGGCAAAGTTTAGAAGGAAAAAAGTTACATCTGGCAGTTTAAATAAATATTCTGGGAAAAGCCTCAAATTACATTCCAAATACAATTGATACAGTGTCAGAACTACATATAAACTTTTTTTTTAATATAAATTAATTGTATTTATTTATTTTTGGTTGCGTTGGGTCTTCGTTGCTGCACGCGGGCTTTCTCTAGTTGCGGCGAGTGGGGACTGCTCTTCATTGTGGTGCGTGGGCTTCTCATTGCGGTGGCTTCTCTTGTTGCGGAGCATGGGCTCTAGGCATGCGGGCTTCAGTAGTTGTGGCTCATGGGCTCTGGAGCACAGGCTCAGTAGTTGTGGCGCACGGGCTTAGTTGCTCCGCGGCATGTGGGATCTTCCCGGACCAGGGCTTGAACCTGTGTCCCCTGCATTGGCAGGCAGATACTTAACCACTGCGCCACCAGGGAAGTCCCTACATGTAAACTTTTTGAACAGTGTGAATAATGACTATTGCCACCCAGAAGGAAAACAGCCCATTTGAACTAACGGGGAAGGAGATAGGAAGGAATGAAGGAAAACAGTCAGACTTCTTAGACTTTATAGGACGGGCTCGTAGAGCTATTGAGCTATGGATATGTGATATTCTTTAAGACAAGGGAGGAAGACCCCAAAGACGATTTAGAGATCATTAAGCCTTCTTCCTTGGTATCAAAAGGTGGGAATCTATCACTTCAGTTTTAACAGACCAGTTCTTGCCCATTGCCATGTGAGTGGTGCCACCCAAAGCCATGGGAGCAATGCTACCAAAGCTATGGAGGCCAGACCCCTGCCCAGCAGAGTCCTTGGGCAAGGCTGCCTCTGCCTGGATGTCAAAGAATGGAGCTGTCTAGAGCTGTGGGCATCCAGCCTCGGCAGAAGACCACAGAGAGGATGAGGTTACTGCAGAGAGCCCCTGCCAGGGCAGTGCCCAATGGAGCCATGAGAGTGTGGCTGTTCCCATGACCGCAGATGAGCAGAGCCACTGGCATGCAATTCCAGACAGGGAGAGCTGCAAGCATGCAAATCAGGCCAGTGAGAATTGCCCCCGGGACGGCCCCCAGCAGAGCTGTGGGGCAGGGATGCCCCAGTGTGCACAAAAGGTCATTCCCATATCCCAGGGGCTCTGGCAGGCAGAGTATCGGGTGAAAGATTATTCTCAAGCCTTAAGATTTGATGGTTTGCCTCTTTGGGTTTGGACTTGCTTGGGACCTGCCACCCCCTTCTTTCCTATTTCTCCATTTAGGACTGGGAGAGCTTACCCTATTGCCTGTCCTGCCATTGTATTTTGGAAGCACATAACTTGTTTTATTTCATGGGTTCACAGCTGGAGAGCAATTTACCTCAGAATGAATCGTACCTTGAGTCTCATGCACATCTGATTCGGGGCATATGTATATGAGACTTTAAACTTGGACTTTTGAGTTAATGTTAGAAGACATTAAGACTTTGGGGACTGTTGAGATGGAATGAGCATATTTTGCAAGCACAATGGACATGAATTTTGGGGAGCCAGAGACATAATGCTGTGGTCTGAATGTTTATTTCCCTTCAAAATTCATATGTTGAAATCCTAATGCCTTATGTGATGGTATTAGAGCTGGGGCTTTTGGAAAGTGATTAGGTCATGATGGGTCCACCCTCATGAATGAGATTAATGTCCTTATTAAAAAAAAGCCTGAGATAGGTACCTTATCCCTTCTGTCATGTGAGGATACAACGAGAAGTCTGTCACCCAGAAGAGGGTCCCCACATGACCATGCTGGCACCCTGATCTTAACTTCTAGCCTCCAGAACTGTGAGAAATTAATTTCTTTTGTTTATAAACGACCCAGTCTGTGGCATTTTGTTATAGCAGACCAGATGGACTAAGACATTCTCCAGTCAGAAAACAAAAAGTGGTTGAATGAATTAAAAAATAAAATCCAGCAATATGCTCTCTACACGGGACTCACTTTAGATTTAAAGATATACGTAGGCTGAAAGTGAAGGAACGGAAAAAGATATCCTATGCAAATGCTGACCAAAAACAGCAGGGTTGGCTACACTCATATTAGGCAAAATAGACTTTAAGTCAAAAACTATTTCTAGAGACAAAGAAGGTCATTATACAATGATAGAAGATCAATTTAACAGGAAGACATAGCAATTATATGTACATATCCAACATCAGAACACCTAAATGTATAAAGCAAATACCAACAGATCTGAAGGGGGAAATTGACAACAATACCATAATAGTAGAGACGTCAATATCCCACTTACAATAATGGACAGAACACCTAGACAGAAAATCAATAAAGAAACAACTGACTTTGTTGTTTGACAAAACACTGATGAAGGAAATTGAAGATGATACAAAGAAATGGAAAGTTGTCCCATGTTCTTGGATTGGAGAATTAATATTGATAAAATGTCCATACTACCCAAAGCAATCTATAGATTTAATGCAATCCCTATCAAAATACCCATGACATTTTTCACAGAACTAGAACAAATAATCCTAAAATGTAAATGTCCACAAAAGACCCCAAATTGCCAAAAATATCTTGAGAAAAAGAAGAAAGCTGTCAGTATCACACTCCTGACTTCAGACTCTACTACAAAGCCACAGATCAAAACAGTATGGTACTGGCACAAAAGCAGAAACATAGATCAATGGAACAGAATAGAGAGCCCAGAAAAAAAAGCCACACATCTATGGGCAATTAATATATAATAAAGGAGGCAAGAATATATAACGGAGAAAAGACAGTCTCTTCAATAAAAGATGCTGGGAAAATTGGACATCTACATATAAAAGAACAAAATTAGAGTATTTCCTCATACCATATACAAAAGTAAACTCAAAATGGATTAAAGACCTAAATGTAAGACCTGAAACCATAAAACTCCTAGAAGAGAACATAGGCAGAACACTCTTTGACATAAATCACAGCAATATTTTTTTGGATCTGTCTCCTAAGGCAAAGAAACAAAGGCAAAAATAAACAAATGGAACCTAATTCAATTTAAAAGCTTTTGCACAACAAAGGAAACCATGATGAAACAAAAAGACAGCCTACTGAATGGGAGAAAATATTTGCAAATGATATGACCAAAAAGGGGTTAATATCCAAAATTATATAAACAACTCACACAACTCAACATTTTTAAAAAACCAAACAACCTGGTTAAAAATGGGCGGAAGACCTGAATAGATGTTTTTCCAAAGAAGATATACAGATGGCCAACAGGTACATGAAAAAATGTTCAACATTGCTAATCATCAGAGACATGCAAATCAAAACCACAATGAGATAGCACCTCACACCTGTCAATGCTTCTATTCAACATAGTACAGGAAGTCCTATCCAGAGCAATTAAACAAGAAAAAGAAACATTAAAAAGCATCCAAACTGGAAAGGAAGAAGTAAAATTTTCTCTGTTTGCAGATGACATGGTCATATACGTAGGAAATCCTAAATACTCAACAACAACAAAACTTTTAGAACTAATAAATGAGTTCAGCAAATTTGCAGAATACAAAATCAACATACAAAAGTAAGTCACATTTCTATACAAAAACAACAAACTATCCAAAGAGGAAATTTAGAAAACAATTACATTCGCAATAGTAACAAAAAAAATAAAATACTTAGGAATTAACTTAACCAAAGAGATGAAAGATTTAATATTGTTAAAATGTCACTTTTATGCTAAGTGATCTACAGGTTCAGTGTAATCTCTATCAAAATCCTAATATCATTTTTTACAGAAATAGAAAAATATTTTTTAATTTTTATGCAGAACCATAAAAGACCCTGAATAGCCAAAGCAATCTTGAGCAAGAAGAACCATGCTGGAGACATCACACTTCCTGATTTCAAAATATATTACAATAATCAAGAACAGTGTGGTAGTGGCATAAGGATAGACAGGTGGACCAATAGAATAAAACTGAGAGTCCGGTAATAAATGCATACATCTTTGTCCAGTTGATTTTTGACAAGGGTGCCAATGCCCTTCAACGGGGGAAAGAATAACCTCTTTAATAAATGGTACTAGAACAACTGAATATCCATATGCAAAAGGATGAACTTGGACTTCTACCTTACCCCATATAAAAAATTAACTCAAAAATGATTACAGACCTAAGTATAAGATCAAAAACTATAAAATTCTAGAAAACATAGAGGTAAATCTTCTCTTGTATTTGTATTTGGCAATGGATTTCAGATATGACACCAAAAGTAAGAGCAACAGAAGAAAAAAACAGACAAACTGGACTTCATCAAATTAAAAACTTTTGTACATAAAAAGAACATTATCAAGAAAGTGAAAAGGCAACCTATAGAATGTGAGAAAATATTTGCAAATCACATATCTGATAGGGGGCTTACAGCCGGACCACATAAAGAACTCTTACAACTTAACAACAAAAAGACAACACAAAAATTGGACAAAGATCAAAACCACAATGAGACATCAATGTATACCCATTAGGATGGCTACTATTAAAAAACAACAACAACAGATAATAACAAGTGTTGGTGAGGATATGGATAAATTGGCACCATACATTGCTGTTGGGAATTTAAAATGGTGCAGACGCTGTGAAAAAACTGGCGGTTTCTCAGAAAGTTAAACATAAAATTACCATATTACCCAGCAATTCCACTCCTAAGTGTATTTCCAGGAGAAATGAAAACAGATACTTAAACGAACATTTGGACGTGAATGTTCATAGAAGCACTGTTTACAATAGATCAAAGGAAGAAAAAAATCCAGAAATACATTTTTATTTAGATGAATGAATAAACAAAATATGATATATACATACAATGAAATGTTACTCAGCCAGATATATATTGTTTAAGGTGCATATGTATGAATCCATAAAGAAAATTACCAGTATGAAAAAGACATAATTTCAGAGTGAAGGGAGGGGATGGAAGTGTGGAGGATCTCAAGGGAGCATCACAGGTAACAGTAATGCTCTGTTTCTTAATCTGGACGTGGGTTCACTGTGTTGGTTCTCTTTAGCATAATTTTTCATACCTTATGCATATATTACTAATATTTTATAAGTTAGATATAATTTACCTGAATGGTGTTGGCAATCATGACAAACCAGAGATTTGGGGGGAGAATACACTACTCTTTGATCCACCAATGTGTTTTTAAAAAACACACTTTACTGGGTCTTTTGAATTGCAAAAACAAAAAAAACCATGTTGGTTGTGATGAGTGAAACGTAGAAATGTGTGAAGGAGAACTTAAAAATCTTCCCTCTCTCCTCCCACCATGAAGATTCCAATGATAAAATGATGTGTCCTTTTACATCTTTCTGCTGACACAAGCATATGTAGTCAATATTCCAGCTTTATTAATTTTTTCTTTTATTTTATAAATGGGAATATATATATAAAATTATATATATATGCACACGTGTGTGTGTGTGTGTATAAAACTCAGCGACTCATTGATTTAACAGTATTTGGACCCCTTTCTATGTAAAAACATTCAGGTCTAGTTGATTCTTCTTAAATACTGCATAATACCTCATTGAATGACTAGATCCTAATTTAGTCCACCGTCAGTTTGTTCCCAGTTGTTTGTCACTACACCTAATGGTACAATGAACTTCTTTGTCCTTGGTCCTTATATTCTGGGTCCTAGGCCGATTTAACATTTTAGATGTTAAAAATAACTGTCTGATTACTTTCTTAATCTTTTGCTGCAGTTCGCAGTCTGGGCAGCAGGAATGAGAATGCTCTGTTCCCCACGTCATCATTATAAGGGGATATTTACTACTTCTCCACTTGTTTGCCGACCTGGTGAGTGAAAACTATCTAATTTGTGTGTAAAGCACCAACACTCTTTACTATGGTCAGCGAAGCTGAGCTCATGGCTTATCAGTACTTCCTGGGGAGCATTTAGAAATGCTGATGCCTGGGCTTCACCACAGACCTACTGAATCAGCATCTTTGGAGAGGAGCCCAGGAATCTTTTTGTATTTGTGTTTTAATTTCCCCAAGTGACTCTGATATAGCTGGGCACATATCCATCGACAGGCAATTGGAAATCATGAAGAGAGCCTCTCTCTAGAATTGAGAAACCTAAACTTCAAAAGCTGCAATTTATTAGTTAAGTGTTTAATAAAACAATGTACCCAGGTAATCATTATGGTTAGAAATTCAAAAGTTCAATTTACATACAACATTTTAATTCCATGAATTGTTTAAAGCAAGGGATACCTACATGTACCTTTCTTTGCTTTAGAGATTAAAGCCCAAGATAGGAGGCAGCTATGAAGTGGATATTTTAGAATGACAATTTCCTGGCCAACTGTGAATCCCTTCTTAAAGAGCATGAATACTGAATGTCTGATCTTTTTGAAAATGAAATAAAATTAGGGGCGTTCTGGCCCTTCATTGCTGGACTCTGTCTCATGAAACATCCTCACTAGAAGAATAGAGAAAAAAAACCCTGCTGTTTCAGTTTTTATTAGGATGCATCTGGGCAGAGCAAGGCAAGGGATTGTTAAAGACAGTGACTCTGAAGGAGAGGCCAGCACAGGTGTTTGAGAGGTGCCTTGAGGGAGTAGAGCAGCAAAGGCGGAGTCATTCTCTCCTCTCTCCTTGAGACCAGAAAGGGGCTGCCTTATTACCACATACCAGGAGCAGCCACCAGGTGGCGAGGTTCTCTTATTTTCCTCAAAGCCCAAAGTGTTTAAAGGTGGGAGAGAATAAATGACTTCGAATTCTCAACTTGGATAAAACCAAAAGTGAAGGGGGCAAGGATGCAAATGGCAGACTCTCAGGGTCTCAGATAAGAGCACCCACCTTGCAGGGGGAGTTGTGAGGAAATGCTTAATACATGTGAAGTGCTGAGACCCTGCCTAGCTGGTTTTAAGGACTCAGTAAGCTCCTTTTAAAATATGAAAAGTTAAAGAAAACCTCTAGTATTATAACCTCATTTTAATTGTTTTTATGCTGAGTTCTGTTTCTGTTTCCTGTTTATTCTTAAAATCCTCTACAAAGTCATATCTATGTCAAAGTTAAAAATGACCTAGTTAAAATAGATATGTAACTAGAAAACAAGGTTCAAATACTTCCTCTTTTGAGTGAAAATCAATCAATGTACAAAACCCCCAAATTCATGAAATGGATAAATTCAAGAGATTGCAAAATAGTCTTTATTTTAAAAAGAGATCCATCACAAACTTCCTTAAAAGATAAGTTTCCTTTCTACCTTAAGAATTTGATTCAATTTCTAAATTTAGTTTGCTCCTGACTGCTCTGTGAACTGAAGGTATCCTCAGAATAAATTGTGAAGTTGATCATTTGCCTTCTGCATCCTTTGCTTCCCCTTTTGTAGATTTTCTCCTTTCCCGTAAGCTTCCCATGCTTCTGTCTCCCGATTCCCTCAGGAGAGGTGCAGACAGTGAATGAAGATTGGGAGGAAATACAGTACAAAAGCCCTGGAGGGAATACAGTACAAAAGCCCTGGAGGAAATACAGTACAAAAGCAAAAGCTGTTTGCACTTGGGCAGCCTTCTCACTGGGGGCAGCTTTCACTCTAGGGAGATAATAATAATGTGGAAGAGGAAGAGGAACCATTTATTGAACATTTTCTCTATTCTGGGTACTCTTGTTTGCATGTTCACTTATTTCCCACAGAAACCTTGTGATGGAAGGATGGGGATAATTATCCATTTACGTATGAAGAAACTGAGGGCACAGGACTAGTACGTGGAAGAGCCAAGTCTTGACCTTAGGTTGGTCTGATTCCGCAGCTCAAGTGTTGAACTGCCACTGGGCTGGAATATGTTAGAACAGAAGCAAGGGGTTAGGTGAAGGTGAGCATTTCAATGTAATTCTGGGAAACAAACAAAAAGCAGTGTTAGCAAAGCTCCACCAACTCGACAATGAGCATAACCTACTTCTGTGACACTTGCCCCCAATCAAAAACAAAGTCCTTTAATATTATCTCTTAGAAAATAGGCTGTTTAGTGCAATGTGCTAGCATATACATTGGCATCAGATAGATCTGATTTTCCATATTCTTTATACTAATGAGATAATAATTATTTTTACTATTCTTTGTGACAATGCAATATGAAGTCATAATCACCACATTCTAGGGACTCTAAAATGTGTCCAAACAAAAAGAATAAAAGCAAGTATTTGACATATACAGCATTAGGGAAGAGGCTCTGTAACAAACTGAAAACATTTCCTGCTGGTAAAGATGGGACAATAAGAACAAAACTGCTTTATCGAAAACTGGTTCTCATATTTTGCTTTGACAGTTAAGGAATGCTGAATTAAGTAACAACAAATCACCTGAAAATGTGAGTGAAGCAATGACAAAAAATTATCTCATAATAAATTTTCTAAATTTATTAAGAGACTTCATTATTTTAATATAATCTCTGGTGCAAATTTTAAAGTGATTGATTTAACAGCCTGTACTCTAAAGTATATACAAATGTGGATTTGTCCTGGAAGTATAAAACATTCTGGCTTATTTATTAGGCTGGCCTAATATTTTATTTTATTTTATTTTATTTAGTTATTTATTTATTTATGGCTGGGTTGGGTCTTCGTTGCAGTGCGTGGACTTCTCATTGCGGTGGCTTCTCCTGTTGTGGGGCACAGGCTCTAGGCACTTGGGCTTCAGTTGTGGTGTGCAGGCTCGATAGTTGTGGCGCACGGGCTTTGTTGTTCTGCAGCATGTGGGATCTTCCCGGACCAGGGCTCGAACACATGTCCCCTGCTTTGGCAGGTGGATTCTTAACCACTGCGCCACCAGGGAAGTCCCTAGCCTAATATTTTAATATAAGTCTGCAGCCATACAGTCTTCATAGATTCCCTAAAATCACTTGCCAGTGCATCTCTCAGAGAGAGATCAGTGCAGAAGAAACATCATGCTCTTCCTTCTTAAACTGTTTAGGCAAGTGGAGGAAACCAGATGAAATCTGCCCAAAGCAACTTTTTAGTGAGTGTTCCAGTTGGTGTGTTTTCAGTAGCTTTTAACAGAAGATCAACTCAGTTGGCACCAATAGCACAAAAAGCCTGAGGTAGGGTGATTCCAGGCGTGGTTAAGTCAGTGGCTCATTGCCATCACTGAGGAGCCAGGTCTCTTCATTCTTCTGCTGTGCTTTGCTCATAATGTTGACTTTTGACCACGGGCTTGCAGGATGACTGCAGCAGGTTTAAGGAAGTACTTCACAACATTAAAGGCTCCCTTGTATCCCTTTTTAAGAATAAGAAAAACTCTTCCACACTCACTGTTCAGAATTATAGACATGCCCATTCCTAAATCATCCCCTGGCAAGGAAAATGGGATTTCCATGATTGGCTGAGATAAATTAAGATTATCCTCCCTAGGGGTGGGGAAAGGTCCAGCCTTTTGTAAAGTATGCAGTCTCCCGACAACTGAACAATGTCAAGGTTTTGATCTCAGGGAGGGTGAGTGTGTGGAACTGCTGCAAAGTAAGTGGTCAACAGTGTCCGCCACGTTGAGTCAGGAAGACCCTAGAAGGAATGGCTCCCAAAGCAGGGCTGGGACCTTCAAGGTATTTGCCTTGTGGAAGGAGAATACATACTGAAGAATAACTGGATAATATTATCCCTTTTTTTTCTGATTTGATATGGCAGTCTCAACCCCTGATGACTTTCAGGGAAAGAGACAATATTGTGATTATGCCTTTTAAAAGAGACAAGAAATTCCCTACATGGAGGAGTCCGTGGTTCAGTATTACATTTGTAACTAAAAGAAATTTGGGGGGAAAGGGGAACAGAATTGAATCTTTTAGTTCAATTTACAGAAACCCATCTGTGACAGACCTACGCAATAGGAAACTTCATCTTTCATCACCGGAAGTCCAGAGGTAGGGAAGGCTCCAGGGTCGGCTGATCTGGCTCTTTCCACCTCTTGGCCCTGTCTTCCCCAGTGTTGGCTTCATCCTCAGGTTGGTGGTTGGAGTGATTCTAGGTGTCACAGCTAGTCAAGATAAAGTCCAAAAGGGGCAGAATGACCGCTGCCCATGAGGAACGGGAAGACTTTCCCCAGATGCCCCTCAGCATACTTCCTCTCCCGTTTCACTGGCCAGAGTTAGGTCACATGTGCATTCCTGAGTCCATCACTGCTTGGAGAGCTGACTAAATAAACATCTAGGCTGTGAGAATTCCAACTGCAAGTTGGTTTTCACTGTAATTGGAATAATCAATATCCCTTACCTCTATAACTCTAATTAATCTAATTAATCTACATCAGCAGTCAGCAAACTAATCGGCCCACCACATATTTAAAGTTTTCTTTTTTTTTTTTTCACACACACACACTGTATTTTATTTTTACAAGAGATAAATAGACTGACACCAAGCATTGTACATGGATGACCACAACAAAAGCAACAATGATTGCAATTACCAAACATGAAACATACTCATACTATGTCATAATATTGACGTTCAGTCCAGTAATCCTCCACTGTAACGGCTCCTTTACTTTGCAGTGAAAATTGATTTGTATATTCTTTGCCTCTGAGTCCTTGTGGGACTTTTTTTTTTTTAATTCAGACAGAAAGTCACAAAAATTATACTCATCCTCATCAGTTCACTCAGTCCCATGTAATTAATTTTTTTTTCATCTTGATCTTTTGTTAGCACTTTTATGAGTTCATCAGTTTTTCATTAGAGTTCTGAAAATGCTTATTCATTCAGTTCAGCAGTACAGTCAGTTACCAGAAACCTGTACTTGTCAGAGTCTTTTCCATGACTTTCTTGAAGATGAAACCCTTTTATAGGAACATATTTGCAAAATCATCAGAGTACACCCAGAACTGTCTGTAAATGACAAAAGACTTAAAAATGACCACGGTTAAAGATTTGATGAAAGTTCATAATAATGCAGTTGACAAGAAAATTAGTTATTTCTGAGATATACATTTTAAAGTAATAACTAGGATTATTACTTATAACATTATACCAGAACATATATAAAGTTTTAAGGTTTTATTGGAACACAGCCCCATCCATTGTTCTCAATGTATTGTTGACGGCTGCGTTTATGCCACAATGACATTTTAGTTGTGACAGAGACCGTATGACTTACAAAGCCTAAAATATTTTCTATGTGATTCTTTGCAGAAGAAGTTTGCCTACCCTGATCTAAAGTTAACTGCAGTACTTTCTTTTATTTGCTTTATCCTACCTTCTGGAAGTGGCAACTTTTAATTTTATTATTCTAGGAAGGAGTGTGGGATGGTTAATTTTATGTCAACTTGACTGGCTATGGAGTGCCCAGATTAAACACTGTTTCTGAGGGTGTCTGTGAGGGTGTTTCCACGTGAGATTAGCATTTGTATTGGTGGTATCAGTAAAGAAGATTGCCCTCCCCAATGTTGGTGGGCATCATCCAATCCATTGAGGGAGGGTGTGAACAGAACAAAAGGCAGAGGAAGGGGGAATTTACCCCCTTTTCCTGCCTCACTGTTGAGCTGGGACATCTCATCACATCCTTTCCTTCCACTCAAACTGAGGTTCATACCACTGACTCCCCTGGTTCCCAGGTCTTCAGACTCAGACTGAATTATACCACTGACTTTCCTGGGTCTCCAGCTTGCAGATGGCAGACTGTGGGACTTCTCAGCCTCCATAATTACACAAGCCACTTCCTCATAATAAGTCTCTTTCTCTCTCTCTCTCATTTATATATCCTGTACCTATCTATCTATTTGTCTATCTATCTATCCCTATTGGTTCTGTTTCTCTGGAGAACCCTATTATGGAGTGAAACCTGTGTTCATCTTATCCGTAGTTGTATGATTAGATATATTTTATCGATTTCCTTTGTGAGTTTTTAAATTGAAGACACCTAGTCTACATAAGATACCTACATAAAGTCAAGTCAATGACTCTCCCGACAGGTTTATGCTGTTTATACAGGATCCAGTCAGTGGTGTGCTGGACCCAGTTTGTACTGACTTGTAAGAGCTATTCGCTAGCATGGCTTTCAAACTCTGCCTTCAGCGACCTTGGTGGTGTAAAATTGACCATGGTGGGGAGTAGGTACACCACAGAAATTGGCAGACACTTAAATTGAGATTGTTCGTTGTTGTTGTTGTTTTTTTTCCTGAAGATCTGGTTGTTAAATATTTACCAGCACACTACGGCTCCAGCCATTATACACACCTATCTCTGCTCTATAACTGCGTAACAGAGAATGCCAATGGTGGTCGGGACTTTACCAACACATTCAGTTTCAAATGAATTTGTAATCTGAAATAGTCAGTTAAATCCCTCTTGCAATGAAGTAATGTAGCCTGTGTTTTAAGTGTTACGTAGCTTTTGATTTGTATATGTTTTTTTCTAAGTAAATATTTCTCTTAGATAAAACACACAGATGAAATAAATGAAAGCAAAATATCTTCCCCTTAAACTATCTGAAACTACAAGCATATTTATATTTTATAATTTATGTAAACCATCTGTGTGTGTATAAAGCAGAATATAGCTATCAGTGTACAAGGATCAAGTGTTCTGAATTCTCACTTTGTTCTGGAGTGAGTGTAGTGTTCACTGGGATCCGAAGGGAAGCCCTAGGTTTGGAGAGACTTGCCTTAATGAAAAGTGCACTCATTCATTTAAACAAGCATTTATTAAGCATCTATTAAATCCCAGGCAACAATGACTTCCAAAAGACCTGGGCCCTGCTCACATAAGCCTTACAATCTAATGAGGAAGATAAATATTAAACAAATAATCACATAAATGAGTACAAAATTAACAGCGGAACAGTAGGAAAGAAATGTAAATCTTTGTAAGCGTGGGGAACTGACCCATCTGGGTTGCAGAGAGTAAGAGGGAAAGAGTTCCAAGTTGAAATCTATATTCCAGGGAAATCTACTGGGTTGGCCAAAAAGTTCGCTTGGGTTTTTGGAAAAACCTGAATGAGCTTTTTGGCCAACCTAATATTTTCCAAGAGATCCTGGAAAAACTTGCCAGCCATTGTGGGCTCAAGAACAATGGGGGACCATTTGAAGCGTTTTAAGCACAGCAGTGTCAGGATTAAATATGTATTTTGGAAAGATCTCTGGCTGCAGAGGGCACAGGGATCTTGGCATGGGAAGAATAAGCAGAGGGAGAGCAGTCCTTTGGCTATCACAGCAGTTCTGGTGGGGATTAGGGAGGCTCGGACCAGGGCATTAATGGAGGATGTGGTGAGAAGTGGCTGAAACACATCTGAACTCACTGAGCTCCCCACGAAACACTTCAGCTGCCTTCAAGGAGCTTATAATGTAGTTGAAGAGGCAACTCACGGGTATAAAGTCACAGAAACAGTGTATAATTAGGAAGTAAACTGAGGAGATCAACTGAGGGACATAGGAATTGAGAGCAAGAAATGGGCCAGGACTCCAATGGTTAGGATTTGGAGAGAGAGAGGCCAGAGGAAAAAGGTGGCAAGAGGCAGGGCAGTGACGGGAGGAGCAGAGATGGCACAAAGGGATGAAGAACAAACCTTGCTGGATATGCAGGGTAAGGCCAAATTATGAGAACTTGAGAAGGTCAGAGTTTGAAAGACTTGATGTGAGATGAGAATGAGCCACTAAAAGTATTTTACATAAGAAGGATACCAAATGAAAGTAAGCTTTAAAGAAGTTTAGTTTTACCAAATTCTTGTGGTTAATGAGACTGAGAAGAACTTGCTGCCTGCATGGTTGTTGAGTGGGGGACTGGACTTAGCTGTTGACAATTAAGAAAGGGGGTGAGGCCTAGAGGAAAACATGGGCAGAACACTCTTTGACATAAATCGCAGAAATATTTTTTTGGATCTGTCTCCTATAGTAAAGAAAGTAAAAGCAAATATAAACAAATGAGACCTAATTAAACTTAAAGCTTTTGCACAGCAAAGGAAACCATCGACAAAATGAAAAGACAACCCACAGAATGGGAGAAAATATTTGCAAATGACATGACCGAAAAGGGATTAATATCCAACATATATCAACAGCTCATGCAACTCAACATCAAAAAAAACAAGCAACCCAGTTGAAAAATGGGCAGAAGAACTGAATAAGCATTTTTCCAAAGAGGAAATGCAGATGGCCAACAGGCACATGAAAAGATGCTCAACATCGCTAATCATCAGGGAAATGCAAATCAGAACCACAATGAGGTATCACCTCACACCTGTCAGAATGGCTATCATGAAAAAGAATACAAGAAACGAATGTTGGAGAGGATGTGGAGAAAAGGGAACCCTTGTACACTGTTGGTGGGAATGTAAATTGGTGCAGCCACTGTGGAAAACAGTATGGAAGTTTCCCAAAAAAACTAAAAATAGAACTATTATATGAGTCAGCAATTCCACTCCTGGGTATCTAACTGAAATAAAACAAAAATACTAACTCAAAAAGATACAGGCACCCCAAAGTTTATAGCAGCATTACTAACAATTGCCAAGATATGGAAGAAATGTAAGTGTCCATCAACAGATGAATGGATAAAGATGTGGTATATATATACAATGGAATACTACTCACCCATAAAAAAGAATGAAATTTTCCCATTTGCTGCAACATGGATGGCCTAGGGGAGCATTATGCTAAGTGAAATAAATCAGAGAAAGATAAATACTGTATGATATCACTTATTTGTAGAATCTAAAAAATACAGCAAACTAGTGAATATAAGAAGAAAGAAGCAGACCCACAGATACAGAGAACAAACTAGTGGTCACCAGGAGGGTGGGGGGGGCAGTATAGGGGTGGGAGAGTGGGAGGTTCAAACTATTGGGTGTAAGATAGGCTCAAGGATGTATTGTACCACCCCAGGGAATATAGCCAATATTTTGTAATAACTGTAAAGGGAAAGTAACCTTTAAAAATTGTATTAAAATTAAAAAATAAAGAATGGAGATGAGGGACAGATATTAGGATCATTCAGTGGGTTGGAGATGATGAATTTGCTTTAGACATAAAATGAGCTTGAAATGGTGATGAGCTCTCCAGTAATAAATGTCCAGTAGGCAATACAGACTGGGTGGTTCTATTTGTATTCTTCTGCACTGCTTACAATCCCAGGTTGTCTTTCCACATTAGCGTTCTCAAAAGGAATGTTCCATGATTTGTACAAAGGAAAAGTTCTCCTTTCTAAAGCACTTGGCAAGACTTTACAAAATGAAATATTTTGATACATTATCTTAATTGCATATTAAATAATATCTTGCCATAATAAAATTGAATTGCCCAAACGGTCATAGATTTTTCTGTATTCTTTACCAGTTTTAATAAGTAATTATGGATTTTTAGGAAATTAGAACCAGAGGTAGACTCCTATTTTAGTGAGCTTCATGAGATAAATAATTTATAGTGTTTAACTTCCATTAAAAATTTTTTAAAATTTATTTATTTATTTTTGGCTGCATCGGGTCTTCATTGTGGTGCACGGGCTTCTCCTTGCAGTGGCTTCTCTTGTTGCAGAGCATGGGCTCTAGGCACGTGGGCTTCAGTAGTTGTGGCACACAGGTTCAATAGTTGTGGCTCACGGGCTTAGTTGCTCCACGGCATGTGGGATCTTACCGGACCAGGCCTCAAACCCATGTCCCCTGCATTGGCAGGTGGATTCTTAACCACTGTGCCACCAGGGAAGTCCCTCCATTAAAATTAATATACACTGCAATCTATAGCAAAACAGGTTCAGGATATACTTTATAAAGAAACTCATATACTCATGTCTCATTTACAAATCTTCTCTAGTTTATTAATAACCCACATTTTCATCAGAGATTAAAGTCCTCTTTATCCCTCCATCCTCCTACCCCTCAACACTCCTAAAGTAAACTACCACCTAAATACCAATAGAGTATTTTTTAGAAAATTTAGAATTTCAAAGGTCCAAACACACTACAAATAACAAACAACAACAAAAAATGTCTTTGCTTCAGAGATTAGCTTCAGAGAGAACAACAACTGTTGAAGGCATCTGCTAAGTGGGATTTTTAATTTAATGGAATGTGTTTTAACTCTATCAGTAAAGCACAATTGCTGTGCACCATCTGTTGAAGCTTTGAAGCTGCCTTGGATGTTACAATCATATCCATTAAAATGGGATACTACTTTTTACTAACTTTTCTTCTTCCTATTTATTTTCCAATGCTTTCAGAATCATTAGAAGATGAATTGACAAGAAAACAAACAAACAATCTCAAGAGTCAAAAGGACAACTCAACAGCAAAAAAAAAACCACCAAAAAACCCCCAAAAAACTGATTTTTAAATGGGCAAAGGACTTGAATAGACATTTCTCCAAAGAATATATACAAATGGCCAATAACTCTGTGAAAAGGTACTCAGCATCACTAATCATTAGGGACATGCAAATCAAAACCACAATGATATACCACTGCACACCCATTACGATGACTATTACAAAACAGAAGAACAAACAACAGGAAAAAAAACAGAGGATAGGGGGCTTCCCTGGTGGCGCAGTGGTTGAGAGTCCGCCTGTTAATGCAGGGGACACGGGTTCGAGCCCTGGTCTGGGAGGATCCCACATGCCGCGGAGCGGCTAGGCCCGTGAGCCACAACTGCTGAGCCTGCACGTCTGGAGCCTGTGCTCCGCAACAAGAGAGGCCGTGATGGTGAGCGGCCCACGCACCGCGATGAAGAGTGGCCCCCGCTCTCTGCAACTAGAGAAAGCCCTCGCACAGAAACGAAGACCCAACACAGCCAAAAATAAATAAATAAATTAATTAATTAATTTTTTAAAAAAACAGAGGATAGGTGTTGGCAAGGATGTAAAGAAATTGGAACCCTGTGCACTGCTGGTGGGAATGTAAATGGTGCAGCTGCTGTGGAAAACCATATGGCAGTTTCTCAAAAAATTAAATATAGAATTACCATATGACCCAGCAATTCCAATTCTGGGTATATACATAAAAGAATTGAAAGCAGGGACACAAACAGATGTTTGTGTACCAATGTTCATAGCAGCATTATTCACAATAGCCAAAAGGTGGAAGTAACTCATGTCTATTGACTGATGAACAGATAAGCAAAGTGTGGTCTATATACATACAATGAAATAGTACTCAGCCTTAAAAAGGAAGAAACTTCTGGCACATGCTACAACATAGACGAATCTTGAGGACATTATGCTAAATGAAATAAACCAGTCATAAAAGAACAAATACTGATATGGGGTAGCTACAGTAGTCAAATTCATAGAGACAGAAAGTAGATGGTGGTTGCCAGGGCTGGGAAGAGGACATTCTTCTTTTATTAAACTGTAATTTTATTTTTATGTATTCTGTAATATACCTGTAGGCACATAAAATGCAGCATTATTTATAACAGTAAAAGATTATTAAACATACAAAGAAATAAAAACAGTAAAACATTGATTGAATAAAACTAAGGTACATCTCTAAAACTATGTAACTTTCTCAAGATGGAGTACTACAGAAACATTTAAGAAAAGAATATTGATATAAGAGAATTCCAGGATACAGTGTTACATTAAAAAATCAAGATAGTGAACAGTGTATATAGTATATTACCCTTTATGTAGGCTGCACACACACACACACACACACACACACACACACACACACGTATTTACAGAAACACACACAGGATAGGGAAACCAGAGGCTAAATTTTTTTTTAATGATGTCATTTGAGGAGTATAAAAAAGGTGTAACATTTTCCTGAATATTCTTTGGTTTCTCATTTTAAATTTAGAACCATACTTTGTTTTAAAGTTTTAACTGTCAAATCACATGAATGATTTATATATTCAAAAATAAAATTTAAATTTTAAAATAATTCCTAAAATCTAAGGTAACTGAAACAAATCTAACCATATCAAATTAGTAACATAACCACACATAAAAAAGCATTATTTCAATTAATTTTAGAACACATAGTTGTACACACTTAGCGGGGTATATTTTAAGGACAAAGAGAATGGCAAGAAAATCTCAAGCTTTATTTGTCAGGTTTACTATTAATGGTAATGCCATTATTAGTTTGAAATTATTTAATGCATATTACAACATAAATAATTATCTTTATGTTGTTAGAAGCCAGGATGTTCAGTAGGAATGTAAAATCAAGTACAGGGACTTCCCTGGTGACACAGTGGTTAAGAATCCACCTGCCAATGCAGGGGACATGGGTTTGATCCCTGGTTCGGAAAGATCCCACATGCCGTGGAGCAACTAAGCCCGTGCACCACAACTACTGAGCCTGCGGTCTAGAGCTTGCAAGCCGCAACTACTGAGGCCACATGCCACAACTACTGAAACCCACGTGCGTAGAGCCCGTGCTCTGCAACAAGAGAAGCCACCATGGTGAGAACCCATGCACTGCAATGAAGAGTAGCCCCCGCTCACTGCAACTGGAGAAAGCCCGGGCGCAGCAATGAAGACCCAATGCAACCACAAATAAATAAATAAAATAAATTTCTAAAAAAAAAAAAAAAAAGAAATTTAAAAAGGAATAAATAAATAAATAAATCAAATCAAGTACATTAAGTAAATAATTGGAAGTTGAATTGAAATACCTCTATAAATTTATGACTTCTAATTTTTTGTATGGGAATAATTTCAAACAAAGAAAAGTTGCAAGAATAGTACAAAGGAAATTGTTCTACCTCTTTCTTAGATTCATTCATTATTAATATTTTGCCCCATTTGCTTTGTCGTTGGCTCTGTTTATCTACACACACATAATTATTTTTCTGAAACAGATGCATAAATCATGGTTAAGTGTGTATTTTTAAGAATAATATTTTCTTTCACACAGTTATCAACTGCAGTAAACTTAACATTGATTCAATACTTCTATCTAATCTACCATCCATATTCTAAGTTTGTCACTTAACCCAATATTGTCCTTTATAGAAGTCTTTTTCCTCCAGTTTAGGATCCAGTCTAGGACTAGGAATTACAGTTAGCTGTTACATCTCTTTGGTTTCCTTTAGTCTGGAACATTTTTCCAGTCTTTGTCTTATATAGCATCGACATTTTGGGGAAGAATTTTAAAAATAGAATATTCCTCATTTTGAGTCTGTCTGATGTTTCCTGCAATTAGATTGAGGTTTTGCATTCCTAGCTGGAATAACATGTAAGTAAGTGACTTTGTGTCCTTCCCAGAGTATCACACTGGTGATGTTAATTTTGATCATTTGCTAAGGGTGTGTCTGATTTATCTACTGTATCATCATCACTATCTCATGACTTTTTCAAAAAACATATACCCTAGCTCTGTCCACCGACAGGGTCTAGTCCATAATACTACAGGGGCAATAAACACCCCTACTTCCCAAATTTAAGTTTCTAAATGCCATTCCCCACTATAAGGTACCAGGGATTATTGGAGAAATGGCTGCTCCCAGGTATAGAGTAGGGAACTTCCAAGGTGAGCAAGGGGTATATTACGCTGCCACAAATTCTGGCAAGGAAGTTCTCAAAATCTAAGCAAGTCTGGGTCTTCCCTGGTGGTGCAGTGGTTAAGACTCCACGCTCCCAGTGCAGGGGGCCTGGGTTTGATCCCTGGCCAGGGAACTAGATCCCACATGCATGCTGCAACTAAGAGTTCACATGCCACAACTAAGGAGCCGGCAAGCCGCAACAAAGAAGCCCTCCTGCTGCAACTAAGGAGCCCATGTGCTGCAACTAAGACCCGGCACAACCAAAAAAAAAAAAAAAAAAAAATCTAAGTAAGTCATGTCAAAAGACTCTGGAGCCAGCTTGGAGGGGATCTCATTGGACAAAGATAGGATAATTTAAGCATCAAAAAGAAAAAATAACCATAATTTTGGTTGGTACTCATTGAATATATAAAAATCCATGAATCCATAATAATACTCCTCTTACCATTCATAGGACAAGGCATGCTGGGCTTTTATGCTCCAATGTGGTTTTGTGCCCATCTGAACAGCTTAGCATGTTCTGCTTCACCTTTTGGAACTCAACTTTGAAGATCCAACTCAGGTGGCAGAACCTCTATGCAATTCATTGTTTCTCCATATTTCAACAGAGCTCATTGTACATGCCTCTTTAAATGCACGTATCAAACTGTACTGGAATTGCAATATAGGACCTTTCTGACTCTTATTTATTTTGTTATTCCCAGTGCCTAACACATACTAATAGACAGTTTTATATATTTTTATAATATTATGGGTTGTAAATGAATGAATCAATTTCAATACTATCCCCTGTTTTTTCTTCATGACACAATACAGATTTGTCTTTATTTTGGAAAATAATTGAATGCAGTTAAATATCTGGCTATTTTAGCCAACATGCCAAATTTTTATCATGATAGATTTTTTAGAAGATTTTTCCCATTTATCAGCTTTAGCTTATCGCTAAATCTTATTTATTGCTTTAGCACTCAGTAGACTAGAAATATGTCCCACAATATTTTCCTGATTCTTATTCTTAAACAATAGCTTCCTACAGTATTTTTATTTATCCCAGTCTGTTTTCTCCCCCTAGAGACTTGTCTGCACACATAAATCTATTGATAATGTAGGGTGGGAAGTGTTAAAGTCAAATAATTGATTTAAAAAAAAACTTGTTAGCGACTGGTGGCTTGACTTAGTTGTAATCTTTTTTTTTAAAGTAGTTGAAACAGATTTTTGGTACACTTTCTGTCACACAGCCCTGGTAACCTCTGTAGCGTGTTTTCCAGTAAGTTGCCTGTATTAAACTTCCTCATTCAGTCTCCCACTCTGTGTGGAATCTTTCATGCACGTGTGCATATATTCATCCTTAGGTTTTTGTGGACTTCTAAGCATTAACAATTTAGTTGGTAGAGGTGACATAAACCGTCCGGCAAAGGCATGTGCAAAAGCACTAAAATACTTCAGGAAAGCCTTCTCTCATACACAGTGAATTTAGGCCACGGGTAAGTGAGCGTGAATAGGTGCGGTCAGCGCAGCCGCTTAATACGGGTCTGTGTTTGGGAGGAATCTCCCGGGCTCCCTCGTGGAGCGGGACCGTGGTGCTGAGGCACGAACTGAAAAAGGTGAGGGCGTGCAGCCTCAGCTAGGGAGAGCTGTGGGGCGAGGTAGAAAGGGCCGGTCGCTGGCCGCGGTGCTGAACGCGCTCCCGGGCTGCCCCCAGGGTGGCCCGCGGGAAGAGGCCCGGCGGGTTGGTGAGTGTGTTAGCGGGTAACCGCGAGTCTCGCGCCTTCGGTTGTCGATTCCTGGCTCCGGGCAGGGGATGCACAGGCCGTGTCCAGGAGAGTCACCTCGCGAGCGTAGGGGCAGCCTCCGACCCATTCCCTCAATAGCCCCTCAATAGCAACCCCAATAACAGCAACGCCGCCTATATTTATTTCTGGAGCTCCAACTCTGTCCCCAGCATTTGGCATCCCTTCCCAGGGGTCATCACAACATCCTCGAAATTTAAAACAAAAAGGTTGATGACTTGCCCAAGCGAACACAGCTACCCAAAGGCTGATCTCTCTCGTCCATGCCTCAGAAAATGTTTACTGTGCGCCCTCGACGTGCCAGCCTTACAGCCTCTGCTGCTCCCCCTTTGACAGCTACCCCCCCCCCCACGCCCCGCCACGCTAACACGCCCCTTAGCCCTTCCTCTTCCCCCGAGGTTTGCAGCAGGCAAAAGTAATCTCCTACACAGCATATCCCCTACCACCGCCGAGCTGGGGAACTGTACAAAGGGCTGGAAATCCGAACACAATTTATTCACACATCTTGCCCCTTCGCTCTCAGTAGTCCACCGGGTGGGATAGCCAAGTCTAGCTCTTGAGCCCCCAACTCGCTGTGTGACCTTGGACAAGTGGCCACACCTCTCTGAACCTGCTTCTCCTCGCTAACACGGCGATAGGGTCTAGGACTGCGTGAGGCTCTTCCCAGGGGCGCACTGGTCTCCTTTCAGGTCGGAACACTCCCTACCTCCCTTTTTCAAGCCCGGTTGTGCACGCTCACTTCTCCCCACCAGGTCCGTAGCCAACTCTAGCCCTTGTTGAGGAAGAACTCAGGTGCCGGGAACTGAAGGTGTTCTCCCCACCGTGCCCGGCCCCACCCCCGGGTGTGATCTGCCCTTCTGGGCCACCCTAGCCAGGCAGCACCCAAGGCTAGGGAGAGGCTCCTCGCGCTCCAGCTTCGCAGTGCCGGGTCTCCTCTGTGCCCACGCGCCGGGACGCTTTGGGAAGTGCGAGATGCATCTGGAGACAGAACGCAAAGGCGAGGCAGGGCTGGCGGGGCTGCCCCGGTGACAGGCCGGCCAAAGGCTGGGTTGGGAGAGAAGGACTTTGGGGGAGAGGACGGGGGAAAGGGGAGGTGCCAGAAAGAGCGGTGGGTCAACTCGGTCCATCTCTCCACCAGTGTGTGTGTGTGTGTGTGTGTGTGTGTGTGTGTGTGTGTGTGTGTCTTCCCGCCTCCCTCGCTTCCCCTCCTCCCCGCCCAGGCTCTCAGTCTCACCTTTTCCCTCGGCCGCTGCCTCTCCCCTCTCTTTCCTCTCCAAGCATCCTCCCTGAGAGCCCGCGCCTGCTCTTCCCTCGCACTCTCTTGCGCCTAAGGAGAGCTTCTCCGGGACCGGCGCCTGATCCAGCCTCTCAGTGCAGCCGCATCCCAAAGCCAGTTAAGCAGGGCCGGCAGCATGTGGAACGCGACGCCGAGCGAGGAGCCGGGGCCCAACCTCACGCTGCCGGACCTGGGCTGGGACGCTGCCCCTGACAACGACTCGCTGGTCGACGAGCTGCTGCCGCTCTTCCCCGCGCCGCTGCTGGCGGGCGTCACAGCCACCTGCGTGGCGCTCTTCGTGGTGGGCATCGCGGGCAACCTGCTCACCATGCTGGTGGTGTCGCGCTTCCGCGAGCTGCGTACCACCACCAACCTCTACCTGTCCAGCATGGCCTTCTCCGACCTACTCATCTTCCTCTGCATGCCCCTCGACCTCGTCCGCCTCTGGCATTACCGGCCCTGGAACTTGGGTGACCTGCTCTGCAAACTCTTCCAGTTCGTCAGCGAGAGCTGCACCTACGCCACGGTGCTCACCATCACCGCGCTGAGCGTCGAACGCTACTTCGCCATCTGCTTCCCGCTGCGGGCCAAGGTGGTGGTCACCAAGGGCCGGGTGAAGCTGGTCATCCTGGTCATCTGGGCCGTGGCCTTCTGCAGCGCCGGGCCCATCTTCGTGCTGGTCGGGGTGGAGCATGAGAACGGCACCGACCCTCGGGACACCAACGAGTGCCGCGCCACGGAGTTCGCGGTGCGCTCGGGACTGCTCACCGTCATGGTGTGGGTGTCCAGCGTCTTCTTCTTCCTCCCTGTTTTCTGCCTTACTGTGCTCTACAGCCTCATCGGCAGGAAGCTGTGGAGGAGGAGACGCGGCGAGGCAGCGGTGGGCGCCTCGCTCAGGGACCAGAACCACAAACAAACCGTGAAGATGCTGGGTGGGTCTCGGTGCGCCCTCGAGCTCTCTCTCCCGGGTCCCCTCCTCTTCCCCTGCCTTTCCCCTTCTTCCTGAGTCTGCCTTTCTCCCCAGTTTCTCTAGGTCTCTGTTTCCCTGTAAGTCTCTCAATTATTCTCTCCTTTTTCCGTCTTGAGCTCCGTCTTTGGTCTCTAGTTTCACTGTCTTGTCTCTCTCTCTATTTTTGTTTGTTTTTTGTTTTACATTTTTGCTCTATCTCTCTATATATCTATGTTTTGCTCTCTCCCTTCCTTTCTCCCTCCCTCCTCCCGCCCCTTGACTATCTCTTTGGTCTCTTTCTATCTCTTTGTGTCTCTTTCTCCTGGTCTCACCTTTCTCTCTGTCATGGAAAAATGTCCCACCTTTGTATTTCTCTAAAATGTGTTTTATATTGGCCCAGAAACTTTGCTTCAGAACAAGATCTTTCATTAAAGAGTATATTGTGGTGTTAAAATGTGTTAAGGGTGATGTTAAGCTTCCTGCCTCAATTTGTAGATATCTAAGGTGCATTAAGAAAAGCAGGTGTTAAGGGTGAAAAAGAGCAGGCATTGATTCTAGAAAGTATTCATTGGTAAATGTAACCAAAGATGTGATCATCGTGGATAATTCTATCAGAGAAGATTCACTTTTCTTTCAACATTGTGATTTGCTTTCTGACTTGCATTTTTTTTTTCCAGATAATTGCATCAATTCTGTTTACCCTGATGCTGCTTATACGGCTTTGTAAGGAAGTCAGTGACAAATCAGTGCTGGGGTCTCTGTTTTCATGATTACTTTTATCTCCAAGTAGGATAGGCTAGATAAGCTAGGATAGGCAGGCTTCCAAAATGAGAAAAGGAGAATTTGTGGGAGCTGACAGAACTTACTATCCCTCCCCAAATGGTCCTTCAGAGAACATCTGGGTGCAGTGTCACACTGGAGTATGCTGAATCGTTATTGCATAAATTCAACCTCTTTAAGTATATGTGTTTGGTACAAGTGAAGTAATACAAAGTGTGTTCACATCCAAGCAAAATATTAATTCTCCTTGCTTTTTTCAAAACCAGAATCTGCACATTTTATTATTTGGACATTGTAGTCAACAGTTTGTACTTATTTGCATATATAGTACTTCTTAGAAGTTATTCTAGGATGATTTTGATTTGTAATTTTACAATTCTTGAAATCCTGTATATTAAAGTGATAGAGTTTATTTAAAGAATGTCAAGTTTTTTAAATTTTTTAGACCAGTGATTCTCACAATATGACTAATAGATTGTAAACCTGCTAGTGCCCCCCAGGGTACTCTAATATTCGTGTTGCTGCTGGGGCAGTCAGTTGCTACTATGCAAATTAGTTTTGAGAATACGTTTAATAATTTCCTCTAATTTTATTTTTAAGCTGTTTATTATCCCCACTGGTGACTCTCTTTTGCCTTGACAGTTGGAAGGGAATCACTAATGTGGTACAAGTACTAAAATATTATTTTCTGTTATTTTTCCTCTGATTCCTGAATTTTAAAAACTTAATCTAAAAATGCAGAGGTCTTGAAGAAAGCAACCTTACATGGGCAAAATTAAGGCCTGGATGGATGATAATTAATGTTAGTTGGTTTTATGGCCTTTTCTACCTTACTTATGTCTATTTTAGGTGGAAAAGCTCATTCATCTCAGTGATTCTCAATCCTGACTGCATATTCAGTCTTCTGTAAAACTTTAAACAGAAAAAAGAGAACAGGTGTCCTGGTCTCCTTCCTAGAGATTTTAATTTAGTGAGTCTGTATTATATCCAAGGAATCTGTGCCCCAGGAAACTCTGATACCTAACTATGGTTGAGTAAAACTACATTGTCTCCTACAGGTTTGATCTAACACATATAAAATTGTGGCCTATTGTGACTAGATTGTCTAGTTACTTGAGTCAATATGTCAACTCAAGCACAAAATCACTCAAATGGTCGTTAATTAGAAATGACTGGGAAGCTCAGTAAAAATGGTTGAATTGTTGATCCAGACAGACTCAATCTTGGTTAAAATATAGGAAAGAGCAGAAAATGATATTTCTCTGAAGTCAGCGGTCATACCACACATAATCAAAACAAAACCATGCCTTCAAAATTGATTGTGATTTGCTATATTTCTTGAACTTTGCTATATTTCTTGACATTCTCTTTCTCATTGTCCTTTCAGCTGTAGTGGTTTTTGCTTTCATCCTCTGCTGGCTGCCCTTCCATGTAGGGCGATATTTATTTTCCAAATCCTTCGAGCCTGGCTCCTTGGAGATTGCTCAGATCAGCCAATACTGCAACCTCGTCTCCTTCGTCCTCTTCTACCTCAGCGCCGCCATCAACCCCATTCTGTACAACATCATGTCCAAGAAGTACCGGGTGGCAGTGTTCAAACTTCTGGGATTTGAACCCTTCTCGCAGAGGAAGCTCTCCACTCTGAAGGATGAAAGTTCTAGGGCCTGGACAGAATCTAGTATTAATACATGACCAAGCACATTGCTCAGCAAAGTCATTGCTTATTATTCTAAACCGGAAGCCATAGCACAGCAGAACTTGGGAGGAAGTTGAAGGTTAATTTTGGAATTAGGGACACATAGGTCTGGAAACAATTGGGGGGAAAGAAAAGACAGAATTTGTAATGTGTGAGCAGTTTGATTTGATTGCACACTCATCAGTGCTCTCATACACGATTTCTGCATATTCACTGCCTATGATTTTTGCATTCTGCTGTTGGTGCTAGCAAGGGCTCTGCAATTCAGAGAAGGGAGGTGGTGTAGAGAGGGCAATTAGGTCACTTCTTACTAGACAAATTCTAACTCTGATTTCTTTTTCATAATGATAAAATTTTTTTGATTAAAAGAATGACATTAAAATAAAAAATTTAAAACATGACTTTCAAAAACGAGCAATTTTCATAGAGCACCAAATCAGTGCTGTCCAGGAGAAATATAGTACAAGGTACTTAAGTAATTAATATAAAAATTATTAATGAGAATTTTACATTCTTTTTTTATACAAAGTCTTTGAAATCTGGTTTGTCTCAGATTTTCAGCTCATCTTAATTTGGACATTGAGCGTTCATCAGTAATACTTGATTTATTGCGATTTCATAAACTTTGCAGAAGAAAAAGTAGATTCATTTACCTAAACTGTCCAAACACACTTAAAAGTTTTCTAATAAATAAAACAACTGTGAGTTCTTAACTTTAAAATTAATTGAAATTAAAAATTCACTTCTTCAAGTTGTACTAGTCGCATTTCAAGTGTTCAATAGCCAACTGTAGCTAGTGGTTACCATATTGGACAATGCAGCTCTAGAGTATATGTAAAATTATTGTTAATCTTAAAAAAAATTTAAAAATAAATACTCATTCCCTGAAATCTTTTTATAGTGACATTAGCATAGCAGAGTGTTAGAGTGATAAATTCTAAAAATTACACCTAAATGCCCTATAATTTCTGCTTGGAAGAAAATGGATATGAACTATAATATGTATGCATTTTTAATTAGGTTGGATTACATGTGTTAATATTCAGGAAATGAGACTATAAAAATTATAGAAAATCACAAATTACTTATTTGGCTTATCAAAAATACTTAAGCCAGTCATAAGTCTTTGATTTGCAAATAAAGAAATAATTTATAACTTACCCTGGAAACTTTACAGAAACTTAGTGAACATAGTAATTTTTCAAATGGTGAAAAATTCAGAATCCCTTCAATGCTACTGTTTGTTGACATTCAAAACTTTAAAAAATCTTACAGCCATTTTTTCAAAATGCCTATGCCATGTCCCATCTCCAAATTAGTCATGCTATTTACATCCCACTGCTTATCTGATAGATATGTTTACTTGGATTTCCAGTCTGCCTCGTAATCATAATTATGAATGATTAGACACCTTCAACTACATATTGTACATTTTGGTTATAAATCTAAAACTTTCATTTATATTCACATTACTCCTTTATAGTCAACTCTTGACATATTAAATATAATCAAAAATGATTTTTTTGTACTCCCCTGTAATAGTAAGTCATATAAGCAATTCCTTCATGAAATTATTGGTCCACCTATGGAACCGATTGAACTAATTAGGGAAATTATTGCCATGATTGATTTTCCCCTGCCAAAAGTAAAGATTATTATGCAGAAATAATTGATTGACTATTCATTTTTAAAAAATGAAAACATAATCATAATTAGAATAATTTCTCCAGAGAAATACTTCTAAAATCCTTCCTGACACTAAAACTGTAGTATCAATTTAGCCTAAATGCAGAACTTCAGCAAACTGATTATTCAGTTAATTCTTGGGAGTGCATAAATATTTTTTTTAAAATACTGATTCATTTAAGCCCATTGAATACTAATTAGGTCATTCAGCCTTATTGTCCCAAATAGGCCCAGTAAATCTCAAAGAAGTAATTCAATTTCCTGAAACCTTAGAGTTTTTGTCTACAAATACATCCTATTTGAGAGGAAACAAGCAAAAAATGGCTTGACTTCCATCACATAGTTGATTGATTTGGAGAAAAACAAATCTAACTTTTAATTATTTAATGCCCCCACCCACCAATTTCTTGTGGGTTCATGTCCACGGTCTCAGCATAACTCACTCAAAGGGAATAGTTTCCATAGCATGGACCACCGTTGTCCTTCACTGGATCTCAGAGAACAGGTTTAGAGAAAGGGATCTTTAACTGCACTCTTATACGATTGCCTTTTTATTGTTTGTAACTCCTTCGTTTCATCCTGCTCCATAAATTGTATAAAGCTCAGGGAAAAGAGGAACTTGTATGAGGAAAAATATTCCTAAAAGTCTATCATTTCACATTTAGTATGTGCCTGTTGTGTTCTAAGCTCTAGAGATTCATAAGCCCAGGATTTTATCCTTAATGAGTTCATGACCACTTGCATGTTATGTCATAGTATATGCACTGTAGTATATGTATATGTCATAGTACTAATATCTTTAAATTATGAAGTAAACATCTCCAGTTGACACTGTGCTGTGCATCTCCCTGTATTGTTGTGTATTTGACTCAAAGTAAATTCAAAATGGGCTGTTCTTACACAAACCAGTCAAATTTGTAGATGTAGCTAATATGTCTGCCAGTGCATTCTTCATCAATGTAAGAAAAGTAAAGAAATTGGTTTCAGTTATAATCTGTGTTTCCATTTTTCTGGTTACCTGGAAGTGAGGTTTCTATCACCACACCTCACACTGTGTCACAAAATCAAGGGTTGGATTATTTTCATTATAGGAAGTGACTGTTGTATGAGAAAGAACTTCCGAATAATTGCTTTTAGGAAAACATCCATTGCCGTAAATTATTTAAAATTGTAAGTTTTGTGGCAATGAGAATGAGAAACACTTCTAATGTCTGGACAGACCTTGGAACCCATTTCTTTATAATCAACTTTTTATTGCAATGAAGGTGGTTGTGACGGGATTTGACTTGAATTTCCAGCTTTTTTCACCTCTAATGCTTTTATTAAGAACCTGAAATCATTACAATTTACAATTGCTAGTTCAACGTTGACAATTTTAGCTATAATTTATTTTGCTGTTTTTCATTTATTGATGTACTTGAATTCAAGATTTAAAAAAAAACTGTGAGACTTTTTGCAAGACTGGTGCCTGAAAATACTCCCATCTTTTAAAAAAGTGTGTACATCTTTAAAATGTGACATACATGTATACATATATCAAAATTTCTTGTCACAGTGTCTAAGTGAATAGAATAAAGCATTTCTGCTTCAGAAGCACTGTATTTAGTGTAAATAATGCCATTAAAGGATAAAGACACTGTCATTCATGATTCATTATCTAATGATCCTCCTATGATTTCTTTACAATTTAAATTACAACACTATCCAGGATATATACGATTGGAACTTAACTAGATGATTAGTGACCAATGTTAACTTGATGAATTGATAACACAAATATTTTTTATCCAGAGAATAAACTCCATGTCAAAACCAACAGAAAGCAATGTGCTGGTGGCAAACGCTAACTGCTCTAAGTTCATGTCACTTATTTGTTCACGTTAAATGAATTCAGTCATGTTAATTCTTGACAATAATCTGTTTGAAGGAGGTGATGGAGAAGGTTTGGATGAGGATCATCCTTAAAAAAAAAAAAAAAAAGCTGCCATACCTATGCCCCTCCCAATTGCCTGGATATTTGCTGGAATTCCAATTAATAATTTATGCTGTGACACATATCCTCAAAGGACTACCGACTACCCTCAGAACTGGCAAACCATTAAGGCCCGCAAAAAGCATGCCTCATGTAAACACTCAGAAAATTCTACCAAAATGTTTACAGATATTCTTTCCAGAAGAGCTATTCTGCCTCCCAGCCCCAGAGAAAGTGTTTGGGAAGAATAGTTTGAAAGACTTTCTGTGATTTAAACATCTCAAATCTAAACATTTCTCTGGCTCAAGTAACAAAAACATTTATATTTTTCACTTTTAGCTCTGTAGATTTAGGACACTAAGGAGCCCTTGCTCGTATAAATATATTCAAACAGCATAATCTCCTGGTTCACTGATACCTGCTGTATTCTAGGTCTGTGCAGAATCTACAACTTGGTCGATTTATGTTGTTTCAATATGTTCTAAATGTCATTAATGATACTTCGTTTTTGTGATTCTTTTTATTTAAGGTTTTTGTGAATGTTAAAGAGTTTACTAGAGCTCTCCATGTACCTGTCTTATGAAATTAGGCATTGGTTTTCCTTCCTTCGGGTGTCCTTAACCAAACAATTGCTTAATAAATATCTTTTGAAAGACTACAGCTAATTTCTTCGACTTACAGGGATAAATCTTGGTGTCTGGGTTATTTTACCTCTGCTCGCCTAGATTCAGTGCTATTTTGTCCTTTTACTTTCTGAAATATGTATTTTGCAACTCTGAGGAGGTGTTTGTTGTAGTGAGTTTTATTTCCCCAGGGGCTCCAACAGTTAATAATGAGGTAAGAGAATCCTGTAAGTATGAAGAAGACTTGCGGACCCTGTGAGACACTGTGACCCCCGTGCTCCCCCAGCTCTCTGTCACTTACAGCCTGTTACCCCCAGATCCATGGGTATTGTAGCCCTCATGGTGTTACGCTAACGTGTGACCCAGAGATTCCTGTTCATCTTGCACTCAGCAGCCACTCACTGAATGTTGGCTGGACAAATGAAAGTTTAAAGACCAGATTATGTGTCACCTGGTCATTAGCTTCCAGACATATGGATTCCAGGTGCCAATAAAATTTACGACTAAAAATTAGAAGACCAATAAAGGTGGCCAACTTTTATTTGCTAATGAAAAGACTTTAAAATACCCTACTACCCATTGTTACCATCATTTCCATTTTAAAAGCACATTAAACTAAAAAGTAAAAAGGACATAATCTCAGAATAAGGAACCATCACAGTGTGAAAATTCAATATGTTCAACATCCCACAAAAGTATATATGTATGCTGTTCATATGAGTTAATTACGATTTGGAAGCAGTATCTAAAAATGTAGAAGTAGTACTTGGCAATAATTAGTAACACGCTCAAGTAATCCAAAGAAGCAAATCATGGGATTTGTTTTTATTGATGTGCTAAGGCTTTTCCCAGTATCTTCTAATCTCCTCTGTCTACCTCTCCCTCAATTCAGTGCCATTCAGTGCCTGTCACGTTCTTTCAGGCCCTCTCTGTGGCAGACCCTGGGCCTGACTCTAAGGTGGAAGAGGAGAGACCAGCAGGCCTGCCCAGGACTTGGTAGGTCTCACATTCTGGGGTCAATCTACAAATACTGGCTGCTTCTTTCTTCCCCACTCATAACTCATCATCAGTTTCTGATTTCATAGCCAGCTTTTTCAAGGGGCCATCAAATTAATTAGAAAGCAATACACATCTCCTGAAGAACAGTTTGACATTATGTATCAAAAGCGTACAAACTTTGTATACCATTTGATCCAGTAATTTCATATCAAGACGTAATTATGGAGGCCCACAAAGATTTGTATGTAATAGTGTTCATTACGTCTTATTTATAATTGTGAAAACCTGAAAAACCTAACTGTCGGAGAATAGGGAATCTGTAAAGTAAATTCCAGAAATGATAACAGTTAGTTTACATATAGGTAGCACTGCAGTAAGGACTTTCAATTCCTTTTCTCATATAATCGTGCCAACATACCTAGGAGGAGGGTCTGTTGTTCTCCCTATGGGGTAGAGGGGTAACTGACACCAGAGTTTTGTCACATGGTCAGGAAACGGCAGAGCTAGAATTAGGTCCCAGACCACGTTAGGTGTTAGTGCTCTCATTTCCACTATTCTAGAGCATTATGCACTATTGTGGGAGAATTTTAATAATGTGGGAAAATGTTTACCCAATATTAGTAAGTGAAAAAGCATATTGTCCCATCTTGAAAAAAAAAATGCATGTTCACAGAGCAAGAAAACTGAAAAGATACAGCATACTAAAGTCCTAACTGTATTTCTCTGGTTCATGGAACTATTTTATTCCTATTTTTCTGTGGTTTCCAATATTTCTACAAAGAATGTGTATTACTCTTGTAATAATGGCAAATGGTAAACTGAGTTACTATAATTCAGAGACTGGCTTCCTTCTCAGCCCTGCTCTGGGATTCACCCTCTGCTCTCTGCCTCCAGCAGCTTGGGTTTGCCCAGCTTCTGTGGGGAGCCCCAGCCTCAGGGCAAAGTCTTCTCACCCAGCACTAACTCTGACCCCTGGACCTGTGCAGCTCCTCGTTGGGACACCTGCTCATCCACAGGGGTAAGTTTCAGAGAGGTGGTGGGAGAGGGAAGCCAGCCCACGTTGGGCTTGCATTCCAGTCCTGCCCTTGGAGCTGTGTGGCCCCAGGCAAGTTCCTTCCCCTCCCCCCCATGGAAACTACCAGAAGCTGGTAAATGCTCACGAAATGGCCACTATTATCATTGGTCACTTGGCAAAGCATGAGACAACCCCTATTCAGGCCTCCCTCCCTAGGTGCTCTGCAGCCTAGAACCCTTCTCCTGACTTCTCTATCTGCCCTGACCCCAGCCAGGTAGAGGTCTCCCAGCAACTTCATGGATCATTTACAGAAATTAGAGAGGCTGGTAAAACAGCTGCAACTTTAGCAACACTGGATAATGACTGTGGCCAGGGTGTTGACAAGGTTCTGTCAGGTTTTTCAATATGCAGCAGACGTATTTTGGAGTGATCCCTTGGACCCTCTCCTGGGGGACATTTGCACCTCTGTTTGGGGAATGAAAAAATAATTTCAGCCTCAGTCAACAGGAGGCAATATAGATGGGGCAAGAGCATCTGGTTTCCTGAAAGGAGAGCTCTAGTCATGGCCACATGTTCAGTACCTAGGTCTGCTTAGCTACATCAGAATCTTTATTGAACAAGGTTTTTCTTTCAAAATTTATCCTCCAGGAACAAAGCACACAAGGTGGTGTAGCAAGGCTTGGAGCCCAAACGTTCCAGGATTTACTCCTGGCTTCATCACCGACCAGCCGTGTGACACTGGGCAATCACTTAGCATTAACCTCTCTGGGTCCCATCACCATGATCCTCATTCAACCCATGACCCTCACAGCAGCCACTTTTCAGGAAATGTCCTCCTTCTCTGCTTCACAGTCCGGATGCTGAGCGACGTGGAGAAACATCTCATAGTGCCAAGCGCTCGGTGCCTCCAAACCTTCAAGGTGAGCAAACTCTCCTAATCCATCAGCACTCCGCGGTGGCGTGTCAGAAGTCGGCTCGTTTATTCTCTACAGAACCTATTTCAGACCCTCTCTGTTCTCCTCAAACTATGCCAGCTCCTCAGCAGACACCCTAGCATGTGGTTTCAGAAAGGAAATAAGAAGTCATTCAGCAGGAACTGCCTTAGCTCGTTGTCACCACGTGGAAAAGATCACATGGAGGCACCCGTGCTCTTTGCCCCTCCTCTGTGTCACAGTGGGAGCAGCGCCCTCCTAAACAAAGCCCTTTTCTCCTCTGTACCCCCTCTCTCCTGAAGCTTCATCCCTCCCCTCTCTGCTGGCACCTACCATCAGCACTTAAGCGAGCTCTGGACTTTTTGTCATAAAAAATCTTCACTTAACTCCTGCTATGGTCCAAATTGTGTTCCCCTCAAATCTGTATGTAGAATCTCTAACCCCCAACGTGAGGGTGTTTGGAGATGGGGCCCTGATGATGGCATTAGTGCCCATATAAGAAGAGACACCAGAGAGCTTGTTCTCTCTCTCTCTCTCCCCACCACGTGAGGACACAGAAAGAAGAAAGCCTCCTACAAGCCAGGAAGAGAGGTCTCACCAGAAACCAACTATGCTGGCACCTTGATCTTGGACTTCCAGCTTCCAGAACTGTGAGAAATAAATTTCTGTGGTTTAAGTGCCCCCAGTCTATGGTATTTGGTTACCCAGGGCAAGCAGACTACCACCACCACGCAGGGCCCTCCAGCTGCCACCCTAGCTCTCTCCTCCCCTTTACAGCCAAACCTGTTGAAATGTGCATTCTCCACTTTCTCTCATTCCACACATTTATTAACTCACTGACATCAGAGGGTGATACTAGTATACTGAAAAAAAGAAAGTTTCAGTAGGGTCACACAGGCCAACACTGTGCCAGGACCGACTTGGTCTGTCCAATGCGGAAAACAAATGTGGAACAAATAGCTCCCTAATAACTGCTTAACCCTAATTGAGTTGTGTGCTCTGGTGGGGAAGTGCCGGGATGGGGGTTGCTGTGCAAGCCCCCTACATTCACCCAGCCTGGTCTGGGGCACGAGACTAATGAGGGCATCCTGGGGTAATGACGTTTCTACCGTAATATGGAGGATAAATGGGAGCTGATCAGATTGCTAGAGGGGAGAGTATAACTCCAAGCATAAAAATAGTATGGAAATGGTCCGAGTTGGGAAGGAGTATGTCAGATCTGAGGAGGTGAGAGGTCACAGGACTGGAGCGTCATGGGCGAGGGAAAGAGTGGCCTAGGGTGGACACTGCCCAAGAGATACGGCTTCAAAGGCCATGCCAGGGAATTGATAGTTATTCTAAGAGCAATGTAGAACAAGTGAAGGGTTTGGAGTGAGAGAGTGGTGGGTAGCATTTGCATTTAAAGAAGACCACTTGTCTCCTGGTGGAGTGGGGTTGGAGAGGAAGGAGTGAATATCAGGAAACTTTTCCCAAAGGGAGAAAAGTCTTTGAGACAATGTGCAGTATTTTTTCCACACATGTTGAGATCAAAGTGTGGATCAGTGCAACCAATGCAGTGGCCTGTGCTTGCCTACGCAAGGCCTCAGTGTAACAAGTGAAAGGTCCTAGCATTGCTGAAGACAAACTATCAGAAAGAAGCTTCCTCTTGACCTCAGGGCCGTGGGTCTGTCTTGCGTTGGCATGGATGAGTCGCTGGTTTCCTGAGCCATCCATATTCTGTCCCCACTGAGGCAGCTACCCTGGGAAACATCACAGCAGATGGTGGTGCGCAGATTGGAATGGGGAAATGGAAGCATTTTCACTTTGTTTTCAAGGCCTCTGTCAACCAGCAAGTGAACGTCAAGCCCCTAGAGCCTTAGCTGTCTCGAAATCCTCCATCAATTAGGAGCCCCAAAGAAGATGTAGGAATATCTTGTTTATTCATGGAGAGTATTTTCTTTTCCTTCCTTCCTTTCTTCCTTTCTTGTTTCTTCCTTTCTTGTTTTTCTTTCCTTCCTTCCTTTCTCTCTCTCTCTCCTTCTTTCTTTCTTTCTTTCTCTCTTTCTTTCTTTCTTTCTTTCTTTCTCTCTTTCTTTCTTTCTTTCTTTCTTTCTTCCTTTCTTTCTTTCTTCCTTTTCTTTCTTTATTTCTTCCTTTCTTTGTAGCATAGCCTGAGTCTTTGTAGAAAAGATTCAGTCTATGGGCTGGTGCTAAATCACACCACTATTAGTCCTTTTATCCCTTCATCTCAGTGAGCAAGGACTACCCATTTCCTGAAGAATGAAGTCTAGAATTTTATGCTGGGTTTCAAGGCCCTGCCAGTCAGATCTGCTCAGCTGTCTTTTGCATCTTCATTGCTGCCCTGCATGCCCCTGAACTCCAGCAATCTGAACTATTATTTTGGTCCCTGCTTGGGCTCTGCATTTGCTTGTTTCTGCTCTTTCATTCAACAAATAGTTATGGAGCACCTACTATGTACCTAGATAATAGTGATAAAGTAGTGAAGAAAACTAGGTTCCTGCTTCACAGAGTTCACATTCTGGTGAGAAAGATAGGTCATAAATATCATTTGATCATCTTTATTTTTCTGTATGTCTGAGAAAAAGATTTAATTCACCGTAAGTTGTACCATTTGAGAAACCATGACAGTGAACATTTGTGACCATTTTTCTAGACATTTCTCTCTCTATATTATACACGCACCTCCCCTGCCACACACACACACACACACACACACACACACACACTTTTACATCAATAGGATAAACTATACTTTGTTTACAACTCAAAAAATTATTAAGGAAATCTTTCCATGCCACTGAGTACTAATAGGGATCGTCATATCTGTATAGTATTCTATTAATTGTATTGACTATAATTTACTTAACCTTCTCTAATGGGCTTTATGTTATTTTCCTTCCTTCTCTATTTTTCCGGCCTGAAATGCTCTTTCATTCATTAACAGATATTCACATGACTCAAACTCTCAGTTACTTCAGCCATCTGCCCAAATATCAGAAAAGCTTCCCTGGGTAGCCTACGTAAGAGACTACCTCTCCCTGTTCCTCTGTTTTATTTTCCTTCAAAGCACAGAGCTGAAGGAACTGAGGGACCAAGCCATATGACTATTTGCTAATGAATGAAAAGGCATTTCAGACTGGAAAAATATAAACGAACACGACTCCCTGTCCCCAGTAGGATAATGTCTGAGTCCTCAATAAAGTGTAGTCTCCCATGACCTGAAGACCTCTGAATCAATTCTTGTGCTCATTTTCTCCACTCCAGCCTCCTGTTCGGCATCTTCAAAATGGAATGCTGGTAATTACTCTATGAAGCATCTCCCTCTTTCCTCATTGCCTTGCTAGGCTCTGCCTTCCAGGAACTTTAATACCAAGTAGAATGGCATAAGCACCATTCATCCATTCAGTGTTTGCTGAATGTTTACTTATTCTTTAAGACACATGTCAGGTATTACTTCCCGGTCTCCATCACCGACACCACCTCCCCAGCACCAGTAAAGGGCACTTCTCAAGGCCACTAGAGTACAAGTGTCCTTGACCATTCCTCTCTCATTCTATTTATCTCACAGAGGTAGTTACATGTCTGGCTCCACCACTAGAATGCAAACCCACACGATCAGGAGTTTTCCTCCCTAATTTTTCTCAGTACTTAAAACAGTGCTTGACATAAGCAAACTTCTCCATATGTATTTGTGGAACGATTGAGGGAACAATACTAAAGAAACCATAATTTTTAAATTGTGCAGTAGTGCTAGAAATCTCTCTGTTGAGGTCTGTGTAGCACAATCTTACACAAGGCTGACTGACTTGTGATGGCTTGTCATGACTATTATATACTCCAAATCTCATAGAGAAACGAGTCTCTAGTTTCATCTCTTAATTAAAAAAACTAAGCATTGCTACCTACGTCATCCTTTTCACAGGGCTTTCACACTCCCTCTCTCATCTGTCCCACAATGACCCTGCCAACTAGGATTCCTCCTCAGAATGAGCATGAAGCCCAGCACAGTTCTACAAGGTGATGTGACTTGCTGAGGGTGATGCATGTTGGTTACAGAGGAATCAGAATTAGAATCTGGGATTAGTGCCTGATTGTTTTGAAAGATGCCCGTCATCTAGGGATCAGTTTTATTGACTTTGAAGGCTCAGCAGGGTACTCAGGAAGAAGAGATCTAGGCTCTACCTCTCAGGGGTAAAATCCAAGAAGAAAAGAGCCAGAGGCAAGGAGAGAGTTGATGTCACTCTGCCATACCATCATCTTCTCTTGATCCCCTGTAACCCCTCTTCTGTCCACCAGGAAGGAATAGAGAGATACTTCGATTATGCAGTGATGTGTTTCAATTCAAATTCCCTCAAATTCATCAATGTTGATGGATACTTCAGTCCAAAACCCTGGGTTAAGTGCTGTGGGAAACCAGAAGATGAGTGGGGCATCCTCTGCCATAGTGGATAATTGTATGAACAAAAAGAATTCCTATGTAAGCAGTATTCATACATTCATATATAAACTTACTTACTGAAAACATATTTACTAAGTGCCCACTGTGTTCCAGGCAAGGTACTAGGTGTTAGGAATACCGTGGTGAAAAGACAAGGTTTATGCTCTTGTGGTACTTCCATTTTACTGAAGAAGAATCAGGATAGATAAACATTTATCTGCCTTAAGGAATTTGCCCAAATAACAGCCAGGGATTCAAGCTTCAGCAGTGTGACTCTAGATCCTTGTTCTTAGTCAGCATCCTATTCTACCTAAAACCCCAAATTCCTGAAACAAAATAGGAAACCTCGTGTATGGTCAGGTCATTCACAGTGGTTGTTCCCCTGTTTTCTGTATACCCCCTGCTCAACCAGGCCCTGCTTCACTCACAGGACTAGCCAATTCTCTTAATTATAGGGCTTAATCAGTAACTGCCTGCATGCTTGCCCCCTGCCCCAGCGCCTGGTTTCCCTGGTAACTGATGAGCCCACCTGACATCAATTCCGCCTATAAATGGTAGCCTCCTCCTCCCCCGAGTAGGGGGTGTTGCCGCCATGACCTGTCTGCTGCCGGTCAGCCATGGTGGGAGTGTCGCTCCAGGACCTTTTGCTTCAGACGTGTAATAGCCCCTGTCCAGTATAAACCGTTGATGTCTCTGTCGCTGTAGGTGGACTCTTTATTTAGTGTCGAAGCTGAGCAACTACAAGGTTTGCAGGCGTGCGGTGGGCAGCCCAACAACTGAGTCAGCCAGGGGGCCGAGGAAGCTCCCGTGAGCACAGAAATGTCAGGAAATAGGTCGGGGAATGGACGGTTGCAGAGGTGATCCTGGGGTGGCCGCCCACCAGCCTGTGAGGCCCTGGGGCAGCTGTCTACCACGACAGATGTCTTTCTCTTCCATTACAGTGACGATATCCTGTTAACCTCAGCGTCTCTTTCCACCTTAAAAGTAGCAGCCCCGCGCTCGTGGCTCATCTGACTGCACGGGGATGGCGGGTGAATGCAGACAGAACACAAGGACCTGGGTTATCTACAAAATGCCAGCATACCCCCGAGCCACCCCCGCTCAACGACTACAGGCACAGGCTTTAGGGATGTTAACTGAGGGACAAGATTGGGAACTGGAGTGGCCGGTTACCCGGAGGGTCTGGCTGGGCCCGTGGCAACGGCGTAATCATAAGGGTGCCCTTGGGCTTCTGGTCCCACCTGAGGAATGAGGCAGAGCCCTGATACAGTGTGATGGAACAGCAGCGACATGTGTCTACAATGCCGCACAACAGGCGGAGGACGATACCAAAAGGCCTACCCGAGTCAGGGAGCAATGCGAAACACCACTCTTCGGGGTCTAGAACAGCTGTGTGTGTGACCTATGGGACCCACGGACGTCGACAGTGACCAAGGAACCCACGTTACTGGCCGTGAAGTTCAGGAAAGGGCCGATGCAGATGAAACGTGCTGGCATTTCCACGTGCCGTACAGGCCCACTGCTGCTGGGCTAATGCAGAGGATGAGTGAGCTGCGTCAGCAACAGGTGAGACGGGAAACCCGCTCTCGACGTGCGGACACACCCCAGGAGCAATGGGCCCAGTGCCCACGCCACGTGAACCCAGAGGCCGCGAGTCCGCGACATCCGAGTTCAGCTGTTGACCACCGAGGGGTGTTGCCAGCTATCGGTCAGGACGATAAGTCGCTTTCGCCCTGGCCACGGCATCTACCCCCAGGGAACACATTATACAACTGGCCCTGAGAGCGGCAGGTAAGTCCGCGGGGGTTTGGGTTTGCTGCCTCGTGGGGAATAGGATTAGAAAGGGATTTACAGATCTCACCTGTCTCCTGCCCGGCCCCACCTAAGACCACTGAGGTAATTAATCCAGGCCCTGACTGAAGGAAGGCACCAGCGTATTCACCCCGTGGGCCCCTCCAGGACTCGGCACTGGCTGTAGGGACTGAGGGTGGAGAGGCGGGATGGTACTGCCCCCCAGGACAGGAGCCACAGGCAGGCGTGGCACCATCTCAGGATGCTGTTACTGCTTGTATTTTGTTTAATGGTCGTGATCTTCCCCGCACTGTGCCTGTTATGAACATCTCACATTTTGTCCCTAATCTGAGTGGAGGGAATCTGTTCACGAACTGGGTGACAATGGTGGCCTTGCTGGAGTCTGAGTGCTGGGTCTATAGCAGGATGCCATTGTCATTCTCCTCTGGACTTTCATGAAAAACTGACCATATAAGCAGCTGGCTCCAAAGTTTGCCCACTTCTTGGACTCTTGATACTCCTTAGCTGCTATTGCCTGTATCGCGTTTGTGGTATTTGGTTGCAGTGCCCTCTCTGTACCTGACCCCAGGGGTATCACGGAGGAGAGGTGGACCAAGATTGTAAGGGTGGTGCAGGGTCTGTAGGGGTGGAGGGTACGGTCAGGCCACTCAAGATGGCTGTTCTCTTGCTCTCCGTCCATCCCCTGCTCGACCAGGCCTTGCTTCACTCACATGACTATCCAATCCTCTTAATTACTGGGCTTCATCAGTAACTGCCTGCGTGCTTGCCCCCTGCCCCAGCCCCTGGTTTCCCTGGCAACTGATGAGCCCACCTGACATCAATTCCCCCTATAAATGGTAGCCTCTTTCTCCACCACGTAGCAAAGACTGCTGCTGTGGCCTGCCTGCTGCCGACCATCCACAGTGGGAGTGTTTCTCCAGGAAATTTTGCTTCAGACATGTAAGTTCCCTTGTCCAATAAACCATTGATGTCCCTGTTGCTGTATCTGGGCTCTTTCTTCAGTCTCGAGACTGGGCAGCTACAGGGTTTGCAGACTTCTGTAGGGTGCGGCCCAACACCTGGTATGCAGGACCCAGGAACATCTTTGCAGAATTGGAAGCAAAACAAGACTGACTTTGTCATATTCAAAATAGATAAATTGGAACTTACCTCCAGAATTCCCATCATTTGTTATAGCCTGTCCCCAAATCTCCAGGTGGCAAAGTAATAAACATAAAGCTAATAAAACATGAGACATGGAATGGTGTGGGACTGTTCCCCAAGACCTACTCTGCTTATGATTATCAAATGATGTATGCTTGCTATTTCCCAATAATATCTCACTACTCTTAACAGCCTTTTTAGAAGTCTGCCTTTATCTTAGCAGGGGCAGGGGACAAATCAAAGCAGAAAAAAGGAGGATTTGGGAATGTGACGGAGAGCTGGATGCTACTTCTGACACTGAAGCCATTATCCTGGTCTCGGGTGGCTCATGTGGGCTCCAGACCTTCAACTCTCCTGGAGTAGTTCATGCACGAGGGAGAACACAGCATCACTCTCAGGTGAGGCTCCCACTGAGAATGACCAACCTTGGTTGATGAGAAAGGCATCTTCTATGAAGGGAGTGCCAGTGGCTCATGTCAACATTAGGGGCATAGCTCTGGAATATTAGAGAAGAAATCTAGCGATGGAACAGTAATGAAGTAGGGAAGGGAGTGAAGTGTTTGAGCAAAAGATTCTGTTCCCTTTGAACATGAAGACAAGCTGCCCATGTAGACCCTGGAAACAAGGGAGTACTGGGAGGGAGGTACTGAACAAATGATACTTAAAAAGGCACTGTTGACTCAAGGAGAGTCTTGTTTCTAAGTTCGGTAGTAACAACTCAGCCCTTTAAAATTCAAGAGGAAAACAGATACGGGCACAGGCCCCATGATCTTGGTGTGGCTTAGATTTCAATTCAGGCAGGATTTGTGACTTCACTGGGTGGTGCTAATGAAACACAGGGCATGTTGACTCATTTCTGCTTGACATTTAATTTGCTGCATGATTTCTAGCATGTTCTATCTGATACAGGTGTTTTCAGGATGGATAGATCATTCAAAAAGATGCCTTATTTTTTAAAGAGGTGGTAATACTAAAAAGAAAACAAAAAAGGGTAAGATCTAAGTGCTGTACAAGTTTAAACTTTCAACCCTATCTAATTCATGATTCTTTCAATCGTAATAGGTCATTTACGGACTGTCTACTGTGGTTTTGGCCTCAAGTTTAATATGCCTGGCAGAAATCCAGAGGGGAAAGATGAAGACTCAGGTAATTCTGATTAATATGTGTAAAAGGAAGACATGGTCATCTTAAAGCCTAAAAAATGGAAAGCTTTTTGACTTGCCAAAGCATAAAAATAATGGGATGTGATTGATTGAATTGAAGATTTACTTGGCAATAATGTGGTCAAAGTTTTAATAACCATTGCTGTGTTTTAAAAGTGGTGGGCAATGACACATTATATCGTATAAACTTGCTAGGAAGTGGAGGAGAAAACGGAGGTAAGAACGCATCTGTCTAAGAAGTAGGTCAAATGTTTGTCCGGCATATGCTCTGAAAGAGAACCTGTGCTAGAGATGGGAGATAAACAAAGAAGAGTATCAGGAAGGAAGCGGGCAAGACCTGGGCTCCAGAGCCAGGCAGGCAGGCTTGCAGGTAATTCCCAGCTTCGTTGCTCTGTGATGTTGAGGCTATTTTGACTACAGTCGCTGCATAACAAATTACCCTAGAACTTGTAAAGTGAAAACCATTTCATTTTTGCTCCTGATCTTATGGGGCAGAACTTCAGGAAGGGCTGCGCTGGGTAGTCCTTGCTTGGGGTCTCATGAGGCTGCAGTTAGACGTTGGCTAGATCTGCCATCATCTGAAAGCTCGAGGTTGAGCCACATATGGGAGCAAGATGGGGGCTGTCGGTTGGGAGTTCAGCCATGTTCAGGTGATGCTCCAGCATAGCAGCCTTTGGGATGGCAAACTTCTTACCTGTTGGTTGTTCTTTGCCAGAGCAAGTGTTCTAGTGGAAGCTGGTGGTAGATGCGTGGCATTTATAATGAAGCCTTGGAAGTCAGTCATTTCAGTCATACTCTGTTGGTGGAAGCAGTCACAACCCCAGGGGTAGGGGGAATTAGACTCTGCCCTTTGACTGGAGTGGCAAGGCCACATTTTAGAGGATGGGCGATATGGTTGTAGCCATCTTTCTAAAAATCTGCCACAGTGGCCTTGAGAAAAATAACCTCTAAACTTAGTTTACCTGTCTGTAAAGTGAAAATAACAATATTTTATGAAAGATTATGATAACTAAGATCATCTATACCATTTTTCTAGATTCCACGTATATGCGTTAATATACGATATTTGTTTTTCTCTTTCTGACTTACTTCACTCTGTATAAAACAGGTAACTAATGAGAACCTACTGCATAGCTCAGGGAACTCTACTCAGTGCTCTGTGGTGACCTAAATGGGAAGGAAATCCAAAAAAAAGGGGATATATGTATACATATAGCTGATTCACTTTGCTGTACCGTAGAAACTAACACAACACTGTAAAGCAACTATACTCCAATAAAAATTAATTTTAAAAAAGATTATAACTAAAAGAATAATGCTTATAAGAGACTTAGCCTGGTGCTGGAAACCCAGTGAATCTTTCATCAATGTTTGCTGTTAACAGTCCTGGAACTCAGGGTGTTTACTCTAGCTCCCACTTTTACAAGACTAGGGTACAAAATCATGCCATATATCTTTGTAATCTTCAAATTATAAGTACCTCTAACTCTCCTCTTACATATCCTTGAGGAGATTCTTTTCTCTTCCCTAGGGTCTGACCTCCTGTGACAATATCAAAATACTCATTAAGTCCTGGTCATTCACTTTCTTGACACTGCTCCTTGGGTCTCATCTTTGCCAGAGAAGTTTACTTACTGTGGTAGGCATTCCCACAAAGGCTGCTCAGACTCTTCTGCTCTAAACCCTGTCTTCTCTGCCCAAGATCCAAACTATTCCTCCAGGCCTTTCCCTCCCTGAAGAGAATTCCTTGCCTCACTAAGAGTAGAGGTCCCTCCAAATAAGAGTTTTCTCATCACCGTCTCCTCCACTTCCACATGTAGCCCCACCTGCACCCATCCTTTTCTTCTCACCTTAGGTCTCAAAATATAGACACACATCTCTGGTTTCTAAGGCTGAGTACCTCAGTCTTGCAGTCTGTTCCCATCCTTTCTCTCTTCTATGGAACATCGCTACACTGACGGCGCCTTCTCTTACAGCTTCAACTGCCTCCTTGAGATTGTCACCTTCCCTTGAGTCTGTCAAATGCCAAAGCCTTTCCAAGTTACTAAAGCAAAATCAACCAGCTATACCCTTTCTTCAGTCTTGCTTCCTGTCAAGCTGCTGTACTCTCCTCTCCTTCACCACCGGCCTCACTGCCTCTAAGTCCTTGTCACCATTCATTCTTTACTCCCTGTAATCTGTCTCCTGCTCTGTCTTTCTAGAAGCTGTTCTTGCAAAGGACTCTTGGGGCTTCCTGATTTAAGCTGCTGTTTTGAGGTGGCTTGTTGGACAATAGTAGTTAACTAACACAGTGATCAATCCAGGATCTTGACCCACGTGATGCTTGCAAAGCCCAGTCCTTCCACGTCAGCAGGTCATGGAGAATAAGGCTAATGCATTCTTGTGGGGACTTTGACTTTCAAGTGAAGGAGTCATAGGAAATATTTAGAATTTTTTTTGCCTTTTTAAATCTGAAAGTCTTACATTAAGGAGTATTGTATATAGAGGGAATGGGGGACAGAGTTTTAAAGGAATCACTTAGGAAGCTTTTTCAAAACATGTGCCTGTCTTCTACTTTCTCACAGCTCTTTTGTAATTTGCTCCCTGGCATAAAGGTAGTTGGGGATGTTTGGAGTCTGTTTCTACATCCTTGTTGAGATCCAGACGAACACATTCTTTCACAGGGAGAAACTGAGGCCTAGAGTAGCCAAATGACTTCCTTAAAGTGTCAAACATGCTAAAATGCCAGGAATTTTGTACTCAGTTTTTAGGTACATATGGGTTTATTTTTATGTGTTTTTTTAAAAAAATGATTGGATACATGTTTATAGCAAGTCAAACCATACAGAGGTCTATTTTAAAAAAAAAATTCTTAACCTCCTTTTCTACTTTATTACTGAGGTAATTAATTGTAACAGTTTGTTAAACCTTCCATACTTCTTTATGCTAACATTTATTTTATCTTATCAGTGATATATTTCCAGGTAAGTAAAAATGGTCTAATTTTTCCCATTTTTAAATTGATAGTTGATATATCATAAAAGGTACCACTTTAAAGTATACAATTCAGTGGTTAACATAACATATTGAACAAGGTTATGCAACCATTATCATTACCTAATTTAGAACATTTTCATCACCCCAAAAGGAGACTGACCCATTAGCAGTCACTTCTTAGTCTTCTCTTCAGTCCTGGTAACTACTAATCTTCTTTGTCTTTATAGATTGCCCATTCTAGACATTTCATATAAATGGAATCATACAATATGTAGCCTCCTGTGCCTGGATTCTTTCACTCAGCATAATGTTTTCAAGCCTCATCTTTGTAGCATGTATCAGTACATTTTATGGCCAAATACTTTCATCATAAGGATAAGCCACATTTGTTTACCCATTCGTCAGTTGGACATCTGGCTATTATGAATAATAGTTCTATGAGCATTTGTGTATACAAGTCTTGTGTGTACACAAGTCTTAACTATTATTTCTCTTGGGTATGTGTACCTAGGAGTAGAATTGCTGGGTCATATGGTAATTTCATGTTTAACTTTCTGAAGAATTGTCAAACTGTGTTTCAAAGCACCTACACCATTTTACATTCCCAGCAGTGTATGAGGGTTCCAATTTCTCCATATCCGTGACCATATTTGTTGTCATCTTGATTATAACTGTTCCAGTGTGTGTAGTGTGATATTTCATTATGGTTTTGATTTACGCTTCCCAAATGAGTAATGATGTCTAGTGTCTTTTCACGTGCTTATTGGCCACTTGCATATTTTCTTTGGAGAAATGTCTATCCAATTTTTTTTAGTCTGATTTTTTTTTTTAATTTTTAAAAATTTTTTAAATTTACTTTTGGCGGCATTGGGTCTTTGTTGCTGCGCACAGGCTTTCTCTAGTTGCGGCGAGCGGGGGTTACTCTTCGTTGCGGTGCACGGGCTTCTCATTGCGGTGGCTTCTTGTTGCGGAGCACGGGCTCTAGGTGCGGGGGCTTCAGTAGTTGTGGCTCACAGGCCCTAGAGCACAGGCTCAGTAGTTGTGGCATACGGGCTTAGTTGCTCTGTGGCATGTGGGATCTTCCTGGACCAGGGCTCGAACCCATGTCCCCTGCATTGGCAGGTGGATGCTTAACTACTGTGCCACCAGGGAAGCCCTAGTCTGATTTTATTTTTGAATTGCAATAGTTCTTTGTATATTCTGGAAACAAGTCCCTGATTGAATATATAATTTGCAAATGTTTTCTCCCATTCTTTTTACATTCTTGATAGTGTCCTTGATGCACACGAGGCTCAAAATTTTAATAAACTCTCATTTATCATATGTGCATATTTGTCATATCTAAGAAATTGTTGCTTAATCCAAGGTCATGAAACTTGTACGTTCTAGACATTTTGTAGCATTAGTTCTTACACTTGTTCATTCCATTTTGAGTTTATTTTTCTACATGGTATAAAGTAAGGGTTTATATTTATTCTTTTGCATATGGATTTTCATTTATCCCAGCATGATTTGTCAAGACTGTCCTTTCTCCATTAAATGGTCTTAACACCTTCGCTGAAAATCCATTGACCATAGTTCTATGGGTTTATTTCTGGACTCTTCAATTCTATCACATGTATCTGTGTTTATCCTTATGTTATTACCAGATTATCTTGATTATTATAGCTTTGTAATAAGTTCTGAAATTGGGAAGTGTGAGACCACCAACTTTTGTTCTTTTTCAAGATTGTTTTGGCTAATCTGAACTTCCTGAACTTCCACAGGGATTTTAAACTCAGATTGTCAATTTCGTTAATGCACCTGGAGTTTCGATGAAGATTGCGTTGAATCTGTAGGTCAATTTGGGAAGTTTTGACACCTCAACTTTGAGACTTTCAATCCATGAACATGAGATATCCTTCCATTTGTTTAGGTCTTTACTTTCTTTTAATGATGTTTTCTGGTTTCCAGTGTACAAGTCTTGTACTCTTTCATTAAACTTATTCCTAAGAATTCTTGGTACTGTCATAAGTAGAATTATCAATTTTATTTCTTTGGATGGTTCATTACTAGTATATAGACATACAATTGACTGTAACTGTATCCTGCAGTCTTGCTGAACTAGTTTATTAGCATTTAATTTTTTGTGTGGATTGTTTAGGATTTTGATGTATAAGATAAATGACAACTGCAAATAGTGTTTTATTTCTTTGCAATTTGGATACTTTTATTTTTTCTTTAATAAGTCTAGTTAAAATCTTCAGTACAGTGTTAAAGATGTAACAAGAGTGAACATCCCTGATTTGTTCCTGATCTTTAGGGGGAAAGCTTTCAGCCTTTCACCATTAAGTATGAAATGTACTGTAGGTTTTTCATAGAGCCTCTCTATCAGGTGGAAGAGGTCCCTGTCTATGCCTGTTTTGAGTCTTTCTATGATGAAAGACTGGATTTTTGTCTAATATTTTATGTGTCTATTGAGATCATATTTGTCATTTATTTTATTAATATGGTGTATTAGATTAATTTATCATATGTTGAACCCCCTTTTTATTCCTCGGAAATCATTTGTCAATGTTTATATTCATTTTTATGTTACTGGATTCTATTTGCCAGTACTTTATGCATTTTTTGCATCTATAGTCATAAGGAATATTGATCTTATGATAACTCATTTTTAATACACCTAAGAACAATGCATTCATATTATGGACTATGTATTGAGAAATACTTAAATTGCTCTTTCTCTCTAATAAGCAATGCTAAAATAAACATCTCTTCACCTACTTACATACAAATTCATTTTATTTCTGTACACTTCTAAATATAAGGCTGCTTAGTCGAAGTGTATGTTCATTTTAAATTTTAATAAATATTTCCAAAAATGCAGCAATCTACATATTCCCAGAGATGTGATTATAATATACCTTCTCCAGTATAAGATACTGATATTTTAAATTTTTGCCAAAGGGTCAAATATTTCTCATTACTTCAATTTTCCTAACGTGCCAAAGTTGAACATTGTTCCCTAAGATATTTGCAATTTACATTTCTTCTCTAAACTGCCCATTGATTTCCTTTGTCCATTTTTAATTGGGTTTTTGTTCTTATTAATGTATAGGAGCTTTTGCATATTTAGGATTTTTAACATTTTGTCAGTGATGTTTGCGGTTTTCTATATTTTTAATTAGTTCATATGTCAACTTTTTACTTGCTAGCTTTTTAGGTTTCGTTTTACCCGTACCACCTCACCCATCCCAAAGTTATACAAATATTGTCTATACTCTTAAAAAAAAAATACTGTATTCACTTTCTATTGCTGCTATAACAAACGACCACAGTCCCTCTCTCATCCATATAGATGCTTAGAAGGTGCTTGTGAAAATCTGCTTTGACAGAGGGAAAGAAAATCCCAGGGCTTGATTGTGAAGGACTTGACATTGCTGCAAGACGGAAGACCTTAAGAAGGGCAGGCACATGGGTGAACAGGTCCATTTCTTGAAGATCAGGGCTCCTCTGGGAAAACCTAGCAAGAACCTGTGTGATGCTTCAGCAAACTCCCTTGGCCTTCCAACACTAGGGACTTCAGAATCTTCAGAACTCATCCCTGCATTTCCTTTCCCTTTACATGCTAAGTTTCACATTTTTACTCTTTTCTTTACTATTTCTTTACTGAAGTATAGTTGACTTACAATATTGTTTCACATGTACAGCAGAGTGATTCAGTTATTTATATTTCAGGTTATTTTCAATTATAGGTTATTGTAAGACATATAGTTCCCTGTGATATATAGTAAATCCTTGTTGCTTATCTATTCCATGTATAATAGTTTGTATCTGTTAATCTCATGCTCCTAGTTTATCCCTCCCCACCCTCCCTTTCCCCTTTGATAACCATAAGTTTGTTTTCTATGTCTGAGTGATTCTGTTTTGTATACAGGTTTATTAGTATCTTTTAGATTCTACATATAAGTGATACTATGAAGTTTGTTTGACTCACTAAGTATAATATTTTCTAGGTCAATCCATGTTGCTGCAAATGGCAGTATTTCATTCTTTTTTATGGCTGAGTAATACTCCATTGTTTATATACTGCATCTTAAGCCAGTAATCTGTTGATGGGCACTTGCGTTGTTTCCACGTATTGGCTATTATAAATAGTGCTACTATGAGCATTGGGGTGCATGTGTCTTTTTGAATTAGAGTTTTCATCTTTTCTGAATATATGCCCAGGACTGGGATTGCTGGATCATATGATAGCACTGTTTTTAATTTTTTAAGGGACCTCCATACTGTTTTCCATAGTGGCTGCACAAATCTACACTACAATGAACAGTATAGAAGGGTTCCTTTTTTTCTACACCCTCTCCAACATTTATTATTTGTAGACATCTTGATAATGGCCATACTGACCGGTGTGAGTTGATACCTCATTGTGATTTTGATTTGCATTTCTCTAGTAATTACCGATGTTGAACACATTTTCATGTGCCTGTTGGCCATCTGTATGTCTTCTCTGAAGAAATGTCTGCTTAGGTCTTCTCATTTTTTGATCAGGTTTTTCCAATACTGAGTTGTGTGAGCTGTTTGTATACTTTGGATATTAACCACGTGTCCGTCTCATTGTTGGCAAATATTTTCTCCCATTCCATAGGTTTTCTTTTCATTTTGTTTATGGTTTCCTTTGCTGTGCAACAGCTTTTAAGTTTGATTAGATCCCATTTGTTTTTTGCATTTTTTGCTTTTGCCTTGAGACTGATCTAAGAAAATATTGTTACAACTTAAGTCAGAATGTTTTGCTTATGTTCTCTTCTAGGAGTTTTATGGCATTATGTTTTATGTTTAAGTCTTTAAGCCAATTTGAGTTTATTTTTGTGTATGGTGTGAGAGAGTATTCTAACTTCACTGATTTACATGCAGCTGCCAACACTTGCTGAAGAGACTCTCTCTCTTCTCCATTGTATTTTCTTCCTTCCTTTGACAAAGATTAACTGACCATAGGTGTTTGGGTTTATTTCTGGGCTCTGTATTCTGTTCCACTGATCCATATGTCTGTTTGGGGGCCAATAAGACACTGTTTTCATTACTGTAGCTTAGTAGTGTAGTCTGAAGTCTGGGAGGGTTATGCTTCCTGCTTTGTTCTTTTCCTCAGGATTTCTTTTGCAGTTGTGTGTCTTCTGTGGTTCCATGTAAATTTTAGGATTATTTGTTCTAGTTCTATGAAATGTTATGGGTATTTTAGTAGGGATCACATTACATCTGTAGATTGCTCTAGGTAGTATGGCCATTTTAACAATATTAACTCTTCTAATCCAAGAGCACAGGATATGTTTCCATTTCTTTGAATCATCTTCTATTTCCTTTATCAATGTTCTATAGTTCTCAGCGTATAAGTCTTTCACCTCTTTAGTTAAGTTTATTTGTATGTATTTTTTTTTCAGTTTTGATTTTTTAACTTTTTTATTGGAGTATAGTTGATTTACAGTGTGTTTCTGGTGTACAGCAAAGTGATTCAGTTATACATAGATATATATTTTTTTCATATTCTTTTCCATTATGGTTTATTACAGGATATTGAATATAGTTCCCTGAACTATACAGTAGGACATTGCCTATTTTTTTAAATTAATTAATTAATTAATTTATGGCTGTGTTGGGTCTTAGTTTCTGTGCGAGGGCTTTCTCCAGTTGCGGCGAGCGGGGGCCACTCTTCATTGTGGTGCATGGGCCTCTCACTGTCGCAGCCTCTCCCATTGCGGAGCACAGGCTCCAGACGTGCAGGCTCAGTAGCTGTGGCTTACGGGCCCAGTTGCTCCACGGCATGCGGGATCCTCCCAGACCAGGGTCCGAACCCGTGTCCCCCTACACTGGCAGGCAGACTCTCAACCACTGCGCCACCAGGGAAGCCCCCATTGCTTATTTTATATATAGTAGTTTGTATCTGCTAATCCCAAACTCCTAATTATCCCTCCCCCACCCCATTTTCCCTTTGGTAGCCATGAATTTGTTTTGTATGTCTGTGAGTCTGTTTCTGTTCTGTAAATAAGTTCATTTGTATCATATGTATCATATTTTAGATTCCACATATAAGTGATATCCTATGGTATTTGTCTTTTTATGACTTCACTTAGTATGATCATCTCTAGGTCCATCCATGTTGCTGCAAATGGCATTATTTCATTCTTTTTTATGGCTGAGTAGTATTCCTTAGTGTATATATACCACATCTTCTTTATCCATTCATCTGTCTATGGACATGGTTGCTTCCATGTTTTGGCTTTTGTAAATAATGTTGCTATGAACATTGGTGTGCATGTATCTTTTCAAATTAAAGTCTTCTCTGGATATATGCCCAGGAGTAGGATTGTTTTCTAGGAACCTCCATACTGTTTTCCATAGTGACTGCACCAATTTACATTCCCATGAACAATGTAGGAAGGTTCCCTTTTTCTTCACACCCTCTCTAGCATTTATTTGTAGACATTTTAATGATGGCCATTCTGACCAGGTTGAGGTGACACTTCATTGTAGTTTTTTAAAAAATTTTTATTGGAGTATAGTTGATTTGCAATGTTGTGTTAGTTTCAGATGTACAGCAAAGTGAATCAGTTATACATATATCCATTTTTGTTTTAGATTCTTTTCCCTTATAGACCACTACAGAGTATTGAGTAGAGTTCCCTGTGCTTTACAGCAGGTTCTTATTAGTTATTTATTTTATATAGAGTAGTGTGTTTATGTCAATTCCAATCTCCCAGTTTATTCCTCTCCCCACCCCATCCCCTGGTAACCATAAGTTTGTTTTCTACATCCGTGACTCTACTTCTGTTTTGTAAATAAGTTCATTTGTACCCTTCTTTTTAGATTCCACATATAAGTGATATCATATGATATTTGTCTTTCTCTGTCTGACTTACTTCACTCAGTATGGCAATCTCTAGTTCCATCCATGTTGCTGCAAATGGCATTATTTTTTTATGGCTGAGTAATATTCCATTGTATATATATACCACATTTTCTTTATCCATTCCTCTGTTGATGGACATTTAGGTTGCTTCCATGTCCTGGCTATTGTAAATAGTGCTGCAATGAACATTGGGGTGCAGGTATCCTTTCAAATTATGGTTTTCTCCAGATATATGCCCAGGAGTGTGATTATTGGATCATATGGCAACTCTATTTTAAGTTTTTTAAGGAACCTCCATACTGTTTTCCATAGTGGCTGCACCAGTTTACATTCCCATGAACAATGTAGGAAGGTTCCATTTTCTCCACACCCTCTCCAGCATTTATTGTTTATAGAATTTTTGATGATGGTCCTTCTGACCTGTGTGAGAATGTAGTTTTGATTTGCATATCTCTAATAATTAGTGATGTTAAACATCTTTTCATGTTCCTCTTGGCCATCTGTATGTCTTCTTTGGAGAAATGTCTATTTAGATCTTCTGCCCATTTTTGGATTGGGTTCTTTGTTTTTTTTGATATTGAACTGCATGAGTTCTTTGTATATTTTGGAGATTAATCTTTTGTCGGTTGCTTCGTTCACAAATAATTTCTCCCATTTTGAGCGTTGTCTTTTTGTCTTGTTTATAGTTTCCTTTGCTGTGCAAAAGATTTTAAGTTTAATTAGATCCCACTTGTTTATTTTTGTTTTTATTTTTATTACTTCAGGAGGTGGATCGAAAAAGATCTTGCTGTGATTTATGTCAAAGAGTGTTCGGCCTATGTTTTCCTCTAAGAGTTTTATAGTGTCTGGTCTTACATTCAGGTCTTTACTCATTGTAGTTTTGATTTGCATTTCTCTAATTAACAATGTTGATTTGCATTTCTCTAATTAACAATGTTGAGCATCTTTTCATTGCCTGTTGGCCATCTGTATCTTCTCTGGAGAAATGTCTATTTAGGTCTTCTGCCCAGTTTTTTTATTAGGTTGTCTTTTTGTTATTGAGTTGTATGAGCTGTTTGTATATGTTGGAAATTAAGCCATTTAAACAATGTTAATTCTTCCAGTCAAGAGCATGAGTTCATTTCTTTGAATCATCTTCAACTTCCTTTATCAATGTTTTATAGTTCTCAGCATATAAATCTTTCACCTCCTTGGTCAGGTTTACTTCTAAGAATTTTATTTTTTGATGCGATTTTAAAGGGATTGTTTGTTTACATTCCCTTTCTAATATTTCATTGTTAGTGTAAAGAAATGCAACAGATTTCTATATGTGTAATCTTGTATCCCACTACCTTGTTGAATTTGTTTATCAGTCTGGTAGGTTTTGTGTGGAGTCTTTAGGATTTTCTATATAGAGTATCATATCATCTGTGTATAATGACGATTTTACATCTTTTTTTCTAATTAGGATACTTTTATTTCTTTTTCTTGTGTGATTGCTGTGGTTAGGACTTCCAATAATATGTTGATTAGAAGTGGTGAGAGTGAGCATACTTGTCTTGTTCCATACTTTAGTGGGAAGGCTTTCAACTTTTTTTTTTTTTAATAAATTTATTTATTTTATTTTTATTTTCGGCTGCATCGGGTCTTTGTTGCTGCTCATGGACTTTCTCTAGCTGTGGTGAGCAGGGGCTATTCTTCACTGTGGTGCATGGGCTTCTCATTTTGGTGGCTTCTCTTGTTGCAGAGCACAGGCTCTAGGACCATGGGCTTCAGTAGTTGTGGCTCATGGGCTTAGTTGCTCCACGGCATGTGGGATCTTCCTGGACCAGGGCTTGAACCCGTGTCCCTGGCAGTGGCAGGTAGATTCTTAACCACTGAGCCACCAGGGAAGCCCAAGGCTTTCAGGTTTTCACCACTGAGTGTTAGATTGGCTGTGGGTTTGTCATAAATAGCTTTTATGTTAAGAAGTGTTCCATCTGCACCCACTTTGGTAAGGGTTTTTATCATAAATGGATGTTGAATTTTTTCTGCATCTGTTGAGATCATGTGGTTTTTGTCTTGTCTTTAGCTGATGTGGTGTAGCATGTTGATTTTTTGCATATTTTGAACCATGCTTGTGAACCTGGGATGAATCCAACTTGGTTGTGGTGTATGATCTTCTTTATGTGGTGCTAGATTCGATTTGTTAATATTTTATTGAATTTTTGCATGTATGTTCATCAAAGATATTGGCCTGTAATTTTCTTTTCTGGTAGTGTCTTTGTCTAGTTTTGGTATCAGAGTGATGGTGGCTTCCTAGAATGACTTTGGGAGTGTTCCCTCCTCTTCACTCTTTTGGAAGAGTTTGAGAAGGATCAGTATAAGTTCTTCTTTGTATGTTTGGTAGAATTCCCCAGTGAAGCCATCTAGTCCTGGACTTTTGTTTGCAGGGAGGTTTTTAAATTAAAGATTCTATTTCACTTCTAGTGATCAGTCTATTCAAGTTATCTATTTCTTGATTCAGTTTTGGTGGGCTGTATATTTCTAGAAACTTGTCCATTTCTTCTAGGTTGTCCAATTTGTTGGCATATAATTATTAGTAGTGTTCTCTTATAACTGATACCACAGAAATACAAAAACAATTTCTCTTCTTCCACTCCCTTTATTGGGTCCTCTCTCTTCTTGTTGGTGAGCCTGGCCAGAGGTCTGTCTATTTTATTTACCTTCTCAAAGAACCAGCTCATGGTTTTTGACTATTTTTTAACCTCTATTGTATTTCCTCTCTGATCTTTATTTCCTTCTTTCTGCTGACTTTAGGTTTTGCTTGTTATTTTTCTAATTATTTGAGGTGGTAAGTTAGGTTGTGAGGAAAGCCTGTATCTCTATGAACTTCTAAGGACTGTTTTTGCTACATCCCATAGATTTTTGTATGGTTGTTTTGTTGCATTTCATAGATTTTGTATGGTTATGTGTTCGTTGTCATTTGTCTCAAGGTATTTTTAAATTTCTTCTTTGATTTCATTGTTGACACACTGTTTTTTTAGTAGCATATTTTTTAGTCTCTGTAATCATTTTTTCTCATTTCTCTTTCTGTGGTTATTTTCCTAGTTTCATGTCATTGTGGTCTGAAAAGGTGCTTGAAGTAATTTCTATCCTCTAAAATTTGAGGCTTGTTTTGTGCCCTAGTATGTGGTCTAGCCTATAGAATGTTCCACGTGCACTTAAAGAATGCATATTTGGTTTTTTTTGGATGTAATGTCCTGAAAATATCAATTAAATCTAACTGTTCTGTTGTGCCATTCAGGATCTCTGTTGCCTTACTGATTTTTTTTTTCTGTCCAGAAGATCTATCCATTGATGTGATTAGTGTTAAAGTCTCCTACTATTATTGTATTCCTGTCAATTTCTCCTTTTATGTCTGTTAGTACTTGTTTTATGTATTTAGGTGCTCCTATGTTTGGTGCATAATGTTAACAAGTGTAATATCCTCTTGTATTGTGTAATGTGCTCTTGTATTAATCCTTCTATCATTATATAGTGTCCTTTTTTTGTCTTTACTTATGGTCTTCATTTTAAAGTTTCTTTTGTCTGAGTATTGCTACCCCCACCTTCTTTCTGTTTATATTTTCTTTCCCATCCCCTCACTTTCAATCTATGTGTGTCCTTTATTTTATGGCAAGTCTCTTGTAGGCAGCATATTGTAGGCTCTTACAGAGTGGCAGATTGGATAATAAAATCTTTTGAATTTAGTCCATTGACATTTAATGTAATTATTAATATGTATTTATTGCCATTTTAAACTTTGTTTTCCCATTGATTTTATATTTCTTTGTTTCTTTTTTTTTTTTTTTACTTTCATGGTTTGATGGTTTTCTTTTGTATTATACTTGTGTTCTTTTTGTTTTCTGTGAGTCTATTGTATGTTTTTGATTTGTGGTTATCCTGCTTTTCAAGTGTGTTAACCCACTACGTATTTTTTGACCTGACACTAAATGGGACTTTTTTGACTTTCTCTTTCTGGTATTTCATTGTTAGTGTAAAGAAATGCAACCGATTTCTGTATATTAATCTTGTATCCTGCTACCTTGCTGAATTCACTTATTAGTCCTAATAGTTTTTATGTGGAAACTTTAAAGTTCTCTAGAGTGTCATGTCATCTGCAGATAGTAACAGTTTTACCTCTTCCTTCTGATTTGGAGGTCTTTTACTTTTTCTTGTCTGACTTTTGTATCTATATTAAAGATTCTGGCCTGTAATCTTTTTTGTAGTGTCTTTATCTGGTTTTGGCATCAGGGTGATGGTGGCTTCATAGAATAAATTTCAGAGTGTTCCCTCCTTTCAATTCTTGAATAGTTTGAGAAAGATAGGTATAAGTTCTTTGTATGTTTGGAATTCCCCAGTGAAGCCACCTGGTCCTAGACTCTTGTTTGCAGGGAATTTGCTTATTAGATTTGATTTCACTTCAAATGATCTGTCTGTTCAAGTTATCTGTTTCTTCTTGACTCAGCTTTTGTAGCCTGTTTCTAGAAATTTGTCCATTTCTTCTACATTGTTCAATTTGTTGCCATGTAACTGCTCATAGTAATCTCTTATTTTTGATATTTCTGTTGCATCAATTATTTCTCCTTTAATTTCTTTTGTTTATTTGGGTCTTCTTTTCTTGGTGAGCCTGGCTAGAGGTTTGTCATTTTTCTTTCTTTCTTTTTTGTTTGTTTTTCTTTCTTTTTTAATCTTTTCAAGAAATGAGGTCTTGGTTTTATTGATCTGTCTCTGTTCTCTCTTTTATTTCTTCTTTGATCTTTATTTCCTTTCCTCTGCTGACAGGGTTTTGTTTTCTTCTAGGTGGTAGGTTAGGTTGTTTTGAAATTTTTCTTCTTTCTTGGGGAAGGGCTGTATGGCTGTGAACTTCCCTCTTAGAACTGCTTTTGTAGCATCCAATAGATTTGGTATGGTAGTGTTTTTATTGTCATTTGTCTCGGTATCTTCCGATTTTCTCTTTGATTTACTCATTGACCCACTGTTGTTGTTGTTGTTGTTGTTGTTGTTTTTTAGTAGAATGTTTTGTCTCCAACTGTTCATTCTTTTCCCGTTTTTCTTTCTATGGCTGATTTCTAATTTCATACTGTCGTGGTCAAATCATGTTTGAAATAATTTCTATTCTCAAATTTCTTGAGGCTTGTTTTGTGATCTATTATGTGGTCTACCCTAGAGAATGTTCCATGTGCACTAGAAAAGAATGTATATTCTGGTTTTAGATGTACTGTCCTGTAGATGGCCATTAAATTCAACTGGTCTATTGTGTCATTTAGGACCTCTGTTGCTTTACTTTCTGTTCGATGATGTGTCCTCTGATGTCAGTGGAATATTAAAGCCTCCTATTATATCTCTGTCAATTTGTTAGTATTTGTTTTATATTTAGGTGTTCCTAAATTGGGTGCATATACGTTAATGAGTATATTTTCATCTTGTATTAATCCCTTTATCACTATATAATAAATAATGTCCTTCTTTGTCTTTATGGCCTCTCTTTTAAAGTATTTTGTCTGAGGATCATGTTCTCTTTTTCAGTGAAGATGTTTTGTTTTCTCAAGTCTCTACTTGATTAGATGAGATGGAATTAAGAAGGGAGACCTGACCACAGGCCCCTGATTACATGTATTTTCTCCTGTCTCATTTTCAGTTTAGTTTACTTCAAGCATAGACTGTTAAGAAAATACATCTTAGTAGAATTTGGCCAAGATGGCAGAATAGAAAGACCCTGAGCTCACCTCCTCTCACAAGCACACCAAAATCACAACTAAAATCACAGCTATCTGCAGAATAACCATAGATGAAAAAGACCCGGACCTACAAGCAAAGATCTTCTATGACTAAAGACATAAGGAACCACAATGAGATGGCTAGGAGGGGTGGATTTGTGAAATAGTCAAGTCCTATACCCCTGGGGTAAGTGACACACACTGGAAAATAATTACATTGTAGTGGTTCTCTCACAGGAAATGTCTGAGCCCAATTTTGGGCTCCCCAGCCCAGAGGCCCTGCACCAGGAAGATGAGCACCTAGAGCATTTGGCTTTGAAGGCCAGCAGGACTTAAATTTGGGAGAAACAAAACCACAAACCTGTAGTCTCCAGACAAATCTTGCCCACCAGCAGGTCAGACCCTGCCCCAGAACCAGCTGGGCCCTAGCCCTGCCAACTAGCAGGCCATCACAAGTTTTGGGACACCCAAGATGACATACCCAACTGTGTCAGGAACTATCCCCAGTCTACAAGCAATCTGACACCAGCTCTGGGACCCTTGAGCCTTGCAACCAGACTCCAGGATCCATCTCTGCCTACCGGTAGTCCGGCACTAACCCCAGGACCTGGCTTCACTCACCAATGGGCAGATAACAGCCCTGGAGTCTTCTGGACCCTGACTCTGCCCACCAGTGAGCCAGTACTAGTCCCAGGGTCCCCTGGAGCTCTGCAGTCAGCCAACTTGTGACCTGTCCCTGCAACCAGCAGCCACAGCCATTTCACAAGGAAAGGCCTAGCAACCAACTGGACTGGGGACCAACCACACCTACCAGACTGCCCACTTAATCTGCCACAATAGAAGGACCCATGCAGCCCTCATGGGGGAACCCCTAGAGCATATAGAGGGGAGTACACTGCTAGGACATATGGGATGTTTCCTATAGAGAGGAAATTCTCTAAGCTTGGTAAATGTAACTAGCCTATTAGACACATAAAAATATGAATAGCAACTTATGTAAAACAAGGTGAAAGAGGAACATGTTCCAGACAAAGGAATAAGATAAAACCCCAGAAGAAATAAATGAAGTATAGATAGGCAATCCACCTGAGGAAGAGTTCAGGGTAGTGACTGATGATATATAAAGATGATCAAAGAACTGGGGAGAAGAATGGATATACAGAGCAGGATGTACAGAGCAAGAAGTTAGAAGTCTTTAAAAAAGAGTTAGAAAATATAAAGAACAGTAGATGAAGAATACAATAACTTAAAGGAAAAATGCATCAGAAGGCATCAACTGTAGAGGAAAAGATTCAGAAGAATGGATCTGTGAACTGGAAGACAGTAGTGGAAATCACTGATATTGAACAGGAAGAAAAAAGTGAAAATGAGGACAGTTAGGAGGCCTCTGGGACAACACCAAGAGCACTAATATTTACATTATAGGGAGAAGAGAAAGGGGCTGAGAACATATTTGAAGACATAATAGCTGAAAATGTCCCTAACCTGGGAGAGGAAACAGTCACCCAAGTCCAGGAAGTGTGGAAGCTCCCATAGAGGATCAACCCAAAGAGGACCACATCAAGACACACTACCTTTAATTTTTTGCCATTTTAATCACAAAGAATATTTTTTAAATTTTTATTTTATATTGGAGCATAGTTGATTAAAAATGTTGTGTTAGTAAAGTGATTCAGTTATACATATACATGTATCCTTTATTAAAAGCAGCAAGGGAAAAGCAACAAGTAACATACAAGGGAACTTCCATAAGCCTATCAGCTGACTTTTCAGCAGAAATTCTGCAGGCCAGAAGGGAATAGCACAATATATATGCACCCAACATAGGAGCACTTAAAAACATAAAGCAAATATTAAGTAATAAGTGGAGAAATCAATAGTAACACAATAATGGGGTGTTACAGAAAATCAATAAGGAAACATGGGTCTTAAATGACACATTAGACCAATGGACTTAATTGATATATATACAACATTCCATCCAAAAGCAGCAGAAATCTGTTGTATTTCTATACATTAACAATGAACTATCAGTGAAATTAAGGGAACCATTGCATTTATCATCACATCAGAAAGAATAAAATATCTAGGAATAAACCTACCTAAGGAGGTAAAATATCTATACACAAATTATAAGACCCTGATGAAAGAATTGAAGATGGCACAAAAAGATGGAAAGATATACTGTGTTCTTGGATTGGAAAAAGTAATATTGTTAACATGACCATACTACTCCAGGCAATCTACAGATTCTGTGCAATCCCTATCAAAATACCAATGACATTTTTCACAGAACTAGAATAAATACTTTTAAAATCTGCATGGTGACTGACACAAAAGACCCTGAATAGCCAAAACAATCTTAAGAAGAACAGAGATAAAGGAACCATGCACCCTGACTTCAGACTGTACTACAAAGCTACAGTAATCAAAACAGAATGCTACTGGCACAAAAACAGACACATAGAACAATGGAACATAATAGAGAGCCCAGAACTAAACCCACACACTTATGATCAATTAATCTATGACAAAGGAGGCAAGAATGGACAATGGACAAGAGACCGTCTTTTCAATAAGTGGTGCTGGGAAAGCTGAACATCTACATGTAAAAGAGTGAAATTAGAATATTCTCTAACACCATATATAAAAATAAGCTCAAAATGGATTGAAGATCTAAATATAAGAACAGATACCATAAACCTCCAAAGGAAAACATAGACAGAAAACACTCTTTGACAGAAATTGTAGAAATATTGTTTTTGCTCTGTCTCCTAAAGCAAAGGAAATAAAAGCAAAAATTAACAAATGGGACCTAATTAAACTTAAAAGCTTTTGCACAGTAAAGGAAACTGCTGACAAAATGAAAAGACAACCTACTGAATGGGAAAAAATATTTGCAAATAATGACCAACAAAGGGTTAATATCCAAAATATATAAACAGCTCATGTAACTCAACATCAAAAAAAAAAAAAAAGACAACCCAACTTAAAAATGGGCAGAACTAAATAGATATTTTTCCAAAGAGGAAATGCAGATAGTCAACAGAGACACAAAAAGATGCTCAACATTGCCAATCATCAGGGAAATGCAAATCAAAAGCACAATGAATATCACCTCACACCTGTCAGAATGGCTATCATCAAAAAGACCACAAATAACATGTTGGTAAGGATGTGGAGAAAAGGGAATCCTCATACACTGTTGATGGGAATGTAAATTGGTGCAGTCACTGTGGACACAGTATGGAGGTTTCTCAAAAGACTAAAAATAGAAATACCATAAGACCCAGCAATTCCAATCCTGGATATATATCCCCCCCAAAACCCAGAAACACTAATTTGAAAAGATACATGCACCCCAATGTTTATAGCAGCATTATTTACAATTGCCAAAATGTAAAAGCAACCTAAGTATCCATCAGTAGATGGATAAAGAAGACATGGTATGTGTGTATATATATATACGGATGTGTATATATATGTGTGTACATATATATGTGTATATATAATGGAATACTACTCAGCCATAGAAAAGAATGGAATTTTGCCATTTGCAGCAACATAGATGGACTTGGAGGGTGTCATGCTAAGTGAAATAAGTAAGACAGAGACAGACAAATACTGTATGATATCATTTATACATGGAATCTGAAAAATAAAACTAGTGAATACAACAAAAAAGTAGACTTGGATATAGAGAACAAACTAGTGGCTACTACTGGGGAGAGGCAAGAGGGGAGGGGCAATTTAGGGGTGTAGGGCATTAAGAGGTACAAAGTAATAGGTATAAAGTAAGCTACAAGGAAATACTGTACAACATGGGGAATATAGCCAATATTCTACAATAAGTACAAATGGAGTATAACCTTTAAAAATTGTGAATCACTATATTGTACATCTGTAACTTACATAATATTGTACATCACCTATACTTCGATTAAAAAAGACGTGTTAAAAGTCTACTTTGTTTGTCTGATACGAGTATTGCTATCCCTGTTTTCTTGTCATTTTCATTTGCATGAAATATATTTTTCCAACCCTTTACTTTCAGTCTGTGTGTGTTTTTTGCCTGAGGTGAGTCTCTTGTAGGCAGCATACTGTAGGTTCTTTTTTTTAATCTAATCTGCCACTGTCTTCTGATCAGAGCATTTAGTCCATTGACATTTAAAGTAATTATTGATAGGTACATATTTATTGCCATTTTAAATCTTGTTTTCCAGTTTTTGCAGTTCTTCTTTGTTCATTTCTTTTTGTGTGTGTGTGTGGTTTGATGGTTTTCTTTTGTAGTATGCTTGAGTTACTTTCTTTTTGGTTTTTGTGAATCTATTATATGTTTCTGTTTTGTGGTTACCCTGGTTTTCAAGTATGTTGACCCATAGCTATAGCTACTTGCTTAAACTGATAGTCATACAAGTTCAAACACATTCTAAAAGATCTGCATTTTAACACTCCCCTTCCTCACATTTGTGATTTTGATGTCCTATTTTACATCTTCATGTTTATCCTTTTGCTGTTAATTGTAGTCATAATCACTTTTATAAAATTTGATTGTTTTTAGTCTATGTAGTTGTTTATTTAAGTGATCTTCAATCCTTTTGTATATTTGCCTCTCCTACTGTGATTTGCCCTTTCCTATAGATTCTTGCTTCTTTTCTATTTAGAGAAGACCTTTCAATATTTCTTTTAGGATAGGTTTAGTTTTGCTGAATTCTTTTAGTTTTTGCTTGTCTGAAAAATTCTTTATCTCTCCTTCTATTCTTAATGATAGTCTTGCTGGGTAGAGTATCCTATGTTGCAGGTTTTTCCCTTTCAGGACTTTGAATATATCTTGTCACTCCCTTCCGGCCCTCAAAGTTTCTGCAGAAAAATCAGCTGATAGCCTTATGGGGGTTCCCTTTTAACTGACATTTTGTTTTTCTCTTGTTGCCTTTAGAATCCTCCCCTTAACTTTTGTCATTTAAATTATGATATGGCTTGGTGTGGGTCTGTTTGGGTTTATCTTGTTTGGGACCCTCTGTGCTTCCTGTACCTGGATATCTGTTTCCTTCTTTAGATTTGAGAAGTTTTCAGCCATAATTTCTTCAGATACATTTTCAATCCCTTTCTCTCTATCTTCTCCTCCTGGAACCCCTATTACATATAGGTTGGCATGCTTTATATTATCCCATAAATCTCATATGTTGCTTTCATTTTTTTTTTTATTTGTCTGTCTGCTGTTCTGATTGGGTGACTTCCAGTATTCTTTCTTCTAGATCATTCATTCATTCTTCTGTGTCTTTTAGTCTGCTATTCATTGCTTCTAGATTGGTTTTTATCTTGGCAATTGAATTGTCTAATTTCGTTTGGTTCATCTTTATAGTTTCTCGCTCCTTGTTACAGTGAACTTCATTTCTACTGATAATCTTTCTTAATTCCTTTAGCATTTTTATTATCTCCTTTTGGACTTGGAGTCTAGTAGGCTGATGAGGACTGATCATCATTTGTTCTTTCAGGGGATTTCTCTTGTTCTTTTAGTTGGGAGTAGTTCCTCTGCTTTTTATTTTACCTAACTTTCTTTGTCTCTTATGAATTTAGGAGAAACAGTTACCTACTGTGGTCTTGAAGCTTTTTGGTTTTTTTTTGTTTTTTTGTTTTTCTTTAGTGTGGGAGCATCCCTCTGTAGACTGTTGTCCGATATTTTTAGTGTGAGGGCTTGATTTGGTATGGATCCAGCCACATCTTTCCTTAGAGTGTGCTTGCCATTATCCCCTTGATGGGGAGTGTGAGTGGTGATATGCTGTCCAGAGCCTGTGCTGGATGTGGGGTGGGGCCTCCTCTTTGCTCCAAGGCTGTCTGTCACTGCCCTGTCAGGGGCGGGGTCTCCTCCCCAGATGTTGGAGTAGAAGCCCTGAGGGTCGGGTTTGATCAGGCTCTGTTGCCCTTGAGTGCATGCCTTGCCCCAAAGTTGGCGTTCACTAAAGCAAGTGAGGCTCATGTGGTCACAGTGAACCTGTGCATCAGCTGTGTAGGTGTCTGCAGTTCCTCCCAAAAGCAGCCCAAAGTCGCATCACTTTCTCCATTTTGTTCAACCGAGACTTAGTGCTAGGCTGTGGTGTGGAGTAGGCGGGGGTTGGTGGACTGTGGCTACAGGAATGGAGATGGCTGTGCTGCCACCTGGGACCTGGGCTGCCTCTGTGGTAGACCTCTCCCAGGATCTGTCTGCTCCAGATGTGGTGTAAAGTGGGTGGAGCTGGAGCACCCCCACTGAGAAATGAACAGTCATGTATTCTTGCCCAGGGCCTGCCCATCCAAGACTCAGCACCCAGTGCCTGCCTGTTCCTGTGGTGCCACCTGGTGTGCACCGACAGTGTGCACTGCAGCCACACCTGTGCCGTGCACACATGGACAATGGGCTCCACGGTTTGGCCCAGATCACACCCCAGGTGCCCTGTCTGTCTCTGCGCAGCTAGACCAAATCTCTGCCATGATCTCACGCCATGCTGCAGTGTGGAGTGAAGGGGCCCTGGGTGTTTGCCCCTTCCGATTGGGAAGCTTGGCAAGTCAGCAGCCAGCCGTTGGTGCGTGTCTCTCTCCATCCCGATGTTAGGAAGCCCACACAGGCATACTTCTCCAGCCCCTCTATCTGTTCCAGAAGATTTCTCAGCAGGCAAGGGGGCTTCCCCAGGGTGAAGGTCTGCCCACATGGACCTCTTCCTTACAGATCACTCCCAGGGGCAGAGTCCCATCCTGATGACTTTTTTTTCCCCATCCTACTCTGGTAATATAGAGATCTTTCTTGCAGCTTTGGCTGTGTAGGAGATCTCTTGCCAGTTTCTAGTTGGTTTTCTGTGAGAATTGTTCCACATGTAGATGCATTTTTGATGTGTTTGTGGGGGGAGGTGGGCTTCACATCCTCCTCTGCCATCTTGATCTCCCTCCCTATATCACTTTCAATTTCCTAACTGCTGTGTGGTAGCATCTGAAATAAGCTTTGTAGAAATGTAGTGTGTTCCCTGAGCAGTGAGAGTACTGGTGTTGGCTGGGCATTCTTCCTGACTGGCAGTTTTGCAATCCAAATTGCAGATGTTTACAGTTGGCTTGGTGCCAATTTTCTCAAAGTCTGAGGTTGTGCATATGCGGAGGACCTTGCAACAGGACCTCGTCCCCTGATTATGTCAGTCAAGGAATTGTAGTTTGGGCAGAAGCCCACCTACCTCAGAAGAGTCCAGTCTTCATAGAATCATAAAGTTAAGGACTTTAGATTATGTAGTTCAAAATTTGCCTTACATTGGAGGAAACCAAAGGTCAGAACCCAGAGTTTTTACTCCTTGTTTCAGAGGAGTCTCAGTCTGTCATTTAGAAGTACGATCACCCCTTAGTCAAATATCTGACTCTTGGATGAGTACCCCTGGTGCCTTTCATCTGGAGGGGAGAGGATGGCAGTGAAGGGATGGACTCAAGCCTGAAGGTCAAAACTACAGCTGCTTCTCCTTTAATACTTTTTTAAACCTCGTTTTAACACCACATTATTTATGAGATTGAAGTTCAATGCTGGTACCTTTGTTGTTCACATCAGTTAAAATTAACCACAAGAGGAGAGGTCCTGAAGGGTTCTGGCAGGCAGCATGGCACAGGGTTAGAGTATACTGGCCTCAGAAATTAATTAGAGCCAGGCTTGAATCCTCCATCAACACTTATATGCTCAAATTACTTGAGCACCCTGTGCTTCAAGGGGAGATAGCTATAATTGCCTCAGAGGGTTGTTATGAAGCATAAATGAGATGATGCATGTCAAGTGCTCACCAATTAGTGCTCCAATTCAGCATCATTTTGTTAAATAAAAAAATATAGGTTTCCTAAGTTCAGCATATATAACTTGAAAAGTAAAAACAAAATGAAAACACACAAAGGAAAAGGCCAAATCTGAATAAATTCCCAGCACAGAAATCTTTGAGGTTGTGCATTTGGTACATTGTGTATCCTAATTTATTTATTGTATTTATTTTTATTTTTTTATTGAAGTATAGTTGATTTACAATGTTGTGTTATTTCTGCTGTACAGCAAAGTGATTCAGTTATACATATACACATTCTTTTTCATATTCTTTTCCATTATGGTTTATCACAGGATATTGAATATAATTCCCTGTGCTATACAGTAGGACCTTGTTGTTTACCTATTCTTCTTTTGTTTTTTGTTTTTTAAATTATTAACACCTTTAATTATTTATTCATTTATTTATTTATTTATTTATTTATTTATTTATTTATTTTGGCTGTGTTGGATCTTCGTTTCTGTGCAAGGGCTTCCTCTAGCTGGGGCAAGCGGGGGCCCCTCTTCATCACGGTGCATGGGCCTCTCACTATCGCGGCCTCTCTTGTTGTGGAGCACAGGCTCCAGACGCGCAGGCTCAGTAGTTGTGGCACACGGGCCCAGTTGCTCCGCGGCATGTGGGATCCTCCCAGACTAGGGCTCGAACCCGTGTCCCCTGCATTAGCAGGCAGATTCTCAACCACTGCGCCACCAGGGAAGCCCTACCTATTCTATATATACCAGTTTGCATCTGCTAATCCCAAACTCTCAATCCATCCCTCTCCCGCCCCCCTCCCCCTTGGCAACCACCAGTCTATTCTCTATGTCTGTGATTCTGTTTCTGTTTCATAGATAGGTTCGTTTGTGTCATATTTTGGATTCCACTGTAAGTGATATCATATGGTATTTGTCTTTCTCTTTCTGACTTACTTAACTTAGTGTGATAATTTCTAGTTGTATCCATGTTGCTGTAAATGGCATTATTTCATTCTTTGTTTATGGCTGAGTAATATTTCATTGTATATATGTACCACATCTTTATCCATTCCTCTGTTGATGGACATTTAGATTGTTTCCATGTCTTGGCTATTGTGAATAGTGCTGTGATGAACATAGGGGTGCATGTGCCTTTTTGAATTATAGTTTTGTCTGGACATATGCCCACGAGTGGGATTGCTGGAGCATATGGTAATTCTGTTTTTAGTTTTCTGAGGAACCTCCATACTGTTTTCCACAGTGGCTGTACCAACTTATAGTCCCACCAGTAGTGTAGGAGTGTTCCCTTTTCTCCACACCCTCTCCAGCATTTGTTATTTCTAGCCTTTTTAATGATGGCCATTCTGACTGGTGTGAGGTGGTACCTCATTGTAGTTTTGATTTGCATTTTTCTAATAATTAGCGATGTTGAGCATCTTTTCATGTGCCTATTGGCCATTTGTATTTCTTCCTTGGAGAAATGTCTCTTTAGGTCTTCTGCCCATTTTTTTGATTGGGCTGTTTGTTTTTTTGTTGTTGTTGAGTTGTATGAGCTGTTTGTATATTTTGGAAATTAAGCCCTTGCTTGTTGCATTGTTTGCAAGTATTTTCTCCCATTTGTAGGCTGTCTTTTCTTATTATGGTTTCCTTTGCTGTGCAAAAGCTTGTAAGTTTGTTTAGGTCCCATTGGCTTAATTTTGTTTTTATTTCTATTGCCTTGGGAGACTGACCTAAGAAAACATTGGTAAAATTTATGTCAGAGAATGTTTTGCCTATGTTCTCTTCTAGGAGTTTTATGGTGTCATGTCTTATGTTTAAGTCCTTAAGTCATTTTGAGTTTATTTTTGTGTATGGTGAGAGGGTGTGTTCTAACTTCACTGATTTACATGCAGCTGTCCAACTTTCCCAACACCACTTGCTGAAGAGACTGCCTTTTTCCCTTTGTATATTCTTACCTCTTTTTTTCAAAGATTAATTGATTGTATGTGTGTGGGTTTATTTCAGGCTCTCTATTCTGTTCCATTGATCCATATGACTGTTTTTGTGCCAATACCATGCCGTTTTGATTACTGTAGCTTTGTAGTATTGTATGAAGTCTGGGAAGGTTAAGCCTCCTGCTTTGTTTTTTTTCCTCAGGATTGCCTGGGAAATTTTGGGTCTTTTACGGTTCCATATGAATTTTAGGATTATTTGTTCTAGTTATGTGAAAAATGTCATGGTCATTTGATAGTGATTACGTTAAATCTGTAGATTGTTTGGGGTACTATGGCCATTTTAACAATATTAATTCTTCCAATCCAACAGCATGAGATATCTTTCCATTTCTTTGAATCATCTTCAGTTTCCTTTATTAATGTTTTATAGTTCTCTTTCACTTCCTTGGTGAGGTTTATTCCTAAGTATTTTATTTTCTGGGTTGCTTTTCCTTTATGACATTTCATTTTTGGTGTAAAGAAATTCAACCAGTTTCTGTATGTTAATCTTGTATCCTACTACCTTGATGAATTTATCAGTTCTAGTAGTGTTTGTGTGGAGTTTTTAGGGTTTTCTATATGTAGTATCATATTATCTGCATATAATGACAATTTTACCTCTTGCCTTCCAATTTGGATATAACTTATTTCTTTTTTTTCTGTGATTGCTGTGGCTAGGACTGCCAATACTGTGTTCAATAGAAGTCATGGGAGTTGGCATCTTTGTCTTGTTCCAGATTTTAGCAGTGAGTATTATATTGGCTGTGGGTTTGTCATAAATAGCTTTTACTATTTTGAAATATGTTCCCTCTATACCCACTTTGGTAAGAGTTTTTATCATGGATGTATGCTGAATTTTATCAAAGGCTTTTTCTGCATCTCCTGAGATGATCATGTGGTTTTTGTCTTTTGTTTATGTGGTGTATCACATTGATTGATTTGCATATGTTGAATCATCCTTGTGAACTTGGGATGAATCCCACTTGTTCACGGTGTATGATCTTTTTTATGTGCTGTTGGATTTGGTTTGTTAATATTTTGTTGAGAATTTTTGCATCTATATTCATCAAAGATATTGGCCTGTAATTTCCTTTTTTGGTGGTATCTTTGTCTGGTTTCGGTATCAGGGTGATGGTGGCTTCATAGAATGTCCTTGGGTGTGTTCTTTCCTCTTCAATTTTTTGGAAGAGTTTGAGAAGGATTGGTATAAGTTCTTCTTTGTATGTTTGGTAGAATTTGCCTGTGAAGCTATCTGGTCCTGGATTTTTGTTTGTAGGGAGTTTTTTAATTACAGATTCTATTTTACTTCAAATGATTGGTCTGTTCAAATTATCTATTTCTTCTTGATTCAGTTTTGGTGGGCTGTGTGTTTCTAGAAACTTGTCCATTTCTTCTAGGTTGTTGAATTTGTTGGCATATAATTGTTCATAGTAGTCCCTTACAGTTTTTTTTGTATTTCTGCGGTATCAGTTGTTATGTCTCCTTTTTCATTTCTTATTTTGTTTATTTGTGTTCTCTCTTTTCTTCTTGGTGAGCTTGGCCAGAGATTTGTCAATCTCGTTTATCCTTTCAAAGAACCAGCTCTTGGTTTTATTGATTTTCTCTATTATTTTTTTAATCTCTGATTTATTTATTTCCTCTCTGATCTTTATGATTTCCTTCCTTCTGCTGACTTTAGGTTTTGTTTGTTCTTCTTTTTCTAATTCTTTTAAGTGGTAAGTTATGTTGTTTATTTGAGATTTTTCTTGTTTTTTGAGGAAGGCTTGTATTGCTGTGAACTTCCCTCTAAGGACTGCTTTTGCTGCATCCCATAGATTTTGTATGGTTGTGTTTTCATTGTCATTTTTCTCAAAGTATTTTTGAATTTCCTTTTTGATTTCATCGTTGACCCATTGGTTTTTTTAGTAGCATGTTGTTTAGTTTCTATGTAATCATTTTTTTCTCATTTTTCTTTCTGTGGTGGATTTCTAGTTTCATACTGTTGTGGTCAGAAAAGATGCTTGAAATAACTTCTATCCTCTTAAATTTGTTAAGGCTTGTTTTGTGCCCTAGTATGTGGTCAATCCTAGGTAATGTTCCATGTGCACTTGAAAAGAATGTGTATTCTGATTTTTTTGGATGTAATGTCCTGAAAATATCAATTAAGTCTAACTGTTCTATTGCATCATTTTGTACCTCTGTTGCCTTATTGATTCTTTTTTTTTTTTTTAGTTTCAAACTTCATTTCCATTTAATTTAAACTAGAATTATAAACAAATACAGCTAGCTGCAAATTTATCTACTTTCCTTTGAAAATGCAGTTTTTATTAATATTTGCATACTTCGTAAAAAGTGTGGTAGGAAGAAATACTACAATAACAATTTTGCATTATGCTAACTGGAGATAGTGACTTAGGAGAGCAAAGTTTTTTTTTTTTTTAATCAGTCATCAATTTTATACACATCAGTGTATATATGTCAATCCCAATCACCCAATTCAGCACAACATCATCCCCACCCCACCGTGGTTTTCCCCTCTAGGTGTCCATATGTTTGTTCTCTACATCTGTGTCTCAACTTCTGCCCTGCAAACCGGATCACCTGTACCATTTTTCTAGGTTCCACCTACATGCGTTAATATACGATATTTGTTTTTCTCTTTCTGACTTAATTCACTCTGTATGACAGTCTCTAGATCCATCCACATCTCAACAAATGACTCAATTTTGTTCCTTTTTATGGCTGAGTAATATTCCATTGTATATATGTACCACATCTTCTTTATCCATTTGTCTATCGATGGGCATTTAGGTTGCTTCCATGACCTGGCTATTGTAAATAGTGCTGCAATGAATATTGGGGTGCATGTGTCTTTTTGAACTATGGTTTTGCCCATAGTTTGAACTATGGTTTTGCCCATATGGTATATGCCCAGTAGTGGGATTGCTGGATCATATGGTAATTCTATTTTTAGTTTTTTAAGGAACCTCCATATTGTTCTCCATAGTGGCTGTATCAATTTACATTCCCACCAACAGTGCAAGAAGGTTTCCTTTTCTCCACACCCTCTCCAGCATTTGTTGTTTGTAGATTTTCTGATGATGCCCATTCTAACAGGAGTGAGGTGATACCTCATTGTAGTTTTGATTTGCATTTCTCTAATAATTAGTGATGTTGAGCATCTTTTCATGTGCTTCTTGGCCATCTGTATGTCTTCTTTGGAGAAATGTCTATTTAGGTCTTCTGCCCATTTTTGGATTGGGGTGTTTGTTTCTTTAATATTGAGCTGCATGAGCTGTTTATATATTTTGGAGATTAATCCTTTGTCCGTTGATTCGTTTGCAAATATTTTCTCCCATTCTGAGGGTTGTCTTTTCGTCTTGTTTATGGTTTCCTTTGCTGTGCAAAAGCTTTGAAGTTTCATTAGGTCCCATTTGTTTATTTTTGTTTTTATTTCCATTACTCTAGGAGGTGGATCAAAAAAGATCTTGCTGTGATTTATGTCAAAGAGTGTTCTTCCTATGTTTTCCTCTAAGAGTTTTATAGTGTCCGGTCTTACATTTAGGTCCCTAATCCATTTTGAGTTTATTTTTGTGTATGGTGCTAGGGACTATTCTAATTTCATTCTTTTACATGTAGCTGTCCAGTTTTCCCAGCACCACTTATTGAAGAGACTGTCTTTTCTCTATTATATATCTTTACCTCCTTTGTCATAGATTAGTCGACTATAGGTGCGTGGGTTTATCTCTGGGCTTTCTATCTTGTTCCATTGATCTATGTTTCTGTTTTTGTGCCAGTACCATATTGTCTTGATTACTGTAGCTTTGTAGTATAGTCTGAAGTCAGGGAGTCTGATTCCTCCAGCTTCGTTTTTTTCCCTCAAGACTGCTTTGGCTATTCGGGGTCTTTTGTGTCTCCATACAAATTTTAAGATGATTTGTTCTAGTTCCGTAAAAAATGCCATTGGTAATTTGATAGGGATTGCATTGAAACTGTAGATTGCTTTGGGTAGTAGAGTCATTTTCACAATATTGATTCTTCCAATCCAAGAACATGGTATATCTCTCCATCTGTTGGTATCATCTTTAATTTCTTTCATCAGTGTCTTATAGTTTTCTGCATACAGGTCTTTTGTCTCCTTAGGTAGGTTTATTCCTAGGTATTTTATTCTTTTTGTTGCCATGGTAAATGGGAGTGTTTACATAATTTCTCTTTCAGATTTTTCATCATTAGTGTATAGGAATGCAAGAGATTTCTGTGCATTAATTTTGTATCCTGCAACTCTACCAAATTCATTGATTAGCTCTAGTAGTTTTCTGGTGGCATTTTTAGGATTCTCTATGTATAGTATCATGTCATCTGCAAACAGTGACAGCTTTACTTCTTCTTTTCCAATTTGTATTCCTTTTATTTCTTTTTCTTCTCTGATTGCTGTGGCTAGGACTTCCAAAACTATGTTGAATAATAGTGGTGAAAGTGGACATCCTTGTCTCGTTCCTGATCTTAGAGGAAATGCTTTCAGTGTTTCACCATTGAGAATGATGTTTGCTGTGGGTTTGTCATATATGGCGTTTATTATGTTGAGGTAGGTTCCCTCTACGCCCACTTTCTGGAGAGTTTTTATCATAAACGGGTGTTGAATTTTGTCGAAAGCTTTCTCTGCATCTATTGAGATGATCATATGGTTTTTCTTCTTCAATTTGTTAATATGGTGGATCACATTGATTGATTTGTGTATATTGAAGAATCCTTGCATCCCTGGGATAAATCCCACTTGATTGTGGTGTATGATCCTTTTAATGTGTTGTTGGATTCTGTTTGCTAGTATTTTGTTGAGGATTTTTGCATCTATATTCATCAGTGATATTGGTCTGTAATTTTCTTTTTTTGTAGTATCTTTGTCTGGTTTTGGTATCAGGGTGATGGTGGCCTCATAGAATGAGTTTGGGAGTGTTCCTTCCTCTGCAATTTTTTGGAAGAGTTTGAGAAGGATGGGTGTTAGCTCTTCTCTAAATGTTTGATAGAGTTCAACTGTAAAGCCATCTGGTCCTGGACTTTTGTTTGTTGGAAGATTTTTAATCACAATTTCAATTTCATTACTTGTGATTGGTCTGTTCATATTTTCTGTTTCTTCCTGGTTCAGTCTTGGAAGGTTATACGTTTCTAAGAATTTGTCCATTTCTTCCAGGTTGTCCATTTTATTGGCATAGAGTTGCTTGTAGTAGTCTCTTAGGATGCTTTGTATTTCTGCGGTGTCTGTTGTAACTTCTCCTTTTACATTTCTAATTTTATTGATTTGAGTCCTCTCCCTCTTTTACTTGATGAGTCTGGCTAATGGCTTATCAATTTTGTTTATCTTCTCAAAGAACCAGCTTTTAGTTTTATTGATCTTTGCTATTGTTTTCTTTGTTTCTATTTCATTTATTTCTGCTCTGATCTTTATGATTCTTTCCTTCTGCTAACTTTGGGTTTTGTTTGTTCTTCTTTCTCTAGTTCCTTTAGGTGTAAGGTTAGATTGTTTACTTGAGATTTTCTTGTTTCTTTAGGTAGGCTTGTATAGCTATAAACCTCCCTCTTAGAACTGATTTTGCTGCATCCCATAGGTTTTGGATCGTTGTGTTTTCATTGTCATTTATCTCTAAGTATTTTTTGATTTCCTCTTTGATTTCTTCAGTGATCTCTTGGTTATTTAGTAACGTATTGTTTAGCTTCCATGTGTTTGTGCTTTTCACGTTTTTTTTTCCTTGTAATTCATTTCTAATCTCATAGCATTGTGGTCAGAAAAGATGTTTGATATGAGTTCAATTTTCTTAAATTTACTGAGGCTTGATTTGTGACCCAAGATGTGATCTATCCTGGAGAATGTTCCATGCGCACTTGAGAAGAAAGTGTAATCTGCTGTTTTTGGATGGAATGTCCTATAAATATCAACTAAATCTATCTGGTCTATTGTGTTATTTAAAACTTCTGTTTCCTTATTTATTTTCATTTTGGATGATCTGTCCATTGGTGTAAGTGAGGTGTTAAAGTCCCCCACTATTATTGTGTTACTGTCAATTTCCTCTTTTATAGCTGTTAGCAGTTGCCTTATGTATTGAGGTGCTCCTATGTTGGGTGCATATATATTTATAATTGTTATATCTTCTTCTTGGATCGATCCCTTGATCATTATATAGTGTCCTTCTTTGTCTCTTGTAATAGTCTTTATTTTAAAGTCTATTTTGTCTGATATGAGAATTGCTACTCCAGCTTTCTTTTGATTTCCATTGCATGGAATATCTTTTTCCATCCCCTCACTTTCAGTCTGTATGTGTCCCTAGGTCTGAAGTGGGTCTCTTGTAGACAGCATATATATGGGTCTTGTTTTTGTATCCATTCAGCAAGCCTGTGTCTTTTGGTTGGAGCATTTAATCCGTTCACGTTTAAGGTAATTATCAATATGTATGTTCCTATTACCATTTTCTTAATTGTTTTGGGTTTGTTTTTGTAGGTCCTCTTCTTCTCTTGTGTTTCCCACTTAGAGAAGTTCCCTTAGCATTTGCTGTAGAGGTGGTATGGTGGTGCTGAATTCTCTTAGCTTTTGCTTGTCTGTAAAGCTTTTGATTTCTCCGTTTTATCTGAATGAGATCCTTGCCAGCTAGAGTAATCTTGGTTGTAGGTTCTTCCCTTTCATCACTTTAAGTATATCATGCCACTCCCTTCTGGCTTGTAGAGTTTCTGCTGAGAAATCAGCTGTTAACCTTATGGGAGTTCCCTTGTATGTTATTTGTCGTTTTTCCCTTGCTGCTTTCAATAATTTTTCCTTGTCTTTAATTATTGCCAATTTGATTACTATGTGTCTCGGCGTGTTTCTCCTTGGGTTTATCCTGTATGGGACTCTCTGCGCTTCCTGGACTTGGGTGGCTATTTCCTTTCCCATGTTAGGGAAGTTTTCGACTATAATCTCTTCATATATTTTCTCTGGTCCTTTCTCTCTTCTCCTTCTGGGACCCGTATAATGCGAATGTTGTTGCGTTTAGTGTTGTCCCAGAGGTCTCTTAGGCTGTCTTCATTTCTTTTCATTCTTTTATCTTTAGTCTGTTCCGTGGCAGTGAATTCCACCATTCTGTCTTCCAGGTCACTTATCCGTTCTTCTGCCTCAGTTATTCTGCTATTGGTTCCTTCTAGTGTAGTTTTCTTTTCAGTTATTGTATTGTTCATCTCTGCTTGTTTGTTCTTTAATTCTTCTAGTTCTTTGTTAAACATTTCTTGCATCTTCTCGATCTTTGCCTCCATTCTTATTCTGAGGTCCTGGATCATTTTCACTATCATTATTCTGAATTCTTTTTCTGGAAGGTTTCCTATCTCCACTTCATTTAGTTGTTTTTCTGGGGTTTTATCTTGTTCCCTCATCTGGTGAATAGCCCTCTGCCTTTTCATCTTGTCTATCTTTCTGTCGCCTTATTGATTCTTTATCTGGAAGATCTGTCCATTGATGTGAGTGGGGTGTTAAAGTCTCCTACTATTATTGTATCCCTGTATATTTCTCCATTTATGTCTGTTAGTATTTGTTTTATGTATTTGGGTGCTCCTATATTAGGTGCATGTATGTTGATGATTGTAAAATCCTCTTCTTGTTTTGATCCTTTTATCATTATATAGTGTCCTTCTTTATCTTTCTTTATAGCCTTTGTTTTAAAGTCTATTTTGTCTGATATGAGTATCATGACCCCCGCTTTCTTGTCATTTCCGTTTGCATGAACTATCTTTTTCCATGCCCTCACTTTCAATCTGTGTGTCCTTTGCCCTAAACCGTGTCTTTTGTAGACAGCATATTGTAGGCTCTTGTTTTTTTAATCCCATCTGCCACTCCGTGTCTTTTGATTGGAGCATTTATTCCATTGACATTTAAGGTAATTATTGATAGATATGTATTTATTGCCATTTTCAACCTTGCTTTCCCATTGATTTTATATTTCTTCTTTGTCCCTTTCATTTTCTTTTTGTTTTTCCTTTTGTGGCTTGATGATTTTCTTTTGTATTATACCTATGTTCTCTTCTTTTTGGTTTCTGTGACTCTATTGTATGTTTTTGATTTGTGGTTACTCTGTTTTTCAAGTTTGTTAACCCCCTCCTATATCTATTTACCTTAGACTGGTAGTCATATAGCCTCAAACACATTCTAGGAAAAACAAAAACAAAAACAAAAAACTACATTTTTTTACTCTCCTCCCCCACATTTTATGATTTTGATGTCATCTTTTACAACTTCAGGTTCATCCTTCTGCTGTTCATTGCGGCTATCATCACTTTCACAGAAAATTTTTTGATTTAAAAAATCTGTGTACTGGCTGATTTAAGTGATTTCCAATTGTGATTTTCTCTTTCCTATAGATTCTTACTTCTTTTCTCTTTGGAGAAGAGTTTTTAATATTTCCTTTAGGATAGGTTTAGTATTGCTGTATTCATTTAGTTTTTGCTTGTCTGAGAAATTTTTTTTATCTCTCCTTCTATCCTAAGTGATAATCTTGCTGGGTAGAGTATCCTAGGTTGCAGATTTTTCCCTTTCAGGACTTTGAATATATCTTGCCACTCCCTTCTGGCCTGCAGTGTTTCTGTAGAGAAATCAGCTGATAGCTTTATGGGGATTCCCTTGTAATTAACTGTGTTTTTCTCTTGCTACCTTTAAAATCCTCTCTTTATATTAACTTTTGCCATTTTTATTATAATATGTTTTGTTGTAGGTCTGTTTTGGGTTTATCTTGTTTGGGACCCTCTATGCTTCCTGTACCTGGATATCTGTTTCCTTTTTTAGGTTTGGGAAATTTTCAGCTATAATTTCTTAAGATACATTTTGGATCCTTTTTTCTCTTTCTTCCCCTTCTGGAATTGCTATTATGTGTAGGTTGGCATGCTTTATATTATCCCATAGGTGTCTTATATTGTTTTCTTTTTTTTTTTTAATTTGGCTTTCTGTCTGCTGTCCTGATTGGGTGATTTCCGTTATTCTATCTTCCAGGTCACTTATTTGTTCTTCAGCATTATTCATTTTGCTATTCATTGCCTTTAGCTCAGCTTTCATCTCTGCAAATGAGTTTTCTAATTTTTCTTGGTTCCTCTTTATAGTTTCTAGTTCCTTTTTACAGTACTCTGCATTTCTGTTGATAGCCTTTCTTAATTCCTTCAGTATTCTCATTATCTCCTTTTTGAATTTGTTGTCTATTAGACTGAAGAGGTCTGCTTCATTGTCGGTTCTTTCAGGGGAGTGCTCTTGGTCTTTTAACTGGGAGTGGTTCCTCTGTTTCTTCATTTTACTTATATTTCTCTTACTCTGTGAATTTAGGAGAAACATTTATCTACTGTGGTCTTGGAGGGCTATTTATATGTGGGGTCATCCCTGTGTAGCTTGTGTGAGTTCAATATATTTGATGTGAGGGCTGTTTTTAGTATGGATGCCTGTCACCTCTTTCCTCAGCATGCGCTGGTCATTATCCCCTTGATAAGGGGTGTGCAGATGCGGTGGCTGGTGCCCAGTCTTGGGGTTCTTGGCAGTGGCAGGCAGCTCAGGCATGCCCCCGGGACACGCTATGCATGTGGACATGGCTTGCAACCACTCCTGAAGTCTGGGAGGGAGGTGGCAGGGGCCTGTGACCACTCCTGGCATCCAGGGGGGCAGTGTCAGTGGCCTGAGACTGCTCCCGGGGTTTGGGAGGGAGGTGGCAGGGGTCTGCCATTGCCCCTGGAGCCTGTGCAACCAGAGTCCTCCTCTCTGTGAGTGCACGCACAGGGAAAAAGGCTACAATCCAGGTCCCGCCACTCCCCTCGGGCACCCCCCCAAACAATGGCGCCTGGCCTCTAAGGTGGCCCAAGCTTCCTCTATGTACACCCCCTCCTGAAGTCGCACTGAATTCCAGCCCCCCGCATCTGTCTCCACACAGCCACCCCCAGCCCTCTCCTTGGTTCTGATCTCCGAAGCCTGAGTTCCAGCACCTAGCCCCTGCCAGCACTGGTGGACACGTGCATCAGCCTGGGGGGTGCAGGGTGGCGGCACTGACTGTGCAGTTCTCCCTCTGCTCTGGCTGCCACAAATCGGCTTCTGTGCTTTCCTTTGAGGCTCTGAAGCTACCCCTCTGTCCTGGCTGATCTCCCCGCCAGTGAGGGGGCTTCCCAGGGTGCAGGAACCTTTCCTCTTTCACAGCTTCCTCCTGGGGGTGCAGGTCCCATCCCGATTTCTCTCTTGCCTTTTTTCTTTTCTTTTTTCCTACCCAGGTATGTGGAGATTTTCTTGCCCTTTCAGTAGTCTGAGGTCTTCTGCCAGAGTTCAATAGGTATTCTGTGAGAATTGTTCCACATGTAGATGTATTTTTGTTGTGTTTGTGGGAGGCGGTGAGCTTCACATCCTACTATTCTGCCGTCTTGATCACTCTCCTGTATATAATAATTTAAATAAACCCGTTTTGCAATACGGGATAGGTCTTACGTGCTTTCTATCCTAGTTGGGAACCTTCCTATCTTTATCCCTTCTTTATCCCTAGTTGGGTCTCTGGTGTCAGAAACCCAAGTCCAAGTAGCTTAAACACAAAGGGGCATAAGGAAACCGGGGAAGAGGTCTCAGAGAAACTAAGGACAGAATAAATGAGGCCTTAACTAGGGATCTCCTATCACATCTTTGCCCCTCTTTTTTGCTTCTCTTTTCCTGCCAGCATATTTTCTCTTACCGACCACTGGCTTGCTCTACACCAAGAAAACCAGTTGCTCAAAATTTTCAAGGTTTTCATCTTGCAGTTCTGGCATTAGAGCAAGACTAACTTGATTCTTAATCCCAAACGGTTAGGGACCCATTCCTAGAATAATGTCCTTAAGTCTGGGCAAGGGATTTTTTGAAAAACACAACAACTTGTGGAGAACCAAGTGGATGGAGTTGGAGGTGTGACAGGATACCCCTAGCTCACTGCCCAGAGGAGGGAGTGGCAGACAAATCAATAGAGACCCATTATTTTTTCCTTCTCTCCCACGTGACTATTGCAAACCCAAAATCTATTATTTCTTATCTCAGGCTCTGCAAAAATAACATTTTTGAACCTTCAGGGTTTGGGCAAAAGCACTGTAACTTTAGAAAAGCTAATTCTTGCTGCAAACATGGCGCTGCAAGCGGCGCAGAGCGTGCAGGCCGCGGTCTGTAGGCTGCGGGCTATCTTTGCGCCCAATGCGACCCTGACCGCTGCTGCCCTGGGGACTGTGGGTGGGCGCCCTCTGGGCTCGGCGCACCGGCCCCGCTCTGGTGTCGGTGCATAAATTCACAGACAAACATGAATGGGTACCAACAGAAAACAGTGTTGGAACAGTGGGAATCAGCAATTTTGCACAGGAAGCTGTGGGAGTTGTTGTTTACTGTAGTCTGCCTGAAGTTGAGACAAAATTGAACAAACAAGAGGAATTTGGTGCTTTGGAAAGTGTGAAAGCTAGTAGTGAACCCTATTCTCCTCTATCAGAAGTAACTGAAATTAATGAACTAGGTGAACTAGATGAACTAATGAGTGAAGAAGCATATGAGAAATACATAAAATCTATTGAGGAGTGAAAATGGAACCCCTAAATAAACTAGTTTGAAACAACTTAATCTAGCATAGTTGTCTTAAATTAGTGGTGGATAGATTTTTAAAAGGCAATTTTTAGCAAAAGAAACTACTTGCAACAATGTTTCCTGAAGAAAATACCCCTTAACCTCCTAATGACTTCAGATAAACACTATGCATCTTTTTCACAACACCCTATGATTTTTAGGCTAGTCTCCAGTTATAATATTCAGAATTCCTGAAATTATCTGTGGTAAAACTAGTTATAAAAATTATGTAATTCAAGGATAACATTGCTATCTTAAGCCTTATATGATATTGTAACTTGCTTACAGCCATCCCCGGATTTGGGTCAAAATACTCAACGATCTTCCCACTGGAAATAACTGGCAGTGGGAAAAGTTTGTTAGTTGTAGAGTGTCCAATGAAGAACATTACTATCTTAATTTTGCAATATACTGTGTTTGCAGGTGCTATTTTCATACAGTGAAGCAACAGCTTTGCAGGAAAATAAGAAACAGTTTAATAATAAAATATTCAACTTCTTAATTAAAAAAAAAAGGAAAGCTAATTCTTAGTCTTGTGAATATTCCTAAGTATCAGATGTGAAGATATGCCCAGTAAGACAGGAAGGTATAAGCAGGTTATTGAGGCTGGTAGGGATCAGCGATATGAACTTTCTAGTTCAGTTCAATTTCCAACTCCATGTGGATTGTGATTTTTATTCCCATTTCTTTTCCCCTAAAATAACTCTTTTCACCTGAGGAAAAAAAGAATATATTTGCAGCCGCTAACTTAAAACATGTGTTGTGTTGCATAGACCCATTTGTATTTTTAGGAGGCAGGGTTCCACAGTGCATTGTTCTCAAACTTTAGTCATTTGCTTATCAGCCCTATGATTTCTGCCATATCTGAGTAGCACCTGCACTATTTACTTGTTCTGTTTCTTTTGTAAACTTAAATATCCACTTTAATCTTATGTTTCTCTTTGATATGCTAGTTACAATTTTCCCTAGCCCAGATGACAAAAACTACATAACTTAAAAGGTGTTGACAGTAACCACTTAGCTATCTTCTATGCCTCCTCACTTTGGGAAACAATGTTATAGTGGAAAATCATAAGCATTCAATGGCTCATGACTGCAAGAAATTGTGTTTATCCAAATTGAACACATTTCTCTTATAACTTGTTCAGATAGAAAACAAAATCTGTACCTTCGTCCTAGGGGAAAAAATTAAGGAGCATCTTTATTTATCCTTTGGCTCAGAAAAGGGGGAGGAATTTTATTTCTTCTGTATGGTTTTGTTTACCATAAAACTAATTTTTATTACACAATACATAAATTCATCTTTCATCTAAAAGGCAAACATATTACAGTTAAGACTAAAATTCTCTTTGATCATCACCTCCCCACTCCTCACTAGGGTTAATCCAAGTTATGAATTCAGATTGTATCCTTCCAGACTTCTTTCTTTGCGTCTGGCCACTAGAATATCTGTTGTGTTTAATGGTCAGTTAAAGAATGCTCACAGATTTCCTTAAATGCCTTGAGCCAGTCAGTCTCTCTTGACAAAGTCAAGGGGCTCTGTATGCTGGAGCGCACCTTCAATGCACAGGGAATTTACAATTCTGCCTTAACCTTCGCTCCCTGACTGCACAAGGCCTGTGGATCAGTCAGAAGTGAAATCGGGGCCTTCTCAGGTCTTTGCTGGGCATGCACACAGCCCTGCACATGCACGTGGCCTTCTAGACCCCAAGAACTATGTTGCAAGCTTTTAAAAGCCCCCGAGGACACCTCATTCCCCAGATCTTGCAGTTTTGGGCCAGCTCTTGTTTACCCCCGCTGGTATTGCAGCCTCAAGCGGCTGCAGGGTTAAACAATTGCACTGACTATCTTTCAACAAATGCCCTGGGTATAAGGCTTTCCCACAGAGCGAGCTCTGAGGCAGGTTAAGTACAACCACCCTGCCAGTGGGGCTTTTCCAGAGAGCCTGTGAGACGGGTTAGATGGTGACAGTGCGCTGGGATGAGCCATTTTGAGGTGCTCCAAACCCAGTGTGCCCCCTCTAGTGGTCGCAGGGCTGCTGTTTTTCAAGACTAGTGTGGAGCTGGGGTGGGGTAGGGTGTGGGGTGTAGACTGAGTTAAAATACCACAAAAGCTGCAGTTCTTACCAAGGTTCAGATTGTTATAAGCATTTGGTTAATTTCTGGAGCTCTGAAAAAAGTTTTCAGAACGTTCGGGACAATTTTATTTTGCCAGTATTTTTGTTGCTTCCGTGGAAGAGCAGATGTACAGACACCCTCACTCCATCATTCTTGGAAGTCCCGCCCCCCGTTTTCTCACTGTTGATGGAAACAAGGCCAAGAATTTTTCTTCTGTTAGACGAGACATCATCATCCATATTCATGTCTGGGATTTGGTGGGAAATGTGGTCAGGTGCAGAGCAAATGCCAACCAACAAGGACAGCTACTATTCACCCCTGTCCATAAGCACCATTCCAGAACAAGACCTAGAGTTGCTGGGTCTCTCAAACTTCAGTGGAATCTGGAATCCCAGTATTTTGTGGGAAATTGCCACATTTTAATTTATTGACTATAATTTTTAAAAAATCAAAATACTGCACCCAAAATAACACACCGTGGCAAAAGACTACAGTTTGGAGCAGCGAGTATCTTATGGCTCTCATCACTGCTATGTGAACTTTTCCGACCAAATTAGTCAACTGAATTCAACAAACCTTTTTTTAGCTTCTATTACGTGCCAGAGAATATGCTGTGTGCTGCAGAGCTGAATGAGACTTGCTGCCCTGGGTACATGTTCCCTTCCCCCAGCTTTTGGGGCACTTAGAGTCTAGCAGTGGAGGTGGGAACTTTTTTTAAGTTACCACCCTGAATAAAGGGTACCAGTACCGGTACACAGATTTAATTGTTAGCTTAATTAGCCCAAGGCAAAGTGTTTAAAAGGGTCATTCTGTCTTCTCTCTGTAGAGGGAAGTGTGTGCGAGTGTGTGTGCGTGTGCTCGCCCACCATGACTGGGGGGTAGGGAAGGGATAAAATGAAAGCTGCATAAATCCTTCTGAGGCAAAGGGCCAGAGAGCCAACTTCTGACCTGCGCGAACAGCACTGAAGGCGAAATCCCATGGATGCTTCTTTCTTGGTTTATCCACTCATATAGGAGAGCATACCCTCTAGCAGCTTCCTGAGGAAGGGTGCATGGGAGGCAAAGCTGTGAGGGCTCCAATTTCTAAAAATGGCTTCATGATACTTTACCCTTGACTGAGAGTAAGCAGGTGGGAAACCTTTCTCTTTCAAAATCGTGACATACCTGCCTGACGGATTCCTCGCTTCCAGTGTTGCTACAGAGAAGCACACATCTACTCTGACATCTAGCCCTTCCATGTGACCGGTTTTTCAGCGTGTTGGGGAGCTTCTCTTGGTCCCACTGTTTGGAAATTTCAAGATGGTGTGCCTTGACAGAGGCTCTAGTCCCATCCGCTGTGGTGAGCTCCCTCGTGCCCTTTCACTCTGGAAACTCAGATGTTTGAAGACTTCATCGCCTACACTTTCTATTCTTTCTGAAGTCCCTATTATTTAGATATTGAATGTCCTGGTCTGATCCTGATCTTATCTTTCCATTTTTTTGCCTCTATTTTTTAGGTTAGTCTCAATTCCAGCTTCCAACCTTCTGCTGAGTTTCTATAATTTCCAAGAACGTTTCCAGGTTCTTCACGTGTCCCTCTTCCACAGCATCTTACCCTTAGTCTACAGATGACTGTTTTCTTCTCATCTCTCTGGGGATAGGGTCATTTTCTGAAGGTTCTTCTCCCTTAGCCTCTGATTCTTCCAAGTTGTTGGCTTTGGACTTTTCATTCATGTTAGCAGCTTTCATCAGATGTCAGGTTACCTTTGGCTAAGCTGGAGGACTAAAAAGCTGATAGAGGATTGTTGACCAGGAGTTTCACCTTAGGACAGTGGTTCTCGATCTTGGCTGTACAATGGAATCACCTGGGGAGCTTTAAAAAACGTTGATACTCCAGAAATACTCGTTTTATTGGTGTAGGGTCTGAACATAGGGATTTTGAAAAGCTTCCCAGTGGTGTTACTGTGTAGCCAAGGCTGCGAAGGATCACCAAAGGGTGCTCTGGCTGAACCACTTCATCTTCCGGTAAGACTAACATTCTCTAAGTCCAGGTCTCTAAGGTCTCTAAGTCCAAGTCTATTTTACCTTCTCCTGTGGATAAACTTTTGGTTTCTGCAGGGTGGAGGAGCAGTTGTCCAGCTGAAAGAAAGTAGGGAGGGATTTATAGATGGTAATGGCACTTTTAACAGCTTTCTACCAATACTATTTTAGGTTCCTCTCCCTCGTCACCCTCCCTTTTAAAGGGACACGCTTCTGTCCGTTTTTGAGCCTGCAGTGTATTCTGCATATAAATTGAGTTGGTGCTCATTTTCTCCCCCACTAAATGAGAATTCAGCTTTCTTCAGTCAGGTTTCCAAAATTCTGGTGCTAACAATTCCCATTCTTCGTGTTGAGACCAGTTATGACTTTAAAAAAAATCCTTTACTGTATTTCAGGAGTGGAGTGTCAGGAGCATGCAAAAGTTGATGTGTTCAACTTGTCACTTTTACCCAAAAGAATGATTATCGCCATTCTTTATGAGAAAGAAAGCTTTTAGTTATAACGATCGGTTCCCCCATTCATTTTCCCTCAGGGGAAAAAAAAGATAGTGGGGATTCCTAGCAAAACAATCTAAACATCATCAGGGGTGAAACCATGACTTTAGTAGGAACACTACACTTATTGCCATTGTTGTTGTTGAATGAGACCCGGAGGAGGGAAGGAGGTCAAAACTGCGAGTCTGTCATGGAGAAGGTGCACCCCAGGTGCTAAGTGAAAAGAGCTAGGCCTGGGCTCCTGAGTCTGGGCATATAGATAAAGTTAAAGACACACTCTTTATCCCCACAGACTCTGACAAAGAACTGACAGCCCATGGGCCTTTACGGTCCGCAATCCCATGTTAGTTGGCCCATTGAGGGAGATCTGGATTTGTAGCTGCTGCTGCTTTTTTTTTAATTGGTGTGTAGTTGCTTTACTTCTGAAACATCAGCCTACGTGGTTGTGGGTGGCAATCCTGCAGGACCTCAACCAGGAGCAGGGTGGCAGCTGCCCCTTTAGATGGTACAGCCAGCACCGTGCGCTATGCCACTTGCCTGGCCTATGAACGCATTTGAATTTACAACTTCTGGGGTGTGGTTTAAGTTTTTAAAAAGTAACAACAACAAAAGCAATCCTATTCATGGCAGAAGAACCCTACTTAAGTCAGAAAGAATTAAAACATTTATTGGGCATAAATATATTACATATACACTACAGATACAGTTAGGTATTACATATAGCATAGTATTTGCAAAATCTATACATTAAAATTGATATGGCAGTTTTAATACAATGTATATGAAATAGTCTAAAATTTACAGGAAAACATATGATTATTTTTTTTTTTTCTCCTAAAGTTGAAAAGCTTGGAATGTATGTCCAACAGTGAGGTAAAACATTTTGTCTTTCAATTTAAAGAATTGTGCAAGGATAACATTCAAACACATTCAGTTAGGGCACTTTTCAATTTTGACAGGAATACTGAATTACTGTAGCCAACAAAACACGGTTAGAAAATGCCAACATTTCAAGTTGATAAGAACAAGGCAGGTAATATGCAAAAAATCTTTTTAAAAAGTTGTTTTCTTTTTAAACAATTTCTTTGAGGACAAAGGGCATTTTGCTTCACACGACTGGAATTTCTTGTGCCAGGGAGGAGTTTGACATATAGAGCATCAGAAAGCCACTCACTCGTTCCTACATATTGCAAAAGGGCAAAGAGAGAAGGTTAACATAACACTTTATTTTATTGTTCATGTGTAATGGCAATATATATATAGTTATATATCAATATCACATATACATATTTGTGATAGAAAACAGTGCCAGATAGTGTAATAACTTTTTGACTGAAGGGATTATAATGACACCGAATAACGGAGAGCAATAAAATAAAGTGCCGTCAGCTAGTGTTTCACACACAACAGCTTTCTGGTGGTTAAACAGATAGATAGTATGAAAATCTCAAAGATCAAATATTCATAGCAATTTTGGCTTGAAGTATTATTTCATTAAAAAAATTCCAACCAATTCAGAGAATTTCTTTATAGCAGCAGTTCTGAAGTGTTTCCAAAAAAGGGACTTTTTTTTTTCTCCTGAAGACAGGGTTTTCGTACTCAGTTGAATCTTCATTGCTTAAGAAATGCCTTTTCCCCAAAACACCTGCATGAGATTGTTTCCGAAAATGCAGATGCAGTGTTACAGTGGATCATAATACACATTTAAATAGAGGGATGAGTTTTGGAAGGCCAGAACTTTGGCAAAAAAATTTCACCTTGATGCCAACAGTTTGCAAGGCTAATAATTAAACTAATTATTCTAGTCAATAACAAAATACAGAACTTTCTAGTAGTACTTATTACATCAACGTAGGCACACAGAATAATTCATTGATCTTAGCACTTTCTTTCAAGAGATGATTATGTTTTTCTTGGGTACATGTAAACGTTTCAATCGCTGACAATGGATTTTTTTTGGCATTTAATGCACTAGATGCTCTTTATCTTTAAAAACACAAGAAAATGTCAGAAGAATGACAATACTACAGATGTTGCCGAGGAACGAGACTGACCTAAAATTACAAAAGTATAAAACACAAAAAAATAACATGCTACAAGGGAAAATTAGTACATAAGTACATTTAAAAAATTTACAATAAATAAAGATTGCACTGTAATTGGCATTTAAAGTACTGTATGCAGAATATAGTATAAATAAACCAAAAACAAAATAATGTTGGTTTCCCCATGACTTTGGTATGGGAATATTATAAGCTAGTACAGGATACTGCATCTTAGACAATAAAGATCAAGCACAAAATAGCTATGATCAAGAAAAACCAAGTAGCAAAATATACAAAAACAGAAGCAGGGGATACACTGTGTCTGTTGCACCCTTTTGGAATATATTTGCACCTCCAACTCTTAAATGTCCCTGAGGTACGCGAACATTATGGACTTCATATAAATAATCCAATGACTTTGGGTTAAAATTGATTATCTCATGACTCAGAATAAACATGCAAGAGTAACACTTTGCACTCCAATAGCACCTATAGATCAAGGATCTCAAAGCACTTACAACATTAGAATCCCCATTTTATTTTTTATTTTTAATGCATGGGAAAACTGAGGCACAGAGAGGTAAAGTGACGTGTTCAGATCACGCAGCAAGTTAGTGACAGATCCAGGGAGATAATCTAGGCTCCTTGACCCCCCAAACACCCTGTGCTTATTACCACCAAATACCATTCCCTCTCCACACATGGCCAGGTCAACCCCACAAAAATAGGAACTACAAATTTAGATGACTCTTTTGGGCTTTATCAATTTTCACCTGCTGTTAGATTAGTATTATGTGCACTGAATTAAGCTACTGAAATTCAATCACTTCACTGATACTTCACTGAATAGCCTAAAGGCAAATCTTTCAAAAATAATGAGCTGATGTGTAAGAAGACTGATCACAATTAGTGTAAGTCATGGACAATGGGCAGAGGCACTAAACTGTCACCAGTTCTCGTCATATAATTCTGGTCAAACATAACAGAATATAATAACTCTAGTGATTAGATCAGAAGTAGTTATATACAAAGACAGACAAACAAGTTAAAGCAGCTTTTAAAATAGCTGAACAAGGAAACAACTAACTATTGCACAATGCCCTCGAAAAGTTACTGCTATGAATTGATGTGGTAAAATCTACAATGCTCCATAATTTATAGATGCATTTTGGTTACTTGATTTCTTAGACAGGCAGCTCATAGTGTTAAAATCATAAGAAATACAGATTATTAAAACATTTTAAAGTACACATTTTGATCTCAATGAGCTAAACACAGTTAAATAACTGAGTGACAAAATGGTTGTTTAGGGCAGCCTTATCTGAGTGAACACATCTTCTGTGTGTGGTTGCTGTGTGGTGATACTCTGACAACACTGAAATCCTAGCCCTGTAACTACACACACTGTGATTCATGTTCACAGGTACAGATGATCAAGACATAAGAAGTGACAGGTGAATATAAATTACTAAATGGTGACATGGAAAAAAAAATCAAAGGCTTGCAAAAGACATCAGTGAAAACAGAATAGAGGCAAATCTGAAAATTTTAAAAGAAAACGTAAGCTAGCTTTTGGTATCTGGTTTGCTTCTTTTTTTTTTTTTTTCTTTTTTTTAAATCCAGTTTAACCTCTTCCTAGTTTTGCATTTCAAAAAGGTGCACCAAAACACTGATATTTTTTTCCTAGCTAAATCTGTAAAACAAGTATATAAATCAAAGAACAAAAGGGCTTAAAAAGGGGAGTATCTGAATAAATGTGTGTATTAAAATGTGTAGCATTAATTAAATTCATACCTCTAGTTTTGTTGGGTTTGTTTACTTCATTAAGAAGTACTGTAATATAAAGGCAAATAAAATGGACAAAGTTGCAAAGCCAACCACAATGAGGGCTGCAAACTGTTCATCAGTAGGCATCATGCTCTTCATTTTGGGATCATCTAAGCTCCCCATGTCCCCTGTAAGCATGACCTCACTTCGTTGTAGTACAAAAGCCGCAGAGGGGCTGAAAGCTCCGCTTAGCTCCTGAGAGGTGTCTAAACAGCGACGACACGCACACACGCGGAACCTGTAGTCTGTGTTGGTCTGGAGGCCTGAGATTTGGAATGTGGCTTCTTCTCCCTTGTACACCTTCAAGAAAAAGAAAAGTCCTGGTCAATAAATTTATAACAACATTGTGGTCCCTAAAGTAATAACTGTATAACATTGGGGGCCTTGTAGACCTGGCTTGGTTTATGCGAACTCTGCAACAACAAAAAGTACATGGAGAGGCATTTGTCCCAGTCTATATTTCATCTGTAAAGTATTCTGACCCACTCTGAATAAAATAAAATAAATTCAGTGACTCTGCTATTGACAGGAGATCAGGCACTGACCAGAAATGCAGCTGATACAAGTAATGATGATGCATCTAGCTAAATTTTAATAATTTAGGCTATAAATCAGCAGATGACTTAATTCATACAAAGGGCTCTCTGATCTTGCTGCAAAGAATTAATATTTTTTAACGCAGACAATTAAAAACAAATTATAGAAATAAAGTGCAAAGTCTCAGTTGAATGATTCTTTGACTACTGACTACACCATCTAACACTACTCCATCAAGACAGCCCACCTCCACCCCTAAGAGGTAAACACTATTCTGACTTCTCATTCTGTAATTTGTTTTGCCTACTCTAGAAGTTCATGCAAATGCAATCAAACACTACGCACTCTCTTGTGCCTACGAGATTCATCCACGTAATCGATTCAGTAGTTGTTCCTTTTACTGAAGAATAAGTACTCTATCATATGCCTATACTTTGATGTATCCATTTGCTTTTTGACAAGTATTTGCACTGTTTCCAGTTTGGAGTTTTTATATAGGAAGAGTACTATGAACATTTTTGTACAGATCTTGAGGACTTAAGTTTCTCTTTTTCTTGCGTGAATACCTAGGAGCAGAAGGGCTGGGTATAAGTCTACATCTAACTGCATCAGGAAGCTGTCCCAAGCACATCCCTCTGCACTCCTGCCAGCTAAGCATGAGAGTTCCAGTTGTTCCACACCCTCACCAACATTTGTTACTGTCAGTCATTCAAATGGGTGAGTATGGTACCTCAGCTGCACTTCCCTGATGCCTGAGAGTGTTTCCCCCCTTTTCATGTGCTCATTTGGTCACTCACATACCTTCCTTTATGGGGAGTGCGTTCAACTGTCTTGCCTGTTTTCAGTTTGTTTGCTTTTGTTTGTGGTAGCTCTTTAATCTGGATGTAAGTTCTCTGTCGGGGATGTGTTGTGAATGTTCTCTCCCAGTTTTGTGTCTTGCCTAATCATTTCTTAAGAAATTTTGTGATGCAGTCCTATTTATCACAAATTAATATTTAATTAATTTAATGGTCTGTCTTAAGTGTTTCCTGTCTGTTTGACCGACCGGTCCTTCTTCCATTAAGAATCTAGGATATTTTCTTCCCCTTTGTTAACACTGACATAATCACCATGAGGCTTACTACTATGACGACTTGCAATCTACCAGTTTACTTAGAGATTATCAACCTCGGAGTTGACTGAAGAAAACAGGTATCTTTGAGGGAGGGTGGTAGAGGGAGATCTCACATGGTTCTTCAATCAAAGTGGTACTGATCCTCGAAACACTCAGAGGAAATGATAACCACCTTAAAATTACATAAAAATCCACGTCTTATATGAAATAGAGATAGGAAAAAAACTAGCTGGAACTCAACCAAATCAGTAAAGAGATTTGGCTGATGAAATAAACAAGAAAGTAAAATTAACTGAACACTTTGTAGCTGAGTGGCACCGAGTTAGCCTCTGTAAAGTGCTTAAAACATGCCCGGTACATGGGTAAGTGCAGAGAAAAAGTTAGCTATTATTACTACTACTACTATTTAGAACTTAAAAACAACTCCAAATATATTCTTAAAATACAGTGATTAAAAGTGGACAGGGGCATTTTCAACCTAGTGACAGGCCACCTTAAGTAAAGCTGTGAATTTTGCCCATTAATACAAATTCCCTAGAAAACAGAGTATTTCCAACAATTTCAACTTTGTCTGAAATACTCTCCAGCTAAAGAGAGTTAGTGGGAATCTACAAACATTCAGTGTTTCTAAAGCCTGGCACGTAAACTTCTACAAGAAGCAGGACATGGTACCAGAGAACCTAAGTGCACTGGCCACTCACTTAGTGTTGAGCAAACTGAAAGACAGCAAGAGGATCACAGTTTAGAAAAGGGATCGGACTTCCAGCGTTCACCTGATATTCAGCCTTTTTAAGATTTTTCCTCCCCCATTTTCAAACTTTAGAAGTAGACTTTAAGAGTTTTACTGTACTTCTGTTTAGTGATTAAGCCCCAGAAAACCAATTCTGTTTCTCATATTTTCCTTTATAAGATTTGAAGCACGTTCCTCCTGGTGAGTTACTCTGTTTCTTTAAAGATTGTGGCATGTGTCTCAGCAACTGGGGTTACAGACAGAACTGGGCCGGAGCAACCAAGAACAAAAGAACTGTAAGAAAACCCCCAGCGATCCTGAGAGGCCACTCCTTTCTCATAGGTCACTGTTCCAATGGTGAGTTAGTTAAATGGATATTTTAAGATGAGCTCGTTGTCATGGTGACTGCCCCAAGCCATTCAGGAGTTCAGACTACACCATGAGAGCACTGTCTTTGAATTATCTCCCAACATGTGGGTGGTCTCAGGAAAACAATAGTGTACACTTTTTTCTTCTTTAAAGAGACCTTTTCATTGTGAATGTTCTTAATTTCCCAAATTTAGATGCTCAAGTTGGTATTTTCCAAGACAAGTCTTTTCTTCGAAACTGTTGGGACCATTCACGAAGGGAATGATTTGCAACCTTTGGGACCAGCATACTACCAATCCCTTTGCCATCTGAGCTTTGGGTTCCTATCTGCAATGGCCCAGGTATACAATCTGTTCTGTCTCTATGGTGGTGATAAGTTAATGTCAGGCTGTTTATGGAGTTGGAGAAAAGCTGCCATCTAAGCCTTAGCTGCAAGGTTTCTTGATACACCTCTTTCATCATTTCTTTTGGAGGCCTCACCTCTTGAATGTTTACCCTTATCGAAGGGTGAAATATTGTAGCTGCTGGAGCTCTTCTGTGCAACCCCGGGGAACTGGGTCTAGTCTGCTTGGCCACTGGGAGGCACTGGGCAGATTCTTCTCAAGTGCGGGACCAGGAACTGGCATCAGGATTCCAGGTCTAAGTCCTTGCTCTGGCCCTTTCTAGGTCTGTCACCTCGGGCAAGTAACAGCTTTGAGCCTTATTTTTTTTCATCTTTAACATGGGGACAGTTACAGTACCTAACTTAACCCCAAGGGGGATTGAGTATTAAATGAGAAACTATGTGAAAAATGCTTTGTGAAAGGAATATACTGGAGATAAGTCATCTTTATCAAATTTAATCCTCCTGATTACTCTGGCAGGTGAGTATTACTCCCATTTTAGAGATGATAAAACTGAGGATCAGAAAGCTGTTCATTTCTCAAGGTCTCAGGTGAATAAGGGTAGTGGTAGACCCCAGACGAGAGCCCACATCTAACTCAATCACCCCTGGCTCACCAGTGGAACTGCTCCAGCTCCACTGGTTCCACGTCTTTGGTGGAACCCGTCCTCCCCACCTCAGTCCTCATCGAATGACTACGGTGTTGATACCAGGTCCACTTCTCTTGACCTTCTGACTTTGTCTTCCCAGGGAGTCCCACAGCCTCCCTGGTGTTTCCATGAAACACTTCCAGATCACCCCACCCTGGGTCCCACTGCCCCAGAAGGAAAGCACTGCCTTTCCTATATGACGTATGGAAAGCAGCTCCCCAGCCCAGTCTGTGCCAAGGAAAGGCTTGGGCAGCATTTCTGTGACATGGCCTCTTAATTTATGCCAAACAAACAATGACCTCATGGCTGAAAATCACTTAATAACCTATCCCTACAGATGTTTGAGAGACTTTTGGAAAGTAGATATAAATGATCATTTATATCTAGTATTAAATGATTTCTATGGTTTCCAGAATTTGCATGGCTAGCTCCTTCTAAGAAAGTTGGCTCAGAAGTATATTTAATTTCCCAGAAACCCAATTCATGGAATCCTGAACATAGACTTTATATATTAATTTTGATGGTACTTCCCAACTCTAACTCCTTAAAGATCCCTAAAAATGTATTGATATTTTGAAAGCAAAGGAGTGCTACTTTTCTCATAACCATTAAGCAAAAAGCTTAGTGAAGGAAAAATGAATATCTAATGGAAGGGAACTTCCTCAATGACAAGTCCAATCGAAAGTTGGGCTATAATTTGTAAATATGTTTTTCTTTTAGCTATTCTTATTGTTTTAATTAGAAGACCTCCCCCTTTTCACAAGCACTGTCAATACAATGTTAATATTATCTTTAAAAGTATATATATGATAAATATATTGAGTATGGGACTGTGTTCTATTATCTCCAGAGCAACCAGCACAATGGCTATTATTAACAAAGCAGATGCTCAGTGAATGTTCTCTAATTAGAACCCTTAAATACTTGAGAGTAGATATGCTTATACCACACTGTTTGAAAAGAGAGGAAAATTACCAGAAGCAAGTACATGTGAACATTAAGTATCAGAACCCGCACACAAACCACAGAGTTTAGAACAGGTACAGCCATGATTATACAAAATGGAATCGTTAACAAGGATTGAGTTGTTTTCAGTGTATTGACAGTAGTCAACAATGCTTATTAAGCCTTTTGGATCTTAGTTAAGGAAAAATTAAAACAATCCCGATACTCCATTTCCTGAGGATTCTGGTTCCTGAGGTTTGCGATAACTGATTTGTTTTTGTGGACATAATCACAGCCACGCGATCGCAAAATCAGTAAGGTCATCAGGCCTGCAGCACAGCTGAGGTGACTTTTCATGGGACTGTGCCTCTCGCCATGGCAGGGCGGCAGGCCGTGCCTCTTATCCCTTTGTTTTCATTCATTTTGACAGGGGCACCATTACAGGCTCTTCCTCCTGCCTCAACCCAATTTAAAAGGCATAGTTCCATTTAAGATTATCTTTATTGAAGTAACCAATCATAATATCACAGTAAGTATACAAACAATATTATTTTTACAGACTATTTCTGTCCTTGATTTGATGTGCAATATATTTTAAAGTAATTCTGACATGTTTGTTCCAAATGAGAGGATTTAAAGTAATACCCAGATAATCGAAATGAAGAATCAGTGACCCTTAATTCAGAGTAACATGCTGTGTAGTTGAAACCTTCGAAATAGAGAGCCTTTGGGGGAGGTTGCTGGAGGCTGGGATCTGGGCCAACGCCTGCACCTCTTTACTAATGCCATCCTTCTCCCAGGAACTGGAGAGGGAGACACAACTGCCCAGCATTGCCATCTACACAGCGCCCTCTCATGACTGAACAGATCTGACGCTCACAGTAACCCTGAGGCAGAGAATTAGCACCTCCACTTTGACAAGACAGCTGAGGCTCAGAGAGGTGAATTAATTCCTCCAGTATCACATGACTACAGAAGGCAGATTTCACCTCCCTTGCCCCCCAGCTACAGTGGGAATTCACTAACCTGCAGACTTCCTCTGTAGAAGGTGCAATGCTGGGCAGGAATTGTCGCTCCTGAGCCAAAGAGGACAGGCAAAGGTACTGTTACTGAACTGCTTCTTGGGGGCACGCTGTTTCCACCCCAATGGGCCCAGAAGCTCTGAGAGCACAGACTATGCTGTTCTGTTATACGCCAGGCAGCCCTCACAGTGCACAGCACCTAACAGTTTCTCAATGAACCAGGGGCCCTACACCTGAACGCCGTGAAACTGAATATAAATTTGTTTCATATGCAATTTAAAATGGATGTGTGCATGAATATTTTTCTGACAGAACGGGTCATATCCTTCATCAGATACTTAAACGGACCTATAAACCTAAAAAATTTAAGAATCAGCAAGACAAATGATAGCTTTTAAATATTCCCTCCTTGATCTATTCTTACTTTGCTTTGGATTTGACCCTTTATTTACACAAAGATGAAGAAAATGTGCAATAAGACAGTCACAGCCTATTTAACTTCTGTGTTAGGGAATTAAATCACAAACTATTAAAAAAATATGTAGGCTCCAAGTCTTTAAAATAGTTCTCTCAAGGTCAAGAGAAGATCTTTCTTCACAGTAACTTGTGTGATACCACAAAGAATCAATACACATCCCAATACTATATTCTAAAAATGATACAAAATAAAAATAAATTTATACAGAGATGCCGTCAAGTTAAAGGTGGAGCTCTATAAATTTTCAGATGCTTCAAAGGTTTTCATAATGCAACAAATCTGAGCACCAACAATATTAATAATTTGTCACAAATTTTGACTTCCAATAGCTAATAATTTCTTGCAGTTTGTTACCCTTTTCTCATCTTCAGTGTTTATATTTAAATACTTTATGTAAAAATCATTGCTGTCTGAACAGGGATATGAATGTGAATCATTTCGCTTTACATTCTTATGTATATATTAAACTGTTTATGTTCTGTCTTGTGAGGCAAAAAAAATCAGTCACCTGCATATACATACAATTTTCATTCTTTTTAAGAATGCTTTACAATTAATAGTTTGTTTGAAAAGAAGTTTTAAGCTTCTTGAAAAAAGCTTGTGCTTGAAAGGTTTTTTAAATGGCAGAAAAGCCAAATCAATATATGCATGCATTCTAATACAGAGTAAAACTTTAGGTGAGGACTTAATACTTTAAGTTAATAGACTGTCTCATAATTAGAACCAGATGCTCGCCCCACATCATGATAGCTCAACGAAAGAAAGCTAATTACAGAGTTAAAGTCAATGTTTCCAGCAAAATATCAGAAAAGACTTGGCCCTTGCCATATGTCGCCTGTAAAACTGAGCTAGGGGAACAGAAGGACACTGTTCTATTATGCGTGATGTTTTTCACCTCAGTTACAAACATCACTTCTAAATCCCCCCTATGGTGAAGTTTACTGATTCTCACCACTGCAAGTATAAATCACCCTGTTCCTGTGAAACTGCCTCTTTCACACATGCAAGAAACATTTACTGAGTGCCTAGCTATGTGCCAGTCCTGGGAAAATAAAAGTGAATAACACAAGCCCACACATTAGTGGATCCTGCCTGATTAGCGCTGTAATTGAAGTATACACAGTGCTTCCTCTAAGCCCATAGCTCTGCCGTGGTGTATGCTCTGCACTGATGACCTCTCATTTTCTTTTGCTTTGCCTCTATGAATTCAAAGCCTGTTATCTCTGGACTATAATTATTTTAACCATTACTCTGCACACATAAGATAAATAGATTTCATTCCCTATCTCGTGTCCAGAACAACTGAATGAAGTACTCAAAACATCATGTTTAAGTTAATGTTTATTGAATAGGGAGAAGCAAAAAACTCAGTACAAATTGTCCCTGACTCAACTCTGGCTTTTCAAGTACCACTACCTGCCTTAATCATTTCTTGGTAAATGCAGGAAACACACGGTTACGAGAAGAATGCTAATTCCCCAGCTACTGAGCCCGCCCTGGTGTACTGTGTTTTCACCTACTTTCAACAAGAAACTCTTATTTATAGCTGTTTACAATAAGAAATATATTTTGAAGCATATATGTAATTGTGTATTAGTATTTGTATGTTCGTGAGACAAAATATGTAACATTAAACAAATAGCAAGATTCAAAATAGCCAATCTGCCAGTGAAATCTAATTTATGAATGGATTAACCTATATTCTGGCAATGCCTAATGTACAGATATTGGGTAAACAATGCTTTTTCAATGTAAATCAACAATCAGTGTGCTTTGAGAAGCAGAACATTTTTTCCAAGAACAGGTTGGAAAAGCATGGTGGTGGAATAAAAGGTTTATAAAATACAACGATGAACATGCAATGAATGTACTGCTGGGAAGTGAATATTGTTAAGTGTCAAGTGATATGTTGTAAAATTTGGTAACATTTCATCTTTAGCCATTTGTTACATTGCTATGCTACTGGTGTTAAAGATGACTGAATCTAGCAGGGAAAATCCTCTGCTCTTCATGTGCGCTGAGACTCTGAAACCAGTAATATATTGGTGGTAAGGTGAAACAACTGCACACGTAAAATTACTGACTGTGAAGTGAAATATGCTGTATAAAACGAGATTGTAAGGTGAAAGGAAACAAGAGTGGTTTTGCTCTTATTTCAGAGGAATGATGGAAACTGGTGAAATCATCCAAAGTGTTAATCAATACTGGTGGTGCCTGTCATGTTTAAAACAAGTTTTTGCAAAATGTGCTTAAAGCAATTCATTCTTTTATCTGGCACTTCATATTAACAAAGTACAGTAAAATTTACTAAAATTTTCTTTGATTCTTTTTACTCATTTTTATTTACAAGTATTCTTTATTATTATAATACGAGGAATATTAACCAGCAAATTAACAAAAACTCTGAATCAAATTATTTTCTACTTGTTTTGTGTATCTGGAGCCTCAATAGTTGAATACAAAGAAGTGTTCGCAAATTATGTTAATGATTCGGAAGGCAGGTGGCATTTCTCTTCACCTTCTTGAGTTTGACATAAATGCACTCCCCTATTAAAAGTGCTGGTAAGGGGGGCTTCCCTGGTGGCACAGTGGTTGAGAATCTGCCTGCCAATGCAGGGGACACGGGTTCGAGCCCTGGTCTGGGAAGATCCCACATACCACGGAGCAACTAGGCCCGTGAGTCACAACTACTGAGCCTGCACATCTGGAGCCTGTGCTCCACAACAAGAGACGCCGCGACAGTGAGAGGCCCGCGCACCGCGATGAAGAGTGGCCCCCGCTTGCCGCAACTAGAGAAAGCCCTCGCACAGAAACGAAGACCCAACACAGCCAAAAATAAATAAATAAATTAAAAAAAAAAAAAAAAGTGCTGGTAAGGAATGGGTCCTCAGCTTTTCTAATGGAGTAACAATGTTATATTCTGATTTCACATAATTATTAGGCTCCTGGGAACGTTATGGAAAGCCACAGAGTATCTGAATCTTTCACATCCAGTGACAAGATAATGTGTGGCTTTGGAAGAATTAGGATCAAAAAGGGTGTCAAGAATGATAAACCCAAATTCTTTATCGGGTTATATTCCAATCACATTCTTTCTTGCATGGGTCTATCATGTGAACCGTACAGCCTTGCTACTCAAACCATGATCCATGGACCAGCAACATCAATGTCACCTGGGAACTTGAACCTCGACCCCAGACCTACTGAATCAGAATCTGAATTTTTAACAGATTCTCAGGTGATCCTATGCACCTTAAAGGGTGACAAGTAGTGACCCAGAGCTTCTGAATCACAGGCCTCAAGGGCTGATAGGTCATTTTCCTTATCCTTCAATTATAACTTCCATAAAAAAGGCAAACAGACATGGGCTTTAGTAATTAGGTTGACACTACTTCCCTATAAAGTAAAACCACTGGCACTTTAGTTTTCAATACATACGAATATCAAATACAAATATAGAACTTAAAACCCTTCACAAGATTATGCTTGTGGAACTGAAAATTTAAGAATACCACCACATACAAAATAAAATGTAAGCCAGAGCTATTGTACCCTAAAGAATTAGGTAATGGGTACATGTGAGGCAGTTTCTATGACCGATTTTGAGAAAAATGTAGTTCACTGGCTACTAAATTATTCACCGCAAAGGCAGAGGCAAGGAGCCAGCCTGACCCCGATAGGCCACGCACGTGCCACGCACGCTGGTTCTTACCTGTTTGTACTCAGATTCTCTTCCAACCAATACCTGCAGAATGTAGTTGACAGGGTCGCCTTTCATGGGTGGTACCGTCTCCCATAAAATTTCACATGAATTTCCTTCTAACTGTGTTACTCGAGGTGCTGAAATACAAATCCACACATCCAAGCTCAAAATTCAAAGTATCATACGAATAGTCAATATTTTAGTAATATTAGTGAGAACCCAGAGAGAGAGAGAGAATGCTTGTGCCCACCCTGAGAGGGGAGTTTATTTGCCCAGCCTCCTAGAAAACTAGCAGGGTACCCTTTACACAGAGAAGACATTCCGTGCCTAGCAAGCCACTGGCGAAGAACCCTTTGCTCACTGTCCTATTAATAGCTGTCTGGCCTGGGTTGCATTTTTGTTATTTTTTTGATGGCTAATGAGCACCTTCTGTGATTAAGCCCCGTGTTAGGTTCTTTGGGGGATGCAGAAATAGGTACCATAAATACTGCTTTCAAGGAAATGAAGATCTAGTTGAGGGAAGGGGAGAGAAAGGTATGAAACAAGTACAAACCAACATAAATGTAAGGCAGATTAAAACGAGAGGTACAAACAAAATGTTGGGGAGTTCCAGGGGAAGGAAGTCACATCCGTGTGAGAGTCTAAGAAAGGTTTGAGGAGCAGGTGGCATTTGAGGTTAGCCTTTAAAAGTTATCTTACATTTATATTTGTTAGTTTATTTTTTACCTACTGGACTCATCATTCCAGATTAAAGTGAAATTATGTTAGTTTGCAGCAAAGCACTTACATGTTGTAGAATTTTAAAATATTTTCTTACAGCTTATACTGTATCTCTACAGCTTAATTCAACATCTGACATTTTTCCATTTTGTAACTAGCATGTGTAACTGCTCTTGCTGAATGCCCTTATTTTTATTTTCTAATTACATGAATTCTTTAGAGGCAGTTGTTTCTACTTTCAATTCTGTACAATGCTGTTTCAGAAAAATAAAAGCTGTCTTAAAAAAAAGGTTTGTCTTAGTTGGCCAAAACTGCAATTTATGGAAAACTAAATAATCTCATCAGACTAAACAGTCCTCCGGCTAAGACAATCTCCTGAACCTAAGCGTGAGCGGAGAAGACCTGACGTGTGGCAGTGGAGGACATTGTCCTCCGGAAGAAAACGTACCACGACCTGCATGGGCTATCAGGTTGGTGGTGTGTTTTCCACAAAATGCATCTCCCCCAGTAATCATTTCCAGAGGCAAAGGTAGTGCTGGGAAGACCCCTGAAGTTATTTAGCTAATTGGTAAACGTGGCAAACCTTCCTGTTACAACAACAAACCTATCAGCCACAGCGTGCTCAGGAATCTCCTCTGTTAGAGCCGAAAGGCGAAGCTACACCAAAGGGCCAGGGCATTTACCGCCCAAGTGACCCAGCAAGTGTACATCCATTTATACCAGTTATCTTCGTCACATGAAGAAGCCAGAGAGCTTCTGGACCGCTGAGGGGTAGGGGAGCAGGGGGAAGGTATTTACCATAAAGCGCCCTGAAAGGAACTATGGGAAACCTTCACAGAATGCAACCAGACCGTGGTCAGACCCTGACCCAGGCCCTGGAGGCCCCGCACCCTCCTGTAACGCACTCCGTGCCCTGGTGTAGCTGATACAGCGCCTCTGTGCGGAAGCAGCGGGTCAAATGGCCTTTCCCCTGGGGCCAGACACAGACAGAACCTTCTTAACAAATTGTGCTCACTGCCTAGTCACCCAAATAATACAGCCAACCCTCACTTTACCCCATGTAAAACCTGGTTCAGGTGGGCTGCTTATCTGTCAGCCTCAGTCATTTCGGGCAGCAGCTGGATAAAGCAAAGACAGACAGCAGGGACCTTCCCAAGAATCACACTACTCTGGGGAGGGGAGGGCGCAGGCTCAGGAGTCCATGAGGGGCTGGGGCTGGGCCCAGCGCTAGGTGGGAAGGGCTGAGCCAGCTTTGCCCTGTTGCTGTCTGCCCGGCTTGGCCAGTCGGCTGTGCAGTGGCTGAAAATGGGAGATGAGGGCTCAGCAGAGCCGGTGGAGGGAGAGCCTTGGGGGAGTGGCTTTCGCTCGCTCCCTGATCCCATGAAGGGGGCAGAGGGTAAACCAGTCATTCACAAACCTCAAGACAAATACTCCAGGAGGTGAGAACAGGCCACTGCTACAGCTTTGCAGTGAGAGCTGCGGGCTGGAGGAAAGGCTGTGGGTGCTGCCTCCACCAGCCTCTCATCTACTGACGCACCACAGTCATCCAAAGACGCGTGCGGACCGCTGAAGAGAGACACTCAGGCCTCTCCTGGTAAACTGCCATGAGCGCTGCATCACCGGGAATTCACCCTCGTTCCCAACCCCACATCTGTCACTCAGCTCGGCTTCTTTTCTTTGTCCACCTATCCCCCGTGGGGAAGAGGCTGTCTCACCATTAAATTATTTGTGATAATAATTTACACATACTTGAGAAAAGGCATTACCGGTAAGCCCTCTCCCTTAAGGCCTCTCATTTCCCCTAGAGAACCCACTTCTCAACCTTCTCTTTCAGAAAGTTCTTTTGATTCTATCTTGCTGATATGAGAAATATTAGGAGAGCATCTTCAAGGTCAGAATCGAGCCTCCTCCTCTTAAATCCCGACATTTCCTCACTCTCACAGAAGAGCATGACTGAATACACGGTCCACAAACCTTTGATGCTGGGGGGCACACTCTTGGTTGTGCTGAAGGTGTAGGTTTCTGAGAAAGGCCCTTCCCCAGCCTCACTGGCTGCCTGGATTCTGAAGGAGTAGCATGTGAATTCTGTCAGCCTCTGGACCTTATAGGTGTGGCTGGGTCCTCTGTAGATTGAAATAAACCTAGAGAAAGGAGCAGAATCCATTAGCCACTTGAACTTTTGTTAGCGACAAGAAATTATGATACAAATGTGGAACAGATTAGACCAGCTTGGTAAATGCTTTCCATACCATCTGAATTAATAATCAACCAGTTGCTATGTTACTGTTAAGTTTAATGTCTAATATATGCTTACATAAAAGAAAAACACAAATTTAAGAACATATAAAGCTTAGAATGAGATTCCTTTAATTATGTTATAGATTCTAGAGACATCAGTTGTTCATGCTTTTGTTTACTGATAAAGAAATTTCAAATTTTTCATAATGGTAGTATCTATATAATCTGATATGTTACCTTACCTTCTACTATGTACTAGGCAATGAAGTTAATGTTAATTGGGCACCGGAGAAATACAATGTCCTCTTTACCAGAATTTTCTAAATAACTGAGGTTTAGCTAGAAAATTCTTTAAATTTTAACCTTTATCTTTCCAAGAGCTTTCAAAGCCCCTTTCTCAAACTAGTAAGATGACATTTACGATTATAGATCTTTGAGAAAATATGTAAAAAGAAAAAATATATTTTGCTCAGAATCATCCATCAGGTTAATCAAGATAACAGAAAAACAGCACAGGTGGGCTGGACAGTTTAGACTGGCAGCTTCTGGATCCTTCTCCCTCCCATCAGGACTATTTTGTACTTCTCTGCTAAATAATATTTCCATGAGACACAGGCATAAGAGGCATGAGGATAAAAAAAACAGGCCTTACATTTTGAGTGTTTCCCCTCAGGTCTTGGAAAATTAATATTTTCACAGTGAAACGGGATTACTTAGAACTGCAATATAATGTTACCGTTTGTCTTTTTATAGTTAACTGTAAAATTTTGGAAATAATGTAACTTCCCATAAGTTATCCAGGATCTTTAGTAGATTCAGGATCTGAATCTGCTGGCCCGGGGACACTTTGAGAACTTCTATATGAGTTAATCCAACCACACTGCCTTGTTCCTACACAGGCCAACTGTTTCTCCTAGTTTCCGGTGCTTCGTCCCAGCATCTGAGGACAATCCGCTGTCTTCAAATACTGCTCGAAGTCAGGCAGTGATAGAATCACACACAATTCAAAATGTCTCTTAGGCTGATTTGGCCTAAGGGTAAGCAGAATTTATGCACTCACTTAGCAAACATTCTTTGAACATCTGCTGTGCGCTAGACTGCGTATTCAGAGATGAATTAGACCTAACCTGTGGGTTAGTTGGTCCTGTGTATGGGCAGAGTTTTCTGAAGGAGAGCAGCAGCTTTTCCATGTGCTAGAGAACATTCCCTCCAGATGGATGGATGGATACAGAGATTAAACAGCTTTTTTACAAAACCTGTCAGAGTCAATACTTATCTTAAAGTACCCATGCATTAATCAGCCTTTGCGGGTGAGTTCCTGAGCCCCAGTCATTTCACCTATTTAATGTTCCTCTGCTTTGCTGTGTAAGGAAGCACCTTTTACTGAAGAATGAACATTTTTAATTTCAGGAAAAGACAGAGTCCAGGCTGAAACCCAAATACCATGGTAACCTACTTAGCACTGCTGACACATTACCGCCTTAATGAAGATACCCCTTGCTAATGCCAGAGGCTATTTATTAACTCAGCCTCACCCCGGCTAGAATCTCTAACCAGAGTAACTGCCCTTACTTATACCACAAAATGGAAGTCTTGGCTTAAGAAGTAAAAGTGTTACATCTTCATTACAAACTTGCAGTAAAGCCGGGTTTTTAAAGGAGTTTGGAGAGGAATACTAGCAATAGTACTGCTTCCTTGTCCGTGCCCTGCTCTGAGAAGAGTATTTCCTTTTGAAATAAGTTCACTATATCTATGTAGGCAGCAGCACTCACATTCACAAAGAAATTTACTGAAGCAGATTCAGTACTCCAATTTTGTAGTATAATCTAAACTGAGCAAATAGCATATTTTCAAATATTTCAATTTTCAAGTTCATCAAAACCTGCTGTTTTTGGAATAGCTATTTTGTTCCTTTTTCTTGGTTTCCTCTTGTACCACAGCATTTTATTAATCGTTTAAAATTGCATTCCTATTTAGGAAAAGCACTGTGGAACAGGTGATTGAAAAACTTTACAATGTTGCCATTAGAGCATTTGTTTGCCTTGAGGGACAGTGCAATAATGCTAGTGACAGAGCCCACCCCAGGTTTAAATGGGTTAATACAAGTGCTTAGAATAGTCTTGACATGTAATAATCACTCAATATGTGTTAGTTATAATCATTTCATAAGGCTGAGAAGACAGCTAACACTGAGGTCATTTTCTTTCCTCCCGGGTGGAGGGTCAGCCGCGTGGTGAGAGGTTGCCCTGCACACACTGGCTGTTTACCCTCTCCCACCGGACCTGTCAGTGCAGTGCAGGCAAGAGCCCCTCCCTCGCAGGACTGGTGGGATTCAGTGTGAAAGCTCATGTAAAAGCCCCAGTTCCTACACAGAGTAGGCCTCAAATACGTATCTGCTGATCCTAAGCTTCTTTCTGTACATGCTGACAGTGACTTCTCTTTCAAACAATAAAGACCAACCAAAACGAAATAAAAGCACACAAGCCAACACAAAAAATATAATCCCTCTTTCACCCCAATTCTGTAATTATTTTCCACCACTCCAAGAGGCAGGAGAAGAAAGAACCTTCTTTCTTCGGTGCCAGTGATTTACAGCCAGTCGCATGACGGCCTCTCTGGGAGGCTCCATAGGTTAACACCCTGTGGCTAGAACCACTCGGGCAGGGATTAAAAATATTCATCAAATATTTGTTTTAAAAAGACCAACTTAATTTTAAAATTCATTAATAATAAGCCAGACGCCTTTGGTGATAGAATTAAACATGCTACACGCCCCAAGACACAATGATTGAAGACTCCACGTTTTAAAACCACCAAGGACTCAGAGCTTGGAGCAAGGCTTTGCCATGAAGAGGAGGAGAACAGTGGCCATCCAGCCGTCCCGACGGCTCCTCCCCCCCTTACGTCATTCCCTCGACTGCTCAGTCCCACGGGGGTGGCCCAGGTGACAAGGGACGCACTATGTGGGGAGTCTGCGCTCCCCTGGGCCACCCCTTCTCTACGCTGCCTGGTAAACACTGGGCCACCCTTCACTTCTCCCCCTGCCTCCTCCACACTGTTGGTGTCAAGGGGTGGGGCATGGGGACTTGGACCCAGGAAGACTGGCCATGAATCTCAGCTCCGCCCGTGAGGCTGCCAAATCGCTCGCCCCTGCTAATCATTTCTCCATCTGCAAAACAGGGACAGTATCCACCTCATAGATCGTTTTGATGAGCCAAATGCAGAAATGCGGGGAAAAAGCTTAGCACTGAGCCCGACACGTAGCAAGAGTTCAATACAGGGTACCCATGGCTCCAGACCCTGCACCATGAGCGCCACCAACCATCCTGATCAGGCTCAGGTGCCCTGAGGATCACTGTGGCTCTCAGCTCCCACCGCGCAGGCCTTTCTCCAGGCTGCTGGGGCCACAACCAGTTCACGCTCCAGCAGGAAGAGGTCCATCTGAATTCGTCCTGCCACATCTGTTATGGCCCGTGCTAGACATATAGCTCTCCCCCAAATAAGTTAATCTGATCTGGTGACCAAGGAGTGTACATGAAATGCTCACTGTTATTTTTATTACATGAATGCTCCTATGCTATAGAAACATAATGAAATTATATCAATATACAGGTATGGTTCCTAGAATGTAGTTCATGCTCAATAAAGTCGCTGAGTAATTTTAGTATCAGTTCAGGCTGAGGCATGGGTAGCCACAGGGACCCTCTGTGGTATCACAGCCCCTTACAGGTCTCCCTGGAGCCCTGGGCCCACACCGGCAGTGCCTCTGAGAGGCCTTGTACTCCACCCTCGACCCCTGCTGCCCATAGCCACGTACATCTGGAGGCATCAGCCCCATGACCTAGGGCTCTTGTGAAGGCCAAGTGAGAGGACAGGTGTGGAAACACCTTGGGGCTCCATTATGGTGCTGCCCCACTGGTGCAGGGGCTGAAGGTACAGTGGGTAATAACAATCATTGCAGACAGCAGACTTGAGTTTGAGTTCAGCTTCAACAGCCTGGTGGTCTTCACCTCTATAGCCAAGTAAGCTGTTTCCTCCTGTGTGAAATGGGCACGATACCAGTGCTGACGCCCTCAGAGAGCTGTTGTGAGGATTAAATGGGATAATGCAGAGAGAACCCGTTACAAAATGCCTAGCACTTGTGAGTGCTAGATAAGTATTAGTGGTTATTGTTTATAATAACAAAGCACCAAGGTTCATGAATGATTTACCTCGTTTCTCAACACTGGAGAAACCTGAGGATGTCCCCGGACGGCATCCCTCTCACTTACATTCCCTTGGACTTTCCGGAGCTGGAGGGAAAGCTGTGCATGTGAATACCATCACCCTGTCCTGGAAAACCCAGGCGGAGAGCCGCTGTGGAAAACAGATGAAGATGGAGCAGCAGGGGCTGTAGAAATGCTGGCCATTAACGGGAATTTGGGCCTTTTTACTTAGGGAGAGGAAAAACGGAGAGAAATGCTCTCATGTACTAAAACAAATGTTTACTTGCAAGGGGAAGCATAAACAAGGCGGAACATTCGGTGGGTCACTGAAAGTTTACGGTCTAAATGAATTCTTTATGGCTCTGCCCCCAACTGGCTTTAGCTTTGACTATAATGTCTTCTTGAAACTGAACACTTTGAAGGTAACAAAAACACGTGGGCTTTAATTTGGTAATTTGGCAGTGGTTTAAAAAAATATTTTACATATCTATGAATACAAAATGAATATGCTTATTCTGCTGCTTGCCTGTCAGAGTACTCCATGGTGGGTACAAAGAGGTACAAAGACCTTGACCACAATGCACAGTCTGTTACCTTCATGATGAGCAAGTTGATAACTCTCCAGGCTGTTTCTGGACACTTGGGATAATAACTGTCTTATTCACCTGGCAGGAATTTTTCTGAGATCCAAATGAAAGGACCAAGTAAATTCTATGATTTGTCATTAAATATACACTAGGAAGGCAAAACAACAGATTTTTGACATTTTCAAGAAATTCTTTTACCCTCAGTATTTTAGGCTTTAATATTGTGAAAGATGACTTTTTTGCACTGAAGTGCAACTGAAGGAAGAAATTCAGACATGTTACATCTTTAAATGTTTTTTTAAATCATTTTAGGGGAAAATGATGATATACAAAGAATTAATTTTAAAAAGTTTCCTTAAAACAGTTTTGTTTCAGAAGAAACATCCAAGAATTCTCTGGATGGAGTATAATAAATTCACAGTAGAAAGTAAGAGCTAATGCTGAGGTTTGTATGTTTATTTCCTTGTTGCTATCTACCCACTGCAGGCTAACAGAAGCCCATTAATATTTACTCCTCAAAGTGATCTAACCTGCTGACCTAAAATGGCCTGTGGTCCACAAATGGCTGCAAATGGCACAGTTCAAAACATCACAAATTAACACTCTTAGTAAGCTCAATGTGGCTATATTCCTTAGCAATGACATGTCATTGCCTTTATTTTTTCCTAGTTTCCCTGGGCTCCATGGATTGTGTGTGTGTGAATTTCCTACATGACTCAAGTGATGTTTGGGAATGGGGGATGTTCAAAACAGGAATGAATAGTATGTGCCCTCACTCCACAAAGAACACTGAGTCCCGCCATGTCTATGCAGAAGCAGATGGCAGCAGATGGTGTCACGTGGGGACACCTGAGGCAAAGGAGGTGCTTTTCCAAAACTGGTTCTGATGCTGCTGAAAGTCCCAGCTTGGAGACTGAATGCTCAAGTGTCAAGAGCGATTTCCAAAAGACCAATGAGAAAAGGAGTTAATTTCCTAACCCCCATGTCCCCAGCTCCACATGGGCCTTTGGCTTGTGAGTAATCAGGCTGCAAGACGCTTTGGTTATGATCCTTTTTATGCTCCTTTTCTAAGAAATAAAATGTCACTATAGCTACTGATGAAAATCTGTACACAGAATAAAATTCCTATTTTTGATTCTTTTTGTCTGCACTGCACTTATTGATATACATCAAAAAAGAAATTTATTTATATTCAAAGAAAGGATGACTAGACTCTCTAAAGACCACCTGAGAACCTTGAAACTTTCCATTCTTCTACTTGGCTTTCAAATACATGCAGTGAATCTCATCTTTAGGCATATTCTTCGCAGAGTCTTCCAAATTTCTGTTAGCCTACTTTTATTTTAGTGGCCTTACCTCAATCTTACCTCATTTAGGAAAAATGGAGAGGAAAATGCTATCCATTTCCATTCTGTTACTTATTTATTTTTAAATAGAAGAAAAAACTGTAGTCTGAATTCTACTTCTGGTCTAGTTAAGATCTCAGATAGTTCGTTTACCACTCCTCACCTTGGGCTGTCCTTAGAACATTTTAGCCTGAAACTGAATAAGCTAGCGATACTCTTTATTTTGCAGGATGAATCTTTATGCTCCTTTTTAAAAAAATAAAAATGCTTTTTTCCCATCAACCAGGGACTGAAGACAGGTATCACTAGCTTCATTTTGTAAAGGGAGAAACTAAGGCAAAAAGAAGTTAAGGGACATGCCTCTAGTCATCCAGAAACTCAGTAACAGATCTGGGATTACAACAGAGAATTAACACCCCTGTCGAGAACCATAACTGCCTTCTGGTGACTGAAAGCAATATAAAAATGCCATTTATCCAACAAGGGTGGTCATGCGAATTGGGGACTGCTCCAGAGAAGCAAAGGAAGCTAATACCGAGGGTCTTTTGTGGGCCCTGAGGTAGTCGTGTTACATCTATTTCATTTAATTCAGCAGTATGCTCTGAGAAATAAAGCAGGAGTTTGTTCTATAACAGTCATCCATTAAGAAAGTTCACTCCTGTAGTGCTCATATACCCCGGCCACTTTTGTTAGTTGCCTGGTGTATAATTTTTTAGGGTTTCTTTATGCAGATTCTTTTCCATCCCTCTCTAATAGCAAACAGGCAGTCATACTGTACACATTACAAAGCCCCTCCAATTTTGCTGGCTAAAGGTAAAAGTGTCACGGGCACAAGGGCTGAGTTAAAAGGAGAGCAAGTGGCAATTATCCATCCTATTAGAGCCCTCTACCCCATCCCCATTTTGCTGGAGCCTTGCTTTAAAATACATTGGCTCTCTGAATAACCTGAACAACAGATTAACCATAAATGTATTCCTGGAACTTAAGTTCCTCTTGCCTCAGTGCTGTGTACAATTATCAGGAACAGGAACCCACAGGGTCAGGACAAGAATCAGCATCAATTCAAATTCTGTTAGGGCAGCACAACATCTCATTTCAATAACACAGACAAATGCATCTTCAAAATCATCATTACACATTATAATCTTAAAATGCATGAGCTGATCTTTATTCTAATCCCTGTATTCGGTTAGCACAGCATTATGAAAATGTTTACTTTTGGGTATATATTCTTCTTGCATACATAGGAACCAAAGACATTTGGATCTATGCTAGATCTGTTAATAATAATAGACTTATTCACTCTATAGCCAAACTAACATAATTTTTGTTTTTCTGTTGAAATTAAATAAAAACTCTTGTACTGTCTGCTCATTTTTTCACATTAATTTCTCAGCAAGATAAGCTCCTTATAGACAGGCAACATACTTCACAAGACCTAGCACACTGCGGTAATTTAAAAAAAAATTGACTGAACAATCATAATATAACTGCTACAGATAAACTCAGTCCTGCTTTGAGGTTGCTAAGTAAATATGTAGTCAGTGACCTTGGACTGGGAATCTTGTGGGTCAAAATCTTGAATACATGGGAAACAAATGTCCTGATCAAGGGGGAAAACTTTCTACACAGCAATTCCAGGTGATCGGGATGAATTCTAGGTTGACTTACCTTGCGGCAAGGATTTGGGCAAGGTGCTCTTCTGGTATCCCTTTTATTTACATGAAGTAGCCCCAAACTTAAGAAAAAAAAAAAAATCCAAGTGTAAAAGTACCAGAATAGAAAGGCATTTACATGGAGAAAGACCCAGGGCATGTTTCTGTTCTCTGGAGATTGTATCCTCGGTTTCCGCCCAATCCTGAGTCCTTATCACTGGTCTCCATCCTAAGGCTCTCTAGCATGAGGTTATTAAGATTGATTCCCTTTTAAGACTCACCCAACTTGTTACCTTTTCTAATAAGCCTTCTCTGTTCAATTTTAAGCCTAAAGTACATGCCATTCTTCTACCTTTCCTCAACACTCTGTGCACGTGTCAATCTTTAAGCCCTCCACACCAGGTCTCTTCTACCTATCCCGGACAAGACTGTGATCTATTCAAGAACTAAATAATGTAGATAAAGCTCTCAATGCCTGGCACTTTGTAGGTGCTCAGTAAATGGTAGTGTCCTTTAGAAAGTTTGAAAATATATTTATGGCCAAACGGTATATTTAGAAATCTCTGGGTCATTTCAGATATTTTTGATTGTGAGGTATATAAATTAAACATAATAAACCAGCAGATCACAGATGCAAAACCTTAGTGGTTTTGCCCATTAAGTGGCCACTCTTAAGGAAAGTTAGTATCTTTCTTATTTTCTTATTTGTCAAAAGCAGAAATTAAACATGAAGAAAAAAAGAGATAACATTCTCTAATCATTTACAAAAGACATCTTTTTATATAGGATTTAGCTCACAAATAATCTACAAAGATTCACTGCTTTAAGGTGAAAAGGTGGCAAGGATCTCAGAGTTCAGCTTCTAGTTCAACCCCTTTGTATTTCATGGATGCGGAAAACGCAGGAGCAATAGTTTAGCAGCTGAAATCAAATCAACTCTTTAAGCTGACAATTACCAAGCATGGAGTTATTCATTTTCATTGTGCTTCTGTTGCAAAGCATGTTTAAAGACTCAGATTTCTTGCACTGGCTGGCTAGGACAGCGACAAGACTCAAGACACCGCAGCCCTCCTTCCAAATGCCCACAGTGACTGGTGAGACAAGCGTACATGGCCAAAGAAATATTTTGAGGGCTGACAGCTAAGAAAGTACATTAAAACCACAATCAGACCTAACTCGGATTCTCACCTTGGCCACAGCAGTATATATAATATTTTTGCCACATCCATAATAGGAACTTATTAGTGCTTAATGAAATCAATACACACGCTAAAGAATGTGTACACTTTTCTCCAAAGCCACAACTAGAAACCACTCTAGCAACCACAAGTTCAATGAAAAAGACAGCTGTCACTTTGGAAGAAAACACTGGACAGGCCAGATCCAAGTCCTAAAGAACCTCCAGGGGACGAGAATTGACAAAGAGCTCGTTAAGAACAAGTATTATGATCTATCCAACTCAAAGTGTTTCTCCCTCATCTTCACTACTCAAGAGCCAAAGTTAAAAGGCTTGGATTCATGGGGCCATTCACTACAAGAGCTCAGTTTCAAGACACTAAGGAAGGTCATCTTCAAACTCAAATTAGGTCAATTTCATCCTTTTAAATCCCAGGAAAATAATTCCACAAATGGAATGAGAATTTATTATGCTCTATATTCCTATTACTTTAATAACTTCTGGGAGCATTGACAAATCTAATTTAGAAAAAGATAAATTTGGACTCTAGCCCATAAAATTAAGAAAAATACTGTTCCTAATGGTAAGTTTTCTTAAAATGCCATTTAAATTTAGGCAAGTCATTTATTTGATTAACAAGCCAGCCCCCTCCCCCTTTTTTTCTTTTTTTTTTTTTTTTTTTAATGAGGAAGGAGCCTGTATTGATTACTAGACTCTGCACTATTTTCTGTCTGGCATATTTCAATGTCTCACAAGAGCATTCTTATTTGGACCAGCATTCTTATTTGCTCATGGAGATTTTGTCCTAAGCATCTGTTCAGTTCTCTGTACAAGGCACCTCAGGCGGCTGCCCGGCAGAGGGCAGGACTGCAGCACGTTGGGGATGGCAGGTGTGGTGCAGAGCTGTCATTCTTCCCATATTCTTGGAGGTAATAGTAGAGGCAGCTGCATGGGGAAGTCAGGAGGTGCTGGCTCTGATCCCAATTCTGCCACCAGGTTCAAAAATGTTCCTGGGATTCACTTCTTCTAAACAGTACAACTAGAAGGTATTTTCTAAGGAAGGATCTCCCTGCCAACAATGTAAGCCAAAAGCCCAGGAAAAAAGAGACTCATGTACAAATTTCCCCAAATGCCAGCTTTATATATTTATCATGATTTCTGTTAGTCCATAATTCCTGTTCTTGCCAGTAAGGTCAAGGAGTCTCCAACCAGTAAAATAATGAGTCCGTGAAAAATGCATCCAAAAGCACACAGCACAGTAAGATAAATGGTCTTGTCTGTGAATGAGTATGAATTTAATCTCTAATGAACCTCCCCAAAAGAAGCCTTACCTTCTCTGTCCTTTCTACACTAAGACTCATTTCCAAAAGGACGATCACTTTTTTTCTTCTAAGTCAAACTACTGTGTTTTCCAGGTCCTCCAATGTCAAGTTCAAATGTTATGTTTCAAAAAGCTGTTCCTGATCTTTGCAACCAACCAGTCTCTGCACTTTGTTCCCTATGTCTGCCCCCTTCAAACTCCCAGAGCGCTTTTCTCCAATGGCACTAGTGTTCTATGACTATCTGTAGGTTGATATTATGCTTCTGAAGGGGGAAGCAGGGCCTTGCTTTCATTCTTGAGCTTGGTGTCCCCGAGGACCCACCTCAAACAGTGCCTTCCACACAGCAGGACTCCACTGAGCTCACATGAATCCGAGTACTCGAGTACAGAGCAGAGGCAGAGGTTGGACGGGGTCTCTGTGCTAATGAGAACCAGGTCCCCATAGAAAAGAGCAGGATACTATGATGCATTAAGGGGAAATAACAGAAGTACTTCCACATACACTGGCTTGTGCCTTGGCAGGTATGCACAGGAAGGGGCAGCATGTCTGCTCCATCAGGCTGTCCTGGTTTTATGGTCAGCTCCTACCCCCTTCAGCCGATTCTCTCATTTGAACTTTTGGTAACAGAACTTTCTGTCATTAACTTTTGCTACGCATCTGAATTATTCCTAAATACAGTTCAGCTGCCCATCTTCTGATCGGCCATTTTCAGAGGAAATAAAGTTAGATTCAATAAATACTATGTGAAAGGCTGTATTTGATTTCTGTAGCCAAGAGTGTTCCTGAGCATGGAGTTTTATAAAGAAATCTCCTATTTGCTCTACTTAATTTGATATTATATTGCATTGCCCACAGTTACAGAGCACAATCCCCATCTGTACATCACCACAGCTATTTCAGACTGGTAAACATGTTTGTCCGGATGGTTACTGAATATTTAAAGAGGTTAACATCTTTTCCTGAGTCTTATTTCCCTCTGCACTCGTGACTAATATAACACTATTAAACAGCATGGACTTGAATTTGACCATTTTCTTTTTGGATAACTTCTCTCCATTTTCTGGCTTTATGAAAGAAAAAAACACATATATTATCACATGTAGGGAAATCAGGATCACTAGAATGTTAATTTAGAAAATTCCAAATGGAGAATGGAGGGTGCAACTTTGGGTATAAAATGCAGGACCCAAATACCTAGGGAGTCTTTCAACAAGGAGGAAGAGTGCTTCAGAGGACAAATGAACAAGGAAGATTCCATCCCACAACCCAAAGCCATCGAATTTTTGGATGAAGCCTCAGGCCCTCACCTCTTGTTTCTGTCCTCCAGCTGCAGTGTGTACACCGTGCCATCAGCCGCGTGCGTCCTGGCGTTACCGTCTCCCCATTTCAGCTTCAGGCTCTGGGGCCCGGCAGCGGCACATTCGAGCCTAGGAGGCAACGGTGGTAACGGCCGAGTTTTTGCTTTAATGAACTGACTAAATGGTCCAGCTCCAATTTCATTTATGGCCTGAATTCTGATCCTGGAAAAAGGAAAAAAAAAAAATCACAAAGACTGTTGGTTTAAGAAGCAGTGATTCCTCATTTGAAATAAACATTGTGTGGTGTATTTCTTACTTGCCCCTATAAGCAGTGTCATGGAATAAAGGAAAACAAGTTAAAAATAATTCAAGACAAATAGAGAAATGGGCAGGTCGGAAGACAGATTATCCTCTCCATTCCAAAAAATAGCCCAAAAAAACCACATTAGCAAGATATCCCTTAGTTCTTTAATTAAAAGAAAGAAAGAAAGAAAGAAAGAAAGAAAGAAAGAAAGAAAGAAAAAGAAAGAAAGAAAGAAAGAATGGCAGAAAAGGGAAGACATACTAAAGACTTTCATATTTTGTTCTAGCCACCCTTCAGCTGCCTCAAAGTCAGTTTTGGAAGTGAGCTATAAAGAATAAATGAAATAGGAGAACAAGAAAGTCTCCTTCAAAGTTCAAAACAAAGGATAACAGCTCTTCAACAGCACATTTTCCTCCCCTTTCTCCAGCCTCACCCAACAACCTCTGCTAGTCCTTAACCAGTGCCATATGTGCAGGCACTGCTGGTAACAGAGTGTCATTCAGATGTGCAATTATCTTAACTGGATGTTTACTATGTGTAGTGTTATGGGTAATAAAGATATACTAACACTGCTCTCATGGTCTAGGAACTGAAAATCAAACAGCTAAAATGTATATAGAAAAAAATTTCCTATTATCATTCCTATTTTTCTTGTTCCTCTACTTCCTTACTAGTTGACTGAAAAAGTTCTCCAAGGTCATCACACAACACATTGATGGCACTGCTCCACCTTCATCCTCAACACTCCTTCCCGCAGTGACTGCATGTTATTGAAGCTTGTTTCCTCCTGGCACTGAGTGGCCTGCAGGCCCCTGCAGAGGCCTTTCTCCTCGGCTTCTTGGACCAAAGGTCTCACACTAGCTCCCACCCCACCCTCTGCTCTTCCTCTCTTCTTCTGTACAATATGGACAGTCCTCTCAATACCCTCAGCATTCCACAGCTTCATCCACTTAAGATCTTCCCCAGGTCTGCCTCTCCTCCATCTCTTCATGCCTCATTACTAGGCCTCTAGTCGAAACTTTCACCCAGATCCCTTGCTAGGTACATAGGCATCTTATTGGGCTGAATGTGCAGTGTGGTGTCACTAGTTCTAAAAATTTCAACATTTAAACTTGATTAGAGTTTTAAACAGTCTTTCAAAACACATGATAATAAAAAATACAGTCAAAGAGAAATTCTCAGGAAACAGATCAGTTTAAAATATTCTTATAATTTAGTTTTATGTACTTCTCACTTACAGCAATTATTGCTTATATCTAAATAGAAACTATCATTTAGGTATTACAATACCTTAATCCATCATATGACCTCAAATTAACCTTAATTCTTCAAATTTAAAATTACATAGTTCAGTAAGTCAATCTAATGACACATCTGTAAATTGTTAAGAAGAAAAAAAAACAATAGATTAATTCCAGGTGAGGTGGAGTAAGCGCACTCCACCCTGTCTCTCCCACTGAATGCAGCTATTAAACCTGGACAAAATAAACAGAGCAGCTATGTAAGAAGTCCAAAAAGGAAACAGTAGCTGAAGGATTTGGGGAAGAATCTGAAGTATCACCAAACCAGCAGTGAATTTACCATTTTCCCCCTTCATTACTCACTGGATTAGACTCAACGCAGCCTGAAATTCAGGAACAGACATTTGCATGGGCAGAGAGCTGCCTGGCTCAAAAGAAAGCAAAGAGTCTCTGAATGGTCAGAGTGAATGGGCGAAACTTCCCCCATTCCTCTTTTTTTTTTTTTTCTTTTCTACACTGTCTCATTCTCCAATCCTTAGCCAGTTCCATCATATTAACAGCCTAAAGAAGAAAAACCACATGATCATACTCATTGATACAGAAAAAGCATCTAATGAAATCCAACATATATTCATAATAAAAATTCCCAGCAAATTAGGGATAGAAGGGAAATTTCTCAACCCAAAAGGGGCATCTATAGAAATACCTGCAGCTAACATTACACTTAATGGTGAAAGACTAAATGAAAGATCAGAACAAAGCAAGGATGTCTACTCTTACCACTCCTATTTAACGTCAGGTACCAGTCCCAGCCATTGGGGGGGGGAGGCGGAAAAGGCACAGAGATAGGAAATAAAGAAATATACTGCAAGACACTGCTGAGACTATTGAAGACCACCTAAATAGTGAGAGATATACTGTGATCATGAATTGGAAGACTCTACACAGAAAAAATGTCAATTCTTCCAAAATTGGATCTATAGATACAATGCAATTCTAATAAAATTCCAGCAGGATTCTTCTTAGTAGATATAGATAAGTTGATTCTAAAAGTTACGTGGCAAGACAAAGGAACTAAAATTGCTAACACAAATCTGAAAAATAAGAATAAAGTTGGAAGAATCACACTATCTGATTTAGAACTTACTATAAAGCTTACTATAAAGTAATCAAGATAGTATGGTATCAGACAGACACAAAGACCAACAGAACCAACACATATATGGCCAACTGATTTTCAAAAATGTGCAGAATTAATTCAATGAAGAAAGAACAGTCTTCTAAGTGGTACTGGAACAACTGGATATCAAAAGGAAAAATAAATCTCAATCTAAACCTCAGATCTTATTCAAAAGTTAACTCATGGATCACAGATCTAAGTGTAGAATGTAAAATATAAAACTCTTAAGAAGAAAACAGGAGGAAATATTTCGTACCTAGAATTAAAGAATTTTTAGATATGATGTGAAAAGAATGTATCCAGAATGCATCTAAGACCTTTCAAAACTCAGCAGCAAAACAACACAAAACCACCCAACTAATAAAAAAATGGGCAAAAGACTGGAACAAACATTCCACCAAAGAGGATATACGCATGGCAAATATGCACACAAAAAGAAGTTTAACATCATTAGCCACTAGGAAAATGCAAATTAAAACTACAATGGGGTAATACTATATCCCTATTAAAATGGCCAAAATAAAAAATGCTTATTAACACCATTCTGGCAAGTATAAGGAACAACTGAAACTCTCCTATTTTGCTGGTGAGAATGCAAAATGGTATAGTTACATTGCAAAACAATTTGCTTACAAAGTTTCTTATAAACTTTAACATACATTTATCATATGACCCAGCAATCACACTTCTTGGACTTTACTCTAGAGGAATTAAAGTTTACGTTCACACAAAAACCTGCACATACACGTTTATACCAGCTCTATTCATAATCACCCAAAACTGGATGAATATCTGCCTCACAGTTTGGAATGTAGCAAACACTTATCGCTGATAAAGTACAGCAAAAGTTCCATTACAAAGAGCCTTACTTTTCCCAGATTCTATTAAACTAGGGCTACATCAGGTCTCTTGTAGATAATGCAATGTCAGTCTCTCAACACAGCATTGAAAGACTACAGTAAACTCTTCTTTGCTTCCCAGCATGAGTCTTGTAAAATAGCTGTATGGTATTAAGAGTTTTTTCCCTATGATTTGAAAGGTAAGAAATTTTTCTGCAACTGGAGAGGAAAAACCTTTTTAAAAAGGTGGCCATCATTGTGGTAGAAATTACTACCTTTTTTCCCTACTCAGGAAAAGGGAATTAAGCCAGACTTTAAGTCTCAGTCTTCTTTCAATGGTGTACAAATTTCCTCACCTACACGGTTTACATCAATGTCTTTCCACTGTCCAGACTGCCATTCCTTCCCTTTATTCTGGGCAGAGGTATTCCTAGAGCCCAGAGGCCAAGATGCTTCCTTCCATCTGCTTGCCCATATTCCTCCAGAGCCAAGCTCTCCTGTATTCAAGGTGATCCTACTGTTTTGCTCCATGCAGCCTCAACGGCCCTTAGCTACGTTAATAAGTAAAAGGAAGGGAGGTAATGGGTTGCTTCAGATTGTTGTTCTGCTCAAGACAAAAAATTATAAGAGATCTGAATCATTTATAAGAATTAGAAATAGTTTATAATACACAAGTATCAAGATGCAGAAAGAAATGTAGACTTAATATTTACTTTCTTTTGTAAATTCATTTTCTTCACAAGGCCTCCCCAGTATTTTGATAGGTACTAGGTTCCTAATATCTGTAGCTCTAGGGTCCTCTGACCTTTTAACTGGGAAGTATTTGGTAGGCATATCGAATGTTAGCCATACATACATACACATACACACACACATACACACACCAAGAACAAGAATATCGTGGTAGCATTTTAACTCTCTTGAGCAGTGAAGCCTTTCTGGCTACTCTGCTCATCACTTTGGTGACCTTGGGGAAAGTATCTAACACCTTTAAGTAACAGTTTCCTCCTCTATGAAATCGGGTAGTAATATCTTCGCTGCATTTACAAATAGGATTACTTGATTAAGATAAGGAATATGGGAAGTACTTTCTATTTTTAATATTTTATACTTTGCTATACAATCAGAAAAGGATTCAAGGTGGCTAAAAGCACTTTGGTGAACTTTAAAGTGCTACTTTATAGAGTTACTATTTTTATGACTTCTTTTAAGACCGTATTCCTCCCTAGAGCAGTGAAGAAAACGCGTTGGGCATCTATAGGAGGGGCACTGTACTGGGCACACAAACGTATATCTTCGTTTTAGTTGTATTACTACCACCACTTCACTTTATTACTTGAGGAATTTGCTGATACGATCTATGTTTTTCCCTCCTCTAAATTATGGCCAAGGACCCAGCAATAGCTAAAAGGACTGCCTTCTCAGAAGGTGAGATAACAGCTTAGAAACAGAAGAAAATGTTAATAACCACTGCAGCAAACAGCACTGAGAACTTGCTCTGTTCAAGGGACTATGCTATGGAGTAGGAACTAGTCCAGTTGTCCCTCAGTACCTGCAGAGGATTGTTCCCAGGACTCCTGTGGACACTAAAATCCATGGATGCTCAAGTCCCATATATAAAATGGCACAGTTCAGTCGGCCCTCTGGACCCGTGGATGCGGTGAGATGAGTGTTTTCTCTTGTATCTATCTATCTATCTATCTATCTATCTATCTATCTATCTATCTATCTATCTATCTATCTAATCTATCTAATCTATCATCTATCATCTATCTAATCTATCATCTATCTATCTAATCTATCTATCATCTATCTAATCTATCATCTATCTATCTATCTATCTATCTATCTATCTAGGCCACACCACGTGCCTCTCGGGATCTTAGTTCCCCGACCAGGGATTGATCCTATGCCCCTTGCAGTGGAAGTGCGGAGCCCTAACCACTGGACTGCCAGGGAAGTCCCTTCTCTTGCTTTTAGAGATGAGGAAACTGCAGTTAAACTCAGGTTAAATAACTCCATCTAACTGATACAGTGGCTACTAGATGCTGAAGTCTAGATTTGATACTGTCTCTAATTTCTACCCCAACCCCACGAGGAAGGAGTTACTCTATTTCACAAGTGCAGGAACTGAGGCCGGCTAGGTTCAGTCATTTGCACTAATCTTCACAGCGGATATAGGTCAGATCTGGGTGTGAACCTGGTCTTTCTAGGCTCAAAGTCTTTGTGCATTCTGACACACCATTCCCTCCAAGCATAACTTGAGCCAAACACAGCTTCTAATACAACCAAAAGATAATTTTAATTCAAACCACACTTTCAGTTCAACAACTGCCTTTTGCCAATGAAACAGACATTTAGAACAGTCAAATTTATTTGCACATTATTAAAACAACTTTTGGCCTTGGAATGAACTGCCTAGGTTTTAAAATACTTGCTTCAATTTATTCAAATAACAAAATGTGTTTCAGTAAAAATGCATGGAAAACATTTTTCCATGTAGCTGATGTACTGAACTAATGTTAATCAGTTTTTTTTTTTCCCCTGTTAATCAGTTTTAATGATAAAGTAGCACTCAAAACTGAAATAGAACTGAGGAACTGATCAAATGAGGCCATGTCTTCTAAAAATATTAAGAATTCTTAGTCTAGGAGGCTGAGAAAACTGAACAAGGACTAAGGTAGTTAACATTTCTTTTGTCTTGGGATGAAAAATGCAGTGTGTGAAAATAATTTCCTAATCCCAGTGAGAGCTCACCCAGAACTGATAAAAAACAAAAAACAAACTGGGGCTTCCCTGGTGGTGTAGTGGTTGAGAATCCACCTGCCAGTGCAGGGGACACAGGTTCAAGCCCTGGTCTGGGAAGATCCCACATGCCGCGAGGCAACTGGGCCCGTGAGCCACAACTACTGAGCCTGCGCGTCTGGAGCCTGTGCTCCGCAACAAGAGAGGCTGCGACAGTGAGAGGCCCGCGCACCACGATGAAGAGTGGCCCCAGCTCGCCACAACTAGAGAAAGCCCTCGCACAGAAACGAACACCCAACACAGCCAAAAATAAATAAATAAATTTATAGAAAAACAAAAAAAAACAAACAACAAACACTAACCTGAGGAACAATTCTAAAAATTCCCCTCAGAAAAAAATGATTTTCAAGTTTTATTAGTCTATCCCAAACCCAAACTTGAGACATTTTCTCTTTAACTGAAGTAACATGTTAATCTTGACATTTAGATAGGATCTGCATTTTTTTTTTTTTTTAACATGCAATGTATATCATTTTCTGAAATCTTCAGCTCTGCAAAGTACAAGGGAAATGGAATTTTGCTTTCCAATTCAGGGAAGTGACTTAACTCTGAGAAGCTCTATCTTGGCCGGACTAATGTGAAAAATCTCTTTAAGTATCTAGAAGTCTGCAATATCCATCAATACACTGATAACACTGATTAAATAAATTACGAAGTATATTCTTTATAAATTTTGATTGAAAATCCACTATTAAAATATCTTCTAATTTTAGATGCCAAATACATTACTGCTTCAGAAGATCATAGCCTAACATAATGCACTTTACACACTCTCTCTCTCAAATGACACTACGTATGCTAAAAGAAGAATGACGTTGAAAACTGGGGAAGGTGACTTCTCAATCACAATTAGCCGTCCCAGTACTTGGGATGCCTCGAGTGAGGGGACAGAGAGGACAGCCCCCTCCTTCTTCCATGAAGAGTTGGGGTAAGAGAGGCCTAAGAAGCAAAAGATGGGCTTTTTACCCCACCAATCTACCTAATCATCCAATTAAGAAGAGAAAAATATGAAGGAGTAGTATCATCTTCAGATAACTTCTGAGGAAATAATAAATAGTAGCTTAAATACAGAAAACCTCTTTAGGGGAAAAGACGTGTTCAGAGTAAAGTTACTCGGAGAAGGCTCCCTGGAAGGGTAACCTTAGCTAGCTCAGGGTCATCCCTCCCTTCAACCAAGCTACTTCTGACAGCTCCTCAGAGACCAGTGCCACATTCCGTCTCCAGGCACTTACACTTGCTTTTCTTCGTGCCCTGTCTTGACAGGAAAGAAACCTTAAATGTCTCCTGTGGCTTAAAGGATAATGCCAGATTCCCACACACATTTCTACCTGTAATCTGGTCATAACCCACCTGCCAGCTCCTTTCTTCTCTACCCTACCAGGCATTAGCAACAGATAATTTATTGAGTGCTTACTTACCAGGTGTCAGGTCCCACACAAGGTGCCTGAAGTCTAAAGCATGACAACCCTATTATGTAAAGTAATTATCCCCATTTTACAGATCAGAAAACTGAGGTACAGAGAGCCTAAATAGCTTGCCAGAGGTCACAGAGGCACCAAGTGAGAGACTCAGGATTGATGTCAAGGCTGTCTGACTCCAGTCCACTACTTTTGAACTACTTAGAACTTGTCTCTTTATAAAGCCCACTTCATCTTGTTAGAATGAAATGATTTATGATTCACTTCTTGACAGGTTTATGTAGTGCTTGACATATACTAAGGACTCAACAAATGTTATTTTCATCCCCATTTTACCTAGCAAAAACAGCACAGCAAACAAATCTACCTTAAGTTTTAGTTATTTGACAGCTCAATATGAGTCAGACATATAATGAGGCTGCCAAAAAAAGTCATCTTAGGCAACCTTACTAACTGCTCAATATGGAGAACAAGGAAGGTGACAGTCTTGCTCTGCTCTGAGCCAGCCAGACAGTTCCTGGAGGTCAGGGTACTACTCATTCAAGAGGCCATCAAGAAACAGAAATCACCCGATGAAGAGGATTGAGGGGGTTATAGAAAACCCATGCCAGTGAAGACAGATCTGAATGAAGTGAAGATGGTTAAGGAGGAGACAGCTGAAATAATAAGATAATGATGTCTAGGCCCTAGGAGTGGGGCTCAGACTTCTGTCTTTTGCAAAACCTCTCCAGGTGATTCCTAAATACATTAGCATTCCAGAATCATTGCTCTAGGGCAGAGTTCTCCAACTTTTAACATGCATCAGAATTTCCTGCAGGGCTAATTAAAGCAAGGAGTGCTGGGCCCCAACCCGAGGGTTTCTGATTTGCAGGCCTCCAGTAGGGCCTGATACATTGCATTTTAATAAGTTTCTAGGTCATGCTGATGCTGCTGGCCCAGGAACCATGCTGTGAATATCACTGCTCTAGGGGAGAGCCCTGGATCAACTGAGTAGATTCCAGCTATAGAGAGGTTTTGACAAAATATAAGGGAAACTCTGTAGAAACAGAGTTGTCCACGGCTGGAATGCACTGCCTGGCGAGTAGAAGCTGAAAGCACTGCTCCATCACTGGAGATGCGCACGCCAGGGTGCTGGGAGGGGGTGACGCCAGGCAATCTTGTCTCAGCTCACAAAGCCTACGGCTCCCTGTGGCAGGAAGCATGCAAAGGAAAGCTACGTCTCTGTTTTCAATAACATTTTCTTCTCTGCAAACCAAAACACAAACTCAGTTCTAAGCTTAAAAGTAATGTCTTTAAAAATATCATTGTCATTCCAACCAAATTCCATACAGGGTGTCAGCAAGCCAGTGGATAGTTTAGCAAGCACCAGTGGAGAAGGGATGGATCCATTTTTGTGTCAGTAGGTTTGCTGGAGAGGTGCACATTTCTGTCCCAGCAAGACAGAGAAAGAATAAACTCCGTGTGAGAACAACGTGTAACTGCTAAAGGTTAAAAACAACAACAACAACAACAAAAAAAAACCCCAAAGAAACAAGCCCCATTGCCGCTTAAAATGTTTCATTCCACATTTTTATCTAGAACATCATGATCTGTTCACTTATATTTTAACCAATTTATGGGACAAAAAAAGGTGAGGTAAAAGTTGATTGGACTAAAATTATACCCTTAGTTCCCTGAAATACTCATTTTGTATTTCACCACAATTACTGCAATTGTGTTTTTGAAACATAAAAGAACAAGACTATGGGTTGACTGGAGTTCTACTATAGAGAATCCAATTAGGTACTATAGAAATAAAATTCCTTAAGTTGGACAAAGATGACCTTAAATATGAAACATCCAATTTATTTACTGATTGGCCAGCAAATACTCTGGCTAAATCTTTTTTTTTTTGCCAAGAACACAATATGACTTAGGGCCAAAGATCTGTCTTTTCTGAAGCTGTACATTTTTCATGCAATCTGTCTAAAATGGTGTCTTCCAAGCTACCCTGGAAGGTTAAGAGGTGACATCCTCCCAATGTGACTTTCCACGTTCAGCTCAATATAGCTAGCCTTGCATATTAATACTGAAATGAATTATTTATGCTACATCCATTAAATGCTTTTAAAATAGATTCTTGAGGTTTCACTATCCAAATCTAAGCTCTGTACATTACTAAACCATTTCATCTTCTCCAAAACAGAATTAATCTCTGAGGTACTTTTTAACATGTCTTTAATCAACCACTTATGTGGAAGATATTCTTGATAATTTCCACTGTAACTGGCATTTCATCAATAAGCAAAGATCCCCTACGTCAGTTCCTTCATTTGAGCTTTTGACCTCTAGATTTCTTTCTTGAAGTCATTCAACTATATGTTGACTAATAAACATCAGCGTTCCTCCAATATCAACCTTCTAAAACCCGTAAAGTTTTATAATCATTTAAGCCACCTTTAAGGTATGCATAATGGCAGGAAGAAGCAAAATTCTCAGGCTGACACCTTGCCCTAAAAGTCCTTTTGTGATTTCTGACCCGAATGTTCAGAGGACTGACCTGAGGATCTGAGTCCAGTCTGCGTAGACATGGGGTGGATCACACTGGACAAAAGACCTTTCAGTGAGCCCTGAGCCACTGGCTTCTTCATAGGTTTTCTGGCCTGAGGAATCCAAGTCAGGCAATGTTCTGGACATGCAGTCTCTTAGAAACAGCTAGGGGATGACATTCACTTGGTCATTTTCCCCCAGAGATACACCTCATGGTCAGGTCTCCTTAAAGCATCATCACTGGGGAATGTCCCTGAGGTCAAGTTCTGGGTTTAATTCACCTCTGGATTTCCTCAGCACCTGATTAGAGTGCTCTGGACACAATGGTCAGTCAGTATTTGGTTAGCAATCAAAGGTGGTGGCTGGTTTTCTGAGACTGGCTACAATGCTAAAAATGAAAAAATGCCCTTGGCCTGCCTCTTCATCTATATTAAGTCATACCGCCTTTATTCAGTTTCTAACTTGATTCCCACTTCAAACCATCCTGATCATTCTGAACCCTGGGTCTTCCTCTTTGAAATGCCAACAGGATTCTGTACAGTGTTATTTTCAGCCTGGGAGGTCACAAACATCTGCTATCTTAGGTTGCTGTTAAGTGTCCCCCAACTCCCTGAGTGCTCTGAGGGCAAGGATAGTGTTTATCACTATTTCATAGACCCTCAGCGCATAAGTACTGCGCCCCAGAGATTTCTTAAAAGAAGGAAAGACTAAACAAAAAACTGTCACTGTTTTGAAAAGCAAAATGAATACACTTATATGCATCATTCACAAAAGACTTGGTAAGAGAGGGAAAGTAGAAATAACATGCTTAGGCAGGATGGAACTTTAGTATCTTACAGCTGTTAAGCTGGTTTCTTTCTTCAGTTTCTGGGGATAAAAAAAGGTAGTCTATTAGATTATAACATTAGAAAACACTGCAGAAAAAAAATAAGTGAAATGATAAACCCTTTTCTAGCAGCGAGTTTACCTGCCTGCCCTTCATTCCCCCTGCCCTACCCCAAGAAGAACTAGTTTTCCAGGGTGAAGATCTTGGTGATGATGAAAATTACAATACATGTTTACTGTGCACTTGCTATGTACTGCTGGGCTCTATACAAGCATTTAATATTTGTTTGCTTACTCCTTACAACATGCTTTTGAGGTAAGTAATCTTGTTCTCCTCACCCTGTGGAAGCAGCTGGGACACTGAGAGGTTAAGTAACTTGCCCAAAGACACAGCTAAGGACCTGTATCTGAATCTGTGCTCTACTTCACCTCCTTGAGAAGCCGTTTAATCTGACAAAGGGCACTGGACTAACCAGATGGTTCCTGCACTCCTCTAACACTAATCCTAAACTTCTGTTTTGGTCTCCCAGCTATGGCACCCTGGGGACAGGGTTAAATGACTTGAAATCTTAAGAGGCTATGTTGAGAAAAAGGTGTGTGAGAAGAGGAAGGTAAGGTGCTGGCTCCCTGACAGGAACTCTGGGGAAAAGGAAGAATGCAAGTGGTAACTGAGTTTTGCTGGGTGGAGTGTGATGTGACGTCTTTTCTCTGGCCCCTCGTGAAATCCTGGGTAAAAGCTCCATCACAAATGCTCTGTAACAGTGTGTCTGCTTTGGGGGATCAGAAGAATGGCAGAGCCCTGCTTCAGAGGTGGACCAAGTACATGCTGGGGACAGAGGGTGTCCATAGCGTGATGAGTCACAGTAAAAACACGAAGAAAAGTAGTTTATCAAAAAACCAACAAGGGGCTTCCCTGGTGGTGCAGTGGTTGAGAATCCGCCTGCCAATGCAGGGGACACGGGTTCGAGCCCTGGTCTGGGAAGATCCCACATGCCGCGGAGCAACTAGGCCCGTGAGCCACAACTACTGAGCCTGCGCGTCTGGAGCCTGTGCTCCGCAACAAGAGAGGCCGCGATAGTGGGAGGCACGCGCACCGCGATGAAGAGTGGCCCCCACTTGCCGCAACTAGAGGAAGCCCTCGCACAGAAACGAAGACCCAACACAGCCAAAAATAAATAAATAAATAAATAAATTTATTAAAAAAAAAAAAACCAACAAGGAGGAATTGATTTGAAATGGTAGGTGAAATTCCCCCTCAAGGGTTAGGATTTGTATCAATTTATAACCGACTCATAAAGTAAAAAGTAGTACAAGTTTTTAAGCTATATTAGCATTTAGTACTCAAATATATTAAGAGTGACTAGAATTCACCCATTTGGCCTTTAGGACCTGAAGGGTCTGTAGCCCCAAGTGCTGAGGTGTCCATGCAGCTTTATTTCAACTTTCCTGCACTCACCGGTAGGTGGTTTCCGGAAGGAGATCTTTCATAACGTGGGTGGTGGTATTGCCCACGGTGATGCTAGTGTCCCCAAGATCAATATTATAAGCAAGGATTTCAGATCCATTATTGCACGGTTCTTCCCAGTTCAGTACAAGGCACACAGAAGGCGGATCAGGATAGGCATTGAGGGTCTCCTCCTCCAGGACACACAGAGTGGAGACAGGGTCAGGGGCAGATGCTGGTGTCTGGCAAAGGACAAGCTCACTGTACGGTCCTGCTCCAGCTTGATTAACAGCCTGAAAAACAGAATAGCGAGACAAAGTCCACATTACCCCATGAGCACATTCTAATGCCTCCACATTAGGCGTTAAATAAATCTAAAGTAACATACAATTACTGCTGGAAATGTAGGTAGAAATAAATCCTCCACAATGTTCATGTTAATACCACTTTCTAAAAAATACCAATCATATCTTCTCTGCTAATAAGAGAGAACATCGCCATCACCGTTTCTTATGAAAAATAGTTTTAAAATAACACTTTATATTTGCATAGCCCACTTCAGTTTATGTATTGTCTTATGCAATCTTCACAATAACCATCTGAGGTAGATAATATATGGCAGGTATTCTTATCTGCCTTTCACAGAGGAGGGAACTCAAAGTCAAATTAAGAACTCAGGCCCCAGATTTAGATGCCAAGCTGGGACCAAAATTCAGTAATCTGACTTTCAACTCAAGTGCTGCTCTGGAAGAGCTATAGGAATTTTAGAAAAGATACCTACTGTTTTCCATGTGAATGCTAAATTCATATCTGGAGTCAATGCTCAGCCCTCATCTGACTTTACCTGAGCGTCACCGCTGACAACTGATCACTCACTGCTTTCAAATCCTCACTCACTCGGTCTCTGGGACCGTCTTCTTGTTTCTATTTTGCTGCTGCCGCTGCTTCTCAATCACCTCTCCTGGCTGCTACTCATTACCGGGATCTTTCAGCACTGGAGGGCACCAGGCCTTGGGCCTTGCACACCTCTTTGTCATCTCTGCTTAAACTCCTGGATAGCTCATCTTGTCGCAGGGAAATATAATGCCATTTATATCTTACTCCCAAATTTATTTGTGTAGCTCAGACCTCTGCCCTGAATGCGAGGCTAGTGTACTCAACTGCCTACTGAATAGTTCCACTTAAATGTCAAATAGGCATCTCAAACCTAAGTGTCTGTACAGCTCTAAGACTCCACCCCATCCCTGCTCGTCAAAAACCCCACTGTACCTCCTGTGGTTTTCCCCATCCTTCAGGCTGTTCAAGTCATATCTCTGAGTCAGTGCTGGACATCTTTCTTCCTCTCATACCCCTGCAAAAAGCATCAGCACATCCTTTCCCAACCTAGTCCAACTACACTCTTTCATATCTGGTTGCTGTAATGACCTCCTAACTGGTACCTGTGTCAGCCCTTGCCCCACAGTCTGTATTCACTGTCCCTTCAATGGCCTCTCACCGGATACAGAATAACCTCTGAAGTCCTCACAACTGCCTATAAGACCCTATCTAATCTGCTCACCGCCACCACCTTCCCAAAGAACCCAGGACCACTCTGCCTTCATCGTCTACTACCCTCCCTCTCACTCCCTCTGCTCCAGCTACACTGGCCTCCTTGCTGTTCCACAGGGACACTAAATTTGCTCTCACCTCAGGGTCTTTGCAACTTGCTGCCCCTTCTGTCCACACAGCTTTTCCCCAGACATCTACACAGCCCATTCAATCGTATTCTCAGGCTTCTCTCGAGTGTTGCCTTTTCAGGGAGACCTCTTTGAACACCATATTAAAACTTATAGTCACCCCTACCCCAACTCCCGTGACCCTCCTCATTTCTTATTTCTCTTCTCTGCTTTTATTTTCATCATAGCGTTTGTCACCAGAATAGTATATATTTCATTTAATTACTCCCTTGATTAGAATGTAAGTTCCACAAGGGCAAGGCTCTCGGGTTCACTGCTGTAGCCCTGGCAACTAGAACAGTACCTGACACAGAGTGTGTGATCAATAAATGTTATTAACAATATTTTTTTCCTTATAAGAACATTTGGGGACTTCCCTGGTGACGCAGTGGTTAAGAACCTGCCTGCCAATGAAGGGGACACGGGTTCGATCCCTGGTCCGGGAAGATCCCACATGCCGTGGAGCAACTAAGTCTGTGAGCCACAACTACTGAGCCTGTGCTCTAAAGCCCGTGAGCCACAACTACTGAGCCCACGTGCCACAACTACTGAAGCCCGCGCGCCTAGAGCCCGAGCTCCGCAACAAGAGAAGCCACTGCACCACAACAAAGAGTAGCCCCCGCTCGCCCCACGCGCAGCAACAAAGACCCAACGCAGCCAAAAAAAAAAAAAAATTGGCAACCTCCTTACAAAAAAATGAAGGTGAAGTACTCTAAAATCTCGTTTACTTCATGGGAGAGCTGATGAGGACAAATTATAATACAAAAGGAAAGTAGTCTGATCTCTTAAATCAAAGGTTCACTATAATGCCTGTGTATCAGTTAATTTCAAAGAAGCAAGCTAAGAGCATTCATTTGCTATCAAATCACTTTTGAAACCTTTCTGTAATATTTTTTTACATCAAGTCCCATTTCATGACAACACCAACTTTCTTTCTGGTAAAATTTTTATGTCACAAATTAAGAGTACAGTAAGTCCCCTACATATGAATGAGTTCTGTTCCGAGAGTGCATTCATAAGTCCAATTTGTTCGTAAGTCCAACAAAGTTACCTTAGGTACCCAACTAACACAATTGGCTATATAGTACTGTACTGTAATAGCTTTATAATACTTTTCACACAAATAATACATAGAAAACAAACAAACACAAAAAATAAAGAAAACATTTTTAATCTTACAGTACAGTACCTTGTAAAGTACAGTACAACAGCTGGCATACAGAGGCTGGCATCGAGTGAACAGGCAAGAGGAGTTACTGACTGGAGGAGGGAGAAGAGGTGGGAGATGGTAGAGCTGAAGGATCGTCAGCAACAGGAGACGGAGGGCAAGCTGCAATTTCATGTGAACTAACTTACGTGACTGGACATGCGAACGCACGTTTGCAACTTTGAAAGTTAGCAACTTGAAGTTTCGTATGTAGGGGACTTACTGTATGTATTTAGAGATTTTATTTTTTGGATACAAATTTATCACAGGGGCAGAAAAATAAGACACTGTGGAGCCAACTTTCATACCAACTAAGGCTTTAATCACCATGTAACAGAAGGAAAAGAACATGGCTTTTAGAGTTGGAGCTTTGTTCACATCTGGATTCCATTATTTACTAACTGTGTGATCTTAGGCAAATTAACATCTCTGTTTCCTCAGATGTAGAATGGGGATAGTAACATATAATTCATAGAGTTATTGTAAAGATTAAATTTGTTAACATGTCAAATCCTGGCAGAGTATATCAGGCCAGCTGTCAGTGCTTCACTTCCCTCCTTCTCCCTGGGAAAATCAAGAACAAAATAGCAATAGCAATTTTCCTAAATTTTCCTAAACCAATTTTCTTAAAACAAAACAACAACGAAATACTTTATTTTGAACTAATTTTAGACTTACAGAAAAGTTGCAAAAATCGTGCAGAGAAATTTCCATATAATCTCTCACCTTGCTTCCCCTAATATTAATACCTTACATAAGTATAAACCAATGATCAAAACCAGGAGATTAACATTGGTACAACAGTATTAACAACGTACAGACCTTATGTAGTTAGAGTCAAATCTTACCGATTTCCGATAATGTTCTTTCTCTATTCCAGGATCCTGCCTAGCTTTGTTCTATGGAAAATGCTTTCTCGAGTTATAACACTTATTATATTACCAGTTTACAAAGGAAACAATTCAAAACAATCTTACTAAAATATAAGAGTATGTCTGCAATATACAATATGCTTCATGTGAATAGAATTACTTGGGTACATGGTAAATAATATATTCAAACAAGAAATGTTCCACCCAATTTTTATAAAACACAGTATAGGTATCACAGTGATTTAATTTTTAAGGCACCAAATAGTCAAAAGAATATTCATCTTTGGGCTTCCCTGGTGGCGCAGTGGTTGAGAATCTGCCTGCTAATGTAGGGGGACACGGGTTCGAGCCCTGGTCTGGGAAGATCCCACATGCCGCGGAGCAACTAAGTCCGTGTGCCACAATTACTGAGCCTGCGCGTCTGGAGCCTGTGCTCCGCAACAAGAGAGCCCGCGATAGTGAGAGGCCCATGCACCGCGATGAAGAGTGGCCCCCACTTGCCGCAACTAGAGGAAGCCCTCGCACAGAAATGAAGACCCAATACAGCCCAATAAATAAATAAATAAATAAATAAATAAAAAAGAATATTCATCTTTAACCTGACTTTGTAGTAATGTCAAATGAAAATAATTCAGATTTGGTCTATAGGTATCAAGAAATCAACAGAGGTTGGGGAAACCCCTTTCCTGGCAATACTTCTTTAGCACAGGCTATCCCCTTCATAGGGTCTGACTCATTTTATGACAATTAAGTATAGACACTTGAAAATATTTACTATTGTTGACAGGGAGGCAAGATTATTATGCAGGCTCTATTCTTACCAATGTATCTTTTAAAATGCAGTTTTGGGAAGTTGACGCTAAGTGACAACATATACCCCGAAAGGAAGGAAAGGAAGTAGAACATTTTAAAGAGACACCAAAACTCGTAAAGCAGATTGAAGTTGTTTCCTGTGATGGCAGACAGTTTTTATTTATATGCTGCCTTGTTCCGAAAACAGGAGCGTAGCACATAATTTAACCTCTTCCCAATGACTCAGCATCGCTGTTAGAAAGGTCAGATAACGTGCTATGACCCTGACTCACTGACGAACGGTTAATTACATCCCAGGCCCTCCATTCTAGAAGGAAAGTGTGTATAATGAAAGAGTTTAGCCAGAAATGTTCATGACAAAACAGACTTCAGAATTCAACAGAACAGCTTCAGTTGATCTGGAAAGTTAACTTAAGAAGGGAATATTTTCTCCAAAGAGGCCCGAGGCCAGAGACACTGAGAGTAGATGGGCTTGTAAAAAGCAATATGATCCATGACTTAAATCAGGTGGAAACCTAAATCTGGCATCTTTGCTTCTTTATCTATTTAAATCTAAACATGTATGAAGAAAGAATTCTTCAAGGTCAAGAACCACAACTGATTAATCTTTGTATCTCTCCTTTTGATCATCGGGATCATCCTTTGATTCTGGCACAAAGTGGTGCTCAAGAAATGTTACTGAACAAATGGAAAGAAATGAACAAAGAACCCTGTTTTCTCAGGACAATATGGTTTTTCAAAGGAAAAAAAAATATTTACCCAAGTCAATAAAATGAAAGTAAACCCATGACTATTGTCACTCTTAGGGGTTAGGCTAGGAGCCAATTATTCTTCATGTTATTCTATTTGGACACCCAAGCGTAAGCTTACCGATAAACCAGCCTTGTTAATGGTCACTGGGAAGTGGGAGGTGGGTCCTAACGATTGAATGCAGACTGGTTCTAACTACTCTAGTGTTTGTTTTTGGCTCCATTTAACATCTGGAATGGGAAGTTTTAAGTGTTTTTTGCCTTTTGTCTAAGTGGCTTTCCCACCGAAATGTGCATCTCAGAAAATTCAGACAGAAGGCATCTTCCCTAAGGAGCTGTGCCACCTTTGCCTTGGACTCGGTCCTTTATTCAGTGAATTAACCAGCAAGCAAGATGCAAGCGTGGTGAGAAGTACAGTGGAGATGATTCTGGTTTTGTTCCTACTTTTTAGGACCTCTTAGAGAAGCAAAAATTAACTGTAAAATACCAAAACAATTATATTTATTTTTATTTAAAAGAACTCTTTTTTTCCATATCGCCCCTCCTGATGGCCTCCATCACGAGCCTCTGAGTAAGTTTCCCAAAGAGTCTATCATGGAACACCAGTATTTGTGAGAAATGTCCGGACGGTGTCAGCCTACCTGTAACCTACAGCAATACTGCGCAGCAGGCAACAGATCCCTCATTTCAAAGCCGGCGTCTGTCCCATGATAAATGGGTTCTAAGGATTCTTCATCTTCTCCCCACTCCAACCTGTACTCTGAGATATCAGCACCAGAGCTTTCAGGACTCTGGAAAACAGAAATTTAAGTGGTTAATTTCACTGAGAGGAAAATCCTATGATGTTTGTGTTCAATTAACGAAACTGAGAAAGAGAGCAACATGCCTTAGGATATTTCAAATACATGAAAAGAAAAGCATGAAAAAGATACTCAATTTCCTCTCAATTCTGACAAGTGGTAAAATTTCCATAACTCTTGGCAAGCGCCAAGGCAGATGACTGTGTAAAACCTATATGTGAACTTAAGCTTTGTGGGTCCCTCATAACTTGCACTGGGGGGCAGATAAAGTAGAAGAAACAAACTGATGCAGAACACGTGCCTGACTTACCTCCCAACTCACTAGGACACATCCATCAGGCGTAAAAGAGATACAAGGTGCTTTGCACTGTCCAGGAGGCCCTGCGGCAGTGGTAATTTCTGAGACATCAGAATAGGGACCATACTGAAAGAGAAAGACACATGCGTGCTTGTAGGGGTGTGTGTGTGTGTGTGTGCGCGCGTGTGCATACAACACAAGCTTATAACCAAACAAGGGCTAGGCTAATGCCATCATCAATTCAACTGATTAAAAGTATTACCTAATGGTGTTCACTTTCAGTTGAATATGTAGGTTTTCTTCTAACATACATTCCCTAAGTAGTAAATGTCTATTTTATATATATATATATATATTTTTTTTTTTTAATTCAAAAGGATTAGAAAGTTGGTTTACTAAACATTTTTGCTGTGACCTAAGAAACAAAAAATGCTGACTTTTGCTACATCACAGCATTCTGCTTTAATTTCTCAGAAGGCTTCAAAGAAAACTAAGTCAGATGCACACTGCAGTTTAATTTTTAATGCATAAAAATCTTCGTGGAATTGTTGGTTATCAAATTTTGAGTATTTCTTCTAGTTACTGGTATTTTCCATTTTGAAAACCAATGGCCCTGTTAATGTTTTCTCAGCATGTCTCCCACCATCTCAACTATTTTAAGGTTTACACTGCACTCCTTTCTTCCACCACCATCAGTGACCACACTGCTCAGAGCCAACCACCGCTACAGATTTAAAACACGTCGAGAGAACCATCACCACCATGTTAACAGTGGGATATGTGATACTTCAATGAGTTGGGGCAAAGAGTAAAGTAATTTTCAGGTTAATGAAGTATGTGACTATGTTTTTCAAAATGGAAAAAAAAGATTAAAAAAAAAACCTAAAAACCTCTCACATTTTCTAACAATATAACCTGCAAATATACTGGGGGTGGGGGAGAAGCTCTCTGAAGTGGACCACAGAAGGTGATTATGAGTCAAATATAAGGTTAACTTCCAATACAACAGAATTTAAAAACAAGGCTGAAGATACTTTCTTTATATGATAAATTAGTGAAAGGAGAGAGAAAGTAAAACTCAAGTCAGCCCAGTTGCACGTTTATCTTTATCATGGCAGAAATCCTCTGAAAAATTGATGGGGAGAAGCACCAGATCAACAGTAAAATAGGATTTCTTCTGCAGCATCAGTGATCATCACCATCCATCCTCTTTTTACTTATAAAAGTTTGGGTGCATAGGCTTTCTTATCTTCTCACCAATACATTTTTATTGTCTAGTTTTGTTTGCGTGTGTGTGTGTGTGTGTGTGTGTGTGTGTGTTTTAATTTAAATACCTGTATCTGAAATTCTTTCCTAATGGGCAATTAGAAGAAATCCAGCTCCTGTTAAAGGTCTGTGATCATACTTCAGACCAAATGTTTTCATAGTCAGCGTGGCTAACACGAAACGGACTAAAGACAAACATACTTTGCTTCTGAAAGGCGTGAACAGGACCACCGAGAACTAGAAGAGTCATTGTGTCAACTTCTTGTCACTGTCAGTGGGCTTTCTTACTTGTAAAAATCTCATCAATTAATTACATCTATTTATCTGCATGGAGTGCATCTATACACACCACTGGCACTCTGTGGGGCTTTAGCAGTGGTTTGCTCTACCCACACCCTTCTACCTTCTTTTATGTTTCTGCCCATCTTTGACACACCAAAAAGCCCTGTAGTTTCTGGGTCACTTCACTCTCATTATGAATTGCCCCCCAATCCATATCACTCTGCGATTAAAAAAAACAAAAACCAATCACCTTTGTGGATATAATATAGACATACTCTTCCAATCTCTAACAGCCCACCTCGACAACTTCAGATGGAATAGTAAGAAGGACCAGAGTGTTCTACAGTTTTCACTTGAAATAAACAAACAAAAAAATATACTGGCCTCCCTAGCCTCTACCCCAGTCCAGTTTTAAAAACTGACCTAAGACATTGCTGGGTAATTTAGACAATATGATAAAGAAATATTATGTAGTCCTAGTTTCCCATAACTGATTTATACAGTCGATGAGAAAATAGGAAATTATTTTAAAAACTACCAAAAGCATCTAAAGGGTGATGTTGTTATTAACCTTGAACTCTATCTTAATAGAATGATAGGAGGACAAAAGAAACAAAATTTCCAATGTTGGGTCTACATGAAATCAAAACAGTATATCTTCAGAAATTAGATTTTACATACACTTCTTTAATGGTTGTCAAGGTTGGACAGATACTGCTAAGGATTTTAGGAGGGCAGAGACGGAAGTGCCGGGACCCTACATTTCCGTTACGGTGTATAAGCGTGTACTCACCCCTCCATCATTCAGAGCTCTCACCCTGAAGCGATACATGGTTCCGGGAAGCAGGTTGCCAACGGTGCACTCAAGCTCGGGCCCGTGGTACACCTCCGAAGCCACATCCTCAGGTTCCGTCATCTCCACGCTGTACTCCGAGACCTCACAGCCACTTTCAGAGGCAGGAACATCTGGGAAAGGAGAATGTTTTTCATATCAGAACACTTTTGTGTTTCCAGTTGACCCTACCACACCTCACTTTCCACAAGGTTTGCAAAATATCATGTAGGTGGCCTGTCCTCGATATTTACAGAAGAACCCCATTCCAAAAAAAAGATATACAGAAGAAAGTTTCTGAATGACGTTACCCATACTTTCCAAAGCAAGTATGTTTAATGGTATTAACAAAATTCCAAAACCGTAGAACTTTTAGGCAATTCCTTTCTATTCTAATGCCAGGTAAACGCAAGAAATAGAGGGGAGAAAATCTTCTCCTTAACTTGAAACCAAAGGACACATTAAATCAAGTTAGAGGACCCAAAACTGGCACAATATTTTATTTTAGGCATAAGTGATGGGGAACAATAGTCTGACAGCATTTTGCAGGTTTATATTTGCAGTTTTACATGCTTGTAAATTGTTGACCCGACAGGAAATGCTAATACAGTTTGAGTCGATACAGTAAAACACCAGGACCCACACATAACAAGGCAGCAAAGATGAGGAGGAATTAGATGTTACCTGATGAACTATTTCTTGGTTTAACCTCTAAATTAAGCACAACTTTTATTTTATGAATAAAGCTGAAAAATTCCTGAAAAGACTGGCTGCTCTGAAACATCTTCTAGAAAAGTGCCCTCTGAGGGTAGAGGATGAACAGCACGTGTGGCACCATCAGGAATAGGAGGGTGAGTGACAACGCGGGGAGAATACAAACCCAAGCCCATGTACGTTGAACAGAATATGGGCATTTTCAATAGAAACAAATATGGTTTTCAGAAGGAAGACCTGGAACTTGATTACAAAGCATTAAGTCTTAAACTCAATCTCCACTTGTCCAAACTGGCAACGTGAAGACGTGTTCACTCACCCCACTCTAAGTGGACTTCTTTGTGTTTTGGTCTACCCAAAACCCTCGGTGGGCGACACTGACCTGGTGCAATGCTTAGTGTGCGAACAGGGAGACTTTCAGAACACTGCAGGAGAAATACAGGAGAGAATCATCTCTTAGTTACTTCGAATTTATTAGAGCTCTATATACCAAGCAAATTCCACCCCATACCTGCAAATGCTACCAAAGAGGGTTACACATTGAATGTTTACACTTTTTATGCAATAAGATCTTCGTCTCTGTGTGTGTGGTGTGTGTGTGTGTATGTGTTTGTTTTAAGTATGGACATATACCTCATACAGCACTGGTAAAAATAATTATTTCTGATGTCAGATTTGTAGGCTGACTTTCTGAGTGTTGTGTATCCTAAGCACACGGTTATTTTCCTTTAAACAAAAATTAGAGACCCTTCATGAGGACAGAAGAGAACACAAAACAACAGCTGGATGAAGTTTTTAAATGGTGCCATAAATGGCCAACCATCCACATACAGAGCAGAAAAGCAAATAAAGTCAATATTAATCAACTGAGTCTGACATTAACCAGCAGGTTCTGTTAATACTAAAATCAGCAGGCCTTCCTTTTTGCAGGATCTGGTTGCGTAAGGCTGGTGGTATGGAAGCTGACCCCTTCTTGAGACAGGAGGAACATGGTAGACCTATGCAGCTCAACCAAATTCAGCCTCCTTCCTGAGGAGACGAGGTGCAGAGGAGATGTACTTAAGCATTCAAGGAGCGCTGCCGCTTCTGTGTAGCCTTGTGCAGCACCTCGCATGTAAGAGGAACTCGCTGATCATCTGTAGCTTTGATGTGGACATCCCCACCCTGGGAGGCACTGCATAAACGTCGTCTAGGTGGACCTTTTTTTTTTTTTTTTTTACCTCAGAAGTCTGTCTATATGGACAGTCTAGATATCACAGTACCACTATCCTTGGGGGGAAAAGAAAATAAACACAAAATGACGTCAGAGGTGGGCTGAGTGGCAAAATTCGGCACCTGATGGCAGGTGTTCTCTTGAAAAGTCAACCCAGTACAGGGTAACAGGGTCATAAGCCACCACTGTGCGCGCGCTCTCTCTTAATACTAATTGTTTCAAAACCACAATGTTAAATATCTCTACAATGGAAACATCTTTTACCATATTGCCTCTCACTCACTTTCTGAATGTTAACATCATTTAGATAATAACTATTGATATCTCATTTCTAGAGCACTTCATGTGTACTTGTTACGTTGTTTTGAGCCTATGAGAACACTGTGAGGTTGAAACCAAGTTTCCTGACGTGTTGAATGGTTGGTCTAAGGTCATATAAATTGTAGACAATGGTGGTGATCCTTTTGTGACGTATAAAAATATTGTCACTATGTTGTGGACCTGACACTTATGTAATACTGTAAGTCAATTATACTTCAATTTAAAAAAAAAAAAGGAGACAGCAAGAGAACTGCTGCTGCCTACAGATGTGTAGGTTGGGCACTGCGTAATCACAGGAGGTGCCTTTCAGCTCAGTCATCATAGATTTATGTGGCTTTTACAATAATTTTCCAGCAGATGGCAGTAAAGTATCTCAAGGAAGGTGTGTCTCTCATTTTCACAAAACTGCCAGATGTGGTAAAAGCAAAGCTGTGCTGGAGGCCGTATCTTTTTTGCTCTAAATTCTACGCTTTTCTATCATTGCAATTGCTGAGGTTCACCCCCTTATTTATTGGCTAATGCAAATTGCAGACCACCCTCAATTTTCAACTGTCAGGTGATCATGCCAAAGTCTTCTGAGAAATTAAGTGAGGGATGTACTTGGAAAGCAGCACAATTCAGGTGAGAATCATTTGGGTCTATCTTTTTATTCCCACTAAAGCACAATTTGGAAAACTCTAAATTCATGATGTGATACCATGGCAGGCTGCATTACCAAGATACATTTTTAAACAGCAGTTTATTCTGATGTTATAGTTAGGTTGTCTGAGTGTGACCAAAGATGTTTACTTTTATACTGAAACAAAACCAACCTGACTGTGTCCACCAGTACTTATGCAGCATGCTCGGAGTTTGTACAAAGCGCCTGGTTTCAAGTGGGTGAACGTGTGCTCTGTAGCCGACCCACTGTAGGCCACTTCCCACTGACTCGCTGCAAAACAAGATCCGAGTATGAGATTCTGCCTTTTGTAAAAACGTAACAGTACCAACCATTCCTGATAAGAAACAGCTCTAAGTGGTTTCCATGAAAACCAGCATCTCCTATTCTTTTTTTTTTTTTTTTTCCTAAACAGCAACAGTGCTCTCTTTCCATCTCCTTTACGAAGTTAAATACTAAAATAACATGGAGTCATTTTTAATACTTAGTACTGCTGGCTAGGCTACTTAATATCACCATGATTACATTTGCTGACTGTGAGGTTGGGATGCTGGAAAGCACACGAAATCTGTAGTTTGCCCCGCAGCAGGAGCCAGCAGACGGTGTGGTGTTGAGCAAGCTAGGAAGTGGTAATGGTGTGAGAAGCCCCTGAGGCCAACTGGGCAGGGGGAAGGCTGCTCGGCCACAAGGTTCCTGGTCAGACCAGATCACCACTGAAGAGTTTCTCCCGGCTCTTATCTGCCTGGAGGTCACAGTGAGTGATAATCCCCATATAGACCGAGTCCTTTGGGTAAAGGCCTGCTGTCTCCATGGAGCCCCACTTAAAAGACAAAAACACCTGAGGGAGTGACATTAAAAATGAAAACACTCAGTGTGGCCCAGGTTATCTGACCACTTCTCGGGAATAAAGCAAGCAAGCAGAGCCACTGGAGGGCCCTGGGTGAAGCTGATGCCACCAGGTGAAGAGCACTGGGGATGCTTCGACTGACTGCCTGCCCGCCCCACAACTCGGGGATGTTTACCCTCCTCTGTTTTGCTCCCACTAACACAATGTTTCCAGCAGACTACTTTAAAGGAGGCTTTTACTCCATGCAGTTGTTTTAGGGAAAACACTTTTACCCTGTTCCAAGATAGTTACTAACTTCCACAAATGCCCTCAGCTGCTTATTAGGTCAGATTTACAATGAAGCCACATGCACTAGGGCCATATGACAAGGGGGAATATTAAAGACAGTCATCCTGACACTACCGATCAAACAACCTGCACTGAAAAGGCAACTGGGAACAAGGACTACCGAGGAGATTCAATTAATCGTTAATGTCACGAACTGGCAAAGTTGTTAACTTTTAAGTACAGATGGCATCTACTTTTGATCTGTCACCAGTGGTCAAGAGAGCCACAAAAATTCAAAATATATTTAGGTTTTCATGATGGGCCACTGCACATCCGTGACTTCTCTCCTAGGTCAGATTTTTAGCATAGAATGTGATTTTATGTTAAGAACAGCTGTGCCCATCTCAAAGCATTTTCATGTTTTTCAAGCTTAAAATAGGGCCCAACTGACATGAAAAACAAAACACTCCAGGTGGCTATCGTGGCACAGAATAAAAAGCAAGCCACACACCTGCATTGCTTGTTTGTAAAAGTTGCTGTTAACTCTTTCCTTTTTTCCCATATGCATCACTTTTTTTAAAAAAAAATTTAAGTTACAGGGATTATTAGAGTGGTGAGATGGGTGTCATTTTTAAAGTTCGGATGACTATACTTTTTTCTATTAAAGCCTAATAAATTTTATCAGAAAGAAGATCTAAGAATGTTTTAAAAGACACTATAAAGGGAATCTCATTTCTAACACTGTCCCACTTTAATTCACCTCGTGTGACTAGTAATGAAGAAATAATCTGACTCAGAAATCACAACAAAAATGAAGACATTTTCTAAACGTGTTACAAAGTGTGACACTTGTCAGGAGCCCATAGCAATACTATATTTTGTCATCTTTTGTGCACCAAACTCATTTGCTGTCTCCAATTTATCCTTCCTGCTGATTGCTTCTGACACTTTCTCTGCTTATAAGAATTTCTAGAGAAAGCGTGCCAAGAGAGATGAAAAACACATTTATTCTATTAATTGGGACCTCTGGTTTAAAGAAATGACAGAAAATTTTAAAAATGACAAAAACATACATTTCAAGCAGACTCTGATCCCTGATGCTGTGTTTGAAAGAAAAAACTGTCCATATGTGATTAAGGCTTGTTTATTGTAGTACCTCTATCAACAGAATTAATGATTGCCCGCTATTATTATACAAATGTTTATCTTATTAGAAAACAGGACTTGAACAAAACAATTTCTACAAACTTCACCTTCAGAATTTCCATCAGTAATCTCCAGCAAGTACTTGAGTATTTCTGAACCACCGTTGTCCTTTGGAGGATCTGGAAAGTAAGCAAATGCCTTATTAGTTATAAAAGTGTATTGATTTTTGTTAGTAAATATTATTAGAACACATAGAATCATATAATATACTGTCTAAATTCTGGATTCAACCAAAGGGCACAATAATTAATATATTATTTCACCCAACTCCTTTCTCGAAAAAAACAAAAGAAACAAAAACACTACAAAACCTTCTGATTATCCAAGTTCGTAGAGCTAGAAATGTCAAAAAGTTAGCATTTATTTAGTGAAACATGAACAAAACTCAAAATATGGATTGATTTTTCTAAGAGTTATGTTCATTTATTTATTTTGAGATTCTGAAGCCTGCTTTTCAATATTTGATGGTTTTTATATAAGACAAAATATACATATATTTCTTTTTAAAAATTACTTTATTCTTTTTTTTATTTCACTTATATCATCAGTGAGAGATGGAGAGGGAAGAAAAGGGAGGTGCAAAACTTATTGACAAAATAAATAAAAGATAAGAATATAACAAATCTGTTCCATCACAGTTTGCTACTAAGCAAACTTTGTATCCCACATAAACCTAATATAAAACCAGAGCTGTGGATCGATAAGAACCTGTACCAAAGAGCCGGTTTGAGGAGGAGGTTCCGGCCTGTTACTAGAGCCCCGTGCACCTTAGGTATCATATCTGTCTACTGCTAACTCGGTGCCTGCAAGAGTTTTCTTTTCTGAGCAGGAAAATACCTTTTTGCAAGACTACACAGAATTTGCCTCTACTATCAATTGGCCACCTCTGTATTTTAGATATACCCTCAGGTTACTCATGTAGATTTAGAAACTTTAATTCCCGTCTCCTCTCACCTGTTATTTCCATTAATGTATGCAAACTTCGGTAATAGATATTTACAGAAATAATTAAAAAGTTAAATATAGCATATGGCTAATGAAAGTAAATACTCAGTGCTGACAGAACTTTCTAGGATATTCTGAGAAAAAAAGCTTTAGATCTGGCAAAAAGCACATCTAGATTTTTTGTTTCTCTTAATCGTATCCATCTTCTAGGGAATAATTCTGCCTCAAAATTACCACATAACTTGAAGCAGTTATATGTCTCAGTGGTTGGTCTCCAATAACAATTTAATAATATTTTAAATTCCCTTTACATTACTTGACTGCCAGGTAAAATCTTATTTTAGATTTCTTTTTTTTTTTTGCCTGTTTGGTAGTTACTATTATTATATGACATTAGTGATAATCATACATATTATGTTTCACATACAGCTGCAAATGTTTATCAACATTCTAATGGCATTCATTTCACTGAAACAATCCATGCAGCAGGTGAGCCACAAAATCCTCTACCAGATCCCCACAAACACCATATGATGAACTTCAATATGAAAACTTCCTGAAGTCCAAGACTTCCGATGACATACAAACAACAAAAACTAGTCTTCCTAATTCACTGTAACTTAAACATTCTGTAAAATTTAATATGACTTACCTAAATTTTGAAATTATATTAAATATTGGTACATTTTTAAGGGCAAGCTATTGAAGAATGAAATATATTCAGAGATTACCACATTCAAATCAATAATACGTTAAAACTATAGGAGAAAAAAATGTGTCTTACAGGAAAATCATAAAGTAAATGAAATGCTCTTACAACTGTCAATTTTACCAGTTTGTAGAATTCTCAGGATGTTTCTCATACATATATTCCAAACATGTAAAACTCCCTCAAATAATATGATTTGTTTATTGGTTTGTCACTACTGAAATTAATCAAGTTTTAAAAAAACCTGTCAAAAAAGCAGCAGCAGCAACAGCAACATAACATACCCCATTTAACACTAAAACCATGAGATGTAACTGGTCCTTTAATGAGGGGTCTTGTAGGAGGTCCAGGCCTGTCAGGACTCGTCGTACAAACCAAAACTTCACTTGGGCAGCTTTTCCCTTCCATATTAGAAGCAGTCAGCTATAACACAACCGAGAAAACATTAATATGCTTTAGATATCAGTTCTTAAACCAGTAGTGACTTTCAATATGGCAAGATCAAGGTATCCATAAACTCACATAGACACACTCACATATTCTCTTTCTCTCTCTCTCTCTCACAATCTCAAACTACTAATTTATAAGTGTTTCTTTAATGGAGTACTTATCTTCTATATAGTTTAGCTATTAACAATTAAAAATAAAACAACAAGGTAGGTTTTAGCCAAAGATATTTTTACCCTTTCAAGAAGACAAAACAAAACTAGTATGTCACCACCCAGTTCACAGTGTTTTGTGGAAGGAAACTATGGGGGAAAAGCAGATAAAAATAACCTTGCTTATTTAGGAGTAGGGCAATGCCACCTTGTGGAGAAATGCTAGCAGTATACCTATGATCTCACAGCCAGCATCGAGTAACAAGGAGTTTCAAAAATATCAAAAACTATCATTTTCCTTCAATAGTCACACATGCCACTGGATAATCCGACAACTATTTACTAAGTGACTACTCCGTGTTAAGTAACATGATTTGGCTCACAAATTAAGAGAAGGAAAGGGGGAATCAGAAGACAACCACATCTCTCCAGAAGGCACACTGTCACACTAGAAAACACCGTGCTGTGCTAGAATCAACAAACAGTGGGCAGCACAGACGGCAGCCTGCTGTTCCCTTTTCTCCTAACGAGGTCGCAAAGAGTTCGCAAAGCTGTCTTCCGATTCACCGCATCGTCGCCCAACACGGAGCCCAAGTGGGGAGGGGGTGGGTAATAGAAGAGCAAAAGGAAAACGGCTGAGAAAAAGAAAATGGGCAAAAGAGCAAAGGGCAACGGAGAAAAGGGAAATCTGATTAAAAGAAGAAACTCCGAATAGAAAGGTGTGAAGTGCAGGTGAGAGACAGGTGCGCTGGGCACCTGGTTTGGGTCTTCCCAGGCAAGGGCATCTGGCCACGCTGTGATGCAATTTATTACAGCACATTACGGCAACAGGTTTCTTTCTCAAAAGTGGGTTTTAAAATTAAAGTTGGGTGTGTATTTCATAGATGTTACCTTAAAAGTGTAAAGTGCAGCGAACTTAAAAATCTTTTAACCTGTACAGTAGATTTAAAATGGTTAAGGGATGAAACATGAAACAGCTTCATTTTTAAGCAGTTCAGGTACCAAAATGACTGACTTACCCTGAACTTATACTGTGTGCTTCTTTTGAGATTTTTCACAGTACAGGTTAAATCCTCTCCAGTGTATTTTGGGTGGAAAAGGTTATCCTGAAAAGGCAAAGCCAGAAAGAAACATCAGTATCATAAAATCTGGGCATTAAATACCTTGTCTGTAGGATTTTTATATTGCCTCCTTCCATCATCACCAGTGGGCCAGAAGTCTGGCAGCTACACCAAAAAGAGGGCCAGAATCCCACGGTGCTTTAAGAAAAATTCAACTCTATCACATGATAATTTGTCCTGGATCTGGGTACTTTTATTGCAAGACTAACACTAATTTGAATGGGAACAATGCCCTCTCTTTGAGAGAGTGTAGATTTGCTTTGGAATAGACGTCACCATATACTTTTCTCACAGAGCAAACTTTTCTCGTTACTCAATAAGCATTTTAAACAATGAATTTAACCACCAAATTAACGAAGCTTATGTAGTTAAAAAAATTATCTAACAATGTTGTCATGAAAAAAGGTTCTTGTACGGAGATCCTTACTGTCAAGCTGCAATGTGCTATGCAATCCACTGGCTGGGGTTTCTCACACAGTGTCCTCTTCTGGCCAATGGGGAAAGCAGAGCTTGGATGGGGAAGATATAACCCTTCAACGGGATAAATATCCTACTGAAAGCTGACTGTACAGAATTCATTCAATAATATTCTCAGTCATGCACACATCCATCCGTCCACCCACCCATTCATCTTGGAGCACCTTCTATGCATCAGGCTCTCTTCCACGCTCTAGGGGTTTAGCACCGCCCAAGAACAGACTAAGTCTTGCCCATCAGAAACTGATATAATAGCCAGAGAAAGCAATTAACAAAAAAACCTACAGACAAATATGAAGCACGTTGTGTGGTGTTAAGTGCTATGAGACGAAAAATAAAGCCGGGTAAGAGGACAGAGTGGTGGAGCTAGGAAGCACTGCTTCCTACAGCTCTGCAGGCTCCTTAAGGCAGCCACATATGGCTCCTCCAATTTAAATGAAATACAATTAAAAATTCAGTTCCTTGGGCTTACAGCCACATTTCAAGGGCTCAGCAGCCACGTGTGGCTAGGCACTATCTTATTGGACAGCACACAATACAGAACATTTCCATCATCACAGAAAGTTCTCCTGGACAGTGCTGTTTTACAGGGTGGTCAGGAAAGAGTCATCCAAAGAGGTGACATGTGAGAAGGGACCTGAAGGAAATGAGGGAAGTAACTCAAAGATATCGGAAGGGGCGTGAGAGCCAGAGGGCACCGGAACTGCAAAGGTGGGGCGGGACGGCGCAGCTGGTACGCTCAGTGAGACTACAGTGGCAGGAACAAGGGCAGGAATGAAGACCCTGAATGTGGAGGACCTGGAAAGCACTGCAAGAGCACTGGTTTTTCCTCTGGAAGAGAAGGGAAGGCACTGAGATGGGAAGGCTTCTGAGCAGAGCACTGACATGACTGTATTTGTATTTAACAGGATCACTCTGGCTTCGTGTGGAGAACAGACTGTAGTGTAGTAAGGATGAAAGTAGGGAAAATACTTAAGAGGCCACTGCAATAACCCAGGGGCGAGATGACGGTGGTTCAAAAAGTGTAGTAGCTGTGCAGATGCTGAGAAACGGTCAGATTTCTGGATAACTTTTGAAGGGAGATTTAAAAGGATTTGCTGACTGACATATATAGACTGACATATATGAGGTCAAGGAAGAGCTCACGGGTTTCTGGCTTCCCCGAATGAAAGCATGGGGATGCCACCTACTTGGATGGGGAAGACTGGGAAGGCCAGGCTTCTGCTAGTGGTTGCAGTGGTAGAAATTAAGAGCTTGGCTTCAAATTTAGGCAGCGAATCTAATCTCACCAGTGCATCCTGTAGTTATGATAAAACGGACTTTACAGAACACACACAAGGGTATAAAATGTGCCAGACTTACATTTTCGTCCTCCTGGATTTCCAAGGTGTAGGTGACTACTTCCTCAGGTGAACAGCCTTCTGGTTTATTCCACTGCAATGTGACCCATGTGACCCCAGCTCGAACAAGTCTTGGTGCAGAGGGCATCTGAGGAATGTTTCCTAATGTGTAGCACACCACCTCTTGGCTATACCCACTGGAGAGAAACAAACCCGGTGAGACATGTTTAGAAGCACGGGAGGAGTCTCGGCATTTCAAAAGAGCAGGGATAAGCCTACCTGCTGCGCAACTTGCTTGGGTGGGAAAGTCTGGGGCCTGACAGGTTCATTGAGCAAAGGAAGGCAAGGATCCTTTATGTGATATTCCCTACCACAACTTCAATTTGCCCCAATCCACCCCCCCCCCCCCCCCCCTGCACTGTTCTGCTTAGGTCTGCTACTAGAAAAGCATGCCATGTTACAGGACAATAGATTTAAAAATTTATTTCCCCCCAAAAGCACCCAGCAGAAAGCACAGCACAGTGTGACGGTGACAAGCTATGAGCCACAGCTACCAAGGAGCCTTCAAATCAATGTGAGAGCAAATAACCGTCTATTGATAAAATAAATGTTTTACAAATATATATGGTGCTCTTTTCCAAAAGTTTGTAGATGCTTCTAATTCATTTACAAATCCTTGAACTGTAGAAGCCTTTATCATTATGACTGTTCAACCAGTGCACTCTAAAAATACAATGGCTATCATGGGTAGGGAAGGAGGGCTGTAAACCTTGTGGTCTTAAGAAGTTCTTCAGGCTGGAAAAAAGGTTGGGACCAATGATGTGCTGAACCTTTAAGAAGATTTTCAACAAGCAGTGATGAAAGAAAAAGATTTTTTCCTTAATCAACAGTTACCCAAGAAGTGCAACTGAAATACGGTCTTTTCAAAGCACCTTTAATCCATTGATGCTTCACCATAAACCTGTTCTTGCCTTTCTCTAGCAGCCTGGAGGTGAGCCGTGTGTCCTACCCAGTCCAGATTTTCTCCAGTCCTGTGAGTATCTGCCCGGGCTTGACAACAATGGATGGCCCAGCAACTCTTTCTTTGTATCAGGAAACACTCAGACATAATTGAAAAAAGGCAACTGAATGAGTAGCTTGCTAAAGTGATGAAAGAAAAAGGCACACAATCTGAAAAAAATAAAGCCCCCAGAGGATTCCTTTCAAAATCTGTAGTTACCTTCCTCCTGATTCTCAGAGACCCCTAGTGGGCCTTCGCATTACAGCCTGCAAGGCTGCAAAGAGGCCACACAGTGGCATTTATCACTTCAGAAGGGGCTTTCTAGCCTCTGATTAGGATTCCCTTTCAGAAAATCTCTAACTGGTTCGGTGTGGAGGCAGCAGGCGACCTTGCGCCTTTCGGTAACGTGACAGGAAGACTCAGAAACACCACACAGACGCTTAAAGGCACGAGGACCAGGAAACGCCATACCTGGTGCCAATGTCATTCCGAGCAGCCAGCCTGAATGTGTACCCCATTGCCGGACACAGCTTTGTCAATTTGCAGTGTTTTTGGCTCCCAAAGAAGCACTGTCTGAAACCACTGTTTCTTTTTCCCTAAAACAGTGAAACAATGCAAAGAAGTTTTAAAAAACATAATAAGAGAATGAACGAGCATGTTGAACAACTGTTTAATTTCCTAGTTTGGATGAACAAAACCAAGAGAAGGAAAGTGCTCTACAATGAAATGCCATCCCTAACACAAAGGCACTACAGAAAGTTGTGTCACTGAGATGGATAATGCACGGTCCTTGTGGTATTTCGTCAACAAAATAAAAAAGGCCCTTTCAGGCACAAGGCAGTGCTCAAGTTAAGGATCACAGTTTCTCAGATCTTCTTCCTCACTTGGTCAAACTGCCTGAGCTGAGCCACAGGAGTGAGTCTGCAGCCTCACAGGATTGCTAACTCTGGAGCTGCACAGCCACCCCCAGATGGCCCAGCACCTGAGGACCAGTCTACGCAGCTCTGCAAGCCACAGAAAGTCCTCCCTGGTCTTCTCTCTCCTCTCCCGCCTCGTGGCGGCCCCCAAGCCCACACGTGCGCATTCTGGCTGGTGAGCTGTTTGTCTGCTCATCCCTAAATACTGGGCGCATGCCGTTGACTCATCCTGTCCACGTCTGGTCTCCTCAAGGCAGTGTTCTGGACAATCTGGGAGTTCTACCAAGGCTTGCAGAGTTGAACTGAATGTCTGACAAGCACTTTATCTATACGTATTACAGCCATTCTTAAGTTTCTTATGAGGCTGGAAACATGTTTTTAATGCATTCCTAGCCTTACACGATGCTTCACATTCCTCGAAGGAAAAAGAAAACACTCCATTGGGTTCTCTTAATAGAAGTAAGAAAACAAAAACATAACTTAACTACGCTGTGCCATGCTCAGAGGCATGGAATACTCACATCGGCAGTTTTCTAGAATATTTCATACCCATAATCCACAGAATTTTATCTATGTTTATGCAAAAGAAAACCACATGCTAACAGTGGATGAATTAGCATTTTAATCAGACAGCTGGGCCCAGGACTTTCAGGAATGCTTGAAATTCTCAATTTATTACATAAAGAACAAAGAAAGCACATTTTTCTCCTAAGCAAATTTAAGCACTTCCTTCCTTAAAGCAGGCCTCCAAATGCTTACTACTGAAAGAAACATTCTAGGTGAAGTTTAGTTAAAAATAAATATACAACTAGCTTGAACAGATTAAAAACCACCATGCCACATTCATCCTCAAACTCTTCCCAACTCTCCCCTCACAAGCAAGGTGGTACCCTTTCCAAGGAAGGGAGTAGAAGCCCTAACAGTCCTTAAGATCCGAAGTTCATTTTATCAAGGGTTCAAAGGACCTTCAGGTGCAACTATGGAAAATGGGGAGTGGGGTGGGCAGGCAGTCAAACATAATGTCTTTCAGCGGCTACTTTAGCAAAGTCACCCTGTGACTCGCAAATCACGCCCTTATGCTTACTTTAACCTTGAGTGTTAAGGTTGCTGCAGACAATTTATTCATAGAAAACCCATTTACGCATACATTTGCATAATTACATCCAGTGTCTGATTACACTCTATGCGCTGCACGCCCTGGTATGTAGTATCCATTTCAGGCAGTAGCGTGATCTACCTTCTTTCCTCCTCTATTTCTGAGCTCAGAGTAAACAGTGCAAGAAAGGCACATCCTGCTGCCACGGAAGCCTCATCCCTTCCAAACCCAATGTTGGCTCCCCTTCAATGCCTCATTTTTCCTATTTCTTTGTTTGGTCTCCTTTGCCCATTTCTCGTGCTTAGAACTACAACCAGTAAATAAAAGCAGTCTGTTCCTTACTAGGTTGATTTGCTTTACTTTGGTGAAAACCAGGCTGTGGTTTAAATGAGAAAAAAAGAGTGGGGAGGCATCAATGATGGAAACTAGACTTTTATTTTAAGGGGCCAGGGCACTGGGGCTCACTAAAGAATGGGGACAGAGGCATTCTGTGACCTTCAAGATGTTTTCCTATATTGCTAACATTAAAAAAAATTTTTTTCTACTTCAGTATCAAGAACAATTACTAAATGAACTCCAACTGGCTTAGATAAATCATGCCAAATTTTCCATCTTAACACCTTCCAAGATATGCAACTATGTGCATGGACCTCAGGAACACAGAGAATGACCCAGAGTTGTCGGAACTACAGAATCAAGTTTTAGAAACAGTATTTGTAGAATCTGAAGGGGGTAAGAGTACAACTATTTCACAGAGTTAAAAAAGTAAAGCTTATCGGTGAATTTTTAGAAGTCACTGAGTATAAAACAAAAAAAAGGGGGTGGGAGTAGGTTAAAAAAATATTTCGGACATGAGAAGCTTCTGAATAAAAGAAAATACTCATGTATGACATGGAGTTTAATATAAAAGGGATATAAAAGGGAGTTTAATATAAAAGAAAGAAATTAATATTCACAAGAGTCACTGCAGTGCAGAGGTAATCTACAGCTGAGAGGTTAGCAGGTGAAGATGGAGAACGCCAGTGTGGGATGGCTCCCGCGTCCCCCTGGTCGTCCGTGAAAGCCCATGCCAGGCTCTCAAATGGCTTCAGTCTTAGGCATTAGAGTAAGTACACGTTCAAAGGTACAGGCGATGTGAAGAATCTGTTTGTAAACCAAGCGTGATCCCAGGTTGCAAATAGCATTTATAAATAAAATATTATGCAGCTCTTCTTGTTGACAGAAATGGATAGGGTTTAAAAAAAAAAAAAGATAATGCTTCAGAAGATTAGAAGATTGAGAGAAATGGACAGGAGTGATAATGTGAATGTTTACCGCTATTTATCAGAAATTAAATATGTCCAAGCCACTACTGTCTGAAGTTTTACAAATGGTAAATCACAACTTCCATGTTTGGTAGGTAGCGTGGCGTCAAATGATTTTGAGATATTATAATTTATGGCATGTTCCCTCTTTTAGTAAAATCTAATTTAAAGTACACAGGATTACTGAGATATAACTGCTTTACTTGGAAAGCCAACTTACTTTTTAATAATTTAAAGTTAGCTTCATGCAAAATCTCCTACTAAAACATGGTCCTAATGGAAATGGATAATCTCTCTCGACACTTTGTAGGCCTACTGTCATCAATAATCTGGTCAAACACAGGCAGCAGGGACACCTGTGGCCAAGGCCTCGTCCTGGTCAGCTACTGCTGCCAGGCTACTTGTGGGGTGCTACACAGAGCGGGGTTCAAAAGGTCTAGGAGTTGGCTGGTCTACAAGATCTGAGGTATGGTGCCCAGGAGCACCCTGACTCTGCATCCTGGGGGGTGACCGACGGGCAGCATGGGAGCAGTCGGGAGCAGAACCTCCCTAAGGTGAGCACTTGAGCTCCTGTTCTCCCGGGGAAGCAACAAAAACTTCACCCCTACTAGAGAAAGAGGTGAGAGGAGGCTGGAAGCCCACACCCTTGATCATCCTGGAGCAGCCCTAGCCACTGGACGACTGACCTCATTGGACATGAAGCCCCAGCGTGTTCTGGACTAACTTGCTACTGCCAGTGTCCACAAGCCAAAAAGGGCAGATTTTCAGGGTTCCCCGACTTGTTTCCATTTCATAATCTTGGGCACGCCCAAATGATTTTTTCTACCACACACACTGAGTTCATTCAAGGACAAGGTTAATCTTTACTAGAATGTGAAGAAATCTTGGAATACAAACCGACTGTGTGTTAACAGAGCTCAAGGTGCTCACTTTGGCAGGGAGTGAGGCATTACAAACCCAGCTGCTTCCTTTTTCAGCTGTGCCCCTCTTCTCGCTCAAATGAACTCACAGTTCTCGCTGGTCTGCCATCATCTTGCACCCAGACCTAGCCTGAGAGCACCTATTCACCACCCTGGGCATTGAGACAAATGGAACTGTTTTCCACCCAGGGTCCAGGGTGCTTGTCCTCCGATTCTGGTTAAAAGTGCTCGATTTGCCAGCAGCTGAATCATGTACACAGCGTATATCAGATTCCTTCCCCAGTCCTGAGGTCCCCTGCTTTGCCTCTATCACCTCTCTTACCACTGAACAAAAATACACTGCATATTATCTACATCCTAGACCCCACTGGGTCAGCTTAATTTCCATCCCTCCAGGCAGCCCGCTCCCTGACGCCTCTGCAACTCTATTTACCACAGAGTTCACCGGGCCTAGTCTGGATGTGTCATTTATCCGATCCTTGGTGAACAAGTGCTTCTTTTCAGTTCTAGATTCACACAGTGAAGCGGGGGCACCACCTTCGGGGGCGAATCGCAGCCTTACCACACTCAGAAGGCTACACACTCCACCCACATCTGTCCCTGCTCCATCCTCATCCTCACTCCCTTTGTAGAAGGGTCATACATTTGGTTACCACTCCTAATAATAATCAGAGTCTGAATGTTCTTTTAGGTCCTACAAAGTTCCTGCTACACTCTGAAGAATGTCAACTTTTTGCCAGACTGTGAAAGGACCCAACCTTAGAAAGGCAGGGGTGAGAGAAGGAAGCGTGGGGGAGTGTGTAAAATGCAACCCATGTGGCTACACAGCAGACAGTGACTCACCCTTGGAAACATTTTTCAAGATGAGTTAATATAAACTTCAGGGACAAAGATATTCTCAAATATTATTTCACTCTTTAAAATGAAATTTGGGGATAAATGATAAATAAAAGGTTTAAAATACTTTAAGGAATATATTCTCTATTTTCTCATTTTATCTTCTGCCCTTTTACTACCTACTTGAGTATTTTTCTTTCTCATCTAGTTTAAAATTTTAAATTAGCTCTTAAATAAGATTCTAAATATATTAATTATCCCCTCAAAAAAGGGGGGAGGGAGCACTTTGCTGACCTCCTCTGAGTCACCCAAAGGAAGAGGACACATGTAGCGCAACAATGAGGCAGAGACATTAATTGGCAGGAAAGCAGTTTTTCTCATGGGTTCCCTTTCCTTATCACTGAGGGAACAGGCAGTAATCTCTCCCATCTGTTTAGTGAGAAGGGCCGGGTTTGTGCACCGCTGAGTCACACCCCGTCGGCTAGCGAGCCGCGCTGGCCACGGGGCCTGAGTCCCATCCTACCACTGCATCTCTGGGGCACATCTGTCTTCCTTCCCCTCTTCCCAGAACACTCAGAGGAGAGCAAGGGTAGGAAAAGAGTTATGTTGTACTTTCAAAGTCCATGCCCTTGCATATAACAGTCTTAGGGCATAGTACCTAAAACACTGTATGTGCTACACAAAGATAAAGGGAAAACGATGAATGGACTAGGAGAGTCAGGAGAACCTTTTATGTCACATGGTGACGATTCTAAACATGTCCAAACATTCTTTGATTCTCCATCCAGTGAGGAGCAAAGCCTACGACCCTTTCCCTTGAATGTGCATGGGCTCGTGACTCTCTTGTAACTGACAGATGGAGTGGAAATGAAGTTGTGTGACTACCAGGGTGAGGTCTGAAAAGATGACGAAGTTTCTGTCTTTTCCCCGGAATGCTCACTTTTGCAATTCTGACTCCCCTGAGGCTGCCATGCTGTGAGGGAGCCTGAGACGAGGTCCCACCGAAGCCAGCGGTGACCACTAGATTTGTGAGTGAGGGCCCCACCAGAAGGTTCCAGCTCCCAGCCAACGAGCCCTCCCAGCTGAACCGCCAGAAATTGTGGAACACAGGCTAGCTACTCCTCCAGTGCCCTGTCCAAATTCCCAACCCAGAATCCATGAGATAAGAAAGTGACTGTTTTCAGGCATTAAGTTTTGAGGTAATTTGTTATGCAATATTACAGTCATCTATTTTGATGTCCATAGATGTCTATAATATGAAGTTTTTCAGTAAACTTTTATAAATTCCTCCTGTACTATAAACAGCCAGGAGGTAAGGGAGCAGAAGTGTGCATGCTCGTACTCAAAACCAATGTTTAAAGTATGCCTGGATAAAGGCTTCTATTTTCTACATGCACTTAGCACATGCTTTTTCCCTCAAAGCGTCCAACAAAGTAAGGCCTCTCTGAATAGATCTTAAAAATTATTTCTGTAGAAGCTAAAAATGTAACAAGATTCCTATATGATAAAGATCAACCAAAATTGTTAATCAATGGCAATGCAGTTACTTCATTTTACAGAGTGACATTTTAGAGAATTAAGATTTTTAATAATGCTAACCCCAAAGTTGTAGAGAACCCTGGGAATATTTTTAAATACAGACATGCAAAAGTCTTTGGGGCACAGTTTAGGTGTTCCATAGCCTAAAGCCTCAGGAGTGAGCAAATTAAATAACCTTTCAAAGGACCTTCGCATATAATCGTGTTTCTACCTCTGTTTGGTATCTGTTTATGACACATAATGGAATAAAGTTCCAGTGGATAAATCAATTTACAGATAGGTCTGCTTATTTGAAAAATGGAATCTAAGTATATAAAAAGTATTTATTTCATAAAATGCCAACTAATTTTTAAAGTTAAAATATGTTTAAAAGTAGTTGTTAATTTGTAAAACTATGTAACTGAAAACAAACAAAAAATTTTTTTTCAAATCTGTTTTCCTTCTTTATAAACTTAGTATCTTCATAACGTTGTCCTCACCACTTGGGAAGATGAATCCTTAAAATGGGTTTGTTTCCTGCTAAGGAACTTAACACATCTATGGCCAATTCTATACCTACAACTCACACATACTCCAACTAATTCAGGCCACAGTATTTTCTTGCCAGGAGTAATTCTGTAGACTGAGGTTGCTGTGGTTTCTCTGGCTGACATTTCCAATTCCCCTGGACTGCACTAACAATCTTGGAAGCTGGTATTTCCAACATTGGTACTACGAGATGAAGTTGGCTGATATTTTCAACTGCCTTCAGATTAATAGATTGGAAGTGATCCTTCCTGCTCCTCTTCCTGGCACAAGAAAATGAGAACGGCCAACACCAGGGTGCCCTGTGGTCATGGGACATGTACTCTTCCTGATGTTTTCTTGATCTATTGACCTCCTTCTCCTACAGGTTCTTTCACAGCCATGCCTGTTGCCTTCCCAAGCTGCTCTTACCATGTGTGATAACTGCCTGCTAAATAAATAACATGCATTTGGTTGTCAGCTGTCATGTGCTCGTGGCCCATGGCTGCTGGATCCAGACATGGGCTGAGCGATTCTGGGCTAGGCACTCTCTGTAACAGCATAGTTCAACCTGTCAGAAACATCAACAATAAATCAAATAAAAAATAAGGCTGCACTGGCCAACTGAACTACTGCCAGGCTCGAAGATTTAGTCTGCTAGTACATCTATATTTAGAAGTTGTACCAGCGTTGGCCGACCCTAGGCAACATCAAAGATAAATGTTGGCTTGAGATATAAAAGCATGTATGTGTTCAGCATAGCCATATATAAGAAGGGGTTCAAAACAGGGAGGTGGGGACACTCCACATCTGGGTGGGTTCCAAAGTTCTTTGCACCAAACCTCACTCTCCCCTCAGTGATGCCTCTTTCATTTAACTGACCACTCTGGCACAGAGGAATTTTCAAAGGTAAGAAAAGGGGGTAGCGTAGTTTGTGGCTGCATGTTACTAAATAAATACCGCATGCATTTTATCCCCTGGCACACTAGTTTTTTATATTAATGGGAGAGGCTTGGCTATCTGAAATAGCCAAGGATGTTCCTCTGGTTTAAAACAAACAAACATAATGTTCTTATATATCTCTCCATATACGGAGGTTCACCTGAGGTCGAGTGCTCTGATAGGATCAATGTGTTGAGACTATCCCAGTGAAGGGAAGGGGGTGATTTTAGAGCAGGCTGCCTATAGAAGGGATGAACCAAGGGACGGATGGGCTCAGTTCACCCACCTAGCCAAGGCCCAAGGCAGCCATCCTCTAGCTGGCAACCAACAAGCAGGACAAATGAGTTGATAAATTAGGCGCCAAGGACCAAGATGCGCATATGTAATATAGCCTCAGCTGGAAGCTCCCCACAAAGTCTGCTGCCCTAATACATAATAACCCCCATTTGTCATCACACACGACAAATGGTAAAAAGCACGGAGAATCTGCTTCCGGTGTGCAGATGTCTGGGGTCCCTAAAAGAGAGGGCTCCTTTTAACTCAGCTCTGTCTTTGATACCTGTGGACTTCTCTGAGTTATTAAATCCTTCCTTGCCTAGTTTCCTTCCATAGGGGCTAGAGTGGAGGAAGCTGCTCCCTGGGACCTCAGAAACCACCCTTCGACGTGGGGTGGTAAAGATCTGTGATGTGGCAAAACACTGTCGTTCTGCCAGGTCACTGATTTAGCCCTTATGTAAAATACGGCTTTTGATGGACAAATGACAGACGAACCTGGGACCCCACTCTCCAATCTCCAAGAGGGCACTCCCCGAGAATGGGCAAAGAGCTCGTGGGCCTGGGCAAGCGGCACCATCCCCTGACTTTCAGCCAGGCATCGGCGAGGGGCTGGGGAGTAGGCACTGGCCTTCCCAGTCTTCTCCACTGAACAACAGGCTCTGCAGCCTCGGGCAGCAGGGCTCCTCAGAGACGGCGTCAGCTGCACTCTCGGCGAGGCTCTCCTCACCTGCTCCGTGAGGCCAGGAAGTCACTCTGCTTGCCAATGCTACGGTTCTTCCAAGAAGGGCTGTCTAACCAGAAAAGCCACGTGCAAATTCACTCGTGCCAAGGAGCCTTTTGAAAGATTATCAATCTAACTAATGCCTAAGTGAAACAGGAATCTGATTAATAAAGCAGGAGCCAAGCACCTCCTACGGGGCAAGCTCTTTCCCTGCATGAGCTAGGCTGGCTGCTCCGGAACTAGGTGCCCACAGAGCGACAGTCTGGGGCCTGCCGCCTACTCTAGGTTCCTGCAGTGGCGCTGCTGAGCCCAGGCCAGGCTGCCTGATGGTTCCCCACGGGCTTCTGGGCTCTACCTGCTGCCGGCCTTTTCTGTTCAAGTTCAAAACATACTCCCCTTGATTTCTGCAGTATTTATGTCATTCTCGGTCTGCTGTGCTCTACAGTTGCGTTCACTCGTTAGTCACCGGGAAAGTCAAAGGTGACATCCCTTTTTGGGCTAGCTGAGTCACATGTGAGGGAGAGTCTCGGGAACTCCACTAGTCACATTCCCACAAAGCGATTTTTCTGGTTCTTTCGTATATTCCCAACATGTCATGTCTGGAAGCAAAGCTAATGGCAAATTAGCATCTATATATAGCACTAACATCCGTCTTTATTTAGTTCAAACCAGAGCTATTAACCTCAGGGCTCCTGCATAAGTTCCTGACAGAAAAATGTCATAATCCTTTCATACACTCCTTCTGTATTGTTGACTTTTCCTACCCCAGATCTTAACATCAATGTGCTTAGGTGGTCTGAAATACTCATTACACAGGATCTGTCATTGTCCAAGTTGTCTCATTCAATTTTAACCTACCTGTGAGATAACAGACGTTATTTTTCAAGTGGAGAAGCTGAGACTTGGGGGTTAAATTATTTGTTTGACTAGTTAGAGACAAAGCAGAAACAATCCAGTTCTCTTTGGGTGAACACCATGTCACTGAACACATCAGCATGAATCCACGCCACGTGTTCACAGTGAGATCTTAAGAGACCTGCGTTTGTGCTGAGGAACTAGCTGCTAATAGCACCAGTTAGCATTTCTGTAGAGCACGCGTTAAAACAATATCTAAGAGTAGAACTCACACTACCACTTATCTGAGTCACCCCAACAAAGGGACGTGGCCAGGAAAGCCCACACCTTTCCAAGTTATGAAAACTGATCTGTCTCAGGAGAAAACTGAAACTGATGGCTATAGCTGAAAAGCCAGTGACACCTGTGTGTTCCATTTTTAGTCGCTCATTACCATCTCGTAGTCACAGTTACTTCCTGCAGTGATGGAAAAATTAAGGGAGTGGCTAGGCACAATTACTCATGGAGAAAAGCAGGCATCCAGCCCTCTTGCAGAACTATTAGTGAGTAATTCCCAAGTGAAGTCTGTGAACAGTGATGTGACATTATTGACAATGAATTTAGGAGAGAGGATGTATCAGCTTCCCCCCCATGCTTCAGGGTTCTGTTTTCTGTTCCCCATTAGGGCCACACCTGCCTTCAGAGACCAGCAGGTGGTTAGCTCTTGATTTTAAGGTCAACTCAGCACAGCAACCCCAGTCGTAGGAGAAATAAAGGCCAGGTACTCACTGGCCTCTCTGCTTCTGCTCCTTCATTCATGAAGTTCTTTTTCTAGAAACTTGACAGTAGGACTTGAGGTCCTGTGCTCTTAGTTTACTAACACCTTCAGAATTTTACACTAATTATTTTATTGGAATGGTGATTAAAAATTTGAGCAAAAGAGGGACTGTCCTGGTGGTCCAGTGGTAAAGAATCCGCCTGCCAATGCAGGCGACGCAGGTTCGACCCCTGGTCGGGGAACTAAGATCCCGCATGCCACAGGGTGACTAAGACCGCGCGCCACAACTACTGAGCCCGCGCCTCAACTAGAGAAAGCAAACCTGCACGCTACAACTAGAGAGAAGCCTGCACGCCACAACGAAGAGCCCGCGTGCCCAATGAAGATCCCGTGTACCGCAACTAAGACCTGACGCAGCCAAAAAAATAAAAAATAAATGAAATAAATGTTTTAAAAAAAATTGAGCAAAAGAATAAATTCTGGGAACTCTAGCCAGGGCTGATATAGTAAAAATATGGGATGAGACATTCGTGGTGGCATGTATGTAGATGGGGTCACCTCACCCCAAGCTGTGATTCTCAGACCAGGTGCCACAGCAGGAATGGGGCGGGGTGAGACTCCTGAACAAAAGCTTCTTCGAGACTGAACAATACCTGCTTCCCTCTCAGGCGGGGATCTGCTCCTTTGTGCACCCACCCACCTTTCTGCCCTTTTTGTTTCTACAGCCCCCTGGGTGCCATAGAGGCCGTGAGGGCATGGCTGGGAGAGGCGAGCTCTGGCTTTGGAGAGGGTTGGGCGTGGGGGAACTCCAGCTGAACCCCCCTCCTGTTCTCCTGCCCCACCGTACTCCACCAGGGCACGGTCTGGAAAGAGACGTGTACCAGGTGCACCTGGCTCAGACACCACCAGCAGAAGGTTTTGGAGGGAGAGCCAGAGCCTCACGTGCTCTCACTTTCTGCAGGTCAGATGTTGTTCTCTGTACATTTGATTTTCTTCCTTGAAGAATATTAAGCCACAGGACATAAAAGGATTCCTGTGTTGGCAAAAGGCCTATAGTCAATTAGCCTGGAATTTCCAGGAAAGCTCACCAGAGCCGACACCAGCAGGAAGGGAATATAAAGAGGAAAGGGGAAGACAGAAGAATTAGGATGGAAGTGAGGGCAAGACGGAAGGAGAGCAAGGACGGGAAAGGCAGGAGAAGGCCCAAAATAAACAACTTCACATTCTGTGGTCATTCGTCCATAGTGGGTCCTACTGAGTACAAATGATCATCAGAGGAGCTTCTCCATTTCATGTGAGGCTGTAGCATGTTTCCTCCCAGCATCATGCCAGCACACTTTCAAGTCAAATTCAAAGGTAAGGTGGCCAACAACTGAGTCACCATTACCATTTCCTGCAGCACCTGGGTTTTTCTTGAGGTTTCCCACTGACCTTACTTAACTTATGAAGCCATGGTCCAAGGCAGAGAAGCAGCAAAAAACACAGGGCACACACACACACACACAAACACACACACACTCACCAGTGCGCTGAGAAGATATGGAGAGGAAAAAAGCTCTTTACTGGGTAAACTCTATCTCGATATAAAACCTCAACCACAAGGACCACAGGGGGTGGTTTCACTTTCCAATCAAGCCGCCTTAACATGAAATCCACCTAATCTGTAAAATATACTGGTTAAGTCTGAGATTTCACCAATCTGTACATAGGAACTACTCACAAGGATCCTAAGAACAATAGATCATTGTCTTTGGTAACTTGGAACTCTAGCTGTTCAGATGCAACCCAGATGGGAAAATATGCTTCTGCAAAAAGCAGAAGATAAAGAGCCCCCTTTCCACATCAAAATTTCATCATGAGAATTTCATCCGTTTTCATTTTACATTTGGTTAAAATATTTTTCCCACACTTGATAAGTGGCTTTTTGCCTAAGCCTGTGTTCTGAATCTTTCAGTGCCCCTAAATTTAAGTCACAAAGACTAGTTAACTTGCATTACTCTCCAAAGTCAACATTTCCTATTCTTAAAATCCTTAGTCTGTTTGCTTGATCACAGAAAGAGAATAAAACACAGGTAAATGAATGAACGGAATTAAGATATACAAGAATAGTATCATTGCTTTTTAGAAACAGAAGATTTCTGCATCCCGTGTTCCTGCCTGAGATTCTGTGCAGTGTTAGTGAGGCCAGGAAAGCATTGGGTCACCATTCAGCAGAGAGTGGCCTACAGTGTAAGAAGACTTCACCATGGATACCATCCAAGGCCTCTGGTGACAGAAACAGCAAAGGGGGCACCCCTTCTAGGATGGTCTAGCAGGTAGGGGGCTTGCAGGTGGGTGAGACCTCCAGGTGCTGTCGTCTCCCCTGCCCTGCTCCCACAGAGAAACAAACTAGGCTTCCCAGGCTGCAGTGCGGTTTACCTTATGGAAACCATCTATGCAGGCTGGCCCTGGGCAGTCAAGATAACAAAGAAGTCAATTCTTGGTCAGATACTAGGGTCTCCACAATAGGTAAGATCCTATCTTTTCTTTCAGTAGCATTTCTTGCAAATAAGTCAAATAAATATATTTTAATGCACAATTCACTACACTTCAGTCCGTCTTCATTTTCCACAGTCAATAACTATTGGTTTAAAGTTTTCTCTACTTACATTATTTTTTCCATGTGTTTAGCATATCTTCAAAAAAGAATAAAATGGCATTTGTTCAGCAATTTCATTTTTAAAAGGTGTTTTAGATGGATGAACATAAAAATATGATTACCTCATCCCATTCTAAAAGGTAGTTGGTGATTTTTGAACCGTTGTCAATTGGTGCCTAAAAAAATAAATAAATAAAATGAGATTAGAGAAAGTTGTTCACAGACAAAAGTTATAAGCTCTCCACTTGGTTCAAATACAATGTCCATCCTAGTACTGTACTCTCCCTGCAGGGGGATAACCCTGGATACCTCCTGCATTTGCTTCTTCAAACATTATCACAAAACCAATTTTAATACAAGTCAACTAGTAGAGAGAGCCCCACTATTAATAAATCGTACCCCACAAACAGCCAAGCCTGCCTTCCCCACCACCTCTACCTTTACACCCACATGGTGCCTTACTTCCTCCTCCGGGGATAAAACTTTTAAGAGGCATGTTAAGTTCAAGGCTGGAGGAGAAAAAAGACAGGGGAGAAACAGAGGCACTGCTTGGGGTCTGATAAGGTAAAGCTGACCCACCTAGGTTCAAGAGTCTAAAGTCCATATTTTTGTAACTTCCCCCATACAGTTTTTGTTGTTGTTTTAAGAGTTTAAGATTAGAAAGCCTTCTGTGGCATTAAGGTTGCCCTTTTTTTAAAAATGAGAAAAACTGGGATCTCCTGGATAGATTACCAGGGGCAGTTAGCCCTCAGCATATTAGCAAAAAGCAAATCATCATTTGCTTTCCTCCTAAAAGCATACTGAGATCTGCTTTACTGAGAAAGCAGGCTTTGGACAATGGGAAGAGAAGTAAAGAACTCTGGAGAAAAGAGTGCTTTGTAGGGTCAGAGCTGCCAGAAGGGGGTGCTACTGTGGAGTCCCTCACAGCACTAAGATAGTAAGACCATGTCTCCCAGGCACAAACGCACCTGGGCCTGGCTCTTCGCAGGAAAGAGCCAGGGCCCCATAGAATGTGGTGACCTGCCCCCAGCAAAGGCAGCCAGGTCACCAGAGCTACACTGAAGCCCCTCTCGGCTGTTTGTCACGAGTGGTCTGATGTAAGTTGCTTAATATCAATGCTTAGTTTCTTATTCCAAGAATGGATGGGTGTGATAAGGAATTGGGAGAATATATGTAAATCACTTACTAAACTGCCCCGGTGTTACAGGAAGCAGTCAGTAAACAGTAGCTGTTGCATTATTAGTGTTAATAATAAATGTATTAACATCGAGGGCTCAGTAAATATTAGTTAATTAATAAAGAAACTCTTCGCCCTGGCCTTTCCTTCCTTCCTTCTTCTGAGTCATATAATCTTAGAGTTCCAAGCCCCAATTATGGGTGAGTGCTGTATGTTCTACTAAACTGCAATTTCAGGCTTTTGTGGGCTCGATTTGGGAGAAAGGATAGGGTTACATTTAAAGTTCTAAATAACGGACAAAATCAAGGTTTTAGCTGAGAACCCATTTCTAAGGTAAGAACTACATTTATGATGCTCATATATTCCTTTCTGATGTCCTGCCCCACCACCGAGTCCCTGATTCCTTGAGGGTGGGGACACAGCCCCTGGTGTTTGTGTTGCCCTATCTCCTGGCGCTAACAGGATGACGTTAGAGGGCCCTGAGCTCTCTCAGTGTCTTGGTGGCTTCAAGGACAGATGGGCAGCCAGAGCATGGTCGCCCTCTCCTTGTACCCCCAACTGGAGCACCGTTATTGGAAAATCTGTTCTAAGAACACGAAAACTGAACTGAATCCAGAACTTTCAAGTTTGCGCGTAACTGAATGGAACAATAATGTGCTTCTGATTTACAATCAAATAAAGAGAGAAAGAAATTGTGAAACATTTTCCTCCTAGTAAGAAATCTTTTTCTTGAAGTTGCTGGTCTGCCTGAGGCCTGAATTTCATCCAGGTTTTAAGCAGAGTACGTATCAGTGATTCCCAACTTTAGGTTTATAAGACCCCAGGGTCCCTCTGGTAATCTTTAAGATTTCTTATACTTTTCCAAACAAAATGGATTTTAATTCTTTCCTTAAGATATATTTATATACGTATATGTATAAATACAGAACACATTTTAAAATGGACGTATATGCTCCAAGGACTTAAAACAATGATGACCAGTTGGGTGTTAAAACTCTGAAAAGGTGGGGAATCACTGACCTGGATTATCCCTGGAAGCCAGGAAGGAAAATAAAATAGTTCAGATTCTACAACTTTGCCTTTGTCCAAATAACACACTCAATGTTGGCCACTGGCTACGAGAGGGGTCTACAGAAGCCCATGCTTTGTTGCTAACCACTACTCTCAACTGCTCTCATCAACTCCCAAGATAAATTTGACCCTCTGGTCTAAGAACAAAAGGACAAAGTATTTGTTCACCAATAAGGAATCTCCCTAGTCATCTTATTTGCACATCAGTGTTTCCCCCCAATACCACAAATCTTTATTATCTCTACCTCTATAAATTTTACATTTTGAACTATATTTTAAAGTATAAATATACAGAAATAATTACTATAGAGATTGATAACATAATCTACTATTTTCTTACAAACACACAACTGTGACTGATAAGCCAATGATATACTAGTTTAAGGACCTCTCTTTGACAAGAGTTATTTGTAGCCAAAAAGTTGTATTTCATGAGAACTACTACCTGATTCAGATGTTAAAAAAAATAATTAGTAATCCTAACTGACCTACGGCCTAATTAGTCAAAATTAATGAAACCTTAATGTAGTTTAGAACACTAAACATTCTAGGCAGTTTTAAATATTAGACATTGCAGAGTCACCACTGAAAGAAGCCAACGGACCCCATAAACCTACTTTATCTCTAAATCTTTCTTCACAAAAACTTTTTACTCAAGTCCTCAAATGTCTGTTGAAATGAATTAAACCATTAGAAAGTGATGACATTTAGGTATCTTAAGTATTCATATCACTTATAAAGTATTGCTCATGACCCTGCAAAGAAAGCTAACACTTGATTTCACAGTTCCCTCTCCCATTGTTTTGCCCAATTTTTATAGAGATGGCAACTTTTGATATCATTATAATTTGTTTCACATAGTCACTATGCAGAAAATGAAACACCACCACCAAACTGGAATACTGCTAAATAAATGTTTCAAATGGCTACAGACTTCAGAATATTCCCGCCACTTGGCGCTACCCACCTTCCACTGCAAGGTTAGTGAACTTTTGCTCCTGTGTGCCAGCTTAGGTGGGAAAGGACACTCGGGTGCACAGCTGTGGGTGGTGAAGCTAACCGGCTCAGAGCAGGATCCCTTTACGGAATTGTACATAGCATATACCCTGAAAACAGACAGACAAATACAGTCAGTGGCAGAGGCCCATCACAGAAGACCGGGGTTTTTGTCTCAGCTTTGCCCCAGGACTTTCCACAGAGGAACAGAATTTCTTATGTAGTACACACCATGACCCTTATTCTTATTTACTGGTCTTGTCCTGACCTAACTATGGTCAGCATTTTCAGGGGAAAATCATCCCAGCAGGTGATGTGACTCAATGCATTCTCTCCTCCCACTAACTGTCAGAGCCACCCAGCCCCATGTAAGACGGGCAGAGTCTACTGACTGGAGAAGAATATGCTCAACGAGGAAATACCCTTTTTCCCCAAAATGGCCTCCAAATATGTATTCTAAAATCCATCAAGCCACTCTCTGGTTGACTTTGTCTGGAAAAAGGCTAAAAGTACAGATGAGGGTTGGGTCAAAGGAGACCAGAAGCAGTGATGAGTCCACAAACCGAGAGGGAGAGGTAGAAGTACAAACAACAAAGTAGATATCATCTTTGAACTGTTTATAATACTGCAGATATTTAGGTAGAGATAAGCACATTTCACACACAGAAACAGGCTTGCTGCTGCCAAATGCATCTCTCTTCTAATTCATTAAAAACACGGTTCAGGTACAGTTTACCCATGTGAACATCTAACTCTTACACCTGGAGCCAAGATTAAGGATGGGCATTCTGCACATTAAAATGCCTGGCTCGATACTCAACATATGGACCTGATTTCTCCAAAGAAGCTGTGAAAAAAAAGCATATAACACACTATTATAAAACTACATTCCTTTCAAATAGCATAAAATAGGATTATGCTGATTTTTACCGTCTTCTTTTCTACTTTTTCATTTTTTAAATATTGGGCATTAAAAAAAAAAACGTGAAGACATACTCTTTTAAAAAGACAACAAAGAATCCTTTGCTGCCTAAAAAAGATGCATGGATTAAGCTATTCAGAATTTGTAAATACATCAAGTCCTTAACTCTTTTTTTTTTTTTTTTTTAAATTTTATAGCTACTTTTATTTTCATTTATTTATTTATTTTTGGCTGTGCTGGGTCTTCGGTTCGTGCGAGGGCTTTCTCTAGTTGCGGCAAGCGGGGGCCACTCTTCGTCGCGGTGCGGGGACCGCTCTTCATCGCGGTGCGCGGGCCTCTCACTATCGCGGCCCCTCCCGTTGCGGGGCACAGGCTCCAGACGCGCAGGCTCAGTAGTTGTGGCTCACGGGCCCAGCCGCTCCGCGGCATGTGGGATCTTCCCAGACCAGGGCTCGAACCCGTGTCCCCTGCATTAGCAGGCAGACTCTCAACCACTGCGCCACCAGGGAAGCCCAAGTCCTTAACTCTTAACAACTCTTTATGAGCTGCCGTTAAAGACAGAAGAACACTCAGACTAGAGAGGTGAAGTAAATTTCCCAAAGCTACACAGCTAGAAAGTCGGATCAATTGTACTCAGTCATGGAGATCTAACTGCTATACTGTATTCCCTACTGTCCTATTCATCCTGCAATCCACTTCCCCTCACTCTGCCCAATGAATAAATAACAGCTACAGATAACATTATGGAAAATAGGACCTAACTGAGGAGAAAGGATTTTAAAAATCATACACCTAAAGTCCACCACAAAAAATTTATAGAGGCCATGCAAGTCAAAAGTACTAACAGACATGCCTACCTTCCATTCTAACAGGTAAAATACATATTTACTGGATATTTGACTTGTTTGCCTTAGGGGAGGACACCATGATATTTGATCCAAACAAAAGATACCTCTCATTAGGATGCTCATCACACAACCTGATGACAGAAATGCTCCTTTTTGCATTCACTGTAAGTAGGCACATGATAACAGAAAATGAAACAGGAGACTTGGCAAAATCATTTCCATGTATCAGGACAGGTTTACTGGGAGTAAGTTACTTAAAAATGAATCACAGAATGTTCCAGACATGGGCAGGGTTCCAGCCTGAACTTTAACAGATCAGCTGAATTCTCTAACTGATGGCTTATCGATTGTATTTTGCCCAAAATACGTGTGGGGGGAGGGAAGGAATATAGTGTTTTAAAATATTACCGCCACCTGTGAATTAAAGGATGTAGGCAACGATCACCAAAAAAGAGACAAGCAGACATTATGCACTCCTAATGAGAGACCATGCCACTATCTATAAAATCCCTGCCAGAAGAATTGAACCTGTATCTGATTAAGCCTCTTCACTGCTTTATAGGAAACATGGAGAGAACATTATTAAGCAACACTACAGGATGCAATCAGGCTAATTCACAGTGTGGAAAAGTCTACAGGACAAAAAAAAAAAATTTATTCCAACAAATAAATTGCAAGAAGAGAAAAAAAGGATAGAGGGAAAACCTATAGCTTAAAAGAAATTTAAGAGCTATAAGCCAAACACAATACTCAAACCATGTCTGAATTCCAATTACAACAAACTGAAGAAATAAACCCTTCATTTTTAGGACAGTTGAGGAAATGGGAACAGTGTCTGGATTTTAAAGACATGAAGGAATTTACCATTTTTGTTTATTTTGGATGGGCATGGGGTGTGTGATGATGGTAATGTGGTTCACAGGTGAAATAATATGATGTCTGGACTTTACTTCAAAATAACTGTTGGGGGAGGGGGTAGGAGAAGGCACCAAGGGAATAAAAAGTTGGGTGGTGGGTATATGAGAGTTCATTAAATTACTGTCTACTTTTGACTATAACTGAAATCTTCAGAAACAAAAAGTTAAAAATTAAGCCAATGCTGAAAAAAATGGAGATCTCTCGTTTAAAAAAATGAACCTCTGGCTTCTCTTAAAAACCAGAAGTTCTAGCAACACTGAGCTGCAGACCTGAATGACAGGAATTAAATGAAACTGAGAGCAGCTCCCCCTTTAGATGGGCAGGTGCTGTCCAGTTCAGAGCCCCCACCACTCCCTACTGCTCCCCGGAACTGAGATTGCTTTTTCGCTGCCTTTTACCCAATCCTCTTTACCCACTTCCGTTCCCAGGAGGTATCTCATGTTGCGGTCACTAGGCATTTGCTTATGAATTCAGACTATACTCAGATAGACCAAGTCCTAAACATCCACAAAAACAGTCAGCACCTAAGATCCATGTGGGTAATTAGAGCAGAGGAAAGGAGGGAGGGGAAGAGCCTGCCAAGGACAAGCAGACCGCAGTTAGTTATCCGGGGGGAGCTGGACTCAGCCAAGTTCGTTCTTTCTTTTCAATGAGATTCTTAGAGTCACAAATCCATACTTATCGGGCTAGAGAAACACGAGAGAAGGAGGCTCCTGACAGCCAGGTTGGGAGGATGACAGTAGGAATGAAGGAACCTGATGGCACAAGTAAAAATGTGAGGTACTTGAGGATGGACAGTTGTAAGGGCTGGCAGGAGTTAGTTCCCTCGTCTTTAAACTCAGAGAATGTTATAGTTTGTCTAAGTGCGGAGTCAATGCTCTGCACTTGTAAAAAGTCTGTCTGCAAAGGAAACAAGATCTATTTTACGCGGCAATATAAACGTGCTGCACTCAGTACCTAAAACTTGACATGACATCTAAGTACCTCATGATTACATCTGTCAATTCAAATTGTTCAGTAAATAGATAGCAACTAATAACTGTAGTAACTACCTGCTCCGCTTTTACCAGTAATTTTCACAGAAAAGTCTCTGTAAATGACATTACATTTTCAAGAATGTTGCAATCATGTTTCTCACATGATGGTGATGTGTTTTCTCTAAATACCACAATGTGACAGGAAGATCTGTGGAGTAGGACCAGTGTCCTAAGTTAAATATATCAGCAAACAATTCAGTTCTTTTAGCATTTATACCAGCAACGAGGAATACACTTTTCTAAGGATATAACTAATCTTGTGTTGGGTTTGCACATTTGTTTCAGTTTAAGTACCAACTAAATGTGTATGGAACAGGTGCTCCAAAAATTTCAGAAATTTGCCTCCCCCTTCCTCCAGCACGTCTGTAACGTACCAGGAGCTGCCATTTCTAGTCAATAACACCTATTTCGTGGATGGACTTAGAGTCTGTCATGCAGAGTGAAATAAGTCAGAAAGAGAAAAACAAATACCATATGCTAACACATATATATGGAATCAAAAAAAAAAAATGGGTCTGAGGAACCTAGGGGCAGGACAGGAATAAAGACGCAGACGTAGAGAATGGACTTGAGGACACGGGGAGGGAGAAGGGTAAGCTGGGACGAAGTGAGAGAGTAGCATTGAAATATACACACTACCAAATGTAAAATAGACAGCTAGTGGGAAGCAGCCGCATAGCACAGGGAGATCAGCTCTGTGCTTTGTGACCACCTAGAGGGGTGGGATAGGCAGGGTGGGAGGGAGACACAAGAGGGAGGATATATGGGGATAGATGTATATGTATACCTGATTCACTTTGTTATACAGCAGAAACTAACACACCATTGTAAAGCAATTATACTCCAATAAAGATGTTAAAAAAAATAAATTAAATAACACCTACTTCATAACCCCACACTGAGCTGGTCAACCACATATTTTTGGAAATGCTTCATCACATAATTTTTCTGGGAAATGTTATTACATGGTATCATCTCTGGGCAACCTCTTTGCCAAATTGTTTATGACAATGACTGCAAAACGGCCTCAAATTCTGCATTGAAATTGCTATCCATTCCAACACTCAAATTCCTGATTATCCTGTCATTGATAAAAATATAAATTCTTGACTCCCACAGTAAAATGATTGTTTCAATGTCACTATTAATTATAAAACTACCAATTAAAAGAGGAATATGCTTTTCTTTGTATATGTATAAATAAATGAATATATAAATGTTTGTGATTGTAAAGTTACATACTTATGCATAAGTATTACAAAATAGAATGTTATTTATTTGTATGTATGTATGTATTGGATTTTTCTCATTCCTCTTTCTTCCGCAACACACACACACACAGGGGAGATTCTGCATTGGTGGCGTCATTCCATAACACAATACCCTATATGGAAACACTGAATAAATACACTTTGACAGTTACAAATTGATTCCTTTTAAACATTCAACCAACATTAAACCAAAAAAAGCAATCTGTGTAAGAAATGGGTAACTAATATAAAAGTGATGACTTTAATAAAAATAACCCAGGACCCAACACCTAAATTTTTTACATCAACATAATAGAGGAATTATTGAGGAATTACTTTCTTCAATCACTAGGAGAAAAAATAAAAAAGTGGTCAGATAGATGTGGAGCAATGACACGAAAATACATAGCAAAAAGTGAGGAAAATAATCTTTAAAACCTGAAATGTCTCAGGATACAATTTTCAATGTGGAATTTGGACTAAAGGGCATAGCAAGTGCCAATCTGAACAGCTACAGACACATAACCTATAGCACCATCTCAAGGATGCCACTGGTCTCTTAATAAATTATTCCCAATAACAGTGAGGTGATGGCAAGTAGAATTCAAGAGCTCTTCTTGCCTAGGAACTGATGCCAAGCACTATACAGTTCAATAACAGAACTCCATGACTGAGAGGCTGCTACTTTAAAAAATGGTTGTGTATCTGACTGGTGAACGCAGACAAGACTCATTGTCTCCCTCAATAACATGAGGGAGGAAAAAACTGAAAATGAGAAAAAGAATTCCATAAAGATATCAAGCAAACAATGTGAAGGGGATGGAATCAGAATAGCAAAACCAAAAGCAACAAGAAAGGAGCCCTAGGTGAGATGCCAGTACCTGACCTGAGAAAGAAACCTTTCACTCTACGGAAGAGTGATTTGAACAGAGACTTCTGCAGGCCTTTGTCAAAAGGTGCACTATTAACAACTAGAAGGAGAATACAGCCTGCTTGGCACTGCTAAAAGAAACATCTGTTTTCATCATTGGCTCTCCAGACTTCCTATAAGGCGACACTTTCTAAATTGGTAATGTACAAATAAATGAAAATGGTAATAAATATAATTGTTAATTTTGCAGCTGTACAGTAATGGAATCCTTTTGGAACTTCTGTTGTGGAAAAGTGAGGAAATATTTCCATGTAGCTTTTTGAGGCCTTATAGGTGACTATTAAATTTAAAATTATATTTGAGGCTACTGTGTTGATAAAAGCTTACATTCCTGGAACTAAGATTTTGAGAATGTTAACTGCATCATAAAAAGAGATTTTTGCTCTGCTTTTTTCAGCTCCAATTATGATATATCTTTATCTCAATAAAATAATGAGTGGTATGGTCAAACTTCATCATGAAGTCCTTTTTATTTTTAGTGTGGAAAATCTGCAACCACTTTGGAAAAACAAAACAAACAAAACAACATTTATAGGTGTTACAGATTTATAATAGATTTACACATATATTTCATTTGCTCTCATACCATCTTTCTAAGGCTGGTATCGTTATTATCCTCATTTTATGAATAAGAAAACAAGAACACTGAAGCTTACATGGCTTGCCTAATCACATACCCTAAGTAAGTGCCTGAGTCATTAATTCCAAATTCCAAGCTCTGCCTACTATGTCATCAAGCTGCCTCCCAAAGCAATTCAAGGCAGAAGAGACTGACTCTATATAGGGGCTGGAAGTGTTAAGAGTATTCTCTAGCTTGAAAAATGAAAGGCTGTATAAGGAAAGAGAATGAATGATCTATATGGACTGTGGAATAGCCAGAGCAAAGTAACTAAAATTGGGACTGTAGACATTTTTTTTAGGAAATAATTTTTTAAAAATACTAAAAGAGATGTGTTCTGGAAGATGGCGGAGTAGAACGACATGCGCTCACTCCCTCTTGAGAGAGCACCGGAGTCACAAGTAACTGCTGAACAATCATCGACAGGAAGACGCTGGAACTCACCAAAAAAGATACCCCACATCCAAAGACAAAGGAGAAGCCACAATGAGATTGTAGAAGGGGTGCAATCACAATGAAATCAAATCCCCTTAACCGCTGGGTGGGTGACTCACAAACTGGAGAACACTTATACCACAGAAGTCCACCCACTAGAGTGAAGGTTCTGAGCCCCATGTCAGGCTTCCAAACCTGGGGGTCTGGCAATGGGAGGAGGAATTCCCAGCGAATCAGACTTTGAAGGCTATAGGGATTTCATTACAGGACTTCAACAGGACTGGGGGAAACAGAGACTCCACTCGTGGAGGGCACACACAAAGTAGTGTGCGCATCGGGATCCAGGGGGAAGGAGTAGTGATTCCACAGGTGACTGAACAAGACTTACCTGCTAGTATTGGAGGGCATCCTGCAGAGGCAGGGGGCTGCTGTGGCTCACCGTGGGGACAAGAACACCCGCAGCAGAAGTTCTGGGAAGTACTCCTTGGCATAAGCCCTCCCAGAGTCCACCATTAGCCTCACCAAAGGGCCTGAAGACTCCAGTGCTGGGTCGCCTCAGGCCAAACAACCAACAGGAGGGAACTTAGCCCCACCCATCAGCAGACAAGTGGGTTAAAGTTTTACTGAGCTCTGCCCACCAGAGCAACATCCAGTTCTACCCACCACCAGTCCCTCCCAGCAGGAAGCTTGCACAAGCCTCTTAGATAGCCTCATCCACCAGAGGGCAGACAGCAGAAGCAAGAAGAACTACAATCCTGCAGCCCGTGGAACAAAACCCACATTGAAAGATAGACAAAATGAAAAGGCAGGGGACTACGTACCAGATGAAGGAACAAGATAAAACCCAGAAAAACAATTAAATGAAGTGTAGATACGGAACCTTCCAGAAAAAAGAATTCAGAATAAAGATAGTGAAGATGATCCAGGACCTCGGAAAAAGAATGGAGGCAAAGATTGAGAAGATGTAAGAAATGCTTAACAAAGACCTAGAAGAATTAAAGAACAAACAAACAGAGATGAACAATACAATAACTGAAATGAAAAATACACTAGAAGGAATCAATAGCAGAATAACTGAGGCAGAAGAACGGATAAGTGACCAGGAAGACAGAATGGTGGAGTTCACTGCTGCGGAACAGAATAAAGAAAAAAGAATGAAGAGAAACGAACAGAGCCTAAGAGACCTCTGGGACAACATTAAACACACCAACATTCGCATGTATAATGCGTCCCAAAAGGAGAAAAGAGAAAGGACCTGAGAAAATATTTGAAGAGATTATAGTCAAAAACATCCCTAACATGGGAAAGGAAATAGCCACCCAAGTCCAGGAAGCGCAGAGAGTCCCACGCAGGATAAACCCATGGAGAAACATGCCGAGAAACAAAGTAATCAAACTGACAAAAATTAAAGACAAAGAAAAATTATTAAAAGAAACAATGGAAAAATGACAAATAACATACAAGGGAACTCCCATAAGGTTAACGGGTGATTTCTCAGCAGAAACTCTACAAGCCAGAAGGGAGTGGCATGATATATTTAAAGTGATGAAAGGGAAGAACCTATATCCAAGATTACTCTACCCAGCAAGGATCTCATTCAGATAAAATGGAGAAATCAAAAACTTTACAGACAAGCAAAAGCTAAGAGAATTCAGCACCACCAAACCAGCTCTACAACAAATGCTAAAGGAACTTCTCTAAGTGGGAAACACAAGAGAAGAAAAGGACCTACAAAAACAAACCCAAAACAATTAAGAAAATGGTCATAGGAACATACATATTGATAATTACCTTAAACGTGAATGGATTAAATGTTCCAACCGAAAGACACAGGCTTGCTGAATGGATACAAAAACAAGACCCATATATGTGCTGTCTACAAGAGACCCACTTCAGACCTGGGGACACATACAGACTGAAAGTGAGGGGATGGAAAAAGATATTCAATGCAAATGGAAATCAAAAGAAAGCTGGAGTAGCAATACTCATATCAGATAAAATAGACTTTAAAATAAAGAATGTTACAAGAGACAAGGAAGGACACGACATAATGATCAAGGGATCAATCCAAGAAGAAGATATAACAATTATAAATACATACACACCCAACATAGGAGTACCTCAGTACATAAGGCAACTGCTAACAGCTATAAAAGAGGAAATCGACAGTAACACAGTAACAGTGAGGGAATTTAACACCTCACTTACACCAATGGACAGATCATCAAGACAGAAAATTAATAAGGAAACACAAGCTTTAAATGACACAAGAGACCAGGATAGATTTAATTGATATTTATAGGACATTCCATCCGAAAACAACAAAACACTTTCTTCTCAAGTGCACACAGAACATTCTCCAGGATAGATCACATCTTGGGTCACAAATCAAGCCTCGGTAAATTTAAGAAAATTGAAATCGTATCAAGCATCTTTTCCGACCACAATGCTGTGAGATTAGAAATAAATTACAGGGGAAAAAAATGTAAAGAACACAAACACATGGAGGCTAAACAATATGCTACTAAATAACCAAGATATCACTGAAGAAATCAAAGAGGAAATCAAAAAATACCTAGAGACAAATGACAATGAAAACACGACGATCTAAAACCTATGGGATGCAGCAAAAGCAGTTCTAAGAGGGAAGTTTATAGCAATACAAGCCTACCTCAAGAAACAAGAAAAATCTCAAATAAACAATCTAACGTTACACCTAAAGGAACTAGAGAAAGAAGAACAAACAAAACCCAAAGTTAGCAGAGGGAAAGAAATCATAAAGATCAGAGCAGAAATAAATGAAAAAGAAACAAAGAAAACAATAGCAAAGATCAATAAAACTAAAAGCTGCTTCTTTGAGAAGATAAACAAAATTGATAAACCTTTAGACAGACTCATCAAGAAAAAGAGGGAGAGGACTCAAATCAATAAAATTAGAAATGAAAAAAGAGAAGTTACAACAGACACCGCAGAAATACAAAGCATCCTGAGAGACTACTACAAGCAACTCTATGCCAATAAAATGGACAACCTGGAAGAAATGGACAAATTCTTAGAAAGGTATAACCTTCCAAGACTGAACCAGGAAGAAACAGAAAATATGAACAGAACAATCACAAGTAATAAAATTGAAACTGTGATTCAAAATCTTCCAACAAACAAAAGTCCAGGACCAGATAGCTTCACGGGTGAATTCTGAATTCTACCAAACATTTAGAGAAGAGCTAACACCCACCCTTCTCAAACTCTTCCAAAAAATTGCAGAGGAAGGAACACTCCCAAATTCATTCTACGAGGCCACCATCACCCTGATACCAAAACCAGACAAAGATACTACAAAAAAAAGAAAATTACAGACCAATATCACTGATGAATATAGATGCAAAAGTCCGCAACAAAATACTAGCAAACAGAATCCAACAACACATTAAAAGGATCATACACCCTGATTAACTGGGATTTATCCCAGGGATGCAAGGAATTTTCAATATATGCAAATCAATGTGATACACCATATTAACAAATTGAAGAATAAAAACCATATGATCATCTCAATAGATGCAGAAAAAGCTTTTGACAAAATTCAACACCCATTTATGATAAAAACTCTCCAGAAAGTGGTCACTGAGGGAACCTACCTCAACATAATAAAGGCTGTATACGACAAACCCACAGCAAACATCATTCTCAACGGTGAAAAACTGAAAGCATTTCCTCTAAGATCAGGAACAAGACAAGGATGTCCACTCTTGCCACTATTATTCTACATAGTTCTGGAAGTTTTAGCCATGGCAATCAGAGAAGGAAAAGAAATAAAAGGAATCCAAATTGGAAAAGAAGAAGTAAAACTGTTACTGTTTGCAGATGACATGATACTATACACAGAGAATCCTAACGATGCCACCAGGAAACTACTAGAGCTAATCAATAAATCTGGTAAAGTAGCAGGATACAAAATTACTGCACAGAAATCTCTTGCATTCCTATACACTAACAATGAAAGATCAGAAAGAAATTAAGGAAACAATCCCATTCACCACTGCAACAAAAAGAATAAAACACCTAGGAATAAACCTACTTAAGGGGGTAAAAGACCTGTACTAAGAAAACTATAAGACACTGGTGAAAGACATCAAAGATGACACAAACAGATGGAGAGATATACCACGTTAGTGGACTGGAAGAATCAATATTGTGAAAATGACTATACTACACAAAGCAATCTACAGGTTCAATGCAATCCCTATCAAATTACCAATGGTATTTTTTCCAGAACTAGAAAAAAAAAACCTTAAAATTTGTATGGAGACACAAAAGACCCCGAATAGCCAAAGTAATCTTGAGGGAAAAAAAATGGAAGTGTAGGAATCAGACTCCCTGACTTCAGACTATACTACAAAGCTACAGTAATCAAGACAATATGGTACTGGCACAAAAACAGAAATACAGATCAAGGGAACAGGATAGAAAGCCCAGAGATAAACCCACACAGCTATGGTCAACTAATCTATGACAACGGAGGCAAGGATATACAATGGAGAAAAGACAGTCTCTTCAATAAACGGTGCTGGGAAAACTGGACAGCTACATGTAAAAGAATGAAATTAGAACACTCCCTAATACCATATACAAAAATAAACCCAAAATGGATTAAAGACCTAAATGTAAGACCGGACACTATAAAACTTTTAGAGGTAAACATAGGAAGAACACTCTTTGACATAAATCACAGCAAGATCTTTTATGACTCACCCCCTAGAGTAACGGAAATAAAAACAAAAATAAACAAATGGGACGTAATGAAACTTAAAAGCTTTTGCACAGCAAAGGAAACTACAGGAAACTCAGAATGGGAGAAAATATTTGCAAACAAATCAATGGACAAAGGATTAATGTCCAAAATACATAAACAGCTCATGCAGCTCAATATAAAAAAAACCAAACAACCCAATCAAGAAATGGGCAGAAGACCTAAATAGACATTTCTCCAAAGAAGACATACAGATGGCCAAGAGGCACATGAAAACTGCTCAATATCACTATAATTATTAGAGAAATGCAAATCAAAATTACAATGAGATATCACCTCACACCGGTTAGAATGGGTATCATCAGAAACTTTACAAACAACAAATGCTGGAGAGGGTGTGGAGAAAAGGGAACCCTCTTGCACTGTTGGTGGGAATGTAAATTGATACAGCCACTATGGAGAACAGTATGGAGATTTCTTAAAAAACTAAAAATAGAATTACCGTATGACCCAGCAATCCCACTACTGGGCATATACGCTGAGAAAACCATAATTCAAAAAGAAACACATACAACAATGTTCATTGCAGCACTATTTACAAGAGCCAGACATGGAAGCAACCTAAATATCCATCAACAGATGACTAGATAAAGAAGATGTGGCACATATATACAATGGAATATTACTCAGCCATAAAAAGGAATGAAATTGAGTTATTTGTAGTCAGGTGGATGGACCTAGAATCTGTCATACAGAGTGAAGTCAGAAAGAGAAAAACAAATACTGTTGGCTAATGCATATATATATGGCATTTAAAAAAGTGGTACTGATAAACCTAGTGGCAGGGCAGTAATAAAGACGCAGACGTGGAAAACGGAGTTGAGGGCACAGGGGTGAAGGGGAAGCTTGGATGAAGTGAGAGAGTAGCACTGACATATATACACTACTAAATGTCAAATGGATGGCTAGTGGGAAGCAGCCGCATAGCACAGGGAGATCAGCTTGGTGCTTTGTGACGACCTAGAGGGGTGGGATAGGGAGGGTGGGGGGAGGGAGGCTCAAGAGGGAGGGGATATGGGGATATATGTATACATATAGCTGATTCACTTTGTTGAACAGTAGAAACTAACACAACATTGTAAAGCATTTATACTCCAATAAAGATGTGGAAAAAACAAAAAACAAAAAGACACATGCACCCCAATGTTCACTGCAGCACTATTTATGATAGCCAGGTCATGGAAGCAACCTAAATGCCCATCAACAGACGAAAGGATAAAGAAGATGTGGTGCATATATACAATGGAGTATTACTCAGCCATAAAAAGGAACGAAACTGGGTCATTTGTAGAGACGTGGATGGACCTAGAGACTGTCATACAGAGTGAAGTAAGTCAGAAAGAGAAAAACAAATATATTAATTCATATATGTGGAATCTAGAAAAATGGCACAGATGAACAGGTTTGCAAGGCAGAAATAGACACACATGTAGAGAACAAACGTATGGACACCAAGGGGGGAAAGCGGCAGGGGGGTGGTGGTGGTGGTGGGATGAACTGGGAGATTGGGATTGACATGTATACACTGATGTGTATAAAATAGATAACTAATGAGAACCTGCTGTATAAAAAAATAAAGAGATCACGATCAAAGAGAGGGAGAATTTTCCATCTCTCTGGCCAGCAGAGCACTAGACCAAATAACAGCTGGTGGTGCCTTAGGCTGTTTATGTGTGGTGTCACACAAGTGTCAAATATGTCACAAGGGTGGGATCCCCGATGTGTCAGGAGGAAGTCTTGGATCCAAGGCCTCTAGATGGTAACTACTACCTCATGCTCCTATGTCTTTTGGGGAATCCATTAATTATTCCTTCTATCTGCCCAGAAGTTTAAGGTGTTCATAAGATACGTAAAAAGAATTAATGAGCAAGTATTCTCAAGTTTACCCTTTGTAAGAGGCGTTAAAAAGATACAAAGGGCAACACAACAGATAGGACAGTAAATAAAGGGCAGACTGTGACATTTAAAATTTTTTTAAAAGTTATTGTCAACTCATGGATGAGCAGAAAATTAATAAAGTAAACCTTTAGTAAAGCAATGACAATGAACATTAAAAGAGAAAAAAGGAAACACATGTTAACAATGTCTAATGGAGAACATTTACAGGACTCCCTATATGGTGTTACATTTTCTGGTTTGTTGTTAAATCAACCATTTCAAAGAATGGTTAAACTATTACCATCTCAGCTTCACAAGTTATACAAATCTTTTTGTTTATATAGACGGTGTGAAAAGTTCAATATGTTTGGGCTAAAGCTAATTCACTCAAAATCCAAAAGTTTTGATTCAAATAGGAAAAGATGGTTGCAACAGAGTTCATCTAAACAGAACAATAGCTAAGCAGATGTACACTTTATGACTGAATGTAAAAACCTTGCTCTTTAATGTATTACTTTAAACATAGTTTTAAACACTTGTGCAGCTATATAAGATTATAATCTGAACACACCCCTACTTCCTTACTTTTGTTTACCGAGAAAATTGTGGCACGGATTCTCTGTGATTGACCAAAGTTAAAACAGTCAATTGATGGGCAGAACCAGATTAGATCTCAAGCTTCCTAATAATTAACATATGCTCTTCCTGCTAGGCTACCCTGCTCTACTCCACCACAAAGGGAACGGTGGTGTGAATTAACCTTTGGAAAGTGTAATAAAGGGTGTGTGCTTGATGCTTGCAATTTTATTACATAATCTTGGTATACACATATATAATTGAAAGAAAGGAGGAATTGGTTGTTGTCACCCTATTAGATAAAATGAGAATTTCTGATCAAATTAAAAATTAAATAAAATGAAAGTTTAAATTAAAATGAAAATTTAAACGATATTATGGATCACATTCAGATTAAAAATCTGCTGTTTGCATGATGGATGTATGGATGTATCTTTGAGTAATCAGATGGGCTCTGTTAACATTTAGATGATACTTTCGTCCTCGCAGGTCTGTGGTTGGCTGGGTCTCTCCCTGAGATCAGCTAGCCCTGCCTTCCAGAGCAGTCATGGTAGAGAGTTCAGACTCGGTAGCAAACTATGTGAGTTGCTTTGGCAAACTGCATTAGCTCTTGCTAGAGATAATTTTGATATTTGCATTACTTATTTCAAAACGTATTGCCTTTTAGGTCCAAACTTGAAACATGGGAAGGACTTTATTTAGTCATTTGGGCTGAACATATAGTTTACATGGAAGGTCTATAATAACTGATATACCCATGGTAAAAAATGATTGCTTTATAGAAAAAAATATTATACATTAAACCATGCATTCCAACGGATCTTAGAAGACTACGTAAAATAAAAATACTCGTAAAATAATTTTAAAAATTCTGTTCAGGGTATCATCTACTTTTCTATTACCAGAAGCACTTCTATGGACTCCCAATCTCTATGCTCTCGAGTGTAGGACATCAAGGAATGGCCGATGAGCAAAGGTACTGACACTTTTAGTTAGGCAAGTGCTGTTAAGCAAACACTTAAAAAGGAGCATATTATTTATCTTAGCAATCTGAATTCCCCAATACTCACCTCACATGATAATCAGTTGCTGGTCTAAGATCTTTCAGGTTACATTCTAATTCTTCTCCGCTGCAAAGAAAAATCATTTCTTAGTCAATGATACAAGTTTCAAAAATAAAACAGGTTTTGGATTTGGGTCTCATAGTCAGGTACCAACAGCGATTCAAGAACTATTATTTTCTACTTCCACCTTAGTCAGAAATAAAACTCTCCTGCTTGGTATTATCATTTTTCTGGACTAGCAAATTAGATTCCTTGAAATGGTGTCATTCTGGATCTGGAAAACGGCAAGGCTAACTTATGAATAAAATTCCAAAATATCTTACCACTTCTTCAAAATGACTACATAAAAATAAGTAAATAAGGAAGCAAGCTGAACAGAAAGATACCTAGATGAACGTAAGTGTAAATAACAGCACCAGCTGTCAACTGAAGGTGGCTCCCAGACTTGTCCTGGCAAGAACCCCAATAGCTTCAACTTCTCAACTCTCTTCAAGAAACCTCAATCTACTTCCCTCACATATCAATACTATAAACAGCTCTCTTACAGATGCATTGCCAATAAATAGCTCTCTTACACACAATAAAACCATTTATTTTGACCAGAAGCTGCAACAAACCTTGACTTAATCAGAGGAAACCACCAACATTCCCGAAAATAAGTAATGTTCCCATTAAAAAAATTTTTAAAGGTGAGAGGGGTGTGTGTGGGCATAACTGTATTCTTCACAAATGTCAGTATCTACCCAGCCACAAAAAAAGAATGAAATTCTCCCATGTGTAACAACACGGATGGACTGGAGGGTGTTATGCTTAGTGAAATAAGTCAGACAAAGACAAACACTGTATGCTATCACTTACATGTGGAATCTAAAAACAAAACAGACAAATGAATATAACAAAACAGAAAACAGTCTCACAGATATAGAGAACAAACTAGTGGGGTACCAGTGGGGAGAGCAAAAGTGGGGAGGGGCAAGATACGGGTAGGGGATTGAGAAGTACAAACTACTATGTATAAGTAAATAAGCTACAAGGATGTAATGCACAGCACAGGGAATACAGCCAATATTTTATAATAACTTTATTTATATTTTAAAATTAATTATTAATTAATTAATTTTTGACTGCGTTGAGTCTTGGTTGCTGCACGCGGGCTTCCTCTAGTTGCGGCGAGCGGGGGCTACTCTTTCGTTGTGGTGTGCGGTTTTCTCACTGCGGTGGCTTCTCTTGTTGAGGAGCATGGGCTCTAGGCGCACGGGCTTCAGTAGTTGTGGCACGTGGGGCTCAGTAGTTGTGGCATGTGGGCTCTAGAGCGGCAGGCTCAGTAGCTGTGGCGCACGGCTTAGCTGCCCCGTGGCATGTGGGGATCTTCCCCTACCAGGGTTCAACCGTGTCCCCTGCATTGGCAGGTGGATTCTTAACCACTGCGCCCCAGGGAAGGCCTATAATAACTTTAAATGGAGTGTAATCTATAAAGATTTTTGAATCCTATGTAGCATACCTGAAACTAATACTGTATGTCAACTATATTTCAAATAAATAAATAAGATTAAAAAAAAAAAGCACTGGATAATTCCCAAACGATTTCATCACAGTGAGGCCAACGAACATTGTTGTTTCCCAATGTGCTGGAAGAGGAAGTACATAGAACTACCTTGATGAAAGCCTCCCACAAATGTTAAATCTGCATTTGATCAAGCTCCAGAACTAACTATCCACTTATAAGAAATATGGGGGAGGAAGATTAAGTTAAAGGATACCACAAATTCAGATAGGTAAAAAAAGTGATTCACTTTTTGCAACTGATCAAGAATTTTTAAAAAGGTGGGAGATACACCTGAAAACTATATTGTATGCCAACTATACGTCAATAAAAATTTTTTTTAATTAAATTTTAAAATATAAAGTAGCTATTCCATTTCCAAAAAAAAAAAAAAAAAGGATGAAAGGGAGACTATTCTAGATTTAAATAGATTTATGAGCCCTAACAATCCCATGCAATGAGTAAACTTCATTCGGATTCCCAGAAGAAATCAATATTAAAACACATTTTTGAGACAATTGGGAAAATTTGAATATGACCAAGGTATTAAATGATGCCAGGTATTATTGTCAGTTTTCCTAGATGTTAATGACATAGCAGTTACGTAAAAAAATATCTATGTTGATCTATATTGAACTATGTAGGAGTAACTGATGTGTTATCTGTGAGTTGCTACCAAACGCTACAATAACAACAACAACAATAATAGTAATAAAGGGGATATGATGCAAATGTGGCAAAATCTTGGTAATTGTTAAATCTGAGTGATGGTTATCTGGGGGTTCATTGCAGTATTTTCTCTCTGTTTCTGTATGTTTGAAATTTAGTCATAATTTTTAAAAAATTTTAAACTTATTGCCCTGCTAGTGATATTTAACACTTTTGTTTTTGAAAAAGTATGTATACATGTCAGTTTTCATTATTAAAGCAGAAGATTGGGGGAAAAAAAAGTCAGTGTCATAAAGGACAATGAAATACTGTGGAAGCGTTCCAAATTAAAGAAGGCTACAGAGACATGACAACTAACTGCTGTATCTGACCCTAGAATGGATCTTGTCCTACAAGAGGAAGAAAAATGCTACCGCAGACATTATTTAATCAGCTGACAAAACTGGAATGTGGACGACAGATTGGATAAAAGTATGGTATTGATGTAAAGTCACGAAGTAACGGCATTGTAGCTATTTAAGAAAATATCTTAGGAAACACACTGTAGTATTTAGCAGTAAAGGACCATGATGTATAAAACTAACAGGAAAAAATACAGATTAAGAGGAAGAGAAAAAGGGCAAGAGATAAAATCAAATAGTAAAGCAAATAGGGTAAAAAGTTAATAATATGTGAATCTGGGTAAAGGATATGCACGTATTCCTTGATCTCTTTATTTTTGCAACATTTTATAAGTTTGAAATTATTCAAATAAAAATACTTTTTTTAAAGTTGCAAACTGGAGGCCAATGTCCACACCCTGCATGCAGTTCTGTTGTTTGACTTGCACTTTATCTTTGAAGTTTCTTGAATTTGCTGAATTAGTTTAACATTAGGAAGGTTTATATAATAATTCAGATTTTTAGCATTTCCTTTAAAAAAAATTCCGAGGAATCAGCAAATCTAGGCCTACATTCCCTTATGCAACAACCTACTTTAGGCGACTGGCAGCTGCTCCTTTCTCGATGAAGACAGGAGTGTTCCCGTTCACCGTTCACCTCATTCCCAAGCTTCGAACTTTCTCACTTATGTTACCTGCCTGCCTCACTGGGCACTTGGGACTCTAGCTCCTGCCACCAATGATCATCATGCATTGATAGAATCTAACTGTTTCTTGGTGGGCTGGGGGAAATGGTGCTCTATATTTTGCTAAGGTCACTACCAATTCTGCTTTTCAAATAGAACCCAATGGTTGTGAGCCAGAGCAAGGGGTTAGGACTACATTCTAAGTACAGTGAGAAAGCACTGCAGTGTTCTCACAGCGGGGTGACTTGGCCTGACTTCTGTTTTTGCAGCGTGGAGGCTGGATGGGAGGAGAGCAAGAGTGGATGCTGGAGGAGCCTGAGGAGACTCTTGCAGGAGTCCAGGAAGAGAGGACAGAGCCCTACGGGGCGGCAACAGGAGAGAGTGACTAAAGGGCTTCCCTCTGTCTCTCTTTCCCCCTTTTCTTTGTCCAGAAAAAGACAAGTCCCTGGAGCAAGTTAAGAATTAGGAATGGGGGCTAGGCAGATGTGAGGTCTGCAGCAGGGAAACAGAAGAGAAAAGCAGCTTCTCTGGCAGAGGAAGAGGTGGGCTTTGTGTGACCACGTTACACTGGGCTTGGGCAGTAGTCCCCAGGGCCAGGCACAGAGAGGTCAAACAAGTAGTTAGAACAAGATGGCCTCTGATTTCCCACTCTGCAAACCTGAGCAGTGCCAGCAATTACAAAAGAGAAAAGATTTGACCCTAAAATTTTTTTATCACATTTAGAACACAGCTATAAATCACTTAAATGGTTACTATCTGGGAGTCCATAAAGTGGAATGGGATAATCCCTTATTCGGTGTGCTAAACTTTTGACGATTTAAGATAGCCTCTGAATGAAAAGCTTTACTGCAGACTGGAAAACTACTGTAGAGGATAAGAAGGAGGGTGAAATGGAAACCACATTGTAGAATTTTGAAAAACAAGACTAGCGCAAGGTCTGGGCCTAAAAAGAGGTGATCATAGAAGTGCATGATATATGTAAAAACTAAAAGGCATACTCACTTTTTGCTCTGACAACATTAATGGAAAATTTTCTTTAGTACTACACTGGCAAGCTAACACAACCAAGTGACATATTTGACCAACACCAAATAGCTGTATAAAAGTCATTTCTGATTAGCAATTACTCTGGACAAAATTAACTCTTGACATTACAACTATCACTAATTCTTAAAAAGAACTATTTAAAGGAAAATTTGCAAAGCCATTAAATTTTTCCTTTGTTTTTTAGTCTCCTTAGTAACACCAATTTCACAGTTTCGCAGCTGAGGAAAACACATGCATATATACGCTACCTGTAAATTATCTTGTATTTTCCATCTCGTCCTTTGTCTGACAGAGCAACCTCGTAGCTGTAGGGGAAGGAAAGACCACTGTGGGGTCCGCACGAAAGTCCAACAGGGGGAGCCCAGGACAACACAACTGTTCTTGCCTGAATATTAGAAACCTGAGGAAGAAAAACATGAATCAGACACTACACTTCTCCCCAGAACATTTTGTGATTATTAGTAGTAGCATTAAAATGGCTCAGATTTAACTCAAGAAAAACAAATTTATTTTAATTACCAAAAAAAAAACACCCATCCTATATGGCATTCTTTTGTCAAAAGTCCTGATGTCCAAACTACAGCTCCTAAAACATCTGTCCTTATTATGCAAACTTTTATCCAAGTCTGACGCAATTCACACTTGGTCCTCCAGAAAGTAAAAATAATGTCACGTTTGAGAATTTTTTTAAGGTAAAAAGTTGAACATGATATTTCAATAATCTCCATGATGGCCATCGTATTACGCTGAAGGAACCCACATCCACAGGTACTTTCCAGCGGCCTCCAAGCTTTGCTTGATGTTGAATTCTCCTGCAAAGCCAAGACCTTTCAAACCACGCTCCTTGAAGTCCTGCAGGTTCCCGGGAAAACCCAGTACGGGGCGGGGGGTGGTGGAAATGGAACCATGGCCCAGGCTGACAGGTGGCAGAAATATGTGTGGAGATGTTTCACCTCTCTAGGCTCTGCTTTTATCTTTTGCTTTAGCCTCCGCTCAAGGCTTCATTTGAACAAAGGAGTCTGGGACTCTAAACGCCTCAACTTTTCCCTCTTATTTAGGGCTTCTCTGAAGCACGTTCTTACACTATCTCCCAGGCATCCTCGGCAGGACTGAGCCCCAGCTGCCCGCAGCTGTAACCTGCTCATTAACAGACCCTGCACTGGCTTCTCCTCTGCAATCTCACGTCTCTACTCTAACCGTGCTTCCTGGGGCACCTCCCCACTTAACACCATTTGCCTTCCAATCTTTGTTTCAGAGTCTGTTTCTGGAGGAACCTAATCTAATGCACAGTCTAATTCTTTAAAATAAATCTGTCAATGCATTTAATGTTCTAATTCTCTAAAGTTTATTTTGTTGCTCTCTAGATATTGGTCTGGATAACATTAAAACAAAATAAGAGTTAAAACATACATTAAAGCTTAATGTTCATACAAGACTTTATAGCTGTAGGTTAGAGGTGGTTGTGGATGGAGATGTCTAAACTACTAAGTCTCTATCTTTTTTTCTTCTATTTTTGTCACTATCTGATCTAAATAAAGGGTATTAAAATATAAAATAATTTAAAAGCATGAATAATAAATAAGGAAATGAATACTGAGTTTCCCTCTTCAGTCTATCATGCATTCCATTTTGAGCAGAGATCCCTTCATATCATTTCTGTTCCATATAGATATAGCACCATTATATATTTAACCAATTATTTAGTCAAGCTCCTACTCATCCTTCAAGACCCTAGGCTGGCCTCACTACCCCCAAGTAGGCTTCCCTGAAATATCCTATCATCTCTCTGTTCCACAGCACCTTGCTGCTATCTCTACTCATTGCTAATCATGTTAATAGCGTTTGCCTACCTTCCCCACTGGACCGTGGGACTCCCTAAGGAGAAGGCCTGAGTCATATTCAACTGTGAGTAGTGGCTGCTTAGTAAATGTTGAATGAAAAATAAAAATCAAAGGGAATAAGACAGTCTGAGTTTCTGATACAGATAACACAGTGGATGGCAGACTAGCATTACACATTTTTTAAAAAAACCTGGAGAGACGCTGTTACAGAATTGAACTCGACCCTTCTTGCTATGGCTCCAGACTAGCAGCAACTCTTCTGCCTACTCCTCCTGTGATGGCCGTGACCCCCCCTTCAGCACGCCGTCCCCTCTCACGCCCCTGAGACTTAGCTCTGGACTTTCCCACTTTCCTGCCTTTAACAAACTTCCTTTAGACCCAGTTCAAATGCTGCCTTTGCTTATTCATTTAATCATCATACCTTAACTTGCGAGGGGCTGTGGACACAAAGATGATTAAGATATGACCTCTGCCTGATGAAGAGATGCGTGAGGGGCCTCATGGCAGATACACTGAGCATAGGGGGGCCCATGGCAGCTTGAGGCCAATGCAGGAAAAGTTTCTGTACGGTGCTGCCTGAGTCCCTGCTCAGGATCAGCAACTGTTTTCTTTGTGCTCCAACCACACTGTGCGGGCACCTATATTTGACACTCATTTCATTATACCCTGCTTTACCTGGTTATCTGTGTGTTGTTCCCCTGATTAGATTTTAAGGCAGCATTTCTACCATTGTATTTGCGGAATTCCTTCACACACCATTAATGAGTAACCTTGATATACTGGATATTATATTTGATTTTTAACTTAAAACAAGATATTTTGCTATGAAGAGTTCAGTTTATAACTTAAAAAGATGCTGATTAGGTACAGAGGAACATTCAACTGAGGTGATAAGTGGCCCAATTCCAAGAGCACAGTGTGTAGTAACACTGATTCTATGAATGGTGGTGTGAAATAACACCACATCTCAAAAGAGCTCAGTCAAATGCTAGCACTTTAGATACTGGACAGGTATCCATAAATTCACATCCTTTTAAACTCTACTTTTTTCATAAGCTATTAAGAATTTACTCCTAAGAGTTCTTATCACAAGAAGAAAATTTTTTCTTTTTTTCTTTCTTTATATTGCATCTATATGAGATGACGGATGTTAGCTGAACCTGTCGTGATAATCATTTTATGATATCAAACCAAAAAAAAAAAAACAAAAACAAAAGAATTTACTGTCTCTCCTTTAGGACTTGGTTAAATTATTACTTAACTCAACAGCGATGTACAACACCTGAAGCAGCAACTAAAATAACGCTCACCTTTCCCGAGGTTCCCTGAGCAAGCCTTAGGAAGGCCAACTGCCATCTGAACACAGAACTCTGTGCAAGTGCATCCTTCCCATCAGCCAGCCTATGAGAAGCGCACCTGGAGAACTCAGCATCATTTTCAAAGGACGGCGGCTTCCGGGAATTCTTTCCTGGATCTGAGCAGCCTGCCACCTAGATTACTACCAGAGTTGAGAGACCCGTTCCCTCCTGTGCTCCCCCCCTCCCTCCCTCTCACTGACTCCTGGGCCTCAGGTTTCCTTTCTTCAGGCATTGGAATCCTGAGAAGAAAGAGTGCTTTGTCTCTGTTAGAACTTGGAACTCACTTCCACTCCAAGGTTGATGCCAGGAAATTACACGGTGCCTTTCAAGAGTATGTCACGTAAAGGGGAATCCTCAGCAGTGGATGCCTTTTCTCCAAGCATCCAGGGAGGTGATAACTTTAATGAGAGATTCAGAACTCTGGGAACTAGGCTGGGTTCAAGCCTACTTCAGAGCGACAGCATTCGTACACAAGCTTCACCTTCATTCATTCAGTCTCTCTCTCTCTGGTGAAACTTTCTCACCAGCGGTGACCACTGAACTGAACTGGGGCATGGCTAACCTGATCATCACAATGATTGTCATGGCTGTGATCCAAAAAAAGAAGTTTAGAAGCCATAAAACTGACTTGCTGATGCTTAACGATTCTACCATAAACAGAAATCAATCTCCTTTGTAATGGTGATAAAAGTGGTGATTTTTAGTTACAAAGTTATTGGACAAGATCCAACGTGACATTTGTTTCAGCACTAGTGATATAAGAGTCTGCTGTGAAGGTTACTAGTGTTAAGTCTGCACAGAAATTACTTACACTGCTTTGAAGTATCTTTGAAGGACTCATAAAACCATCTACTTCCAAATGATTACACACTGATTAGAAGTCATTTTTGTCTGTGTATTGATTAAATATAGATTTGAACTTGAGAACAGCTGCTAGTTAAAAGCATATATATATGCATACACATATTTGCAAATGATAAACTGCATTATCTTGTACCTATTTCATATGTAATCCTTAGCTCTCTTTCTCCTTTCCCCTTTCTCTCCTGTTCATCCCAGTATTTTAATACTATTCTGTGAAATTTTACTGTCTTAATTTTCAGACTATCTTATATGCAAATGATATTCATTATTTGGATCAAAAACACCATTTACTCTCATAAAGTTACTAAACTGTTACTCCCGTGTTCAAAAATATTTCTATGTAAGTTAGTAGCTTCTAAATTTGGTCTGTCCTTGGATTTAACTATGTGGGAGGTCTGCTGATCCAATTTAGGGAGTATGTAAGGAAAATATTACCATAGAAATTTTGGCTTCACTTCTAAAGTACCATCATGAAAAATAATAACATAAAGGAAAATTTAAAAGGAAAAGGTCAAAGAGATCATTATTCAAAGAAATGGATGCTCAAATCTAGGAATTTCAGAATCATCTGTTACTATAATTCCTTTAGTGCTAAGAACCTCAAATCTGTTTCCAGATCTACTGCTGTTTACGTTTCAAGGGATTGCTTCTTGCAGGGACAGTTGTTCTTCTCAGGTCAGTTTACTCACTTCTGGAACCAACAAATCAATTGTTTCTACAAGCTGAACATTAGCGGATAGAAACAATGCAGAACCACAATTCCAAGTTACATTTATTTACATCCTGAAAATAAACGGCCCAGTATGTGGGAGACTTCATCTAGCACCACCATCAGAGCAGATTAAACCACATTAGGTTGGAGCTGGCTGGTACTAGCAGAGGTTAAGCCGTAGACCACTTAGAATCCTATCAGCTCAGTTCTCAGGTACAGCAGTGGCTGTATGAGCACTGTCCCCAAGGCACCTAATTGTTACAGTCTCGGGACAAACACCTTGTATATTTGTACCCTGTTTTATTTAATGGCTAAGAATTTGGAAATTTATAGCATCTGGGTTTCTGAAGAGTAAATGACTTGCTTAATTCAGGGTGCCCAAAGTTCTAGAAAGATGACTGGAATCTACAAGTCCTCAGTAATGTTTCTAACACCTAAAACAAATCATCCGTAAAACCTTGAAGAAAAATATATGTGTTTTATTTGGAGGTGTTACCAGATGCAGCTGAAAGAAAAAAAAAATTGAGAACAGCAATCCTTTAGACAATTGTGTGCCGAACTTTCTGCAGCTGTTTCTTTTCCTAGAAGGTGAACAGCCCCCTTCCCATTTCAGAGTATAGCAGGGAGTTTCACTTTTGCCTAATGATATGCTGAAAACTCTAGGAAAAGACTCCATTCCAAGGACTCTATAAATAGCATACAATTTACTTTTCAGATAGTCCCACATGGTATTTATTATCCGACCTTTCAAAGGTAAGGAAACTGCGGCTCAGGGTCACAGAGCCAGTTAATGGCCACGCTGGGCTCCAACTCACAGGACCCTCCTCTGCATGCTGCTGCCTCGCACTCTGGCTCCCAGCCGTGCCCACATCCCACCAGGCTGGCTGAGCCTCGCGTGATGCTGGCCAGCCGTCAGGTGTCTGTCTCACCTGGCAGAACCTCACTACAGCCACTGCAGGCTGCCACGCATCTATTTACCAAATACATGTTAAGGGTTCACAACGTGCCAAGGACAGTGCTAGGTCCTCGGAGCACAAAGATAAGTAAGGCACAACCACGAGTAAGAGTTCCAGGCAGAGCCGGGAGGAGAGGAAAGAAGGGAGAATAATGGCGTGAAGAACTAACAGGGCTGGGAAGGATGGGTGGACTGTCATCCAGCAGAGAAGGTCTTTGTGGGGACCAGGGGTTGGTGTGGTGGGCAGAATAATGACCAACCCCCAAGATGTCCACATCCTAATCCCTGGAACCTACAAGGTGAAAAGAGACTCTGCAGATGTGATTAAGTGAAGGATCTTGTGAAGTAGGGACTACCCTGGATTATCCGGGTGGGCCTGATGTAGTAACAAGTATGAGTAACAAGTCTTTGTAAGTAAAAGAGGGAGGCAGGAAAGTCAGAGAAGGAGATGCGAGAATGGAAGGGGTCGTGGGCCAAGGAATGCAGGCAGCCTCTAGAAGCTGGAAAGGGCGAGAAAACAGATTTGCCCCCAGAGCCTCCAGAAAGGAATGTAGCCCAGCCGATACCTTGATTTTAGCCAAGTGAGACTCATTTTGGACTTTCTGACCTCTCAGATGACAATCTGACTATATTACACCTAACATCATGACTATTTACACAAAACCCTGTCTACCCTGCTCTAAAACCTGTAAAGAGTTAAGCACTTAATAAATGCTGAATCAGGAGGAAAGGACCAATGCATATAAATACTGCTTTTATCTTTCTAGAGCCACATGATCCTCAGAAACAGACTTTATCACTTCTGCAGTAAAGAAATGATCAGGTATAACTTAAGAAAAACACTGTGCGCGTGTACACGGGACAGAGACCAGACGATGAAGTTGTCTGACTACATCCAGGATAGTCAACTAACCTGTTGCTCTGCCTTCTCACGCTGACTATGACTTCTGTGTGTCCCTCATGGGTTCTTCTTTCTGCTGCACTATAAATGTAAGCCTGTTTCATGATTCTGCCCTCAAGCCTTCTCTAAGCTCTCCCTATGCTCTACCCCATTCCCGAAGCTATCATCCACTCCTACGACTCCAATGGTCACTCCGATGCATGTGCTCTCCCCAGGTGTATCCTGTTGCCCTCTCTCCACAGCACTGATCTACCAGACACACTCAATCACCCACTTATTCGTCTTCCTGGATACCCTGCTAGTAAAACAAATTCCACATGTCTAAGAATGGCACTGAAGATACCAAGAGGACACAGACATGAACCTATTCTAGAGGAACTCACAGATTACCGGGAAAGACACAAACACAAGTAAATGGAGTACAATGTAGTAAATACATGCAGAGCACAGTGAAGTTGTAGTACCACATGTAGTACCAGTGGTACCAAATACCGTGGGGAGTATCCCAGTTGATGGGACAGAAATCAAGGCAGCCTGCCCAGAGGAAGCAACTCCTGAAAGGCGTCATCTGAGCCTGAAAGCCCAGTTACCCGTGACACCTGATAGCCAGTAGGCTGTAATGCCTGACTGATTTCGCTCTAGAATGGCTCTAGTATCCATCCTCTCCTTGCCACACCTGATGCCACCGCCCTAACTCTGATTCCCGCAGCCTCTCGCCAGCCCTACAATAACAGATGCCAGACACTTGTCTCCCTGGGTCCATGCCCTTCTCGCTGCAATGCACCTGCCGGCTGTTTGATCCTCCTGAAAGTACAGTCCTGATTATAAGAAACATAACTTCTTTGCTCATAAACTCTCAATGGCAACCCACTCCTTACCGGATCAAGTGCAGACTCCCCAACCCAGCATCAACACCCTATGCTTCTACAAGTGCCCTACTGCGCCCGTAGTCCAGCACACCTCATGTTTTTAGGTTTAGTCAAACTCAACTATGTGCCCTGAGGCATGTTTGGACCCTTCTGTTAAAAAGCCTCAGTATTTGAAACACATGAAGAATCAAGGTTTTCCAATTCAGCTAGAAAACACTCCAAAGAACTTTGGCTCTCTAAACTCAGATGAATGGCTGAATCAACATTTTGAATTTTTCATTTGAATTTCAAAGCATCTGGCAAAATCAAACTTAAAACCTCACAATATCACTACTCCCACCAACTTTTTTCCTTGCCATTACACTTTGGACTTATTTTACTCAGCTAATATTTACGTACCTTTTTGAAATTTACCCGGAAAAATACTTTGAATTACTGAGGTTTTCAAAAATTATTATTATTACATTTGCACAGGTAAAGGGAAATTACCAAAAGAAAACTGTTCTGTAGCCTTAGAGGGTGAGGGTAGGGGTACCCCTGGAAATTGGGATGAATACTTAATTGCATCCAGAATATCTAAATGAAGAAGACATTTTGGTGGGTGATGACTAAACAGAAGACTGCTGTTTTATATTTTCGTGCTCCATTAATAACAACACTATTTCACAGTTTATGAGTAATCCGTAACGGAAAGGGGCCCTTTTGCTTACCTACTGTGTGGTAAAAGAAAAGCATGTTTGAAATACTTAAAAAAGCGCCATTTATGCTGAGAAATCCAGAAGACATACCTGTGGCTTCTCTATCCCCGAAAGAATGTCTTGCACCCTCTTTACTTCCAACTCATACTCTGCGTGGCAAAAAGAGGAAAAAAGAAAAACAGTTAATGCCAGTGGAAGTCAGTAAGGTTGTCAAGTTCCTCTCCCAAGCCTTTAACAAGGGTTATCATGAAGTCAGTTGTCTGTTACCATGAACTTTTGGTACCACAAACATGATAATGAAAATCAGGAATGGGGATGTCTTTGGGGTAGGGATTTCACTGTGGTTGTGTTAACTTGCCACTATTATTGGTTTACATAGTCACAACGCTGACCAGATTAACACTGAATTCTACCTAATAATTCAGCAGGCAACAGGGAACAGAGAACCCTAAGGAGGAGACAGGGGAGACCAGGGCAACGAGAAGCTGAGAGCAATGAAGAGGTGAGGTTGAAGACAGAGGCCGGTTCATGAAGGGCTGTGAGTTCAGATTTTTTTAATTCAAGTTTTATTCTAAGTTTGATGAGCAACCACTGGAGTGTTAAGTGGAGGGACTGACATACTATTGAGTTTGAAAAGATCTGTTTGGTGTCTGCATGAATAATGGATAATGGAAGCTAAGAGTGGCAGCAGAAAGACCAGTCAGCACATTGCTACACTGGTCCAGGTGAAGGATGGAGCTAGCTGGCCTGGGCTGGGGGTGGTAGTAAAGATGCTAAAAACAGGTCTGGTTTTGGAGGTATAGGTGCTGAAGGGTTGGATATGACGGGCAAGGATGAGGGAATGAGAAGAATCAAGGCTAATTCCTCGTTTGGGGCTTAATCAACTGAAAGGATGATGGTGTTTTTTAATAAGATGGGGAGATGGGCAAGTTTTGGGGCGCAGCAAGAATTGTTTTTGAGATGAAACAGGAAAAGTACTTGGAGCAGGGAGCAGGGAGCATGGGGTGGGAAGGATGTGTAAAAATAGGATAAATTTAATCTGTTTTGCTAAAAGAAACATTTGACTTTCACGACCTGCTTGATGGAATCTAATTTTGAGTCTACAGATTTATTTAACTCTTCAACCAGTTTATGAGCTGTATACCTAGAGATATTATGATTACTAAGACATGTCCTTGACCTCAAGATATTTCAAGTCTGGGGGGGTGAGGGTGGGGGGAGGAATGGAAGCAAACAGGAGATTACAGAGTGACAGGCGCTGTGGTAAAGGCCCTCTAAGAGAGACCGCTCTAGAAGCTTCCTAGGAACCAACACCCAGCTGAGTCCTGTGGGCAAGCAAGCATTTGGAGGTGAAGGGGGAAGTGGACTAGGGGTGAGAGCAGGTTAGTAAGCCCAGCTCTTCACAGGCCGTTCATTCACAATGTTCAGGTCTAATTTCCAAGAATCCGACCTCAGCCCTCACCCCCTTGTCCCGGCCTCCCTCCCGTCATTGTCGCATCCTACTTAGCTCCTTCCCAGCAGTCATGAGAATTGGACATTAATTCTCCTAACTGTTCACTCATTTATTACTTTTCTTTCCTACTAAAATATAAGCTTCAGGAAGGCAGAGACACTAGAGGTCCAGAGCAGATACATTTTCTGTCAATAACCAGATAGTAAATATTTTAAGTTTTGTGGGTCACGTAAGGCCTCTGTCACACAGTCTTCTTTGTTCCTCTAGCCACTTAAAAGTGCAAGCCCCAGCTTAGTGTGTGAGGGACACAAAAAGAGGCCACAGGGCAGGCTGCAGCTCCTGGCCCCACTTCAGGACGTGCTCAACGCTCAGCCCAGAGCGCCTCGCACAGTTCCTGCAGACTCACAGATCCATACATACTTGTTGACTCGGTCAATAAACCAAGCGTGCGTAAAAAATAACAAGAACTTCTAGTTGGCTCCACCCTGAACTTCAAAAGGATCGGTTCTTCGTTCTTTCCCACTGCATTCTGCTTAGTAGAACATGTTTACTTTTATTTTGGTGAGAAAAAGAAAGGGGCTGGTGGCAAAATCATATTTTTAAAAACTGCAACTAAAAGAAAACTCACATTCAAAAGACTAAATGTCCCAAGCTCATTTATAATCATGTATTCATGTTAAGATACAGATAACGGACTATACTCCTAAGTCAAAACATACCCTCACATTTTCTGGGAACTCCTAAGTCAACTGTAAATACTGTGTATCTCAGAAGTTAGTTGCCAGTAAAAAATACATAAGCACAGATGCAATAAATGAACTGGTTCACTTGTTAAAAACAATACTTTCTGAATCACTGGTTATTCCAGAGTTTGAAGCACTCTATGGTTTCAAACACTCACAGAGATACATTCAAACACTAGATACATTCAAACTGCTAGCTGAAGGAGGTCTTTATTGCCTTCTGCCACGACTGACATTTAAAGTGTCTTAGAAGGACAAGAAGCCAGACCCTATCCTTGAGGTAATAAAAGTTTGGACTAGAACAGAGATGATCGCCTATCCAACAAAGAAAGAAGAGAAGAACTGAAGAGCTCTCCAAAGGAAGATCCTCCAGACTATTACTAGACATACGGAATGAAAGAAAGGAGAGTTAAAAAAAAAAAATTTGAAGACCTCCTCCCCACAGCCAGCTTTCAAACACATAAGGATGATAGAAGGAATGGTTATGCTTTTGACAGAAAAAGGAAAAATGGGAAAGGAGGTTGAATTAGAAGGGGTGGGGGGGAGGGAATCTGCTTAAAACTGAAAAAAATGGGTTTCAGGTAAGAGCCAGACATACAAGTGAAAGGCTCTGACTGAGATTAAAAACAACTAAACAGGGCTTCCCTGGTGGCACAGTGGTTAAGAATCCGCCTGCCAATGCAGGGGACACGGCCTCAATCCCTGGTCCAGGAAGATCCCACATGCCGCGGAGCAACTAAGCCCGTGCGCCACAATTACTGAGCCTGCGCTCTAGAGCCTGCGAGCCGCAACTACTGAGCCCACGTGCCACAACTACTGAGCCCATGCGCCTAGAGCCCGTGCTCCGCAACAAGAGGAGCCACCGCAGTGAGAAGCCCGCGCACCGCAACGAAGAGTAGCCCCCGCTCTCCGCAACTAGAGAAAGCCCGCGTGCAGCAACGAAGACCCAACACAGCCAAAAATCAATAAATAAAAATAAATAAAACTAAAACAAAAAACAAAAAAAACCCAACGAAACAACTTCCAAACAGAGGTCAGGATTTGCCTTGTCTGTCTCACTGTAATAACGAAAGCTGCTATTTTCTGAGCACCTAGATATGTGCTGGTCAGGCACCATCACCTTGCTGATTTTTACAGCCTCCTTGGCAAGACGTACATTCTCTGCTCCATTTTACAGCAGGAGGCAGGGCTGCAGTCTATTCTGCACATCACAGTTTCGTCTCCAGTTCGGAGCACAATATCTGCAAGGTGACTTTGTCGACCGAGGAATGAGGTTGAGGGACAAACGAGGAGGTTTCCCCAGGACCACGAGTCTAGTACATGTCCCGAAGCAAGTAGAGCCTCTGGCTGCATTGTGACGAACTAGGAGTCATGAGGGAGAGGGAGAGGGAGAGGGAGAGGGAGAGCAGAGGGCTGGGACTGGCGGGCTGTGTGCACCGAGGTGGGCGGGAGAAAGGAGGTGGCAGCAGGGACCCCCTAAGTCCCATGAGAGGGTTTGTGTTGTTGGGTTTCTTTCTTAAACTCTGAAAAAGCTGTCAAATGAATAGAGCAAAGGCATTTGGATCTGGGGACAAGGCATGTGAGGAAAGGAAGAACAAGAAAAAGTAGGCCATGAATGGAGCCAAACAGACAAAGGATTCTGCGAAGATCAAAAATAAAAAGGGCAGGGCCTGAGGAGGAAAGGCAGTGACAGGACAGTCACTACCCTATTATATCAAGAGAAATGTGGTATCAAAGCCAGACTGGATTCCTTCTTTCTTTCAAGGTTCTGAATTGTGAATACGGAAAAAGAAGAGGAAAATGCATTCACACCACATTTATTTAACGCTTTTCCATTTGTGCTACCGCAGACTAAGAGAAAAAAAGCAAATAAATGCCAGGCACACAATCTGCACAAACAAGAGCGAAAACAAAATTTGTTTAACTGAGCTAAAGTGACAGTTACTTACCACACATAAAATACACTCTTGTGTGAAAGCTCACTTTCTGGTACGAAAATGCCAGAATCCACAGTTCGACTACCTAAATAACTGAGTTAAGTCAGACCTTGGCCTACCTCTCCCTAAGCCAGATTTAACTGCACCTCGGAGGAGTCTATGCACCATTATGACCCTTTCCATAAAACCGAGAGCAGCTCCACAGAGCGCGTTTCGGAGCTGGATCAGGCTTCCGCCTGCTCACGCGCTTTCTTTCTCTCAGTCTCTGTCTCTGTCCCTCTCTCACAGACACACCATGAGTGTGTGCAAAGGAGAAAAAAATCAGACAGCTAACTAATCCCCTCACAAAAATCAGCAAAACAAGAAAGAACGGTTCTGGTGATTTGCCGTTAGGATACCTTTTATATCAAGTTTAAAAAGAAACTACGTCTTGTTTGTTTTTGTCCTCCCCTGACCCCCAAGAATTTGGTGTGTGCCAACTGAACAAGAGATTGTCCAGAAGAGGAAGAAGTGCAAGGCTGTAGGGCAAGGTGCTCTTTCTTCACTATCAGGGCTGCCTTCCTCCTCCCTCTGGTTTTGCAGCAAGTAAATTTATCCAGAGGCAAATCTTATAAGCCAACTTTCTTTCTTCCCACACTGAAGCTGCCATGAGGTGAGCAATCAAATTAAAACCACTTTTCCACCTGCTTCAATTTTGTTTGTGACCGTGGCTGAAGTGGACAGACATGACAACCCACCTTTTACATCACCACCTCCTTAATATTTGAAAGTCTTTTCCCTGCGGTGAAGACTCTCATCAGTAAAAAAGGATTACAGGGCGCTCTCAGACAGCTTTCCAAACAGAGGGGGGCAGGGAGCATTTTATTTTGTAGATATGGACACATTGGGGGTAGGGAATTTCTTGAAAAGGGATTAAGATGGAAGCCTCTTGTTTAAACATGTCCCAATTGAGGTGAAAACTACCCTATTTGGACATGCCAAAAAAAAAAAGGAAGGAGAGATTCAGTTCAGCAACTTATACCCTTCTTCCCTCCTAAACGCACATCTCCACCCAAGAAAATAGAGCATTTTTAGCACAGGGAAGGTTAAAATAAAAATACACTAGCAAAGCAAATACATTTTTTTGAAAAAGGACAAAAAAACCCACAAAGACCCCACGCACGTAGAGGGAATATGTGTCACGTGAAATTTAAACCTTCCACAAATAATGGTTTTCATGTATGCTCCAAAAAGAACTGTAAGTTCACACTGTCTGTAGAACTGTAGGGCCTAAACTAATTAAAATATCTCACTTTATAAACACAACTTACTTCTTTGGCTTGTTTCACTGTTTTCCTTCTTAGAAAAGAAACAGAGCTAGACACTTAGCTGCTAGCTATAGAATGTATTTACGGTTGTGACAGCAGCCCCTTCATTCCAATGAAATGACATCAGCATTATTTTTCTGTAACCCTTCTGTCTAGTTCTCATCCACAGGGTTCATTTACAGATATGCCCAGCATAACATAATATGCTTTCTCAGATTTGCCAAGGAGCTGACTTAGCTACTCTCTTTAAAAATTATATATAATAAACTAAGGGCATGGAAAATATGCGACTTCTGGTCGTGCCCATTTTTAAGGTAAGAGGCTTAAAATCAATAGCAAACCCTCAATATAAGAACTAAATGAACAGAAATAAACAGTACTTTTGGATGAAAAAGAAAAAAAGCGGCTCAATAATAGGGACAAACTGGATATCTAGACAATGCCTACTAATGCTGATGAGAATAAATGAAGGTAAAGGAAAGACAGTTTACGAATGCTTGCTGAATTGCTTTTCCAATCAGAAAAATAAATCTGCTATCTTCATTTTTAAAATATTACTTATCCTGGGGAAAAAAAGAGGAATCAATAATTGCATACGAAAGTTAGATTAACTACCTAACAATCTCCATTTAGTGATTATGATCCACAGTTAGCGGTGTTAAAGACAAACATTAAAAATGTATAAAATCACTAGGAATAAATTCGCATAATATAAAGACAATGCAGTTAATCCCCAAAGACAAATTTGCCAGAAATACCTTCAGATATCAATCATCCTGATGCTAAAAATGCAAAGACAAACATCTTTCTAGCCATTTAGCTGGTTAAGTGGTTACACTATTTGAAATCCTGAAAGACAGACAAGGGAATACCAGACTCCCAACAGTGAAAAGAAAGCAGCAGGTAGGCGAACATACATTGTGGGAAGTTGCCTTCCAGTCTAGGAAAATATTTTCAAGAGCAACATGGGTTCCAGACAGACTCTGGAACCTTAGAGAAAGCAGAAGAGGAGAGATGAATTCCTTTTGCAGCTGGAGTGGCCAGCTGGATAGGAGGGAAGGCCAGAGAATGTAAATGGGACAAGGGAGGCTGATTTCCTCTGAGCTTTTGTTGCTATTTCTGGAATTCAGAAGAAAGAGTGATCTTCTGTCCTAGCCCAAGATCTGAGCAAAGCCCTACTAGGAACATTCATATTAGTTTATCCACAGGCAAAATGGGTCCCATTCGGGCAAAAGCTGTACTACACTTTAGTTAATAAGATACAAAAGTGCGAGGTCTGGGCTTTAATGAAAAGCAAAAGCACCAGATCCGTTACCCTTGCTGAATCCCAGGTCTCAGTTTCTCTCTCAACCTCCTCCTGTGATGCCAACTAAATTGGATTCTACCTAAAATACTAGGAGAGTCTATGCTCACTTCTGTCAAATTCTCTAAGAAAAATTCTCCTGCTTACTTCACAAGGCAAAAATCATATAGACACATGGAACTGGCCAGAAGCAGCTAGCATTTTTAAGAACAGCAAATTATATAGGGATGAAAAACCCACAAAAATGGATAAAGTATGAGGTAGATATGCTTGCCTGGCAAGCCTGACTCTAGTACTAGACCTATTCTTTCCTTCCCTCTGCATGTTTGAACTGTGTCACTGGCTAACTGAACCCTAACCTGTGCCAGATATAGCTCTTTTATTTTGGGGGAAGGCTCAGCTCCATGATTACCCAGAAAGACCCGGTACCCTCCCTGGGTGTGTAACAGGAAAGCAATCGCTTAAACACAGGATAGAACGACTTACAAAGGTAATTAAAGTTTATACCCTACTTTCTGCACTGGCATCTATAAACGTTTCCACAAAATGTTTTTTCATAAAGGTTTCGCATGTCACATTGAAAATTTTTCAAGTAGCTTATTCAATACTTTTGCAAGACTGTTCAACTGATTTTGCAAGGCAGAATCCAGACAGCACAATTTTGTAACACATTAAATCTGAAAGAGAATTTTAATATTTATACCACCTATCGAGCAAGTTCTGAACAGTTTTTACACCCACATTTTTAAATTTGATGTCTCACATGATGAAATTATATGCATTTGGGGTCAAAGAACCCAGTGAAGCTCATCAGCTGATATAGGAATCAAATCCAGTACTAACTTCACGTGCTAGGGCTCTAAATAACTCACCAGAGTTCTGACATATGCAAATAGCATTACTATTCATGGTACAACCTACCTCAGCCAGGAAATCAACAAATGCATATAGTCACCTGGCAGGTAATGTCAATGAGTAAAAGATGGTGGACATATCAGGCAAAAGGGAAGGATAAAGACTGTGGAAAACAGAAAATGCCTTCACCCTATCTAAAGGAGGCAGCTGCTCTGTAGCCAATCAATTATTGCCAAGCAGGATCTAAGGAGTCTCAGGTTGACAGACTGCCATTTTTCCAGAGAATGTGGAAATGAAAACTTTTCTGTGAAATTTCCTGATTTGTAAAAATATATATTTTGAAACATTTTTAATCTATAGAAAAGTGAAGGAACAGTATTATGAGCAGCCATATGCCCTTCACCTACACTGACCAATTATTAACATTTTGCTATACTTGTATGTTCACATTTTCTCTCTCTATACACACACACATGAACACACATTTTTTTTCAGAACTCTTTGAAGTTATTGATCTTATGATAGTTCACCCCAAAAACTTCAGCATGTATTTCCTAAAAACAAGGACCTTCTTGTTGGTGTGATGATGTAACCACAACATCACACCAAGAGATTTAACACTGACAGAATAAAATCTAATCTATATTACATGTTCAAATTTCCCCAGTCATTCCAATATGTCTTTAATGTTCCCCCCCAACCCCCAATCCAGGGTCCAATCAAGGAACATGTGTTGCATTAGTCTCCTCTAATCTAGAACAAAAATCTCCTATATTTTTTGTCTTGCTAAAGTTAACATTTTTGAAGTGTCCAGACCAGTTTTCTTTTTCTTTTTTTTTTTTTAATTATTTTTATTTTTGGCTGCGTTGGGTCTTGGTTGCTGCACATGGGCTTTCTCTAGTTGCAGCAAGCGGGCTCCTCATTGCGGTGGCTTCTCTTTGTTGCAGAGCACGGGCTCTAGGTGCACGGGCTTCAGTAGCTGCAGCATGCGGGCTCTAGAGCGCAGGCTCAGTAGTTGTGGTGCTCGGGCTTAGCTGCTCTGAGGCATGTGGGATCTCCCCGGACCAGGGATCGAACCCCTGTCCCCCGCGCTGGCAGGCGGATTCTTAACCACTGCGCCACCAGGGAAGTCCCCAGACCAGTTTTCTTATAACGTATACAACTATCTGGATTGTGTGACTATTTCCTCATAATTAGATTCAGGCTAAAAATGTTTATCAGGAGCTCTGTATGGATGTACTTCCCATTCCATCACTTAAGGAAGCACACAGTGCCAGTTTGAACCTTCTGGTGATACTCAGCACTTTGATCACTTAGTTCTAGTATTATGTGACATACTTCCCTGTTGTTAAGGCACCCTCTCCCCCTTTCACCTGATGGTTAGAGTAAACACTAATATCTCTGCCAGAAGATATTACTATATTGATACTTGTAAGATGGTGATATTCCTAATTCTATCATTCCTTCTATGTTAATTAGTTCCCTCTCCCACATTAATTATCTATGAAGTCATGGATTATTTTTTCCACTCAATAAAACTTGTCATACTCTTTGCCATCATTCTTTTGAATGCTAAAACTGTCTCAAATATAGCCAGTAGGAGACCCTTCAAGCTGTTTTCTGTGCCCCTTTGTTCATTTCCCTGAGACTTCTGTTTGGAACACCTGTTAAATACTCTGGTTTAAGATCACTTGGCCAACTGTGTGAAAATGTGCAGACTGCAGGTGACAGATTTTATTAGCATTAAGTAGAATTTATCCAAAAGTTTTGGATTTGTCAAAAGCCACTACTACTCAAGAACTTTCTTATTTAAATGTGACTAGGAAGGAAAAAAACCCATCTATTTCTCGTTTCTGTATCTTCTAGAAATTAAAGTTAAAACAAACCAATAACCCAAAGAACCATCCTAAATGACATTTTAAAATACAGCAAACTTGAACTCTAGAAACTCAAACATGAATCATGGTAAACTTTGAGTAGAAAAACATAGAATACATTTGGTTCTTCTTGGATTATATAATTTCTGCTCTCAATTTCATCTGGCCATGTTTTATTTCTTGTTCTTCCTAATCAGCATTTCCTTTAAAACACAGATAATCAAAAGAGACAGCACCATCTGCCCCAATCCAGAAAAGAAAATGGACTGTATTCTAAACGCATCAAACTGAGAAAAAAAACTAAAATGAAAAGTTAGATTGGGCCAGCGAGCAGGAAACATCTACATGGAGAACGCTATCTATGAGAAATTTTTCTCCAGAATTGGGATCATTTTGAGGGCCAGAAGCCCTCTGCTCTTAAAGGTTTTCCTTTTATTCTCCAAAACATGTATAATAGAGCAGACATCCCACAAATCTAAGGTCAATGCGAAAGAAGTCTTAAGTTGTTTACAAGCAAACTAAAGTCATATGGCACTGATCTTGCTATCTCATTCTAAGTCTTTTATAAAATGAAATTATTTGGAATTAAAAATTTTCAGTTTTCTGTATAAAATAAAGGACTCTCTTGAGCCACGCAGATGACATCTCTGTTGTCCAAATGGGCTGCCCTTGTTGTTCAAAACAGGAAAGTCATGGGCCTATTAATAATGTGTGCTGCATGTATATTTAAAAATCAGTTAAAAGGTCTGAGAACTGGAATATTACATTTATACCCCAAACCAGCTCAATAAATGGCACACTTTACCAGCCACGTTTTAAAGTCTGCAGATGATAAATCATGCTCACCTGGGCTCCATATCCTAACAGCTGAGGTATATAACTCCTGGACTACAGTGAGCTCATCAGGCTCCCGGGGAAAACCCATGAGCAAAAGTAGCCATTTGGGTCATGTATCAAACTGGACAAGAAATAAAAATGCTCAAGATGAAAATATAAAAGATAGCACAGAAGAAAAGAAAAACAGAAGAGGTGACAAAAAAGAGAAAAGAAAAAGAGGGGCAGCAAAAGAGGAATGAGTGACAGAGATAAAAAGATTTCAAATATGGCTCTCAGCAATTACATTGACAATTTTTTATCCAGCTAATTGATTTTAAAATAATTTCCTAGAGCTTATAGTGATAAAATTTCTATTACAAGACATCAAAATGTAAAAGGTTAATTTGTGAGAAACCTTTTAGTTACCCAAGGGTGAAAGGACAGTACAGAGTCTATTCCTTCCCTCCTGGTCCAGCTCTCTCTTCTCATCCTTCATGCCTCTGCTGAGTGATCAATTCTTCCAGGCAGTGTTGCCTTTATCACCCACCACCTGCAATGGTCCTCTTTGTAGGATCTCCCCTAACATCCCATCCTCCTCTCCATATTTAAGTATATATCCCACTGCATGTTCTTGTTCACAGTACAGTTGACCCTTGAATAACGTGGGGATTAGCAGGGCTGACCTTTCCTTTAGTTGAAAATGCATGTATAACTTATAGTCATCACTCCATAAATGCAGTTCCTCCATCAACGCAGATTCAAGCAACCACAGATCGTGTAGTACTATAGTATTTATAGTATTTACTACTGAAAAAAATCCGGACCTGAGAAGTTCAAACCTTGTTCAAGGGTCAACTGTATAGCCTCCGCCTCTCCAAAAATGGCAAGGGTAAGCTTCATGAGTACAGGAATCACATCACTGCTATGTGTCATTGATCCCCCAGTACCTAGTACCTGCGCAGGAGTATGTCTTGAATGTATGACTGAATAAATGGTCAGAGACCACTTACGCACAAATGCACCTACTGTGCTTTTATTCTCTGAATATTTAGAAACAAGCACATGACAGACGTCATGGTGGAGATAGTTAAAAGGGATGACATCTTGATAGATCACGATATTACATCAAATAACACATTATGATAAACCTGTGTCAAAGATCTATACACATCTCCATTTTTGTACAGGAATTCAGTATGCACATATTAATTAATTCAGTAAGAATTCTAAATTTGATGCAGATTAGAAATATTTCTACAGCCAAAGCTAACCGTCTGCCTGGCAAAAAAAAACCCTCAGTAAAGCCATCAGGCTTGCTGTGATGATAAAAATGCAACTGAGCATGTTAACTAATTAAGCAATTGAGAATTCCTGGATCTCGCTCTGGATAGTATCCTGAAGAAGAATGGAGCATTTTACCTACTAGTGGTAACCTTTTAATCTGCTACATACTAATCTCATTTCAGAAAATTAAATCAGAATGCACAAAGTTGTTTTTAGAGGCTAAAACGCCTTGGTTTTCTTTAGCCAAGTTAGTTGTTTTCCAGCTTCCCTGTTCCACAATAGTTTTTTTGTGTGTACAAATCATGCATCTCTAAAGAACCATTTGAGATGACTCTATTATGCCTATTTACTGATTAATTACTCAGCCAAACAGTAAAGTCTGACCTGTAAAAGTATTTGCAGGTCTCCCTTTTTGCAATCTTAATGCATGCTTCCAACTGTCCTGACTACCCTTTCTCCTTTCTGCCTTGGAGTATGTGACTGTCTGGTTGCCTTTCTTCCCATAATTAACAGTCTTTCAATTGCAATCCCAGTGAATGAAAAACTTGGCATTTTCCATTGAGTGATCTCCTTCTTTGCACTGCCCTCTATCCCAGGCCCACAAAGTCACACTTGGAGTTTACTGTGGACTCGGTCTTTATGGCTTACTACCTATAGTAAGCAGTCTAGCAGTTAGAAACTTTGAGTAAAACACTGCCATTGGCTCAAAACTTCCAAGCAAGAGTCTATTTACCCTCTAGCAAAAGACTAATTTAGAATGCTTTGACCCTGCTGGCAACAGCAATTCAACTCACCCATTCCTTCGAAGCTTTCCTAATAACTTCCCAAACAACACTCTACAACTAAGAGTCAAACAAAAAGATGCCCTAAGAGATAGTAACCGGAATGGTGTATACGGTGTATACAACAGTTCCATCTTATTCCTCCAAAGCAAAAGATGTCTCTTTTCACTTGCAAATTCACCATATGGAATGAAAACACAGTTGGGTATTAAGTTTTAGGTTTTAAAGAAGGAAAGTGTGGTTTTTTTCCTATCAATGTGCCCACCAGAATAAAATTGTACTAAAATATTCTGAATACACGGAGCAATTTGAAGAATTATAAACTACAGTATATCACTTATAATTAGATAGCCCTCTGTAATGTATTGTTATGGGCTGAATTGTATTCCCCTCAAAATCCATATATTAAAGTCTTAACCCCAAGTACCTCAGATTTGACTGTATTTGGAGATAGTGTCTTTATGAGGTAATTAAGTTAAAATAAGGTCATTATGGTGGACCCTATGTGACTAATAAGAAGAGGAAACTTAGACACAGACACATATAGAGGGAAGGTGATGTGAAGACAAAGGGAAAAATCAGCCATCCACAAGCCAAGGAGAGAAACCTGGAACAAATCCTTCCCTCATGGTCCTCAGAAGGAATCAACCTTGCAGACACTTTGATCTCAGATTTCTAGCCTTCAGATCTCAGATTTCTAGCCTTCAGAAACTATGAGAAAGTTAAGTATCTGTTACTTAAGCCACCCAGTTTGTGGTACTTTGTTATGGCAGCCCTAGTAATCTAATAAGTGTATCATATATGAAAATATTCAGTATTATTATACCCATTTACGAGATATGGATCCTACAAACTAGGAATTTTCAGAATTTGGTCAAGATCACACAAGGCAAATCTAGAAGAACCCAGTATTAACCCCAGGTCTTCTAATTCTTGGCCTAATTCTTTTTCTTCTTAGGGAGACTCCAAAACCTCCTTTCACCCTGCCATCCCCTCCACCTAAGGGAACAAGGGAAGGGTAGGGAGAACAATTTTACTTATGATAGATGTATAAACCTATCAGCTTGAAGGGACTGCTAAACTACTTGGTTCAGTACAAAATAATTACAGTGGAAGTTAAAATGTGTTTATACTACTTGCTTTATAAGAGGTCATATCCAATTACAGAAGGCCAATTTAGAAGTCCAAAAAAGAAGCGACTGAAAATCATTTGAAAAGTTGATCCAAAAAAAGACCACTTCCTATGACAATTCTACTATTTCGTGCCAATGCATCAGTAACACAATACGCTCTCCCCTTTCTCCCCACGTATAGAAATATATCATTCAGGATGTTTTGAGGCTAGAATACTATTATGCAGTAATTGCTTCCAAAACACATGTTACAATATTTTTGCAGCTGACTGTGGCTTTACAGAAGCAGCGCATACTGGCTCCAAAAGAACAGAGACTATGACGGACCATAAACTACAGCTGTTTGCTGTGCGGCACCACCTGAAATATCTGTGTGTTGTTTTCTTCCCAACCAGCTAGTACAGAGTGTATCCAGACGACTCACTTATTTATGGCTCCAGCTGTTTTTCTGTATTTTCAGACATTCTGCAATGGCTTGAGTAAAGCAGCCATTTTTCTGAAGTCTTTCAGTAAGGATAAAGAACTGCTAAGAGTATAGTGGGTACTAATTCTGTCCTTAGATAAAGTAACAGCCATTAAGGCATAAATTAATATCTTTAAATTAGTAGAATAAAGGTCCTAGTTTGACCTTCTTAACAGTTACTGAGCAGAAGCCTCACAAACACTTTCCTTTGTGTAGGAGACACCAATCTACCAGGAAGTGCAGGAAAGTGAGTTTCTGGGGAGCTTACAGTTGCTCTACGCACATACAAGACGCCCATATAACAATGAGCCAGAACAAAGAGGGAGGAGGACATGGGGAAAGCGGGGCAGTGGGCTGTGATTAGGCGGTACAGCAGTTGAAGGCGGCTGGTCCAGGTGACTTGTCTGACTGCAAAACAAAAGAATTTCTAACGAAAGCGACACAGAAAAAGAGCTGCGGAAACTGACTGGCAAGTTTCTTTAAGCCGCAAGCGGATGAACTGTTTAGCTGTAATTACTGTGAACTAGTCTTCATCATAATGTAATTATACTACATTATTGTGCTATTGTGAACTAGTCTTCATGTCTACATTTTGAATGAAATTTACAAGTCTTATTCTCTCCTATCTACTGAGCTTCTCATAGTACATTATTAAATAGTGGTTACTGAAATGCAATTGAGTAAGAAATTGCACGACCAGAATTATAAATGCTTCCATCTAAGTGAGTGACCTATTAAGGCTCATCATTTACAACAATTAAAGTATCACACTGACTAGGGTTATATTCCAGCAGGATAAAGCGAAATGAACTAGAGAAAAAGCAAATAGGTTCTGCGCAGATTTGGCTTTAAAGCTACCTAAGATTGTGAAATTATAAGCATTCCATCTGCTCACCAGCTGTGGTCTCTAATCCTCTTTAATAACTTCAGCTTGCACGACTCCATGAGAACCCAGGCGTCTTCCAAATTTCACTTTACATTAGTTGCCAGGATTGATTTTTAGACACCAGCCTCCAGTGAAAGCAGCATAAAGTTGATTTCGCTGGCAGGTGTTAATTTTCAGAAGAGTGAAAGGAAGTGGGAAGAGAGACTGAGAATGGAAAGAAAGAAATTAGGGAGGTTCCAAGATCATCACATTGAGTTCTGAGGGTCCTATGCTCTCTAGCAAAGCCCAAAAGCTCAAGTTAAGAATATTCACCTGAAATGTGAAATTAAAAATTCCCTAAAACTTGTCAAAGGCAACATCTAAAATAAAGATTATATCCAGCTGTCCCTAGAATGAGGTTATATCTTCTGGAGAAGTCAGTCCTTTTCCCCACTGCAATCCGTGACTTCTGCCTTTTGGTCACTGTAGAGATAGGGTCACAGCACTGTGAACTGTTCCCCACTGTAACAAAGCTCAGCTACTTTTTCCGTAAGGTATCTTTTTTGTTTTCACTGAAGTTGATTTACAATATTATATTAATTTCAGGCGTATAGCATAGTGATTCAGTATTTTTACAGATTATACTCCATTAAAAGTTATTACAAGATAATGGCTATAACTCCCTGTGCTATACATAATATCCTTGTTGCTTATCTATTTTATACATAGAAGTTTGTATCTCTTAATCCCATACCCCTGTCTTGCCCCTCCCCGCTTCCCTCTCCTCACTGGTAGCCATTAGTTTGTTTTCTCTATAAGGTACACAGGGCAGTTTCCAGCCAGGCTCCTTACAGGTGGTCACCATCGCTTAATTCAGGAATAGTAAAGGTGTGTTATTAAAGAAAATACCCAAATGTTACTAAAGTTGCAAGCAGGTCTCACAGTAATATGTTTTATTACTTTTATAGTCAAATATCTTTCCGACTCCCACCCTCACACAGTCACTGTAGAGAAAGTAAAGAGAAGAAATGATTCCTTTCTAACTCAAGCTTGGCAACAACCTGATTTCCAGGCAAACACAGGCTTACAACATCTCCTGCATCATTAGCTCAGACTGCTGAAATTTTTTGAGAAAAGCTGGAATTAGGGGTCTATGCTTAAGCCCAGTAGTGATCTGCACCCCAGTGACAATATCACAAGCACTAGGATTTGTTTCCTACTCAGATGTGTTCTGCCAGAACAAGCTTATCTTCTAGGCTACAAATCACAGAGGCTTCCTTTCTTAGAATGCAATCTTTAAGGGGCTCTCTAAACCAAGATGACAGAATCCACCCTTGTTCCAAAATGTCAATGTATCAATATCGTCTGGTAGAGAATGCTTTCATATGTGGATAGAATCTCCATTTAATAATTCTCAAAGAAGAATCTGTTGTTCTGTCTCTCATTCTATTAACATTTAGAAGGTGATGGAGCCCCATTTTTATTTCTGGCACAGACCTGAAGTTTACTTAAGAACTCCCTCCTAAGAGCATGGTGACCAGTCGAGTTAGCCCTGGCTGGAAGAGCCAAGTGGGAGCAAATAGGCAAACAGTCCCTAGTACTAGTACAAAGTGGCCAAAAAGTCAGGTTTCACGACGTTTCCCAACAATCAGAAGAGAATATTTTCATCTCATCTTTCAACAGAATAAGAGCATACAAAACCATTCTGAGTGCCAAAGGTAATGAGTAATACAAAAGTTATTTTATCGTTTTTTAAAATGCTCTAATATAAAAGCACTAAGAGAATCAGACTACTAGGGGCTGTTGTCTGAAAAACATCCCCAAGCTATGGGAGAAATCAATAGTTTAAAACTAAAGATTGAATCAGATTCCATGTTAAAACCTGTTCTAATATTCCAAAATGCCTTTATTGCCATGCAGTCAAGAGTATCCAAGTGAAGTTTTAATTCCATGAAATTTATATTTATTCAATGTAAATTGGATAGGGGAAAACACAAAGTCCAGATTCTGCCTAAGGGTAAACAAGCTAATGGTAACAGAAATAATACTGGACTGCCAAAAGTGACTCTGCAACCACCAAAAAAGGCTAATTCCTACTGCACACAAATGGGGGAAACAGTGGTCAAAGTTTATAACATTTATTCGGTGGGAAGGAAATATAAGACTTCATTTATAGGGAAGTCCTTCATCTGTGAGGATGAAATGAGCTCAGCAAAAAATTCTTACCTGGCAGTTCAGTTCCTCAAAAAAACCTTTTGTGCTCCGTACTGTGCAATTCTGGCATACAAACATGCGTGATAACTATCTGGTAACTCTTTCCAACTGCAATGGAATTCTGTATTTTAACCCAAGCCTTATAAAATGAAATTTTTTTAATAGAAAAATAAATTCAGCAATTCATATTGTCTATAAAAACGTTTGGAAGTCCCTTTGAATGAGCTCTGCACTTGAACCTCTGACAAGCCTAATCTGTTTCCAATACATTCAAGGGGTGAACTCTGGTGGGACAATACAGACAGCACACATATCCAAGAACAAACAGGATGAGGTCAGTTAGTGCCACGAAGAACACGTTTTAAAGGGTGATATGATGGAGTAGTCTGAGAAGGCCTCTGACTGAAGCATTTGGGCTGCTCCAGGAAAGATGAGGAGGACCCTACCATACAAAGAGCGAGAGAACTTTGGAGGCAGAGGTAACAGAAAGAGTGAAGGCAGGAAGGGCCTGGCATCGTAGAGGACTGGAAAGGAAGCCTGCGTCCAGAGCACAGGGAGCTGGAGCAGGGCTGGGAGGAGCTGAGGCAGCAGTCAGCTGACACAGACTGTGTCACCGGGGGAAAGAGTCTGTACTGTAGGCTAAGTTCGAAAGAAAAACGTGGAGAGTTTTAACAAGATCACCTGGCTGCTGTGTGGAGAATGAATTGTGAGGGAACAAAGGTTAAAGGAGAGAGACTAGCTAAGGGGACAAAATCTCTATGAAAGTATACATGCACACACACATTAAAAAGTAAGCACTGATAAGGGAAATCTCTATACCTTCTCAATTTTGCCATGAACCTAGAACTGCTCTAAAAAAAATTGTCTTAAAATAAAAACAAGCGCTACAATAATACTGGAAATTAGGAGGAGAGTCACATTTAATGAGATATGTTTTGGATATACAGAAATTTATCACAATAATTTTCTAGATCTAGGTTTTAGTACATGATATTAATATCCAAGAAGAGTTGCCACTGAAGTGACCAAGAACATGTATTTGATGAAACGTCTAATGGAAGAGCATAGGTTTGTACCATGCTTGCTCTACAATCTAAAGAATCCAGAACATGAGGTTGTGGATCATGATATGCACTCTTCCCTGTAGTCTGAAGCTATCCTTGTTTCAAACACTGCTGATCAGAGATATATTGTAATGTAGGCCGTAACATCATTCTAGACAGCAAGTAATACCAAAAGCAGTAAGTCATAGTCTCTACATTTCAGATTTCAACGTATTTCCATGAATGTTGTGACTCACAAAAAAAAAAGCGAAATTCTACTAAATGGAAAACGTATTGCAGTCTCTAGAGCTGTTCTCAAACAGTAAAACAATTTACCAGACATACTTAAACAGTTCTTCCCAAAGCCCTTTATTTTCCTCATTTAAATTGGTTCCAAAATGAACTGGCAAGGGCATAGTATACGCTGTAAGTGATTGATACTCTTATGGAAAAAACACGTAAATAGCTAAAACTAAAGGCTCATGACTATGGGTACAGTTAAATGGCTTAAATGAGACAGAGTTAATGTTTTAAATTCATTGAAAATAAGACCGGGGAAGCTATTCAAGAAAGGTAACATGATGTGATCCCCTCAGTTTCTTTCTCCCCTCATAAGGTCCTAGCAATATCACAAGAGTTGATTATATGGCTAAACTAGCACATCTAGTGGCTCGAACATAAGGAAGACTGTGATCCGCATGATTAGTACTTTATCCTCCATATCACGGCACCTGTACCTGCTGTCTTTTTTTTTTTTTTTTAATAAATTTATTTATTTATTTTTGGCTGCGCTGGGCCTTTGTTGCCGCACGTGGGCTTTCTTTAGTTGCGGTGAGTGGGGGCTACTCTTCCTTGCGGTGTGCGGGCTTTCTCATTGCGGTGGCTTCTCTTGTTGCAGAGCAGGGGCTGTAGGCACGTGGGCTTCAGTACTTGTGGCTGGCGGGCTCTAGAGCGCAGGCTCAGTAGTTGTGGTGCACAGGCTTAGCTGCTCCGCAGCATGTGAGATCTTCCCGGACCAGGGCTCGAACCCGCGTCCCCCGCATTGGCAGGCGGAGCGCCACCAGGGAAGTCCCCCTGCTCCCTGCTGTCTTTTTTTCATTTACCATCTTGGCTGATACTATATAATCCAGCTGAGTTCTCACGTTTGGCTAAAACTTTTTTTTCCCTACTTTTTCTTTCATCTTCACTTACACAACCTGGGCTCTGTACCTCAACTTTATTACTCTCATCAATGAGATATAAACAGATACAGTTCTGACTAATTTGTTCATCCAAGCAATAATTTGCTGATGTTCATACAGTGATATAAACTTAACTTTGATATATATTTCCTACCAAGTTTCACAGAATCACAGAATTCTGTTAGAGGAAAGAATCTTAACTGATTTCCAGTACTATCTTGTATTGTATGTACTTAAAATCTTCCGTGTCTATTTTAGGCATAACACCCACACGAGGGTAAAAAAGGAAATCTGTAAGACACAAGTTTCATTACACAGGCAATAATTATTAAAAACATGGCAAGGCAGATAAGAGGGTTTAGAATTTATCGCTCATATGATACCTTGGGGTCCTTATAACTCTTCTTCAAAATTAAACTAATTATTAGACCTCACCTAGATATAACCATCAAGGAAAGGACACGTAACCAATCCATAGCATTAGCAATCCAGTCAACATCTAACAAGCATCAGCTTTTATGGAATTTTCTTGGGGGAGTTTTATAATGATTGTTAATCATTATAGAATCATTAGATTCATAAAGAATTAATTATTCTGACAGCCTTCTTAGTCTTACCTCATGCTAGCTGAAAACTACCTCAGTTTCCTTTTTGAAGAAAATATATGTTCCAAATTAAGACAGGTTCCTTTCACTTCTTTTTGGAAAATGCTATTAACTCTAAAAGGAATTATACAGATCCTTATATTTAACTTCCATTTATATGTCCTGAAAATACATATCCACCATTTACATGCATATACACGCACATATCCACGTGACAACTCATTCCAATTTCCAGAGTTAATATGAACAATTACAGCATTCAACTTTCTGACTTGCCTCAACTAGCTTATTAATTAACTGTGCAGAGACTTCCCTGTGCAAACTGCTACCATGAAGAGAAGACGCAGCTCTGGTAAGTGATTCTTGGCCTACGTTATCAGAGACAGATACTCAGAGCTGCTCTTAGACATTTATACTAAACCGTAACACACTGAAAAAGTTGTGGTGGATGCTGAGGAAGGTGAACGAATACTTCAATCAGACCTAAACGCCATGAAGGGTAATGAGCTGGTTCTGACCAGGTTACTACAATGCGGACACTGGAAGTAGCATGGGTTAGGCTGAAAATGGCCCCCAAAGGATATCCATATCCTAATCTCTGGAACCTGTGAATGTTACCTTTCATGGCAAAGTCTTCAGACATGCGATTAAGTTAAGGATTCTGAGACGGGAAGACTGTCCTGAATTATCTGAGTGGGCCTTAAATGAAATCACATGTATTCTTACAAGAAGGAAGCAAAGTAAGATTTGACATGCACAGAGGACAACGCAATGTGAAGATGGAGCAGAGAGAGATTTGAAGACACTGGTCTTCAAGATGGGAGTGATGCAGCCACAAGCAAAGGGAATGATGGCATCCCCTGGCTGGAAGAGATAAAAAGAAAACAGATTCTTCCCTAGAGCCTCTGGAGGGAGCATTACCCTGCCAACACCTTGAATCCAACCCAGTGACACCTGATTTCAGACTTCTGACCTCTGAAATCGTTATCTTCAGATTCCCTCCAGAGCCTCGAGAGAATAAATTTCTGTTGTTTTAAATCACTGACTTCGTGGTAATTTGTTAGTTACAGCCCGTCAGAGGTGTGCTCCATTGAGCTAACCTCTTCATGGACAACAGTAACTTCAATACGAACAGAGAGAGAGAGCAAAGAAAATAAAACCAAATTAAATGAACTGAGTTCATACTACATGCCAGGACTGTGTCAGAGTTTATCACAAACTTTTATTTTTAATCCATTCTCCTACTAATATGGAACTGAAATTTGCTGAATTAGGGGGGGGGGGTCTGACAACAACAGATTAGGTATTACCCCAAATTTAGCATAGGGACAAAAAAAAGATTGACTGTATTGGCATTTACCCCTGCTCAGATGCCGTTTCCTGGTCAAATAAATTAATGTCAATCTTTCGATTTCCCGTTTTTCCCATCTTGTGCATGAAAATGATTTAAAAAATGCTGAGGGAACACCTGCTCACAACAGTGTAGCAGGAAGACAGACAATATGCTTTCCAATACGCCTGGTGGGAGAATGGTAGCTGACGCCATATACAATGTCCATAAATCTAGGCCTGAAAATATTCCCTGAAGACTTATGAAATTGAATAAAACTGAAAAACTACACACAAGAGCTTCCACAGAACATCCAATTCTCAAATGCCTCAAATTTCTCTTGAAAAAAAGCAATTTTCCAGTAAGAAAAACACCACCTAAATACAGAATAATTAACATAATTGTCACCTATGATTACCACTTGTCTAGGGATGGTTTATTTTCAATTTTGGTGTCTCATTCACCAGCATTAATCAATAGGACTCTAGCCACCATTTTGAGCAAACATCTTGGATACTGTAACCTTATTCCATTTTAATCCTTGGTATCTTTATAAAATCCAATACATCCTGCCTTAAAGAGTTAACTGATTCACTGCTCTCCCAAAATACCACTTTTGATATGCTGCCTGCAAAAATAACCTATCAGTGGATAAATCGTTTACATTCCTTGGTGTTCACTGTTTTCTCTTTTTTCTTAACACTGAAAAAGGGGAAAAAATTAACTCTGACATAGCAACAAGTGAAAATAGAACAGATATACACTGTATAGATTCTTATCAATTATCAATCATATTAGCCGTCTGGAATATTAGACTGAATCATATAAAATTTCTACTACTCAACTGTTTCTGACCTGAAGAAAACAGCAGTTTTCTATGGACCTACCCAATATGATGAATCAACCCTACAGGTAATTTCTGAGCATCATTTTAAGTTTCAGGTTCTCCTCACACACCAAAGCTTTACCAGCTATTAACAGCAGTAACCTGGACACACTCTCCCTTATTTTCTTATTTAGAACTGGTTACCGCTAGTGAGGAGCTCACTGAAGATAAACATATACAAGGGTGGTGAGCAGGAAGGAAATGGAAATAAAGGGACACAGATAACCTACCAAGTGGATCATGCTCCTTTAAAGAAGGGCCATGAACTTATCTCAAGTGCTATCCTTTTCCTCAGATGTGCTCAATGAGCTTGTAACATAGTCTTAAAATAAGAGCACGTCTTGAACCTTTCTTCTTCAAAAGTAAATGGGTTGAGAGCTATGATAAAAATCTAGTACTAAAAGCATTCTTCTGATCTATCATTTCCTGCTTCTTCCCACTCCAAAAGCAAAACAAAAATACCCCAGTAGTAAATAAGTGAACAGATGAATGAATAAAGAAATAATTGTAAATTTTAAAGGTCCATTCATAGTATTTGTGATGACAAATATGGCAGATCATGAAAGCCAGGTATTCAAAGTGGGGGAGGCAGGGGAGAGAATTCGCAGAATTTTAAAACACAAGGGATAAAGAAAAGTATAAAACAGAAGAAAAAGAGAAGAACGAATGAGAATCCTAATTTCTGGGTACAAAACATTCCACAGATTACCAAGTTCAGACAACCAAAGTTCTGAAAGCTTAAGTAATAAAGCCTAATATATAAAAGATTACTAGTATCTCCCATTCCAACTAAAAGTAGCATGACTGCAGAATGGTGACCAACTGGCCCTGAAATTATTTAAAATAAATGGTGCAGAAAACAGGCATTTATCCAACTGCAGAATCAGGCAAAGCAGTAGAAAGTCTTACTGATTCTACAACGCATGTATCCTTACTACCAAAAAGATAACCTTTCTTCTATAAAATACTAATATAGTAGAGACTTATCAAACATTAATAGAGACATTTTTGCCCTTGTGCATGATATTTGAGATGCGTTGAGTTCACTAAATCCAGAGACTGAAATCTGTGGAGAATAATACTTCACAGACACGGAATCTTCAATAAAAAGGAAACACAGTTTCAAATTGAATACTGTCTGCCATCGAATTTGAGCGACCCTCTTGTGGACAACAGTGTGAACAGTAAATATTAATAGTGTCAGTGTGTTTCAAAAAATAAAATAACATGATAGCTGAAGAATTAAAGCACCAACAACCATTTTAACTTAAGTAACACATGATTCTAAACCCGAGTTTTCAAAAGACACTGATATCTTATGGAGTTCCTTGGGGCAACATTCCAGCAAAAAAAAAAAAAAAAAAAAAAAAATCTTCCTGAAAGACTAAATATTATTCTTTTTAATGTGCTTGGCAATATACTTAAATAGTTTTGAGGAACTCAGGGAACCTAAAATATGGCAGTTTCTCCATCCCTCTTGATTTTAAGGAGCTTACTGTTCCATATAATAATTTGTGTCTTTTCAAATAATAGGGAAAAAGAGGTCAATGTAAGTTCACCATGTGAATTAAGCACAGCAGTAACAAATGCATTTATGAAAATCTTTTAAAAATTGTTTGTAGACCTAGTTCTTCCCTCTCACTTCCTCATGTTGCTCTCTTGGGGTAGATCTAATAAGCCTAGGAAGCAAGATCTGAGCATTTACTAGAAATGCCATCAATATTCTTTTTTATTATATATAAATGTAAAGTTAAGAGTGAACTTCCTTTTTTGACTTCGGAAAGAGCTGACTGCATTTTAAAGTAACCTCAGTGAATAGACTTGAGGACACGGGGAGGGGGAAGGGTAAGCTGGGACGAAGTGAGAGAGTGGCATGGACGTATATACACTACCAAATGTAAAACAGATAGCTAGTGGGAAGCAGCTGCATAGCACAGGGAGATCAGCTCAGGGCTTTGTGACCACCTAGAGGGGTGGGAGGGAGAAGCAAGAGGGAGGGGATATGGGGATATATGTATATGTATAGCTGATTCACTTTGTTATACAACAGAAACTAACAAAACATTGTAAAGAAATTATACTCCAATAAAGATGTTAAAAAAAATAAAAATAAAAATAAAAGGATGCAAACTACTTCAAAGGATGTGGAAAGATACAAACTATTTCCGAGGGAGTAGACTTTGAGACGGCTAAAGGGAGAGAGACTACCTTTCTACATGTCTGTATTTTTTTCATTGTCAAAATAAGTAAATATTACTTCTATAATTTAAATAAATCTAAACTAAAAACAAACAAACAAAAAGTAACCTCAGTTTGTTAGAGGACCTAAAAATAATCATGACATTTGATTAAAGCAGGCTGCTTTTAACAAAGGCACATTAACCCAAGGGTAGAGGTAAACCCCTTTCTTGTTCTTAACTTCCAAGTTAAAGTTTGAAAAGGAAATTTTTTTTTTTCTAAATTTCCAGTTTTTAAGCATACCAAAACTCTAAAACATCACTTTAACAACTGCAGAGCACTATTCAAAAACCCAATACTTCAATCTAGTGTATTGCTAACGCTACTGAAGTTCTGTGTAAGGCTTCATTTTTAATTTGCTTATCGAATCTACACTGGCAGTGAATGTTCTAACTCAGCACAGGAGGAAGACATAAGCTTCAGGAAAGCCCGAAGGGGAAAGAGTAAGAGTTTTATTTACATGGAGATTTGGTCAAAGTGGAGCTGCCCAAAGTGGAGCCACCAATAAGAGGGCTCACGGACCACAACAGGGCAAAAGGGTTGTGCCCTACTCCTCAGGAAAATGCTGACTGAGTGGGTGGAATGCAATCTATGAAAATGGAACCGTGAAACCTCTCTGCTTTTCTTCCTCTTGTTTTTGCCAAATTATCTTTATTCCACAATCCATCGAATCTTCCCTGTCCACCACATTTCCTCCTTTCATTCTACTTGTTTTCCTTTTTGCCACTTCCTTTTGTTTCAGCGTGCCATTCCTCTGAGGCCCTTCTCCTCTCACTCCCGCCTCCTCATTTTCCAGTTTTCCGGATATCACAATTCCCTTCTGTGCCTGGAGCAAATCATCCCCACCACTATCACCTGCTCTTTCCTGCCCCTTTTCTGAGCTCAACGCCTGCGTGGAAAGCTCCATTCTTCTGATGCAGCTGGGAAGTAGCAGCTACAATCGGGGGTGGTGGGGCACGAGGCACATATAAGAATGCAAACTCAGCACCAGAAGACAAGAAGAGGAGATTTCATGGTCAACTACAGCGACATTTACACTCTTTACTTTGTAAATCCTAAATCGCAAGCAATGAGCTAGTATCACTGCTGTCTCTCATGGACCTTACCCATTTTACCCTTGTGTTCTCTACTCAATCCTTAATAGAATTTCAAGGTCTCATTATAGTACCAAAGATTGGAACAGCGTGATATAATCGGCTGCACTGTGGTGTGTATGGTTGGGCAAATTAAGTTGAAAATAAAAGCCAAGGCTGGTCAGAGCAGAAAGGATGGCCTGTAATTAGCATATCTGCAATACTGCCTATAATCGTCACGTTACAAGAAACTGGTCCTGTAAAACCAGAGATTCGATACCCTGCCTCTTCATACAGCACTTACATACAGGAATCCTAGAGGACCATTCCACAGGAGATGTAGCGACAAAATCAATGTTGACATAACAGCTGGAAAGTTGCCAAAATTCCATCACAAATGCCGAGACTATTTCAGATGGAGTATTAATAGGCATGGTCCCCGACTCCACACACCATGTGGTGGCCAGCCTCTGCGATAACCCCTCCCCTACCTCACCCTACCATCATCCCACCTCGGGGTAGACGCATTCCACACCGTATCAGTAGGTACAATATGCGACCGACAGAATGTGGACGTGTATGACTTCTGAGGTATAAGGAAGAACTGTGAAAGAGTTTGAAATTCAGTGGCTTTCCTAGCAAGCTTATCCGTCTGGGTTAACTTACGGCCCTACGGCAAGTAATATGAGTGTTAGCAAAATACAGAGAAGTCGCGGCTTGCCCAAGTCATCTCCAGCCACTCCTCCTTTTGCAGCACTTCTAACACCTAGCAAAGTAATTTAAAGCCGTGTGTTGAGAAGGTTCAGACACAGAATCAAGCTGGCCCATTAGGCTCTACTCCTCAGCCTCACAAGAGAATCCAGCCCAGAGAAGAGGCAGAGGAGAGGTAAGGAGGGAACTGAATTTTATTCTCGCCCAGGATTTACCAGGCTGTTGGTGGTAAACGGTCACGGTCTTTTCTTGGGACTGGATGTCCCTCTGACTCCCCTCATATCTCAAATCCTTGGCACTGAAAGTTACTCAACATCGACTCAGAACACAGGAGGCCCTGCCCTGCAGCACTCCAGGGGGTGCGCTCCCAGGCCGGGGGTTCTGTTAACATGACCCACATGAGGCAGTTCTCTTAAGCAGAAAAATGCCATGGTCTTTCTTTACCCATATTCTTTAACATTTCTGAAGCACTTAGTGCCTCTAAAATTGTATTAAGAACTCATGACAGCCTTCTGAAATAGGTGCTATTAATGGTCCCCATTTTATACAGACATGAAGAAACTGAAGCTTCGAGAGATTAACTATCTTGCCCAAAGGCCCAAGGTTCACAAGGGGCAGAGGTGGGACTAAACCCAGATCTGCAAGGTCCTGACTAGTATGTTATTTTGCTTCTAAGTATGGCACATTTGTGATGATGCCCTTTGGCCCAGTTAAATTCAGAATTCAACTTAGCTAAATGAGAGAATAACATGTAGAAGTTTCAATTCAATAAAATTGAAGGTTATATATGTACCAGAAACAAACCATGTCATCACTTATGCCTGCTGTTTAAAGGGTTCTTTGGGATGACATGTATTTTACCCACATGGGTTCTGATGTCATCTAAATGCCTCTATGATCAGTTCCCAAGAAAGCAAAAAAGGCAGAGAAAATAATATGGGTTCACAGAGTTAAGTACTACATATGGTAGAAACTAATCAAAATTCTGCCCTCAATCTTCTGGTGAACATTCACTGCAAGAGAAAACTCAAAAAGATTTTTGCATGTTGTTTGTCTTTTTATATGTAAGTGAAAAATGGGAAGCTTCAAGTATGATTTAATGGGTTACGACTTCTTAAACTGACATGACAAAAATATCTCATCCTGTCTGTTGAAAGAAACATGTAGTTAACATCTTTAAAACGTTCCAGATTGCAACAGAAATACAGGGGGGAAGGGCAAGAGGCAAAAAGATAAGTGATGGAACTTGATAAAGACAACTATACACTCAACTCATTAGCAAAAATTTGGGCCACCACATTTTCCTCTTTGTCGAGCCGCAGATTTTGCCTTTGTATCAGGAAAGTCAATGCCTCTGGAAGGACAAAAAACATCAGCACACTGGGGTCTCACTGAAAAAGCTATCCACTGCTGGCTTTCTCCAGCTCTGGCCCGCAGAGGATAGTGCCCCGGTCAGACAGCACATGTCAGCGAGCAGCACCCTCCTCCTGAGAACAGCCTTCTGTCCCCAGGCCTCCCTCCCTTCCAGCCCACACGGAGGCAGTGGTTGCAAGGCCTGGAAACCTGCTCAGACCTCTCCCAGCATCACTCAGGGGCCTTCGAGACTAGGGGATGGATCTGGCAATCTACGTCTGAAATGGAAGTAAGGGTGTTAATTGCCCAGTTTCCTGCCAAAATGAGTGTATCTTGCATTTTGATCCAGGGGTCCACGTTGTCTCTTTAAAAAAATAAAAGTCATTTGGGTTTGTTTGGACTATTTTCACTTTTCAGACTGTACTTGGCAGAAGAATGGGTAAATTCCACTGACCTGAGCTCATTTTATTTTTTTTCATGTTTTCTTGATATTTTTGTCATGCACAGGATTCATATGCAGCTGCAGACAGGTGAAAACACATGGGATTTATCATCACCAAAGACTTGAGATGAAGCAATACTGAAAATCCAACTACAAACTGTACCTTTTCAAATGCAGTGTGGAAAGCACCCACACCGGGAGAAAGGACCCCTGCCCCCCTGCACAAGTAAACTCTCTTCCAAAACACCCAGTCTGAGTATGCCTAGGAGGTATGTGCTCACGACAGAAAAAGGCTGCAGGTGAAAGAAGAAATGAGCCACTTATGAAGTGTGAAAGCCCCACTAAACACCTTATTTTAAACAGAAAAGCACCAGGGTTATCTCTTATGGGGAGCCAGGACCAAAAGAGATTCCAAAAGAAAGTCGGCCTCGACTCCTCACACTCCAGACCTTATTAACATGAGGCTTGTCCTTCCAAACAAAGGAAACGACTGTCAGCCCTGCACAGGTGGGCGCAGCCCCCCCTCCCAGAGCCAAGCCACCCGCCGGAGGCAGCCTCCAAGAACGCACGGCCGCTCACAATCTCAGACCTCCGGAGGAAAAGGCCCGCCCTCACTACAGCAGTTCGTACCTGCAGCATGAATTAACTTTCATGCTGATTTCAGTAAACAGATACTGGGGTCAGATTCTGGTTTCTGACCAGTAATAGCAAAATGTAGAAAGAGAAAAAATGTCAGGGGGGGCCATCTGAGAAGAAATCAGAACACAAAAACCTGGTAATAAGGAATACCACTACTGGGGGTCAGAAGGAGAAAAGCACAAGAATAACGCTTTTGTCACCGGCTTTCAATGTTACAATCAGAAACTATCATTCTATGTGATGGAATTTTATCAACAGTGTAACTGAATCTCTGGATTGTCAACAATTCCAAAGGTCAAATGCCAAAAGTATGCTGTATCTTCATCTTCTATATTTGGAATTCTTACCATTTTGTCCCAATGTTTTCCCATACGGCACTGTAAGTTCTAGACGTCTTCACATAAACTACTACTTAACACGTTAGCAACATAAAAGGGACTCTCCCACCTCCTGTATATGCTTATCATGATACAGGTATTACAAAAGGAATAAGCTTCAACTTAAAACGAGTGTTTTAACTGAACACCTCCCATACCCCTCATTTAAAAATCTTCCTTCAAAATTGCTTGGCATTCACGGGGCCAGTGGTTTTCAAATGTTACTGTGCCTGATTACCACCTGGAGAGCTCAACAAAACACAGGTTGCTGGGTCCCACCTCCACCAACTGCAATCCAGCAGGTGTGGGGCAGGCCAGGAGGGCACATGTCTTACAAGCTCCTAGATGGCGATGAAGCTGTGGCCTGGGACTGAATAGCCAGAGTCCAGGTGAGGGTGAGGAAAGCTTTGTGGATGACAGGTGCCCATATCTCCCGCCCCAAGCACAGCAGCACCAACTCTATCTGCTGTTACAACGCCTGCAATGCATGCATGCATGCGTGTGTGCGTAGGTGTGTGTGAGAGAGAGAAAGAGAGAGAGAGAGATGGTGGTAGGGGAGGAAGGATACTGTATTTCATTGGGGATCCACATGAGATTTTTTGAAAAAGGAAGATCTGCTCATTGATAAGATTTTGAAAATCACTAACTTTAACTCACCTGTTCATTTTACTGAAAGGGAAACTGAGGCCTAGTGAAATGACTTGTTATGTATCACATAATCTAAAACACAAACAACTGTTATCTTACAAATCCATTAAGGTTTTAAAATGTTCAAGTAATGAGTGAAAAAGATAAACCCAGAGATGAGGTAAAGGTCAGCAGTATCAACTGCACACACAAAATACTTTCACACACACACACACAAAAGGTGTTTGGAGATTGTGACTTATAAACACTCTTGATGTTCTTTCTTTCTCTCCTTCCCCCACCCAACCCAACCCAATATGAAGTCTTTTCATATTATCAGACAGTGGATCCTCACCAAAGTTTTCATTTTTCACTCTGGCTTCACATAATTATTTCTAAAACAGTACTAGCAGATAACCTAACTCTCCTTTCTGAGGATATATCAATATGACACAGGAACTACAGCGCTGGTTGAAAACTAGGGGATTTCAGTTACAAAACTGTATCCTCTGAATAACTTCCTTGACATCACATGCTTCGGTTTTTACCAAGGATAAAATGGAAGGATGAAACTTCTCCCTCACTCAATGAAGAGCAACAGAAACTTCTATAGCCTCTGTGATAAAAGCAACATGACAATCTTAACTTGGTTTGGGCCACAGAAGAGGCTCAAGGCCCAGCTCTTCTTGCACAACATTCTGCACACAAGGACAAATTCTGTCATCCTGTCCTTGAACAACTATGGACATGGTGCTCAGGCACTGATCTAAAATCAAATGCTAGTTAAGGAAAAGAAAGAGAAGGGAAATTTTCTTGAAATGTTTTCCCCTAATCAATCTGCCATTATTATGCCTTGGGGAGACAGACAGGCTTCACAGAAAGAGATGACATTTGAGCTGGCTCCTGAAGGACTGAGTTGGAGTGTGCAAGGCAGAGGAACTGGAAGGAAAAGCCAAGAAGAGAAGATGAGGCATATCCTTGAAATAGGGCAAAACTTTGGGCAGCTGGTGGGGAAATCTAAAGTACTTGGGAAGGTGACCATCAAGCAGCTTAGACTTTATACTCTGGACAATGGGGACCACCATGGAGGTTCCTTAAGGAGGGGAACAGCATGTTCAGATCTGGTGTAGCTGCGGCCGTAATCAGAGGATGGGATGGAGAGGAAGATGGATAATCCCATTTCTTAAAACATAAGGTGGTCCTTCTCAGACTGAGCTTAGGGAATCCTAACTCAGGTTTCTAAAAAATGTATGAGGAGATGCCAAAGACAGAGTTCATTAGAAAGGATGCCCCAAGAGGGTATCCAGAGTTCTCGCTCACTGGGAACTTTAAGTGTCCCTGATGGGGTGATGAGAAGATGTGTGAAATCTGGCACCTCTGGGTAGGCAGCATATTTTTACCCCAGTAGCAATCTCTCTCATAGAGCCTGGATGCAACTTTCAGAGGTAGAGGTCCAGGAGTACAGGGTTGAGCTTTCAAAATGAAGACGGGTTTAAGCAGAAGGAAGCCACTGCTGGCTTACAGGGGAAGGAGTTGCAGGGCGAGGGCATGAAGGCAAGAGAGACGGCATCGGATGGGGGGAGGGGGAGAAGGGGGCGCAGGGGCATATAGAGATACTTGTTTTGAGAAGGGCATATATCTTGATGAGAGTTGATCCTAAGATTACAGGGGGGAGATGATAAGAATATTCAAGTAACAAGGGTGACCATTATACTGAGGTGTTAAGAACCGAGATAGATTACTTTTAATATTTAATATTGGGAATTAAAATATCCATTTTACAGATGAGGATACAGAGATTCAGGGAATACTAAAAGCAAATAGTCAGCAAGTGACAAAACCTGCTTCTAAGCCAAGTGTGTCTGATACCAAAGCCCCAACTGTTCCCTGCCCACATCACACCATCAACTCCAAGGTGTACAAGAAAACTGGAATCCTACATTTCCCTGATGGTACTGTAGACTTTGTCCTGCCTAAGCTGTTTTCCTGAAGGTACCAGCAGTAAATGAAAGGAGGGGTTGGCTGCAGAGCAGATGGCTTGTTTTAGAGAACAGGGCAGTTAAGAACACAGGGTTCATTCCACAAATATTTACTAAGTACACACTATGTGCCACACACAGTCCCAGGAGGTGGGGAGAGGGTGGTGAGCTAAAGTTCCTACCTCACATCGTATACAAACTAGCAAACCACACCTTCTGTAACCATCCTTCATATCAGAACAGTAGTTCTCTATCTTGCTGGCCATCATTCTCAGTGGAAGTTTAATAAAAAACATGAAGCCAGATCAAGTGAAGAGATTCTGGTTTAGCAGGTCTGAAATGAGGGTTAGGGGTCTGCATTTTTTGGAAGTTCCACCAGTGTTTCTGAAGTACAAACAAGAGAACCAAGATTCCAGAGAGTAATTAATCAATCTCCATCTTTTTAATATATTTATTTGTTTAGATTAACATAATTTGTTTGCTTATCACAGGACCAGGTACAAATTTGAAGTTTGCCCTTTTCCTTTTACATTTGTATTTTCTAAGTGGTAGAAAGGCAGTAAGTAATTCAAGTAGATTCCCTCAAAAACTAGGGAATTCTGAGATTAAAAATTGGCCTCCTCTGGCAAATGTGGGCATCTTAAGTAGAATGTAGAGAAATACCACAACCTGTACGTCATGGTTAAGTATAAACCCTAATCTTGTGCGAACGACATATGAATGTAAACAGATCAACATACTAGAATTAACTGTAGCTTCATATTAATCAGATGGCACTGTAAACTCAAGAATTATTTGAGAAACTTACTTCCTGGGTACAGAAGTCAGCTGCAGTACATTCAAGCAAAAAGATACCCTGGGAGAATGTTGCCATTTACGTACGAGAAGGCAGAAGAAGCCTTCTGGGATCCTTTCAGCCAACAATCACATTCTGAGGCATACGGGGCTGAACCATTATGAACAACATAATGGACTCCAGGAACAAGAGGTGCTTTTGTTCACCTATTCCACCTGATTCAGGTTTTCCTCTTTGCTTCGACAACCTGGAGGCTCAAAGCCAAATAGATGGCCTACATCAAGCAACTCTTCAGGATTCTTTACGTACAAACTTACTCGTGTCTTCGTCTTATTTGTCCTCAGTTTCCTCAGATATTTATTTTTTTATAGATTACTTTTCAGAGCAGTTTTAATTGCAGAGCAAAACTGAGCAGATGCAAAGAAGGCCCTTATATACACCTCACCCACCACATGCACGGAGCCTGTCCCACCTATCATGTCCATGCCAGAGCAGTACATTTGTTACAACTGATGAACCTACACTGACATGCCACCATTACCAAGTCCATAGTTTACGTTAGGGTGTATGTAACTCTTGGTGTTGTACACTGTATGGGTTTTGACCAATGTATGTGATATGTACCGACCATTACAGTATCAGACAGAGTAGTTTCACTGCCCTAAAAACCCTCTGTGCTCTGCCTGTTCACTCCTCACTCCCCCAACCCCTGACATCTATGAATCTTTTTACTGCCTCCACAGTTTTGCCTTTTCCTATTGGATAGTTGGAATCATACAGTATGTAGCCTTTTCAGACTGGCTTGTTTCACTTAGTAACATGTATTTAAGGTGGCTCCATGTCTTTTATAGCTAGATAGCTCAATTCTTTTCAGTGCTGAGTAATACTCCATGTGTGGATGAACCAGTTTATTTATCCATTTACTTACTGAAGGACATCTTCGTTGCTTCCAAGTTTTGGCGATTATGAATAAAGCTGCTCCAAACATCCATGTGTATTTTTTTGTCAGGATGTAAGTTTTCAATTCATGTCAGCAAATGGTTATTTTTTTATCCAACATGTAAACCCCCTCAGATCCTTATTGGAATGTGCTAGAGCACATAAAATAATACTCCATCTGATTCTATATTTCATGGCTAAACCATGTGGAGAATAGCACTTGGAGTGATTTTGAGTAGGCAAATACTGTGATGAGAAAAGGAACAATACACCAAGTTTGAACTGAAGGTGAAATAAAAATATTTTCTAACTCTTTTCATTGTGAAACACACACTCCCAGAAGCCCATAGCGAAAAAAGATCTCACTGTTACCAACACAATAACATGTTTTCTACACAACAGCAAAGAGCTTAAGGTGTTCAGAATAATTATACTCTCTGTCATAATGTAAAATGCCAAAATGCTTGTAAACATATGTACATTAGCAAACATTTCAGCGTTGATTTCAATGCAAATCCATTTCTTCTCTTACAGCTATGAGAGAATATTAAAATATAGGGCAGCTTACACATTTAGGTATATGTAAAAGGAAATAATTGCATATATAAGGAAGGTTTACTTTTGCCAGGTAATTCATAACTACACTAATTTTGTATGCTGATTTCAACCCTGCTTCATCTTATTTCCCTTCTCTTATTGTCTCTCTGCCTCTTAGATCTTACTCAAATTTATTTTATCTGCCTCTATTATATTTATCTATTTCATCTGCCTTAAATCTTTTTTGATGCAAGGCAGAACAAAAAGTATTAAAGAATGAATCAAGTAATCAAGGTAGTTCAAACTTCATAAGCTCTCTGAAGACAGCTTATACATTCTTTTTCTCTTTTCTGTAGACTAAAATTCTCCTTAGGAAAACCTATTTCTAATTTTTTTGTGTGTGAATTCTCTCTTAAATGCCCATGATTTAAAATTAAAACTTGCTAATAACTGAATTTCAAACTTAGAAATTATAGTATTATTTGACTAAAAATCATTTTATGTGGCAGACACAGCACTTTCCACTAGGAGCTGTTTAAAAGCCTCTTAAATCTTGGGTCACTCTTATATACTTGTTTATGTTTTGTTTAATAATTATAATAATAATGCCTGGTAATTAAATAAAACTTGGAAAATACAGAAAAGAATAAATAACAAAATTAAAAGCACCTATAATATATCTCAGAGAAATTACTGTTCACTTTTCACTGTATCTTACTATTACTCTTTTTCGCGCTACAGTTCACTCATGTGAACAACACGGGAGGAAATGTTGATGCCAGTGTCTCGTTTTACCTAATTTTCCTCTGCCCTGACAGAGGCCAGTCTTCCCTACACAATCAACCATACACTAATTCTGTCTTTTTCATTCACAAACACAATGCCGGTTTCTACCTGGATGAGGTCCAATAAGGAAGGAGTGTATTTAATAGTGTTATAATCCGTTCTTACCTTGTCTTTCACATGTCTTTGTTTATTTCTATCTGTTATCTCACCTAGCTTATCAAAATGTACTTCTTTTGCTTCCCTTAAGTCAGCCTTCTACATATGCCTATATAAAAAGCTTCTGTTTTTAACTCCTGTGGCATAAGAACAGGTTGTGTCTAAGTCTTACCTAAAAGCTTCATTTAAAGCACATGCACCTTCTTCCCAAATTAATTGATCTACAGCCACAAGACTAATCTACAAAGAAACAAATGCCCTTTTGAATTGATGTCTCTCTATCTATGTGGTACCCCTAATTCTTCCTTCTCATCCTTGGTCTATGAATACTTCATTCAGGATGCCAAAGGTGGCATTGAAAACAATAACTGATGAGGGAGACAGAAATATATTCCATTACATGATGATAAATTTCACTACAGTATGGAAGTAATTACATCTGGTTTGATGAGGTATAATTATTTTGAGATTTAAACTAGCCCTACACGTCTTAGAAAGTTTACCTGTTTTACTTAGGATCTCTTCCACATTTGTCTACTTAGAATGAAACAACGGAAGTAAGCTAACGTGAAAACACTTTCAGGTACTTGTTACTGAGATTAAGTAGAACATGACACAGTACATGTGACCAAAGAAGTAACACTTCTGCCATGAAGTAGTAATAGAAAAGAGCTGATATAATATCCTGTCCTTGCTACGCAAAAGATAAGAGAAGGTCTACCCTATCACTCCTAGCAGAAAGACCAAGTGCCATGCAACACCTTGACATAAAACTCGGCGTTTCACGGCAAACGTCTTCGAACATTACCTTGCAAGTCTGCGTCACTTGACTTCGGACTGCTTCTTGCTCGCCGCTCTGTTTTCTTAACGCCCGGCCCACCGCCGCCACCTCCCCCGCCTCCGCTGCCACCACCACTGTGGCCCTTCCCGTAGCCGTTGTACACGGTTGTGCAGTTGCTCTTGTAGATCGAAGAAGGAGGGCTGTTGAGGCGATTCTGGCGGTCAATCTGGCGGTCTTTCAGCTTTTTGTGCGGAGGCTTGCTGTACTGGTCTTCTCGGGTGATATAACTCGACATTCCATAGAGTGGTATAATTTCTAAAATGATGATTATGACAAATGCAAGCTCAGTCTACGTTTCCAATAACAAATTATTACAGGGTCAAATGACCTGACGCCTGAAGGAAGAAGTTTAACATATTACTAAATACAGTATAAAAGCGATACGCATAGTATACATGTTTAAAATATTCCCATTCATTTCTAACCAATAAAGGAATAATTAATCATTAAAAAACTATACTGTATGTTCAGAAATGTTCCAGAAATTATGGGAAATACTGAAGAAGGGTAACTGTCCACCAAGAGTTCATATTTCAGTTGAATAGATAACTAAGCTTGATTTTGCCTGTCGGTTGTTTTTAGTAGTTGCAACATACAAAAAAAGTTAGAATTAACAAATAAAATACCCCCTTAAGTAATGTGTTCTTAGAATCAAGATACTTGAAAGTATGCTTATCCTTACAGACAGAATAGCATTTCTATCAGAAAGTGTATAGCAACTAGAATATAAGGAGTTATTTGTGCCATCTAGAAGAGCCAACATTTGAACAAAACCTACTAAAATGAAGAGATGAGAAATTTCCATTAAAAATAATCAAAGCTCACAGAATCAGGGGAAATGTTCAAGGAGATCTTGTAGTGATAAATATAAGCCACCTCTGCAACCTGGTGGCAAGCATAATAATCTACGGTCATAAACTAGTATTTTGGGGTAATCAGGAGGCAAGACAAACTGACTAGTAGAATGTCACCTGGCTTCACTATCCATATTTTTACATGGCTCAAAAGAAAATGGGAGCCTGCAAAATAATCTCATGATCTTAGGGGAAAACATTTATTTTAAATTTAAATTTTTTAAGCAATTAAAAGTTCTATTTAGACATTAATAAAAATGGTAATGTATAACACAGACACTGGGTCCTTACATGTTTATAAGAAAAAAGGCCCCACATGCACAGAGTGACCATATAAATTACCATCCAAATCTGAGTATTTCTGAGAGTGATTAGGGAGCATTTCTAATTATTTCTCTTGACATGAGACCTAAACCAGTACTGTCCTAGGCACACCAGGAATGTATGGTCACCCTATATAACTTAATGACTAACGTTCCAATTGTTCAATGGTAAAGCTCCACTTTTCATTTTCTTTCTGTTCACATAGCTTGAGGAAGACCTTTAAAAAGCAAATCTTTACAAGATAACCAATCTGCACTAGAGAAACACAATCCTATTCAAAAAGTGCATGCCCAAATAAATTATGTCTAAACATACAAAAAGAATGGTAAAAAGGCTTTAAATATCACAATGCATTACACTTGAGACTTAAAATATTCACCATGGGTACTGATAGAATAATATTTTAAAATGTCAAGAACTTTTTAAACTCACATGGTTTGGGAAATTAAATGTTTAAATTGCTTTTAGGTGTACGCACACTGAGAACTAAGGTAAGACAATATATAAAAGGCTTTTTATTTATAAAGCAAAGGATTTTTGTTTTCTGCTTTCTTTAATTTGGAATCAATGAAGGCACTTTTATTTTACATTATTGCTCTGTGTTATTTTAATGAAATTAAACCAAAATACCCTATTCAATGAAGACAGTATAATTTCTCTTTTTGCTTAATTCTAATGATGACTTCAATCGTACTGTTGTGTAAAATTACAGAGGACACCATTCACAAAACAGTAACTGCGTGGCATCCTACTAAAAGACTGCTGAAATAAGGCTGGTCAGACACTCTTCATCAAGCAATGAGTCAGTAGGCAAGGCTTTTCACACTGTCATTAAGGTCAGACCCAACCAGAAAACTCTGACAAATGCTCAAATACTTAATGTGTACTGTGTCAGAGTACTGAATACTTTTTAAAAAACTATACTTAATTAACTGAAGTTTTTCAGTTTTTATCAAAATGTTTTCATGGAACATGCCCAGCCAGTCTCTGATGTTTTGGAGTGTTATGCTACTAGGCAAAAAGACTTTAGCAATAGGAAGTTATTGATGCCTCCATGCAATTAAAGTATTGATTTCGTCTTTTGCTATCATCTCTCCATACCCCATTATAATAGCACCTGATCCTTTTGAATTATATTAAATTTCTTTCTAACTACTACTACTACAACTACAAAAAATCAAATGCTATCCCTAAGTTACAACAGGATACAGGGTATTTCACTTAAAATACCCATCTCAAATTTTTCTTTTGTTAATAAGAAAATATTCCAATGTGATATAAACATACAAGGGGAAGCATACACACACACACACACACACACACATATATATATATAAAATTGATGAGAGAAAGTAAGGTGATAACTTCCTCCAAAACTAACAGGCATTTCTCATACAATTTATCTGTAAACCAATGTAATAAGTGTTTGAAACAATAAAACACTTCAATTCATAGTCAGACACAGAAGAAAAACCCTTTGCAAAGTCCTAGAGGTTGAAGTCTAATTTTATCCTCACTTATCTGGTTTCTTAGTATCCATTTTGATAGAGAAGGGCTTTAGACTAAACCAACACCAAGGCCAAAACTAAAAAGAAATAATGTTGGTATCTCTGAGACTCTTATTCATTTCAAGGTAAATATTTGCCTAACAACCAGTGAAACTGTGGCTGCACTGATGGCTATTCTTAAACTAAAAACAGCGTTCAGGAAGACCACATCAACAGTCAGGGGATTTTGAGTTCGCCAAGATTGCAACAGAGCGTCCAAGAAACCTAAAGTTTACCAAGACCTTGCAGTCTTCTATCACTGGAAAAGGGGCACAAAACCCTTTGTAAGTTCCCTTCTACTGCTAGACCATATGGATGCCTAAGAAATAATGTGCTGCAGTTCTGTCTTGGGCCACACTCACATAAAAATATGTTATCAGGACATGGGAACATATGATAGGTTACTGCCTCTTTTCTGATATAAGAAGTGGCTCTCCCACTACCTGCTCTCTGTGGGGTGGGATGAGGGCAGAATTTGAAAACATATAAAGAAAGAAAGAGTTGCAAGACACAATTCAGGACAAAGAAAGTTAGGAATTTCCCATGAGCTTTATACAGCAGATAGAACCTCCTCTACCATGTTCATTACAGAGGAAACAAAGCTGCTCACTGGCTCTCTTAAGCTACTTAAATGTTGTAACCAGTTCCAACAGCTCCCGATGCCAGCAATCTACTCACCTTGTTCGCCATATATTGTAGGGGGAAGATGATGCTGAGGAAAAAACTGAGGCGGCATATCTCCAGGTCCAGTAACAGGTGGGTAGTAAGCTGTGTGTGAGTTATGAATAAAATGCGGGTGGTGAGTCAGGTAGGGGGGTAGGTGATGGGTTGGAGACATGGCCGAGGGGTAGCTTGGGGGGTAGCACTCAGGAGACTGGGGTGTGACCACCACCCGGCGGACTCCAGTATTGTCTTCAATCACCTGAAGAAAACAGCAGAAAGAATGTAGTATGTATTATTAGTAAATATCCTGTGAATGTATATGGTATTTAATTACTTCCCTCCTTAACTTTAATCTTCTCTCCTCCATAGGAAAAAAAAAAAATTAGTGCATGTTGAATTCTGATTCTCTAATTCAACTAGTTCAATGAATTTTAGCTGGTGGTTTTCCAGAAAGAAGAGACTTTCTGGGCCACGTAAATACGCCTTAGAGGGCTGAGCTTCCACGTCTGCCCCGTAACACCCAACCCCATTCCTGCTTTAGCAAGCACAGTTCCATGACACTGGGGCTTTAGGAAACCAAGGTAACATTAACTTCAGAACCCATAATAGTACCTAAAGGCCATTTAATCTGGAACCAAGGTTGTGGATGAAATGAGGGATCCCAACCCTTCAAACACTTAAGCAATCCTGAATCGAGGACACCTTTGCTCCCAAGATGTCCTGACGATGTACCGAATGTTGTGAAGGAGACATTACGACCGGGGACCTGCTGTGCGCAGAGTGAGCGAATCAACATTCTATCTATACTTTCTTCAAATGATTTTTTAAAAATTCAACCAAGAAAGGTAACATAAGGCAGTACAAAGCCAACATTTATTGCCTCTGTGGCCAACTGCATGCTACCTGCTCTAGGAGCAAACAATTTTGTTGAGACACAAGATAAGAAAAAATAGAACAGAAACCATAATCCAAAGGTAAAGCTGTGGGGTACAGAGAACAAGAGCATGAAATGGCAGAATCAGAGCAGGCTTTAGGGACCTCAAAGAACTGGTAGGGCTGGGACAGGTGAGAGCATGGCCCCTGCATTAGGGCCCTGCAAAGAAGGGGACAATGACGCCACAAGAGTAAACTCGGAAGCCGGAACCAGGCTTCCAAAGAGACCAGATGGCCTAATCTAGCTTAAGACAATCAGGTACATACATTGATAGGAAATTTTGTTTAAAAAAAAAAAAAAAATGAAAATTAAACTTGTGTATTGAAATAGACTTCTCATTACATCTCAGGAGGCTGATTATAGGCCAAAATAAAATGACTTAATCATGTCTAAAGCATTCTAATAAAAAAATTATACTAAGCTTTGTTTTTTAAAATAGTGTTTGAGACAAAATGGCAAGTTTATCAACATTAGTCTGTACTTCAGTGAACAAGATAGGTTTAATTTTACTTAATAGCCATTAATCTTTATGTTAAGAAAAAAATCTTTATTAATGAACCTACTAATATAATAGCTTCAGAATTAACTACTATGTTAATAGTTTATTAATAAAGCAATATTAACTCCTTAAAATTAAGATTCTGAGTCATACTCCCTACTAAAGCTCAGGATGTAGCTTTTTACATATTCTTTATTAAATGTAACCTCTTCCTGGCCTTGGCAAGTTAATCACATTAGCCTCATTTAGGCTGCTAAGTTACAGGTATATGTTAAATGGTGCTTAAACCATGACACTAGAAATTCTAACGTATACACTAATAATTATCATCAAAGCATCTTCTGCTTTTTTTCTTTATCGAATTATAGTTGATTTGCAATGTTGTGTTAGTTTCTGTTGTACAGCAATGATTCAGTTATACATATGCGCATATATGTATTCTTTCCATTATAGTTTATTACAGGATATTGAATATAGTTCCCAGTTCTATACAGTAGGACCTTGTTGTTTACCTATTTTAGATATAGCATTGGGTTGGCCAAAAAGTTCCTTTGGTTTTTAAGTAAAAATAAAAGACATTTTTCATTTTCACCAAGAACTTTATTGAACAACGTATTCACTGTTTTGTTTCACTACCTTCTGCCATTTTTCAGGCAACTTCATAATTCCATCTTCCCAAAACTTTTTATCTTTTTGAGCAAAGAACTTTTCCAGGTGCCTTTTACAGTCTTCCAGGGAACTGAAATTTTTTCCATTAAGAGAATTTTGTAAAGACCGAAATAAATAGAAATCCGAAGGTGCAATGTCTGGGGAATACGGAGGATGAATCAGAACTTCCCAGCCAAGCTGTAACAGTTTTTGCCTGGTCATCAAAGAAACATGCAGTCTTGCATTATCCTGATGGAAGATTCTGCATTTTCTCTTGACTAATTCCAGATGCTTTTCATCAGGTGCTGCTTTCAGTTGGTCTACTTGGGAGCAGTTCTTATTGGAATTAATCCTTTGGTTCTCTGGAAGGACCTCATAATAGAGGACTCCCTTCCAGTCCCACCATATATACAACATCCCCTTCTTTGGATGAAGACCGGCCTTTGGTGCGGTTGGTGGTGGCTAATTTCGCTTGCCCCACCAGCTCTTCTGCTCCACATTATTGTACAGTATCCACTTTTCACTGCCTGTCACAATTTGTTTTAAAAACAGAACATTTTCGTTACGTTTCAGTAGAGAATCCCATGAGGAAATATGGTCAAGAAGGTTTTTTGCACTTAATTTATGTGGAACCCAAACATCAAGGCGATTCACATAGCCAAGCTGGTGCAAATGATTTTCAATGCTTGATTTGGATATTTTGAGTATGTCAGCTATTTCCTACGTGGTATAACGTTGATTGTTTTCAATTAATGTCTCTATTTGATCGATTTCAACTTCAACTGGTCTACCCGACAGTGGAACACCGTCCAGCGAGAAATCTCCAGCACGAAACTTCGCAAACCACTTTTGACACGTTCGATCAGTCACAGTACCTTCTCCATACACTGCACAAATTTTCTGCATTTAAGTTGCATCTTTACCTTTCTTGAAATAATAAAGCATAATATGCTGACAATGTTGCTTTTTCTTCCATCTTCAATATTAAAATGGCTATGCAAAAATTCACCAATTTTGATAAGTTTTTTTTTTTTAATGCACGCTGATATGACAGCTGTCACAATACAATCTAACATTATTTTGAATGAAGTTAAAGACAACTAAGTGCTACTCGAGCCAGCTTATGGGAAAACCGGACGAACTTTTTGGTCAACACAATAGTTTGTATCTGCTAATCCCAAAGCCCTAATTTATCCCTCCTCCACCACCCCCTCTTTCCCCTTTGGTAACCACAAGTTTGTTTTCTATGCCTGAGTCTGCTTCTGTTCTGTAAGTAAGTTTATTTGTATCCTATTTTAGATTTCACATATAAGAGATATCATGCAATATTTGTCTTTGTCTGGCTTACTTCACTTAGTATGATAATCTCTAGGTCCAGGCATGTTGCTGCAAATGGCATTATTTCAATCTTTTTTTCTGGGGGGGCTGACTAGTATTCCACTGTAATATATACCACATCACCTTTATCCATTCATCTGTCGATGGACATTTAGGTTGATTTCATGTTTTGGCTACTGTATATAGTGCTACTATGAACACTGGGGCCCATGTATCTTTTCGAATTACAGTTTTCTCCAGATATATGCCCAGCAGTGGGATTGCTGGATCATATGGCAACTCTATTTTTAGTTTCTTAAGGAACCTCCATACTGTTTTCCATAGTGGCTGCACCAATTTACATTCCCATCAACCGTGTAGGAGGGTTCCCTTTTCTCCACACCCTCTCCAGCATTTGTTAGACTTTTTAATGATGGCCACTCTGACCAGTGTGAGGTGATACCTCTTTGTAGTTTTGATTTGCATTTCTCTAACAATTAGTGATGTTGAACATCTTTTCACGTGCCTATTGGCCATCTGTATGTCTTCTTTGGAGAAATGTCTATTTAGGTCTTCTGCCCATTTTTTGATTGGGTTTTTGTTTGTTTGTTTTTTGTTGTTGTTATTGTTATTGAGTTGTATGAGCTGTGTGTATATTTTGGAAATCGAGCCCTTATAGGTTGCGTCATTTACAAATATTTTCTCCCCTTCCAGAGGTTGTCTTTTTGTTTTGTTTATGGTTTCCTTTGCTGTGCAAAAGCTTATAAGTTTGATTAGGTCCCATTTGTTTATTTCAAGCATCTTCTATCTTGTCTAACATGCAGAGCATGAATATGGTAGCACATTTTTTATAATTTTAGTATAAATATGGGTTTTTCTTACCATCTGATATAAACATGCATTATTCTATAGTGTATTCTTTCCCTCCGCCCTACCACTAGCTATTAAGAAAAAAGTAAGGCATATTCCAGATGTCCCTCTTTCATACAACCTTCTTTCAATCCTGTGCTAGACAATGGAAGGGCCACAGAAGCAAAGTGTTTGTTTTCTAGAAGCTTACAACCTTCATTATTTCAGTCAACATAAAACTTCCAGTGATCAAGCAGCTTATACAGACTTGACTGAGGTAGTACAAGAAGAACAGGGCTCTCACTAAATAAGAAGAACAACCCTGGGCTTGTAAACAGCGGTAGTTAACAATGAAGAGAAATCACTTTCATTTCATCATATAGTTTCTGACTTGTTAAAGTGCTTAAAAAAAAAAGTTGGGCAAAAAGCACTAACAAAAGTTAAGAATTCCAGTCAAGGGGAAAAAAAAAAACAAAAATAAAAGAGATACAGAGCTGAAACATTATCTTTTTACTCCTACATTTTATAAGAATAAATATTTCCACTAATTACAAAAATTAATAAATCTGAAGTATAAATTACTATTCACCAAAAATGGATTTCCAGTTAGAGAACTAAGTAGCTTCTTGAAACCACAGACTGCCTGCATATATGAAAACTGTTTGATAGTCCCATGTTTAATTATCTTAAATTACTCTGTGTTATTTGTGAAAGAAGTCTATTTACATGTACATGTGTGATGGGATACTTTTGGAAACCTGCTCCTTAGCCAATCAAAGCCTACCTTATGACTAAAAATATTTTTATGAAATGAAATATTCTGAAATAATCAGAAACAAAAATCAAAAAATTTGTACTGAGGGGCTTCCCTGGTGGCGCAGTAGTTGAGAGTCTGCCTGCCAGTGCAGGGGACACGGGTTCGAGCCCTGGTCTGGGAAGATCCCACATGCCGCGGAGCAACTAGGCCCGCGAACCACAACTACTGAGCCTGCGCGTCTGGAGCCTGTGCTCCGCAACAAGAGAGGCCGCGACAGTGAGAGGCCCGCGCACCGCGATGAAGAGTGGCCCCCGCTTGCCGCAACTAGAGAAAGCCCTCGCACAGAAACGAAGACCCAACTCAGCCATAAATAAATAAATAAATAAAATTAAAAAAAAAAATTTGTACTGAGTATTTTGTTTATTGTTCTTCCATAACACAAACTGTAGCATATTTAATTGTCAAATGCAGTTTTGATCTATGTCTAAGGAAATTATGCCTATGATCCTCCAAAGAATTAGAAAGTCTGAGGAGCGATAATAATGCACAAAATAATAAGCAACTCAGGAAACGGTGGCAATAACATTCTTTGTTTAAAAAATACGGTTCATAAAGAAATATATTACTGTAGCAGAAGAATTCAGACATCAGAAAGAGTTCAGTCTAAAAATACTGAGACAATAAAAATGTGCCTTTAGTCTTCATAAATGACCATGGAAAAGACAATTCATTTCCTTTTGGGGTGAATGAAATTGGGACAATGTCCAGAGGCAGACAAATCACCTGTATTCAATTCAACAACTATTTCCTGATACATACTATAAGCCAAGCACTGGATATTCAAAAGTGGGGAAAAACTAGGTGGTAAACATTAAGATTTGTCTAGTTAGCCTAAAAATAAAGAGAAAAATTAGATTGAGTCCTAGTGAGTTCCATTCAGAAATCAGAACAAAGTACTGTTTTTTCAGAAATGAAAACCAAGTATTCTTCATCTAGATTTTTTTCTAGCCCTGTGACTCAACGGAACACTCACCTTCTCCAGAGAGCACAGATCCTTGGAAAACATCATTGTGCTAGGTCCTCAAGGTTGCCACCTGTTATGGACTGAATTATGTGTCCTCCTCCCTGCCCCGCACCAATTCATATATTTATGTCCTAACCCCCAGTACCTCAGCATGTGACTGTATTTGGAGATAGGGCCTTTAGTGAAGTAATTATGGTAAAATGAGGTCATATGGGTGGGTCCTAATCAGACATGACTGATATCCATATAAGAAAAGGAAATTAGGACACAGACAGGCAGAGGGAAGACCACGTGAGGACAGCAAAGGAAGAAGGCCATCAACAAGCCAACGAGAGAGGCCTTAAAAGAAACCAAACTGACAGCCTGAGGAACTGTGAGGAAATAATTTCTGTTGTTTAAGCCGCCCAGTCTGTGACACTTTGTTATGGTGGCCTTAGCAAATTAAAATGCCACCTATCAGAGCCTCCTATCTTAAGTTCTACCATTCTTGTCTGCTTAAAACAAAAACAAAAAACAAAGCAAACAAGCCCCCCCACACCGCAAAAAACAAAAAAAACCTCTCTTCAAAAAGTAATGCATTTATCCTCCTGGTCTAAAACCCAGCCACCTTCCTCTAGCTAAGGAAGAAAGCCTGATGGCAAACAGCAGCTAGTTTGAATCTTTATCATGTCCTTTTATTCTACTCGATAAGTATTTACTGAGGAACCTCTATGTGCCTAGTATCCTTTGCTATCCTGTGGCTTATACACATGGATGAGAGGCTAGAAAATAAGGCACAAAAGGTTAAACCGAGAGAATGTATGCCTTCCTTACACCAGTGTTTTTAGAAGTATGACCAAGAGAACCGTTAAAACAAAATGAGATAGCCTGGGGGCAACAGCAAGAGGAAGAGCTAATGGGAGCAGCAGGGAGGGAGAGGAGAAAGCAAGGCACAGCCAGTGCCTGTGGTCCGCCAGCTGCCTGTCACCTGTTATCTCATGTGACTTCCTTAACTACTGGAGAACTAGATATTAGCATCCCGTTGTACATGAGAAAACCAAGGCACAGCATGATTAAAATGTACAACTAGTTCAACTGCAGAACCAGATTTTCATTCTGGTCTATACTCCCAAGTTTTCATTATGTAAAGAATCATACAGGAGTTAGGTATGCTGCGAAATAAATATGTAAATAATGAACTGTTAGAAATAGGTTATTAAGAGATGTGAAAGGATTCAAGATACAAACAATATTTACTGAATACCTGCTGCTCTGCTTTAATATCTTCTACCTGAAATAAGGCAACAACATGTTAAGGTCCTGGAACAGTAACTGATACATAATAGACAAACCTTACCTAGCAATTACTACTATTAATATTACCACCTCACTAAATCTTCCCAACAACCCTGGGAGGCAAATACAGTTATCCCCATTTGAGAGAGAAAAGGAATGAAGCTCAGTAAAGTTAAGCTAATACACACAAGGTCAGAGAGCTATGGGGGGAAGTGGCGGGGGAGGGAGGTGGGGTGCAATTTTGAGTCCAAGAACTAAAATGGACATCTTAAAAACACTTATGTTTTGATGATCCTTTCTCGTGGTTAACAGAGAAGGTAGTTCTCCTTACTGAACTGAAATGCTCCACAGGAATTTTAACAAACTCCTCAGTTCCTAAAACTCTCTCCTTCTACTTCTTCTGGGCTGCAAACAACAAGAATCAAAAGAACTTCAATGGTAGGAGGCAAAAGAAAAATTTTAACAGGCTGCCCCAATGGCCAGTGATGACCCCAGATGCGGGCAGAACAGACTGCATGCGGACACACGTGAGCCCGCATGCATGCAGGTAGCGTGCAAATCTGGATTGCCTGAGTGAGCTGCTGCACACAGAAAACTGCGACCTAATGTGTTTGTGGAAGTTGGGCTCAGACTCACTTCCTAACTGTGGCCCACATACTTAAAAGAGGGCTCCCAGGCCATTCTGGTAAGGGAAGAAGTCTCAGCTAAATCTGAGCAGTGAACAAGGAGAAGAAAAGGCTGGGCAACATGAAACAGCTGCATGGACAGAGGGACGGGCAGGCAAACAGCCCAGGCTTCTGCCAGCCAGACTGGTGCTCACCTCTCCACCAGCATCTCTGTCCTGTAACGCAGATTACAGATCTGTCTCTCCCACCAACTCCAAGTCCCTCAAGACACCCGGGCACACAGGAGGCTCTCAATATATGTTAGCTAACCAACAAATGAATAAAAAAGCAAGCAAAAAAAAAAAAAAAATTTCTCTCTTAGACTTGATGTCTAGCAAAAGTTATTAACACATTCTTTATCAAATTCAACCCGCCCCATAACTCAGGTATATATCTGAGTTTAGACATCATACTCTAAAGTTTCAGATAATCTAAACTCAATTAATTCCAGATCTGTTATTCCTGACACTCTTATTTTAAATAAGTATGATTTTACTATAAGAAAGACACAGAAAATTTACACATTTCCTATATAAGTTCTACTTCAAATCCAAATGCAGCTGAGTGATTTTACTTTATTCATCACCAACCAGGAATAAAAAAGCATTATTTCTCACCTTTCCTTTCTGCACTGACTCCTCACTCTGCATTTTCTAATATAGTAAACAATACAAAAGAGGAAAAGCAAGTTTGTTCTTCATGGAGGGTAGAGACTTAAAACATATGGACTCTACTTTCCCCAGCCCAACCCCCTTTTTGCTGCTATGGATGGATGAAACTCCTACCACCATCACCAAGTACCTTAGAAGAAAGAGAAAATTAGGATAAAGGAATATTCAAAGGGCAACCAAAGAATTACAGGAGCCAAGTAGTGATTCTATTTTACAGATGAAGTTAAGTTACTTGACTTAAAAACGTGGCAGAATTCAATGTATTTCTCAAATCTCCTGACTTACTTTTCTGTCTTTTCGAATTTAATAATCACAACTGTGGCTGAAAACATCAAATGTTACTTCTCAATCTCCTTTCTCTTCACATCTGTTACAGCCCAACACTGATGAAATACTATCTGCTCTTTCCAGTGTAACATTATCATGAATGTTCTGAGACAATAAACCCCCTAGCTTTAGGACCAGCTCCTCTTGCCACATAGCATGGTTATTTTTGCAGCAGAATGGAAAAATAAATTATTGGTGATATTTCTGGGTTTCTAAAAGCCCTTTATATAGTATCAAAGGATTATCCTGCAGAGTAGTTGCAGATTGATAATCAACATCCTCTCTGAATCAAGAAAAAAAAAGTTCCTTGAAAATTCCAGCTACTTTTCTGAAACAGTTCTTGCCAATGATTAAGTAAACAACTAATTTCATATGCTTCACAGGTAACCAAACTTAAGGATTTAAGTAATAAGGTGATTCATGAATGAATAAAAATTCCCCAAACATTTTACCCACACACTCATTTATACCTAGAAACCTTAAATTTTCCATTGGTGCACAATTTTTAATGCACATGCCAACTTCAGGCAATGGTTAAGGTATAGAGTGACAGGGGAACTGTTAGATCCAGATAACAAATCTGAGGTTGCTGAATGGGGAATCACAAGTTGAAGGTATTGATACGGCACTTGTCTTCAGTATTTTAGAGCATGAATCTTACAGACAAGCTTGTACAGAGGTGACCATACGACCCAGCAATCCCACTACTGGGCGTATACCCTGAGAAAACCATAATTCAAAAAGAGTCATGTACCACAATATTAATTGCAGCGCTATTTACAATAGCCAGGACATGGAAGCAACCTAGGTGTCCATCGACAGATGAATGGATAAAGAAGATGTAGCACATATATACAATGGAATATTACTCAGCCATAAAAAAGAAATGAAATTGAGTTATTTGTAGTGAGGTGGATGGACCTAGAGTCTGTCATACAGAGTGAAGGGAGTCAGAAAGAGAAAAACAAATACCGTATGCTAACACATATATATGGAATCTAAAAAAAAAAAAAAAAAAGGTTCTGAAGAACCTAGGGGCAGGACAGGAATAAAGACACAGATGTAGAGAATGGACTTGAGGACATGGGGAGGGGGAAGGGTAAGCTGGGACGAAATGAGAGAGTGGCATGGACATATATTTACTACCAAATGTAAAATAGATAGCTACTGGGAAGCAGCCGTATAGCACAGGGAGATCAGCTCGGTGCTCTGTGACCACCTAGAGGGGTGGGATAGGGAGGGTGGGAGGGAGGGAGATGCAAGAGGGAAGAGATATGGGGACATATGTATATGTATAACTGATTCACTTTGTTATAAATCAGAAACTAACACACCATGTAAGCAATTATACTCCAATAAAGATGTTAAAAAAAATAAATAAATAAAAGAGGTGACCAATATAAGGAGATACCCTCATAATAGCAAGCCTCACTCGGGTGGCTTATATGTACTAACACTTTTATACACAGAAAAACCACTCACACTTACATAAATCTTTAATCTGGAAAAAGGAGCACAACTAGGGCATATATAATCAAATCAACTTTTAGTACTTTACTAACAGACAGGGCTCTTTGCAGGTGACTGTCGAGTGATTTATAACTAAAACCACTGAAGGCTGGAGAGGAGTATGGAACAAAGTACATCTTCTGTGGTATCTCTTTTAATCCAGCTTCTTCAGTAAAGTATGAATGCTATATAGCTGAGGGGACATTAAGAAGGAAGCCCAGCAAGGTTTGAGACACATCTATGAACACAGAACTGGTGTTGGGTCCTCAGCTGGTGCCAGCTCCATTACCATATCTTGGCTACCCTAGCTTGAGGGGCAGTTGCCCCCAACTTGAGGGACAGAGAGGCCCTATTTAGAGAGAGCTAAGCAACTTAATAATGTATAAAGTGCTCGCATAATAAGTCACACAAGTCGCATAATACTCAGAAGATCCTCTAACATAGGCAACATCATAGTCCTAAATTCTGGATTAAGAATCTTCAGGAGCAATTAAGTAATTAACCTAAGGCCAGCTAAATGGGTGACAAGATTCATACCCAAGTACTCTCACTAGAAATGCTGTGCCTTTTGTCATATTTGATTGTATATTACCAACCTAAATACCAAAAAGAACCACATTTGAAGATCAAAAATCAAATCTAGTACTCCCCAGTATCTGTACGGAGCATGAGAACATTGGACAAGTGAAAAGAGTTACATCCATAGAGTTTCAATTAATAAAATGGACCAAACAATTATTTCAGACTAGATGGAAATGCTGTTTTAAGGTACAGAATATTTGTTAGAAGATAAACAGTAAGTAGCAATCTGATGGTTTAATTTGTGCCAAACTGAGCTGCCTTTAAGATATTAATAATAAACAACAAGGTCCTACTGTATAGCACAGGGAACTATATTCAATATCCTGAGATAAATCATAATGGAAAAGAATGTTTTAAAAATGTATATATATAGGTATAACGGAATCACTCTGCTGTACAGCAGAGATTAACACAACATTGTAAATCAACTGTTCTTCAATTTTTAAAAAAGATATTCATAAAGCTATTAACAGCAGGAATCAACGGGAATAACTGTTCCTGTTCCTCCAGCATCTCTCCATTGACCAGCACAGAAGACACAGCCAATAACATCTTTTCAGTCCAGCTTCTTACATCCATGGAAACACAGGCAGGTTGTTCTAGACTGTGTCTATGAATTTTATATTTTACACTTAAAAATGCTCATCAGTCTGGCAGTGGGTTCCATGGCACGAGAAAGGATTAAGAATCTGTGCTGTTGATAATCAGATATTTATTACAAAGCAAAACAACTGTAAGTCCAAGTTTGTAAATCTGATGAGTTTCAAGGAGTGTGTAGGAATATAACCACTTAACCTTGGTTAAGTTTTGTGCCCAAAGGTTGTGCAAATGTGATTTTCTAAGAAAAGTTGTTACATATGACAAAAGTGGGTTACTAATTTAGAAAGACAGACTACAATAATTGTGTGATAAAATCATATATAATGTAATGTGCATAAGTTAATCCTTATCAATGATTCAGAAGTCATTTCCAGATGTGACATCTTCTCAATATTATTACTATGAAAATCAACTATCAAATCAACTATCATTTTTCTGTAGAAGTGAAGAATAGCATTCTACTCAATAGAATGCTAAATCCCAAAAAAGTGTGCCCCACTGTTTTGGTGATGATTGCTTATGGAAACTTACTTATATTCTCTCTTGGTCTCCTTCTTAAGGAGCAGTATGAACAGTGCAGGAGAATCCTCTAATTTTAGATTAGAAAAGAACCTCAGAGATCCTCAAACACTTTCCTTTGCCCTCCTCCCTCCACAAGATAAAAATGACTCCAAAAGTCAGCCAAATTTTGATAAATGCCTAGTATGTACTTGACACCTTTCAAGGAACTAGAGATACAGTGATGAACAGGACACATATTTCACCCTGCTAATCCTGTGTTCTATTAGGTCACAATGCCAGGATCGTAGAAACAAAGGAAAGAAATCCAAGAGAAAATGCAGAACAGGGAGACAGAGGACTCAGAAAGAGAAAACTTGCACAATGCTTTGAGGGGGGGGTACATCTCTTTAATTTAGCATCGCCAACCTTGTCTGTAATCGCTCCTCAGACAAAATAAGCCATAAAATGGAAAATAAAGTTATTGTAAATCTGATGATGATAGAAACAAAAACAGAATGGGTACGTAAGTCCTCCGCTCTTTTCCACAGAAGCTCCCAACACCCATGTACACACTGTGTGCACACACACTGTTCACTGTGAAATATCTTCCTAACTTCCTATAGAAAAGTCCATTTTTCCAGAGGATTTAAAGTTTTGAAAGAGATTCCAATTTTCTTATTATTGGCCGCCAAATGGGTCTGACTCTTGGTCTACCCAGGCACAGGGCAATGCCCCATGTTCCTTCCTGCTCATCATTTTTACAACGTTGAAGGTGAAGCACAGCATTAGTTTAACACCAGGTTGTAAATAATTACCAAAGGAAAGCAGTTGAGGCTAATGCTCATAGCTCAGCCGACTTGGCTGAACAAAATGGAGAAAAGCATTCCATGGCTTCCACCTAACAGGCCCCATTGTTTCTCCACAGGGCTCTGATTTCTGGCCAACTCTTAAAACAAGCCTCACTGGAGAATGATCAACCAAACCAAAATTTAAACGTGTTTTTAAATAGATTTCTTGTCTCTCCCCAGTCAAGAGAAATGGAATATAATTATTATTATATTATTAAATATTATAAATATTATTATATTATAATTATTATTAATGGAATATAATTTCAACAGGTATTTACCCATTAACTAATCCCCAAAACAATGGAATGGGTTAAAGCGTGTACTTCTGCTATAACAACAGCAACACTTATTTTGACTACTCTTTGAAGTTTTTAGGTTACATCAATTAACCTGGAAAAAGAAGAGTGGTTTCTCAAATGATGGAACATTAATTTGGATGTTTCACTTTGTCTCTTCATATGCTTTTTAAATCTGGGGGTCTACATGAAACCTTTCCCTGTAACTTTTGAAAATGTTTCATAAATTACTATGGCAGTGTGGAATATAAAACTCAAGGCATCTGCTTAAGAAATTTTTATATATAAATTCTTCAAAAGTTAATGATGAGGTTAAAAAAATTTAAGAAAAACCAGGGAAGTATACAATGAAAGGAAAAATTTGCTTCATATGGCATGATCTCAATATGTATTGAGGAAGGCAAATTCTGCCAAACTTTCACTGAAATTGTTCTAACAGGCTTCTTCATTCTAATAGCTACCACTTAGTGAATGCCACTGTGGACTACACACCTGACATAGCATTTCTCTTAATTCTTCCCTCTGCCACATCAGGTAGGCATTCACCTATGTGGCAAAAGAGTTTGTAAAAGCTACACGGAAGTAGCCATGGTGGAATACGAAGGCAGGCCTTTTCAAGTAATGTCCATGTTCTTCCCAGCTCGCCCTCTTTTCCCATAGCTTCAACCCTAATCACACTAATAAATGCTTTTACATAATGGAAATAATGGTGATAAGTGGATAAGGCTAAATTAAATTCCCTCTCACCTAAATCCACTTTCTCACAGGTGGAAAAACAAAAAACAAAAAAAACTTAGCCTGTATTTTCTCTCAAGTTGAAAATGTCAGATCACATTTTCCTCAAACCTCCCCCAGCCTCCCACCAAAAAGTAAAGCACAAAACACACACTCACACTGCAACAAAGAAAAGCTTACTATCTTAGATAAGATTCCACTGTTCTCCTGCCCTAGTCCACACTATCTCTATAGCCCACAGGGTCAGTCCTTCCCAACCTAAGAAAACACAGGCTGTGCTGTTGACTGTGCGTCAGAGCAGAGCTGTCTCAACTCCACGTTTGTCTTTCTATAAGATCATCTGCTCATTACTGACACTGGTATTTTGTCAACTTGATCAAGTTTATCAATTTATCTTTAAAGCACTTTTTAAAAAAATTTATTTATTATGTTTGTTTATTTATTTATTTTTGGCTGTGTTGGGTCTTTGTTGCTGCGCGTGGTCTTTCTCTAGTTGTGGCGAGCAGGAGCTACTCTTCGTTGCAGTGCGTGGGTTTCTCGTTACGGTGGCTTCTCTCATTGTTGAGCACAGGCTCAGTAGTTGTGACGCACGGGCTTAGTTGCTCCGTGGCATGTGGGATCTTCCCGGACCAGGGATTGAACCCTTGTCTGCTGCACTGGCAGGCAGATTCTCAACCACTGCACCACCAGGGAAGCCCTTTAAAGCACTTTTAGCTACTGAAGTATGGAATGAATGCTACAACCAAGAAATTCCCCATTGACTCAGTTTAGAGTGACTACTGTAATGTCTTTAATCATTTACTTACCTCTCTCTTCAATTTTCTTACAATAATGTACCATCTCATATATGAGTAGCTGGGGTTTTAGTATTAGAGATGCACAAGTAGACACACCACACACCCACACTCACATTGTCAAAAAGCAATGAAGCAAATACAGTTAATCCTTGAACAAGGTGGGCGTTAGGGGCACCGACCCGCCTCACAGTCAGAAGTCCACAAATAACTTATAATCAGCTCTCCTTATCTGTAGCTCCTCATCCATGGCATCAACCAACCACGGATCGTGTAGTACTGAGGATTTAGTACTGAAAAAAATCCACATATAAGTGGACCTGCACAGTTTCAACTCATGTTCTTCACGGGTCAAATGTATATCCATCAAAGTAGGCTCTGTCACTGACTTAGAGACCACATCATAGTGGGGAAAAGGTCAGTGAGTTCAGAAATGCCTGGGTTGCAATCCTGGTTCAACTCAGGGCCTTAGCTCCCTTGTATGTAAAGTTAGGATGGTGAAAACTAGCAACGTAAATAAAGCATTTAGCAGAGTGCACAGCATACACAGTAGTTATTACCACCATCAACACAGGCACCAAGACAGGCTGGGCCATTTTTCCCAGCTGTGACACTGTTTGCTGATTAATAATTAGGACTAGTCACTATCTTTCCCTCCCCCCTCTTTTGTAATAGCTTTATTGAGGTGTAATTTACATACCACAAAATCCATTCTTTTAAAGTGTGTGATTCAGTTGGTTTTTAGTATATTCAGGGTTGAGTGACCACTACCCACTATTTATTTCCAGAACACTGTCATCACCCCAAAAAGAATACCATACCCATTAGCAGCAACTCCCTAATACTCTCTCCCTCAGCCCCTGGCAACAACTAATATGTTATCAGTGTCTATGGATTTGCCTATTCTGAACATTATATATTAATGGCGTGATACTGTATATGGCTTTTGTGTCTGGCTTCTTTCACTTAGCACAATATTTTCAAGGTTCATCCACTTTTTAGCATGTGTAAGTACTTCATTCCTTCTTATGGCTGAATAATAGTCCATTTTATGGATATATCACAACATGTTTATCCATTCATAAGCTGATGGACATTTGGGTTGTTTCCACATTGGGGTTATTATGAATAGTGCTGCTATGAATATTCATGTACAAGCTTTTTTGTGTATAAACATATGTTTTCTCTCCTCTTGGGTATTTACCCAGGAGTGGAATAGCAGAGTCACATGGTAACTCTATATTTAACCATTTGAGGAAATGCCAGACTATCTTCCAAAGCAGCTGTACCATTTTATATTACCACAGGCAGTGTATGAGGGTTCCAATTGTTCCACATCCTTGCCAACACTTGTTCCTACTTGTCTCTTTGACTAAAGCCATCCTAGTGTGTGTGAAGTATATTGCACTGTGGTTTTGATTTCATTTCCCTGATGGTTAAATGATGTTCACCATCTTTTCATGTACTATTTGGCCATTTGTACATTGTTTTTGGAGAATGTCTATTCTGATCCTTTGCCCATATTTAAACTGGGTTTTTTGTCTTTTTATTCTTGAGCTGTTAAGATTTCCTTATATATTCTAGATACAAGTCCCTTCTAAAATATATGATTTGCATATATTTTCTCCCAATCTATGAGTTCTCTTTTCATTTTGTCGATGGTAACCTTGGAAGCACAAAAAATTGTAATTTGGATGAAGTCAAATTTATCTGTTTTCTTCTTTTGCTGCTTGTGCTTTTGGTGTCATATCTAAGATTCCATTGCCTAATCCAAGGTTACAAAATTATACTCCTAGAGTTATACAGTTTTAGCTCTTACATATATGATCCATTTTGAGTTAATTTTTGTATATGGTGTGAGGTAGAGGTCCAACTTCATTCTGTTGCATCTGGATAACCAGTTGTCAATGCACTATTTGTTGAAGAGACTACTCCTTCCTCTACTGAACTATCTTGGCACTCCTCTCTCTTAAATCCACATTCAGAGCATTTCATTCCTTGCAGGTATACATCACTCTGATCTTGCCAATTTTCCAGCTATCAGGCGTATTACTACTCTACTTGAACCTGCAAATCTTTGAACCAAACCTATGAATCTATCCTGTATTTACTTTATTTCAGGTTGGCGAATCACTTACATTTAAAAGCACTTATCAAGTACCTACTATGTACCAGGCAGTATTCTAAATTCTCAGATATAATCCCAATGAAGCATTAAGATTCTTGAGGATGGTTATAAAATGTACTGTGTTTCATGACAGAGATGGGGACAAAGTACCAAAGATGCTGGAAAAAAACAAACAAACAAAAAAAACAAAAACAACCATCTCTGTGTTAGAGGTTCTAAAGTGGTCACATTGAGGAGGGGTATTTGAGTAGAAGAATTATTGAACTGTCAGACAAAGAAGGGCTCTAGAGTTCTCCAAGAAGAGAGAAATAATGGGCACAAAAGTATGAAGTTGAGAAAAAGCCAGGGGACAGAGGTTTAAGGTGGTAGCAATGTGGGGCAACAGGAAAAGGTGACTCTCAATAGGAGGACAGGGTTGAATATTAAGAATCCATATACTACAACAGAGACCTTTAACTGTACCGCTACGCAATGTACACCCAACTCTAGATCTGAACAAGGAAGCCACATGTATTTGAGGAAAACGACTGTGGGGTTGAGGTGTAGACTACTGCATAGGGACAGACTAGTATTGGGCATTCTCACGTATGTCTAGCCAGGAGGGGGATTTTTTTTTAAGTGATTATTTCTTCCCACAACTGCATAGCAAAAATGTATTTTGCTCCCTCACAAGTCTCCTAAGACATTTTGTACTTGGTTCCAACCTTCTTCATTCCTTTCAAGTGTGTATACGGCCAGCCTTAAAGAAGATGTTGTACCTCTTCAGGTTCTCAATTTTCTTCATTATAATTATCACTTTTACTTAAGACACTTCACTGTCAAATATCATTAAAGTTATAATGCTACCACTGAAGGCTATTTAACTCTGGGCCCATCTTCTGAGCAGAGAGCCCAGTCTAAAAAGAGTTGAATATGTGCTTTACAGACTGCTTCTTGTTCTTTTTCAATTCGGAATCCAAATTATTCCATTTTTACTATTCTTCAAATATCTCCTAGCACTTTCTGCCATAATTCTGAGTTCAGAAAGTGTTTCACTATGCTTCCATCATCAGCTTTATGAAAGTAAGTTTACAGTTCTGCTTTTCCTCTTTCTACTTAGATTTTCTATAGAAGTTTTTCAGAATCAGAAATACACCACGGTCTAAAAGTTTCTATGTTTCCTAGGAATCCTAATAAATGTTTGGCAGTTAATACAATCACAGCAACACCACTAGCAAGAAAAAGCACATTACAGCTTCTCTCCACTAGAATGTTCAATTTGTAACTGGTATTCCTTAAATGGGCATTTAGCATAAAAGGAGGTGTTATTTCAGCCATCACAATGGTGAGAACTGTACTCTGGTTCAAGGGAATGAAACACTTCCTCAAATAAATGAGTGGGAGACATAATGGAATTCTACATTCCTTGTTCTTTTCTGTTAATTGACTGGTGACGTGAATGTGATCCACCATCGTGTGTCCTGGCTGGAAGGGCTTGCTCTGCACCCTTTTCTCCTTCAGTTATCCTTATTTACAAAGACTTGTATAAAACAAGTCATTTACTTGCAACAGGGGGAAGATGGGCCAACGTTCTGGCTCCTCCAAAAAAAAAAAGATGTCAAACTGGCTCACATAAAAGAAGTAGGGATGGAAAAAATGAAATTATAGTGGCTGCACTATGGCTTAGACAGTGAAGAAATGGATAAGTTTTTACATCAGAGAAGGATAAATCTTTGATTCCTGCCTGCACTTCAGCAATTTTCCTATGCAGCTGCCAATTTTTTCACCCCAGCAAAATCACTGAAAATGAAAATTACAGATTTTTAAACCATTTTAAAAGCAGACAGAGAGAGAAAGAAAAAAAAATCTGGAAGACTATAATCCAAAAAATGTTAACACAAAGATTATTGTCTTCTGTGGGTAGTAAAATTACAAATATTTTCTTTTTTTCTACTCTTCTGCCTTCTCAGATTTTTTCCATTGAATATAAGATGCCATTATAATCAGAAAAGTACAATAGTGGCAGAAAGAGAGAAAAACAGTTGGTTAGTTAGGTATTTGGGGAGGAAATAGTGCAGGGAGAGTTCAAGTTGTCTTAGGAGCTGAGGACAAAAAACAAAAGTATATACAGATGCCCATGTTCCAGGCATCCTGAAGACTTTAAACCTTATGCAGGAATAGGAGTACAACTTTATCCTTTAACTTTTTTTTTTTTAATCTTTCCAACACACCTCTGAAATTGCTGCTACTGCTTTTTTCTTTTTTTCTTTTTTTTTTTTTTTTGGGCCGAACTGAGAGGCTTGTGGGATCTTAGGTCCCTGACCAGGGATTGAACCCACACCCTCGGCAGTGAAAGCGCCGCGTCCTACCCACTGGACCACCAGGGAAGTCCTGCTACTACTTTTTAAACAGCTATTGCTTTTTTTTTTTTTTTTACTTAAGAAATAGTCCAATTTCAGAGAAATTTAAGTACAAACAGCAAAGTTCTCACATTATATTCAGTAATTTATCAAGCCCAAGTCGTGCCACATTACAGAAAAATGGGACTCCTATAACAGAGGGCAGACCCTATTTATGTTAACTATATGTCTCCTTTGATATTTTTTACTAATTAAGTCTACAAGTTTTTTTTTTTCTAGCAAATTGTGGTACAGGGAGAAGGAAGTCTCTAAGGCAGTAGACTCAATGAAGGAACCACCATCAAATGGTCAAGTGTGAAACCCACCTCAGAGGAGGGCAGCCTGGTAACCCTGCTGTGTTTCCCTCCCGCTGACTTTCTGGCACGTCATTCAGGAAGGACCATGTGGTGCCACACACACAAAAATCAAAAACAAAAACAAAAAAAGGAAAACAAAAATACCCCACAACTCTAGCATTATCCTAACTAAATTAATCCTGGAATAAGTTTTTGAGGCCATATATTGTTTTGGAATAATGACAGTGCCCACAGTGAGTAGAGAAGTCTATTAAATGGTTTACCTGTGAAATATAACCTGGAGGCACGTGGATGGGAGGAATGGATCCATTGGGTGACATCATGGGAACTTCAGCAGGCCCTAAAAGAGGCAAGAGTAAGATATTAACAGCTGAAGAAATATACATTATTCAAACTAATCATTGGTATTTTAAAATATTATCAAAACTAAAGAGAATCACTGACTATTTTCTCTTCAGTAAATGGTACCTCGTGCCTTAGACCTGAAATCACAAATGAAAAGGAATTCTCCAGCTGCATAAGTCAAGGGGGTGGGGGTGGGGGAACAGCTATGAGCATCTTTTTATTTTTTTTTTTAATATATTTTTTTTTGGCTGCGCTGGGTCTTTGTTGCTGCGTGCAGGCTTTCTCTAGTTGTGGCGAGTGGGGGCTACTCTTCATTGTGGTGCACGGGCTTCTCATTGCAGTGGCTTCTCTTGTTGCGGAGCACAGGCTCTAGGCACACGGGCTTCAGTAGTTGCGGCACGCGGGCTCAGTAGTTGCGGCACGCAGGCTCTAGGGTGCACAGGCTTCAGAGGTTGTGGCGCTCGGGCTCAGTAGTTGTGGTGCTCGGGCTCAGCAGTCGCGGCTCGCGGGCTCTAGAGCACAGGCTCGTTAGTTGTAGCGCACGGGCTTAGTTGCTCTATGGCATGTGGGATCGTCCCTGACCAGGGTTCAAACCTGTGTCCCCTGCACTGGCAGGCGGATTCTTAACCACTGCGCCACCAGGGAAGTCCCTATGAGCATCTTTATAAATACTTAATGATTCCCAAAGCCTCAAGTTCCATAAACTAAGGCTGCTCAGTTAAGAGTAGTCTAACAAAGTAGGGCAAAAAGTTTCCTTTTTTCCCTTTAAAATAATGTATTATCAATATATGCTTAAGTAAATAAAATTTTAATGAGTTTATCTCCTCTGGTTTAAAAAGCTCCTATAGACTTTGGGTTTATAATTTTCATTTTGATTATTATTTTCAATAAGTTACTGTAACATGCCATTAATTTGACATAGAAGAAACCTTTAAAATACTCCAAACCAACTGAATTTGACAAGCCTCTTATAAGGCAGGGGGTAAAAACAGATTATATTTTAAAACCAGACACTATTAGGAATACTCATACCAAATTTACTTGGATTATTTCAAAGTAAAGCATTCAATTAACAAGAGGTTAGTTTCAAAATATTAAATTCAACAAATGTTAATCGCATGTCTAAGGAAACAAAAAAAGGCAAGGCAAAGCTCAGTTACCTAAAGCACAGTTTGAGTTAATATTTAATTACAAGGAAACTGATTGTCATAACATCAAAATCAACTTCTGACACCCTTCCAAAGATCCTATGACTAAATGGTTTCCCTGGAAGTTTAAGAACCTCAGGTCACTGGTTTTCAGTTTGACAGGTGGCTCCCCTATTTAGCAACCCATGTCCCAAATGTCAATCCAAAGGTGTGTTTCTAGTCTTGAGATGCGACTTCCTGGCTCCAAGTGCCCTGTGTTGTTTATTTGCTTTCTCCTAATGTGTGTTGTGCTGCCGGCAATGAAAATTGCTCCGCTGTAACAAAAACCAAGAAAAATACAACACTTTTCTTGGCAAAAGAAGACAGACCCTGCCACCCAGTGCTGCACTTACATATAAGCACAACGCACCTTTCACCTCACAGTACAATCCACTGTTACAACTACTTCTCAGGAAAAGTCATGGACAATATGCCAAAGTACTAAACTCTCTGATAATCTCTGAATACATACAAAATACCACAGTAGTCTCTCACATAGTAACACACTGGTAATCAGTTAAAGAAAAGGATGACAATGGCATAAGAATGGATAATTCCACGACCCCACTGTATTTTTAAGTACCATTCCAACTAATACATCCAGCAATCACTGAAGGCACTTTCCAAATTCATCTTCCAAATCCATCTTTCTCATCAGCTTTAGCATTTTTGCCACAGCCGTTAAGACATTTAGGTATTTACTAAATATTTTCATTTGAATTGATTCACTTAAAAATCATAGACAACTATTTCACTCTTAGCCTGAGTACTACCTTTGAAATCCAAGGGGCAATGCACTCAGCTCTATAAGCAGGCATTAAGAGCGTGGCCTCCGCCTGGTTTCATTTCCCAGCTCACTATTCACACTGGTTGTGTGACATTGGACAATTCACTTAGCCTTTCTATGCCTCAGTTGTCAATGAGAATAACAATTCCTACCTCACAGGTTTGGGTTTAAAGACTAAATTCAATAATACATGTAAAAGCATTTAGGGCAGTGCATGGCATAATAACCACTCATCAAAATGTTAGCAATCTTTACAATTTTTCTCTTTTTTTATTTACAGTTTTTTGTTTTTTCCTGTTCTTTCATTACAACTACATTTTAAGCACTATTTTTTTAACAGTACATGTCCCTGTAACACATAAAGTCAACACGCATACTCTGTGTACAATACTGACTTACGAGGCAAACCTTCCTCATCAGACAAATATCAAATATTTCACAGTGCAGAGTGTGAACAGAAATGCTACCACTTCAATAAAGTATTACTTTTTAATCACCAAAATGTATACCAGGCAAACAGTCTCTTAACCCCAGGCATGACCCCTAAAACTGTTAAAGTCATTTGTATAAAACGTTTTAAAGAATGTAGGACAAGTAAATGATTTACAGCCAGAAAATGTTTTCTTCCTGGCCTTGGTTTCAAAAGTAGCCAAATGACTTTAACATGCTTGTTCCCCCTTCCTCTTGTCACTGTCATCAAAACCCTTTCAAAAATCCTTGCGAAATATACAGTAATGGTTTCCGAAACTCAGCTCTGCCCTAGAACCCTAAGGTTTCTCTCCTTTCTGAAATAAACCATTGCATACACAGGCATTCAGGAGTTTAAAAGCTAGGAAAATAAAATCCCTTTCACAATGGTGGTATGAGAAAAGTTACTGTCTCCCTAAATACGTATCTCCCAATCAGTGAGTTTACTGCCTCTGCTCAACAGTTTGTGTTTGAGAACCTCCTGATACTATTATAATTCTTCCCTAATTAAAGCACAAACTTCTCTTCCTAAACTTTTAGGACTACTAGATTCCTTTTGATTTTTAATCGATAATCTCGTGACACAGAAGACTGAAAGGATATAGCCCTGAGAATATGTGGAAAATGGTTCCCTTCTTGTTCACACCACCAACACCGGATATGTGAGGGGTAAAAAAGGGACACAATCTCCCCAAACTAACTTCCTTTCTGACTGTATTGGGAAATCATTGATTAAACTTTTTGGAAAAAAACTTTTTAAATCTCTTAGGATATCTGGAAACTTCTTTAATTAAACAGTCTTGTTACATAAAGGTAGGTCTACACAAATATACATACACATAGACTAAATAATTTGAACACAAACATACACTTCCAAACTACTTCAGATTTTTTTTTTTTTTTGAGAAACTAATTAAGAAGCTCAGCTAAAGACCACATGAACTCTTCCACAGATGAAAGATGTCACACGTACAATTTCTAGAACTGGAACTAGAATGTTTGCTAAAAGCCAAGTAATTCCATGAAAAAAATGCCTTGGGAAATTTGATCAATTTCAGGCTGTGACTTCAACTGTCAAGAATCACCCCCCCCTTTTTTCTTTTTTTTTTAAACATCTTTATTGGAGTATAATTGCTTTACAATGGTTGTGTTAGTTTCTGCTGTATAACAAAGTGAATCAGCTATACGCATACATATATCCCCATATCCCCTCCCTCTCATCTCCCTCCCACCCTCCCTATCCCACCCCTCTAGGTGGTCACAAAGCACCGAGCTGATCTCCCTGTGCTATGCTGCTGCTTCCCACTAGCTGTTTTACATTTGGTAGTGTATATAAGTCCATGCCACTCTCTCACTTCGTCCCAGCTTACCGTTCCCCCTTCCCCCTCCCCGTGTCCTCAAGTCCGTTCTCTAAGTCTGTGTCTTTATCCCTGTCCTGCCCCTAGGTTCATCAGAACCTTTTTTTTTTTTAGATTCCATATATATGTGTTAGCATATGGTATTTGTTTTTCTCTTTCTGACTTACTTCACTCTGTATGACAGACTCTAGGTCCATCCACCTCACTACAAATAACTCAATTTCGTTTCTTTTTATGGCTGAGTAATATTCCATTGTATACATGTGCCACATCTTCTTTATCCATTCATCTGTCGATGGACACTTAGGTTGCTTCCATCTCCTGGCTACTGTAAATAGTGCTGCAATGAACATTCCCTTTTTTTTCACTGAACAAGATGTGAGACACAAACAAGAACTATGATCAGTTTATAGTCATTAAAAAATTTAACTGCAATATGCAAGCACATGGTCTAACATCTTAAAAGTCTGCTAGCATTTGTTAATAAATTGATTTTTCATTTACTTACAGCAAACTGTGAACAAGAAAGGTTGGAGAGTGGCTTAATTATTCAACCAACAGTAATTCATGCAATGATCCTACAACTTTATTCTCACATCAAACAGACAGAAGGAAAGTCCAGCAATGTTGTATTTCTAGGGACACATAGCTCATGGAGAGCTTCTAAGCCCCTGCCATGGCTGTACAACCATTCTGCTTCACTCTGTGCTTCTTCCCTGCTACCAGGGATCCCCCCAGAGCCCACACATGTAGATACCCCTTGCTCTGATACTATATTCAGAATATTCACCCGTCCTGGGAGAAGAGTTAACTAGACTGACTCGAGGAGAATGTACAAATGAGGTTTAGACATCTGAAAGTGGTGGAAAATGGGAATCCAGGGTATATATTATCATTTAAATTAGTCTCAGAAATAGATTAGCTATAAATAATTAATTATACCACAATTTTGACATTTTGAAATGGTATTTTTTATAAACTGAATATTCGCCAGTAGGTAAACAAGTACTGAATAAGTAGAATGTTATGATTGTAATTGTCTATAAACTGGTACTTGTGTGTCCAAATGGCTACTTTCAACAACAGCCATTAGTAGTAATAAATCACATTCTTAGCTTATTAACTTAAATATTTTCTTGTTCAAAAAGGATGAAAGGGGTGGCGGGGGGGAAGGATGTAAGAGGACTGAGATCACAACACAGCAAGATAAAGGAAAACTAATGAGAAAAATAAAGCAAGGGCAAAACATTGATGTGATAAAATCCAATGAACCCTATTTAAAAAAAAAAAAAAGACACCTGAGTCTTTCTAAATAGCCAAAATATAATTTCTTGCTCATTGAAGTAGTCATATGGATAAGGCCACAGCTAATAGGTAACCAGATAATTATGGTGAAAGCACTTATCAAAACAAATGGTCTAAATAAAAGTACACTTGCAGGCTTCCCTGGTGGCGCAGTGGTTAAGAATCTGCTTGCCAATGCAGGGGACACAGGTTTGAGCCCTGGTCCAGGAAGATCCCACATGCTGCGGAGCACCTAAGCCCGTGCGCCACAACTACTGAGCCTGCGCTCTAGAGCCTGTGAGCCACCTGAGCTCGCGTGCCACAACTACTGAAGCCCGTGCTCTGCAACAAGAGAAGCCACCACAATGAGGAGCCTGCACGCAGCAATGAAGACCCAACGCAGCCAAAAATAAATATATTAAAAAAAAAAAGTACACTTGCGCTGTTTGCTAAGGGTCTAAGACTTAATGCAAAATGTGAGGTCTTCTGGTGAACCTTGTGAATGTCTAATAATGAATCTCCAGTTATTCATGGTGATTCAAGACATGTAGACGAGCGAAGAGATTATGTAGGCACTTTGAGGAACACTGATTTTTTTTAAAGCTATTCAACACTAATTAATCCCACAAGAGAACTAAAAGGAATACAAAGATAATAAAATAAAGCACAGGTTCTAACCTAAGCTTAAACTCTAGTGCAGTGGTTCTTAAACTTTAGTGTGCATCAAAATCATCCAGAGGGTTTCTGAAAATCCAGATTGCTAAACTCCACTTCCCATAGTTTCAGAATCAGAAGATTGGGGGTGGGTCTTAAGAGCTAGCATTTCTAACAAGTTCTCAGGTGACAACCTCTGACTTAGTAGGTTAAGAGACAATAAGCATACAAAGCAAACATTACACTCAATGGTTAAGAAACTGAAAGCTTTCCCTCTAACATGAGGAAAAAGACAAGGACGCCCACTTTCACCACCACTATTGACATTGTACCAGAAGTCTTAGCTAGAACAACTGGGCAAAAAAAAAAAAAAAAGAAAAAAAAGAAAAAGAAAAGGTATCCAAATTGGAAAGGAAGAAGTAAAATTATATTCGCAGAAGACATAATCCTATATATAGAAAATCCCAAAGATTCCATAGACAAAAAACTATTAGAGCTAAAAAACGAATTCAGTAAATTTACAGGGTACAAGAACAACGCATAAGTCAATTGTGTTTCTATGTACCAGCAATGAACAATCTGAAAAGTAAATTAAGAACACAATTCTATTTATGACAGTATCCAAAAGAATAAAATACCTAGGAAAAAATCTAATCAAGGGGGTGAAAGATTTATGCACTTAAACTACAAAACACTGCTGAAAGAAATTAAAGAAGACCTAAATAAATGGAACTTAAGAACACCTAAACAAAGACATGGAATGGAAGACTTAATATTGTTAAGATGGCAATACCGCTCAAAGCGATCTACTGAGTCAATGTAATCTCTACCAAAATTCCAACGGTCTTTTTGGCAGAAATGGAAAAGCCAACCCTCAAATTCATATGAAATTGCAAGAGGCTCCAAACAGACAAAAAGAATCGACTTGGACCCCAACCTGACATCATATACAAAAATTAACTCATCATAGATCTAAATATAAAAGCTAAAACCATAAAACTCTTAGAAGAAAACATGGGCATATATTTCATGGGCATTTGTCAATGGATTCTTAAATGTGACACCAAAACCACAAGCAACAAAAGAAAAAAAATAGAGTGGACTTCATAAAAATTAAAAACTTTTGTGCAAAGGACATTATTGACAAAGTGAAAAGACAACCTATAAAATAGGGAAAAAATATTTACAAATTCGGAATCTGATAAGGAACTAGTATCCCAAATATATATATATATTGATAATTGTCACAACTCAACAAAAAGACAAACAACCTAATTTTTAAAATGGGTAAATGGTTTAAATAGACATTTTACCAAAGAAGATATACAAACAGCCAACAAACATATGAGAAGATGCTCACAACATCATTAGTCATTAGGGAAACACAAATCAAAACCACAGTGAGGTACCACTTCACACCCCCTACAATGGCTATTCTCAGAAAAATGGAAAATAAATGTTGGTGAGGATGTGGAAAAACTGGAACCCTTGTACAATTGCTGGTAGTGATGTAAAATGATACAGCTGTTGTGGAAAACAGTTTGGCTCTTCCTCAGAAAGCTAATCAGGAAAGTACCATATGACCCATCAATGTCACTCCTAGGTATAACATACCCAGAAGGATTGAAAACTGGAACGCAAACAAATACATGTGCACACACGTTCACAGCATCACTATTCACAATGGCCAAAAGGTGCAAACAGCCAAAATGTCTATTAGGGGATGAATGGGTAAATACAAGGTGACATAATACACACAGGGAATATTACTCAGCCATAAAAAGAGATGAAGTACTGATATATGCTACAAGGTTGAAAACATTGTGCCAAGTGAAAGAAACCAGACACAAAACGTCACATATTGTGTAATTCCATGTATATGAAATATCCAGAATAAATAAATCAACAGAAATGAAACTCAGATTTGTGGTTTCCAAGGGCTGAGGGATGGGAGGGATTTGGGAAGCAATTGCTTAATAGATGCAGGGTTTCCTTCTGGGGTGATGAAAATGTTTTAGAACTAGAAAGAAGTAGTGATTGCATAACACCGTAAATATACTAAATTGCCAATGAATTAAAATAGTTAATTTTATCTAATTAATAATGTTAATAGTTAATGTTATGTGTATTTCACCTCAATAAAAATATTTTTTTAAAAAAAATGATGAGCACATAACCAAAGAACTACAAGATAGTAAAACTGGGGTTACTAATAAACTACCAAAAAGCAACTGAACATAAACTTCCTAGAGCACATCTTCATTCCTCATACATTAATTTCTGGGAGGATGCTATTTCTAGACACTGTGCTATGCAAAAAACCAGTAAGGTGCATTCTCTGTCCTCAAAGGACTCATACTCTAATTACGGGGAACAGATAAATAAACACACACACACAAGGATGCACTTCAGGCACTGTCTAAATTTAGCAAGATTGTAAATGATTATCATCCTATGGACACATTAGTAATTACAGAAATGAGCTGTTAGAGGGCCCTTAGCATTTAGTAGAGGGCTCACTGTTTTACAACTAAAGAAACTGAGGCCCAGAAGCAAACTGAGAAGCTGGCAGGTGATGAAACAACAGGGTCTAGAAGTCAGTTTTTCTAGTTTTCAGCCCAATGTGGTTTCCTTCAGGAGTAAGTTTTGTTGTTTCTTAAAATGCTGCTGCAAAGTCATTTTCTCTCAGGGTGTAATTTTCATATAGAGCCAGGTATAGATGGCACGTTTCTCTGGCTCAGATATATTGGTCTCTCCAAACTGTAACTACTTCTTCCCAAAGGCATCCTGCCAGAGAGGAAACAAACTGGGAAGAGCAGAATCTGAGCAGTGCAAAGAACAAAAGCTTTGGAGCTAGTGAGGCCTGGTTTGAATGTGAGCTCTACCACTTTCTAGCATGACCTTGGGCTAGTTACTTAAACTCTCTCTGACTGATCAGCACTTTTCTGACCTACAGAAAAGGATGACAAGAGCTAATTTCAAGGGTTGTTCTGAGGACTGGAAGTTGTAATAATGCATATAGTGTCCAGCACAGTACCTTGTCAAATAATGGTATTTAAAAAACAACTCTAACGTTGTGCCACGAAGAAAAATACTGTATGAACAAAGAGGTTAATAGAGACTAAGCATTTATCAGAGAGGCAAATGAAGAGTTATATGCTTTCTCAAATGAGCAAGTCAGTTGTTTTGTCCTTCACATTTTTTCCGTCTAAAAATGTGTTTCCATCTTGTAGCTTCAAAATAATATTCTCCTTTTAAAAATATGATGCATTCAAGATATATAAATTATGATTAAAAAACAAGGAACAAATTTTTAAAAGAGAAAAAGATGGCTGCTTTCCCACAGTTGTCTACTTTCCCATATCTAATACTAGCCCTCTACCGCTTCCAACACCACCTGTTATCTTTTCCTAATTTCTAGGAAACCTTAGAAAATTGGGTATGCCTAACTTTCTAAATGTCTGGACAACTCTAAATCAAAGGATCAGCCCTTGTTTTCTGAAAGTCAATCCTCTACATCTCTCTGACATTGGCTTTATTACAAGAATTTCTAGTCTGGCTCAGCTATTGTCCTTAAAAGTAGCAAGTGACCGTAACAACAAATTGCCCAGTGATGACTAAAATATTCCTGTTGAAGTCTTCCTGAAGTAAACCACTACCAAGAACCAAAACTGAGCTGCTGATAGAACTCATAAATAATGGGTCACCACCATCTTATCATTTAACCATTTCAAAACACAAGAAGGTGCTACTTTAGTTAAATATGTTTTACCATTTTTGAAATGCAAGTCTTTTCTTTCCAAATATTCCTCTTTGAACTTGTTCTGCTACTTAGCTGTTATAAGGGCATCAGGAGTAGAGAAAGAGTTTAATTCTCACATAAGACTAAACTTCATCAATCCCAATTTTCCTTAATTTCAATAAAATTGAGATATCTACCCACTTTATCAAGTTGTTTTTAGGCTTAAATGTTAATAAAATCTGTATACTTACTGAGTGATTATAGAGCACTTTTCTTATATTAGTTAATATTTTATTGCATTCAATTCAATAAACATTTATTGTACAAGATGCTGTAAGGTATTAAAAGCCACACAGAAGATTCTACAACAGAAACATTACTAACAAACTACTACATAAAATAAGCAGCAATTGTTTTATTAGTGGCCAAGAGCTCTGGAGCTGGACAATAAAAATCATCCACGGGGTGGGTAGAAGGAGCATATTTAACACTTCCAGCGACTGGCAATGAATGGTAAAGGAAGTCGGTGAATCCATTCACAACAGGCATGATGGCTAACACAGTTTTAAAAAGAACTTGATTTAAATTCAGGCCTACAGAAATACAAGCTCTAAGACTGTCAAAGATATTAGGTACCATGAGAGGGGCCAATAATACAGCCTTCGACTCCTGATTTTAGAGCTCTTGGTTGTTGCTTTGTTCAGTTCAACAAACCTTTGCTGAACCCGGTCTAGCTGCCAGACCCGGGCACAGGATGCCAAGGACACAATGACATTGAAGAGAACAAGCATTTCTGCTCTTAATTATGGAGAGAATGGCATGCAGGATGAGTAATGCACAGGTGCACAGAGTGCGGGGCAGAGGGGGAAACCCAGCTCTGTGTCCTCCTTTGGGCCTGAGGTTTCTGCGACAGACACTGTGTATCTCGGCATGGAGTCAGGCACATAGTCCAGACATCTCAAGCAGCATGAGCATTTGGTAGGAGTCTAGTCTAGCAACAGAAGTGATTAAACAATTAGGTAGGAGGCCTATGAAAAATGGTTCCAAAAGTTCATCTTTGGAAAAAACAAAACACAAGACAGTGAGTTCACAGATCCAGCCTGATGTTGAAGCTGGACCTCCCTAGGTCTCAGGGCCCTGCTCTTCATGTTAAACTTTATCACCCTCTCCAAATTTGGACCGTAACTTAACCGGTCCACAAATGAAAAACATTCAGTGTCACCCTTCCAGTTAAACTTATCTAAATGAACACTAAGACTCAGTCTGTCTTTGTTTGATTTTTAATGTCAGGTTTTAATGGCAGATAATCCATGGATTTGCTTATTTATACTTAATCTAGGACCTTATAAACTTCAAAGCTCTGAGGAATGATACAAATACAACTCAATAATACTGAGAATGAGCTTCTGATATTTTACCAAAAAAAGTCCCTGCAAATATTAGCAGCAAAATTAAAATAAAGTCATCAAAAGGGCATTCACTTCAAAGCCTTTTAAAGCAAATCTTTCCTAGCATGCTTTCTCTATGCCCATCAAGGGCATCAGAGAGCCCCTCACACTTTCTTAAACAGGGTAATGAGGACCATTTTGCCAACTACTGGTATTAGCTAATAACAAATTCAAGAGGAAGTTGCCCAAAAAACTGAGTCAGAATGGGTGAGCATAACTTCAGTGGAACCCTCCAAGAGAGTCTTGTTGAGGGTAAAAATTTATTAGAGCAGACTATTTTAATTTCATTTTAAATGTCCTGAGATAAAACAAACTGATATTTTTAAGAAATAAGTCTATTAATTTTGTAGAGAAAAAATCAGAAAGAAAAATTATTCATTAAAAAGCAATGGCAGAGACAGCAACTAAGCAACGTGCCAGCAGGACTGGGGCAGAACTTATTCACTGTGGCACTGAGTATTTTAAAAGGGTTGCCTTCATTCTCTCACCAGCTTTCTCTGCTCTCAGAAAGGGTTATGAAAGGGAACAGGGATGAATAAAACCCTGTCTACTCTTCTTCTCCAGACCTCAACTCCCACCCCATTTGGCTGCCCCAGAAGCCTGTTTTCTCCCAGGGAGGAAAGAACAGCAAACAAAAGATAGGACAGCAAATAGATATTTTCATAACAACTCTGTGAAGAACTCAGGGGCAAATGGGCACTTCCTAAATAAAATAATTTGTGCTCCTCTTTACAACTCCAAGGTCATGCTGTAGAGGGGCAAGTTTGAAAATAGTACTGAAATTATTAACCCGACAACAATATGTGATTTGCATTCCTCTCAAGATCTGTTTTACATGATTCATCTGTTAGAAATGAAAGACTATTAAAACATCACCCACCTGAAAGCTGAATTACAGATAATAATAAGGTATAGCTTTACCAACATATCATTACACAATACATTGGGGGAGTTCAATTATCCATTGCTCTGATGAGGTTTACGAAGCCAACCACAGAGGATACCTTTTAATTGCCCTCAAGGCTGGCTCTTCTGCTCCCTGCCCTCCCACCATGAGCATGCTTCCCATAAAGGAAAGCCTCTGACAACATTCTAAAGGCATTTTATTGACAACATCCCAACATGGTTTACTACCTTAGTTCTTTTAACTCATGCACCTCAAAAAAAACAAAGGCAAGCGAAAAATGTCTGGGATCCATGGCATAGAACTGCTAAAGAAAACCAACAGTTATTATGGAAATGGAAAAAAAAATAATCCAGATGTTCCATAGAACACAAATCACAGTTTATCTACCTGGTGCCATTTTTCCTCCAACTATAAGGTTATTCTTTTCACTCACTCATAATCACACAATGTCAGGTTGGAAGCTGCTTCTCAACAGAAGACCAGCAATCTTCTGAAATTAATTTAATTTTACAAAAATGTTTTGATTGCTAATAAAAATTCTCTAAATTGTCCAGTGGTTCGGACCTAATAATGGGCTTTGAGATGACTAACTCAGCTTATAGTTCTAATCTCTGCCTTACCTAAACCATGTAGAGGAGACCAAGAGAGTAAGTGAGAGTTCCTATAGACCAGCCACGTTTACACAGCTTGTTGCTTTTACTCTTTTTTGTTTGTATGTGAAAAACAAAGGGCAGGCTGAGACTGACAGTAAACAACAACTACAAATAGGTTAGACTCTCCCATTTGAAGTCTGATCAAAGGCAGTCAGTAAACACCTCCAAGTAACTGCAGGAAGGTTGGATCACCCTGGCCAGTTATTTTCTCGGCTATAAAAATGAGCTGACACAGTTACTATTTGAGGGGCAGACAACTGCTTTATGGCATAGATGCTTTCTCATCCTGGCACACTGGTTCAACAGAAACAAAAAATTTTACTAAGCAGGCTACAATTTCACTTTCAAGTATCAACCCTCCATTTACAAAGGGGACTGAGACAAATGAAAATGGAGGGTCTAAGCTTGGGGAATAAGTTTCCAAAAAGATCTCCTAGCTGATTAACTGCTGTGTTTCCCTAGCTTAAAAAAAAAAAAAAAAAAAAAAGCAAGCTTTTCAAGAGAATGATGAATTTTAAAGTCACCCCATCCAGACAACTACCAGCCAGTCAGGAATATCCAAGACTAGGCCATACTGGGATAGGTAAGAAAAGGAAAATGCAAAATTATCAATATGTTCAATGAAAAAAAAAAAATCAAAACAGTAATTTCACTTATACTACCATCAGTGGTTAAACAACATAACCAAAACCAGATATACACAATATACAAACATGAGCAACTCCTAAATCCCTTCAAGGCAAAACATTCATATTAACACCCCTTCCAGTCCAGACATCCCTATCATATTAAACTGTGAGCATCAGAAGTTGTGAATATTTTTCAACTCCTTATCTCCATCACTGCCTTTGAGAAACCGTTGTGTTTTGTGACTTCTCTTCCCTCTGACATCACCTATGAAATAATCCACATGTGCACAAGTCCTGAAGTCCATACCTTAAGCCTCATACTTACCAAGTGATCACCTTCACTTTTAGAAGAGTAAAACAGTGTCAAAATATTTGATTAAAAATTTCCTGGTCACAGATATGAGGTCAGGCCTGTTAGGTAATGTGTTGCTAGAACAAAGTGAAGATCTGATAATAAGGAGAAAGAAGGGTTTGGGGCAGCAAGATAACATTCTCTTTGAAAAGAGAGGAGGAACTAGACATATACTGAATATGCAAGAAGGAAAAAGAAAAAAGAAAAACAAAAAACAAAACACAGAAGGAGGAAATAATCTGGTGGACTGGGGAGAAAACCTCAAACCAGGCAGAAAAATCACACCCAGAAAATATATGGCCCCAATTAATCTCTACTGAATTGTTTTCCAATTCAGTGTGATACATTAAAAGGTCTGTGGTGACAGCACGCGCATGACATTCAAAATAGCAACTCAAAAAAAGCATCATAGGAATCTAGAGGCTGGTCAATGATCCACTTCAGCTTTCAAGTGGTATTTTTAAAAACTCTTCTCTTCAACCTACCCTATGGAAACCAACTGAAGCTCAGTGGAGATATGGGATCCAATCCACAAGGCCTTGGGTAAGTCACTTAACTGTGCATGTTAATAACTGCCTCAAGTGCAATGTAAAAGAAAAGGAACATGATGATTTCCATGCTTCCTTCTAGAGCAGTAGCATTGGTGTCATTTAGGCCTATGCTTGCAGATTCTAGAAAAGAGCTGTTAGTTGACAATCTCTAAAATCCTTCCAGCTGTGAGCCTCAAATGTGAGTTACATTAGAATTTCTGGGGCCTTTTGAAAATGTAGATTTCCAGGACCTCTGGAACCTGCTTTCTTTCACAGGCTGACCAGCTCTCCCTTCCTTACCCCTCAACTATACACCCCATTGATTTTTATGTAAATGTTCTATGGATCAGTCAGAGGAATAATGACCTAGAAAGAACGCAATAAAATAAATAAAAGGGAGAAAAAAATAATCACATTCAAGATCCTTGAAGCACATCTCATTTGTACTTACTTCAAGCCAAATTAGCTGAGTCTTAATTTCAGCACAATGCTTAAAAGTGAAGAGGGAAAAGAGACAGCCAAGTTCCATAAATTTTATCCAATTGATGGGTATTTAATTAAATATATATCAACAAAGATGACTATAATTTGGCTAAAAATAGTCCTCCAGCTTTAGTCATAATAAAGCTACTATTATTATACTTCCATGGCAACAACAAAATAATCACAGAATTTTATACAATACAAAATAATCACAGAATTTTATATAATATAAAATAATAAGCATTCTATTAAGAAGCAGTCTATACAAGTATTGCATTTATTTATATGATTACTGGACATCAGTGACAGTTTAATACGAAACTCTATGCATCTAAAAATAAATAAACAGGGAGAACATTTGATAAAATCTTTGTAACTGTTTTTAGTTGACAGCCAAGATCACAGAATCAAAATTCCCTTAGGGGTGGCAAGCATCTTAAAGGTCATTCAGTCCAATTCCCTACTTAAGGCTTGAACTGCTGATCAAAATCTCTAGCAAGTGGCCAGAATATTTCAAGTAATACAGAGTTCACCTTCTGAAAATGCAGCAAATTCCATTTTTTAGGAATCTTAATTGATAATGGGTTCTCCCTTTTAATAAGCAGAAATCTGAATTCTATTCCTAAAAGTCATACAGACTAAACGTAATCTCAATCCCATAAAACAATACTTCAGATACTTGGAGAGTTAAATCTCATCAGGCCTCCTCCTAAAGACAAAACTACTTGGGATTTCTTTACCCTCCCCTTCTTTGTCATGGCTTCTAACTGCATCCCCATTGGTCATCCTAACAATCTACCTGGTCTATAGCCCTTTTTAAACTTCTTAGGTTCTAAAAACATTACACTAGGGACGTCCCTGGTGGTCCAGTGGTTAAGAACCGCCTTCCAAGGCAGGGGACGCGGGTTTGATCCTTGGTCGGGGAACTAAGATCCCACATGCCGCGGGGCAACTAGGCCCGCACACCACAACTACTGAGCCCGCATGCTCTAGAGCCCATGCGCCACAACTAGAGAGCCCGCGTGCTGCAACTAAGACCCGACGCAGCCAAATAAATAAATATTTTTAAAAATAAAATAAAAACATTACACTCCATCACTCTGTAAGCACAAGGTGTGGAGAATCATCACTGCCCTGGTCTATTCACAGTCAAGCTCAGACAGAAATAAGACCACTGGCCTCTCCTCCACACCAAGGCCAGCTGACCAATGAGGGTGAATCTCTGAGTGCTCCATGCCTTTGGTGACCCATGGGCCTCTGCAGTTGAGAACTCAACCCACTGCAGGCGTTAGGCAAAGCCCAAACAACAGGGAACTGCTAAGTTCAAACGTGAGAGAGATCATGATTTCACTGTTTTTGCATTCTGGATTATACTAGGTTATTGAGATCATTGGTATCAGAATCAGCACTACAGTCATTACTTAAATATGTATATCTTCACATTTATATGCTATGAGTAACTTTTATGTGGTATTATATGAAATCATTTAGATATTATAGTTTATATGTTTTTAGGTGTATGTGAGTGTATTGTCAAATGAAATCATAATATAAAGTTCACTTCATATGAAGTAATCTCATTATCATTAACCCAAAGGTTTTTGTAACAGAATAGTTAGGCATTAAATGACGTGGCTGATCATCAAGATACTTTCTCGTTTTCAATCTCAACTTTTGCAAATGTGTCGGTGGCAAAATTTCTACACGAGGGTAAAACATCTAGAAAGAAGGTAACTTCTCAGCTGAGATTTCTCTCACTTGAGCCAGATCAAAGAACGTTTTCTTCCCTAAAACTTTAGTTTATTCTTCTCAAGATTTACACCCATTTGGATATTCATAAGCAAATCTTTTCATTTTTTGCATGTGGCTACAAAGTTTTTTAAAGAGGACTACAAAAATGCAGAATCTTATGAAAAATTAATACATAGGTTTTCTTAAATCCTAAAGCAACCTAATAATACTGATTCATTGTACTGAAACATGTCAATAACTTTGATGGCCTTTATTCCATCACTCCCTACCCAGCTCCTCTCACCAAGGAAAAGAATGAAAATAACAGTTTGTACCCACCTTCCAGCTTAGCTAAATCTCATTAATTTTTTCGAAAGTGCCAATATAATCTGTGAAATATTCTGGAAAGGGTTTCTCACAGATTCTTGATTCTATTTGAATTTATTATTTTAAAAAACACAATTTTCCTTTTTTGAGAAGAACTCAGTTTCTCATTTTACCCCACTCTTCAGGTTTTTCATGAGGACTGTAGCAGTATAACCATATTGCTATGGGCTTATAACAACTTACAGAACTCTCAACTAAAGAGGTTCCCAGAGGGATCACCCATTCAAAACATTAAATTTAAATTCATCTACGTTTATTAGTGGTCCAAAGTCTAGAATCCCTACTGTGGCTCAACAGAGTAAGAAGAAAAACAAATGATGCATCTTATTATGTGTAGCATAGGGGCATATTTTTATAAATATCATATTTTACCAAGTCAAAGATACCATCTATAAGACAACATAATTTCATATGCTACTAAAAAAGAAAAAAATGTTGCCTTCAATTGACATTCAATCAAGTATAAGATGCATGACAATTCAAAAGATGTTTAAATGAGAGTAGAAATGTGTTTTTTTTAATTCATGAAATATGGGATAGTCTGAGAAGAAACTGAAAGAAATCAGAGAGTTCACAATCCCAATCTGTAGACCTATCCAATGGCTCAGTGAATGATTAACAGGTTTGTGAACACAATCACAAAATTCCCATTAACAACACGATTTGGAACAATAATTAAGAGCCAGTTTTACAGAGTGAAGCCAGTGTCATATAGAGTGAAGTAAGTCAGAAAGAGAAAAACAAATACTGCATGGTAACACATATATGGAATCTAAAGGAAAAAAATGGTTATGAAGAACATAGGGGCAGGACAGGAATAAAGACGCAAATGTAGAAAATGGACTTGAGGACAAGGGGAGAGGGAAGGGTAAGCTGGGACGAAGTGAGAGAGTGGCATGCACATATATACACTACCAAATGTAAAACAGATAGCTAGTGGGAAGCAGCCGCATAGCACAGGGAGATCAGCTCAGTGCTTTGTGACCACCTAGAGGGGTGGGATAGGGAGGGGGGGAGGGAGACACAAGAGGGAGGAGATATGGGGATATATGTATATGTATAGCTAAAAAATTTAAAGAAGAAGAAAAAAAAAAAAAAAGAGCCAGCTTTAAGTCTAATGTCCCAGAAACTACCAAAATTCATTTCTTGCACAAAAACTTCCAACTTGGAATTACAGAGTAGTTCACTGAAATAAATGTATCCTACCCCCTCCTTTCTCCTTTAAATTCAAATTCACTGAATGTTAGTTGAACTCAGTATTCCTGTAACTAATGCATTTGCTTTACTTCAATTAAACATAAACCAAGTTTTAGTCTTTAAATGTTCAAAATTCACAAAAAAAGGCAGGTCACTGGTCACTGTCCCCTTGAAGAGACTGGCAGTCTCACTACGCATTAAACCTAAGACTGAAGACAATTTCTGATAACAGCCATGAATCTCTAGCTTCCTCATATCCTGAAAGCATACAACCACTGGTTCAGAACTCTTAGGGCAAGTGTTTAGCAAAGTAAAAAAATTTACTTTAAAAAAGTTTGAGGGACTTCCCTGGTGGTCCAGTGGTTAAGAATCCACCTTCCAATGCAGGGGACAGGCCTCAACACCTGGTTGTCCAATGGTTAAGAATCCACCTTCCAATGCAGGGGACACGGCCTCGACCCCTGGTTAGGGAACTAAGATCCCACATGCCGTGGGGCAACTAAGTCCTCACGCCACAACTACTGAGCCCGCACGCCACAACTAGAGAGACGCTCACGCGCCACAAATAGAGAAAAGCCTGCACGCCGCAACAAAAGATCCCACGCATGGCAACTAAGACCCAATGCGGCCAAAAACAAACAAATGAAAAAAGTTTGATACCTCTGGAAAGACTGAGCGTAAACAGTGCTAGGAAGGTTTGGTCATCCCATGGACTTGGCAATACATCTGATTTGCATTAAAATGCAATGTCTTACAAATATATGTGTTTTCTAAAACTCATTGTCAATGTAACGAAAAATACTGCTTTATCCCATGTTTTAAGGAGTTCTACGTTCCCCTTAGTCTCATTAATTCTTGTAATGGAATAACCAATAAACAATGAACACTTTCCGCTTAAAAGAATAAATTATACTCTGTCTCCTCCGTCTTGCTTCCCACCTTCCCTGCACCCCAGCCCCACACCTCCGGAAGAAAGCTACATGGGGAGGGGCTTAAGACAAATTCACCTATTATTATCCATGTTTTGAAAAAGCCACTTCTGACAGTGGACAGTATGTCAAGCTAAACTATGACTGCATAGTAATTAAAGTTCTAACTACTGTTGTTCTCCAGCAGTTCGGAGAAACGCCAGATTCCTTTAATTTGTGCTTCATCACTCCCTCTGTTTTCTTCATCCCAGAGGGTCACCTCACAATATTCTTATCAAAGTCAGCCAAAGGAAAGGTAGAAATAAAGGTTAAGATCTTAAATGCCAGTGTACGGTCCTAACCTGGGCTTTACAGGATGAGATTTACCAGGAAGTTAAAAAAGCAAATCTTCTCTCTAAAAGACCCTGGAAAAAGAATCAGTGTTATTGATAATGTTTTATTTAGTTATCTTTTAATGTCCTAATTTTACTAAATCCACTACTCACAAAATGATTGAATGCATCTGCAAGAGTCTAGCCTATCAAAACTTATCAAACAGAAACCTAACAATCTGAAGTGTATGTATACAAAAGTGATCCACAGGGTGCTTTCGTCACCTTTTTCCCCCTGTAGGTTCTATTTTTGATATTCATTGTTTCTTAATGATTTACTCTTAATGACTGGGAAACAAGTGCTAAAATGTTACAAGTTACTTCTACTTTTATATTTAAGTGGATATTAAACAAAAGTAACACCAAACAAGTTTTCCAATTTCTCCAGGTTTTCACACAAATTAATACCTTAGCCAAAATTTACAGACTAATCCTAAACCAGGCAGAAAAGACTGCTGAAAACTACTGGATGGCAGTTGCCAGAATATTAAGGTGGTGATCGTAGGTGTCATTCAGAAAGGTGGGGCTGGGGATTCTCTGGATGTGAAGTCACCACTCTCTAATGAGCTCTTTAGTAGGGAGTTTGTGAGCCCCTCAAAAACAGGTCCCAAACAGGCAAAATAGTCCCAAGACATACAAAATAAACAAAACTAGCAAAGGCAACGAAGGCCAAAACAAAGAGTCCTATAAGTAATCAGGAGAGGTGGAAAGCTAAGCTACTCTTTTCTGTCATAATTTCTCTCTCAAAAGAAGAAAAACTTGAACACGTTCTCATTTTAGAGCAAACTCAATTCTAAAACTTCTGGATAGGTTTATAAACTACATAAAACATCACAGTGCAGTATGATCTACTTTTTTTTTAAATAACTGATTTTTCTGGAATATACTCTCTAGAATATACTTCTAAACGAACTTTCTTTTTGATGGACTCATAGAAATGAACGACAAAACCTGCCTTATGTTATTCATGCACTATTTTGACTCCTATTCAGGAGCCATATGACCTCCTCTTCACTTGGTGCACCATTTCAGATGACCAGTAACTACTAAACATAGCATTCATGAGCTGCAATAAATATAACTCCTAAAAAAATCATCTTAAACTGGCCAATTTCAATCAGCCCTACAGTCCCTTGAGAAAAACTATGCTGTCAATCGTCATATTACCTTACAGTAGTAAAAATTAGCCTAAAAACATTCTTTCCAAGCCTTATCCTTATTCTTTTTCTTTCCCTCATCACATTATAAGAAATAAATGGTTGAATAATTTATATATCTACTTTTCATTTTTCATATACAGTATACAAGAATATATAAATACCCTGATTTTACATTAAGATACTTGGTAACCATTCATTACCTTCAAATTTAAAATAAAAATGCCAATTAAGGGCTGAACAAAATTTATTACCCACCTACCTATTAAACCACAGTGTAATTCAATCAATGTATAGTAACTACCAAGGAACAAATTAAAGATGGAACTTTTCTCTGTGATAAAAACAGTTATCAGAGAAGGGCAAATTCCTTTACCTACAGAACATATTATCTTTCTGAAGTGATCTTACTTCCTAGAATTTGGATTTTGAGTAACTTTAAACACTTCTCCAAAACACACTGCAAGAAATAAAGAAAAGATAAATTGAAACTCTGCAAGGAGAATGCAGATTTATTTACCGGCTAACCAGAGAGGAGTAGCTGTGGCATAGATACTGGGCCTTACTCTTCCGGATTCAATTCCCAGCTCTACCAGTTACTAGTTGTGTGATCCTAGGCATATTACTAAACCTCTCTCTATGCCTCAGTTTCCTCATCTGCAAAACAAAGAAGGTAATAGTACCAATCTCACAAGATTACCAGAGGAAGAAGTGAGTTAGTAGATGTAAAATGCTTCTTGGAAGAATGCCTGACACGTGCTTAGCTCCCTGATGGGTCAGCTGGGATTATTACTATTATACCACAGCCACAGCTGCCATTTCCTCTCCATCCCAACGGTCCCTATTACTCCTGTTATACTACAGTTTTAACCAAATAAGGTAATAGACTCAGATTCTTCTATGAGTATAGGTAATCACAAATAAAATTATCCAGACAACAAAAATGATTACTACCAATATCCAGACAATAAAAATGATTAATACCTATCCATCAACAAAAATGGTTAATACCATAGCTTGGGATGGGGTGATGATCCTGGTTTTAAACCTTCTATCAGGTTAAGCCAAAAAATCATTCACTCCAACTAGGCAAATCAATATTGGTTTCTCACTGGCTGAGGGAAAGCAACATAGATTTATTGCTGCATGGGATCTACATTTCCACTCATAAAAGCACTGTCCTTCCCATCAGATACAAGAAACCCTCTTCATTTCCCCCACAATACCAAGCAAAGTTGGCCCAGTGTTTAACAGGCACTTGACGAATAACTTAGGCCAAAATGGATGTTTCCTGTATGTGCCATGTACTCGTTTAGTTGCATTGCCAGACAATGTTGTTGGTTCTCTCCCACCACCACTCATCCAAGGTTTTCTAAACCTTAAAACATAGAACAACAGGTAATTTGCAAAGAATAGCTAACCTTGTCCTATGAGCTGTGTCCTCAATTCATGCAGCTAATACTAGATCTTGCCCAAAAAGCAGACTTCAGTGCAGAAAATGACTCAATAAAGGGACTAAAATGACAACAAAAATTCCATTTTATTTTATAGAATAAGTTTGGAACTCTAAAAAAAGTTTATAAAGTAATTAAAACTCCTATATATCAATTAACCTTTTCTTAAGGAATTATTCAGGTACAATGAAACTCTATTACCCATTTAGTAACATATTATGAATGCATTATATGCTTTGGGAGGTGTGTATGTGTAGAAGTGAACAGAAATGAGCCATGAGTTGGAAACTCAGTACTGCAAGTTTTATTTTGCTCAGGGGAAATCAGGAATATTCTCACAATTCTTTTTGTTTACCAAGGCAGCCTGGTTTATTTACAAAAACTTGGCCACAAGTGGCCAGAATCAAGGCATTTCAATAGGGCTGTCTTTTGCTTTCTTCCTTTTTTCTCTATCGCCTTTCTCCTTCTCCTTAAGAAGCACCTCTGGTGCATGCTTGGTTTCTAAGGGTCTGATGAGACTATGGGTGCTACAGTGAATGCTGGAGTCTGAAAGAAATATTTTTCTCTCCGTCTCTCTGAGTCAGAAAATTCGGAACACAAGAGGACCCATTCAAGGCATGATGGAGTGCCCCACAGAGGCAGCAATATGTTCACAGTTGGCAAACAGAGATCTGTTTGGACAGTGAGCACAGCCATCCACTCAGCAAACATCAGCTTCCCTATTAGTTCACAGTAGAAACAACCAGACGCTGGCAGCCCTTCTTTCAGACTCCAACACCACTTTGGGACAAGCCTTCTAAACAAAATGCCTTTGTCCAACAGTCACAATTCAGCGCGTCCCAACGGCTTTCCTAGAAGCTATGCCTGTCTATTCACAATTGCATTTGGGCCCAAAAATCATTTGTAAAGGTCTAGAGGAAAAAAGTGATGGGAAAAAAACCAATTTCTATTTATAATAATAGACAAGGAGTGACTGAATGGCTTTATACAATCAGCAAGAACAGCGGCAGGAAAGGTATGAAGTGTATGATGAATCTAAAGGGCTGTCAATCCCCTTAAGGTGCTTTTGGGATCACGGATGTTGTTAGCACTGCAATCTGGAAGAACCCCAAATATAACCTTTCACAGGAAGTCAGAGAAAAGGTAGAGCAGATCAAATAGCAACTTCCCGTGGAATGTATGTGAATATGATACCCCTCCCCATGAGGTTTCAAAATAATACACAGTTTAAAACTTGTCATTTCAGAAAGACAGCAAGACTGGTTAGGACATCTGGTTCTACCCAAACTTTCACCAAATCCTCTCTGTCATGGGTAAAACAAACGAACAAACAAACAAACAAACAACCCCACAAAGACAGAAGACAAACGTATGGCCTATCTTGCTTTCTCCCACTGTGGGCATAAACTTGCTGTTTGACCAGTTGTTCCTACAGACCTGCTAACAGAATTCTGCCATCTTTCTTAGTATAAGTATGAAATCAAATAAAAATATGAGTATGACATAAAAACATGTCACGGGGAAGGTTGGGGGAAGAGGGGGCAGTGTCCTCCAGGATATGACATTTCCCACAGCTTATAACACTAACATATTCTTATTACTAAGTATTCATTTGTTACCTTATCTCCCCACCAACATCACTTCTATATAAGTTGGAAATGGAGGGTAAATCTCAGAACCCAGAGAACTCTCCATGTAACATACTTCTGAGAGCAAACAGTCTTAGGAAAACTACTGCCGGCCCATAGCCGGGTTCTGAACAGCCTAGGAGCTAAAAATGGTTTTCACATTTTTAAAGGTTGTGAAAGAAATAAAGAATATGCATCAAATACCATATGTCTGCAAAGCAAAATATTTACTATCTTGTCCTTTACAGAAAAAGTTTGCCAACCCTGCACTAAAGCAGTAAAAAGCCTCAAGTAACTCCTGATTCTATTTAAGCCAAATCATGAATGTGGAGCCAACTCATGAACGTGCTTTCAAATAATTTCTTCCAGGGGTCATGGACCAGACTCAGGGGAAGATGAAAATGCCAGAGCTGAGGATAGAAGGGTGCCACCAGGACTCTGCTCATTCAACAGCAAAGGGTTAATAAGGCAATCTTAAGATGTCATAATAAGACAAACTCTTTATCTGGGAAAGGTATCTGGGAAGGTACCTAATAAATCGTTCAATTTGGGAGAATTCCTTAATAACCACTTGCCCTCACAGAGGGTGGTAGAGAACTTTATTTGTATTGCACAGGGCTCTCCTGTCTTCTTGTAGAATATGCCAAAGGAAATACTGACCAAATAAAAGACAAAGCAAGGTGGAAGACATTATAAAACTCTTCCTTTTTCCTACAAGCACAAAGACAACCTCAGATAGCTATCTTTTTAAATGAATAAAGAAAAGGGGCTTTTTATGAAGGGAAGGTGTAGCTGAAATTTCTAACCTATAAGCTGAAAAGTCATTAAAGAGAAGGAGGGAAAAAAGAGGTAATCAGAAATTCTGGATGCTGTAACTTCAAATTCCTACCTCAAGCTGGCTGATTTAACTTAGTCTGAGAACCTGACAAATGTGATTTGCCAGCTCAATTGCAATTCAGTTGCCTTTTAAGGAGGGGTAAGATCAATCCTCAAATTTTCATCCACTCAAGGGTTTATTTGTGAAGACTGCCAATTTTTTGGAAATTGATCATGCATACATATTATTCTAAGTATAATATGTATCCAAGTTATTGCATCATGAAAGAACTTATGAAGTAGGGTTGCCAGGTAAAAGACACACTCAGGTCACACTCAGTTAAATTTGAATTTCAGATACACAATAATTTGTTCCAAATACTGCAAGGAACATGTTCACACTAAAAAATTATTTGTTGTACATCTGAAGTCCAACTTTGGGCGCTATGAAGACGTGAAGGTTAAACAGCTGCCATTTTGTAATACTCCATAGGCTGGGGGGTGAGAAACTGATATGAATGACTTTGTCTCTCAATATGTCAGCAATCTGTACAAAGAATGCTACAGAAAAGAGGTTAAAGACCCAGCAGGAGATTCCCATTGCCTTACTCAGACAACCACAGGGAAATAAAATGCCCATGACAGGGAAATCCTCTAGAGGTACAGACTTACCTTATAGTATTGCCACTACTTCTCATGAGGTCACTTCTCACCAGAAAGCCAGTGGTAGGAGAGCTCTGCTGGGGAGCCAACTAAAAGGCCCACCTCTAGCCCTCCAACCCCACCCTCTCTCTCTCTCTCTCTCTCTCTCTCTCTCACACACACACACACACACACACACACACACACACACAGCCTACATCCCAAATATGTCCAAGTAGTAGTGTTACAGTATTTTTTAAAGTAAGAAAGGAAAGAGAAGAAACCTCACAGACAGTAAAGCCTCTGGAGAGCGGCCAGAATCCGAGTGGAAAAACTCCACCCTGTGCTTTCCCCGCTGGGGTTGTGGCTTTCTTGAGAAGGGCACTCGGCCAGAACCCGGCCCTGTGATAGGTTTCCAATGGAAGCGCTAACAGAACTTCACTGTAGGAGCCCTTAGAGAGGCTGGCTGGAACAGGGAGCTCTGAAAACATGGCTGGCCCGAACATCCACACAGGGATAAGATCATAAGCATAAAAATTATGAATCGTTGTTCAAATAAATTCACTAAGAAGTTGGTTTTAGCTAGCAAATGCTATTCAACTTCTTTCTGCCCACATATGCATATGGCAGCAATTATATTGGCAACAATTGCCACAAAGACAGCCCTTTCACTAAAAATTAAATAAAGGCCAAGGTACTTAGATGCACTTTTGAGAAAAAGAAAATTCACTTCTTCAAATGTTTCTCTCTCCTCTCTCCAAACTACAAGATCATTTTACTCAGTTTCATGCTCCATACTAAGCCAGTGAATTGTGGGCACATACACCACTGCATTCATTTGTTTAAACGTAACCCAAAGGACAAAAATAATTATATATGTAACTTTTTCCTTGATGTGATTAGGACAATAGTGTTATCATAAATAAATATTCCTAACAGCTACCACTCCTTCACTAGGCATGTGAAAGACATGAAAATAGTTCTTCATTTCCTTCTTTCTCTTCCTGTTCTCTCCCCACAAGGTAGGCATCCCAGGGTTAGACGGTCAGTTGGACATGGGGAGTGATAGTTGGAGTGGGGTGAAGAGGATGTCCAGGTGTGGAGGCAGCCCAGCATGGAGAGGTCACTTAAAAGGGTGGCCTAGCATGGGGATCTGGAGACAGGTCAGGTGCAAGAAGATATCACTCATGGTGGCAACCTGGCATTGGGCAAGAAGGGTGTCCATGCAGTGAGGCCGTCTGACACGCGGTATCAGCCAAAGGGGTAAAAGCAGGGGAAACACTGTGAGGCTGGTTATACATCCAGGGAGTCAGACTTCTCACTATAATAGAAGGGAGATGCACAAACATGGTGAGGAAAATGAGAACCCTTGTGTTGGACTGGAATTACAAGTATCCGTGTAAACTCACAGATTTCAACATATACAGCAAGATGTAGAAATACATATAAAATATGTACTTATGTGCGTTTTTATGCATATGTATATCTATATGAGTGTGTTAAGTATGTACATATATACAATTCAAGTATTCTCCAGCTCTGTCCACTGAAAGTCTTGGAGAGGTACAACCCCGATAGTAATGGACCCACATACTACCCAGATCTTGGATTCTAAATATCATTCTCTACTAAAAGAAACCAGGGTTCCTAAGGAAATGGTTAATTGAGGACTAAGGCAGGAAAACTTCAAGAAGAGCCTGGAACATCTTTTTGTACCAGAAAAGAAGTACTCAAAGAATGATGGGGATGTATTAAAAGGATATATAAGATGGCTGGAAGAGATTTTATTTGAGCACCAAAATAATATTAGTAATGGATTATAACCCACTAAATTGAAACAAAACCAAAGCATGCGTTTGTATTAGTATAAATAAATAAATGAATAAATTGACATTTTGATATTGATTTATTTCCATCACTTTAAAATATCTCCCTACAAAATATATTTATTAGTTACATAGGGAAAATGAGAAAGTCTACAATGGAGAAGACTGGCAGATACCACCTTAATCAAGTGATCAAAATGATCATCATCAGTATGGGACAAATCAAAATCATGACCTCCTGACAGGACATAATAAAAACACAACCATCAAAATTCCTAATTTTGATGCTTCTGTTGTTGTTATGCAGGAGAATGTCCTCGTTTGTAAGGAAAATACAACTAAGGTATTCGGGAGTGATGGACATCAGGAGACCAATTTACTCTCCAGTGATTTTTTTTTTTTTAGTATTCAAGCTATATTTGTACTATTTAAATACAAAGTTTTTGTACCATTCAAATTATTTCCCAAAAATAAATTGGTTTTGGCCAACTAGTGCCATAAGATATTTTGTGGCACTGTATCTGCAACAATTCTGTAAGTTTGATGCTGTTTCAAAATTTTAAGCAATTATTTTTTTTAAAAGAGTAAAATGATAGTTTAAAGCATATATTTAACCCAAACATAAAGAATGTCCACTTACTTACTGCCTCCGAGAGCTCTTGCTGCTATCATTCGTGTGGCCCATTCCGATTTTCAGATTTTCAGGCTGTCCTCAAACTCTAGACCTCCTTCTGTTCAAAATGGAACCTCTCACTATGCACACCCAGAGCTCAGATCACAGAGCTAGGCATGCTTGAGACAACCAAATCCCACCCCCACCCCTCCAGTTTACAGATGAGAAAACTGAAGCCCCAGAGAGAACAAGAGTTGGTGGCAACACCTAGAATGCCCAACTCCAAACTCAAGGAAAAAGAATAAACGGAAATAAGCTATAAAAAGTGTAACATAAAAAAAAAATGTTTAAATCTGAAAACTCTTCCCGGCAATTAAAAGCTTTTCTGGGGGAGGCCTTGTCAAATGTCAACTACCTAAATTTTTAAGATTTGAAGAAACTCTCATAGTCCCCCCAAAATATCCTCTATAATAATTAACATTGTACATTTACGAAGGTTCACAATAAGTGCCAGAAATCATCCTAAGCATTTCACATAATCTCATTTAATCCTCACAACTCTTTGAGATAGAAACTGTTATCTTCCCTCTTTTACTGTTGAGGAAATCTAGGATCACAGTCATTATCTATCTCATTTAAGGTCAGAAAGTTTGAGGCAGAAGACTCAGAAATGAACCCAGACAGTCTGACATCCAAGCCTGGGCTCTTAACTGCTTGTACCCAACTCCTGTATGCCCTGAACTGCTCCCCCCAGCTCTGCAGGCCGGCTTGTGATTTAACTGGTACTATTCTAAGAAAACTGATGTCAAATGGGCAAGAACCCCTTCTGTTTTCTCCATATAGACAACAGTCAAGAAAGGGTTTATCAAACCCTGATTTGCTGAAAACCAAGCACCTCAAAATGTAGGTGGATATTAGAAGAAAATAATATGGAAGAAACCTAAGTTACCCAAAATGATAAACAGTTTACAGCACAACTTCTCAGATTCTTCACTACTATGTTGACTTACACGTGGAGCTCTAAGAATCTGCAATGATGCCAAACTTATCTAAGATGGAAACCTTTTACCATGAAGCAAAGCTAGCAAAAGCCAGGTTTCTGCCCTGAATGAAATTCTTAACCTAGTAACAAGTCTTAGTTCATTAAAAAAAAAATGCTACATAGTGTAGCTTTTTTTTAAAATAAAATGTTGAATCATTTCATAGCAAAGAGCAATTTATATCAAGTGAAAAATTTTAAACATATTTTTCTCTCACAATCTCAATTCAAACATTCATCTATATATTATAAATGCACTTCCAAGAATCTAAGAAAACTAAAATGGAAGGCAAAGTTAAGGAGGGGGAGAAATACATACCATTCAATACACAAATTTTTCTAATTAATTATTACAAAAATAGCTTTTTATCTTGGATCACAACTATTTTTGTCAATAACTAAAGATCATAATTTAATTTAAAATAACTTGGACTTTCTTTTATGTCAGTTTTTACAGACCCAGTTTTGTTTCCTTTCCTGATGAAAAATTAGTTATAACCTGGGAAACAAATTCTCTAAGATCCTTCATAGCTCTGATTAACCACCTCCCAGCAGGGCTGAGGAGGCCCAAGAAGCCATTGCTTCACCAAGGCAACTTGATAACATAACAGGTTTCTTAGCAACATGGTAGTCACAGTAACCATTCACCATGGTATTAGAATTAGGCTAACCACCTGGGTTGAGGCCAAAGAAATAATTTAAACTCATTAAATCTTTAGGCCCAAGATAACAAGAAAAACACAAAATTTTTTAAAGCTATTTGTGATTCACCTATGAAATTAAGTTCTTATGTGACTCTTCAGTGCTGGACTAGATGAGTAGATACTTACAAACATAATTACAAATTCTAAATCAATCCTTAATGCTCTTAATACTTCTTTTTCATTTTTTGAAAGAAATTTGGAGCTAGGTATATGACCTATGCCACAATTAGATTCTTTTCAATAGAAAAGTACCATGTATAATTTTAACCATGATAAGAAGATCATTATATAGAAGCAGTAAGTTATAATTCAAACATGGAAAACAAAACTTTGAAGTGTGTATGAAAGCATTCTTAAAGTCCATTTAACAAACAAATGACAAAGAAATGACAATAATTTTCAATTTATTAAAATGTCTATTAAACAAAAGAATGCTAATTTGCTTTTAAAGTCAAATTTTTATATAACTATTTGCTCACATATTATAGAAGGTTAATAAATGTTCTATATACGAAGAGAAACAAATTCAGAATTTACATAAATTCCACTTTCCAAATCTACAGCACGCAGACACTGTTTGTGATGGGGACAATATACTTAAATTTGCAACCAAGAGCAACATGAGCTATAAAATTAAAATTAATTACAGTAAAATTACAGTAAATGTTAATTAAAATTAATTACAATTACAATTACAATTAATTACAGTAAAATTAATTACAGTACTTGCAATGCTAGTCATCTCCCTTGTACTGAAGATTACTTAGCACTCATACAAACAGAATGTTTTCCACAAATGCTATACCTTCATCTTAGGAGTGTCTCAGTCTCCCTCCCTGTTTTTTTTGGCCACGCCACGTGGCTTGGGGATCTTAGTTCCCCAACTAGGAATTGAACCCAGACCCCTGGCAATGAAAGCACTGAGTCTAACCACTGGACCGCGAAGGAATTCTCTCACCCTTCCCATTGAAAGAAACACAGGTTTGATGATCAAATGTGACTATTATCTACAAGAGTGACATATCATCTCATTCCTAATTGTACAGTACCATTCCTGTCCGTGTCTTATTTCGCATGACAGGTAAGGTCATACAAGACAAGAATCACGTATTTACATTTCTGTAGCTCTCAGGGTATCTACCGGAGTGCGTGGCAAACAGCAGGACCTCACTAATGGCTGCTGGTTGAACAAATGTGTGAATCAGTACTACGCTACAATGGGATAACTTGTTAACATGGATTTGAAATTTTGCTTGCTCACCCATAATTAACCTTTTTTTTTTTTTGTACTCACACTTCAGTGTGAGCACTTCCACTATTATAAAGTTGATACAATTTTTGAAAACTTTTACTGGTCTTCCTTCTGTGGTGATACCTTGAGTTGTTAGTTTCCTCACAAGGTCCCATTTCTAGACATCAAAAACACCTCCCTTTCCTCACAGAGTGCCAGCACGAGAAGAAAGAAAGATGCCACGCCAAGCAAACCCAGCCAAACCCAGGCTTCCCTAATTCTAGACAAAGTGCCACCAGCCAGCAACCAAAATGCGATGGAGCACGTGGAGCAGAAAACAACACAGAGCCCAAGATTTCAAACCAACAATGAATTACGGGGTACGAGACAAAATAAAAAGCGATGCAAAATAGTTAGTTGATGAAAAATTTAGTAATATGACCTCATTCGCTGCATTGGGATAGTATTTTGCAATACCTTTTCATATACTTGAGATTACCAACCCAAATATGGAAAAAAATGATAGTGCAAGTCAAAAAGAAGTGAGACAGCAAAAATAGAAAGAGGACAGAGAAAAGAGAGACTGGGGCCTAGCATTTAACACAGTTAACACAAGACTACAGATTTAGAGAGAGGGGCAGAAGGACAGAAATGAGGAATTAATAGACAATCACAAGCAGACATTTAAGACATTCAGTTATTTGCAAATTAACTGCATTTTTCTTGATACTGAAATTCCAAATAATGAATTCTTTCAGATAATTATCTGAGTTTATATTTTAAAGACATTGTTCTTTCCAGTCTGAAATGAATCGCATTTGATACAGCCAACCCGGATGAATAATAATTTATAGTTCCAGACCGCTGTAATTAAGTCCTTGTTACAAAAGTAAGTGCACCAGAGGCTACAGGCTCCTTATGGGAAAAATCTCCAAAATTAAAATGAGATCAAAAATCTTCATGCCCTGTAACTGGAAGTCGAGATAGTCAAAATAAAATAGGAAATAAGTTATCTATAGAATCAATCCTCCCTGAATAAATACATATAAGTATACCAAGCAACAGAAAGCAAATTACTGAATTGGTATTAGTGCTTATAAAAGTCTTCTGTGATGTAAAATAGTTGGCTGGTGGGAAGCAGCAGCACAGCACAGGGAGATCAGCTCGGTGCTTTGCGATGACCTAGAGGGGTGGGATAGGGAGGGTGGAGGGAGGCTCAAGAGGGAGGGGATATGGGGACATGTGTATGCATATGGCTGATTCGCTTTGTTGTGCAACAGAAACTAACACAGTACTGTGAAGCAATTATACTCCAATAAAGAGCAATTAAATAAATAAATAAATAAAATAAAGCAGAAGGGCAAAAAAAAAGTCTGTGAATTCGGTTAATATGAGCTGGTTTTCCAGAGTCTGATCACCAACCCTAACTCCATTTTCCCATGTAAACTTAAAACTGTGTTCCCTATCCTGTGAAACTAAGAATCAGCTTGCTACGTTTAGGAGAAACAGGTCTGACAGTTTATGTCACATATGCCATCTCCAAACCCATTCCAAGGCTGGGGTAAACATCACCGAGCACTACACCTTTCCCACTGGGCCCAGAGGTCATTTCTGGATCCTGCACACAGCACTCCAGCGAGCCACAATCAACTGGTTGGCAGGAGAGCTGAAACCTCATTTTCCTTGCTGCAAAATAGACAGTACTTGAAAGTTAAACAAGAATTTGAAACCTAGACCTACCACTTGAATACCCTGCTTAAGCACTGAGAAACTCAGGCATTCCAGCCTCTAGAATGGGGATGATGATGAGGACAAAAATGACAATAATAACATCATTTCTTGTGGCATTAACAGTGATGATTATTTGAGATTAAAAGTATAACTTGCCACGCACAAAGCAAATACAATGTTAATTTCTTCTAAGACACTTCCACAGCCCACAGACTACGCCAACGTATTCATATCAACAATAGTATATATACAAAATACTGACGTAAAAGTGATTTTGTGAGAACAAGGATTAAATTAAAAACAATACACACACACACACACACACACACACACACACACACACACACAAAGACTCAGTGATATGAGGCTGACAGGACCTGGGCTCCAGTCAGCTCTGTGCTGTGTGATCTTGGGCAAATTATGTGGCTTCTCTGAGCCTTAGTCTCTTCATCTGGAAAATAAGGGAGGGTTGGTCACGTTCTGTGGTCTCATTTAATTCTTTTTTTTATTATTATTGAAGTATAGTTGATTTATAATATTTATTAGTTTCTGGTGTACAGCAAACTGACTCAGTTATACATATATATATACTTTTTCATCATTGTTTATTACAGGATATTGAATATAGTTCCCTGCACTGTACAGCAGGGCCTTGTTGTTTATCTGTTTTATATATAGCAATTTGTATCTGCTAATCCCAAACTCCTAATTTATCCCTTCCCCACTCTCTTTCCCCTTTGGTAACCATAAATTTGTTTTCTATGTCTGTGAGTCTGTTTCTCTTTTGTAAATAAGTTCATTTGTATCATATTTTAGATTCCACATAAAAGTGATATAAGATATTTGTATTTGTCTTTGTCTAACTTCACTTAGTATGGCAATCTCTAGGTCCACCCATGTTGCTGCAAATGGCAGTATTTCCTTCTTTTTAATGGCGAGAGTATTCCATTGTGTGTGCGTGTGTGTGTATGTATATATACATATATATATGTATATATACACATACACACACGCCACATCTTTAGCCATTCAGATGCTAATTTTAGAAATACTTTATCACAACGCTCAAATCCCAAATTTGGAGTATTTTTACAAAAATATTATCATGGAGGTGAGGAGAAAAGCATATGTAATCCTAAATCTTATTTAGACAACAAAAAAAAACAGATGACAGTATATGAACTCAATTATTTACTTTTTCCAGGTTCCATAAATTAAAAAGCTATAGTATACAAAGCATCACAGAAAAAGTTCCACCGCTGGAAAAGGAGAGAGATGAAAGTAACTCTAAGAATGCTTAATTCATGGAAATTCTTTAAGCTTCGCAACTTTTAAAAGCCTAACTTCAGCTTTCAACACCCTCTTCCACTTCTGGCCTATCTCCAGAGACTTGTAACATCTACAATCACTTTTTGTCAATTATATTCACTCTCCTCTTTATTGCCTGTCTTTTAAAATCTTAGACACTAAGTAAAATAGACGATATGGTCTCCAAAAGCAGTGATAGCTCCCAAGAGCTAGCAATTCAGTGAGAATTTGATATACACTTACTGCATTGAATTTTTTAAAGAGAGGTAACAAACAAACAAACAAACAAACAAAACCTATATTAAATTAGTGCAGTATAGGGCTTCCCTGGTGGCACAGTGATTAAGAATCCGCCTGCCAATGCAGGGGACACGGGTTTCAGCCCTGGTCTGGGAAGATCGCACGTGCCGCGGAGCAACTAAGCCCGTGCGCCACAACTACCGAGCCTGTGCTCTAGAGCCCGCGTGCCACAACTGCTGAAACCCACGCACCTAGAGCCCATGTTCCGCAACAAGAGAAGCCACCGCAATGAGAAGCCCACACACCACAATGAAGAGTAGCCCCCGCTTGCCGCAACTAGAGAAAGCCCGCGCGCAGCAACAAAGACCCCAATGCAGCCAAAAATAAATAAATAAAATAAATTTATAAAAAATAATTAGAAAACACAGTGACTACATTAGACAAATTATTTTTTGTAGGGAACTAAATTAACAATACAAAGTTCACAGAATCCATTGGCCTGTTTTCTGGCAACAGCAGTTAAACTTTCCTGCAACTCTGATAAACATATTCTAAATAAAATGATACAGAGTAACATGACATATTGAAAACAGAAAGAAATTAACTTTTGTTCATAAGTTTTTAAATCAAAACATTCTCTTTCAAATCTCAGTAAGAAATAAGATTGCTTCGAAAGAACTAATTCAATCTTTAAACACTTGAAAATAGAGTAAACGCATTCTGTAGAAGAACTGAATGTCTCAACCTTTCCCAAAATAAGAATGAAAGGAAGGAAAATAGAAATGCTTGGGTTTATAGCACAAAGAATTCTTCAGACAGGATTGCACAGGACTAGGTGTCTTCCATGTCTATCTGGATTGCTTGATTCTAATCAATTTCTAGACTATCAGGACAATCGGTGGGTATAATGGAAGAAAGATAATGAACCAGAAAGAGGCCAGGACATTTTTTAAGTCCACCTGGTAGGAAGAAATGGGAAATCCTTTCTCCAACCTTTTATAAGTGAAAAGGTTATGTGTCATGTGAAAGACGTTATGAACTTGACAAGAACCTACTAGAGAGGAACCAAACAGTGGGTTCTTCTGAGCTGTTATGGTCTTTGGTGCTAGATCAAAGTCCGTGACAGTAGTCATTCATAAAAATACACAACTTCAAAGTGGCAAATAGTAATAGCTTTTATCTACTCTCCTGAAAAAAATTTTATAGATAATTTTTCAGTGCTTGGACACTGGCTTCCAAACAGTCACAACATTCTTAATGTTTGAGTTCTTAGTCTACTTTTTCCCTTGCTTCTGAACCTTTAAAAGCTCATTTGCGGGGATTATCAAAAGGGATATAAGAAAAGACCTTTGCGCTAATTAGCATTTCTTGGTGAAACAGTTTTAAAACAATATTTCCTACAGAAAAGGAAAGCCCCAGAAGATAATTCCTCACAACCCTTATCTGAAAGACTGGTATTGTAACTCTGGAATAACTGGAATGTTGGTGCTCCCACATTTAAACCCAACCTCCTTCACATTCACCTCCTGCCTGGCCACACTCCCCTGTGAGGTATACAAACAATTAGGCTTTCCAGTGCACAGGCTGACAAGCCATCTGTCAGTAAGATGTGAAACTTTATAGAAAGTCTGATTTACTTTTTTCTTGCCTTTTCTTCATACTGTCCTAGGCTTTAAGCAGAACCAGTGACTAGAACAACATATCATATATTTTGAAAGTTTTGCCAGAAAGCATACTCCTTCCATTACTCTTACCCAGTATTTTCTTCATAGCCATCACCACCTCTGGTGATGTTATATGTGTATTTAATCTTTTGTTGTCCATTTACTCCCAACTCTGGTTGTTCCACTCTTCTGTCCTCTCAACATGCAGAAAGAACCAGGCACGGTCAGTGCTCATTAATACAAGCTGAATACAAAGAACAGTGCAAGAGGCAGCAGAGCAGAAATTAAAAGTCAGGGTTTGAGGTTAATAAAGACCTGGGTTCGGGCTTCCCTGGTGGCGCAGTGGTTGAGAATCTGCCTGCCAGTGCAGGGGACACGGGTTCGAGCCCTGGTCCGGGAAGATCCCACATGCCGCGGAGCAACTAAGCCTGTGAGCCACAATTACTGAGCCTGCGCATCTGGAGCCTGTGCTCCGCAACAAGAGAGGCCGCAATAGTGAGAGGCCCGTGCACCGCGATGAAGAGTGGCCCCCGCTCGCCGCAACTAGAGAAAGCCCTCTCACAGAAACGAAGACCCAACACAGCAAAAATAAATAAATAAATAAATTTATTTAAAAAGTTAAAAAAAAAAATAAAGACCTGGGTTCAAATCTCCACTCCATCTCTTAACAGCTACTTGACTTTGGATAAATTAAATTTTCTATCCCTCTATTTCTATTTTAAATAATAGCACCTATCTCTTAAAGTAATTACGGAGATCAGAAGCAGGTTATACACCTAGCCATGTGCCTAGCATACAGTAAGAATGAATAAAAGTGTAATAATTTTACAATGTACTTGGATTCAGTAAAACTTAAAAGGGTTATCTAGTCAAAAAGACTAACAGACCAGGCACATAAACTGCTATCTAAGAGTAGCAAAACTTGGATAAGTGAAAGCACAAAATGCCACTACAGCCTGAAAGAAATGTAATGTCATTCAAAGACAAAACATCTAGTCAAAAAGACTAACAGACCAGGCACATAAACTGCTATCTAAGAGTAGCAAAACTTGGATAAGTGAAAGCACAAAATGCCACTACAGCCTGAAAGAAATGTAATGTCATTCAAAGACAAAACATAGATTGCATTTTCTTATAATGCAAACAGTCAGTAAGACCAAAAAGCAACTTAATTATATTTGAACAACCAGAAGGTTAAAATGACACACATTCTGACAAAGTTCCCTCTCTAATAACCATACTGGACATATAATTAATTGAAACAAATGCTTTAATGACACAGAGCAAAAGAGAAATAAAAATCAGAGTCTTTTAATGCATCTGTAAAGTGGAGGAGAAATTCTAGGCTTTAGTACATGGTAATTGTAAACCTCTAATAATGAAATTGAGAGTAAGAGTACAATTTTCATTACCATTTTTATTGGAAATTATAAATTTAAATTTTGTGTAACAAATCTTGTTTTTAAATCATCAAACTTAAAAGCTATCAGACAGAAATTCTGACTCACTCATCAGAAAGTCTCACTTCTTAAAAAGCACAAAGAAGTACAAGGATGACCTGCATCTGTCCACACAAATTCCAAAAAGCAATCACCCAGGGGCTTCTTATTTCTTATATTTAGAACCTTCATGTCACAGAAAGTGAAAGCAATCTAGAATACTCATCTTTTAGCTTGCTATATCTTGCTTTGACTTGCCAAACAGACAACACAATCAGCTTTCTGTAATTTCTCTGCCACTAGCGTGGCAAAGGGGTGGAGCTTTGGAGCAGAAAGCTTTGTGTAACACTCAGAGTTCCTTTTTAACCCTTTTTTAAACAAACAAACAAACAAACAAACAAAATACTTCATCTTTATTTCTCATTCGCATACCCAAAGTTAATTACATCCTGTCACCAAATTAAACAGATTCTACTATAAGAACCCTTAAAATTTACTCCAAATTATCACTACATTTTTACTTCCATTGGCATTAAAAACATGCACAATACTCTCAAAGTACAGTAGAGAAACTGCCTCAAGACGCCATGTTAGAGCCCCTGGCCCTTAACAGGTTCTTACAATTTGCATTAGGCGGCAGCTGATGAGCACTGCTGATCATGCCAAACGCAAATCACACCGTGACCACACATCCCGCAAGGGCCTCTGGCAAAAGTGCACCCAGTACTGCCTCCAGGGCCGTGCCAGGGCTGACGCTCTGCAAACGGGGTGGGGCAAGGAGCAAGGTGCTGATCACTGGCTCCCACATGACAGGAAGAGCCCAGGAAGCTCTGAGCCTAAGGAAGTCCTCTTGGTGTCTGGCACACCGCAGCCACTCTGTTGCCCAGACCTCCGGCCAGGCAGCTCTGACTCAGCACTTGGCCCCATACCTCCAGCTGTTGCTGCTGTGAGAAGACCACGGACAGCCACCAGCCTGACTCATGCTTCTTCCTGACTCTATCCTTCCTGTGACCACATCAGCTCCTTGAATTGTTCTCCTCCCCTGAGCCCAGTCTTCACTTGCTACTTCCGGTCCTGCTGGCAAAGGATTTCTCTCCCAACTTACCATGCTGATTCTGGTGGGACAAAGGGAACTCACAGCCACAAGTACAAAAACAACTCAATGCTGAAGCCACTGCTGTTAAGAAGGGCACACACACACTTAAAACTACTTCTGGTGTGGAATTCCAAGACCCTTAGAAACTCAACAGGCCACTCTGCCCCACCCTCAGGCCAAAGTAAGGAAAAAGAAATAATGTAAACTTTCATTTGTCAAGCAGTCTGGGGAAACACTACGAGACGACCCGAGGAAATCCACTCAATGGGTGAGAACAGCAGTCTGTGCTCCCCACTCTTAGCCTAAGGTGTGAGAGGGGGTAGCTTGTGGCTATCTTTAAAGATGACACACCAACACTCTACTTGACCAAGGAAAGTAAATTCTAAAGGCATTTTTTAAACACCAAGTGAATCTACCTGCATAATATGCCTGTATCATTTCAAATCTTATTTCTAGGGGTCATTCTGGTAGAGATTCAAAATCAATTAGAGATTATTAATAAAACCAGCTTCTCTCAAGTTCGAGAGGAAAGGTCACCTTTATACATAATGGCTTGCCTCACTGTATTTTTCCTCCGACCTAAGCCACAGCCTCCAAATGATATCAGTTTTTCCTGCTTCTGAAGAGACTGAAACAGCATCTAAAAGATCCCCGCCAACTCTAAAATATTATGAATCTGTAAGTGGTACCAGTCTTAAAACTGGTAATTCAGGCACATTTTATCATCACTCTATAGGTTCCCATTCACATCTTCTCTCCCGAAGCTGTTGCCTGCTCTACCTGTGTGCCCACTTCTCCTAATGGCACAACTAGATTCCCACACCCGACTATAAACCTGGCTGTGAAAGCAAGTCCCTTGTGTCCCATCAGTCACTGAGATCTGTCTGTTCTGCCCCCACTCCGACAACAACTAGCACAGGGCTTTGTATACAGTAAGCATACAAATATGTTACATGAATGAACAAACCAGATGATTACAACTTATTCTCAGAAGTTTTATTCACACACACATATACACACATACAGCATGGCCCCTGCCTTCAGAGAACCGGGGCTATATCTAACGACCACAGCACATACTGAAAGCTGAATCATTCAGGCTCTCAATTTGTAGTGAGCCCAAAAATCACTCTGGAGGCTTGTTAAAATACAGATTCCAGAGCCTTACTTCCAGAGATTCCTGCTCAGTAGATCTGTCAAGAGGTCCAGAATTCTGCATTTCTGTCTAACACTCAGGAGAGCCACACTCCACACTGGAGAAATGCCATCCAGCTGGATGGACAGCAGAGGCACAGCTGGAGACTAGGGACAACATGCCTGTCCATACCCACTTCTATGTGCTTCAGAGCAAGACACTCTTGCTTTGCCTGTGGCTCCACTAAGTACAAGGAATAGTGCAATCAAAACATGCTAATGCGGGACTTCCCTGGTGGCACAGTGGTTAAGAATCCGCCTGCACATGCAGGGGACACGGGTTCGATCCCTGGTCCAGGAAGATCCCACATGCCGCGGAGCAACTAAGCCCGTGCGCCACAACTACTGAGCCTGCGCTCTAGAGCCCACAAGCCACAACTACCGAAGCCCGTGTGCCTAGAGCCCGTGCTCTGCAACGAGAAGCCACAGGAATGAGAAGCCCGCGAAGCCCGTGCACCGCAATGAAGAGTAGCTCCCACTCGCTGGAACTAGAGAAAAAGCCCACATGCAGTAACAAAGACCCAACGCAGCCAAAAATAAATAAATAAATTAATTAATTTTTTTAAAAAACATGCTAATGTGAAGACAGGAGGAAGAAGAGAAATGTTTCCATGAGTCACTGTCAGAATGGGGCTAGTCAGGGCCACCACAAACTATGGTTGATGACTGTGGAATGTAAAACCCAAAAGAGGTCATCCAGTAACGCCTCTCATCAGACAGGTGAGGAAACCTAAGGCCCAAGAGATAAAAATCACCTGTCTAAACTCTTACAGCTGGGGAGTGTGTGCATGTATGTTGTTGCCAGGGAGGATGTGACACAAAAACCCAGATGTCCCAGTTCATACCATCTCCCCTTTATCTATGGAATGAATGTTTTAACATAGATGTTTTAATTGCCTCAAAGTACTTTCTGCAACTTACATCCTATATTTCTCTTGATCACAGTTGTTATTTTTATGAGACTCCACGGTCCACCCGCCATGCAGTAAACCTTTTCAAACCCATACCTTCCAAAGACAAACCAATTTCCTGGTCAGATGCTAATGTTTATGGTATTCATGTTTAATCATAAGGCAGAAATATGAAGATCAGAAATACTAGAGCTTACCCACTGGGTATGTGAGGGAGCTGAACTGAACGGGGGGCAACGTGGAAATAAAAGACTCTGAGGCCTCTCAGAAGGTGGCACAGGTTTTTCACCCCAAACTACCTTAAGCTTCTTCCAAACTGTCCTTATCTGTGGACTTCTATTATAACTCACATTTTTATCACTCTTACCATCACTCTCTCCAGTTATCTTTTGTTCTAAGACATAATAAAATAACAAGAACGTGGGATTACAGGAACATCCTGGCTCACTAGGTCTCCACACATCGAGCATTTTGGGGCTTTTCGCCCCTCCCTTTTCCCCTGTTCTTCCGGCCATATGTAGCCTGATTTCCCTGCAACTCTTTACACCGGCCCCTTAGTTCTTACCGGTTCTGCAACTTACCATCTGTCAAGAAAAAGCAATTGCGTATTGATTTTGCAGAGTTCCTTATGAAAAGTTCACAGGCCGCTTATAAGTCGAACTTGTGAATCTTTCTCTTCCACCTTGCTTTAGAAGAGCTTTCAGGTGACACAAGAAGGTAGCTTCCTACAACGTCTATCCTGGGCCTTCTTGAATTCACACAGCCAGTATATCGTGCCTCCTGGGTTTTCTGGGTTTTTCAGTCTGTCTGACTTCCATGGAAGTCAGCATCTGAGCATGCCAATCACTGCTGCAGTGATGTCTTAGCCGCCCCCCCTGCCTCCCCTCACGCTACCGGCCTGTAACCATCTGCACCTGGCAATCCAGAATGGCTAGAGGCTGAGAAGTTCAGTTCAGGCTCAAACAGATACGCAGTTCAAGTTCAGCTCCTTGGTGACTAGTTGTGTAGTCCTAAGCAAGTTACCTAGCTCTTCTGACCCTTGATTCGCCCCTGGGTTAAAAACAGGGGTGATAAAAATTATACCTTCATCCGGGCTATTGGGAGAATTGTATCAATTAAGTGTAGCAGATAATAAATGTTCAAGACATGAGCCTTTCACCCTTATTCCCAAGACAGTAGAGATGTTTGGGAACCACTTCTCTTAGTAACACTGCTGTCAGCTCTGACTGAGCCACCACATTAACACTCCCCTGCTACCCAAAGCAAAGTTCTCAACTGGCAACTTCAAACTTCAAAAGGCTGCAACCTTCTAGTGTAAGTAGCCCTAGGGTAAAGGGCAGTAGAAATGCCCAAGGAGGCTGTTAAAATGCAGATTCTCAGATCCTTGCTCTCAGAGAATCTGATCAGTAGGCCTACGATTAGGCCCAGGAATCTGAATATTTAACAGGCACTGCAGGTCATTCAGAAAAGTATTATCAGCGTCACTTAATAAACGTCAAGCTACAGTTTCAGATGAACTCATGGTTCCTTACAGCACTCTCCAACCATAAAGCAGTCTCACATGATCTCATTTGACCATCATCATCTTGGGGAAGAACTCTAAAGAGAAGCTCCAGAATCATCTCTAATCACTGGCCCCTCCTTCATCCTCCCCACGAAATCTGCAGCTACAGCAGGAACTGAGTTTTCAAACCCAATTCAGAGCTCATTTTTATTTGACTCTTATTTAAGGGCAACTAACAAGAAACATCACATGAATATAAAGAATGAGTTGAGGTATCCCATGGAAGGTTAAGCCTCTTAAAGTACCAACACTTTAAACAGAAATCTCACTGAAAACTACCATGCTCTAGGCATTCTTGTGTCCACTTCTTATAGTTTCAGCCTTGTTACTATTATACCTCTCTCTCTCTCTGATAGCTCCCCTTCCTTAAAATTTGCTGACTTTAATCTCAGTTGGTCTGAGAAACCAAAAGCTTCACTGGAACCAGAAATAAATAACATCAGCCACTGGTGAGAGAATAAAGGGCTCTTCCAAGAATCTAGTGCACACATGCTTTAGAGTTGATTATCTGAAGTCTGATTGGCTAATCAAAGGCCTTCCTTTTAACCAATTGCCTGGCTTGGGGTTGGTTTGGGAATTGAACACAGAATCACATTCCTTTAACCAATATTTCTGCCTAGTAGGGCCTGAATACCTATATTAAGCTCTCACCTGATAAGGGAAAATTATATTCTATGCAGACATTTAATATTCAAAAAAGAAACAAAAAACAGGTTTATAAAAATTGTATAGATAAAACTATTCCATCCCCTCAGTGAAGGCAAGGAATATCAGGGGAGAGTTTTTACATCTCTACTAACTCTGGTCCCTCCCCTGGAGAAACAATAACCTTCTGGGAGAGCCCCGACATTTCATCTACATCTACAACTTTCTCACATTTGTTAATCATGTGTTTATGTATCGGCTTTAGATTTATGGTTTTCTGTGTAGACTCCTCTCCTAAATTTATGTAAATCTCTTTAAAGGCAGAATCTCAGTCAAATTTATTTTATATCTTCCACAATATTCAAAATGTAAGAACTCAATAAATCAGATATTTGCTAAATGAAGAGCCATTCAAGGTCATTCTTACCACTGTAGCTCCAACTCCATCCCAAAGTTAAACTTTCCTCAGATACACATCCTCTAAGGGGCCCTTGTCTAATGATCTGCAATGGGAAGAAACGTCTAAGTTGAGAACAAAAAAGGAAAAAGAAGGATGAAAAGACTATTTAAGCGTTTAACTCTAACACCTCCCCCACAGAACTGTAAAATCCTGAAGAAACCACTTAAAAGAAAAGCTTGGAAACGTTTTTAGGGAAAACCCTTTCTCTACTTATCTCCACTCCTTCATTCCACAAAAGCCCCAAAGATGACCAGAAGAAAAGCAAGGAGCAGCAGAACATCATCTTCCACAGAGTTTTTCCCCAACAGGTAACTAGTTTCTCTATCACTCATCTGAGATAACTAAGAAAAGCAGTATCAGACAAGAATCCTGGGCTGTCAGGGAACACAGCAGAGAAAGCAAAGCAGCAGGGGCCTGATAAGGAAACAAAAATGGAAATGAGGAGAGCAGCTGGGAACCCCTCTGAGAAAGCCTGGCGAAAGAGGAAATCAGGCCATGGGACCGGATGGACAACAAATGGGGCGGGGCAGAGGAAAGGTCTCCAAAGTCCATAGAGAATCAGCAATTTGGCCCAAGCATGTATGAATAATTGGGAATTAACTGTATACGCAAAAGACTTCATTTACCACAGCAGCTAGATAAACACCATACTAAATCCAATAAGAGGCTCTTCACCCACAGCCTAATAACCAAGACCATTTGTCTTCATTCTCCTCTACAATTTTATAGAAATTTCACCATGACTTTGCAGTCACCCTCTCAATCTGTGTAAGGCTTCTGTTTGTTTGTTTTGAAGAGGCTGATTCCACTTCTCAAGATTGAGGTTTGAACAGGACATTAATCCAGATGCTCTTTCTAAAAATCTTTCAAATCTGCCAATTCAAAACATTAACATAAAGATACTCAGGGAACAGCTGCTGCAATTAACAAATTGCTTACATTTTCCCTTCTGTTGGCTTAAAAGTACTAGAAAGAATGTTAAAAGCAAGATAAGACAACCGTTCAGATTTGGGATTTTTAAACAGATGATTTTCAGGCTAAAAATAATAGTCTGTAGGTTAGACTTCACGTTGCAAAAACTAGTTTCAAATCACAAGACTAAAAACTAAGTGGGAGTCCCAACATGGAGTAGAAAACAAAGCAGGCAGAAAAAACTACCTCTGGAGTAAGGTTCAGTATTTAGAAACTTCTGATCTTTTAGCATTTTCCCACTAGGGAACGAGAATGGTCTTTCCCAAATATTCTCAAATTCTTTTGTTCATAACAAGTTGAATGATGAAGTCACCTGGTGGTCAGGGAAATGGGAGTCATTCTGCACCTAGAGGTGTGAAAATGGCAGTTTTCACAGCCCCTACCAAGGGCGGCCCAAATTCCCCCAGTCTGAGGAGGTGCCCACAGAGCTCAGAAACATTCCCCCAATGGGCATCTTTTGCTGCACCCATGAACGGATTCGCAGTTTGCTGACGGACTCACAGTTCCCCTGTAAATAGCCCATCCCTGAGCCACGCTATATACCAACACCGATGAGTCTCACGGGCAGCGACCACCATCCCCATTTCTCTGCCACAGCCTTCTCTTCCGAGCGCACCTAAGGCTTCAAATGTCTTCAGCATGATTCACACAGCAGCTCAGAAACCACACATCAAGACTCCTCCTTGAAGCAGTGGGTTTGAAGAACACATCAGAATTGTCTACCCCTTGTATCTTAATAGAGAAATCTCTTGTTAAGGTGTTTGGTAACCTTAAGCTTTATTTTAAAATAGTTAGAGTCAAGTTTAGGACCCTTGTGATAAAAGAATCTGTGATACAAAGCTTGGGGCCACCACCAGGAAGAAATCCAAAAGAAGAAACAGATTACCTTCTGTCAAGCAGAAAAAGGAATTCTACAAATTGGCTTGTCATTTACCCCAGAGCAAAATTCTCATAATATTCCCCTCCTTCACTTTAGTGTATTTTTAACACTATACACTAATTCCAGTTTCCTTTTCTCTGACTTACGAAATGGGGAAAGGAAAATTCCCTCAAGAAACTCCTTAGGAAAAGTTAATAATTTAACTTTAAAAGTTTTCTATAAAGGATTTTACTGGGATTTTCTCACAACAAACTACAGAACCTTTTCAATGCCCATATTACATGGATAAGAGGCATTAAAATATAAGATTAAATAAAGCTGTGGTAAAACTAACATCACTCAGAATATTAAAAACCCTTAGCAACCCACTTCTGAGCTCTCATCTTTCATTGAAGAATTTTTTAAATGAAAGGAAGGAAAAGAAATAGGCTCCTTATATTTAAATTGTGACTGTTTTGAAAACCATGACTTGATAGAACAAGTGGAAAACAGAAGACCTGGATGATAAAACTACTTATTAAAAATAGGTATTGAAACATCAAACCAATATGTCTAAACCTGTATTTATATTAAGCTATTTGACATGTAAAGGTTTAAAAGAATCTGGGAATTCCCCAGGCAAGTTCTTGGAAATGTATTTTTGCTGTGTTCCCATAGAGAAAGATCTCTTCAATACCAGTTCTACTTCATTTCTTCCCCAGGACCAGTCAGGAATTTTCCTTCCCCCAAGAAACATACTGTTTTGGAACAAAAAATTGATAGGATCTTTGAATTTTCCCTCTGACTTGTAATCTTAGACATTCCTTACTTCGTCACACAAAAAAATCCAGAAACTGAGATCTAGGTAATTCCAGATATTCCTCCTCCTAGTCTTAGACATTCCTTACTTGATCACTATTTTTGAAAAAAATCCAGAAACTGAGATCTAGGTAATTTTTGGTCATGGGTTAAAGGTACTCCAAAAAAAGTACAGAAATTCCCACAGGCAACAAAAACAAAATGTCCATCTCCAGAGATGCTTCAGAAGACATATATCAAATAGTAAACCCCTTACACTACCATTTACCTACTGAAGGCACTCAAAGTCCCTAAAGATTTAGACCATTGTGTGTCTGAAGCCTGATAATGGAGCATATGTTTGCAGGCACACAATGTCTTCTTTTTATAAGAGGCAAAGGAGGAGGAATGGAATGACTGGCCGGGGCAGCAATGACTGTCTTAAAATAATAAACCTGAAAATGTTTCTAGTCAACCACAACATACCTTATTTTGCTACAAACATATCTACTTTCACCACATGTCCAACCTCTCAAATGCTGGCTTCCATTTATTTCCCTGAAAAATGGTGCTAAAATACAGGGCAGACACAGGGCAAAACCACTGTACACATCTGGTGTTTATAGGGGAAACCCCACTATTGGATTTTTTTATTTCAAAGTACTTTCATTAGTAATGTATACAGCTGTCTTCTGTTGGCTAATAATCAGAACTGTAACACACGCACACTGACTCCAGGCCTAACTATGCCAAGCTGTTTGTGCTCAGCTGTAAAATGCTGAAATCCTGAGTGTTGGGGAGATGCCCCTGTACTGCCCCCCCCCCCCCCCCCCCCCCCAAAAAATGGTTAATGCAGCTGTTTTCCTCTCAGGAATGCCAAAAGAATGCAATTCCTCCCTCTAAACCTCCCCCAAGCCCATCTCCACCAGTATTATGTTACCTACTCATACTAATAGATGAAGAGAGTTTTACAAAGATATCCCATTCTTTAATAAAATGAATAGAGGGGGAAAAAGTGCTGGACATCCAAGTTTCCAGTAGTAATATGTGCCACCTCTACAACAAGGAAAAAACAGAAATCCAGCAAAATTTTCTACCAAATAAGACGTATGAGTACTAGATCATACATGAAACAGCAGTTTTGGAGAGGGTGAATATATGCTTTTAAACCATGTGTTTTTAAAGTATGTTCTTAGCCTGTCTTAATATAATCATATGAAATGTTTGTGACTTGCTGGTGTGTCACTTTGTTTTGTAAATAAAGGAGCAACTTCATTTTGAAATAATGAACACAGGAGCTTCAGCTTTGCATTTCCGTAGACTTCCCTCTGGGCTCGGCTTACCACCTTTGTAGGGCCACAGAGACACAGCACAGAAGGCCTTTGTGCACAGGTCTCAGCCGCCTATCTTCATACAGCCACTGGCAAGGGCCTCCAAGGAGTCCCTTTCTTTTCCAACCAAACACAAAGGTTTTATCTTACAGTAAACAGAGAAGACTTTTAACATTAGAGCAATACTAAGACAATGATGCTATAAAAGTGGCTCAAAGATTTGCATAATGAAATTCTACTGTCTTGGTTTGAACTCAAAACTGTTTAAAAAAAAAAAAAAGGTCAATCACGGGAAGGGCATGTTTCATTAGCTGAAAGTTATATTTACAGAATGTGTTTCATCTGAGCTCTCCTAGTTTACCTAGGAAGCTCGGAGAAGATCAAGTGAAAGGAGTAGTAACAATATACAGCCCTGTTTCTTTTTTTTTTTTTTTTTTTTTAAATTTATTTATTTATTTTTGGCTGTGTTGGGTCTTCCCCAGCCGCGGCAAGCGGGGGCCACTCCCCATCGCGGTGCGCGGGCCTCTCACCGTCGCGGCCTCTCCCATTGCGGAGCACAGGCTCCAGACGCGCAGGCTCAGCAGTTGTGGCTCACGGGCCTAGCTGCTCCGCGGCACGTGGGATCTTCCCAGACCAGGGCTCGAACCCGTGTCCTCCTCATTGGCAGGCAGACTCCCAACCACTGCGCCACCAGGGAAGCCCTACAGCCCTGTTTCTGTGTAACATTCTCAACAGTCTCCAGCCACTGGAGGCTTGCCTTCTTCACCTTCTCCACCAAGCCAGCCTAGCAGGCTTCTGGAGCAAGGAGGAGGGGAACACGTCATTAGTTCCTTCCTTCCTCTCTCCCTATCACCATGGGAGCTATACTGGAGTGGAGACCGGGGGCAACTCCGTGCAGGTAAGAAAGGATTCACTTGTAAGCAATGAATCATAACCTCGCTTGCCTCCAACCCCAAACATTATCACAGCAAAGGTGAAGTGTGGCATCTACCCTGACCAACCAAAGTCTTCTGTGTGGTACCTGTGATTTGTTATTTGTGAGGCAGGGGAAGGGGACATGACTTGTCCACAATCCTAAATATTCTGCACTCAAGAGTGACAAGCAAGGTACAGCCAGCTCCTTGGGAGGAAAATGCTGCAGGAATCTATGGAATTGGGAAATAATTACCCCCTCTAGACTTGCATTTCTACTTTTAATAAAAGTAGGGGAAGGAGGAGGAGAACTTGGCTAATATTCTTAAACATATCAACTAAATAACAAAGATAATAAAATTTAAACCAAAAACTGAGATTTGAGTGTTAAAAATTCTACTTGAAGGAAGGTAAATAGCAAACCTTGATAGGAAGCCAGTTTTGTGTAAAACATCAGGGGCAGGATGGAAACTGACCGCAGTGGCTTACATTGGTGTGTGGAAGTCAGCCTTTTAGGGTCGCCTAGTTTTTAAAAATTCTGTTTTTAAGTTTAATTAAGCAATGAATTTCCCTCTTTGTGGTACACATAAAATGTGAAGATACTATGAGAATTTTCATAAAGTGCTATTTAAATGGAAATATTAACAGTGAGCTTTCAGCACAAAGTAACTCGCCCAGTAGAAGTGAATGGACCAGAGCAATCTACTTGCACGTGAGCTACTTTCATCATTGTTACATGGCATGCTTCCTAATGAGGACAAGTTAAACTCAGCCAATTCTTTTCTAAAAGTGGGTATCATCAAGTCAGTCCCTGTAGGTTTTTCTGGCTGCATGGCCCTATCCATGAAATGGTTTTTAATCATTTGATATTGGCTAAGTGGCTAGGAAATGTATGATTCATCTCCACTGTACTTCAATGCTGTTTCCAACAAATGCGCAATCCCTGCAGTAAACAAAACCATCCGGCTTGAAAAACATCTTTTTAGGAAGCATTTAACCCTTGCATCTATTTTAATATTTAGTGACTACTTTGTGAGCACACACAAGCACCAGGTCCCACCCCTCCATCCCCAAACGCACCTACTGGCTTGGTTCTACAGGCAGGCCTCAATCTCAGCAATGTGCATTCAGCAGAAGGATGCACAACAACCCAGAGCCCTGCTCAGGCAACCCCTTTGGTTACTCCTCTAAAGGGCACCTCTGACAGAATGGATGCAGCTCTCAGTGTTCCACAAGTGCTCAAGGTACCTTTGGAACAGAAATGTCGATGAGTGCCGGCATGCGCTTGCTGGTGAAGATCAGTAACGCATTCTGGGGTGTCACTCAAGAAAACTGACAGCTTGGCACAAGTAAAACTTTTACATCAAGGTAGGAGGCGGGGGAAACCTTGAGCAATCTAGCTTAGCTGTTGGACTGCAAGGCCTATGTGTAAGTATCTACAAGTGGGCCTAAATTATGAAATGCTGAATTATTCGTTATACACACACACACAAATATAGATCACCACCACCATGTGATTAAAAATGAATGAAAGTTTGTGCATCTGAAATTCATTTCACACCAAGTTTACCTCAATTTTAAAAAAACGAGTGAAGGCACCTCAAAAAATTTTTGTCTCAAAAGCAAACCCCACTCTCTGAGCTCTAAAAATGTATGAAATTATTCTAGAACAGCTTATATGCAATAACATTTACACACACACAAAATTAAATAATTATTATAAAAGGCTTTTAGCTGAGAATAAGATGTTGGGTAATTGTTTTATAAAGCTGTATCTTTTTAAAAGGAAATTTTCTAAAAATAACCTGCAATACCAGTAAGTAAATCAGTATAGTTTTCCCATACACATTATCTGAGTTAGTCCTATGTTTGCTTCTAGGCTAAGGCACGCCTCTGTACCTCAACTTTCTTCCTCACTGCTGTCTCTCTATCTCCTAGCTGTTTCTTTCCCTCACTGTGACTAAATATTACAAAGGTAACCAAACAAATAACACAAAAGATGGCAGTATCAATCTCCTTGTTTCTAGGCATCCCACAGAGTGTGTGGTTGTAAATATTTAACAACAAATCGTTCTCCAGGAAAAAAAGGGGGGAGGTATGTCCTGGATTGTAGTGTTTGCCAGTTTCCGTGGTATAAATATTCCCGCCATGGCCAAGATCAACCCAGCAACACGACATACCTGAACATGGACTTGGAAAGATAGCAACACTCTGCTATGCAGCATTTCCATCATGTAGACACAAGAGACCTAAAGAACCTCAAGAGTATAGATAACAGCAACATGTACTAAAAGACCAGGAAAGGAGGAATTTCAAGTATCTATTATCTTTGTTATTAAATACAGTTTAAATTGTAAGCTTGTATATCTTACTGTTTAATAATGGCTGTGCTTAAGAGCCAGGGCCCAAGACGTCTGAAAATTTGACAATCGGCCCTTGAGAGATGGAACACGCCATCTCCAGCACTCCACTGACATGGTCCGCTCAGTTCCATTACATCATCCTGGGCAAAGGTGCTAGAAGAACGAACGAACAGAAAAAACAGCAGGCACATTCCATGATTCCCACCACTTCAAAATAAAAAAAATTCAAGAGTAGAAGAAGCAGAGAGCTAACCTGTAGAGTCCTTTTATAAGATCAGTAGGAGAGTAGTAGAGGCAGTATGTAATTACTGGGCTCATAGAAGCAAATCATGCTAAAATTCGGCAATGTGTATAATAATGGCCAGTTGGTTACACTTTTTTCTAGTTATTTTCACTTGCTATAACAATTTGAAAATATAACAATTTGAAAAAACATATAAAAATTTGAAAATTGAGGGTAAGTAGTACATGACATAAGATTAGTAAACATACTATGAGCAGCCAATGATAGTCATTAGCATGTTCCGTGTAGAGAAAAGACCTCCACCTCCCTGTAGTATTACGACAGGTGCCAGGCCACAATCCTGCCCAGGCTGGGAAGTCTAAGATAAGCATGCCACTGGACTATCACCACTTTTTCTGAGAGATGTGTAACTCACGATCACCTCTTAGAGAACTAAAAGAACTACAGGGAAAAGAGCTCAAAGGCTGTGGAATGAGTGAAAACCGCACGTAAGCTCAGTTGCTTCCACTAACTAGTCATGTGATCCCCAGGAAGTAAAGCCAATCAGTACTTACGCATTATGTGCCAGGCACTGTACTACATAATGAAAACACAATGGTGAACAAAACAGACACAACTGCAGCCTTCATGGAGTACATATTCTAGGCAGCAAATGTAGACTTGAGAGCCTTGGTTTCTCGATCTATAAAGTGGGCTAATCACTATTCCAACCTTGCAGGCCTATTAGGATAATTAAGTGAGACAATCCAAATGGCACAAAGGACACTCACTCTTCTCCTTTCTGTCACTATCTAAATGCGTTCCTTTTGTAGAAAAGTAAATGACATCAACATTTTCAATCTCTTTTTATTGTCATCTCTGGGGAAGATCTGAAGAGGAACAGAGATGAATGGGCCTCCAAAATTCTAAGCCGTCTGAATGGGTATAGAAAGAAATGACTGTTGGGACTACCAAGAGTTCTTACAGATTCTGATTCTTTAGGCATTAGACAGTCATAATTATTCTTAAAGGAAAAATGAACACATAGGAGACTTAGGATCTAGATTCCAGAGTGTCTGGAACAAGCAGACCATGACAAGAGCACATGCATTCTTCAACTGAATTACTTCTGACTGTAATTTGTAAGAACCATTTCAATCGGGAGAGATCAGACTCAACGTAGCTTATATGCTATGCTCTCAAACAATCAACAAAAGGCCAATAATTACTCATTCATTCATTCATTTCATGAAGTCATTCAACAAAAATTTAGAGTGCTACCCTGCAGCAGGTATTGATTGAGGCACAAGAAACACAGCAGTGATCAAAACAGTCCAAAATATACTGGAAAAAGGTAAAGATTCACAAACTTTGCTGAATTACAATCCTAATTCAGAACGAAATGGGTAGCCTTGAAATGCTGACTATCTTTCCCCCAACGTCAATGCGCACACACACACTCTGATCTAGATTAATAAATCTGGGACATAAAATCTGAAATAAACTTCATATAAATGCTAACTCTGAAATGTACGTATTTTAAAGTCTCTTGATTCCATACAATTTAACCTCTTTGGTTTCTACTTCAAGAGTCTGAAATGTGTCTAGCAACGCTTGGCCCTGGCAAAATGCAATATATCTTCAATAGATTCTTTGTTGAAATGAATTAAATATAGTTTCCTAAAGTGTCCATATATGTATTAACATAAATCAGTGCACTTTAGGCCCTTTGTGTATAAAGGAAGACTGAGAAGACTTCCTCCAGCCTCGAACACCCACTGTGCTCGAGTATTCACCTAGGAAACAGAAATACCTCCAAAGCATAAAAACACGTGTTTCTAAAAAGAACAGAATGAAATAATCTCTCCTGATAACCAAGTTATATTACAAATATATATATCCCGGACTCCTCAACCTAATGTGATTCATGAAGATTACAGCACAATTCAAGGCGGTGAACACCCCCAGCATTAAGTAAACAATTTCTGGCAGCTTCTCTTTTTTGTACCTCCCACCACCACTTGTAAACATGGTTCTATGATGTGGACATCTTTATGAGACAATTTATAAAATGGGATTTTACTTGTACAAAACAAAATAAAGATTTATGACTTTAGAACTGAAATTTAGTGTACTAAAAAACAAAACAAAAAAATAAGACTCACTTCCAGTCTGCATGGTACAGTATGAAAATTCAATTTAGAGTAAGTTTATAAGATACTGCAATTGTATACAGGGGGAAACAAACTGTTACTTGGTCTGAAGTATATTCAATTATAAAAACAAAACAAAAAATGTAAAGCGATTCAACACTCCTATTTCGATTTCCAGTATCAGTGGGAGAAACTGCTTGCTTCGCTCTTCCTTGAAACCACCCCTCCTTCCCCCCCAAATTCACTGAAACACAGAATTCACCCATAAGGGGTGCAAATATTCCTGTGACATCTAGAAAAATATATAATACTCAAGAGTACGTAAATAATTATGCTACTAACTCATAAGATAACAACATAGTAAGATACTTGATGTGATGAGACAAAATATCTTTGCCCTAAATAACAACCTAAATTCATCTATATTCAAGAACTGGGAATAAAGGCAGTAATTCGTTAATTTTTGTCTCCTAAGCACTATACAAATCACCCGACAGGATGATACATCACCTGAACCTGTAGCTATGTTTTAAAGTTTACAAAAACAAAAAACAAACAAAAAAAACCTCCAAGTAGTGTGTGCTACAATGAGACTTTCCTCTTATAGGAGTCATACAATAAGTATTCATAAATACATTTTTTTAAATTTCATACCAGAAGTTCTGCTTTTAGCCCATTTCCTCGTACCTGAAGTGACAGTCTTACTTTTTCTCAGTAAATTAAGCAAGATTTGCTTTTAGGTTAATGTTAAGTTTTCAAAATACTAGCTTACCCTTTAAAAACAGTAACTTTGGGACTTCCCTGGTGGCACAGTGGTTAAGAATCTGCCTGCCAATGCAAGTGACACGGGTTCGAGCCCTGGTCTGGGAAGATCCCACATGCCGTGGAGCAACTAAACCTGTGCACCACAACTACTGAGCCCGTGAGCCCAGAGCCCGTGCTCCACAACAAGAGAAGCCACCGCAATGAGAAGTCTGTGCGCAGCAACTAGAGAAAGCCTGTGCTCAGAAACGAAGACCCAATGCAGCCATAAATAAATAAACAAACAAACCAATAGTAACTTTCTTTCTCCGACACAAAAGAATAGTCAAAAAGATCAAAATGGCATGTCTTTCAGCACTTCTTTCCACACATACACACACAGACACACACTGACACATAAGCATGCACACACTAAAAAGATACTACTTCCTAATATCTAGAATCTTTTAAACTAGATGTTGTGAATTCCTCTGAAGTACTCTATTCACCGTAAGCAAGTGACAATTTATATAAACTGGGCTCAGAGAATCAATATTAGCAAACCACAAACTTACTGCTTGTAGTTGCCTATATATCAAGTAAAAGGTATCAAGTTGGTAACCTAAATAAGCAATTCCATACATTTTTAACTTTATTATACAAAAATTTACACGGCAAGAGAAAAATCTTGGGATTGAAAAAAATCTGATAGTATTCATGTAAGAGATCTAGTTCTCAGTTATAATAATCTAAGGAATATACCATCTCAATGATTTTTCAATAGCACATAGGATTTTCAGGTAACCCAATGTCCACCTTTCTACAAAGAAATAAAAAATATAACTGCACATGGGTTGGGTGAAACTTTAAAAGTAATGAGACACTTAACAGAAATGCAAATTAAAACCATGATGAGACACCATTACAAGAACCACCCACCAGACAGGCAAAATGTTTAAAGGCTGAAAATATTAAAGATTGATAAGGTTGTAGAAAAAAGCATTACAGCATTTTGAAAGAGTTTGGCATTATCTAGTAACCTACAATTCTATTATTCGCTAAATATTCCAGAGAAACTCCCACAGACCTGGAGACACAGATAAGAATATTCGTAGCAGCACTTCTCAAAATATCCCCAAACCGGGAACAACCCAAATGTTCATCAAGAAACGAGTATAGACCGGTCAGAATGGTCATCATCAAAAAATCTACAAACAATAAATGCTGGAGAGGGTGTGGAGAAAAGGGAACCCTCTTGCACTGTTAGTGGGAATGTAAATTGATCCAGCCTCTATGGAGAACAGTATGGAGGTTCCTTAAAAAACTAAAAACAGAACTACCATACGAACCAGCAATCCCACTACTGGGCATATACCCTGAGAAAACCATAATTCAAAAAGAGTCATGTACCACAGTGTTCATTGCAGCTCTATTTACAATAGCCAGGACATGGAATCAACCTAAGTGTCCATCGACAGATGAATGGATAAAGAAGATGTGGCACATGTATACAATGGAATCTTACTCAGCCATAAAAAGCAGCGAAACTGAGTTATTTGTAGTGAGGTGGATGGACCTAGAGTCTGTCATACAGAGTGAAGTCAGTCAGAAAGAGAAAAACAAATACCATATGCTAACACATATATATGGAATCTAAAAAAAAAAAAAAAAAAAAAAGGTTCTGAAGAACCTAGGGGCAGGACAGGAATAAAGACGCAGACATAGAGAATGGACTTGAGGACATGGGGAGGGGGAAGGGTAAGCTGGGACGAAGTGAGAGAATGGCATGGATATATACACACTACCAAATGTAAAATAGATAGCTAGTGGGAAGCAGCTGCATGGCACAGGGAGATCAGCTCCATGCTTTGTGACCACCTAGAGGTGGGAGATTGGGAGGGTGGGAGAGAGATGCAAGAGGGAGGAGATATGGGGATATATGTATACATATAGCTGATTCACTTTGTTATACAGCAGAAACTAACACACCCATTGTAAAGCATTATTCTCCAATAAAGATGTTAAAAAAGAAGCGAGTGTAGGAATAAGGAATTTGAACACTATCTGGTAACAAAAACATGAACAGCTACACACAATATCTTTGAAACTCATAAATTAATGTTTCACAGAAGTAGTCAGGAGAGAATGCATATAGTATGGTTTCATTTATATAAGTTTGAAAACAAGCAAACTAACCTACACTTGTGTGTGTGTGTGTGTGTGTATGTGTACATGTGTGCGCACACTCATATGCATGCAGTAAAACTACAAGGAAAAACATGAAAAATTACTATCCTAAAAGGTTAGTGATTCAGGGGCTGGGAGTGAGGGGTGGGTAGGGGGATGTTAAAAGGAAAGGCACAGAGGAAATTTGTTAATGATTATTCATGTTAATAATATTTATATACCTTGTCAGCCATCTTCATTATTAACAGTTACCTAGAATTATAAATTTTTACTTTACAATCTAGGTGGGTTTACTGTTTGCTTTATAATTGTTCTTTAACTATACATATATTTTATGCATTCTCATATATATCTGATATATTTCAGATTAAATCAAAAGATCAGATGTGAGCTTCTGAAAAGAATTCTTTTTTGTGGTACGTATGTGGTTTGGTTAATGCTGTGACTTGGGGTCAAGGTCAAAAACAAGGAAGCATGCTGGTTCTAGCAAGGAGCTTCATTATAGCTCACAGCCATAGCAGAACTAACCACATCCTACTTCCTTAGGTATATAAATACCAATCCCCTGAAGGAACAAATGCAAAAAATGCAAAGAAAAGAAAAGAAAGAAAAACAAAAACCTAAAATTGCATTAAAGACCAAAAAAACAGATAATAACCAAGTGTTGGTGAGGATGTGGGAAAATTGAGAAAAGCTCATACACTGCCAGCAGGAATGCAGAATGGTGCAGCAACTTTGGAAAACAGTCTGGCAGTTCCTCAGAAAGTTAAATATAGAGTTACTATATGACCCAGCAATTCCACTCCTAGGTATACACCCAAGAGGAATAAAAACATATGTCCACACAAAAACTTGTACACAGATAGTCCTGATAGCATTATTAATAACAACTGAAAAGTGGAAACAACTCAAATGTCCATCAGTTGATGAACAGATTAATAAAATGTGGTATATCCACAGAATGGAGTATTTTATCTGGCAATAAAAAGAAACTAAGTACTGATACAAGCTACAAAGTGGATAAACCTTAAAAATTATGCTAAGTGAAAAAAGCCAAGCACAAAAGACCGCATAGTATATGATTCCATTTATATGAAATACCCAGAATACGCTACTCAACAGAGATAGAAAGTAGATTAGTGGTTGCCCAGGGCCAGGGAAGTGGGGAAATTGGGGGTGAATGCTAATGGGTTAGGGTTTTTCCAAGTGATGGAAATGTTTCAAAACTGATTACAGTGATGGCTGCACAACTGTGAATATACCGAACCACCAAATTGTACGCTTTAAATAGGCGGATTGCAGGGTATGTGAATTACATCGCAATTAAACTGTTACTATAAAAAAATTGCATTACAGGTGATCCCTGCCATAAATAATACACAACAGTCCTCAGAAATTGTCAGACTTCAGTAAACACATGCATGTGTCAAATAAACTTTTACATTCAGCCCCAAAGTCTGGGAGAAATCTGACTAGTCATGAACCTAAATCCTGCACAAAATGGCTTTGTTTCCAATTCTTAGTACAGTAATCAATAGGTTTTGATTTTATCCATCAGAGGTTAGGCAAGAATCCATGGTAGCCTGCAGAATGTGCTAAGTCTTGCATGCAAAGCAGTATCTTCTATAAGTGACCCATAACCTCTTTACTGAAGTGATTTTCCAGGACTCTCCATGAGAGGAAAATCTGAAACTCACTAAATTCCTTAACCAGAAGTGTGCTTTCTTGACTTCATATGTAGAGAATTTTTTTCCAAACCACACTGGAAAATAACAGGATTGGAAAAGTCATCAGTTAGTTCACATTCCAGCCCACCAATGTCCAACAGCATGCCCAAATGCAGACGTGAAAGTAAAACACTTCCAATGTCATTCAATCCTATTTCTAATGAGAGTTCTAAATAAATCAAAAAACACAACTGAAAAATTATAGAAATATTGTATCAAGAATAATGATTGACAAAAACAAGAATGAGACCTATTTTAAGGGCCTTATAAAAGTCAGAATCACTCCTGGCTCCCTCTTATTGTGGTGACCTTATTTTCTTTGCATCATTTTTTTCACTTTTTAAATTTATTTTATCTCAATATGTAGTATTCATATCTGTATGCTGCCAACAATCTTTTCAACAGTAAGTTGGGGTAAAAAAAAATCCAAAAATGAAAATAGGGATTCCTTCCATTGTTCTGGATTTATAATATTTATAATAGTTATAGCCAAGATAAAAGTTTAGAAACAGTTTACAATTACGTGGCTTCTTTATTTTAAAAAACTAATAAAAAATCAAAAGCCAACATTATAAAAGTTTTTTCTCATCTTTACAGACAGTGAGCATACTTTAAAATATAGTTATATAGACTTTTCCATTCATCTTGCTCCACTACTGGATCACTCCTCCCTAGCACAAACTGAGATTTCTGATTTATAGTTGATTTTTTCATTTCTCTGTTCCATGACAACTCTGAAAAGAGAAGACCGATATTTTTAGAAGGCAGTCTTGAATTCAATGTCTTGAATTTTAGCAGCTCTTCCATAAGATTTAATATGCCTTCTGCGGAATGGGGGGGTAATAAATTAGGCATTTGGGATTAACATATACACACTACTATATATAAAATAGATAACCAACAAGGACCTACTGTATAGCACAGGGAATTATACTCAATCTTGTAATAACCTATAATGGAAAAGAATCTAAAAAAGAATAAATAAATAAATATATATATATATACACATACACAACACATATATATATAAAACTCACTTTGCTCTACACCTGAAACTAACACAACATGTAAATCAACTATATTTCAAAAAATTTTTTTTTAAAAATTTAACATCACTTCTTATAGTTGGGGTCTAAACTCTAGAAGATGCAAACATAGACCACATCAAGGACCAGACTAAGTGGCAGAGTGGTGAGCATAAAGAACAAAGCCACAGAGAAGAAACCTGAGGAAATAAAAAGGCAAGCCCTGGGGGGGCACAAAAGGCAGCTCCTCGCCAGCAGGTGGGATGCCAAATCCACAACAGGCAAGGCTCAGGGAGCACAACCAAACTTCAGTCTCACTCCAGACACAGGTCTAGGAACAGGGCATGCCATTCAAGGGAGCCTGTATAATACTGTAGTACTGTGACGCTCACTGCTGCCCTCGGCTTCAGGACCATGTCAGATGAAAAACAGCAGCTTACAGTGAGGCAGAAGACTGACATACTCCACTCGCAAGGTAAGAGCTGCCCACCTCCCTCTTTCCTCCCTCCCACCTCCCACACACATATACCACACCCTGCAAGAGATCCAGGACACAAAAGAGCCCAAGTCAGGAGAAGACCCAGATATGCAGACTGGACCCCAATATGCATTCTGTAAATGGAGGAACATGGATCCAAAAAGGCACTCACCTTCATGCAGAGTTGACCAATGAAGCTGTCCTCCTAGCCTTTGACCCTGAGGTTTAGAGCCATAGAACACTATTTCAAATCTTCAAGTTCATGAGGCTGAGGCTCCTGAACAGTTTCCACACCAACAGTTAGGTTATGACTCAAGATAGATGGAATGGTGCTGGGATACAGCAGGCAATGATGGGGCTTCCCACAACTTTTAGTGAATATCAGTTAACTTGAGCTGGGCCCAAAGGATCTGCTTCCCTATGTAAAAGCTGATGAAGTGAAAGTGATTGACTGCCCTGGATCAAGATGCTCTCTCACATGGACAGGCTGTCTGCCATGCTGCAGATGGACCAGCCCATTTACAAAAGAACCCTATTTCCTACCTGTAAAATATGAAGGTTAAATTAATTGACTTCTACCTCCTCTCCAAGTCTGAAATGTTGTAGTATCTTTGCTAAAGACTACAAAACGTACAGAAGGCTTCAGTGAGCGTAAGGTGCCGTAAAATACACAAATGAGTGGTAAAATCTTTTTTTTAATGGATCTGGATCCTAACTTCTTTTTTTTTTTTTTTAACTTTCTGCTCATGTGGCTCCTTTTTTGATTATCGATAGCTGTTATTTCAGGCCAAACAGACCCAAAGATCTAGACTTTATGATCATTCTAGCCTTAAAGTCCTTGGGGACCTCGGTGACAGCTGCATAGAACTTCACACTTACAAACCAATTAATATTTGTCTTTTTTTTTTTTTTGCATACTTACTTTGTGTTTTTTCTACTGATTTTCTCAAATTCAGTCAAAGCTGAACTAACACTTCTAAATGAAAACTCTTATTTACAAGTAGCCATTTAAGGAGAACTGACATATCTCTACTGGGTCCTTTATTTACCCTAAATATCTACGGTAAAATTCATTTTAAAAAATACTAGGGCCCAATGTTAAGGCTTACTTTATATAGCTACAGTAACCAAGACTGTGTGGTACTGGAGAAGGGCTAGATACACAGATCAATGGAACAGAAACAGAGGACCCAGAAATAGACGCACACGAGTATACCCAAATGATTTTTAACAGAGGTGCAAAAGCAATGCAATGGAAAAAGGTAAGTCTTTTCAACAAATGGTGCTGAAGCAATGGGACGTTAATAGGAAAAAGAAAGAAGAAGAGGAGCTTAGTGATAAGACCAAAGGCTGGCAAAGATGAGGAGACTCTGGATCACTCATACGTTGCTAGAAGGAATGTAAAATGGTATAGCCACTCTGGAAAAGTTTGGCAGTTTCTTACAAAACTAAATATGCAATTATAATACAATGTAGCACTGTACTCTTAGGCATTTATCCCAGGGAAATGAAAAGGCATGTTCACACAAAAATTCGTACACATATGTTCACAGAGGTTTTATGTGTAACTGCCAAAAACTAGAACCAAATGTCTTTCAATAGGTGAACTGTTAAACTGTGATTTGTCCATATCATGGAATACTACTCAGCAATAAAAAGGAACTGTTAGTACACACAAGTTGGATGGATCTCAAATTATGCTCAGAGGGGAAAAAAAAAAAAAGCCAGTCTCAAAAAATTAAATATTATATGAGTCCATTTATATGATATTCTTTAAGTAACAAAACCACAGAGATGTAGAACAGTTTAGTGGCTGCTAAGGCTTAAGAGATGGTGGGAGAACAGGGGAGTGGCTATAATGGGATAACAGAGGGAAGCCTTTTGGCAAAAGCACAGTTCTTGATTGTGGTAGTGACTACACAAATCTACCCCCCACACACAAAAACATGTACAGCTGGTGAAATCTGAATAAACTCTGTGGATTGTACCAATGTTAATTCCTGGTTTTGATATTGTACTATAGTTACGCAAGATGTTACTACATTAGGCAGGACTGGGTCAAAGATACATGGGATCTCCCCGTACATTTTTTCCAACTTCCTGTGAATTTACAATTATTTCAGAATAAAAAGTTTTTTGTGTTTTTAATACCAGGAGCTTTGGAATCTTGAGATCAAAATCTGGTTCTGCTACTTACACTACTGTGGATAAGTTATTTAGCCATTCTGAACTTTTGTTTCTTCATGTTTTAGGGATAATAATATTAGCTGGTGGCTTAATGAGAATTAAAATGAGCAAAAAAAAAAAAAGAAAAAGAAAAAAAAAGCAGTTTTTTTCATCTGAGATAAACGAGACCAGATGGCAAAGTATTTTTCAAGAATAGTGCCGTATATGGGACTTCTTGTATGATTAAGCTACAAACTGTACCTACAACTTTTTATAATCCATTTGTAAATGTGACTTTTCTTATTTGTAGACAAAATTAGGTTTAGATTTAAGAGCATTATTAGAATAATAGCCATGTCACCATATAGATTAGAAAACTGAGGACAAATAAACTTCCTATAGTCCATAATCTGATGAAATATACTTCAAAAGGTTAAACAAACATTCTACAAAGGAAAGCGATGTGACCTGGAATTTGATACGGTTCATTTCCACATCAAGATCAAACAGATTAATTAGCTGCTTTTAACCAAAGAAATTCCCGTTGCTTTGGAGAATGATCTCTGAAAAATACTTCAAAAATCATAATGGCCACCTTTCACTGTAGATCCCTCCACAATAAGGCTTTCCAGGTTCCATCAACAACCAATACAAAGAACTGCTCAAGATCCTGGCTGGCACTGTGACACCCTCAGGCCTACCCTGTTCCCTCTTGCAGTGCAACGGAAATTCCTGTGCCCGTCCCTTGCTGGCAGCCCCCAGTGAAGGCCCGCCTGCTGTCAGCCGCCCAGCCCCTGGCAATAGTTCTGCAGTCAACCCTGGACACTTCCTCTTGACTTCTCATCCAATACCAGGATGAACTGACACTTGGCACTTACCACTCTGAGTGGGTAGCTGGTCGGGGGGAACAGCGGCAGCTTAACTTGCCTCAGTCAAATTATGTTTGGGAGAGAGAGGGAGAAAAGACAAGGCACCAAACAAATGATGGCCTGAATTCTTTCATTCAAAACAACTGTAATAGTTTGTGCAACTGATGACAGCAAAACATACAAAATTAATAAAGGCTTTTTTTTAATGAAGCAAAGAGACTTGGTAAAGTGGCTTTGCAAAGACTCTGAACTTTCATTTAAACAAAGAGTGTGCTGAAAATTTGTAATGCAGAAATTATCTCATTAACATCACACAAAAGAACAATCACTCCCACTGCCCTGGCTTCCTACTCACAGTTGTATTTGAAGAATAGATCTATCAAGAACTGTGGAAAAACGTCTCTTGGTATTTTTTTTTCCAGTATGAACTGAGGAGGGGAATGCATATAATTATACATACAGTACCTCTGCCACTGAAACAAGATTGACAGATGAAACTGTTTCTCCCCTTCTGGTCTTCATGAAGTGTAAACCCAGCCTACAGCAGCAACAGCAGAGCACCACAAATGATTTGAATAACTTCCTAGTTCCACCCATGCATGGCCTATGAAAATCAAAGCCTCTTTAAAGGAAGTCAGAAGACTTTACTGAAAATGTAAGTAGATCTATTATACTTTTACTATCCCATCCTCTCCATTCCATTCCTATCTTGCTTGTTTTTCTGAGAATTCATTTGCTATGGGCAGAGGCTTCTGTTGACCCTGATGGGCTGAGGGTAGTAATTTGGGGAGCAACGGAAGAAAGTGGCTTGCAGGAAAGAGGAAACACTGGATTATATGGCCAATGTAAATAACTTACAAAACGTTTAAGTCCAAGTCCACCCACCTACTGGACTTGGGCGCTATGTAGGAAAGCCAGCGCTGAACCAGGAATGAGATCCATACGAGACCTGAATCTGCCTCAGCTTTGTCCCATAATCTAGAGTAAACAACCCACCAAACAAATTCAAGTGAATTATATAAATAAATGATACACCAGGAATTAAGGGTTACACCATATGTCAAAAGCCACCCAAAAGAAAAAAAAAAAAAAAAAAAAGGCACCCAGCAATCACATAGGGATGCTGAAACAGTAAAGAAAATCAGGGCTCAAACTGTCGGCCACCTCCAGAGAATTAGTCCTGGACGAGAAGGGCTTGCTGGATCTTAAAGAAATTTAAACGGCCCAGAGAACTGAAAAGTAAGTATGTTTTCCTAATATCTATGGCAGACGGGCTCCACATTCTTCCTATTGCCTTGGCTGGGTATTTGAAAATCATTTTGACTAAGTTCTCTTGGTTAATTTTCCACATCCAATTTCTGTAATTTAAACCATACTTTAAAACTTAACCATGCTTAAAAAGTGCTGATGGCTCTTCCTTTCAAATGGTTCCCTTCATCTTCAGTCTTACTGCCACCTCCAATTCGTCTCACACCTACACTAGTGCCACCATCTGGGTCGTAGTCATACCATCTGGGTCACACTCAGTGACTTCTAGCTCTCCAGCCTGCAGACACACACAGTGCACTACTACACCACCTGCCCTAAAGCTGTGCTAGAGGTAGGGAGGTGTGGAAGGCTACAATAGCTAACTAAGAGATTATGAAGGCTCAAAAGCAAGAGACAGATCAAAGAACTTTTACTCTAAGGTACTTTGAAAGTCATGACAATATTACCTAACAAACTGACCGACCTGAGGCAAAATTTCCTCACCTATAAAATGGAAACCCTGGATTACATCAGTGGTTTTTCAACATACGCAAGCTAGGAGGGCAGGGCGGTCAGGAGAAAAGAGGAGCAGGTGTGCCTCAGGCCTCTCCACCCTCAATCAGCTCCATTTGTTTTGTATAGGGGACGTCCATGTAAGATTAACTGAATAAAAGGTTCTACAACAACCTTCCAAAACAGACGAACCCACTGAAGGCCTAGATCAGAACTGAAGTCCCATCTCACTCTAAAATTCCATGACAGCTTGACTTTTCTGGCCCCATTAGAAGGTAACAAGGAGCTATACTTGAACCTTTTCAAATAAGCGAATTTAAAGTACCAAGCAGTGGTTGAAACACAAGCCAATACTGAGCATCCAATGGGATGGTGACACCACTGATGGGAAAACCATTCAACAGGATTTGCTCCTAAAACAGTTCCTCCAAAGAGTCCCATTCTTCAGTTCCTACCAAGCTGCGAGAGCTTTTTCCACCAAGACACAAACTACAGCTTTGTTTTGTTTTCTGGAATGTCTGTCTGCAGGATATGACTGGGAGCTCGTACTCCCACCGACCTCTGCAGGAGTGTGGCCCGAGCAGGCTGCAGGATGCAGCCTTGTCTGGCCTTCTTAAAGCCTCCTCTCAGATGTCTGCTGCAGACTGGGTCTCACCCCAGAAGTTAACTCCTGCTGATAAGAAACCCTTCCTATGGCCAAACAAATCACTGTTTGATTCTTGTAGCATTCTTCACTCCTGTTTTTCTTCCTCCTCCTCCCTTCCTATAAAAAAGGTGTCTTTTAAGTATATCTAGAAGGAAACCTGAACAGCTAGGCGCTTTCCCCTCTTAACTTGTTCCTTATCCCGCTGGTGATTCATGCCCTGGGCCGCTCCTTCCTCAGCACACTGAGGCGGCTCTGTTCGGCTCAGCTGTGGGAGGCCACGTCAGCAGGAAACAGCGCTGGCTGCCAGGTCACATTCAAGGCTGTCTGGAGCAAGGCAGCATGCAGCGCCCGCAGGACAGAGGCTGCTCTATGGTTTCCCCCAGTGAAGGGAGCACTCAGCCTGGACAGAAAGACCAGCCTCTGTGCACCACAGCGACACAAGCTTAGGGGAGACTCCAAATACTACAGGTTAGAGTTTCCCCGTTTTGAAATGTTCCCCAAATATTTCCAGTTATAGAGTTATTGGTTTCTCCTCCTTTTCTTAGAGGACGTACTGTACTGCATCCAAATTCATATTTGGAAAAGGCTGCCACAAGCCAAATCAAACTTCGTCGTGGCTTTCTGGCTCCTGGGTCCAACAGAGGAAATTCTGCACACCCAACCCACCAATCTCCGCAGCCCTGACACACACGTTGAGTCAGGATGGAAAACCTGACCTAAAGGGCTGACACACAAAAGTCATCACTATGGGCCTTTTTTTCTTCTAAACACACACGCTAAAAACAGTAAACAAATAAGGCCTGCCATATGTTATCATGGTATCTCGCAGGATGGATTCCCGACAAGAAGCAAACAATTCACCCTATACAAAGAGATACGCTGCATGAGTGACAATGCCATACTGTATGCAGCTGGTTCAGTAAAGTCCAAAACCAATCCTGCTCACGTAAACCAACATGATTAAGGTTACATGCTAAAATAGCAGGGCTCCTATGCACCCAGGATACCTAGGAGCTTCTTAACTTGCTGCAAATTTAGACCAGAAATACTGTAAAAAGAAAAACAAACAAACAAAAAAAGTGATTTTTCTCAGAAATCTCCTAAGTTCAGGGCTTTCCCCTACACTCTTGGAGAAAGGTCTTCTTAGGTGGACAGCCCAAAGGTCGAATCTTTCTCTCCAAAAGTACCAGGTTTGCTAAAGAAAATATCCCGTCCCATGGAGAGTATTAGTAAAAGAAACAGGAAAGAAAGGAGGTGAAGACAGAGTGAGTAGTTCACGACATGGAGAAGGGTGTTATGAGAGAAGAGGCACAGGATGGAGAGCAGACAGTGTAACACACAAAGACTGCAGACACAGCAAAGGCAGTCTGACCCTAACAGTTCTGGAAGGTGACTGAGCTACTATGTAGAAAGAAGGCGTTAACTACCCCAAGCACAGGCATGCACACACAAACCCAAGTGCAAAAGAGACGACGTAGCTTCTGAAAGGAGTCTATAGCAAGAGAGGCCTTAGGAGCAAACTAGAAAAGGAAGAACACACAAAGCCAGGAGACTACACGTGGCTGCAAAACTAACGTTCTAATGAAAAGGAACTAGAGGACAAAACAAAATCAAATATTATAGGTACTTAGAGATTTAGTGACATAAAAGGTACTCTTTTTCTATTTCTACCATTTGTGAAAATGAATACCAACAGCACATCTAATCTAAGGGGCCACTTCATAAAGCCTGGTCTTCAGACAGGGACTGAGTATCACCAGCACCTCGTTATGGGAGAAAAAGAAAATATTAGATTTGGCTACCTACTAATTTATTGAAAACCAAACTAATATTCCAAATTTAACTGGCTACCACAGGCTTCAAATAAATCCATAGCATTTTGACCAAAGAAAATACCCTAGTGCCTTGATAAACTACAATAAAGCTTTAAAATCATCTCAAAAATAAAAACTATCAAATCATATATGCTGCTTATACATCTGGAATAAATTTGAATTCGTTATTATACCAGGGAAGTTTTTAGAGGTAGATGGTCTAGATCCAAAAGTAATAATATGTCTTGGGTAACACTGTAGGGAGGAAGGAAGGGAGGAAGGAAGGAAGGAAGGGAGGAAGGGGGGGAAGGGAGGGAGGGAGGGGGGGGGGGGAGGGGGGGAGGGGAGGGGAGGGAGGAAGGGGGGAGGGAGGGAGGGAGGGGAGAGGGGAGGGAGGAAAGGAGGGAACCTAAAAGGAGGGAGGGAGGAAAAAAAGAAAAGAAAGGAAGGAAAAAGAGGGGGGGAATAGGTGGAGAAAATAAGTATTTTTCATATAAATATTAGAAGTACATGATAAGATTGCTGAACTTGGCTACACTGTTTTTAATAAGGTAATGCTACAACAACCAGCACAGAGATGAAGAATAGAAGAGCCTTGAAATTTTTTAAAACCCAAAGTGTAGCTTTTACCAAAAGGTTAGACAAAACAGAGAAGACACAAGTGATAACACTGGCAAACACATACATTCATATACATTGCATGTGTGTGCATATGTATGCATACATATACACACATTAGAAAAAATAACCCTTTTGGCCAGTGAAACAGAGACAGCTTGGTGAGACGCTAAAACTAACAAAGAGCATCACAAGATTATGACTTGTGTATGAAAATCCTCCAGGGTGCACTTAGAGGATATAATGTTTAAACAAATGAGTCATATTTCTACAACTGAGAAGTACATAGAATAGTAAGCTATTCAATTTTACATACATGCACACACAAAATGATTATGCAAACACAAAATTAGGACAAACCCGTATCAATTTGTGATTTTTAAAGACCTAATTAAATCTGGAAGAGAAACTGAAAACTAAATAAATGTATTTCATTGATTCCAAGTAATTTTTTTTCTCATTTTAACATCTCGAGAAAAGGAAAGCATCTTACAGTTAATGGCAAGTCAGTTTAATTGATGGTATTTTCTCATGTAGAGATATGTAAAATGCTGGTGTATCTCAAAATCAATCACATCATAGATTCAATAAAATGATAGGAAGTAACCTATGAAACCAATGCAAAAAGGACAACCATGTGTGCTGTTTCAGAGATAAGAGACAGGCAGCAAGGTGATCTTAGCCAGCTCATGGATAAGCAGTGGGCACAAGGTGGGGAGCAAAGGCACATACAGACCCTTCAGCTGAGGCAGTACACCTAGGAGGAGAAAGTATCACTTCTTATGTTTTTAGGATTTTTTCCATTCACAAATAATTTAGTGCCCTAAATATCAGATGACATAAAAATAAAATCCACCGATTGTTTTGCTGAAAACAATGTTAACTAAATACTTATGACAACTCTATTTTTAAAAATATACTGGGGGGATTTCCCTGGTGGTCTAGTGGTTAGGACTTAGCGATTTCACTGCCAGGTCCTGGGTTCAATCCCTGGTTGGGGAACTAAGACTGGCAAGCCGCGCAGCACAGCCAAAAACAAAACAAACAAAAATAAAAAAAATAAAACTGGAACTACTATATCCAAACCTCTGGAGGTGGGAACTCAAGCATTTTTTTTTAAATCCTAGGTGATTCAACGTGCAGCCAGGGCTGACAAGTGATGCAAAGTACCTGGCATACAATAGGTGAGCATATTTTTTAACGTGGCAATTATTAAACAAGGAAAAAATACACCCTGGGTAATTTCTTTCCTTTTTTGGTTACTAGTCAAGATAAATTTATGCTAATAAGATTTTAGAGAAATTAATGTAGTACCTAAAGTAAGAGTCCTAAATGATATTAACATCTCACTTTCAAAAAGAAAATTCTAGATAATAAGCACTTGAGATCTACCCACACTTGAACCTATTTAGGTAAAGTTATAGTCTCATCAGGAAATTAAAGAAGATCCAAAGAAAACTCTAGGGGAATAAAAGTGACAGAGGAAAGAGAAATTGGGAGGAGAAGAAGAAACCATCTGGTCCAATCCTCATGAGGGAGGAAAGTGAAGTCTTGATCAAAGAAACCGTATTGAATGGAAAGGTTGTTAAAACTGTATCGGGGCATTCTCTGCCTTAATCAGGGGCAGAAGGTTTATCAGTTTCTTCATTTAAAGGGGAAGAGAAAAATTAACAATATAATCAACTGATTTTTACTGAATGAGTTCAAGTCCAATGACCTTTGATGTGAACTTAAACCAATTTTTTTTTAAAGCTGCACAAAATACTGGGTCTATGGAAGGTGCATAGTAAAGAAGATTTGTATCAAGGAAGGGGAATAGGCTTGAAATAAGTTTAAAGAGGCCAGATTAGCAAGGCTATTTCACCCTTCCTGTTGAGCCATTTCCTATGTCCCCTAAATACATTACCCAGAGCTACTTTTCAGCACTCTGGCTCAATTTCTAAAGAATCTCATTTTCTCCAAAGTCTGTTCTATGGTTAATTACGTGCCTTCTCACTACCCTGGGTATAGCCAAGAAATAGGTAGAATGCACCTGTTGTTCTCGAGTTCCATCTGAGATGGAGGCTGGCATTCTATTCACCTCTGAGGAATGTTAATTGCTGATACCAGCATGACAGGTGCAATGAGTAGAAAAATGATCAATGAACTCAACTCACAGAACAGTGGCAGAACTCATCTAGAGACCATGAGAAAACTCCTCAAGAGTTGTAACTTTAATTACTAACAATTGGTCTGGAATTCGACTTGACCCTTGAAACAGATTTTTAAAACACAGCACAATGTTCTAATTTCTACAATGGTGCCCTGTCCACAGGGGAAAAAAAGGCAATATGTATAATCTTGTTTTTCATGTTACTATGGAGTCGTTCACTAATCCCAGCTGCTTCTCATGGGTTGCTTCTCCTCACGTTCCTCCCATTCCAGATCTTTACTGCTGTTGTCCTATCTATTTTGAATTCTGAGTCACTTCCTTTTCCCCTAGTTTGATACTTTAAAAATCATACTGTTTCTTTAGAATACTTCATAGAGTGAAGCCAACTTCCATATCGGTTCCCTGACTTTTTATCCTCCCCTTTTGGTTTTTTCTTTTACTACCACCCAGCTGTCTAGGGGGAGGGATGTACTAGCTTATTACTTGAATACAGTTATCAGATGTTGTGTATCTGTTTAGAATATTTTTCATATTTGCATAAGTTTCCTAACTCAGTGATCCCCATATACTACATAATACTATTCATTAAACTCTAAAATATTCCTGGAATATCTTTGGCAATCGTATTTATTCTCACTATGTCGGAACTGAGGCATAGAGAAGAAAAAGGAATTCCTGATAAAATGGCAATTGAATTAGGAGGTGTAAATGGAAAGATTATACGAACAAATCCTTTGAAAAGAGTCCCTGATTCAAACCTCAGTTCATTAAACCTATAGTGGAGGAAGGGGAAAAAATTTCAGACCAAGAAAAAATTCTATCTTTGAGCTTGCAACTGAAGAATTTAAGCCAATCATTCTTCTTTATTTTTCTTCATTTACATGGACTTTCTCCCTTTTGTCCACTTTTTTTTTTTAATTAATTTATTTATTTATATTTTATTTTTGGCTGTGTTGGGTCTTCGTTTCTGTGCGAGGGCTTTCTCCAGTTGTGGCGAGCGGGGGCCACTCTTCATCGCGGTGCACGGGCCTCTCACCGTCGCGGAGCACAGGCTCCAGACGCGCAGGTTCAGTAGTTGTGGCTCACGGGCTTAGTCGCTCCGCGGCATGTGGGATCTTCCCAGACCAGGGCTCGAACCCGTGTCCCCTGCATTGGCAGGCAGATTCTTAACCACTGCGCCACCAGGGAAGCCCCCTTTTGTCCACTTTGTGACCAAACTTAATCCTGAGAGTTTTCTCTTTTGTTTAAGGGCACTTCTCTAAAAATCCCCTCTTACACGTGCCCCTCTTCCAGAAAGCCTCCTACCTCAGCTGTTCTCAAAGCCTGGACCCAGAATCACCAACATCAGTATCACCCGGGAACTCCTTATAAATACAAATTCTCAGGACCCATCTCACCTACCCCAGACCTAAATCAGAAACCCTGGGGGTGGTACCAGCAATCTGTGTTTGAACAAGCCCTCCAGGTGATTCTAATCCATGCTAAAGTTACTGGTAACTGTCAGCATCTGAAACAGGATGTAATACCCTGGATTCAGGTATGCTGGGGGGACAACTTGAGCCAAATACCAACCTGTTTCCTGGGCACCTACATCATTCAAAGTATGAGGCAAGATCTATGAAGGGAGCAAAGAGGGAAGCAATAGTTTCAGCCCAATTCGTCCACAGAGCCAAGTGGAAAGAGTGCTAAAAGCAGCTTCTGCAAGCAGCAAGTTGTAAGATGGTTATTTTCTCATCCCACTTTTTCAGCTTCATCCACCCTGTACAATCTTTACCTATTCTAATCAACTTTGAATTTTAATAGTTTATAATAGGTGAGCTGTTGTGTTTACATCTAAGCAAAGGTAAAATAGATCTGTTCTCTGCTGAAAGGAGTAAACTCAAATTTCTGTTTGATGACCCTTATTTACTACTTACAGAAGTTTATAACAAAAAGAGCAATTTCAATTAATAGGTTCAATAAAGACAACCACCACATACAGTTTACTTATTAAGTATATGATTACAAGATAAACGATCTTTAAGCACTTTGCAAACCTTCTTAAAGAAGACTAACCTGGATGAACAGACAGGTACACAGCATGTGCAGTGTGATGTACTTGCGAAAACACACCATGAGAATTTCTTAAACTATCCTGAGGGTTAGGTTAACCAGAAATTCTCAGTCTCCACTGCGTATTAAATTACCTATGAAGCTTTTCAAAACTAATGCCAAGGTCTTGCCCCCAAAACAATCTGACAGTTCTCCTTGGCTTAGACAATCTGACAATTCCCTACAATTAGCCTGGAGGTCAACTTGTGCATTTTTTTTTTTAAAGTTCCCCAGGTAATTCTGATGTGCAAAAGTTACAAACCACTAATGTTAATACAACCAGCCTTAAAATCCTGAGGTGTTAGAGATGTTCTTTACCTTAAGCATATGATGCAAGAACTATGTCACTCAAAATGTGAATGCTTAAAAAAAAAAAATGTGAATGCTTGACCCACAGAATAAGAAATGTCTTGATCATTGAGAATAAATTAGCCAATTAATCTCAGATCTTGATTTCTAATTTATGGGATAACAAGCCACACTTTTGCTGTACTTTAACATTTTGTGACTATTTCATGCTTACACTCAGGCAATTTAAGTATAATGGTTTGATTATACTGCCTGCAAAGACTGTTCTTCCTCAACTGGAGGAGACAAGTTCTAGCTGTGCCAAAGTACTCGTGTTGTCTGCACTGCTTGTATCCTGGTACAGCAGGCACAGAAAATTGACACTGCTGGATCTAGCATAAGACACACGGACCAATGTTAAAAGATCCAATCCCAGATAACCAAAATAATCCATTAAAGACTTGGCACTTCAAGCAACGAACAGGCAGAGTTTAATTTGACATCTACATGAGATAACTGTGTGACAGTGTATATCCACTTTACTGAGAACTGCAGAACAAAACATAAAATTCATCTAGTCGGTCCTCTAACAGAATAACACTTTCACTCAAAAACACACTAAGAATAATGCTTATATTTATCTTTTTAAGTTTCCACTTCTGTTCCCAAAGACTTTTCTTCCCCTGATGTTTTGCCTCCTCTTCTTATCAGTTTAGAACAGAAATTTTAATTTGCTAATAACTGGAAGCTTTTTAAATTAAGTGAAAATGTGGAAACTCCTATAGCCAGAAAGATACCACAAAGCCTGTTAATTCTGGCTCTGCTGCACTGCCATATATAAAGTGTCCATAAAGATGTTATATCTGAATTATGGAACACTTCCATTTTAACTCAGACACAAAAAGACCTGAAGAGTTTTCAACACTTCAACTTTTCTCTCCAATTGCTAAAGGGGGTTGGGGAGTTATATCCAGCCACACAAGAAATGTGGGTATATGCAAAGAGCCCCGAACCAGGAGTCATAAGGGAAAGTCGCTGATGTGGGCAGTTTTTTTGTTTTGTTTTAAATAAATTTATTTATTTATTTATTTTTGGCTGCGTTGGGTCTTTGTTGCTGAGCGCGGGCTTTCTCTAGTTGCGGCGAGTGGGCGCTACTCTGTTGCGGTGCGCGGGCTTCTCATTGCGGTGGCTTCTCTTTGTTGCAGAGCATGGGCTCTAGGCACGCAGGCTTCAGTAGTTGTGGCTCACGGGCTCTAGAGCGCAGGCTCAGTAGTTGTGGCGCACGGGCTTAGTTGCTCCGCCGCACGTGGGATCTTGCTGGACCAGGACTCGAACCTGTGTCCCCTGCATTGGCAGGCGGATTCTTAACCACTGAGCCACCAGGGAAGTCCCTGTGGGCAGTTTTGAGGCCAGTTTTCTCCATATTTAGATGAGTCCAGAAAGAAGTATTAAAACACACTCCCCTTTTACCCAACTGTCTTCATATCCTCAAAAACTAGTGTGCAAAATACCTTCCAAGTCACTGAAAACTCTCCTCCAAGAAGCAGTACCCAAGCTGATGAGCGGAAAAAACGCACTTACTTAAAGGAAAAAAAAAGTTTGCTTTTTTTAAATCCTTTTTTGTTAATCCTAATGCTTGTCCAATTAGGACAGAGTGAATACAAAATGTTTAGTTTGTAAACTATTGTTTACACTGTAGGACAAACATTTTTCTAAAGGACCGGATTCCACCTATTTTAGGGAAACATACAACATCTAGTGCATAGCTCACTCCCTCTCTTCAGTGTGTGTCCCACTGGTCAGCAAGTCATGACTATCTCCTAAACATCTCAAATTTCTGTTCCTGCTTCCACACCCACCACCAATGCCCTCACCCACGCTCTCTTCGCCTCCTGCCTGCCAACTCCATTTACTTCAGTAACCAGACTCGTTTACAATTTAAAGTGTACTCTGTCTATGCCTGGGTCTGACATGGAGTTTACTGAGAGTTTACTGCTACAGATAAATGCTATAATTTTTAACTGCACGAAAACAATAAAATACTAATGAACAATCTAAATTACTTGCTAATAACATAAAAGATAAAGCTGGTCTTTCACTATTAAATAGCCTTAAAAATATTTTGCAAGGTGTTCCCAGCCTACTCCTCACAAAAGAAAAAAATTATCAAAAGAAGGGATATAATGATCACTCCCTCATGCTTTTTACAAGTAAGGGAGCTAACCAATATACTGGACTTCTTCAGAATTACTGTATGTTTTTGGAAACAAACTCACACCTGCATTCATTATCTTAATTTGAGGAACGGAGAGTAAAAATAACCAAACTTAATTACTTAAGTACAATAACAAAAACAAAAAATTACCTCTGTGAATTAACTATGAGACTTTTCCATGATTTTGACATGATTTTTTTAGCAGTAAATCAGGAAATGACTTTCCTCTTTTCTGAGCATCTAGGAGGTGCTGGATAGGCACTGGGATACAAAGATCACTAAGATTTGACCCCTGCCCTTGAAGAACCCTTTACAGACTTCTTTAAAGACACCTCTAACATGAAATTTTCCATTTCAAATTGTAAGTGTAAAACACAAAGGTAAAAAATACAGAAAGAATAAAGCAAGAACTAAAAGATTATAAGCTGTGAAATAAAATGTGGTGGACAATCGAGGTAATGTGACAATTAGCTCTTTGGAGTTATCTGTCATGCAAAGATCTGTGACATTTAAGGAACGCCAAGCAGTGGTACCCTCAGAAGTGACATTTTAACCACTGCTGAACAAGCGTGCAAGACAAAAATGGCACAGAAGCTAAACTCCCACTGCATAATTTTTAAACATATTATGAAGCAGTACAACTAAAATGTGAAGACATCTGAAAACTCCTAACCAATACCTCAAGTTCACAGAGTCTTTCCTGAAATGCTTTAAACTGACAATTAACAAAAATAAAGGTGGTTCAATGTCTAGCCATAATGGAGACTGGGAGCCTAATAATGGTTCCTATTTATTGGACCCTTACATTGCCTTAGAAACTGTTCTAAGTGCTTTCTACCCAATATGCCATTTAATCCCCATAGCAATTCTTTAAGACCGATATTATTATTCCAATTCTACAGATTAGGTGTAGGTGTAGAGAAGTAACTGCTTTTACGATACACATCTAACATGCAGGGGACTTCTAAGCCAGCCAATCTTACTCAAAAACCCATAATGATCTTACCAATATGCCTTACTGCCTCTTCAGTACTGCCTAAGAGCAGGACACATTAAATAAAGATTAAAAGAAGTATGGAATTTAATTGAAATGTGAACGACAAGGCCTAAAGGAGGGAAGGCATACCCATAGGAACTACTTTATAGGCCTGTCTGAATATGGCCTCTCAGGCATAGTGTGAGAGTTAACAGCTTATCATCCAAAATAAAAGCAACAACTGAAGCTTCACTACAACAAAACTTACTTTAAATGCATGAAACAGTGGAACCACTGTTTTATCCACAATCCTTTATCTGAACAATACATACATCCCCATAAACCTTCATCTGAAATGTCTGAAATGTTGCTATCGCCATCAACCCATGAAAGCAAGCTTATTGTTAAGTAGGCAATGAAATGGAGGCTCGAACTTTGATAACCAAGTCATTGCCCACAACTGGTCATGGCATCTCTTTAGAACAAAAATAATCAGCAAAGCTGTGTACATTACTAGATGATGATGATGATTCTAGTACTTACCATGGAATGTCTCACAACCTTACTGGATAGGTATTCCCACTATCCCCATTTTAAGAGAGGAAAGAAACTGAGGCTAAGAGTTTAACCATTATCTAACAAACAACCAGGGATTCTCACTACAGAGCCTTTACTCTTAGAACATAACCTTTATAACTTCTAACAATTAAATCACTCAAGCTTTACTTGAAGAAAAAGGCCAAAGAAAGTCTGACAATATAATTTTGTGTACAGTTTTTGTCCTAATTATGGATATGTAACAATAGCTAAAAACAATCGAGATAAATGGGAAGGGTAGAAAGCAGCAGACACACTGGATATTTTCCCTTGAGAGGGCCTTCACACCACCTCCTGGGAAGCAGCGTGGTTTCACACTGATCTAACCCAGTCTCAGGACATTACTCAGTCCCAGCACGATGACAGCCACACTCACAATCACAGACTTTCCTCCCACCCCCTCCATGAACTGGACTTTCTGCTCTGGGCCCATCAGTACTCACTGACCCTCATGGAGACTACTCTGGTGGTAAACTTCCAGTTACTCGGCAGCAAGCTATTGTCTGAAAGGGGGCCTATCAGGTCAGCATACAGAACTCCTGTTTGCACAAACAGCTATGCATGTCCATGTATGAGAAAAAAGGCAAATCATCATGCCCAAAATAAGGCTCTCAAACATTTCAGAGATCAGGTATTCTCCAAAATGCTAAAAGTGATTTTTCACCAACATTTAATCAATATTACACACACACAGGTAAGAGACTGATTTGTCCCAAATCTAATATTTAAGTTATAAAATGAGCTGGCAAGTTGGTGGAATAATTCAGATATTCCTAGAAACTCAGATTCTCTCAGCCTAGAGCCTCAATGGAAACTTATGTACTAAGTCTTAACCAAATATAGCTTTGGATCAGTCAGAAAGATGGGCAGGACACTGGGGCTAGCCTGGGCAAAAGACTTGGTATTTTCAATTCTAAAAGATTTTCTCAAGTGAGGCCTTAACTGTTCACAGTAACATTTCAGATTAACGATCCCTCACAAACCCCCAAATGCAAAAGGAATTGACTTTCAAAGCAGTTTCTTGTGTAGAAAAAGAAGCTCTCAAAATAAGAAAATTGTAACAGGAAAAAATCTTTTGCCTTATAATACAGACTTTCTGTAAGTAATTACATACAGTCAAATAACAATCAATTACATATTCAATGTAATGAAAGTTTGCAAAGATTCTAAACTATTTAAAGGCAGTCATAGGACAGTAAGTTCACTTTCAAATCACCCAAATAGTTTGGATAAAAGACTTGTTTGCAAATTTAAGCCAGGGCAAGGGTTCAATCACTCTTAGGAGACAGACTTCATTTGCAACAGGTCCTCTTCCTTAGTTGTAAGCCAGTAAAACAGGAATTTCTCACTTATATGCAGAGTTTTCTTTAAAGGCATAGACCATATAGAAGCTTTGCTTGTGAAATGATAGTCTACCTCAGCTTGCAAGCCCTACCTATGACATCACTCAAGTCATTTCTCAATCAACAAAGCAAGAGACAACGAGAGTCCACTAGGACCTCTCATAAAATTCTTAGAAAGAATGACAGGTCAGTGTTTTAATGTGCCAAACAAGTCTAATAAATGCACTTAAAGTACCCAATGAGAAAAAAAAGTAACATTAAGGTCCCAGTGACAGTCTGGATTCTGAATATGGCGGGGAGCGGGGTGGGAGACAAACGAGGAGATTCAAAAATGTGGACCGGCTCTCAATGGTGTCATTCACAGGGGCCTGTGAGCAGAGCATGCTGTTCATCAATGATACGGTTCCCACACTCAGTGGGGCAGGGGGACTTAGACACAGAGCTGAAGAAGGCTTAAGCAGAGTAAGCAGGAGAGGGAGAAAGTTTCACACTCTAACAGAACCCAAACTACAGCCATCTCAGAGTAAGGCTCTCCTCAAGTTTCCCTCCTGCCATACATTCTGCTGTCATTTCAAGGTCTCTACTCACTTACCACAAATTAGCCGAGTAAATAATCTTTTTAAAGATGTCTAGATTATTCTGGACAAAAAACATTAGTAATCAAATATCTTTAAATATTATTCTTTATTAGGGTAATGGTGATTCCCAAGCATTTCACTTTAACCTGTTTTTTGCTGTTATCACCAGGACATTCACCTGTTTTCTTCAGGCTCATGATTTGAAATACGTCTTGAAAGACAAAAATTGTGGCATTAATACTGGTCAAAATGAAAGTTCTTTAGACTTACACATGTTTTTTTTAAAGGAAACTGATTAGCTTTCATTGTAATGTGATTTGAAATTTGAAAGTTCTCCTATAGAGATTTTAAAGGCCCCTAAAAGCACTTAACTAAATATCTTTAAGTTCCCGGCACAATAGTAAAAGTTAAAAGAAAAATCATCACATCTGATGTAACGCCAGAGCTAGTCAAGGGCCTAGTGGTCAGTAATTATTGTCAGGCTGTGTGGCTGGAGGTATTGGTAGGGTGGAGGATACACTGTTTCCTGTCACAACTGAACTCACAGTCTAATTCAAGGGCTAAGGAAAGGTTTACAAATATAACCAGATAGTTACATGCAGTGCTACCTCCACCTGCTCCTCCAGGAACGCAGAGAAAGGTCAGAATGGACTGAAATGGTCCGGGGGGAAGGGGGGGACCCCTGCTGAAGGAGAGAGCCCTAGAGCTTAAAGGAAGAGTGGTATTTGTTTTGGCTGAAGCGTTTTACAGGGAGCAGAGAACTGGCCCAGATAAAAAGATGGCATGCGTGGGCAGGAAGGAAGGCTGCACTGCCAGCACCTCAGCCCAGACACGGATATGAAAATAACGGGAGAGACCTGCAGCTGCCCTCTATTAATTCCTGAATTTCACCAGAGGAAAAAATTCAGATTGATCGCTAAGATTCTTTTTTCCCTAACAATTAGCTCTTTATACACTTTCACCTGGCCTAGGAAAGAAAAATCTTTTGTCTAGGATGCCATAGGTATAGTGCTGCCTCCAAGTAAGAATAAACTATGACCTTCTGTGGCCCCTTCAAGACCTATGATTCATGTTTCATGGAAATATTGAGAAATATTCCATTAGAAATGAATCTGCTTTCACAGCATATTGTATGTTTCCTGTGTTTTTCTTCCTTCATTATCACCAAGGACATTCCCATGAAAACAAAATCTTGTTTTTTCCCCAGAGTAACCATATGCTTTACATTGATTTGCTCTGAATTTCCAGACTGCCTTTTCATGGCACCACAATGAGCTTCTGGGGTCTTTCTAGTGACGTCATAAATGTCCTATAGAGAAAATTATTAGGCTGACAAATTCGACTACAAGCAGAGGGGGTTGACCTCACATGGTGTAATTTCAAAGTTTCCAGGAAGGCCTGCAACCAGCTCCACTCCCTCCCCCTAACCCCACCCCCCAGCCCCCAGCAATTCTTACTGTGCTGGCTAGTGCTGAAATAGCAAAGCTATCAAGCTGACAGTTTCAACCACGGTGTAAGCAATGGGGATGACTTCAAACTTTCCCGGAAGGCCACCACCACCAATCGCCGCGCTCTCCTTCCCCGCCGAAAAAAACACCTCCCCATCTGCTGGCTGGTGTTGAAAAAGCACAACTAGAGCTTCATTCTCTTAACTTTAATCTTTAGTAAAATACAAATGCATCTTTTACAAGTTGCCATTACAATATGACTCAATTTCAGATCCTTTCCTAACCAGTCCTCTACCATTGTACCCATCCTCTTCCAGCAACTGAAGCTGGAAGCCCCACCTAGAAGCTCAGCCCACCCCAACTCTGGGCCCAATCCTGACTCTGGACAGAGATAATTTAAGGACTTCTAAATCAATACTCCCTGTATCAAACTATCCTGCTCTCACTTCTGTGAACAGGGTACCTGTCTTATTCCAAAGACCCCGTCTCCACCATCCACTTTTGCTCTGCAAACCATCTCTATCTCATTCTGGTCACCTGAGTACTCACCTAGCATCCTTCCCAGAATCCTGTTACTCCAGGAATAGGAACCCATCTTGCTCTTGTCACGTGCCCAAGAAAATGGAGTCGATTTGAGTTCATGATTCCCTGACGTAAAGCCACGGGGCAAGGCAATAAAGAGCTCTGCTGTTTCTCACTAGATGACTTTATTTATTTATTTTTTAACATCTTTATTGGCGTATAATTGCTTTACAATGCTGTGTTAGTTTCTGCTGTATAACAAAGTGAATCAGCTATACATATACATATATCCCCATATCCCCTCCCTCTTGTGACTCCCTCCTACCCACCCTATCCCACCCCTCTAGGTGGTCAGAAAGCACGAGCTGATCTCCCTGTGCTATGCGGCTGCTTCCCACTAGCTATCTATTTTACATTTGGTAGTATATATAAGTCCATGCCACGCTCTCACTTTGTCCCAGCTTACCGTTCCCCCTCCCCATGTCCTCGAGTCCATTCTCTACGTCTGCATCTTTATTCCTGTCCTGCCCCCAGGTTCTTCATAACCATTTATTTTTTTAGATTCCGTATATATGTGTTAGCATACGGTATTTGTTTTTCTCTTTCTGACTTACTTCACTCTGTATGACAGACTCTAGGTCCATCCACCTCACTACAAATGACTCAATTTCATTTCTTTTTATGGCTGAGTAATATTCCATTGTATATGTGTGCCACATCTTCTTTATCCATTCATCTGTCGATGGACACTTAGGTTGCTTCCATGTCCTGGCAATTGTAAATAGAGCTCCAATGAACACTGTGGTACATGACTCTTTTTGAATTATGCTTTTCTCCAGGTATATGCCCAACAGTGGGATTGCTGGGTCGTATGGTAGTTCTATTTTTAGTTTTTTAAGGAACCTCCATACTGTTCTACACAGTGGCTGTATCAGTTTACATTCCCACCAACAGTGCACGAGGGTTGGTTACCTTTTCTCCACACCCTCTCCAGCACTTATTGTTTGTAGATTTTGTGGTGATGGTCATTCTGACCAGTGTGAGGTGATACCTAATTGTAGCTTTGATTTGCATTTCTCTAGTGATTAGTGATGTTGAGCATTCTTTCATGTGTTTGTTGGCAATCTATATATCTTCTTTGGAGAAATGTCTATTTAGGTCTTCGGCCCATTTTTGGATTGGGTTGTTTTTTTGATATTGAGCTTCATGAGCTGCTTGTAAATTTTGGAGATTAATCCTTTGTCCCTTGATTCATTTGCAAATATTTTCTCCCATTCTGAGGGTTGTCTTTTTGTCTTGTTTATGGTTTCCTTTGCTGTGCAAAAGCTTTTAAGTTTCATTAGGTCCCATTTGTTTATTTTTGTTTTTATTTCCATTTCTCTAGGAGGTGGGTCAAAAAGGATCTTGCTGTGATTTACATCATAAAGTGTTCTGCCTGTGTTTTCCTCTAAGAGTTTTATAGTGTCTGGCCTTACACTGAGGTCTTTAATCCATTTTGAGTTTATTTTTGTGTATGGTGTTAGGGAGTGTTCTAATTTCATTCTTTTACATGTAGCTGCACTATATGACTTTAGATGTGTGAATTAGCCTCTACAGGTCTCAGCTTCCTCATGTGTATCTGTCATACCCATTCAATGAGAGAATACATAAGGCTAAGAGTTGAATAAATATTAGCAATGATAGGGATGTTAATCACAGTGAAAGGATAGTAACAACTTGTGTTGGAATTTATAAACATATTGCCTATTCCCACATTCTACGTTGATATGCTTTACCTACCTGGAGTGAAGCATTCACTAACTCACACTGGAACTCAGATGAAGGGGGGGATGAGAGCACCTGGGCTGAGTGGCTGTCTGTTATGCATGAGTGGCCAACAATGGGTCTGGACTGGGGTTCCTTCCAGTTCCTGCAGTTGATCCTGTTGTCCCAGGGCCTCCCAAGCCCTAGCAAACCACTTGGGGTTCCTTCCAGTTCCTGCAGTTGATCCTGTTGTCCCAGGGCCTCCCAAGCCCTAGCAAACCACTTGGGGTTCCAGGTCACCCTCATCCTGTCCTGTGTCATTTCAATTAGTTGGGCCAGGTACCAACATGTCCAAATAAAGATAACCACAGTACCTGAGTGTTCAGAAGAGAACAAAGAATAGGAAGGCTCAGTAAGCCAAAGATAAATGGCTCTACAATTCTTCTTTAGTCAATGGCATTTTTTTAAATCACTGAAAGGGGTGTTAGTGTCACTTATCTCCAAGTACCATCATGAATAAATACAAAGTTTCCATTGTGGACAGAGCAATATACTTGCTAAATTCCCTGCAGAGTATACCAGTTACGAATTGGACCCACAAAAAGTGAGGAAGAGGCTAACTAGACGAACACACACACACACTCTTCAGACACCAAAAGTAGAAGCAGTTGGCATTGAAAAAGTGGATTTTATATATGTTGATCCATTCAGCAATTTGCTTTTATAGATTCTATTACACACACTCAGTTGTAGAGGGACACAGTCTTCTAGCCAATGCATAGGGTTCCAATGTTACCATGACCAGAAGTTCAAGTATTCTCTTACTGAACTGGAAATATCAGCTTCATTCTATGTAGGTAAAATAACTTTTCATCTAGTTTTACTAGTGTGTTTTTTTTTTTTTTTAAGATACAGAGTGAATTTTGAGGTTTTATTTGTTGATAATATCTGTTACAGTTCTACAAGTAGGTAGAAGATTCTGTAACCCATACTATTTTAAATATTTTCTCTCTTCTTTTACCTGAAGTTCCTTTGTGTGATCTATCACCGAAGACTAGGTTTGGTTTTTAAATGGTTTAGAACACCAAGATCAATTTCAGGGACACAATGAATGCAATCAGAAAAAATCATTAATGAAATGGTTAAATCATTTCAGATTAACTGCAATTAAAACCCACTAGGATTCTAGCCTAATGAGTTTTAATTTTTTTTCCTAAATTTTTGTTCTTATAGTTTCAAAAACAAGTAACGAAACGACACAGCAGCACACTCTGCTATTATGCAAAACAATAGGAAGATCAACTTTTTCCGTGCAGCTCATTATGGAAAACTAAAACTAAAGGGCATTTTCCTTCATTTTCTTTATATATTGGTGAGCAAGCCCAAGTATTAAAATAAGACCTCTGGTCAGATTCCAGTCTAATCAATAACCTAGTACTGAACTCAATTACAGGCCAATTTACCATTTGCCCCATAATCCCAATCACTGCCAAAAAGAGCTGTCACACAGTGCCCTCCAACACAGCAGTATTTATAGACTAACTCCATATCTGGATTGATCTTCCTACACAGAACCCCACATGGATCAGAGTCCCTAAGCGTCTTTCTTTCCTTAGAGAACTATAGAGAAGAGGCACCGGTGTTACACAAACTAGAAATTCACTGAAATGCCGTAGGAGCAGTACTTAAAGAACTACACCCAAGGAGCCTCACCTGCTCCTGGAGCTTATTGCGATAAGCAGATTCTGGACTCTGAGCTGATGCCGTACTGGAATAAGGCTTATGCAGACCTTAGGAGGGGGTACCTTGCATGTGAGAGAGACACGGATTACTGAGGGCCGAGGGTGGACTGCGGTGGGCAGCTTTCTGAAAGTTGGCTGCTGGTATTCGTACTCTGTGTCACCCCCTTTCTGGAGCGGGCTGGACATACCACTCCCTCTTGCCCTTTAGTTGCTGCTCCGATGACGCTGCCATAAGGTAAGCGCCCCCATGGAGAGGCCACTTAGCAAGGAACAGAGGGAAGCCGCCTGCCACTAGCCCACAAAAAAACCTAAATCCTGCCAACAACCACTTAGGCGAGCCTGGAAACAGACTGACACTCAGACATGCCTTACGGTGACTGTAGCTCTATCTAGCCCACACACCTGGAGTTTAGCATTTTGAGAGGCCCAGAGCCATAGGACACAGCTAAGCTGTGCCTAAATTCCTGACCCACAGAAACTGTAGACAAGAACTGTTTTAAGCTACTAAATTTGAGTAATTTGTTACTCAGTAATAAATAACAGATATTTAATACATATTTTTACCTCTAAAAGCATCATTTGGATAGCATCACAATATGTATTTGAAACTTTTACCTAATTTGAAAAAGTACTTGCTGTTCTCATCTGGAATTTTAAGCTCTCTTAAAAATATCTGCATTTTTCAGGACTACCAAATTCCGAAATATATGAATACAATGCAAGCTTTCCCAAGTTAATTTAATTCACTTAAAAGTCAATAGAATACTCAAGATATTTAACTTTGTCACTTATATATCACAGGGCACACATCAGCATTAAGGAGCCCCTAATAAAAGCAAAAAAAAAAAAAAATCCAAGATAAATTTTACTTCTAGAAAATCACATGCAGACTCAGAGATAAACTCTACTTCCATAAAATAATAAATAAAGGAAAACTTCTTTGATTAGAAAGCTTACAAAAAACTTCCTTACCTTGAATGCACTGAAGTGTTCCATCCTCCGCTCTTATTGTAAAAGTCTCACCTGGATTAACTTGAACGAGAATAACCTGCCAAAATAACACAGTAATTTCAATTTAATACTAGAACATCTGGGGATTTCTCTTCAACGGTTTTATTACCTAAATTTATGTACTAGACAAGAAGTATGTGGCACAGAATCTTGTATAAACACAAAACTTAGGATATGTCTTAGATCTAGTTCAAATTTGAGGAGGGAAAGTTCATGCATTTGAACTTAGCTAAGTGAATTCTCCTGTGTTGCTTATGCTATGTAACTAAAAAAAAAAAAAAAAAAAAACCCCAATGTTAAGATACTTTTTCTTTCAGACAATTCCTTTTTTTCTTTCACTAAATCAGAAACAACAATTAAAGAAGAAAAAAGACCAGAAACTATAACTTGTAAAGGAAAACTGAACAGAGAAATGAGTTTCTGATCTAACACTGTTGCATACCATTCCCAAGTATCTATTACTGACCTGAGTCTATGGTGTAACAATAGAAAGCAATTTATAAGAAAAATGCTTGGGGGGGAAAAAAAAAAGCGTGTATAGAACCTGGAAATAACAATGAACAGTATAAAATAAATATTACAAATAAGACCCATCAAACACTCAAATTTTCGAATCTATTACCTAAATGTCAGTGTTTTAGTCATATAACATAGATATTTAGTTATCAGAAGACAACTTCCCAAAAGACTAAACCACGGATGCCACGGCAAAGTATGTTCTTTTAAGAACCTCAGTTTTAAGTTCTAATCTCATTTAGTTCCTTTAGATAACAAAAGTAAAAAAAATCACTAATTTATATCTAAATATAAATTAAAGGACATAACAAAGCTTAAAAAACTGTAGTTAAAAATTACCATGTGCGAGACTAACACTATTAAAATAATGACTATATATTTCTAGAAATTGGAAGGATGTCAGTGTCACATTCATCTTATAGTTCTTAGAGCAAGCCTTGGTCCTCCCTGCCTCAAAACCATCAAGCATACTCTTCCCTCTGTCTGCAACGCTCTCTCTGCACTCCTTCACCTCTGCCCACCTTATTCCTTCCTCAACCAGCTAACGCCCATTCATCCTTGCCAGATTAAGAAGTGGTATTTGACTCTCAGGACAGGCCAGGTCTTGCACTATGTGTTCTCAAAAAACAAACGAACAAATCTCTACTCCTTCCTAAAATTTACAATTGCAATTAATTAACTAAGGAATTATTTTTGTGTCTGTCTTTCCTTTAATCTAGGCTCTCTAAGGGCAAGATCTGGCACAGAATAAGTGCTCAAGAAATACATTTACTGGGCAGATTGGTTCAAGATGGCAGAATTGAAGGACATGATCTCACTCCCTCTTGCGAGAACAATGGAATCACAACTAACTGCTGAACAATCATCGACAGGAAGACACTGGAACTCACCAAAAAAGATACCCCACATCCAAAGACAAAGGAGAAGCCAAAATGAGACGGTAGGAGGGGCGCATTCACAATACACTCAAATCCCATAACTGCTATATGGGTGACCCACAAACTGGAGAACACTTATACCACAGAAGTCCACACACTGGAGTGAAGGTTCTGAGCCCCACGTCAGGCTTCCCAACCTGGGGGTCCGGCAATGGGATGACGAATTCCTAGAGAATCAGACTTTGAAGGCTAGGGGGATTTGACTGCAAAACTTCGACAGGACTGGGGGAAACAGAGACTCCACTCTTGGAGGGCACACACAAAGTAGTGTGCACATCAGGACCCAGGGGAAGGATCAGTGACCCCTTGGAAGACTGAACCAGACCTACCTGCTACTGTAGGAGGGTCTCCTGTAGAGGTGGAGGGTGGCTTTGGTTCACTGCGGGGGCAAGGACACTGAAAACAGAAGTTCTGGGAAGCACTCCTTGGCATGAGCCCTCCCAGGGTCCGCCATTAGCCCCACCAAAGAGCCCGGGTGGGCTCCAGTGTTGGGTCGCCTCAGACAAAACAACCAACAGGGAGGAGACCCAGCCCCACCCATCAGCAGGCAAGCGGATTCAAGTTTTACTGAGCTCTGCCCACTAGAGCAACACGCAGCTCTACCCACCACCAGTCCCTCCCATCAGGAAACTTGCACAAGCCTCTTAGATAGGCTCAACCACCAGAGGGCAGACAGCAGAAGCAAGACCTACACTTCTGCAGCCTGTGGAACAAAAACCACGTTCATAGAAAGATAGACAAGATGAAAACGCAGAAGGCTATGTAACAGATGAAGGAACAAGATAAAGCCACAGAAAAACAACTAAATGGACATAGGCAACCTTCCAGAAAAAGAATTCAGAATAATGATAGTGAAGATGATCCAGGACCTCGGAAAAAGAATGGAGGCAAAGATCGAGAAGATGCAAGAAATGTTTAACAAAGATCTAGAAGAATTAAAGAACAAACAAACAGAGATGAACAATACAAGAATTGAAATAAAAAATACACTAGAAGGAATCAATAGCAGAATAACTGAGGCAGAAGAACGGATAAGTAACCTGGAAGACAGAATGGTGGAATTCACTGCTGCAGAAGAGAATAAAGAAAAAAGAATGAAAAGAAATGAAGACAGCCTAAGAGACCACTGGGGACAACATTAAACGCAACAACATTCGCGTTATAGGGGGTCCCAGAAGAAGAGAGAGAGAAAGGACCTGAGAAAATATTTGAAGAGATTATAGTCGAAAACTTCCCTAACATGGGAAAGGAAACAGCCATCCAAGTCCAGGAGCACAGAGTGTCCCATACAGAATAAACCCAAGGAGAAACTCGGCGAGACACATACTAATCAAATGGGCAAAAATTAAAGACAAAGAAAAATTACTGAAAGCAGCAAGAGAAAAACGACAAACAACATACAAGGGAACTCCCATAAGGTTAACAGCTGATTTCTCAGCAGAAACTCTACAAGCCAGAAGGGAGTGGCATGATATACTTAAAGTGATGAAAGGGAAGAACCTACAACCAAGATTACTCTACCCAGCAAGGATCTCATTTAGATTTGATGGAGAAATCAAAAGCTTTACAGACAAGCAAAAGCTAAGAGAATTCAGCACCACCAAACCAGCTCTACAACAAATGCTAAAGGAAATTCTCTAAGTGGGAAGCACAAGAGAAGAAAAGGGCCTACAAAAACAAACCCAAAATGATTAAGAAAATGGTAATAGGAACATACATATCAATAATTGCCTTAAACGTGAATGGATTAAATGCTCCAACCAAAAGACACAGGCTTGCTGAATGGATACAAAAACAAGACCCATATATATGCTGTCTACAAGAGACCCACTTCAGACCTAGGGACACATACAGACTGAAAGTGAGGGGATGGAAAAAGATATTCCATGCAAATGGAAATCAAAAGAAAGCTGAAGTAGCAATACTCGTATCAGATAAAATAGACTTTAAAATAAAGAATGTTACAAGAGACAAGGAAGGACACTACATAATGATCAAGAGATCAATCCAAGAAGAAGAAATAACAATTATAAATATATGCACCCAACATAGGAGCACCTCAATACATAACAAAACTGCTAACAGCTATAAAAGAGGACATCGACAGTAACACAGTAATAGTGGGGGACTTTAACACCTCACTTACACCAATGGACAGATCATCCAGACAGAAAATACAGAGGAAACAAAAGCTTTAAATGACACAGTAGACCACACAGATTTAATTGATATTTCATAGGACATTCCACCCAAAAACAGCAGATTACACCTTCTTCTCAAGTGCGCATGGAACATTCTCCAGGATAGATCACATCTTGGGTCACAAATCAAGCCTCAGTAAATTTAAGAAAATTGAAATCATATCAAGCTCTTTTCTAACCCACAACGCTATGAGATTAGAAATGAATCTCAGGGGAAAAAACGTAAAAAGCACAAACACATGTAGGCTAAACAATACGTACTAATAACCAAGAGATCCCTGAAGAAATCAAAGAGGAAATCAAAAAATACCTAGAGACAAATGAAAATGAAAACACAACGATCCCAAACCTATGGGATGCAGCAAAAGCAATTCTAAGACAGAAGTTTATAGCTATACAAGCCTACCTCAAGAAACAAGAAAAATCTCAAATAAACAATCTAACGTTACACCTAAAGGAACTAGAGAAAGAAGAACAAACAAAACCCAAAGTTAGCAGAGGGAAAGAAATAATAAAGATCAGAGCAGAAATAAATGAAATAGAAACAAAGAAAACAATAGCAAAGATTGATAAAACTAAAAGCTGGTTCTTTGAGAAGATAAACAAAACTGATAAAGCGTTAGCCAGACTCATCAAGAAAAAGAGGGAGAGGACTCAAATCAATAAAATTAGAAATGAAAAAGGAGAAGTTACAACAGACACCACAGAAATACAAGCATCTAAGAGACTACTACAAGCTACTCAATGCCAATGAAATGGACAACCTGGAAGAAATGGACAAATTCTTAGAAAGGTATAACCTCCCAAGACTGAACCAGGAAGAAATAGAAAATATGAACAGACCAATCACAAGCACTGAAATTAAAACTGTGATTAAAAATCTTCCAACAAACAAAAGTCCAGGACCAAATGGATTCACAGGCGAATTCTATCAAACATTTAGAGAAGAGCTAACACCCACCCTTCTCAAACTCTTCCAAAAAATTGCAGAGGAAGGAACACTCCCAAACTCATTCTATGAGGCCACCATCACCCTGATACCAAAACCAGACAAAGATACTACAAAAAAAGAAAATTACAGACCAATATCACTCATGAATATAGATGCAAAAATCCTCAACAAAATACTAGCAAACAGAATCCAACAACACATTAAAAGGAACATACACCATGATCAAGTGGGAGTTATCCCAGGGATGCAAGGATTCTTCAATATGCACAAATCAATCAATGTGATACACCACATTAAAAAACTGAAGAATAAAAACCATATGATCATCTCAATAGACGCAGAGAAAGCTTTTGACAAACTTCAACACCCATTTATGATAAAAACTCTCCAGAAAGTGGGCATAGAGGGAACCTACCTCAACATAATAAAGGCCATATGTGACAAACCCACAGCAAACATCATTCTCAATGGTGAAAAACTGAAAGCATTTCCTCTAAGATCAGGAACAAGACAAGGATGTCCACTCCCACCACTCTTATTCAACATAGTTCTGGAAGTCCTAGCCACGGATATCAGAGAAGAAAAAGAAATAAAAGGAATACAAATTGGAAAAGAAGAAGTAAAACTGTCACTGTTTGCAGATGACATGATACTATACATAGAGAATCCTAAAGATGCCACCAGAAAACTACTAGAGCTAATAAATGAACTTGGTAAAGTTGCAGGATACAAAATTAATGCACAGAAATCTCTTGCATTCCTATACACTAATGATGAAAAATCTGAAAGAGATATTAAGGAAACACTCCCATTTACCACTGCAATGAAAAGAATAAAATACCTAGGAATAAACCTACCTAGGAAGACAAAAGACATGTATGTAGAAAACTATAAGACACTGATGAAAGAAATTAAAGGTGATACCAACAGATGGAGAGATATACCATGTTCTTGGATTAGAAGAATCAATACTGTCAAAATGACTATACTACACAAAGCAATCTACAGATTCAATTCAATCCCTATCGAATTACCAATGGCATTTTTTACAGACCTAGAACGAAAAACCTTAAAATTTGCATGGAGACACAAAAGACCCCAAATAGCCAACGCAGTCTTGAGGGAAAAAAATGGAGCTGGAGGAATCAGACTCCCTGAATTCAGACTATACTACAAAGCTACAGTAGTCAAAACAATATGGTACTGGCACAAAAACAGAAATATAGATCAACAGAACAGGATACAAAGCCCAGAGATACACCCACGTACCTATGGTCAACTAATCTATGACAAAGGAGGCAAGGATATACAATGGAGAAGAGAAGGTCACTTCAATAAGTGGTGCTGGGAAAACTGGACAGCTACATGTAAAAGAATGAAATTAGAATACTCCCTAACACCATACACAAAAATAAACTCAAAATGGATTAGAGACCTAAATGTAAGACTGGACACCATAAAACTCTTAGAGGAAAACATAGGAAGAACACTCTTTTGACATAAATCACAGCAAGGTATTTTTTGATCCACCTCCTAGAGTAATGGAAATAAAAAGAAAAATAAACAAATGGGACTTAATGAAACTTAAAAGCTTTTGCATAGCAAAGGAAACCATAAACAAGATGAAAAGACAACCCTCAACATGGGAGAAAATATTTCCAAATGAATTAACAGACAAAGGATTAATCTCCAAAATATATAAACAACTCTTGCAGCTCAATATTAAAAAAACAAACAACCCAAACCAAAAATGGGCAGAAGACCTAAACAGACACTTCTCCAAAGAAGACATACAGATGGCCAAGAAGCATATGAAAAGCTGCTCAACATCACTAATCGTTAGAGAAATGCAAATCAAAACTACAATGAGTTATCACCTCACACCAGTTAGAATGGGCATCATCAGAAAATCTACAAGCAGGGGAGGAGCTTCAAGATGGCAGAAGAGTAAGATGTGGAGATCACCTTCCTCCCCACGAATACATCAGAAATACATCTGCATGTGGAACAACTCCTACAGAGCAACCTACTGAACACTGGCAGAAGACCTCAGACCTCCCAAAAGGCAAGAAACTCCCCACGTACCTGGGTAGAGCAAAAAGAAAAAAGAAAAAATAGAGACAAAAAAATAGGGATGGGACCTGCACCAGTGGGAGGGAGCTGTGAAGGAGGAAAGGTTTCCACACACTAGGAAGCCCCTTCACAGGCGGAGACTGCGGGTAGTGGAAGGGGGAAGCTTCGGAGCCACGGAGGAGAGCGCAGCCACAGGGGTGCAGAGGGCAAAGCGGAGAGATTCCCGCACAGAGGCTCGGTGCCAACCAGCACTTACCAGCCCAAGAGGCTTGTCTGCTCACCTGCAGGGATGGGTTGGGGCTGGGAGCTGAGGCTCGGGCTTTGGAGGTCGGATCCCAGGGAGAGGACTGGGGTTGGCTGCATGAACACAGCCTGAAGGGACTAGTGCACCACAGCTAGCCGGTAGGGAGTCTGGGAAAAGGTCTGGAGCTGCTGAAGAGGCAAGAGACTTTTTCTTGCCTCTTTGTTTCCTGGTGCACGAGGAGAGGAGTTTAAGAGCGCCGCTTAAAGGAGCTCCAGAGACGAGCGCGAGCCGTGGCGATCAGCGCGGACCCCAGAGACGGGCATGAGACGCTAAGGCTGCTGCTGCCGCCACCAAGAAGCCTGTTTGCAAGCACAGGTCACTATCCACACCTCCCCTCCCAGGAGCCTCTGCAGCCCACCACTGCCAGGGTCCTGTGATCCAGCGACAACTTCCCCGGGCGAACGCACGGCGCTCCTCAGGCTGCTGCAACATCACGCCAGCCTCTGCCGCCGTAGGCTCGCCCCACATCCGTACCCCTCCCTCACCCAGGCCTGAGTGAGCCAGAGCCCCCGAATCAGCGGCTCCTTTAACCACGTCCTGTCTGAGCAAACAACAGACGCCCTCAGGCTACCTACACGCAGAGGCGGGTCCAAATCCAAAGCTTAACCCCAGGAGCTGTGTGAACAAAGAAGAGAAAGGGAAATCTCTCCCAGCAGCCTCAGAAGCAGCAGATTAAAGCTCCACAAACAACTTGATGTACCTGCATCTGTGGAATACCTGAATAGACAACAAATCATTCCAAATTGAGGAGGTGGACTTCGGGAGCAACGATATATATATATTTTTTCCCTTTTTCTCTTTTTGTGAGTGTGTATGTGTATGCTTGTGTGTGTGATTTTGTCAGTATAGCTTTGCTTTTACCATTTATCCTAGAGTTCTGTCTGTCCGTTTTTTTTTTTTTTTATTACTTAAAAAAATTTTTTTCTTAATAATTATTTTTATTTTAATAACTTTTATTTTATTTTACTTTACTATTTTATTTTATTTCATTTTATCTTCTTCTTTCTTTCTTTCTTTTTTTTTCCCTTTTATTCTGAGCCGTGTTGAGGACAGGCTCTTGGTGCTCCAGCCAGGCCTGAGGGCTGTGCCACTGGGGTGGGAGAGCCAAGTTCAGGACATTGGTCCACAAGAGACCTCCCAGCTCCACGTAATATCAGACGGCAAAAATCTCCCAGAGATCTCCATCTCAACGCCAAGACCCAGCTCCACTCAACACCCAGCAAGCTACAGTGCTGGACACGCTATGCCAAACAACTAGCAAGACACGAACACAACCCCATCCAGTAGCAGAGAGGCTGCCTAAGATCATAATAAGGCCACAGACACCCCAAAACACACCACCAGATGTGGACCTACCCACCTGAAAGACAATATCCAGCCGCATCCACCAGAACACAGGCACTAATCCCCTCCACCAGGAAGCCTACACAACCCACTGAACCAACCTTAGCCACTGGGGACAGACACCAAAAACAACGGAAACTATGAACCTGCAGCCTGCGAAAAGGAGACCCCAAACACAGAAAGGTAAGCAAAATGAGAAGACAGAGAAACACACAGCAGATGAAGGAGCAAGGCAAAAACCCAACAGACCTAACAAATGAAGGGGAAATAGGCAGTCTACCTGAAAAAGAATTCAGAATAATGATAGTAAAGATGATCCAAAATCTTGGAAACAGAATGAAGAAAATACAAGAAACGTTTAAACAAGGACCTAGAATGAACCAAAGGGCAAACAAACAGTGATGAACAACACAATAAATGAAATTTAAAATTCTCTACAAGGGATCGATAGCAGAATAACTGAGGCAGAAGAACGGATAAGTGACCTGGAAGATAAAATAGTGGAAATAACTACTGCAGAGCAGAAAAAAGAAAAAAGAATGAAAAGAATTGAGGACAGTCTCAGAGACCTCTGGGACAACATTAAACGCACCAACATTTGAATTATAGGGGTCCCAGAAGAAGAAGAGAAAAAGAAAAGGACTGAGAAAATATTTGAAGAGATTCTAGCCGAAAACTTCCCTAATATGGGAAAGGAAATAGTTAATGAAGTCCAGGAAGCACAGAGAGTTCCATACAGGATAAATCCAAGGAGAAACACACCAAAACACATATTAATCAAACTATCAAAAATTAAATACAAAGAAAAAATATTAAAAGCAGCAAGGGAAAAACAACAAATAACACATAAGGGAATCCCCATAAGGTTAACAGCTGATCTTTCAGCAGAAACTCTGCAAGCCAGAACGGAGTGGCAGGACATATTTAAAGTGATGAAGGAGAAAAACCTACAACCAAGATTACTCTACCCAGCAAGGATCTCATTCAGATTTGATGGAGAAATTAAAACCTTTACAGACAAGCAAAAGCTAAGAGAACTGAGCACCACCAAACCAGCTTTACAACAAATGCTAAAGGAACTTCTCTAGGCAGGAAGCAGAAGAAAAGGAAAATACCTACAATAATAAACCCAGAACAATTAAGAAAATGGTGATAGGAACATACATATCGATAATTACCTTAAATGTAAATGGATTAAATGCTCCCACCAAAAGACACAGACTGGCTGAATGGATACAAAAACAAGACCCATATATATGCTCTCTACAAGAGACCCACTTCAGACCTAGAGACACATACAGACAGAAAGTGAGGGGATGGAAAAAGATATTCCATGCAAATGGAAATCAAAAGAAAGCTGGAGTAGCAATTCTCATATCAGACAAAATAGACTTTAAAACAAAGACTATTACAAGAGACAAAAAAGGACACTACATAATGATCAAGGGATCAATCCAAGAAGAAGATATAACAATTGTAAATATTTATGCACCCAACATAGGAGCGCCTCAATACATAAGGCAAATGCTAACAGCCAGAAAAGGGGAAATTGACAGTAACACAATCATAGTAGGGGACTTTAACACCCCACTTTCACCAATGGACAGATCATCCAAAATGAAAATAAATAAGGAAACACAAGCTTTAAATGATGCATTAAACAAGATGGACTTAACTGATATCTATAGGACATTCCATCCAAAAACAACAGAATACACATTTTTCTCAAGTGCTCATGGAACATTCTCCAGGATAGATCACATCTTGGGTCACAAATCAAGCCTTGGTAAATTTAAGAAAACTGAAATCGTATCAAGTATCTTTTCCGACCACAATGCTATGAGACTAGATATCAATTACAGGAAAAAATCTGTAAGAAATACAAACACATGGAGGCTAACCAACACACTACTTAATAACCAAGAGATCACTGAAGAAATCAAAGAGGAAATCAAAAAATACCTAGAAACAAATGCCAATGAAAACACGACGACACAAAACCTGTGGGATGCAGCAAAAGCAGTCCTAAGAGGGACGTTTATAGCAATACAATCCCTACCTTAAGAAACAAGAAACATCTCAAATAAACAACCTAACCTTACACCTAAAGCAATTAGAGAAAGAAGAACAAAAAAACCCCAAAGTTAGCAGAAGGAAAGAAATCATAAAGATCAGATTGGAAACAAATGAAAAAGAAATGAAGGAAACGATAGCAAAGATCAATAAAACTAAAAGCTTGTTCTTTGAGAAGATAAACAAAATTGATAAACCATTAGCCAGACTTATCAAGAAAAAAGGGAGAAGACACAAATCAATAGAAGTAGAAATGAAAAAGGAGAAGTAACCACTGACACTGCAGAAATACAAAGGATCATGAGAGATTACTACAAGCAACTATATGCCAATAAAATGGACAACCTAGAAGAAATGGACAAATTCTTAGAAACACACAACCTTCCGAGACTGAACCAGGAAGAAATAGAAAATATGAACAGACCAATCACAAGCACTGAAATTAAAACTGTGATTAAAAATCTTCCAACAAACAAAAGTCCAGGACCAAATGGATTCACAGGTGAATTCTATCAAACATTTAGAGAAGAGCTAATTACACCCATCCTTCTGAAACTCTTCCAAAAAATTGCAGAGGAAGGAACACTCCCAAACTCATTCTATGAGGCCACCATCACCCTGATACCAAAACCAGACAAAGATACTACAAAAAAAGAAAATTACAGACCAATATCACTGATGAATATAGATGCAAAAATCCTCAACAAAATACTAGCAAACAGAATCCAACAGCACATTAAAAGGATCATACACTATGATCAAGTGGGGTTTATCCCAGGAATGCAAGGATTCTTCAATATATGCAAATCAACCAATGTTATACACCATATTAACAAACTGAAGAAGAAAAACCATAAGATCATCTCAATAGATGCAGAGAAAGCTTTCGACAAAATTCAACACCCATTTATGATAAAAACTCTCCAGAAAGTAGGCATAGAGGGAACTTTCCTCAACATAATAAAAACCGTATATGACAAACCCACATCCAACATCGTCCTCAATGGTGAAAAACTGATACCATTTCCACTAAGATCAGGAACAAGACAAGGTTGCCCACTCTCACCGCTATTATTCAACACAGTTTTGGAAGTTTTAGCCACAGCAATCAGAGAAGAAAATGAAATAAAAGGAATACAAATTGGAAAAGAAGAAGTAAAGCTGTCACTGTTTGCAGATGACATGATACTATACATAGAGAATCCTAAAGATGCTACCAGAAAACTCCTAGAGCTAATCAATGAATTTGGTAAAGTAGCAGGATACAAAATTAATGCACAGAAATCTCTTGCATTCCTATACACTAATGATGAAAAATCTGAAAGAGAAATTAAGAAAACACTCCCATTTACCACTGCAACAAAAAGAATAAAATATCTAGGAATAAACCTACCTAAGGAGACAAAAGACCTGTATGCAGAAAATTATAAGACACTGATGAAAGAAATTAAAGATGATACAAATAGATGGAGAGATATACCATGTTCTTGGATTGGAAGAATCAACATTGTGAAAATGACTCTACTACCCAAAGCAATCTACAGATTCAATGCAATCCCTATCAAACTACACTGGCATTTTTCACAGAACTAGAAGAAAAAATTTCACAATTTGTATGGAAACACAAAAGACCCCGAATACCCAAAGCAATCTTGAGAAAGAAAAACGGAGCTGGAGGAATCAGGCTCCCTGACTTCAGACTATACTACAAAGCTACAGTAATCAAGACAGTACGGTACTGGCACAGAAACAGAAATATAGATCAATGGAACAGGATAGAAAGCCCAGAGATAAACCCATGCACATATGGTCACCTTATCTTTGATAAAGGAGGCATGAACATACAGTGGAGAAAAGACAGCCTCTTCAGTAAGTGGTGCTGGGAAAAGCCGGCAGCTACATGTAAAAGAATGAAATTAGAACACTCCCTAACACCATACACAAAAATGAACTCAAAATGGATTAAAGACCTAAATGTAAGGCCAGACACCATCAAACTCTTAAGAGGAAAACATAGGCAGAACACTCTATGACATAAATCACAGCAAGATCCTTTTTGACCCAGCTCCTAGAGAAATGGAAATAAAAACACAAATAAACAAATGGGACCTAATGAAACTTAAAAGCTTTTGCACAGCAAAGGAAAACATAAACAAGACGAAAAGACAACCCTCAGAATGGGAGAAAATATGTGCAAATGAAGCAACTGACAAAGGATTAATCTCCAGAATTTACAAGCAGCTCATGCAGCTCAATATCAAAAACACAAACAACCCATTCCAAAAATGGGCAGAAGACCTAAATAGACATTTCGCCAAAGAAGATATACCGATTGCCAACAGACACATGAAAGAATGCTCAACATCATTATCATTAGAGAAATGCAAATCAAAACTACAATGAGATATCATCTCACACCAGTCAGAATGGCCATCATCAAAAAATCTACAAACAATAAATGCTGGAGAGGGTGTGGAGAAAAGGGAACCCTCTTGCACTGTTGGTGGGAAAGTAAACTGATACAGCCACTGTGGAGAACAGTATGGAGGTTCCCTAAAAAAACTAAAAATAGAACTACCATACGACCCAGCAATCCCACTACTGGGCATATACCCTGAGAAAACCATAATTCAAAAAGAGTCATGTACCAAAATGTTCATTACAGCTCTAGTTACAATAGCCAGGACATGGAAGCCACCTAAGTGTCCATCGACAGATGAATGGATAAAGAAGATGTGGCACATGTATACAATGGAATATTACTCAGCCATAAAAAGAAACGAAATTGAGCTATTTGTCATGAGGTGGATGGACCTAGAGTCTGTCATACAGAGTGAAGGAAGTCAGAGAGAGAAAAACAAATATCGTATGCTAACAAATATATATGGAATCTAAAAAAAAAAAAAAAAATGGTCATGAAGAACCTAGGGGCAGGACGGGAATAAAAACGTGGATCTACTAGAGAATGGACTTGAGGACACGGGGAGGGGGAAGGGTATGCTGGGACAAAGTGAGAGAGTGGCATGGACATATATACACTACCAAATGTAAAACCGATAACTAGTGCGAAGCAGCTGCATAGCACAGGGAGATCAGCTCCGTGCACTGCGACCACCTAAAGGGGTGGGATAGGGAGGGTGGGAGGGAGGAAGACGCAAGAGGGAAGAGATATGGGGATATATGTACATGTATAGCTGATTCACTTTGTTATAAAGCAGAAACTAGCACACCAGTGTAAAGCAATTATACTCCAATAAAGATGTTAAAAAAAAAAAAGAAAAGAAAATCTGCAAGCAACAAATGCTGGAGAGGGTGTGGAGAAAAGGGAACCCTCTTGCACTGTTGGTGGGAATGTAAATTGATACAGCCACTATGGAGAACAGTATGGAGGTTCCTTAAAAAACTAAAAATAGAATTACCATATGACCCAGCAATCCCACTACTGGGCATATACCCAGAGAAAACCATAATTCAAAAAGACTCATGCACCCCAATGTTCACTGCAGCACTATTTACAATAGCCAGGTCATGGAAGTAACCTAAATGCCCATCGACAGACGAATGGATAAAGAAGATGTGGTGCATATATACAATGGAATATTACTCAGCCATAAAAAGGAACAAAACTGGGTCATTTGTAGAGACGTGGATGGATCTAGAGACTGTCATACAGAGTGAAGTAAGTCAGAAAGAGAAAAACAAATATCGTATGTTAGCGCATATATGTGGATCCTAGAAAATGGTACAGATGAACCGGTTTGCAGGGCAGAAATTGAGACACAGATGTAGAGAACAAACGTATGGACACCAAGGGGGGAAAGTGGCGGGGGAGGTGGTGGGATGGATTGGGAGATTGGGATTGACATGTATACACTGAAGTGTATAAAATGGATGACTAATAAGAACCTGCTGTATAAAAAAATAAATAAAATTAAATTCAAAAAAAAAGGGGGAAAAATAAGAAATATATTTACTGAATGAATGAAGTCATAAAACAGGGAAAAACCACTGCAACAATTATTTTAACTTGGATATTAAGCTTTCATAATATGCAACTTTAAAAGTCAACTTTATTTACTGTGTGGACCATAATTTATCTGCGTTTTAAAACTATTTATTAAGATCAAAACCATTTCATCTTTAAAAACTAAACCTTTAATTTCTATGTACTTTGCTTCTATTAATAATTCACCACAGGAAAAACACTGCTGGGATATTAAAATTTTTTAATCTGGAAATACATTAACTAGAGAAAACAGGATTATTCAGGGAAAAGCAGTACAAGCTTCATCCCTAGTGCTTCTTGTTATCTTGAAATATAATGATTATTTCAAGGCAATTTATTTTTCCTGTACAGTAACTGTGTCAATAATCTTTCAGTCTTAAGTATTCAAATTCTCCCCAATGTAAACACACTTTGTCATTTTAAGAACTCAAAAGGAAATCCTTTCAGATCTCTATGGAGTGATTAACACATTTCAATTGCTTTCTTGAAACTGAGTTTTTAAAGTCATTCCTAACATGAAAATATTTTTGATTTAACTTTATTTTTATGTACACATAGAACACAACTCGACTACAATGGAATCAAGCACTCCAATAAAGAAAATTATCCATGTTTTTTTTAAAAGTCCTTAAACCAATTCTAACATCACTGTAATAGTGCAGAAACCACCTGCTTTGTTAAGCCTGTAGGGATGGGCCTATAATATATGCCTGCAGAATTATTTAGTCAGAAAAAAAAAAAAATCAGTGGACACTAAGACTATGACCCAGATATTCTTTGACAATCCCAGATTTATATACTCTCTTCCACTACACTCATAATTGTCAGACAATGTGTCCTAAATGCTGGTTCTAAAAGTGCAATTCACCAGTATTAGGGAAAATCCCAGGAAGAAAAGGGATTTCTGAATTGGAGTATGTTCCAGGTTCTGTCACATCATCTGCTTATCATATTGCATGAAAACTGTCTGCAGCAGTTCCTCAGCAGTCACTGACACTAGGTCACAATTCAAAGAATGGCCGGCCTGGAGGCATCCAGCCTCCAAAAACCATTTATGCCTTCCCCTCTCTGCTCACAGGAGGCCCATTCCTGACCCCCACCCCATTTCTTCAGCGAGAAAGATGATAGGTAAAGGGCTTGTACACATCCTATTAAAATACCTCTCTTCAAATGTTTAGTTCCTGTAATTTTCCCTGCTGCTGTGTTGCTATGGCAACCAGATTATAATCTACCAAGTTACCTCAGAAACCAGGCAAATCTCCTGTGTCCCAATATCAATTTTTCTTAGTAAGAGCAAAAGTCATTATTTGAGCAAACCGTATTCATCTTGGCACCGAGATATTTTAAAAGAAAGTATTTTATTATACTGAAGCAGACTGACTACCTTGCTGTTTTCACTGTCAATAAAGGAGAGATAAAAATAAAATTTTGACACACACCAGCCCAATGATCTGTCCCTGACCAGAGACATGAATGAGATGGCGGCAGCAAGGCACGCATCACACAGCCTTGAGGAGCATAAGTCACACCCAAAGGCTCCCTGGCACTTAACCTTCTGTATCATACAGGTCAATCAGTCTGTCTGTCTGTCTCTCTCTCTCTCTGAATATCTCTCTCTCAATCTGTCTCTTCCCCCTCCCCCACCCCTCTTTCCCCCCTCCTTCTTTCTCTCTTTAGCCACAAGGCAGACACTACAGTTACAATTTCTCTTAAATACAGAACGTAAAACATAACGTCACTGTCCAAACCTCATTTTTTGTCCACTCAGTAAGCATTTCCTGCTTTTCTGAAGTCAGCATTAAAACAAGTCATGCTGTATTCTGTGTCTTGTCAGAGGAGAAAAAAAAAAAAAGAGAGAACAAAGATTTTAACCACTGATAGATTTTTTTCCCCCAGAGATGTTAAAATAGAACCATGTTAATCAAATCATAAGAGCATACTTCAGTCTACTATTGCTTCATCAGATTTCTTTCAAATCTATTAGTGCTATAGGAACCAAGCAGCCCAAAATAACCAAAGGTAGTTCATTAAGTCTTAAAGAAAAATAAGTGACCATTCTTCCAAAGTCTAAAGAAACAATGAAACAAGAGGTAGAATTAACATAATTGAGCAAAAGGCTAAACACAGCATCCTGGGAAAGCTTTACCCAACAAGACAACTGAAACAGGTATAACACATCTTTCCTTAAAGGTATAAATCTAAATCTAACTCTGTTTCTAACTCATTAGAAGAGCAAAAGGAAAGCTACATTTGCAATTTAAATTTTGGGTGGCTGATTAACCAGAAGATGGTTAGCATCTAAGACCTCTAGAGGCAAATTCCTAATTTATGCCTCAAATAAAGTACTACCAGCCACCCGACTAAATCATCACTGCCACGTATGAGTCCATCACAAAAGCTTCTGCTAGGAGAGCAGTACTGACTGACCAAAGATGAAATGTTACATTTGCAGTATTCTTAAAAGTTAAATCCCATACCCAGACAATCGAGATATAAGCTGTGCTAGAAGAGGAGATCCCATTTCACTTTCAGAGCTTTTCCCACTTGCCACATTCTGTGAGGCTTGTCTTACTCTTAGCTGTTTCATGTATGAATGAACATTCTCATGTAGAGCCAGCATTTATGAATATCCAACAGATACCTTCAGGGGAAAAAAAATAATACAACCTAAAAGCTGCATAAGAGTTCCATGTAAAGACAGATTCTATCCAGGAGGATCTAATAAGTTAAAAAGTGACCTTTGACTCCATGAAAGGAATAGTAGCACCTTCCTTCTGGACACACACACACACATACACACACTCTCACTCCAGATTCCCAAACTCCAGAAAAATCCTGGCAAGATCTGCCCAGGCCCTGAAGGGCCCAAACCATCCATCAAGACACACCTTCGAGACCCTGGTCTCTGTGCCAAGACCACAGCTGGCCACAAGCAAAACTGAAAAGTAGCATCATTTGTTTTTTAAGCTCTGTTTCTTTTCTCCAAATCAGGAAAAGGGAGATGATGAGCTGCAAATGAACGATAATTACCTTTGTGGTAGTAACATACACAAAGAAAATGTCCCAAGATTTAAAATGTAAGCAGTTAGGGCTTCCCTGGTGGCACAGCGGTTAAGAATCCACCTGCCAATTCAGGGGACACGGGTTCGAGCCCTGGTCCGGGAAGATCCCACATGCTGCGGAGCAACTAAGGCCGTGAGCCACGACTAATGAACCTGCGCTCTAGAGCACACGAGCCACAACTACTGAAGCCCGCACGCCTAGAGCCTGTGCTCCACAACAAGAGAAGCCAACGCACCGCAATGAAGAGTAGCCCCCTCTCGCCGCAACTAGAGAAAGCCCGCGTGCAGCAGCGAAGACCCAACACAGCCAAAAATAAATAAAATAAATAAATTTTTTTCAAAAAGCAGCTTAGAAATTTCAAAAAAAAAAAAAAAAAATGTGAGCAGTTAAGCAGGAAGGTCCTAGAAGATAATGGGAAAGCACTGACTGACTCACCTGTTCACATGTCCAACCTGAAGCCTGAATCCAAAGCTGGCAGGAAAAGAACACATAAGGCCAGGGAGCCTCCAAGGGTACTTATACACTAGGTCAAGGCAAAAGGACAGCCAGATTTTAGAGATGGGGAAAAACTGAGGCTTAAAGAGGATCAGTAACTTGTCTAAAGTCACAAAACTACAAAATGACTGAGCCAGCACTAGAATCCAGCCCTGCCTGACCAAAACGCATGCTTTTCTCTTCTACCGCACATTGTCCCTTCCCCGCCTCCCCAGTAGGTGTGGGTTTCGCAGAGTCAGTTCTCTATGGAGAAACTGCAATGAATGGTTACAAGGAGAGAATGCATTTAACTGGGTCAAAGGCATGTCCCCCAAACTGAGGACAAGTTCTCTTCTAGGAAATCTGTGCTCACTCCCTGAGGCAGAGCCCCTTACTCCCAATATGGCAGTTGGGTGGTAAGGAATTCATCCCTTAACTAACAACAAACAGTTGTTTTTATATTGGGCAGGATTTATTCTCATAAATTCGTTGTCAAGTCCTTGAATTCCCCTAGAAACCTCAGACAAACCAATAAGCTAACCACTTGATTATCACAATCACTAGATGCCACTTCTCATGGCCTAATAACAGGCATAAGAAAAATAAAAGACTACTCCTGAAAAGACTGGGTCTTAGGCATCTATGCTTCCCAAAAGTCACCTGTCATCAATAAAAACGATAGGAATGAATTAACAGGTAACCAAGGAAAGAGAAATAAGATAAACCAAAAAGAACATTTTTATGCACTGAAATCACACCAGTGTCTGCTGAAAAATGTATACATTTGACCTTGAACCCTCTGCACAGTTGGAAATCTGCATATAACTTTACAGTTGGCCCTCCACATCCTCCGATTCAACCAACTGCAGATGGTGTAGTACTGTGATACATATTTAGTGAAAAAAAATCTGCATATAAGTGGACCCACGCAGTTCAAACCTGTGCTGTTCAAGGGTAAACTGTACATTCAAATGAGTTCAATAACTGCATTTCAAATAAGTGTCCTTAGAAGAATTACTACTCTGCTCAGTTATAATGCAGCAAATATTAATGCTTGCCCAGAAAGGGTGAGGCATTCCTCCAGGCCACAAAATAGAGTCTTAAACAACACAAAGTTCTCCCTACCACAGGCTGACAAATGGAACTTGCATGGGATGGGAGTGGGGAATCACTTAAATAAAAATAAAACATTTACAGATAGTGGTAAGGGCTATAAAGAAAATACAATGGCAGCTTGTAAGAAGTTATATATTTCTACTCCCTCTAATTGTATTCTGCCCTGAATAAAGAGATTCTATTACAAAAAGAGCTGTTTGCTAAGAATAAAAATATAGCATTAACTTAAATGGAAAAAATGCAAAATGTAATATAGATGGCCCAAACTAGGTTAAAAACCTCTTTTAAGAGAGCCACAAATGGCCAAGTCTAAAGTTTCAACTACTGTACTTTCAAGATAAAAACCAAAAACATTAAAGACCAAAATTCCATACAAGCGTAAGTGTAGATTTTTCCCCTGGCTAAGAGTAATGGCTACTGAATATCCTTGTGCATTTGGAGCAGCATTACGTTTATTTAAATGAATTTTTTTTCATTTTATTAAATATATTTTCACAGAGTTGTTGAGTATCAAAAAGATACTTCCTCCTTTAGCTGAAAATTATATTCACTGAGAACAAATTTTCGTTCCTGTCATCAGTGTTTCAGGATCAATCCTTATTAAAAATGTCCACAATTTGAGGTAAAACCCCTTTCTACCCCTCAATTCCATCCACACACCCCATACCTCCAAGCTGGGCTCTGGCCACACTGATGGGGAATCAGCAACTTGGGCCACTTTTCACCTAATCAGCCCTACCTTCAATGTGTTTTGCACACTGAATCTTGCATGTCTTCCTTCATTTAGATCCAGCTATCTCATGTCTGGTTTTGATTGGCTGGGACATGATCCACACCGATGTACTAATTAATGTCACACATCTCTGGTAAGCTGTGCAATAAAAACCTAAATATACAACTCTACTGTGGGAATCTCAAAGGCCAGTGAAGAAACATATTTAACTGCCTACATTCCCAATATTCCACTATTTTTAAAACCCATTTCAACGTTGGCCATGTCATTCATTGAACAGTTCTTCCCCACCTAAGACATAATCAAGAAATAATGTTCACGTGTTGGGCAAAAATTGTATTCCATATTTTTTTTTATTGGAGTATAATTGCTTTACAATGTTGTGTTAGTGTATGCTGCACAATGAAGTGAATCAGCTATATGTATACACCCCACCCATCTAGGTCATCACAGAGCACCGAGCTGAACTCCCTGTGTTTGTTTTAATTCACTCTTTATTCCTCGAGAAATGTAAGCTTTTCCTATAAACGTATTAACCATTTTGATAAACGTACAAGGCCTCTTATGGTTTTCCAGCTTTTCTTTGCTCTTCTGATTGTGTTTATATTAACACATATTCAGGGATACATTTTTAAAAAATATTCATATGAGTCTGTTGCTGAACTTCTTATTCCATTTCTGCGTTGATCTACTTCTATACTAGTACTATTCAAAAATAATTATTATGGATTATGATATGCTTTGGCATCTGGAAAGGCTTAGATATATTTATTGTTCTTCTTTAAGTTTTGATTATTCATATGCATTTTCTCTTTTAGATTATTTTAGAACACCCTGTCAAAGTCCATAAAAATTCATTTGAGAAAAGAAAAAAGAAAAAAAAGAAACAATGTGTCCATGAAGAATGTTCTCATCCCTATAACTGACAGAAAATCAGTTCCCAATATTTTGTCATTAAACATTCTAGAGTTAACTTTTCTTACTACTATACTTTCTTAATTGCTTAAAATTAACACTACTATTGCCTTATATTTTATTCTCACTAACATAAAATTAGAAATGAATACAAATATGAAATGTTCTACGGTTTTGGAAGGATTTTGTGAAAGAGACCCCAGCCCTTCCCCACCACTTCACAGTATATTATCATCACTTATTCAGGCCTTGCCTTTGCATTGATTATATTAAACTTATTTAAATCAATACCTAATGCAATTATTGAAACCCTGATCATTCAACAAACATTTGCTGAGTAGTTACTATTGGCCAGGCACTTTATTAAGCACTGATGATTCTAAGATGAGAAAGATTTTGAAATCCTACCCGTTTATTGATGCACTAGTAGAAAATACAATGAACTATAATAAAAAATGATTATTTGCTATCAAGAGCTATGGAAACTGAAGAAATCATCAAGAAATCAGGAAAAGTTACAGTTGGGGGTGACAATTAAAAGGGGAATGAGAGGATAAGCAAAAGAACAATGACACAGCACACGCATGGAGGCCTGACCGGTATGGTACGTTTAGAATTCCAATGTGCTAGAGAATTCCAGTGTGGCCGTAATGGCATAAGCACGCAACAGAGGGGTAAAGGTGAGATTGCAGAGGCAGGCCGTGCCCACCTCAGAAAAGCCGTTGTTTGCCCCACTTGGAAGTCTGGACTTTATCCTGTGAGCAGAGTTTTCCAGTAGGAAAGCAACATTATTAAGATAACTCGGATAGTAGCGAGAAACTCAAACTGAGATGGGAGATACCGAACACATAGACACCAGCAAAGATATTAGTGAAACATCCACCTGTGACATAATTCAGGGGTTACACTGTTCTAAGAGTTTTCAAAAATAACTGATGGTTTAACCTTTAAATATGACCATCCAGGTCACAGGGTTTGCTGCTGAAGAGTTCTGCCCTCCCTCTCTATGAACACTGGGGCATCTCGGATTGCAGAGGTGTAGTAGTGTATGGCTCTCCCAGACATAATTACTTAACTTTTCCTACTTCCTGTCACTCTCTCTAATTCTGTTATCCAACTGTGATTCTGTCATTTCCATTTCCGCCCCTCCTATCACTGACAACTGATAGGCCTTCACAGTCAGTCCCTCTCTTGAATCTCCACCTTTTCCTAGACCTTTTCTGTCCCTTCTTTCTTCTCTTTGGTTTCTTGCTCTAAAAAGCTAACCCCCAAAGCACTCAGCAGCCAACCTAGCAGTCTTTTCCTTTACTTCTAGTCAACTCGTCAATCCAACAGGGGACTATGTTGTCCACCTACTACGTTGTGGGTTGGTTTGCTGATCAAAAGGAAAGGAGGACTAACAGTAGGATTATTGGGAAACAAATATAATTATGAGTCAAAAGAGAATCTTTACTTATTTTCAAGGGTCCCAAGTTAATCATATCCCCAAAACATCTACTTTCTGATTCCGAGGTAATCCCATTTCAGACTAGTTAATTCATTTTTTATATCTTTAAGTTATAGTTTGCCTTTTAGCATATCATACATACACAAAAAAAGTTTGGAAAAATAATTTAAGGACTCAGAATTGCAGATAAGAAAACAGCACAACCTACAACTTAATCATTAAATTTAAGATGAATCTTAACTACTTTTTAAGATCTCAAAAAATAAGTACATAATAGCACATATTTCTTCTACATGTTTGTCTTCCTGCCACACTATATGTTGCGGTAAAATTAGATGGCGTTCAGGCCAGAGATGTCTTCTAAGTAACATCATATACAGTATGTAAATACTGAGTAATTAAGTCACTTTGTGCTAATCTCATTTTACTTGCAATTCTTTTTTAACTAACAGTTTAAAAATCAACTAAGATACCAAAGATACACAGTGAGACGAGCAAATCAGACACATCACAGTTAAGTCCCGGCTCTGCCAGACAGGGCACTTAACCTTTCTAACCCTGCACTTCCTCCTCTGAAAAGAGAGATAAACACCTACCTTATGTGTGTGCTCCGAGGAAGAGAGCAATCCCAGTGCAGCCCTGGTAGAAGGCCTTATACATAGTATGTGCTCAGTAAATAATTGTTATTAATACTTTTTTTTCTTCAAATTTCTACCAGTGACAAGTCTCTCAGTTAAGGAAAAATATGGCCTCTAATAAGAAAGTCTAAAGAAAAAATTTTACCAAAACTACCACGTTTCATGTTCTCAGTAAAATCTAAAACCAGCCAATTCTCACCTCTGACCAGATTTTCTGTTTGAGAAACATTCTGGCTTTCCTTAAAGGATCACCTCCCAACTCATTCACATTCTGGTGTCTGTTCAGCTTCCGTGGATCCCGGCAACAATAGTGACTTTGGAATCCATTCACAGAAGTTCTGAAATCTAAGCCTTTTATATCCACAAAATGGTTTGAATTACTTGGAACCGCTTCTAATTAAGATTATCATAATGAAAGTCAGCAATAAAATGTAACAAAGTAACACCACGGTATGTGGAGATTTCCTATTAAGCACCCAGAACTCCAGAAGAGGATCCTTTTCCGACCTATAAGTTGCCTTCTCAAAGCACACAGGAAGAATTAAACCTGGCCAGATTCTCTAAGAAGCATCAGGCAACGGCCTTTTTAAACACTTAAGCAACTAGTTTGAAAAGTTATCCACCATTCAATCCAGGAAAACATAATTATACAGCTGGATACTTAAGACCATTAAAAAATTTAAAGAAACTATCCAGATTGAAGATTTCAAGGCAAACAGACTGAAAATGCTCTTCAAAAATGTAGTACTTTAAGATTTTCCTTTCTAGATTTTAGTACCAGAGCATCGTAAGCAGCTGTTGGAAAGCCTGATGCACTTACACTCAGTCTTGGAAGAAGGACATCCCTGAGTGCATCACATACCGACTTGCACAAATGAACAGATTATTCCGATTCTTCCCTCATCCTGCACCAAGTCCAAATTCAGGACTGACACTAGGCTCTGCAGACAGCAAAGGAAAAATGTGACAACAATTTTCCAGCCAGCCCCTCCCTCCTCCTCGCACGCCCTCAGCACACACAAGCACACAGCAGATTCTATGCACGTCTCTCACTCGGGCCAGTTTATGCACCATGACATCAGTGCAGTACAATGAGCCAAGTTTAAACTCCATCTGGGACAAATAATGTCCAGGCACACTGTGACTTCTTTTGTTTATATACACTGACTAAATATGTCTTGGTGGTAAATGAACTTAAGATTTATTTCCCAAGGCCTCCAAACAATATTCTGCACCCCTGAAGCACCTCCCTGCTTCCAGTTCTCTTTCCAAGGCTACGCGTAAGTGATCTTTAACAGAACACATGATTTTGAAACATATAATTAACATCTTGAGGAGAGTCAAAGTCCAAGCAGCCCTTCATCAATCTAAAACAAAGAAAATGAGGAACTCACTAGCAAAGGGGTGTGGCCTCATGGCACAAATACTGCATGACACCTAATTTTGTATTCCCCCTGAGAACAGGAATGAGCAGAGGTGAGACACTTCAGAAATGCTCATGGAATTATTTCTCTTCGACGGATAAACTTAGATTTTTTTTTTTTTTGGCATTACTTAAGAGAAATAATTATAAATTCAGAAATGAAAAAAAAAATCTAATAGGTTCAAGTCTTACAATAAGTTTTTAGATTTCTTAAAACACAAAAACTGTGCCTCTGGGGTGATGTAAGTTTTGAATGGAAATGAAAGGTGGGGTTTGGGAGGAAAAGAAGGCAGACAAAAGCCCCTCTCCTTACCCCCAGACTCCCAAGGACGAGGAAGCCCTGATGCCCTTCTCTAGTCACCACCATCTCTCAGCAGCTGCTGGCCCCAAAGGGAACTGCTCCCCTACGGCTAACCTCAGGGAAAGAACCATTCCCTAGGGAAAGAAAGGGAGCTACTCTGATGGCCTGGGCCTGAAACCCAACCTCTCCTTCAAACTCAGCCAGTGCCTCGAGCCTTCAGGCACGGTCACTACAGCTTGGTCCATAATTCTGAGAAGCTGCAGAGCCAGAATCGCTGCCATCTTCCAGAGTTGATATGAAGATTATATAAGGTAACAGTAGGAATACTCTTCTTTGAAAACTTTACAATTTACTACTGTGCAAAACCCAGTCCCATGTCTCTCCTGACTGTTTACCTGAACAAAACAATGGATATATGCCTAATCCAAGCAACTCCACCCTTCCTGGAAGGTAGGACATAAGTGCATTCAAATCCCAGTCCTGGGATTGCCAGCTGTAAAGTACTTAACCTTTCTCACCTGTGGTTCTGTCTGTAAAAATGATCACTACCTTACAAGGTGTATGTTCACTGGAAGAAATGATGTATAGAAGTGCTTAGTACCATTCTTAGCACATCATAAGCCCTCAAATAGTTACTATTCATTCCTTCCACCACACAGGGAACAAAGAAATGAAAATATCAAATAAAAGCCATTCTTGGGGACTTCCCTGGCAGTCCAGTGGTTAGGACTCGGCGCCGTAGCCTAGGTTCAGTCCCTGGTCAAGGAACTAAGATCTGCAAGCCATGAGGCGCAGCCAGAAAAAGAGAGAGAGAGAGAAAAAAAGCCATTCTTTCCAATAATTTAACAAATAACCACTCAACTAAAAGTTGAGCATAAAATTGAGACTAAAAGCCTTCTGGTGATCAGCAAGCTTAAAAAGTAACTTTTATTTTGGTTGTGTTGGGTCTTCGTTGCTGCGCGTGGGCCTTCTCTAGTTGTGGCGAGCGGGGGCTACTCTTCGTTGTAGAGCACGGGCTCTAGGCACGCGGGCTTCAGTAGTTGTGGCTCGTGGGCTCTAGAGCGCAGGCTCAGTAGTTGCAGTGCACGGGCTCAGTTGCTCCGCGGCATGTGGGATCTTCCCAGACCAGGGATCAAACCCGTGTCCCCTGCACTGGCAGGCGGATTCTTAACCACTGCGCCACCAGAGAAGTCCAAAAGTAACATTTAAGTCTGAGGCAAATGCCAAAAATTAGGTTAGACACTTGGCATTCTTTCAATGTCCAAAAATCTGACCTTTAATATATCATTTACATTGTTACGACACTAGAACCTCTGGAATATTACACAACGTTTTAGCCTACACTTCCCCCGTGATTTTAGAATAACTGTTCGAAAATGAGCCACTGCCTCCCTCCAAAGAAAAAGCATACACCAGTTGTGATGTCTATCTTCAAGTCTCTCTAATGGAGGCTCTTTAAAGTTCCAAGGCAACTTGAAGCAGCATGGTGTACAGAGGCAGTCAATAAAAAGTGGGAAGATTCTCAGGGCCTTACCGGGAGTAACCACTTGAAAAATAAGAAAACAAGAAAACAGAAAGTCTGAGAAGTAAATGGGATGTGAACACCCATCTATTAAAGGATTATGTGCTCTATCACCCAACTCCATCCTCAATTGATTCCCTGGGTCTTTAAAACAGATATTATTCACAGACAGGGTATATATAAGCCTAAGGTCTGACTTCTCAATGCAAACCTTATAAGAAAAATACAGATGCCATTCCTCTGTAATTCATATAATATATATTTGTATTTAAATTACACTTATTTTCAGTCATGACTAAAGTCACCAAATAAATTATAAAGAAACAGCCACTCTATAAGGATGCTTTTTATATAGCCTTTTGCCAAGGTGATGAGAATTAAGATGAGTTATAAATAGATGCATGCTGCCAATGCAAAACAAGTCAGAAAAGATAAATGAGCTGCAAAACCCTGGCCAATTTAGCTACCAAACAACATCACTAACTAAAGCACATGCTTCAATGTGTCACAGGTTCCCTCATGAACTAGACGGACAACTCAATATTCCAATATACGTAAAGACCAAAGAAACTTCTACCCAAGTAACATGCCTCAGTGTGGAATTTTTCTAACTACTTAGAAAAACACAAGAATATTTTAACAACTCCTTCTAAAAATTAGAAGTCATGAAACACAGCTAGATAACAACACAAGTCCATTTCTCTACACAGCTAAGGTTTATTAGCTCAGAAGAATTGATTTCCACTTTTAAAAAACACAAATGACCCTTGAAAAATGCAGGGCTAAGGGGCACCGACCCTCCACGCAGTCAAAAATCCGTCTGTAACTTATAGTCGGCCCTCTGCATTAGCAGGTCCTTGGTATCCTCAGTTGCACATCTGTGGACTCAACCAATGGTGGATGGTGTAGTTCTATAATACTTACTACTGAAAAATATAAGTAAGTGTATAAGTGGACCTATGCAGTCAAATCCGCGTTGTTCAAGGGTCAACTGTGATAGGAATGGAACCTTTTGCTGATATAAATACTCTCTAGTCAACCTGCCCCCCAAAACTAGTCCAAGTACCCCCAACTTTCTGCTATCTCCACTTAACTAGTTGCCTAGTTATTTGCAAAGCAGAAACCCTTGGCAAAGAAATTTTCTAAATGCAGACTGTCCATTTTATCCAAATGCACATCTACTATACCGCAAGGGGCAGGGAATGGGCAATAAAGAATGGATCCAGGTCAAATTATTCTAGTTAATGGTTGTACTAAACACATCCTGCACATAAAACAGGCTTCCTCTCAGCAATGATCTATCTGACGGTCACCTGCTAAAGAAAAAGGCCCAGGGCTGAGAAGCAATACCAATGTAGGCATGAACACTAAAGTGGCACTGAACTGTTTCTTCTGGAGGTCCACCAGAGTACAGCTTCAATTTAGTGTAACAGCAGAGCTGGCTGGAAAATTACTAGGCCGCTTCAGCAGCGGGCTCCTCAGCAGGCTGTTTATTTTTTGCATCTGCATTTGGAACTTAGAGATTAATGTTACTAATTTTATGCAGCTTGCTCACTACTATCCTGTTTGGGATGTAACGTATCTAATTGCTATATAGTCATATTTTTAAGTCAATCATTTGGACAAAAAAAAAAAAAAGTCTGCCAACATGAAAACAATTATGTGTAAGCAAAACATATGTCTTAACACATTCTGGATGGAGAATAGTCCCATCTTTTCTTCCTGTGTGTGTGTGTGCATATATATTATTTTTACTGCACTATAAGACACATCAATGGCTATCATATCACATTCAAGATGACAAATATACATTTTCAAAAAAAAAAAATTGAGAATTCGAGATTGGAAATCTACTATTAAATTTAATCTTATTCAAAGAGAAAGTCAATATAGAAATGACTTAAATAAAAACATCTTGTCTAGGTAGTACCAGGGAAATTTTACTGAAATAGAATAAAAAAATTCTGTTTCAATAAGTACCTAACGGAAACTCAATTCTTGGAGACTGTAAAAAAGATTGTAAATGCAAGTATTTGCATCTCTATCCCCTGGAACGCTGATACCTTGCATCTCTGTTTAATGTCCCCTAACTAGTGTATAAACAGTAAAACCAAGGCGCCTGGTCGTTTCTTCTGCCCTTCTTACGCTTTGAGGAGTGCTCAGTGTGGCACTGACTGGGGATTCAAATACTGTTCACTGAAAAGCAGAGGCCAAAACAACCAATACCTGGGTCCTAAGTTGTAAGACATATAATTGAAACCCTTCTACAAAGCTATACAAACCACAGCCCACACTAGTTCATTTTACAAGTCGTAAGTAGAAAAGTAAGAGACTTAAAATCACTTCATCAGTATGATACACAATGAATGTGCCTGAAAAATCTTAAATATTTTTGCTATATTTAAAACCCAGTATGTGTAAGCACAGGAAGAAATTTCAAAGGTAAAAAAAGTTAACAATCCCCAGGTTGCAAGTTCAGATGACCCCAGAGCCCAGGCAGGTCTGGAAATTGAGTGACGTGGACAGGGTGGGGCCTGGGGACGACACTCCCCATCCAAAGCGGGCAGCTGCTGCTTTGTGCCAGTCAACTGCTGCCAGCCCAGTTATCAGATCTTCTGGGTTTTCAACATAAAGATCCAGAATTTTGTGTCAATCTTCCCATTTTTAAAGGTTGGCACCTAATTATTTTTTGTTAACTATAAAGATTTTTTTTTTAAATGCCTGTATGACAAATGCAATAGGTAGCCAGTTTTCAAGCCCTGGTTTAGATGAATTAGATTTGTTCATTTCATTCATCCTTCATCCACTGTGAAGCACTTACTGAATGCTACCCTCAGACGCCAGGCACAGTGTGAACAAGAGACACATAGCCCCTGCTGCCCTGGAGTTTAGAGTGCAACCAGACAGTCAAACATTGCAATAAGTTGAAAACAATCATAATGTGAAAACCACCATAGCGTTTTAAATTGCTGTTATTTTGCAGTGCAACCTTGCCACGCCTGTGTTTTTCCTTAATCCTCTCCTTTTTGAAGGCAGCTCCCATTTGAAGGATACTGACTGCATCTTGTATCTTATTATTATTGCCTTTGGCTAATTAAATTCTGAAGTGTCCCTCAACCCAGACAGCTCAGAGCTGTCATAATTATATGTCATGTGTCATAATTATTGTGGGTGCCACATATAACACCACACTCTGCATGGCATCAACATTTTCCTTTATGAGACAGAGATTATGCATAGGCTATGCCTTTTAGGAAGCCTGTGTAGGGAGTAGAATTGGCAAACCTAAGGCAGAGAGGTAAAATCAGACCACAGACCTGGATAAACTCACTTCACTTTTTTACAGTTAAAAGGAAGCCCTCAGAAACGGGGCTGGCTGCCTGTGCTGCTGGAAAGCAGCTTTGGTGAAGGGGTACTCAGGATCTGCACTTCTGCAGAATCGGTAATTGTGAGGAATAGACATCAAGAGGCCACGGGTGGGTCGCCAGGCTGGATGCATCACAGGACAGACAGATTCTCTAGAAAGAATACTGAAGAGCAAAGTTTCCAGAAAAGAGATTTAGATACGGTCTGCTTGGGGCGCCACTAATATTAGCTCCTCATTGCCTATACTATCCCTACACAGTATTTACATTTCATAAAACAGAAACTGATTATATGATATGCAAAGCTTGAATAACTTCCAGCAAGGTCTCAGTTCAGGCTCAGCCTCCCCACAGACACCTTTCCCTGCCTGGTCTCTGTTTTCCTGCCCGCCTATCCCGTTCCCTGATCCACCCCTCCTCTGCGCTCCCAAGGCACTGATACATTCTGCAATCCAAGCACCTCTCCTGTGGTTCTACACATGTATAAATACAGCCTTTTTTCTTTCTTTTTTTTTTTTTTTGGTAAACCACATTTTGCTCCCTAACTACACTGCTCATTCCTTTAGGGCAAAAACAGTGTCTTATTCAGGTCTGTGTCACCAACACCTAATACAGTCCTGCACAGAAGACGTATGACAAATGCTTATTAAAATGAACAAAGTCACTCCTTAATTCAGTCATAAATCTTACCCTCTCACTCCTTCTTTCCACCCCAATCTCAAAGAAGAGAGCTGACAATCTTTACACAACAGGCCTTATAAGTCTGAGTAGTAGAGAGAACGCGGACAGCAGTTTGCAATAATAATTTTCTTCAAATATTTGCACAAGTTACACATCTCTCATATACTGTGATGCTGAAGAGTCTGACCAAAACTGAGCTTCCCCACACTTGGTTTCCCAAACCCAACATTTGACCAGCCTAACTTTTTCTACTTTCTAGCTCAAGCCCCAGCTTCTAAATAGGATTCTATCATAAAGGGAGATGTTATCTAATATTATTCAGCAATAATATTTTAACAGCCAGTCCCATTCTCATTTGAATATCCTTCTTTTTCCTGGACAAGGCCCCTAAGAGCCGTTTATTCATTTTTCTACACTATACTGACTGTAAACCTCTTTCTGGGTCCCCCTGACACAGTGGCCGTCAGTATGTTTGAAGAGTAAACCTGTGTGGTGAGAGGATTTGAACTACTGAATGCAAGAAGGGAGCCGTCAGGGGAAAAGTTATTAAGAAGATATCAACCAGAACAGAAAAGGTCACTGGATTAGGAGGAGAAGTACATTTGCTGTAAAAGACGTGCTGATGACGAGCACCATCTGAACGTGGAAAGTTTTAATGTGTTTAATGTGCTGTCTGGAAATGTGTACTCAAAAGAATGATCCAGGAAAACTCTGGCTGTGTATTCTGTCTAGGGAAACAAAGGCTTTCAGAAAGAAGAAACAAAAGGGAAAAAAAAAACCTCACTCCCAATAAAATGACGTGCTAAATGCTGATCAACCGAAACAGGCTAAAGTTAAGACAATTGGACACAACTGAGCTAACTTTAACCTCCTGTCTTCCAGGGCACACATGTTACCAGGCTATCCCAGAAACAGTTTTCTATTTACATTTAAGGAGATCTACTTCCTGAAGAAGAGGCATTAAGAATACTCATTAGCAATTAATATTCAGGAAGCTTAAAAGAAAAAAGAAAAGCAAGACATAAGAAATAAAAAATGACAAAACATTTGCTAGGGGCTCTCTGTGTGCTAAATGCAAGTCAGAACAAAGAGGCGCCTAGCTCTCTCCCCACCCCACTGACCTAATGAATACATATGTTAGAAGTGTCACTAAGAATATAAAGTGGCATACCACCATCGCGTAGGTTATAAGTGTCACAGATTAAATTAGCAAATCAGTAAATTCTAGGTGAACACTCTGTTCTTAACCTAATAGTTTCTTTAACTGGTGGCTGCTCTAATTCCTCTTCAGAGATTATTGAAATATTAAACCAATAGAACAAGTTGGAAATTGGGCTGATGCTTACTCTTTCATGCTCAAAACCAGCTGCTACTTCTTAAAATCTCTAAGATGTGCTAAAAGTACTTAACAAAGATAGTTCAATTAATACACCATTAGGTTCTAAAATGTTTCAGAACATTAGGTTCTGAAACGTAACGTATGAAATGCCAATATTTTGATTACTGAAGGGCATTCACTGTAATTTATACAGCCACACACAAAAGCTCAGGTGGAAACATGACTTTTATAACTCAAAAATAGTATGTGGTTAGGCATATTAAGGGAAGCAAACTTTATTTAGCTATGTTGATCTATTTAAAGGTAGAAGAAATTATAGTGAGAGAAGCAGATGTACTTTATTTAGAAAACAATAGTTAAAAATAAAGGTGTTCAACTTCACTCCTAGGTATATATGAGAGAAACGAAAACACACATCAACACAAAAATCTGCACACAAACATTCATAGTAGCATTGTTCATAATAGCCAAAAAGAGTAGAAACAATCCAAATGTCCATCAACTGATGAATGGATAAATAAAATGTAGTATTATTCATACACTAGAATATTATTTGGCAATAAAAAAGGTATGAAGTACAAGCATACCTTGTTTCATTGAGCTTTTTTGCTTTATTGTGCTTTGCAGATAATTGTGTGTTTTACATATTGGTTTAACATGGCAACTCTGTGTGGAGTAAGTCTATCAGCGCCATTTTTCCAATAGTATTTGCTCACTTCCTGTCTCTGTGTCACATTTTGGTAGTTCTTGCAAAATTTCAAACTTTTTCATTATTATTATATTTGTTATGGTGATCTGCAATCAGTGATCTTTGATGTTACTATTACAAAAAGATTACGACTCACTGTAGGCTCAGATGGTTAGCATTTTTTAGCAATAAAGTATTTTTAAATTAAGGTATGTACAGTTTTTTAGACACGCTATTGCACACTTAAGAGACTACAGTATAGTGTAAACAGAACTTTTACATGCACTGAGAAACCAAAAAATTCACATGACTCACTGTATTGCAATATTCACTTTACTGCGGTGGCTTGGAACTGACCCCACAATATCTCCGAGGTATGCCTGTACTGATACATGCTACAACATGGGCGAACCTTAAAAACATTATGCTGAGTGAGAGAAGGCAGACATAGAAGACCACATATTGTATGATTTCATTTACATGAATGTCCATAATGGGCAAATTATCTACGGAGACAGAAAGTAGATGAGTGGTTGCCTAGGAATAGGGGAAAGAAGGGAATGGAGAGTGACTGCTAAAGGGTTTCTTTTCAGGGTGATAAAAATGTTCTAACATTAATGGTAGTCTTGGTTGCACAATTCTGTGAATATAATCAATTTCGTCGAATTGTAAACTTTAAATAAGTGAATTACATGGCATGTGGATTATATCTCAATAAAGCTGTTAAGTAAGTTCCTTCTATCCACCTTGTGTATTTGTTATTGTTATTCTTGTTCATTTTTTAGTTGATAATATACTTTAAATCTTCATTCATTCATAATGAGGACGGCTTTTCATTTTAAGAAAAGAATCATCCTTTTCCTGCTACCTACATAAAATGACAAAACAAGGTTTCAAACTTAACATGACTTCGGATAATGAAAATTAACAGTGTTTCTTATTTAGAGAGCCAGAACGGAGCAGAGAATCTTGCCAAGAACTCGTCCTAATTAAATCCAGAAACCAACAGGACAGAAATCAGGAGGATGAAGGCTGTGGGGACTGAAGAGCTTTCTCCTAACTGTGGTGGTTCTTTTGCATATATAGAAATAATTAGAATGCCCTCGGCACAGCTGCAATGTATTAAGAGTTGTAAACACATACAAGGTAAGCTTCACCTACACACTCCTAACAGAAATGTAGAGGCGGACCCTATAGCCGGAGGGCCGCTCTCTTCAACGGTATAATTTGGGAAGTGGCTCACCACTTTTTTGGCCTCACCATAAGTGCCTCTCCCTTAAAACGTCACCCCAGGGGTCTGCCGGGACAGTGCCTGCAATGTCCATCATTGACGTCAGCCCTGTGCCTCCAAATGGTCCTTGTTGAAAAGTACTGCCTCAAGGGACAGCATGGTCAAAGCCTCCTGATCCTTTCACACAAACCCACCTGAGCATCACACCGCACGTGCTCTTAAGAGCAAGCAGCAAACAACAGCAGGCACCCCAGACAAGCACTCAAAACTCTTGCAGCCCGACTCTCGGATCCTCACTCCTGGTCCTTGTTCTTTTTGGTGACCCCCCCATCCCTCCCCCTCCCCCACCTCCTCTCTGGTATTTCTCCATTATTTTGGTTTTGCTTGCTCCTTAGCCCAGGTTCCACACACAGGCCCTGGGTACTCTACCACACTTAACTCTGCCAAAACTAAACGTTAGGACCTAAAGGAAAAAGTGAAGGCTTGAGTGAATGAGGGAGACACAGAATGGGGACTCTGGGGGCAGAAAGAGGCAAAAAGAAATGTCAGGCACATAGGCCACTGCCTCAGCTAAGCCACAGTGACGACATCAAGGCATGATAAATCCTGGGCCATTCCTGCTGAGAGAAATATTTCAAACACACTCTGCCCAGTTAACAACTGTTCCCCATTAAGGGAAACTTAGGGTTAATGCCAGTCAACAGCTTGGCCCACATAACCTAAATGCCTAAATGTCAATGCTTCTAGCACAATCAAACATATTTGCGAATTAGAAAGACTGAAACATTCCCTTCTGATGAGATTTGTTTACAGTAAGTGTACCCTAGTCTGAGAAACCTCGATGTTTGTGACTGTTTATAAAACAGATTAACAAATCTTCCCATTTCTTGGCTTTATAGAAACCTTCTCAGGCGAAATCAAAATGTGATTTTATCAACCAAAATTATTAAACAGCTTCTACTTAAGAGCTGAGGTAGATCTACAGAGTAGGAAACACCACAAGGCCTTCTGAGGAAATCCAGTCTTTTCAGTCACTGGTCATTTCTGGGAGCAAAGGAGTTTATTTCTGAAGAAAAAACTGGAAAATTCTAAGGGCTCTGTATGCTGGCTTATAAAAGTACAAAAGGCTACTCTATGCAAAATGAATTATAGAAATGAGGGAGAAATCAAAACACAAAAATGGTGCACAGCTACATGGATGGGTAGTCTCAGGTCTCCCAGGTACATATGCAAAATGGAACCAGGTGACAACATCTGAAAGACCTGCATTGTTTTCCAAGTTTAGTCATATTTGAATACCTTGTCCCTGCTTTTTTTTTTTTTTTTTTTTTTTGGCCTCACCATGAGGCATGCGGGATCTTAGTTCCCCAACCAGTGATCGAACCCGTACCCCCTGCAGTGGAAGCGCCAAGTCTTAACCACTGGACCGCCAGGGAAGTCCCAACTTGCCCTTTTTTTTTTATTGTTTTAATTAGTGAAAATAAAGGAGACCAAACACCGCATCTTGAAACTATTCATGGCACTTTGAGACCTCCCCATGAGTGGCCGGAGCAGAGCAGTGGGAGGATGATGGAGAGAGGCAAGCACTAACCACAGAAGGTGGACTGGCCATGGTACTGCGCTCAGAGTTTATCTCGGGCAAACAGGACAGCTCTGAGCAGGGCAGTGACATGGTACGTTTATGTTTTTAGCAGACTGCTGTGTGGCAAATGCTTTCTGGTAGAGCAAAAGTAAAAGCAGCAAGACCAGTGAGAAGAACTGTCCTACCCTGGTGAGAGGTGTTGGCTTAGAGTCCAGGAGTGGTCACGGAAATGAAGTGGACACGGCAAAGTATGGTTTCAGCAATGTTCCTGACATAAGGCCAACAGGACTTGCTGACAGATTGGAATAGAAAGATGACAAGAAACAAGTGGAGACTCTGGAGATGAAGAGTAATAGAGGCAAGGAAGCAGAGGCTCTAATTAGAGAAGTACTGCTGTAAAGGGGAGCAGAGATACAAGATGGTAACTGGGAGAATGTGGAGTCAAGGGAGGGGGCTTGTTTCTGTTGGGTGGATGAGAGGTATAGCTATTTGTGTGTTTAAGATAAAAGATACTACAGTAGATGGGTGGAAATGAGCCAAGAGAGAGAGAATCAGGAGTCAGGAAGAGAGATACTTGCATCAGTGGCAAGAAGGGAGGAAATTTATTCAACTGACAAACATTTATTGAGCACCTATTAGATATTCTTTGTTCTTAAGAGGTTCACAGTCTAATGCAGGAGAAAGTGATATATATAAACTATTAAGCAGCAAAGCAATATCCAACAGAAGTATATACAAAGTATTAATGTACTATGATGGATAAAGAGTGTTAATGTACTATGACAGATGGGGGGTGGGGAAGAGCAACATACTGACATCAAATAAATGGCCAATTAACTTCTCTGAATTATTAATATATTTTGCATAAATATTTTTCAAGCGATTGCTCCCAATTCTACTTTTGATAAAACGAAGTCTTCTACTTTTGTGCTTCTAAAGAGCTACACAAGTATAAAAAAATGGCATTTATTTAGTATAAGACTGAGGGAACCCAGTTTTAGTAGTCAATTAAAAATTTAAATAATGTTACCAGCGACAATACTTGTCTCTAATAATTTTTAAAGTTTTACTTACCATTTAAATTTTTTCCCAAGTGCTACAGGAATGCGCTCAGGAATAACTTTTCAACTCTGTAATGTTAAGTAACTAGTGGCAAAGGAGTTTTTATAGAAAACAAGTACCATCATTTTCTGGGCAGCAGGCTCTACATTTGGAAGGACTGCTCCAGGAGCCAGGGTGGGTTCACACAGACCTGTGCCTCTTGTCGGGGCCAGTCACCCGCTGTGTGAGATAAAAACCCGATCCACCCTCTGAGCATCCTGCTCGGGCCATCCTGCTCTGACCAATCAGGCAAACCAGTCAAGCAAAATATATGACATGAGCAAACTGTATTTTATTCCAAAGACTTGTACATATTTTCAAAATGATCCATTTCAAAAATCAGACATTTGTTTTTGATGCTTCAAGAATACCAACTGGATTAGGTAAAGTTTTCTGTTCTCAAAAACTACAACTTCTGATATTTTAAATCATATAGTAATTCTACAACAAAAACACTTGACCTCTAGAGAACTACAAAGGTTCAAAATCACAGATCTTAAATCTCAAAATAAAACAATTTCTGGGTTAGCGGACTTCCCTGGCGGTCCTGTGGTTAAGACTTCGCCTTCCAAGGCAAGGGGTGCGGGTTCAATCCCCGGTTGGGGAGCTATGACCCCCACATGCCTTTTAGCCAAAAAACCAAAACAGAAAACAGAAGCAGTATTGTAACAAATTCAATAAAGACTTTAAAAATGGTCCACATCGGGCTTCCCTGGTGGCGCAGTGGTTGAGAGTCTGCCTGCCAATGCAGGGGACGCGGGTTCGAGCCCTGGTCTGGGAGGATCCCACATGCCGCGGAGCAGCTGGGCCCGTGAGCCACAACTACTGAGCCTGCGCGTCTGGAGCCTGTGCTCCGCAACAAGAGAGGCCGTGATAGTGAGAGGCCTGCGCACCGCGATGAAGAGTGGCCCCCGCTTGCCGCAACTGGAGAAAGCCCTCGCACAGAAACGAAGACCCAACACAGACAAAAATAATAAAAAATAAATAAATTAATAAACACTTGACATATTTAAAAAAAAAAAAATGGTCCACATCAAAAAAAAACTTAAAAAAAAAAAAAAACAATTTCTGGGTTAATGTTTCCCACTTAGACAAGTTGACTTAAATTCCCTTCTTACTGCACCTACCTGCTGAGCTGCATCTCCATTCACCAAGTGAGGCATCATGGCTACCTCTCCGTTCAGCAATGGTGGCAGTTCCAGAGGGATCTGGTCGGTCATCATCATTGTGACATACATTCATGGAGAATTTCCCTCAACTGGCTTCCTGCAAGAAAATCACCATTTTTTTGAAAAGGACTCAAGACCACAAAAATTCACCTGTAACAAGTCAGCAATTTAAGTGCACCGTCATGAGGTCAGTCGAAACTCAAATTCTTCTAATCACAGTATTGTATTAAAAGGGGTGAAGCAAAACCCAGGAAATAGCCTGAATTAGGAGACCACAAACCTGAGTCTCTAAGAAGCCAAGTGAACACAACCTCTAGTTCCTCAGTTTCATTATTTAGCTATAAATTTTAAAAACTTATGAAAAATAGTAAGTCCCCTAACCCCAGGGATCTTCCTCAGAATAAAATGAGATAACAATTTGAGAGGCTAAAAGTGTCAAACGAACACTGATCATATCATTATCTTTAAGGTAATTACAGAAAATAAGGCCAAAGAGAATGAGCTATAAGAAGTTTTTCTCAAAAAAAAAAAAAAAGCAGTTAACAAAGCAAGTAAACAAAGGTTAACTGCCTACACTGCAGTTGTTGTGATTTCTGACCTTGCCATTAAATTGGTAATTAATCATGTTCTAATTATCTCTCTCCCGTCACCTCCTTGAATTGGATTTAACCTGTTGCATATTTACAGCTTTATCACTTCTGCATGTCTTGAGCTTTCCTGTACCTGAGTACCCATGGCACCTTGTACGGAATAAGGCTTAACGGCACATTCCATTGTTTCCACAGAATAAATGATTTTCATACAGGTATTCAAAACAACACCAAGCCCACTTTCATTCCATAATGGTACTTGCCACCGACATCTAGCTTTTCAATATAACAGCAGGAAAACAATGAATTCCTATTCAGAATTATAATGTTCTTTAAGAAGTATTTACGTATCCTTCAATAATGCCTAAAACTTTTTGTCACAAAAAGTTTAATAGCATGGACAAAGAAGAATAAACAAACACACACGCACACTATTTTAAGTCAGTTCAGAAAGAAACTGCCATGTGGTTCATTCTAAATTTTTTCTCATTCATAATAAAGTCCCCCAAAATTTCAAATTCAAGAGGATTTGGTAAATGAATCCTTTAATACTCAATACCCAAATCAGGCAAAACAGTGGGGCAAATCCTTTAATGATTATCTCTAATTTGTCTCAGGTGTGACAAATAAAATATTTCTTCTCATTCTTAAAACCTCCATTCTGAATGTTAAATATATCTCCCTCCCCCAAATCCCACCCAAAAGAAACTCCTTCCCTGGAAGTATCAAATGATGCATAAAAGCCACCCAAGAGATTATAAACTTTATTTTAAATCAGTAAAATTTTACACTATTCATTATAACCCCATTTGGAGAAGCTAATTATTTTAAGCACCAAACAACAAAGTCTTGTCCCAACTAGGGAAGCACATTCTATAATAACAGGTCTTATGATGCAGTGTTAACAGTACCATCATGCTGTTTTATGAGGCAATTACTCAGTTCCTAAGCAAATAAAAGTACAAAACTCAAAGCCCAGTAGTTTATCCTAATGTAGGAAACAGATTCTTCCACAATAGAATTAACCAAAATAACTTCCACTGACACTATCATGACATGTTTGATTTTGAGTAGTACTACTAATGGAGTACTAATGTCCATTTCAATTTATTTCAAATATACTTAACCCTACTAGTGCATGAAGAAAGAATGGCTAGTTCTCCTCAGATTGATATTACACAGGCCTATTTCTTAAGCGTAATGTTTTATTTAATGTTTCTTCAACGTGCAGGTTGGATAACCAGGGCACTAATTTACATTAAGGGTCTGAGGATAAAGCATCTGGGGGAAAGAAGCACTCCATACTCACTTCCACCTTTTCCTCACCCCTCCGCAGGGAAGAGCCCCAAGGCACTTGCTGGTGAGGTTATGGAGGTTGCGGCTCTGTCCCCTCCCCTCTCCTCTGCTAAAGTAGTGAGCACCAAAGCCCTCTCCCACTGCGGGAAAGTCCTGGTCATCTCACAGACAAGCATAAGGATAGAACCCGCTCTTTTTTCATCCTGTGCACGCAGGTACTGGTAGGAGGACATAATTGTGATCTAGTATAAAATTTAGGCATTCCTGGCCACCCATCCCTAATACCAAAGAATGTCTCAACTCCCAACGTCATGTCTAACACTGACAATTCCAACTTAAGAAACCTTCTGGTTGGCGTCGTAATAAACAATGGGACTTGCTATCATCAAAACACAGCAATCCAGCCCCACTAGCTGGCACTCTTAAGCACAGGTGTGTCAAGTCCAAACTGGGCAGTTAAACTCCAGGTTCTGCAAGTGTGGGATAAAAGGACAGAGCCCCTCCCCAGTTCCATGAAAGTCTTATAAATCTACGATGAGGGAGGGTGGGAGCCAACAGAGAGCTGCAGAAACCCCCAAAGAAACCAAGTCCACTGGCACAAAGAGATAATTGTATCTGCTTTTGAAAATCGTACAGGCAACTTTGGGCAATGCAGCGATTCAATACAGAGAAAGATGCCTGAATCCTGTACTTCTTTTCTACTGGATGATGGGTTATTCGCCTCACAGATGTGCAGTGGTTGTTGCAGATTACTGAGAGGGGAACAAGGGAGGGGAAGACGGAGAACTGTGCATAAAAAAATCAACTACTTGTACAATCAACTCAGCATACAGTGGGAACATATAAACGTCATACACTCCTAGTGCTTCAACTCAATCATGCAACAACCGTACCTTTAATCATGGAGAAAAATGGAAGAATAAAGTGAAGCCACAGAGCCACACTGCTCATAAGCAAAGTTGTTAACCCTCTTTACCCTAGGCCACCAGCTTGCTAAAATCCAAGGCCTACTTTCTAATGCCCAAGAGTTTCACCAAAGGTAAACCAGACTTTATCCTGCCTGCAATACAAGGTAAGAGACTGATCTAGAAGGGGTGGTTCATGCAGCCAACAATGTTTAAAAACCCCTTTCTACACTCCATGCACATACACAGGATATGTTCATTTGCCTGGAATTCAAGGGACATGTAGAAAAAGCAATAAATTACCTCTAGGCAACATAATGCCCAGCTACTTAACAAGGCAATTGCCTGCCAACCAGTCCTTAAATTATCATGGAACACCAACAATTTAGTGCCGCGGACCGGGACAAGAGAAAAGGCAGGAGAAGAATTATAAAAGAACGAAAACCATAGACGCAAAACATAAAACAGGGTACAAAGTAGTATTTACTATGGTTGTTACCATATTTTTGGTTATTCCCTGGTGATGGGGACGGGTGTCGGGTAGCAGGAGGTAATGACTTTTCCAAATACAAATGTAAAGTCAAATGTTCAAGTTGTAAATTGGGAAAACCACTCAGTCCTAACCATTGACAGCTGAAGAAGGTTAAGTCAGGCCAAGAGACTTGGGAAGGCTTGCCATGCATCAATCATTTAATGGTGACAGCTCCCCCAAAAGTGAGTCTCCTCTATTTTGGCCGATAACCCAGACAAAACTACACATGTACTCAACTTAAACACCTTAAGAGGTGCTTAAGCCTCAGCACCACTGCCTTGAGGAGACCTGGAGAATGTGACATGCCTAAGAAAGCCGACCGAACTTGAACTTTTCAAATGGAATTTTAAAAATGAAGCCATAAATGTGGAAGGCTTACTATTCAAACAGTTAACTTTAAGGACCAAAAACTTTATTTGCAATAATTGTGGATGGAAATTATAAATTTTCTTACTTCATTATAGGGCAGTCTGGCCATAACTTTATTTTTTCTTAGGGATGTAGGGTCATTGTTTACAATACTGTGTTCAGTCACAAGGTGATGTACTAGGGAGTTACTAAGCATTCTGACCTTACATACTCAGAGAAATTCACCCTTACTTTGAGTTCTTATGTTTAAATTCTATGGTGTATTTTTTCCTCTCTCTTCCTCATTAGGCTGCACCACAAACCACACCTCCTCAAATCTGAGAAACATATCCTAAATTGGCTGTCTTACATCTTCCTTGGGCTGGGAAGCCAGGTTGTTAGTTATACACACACAGAGGAGTGGTCTCTGGGGTCTCAGAAGCTCCCCTCTGTGCCCTGCACCGTCCTCCTTGACCACGTGCTGATTATCAGCTCTGAGGGAAGCTGCGTGAGCCAGATGTGTGATCTCTGGGTAACTGAGCTGTACCTGTTTTCCGTGTCAGTCAGAAAGTCTCATGAGAAATCACCCTGACAAAACCCGCATTGTCCTGGTCTGGGTTCCTTCTCCCTCGGACAGATGTGTATCTGAGCTGGCCAGAGCTTTCACAGAACTCATGTACTTCATTCAAGGCTCTACCACAACCACACTGTCTTCCTCACACACAACTGAGCTCTTGCAATAAATCCATTCTTTAGACCACTACCATTTACAAATAAAGAATAAATAAATGTGCTGCAAAACTAATCCGACTAAACCAATAGAAAATAGATGACCTCTACTACAATGCTTTTTTCTAATTCTCTGAACTTTTTTTTTTTTTTTTTCACATAGAGCTCCAAGGTTTCACTCCTATTCTTTTTATTCTTACCCATACTTCTATTTCAAAGAATTCGGTGACAACCACAGGCCCTCACAACCTCTCCCCCTAACCACACATCCTAACACTAAAACCACAAGTGCTTCATGCCCGGCCAGTTCTATTCTTTTGATTGACAGGGAAGGGATGCCACGCGAGCACTTGTGGTTAACTTCCCTCTCTCCTGAAAGCAAGTCGTTTGTTACCGTCCTTACCTGCTAGCAAGGTCCAGAACCAAAGAACTTCTAGGCTAATGGTGGGGGGGCGGGGGGGCTGCATACTCTGAAAAACAGATCCTCACTGCTGGTAAGACGTTTAATTCTGTCCAAATATGCCCCCAAAGCTTTTACAAAACACCTTATTTTAAAATAATATTGCAAAGCGTCTTCAGTTTTTACATTACTCTAGGCAACTGGGTTATTACTTTTTCCCTTTATTTTGCTTCCCTCACTCCAAGTCCAAAAAGGTTTTCCATGGTATTTTGGCCCCAGCCTATCCTAAGAAACACACAGCCAATTTCATAAAAACCTGATTCTCAGGAGAGAACCACAGATCCATTTCCAAAGGCCAGAAAAAGCAATCATATACTAGGAAGAATTTCTAACTTGAAAAAAACCAAAGCCCTGATCACCGCTGGAGGAGGTTTAAGTCTGTGGACCTGGCCTTCATATTAGTAACAGAATGTCCTGGTCCTCACTCCATAGGCTGATGACCTGAATTTCCTTACATTAATTCAAGATGTGAGTTAGCAGTACAGTACACAAATGGGTTTCAGATGACAAGAGAAAAGGAAACCTAACGGCACCAAAAGGAGCAAAGCATCACCAGCAGCGCCAAACGGGGTGGTCCTGCTGGGTGAGAGGAGACGGGCTCCCCGAGCCAAACCTCAGGCCAGCGCCAAGGCGCAGGCTCCCAGGCTCACTTCACCTACACCCTGATGTGGCTTCTGACCTACCCTAAACTATCACGGGGAAGTGTGTAAAAAATAAAAGCAGTATGAGAACCGACAAGAAGAATGTATGTGTGCCAATTACACCTCAATTTAAAAAAAAAAAAAAAAAAGCACATCATCAGTTTTGACTTTTTGCTTCCATTCTGCAATTCAAATGCACTTTCAGAAATGAAACGGGTTCCTTGATGAATGGGAAATGGATGGAAACCCACCAATTAAGACCTATGAAGCAATTAGGAAAATAAATAATCTAATAAATAATAATAAAATAATTTTCAGAATTCATACCACTAAAGGTAATTGTGATTCCATAAAGCTTGTATCTTTTCCAATAAAATATACATTAACCAATCACCTTCACATAATATAAACAGCATGTAAACATTTTGCTTGCTACATGCTTGTTCTGCAGCCTGGGAAAAATATTCTCAGGGGCACATTAGTAAAATCATAGCTTGATTCATACTTCAACAAAAGTTCCTTCTCTACTAAAAATACTAAATGACTTCCAATAGTAAGAATCTATTGTGGACCAGGTGTCAGAAAATCGTCACAAACATACCAGAGAAATGTTCTAGCCATTTTTTTAAATAGTAATAAGGAAAAGAACTTTTTTTCCTGATTCAACATGGCAAGAAAAACCCCATTAGTAGTCAAAATGACAACAGGATAAACTTACTGAATCACAAAAAAAACTCGGGCTTTGTTGTGCTGTGTCGTGTTTGAGGCAGATGGGTTTGAGAGGTTACCAACAAATTACTGTCTCTCTTTTCAAAGAATATAATTATCAGATAGCTAATGTTTTATGAGTGATTACAAGTTTCTTAATGGCTTCCAATGTAAAACCTAAGCCTAATAAAACCTAATTTATTACAACAAACGTTTGTGCAGCTGATTTACACTGTTTATGCCATGACTGTAGTAAAAAAGAAAAATCTTAAAAAGTCAAAATTTGACAGAGAATCATGTAGCACAGAAAAAAGAAAGAAAAACTGCTTTCATGAACTTCCTTCTCATACAGGTGGCCGTTATGTACATATGCCCTCAGTCACAAGGACTGACAGCTTCTTAGTGTGTAGTCTTCCACTCTAAGTTTTATTAGCAAGATTTAGAAAAACAAAGAGGGAGAGAGGAGGAAGGGAAAGAGGAACGCTGAGAGAGGAAGAGAGAGAAGAAAAAAAGTTTTTAAAAAGTTATACACATTCTTACAACTAACGAGATATCGAAGTATCATTTGCTATTTTATTTTCATCAGAAAAACCTCTTACCTTCCTGCTCCATTCTGGTTTTGAAAGGTAAACCCCTGATGATATTTCAAGACCTAGAAACTCTCAAAACGGTTCTAGCCTTTGGAGCAAAACTAGGAACAGCTTTCTGATGATAACTGTAGAAACACCAACAGCGTCAATAGAAAGAAAAAAAATGAGGAAAACAAGATAGAAACACTGTGCAACCTCCTTTGCCTCTGAAATTGAGAAAAACCTGCTCAACACACATCGGACTGTTTTTACTATGCTCCTGCTACTGTGAAAGCAGGACTTTTCTTGCCCTTCTGGTAACACTAAAGCAGGGGCCGTGGCACTGGCTCTGACCGTGTGGAATTACCATGTGGCCATTTAGGAACCTGATGGGGGGCGCTGCCACTGGACAGGAAAAGGCTGCAGGTGGTTTCAGTGCTTCTCTGTACCATCTCTCCCGTACACTGTGGGCAACCATGAGGAAAGGTACTTGTACAGGCAAACACTCTCCTTCACTTTTCTGAAAATCAAATTAAATTGTGCCCAAAAAAAGGATATGGAGAGAAACTAAAGATATTTATTAGAATTTTTCACAGCCCTTCCACTAAAAACTGTTCAAAGGACCAGTATGTTATGGCAAAAAAGCACTAGAGCAGAGAGACCCCAAGACTGAGTATTGGAAAATATGAGTTCTAATTTGAGGTTTGCCAATAATTAGCTTTAAATTTGGGCAATTAATTTCTTCTTTTACAAAATGACAAGATTATAGATTCGCCTTTAAGGTTTCTTTTTGCTCTTAATAGACTATGTTTCAAAACACCATTGCCTACTGTGCTCACTTCATACAGATTAAACAAAAGCTAAAAAGAGAGGTTTACTCAAACTCTAAGAACCTGTTAGTTTCTCTTACTTGTATGAGTATAATCTGAGCCTTCTGCATAAGAGAGGAAGAATCTAAGTAAAATGTTGAAAAAGAACGTACTGAGTAAATAGTGATAGCAATCACTGTGTTTTTATGCCAATGAAATCTAATTTTACAGCTGAGTTCTACACAGCTGTGAAAGAAAGACTCTTGCCATGGCTTGCCACTTGAATGAAAGGAGTGGTGATAACTGTTCATGCAGAAAAACCTCTTGAGACATGAGCAGTACCTGGAGGTATGCACCCAGCTGGTTGGTTGAGGCACAAATAGTCTGGAATTTGTCTTCTTGTCTGACATGGGTTCATTAGTGAAGTTAAATCACAGTTGTCTGAAAAAGTTCCTAACCTTAAAGACACTCTCGCTTTTTGCATCCAATTATAAACACAGGAGAATTAGGTGGCAAAGTTTAAATTCACAGAGAAATCCCGTGAAACTGAGTTAGATTAAAAGCACCGCTGCCACCACTGCCACAGATTAAATAACAATAAATGATTCAAGCAATAAATAAAAAAAAGAATTGTCTACTGTGCTCCAGAGGCCAAGGAGGGATGCCAAATAGTCTAATGTATAGGCCCTGCCTTTGAGAATCCATAGATGCTTTCTTTTCTTTTTTAATTTGGCAAAGCATAGTCATGTCTGAACTCAAAACTACCATATAGGAAAGGCACTATTTTCTGAGAAGGAAAAAAAAAAAACCCACATATCTAAGGGTCATATGTAAGCATTATATGCATCCTGAGGCTACTTTTATCAATGTAATTCTCCATGAATATACAGAGGCTGGCTGCTTCCATAGCCCTTCAATATACTCCAAATATTTAAGGAAACACAAAAACTTAAAAAAAAATTCTATCACTACATATACACAATCTCTGGACCTCTGATCCACATCCACACATAAACAGCTCAGTTCTGCAAATATTAACTAAAAGGGAAAGGGGGCCCAACTACAAAAGAGGTTTACGAACCAAAGGCCTGTTTGTTTTGTTCATTGTTTTTAAACGGTGTTTAAAGAAGTTTGCAGACATAATTAGACATTTTTATTAGAACACCTAGACTCAAGGCACACTCAGCACAGTAAATCTCACATCCCAAGGATGACAGTCTAGCATCTAACAAGAAACATTCCAAAGCTATGAGCCCTTATTTTCACACATATCCAAGCTAACTTTGTCACATACTTTATCCAAAGATGAGAAGAACTGAAAATATTTCTTTTCAATGAGATTCGGAATTGTGTGGTTGTTTATATCTTTTTCTATAGGATGTTGAAAACAAGTCCAAGAACAGAAGAGGTCACTCTTAAAACCCTCTCCAGCTCCAGGTCTCGGCACCTCCCCACCAGTCAACCTGCAAGCTGCAAGGGCGGGGCAGATATAGAAAGAGATGAGATGGGAAATCAGAAGACACGCTCTCCTCTCCATCCCAGCACCAGAAGCTCACTCCTCACCCAGCCCTTGGGCTACTTACTACCACCTGCCTGGAAGCCCCAAGGCACTGTGACAGGTCCCACTGCTCGTCAGGGCTGTGACTCAAGGTGGGCCTGCACAGGCCCTCTGGGTCTCAGTCTCTTCATCTGTAATGTGGGTTCTTTAACACAACTTCTAGAGTCTCCTCTAATGAAATCCAAAATGTATTTTATTACTCTGCTTTTAGAGATCTATTATGAATTAAATTCACATTTCTACAACCACTTGGGTACCTAACAGCCACGTGTAACACCCTTTATTGGTGTGTGGGTGGGATGTGTTGCAGACACCCAACAACTGACTGTTTCTGGGAAAGGATGAGAGAAAGAGCCCCAAAGCAAAGAAAGGCACGGCTTGCAGCCCCTGCACACTAATTCTTACCTAGCCTCTCAACCTTCGCGTGAAGGAGGCAGTATTCCCCTCTTAAAAGGTATTGCAGCTAAGGCTGAGAGAGGTTAAGTAAGGTGCCCAAAGAGACTCAGAAAGTGATGGTTAAGAGTCAATGCTCTCTGAGCGAGCTGATTATAACATCTAAGAATCTAGCAACAAAACATGGAAGTGGAAGGACTGATGAAAAATTCATAGGTTAGTGACTTTTAAAATTAGATAAAACAAGCACATAGTACAAAATTCAAAAGATAACTTTCGAAGACATCCAACCAAAGTACATTTCTCTCCTATCCAGTCCCCAGTTCCCCATACACAAAGGCAACAACTGTGAGTTTTGGGTGTATCCTTACCAAGATGCAGATTTAATGATTTTTTAAAACACTTTCTAAAGTAGCTTAAGGAAGGTTGAACAAATCCACTGTACTATCATGTAGTCCAGATGGTTAAAAATTAGGGAGAAAAAGAAACCAAACTATAAACTACTAAAGTTACACCCTCTGTGTTGATTTTCAAAGAGATATGCCATGATTAAACACAGAAGTAAAATTACTTCACAAAGGAGGGCAGCTTAGCAAGTCATCGATGAGGAGAGTGTCAGAACAAGGTATTTGGTACAAAGGGTTTCAAGATTCTATTATTTTCAATATCCCAAAAGGACTCAGCTGAAAGGAATCTTCTAAAATAGCATCAAACAAAAGGCCATGAACAGAGATAATCATTCATTCTTTTAACAAATACTTACTGAGCATCCACTATGTACCAGGGACTGGACTGGACTAGAATTCTAGGATTCTAGAAATAAAGTCATGATGTTAAATAGCATTACACTGAAATGTTATATTCGATTAACCCAAATCCACATTGGATACTTCTGACAAAACCGAAGTCAACAGACCGCCCTGCTCTATGAAACCTTTCATCTGAGATAAGCTCCAATGTCTAAATTTGGTTTCCCAGCTGTGGCATCTTTCCTACTCTTAAGAGTGTGCCAGAAGATGAATTTGTCTTCAAAACATGCCCCCTGCCTCAACCTTCATTTCTGATTAGCCAGGAGGATACTAAAATTGTTTGTTTAATCAGCTCATATAGAATTCAATCATGTTTATTTAACAAACTCAGTTTTGTTGAACTGAATAGATGTTATAAAACATTCATTACAAGGAAGAGCTCTGAAGCTGTTACTTCAGCCCGGTAGAAGCATCACTGATGTTTTCTCCAATTTATACTTAAATATGTATTTCAAAGATTTCTAACATTTTATTACTAATTTTAGATGTTGGTTCAAATATTTCTTCCTCCCCTATGTGGGGGAGGGTAGAGAAATCAATGAGAATAGTATAGGATACACTGAAAATCAGTTTACAAACATGTTTTTTAAAACAAACTATTTCTTAAAGAATCATTACAACTGATGACATTCTCATAAGCAGCTCTGTATTTCACCTAATGTGACTAAACACAAAGCAAATGCCAGGTGTTCCTTAGAACTTACAAGGTACTGAAACAGAAAATTCACATGAAATGACACTTATAAAGAAACAAATTAGCAGGTGCAAAGACACACTGTGTAAGGGAACATCTATTTACTGTATCAGATTTTAGCCCATTACAACAAAATTTTAACATGAGCAACCACTTTACTAATTCAGACTAATATTTTTGAAAACACAAAACTGTGGAATTCTTCAGAAAAAACATTTTCTTTCTTTTACGGCGGGGGGCGGGGGGAAACAACAACTGTCCCGTACCATAGAGCATCAAAGAGCTTTAATAAATGAAATGGCAATTGGTGTATACATACTTATATGCAAACAGACGAATCTAAATGTTTGAAAGCATGATGCTTGCCTATATTCTAAATACTCCCTGTGAATAACGACGACATCATTAATTACACTAATATAATTTGTTAAGAAAATGTAAGGGGGCTGCATTCATTTATTTAATAAATACTCACTTAGGTTCTGCTCTGTGTAAGACACTCTTTTGTTCTAAAATCATTCAAATTCTAAATTTAAGGAGTCCACTAATAGGCTTTAAAATCTTTCCAGAAAAATAATTTTAAATTTCAACTCTGCTACAAAATGCATGTTCTCCAATTCAATTTTCATATTTCTCCTCAAGTGAAAGCATGAAAGACACAAGATACTTTTCAGTTAACATTATGGAAGAACTCAGAAGCATAAGCTTGAAAAAGACAAATAACATTTTAGGATTATTAATAGTTATGACCTCATGAACCCCATTAAAAGAATCTCAGGAACACCCAAGGGTCCCCCATACCACACTTTGACAACCACTGCTCCATGCCAAGCACCTTAGATGTAAAAATGTAAGAAAAATTTAAACTCACTTTCTAGTAGACAAAGATTGTTGTCCGTATTTTATACTCTATACGTCCACAATTCACCCGGCAGGGTCTGAACAGAGAATAATTAATCCAAATGAAAAGGTATCCAAATTCCACCATGGATTTTTCTCGACAGAACTTTATGTTACACTCTTTAAAGTACTTTGGTGAAACAAATTCATTTGGTAAAATCTTGAGAAAAGAGCAACAGGCTGGGGGGATAGGAAATGGATGTTGGGGACCAGGTACTCCGCTGCTGGGAATGTCAGCAAACATTCAGGGACCGGGTGGGACCTGACTCCAATAAATCCAGGCCCATTACACGGGGACCCCGTTCAATCTCTCGAGTAATCATATCCATGCCCTGGATTCAAAGCAAACGATCAACTCCAAGGAAATAAAGACACATAATTTTGTGTTGCCATTACCAAGTAAGAATCTTATCTGCTCTGATCTCTAGACCTTCATTTACTGCTCAATAGAGCCCATTCGAAATCCCAAGATGACTTGATCTAGTATTTTCTAGGGTCACTACTTTATTTTCTTTAGCCACAGCCTATTATGTCTTTCATCAGAGAACCCAAAAGGAGTTTTCTGAGGCATAAGGATAACTCTTAAAACAAGAACCTCAAGTTTTAAATATAGACAGAACAGTTAGTAAGAAGGTGACATTCATTTCCTAGAGCAGGAGAATTAGCAAGATCAAAATATGCCACAGCTAATTGATTTACATTCAGCAAACACTCTTAGATAAGTGGCTTCCCTTTTATTTTTAAAAATAGATTTAACAAGCATATTAATTTTCCACCAGCCATTATAAATAAATGGAACTACAAAATATCATTCTTTGCAAGGGAGTTCTGGCCAGTCGCTGTGAGCCTGACCCTGAGTGGAATGTGTATTTACATTGCCGAGAGGGTGCATTGTGTACTGGTGGGAAAGCACTTCTCACAAACCTCCCATTCAAGGGAGGCCTCCACAATAGGTACTCACACAGGAAGCAGGCCTCGCTAACAGCACCTCCAACTGTTCCAGAGAGAACTTTCCAAGGCAGGGGACGGTGAACCACTGTAAATGCCATGTTCACAGGCCCCCACTGCCTACACTTCAGGGTTAACAAAGCTGGTGTTGTCCACAATCATTCCCCCGAGTTCTTCCCGAGGTAAAAGGGACACAGTCAACAACTGCATTTCGTTTTTCTAGCTAATCTCTTAGGGTATCACTTTGTTTAAAAAAAAAAAAAAATCACAAGGCCATGACATTTGTCTCTCAAATAAACTGGAAAATACTCCCAGGAAGTTCTTGCTTTTCAAAACTAATGAAAGGTGTTAGTATTGAATATGCAATTTTTAAAAAATCAAAACTTCAACACTCACTTCATTATCTCTACTGAAAATTAGGGTTCCTTAAATACTGACCATTTTGCTTAACTGCAAAGCAAAAAAAATAATTATTTTAACTCCTCAAATAGGAAAGTGGGCATTGTCAGCATCATATCAATGACTTTCGCACAAATACGTGAGGAAATAAAGATAATGGTGACACATGCCATCAAATTAACCAACTGCTGATGGAAAATGCAATTAACAAATAGGTTTTACCAATTTACTACTACACTATATAACTACCAGTTTGACTTTGTCCTCCCTACCTGAGCTTTTTTAAAAAAACACAACCAGGTTCTTTCAAAAATGTTGATTAAATTCTCAATACCCAAGTTTCTCAACCTGCAAAAGAGAGGAATATTCTTAGGCCATTAAATAACTTAATGACATTGGGCAAGGGGCAACTCCTCTGGCTTATTTTTCTCATTTCTCTAATTAGAGGACTAAACTCCATCACCAAGGTCCCTGCCAGCTCTAATAATCTATCGATTTGGGGACAGCAACAAAGAACATCACATTTAATACATACATCTCAAGGGTTTATTGGAAGTCTAATACTTAAGGCAGCCACCATAAAATAAAAGGCATCTGCACCCATGCCAACCATAAATAACAGCACTTACTAGCTTCAGGAAGTCACTATTGCAATACAGAAAAAGTAAACCAGAAATCACATGGAAACGCTCATAACACAATATTCAGTGAAAGGTACACAGAGTATATATGTACATGTAATTGTTTATGAGACTGAAATGAAATAAAACCACAATGTTAACAATGGTTAACCTATGGATAATGAAATGAGTTATATTTTTTCCTTTGTACTTAACTATTTTTGAGCATCTATAATTTTTATAATCATAAAAGTTAACTTTTAAAAACCCATATAATTCAATCTACGTCGCACCACGTGACTGTTCAAATTTTCGCGATGAAACATTTCCAAACCACTGTACAACATAAGGTAAAGACCTAAAAGATTCGGATTTAGCCAAGTCTCCCAGAACGAACTTTCACCATTCAGCTGGGGACTATGTGGAAGGCAACAATGGAAGCACATCTGTGGTTAAGTAATAGATTTGGTAACATTTACAAAACCAGCCCTCGGGTCATGCTTGCAGAGTAATCCCTAGATTAGGCATGTTCACTAGGACCAACCCAAACAGTTTTTTTAAAGGGAGGAGGGGAAAGCAGGTTTCTCAGCCTTACTTTTTTTAGATAACAAGCACTCCAACATATCCTCTTTGAACTGCCAAAATAAATCGAACTTTCTGGGTGGAGAACTCTCCGTCAATCAAACGAGGCTCAGCAAAGATAAACTAATAATAGAAATCTGTTACATACTTACTTAGCTGTGCTAACTATGCTAGTCCCTAACTAGCACAAAGGACTTCAAAAACTCTAGCTATGAAAAGTACAGGGTGGGACCAGAGAGTTCCCTTAGGGTTGGCAGGCCTCATTCTCAGTGGAAAAGTAACTACCCACTCTTATCTTTATGGTTTCTCTCCACCCCACCTTTCCTCATCTGAAGCCTAAAAATATTTGTTCCATATTTTAATTCCCACATCCCCATATATTAGAACATATAACACACGTTCACTCTAGGAATCTGGAAATACAGAAAAGTAGGAAGAAAGTTTCGATTATTCATAATCACATCACCCAGAAACATCCACTGTTAAAACAGTGATGTGTTTCATTTCAATTTTTTTCTAGCCATATGAAATCTATAAAGTTAGAGGGCTACAGTTGACACAGTATAGACCTATTTTTTATTTTTGATATTTCATGATTATAACACTGACAACTTTAAAAAAATAAAGAACTGGTTCCTAAGTGACATTTTCAGAGAAGGTGGCAAAATCTTCTTCAGGTCCTTGACCTTGGCACAAAGCTAGGGAATACATGGTATTCAACTGAGATGACCAATGTGTACCCAAAGGCATAATCTATTCTTATATGATATCAGGTTATAATGACATAACACACTTAGATTGTGTGCAAATATTTAAATAGAATTATGAAGTGAATGGTTCCCACAAATTACTGTAAATTCAATTTTTTGTTTCTATGTTTCCATATATATGTTTCTAAAAAGTAAAGGTTTACTGTCTGTTTCTCAAGAGCTATAGGATGTTTTCTGTTAACTGTTCAGAACACTTTCTTCACAACTATAAACCTACCCTGTCTTCTCAGCAGAAGAGACGTATCATGAATCCAGGTCGATGGCACTTTGACCCAAAACACTTAACCCTGAGCATCTAGGTGTACTGCTGCCAGTAAAGTTATTAACAGAAAACCAGACTGGCAAAGTGTATGATGTGACCTAAAATATCTTAGTATAAAGTATATTTCAGCATAAAATAGTGAAAAGTTAGAAGCTATCTCATCCATACAATGGAAGACTATGCTGCCAATTTTAAACGCTGTAAGTGAAGAGAGATGCGCACAACACACTGTTTATAGGGAAATAACAACATAGAGGAATAATAGGTTAACAAATAGAAGGTCTACGCTATGGTCTTATTTCTGCAAAACTAGGAATATGTTTATTTTTCACAAGAGAACAGAAATAAAAGAATATACACCGAAGTGTTCACAGTGATTATGGTTAAGTAGGTAGGATGAAGAATTTTTCATCAACATGTTCTGACTTTTTTTTTAGTGGTGCTTTTGCTAGGGAAAAAAAAAATGTACTGAATATATAGAACACAGAGCATCTTAAGGGCAATCTCATCATATTTGTCAAATCATCCAACAGAAAAATGAGAAACAGATAATGGATATCTGATCAATGAGAATCCTATGATACAAAACACACCTCTATGACTTCCTGAAAAGGGTCACTGATGGTGGCAGCCCCACCTTCTAAATCGGTGCAGCAGCTCACAGGTGTGGTTTCCCCTTCACCTTAGGCACAGTGGGCCGACCCACAGTGATGGTGAGGGCTCCACTCCTAGAAACGATTTTCAGTTTCAAGATGTATCATAGAATCCTGAATCTAAAAAGGAAGCTTGAAAAGTTCAGTCTGACACAGGCTTGTACAATATCTAAACATCCCTAATTGACCAGAGGCTTCAAAATATCATAACCCAGCATTTTTTTTATTATATCCTTCAGTTAGTTTTCCCGGATTTCCTCTCTCAAACAGTTGGTAAAAACACATTTATTTGGAATAACAGGATGATAGGAATAGATAAGGTCAGAATTAGACATAACCATGTCTGAGTCAGTTAAAAATATAAACTGTTGAGTATTTTAAAATCACCACTAGTGAAAGGATTCTTCCTTTAAGAAAAGTCTGTTCCTCTGACGCTTCCTTTCCATTACCAGCAGCAGGAGGAGCAGTGCCCTAGTTCAGGAATTAAATCAAATCACTTCTAGATTCTGGAACCGTCTGGAACCAACTTATCCTGCCTACCATCTCTCTCTCGTCTCCCTCTTCTGTCCACTCTACCCTGCACATGCAGACCATGTAATTCATTGTGAAACGTCACTTCCACTAGGCCACCACTCACTCTCACAAACCAGGGACTCTCCACGCAGAGGCCAGAGCAGCTCTCACGAGATGCGGAATGAGGGACTTCGCATGTGGAAGTGGGAGTTCTACTGAGCCAACTGCTCCGGTTAGTGTTTCTTCAGGTGTGACGCAGGAACTACTGCAACAGAATCAGGTGGGGTGCTTGTTTAGAAACACAGATTCCTCACAAATGTTCACAGCAGCATTATTCATAAATGCCAAAAAAGGAGAAACAACCCAAACATCTATCAACTTTAGAATAAATAAATAAGATATGGTATACCCACACAATGGAAAAGAACTTGGCAATAAAAAGGGATGAAGTACTGACACATGACAGAACATGGATAAACCTTGAAAATATTATGCTAAGTGCTGAAAAAGCTAGCCACAGAAGGCCACATATTGTATGACTTCCTTTTTATGAAATGTCCAGAACAGGTGAATTTTTAGAGACAGAAAGGTGTTTGCCTGGAGCTTGGGGCGGAGGTGGAGGGGTAGAGGGATGGCAGGGCAGATTAACTGCTAATAGGTACTACAAGGTTTCTTTTAGAAGGTACAAAATGTTCTAGAATTTGATATTGGCGATGGTTGTACAACCCTGCCAAAATGCTAAAAATATATATATTTCATTTTACATCTTAAATGAGTAAACTGTATGACGTGAATTATTTCTCAATAAAACTGTTTAAAAATACGGATCCCTCAATTCCACCTCAGAACTACCAAATCAGAATCTCTGGAGGGAGGCCTGGATATCTTTCCTCTGAACAAGGGCAGGTGATGGGAATTTTCAGAAAAGCTGTAAAATATACTAAACACTGTCTTAGATCTTTCCTAATATGACATATATAGGCAAGATAGTATACTCTGTAGCTCAGAAACATTTCTCCAGCCAAACAGATCCTCCACAGTCCCCTGCCTATATAAATGTATTTCCTACTCTGCCCACACGACTCTCCCTCCTACCAGTGTCACGACTCTCCCTCTTACCAGTGTCATGACTCTCCCTCCTACCAGTGTCACGACTCTCCCTCCTACCAGTGTCACGACTCTCCCTCTTACCAGTGTCACGACTCTCCCTCCTACCAGTGTCACAACTCTCCCTCTTACCAGTGTCACGACTCTCCCTCCTACTACCAGTGTCACGACTCTCCAGAAGCATGTGACCGCTGAAACTCTGCTCCTGGTACTACCCCCTCCTCTTTCCTAGGACATCCACCTTCTGTCTAAGCCTTATCTGTTGCTTAAAGCTACCTCAAGATTACTCCAGTTTACAATGACCTCCACTAAGAGCCCTTTGGGCCTTCCTGTCCTCAAGTGTGAAAGGAGGGTGATGGACGGCTCGACTTTCTTCCATATCTGATAGTCTGAGCCTCTCTGGAAGACTCAAGAGACACTCCAGGCAAGCAAACTTTCCTCCATTCAATTCACTTATTACATCCAAATAATGCCTCTTGGGCAACTTTCTCCCCTACTTGATGTATGGGGAAGTTAAATAACTTGAGGAAGAATTTTTTTTAAGGCTGGAGAATATGCACCTGTTAAAAAGGTCCTCAGGATACTGCTACAGGGCCCTGGCATGTGGTAGTGGCTCAGCTATTTGATGACTTCCTTGATACTTCAGAAGTCATTCCTTTAGCTACAGTCTATTCAGACTTCTAGGTTTGCTGAGGTTATCTACAGAGATCTTTTGCATGGGGGAGACCTGTCACTTCTGTACTGCTTCTGTTTGACATATGAAGGTTGCTGTTCTTCTTTTCCAAGAAGACACTACCAACCTCTATCAAAGAGACCTGTAATATATGTTGTTTTTTTCTGCCAGTGATGATGGCTTTATGAAAGCATTTGAAAGAAGAGTTGTTAAGGTTAGAGGTGCATTCCATGGTCATGAAATGAACAAAATACCGGGCCAATCTTGTGATCAATACGCAATATCCTTTTCTGAAGCAGTCTAAAGCCATTCATCACTGCCCCCCATCACATACACAACGCAAGGTCAGTGAAACACCAGAGCACTCCAGATGATGTTCCTAGAAGCAACACAGTTTTCAAAATTGCTCTTCGGTGACTACTCGTGTCAAGATGAATAAACAAAAATTCCACGTGTGTTAAAATAAAAGCCAATTTTTTGAAGAAGCTAATAACTTTTGCATCACAATTTATAGGTACAAAATGCATTCTTATATTTCCAGCAACTTGTAATGACAAAGCTTCATAAAGCTGAAATTAAGATGCTCCAAAACACATATACATAAACACACATATGCATAGATATACACTCCTTAGAAAAAACACTAGGAAATTACACAGCCCTTGATACTATAATGCCCATTTCTAAATCTATAAAATATCAGACTCCTGTAATTTCTAATAGTTTTTTTCAGATGTTTGCAAATTAAGGGAAAATGTGCATCTCATCTTCAAACTGTACTGTTCTTTTCACATGTTAATATTATGTAGATAAAAACCTTGGTAATTCAAAATTATTGAGGAAAATCCCATCTATATATATGAAAAGAAGCAACTGCAACAACAAATATAAATGCAGCTAAAACTGTCAATAGCATTGCCAAGTGTAACTCCTACCTGCTCTACTTAACAGATAAGACATACTTGTACCTCTAACAATTGCTACTTCAAAAAAATATTTTCCCATGGATGGACCCAGAGATTGTCATAGTGAGTGAAGTAAATCAGACAGAGAAAGACAAACATCATATGACATTGCTTATATGTGGAATCTAAAAAAAGGGTACAAATGAACTTATCTACAAAACAGAAATGGAGTTACAGATGTAGAAAACAAACTTATGGTTACCAGGGGGTTGGGAGAGGAGATAAATTGGAAGATTGGGATTGACATAAACACACTACTCTATATAAAATAGATAACTAACAAGGACCTACTGTATAGCATAGGGAACTCTACTCAATACTCTGTTATGGCCTATATGGGAAAAGAATCTAACAAAGAGTGAATACATGCATATGTATAACAGATTCACTTTGCTGTACACCTGAAACTAACAAAACATTGTAAAACTATACTCTAGTAAAAATTTTTTAAATATATATTTTCCCAAGTACTTCAGAAGAGTTTTATTTTATTCTACTCCCTCTCCCCAGGTCCTCCACCTCAGTCTTATTTTAGTAAATTATTTCCCAACTTCTTCATAGCCACTGAAGACATTACTAGGATGAAAACTTAAATTAGCTATATTATCTTCAGTACCCAGATAAAACAAGGTAAATAATAATTTAGTTTTGGTTTTGTGAGCTGGACCCTAAGTAAGGATATCATTTCAGTTTATTTTCACAATCCTATCCTGTTACACGGGAAAGCAAAGTGATAAGGAATACTACACTGGAGAATCAGGAAACCTGGGTTATTCTGACTGCTAAGACACTAAGAACTCTTTCTGTGTTCTAAGCACAAATCCCTCTCCAGCTCCTTAATGTGTGCTGTTTGGTGAGGGTCCTGGCTTTTTTCTCACACGCCCACTCAAACTGGTTTGGTACCTGCCTGGATTACAGTCTTGAGAAAGATTCACTGCCCTGGTTCAGTGATAGAGGGCTGCCAAGGTAGTGAGATTAAGGATTGAGGAGATCCATGTCACATATTTGCCATCCATTGGTTAGAAAAAGCACCAAGGACCCCTCTACTCAATCATTCTCAGTCAATCAAGAACTGCAAGTAGCAGAAAAGAGGAGATACATCTGATGCTGGACAAGTTGTAGAGACAAAACCTCTGGTCTCCACCTCTAATTTGTTTAGCATTTCAGAGACAATATTAATGTCTGAGAATTTAAAATTGACTAATTGCTAAAAAATTTAATCAACACCTAATAATTAAGATATTAGAATTAAGCACACCTACTCAAATCATTTAACAGACAACCACATCTGACAGATCACCACAACCAGAGCACTACTACAAATGAATAATACATGTTGAAATCATATGTGTGATTGAAGTCAGATAAAGTTGAGTAGACAGATCTGGAAATTTATTCCCTCGGTTTTTCAAACATTTATTGGGTATCTTATGTGCCTAGAACTGTGCAGACACTGGAAATCCAGTTATGCACGTTTGGCTAACTTTGCAGTTGAGCTAAGATTTCAAAAGACCTTCAAATAATGAACAGAGAGTGAGATTTTTCAACTCTCCATGTCCTTGATCTTTACAAGGCAGTCTTATTGGAATCTTTTTTTTTAATGTTCCAAGATCCTTCTGTCAAAGGTATTAAGATATTGCTATGACTGAAATTATAATCTAAAATCATCATACTGCTGAGGGCTTAGTAAATCCGACATTCAACTTGTGTGTGGTGTGTGTTGCCACCTACCCCCTACCTTCAATCAACTGATGATTCAGTACTGACTGTCACAGGGGAATCCTCCAAACCTCTGCAGACAGCTGTGCCCCATAGCTTCCTGTTTCCAACACTCACTAATGAATTCGTACGGTTTTTTTCCAGGGTCTAAGAAAATCCTGTAGTAAAACATCTTGTCCCAATCTTATATTGTACTCCTGTAACATACATTCTAAAAGATGTTTTCGTACATTCTTGATTCATAGATTTAATTCAGAAATGAGAATCAGTAAAAGAAATAATCTGTTCTGAACTAATTTTTACTTTGCAAAGTTCTACGGGTATTAGTTACTCACTGTGAGTTTTAAAAAGCTCACAGCACACTGAAAATCCTATTTATTCAAAGCTAATTCTGTGAAATTCAACACCATGACAAGTCAGTTCTCTCTCAATGCCTTTTCTGTCCATAAGAAAGCTAATTTCCCTATCACTTAAACCAGAAGACTGAATATTATTTGGCCATTGTCTATGTATCTTAAAAGTCTTACTGCTGGATAAGTGAATAAAAATACAACTCTTTTTTATACCTTCCATACAAGCTAATCATTTTAAGCAACACATACTTTTTAGGAGAATGCTGTCAACACAAATAATGAGATTGTACTTGTACTTCTACGCTGTAGATTTATTTTTAAAACGATTTCTAAATGATCAATTACACTTCAAAATATACTTGTGAAGATTCAGATTTGTTAAATTTGCTGTATGTAAACTATATTTCAATTTTTAAAACATTTCACAAGGAATTCTAGCACTGCACACATCGCCTGAAATCTACATGACGTGAGGAAAGAGGATCTCGGTGGCAATCCAGAGACTTGGTTTAATTTGTTTTATTACAAATACCAGCTGTGTGACTTAGGTTTCTCCGAGCCTCCATTTATCTGCAACATGATGTGGTTGGACTAGATTACCCACAAATTTCCTTCCAATTCTAAATTCTGTGATCCTAATACAGCAATTTCACTAATTTGGGATCAGAGTCATAAACAAAGTTCTACTTAAAAGATATTTTCCCTAGAAAGTACTTTGTTTAGCCGCATATCTTTAAAGAAAAATTACAATAGCCATATAACACTCATTCATGTCACACCTTGAATGATAAGCATTTTTAGGCTGCAGGCGTCTCAGGAACAAGACGTGGCAAGCACTTCCCTGGTTCTAAGCTTCTCATTACTCACTCTGAAAATGTGAATGGCAGAGGTGATGCATGGTAAAAGGTTCAAGATCCAAAGGCAGAAGTAGTATATATATACTACGCTACTCTTCCTGCTATCAGGGACTGTGTCCCACAGAGCTCTCAAAGAGGTCAGCCCGGGGCTCTCAAATTCTCCTGCAGCCCTCATGTGGTACAAGATTGCAAATGGAGAGCCATTTAATTCTTGTAGCCCCTGGCAAATACCAAAGATTCCAAATCATATTTTTACATCAGCATAAACTTTTCCACCATGAGGGTTTCATTTCCTTTCCAGCATGTTACAACCTATACTAATTTCAAAAACACAACCTCAGCATTTAAAATTTGCAATGAAATTTTTAAAGTTTTTTTTTTTTTAAATCAGCAGCACTTTCAAGATTATCTAATCCATCCCTTAATTTTTAGAGGTCACACCACTGATTAATGGAAGAGTAAGGTCTCTTGCCTCTCAAATCACTTCAAATTTCTAAGCATATTTTCTACCTAAGTTTATAAAGGAAAACTAACCAGGTTGTATGCTCTTTACAACACCCACACACATATACACCCACTCTTATCAAATTCCAAAATGTTAATTATCCCACTGCCTTTCCCCTAGTCTATCAGGTTCTCTGCAAAGTCCCAAACGAGGCAACTACTGAGGCTCTCAGAGGAGACAAGTTTTATCTACATTAGTAACGCTAAGTCTCCAAAAGAATGGCAGCACAATGAAAAGATGTCCACACCTAATATGGTCGTTTACAATACAGCCATGGTGAGTTATGTGTCTTAATTAGAAGCATATGACCTAAAAAATAGGAAATCAATATAGATATATTTGTTTTCTAAACAAAAGAAAGACCACTCAAAACTATCCTCTACATTCCATCTGGGTTCTACACTAAGTTTCAACCATGTCACTGCCTGACATCCCTGGGAGTGGCCTGGAAGAATTGTAATTGCAAACTCAGGTAAAAGTGAGGGGAAACAGAAAAACCCATACAGAAACAGGAACCAACTACATGCGGTATCTTTGTTTTTTCTAAATCCATCCAGGTGATAACTTCCAAAGTATATGCCATGGAACAAATATTCTGCTTCATGCTAATATGTCTTATATGAAAAAAGAATTCTAATATCAAGTAAACCTGAAAACTCTGGACTGAATAGCTAGAGGTTCTTTAATGCTGGACTTCAGAGAACTAATATGTACTGAGAATCTCTCCAGGGTCAAACTTTTCTGAACACAAACTTTTCCCAAGGGCCGGTGTTCATCAGATAATGCTCTTTTGATAACACTGCTCTAGCTACTCAATTATTTTCAACTCTCCTAATGAAATCATGTGAAATTCTACTTTATAGAGATTATCTAATGATATGTTAGTAGCACTTCACCTAGTTTCTTCACATGAGAACTTAGCCCAATCTTTAGGTAAAAAGTCAAAGAAAATTGGATCCAACGGTTAACCCTACGCAATTTATGAGTCTAAAGGACTTGCACAGTCTTATTCACCCATATAACGTCAAAATATAAGTCACATTTCCACATTAAACATGGCTTGAAATTGTCTAGTTGTTCAAATTTCCTCTAGGAAGGGTATGCCATTTCTTCTTCCTATTAAAAGGAATCCAAAGCTCAATTTTTCAAGTCTTTAAGGCAACAACAAATCTAAAACATTCACTTTTCCTGGATGAAAGACCACTTTTTCCAAACAACAAAATGTTTTCGAATCTTTCGCATTTCCTGCCACTATTACAAGTAGAAAGAAAAATACAATCTCCTTAGTAGACAGGAAACAGTACAAACAGCGAACACACACCTTTAGGGCCCTTCTAATGCTGTACCTGAGCACTCAGCAATGTGGCCATGCACTTTCAACATCTGAACCAATTAGGCATTAACAGTTCAACAAAGAAAGCATTTTTCCCCCAGACTCACATTCCATGCTGCCACTTCCACAGTCAAAAGGACTGAAGTTCATTCCTCTAAGTCTGAGCCGCTATCTCTTCCCCGTTGCATACTGTCAGCACTCATAACTAAAATCATAAAAACTCTAGACCCGAAAGAGGTAGAGGTTTTAAATAATCATCACATCAAGGGGCTGTGATGTCTAAATGCCTACAAGAGCCAAGAAGGGAATGCCAATGAGTAAAGTAGTCTACCTTCCTTGCTTCCTGTTTTAGAAACATGGCCACAGAGAAATATTTCATATTTAAATTTTTTTCATATTTTAAAAATTAAAGTACGCACATGATGGCAAAAAGCAACTGACAGGCAGCCTCAGTATCTAGGAGTCAACAGAGAGCGGTGGAGACCGCTGCAGACAGAGCAGACACCCCTTCTAAACTGGGAGCTGACACTCAGCTTACGACCTTCACTACCTTGCAGAAACGTCAGTCCATACTGCCAGGTTTTCAAGAGAAACCAGAAATCTTGTTTTACGTGAAATCCCTTCATCTTCAAAAGTTGCTTCCAAATTTTAAAAAACACTGTGCAAAGCCAAAAACAAAATCTACAGGCCACATCCCCCAGCCCAGTTTACAAATTCAATCTCATCCTATCAGATGAGGCAATCGGTGTTATCTGGAGATGCCCAATCACTTGCCCAAAGCTGGAGATATCTAAAATCTGAGTCTCATCAATTTATAGTACCAGGTATATAATATACCACATGTTGATTCACTTAATCACCAAATTTACCGAGGACCTACTAGGGGTTAGATACTGTTCCAGAGACTGGTAATTCACTGGTGCACAAGAGAAACAACAACAACAAAAAACCCTTGTTTGGTGGCGTTTACATTCTAGTAAGGGGAAACAAGCCATGAACGTAAGAAGTTATGTAGTACGTAAGAAAGTGATACTTAATGTTAAAAAAAAAAACCATGAAAAAAAGAACAGGATAAGTAGAATTAAGAGTACTACAGAGTTAGTCTCATGTCTTATGAAGGTTTTAGTTGCAGCCAAAATCTTTTCTAAGTAGTAAGAAGCCCAACACAGCTCACATATAACCAATGGGCAAATTTTTATGCCTCAGTTTCCTTATCCATAAAACAAAGATATTGTTACGTGACCTACCTAATGCCCATTATTGTAAGACAATCTTTCGTTACTATTTGAGAAAAGTGAACTTATAATATTTTAGTGTTAGGTTTATGATGCAGTATTATGATCATTTCTAGATATTCAGAATACTTCTTAAATGTTCTAAGCACTTATTAGATTCTGATCCTTCAAAAGGAAAAAGTAGCCACTAAAATCATTAACATTTCTTCTCCCTTCTAATGCTGACTGATCCAAAGGCCACAGAACTATGGCAACCTCTATGAACTTTGACTGGGCTACAATGCAGTGAAAAGGAGAAAGATTTTACTTTTTTTTTTTTTTTTTTTACTTTTTTTTAAAATTTATTTATTTATTTTTGGCTGTGTTGGGTCTTTGTTTCTGTGCGAGGGCCTTCTCTAGTTGCGGCAAGCGGGGGCCACTCTTCATCGCGGTGCGCGGGCCTCTCACTATCGCGTCCTCTCTTGTTGCGGAGCACAGGCTCCAGACGCGCAGGCTCAGTAGCTGTGGCTCACGGGGCCAGTTGCTCCGCGGCATGTGGGATCTTCCCAGACCAGGGCTCGAACCCGTGTCCCCTGCATCGGCAGGCAGATTCTCAACCACTGCGCCACCAGGGAAGCCCCCAAGATTTTACTTTTTTATACCACTCTATCTTTTGAGGGGAAAACAGTTTTTTTTAAACAAACAACACGAATAACTTTTCTAATAATAATAATTTTTTTTAAACCCTTAAGGCTACAATGCACTGAAGAAACAGAGTTAAATCTAGGCCTGGGTCCACATGGCTACCACTTTCATGTCACAAAAGATGTACAGATTTAACAGTGTAGAAAGAAACAAGATTTATAATCCCTGATGTTTTTTGGCTGTGATAATATTTAATATGAATTGACCACATCCCTAAGTTTCATAATCAAATGTCAATTTACAGAAGAAATAAAGTTCTGCATATTTTCCTCCCATTTTCATTCTCCTGATTATCCAGCACTTACCATTTTCTCTTATTATGAATTTGCTTCCTAACAGCTACATAATGTCTTTTACTCTCTGTGAAGTTGCCAGTAATGCATTTTAGTTGATCATCTCTTCCTTATGGCACATAAATGGTCAGAAATTACAGGACATTATTGCTGTGAGACACCCTCCGTCAGTCTCTTGTGCTCTTACACGCCCTGACAGGTATGCTAAAAAGGCAAGGCCTTGACCGTTTTGTGTCCAGGCTATTTCTCAGAGTTCTGTTTACAGTGAACTACCTTGACAGATGGGGTAAGACTCTCCTCTGGACAAAGAGAAAGTTCCCTCACTGCATGCTACAAAAGCAGTGGATTCCCCGAGTTTAGTGTCCCTCAGCAGAAACACAATCCCACTGTGTACACAGTTCCATCTGGACGCTCCGAATCACCCCTGTGGGACTTGGGGGCGAGGAGGAGCTGATACAAGTGCTGGTGCTCACACTGTTTGGTGTGCCCCTGTCTGTGGTGCCAGAGCCCCTTGTCTCCTGCCAGCACTGATGAAACAGTAACAGGGTCACTATTAGCTTTGGGCAAAATCAAACCCCAGACTCAACAATGTCAAATGGAGTTGAAGAATCAAATATTTATTCAGATATGTCATTCTTGGTAAGCTTATATACAAAACTTGCAAATCCTCAGGCCCTAAAAATGCATGTCTAATTTCCTTTGTTCTTTAATCACTAATATACACAAAACATATACACATACTACAATAGAATATCTCACCCCATATTAGGTTTCAGAAATAGTTAATAAACTCCAATGGAATCCAGCTGTCACTAATTCATTACCTCTTACTTCTAAATGAAGGAACTAGAGAGCTACATCTGGATGTGAACCTGGCGTTTCCAATCAAGTCTTCCACCTTCTCTCCCTCAGCACAGGCCACTTCAGAAGAAAGCAGAGTAAGTTTTAGGCAAAGAGTCCTAAAAGTCCAGATTATGTCGAACTTCTCTGGGCCTGAATCTGTTTACCCATAAAGCAAGAGGGCTGGACTAGAGGGGCTCATCTCTTTTTCCAGTTGTAATTCTGATGATTCTACTTTCAGCCTATACACGGGTGGAACATTCTTTGCTGCTTTGTTCAGTGCTGGAGTGGTTTATGAAGTGCGGTCCTGCTGAAAAGCTGGAGAATGAACTAGATGTCCTCGCAAGATGCCTCCTGGCTCTATAATCCCATGATGTGCTTATAATGGAATTTGGCTATCCTTATAATTAGAAATGTAGCCTGCTGGTCACACATCTGGATCAGATAAATCTGCACAAATAGCATTTCACCAGAAGCAGAAATGCCAAGCATATAACAGCTGTGTTGTTACATCAGCCTTGCAAATAACAAGGAATACTATTTATCCATAGAAAGAAATGACTACGGCAGACAGGAATAAAGCTGATTTCATTCAAATTATTTTGGGGTGGGAGAAATGTTTATAAAAGAAAAAATATATGTTGGTCAGACTTTCATATTAATTTACAAGACCAGTACAGAAAAGAATTCTCATACATAAAAGACCGCAAATGCCAAAACACTATTTCCTTATTTCCTGCAGTCCTAGTTAATGATGAGCTTCTTGTTACTGAACTTCTGTAAATGTAATAGGCTCCTCCGACTTGCATGTCAACATATCACTGGAACCATGAACCTAATCCACAATTAAGTATTATCAAAGTGTCAAAGGTACTATGGGAATATTCACATCCATAGAAAATAAATGTGTTTCAAGTTAACAATTAATTTCACTCAACCAATGTGCTGGATAATATGAAACAAGAGGAAATTATTTTCCTAAAAAGAAATAAACACTTTTCCTAGCCAATTAGGTAAGCATTAACCACCTTACCCTTTGAAGCTCATTTCTTAAACCCAAAAACTTAATGTGCTAATCTAATTGCTCTGAGGAACAACTGACAAAAGGCATGACTAATGGCAAACAGGTATGAATACAAAATCTGTCACCTATTACTGACCTTGCCAACACAGCCAGTCTTCTAATTTATAATACTGTTCATAATTTTATTTTCCGAATTCAAAAATGTATTCAGATTTTGGGTGATAATGATGCGTCAGTGGAGGTTCGTCAGTTAAGACAAATGCACCACTCTCGTGGGGGGAAGCTGATAACGGAGGAGGCTGTGCACTGTGGAGGCAAAGGGCTAGAAGGGAAGTCTCTTTACCTTCCTCTCAATTTTGCTGTGAACCTAAAACTGCTCCAATAAAAATAAAGTCTTTAAAAATGTACTCGATACAGTATATAGGTTTTAAGATAGAAAGTAACTTTCATATCAAGTAAATGCCCTACGTTGAAATGTATATATGGAATTAGATCCTTAGATTTTTAACCTATAAAATGTAAGACTCAGGAAGTCACTTTACATATAGTCACTTTGCATATACAAATATAAAGAACCCCACAATATTAGTATAATTACCATTACCTCAAAAGTCCAGACTAAAGTCAGTAAGTTTTGCTCCACGTAAAGAAAAAACAAAGAGAGCAAAGAAAGCAAGCTAAAGAGACAAAAGGAATACCACAGAAACTGGGGTTACATTTCTGCTTAACGGAGAAAACGGTGATGACTGGAGAGGTAAAGTAAGACAGAAGCAAACTTACGTGGTTCCTAAATGGGAGAATCCAAAAGGTAAGCTGATTCTTACTCCACATTTTCCAATATTAACTGAAAACTACTAGTAACAACCAGTGTCTTTGAATCAGTTGTGAAAGGAGTACAGGGATTAAAAAAAAAAACTGACTGATTAGACAGACGAATCTTCGGCAAAATATAATAAATCACAACTTTCAATCTTTACATATCAATTTTTAAACTAAAACCTTAGATTAAAATGACACCCTGATGGTCACTTAATCGATTTTCAGAAGAATGTTAATCAACTATTTCCAAACACTGGGAGTCAACTTAAGCAACTGAAGTTCTCAACGGATTCTAATTCCTAAGGAAATCACTGTAAGAAAAGTGAGTTGGCACTTCAAAACACCTAGCAGAGAATCTAACAGATGCATACATTTTATGTGTAACCGTGGGGTGTCCTTAATAAACACAATCAACAGGAGATTCATAGTGCAAACCCTCTTTGGGGCCTAGGCGGCTCTAAGTAAACATCAACTTTGAAATTGTGATGGGCCTATCAGTGAACCATCATCAAATTACAGATGAGAGCCAGGCCTTCTGGCTTTATGCCAAAGTGAAACATCAGATGGGCAGGTTCCATCCCTTCAAGGGTACAGCCAAAACTTCTAAGATTCTAAAAGATGTCTTCAACCTGAAGGGTGGGAACTCTCAGCCTAACAGGCTGAACCACACTCAACTTCAACTTCTATGGTCAACTCAGGAAATGTCGAATCTTCCAAAGCCCTAGATGCAAGGCAATTAGTGAATGTGGGTAGCCCCTCCCCCTTTTTAAATAATTCTTTCAGGTAATTGAATGTCATTAGCAACTAGGCCTAAGAGTGAAGTATGAACGTTTTATAAGATAAACCTTATTTTTCTGTTTTGAATCTTTCCATAGCTCTGTTTTCTTGATTTAGGGGTTTAAACAGATTCCTAATACATGTTTTTAAAAAATAATAACTGACCTATTTATTTATATCAGTCTTTTTCTCTACCCTCTATCATTTTAATGTTCTTCTTTCCTTTTAGGATCTGTTTGTGATTTCAGATTTAAAGCCAGGCATCTGAGATTTTGCACAGGCACACAGACAGGATTTCGATTACCAAGGCTGCCAAATCAACAGCTAGTGCAGCAGTGCAAAAATCCACTCGCTATCTTCTTTTTTAAAGAAATAGATTTTTTGCCTCCATGCTTTTCATTTCCAGGAACAATACTTCTCTCATGACAAGCAGAGACCCGAAAAACAAGGGGCAGCATTGATCAGAACTGAGCCTCGCTCCCTTCCCTCACCTAACACCTCACTTTCAAAAATGCTCTAGGTCATATCTTTCCTTACTAGCAATTGAATTTCCTCATCTTAAAGGATACTGACAATTTCCCCGATTCTGGCTGTCTAGGCATTATTTACCATCTCCACAAATTTCAGTGTTTACATAACTGAGTGCTAAAGTTAAGACCTTGACAATGGCAACACAGGAATACTCCCAAGATGCCTATGTTTGGGTGGTAAAAATGTCCTGACTGCAAAATTTCTTTCCAACTATCTGAAGTCTTTTCTATCACTGTCTGCCCAAATCCCTTGCCAGTATGTTCTTCCTGGTCTCTCCTCCGATAAAACTAGCAGGAGCACCTGGAGTTGTAGCTCCCCACACAAAACCCCACCAAAGGTGAACAGAAGCTTTAGAGGAAGGCAGAGACCTGCTCTGGACTTAACAGGTGTGAGGGCCTTGCAGACTCCTACAACTCAATACACATTTAGTCTTTTACCCCAATCAGCATAGGACAGAGGATACTGAGGCCTCATCTCAAATTCTAACTGTGTAGTTTAACAGCATGACATTCATAGTACTTAACATAAGAAATTATGAATTCATATTTTTGATGTCATGTCTTCCTAATTCTGGAGATACTGATTTATACAAATGTCAATCCCAGCCAAGAGCCTACCACACACAATTTCTATAGGTTATCTCAAAGGTTGCTAAAAATACCTACATCAGAGCTTAACCAGAAAGGGGGGGAAGGGTGGTCTGTGCGTTCTTTATCTCCTGCATCAGTGTGTCAAGAGACAGTCAGGTAAACACATTCCCAAGGCAATCATATGACGCTCACCACCAGGAGAACTCCCTATAAAAGGTTGCCTTGGGCAGGAACCTCCAGAACTTTTATGTGAACTGCCTCCCTCATTTTAGGGAATGTTCCTCAAACCAATGAGCAAAAGAAGGACACCTGGGTGGCAGCCAGCAGAAAGCTATCATTAAAGTCAAAAGCATTTTGTACAGATTGCCTTCAACCAAAGGCGCCAGTGTTTTCATCTGCCACAATCCAAATGCTCCTGTATATTTAAATATTTACTTCAGTCAACCTATTGCTTGTTTCAAAGAAGGCAGGATGAAGAGAGGAGGTGGACTTCTTCACAATCTGAAATTTACCATTTCCAAACAAATGACAATGAATACTTTCTACAGACACTGTCATACTGGTCAAATGGCTCCTCCTGCCTTCTTCTCATGCACGGGGACCTGCATTCCATTAGACGTGGACACCTGTGCTCGTCCTCCCAAACCCCAAGATTCCATTTGCATAGCAATGTTACAAAATAGCTACTTTCACATATCTTAAATACACGGGGAGGGTGCATTTTAAGAATCAGTATAAAGTGTCACTTCATGCTAAAGAATGTCAAATGGAAGTTCACAGAAAAAGAGTTTAAAATAGATCTAATTTGCATGTTTGCCTGAAATCATCTAATTGGACATGTTCTTTTCTGTGTATTTTATTTAGGTTAGTATTTTTCGTTTTGAGGCATCATTCTACTCTGAAGACAAAAATCTGACTCTTTTTTTAAGGTGACTTTAATACAAGTTGTCCAAATACTTTTTCAGTCCACCTTTGTGAAGTCAAACTACTAGGCAACTTAAAAAGTATTCAAGTTTTCTTCTTGGGGGGGAAAAAAAAATCAAATATTTCTATAGTGAGAGTCTTTCTACATGAGATCACAGAAAAGAATTCATTAATTCTCTCTCAGACAAGCACACAGGAGGCCAAAACCTTTGTTCAGAGAAGGGAGAGAGCATTCATCAATTAAGTGTAGTATTGTTCTAGGGTTTTGTTTATAAATCCAGCATACATCGCCATCTGTTAACTTGGACTAGAAAGCTTTAGTTGATATTTATGTAGTTCAGAATAAAGTGAACGAAGAGGCCTCTGTGAAAACACCAACCCCGTAAACATTTTCTCACCCCTGGATCAATACAATCCTATTCTGACTGAATAACGTCATATTGAAGGCTTGCATCCCTGCTCTTTCTCTAAATATTAGTTTCTCATGTTAGAAATGTATTTACATTTTCCACGAAAATTCCTAATTTGTTAAGTTTTCATATAGAGAGAAGAAATTCTGACTTTTTAAAAAAAGGTAAATAAATTGCAACTTCACTAAGCAGTTTTTTTAATGCTCCTGATTCCTTAAGTTACATTCAACTTAGAACAGACATGATCTTTTTTACCAATCCATTCCCATCTACTTCAAATTCTAGGTCTCCAGTTAATCGTTCTTGATTAATTCTACTTACCTATAATCATATTCAAGTTGTACTTATGTGGCTTGATCACTGGTTTATATAACTTCATGTATGTAGATTTTCTAACTCGAATACAAACTCTGAAGATAGGAACCACATTTTTTATTCATTTCATCCACTCAAAGCTTTCCCCTGCCAACCCCCCGATATATTACTTTATATACAACAGACATTTTAGTTAAGTGAATTAACTTTTTAACTATAAACTAAAACTATTAACATTGGTCCAAATTTATCCATGCCAAAGTCACTCTAGAAACAGTTATAATTTTATTTAAAAAGTATACTTCGTTGTCCCCCCAAATTAAAGACCCCTCTTGATGCCCTTGTGATCTGAATGGAATTGACAGACTTTCATCAATATTAAAGAAACTTTCAACCTTCCCTTAACCACTCTGAAACTCATGAAAAATAATTTAATGTCTTTGTACTCTGATACTTTTTTAAACTCTCTAATTTACACCTAATTTTTTTTAGAGGATTAACATTTTTTAAAGCTGCATACATATACTGTCTCCCTAGAAGTTGACATTTCGACTTTGCCGAGATGTGCGCTCAAGTGGAAAGGCAGGAAGAGCTCACAATTCAGAGGGGAAATACCTAACAAGCAGGCAACACAGAGCCATAAAAGACCACGTGCAGCTGGGCGCTGAAGGAGAGCTCTATGGGCAAGGGCCTGGCTGTGATTCATCCTTACACTCCTAGCAGCCAGCGTAATTCTCCACAACCTACACTCTCTGAAAGCAGAGACTGGGGTTTTGCTCTCTGCTGTATCCCCAAGCCCCAAGAACAGTACTAATACATAGCAGTGCTCAGTAAACACGTGTGAAATAATATCTGTAGAAAAAATGTGTAACACATAGTAGACATTAGCAGGAAAGGAAGTAGAAGAAAGGGCTGGGATGAGCTAAATTTCATTTTTAGATTGTACTTCCTCTGCTCTCCACTACTTTAAAGTGTCACAAACTCCAAGTATCTAAGGGGCAATTGACCAGGATGGTGATGAATCAAAATGTCAAATCATACAAGGAAAAGCTTTGAACACTGGGGACCTGCAGCCTGTAGAAGAGAAGGACTAAAGGCAAACAAGCTGGCTAGAGTTGAGTTTGAGGGGTTGTCACGTGAAAGAAGAAACAAACTTGTTCTAGGTTGCTGTGAAGCAGTATTTTTTGAACTATGGGTCATATAATCAATTTAGTGGGTCACTGACTGGCATTCCTTTAGATAAAATAGAATAGCATAGAATTGGATCACAAAGAATAAAGGCAAGTACTGATTTATTCTGATCCAGGTATACATATTTAAAATTCTCGTATATGTGCATTTACTGGACTACAAGGTAAAATATGTGTCTCAATGTGCGTGCCAGTCAAAATTTGTGGAAAAACAGTGCTATAGAAAGCCCATCTTTCACCATGACAATTTGGGCTCAATATAAAAATGAGAGCTGTCAAAAAAAAAAAAGAATTAACTGATTACTTCTTAAAGAAACTTTGTTAGTGAATATTCAAAGAAATCAAGAACTGAAAGAAACCTTAGTGATCACCTGGTCTAATTCTTTCATTTCATTAATCATAATGGTAAAGATACCCAAAACCAAACTGGTAGTTAGAGGCAGAGCCAAGCCTGCAAGCCAGTCTCCAGAGCCCCCTAGTTCAATTGCCTTGTAGTGGATCACAATGACTCTAGCATAGGCTGTGACCGTGTGTCAAGATGTCACATAGGGGGGTCTTGGCACTGGTTGGAATGGAGAACTAGAGGGCCTCCTCGGTGCCTATAGATTAAAAACCTTTGATATAAAACTATAAGTACTGTACTTATCATTTGACAATCAGATGCACAAATTTTCAGGATAAAGAGATAATGGGGACTTTATTTACATATACGTCATTATTTATAGAGCTCAGGACTTGAAACATGATAAAAATCATTAAGGAAAAATTAAAACAAAGGCCTCTTCTTCTGAAGTTTTAGAAGACACAAAGATAAGAAAAAGCACCATTTTAACAAAAAAGTAGTAGATAACCCTTAACTAAAAGGAAGAAATTCCACCTTGAGATGTTACAAAACTTAAAATAAAAATCTCTGAAATTGGAATGCTCCTTGCCATGTTTTCGCCCATAAAGAAAACTGAACTCCTAATCTTTAAGTATCAGTAGCAAAGCAGAAAGGATGCACTAACGAGAAATGCTCATACAGCTCCCCACCAGTCCAGCCCCACCCATGTGTTCACCACCCTCCACCCTCCTTTCATAAGAGAACAAAATGACTCCTTATAGCAAACTCCTCAGAAAACAACCCACTAACTTCCATAAAAGACCAGCAATGAACATTTCAAATATATATTAATTCATGTTTTTAAGTCACTATCCAAGTTTGGAGGCCTATCTGTCCCTGTATTTCTTTCAGGCACTAGGTATATACAATAACATGGTTTGGGGCAATCTTTCCCTCTTCCTCTTAACTAACTTGGTAAGAAGAAACCCACAGGTTTCCCAAAGAGAGAGAGTGGGGAAGTAATGGAATCATCAGCTTTTCTAATGTTTTATTAAAATTAAGAAGTTCAAATAGTTGTGACTGGATCATGGTTAAAACTCTCTAATTCTAAACACATACCTAGAGTCACAAAAACTTTCACACATGCAAAGCAAGAAACTTTTGTTATTGGAAGAAAGTTGGCAAAACAGGGTGAGTAGTTTAATACTGATGACAACATCAATTATGCCAGATGTAGGTCTGCAATAAGCTAACTGTAGGTCCCCAACCAGTAATCAATCATGTGACTGTGGCCACTAACGGACTTGAGTCCTGCCAAGTTTCACATGCCCCATAGTTAGTTACGAAATAGCTTCCTTTCCACGTGTCTCGAAACAGACTTAAATTACCTAATTTTTTCTCCCAGCCCTTAAAGCATACCTCACGCTATAAAGCAGCAAACTAAGATATCTGCGACATCCTCTACCATGAAATCATCCTTTATAGCCAGAAGGCAAGATTCCATAGTCACAAGCAACAAATCTCACTGACTCTAAGACAAGTTACTCACAAGCAAAAGCATAAAGGGCTGCTCTTAAACAGAACTAATATGACATCTTTAAATTAGTAAAGTTTTAACTCTGTGCTAATTTTTCCTTTTTAAGAAGAGTTCAAGACTCAACTGTCACTCCAAGTCCTTGGTACAGGCTGCTCTGTGTGTACACAAGACTTATTTGATGTATGTGAGCACACGCACGCGTTTCTAAGTTATGGGATCCGCAGCATCTGTAAATAGAGAACTAGACCTGAATACTGGCCCAGTGGACTTCTGGAACCGCTGCTACTTCTTGCACAGCAGGAGGGCCACCTCAGTGCCAGTCACAACAGTCACAAGCTATAGTTCAGCACCAGTACATTATCAAACATACAGAGGCATCTCTCAGGATAGAGGCATACTTTCAATTAAGTCACCAGGAAAACAGGGTCCAATGTATGTCAAAATTGGAGACAACTGTATTTCAATACAACATCTGTAAGGTCCTAAGCAGAGAAAGTTTTCATCCAGAGTCATCATCCTGTGCTACAACCCTTGCTTGAAGACGCAGTGCAGCATCACCCTAAATTCACGACAGAAGGCCTGGCGTCCAGTTCATATGGGTCATGTGGAAAGGAAAGAGGCCAGGGGGAAAAAGCACAAAGGAAAGGTAATTCTACTTTTCTGGCTAAATTAGTAAGAGTTTCTCAGTGAAGAAGACACAAAGCAAAGTCAGTTAGCAAACTTACTTAAGCTATAGAAGTACTGACCCATCAAAAGGCCGACTCAGTTCTAAAGCTTCGGTGAAAAAGGTAACTACAGAACATATTGTACAGTCACCTGCATGAGAAAAGCTCATCACAAATGCCTTTAAGTAATGTTCAACTGCTCCTTAAATCATCACTGAAAGTGTAAATGGAGAATTTACTGGCAGTGAGGCAGGTAAACAGGGGAACTCACTCATCATAGCTACCTTTCATTCTACAATTAAATCCTAATTCTCCTTTCAAGAAGTCAAATCACTCTCTAGTGATACGTGGTTTCCCAACCCGAAAGCAGCGTACCAAGTGGAGAAGTCAAAGTCCACAGCAACTAAATGATTTGCCCAACTTCAGTTAGAAGCTAAAGCCGGGAACCCGGTATGTTTCACCTGTCATTCAATACTTTTTACCTTAAGTCCCAATCCAGTTTTCATATCCAGTCTGGGTTCTCTACATCCTAACTTTGCTACATTTGCTACATCTTACAAATAAGAACTGAGCCAACAGGACCTGTTGAAAACACCCCATGGCCATGCTAATTCCCAATGTTTGGTGGAAACTTCTCTCCATACAAACCTTTCAAAGCAGACTTCCAGATCCATGTCTAACAGTGGCTGACTTTTAGCACCTGGTTATAGTACTTCAAGTCCTTCACTTAAATGCTAATGATAACAGTTCATTCCCATAAACAAAGAAGATGTCTGTTTTAGAACTGCTAAATGAGGGGACTGCAGACATGTTTAATTAAGTCTGCCAGGTGGCGAAGGTCCAAAACCCGCCACCATCTGGAGACTCTGCTTGCCTGCATTTCAGATCCCCACCATCGCTGATGGAAACAACCACTCTGGCCCTTTTCATCAACATAAAGAAAAGATTAAAACAATTAGGTTTAAGTGCCTCATAAAGGCTAAGATGAAAGCACATTATAGGAGGCATGATTTATCAACTAACTCATAGTTTATGTGGTCTCATTTGAAATGAAACCTGGCTTAATTACCACTGGGTTTTCTTGCTATATTTTCATAGATGGGAGCTCTGTCAACACAATTCTACTGAGGCAGGCCGGAGGAGAAAGATGAGCTGAATGCTTGCTTCTTAAGGGCTGCTTTTGGCCCAGAAAGGCCATTTTACCCTTTTATCATCACTCCTTGATGCTAAGCTTGACCAAGGAGCTGGACTCACTACGAAGCAAAAACTCCCCTCCAAAGCTAAGAAGCAAAGGGAAATGTCAAAGCAATATTTGCTCAGCTACAAAGCAATTCACAAGGGGATGCCTCCAGATGGGGTAGGCTGAGGATCTCTCATGTTGGTGATCAAACAGTATTTTGTTGTTAGGCATTAAGGTTTTAAACATTCAATTATCTCATTTGTAAAAATATTTTCACTCTCATTAAAATCGTTACTATTTAATGATACAACCACTGACAACCCTAAAGAGGTGGAGATACTTACAGTCATCAAGTGTCAAGATGTTGTCATTACCCCAGGAAAACTCAACCTATAAATTCTCCCAGGTCTCTTGGACTCTAAAACTGCAATGTCCAATACTGAAGCTACATGTGACTATTTAAATTTAAATTAATTAAACACACAGAATTTAAAATTTTGTTCCTTAGTCACATTAGCCACATTTCAAGTGTTCAATGTGATTAGTTGTTATCCTACTGGATAATGTAGGTAGAATATTTCCATCATTTCACAAAATTCTATTGGGCAGCACTTCTCTAAAATGCCATATTCTCACTGATGAAAAGGCGAGCAACAAGTTTTTTGCATAGAACTAATATTTCCCCTTATACACCAAGTGAAGCACTTGAGCAGAGTTGTTAAGAGCCAACACTCTGGAGCCCAACTACTGAATTCTAACCCAGGCTCAACCACTTACTAGCTCTGGGATTGGGACCAGTTACTTAGCCTCTCCATGCCTCAGTTTCCTAGCTATAAAACAAGGATAATTACAACACATATCCTTATAGGACTGTGGTAAGGATTAAATGAGTTAGTTAAGTGCCCAGAACAGCAAGCACTAAGCAAATATTTGCTGTTATTAAGCCCGAAGCATGCTTCAAGGCCTTAAAAATGTTCATAGCCTTTTCCAGTTAAGGAGTATTTTGTTCCTTTTAGTATGTGTGACTGCCTGTAACAGCCGGCCTCCATGCTAAAAGATTAGATTCATTAGCCAAAATTTGCCTTTTATGGTTTGACCACCTTTCATAAAGTAGGATCTTCACCTTGAAAGAAGATTAATTCTGATTTTATTACTTATATTAAATTTAATCAATTAATTGATTATATGTATAAATAAACCAGGTTAGTTTTTCCAAATAAGGTTAAATCCATAACATTATGGTATATAAATATATATACTTAAAAATAATTGAGCCCATAAATCCACTCACTTAAACTACAAGACCTTGAGAATTCTCTTTGACAACCATCTACAATTAGCAAATATGTTCCATGAATAGAAACCTGCTATTAAAGTTATATCCAATTTTTTGAAAATTCCAAATCAGTAGAGTCTAAATTAATGATTGCATAAGTTTATGGTACACTACAATTTAGGCTGTTTGAAATAGCTGGGAAATATAAACATTGAAAACACATAAAACTGAAGAACATTATGGTCCCCCACTAAAGTTTGAAAGTTTCTGAAACATACTAAATTTTCTTGAATTAAATTAAAAAGTTAAGTCTGAAAAATAAGCTAATTTTTAACACTACCAAAACACTCATTTGTCTGTTATTATAAGTAACTTTTTCCCTGTTTCAGGAAAAAAAAAGGTTTGCGAGTCCAAACCAAAGTCAACTTGAAAAGTGCTAATTAGTTAGAAACTGTACAATACCAATCGCCAATTTATATAGCAAAAATTCCAATAGTTCAATTGGAAAACTTTAAACTAGAAGAAAATATACTTCTGAAAGAACCTACCTGAAAAAAAAATACTGAAATATTTAGAGATTAAATGATAAGAGGTCTGGGGTTTGCTTCAAAACAGTACAGCAGGAAGTGGGAAATGGGGTAAAGACTAAATAAGTCTGACCATGAGTTGATGGATGTTGAGGATGGTTGACAAGAACACGGGTACCCATTACTATTCTCTACTTTTGTAGTATATGTTTGAAATTTTTCATATTTACCATATTTAAAAAACAAACTCACCTAAGTATAATGTTTTTTGGCTTAAAGTAAAAGGGAAAAGTTAAAAGTCTTAACAAACATGCACCCGTTTCACAGACCATAGCCAGAGTGCTACAATTCTGCTCTTCCCCCACCTTACCAGTCACTACAGGCAGCACAATTTATGATTATCCCAAACAACTGTATGCCCAGAGGAGTATTAATTTTTTCATGTGACTTGTTTTTGGATTTTGTTTGTCTCTTTCTTCCCCAATTCCATGGAAAGAAAACCAAGAGGTTGATTAGCCAACACACTCCAGAAATGGCCAAGGGTCTTATTTTAACATCACTATTCTTGACTCCAAGATGTGCCTCTTTTTTTTTTTTTTTTTAAGGCTATCAAGAGGCTGCATTCTGTTGATGGATCCCAGTTTAGTACTAGAACATCTAAAATTACACAATTATGGTAATTGAGTTATTTCTAACTCTGTTCTCCATTTATAAAAATGAATGTCAAAATACTCTAATAAGAGCCTGGGAAGATGTTAGCACAATGAAAATATTTTAATGTTCATATCATTATAAGTGAAGAAGATGTGTACCTACAGATTTTCAGTTAGAGGTTAGCCAATTTTGAGACAATAAAATGCAATGGAAAAAAAAAAAAGCAGAGGGAGATCTGGAATCAAGAAATTAGAATTGTTGCCTGATTTTTCTCTTTATTAGCTGAGGCACCCTTAGGAAAGGTGCACACTTTCAGATTAGGTTTTCTTATCTCTGAGACAATCCTCACTTTGTTTACGTCACAGTGTCCTGTGGGAATGACTCCGTAATACATAGAAAACTGCTTTTAAAATAAAGTGCTATAGGGGACTTCCCTGGTGGCGCAGTGGTTAAGAATCCGCCTGCCAATGCAGGGGACACGGGTTCAAGCCCTAGTCCGGGAAGATTCCCACATGCCGCGGAGCAACTAAGCCCGTGAGCCACAACTACTGAGCCTGCGCTCTAGAGCCCGTGAGCCACAACTACTGAGCCCTCGTGCCACAACTACTGAAGCCGCACGCCTAGAGCCTGTGCTCCGCAACAAAGAGAAGCCACCCCAGAAGAGTAGTTCCGGCTCGCCGCAATTAAAGAAAGCCCCCGTGCAGCAACGAAGACCCAACACAGCCAAAAATAAATAAATAAATAAATTTAAAAAAAAAAAATAAATAAATAAAGTGCTATTTAAATAAAAGGCATCAGCTTGTGAACTACTTTAGCAGCCCCTCTAAAAATGGTTTCTGGCTATTCCCCTACTTAGAATGGGAAAAGAAAAAACAGCCAATTAAATGAAGAGGAGTAAATGGAACTGTCAGCCAGATTCCACAACTTCCTTCCAGTAAAGATGAAACATGAACCACCTGGCCAGAGCATCTAGGCACAACTGGGTGAGGCTGCCAAGGTACTATGAATGGGAGTCTGAAGATCAGAAACTAAGGCAGGTCAATCAGATCAAAGGCACATAACAATGACTTATTAAAATTCACTAATTCTTTGAAGGTATCAACCTTTGCCTAATAGTGTTAACCCTGTATTTGCTTGTGCTAGCCACATAAAAGCCAGCAAACATTTTGAAAAACATTTGCTTAGTAAAATAAAATGAACAAATAAATACCAAGGAAATTTCGATTCAATGTCATTAAGATATACAAAACTGTAAACTTCAAATGGAAAGAGCAGCCAACAGCAAGGCCAGCGTTACCCTCCCGCAATGGCAAATCATAACAGGCCGTTACCAAGGCAAGGACGCCGACAGGGATGCTTCTCAGCAAAAGCACAAGAAGTTGACCCAAATAACTGTAAGAGGAACAACGTAATATGTAACACAGAAAAGATTTACAAAGCAATACGCGGTTTCAGGGAGAAACTCTCCTGAAACCTATCCTACACACTTTACCACAACTGCCTGGGTTCACATCCTGACTCCACAACTTACTAGTTTTTAACCTCAAGCCAAGTTGCTTGCTCTCTCTGTGCCTCAGTTTCTTCCTTTACAAAATGGAGATGATAATAAAGTAACTACCTCATGAAGCTGTGAGGATTAAGTCAAGAAATGCACTAAAGCACTTAAAAGAGTGCACATAGTAGGCATTCAATATTATTATTATTATTAAATTTCCTCACAAAACATTTCTACTCTTGCTATAAATGAGTACTCCTCAGAAAACGTTGTCGCCCAAACACTGGATCAGTGGTTCGAAAGGACAGAGTCACGTACTAATTCAAGCAAAGAGTTTGAGGAAACAGAAGGGATGAGCACTGCAAGCATGGGAGCTGTGCTCAGGCCAGTCAGTTACTAATTTCTTACTTTCTTCTTCCGGGTGCTTCCTTACTCAGCCAGCACAGCATCAGCCCTGACACTGGAGATGTAAGAGGTGAATCGACAATCCCTCCAGAAGGGCCCAGAGTCTGAGTCCAGTGGGGGAAGAGACAGGAAAGAGCAACGGGGACTGCGGGATGGGTTCCAACAAGATGGGTCCGAGTATTAAGAAAGGTAGAGCTAACACCTAAGCAGTCGCCCTATACCTGAGGAGCAGAGGAAGAGTAGGGGAGGCACTCCAGGCAATGGGAACACAGGTAGGCGCGTAGCCTGAGCAGCATGCTTTCTGGTGTTCCTGGAGCACGTGGGCACAAAGGCAGTGGGAGAAGATGCCCTGTACATTCTCTGCTCTCAGGAGCCTTCGGGTAATACCACAAAGCACAACCTGAAACAGCGGCAATGCCACACCCTCTGCGTGAAGATCTTTTCAATTAATGATCTTTCTATCATTAATTCTCAGAGGAAGACTCTTCAAAACAAACAGGAGAGGGGAAACCCCTAAAATGTATTTAGTAAGTCATGAGGGTAAGTAGTAGGGAAAACTACTGGTATCCCAGGACTGAAAGAGCCTGTTCTGCAGTACTAACTCTGGGACCATAAGTCCCCAGGAAGATACAAACTTCTTCAAGCTCTTCATCAGCCTGAAGAAGTTTTTTTCAAGGGTGATGACATTTCACTCCCCTGATACAGGGGCAAAGACTGCACCAAAAATCCACCAGAGACTCTTTCATATAAGAAACTCTTGATGTAATTGTAGCTTTACGACTCATGGTGATTGTCCTTTTTTTTAAACACAGAAAACACTAAGAAATGTACCTTCATTTTATAATCTTTTATAAAATAATAGCATTAAAGTTTCATTCATAATTGTAATAAAGTAACAAGAGCAGCTCTACTCTGGTGCCTTTGTGAATATGGAAAAGCCTCAGAGATCAGATTTATATTAAGCCAGACTAACCACCTCCACTCCACTTTCATCAAAAAAGGTAGCAAGACTTCAAAAAGCACATCAACCAGAACAAGGTGTTCTGCAGTTTAGGATGCAATCCCAAAATAACTCATGAAGTAATTACAGCGCCATATAATATATACAGAAAAATAATACTGTCTGAACACTATCTAAACAGTGGAGATTTTAAAAGAAGACAAAATAATGAAGCAGAATAACAGCCTAGAGGAGGATTCTGGTAGTTTGTGGAAGACTGTCTGGGGAGGAGACTGCTGACCAAGTCTTAGGTCTGCAGAGGGAAGCACCAATTTGTGAAGAACACAAGTCTTTACACTTTTCAATAAAAGTGCTTCAAAACAGCCACCTGTGTCAAGTACCCAGACAATCAACGAAGAGTACAAGAGTCAAAATTATGGATTTTTTCACTGTTTTCAATTTATATACCAATATGTCAAAACAGATAAAAATTCCTTTTTTGTGGTATGCAACTTAATGTCACTTCCCCATGTGCTGGATTTTCTTCAAAGATATAAAACTTTGTTAATGTTCTTCAAACTCACCAAGTTACTCAATAACCACAAGAGTTACCAAAAGCAGTGTGGGAGCAGCAGCCTGTAGATTTAGGTCTTAATCTGAGCCTTGTGACCAAGCTTTACTAAAAGGCTCAATTTGAACGAGGCCCAAGTTTCCCAGAGGAAAATGAGCTTTATTTCCTGAAGCCTGCAGTCACCTCTAACCTGAAGGGGCAGGAAACTTGTAATAAATTTCTCAAAAATTGTATGTGAGCAGGCGGCAAAAGAGCGTTACCTAGTTATTACCTTGGGCAGATGATTATCACTCTGAATCTCAGCTTTCTTATCTAGAAAATAGGAATCACATCATTCCCCTTCCAAGGTTGACCTAAGGTCATGTGTGGAACTTAAGCACTAGTGCCCAGAAGAGCAAAGTCTTGGAATTGTTGGTGAATACCATCACCTCCTCACTGCTCATCTCCCTCAGCCCCACCTCCCACCCACACTGGACACCTACACTTCATCGTTACCCTATCGACCACAAAAACATGGGGAAACACGAGGAAAGATGCTGTAATGCCTAGCGCCCATGAGAGATGGGCCAATTGACAAAGGAAAGCCACTAAATAACAGTTGTGGGCTAACAGCCAGTTTATCAGACAAGCACCTGCAACCCAAATGAAGCTTCTGACCCCCATTTCCAAATCAGCTAGAATGGTCTTGGTGTATCTCTACATTCCAATTCGTCATGAGTCCTTTGCAAATACTGAGTACCAGGGGTACTGAGATTAACAAAGCAACTCTATGGGCCACATACCATACCTCTACATCACTATCACCAAGAACAAAGGTATTCCAAATATTAGATTCCATAACTCTAAAGCAGCATTTTCTTCCCCTTACTCCCTCAGGAGGGGAAAAAAAAAAAAAGAAAGGAAAAACTCTGCAGAGGGATGAAGTGGGAAGTCCCTGTTCTAATACAAACATGGCAAGCTCAATTCTATCACTGCAATATACTCTTTGACTTCAGTACAAAAATCTTTTCTGACCATCTGGAGCTACTCCAGGCAGGAGGCCAAAACTTTGTAATTCCTTTTCAAAGTAAATGACAGATCAGTAACTGCCACGTTGCTAATGCACAGCCAAAAGGGAGCACCTCATCTCTTATTCAGAGTTCCCTGGAGTTTTACACATGTAGTAAAAACAAAGTGCTTCCAAATAAATCTGCCCACTTATCAATATTCCAAACTGAACAGAGATCATGTCACTTCTGAACAAGGCAGCATTTTTTTCGGGTGTGATCCTATTACCCTATTTCTCAGGCAGGAAGTAGGGCCTTCTGCAAGTTTCACTAAAAAGAGCCATTTCTGAACTAGAGTGAAATCTATATATGTTGATTTATACTTCAGTTTGCCAAGAATGAGACATGGGACTCCACCAGAAATTTTAAGAGTCTGTCGCCTGCAGTGACTGAGATGTCTGTAAGGTTGCAATGAACTTGGGGTCGCATAATACACAGGGCAACAGGGGCAATCAACGGTGATCTTGGTAGAGACTTTTTATATCCCACTGACCAGCAGAATCACTTTCTTTATTCATCCAATAAACCAAATGGAGTGCCTACTATGTGCCAGGTATATACGATGACAGTGAATGAAAATCAAAGTTCTCATTATCTCTGCCAAAAATAATGAATCTTAGAAGTTCCAACTTCGTGTAATACGACCCTGATAATAAGAGCAACTTGAAAGCTCACAGGCTTAAATTTGCTGATCTTGCTCTGGAGCACAAGTAGAAAGGTATCTGTCAGCAATGGCTATAGACTTCCTACAAATATTCAATCTTTTTTTAATTTATTAAATTTTAATTTAATAAATTTTTTTTCTAGATTTCAAAGACATGAAAGTTATCTCTGAAATCACACTTTCCAATGGAGAACTATCTTATCCTTTTAAGTAAAACATTTTAAAACTGAACAATCTGAAATTTTATCTGGTAGCAGACTGGTTCTTACAAAGATAAGTTAAAAGGAATTTTACAAATGAGTAAACAGTAGCTAAGTACTGATTACAAAATTAAACTGCAGGACTTCCCTGGTGGCGCAGTGGTTAGTAGTCCGCCTGCCAATGCAGGGGACACGGGTTCGAGCCCTGGTCCGGGAAGATCCCACATGCCGCGGAGCAACTAAGCCCGTGCGCCACAACTACTGAGCCTGCGCTTTAGAGCCCGCGAGCCACAACTACTGAAGCCTGTGCACCTAGAGCCCGTGCTCCACAACAAGAGAAGCCCATGCACCGCAATGAAGAGCAGCCCCTGCTCGCAGCAACTAGAGAAAGCCCGTGCGCAGCAACAAAGACCCAAAACAGCCAAAAATAAATAAATTTAATAAATTTAAAAATAATAATAATAAAAATTAAAAAAAATTAAACTGCAGCTAGATTACAAATAAAAAATATATAAAATGGGGAATGATGGTTCTCTCCTTCTGATGAACTCTTCCTTGAGGATAAATTCACAGATTGGTAATAAGCGAGCAAGAAAAGTCATTAGAGATCATCCCATTCTGATTTTACCCAGCTCACCTCTTAGAGAAGCTCTTTTGTTAGTTTGCCTTCAAAGGATCATGTAATCATTACTAAATTCATGGTATCTGAGTGTCTGGAGCCAATTCCAAATGCAACCCTTGTGTCCTGCCCTGAGACCAGGGAAGAGATGGGAGGTCTTATCGGGCACCTTCGCAGAGAATCCAGACCCTGATAAGAAAATGATAGCAGAAACCTTAGAGCAGATTCCTCAGCTCTTACAGGAATGCGTAAGAAGGATTCCTTGTCCTTAGCCTTTTGGAAGAGAAGAGAAAGAAAAGTGAATGCTGACAAAATTACCTTTCCCGAAGGGCTTAAGAGGCTCAAGTAGAAATTCCAAGGCAAGTATCACCATCAAAGGAAATTGCTGAGAGGAATGAAGTAGGAGGAGAGGAATCAACTGCAAGATTCTGAACAAGAGGAAAAGGTACAAGGAAAAGCAGGACTTTGTGAAGACATTTTGAGGTGACAGAGGTGATTGGTGAATGGTGAAAAAACAGACCACAAGAAAACACTAAGTTTTAAGGAACTATGGAACCTTTGAAGAAAAATGGGGAAAATACACAAAAATCAAGGCTTTCTTCCAAAGTGTTTAACAAGAAAGTATTTAACAAGGAAGAGAGCAAAAGATACAAGCAAACAAGGAATGGCAATGGGTCACTCAAAAGAGGGATCTGAAGGAGCTAGGAGACCAAACGTGACGGCGAAACAGCAGCTCCTACAGCAAAACTGCGCTTCTTTTAGAGGAGCCACAGACGGCTCGTGTTTTAAAGAGGGAAACTCTTTTCTGACTCTGCCTAAATTCACTTAATTCTCCATTCATTCTCCTTCCAATCTGACCTCTATTAGTGACTCCCTTACTTAAGACTGTATTTTCTCTCAGTGATATACAGGCTTCAGGAAAGTCAAAATGAGAGGAAGATGAATGAATGAATGAACAGTTAGGCAAAGTCAGAAAAGTACTTAGAAGTACTATACAGAAAATCAGCTCTGCTCAAATTGCAAATTATCAATCATAATGCTTAAAGAATCATCAAATGGTGATAAAGAGAAAAATCCCACTTTCAGGAAAGAGAAAAGTAGGAGATGACTGGGGTACTAAGAGACAGGTAACAGGCATGGACAAGGGAGTGGGAGAATGAGGCAACTTGCCAACCCCAGAAAAGAAAAAGAACAAATTTACAAACAGCCTGCAAGGGAGAATGTGGAAGAGAGAGAACAGAGGCTGGCTCTTCCTGGTAATGCCAACAGGTCACCAGCTTCAGGACACCTCCTTTTTTTTTGCATGCATAAGAAACTGTTAAAGGAAGTAAAACTGCACAGACTAAATCTCGACTACCAGCCTGATGACCTCATGCACCCACTTTTCTCAGTATCCCTAACAGGCAGCCATTCTGATAAGTAAAATAAATTATGATTTTCTACTACCTATACCTTCAATTCATTACTAAAGAGTAATGTGTAGACTGGCATTTTGGAAGGAAAAATAAAAACTGATAAAAACTTTATGAGTTTAGAAGCATCCAGCATTTATAGAAGATGGACTCTACAGAAGAAGAAGTATCAAAGAAAAAAAGAAGGGAAAGAGGAAGAAAAGCAGCCTTGGCTCCCAGTGACTTCCCAGAGCAGGTGCCAAGACCTCACAAGGTCCAGGGACACTGCCCTCATTTCCACTGATTCCAACCTTTTTTTGCTTAAGCTGGTTTGAGTGTTTCTGTTACTTTCAAGACAAATAGTTCTTCACTATCTTTGAACACCCAAAATTTTTCAGTCTTCACTTATTTTCAGGTACCAGTTATTTTAAATTGAAAATCCCATATTTCTTCCAAGAATTAGAACAGAGCTTTAAAACTGGTATCAAACAAGTTTTCTTGTGGTTCAAACACACGTCACCTCAGTATCAAAACAACATTATGCTTTGCTCAGTCATTAAGTCATGTACTCAATAAACACTTACTGAGCACTTACTGTTTGCCACCATATAAAGAGAAAAGGAAAGACACGGTCCCTGCCCTCATGGAATTTCTATAATAGTGGAGAAGATGAAGAGGAATTAGAAGTCTCCCTGTTCCATTCCTTGCTACACCGTTACAGTTAGACACAAACAAAAACTAGTTCTGATTGAATTGAAGGCTCCCTAAGCTTCAGGTACTGGTTCATACAACTCACTGGTTCCTACAACCTTCTACTTCTAAAGGAGAAATGAAAAGTGTGGAGTGGGCCATTAGGGTTTTCTCTCACCAAAGTAGGAAGTCAGCCTCATCACCTGGGGGACTCAGGGGAAAGCCTGGGTGTGGATCCAACTCATAACTATGCCTGATCCTCTGCCTGTCCTTCACCACCACTAACTCTCATCTGAAGGCACCTACAACTGTGAGCATAGCACTACCACCCCCTACCCCCGGGCAAGGGGACCGACCAACATCTAAAAGAAGAATCTATCATTTCAAACTAAAACCTACCATCTTCCATTACTTATACTTATTCAGAGGTTCATGACAAGATTGAGTCATGAGAATCCTGAGAGAACATTAGAGAATTTAGTGCAACTGGTTCACTATGAGGGTTCATTATGAGAGTCTTCTCTTCATGATGGAAGAACATTCTGCAAAAAAACAAGTATTTAATAAACACCAGTCAGTTGAGGCCTAAGCCCTCTCACAGCTAATAGGAACTGACTACCTAGCTAAATCTTCACATTCTTGCAAATCCAAGTATGTATTCCTTAAAGCTGAAGGCTGGAAGATCTAGGTCAAAAGATGCCTAACTGGTTTGAAACATTTCAAAATGAAGGCTCTCACTAACCAAATCATTCAAAAGAACAACGCTAGGAATAAACGATACATGCCCTCTATTTCTCTAAAGGTTTTAACTCACTGGACTATAGATAAACATCCTTATACGCAATCATCCGGTCAGCATCCTGGAAAAAATATCGTTATGCTAAATAAAGGTTAAGCAAGTTTATACAGGCTATCAGGTGTAGTGTTTTCAATGATTACTTTTCCATGGCAAAACATGAATCGCGTTACTGACTTAGAAAAATAAACAGTAACACCTAAATTGTATCTTTGCCCTGATTTCTTGTCAAACTTAAATACACCAGATATATTTCAAATAGGTTAGCCAGTCTATAACAGATTCCAGCCAGCCAGTTAACAATCCGTACAAACATTTCAAGCCTAAATTCCCAATCAAGCAAACAATTTTTTAGATCAAAACATCTGACTCCCAATATCACATGAAATTTTCCAAAGCCCTTTAACTGTTTTTATATGTAAGTTTCAAATTCCCCACACCATGGGGTGCAATTACTGTCAGGAGTCTTAAGGAGGACTAACCTCAGAGGTGTCAAAAAAATCCACTGGGACCCTTGCTACAGAAAAGGCTGCTAGAAAGTACCATTTCTTTTATAAATGAAATATAAATTTGGATTTTAAAAAGTCCCCCCAAGTACGTACCATGTCACGTGCAATCGCCAAAATGTATTTTACAAAACACACACATAATTATAATACTACGGTTACTATAAAAATCAAGAATCCCATGCTTTGATTCTTCTTGTACTTATGGTGATGAATAAATGAGGAAAATAGACATTATGAAAAATGTTCGCAATGATGACAACCAGAAGCAAAATGTCAGAGACAAAATGGTCACTAGTAGAAGCAAACTGCTAAAGGTTTTAAGAATTAAGACAAAAAGAAAGGACAATACTCCTAAAACTCCCTTGATTCACTGGGCTTTCCTATGAAGATGTTAGAAACTTCTTTCCAGTACAGCATTTCAGGAAACAAAGATAAAAATCCAAGTGTATAGTCAATGCAAAACGAACACAATGACCTGAAGTAACACAAGAGGTCCTATTCGATATGAATTACAGATCCATTAAAATAGAATGGTTTCTTTTTCCTCCTCTGGACACAAAGACTGAAACATTTGCTTCTTCTAGCATTGGCTACTCCTATGATTTTAAGCAAGTCCCTTCAACTTAAGATCCTTCTCTCATTACGTGTTTCATGGGAAAACCTGATATTGTCCTAGAAAAATGAATTATATACCAACTGAGAATCTGTAACAGAACATCCCAATAAATCAAACATCAAAATAGCAATAAAGATCTTTTGGCTCGTTAAAAAAATGTAAAGATGTAAGAAGAATATCAACCTGCTTTTAAAAAAAAAACATTTTTTAAAAGATTTCATTCTGGAATAAAAGGACACAAAGTAGTGGAAACCAAGTGAGCCGAGATTAACCAATGTAACTCTGAAAGGCAAAGACAGGTTCACGTACTTTCTCTGTAACATTAATTAATACTAATTTTTTCTTCTTGCTATTGAAACTACAAAGTAATTGACTGCCCTAATGAATACACAAATTTCTCCAAAATGAATGCTGCTTTTGAAAAGCAAATTAATCTTCTAAAAAAAAACAAAAACAAAAACCCTGTGACAAAGCCTTCCTTCAAGCAAGTTTCCAGCAGCCAGTGGGATATGTGAGGAATTAGGCAGTTTGCAAACATGCGGTAAAAAGTCCAGAACTGAGCCAGTTCTGACAATATTCAGAAAGGTTTCCTACACACATAACTTGCATATAAGTCCATTCATGATTTCAATGTGGATAAGGGCCAAACATCCCTATCATCGAGATTAATAACATCAAGTTTTTTTAAATGACACTTCTTATTCCAGCCCCCAAATCAACCTCTATGCAGCACTGCATGATTTTTTTTCCTCCTAGCAAGTTAGAAAATTAAATTTTCTTCATTTCCAGCCAGGGGCCACTCAAACAAATCTAATGGGTGTAGACAGCATTTCCTGCCTACTGCAAGAAAATAATAGGATTGCCATTATTAACACGGCCCGGGGCATGCACTGAGGTGCGGCACTGAAGAAGCTGACCTTTAATTTTCATTGGTTAGCCTGCAATGACTGCCTAATTTTTGTTTTTGTTTTTTAAAACAGTAAATGTTGTTTTTTTCTCCAATGTTAAGGTTTAACATTGGCTCATTCACTCTCATGGAGCAAGACAGGCTCCAATTCCTACTATCCTTTCCATTCAACTGTGTTTATGTCTAGAACAACCCTGCCAGTAAACAACCAGCTAAAATTCAGTTTTGTTTTTCTTTTACTTTTTTGGAGCTAGCCTTCCAATTTATAAGAAGTTGGTAAGACTCAGGCACTGCCAAAGCAGAGAAAACTACTCTAGTCATGGCATCTCTGCCAAATAGTATATGTTATCCTAAAGAAATGAGCATCGTAACAGTGAGCAGCAAAGGTAGCTAAGATTTCCAGAAAGACAGCAAGGTCTTAGCCTGCAGTGCGCTGTTCCCCAGCAGTGGTGTCTTTATGCCATTACTACAGAGACGAAGAACATCATCCGAGGTGATGACCCAGAGATGAAAGGCAGGTCTTGGAGCCCCCATGGTTTCGCCCACTAAAGTCAAGGCCTGATCTTCCCTCTTAAAAACGGTTAGAACAACATCCACAAAAAAGGGAGAGGGAATGGGAGCAAGTGACTCTCCTTTATTACAACTTTCCTTTGATCCTAGACTTGGGAGAGGAAGCAGAGCTGTCATATACCTACTTAAAAAGAGACAACCTTTCTTTGAGGGGGCAGGGAAGAAGAAAAATACTGGTAGAAGTAGCACTTGTTTAATTAAGTACTTCTTGGCATTCAGATATGCTTCCCCACCCTCACCCTGCTCAAAGTGCCTCTTATATATATTATCATTTTATGCCCACACTACCTTACTAAGGTAAACAGCTCAAGTGTGACTTTGGAGATGAGCTACAAAGATGTCACTTGAACAAGAACACTCAAGGAGTTGGTGGCAAGGCTTGTATTCATATACACTTTTAAAGTAACAGGGGAATGCTTTTAAATAACTATCACCCCATTAAGAAGTATGTCCAGCGATTAAATGTCTGTCATCAGTGAATAAAATAAAATAATAAAACAGCAGCTCTCACTTGCTAAGCACTTGACAAAGCACCATACCGAGCTAAACAGTCCTAACAATTCCTTTTAACAGACAAAGCCACCAAGATTCAGTAATTAACCAAAGTCAGAGTTTCAAATCTGCAGAGTTACAAATCTGGGTTCTCAAACTCAGGGCTCAGTTTCCAGAGCACACGGGCTCAGTCATCCCACTATAAATGATGACTAAAGATTTACCTTCTTACCAAAAATATTAGTTCCAAGTTAAGTGAGTAGTTTCCCATGCCCCCCAAATATGAAAACCGTATGTGATAATCTGCTATTATTTACAGACAAGGACTAAAGAATTCCCAAGAAGAATGGTTTCTCTAAAAAGATGTTTCCTTTTTTGCAATTAAACTTTCTAGAAAATTATTTATGCTTTTTCATGAAAAATGGTATGAAAAAGTTACCTCTTGGCCAAAATGCACACTTATTAAAGATATACAAATAGAGCAATCTGTGTTAAAAAAAAAAAAAAACTTTAAAAAAGAGGTTCTTCGTTAATCTGTCAAGCAGAACATCTGACAGCAGACTAGAACTGCCCCTGTATTGAACTCACAGGTAACTTAGTGGAAACTAGAATCTGGAAAACTTATCATCCCATGTAAAACATAATAGGAACAAACTCACTCACCTCTGTTGGTACTATATCCTTCCCAAACCCTGGCCTACTATCCTCTACTCCCTCCTACAACCCCTGTTTCTCACAAAAGCAAGAAAGGAAAACTTGCAAAACTGGAACGTTAATGGCAAACACTTGGAGCCTAAAATTACTCCAAACAAAATGAAGCTAATGTAATCTAGTGAAAAATTTATTTGTATTCTCAATTTTCTCTTACTAGCCAACTGCTATGCCTTAATAGGTTTGAACTCCTGAGAAAACTGAACTAAGAGAATTGGAAAGTAAAACATAAATAGGAAGTGACATTGTTTCCATGCTTAAATTTAATATAACGAGCAAATGGCAAAATCTAAAAGGCTATGTTTTAAAATTATCAGTGTCACCAGTATCATTAAGATATAGTTAAAGCTACAGCACAGTAACCACATAGCAAGATTAGAATATGTCAAAATCAAATAAACCTGGAAATAACTCTTTCATTAATAAAGAAATTTTATGGTAAATTAAAGATATCTGTTGTTAATTAAAGCCTGAAATAAAATACAAGCCTTAAAAATTATTATCCATTTCTTCTCCCTCCTCCCATAACTCTCTTTAAAAAAAAAAGACAGCAGGCAGATTGAGTCTGAAATGCCTGTGGGAAAGTAAGGTAAAGATATCTGTAGTTGATGGGCTTCCCTGGTGGCGCAGTGGTTAAGAATCTGCCTGCCAATGCAGGGGATACGGGTTCGAGCCCTGGTCCGGGAAGATCCCACATGCCGCAGAGCAACTAAGCCCGTGCACCACAACTACTGAGTCTGCGCTCTACAGCCCACGAGCCACAACTACTGAGCCCTTGTGCCAGAACAACTGAAGCCTGGGCACCTAGAGTCCATGCTCCGCAACAAGAGAAGGCACTGCAATGAGAAGCCCGTGGACAGCAACGAAGACCCAACGCAGCCATAAATAAATAAATAAATAAATAAAAATAAAGTTCCCTTTAAAAAAAAACAGATATCTATAGTTGAATATACAGGTCTACAACTCAGGGATATAGCTAGGGGTTTGGAAATTACCAGTCTTTACCTGTGGCACAACAACAAGGATACCCATTTCCAGTATTTTCATGCACTAAGTATAAATAATGAGGAATATTCATTAAATAAATACATAATTTTAAAAGGACAGTATTTTAAAAATTGAACTTACTTCCTTTCTAGGAGGCTCAAAACTACTGATTTCAAAAAAAAAAAAAAAAAACTACTGATTTCATAATTTCCTTGAAAATGAGTGTACACATGGGCAATTTTAGTATCTCTTATCCAAAGTTAAGTAAATCTCTACCTTCAGGTGATAATGGTAAAAATGTATGAAGGGTTAGATAGAAGAGGATCCAAGCAATTTAAACCAAACTTAAGCAAATTAAAACGATCAAATCCTAAAATTAAAACATATTCCTTTTTTATAGTGCTTACAAAAAAAAAAAAACTAGTTTCTTTACATCTTAAGGTATAAAATAGATGTCTTAAAATTAAGTGCTCTTAAAAGTTAGTTTGATCATATACACACCCCTATACATAAAACAGATAACCAACAAAGACCTACTGTACAGCACAGGGAACTATACTCAATATTTTGTAGTAACTTATAAGGGAAAAGAATCTGAAAAAGAATAGATATATATACATATGTATAACTGAATCACTGTGCTGTATACCTGAAACTAACACAACATTGTAAATCAACTATACTTCAATAAAAAAATTTAAAAACTTTTTTTAAAGTTAGTTAGATCCTATGGTACTCTGTGTCATGAAGATTACCGCCAGCAAGCTCTGAAAGCCGGGTTATAAGGCAAAGACAAAGGCTTCCCGGCCCCCAGCTGTAAGGAGGGGAGGGCCATGGGCACAGCCCAGTGTCGGGGAGCCTTGCTCTGGGGTGGCAACCAGTCGTGAACATTTTACCATGTATAGCCTCCCTCCTGGGCAGAAGTTTTGAGAAACAAGAGAAGGTTGTTCTAACACTCCTCACCATTCTGTGGAAACACAATCCCCAGGGAGGCACACAGCTCCTCTGGACCATGAGCAGCATTTTTGTGAAGCAGTAAGAAACAGTGTTTAGGTAATACCGCCTTGGGCGCTGCACCTTCATTGGTGTCTTCATTCACACCGCCCCACACAAACACAGCGAGAGAAAGCAAGTCAGGTCCCACTTCAAAGCCTTGTCCTTAACTCACCTTCAGTGAACTCACTCTCTAAAGATGGAGCAGGGAACTCAATAATTTCTAACAAAGGAAGCATTTAGGGCTGCCAGCTCCCCAGGTTTAGCCCGGGCCGTCTGGGAAAGCACACGGCTCCTGTGAATCCTGAGGTCACCTTTTATTCACCACGGGAGCTGCTCTTTGCGCATGCAGAGATGAGACACGTTCTAGTCAGTTCTGGGCTCATCCTGGCCCCGTGGCTGCCTTCGGTGCAACCCAAACACCACAAACTATTAGCCTTAAAAGGACAGAAAGGATTAGTATCAGGCATGGGAGGCCTTGCTTTTCCAGGTGCAAATTATAAGTACAGGATCTTACCCTATATAAATGAACTTAAATGAAAGGCACGGAGGAGAGGGAATGAGAGATGAACAAAACTGTATTGCCACTGAGTGAAAAGAACTCTCTTTCATAGAATTTTTCAAATGTCTCAGTCAGGTAAAACTTCATTACCATTTCTTAGCCAACTGCTCTAGATTTTTCCCATTCACTATACTGAGTTTCTTATATATTACTGTCTATGAAGTATACTTTTATTCTCTGGTTTCTCTCATTCCAAGGTTAAGTTGCTTTTACAGAAAACAATCTAGGAAAATCTCCCTCTTGGGAGATGTCCAGATTATTATTATTGTTTCGAAAGTAAATTTTAGGTTTCTGGACCACAGACAGGTTGAACACATGGAAAGCATTCAACGAATACTTAGCCTTAGCATTCAGCTACTTGGGAACACAAATAGACACTGTTCCAAGTCTGGATATACAATTAAGACATTTAATGTGAACTATTAAAGCAGCAGTGTGATACAGCTGGAAACAAGTTTTAGAGTCAATCTAGGTGATCTTTTTAACCTTTTGGAGCATGTCTTCTAGTCTTAGTTCACTCAACAACCATTTATAGGGCAGCAGGTATGTTCTGGCTTCTGCGGTAGATGGTGGAAACACATAGAAAAACAGAAATAATATCTACCTTTCATAGTTTAATGAATATGGAAGAATGAATGAATATATATATATATGCAAGTGCCTGGCACATGGTAGGTGCTCAACAATTGCTGGTCACTGTTATATTTTACATCCGACTTGTAGTTAGAATGTTTGGAAGTTTAGTGCACAAATGACAAGTGTCTTTTTTTCTATATTGAACTGCCTAGAGCTGGCTATCACTTTATCCTAAAGAATACGACGTTAAATTCTTCTGAGGAGCCCTTCGATTCTGCCCTAGGTCCTAACTAGAGTCCTCTGGTGTCCTAAGTACTCCTCTCACCTCAGTTCTTTCCAGCCATCAGGTCAAAAACCTTAAAAGGACAGATTACCAAGAGGGCTGAGTCCCCAAGACTGGGTTTCCCAAACTTGTCTGATCATATCACTCACCTGAAGCACCTAATAAAGATTTCTGATCCCACCCCAGACATAATAAATAACAGCACGTGCACCCTCCACCCCATACACATAGCCCTATAATGCTCCAAGAGATTCTTCTCTTCTCAGGCGTGCTTTACTTCCACTTTCAAGTGGCTGAGGTCATTCTCCTCAGGTTTCCATGACATGCCCTCTGACCCTTTCTCCAGGGCTCAGTTTAGCACTGAACACTCTGGCCGCCAGTGCAGCAGAATCAGCTCTCTCTGCTGGACCCCCACCATCTCAGCAAGACATATGTTGCTGTTATTGTTGTTGCTGTTTTTCTGTCCCTTAATGCCTCCCTTCTAGAATTTCCCTACAAAAGATCATTTTAAACTACCACAGATCTCTGAAAAGTCACCTTTTTCAAAAAATAATTTTCTTAATTTATAATTCCCAAACTGACTCCAATAGACAAGCAAAACATACATAATCGAAGTCCACATTTTTAGGGAATAGAAATATAAGCTATTTATTCTATTTGTATTTTCAAAATCAATTAGTGATCTGATACAGACCTGAAAAAAGTCCACGTATTCTCTGGAGAACTTTGTTTCTTTAAAATAGCAGTAAATGAAAGGCTAGGTTTGCACTGAAGGTGACTCATGACTTTGTTTTGTTTAATATTTATTAGATCCCTACCATGAGAAAAAAAAAAACTTTTCAGGAAAACTGTGGAAACACAAAAATGCCTATAACATGGCCCACGCTTCAAAGAGATCAACTTCAGCAGAAGAAATGACTTGAGCACCTGGGAAGAGGTACTAAGTTTAAATGGCACATTCAACCTAGGAATTCATCTATCTCTCCATCCATCCATCCAATGAGCATTTACTATGCACTCACCATCAAAGACATTAAGTTAAATCAGTAATTATCCTTACACTCAAGTAAGAGTGACAAGGAGACAATCAGACAACACTGAAAAGGACAAGTGTTCTGAAAAGTATAGAAACAGTGCCAGAAGAAATTAAAGAAAATGATAAATTACCTGAAATCATGGCTCTGGAACAAAATGAGGATATGCAAAATAGAATGAGACACTCTTTTCTTTTGAGTAGGTCAAAAATCAGTGAAGACCGCTCTGTGAACATGGTGTTGTTAATTCCTCATATCTCTACCAGATATAAAGAGACTGTGACTCTCTCTACCTTTTGAAATCAGTTCGTAATGATCCTATCTCTAGAGTAATTTCTAAGCCACAAAAATGACCTGCTATGGTATGAAAGCCATTTACACATACAGCAAAGAAAATATACCTTATAGATGGCAAAACACGCATACACACTAGCATCATACTCTTGCGACTTTCTACTGTTTTCTGGGAGTTCAGGAATTAATGAACTATTATGGATGGCAAATATTTCACAGTATACAGTATAATTTTTCCTTGAACTTGTTATTTGTATGTAAACTTATATCTTTCTATCTGAATTCTTACCTGATATTTTCAGTATTCCTAACATGCACTTTACATCTGACGTTTAAGCTTTATATCCAATCACTTAACAAAAATCCTGCCCCATCTTTTCATAAGTGATCTGCACAAACTCAACATCAATACCTCAGAAGCAAAAAAAGAAACAAAACACCGACACTCAGAGAAAAGTCACCACTATGAAATTATTAGGTGCTAGAGACAAGTTCAGATGAATAAAACAATACTACATGCTTGCTTGCTTTCACTCTATCCCCTCCCAATAAGTTTTGGTCTAACAAATTGAAGCATGTTAGCACCTAATGCTTTTCCAACACTAGTACTGAGATGACTTAGACCCTTTCTCTAAGTGGAAATCAAAGTTTTCCCTAAAGTACTGAAGATGACAAAATTGGGGGAAAAAAAAAGGTTTAAAGGTTAGAAAATATGACAGGTCTAATTGTACATCCTACTCTCTGGTTTTTGGATGACTCACAGTGAAATGCAGGATAGATTACCTTTGTGTGCCTATGTGGTCTGTGGATACTAATAAACTACCTGGCTCATCTAAATGTTAAAATATCTTTTTTTTCCCTCCAGAGATCTCCTACTTTTAAATAGTCTCCTCTTAAATTCAAGTCAGTTAATAAAACAAGGAAACTCTGACCTCCAAAACTGGCCTAGGAGAATCTCCGTTTACTCTGCAATAGGAGGTGGGGAGGGCGGGGAAACATCTACACATCAGCAAGGAGCAGACCAAGGGGGAGCAAACAGAGGCAAGCTGAAATCCTGTGGAATAAATCTCCTTCAATTTTTTTCAATTTTTTATTGTGATAAAATATACATACATTTGCCATTTTAACCATTTTTAGCCATACAGTTCAGTGGCATTAAGTACATTCACAATATTGTATAACCATCGCCACTATTCATTCCCAGAACTTTTTCACTATCCCAAGCAGAAACTCGGTACCCATTAAACTATAACACCTATTCCTCTTTCCCCAGCTCCTGGTAATCTCGATTCTACTTTCTTCTCTAAGAATTTGCCTATTCCAGGTACCTCACATAAGTAGAAACAGGCAATATTTGTCCTTTTGTGTCTGGCTTATTTTGCTCAGCATGTTTTCAAGGTTCATCCATCTTGTAGCAGGTATTGGAATTTCATTCCTTTTTATGGTTGAATAATAATCCACTGTATGTACAGACCGTATTTTGTTTATCCATTCATCTGTGAATGGACACCTGGGTTATTTCTACCTTTTAGATATCTAAATTATGCTGCTATAAACACTGGTGTACAAGTATCTGTTTGAGTCCCTGCTTTCAATTATTTTGGGTACATACTTAGCAATGGAATTGCTAGATGATTGTATATTTAACTTTCTGAGAAACCGCAAAACTGTTTTCCACAGCAGCTGTACCTTTTTACATTCCCAACAACAATACACTAGTGTTCCAATTCAAAATACTCTTAAGTATTCTCTGATTCACTAATTCAGAATAATGTTTACCTTTATTACCCTAAATTAAATTTCTTTTTCCTGATACAAGAAAAACCACAACAGAAAAATCAGGAACAGTAATATCTGAAGACATTTAGTAAGTATTTTCCTCTTAAATGACTTAATAGAAAATACAAAATGTGTTTAAAAATAACACTTTAAAATATAAGAGAAAAAGGAGCATAATACTCTAAAAATATATAAAGGATCCTACACTTAAAACTTGTACCATAAAAACTTGTCAATCTGAACCCTAAAAGGTCATATACTTGAAAACCTCATGTCTGAGTAAGTGGATGTAAATACTTGAGATATTTTAAAAGAAATTTACCTTTCTTATGGGTCAGTTCACACAGTACCTGGAACTAAACTGTCCAAGAAGGTCTTGCTTTAGTAAATGCAGAAGAGGAGGATGTGTAACAAGCTTACCTAACTACCACTGGCAGTAGTTTCCACAACTTTGCCCAAACTCATATGGAGGAGGAGATGGGCGGCTAAAAGCAATAATGATGTTCTTAAACCTTCAACACCTGCTCTCACCAATCTGCCATCAAGTGCTTACAGGAGACAGCAAGTAGCAAAACAAATGGCAACAGAAAACCTTCAAAACAAATCAACAGGCATATTTGGGCGTCTATTGGTGGGAGTGGGGTGAGATAGGGGAGGTGGATATTTGTTTATTGTTGTGATTTATTTTGCATACAAAAATATAGTTCTAACTTTTGCTGGTAAACTGTTCCTAGTTCATGTGATAGCACTGAATAAATTGGCATTTATTTCATGGCAGTCCTGCACCTCTATGAAAAAGCCCACTAGGAGAACTAGCTTCAACCCATACTGCAGTTTTACATTGCTTTTAAGTAAATTGATTTTTCCAAGGTGCTTAAAGTGGTCTGTCCTCCTAATTAGGTAAATATTCCCTCTATGATCTATTTAAACTTCTGTTATGGTAAAACCTGTTCATATAGAGTAGGAAGCCAAACTTTATCCTAGACTTGCCTGGATAATTGCAAATTCCTAATTAGTTACATCCAGAACAATGGAGTTATTTTTAACAGAGACCCTCTTCCACCAGCTGTGGAGAATCTGACTGAGCTCCTTAAGAATAAATTAAATCATGTTATTTCCTGGGATTTTAGAACCTACCATTATTTCTCAAACATACTACATTTGCTCATGTATGAAGACAATTATCTGGATAATTATTTCAACAGAAAGCTTTTCATAATTGAACACTATGAGTTTGTATTACATCAACTTAGTTTAAGCAAATTTTTCTAACTGGTTGCCATTATAAAAACCTTCATCTTCCAGAGTCAAAACAAGGATGTATCGGAAGCCTAAAATTCTAACATAAATTTAGTTTTAAACATAGCCTATAGGTGCTCCAATTTTAACATTTCTCAAATTTCAGAAAGGAGTGAAGGACTGAAGTTACCACCATCCTGCTCTAGGAGTTTGGTGGTAGACACAGCTCTCTATACTACATTCCAAAAATATGAGCAAAATACCCCTATAAGTAAACAGAAAAATGTCTTGCATTTGCCAAAAAAAAAGTCAGGACAGCACAAGAATATTCCATTAAGAACCTAGTTTAGAACTCAGTAAGTGCCTCCTGAGTCAATAAACAAGTGAATGAAATAAAATTAATTTTAAAATCAATCATTTAACACAAGGGACATTTTAAAAGGATACTTACTAGAATCTCAAATAATGCTAGCTTTTGCTGAACACCATCTCACTAAAATCTCCTCCCTCCAGTTATTTAAAAACTGACAAGCAGTTGTAATATTATAGAAACAAAAGATATTAGGAGCCAGTGACTGAACCGACAGGGAGTATTGCCAAAGACATCTCATCAGCCAATGAAATTACAATCCAGGTGTTTCAGAATGCTAAACTTGCATATCTCAACTAGGGAGAAAAAGAGTTTCAAGGACTGATCCATTTTTAAACTGAGAAACCTCCCCACCTGTAATAGCTGATCACTATAGTCTATCTTACCTGATTTATACCTGGTGGTTCAAAAACCTCCCAACCCCCGATTCCAACTCCACATACCTCCGGTCTCCAAGGGCTGATCCTTGACACTAAACCTGCACCATGAACAATTCCCCTCTGGGTAAGCTTGTGACTAGGGATCAGCCTCTCATTGGCTGTACCTTGCAAAGAGTTCAAGTACCAACATCAAGTCATCCTCCCAAGTGAGCCTATATTTGGCTTCTACAGAAACCTGCCTCTGTCTAGCCACAGTGATTGAAGCATTCTCTGCCGTTTAAAAAACACATTAATACTGTACCATACTGTGTATTTTAAGGTCAAAAAAAAAAAAGTGTGGGCTTATGAATATTTTCCTATATTCAAAGGCATTCAGTGTCAACTAAAGAATAAAGCTTTTCCTCAACCACCTAAGTGCATTCCCAACAGCTGTTAAGGATGAGAATTAAGGTTTACTTGAAAATAATGTCTTAACACAAAAAACTCTCATTGAATGGATTAACCTTGTTAAAGTGAAGAAAAGGCAATTGTGATTTCTAAAGTGAAAACAGAGGTAGGGTGCAAAGATACCCCTACACAGAAAATGATTCTTTTCCCCCATTCTCAGCTATAATTATTGAAAGCTCAAATAACAGGCTTACTAAGATAATATACAGGAACTAAAGCTTATGCCTCTATCATTGTTTTGGAAGTTCCTCTAATAAGAGATTGCACTTTGTCCCCTCCACCTCAAGAATGACCCTGAATCAAGCAGACTGCCTTGTCCACTTCAGCAATGCTAACCAGCTACGGACCACATGTAAGGAAATACAACTTTTGAGAGGTCACAAATCAACTATTACATTAGAAGTAGGGAGAAAATGAAACTGCAATCTAAAGATTGAAACTTTATTTACTCGTCACAAAAGAAAAAATAAAACACTTTTCAAAGTGTCCAAACACAATTTGGAGGTCTCTGAAAACATACAAAGTAATACTGTAAGAACAGCTCAGTTTTTAAACTTTGGAATATAATGAACTATGGAGTTTGTATAAGGCTTTGCTAAACACTTTTCAATACACTTGACTCATTAACGCCTTGTGACAACCACCTGAAAAATGGTATAGGTGAGATGTTTTCTCCTTATACTAAAATGAGGAAACCCAGACTGAGAGGTTCAGTAGTCTAACAGGGACACACAGCCAAGAAGTAAACTAAGTCCTTGACAGATTAGATATTCTGATTTCAAACCGATACTCAGATGTGGCCTGCACCAGGGTGTATAAGATTTCTAATCTTTGCCAATCATTTCAATACCTTTATCTTTTAAATTATGTCTCATTTGTACTAAGTACCTTGATGTCCTAAAAATGGAACCATACATCCTGAGTTAAATCATGTTTCCAATATTTGTCACACTCACAAGAACACTAAAATCCAATAACATCGTTCTTATGTTGGTTCCTTGAAAATAACTATGATCCCAATAGTCAGGAATGGGTATGAAAGGGTTTTTCAGCTGATAGTCTAACTGATGCCTCACCTTTAGTTGAATTTACAATTTTCAGAGCTGGAGGCCATGCAATTCACATAACACTAAAATAATATAGAACAATTTAAAGCTGATTTACTTGTGTAGGTCTTTCAGGATCATATAATGCTCTAGGGTCAGGATTATGAGCTGCAATTATCCCTGAGCAGTACAGCAACTATGAAAGATACAGCAGACTCAGATATATTTATAATGAATCTGGAAGTTACTGCTCTTAAAATTCTAATAAAAAGAGATTATTTTATCATCTGTCTTTTCCTGAAAGCAGTATGCAAAAAAAAAAAAAGGAAAGAAAAAGGTATTGGGTCACTGGATATTTATGGATGAAATCCACATAAATGAATGCTTACTTTAACATGAGTTGGAATTTTCACTATTTCATATAAAATCAAAAAGTTGTTGAAATTCCTTCTACCAAATAAATTCTAAAATGTAACAGATTTAAATTAAATCCACTAATCAGAAAACTATTTGACCATATGCCACCTAAAGAATCTTTCTTGCTGTTTGTTTCAATTTTAAACATATTCTTCCCAATTCACAGACAGATCTAGTGCTTTATATTTGAATTTCATTCTCTGGTAGTAAAGCAATGATTTTAATTCTTCAGATTAATTGTGCAGCTAGATAAGGAAAAGTGAGTGATAGTTTGGCTATATTATTTACCTGAATGAAGACATTTGAAAAGAATCACCGAATGAACAGGTAACCATGGATATCAGGGGTAATTTTTTTTCAACTCCCCATCAGTGATTTTTCATGCTGGCCCCCTACTTATACTTTTATTACATGGAAATAAACAAGAAGCTCTGACTACCTTCTCAGCAATTCCTATAGGCAGTTATTTCAATCAAACAGAAAATGTCACAAAGTTTTTTTCTATCAGTTTTTACCATGACATCCAAGTATTTTTAAAAAACCATTTTTTGCTTGTTTTTGAGCTATAGGTAATCCAGTATTTAAATTCCACCTAAGAGTTGAATATAATCTTCCTCTGGTGGTATGGAAGAAAGAAAACTGAATTACAAGATCTTAAAAGCAATAGGACCCAGTTAAACATGAATAGATTTGAGAGTCAGAAAGTTCTACGTTGCAATCCCCAATATGGTACCTCACCACTAGCCACAAGTAGCAGTTTAAAATAATTAAAAGTAAATACAATTTAAAATGCAGTTCCTCCATCGAACTAGCCACATTTTAAAAGGTACAACAGCTACACGTGCCTGGTGGCTGCCATACTGGACAGCACAAATATAAAACCATTTGCATCACAGAAGAAAATTCTATGTAATCTTACACAAGTTACTAAATTTCTGTGAACCTCAATGCCTTGTCTATAAAATGTCCTTAACATCACCTAAATTGAAAGATTAGAATTGTAATGAGATAATATATAAAAAACACAATACACAGTACTTAGTACACATTAGATAGCCAGAAAAGAGTAGCTATTAATACAATCCTATATTGGATTTTAATCTCTGATCACCAACACCAAACAAGTCACTTCCCCTCCCTGGGCCTCATTTTCCTAAAACTGAAAAGCTGGGAAGTTCTTCAGGTTTTCAGTTCTAAGGACGCTATCAAATTTTACCACATAAAATGAAGTGTTAAGCAAAAGGGGCACAAACTCCTACTGAGTAAACGACTACTTAGGCTCCTACAGCCAGCTTCCTAACGGATCCCAAGCATTCCTCCAGAAACCCCGGAAGACTGGCTCTCCAATACAGCCAGCCCATGGTCTGATGTGAGCTATTTATAAGGTCTGTCTTAAAAGGTTACTGGAATATCTTTCTGAAATTGTACATACTGTAATTAGAAGCTACAACCTCCTATTCCACGATGGTATCTTGCAGTTTTAAGATCTCTTTTTAAATGAATGCTATCTTCACGTAGAATTTTTTTCTCTTAGAAGCATTTAAACCAAAACACTTTAAAAGCACATACGAGTCTAAGTACCATTTTTTAGAGACTTTTTCTTTCTACCAGCTATGCCTCATTCTTAGCCAGCTTGCGGGTGACCCTCTAACGTCTAAACAAAGTGAGAATTACACCCTTATAGGGGGGATCCCCTTGCAGGACCACAAGCATGCCCAAAGACTTTACCCTCGTTAACAGCTGCTCCCCGGGAGCCAAGAAATTTACTGAACGCTGGTTCCACAGAGGCCGCTTCCAATCAGGGGGAACCACGGGCCCCCATGCAAGGCACAAAACCAGGGCCACGGGCTGCTCTTGGCTGTGGCTGCGGGTCTCTTCCCCCGGGCGTTGTCCAGGGCCCCAGAGTCACAGCGTTAACTTGAGAGTGAAGAGCAACTCAGGCAGTAGAAATGAGAACAGAGCGGTGCATTTTTGCCCGAGGCCAGAAGCCTCCAAAAAAAAAAAAAAAGTGTTATTCCAGAGCAGATTCCTTTTCTTCCGGGTCTGTCTGCTCCCTCTCACTCTCTGCCTACAACCACCGTGCCTCCCCTTTTCCAATGCCCCACCTCTCTCCACATTAAAAAAAAAAGGTGGCGTATTCCCTCTTCCTTAGCTTTCCCCACCAGGGCCTGGAAACTGGAGGAAGTTCAAATCAAATTAACTGCACATTAAAAAATAAACAGACAAGCAATCAAGGGGTGCCCACCGAACAAACGACCTCGCCTGTCCCAAAATATGATTAACCCTGGATGGAAGATGGGGAGGAAGACTAGAAACCAAAAGGGATGGAGAGATAAACGTGTGGATCTGGGGCCCCAGCGTTGGCCCGTCGCGGCCAAATTCCACATTTTGTTTCAAGAATATGCTGGACTGATGAGAAAATAAAAAATAAAAAGTTTTAACTTTTAAGTAAGTCCGCAAACGGCACTGTCTGGATAAAATGCCATTGCTTCCCTTCGTCAGGGATAGAAGGGTGGGAATTGAGGTTCGAAAAGCTCCAACTCCAACCGCGCACTCCTGGAAGCCTCCCGGCCAACGGCGCCGCCGGGCGGCCCAACCCAGTCTCCAGAGACACCCGGCCCGGGTGCTCGGGCTCCCACGGGGCGCCGGGACCGGGCCTTTGGGAAAGTTCGCGGGAACAGCCCGAGGCCCCACTTTCCGCCCAGAGTGACAGGCCCTTCCCACGCCGGCCGGCCCCCGCCCCGCCGCGGGCACCAGACGGTCCGCGCGGCCCCTCCCGGCCGCCTCTGGGCGCGGATTCCGCCCGCCGGCCCCACCCCGGCCCGGGCGCCCCTCGGGGTGACCGACTGACCGGAGCTACGCTGGCCCACACACCCGGTCGCCCGCTCCTTCCCGCCGCGCCCCACTCCCCCGCCCGAGCTTCCAGCCGCCTGCTCGCCGAGTCCGGCCGCAGCCGCCGGTTACCGCCCCCAGCCCGGGGGGAGCCCGGGGGGCAGGACGGGGAGGGAGGACGTGGCGCGCACGGAGGTGGCCAGCGGCGAGGCGGGGAGTGTCCCTGAGAGGCCTGGCCTGGGCTGGGGGCCGGCGCGGGCTCGGGACCCTCCCCGCGAGCATCCCCGGGTCGGAGGTCCCGGCCCGCCCCCGCCTGGCGCGGAGAGGCGGCCCCAACTTCCAGCCCCACTTCGCACACCCGCCCTCCTCCCTCCACCATATGGAAATCTACAGCCTCAGAAAGTGACACGTCGAAGATTCCTCGGCCCCTCCGCCCGCCCTCCCCCTCCCGGGCAGCGTTCCTGCCGCGGAGATTCCGGGAGGGGGAGCGGATTCCTCGGACAAAATCTGCTGGGAAGGCCGGGGAGGACGAGGGGGGAGGGCGAGGGGGGGAGGGAGAACCCGGGAACCACTGCCCAGATTTTTTTTTTCCATCAAGAATCTACCCGTTTCTTTCCCTCCTCCAAGCCCTGGCCAGCTGGGGGGACGAGCGGGGGCCCGGAGCCCAGTAAGACGCGGCCCCAAAGCGTTGGCCGACACCCGCTCCCGGGCCCCGTGTTCCCGGGGTGCCCAGACGAGCGCGGGGCGCCCCAGCACTCTGGCGCCAAGTTTTCCTCGGGAAGCCCAGCGCGCCCGGAGCGCTCCGGGACAGGCACGCACTTTGGCGGACTCGGCGTCCGGTCGGGGCTTTCCAGCGCGCCCTGACCCGGCGGCTGAGATTCGGGGTCCGGGTCCCCTCCATTCTCCCGCTCCTGCATGCCTTACCTTCCCTCGGGCTGAAACGCGGGGCTCCGGGCGCGCCACACACCGGGTCTCCCACGCCTTCCCAGCCGCCAGCCCCGAGAATCCCTGCCGCCCCTTCGCAGCTCCCGCCGCCGCCGCAGCCGCCGCTCTCCTTATCCTCCGGCCGCAGCCGCCGCTCTCCTTGTCCTCCGGCCGCCGCCGCCGCTCAAATAACTACCAGTAGGATTAGATGGGGGATTCCGCCATGTCAATGATGTCGGGACCACATGGGGATTTGGGGCCCGCCCACTGCCGTAATCTGCCGAGTATAACCGCCTCCACAAGCTCAGATTCGCAGGCGCTGTGGTATCCTCCTTTCCCCCCAGACCTGCATAACTATCCGGAAACTCTTTTTGGTTCAGCCGGACTAAAGAAGTCTTAGGCTTAGGGGAACTAGCAATTCCTGAAAGGCTAGGGCTGCATATTCTGCAAACGATCGCCAACACCAATATAAATGCGGGGTTTGCTGAGTAATAATCAGAGCTAAGACTATGACATTATTTTTCATTTACACATATATTAACTTTTTTTTTAAATTCCCACAACAACCTTGTGAGCTATTTTGTCACCTCCTTTCTCTATTTCCCACAGCAGTTTGTTCATATGGTTAACATAGCGTGAACAGATTTTATTACACCGAAGTTAAAATGTCTATTTCCCCTTACAGTACCCAATATGAGCTCACAAGAGCAGAGTGTTCCTTACTCATATCTGTATTTCCGCATCAAACATAGCATAATGCATAGGCCACAGTAGGACTCATTAGATAATTGCTGAGTTATATTAATCAAGTCAAATGTAATGTATCCTGTTGTACAGACTCAAAATGGTTAGCCAACTGCATCCCATCCCACCCCTCAAATTATCCAGGGAGACAAGAAAGTAGAAATTATCCCAGAGAGGCCACTTCTCTTTTTAGCTTCCCAGGTATTCTAAATAATTACGTTAGCCTCAATTATTAGGCTACAAAGCAGTACTAGGTAGCAACCAGAGGCAATGTATTACTTTCATTGACCTAAAAAATACATAACAACCATTTGTCAGATAAAGTTATTGTACATAGTACTGTATTAAAGCTCGAAGAACATAAAAGAATATAAAGAAGAACATAAAAGAAATAGCTCCTTTTTTTGTAGAATTTGCAATTCTTTTTTGGAGATGAGGGGAATAATGGTGAATCCAGGCAAATAGGGCACTCCCTCCTAACTGGCTTCTTTCCCCAAACGTTCCCAGAGTCTCAGCCATCTTTCTAGAACATGGTTCCAATCCTAGGCCATAGTTCTGTATTGGAAGGGAAAAAAGATAAAGCAGAGGTTCCCCAGCTCCTGCCTCAGCTTCTCTAGCTTGCCCCTGAGCCATGGCCTCCAACCCAGCTGAACTCTCATGACTTCCAAGCACCTCTCTCCCTCTGCACATCCTTTCACTCTGTCTGGAGCATACTTCTTCCTCTACGCTATCTAAAGATCATTTCCTCATCTTTGATCACACCCTCCCTTCCCATAGCCTCACAGCTCTTTTCCCCGCAATCTCATAATTCTTTTCAGTTCTTCTCACATTGCTCTGAAGTTACTGTATATCTCTTCCACTTGGCTGGTCTTGTTCATTTTTGTATCCCCAGCATTAACCTAGCATTGTGCTTTGAATATAATACCCCCCTTATAAATGTTTGTTGAATAAATTAATTTTAAAGTATGTTTTAAGAATCTGAATGACTAGGGCTTCAGTGGTGGCACAGTGGTTGAGAATCTGCCTGCCAGTGCAGGGGACACGGGTTCGAGCCCTGGTCTGGGAAGATCCCACATGCCGCGGAGCAACTAGGCCCCGTGAGCCACAATTACTGAGCCTGCGCGTCTGGATCCTGTGCTCCGCAACAAGAGAGGACGCGATAGTGAGAGGCCCGCGCACCGCGATGAAGAGTGGCCCCCGCTTGCCGCAACTGAAGAAAGCCCTCGCACAGAAACGAAGACCCAACACAGCCATAAATTAATTATTTAATTAATTTTTTTAAAAAAATGATGATTGTTTCAAAAAAAAAAAAAGAATCTGAATGACTAGATAGATGGGCAAACTTCAGAGGGTGGAAGTTTGAATTCAAGTGTAGTAAGACAGGCTTGGCAAAGGAGGTAAAAGTAGGCAAGAGAAATTCAGAAGACAGAATTATTTCTTCCAGTTTCTTCCACTAGGCTGAATTTGTTCCAATTAAGAAGAAGAATCGTGACTTCCCTGGTGGTCCAGTGGTTAAGACTTGGCCTTCTAATGCAGGGGGTGCAGGTTCGATGCCTGGTCAGGGAGCTAAGATCCCACATGCCTTGAGGCCAAAAACCCAAAACATAAAACAGAAGCAATATTGTAACAAATTCAATAAAGACAAAAGAAAATGGTCCACGTTAAAAAAAATTTTTTTTAAATCAATGATACAAAATGCCTTAAAATTCTAAATGCATTTTCATATATATAATCTCAGCGTTTCATTTGTCTTCTTGTCCTAACACCTAACATCAGTTTTGGCACAGAATAGAAACCCAATAAGTGTTTGCAAGATGAGAGGAAGTATGGTGTAGTGGAAGAAGGATGGAAATTATAATCAGACAAAAACCAGTGACACTGGACAAGTTTTTAAAGTTCTCTGAGCCTGGGTCATTTATTTATTAAGTGGTGATATTACCTTCCTGCTAAGGTTGTTGTGAGGAATAAAAACCTCAAGCACCTAATACTCAATAAATAAATGTTGGTTCCTCCTTGAATGAATGAATGAATAAATGAATGAAGATGCCTTTACTAGAGAGAAACTTTTGAGAGGGCTCCCAACTACATGTTGAGAGATTTAAATTTCATACAATGAGAAATCACTGTAGGATTATAAAGGCATGAAGTGATTGAAGTGGGTTTCAAAGTTGATTATCCTAGCAGCAGGATATAAAGCAAGGTTCATGTCAGAGAGGCATGCCCTGAACCTATGTGGGAGATGATGTCTTAGCCCAGAGAGGTAGTTCTGCAAATGGGAAGGAGGGCTTCAACTTAAGGCAATGAGTATTATTGTCTTGCGTTGACAACAACCCAAGTCATCTGCCACCCTAGGTCCTAAGTCATAGAACCACAGTCATAACTTTGCTCCAAAAGCAACTTAGGACTTGCTCTAGTACAGAAATTAACATCCAAATGAGATGCCTAGAAGTTAAGGCCTATAACAAAATATACAGACTTGCAAACCCTTCCATCGCCCATGCAATGTAAGCTGAGTTGTATTAAAAATTTTAAATAAATAAAAGGTTCAAAGTTATACTTCCTGACTTTAGATAACTTACTTTATAACAAAAGAAATGCAAATTTAACATATTTGAAACTAGCATTGAAAAGGTCTCAAACCATTAAACCTGTAATACTTCTCAGCCTAAGATTTGTAAATTCAAACCTCTTTCTCAAAGATCACTGTAGCTAGTAATACCTAATATCTAGAAGACCCAGCCAGGTTCTCAGTCTCCATATCCTACCTCTGCCTGCAGCTGGGGTTGCTAGATTCTCACAGGCAGGCTCAGTCTTGCCTCTAATCTTGAAACACAATCTTGACCTTAGAGGACATTAACTCTTTGCATCTACTTCTTGTTCTAATGTACTGAGCCAGATCTGATACCAGCTTCAATACAAATATTGATGAAAAACGAATTAATCCTGTTTTGAAGAGTGTTCAGAATTCACTAGAGTACGAACTAGAGTAAAGGTTAGCCAGCTCAGTCAACAATAAAATCTAAGAGCAACATTGCAACTTCACTTTTCTCCAGAACAGTTCAACCAGTCAAGCTATAGTTTCACCTTCCTTACTATTGTTCAATGCAAGACAAAAGCAAATTGTAGCCATATATATATATATATATATATATATATATATATATATATATATATATATTTAAAGTCATTTCCAAAAGAATATCTCTCCCACAGTTATCAGAACTATTCAGGTAGAAGCTGAATAAGCTGTCAGGGCTCATAAAATCACAGGGTTGATAGAGAGCTAAAGTTTTTTGGCCTGCTCTCTCCCAAAGCAGAATCTTTGCCCCATGTTAATGACAGCTAAGCACCCAGCCTCAGCCTGAGCACCACCAGGAAAAGGGAAAATGCTTCTTTCCAAGACACCCTTTTACCAACAACTCTAGACCTAAACCAAGTCTTCTGAAAACCGCCTCCTTGCAACTTTCCCCCACCTGTCCTGTTTCTGCCCTCTGGAGGCAGATAAAGTAACAACAGTCACCGTCCACACGACTTCCCTTCCAGTGAATTGACCTTACCAGTCATACCTGTTCTCTTTTCCTGGATAAACATCTCTGACTTGCTGACCTCTTCATCTCATCACATGGCTTCCAGATCTCTCTTCATCCTTTTCTTCCACCACCTCTAGGTACCTACTTGTTCAACCGCTCTGAAAGCTGGGTATTCAGATTCTGTTCATAATATTTCAGGCATGATCAGCACACAGCCAGAGTGGTACCCTTTCCTGCTTTAATTTGGACAAAATGCTTGTATCGTTACAGTTTAATATTGTGTTAATTTTCTTAGCACGCTCTTCATCCTGTTAACTCATGCTTTCTTCTTCCATGAAAAGTTGTCAAGCTGTGCATACATCAGGAAAACAACTGATTTTATTTTAATTGGTTTTAATTACTGTTAAATAGTTGAATATTTCATTTTATTAAATTTCATTTTTAAGTTTCATTCTTACATTCCAGCCTACCTAGTACTTTCTGGACAACCTTTCCCAGCTTTGTGACATTGATAAGTATGACAAGCATGATTTCCATGTTGCCATCCAAGTCACTAATAAACCGCAAAGAAAGACAAGGCCAAGAACTACTAGTAATTTTTCTCCAACTGAAGGTAAATTTGAGGCAAAGTCATTTAAAAAGCTCTGAACTTGTCCATCACACTGACTTACTCTGAACCCCACAAAATAGCGGAGCAAGTTGGGTCTGACTTTCTTCATAGTCATTTTTATTATTCTTGCCCACTCTCATACCTGATTTACTCCTATGATCATTTTTTCTTCCTAAGATGTCAAGACTTCTGTATGATACTTGAGTCTCTTAACACCAGGTATGCTAAATATTATCTTCCTCAAACAAATTCAAAATTTGCCCTGGATAGAAATACATGTAGATATATGTGTCCTTCACAGAGAAATGAAGCAAAGAAATGTCTCTAGCTCAGGCTACATGCCTCAGATACAAACCATTTTAGTCAAGGAAAGATTCTGAGATTTGACCAGAAAGCAAGGAGTTGGAAAAAAGTAAACTTATTGCAGAGCCAGCTGGGCCCATTCTGTTTGTGAAGAGTTGGATATCATATTTGAAATTGCTTCTCGTCTTTTGTGTAGTTACCACAGTATGTCTTTTAGTTCTTGGAAGCATACTCACTGGTATTTCACATGCAATCTGTGTGTCTCAGAACTCAGTGTAACTCAGGGAGTTAAATCACATATACATTAATACCCTTGCTCTGACTCTGACAGCCACCATTATTGCAGGACATCTCACTACCCTTGTACTCTTCCTGGTTCTTTCTAGAAGTCTCCTGTGAGTTTACAAGCACGTTTTTTCAGAGTGCTTCAGTAACTTATTAACCCAGCCAGAGCAGCTAATATGGCACATCCCACTGTACTGAGCCCCCTACTGTTGGTAAAACCATGGAGAGCCCACCCTGGTTACCCTATAAGGCCAGCACCTCCCTCGGACAGACTCACTTCTCTCTGTCTCTGGACAAACTCTGTGAGATATAATTAACATACAGCACTGTATAAGTTTAAGGTATACAGCATAATTATTTGACTTACATACATCATGAAGTGATTATCAGGATAAGTTTGGTGGCCATATATCACCTCATATAAATACAAAATTAAAGAAATAGAAAACAAAATTTTTTTCTTGTGATGAGAACTCAGGATTTACTCTCTTAACAACTTTCATGTACAATATTTCATATACAACAGGGTTAATTATATTTATCATGTTGTACATTACATCCCTAGCATTTATCTTACAGCTGCAAGTTTGTCCCTTTTGACTGCCTCCATCCAGTTCCCCCTCCCCCCATCCACCACTCCTGCCTCTGGTTACCATGAATCTGATCTCTTTTTCTATGAGTTAGTTGGTTAGTTTGCTTTGAAAATATAATTGACCTACAATACTATGTTAGTTCTCGTTATACAACATAGTAATTCGATATTTCTATACTGTTTCAAACTGATCACCAGGATAAGTCTAGTTACTATATGTCACCACAAAAAGATATTACTTAGTTATTGACTGTATTCCCCACACTGTACATTTCATACCTGTGACTCATTTATTTCCCTACTGGAAGTTTGTACATTGTAATCTCCCTCACCTATTTCTTTGCTCCCCCTACACCCTTCCCCTCTGGCAAACTCTTGTTGGTTCTCTGTATCTATAACTCTGTTTATGTTTTGTTATGTTTGTTCATTTGAGGTTTTTTTAGATTTCACATATAAGTAAAATCATACAGTATCTTTCACTGTTTGACTAATTTCACTTAGCATAATGCCTTCAAGTTCCATCCATGTTGTCAAAAATGGCAGAATTTCCTTCCTTCTCATGACAATAATATTCCATTGTATGTATATATATATATATATACATCACATCTTCTTTTTCAGTTCATCTATAGACAGACAATTAGGTCGTTTCCATATCTTGGTTGTTGTGAATAATGTTGCAATGAATGTGGGAGCACAAATATCTCTTTGAGATTCTGATTTCATTTTTTTAGGCTATATACCCAAAAGTGAGATTGCTGGATCATATGGTAGTCTACCTTTAATTTTTTGAGGAACCTCCATACTGTGTTTCGTAGTGGCTGCACCAATTTACCTCCCCACCAACAGTGCATGAGGATTCCCTTTTCTCCACATACTCGCCAACACTTGTTTTCTGTTGCTTTCTGATAATAGCCAGTCTAACAGGTGTGAGACAATAGCTTGTTGTGGTTTTGATTTGCATTTCCCTGATGATTAATGATGTTGAGCACCTTTTCATGTATCTGTTGGCCATCTGTGTCTCCTTTGGAAAAATGTCTATTAAGTTCCTTTGTCTATTTTTTAATTAGATTGGTGTTTTTGCTGTGGAGTTGTATGAGTTCCTTATATATTATGACTATTAACTCCTTAACAGATATACTGTTTGCAAGTATTTTCTTCCATTCCATAGGTTAATTTTTCATTTTGTTGATTGTTTCTTCTGTTGTACAGATTTTTAGTTTGATGTTGTGCAGTTTTTTGTTTCTTTTGTTCCTTTAGCTTTTGATGTCATATCCAAAAAATCATTGCCAAGACCAATGTCAAGGAGTTTTCCCCCATGTTTTCTTCTAGGAGTTTTATGGTTTCAGGTCTTATGTTTCTTTTTTGCCCTTTTAGAGTTAATTTTTAAGAGTGGTGTAAGATAGGGGTCCAATTTTATTTTCCTGCTTGTGATTATCCAGTTTTCCTAACACCATTTGTTGAAGAGACTATCCTTTCCCCATTGAGTATTCTTGGCTACCTTGTCAAATATTAGTTAAACATATAAGTAAGTTTACTTCTGGGCTCTCAATCCTGTTCCCTTGGTCTATATATCTACATTTATGCCAGTACCATACTGTTTGATTACTATAGTTTGAAATTAGGAATTGTGATGGTTTCACCTTTGTTCTTCTTTCTCAGGATTGCTTTGGCTATTCAGGGTCTTTTGTGGTTCCAGACAAATTTTAAGATTGTTTTTCCTATTTCTATGAAAAATGTCACTGGAATTTTGATAGGGATTTTATTGAATCTGTAGATTGCTTTGGGTAATACGGACATTTTAACAATATTAATTCTTCCCATCCATGAACAGGGGCTATCTTTCCATTTAATTGTTTCTTCTTCAATTTTTTTAAACCAAGTCTTATAGTTTTCAGTGTACAGATCTTTCACCTCTTTCATTAAATTTATTCTTTGGTATTTTATTGTTTTTGTTGCTATTGTGAATGGGATTGTTTTATTTCTTTTTCAGATGTTTTGTTGTTATTGTATAGAAACACAGTGGATTTCTGTATGTTGATTTTGTATCCTGCAACTTTATTGAATTTGTTCATTAGTTCTAACAGTTTTTTGGTGGTCTTTAGGACTTTCTCTATATGAGATCATGTCATCTGCTAACAGAGACAATTTTCTTCTTCCTTTCTAATTTGGATGTCTTTTACTTCTTTTTCTTGCCTAATTGTTCTGGCTAGGACTTCCTGCACTATGTTGAATAGGAGTGGTGAGAGTGTGCATCTTTGTTTTGTTCCTGATCTTAGAGAAAAAGCTTTCAACCTTTCACCATTATGTATGATGTTAGCTGTGGGCTTGTCATACATGGTCTTTACTATATTGAGATACATTCCTTCTATACCCAATTTGTTGAGAGTTTTTATCATGAAAGATGTTGAATTTTGTCAAGTGCTTTTTCTGTGTCTATTGATATGATCATATTATTTTTATCTTTCATTCTATGAATGTGGTGTATCACACTCATTGATTTACATATGTTGAACCATCCTTGCATTCCAGGGATAAATCCCACTTGATCATGGTGTATGATCTTTTTAATGTGCTCTTGAATTTAGTTTTCTAATATTTTGTTGAGAATTTTTGTGTCTATATTCATCAGGGATATTGGCCTATAGTTTTCTTTTTTTATCGTGTCTTTACTTGGCTTTCATATCAGGGTAATTCTGGCCTCTCAAAATGAGTTCGGGAATGTTCCCTCCCCTTTAGTTTTTTTGTAGAGTTTGAGAAGGATTGACATTAACTCTTCCTTAAATGTCTGGTAGAATTCACTAGGGAAAACATATGACCCTGGGCTTTTTTGTTGCTGTTGTTCTTGGAAGATTTTGGTGACTGATTCAATTACTTTACTCTTTATTGGTCTGTTCAGATTTTCTATTTCTTCATGATTCAATCTTAGTAAGTTGTATGTTTCTAGGAATTTATTCATTTCTTCTGTGTTATCCAATTTGTTAGTATATAACAGTTCATAGTAGTTATTTCTGTAGTATCAGTTGTAATGTCTCCTCCTTCATTTCTGATTTTATTTATTTGAGTCTTCTCTCTTTTTTTTTTCTTTTAGTTTAGCTAAAGGTTTGTTAATTTTGTTTATTTTTTCCAAAAGACCAGCTCTTAGTTTTCTTGATCTTTTCTATTGTTTTTCTGGTCTCTATTCCATTTATTTCTGCTCTGATCTTTATTTCCTTCCTTCTGCTAACGTTGGGCTTAGTTCATTCTTCTTTTTGTAAGATCTGGTTCACTTCTATGATTTCTCATCCTGGTTTATGGACACTGTGCAAGAAGGAGGACCAGACCACTACAAGTGAGAGATGATGGTGGCCCAAACTACAGTGGTGGCAGTAAAGATGACAAAACCCCACTAATTTGTTATTGGAGGTGAGGGAAAGTTTGGAGTAAAGAAAAAAAGCTTTTTCAATTTTTGCTTTCTTTTCCTCTGTGCCCTTAGAACACAGACACAAATTCCTAAAAGTCACCAGAAGGAAAAATCCAAGTCACAGCCATGGCGTGCTTATAGTCTCTACTCCCCTCTCAGTCTCCTCTACAGACTGAGGCAGTGTCATCAAACTGACTCTTGGCACAGATCCCTTCATTGAGCATAAGATCCTTCCCAGAGTTCCCGAGGACCTGCACACCAACACACCAGAGGGGCTCAGACACAACCCCAACCTTAGACCCATGTCTATATGCCAAACAACTCTCCCTGGAATGAACAAGTTAGTTGCCCTAGGAGTTACCACTTATGACCCACCTTCAGTTGAAGGTAGTATTAAGTAAAAGCTGGTGCTGTTAACCTTATCTATGGGGAAGAGCACTGGTGAACAGTCCAGGTTCCTGACTATTGCTTTGACATGCTGTGTAATATCAGGAAAATAATTTTACCTATTTGGGTTTCAGGCTTCTTAGCTGACATATCTATAGAATAAGATGACATCTAAAGTCATTTTACCTCCAACTTTCTGTGATTCTATGGATGAATCGGATGAATTAACTAGTATAATATTTTTGATAGACCAAACACATTCTTACTTTGTCTAAATCACAATATTTGTATCTAGACTGCTCTGCTAGTTTGTTAATCATATCAATAAGGTTAACCTGATATATTTTGTTTGAATGAGTTTATGTGGCTCCTGGTGATTCATGCTCATTTCCTCTCACTGCCCAACTGCAAATTATTCAATAGTTTAGAGCTGTAGAGGGGATTGCTGCACTATTTAGTAAGTTAGACTGGGAGACCTCTCTAAATTTCATGACATTATGAAAATAAGGAAGGTTTTTCAAAGGAAATGTTATCATACACCTTATATCAGAATTATACATGGCACCGACAGGGTTAGCCCTATGAGGAGATAGCCATGTATTAGGGATATTACAAATCAAGGGGAGTTAATTTGATTTCCTTTTGATTTGTAACATCCCTATTCAGTCTAACTATGAATCGGGCCATCTTGAGTTATTAGTCATAGGATCATGACATGAAAGTTTAAATGAGAGACAAGTCAAAATAACATTATTATTGGAACATTATACTCAGTATAATAAAAAGGTATTAGTTTATGAATGAATTACACTGATACCTATAAAGTAAACAGAGGCTGATCTTTAATGGACAAATTGACGTTCTGCCTATAATAGAGATTCAATTAATAATTATACGTTCATTTTCTTCTATTTCAGTGCCCCTTACGTGAAAATCCCTAACAGCTTTCTCTTATTCCAGTAGTTTGGCTCAAGCAAAAATCTATCTTTCTTGATGAAGGAATAGGCTTTCTTTATTTGACAATCAGAATAAGGTAATTTATTGAGATTTCTTTTTGCCCTGGCTGCTCAGAAAGTCCGAGATAAATTTTGTTCCAAATTATAGCAATTATCCTTAGCCTAGGATTTCTAGTAAGACCATTCTTCCTCCCTTTTCATTGCATAATTCATATTCATTTTTTCTTTATTTTAGTGGACCTATTTTATCTCTGCTTTACTATATGCTGTTCTAGCCTTATGGGAGGTAGGTATAAAATTTAGGACTATTTTGGTTTCAAGTGACATGAAACCAATTCAAACTAAATTGAGGGAAAAAATATCAGGGTTAGAGTGAAACAGCTTATGCTAAACCTGGTTTAAAATTCTTAAACTGTAATAACATTTATACAAGTGAAACTAACTGTAATCATTTTTAAAATTCCATAGTTTTTATGTGACGGATCAAAGAATACACTGTTTGTGCTTATTAGGATTATTCTTTCACTTACTTTTCATACATTAACTAACAACGTTTACTGTTCAGCTTTATATTAATTATTCTAAGTAAGGTAATATAAATTTAAACAACCCTCTCCTTCAGGAATTTGTAATCTAAATGAGATTGTCACACATTGAGAAATAAACGCACAGTTTGATCATGAACTGTATTTTTAAAAAAATTTTTAAATTTACAATGTTGTGTTAGTTTCAGGTGTACAGCAAAGTGAATCAGTTATACATATGCATGTATCCACTCTTTGTTAGATTCTTTTCCAATATAGGCCATAACAGAGTATTTTTTTTAGTCTGTTTTTTTTCTTAAATACTTATTTATTTTTGGCTGCGTTGGGTCTTCGTTGCTGCACACGGGCTTTCTCTAGTTGCGGCAAGCAGGGGCTACCCTTTGTTGCAGTGCGCGGGCTTCTTCTTGTGGTGGCTTCTCTTTTTGTGGAGCATGGGCTTTGGGTGCATGGGCTTCAGTAGTTGTGGTATGTGGGCTCAGTAGTTGTGGCTCGTGGGCTCTAGAGCACAGGCTCAGTAGTTGTGGCACACGGGCTTAGTTGCTGCTTAGTCCCGCAGCATGTGGGATCTTCCCAGAGCAGGGCTCGGACCCGTGTCCCCTGCATTGGCAGGTAGATTCTTAACAACTGCACCACCAGGGAAGTCCCCATAACAGAGTATTGAGTAGAGTTCTCTGTGCTATACAGCAGGTTCTTATTAGTTATCTATCTTATATATAGTCAGTCCCAATCTCCCAATTTATCCCTCCCCCCCATCCCCTGGTAACCATAAGTTTGCTTTCTACATCCGTGACTCTACTTCTGTTTTTTAAGTAAGTTCATTTGTACCGTTTTGTTTTAGATTCCACATATAAGCGATATTACATGATACTTGTCTTGATCATGAACTGTATTTGATTAATCAGAACCAATAGGAGATATACACACACACACATATTGATATATATATTGAGAAAGAGAGAGAGATTGATTTTTAAAAATTGGCTCATGTGATTATGGGGGTACAGACTGGAGATCCAGGGAAGAGTTGATGTTGCAGCTTGAGTCTGAGCAGTCTGAAGGCTGACTCTCCCTTCCTTGGGGGATGTCACCTTTTTGGTCTTAAGGTCTTCAACTGATTGGATGAGGCCCACACATTATGAAGAGTAATCTGTTTTGCTCAAAGTCTACTGATTTAAATGTGAGCTCATCTAAAAAATACCTTCACAACAACATCTAGACTATTGTTTGACCAAATATCTGGGTTTCATGGAATAGCCAAGTTGACAAAATTAATCATCACATGTACTTTAAAGTAAAACTAGAGTAAGAGTACAATTGATATCTTATTTATGGGTCTGAGTTTATCCCAAAATGTCTAGCACTGCCTCAAAAATAATAGATGCTCAGTAAATATTTGTTGAATTACCAAATTGGAAATTATATTAACTCTACTATGAGATTTTATCCTACCTTACTGTCTTTATTTTAAAATATATATGGTATTTGAAATCAGAGTTTGCACATTTAGAAAAGTAAATTAAAATTTAGCAATCCAAATATTTCTGAAAGTAGCACAATTTAGATACATTTCATTTTATGGCATGATTCATAAAATGAGTATAATGTCCACCCAAAGATTATGATTTTTATTAGTACAAGGTAGCATTCTAAGGCTTCGTGCAAACAAAAAGCCATTGTATGCATTTGTCAGTATTTTAAGTATTGTTATCTTTAATTTTAAATAAGGCTGGCACTGTTGATGATCAATGATGCTGAATACATGTGAAAACACCAAGATGTGAACAGTTGTCTCCTCCACGTAAAGACTGCAAATAGAGTGGCAGCTATGTGGAAATCTGGTGCCTTTAAATCTTTCTCAATTCACATTCTACCCAAGGCCCTAGCTTTAAGAAAGTCATCTTGAAGATGATTACTCAGTCAATAATTGTTGTACTTACCTCTCAGCACATCAGAGGTAATGCACATTGTCAGTAGGAGCACTCCAGTAATTACTATTATAAGCAATAATAACCGCTCATATTTCTAGTTATTTATGGCTTATTGTGTGCTTTCATTTACATTACCTTGTAATGCAACTGTTATCATCATTGTCACCATTGCCTCCATTTTACAGATGAGGAAACTAATTTGAATTCAGGCAAGAATGATAATCAAAATATTTAACATTGGGTATGACTTTGAAACCAACAGATCAGAACGAACATCAGCCTTCACACCATGTAGGTATGTCCTGGATGAATATCAACCTGCATCTAGGTATTATCACTCTAAATGGTACTATCTACGCTATATTCCACAGGCTTCTCTTTTTCCACTAAAGCAGTAATCCAATGGCACGGGAGCTCTTTACAAGTCCCTCTGGAGCATACAGGACAGGAGCTCCAACTCAGACCAACCTCAGAGTTCTGGTGAAGAAAGTTTGTCTCAAGATCATTTCCTTAACAAATCTATCCTTCTACACTAACTTTGGCTCCACAGTGCCAAAGCAATCAAGTGAGTGCTGAAAGTCAGTTATTCTGTTGTTTGCTCTTCTGTTACCCCTAACAGTATTATTGTTTCCTTATTTTTACTAGAATTATTGAGTTGACAAGTTATTTTGACCTCTAACAGACATAACTGCAATGGGGAAGTTGAGAAAAATGGGTAAAGTATCATCATGACAACTAGTTGCTGACTGAACAGTCAAACCACAGGAATATTATGAAGTTAACATTATTAATGAAGGCTCTCCTCCTTCTGCACACTTCCCAGACATTTACCAGCTTCCACTACCCAACAACGATGGATCCATTGTAGCCCTAACCTAAGTCTGTCTGCTCTAAAGCCCATTTCTTCGGGATCTCTTAAGTGACCAACCCTCATTAATTCACACATTCAGTCATTTCACTCAAACACCACTTCTTTACAACTCAACAATGTGCCAGGTTCAGAAGTGTTATAAAATCAAATAAGACATAATTCTTAACCTCTAAGAGTCTGGTGGGAAAGACAGCAAAGTAAATTGAGGATCACATGCAGTGGGACACATGTTAGGCCAGAGGTTAGAGTTTATGCTCTGAGCAAAAAGACGATATGGCTAGGCATGCCCTAAAGAGCAGTCTTTCTTCCATGAAGATCTATAACATATGTCTTCAAAGCCTTGACCCAAGGGAGAGAGATTTTCAGGATGGTAGAAATCAAGAGCATAGAAGGTCTCGTGTGCCCCTCAAATTATCCTGTCTACCTAGTGTTTGACTCCTCCCTGTATAGCAGTAATTGCAATGAGCACTTTCCACTCTTTTCCCTCTTACCATTAAAATTCACAAAGAGATAAATGACATGTGTGGTGACCATGAAGAATAAGCCTCTCAGATCTCCTGCTGTAAGGAGCAGAGCTGACTGACAACTCCAGCTTCCATGCCCGTGGATCCACCACCACATTCTATGAGGCCACATTTCCTTCAGACTGATCCAGTGAGTGACTGAATATGGCAGGGGTAGGAAGGCAGGTTATTCCTTCAGGACATGGGGCCCTATAATGGATGGCTTTGGCTCAAAGACTCCTCACTGGGCTGGCCAAAACTTTGTTAGAATTGAGGTCTAGTCTGAGTCTCCTCTTACCCAGTCCTTCTTCCTTCCTCCCCTCCATTCACAGGTATCAGAACTGCACTGCACTCTGAGGCTTTCCTTACCTACCTGCTTTTTTCCCCTTTATTTTTCACAGGAATCTCCCCCAAAAAATCTCTTGCATGTCTAATCCTGTGTTCACATCTGCCTCTCAGAGGACCCAAATTAACACAACATGGAAAATTAAGAACTTCATTAGCTACTGTCACTGGAATTTTTGAAAATAAACTAGCTGCCCTCCAAGGTATTTTGGTTTTACTGTAAGAAAACAAGAATCAAGCCAATTGAACGTGTTATTTTGAAGAGGATAGCAACTGTATTTCATTTCTTGCTAATGCTTGTGTTGGATATTTCCCTCCAAATTTACTCTCTTCTGCTCTGTGCCTCTGAAGGCCAACCTCATTCACTGGGCTCACATTAACAGGCTTTCTTGCCCTCTAGCTTCTGGTTGGGTTTCACCATAAGAAGTACAAATGGATATGGGAGGACAGGAAGATTGTGTGGCTGTGTATTTATTTTCCAGGCTCCCTCTATGTCAAGCCACAGGCTGGCATTAGCTGTGTTTTTCTATCAAAGGCAACTACTCCAGTCAGGATGCCTGAAGTGGTAACAGATTCTCAAGTATTTCATCATACCCCATTGCTTTTCCTTAACCTTGCCCACACTTTGTAAATATTCCTTTCATTAAACTCTCTTCTGTTTCCTACCTGTTTTCTGCTAGAACTCTAGGTGATATCTAATAATTCCCTCGTCTTTCGTGGGGTATAGAGCAGGTATGACTATTTTTACAAGTCTTTTCCTTTGTTTATTTACTAGATTACATTTTCTGTTTGTATGCTATCTCATCTTTGCTTGTTAGGTTAGTATCTATTCTTAGAAAGTAGAATGCCAATGGTGATAACACGTTGAAAACATAGTTTATTTTTACTGTTGTTGGCATGTAAAATGATGTGGATTATAATCTTAACATTATAAATTTTATTCACATTTGATCTTTTTCCACATAAAATCTATATAGAGATGTTTTTGCTTATGGTTTATGAACTTTTCTCTGTGTTGTATTTCAACAAAAAGGCTTTTTTAAAGTCTTTATCTTTATGGTACATCCTAAATTCTTTGCAGAAGTAATGAAAAGGAAAGAAGAAAAGACCTTCTAATTAAATCACTGTCTAACATTCATTTAGGCCTATACACTTCCCCATGAGTATTGCTTTAGTTGCATCTAACAAGTTTTGATATGGAGCAATTTTACTGAAATTTAGACCTAATGATTTTCCAATTTTCATTATTATTTATTAATTAATATACAAATTATTAAGAAATATATTTTGAAATTTCCAAATACAGCGATATTTTATCTACTAATGATTTTTAATTTTTTGTGAGCTAGTACTTGATAAATTAACTTTTTTTTTTTAATATTTCTTTATTTATTTATTTTTGGCTGTGTTGGGTCTTCGTTTCTGTGCGAGGGCTTTCTCTAGTTGTGGCAAGCGGGGGCCACTCTTCATCGCGGTGCGCGGGCCTCTCACCATCGCGGCCTCTCTTACTGCAGAGCACAGGCTCCAGACGCGCAAGCTCAGTAGTTGTGGCTCACGGGACTAGTTGCTCCGCGGCATGTGGGATCTTCCCAGACCAGGGCTCGAACCTGTGTCCCCTGCATTGGCAGGCAGATTCTCAACCACTGCGCCACCAGGGAAGCCCCCGATAAATTAACTTTTAACGGTGCAGGTATAAGAAAATATATATGTCTAATTACTGGGTACAGGGTTCCAAATATGTATTAGACCAAAAACACTTAAAGTGTGTTTGAAACCTCTATATCCTTATTTATTTTCTTCTATTGGATCTATCAGTTACTGAAAGAGGTACTTTAACATCCACATTTAACCCACTAAAGAATAAAGCCACTTTATTCTTTATTGTTGTTATTGTATTTTAGCCAGTATTTTTCAGTGTTTGTGGTAGATTTTCACCATTAGCTTTGTCTACTGATTTTCTGGAAGTGAAAATCTCTGCAACTAATATGCTTGTATTATTCCTGTTTCACAGGTGAGAAAACAGACACATGGAGAATTTAGGGAATTTTCCTCAGGTCATACACCTAGCAAGTGGCTTTTCCAGGATTTACATCTAGTGGCCTGGGACTTTCCTGGTGGCACAGTGATTAAGAATCCGCTTGCCAATGCAGGGGATACGGGTTCGAGCCCTGGTCCGGGAAGATCCCACATGCCACGGAGCAAGTAAGCCCGTGCACCACAACTACCGAGCCTGCGCTCTAGAGCCCGCGAGCTACAACTACTGAAGCTTGTGCACCTAGAGCCCATGCTCCGAAACAAGAGAAGCCACCTCAATGAGAAGCCCGCGCATCGCAACGAAGAGTAACACTCGCTTGCAGCAACTAGAGAAGCCCACACACAGCAACAAAGACCTAATGCAGCCAAAAAATAAATTAAAAAAAAAAATCTAGTGACCTTTAGCCATGTGCTTTATTGACATTATTTAGTAGTATCATCATTATAGTATTTATAAATAACTATGCCCATTCTCTAATGATATGATTTAATACTAAAGTACCCAAGTCTGTGGTAGAGAGACTGAGAGAGAGTGTTAGCTAGTTTCCCTCCAGGCAGCAAAATGCCTACAGCAGTCTAGACCTCACAGCTTTGCATCACATTGTCCAGGAGAAGATAGAATCTTTTCCAGTAGGCCCTGAGAGAAAGCAAGGAAGCGTCTCTTTTCCAGTATCCCTAGTAAATGCATCCTAGCACTTCATTGGCTCTGAGTAGGGTATGTGTCAATTCTTAAGCCAATCATGGTGGCCTGAGTAAAGGGATATAGTGATTGCTTTAAACCGATCTGGGCCCACCTCTAGAGCTCAGAGTGGAGTCAATCTCACCAAAAACAGGGGAGGAGGCTTCTCAAAGGAAATGTGGTGAAATATTCCCAGAAACAGAGGAATGGATGTTTGGTGGCAACAGACATTAGGTAAGCAGAGAGGATGGGGAGGGTGTTCCAGTAATAGATAAGCAAAGGAAAAGTGTGAAGTGAGCATGATAGAGAGAATGTTAAGAAAGGCCTGCAGTAAATCTTTTATTGTTATAACACAGGAACATTTTCCATGTAGAGAGCCAAGCTAACAATTTTTTCTGATTATTTTTTCTCCTTCTAAAGAGAACATATTTTGCTCTTAGGACAAAGAACATGCTTCAGAGCCACAGTCTCTGGGATCACAATCATTCCTCATCCTCAATTTACTGCAATCAGACTTTCCCCTCAGCACTCCATGGAAATGGTTTCTGATTCCCAAACAAGGCCTCCCAGAGGTCGAGAGAGGTTCAAGCACCAGAGTCTTAACCAGGGGGAGGAAGAGCAATAGATCACCCCCTAAAAACATTCTCCCCAAGTGGCATCCTTAGATGAAAGTTCTTGGTAGAAGTAGGGTGAAAGAGGAGCCGGTGAGTTCATTATGTTTACAACATTGCTCAGGCCATAAGCCAAATGGCAATAAGGGAGGTGGGATGGAGGACCACTTTAGTGCAGCTGTTTCCCCACCAACTAATGGTGCAGCTCTAGTCCTTAGATCAGGCTTGTCTTCAGACTAGTAACATCTGATGGTGGAACCTAGCTAACTATGGGAGTGTTTTCATCTGCTGAGGATCTGGGTATATCAAAAATTAAGGAATAGCAAAACAGGTTACAAAAATTGTGCGTTATTTTACATATTTACACTTAACAAATCAATGCTTTTCATACTCACAAATATGCCTGTGTTACTGGGATATGTGTCACCAGAGATGAGACAAGGACATATAACGACAGCAAGCTGAGGTGACGACTGTTTCAATGCCACTGACCCAGACAGTAGGTGTCCATTCTCTCCCGGCACCCACTGCCACCACTTCACAGGGGTGGTTTTTGGTTTATGGTTTAAAGAACTCTTCAAATGATACAAGATTGGTTTGAGGAGAGGTACAACAAGAAAGGTTCAAGTATGAATAAGAATCATGCCAAAGTCCAAAGTCAGGGAAGGACCCACAGTGAAGAGAAAACCAAAAGGTTGATATGGACTCATTGAAAAGTAGTGCTTTGAACAAAGAAGATACCTTAAACATATGTAGAAGAAAAGCATTCCAGGCAGCGGAGAGAGCCAGTGAAAGACCCTAAGGTGGGAATGTGCCTGGATTGTTCAAGGACTAGCAAGGGGATCACTATGTTTAAAGGGCAGCAAGCAAGGGGTAGAGGAGTGGAAGATATGGGAGGCCAAATGGTGGAGGGTTCTGGAGGCACTACATAAATGGGGAGCTATTACAGGATCTGGAACAGAGCACAAGAATAGCATGAACTGATGGCTTTAAAGAGGTCAGTCTGGCTAACTGCTTGAGTATAGCCTGTTGGGAGCACGAGTAGAAGCAAGGAGACCAGTTAGGAGACTATTGCAGTAATCTAGGTGTGAGATGACGGTCAAGTGTGGTAGATGTAGATGGGGGAGGATTCTGTATCTATTTTGAAGGCAGAGCAAACAGGATTTGTTGATAGATTAGATATGGGGGTGTAAAAGAAAGGGTGATAAGAAGGATTGCAAGATTTTTGGCCTGAGTAACTGGAAGGATGGTGTTACCATCAACCAAGACTGGGAACAGGATTCAGGGGAAAACAAGAGTTCAGTTTGGGGCATGGTAAGTGTGGGACGCCTGTTAGATTTCTGGATTTAATGGGTTGTCTGATCTGAGGGAAGCCACTTAACTTCTGTAGGCTTCATCTGTAAAATGAGACATTTGGACCAGGAAAACTTCAAGGTCCCGCCAATATTTTTTGATTCTAAGTTTCACTTAGCTAAGTTGTTTTTGTGCTAATTTACATGTTTACTTGTGTGTGTTGCCACAGATTACATTTTAGTTTTGTAGTTTTAAATAGGGAGGTCAGTGTAAGCCTTGCTGAAAAGATGACTTTTAGACAAAGGAAATACAGTAGCTAACCATGAAAGAATGTTGCATGCAGAGAAAAGCACCCGTGCAAGGATCCCAAGGTAAGAGTGAGCCTGTTCATGAACTGGTTCGATTTTGATAAGTATGGGTTAAATACAAGGCACATACTTGACTGATAAAACCCACAGAGAGCAGAAAGTCTGTAACGAGGGGGAAAAAAGACATTAAAAAGTCTTAAAAGGATTCAAAAGCTAGTGGAACATCAAATAGCTTTTAGAAAAACAACAATTTGATGATTCAAGCATAAATGAATCAGAAACATAAGAATTACTTTTCCCCTTACATTGCTCTGAATAAAAATTCAGACATAAAAGTCTTGGCAAATATGGTTTAGATGGTTTCATAACCCTTTCCTCCTCTTCATAAAAGTCTGAATTTTAAAATTTCAAATTACACTTTTCGTAAACAATCTCAAATTTAGCAATAATGAAACAATTTGGTTTTTAAAGAAATAATGCCAGTCACATCAAAGAATAGGGTAACTACTGAAAAATAATACAAATCATGAAATAATGAACTTTCCAATTATATTAAATCCTTTTTAATACAGTTAGGCGCTTTAACATTTAGTAAAAGCAAGGGAGATTTCCTCATGAAACAGGCAAAATCTTTTTTGGTCCTGGTATTTTCCAGGATTCTTACATTTCTGAAGATTTTGAGTAGATTAAGTATATTCTTGTTTTTTCTGTTCCCCTAATAGGAATCTGTTGATATTTAACACAAACCGGCAAAATTGGGAGAGACACTTTATTAATTTAGATGGAATGTGAGATCCTTCCTGGCTTCCTGGGGCTGGAAAAATTGAAATGTAAGCGGGAAAGAACAGAGAGGAGGATGGGTCAGGTGAGGAGTGGCAGTCGATGGCCTGTGTGGAATGCAGGTGGAAGATAGTTATCACCCAGGAAGGGAGATTTCAAGTCTCAGATCGCGGCCCTGTGTAATAATAGTAACAACAGAAAAGCCTCACAGAGCACTTACTATGTGGCAGGGTGTGCATTTTACACATGTAATAATATCTTTCTTTCATTTTGACAAGTGAAATATATAGCAACTGGTCACAGGATTTTTATTTTGAAAATGCATTCCACTGCCTTCTACCTTCTAGTGTTGCAAAGGAGAATTTCACTGCCAGCCTATTTCCCCTCCCCACAACCCTTTACAGATAACTTATTCATTCTGTCTGGAAGCTTGTAAGATTTTCCTCTTTATCCTTGGACAAATAGTAGCAGAAAATACTTAAAGAGTGCTTACTATGCACCAGGAAATATTCAAAGCATCTCACATATTTTAATACATTTAATCATTGTAGTAACACTTTGAAACTATTACAATGGCTATCCTTATACTACAGGTGACAAGACAGAGAAGTTGAATAAGCTGTCCGAGTTAAATAACCTGCACATAGTTGAGCCAAGAGAGCTGATAAATAGAAGGGAACACAGGAGACAAAACAATTGTAAATGCTATTTTAAAGGCACTGTACTTTAGAGTGCAGGAAATCTGAAAGAGAAATTGTATCAAGGATGATGGAGCTACTGAGATTGCTAGTACCCTGGAGTGTGCAGCAGGGGAAACTACTTGAAGGAAATTCTCTGGGCCCAACACCTGGAGGCTGCCCTGGGGTGGATCGCCTCTCCTTCCTTTTAAAACCTGCTTAGGAGGAAACAAAATCTTGACCATGGCTTATGTGGCCTTGCATGATTTGGGCCCCTGTACATTTCTCCACTGTAAACACTTATATTTTTGTTTGCTTTGTTTTGGTTGCCCAGCCCTTCAACTATGCTCCTTAGTTTGGGGTATTCATGACCCTTCCAGATCTTGCCTCCCTGCTCAAGCCATACAACTTTTCCAGTTCCACTTTTATCAAGGTTAGAATAGTTTCCAACCTTGATCAAATGTGAATGACTGAAGAACTGGCAATGTTTAACCTGTGGGAGAGGAGACTTTGGTGGGGGTGGGTGGGTAGGTGAAGGAAACCATTGATAGAGACCTCTCCAAATATTTGGAGAGCCGGCAAATGAAAGAAGGCTGTGGCTTAAGAGCAGAAACTGGGGGTGAGAGTGGGGGAGGAGAAGTCAGGGGAGAAAGAGTGAGATAGCCAAGCGGTTGGGAATAGCAACTGCAGAAACGTTCTCCAAAACGACTGCCTTCTGCACAATTTTTTAAAAATCAAATTTCTTGAGGTATCGTTTACATATAATAAAAATGCATCTATTTTAAATGTACATTTTCATGAATTTTGACAAATGAATGCACACATGTAACTACTCTAATCAAGATACAGCACACTTCTATCACCCCACAAAGTTCCCTTTTGCTCCATTCCAATCACCTGCTCCTGCCCCCAGCCCCTAGCTTACCACTAATCTGATTTGGGTTACTAAATCTAGAATTTCATATAATGTAATCATACATTTTATATCTGGCTTCTTTCACTCAGCACAATGTTTTTGAGATTCATTACTGTTGTAGCATGTATTTGTTGTTCATTTCTATATACCTCTCGGAAGTAGTCTATTGAACAGATATACCAAATTTGTGCATCCATTCATATGTGGATGGACATTTGGCTTGTTTCCAAATGTTTGTTATCTTGAAGCTGCTATGATCATTCATGTACAAGTGTTTTTGTGGACATCTGTTTTCATTTTTCTTGGGTAAATATTACTTAGGAGTGAAATTTCTAGGTTACATGGTCAGTGCATATTTAACTTTTTAAGAAATTGCAAAGCTCCGTGCCAAAGTGGGTGTGCTATTTTACATTCCTACCAGCAATGTATGAGATTTCCAGTTGCTCCACACCCTTGCCAACATTTAGTGTTGTTAAGTCTTTAAATCGGAGCCCTCTCATAGGCCTACAGTGTGTATCATCGCAGTTTTAACTTGCACTTCCCTAATGACTAATGATTTTGGATGAGCATTTTTTCATGTGTTCATTTGTTGTTCCCATAGCTTCTTTGGTGAAGTGTCTGTTTAAATCTTTTCCCCATTTTTCATGAGTTGTTCATGAGTTGTAACATTCCTTATATTGTCTGGATAGAAGTCCTATATCAGGATTTTTTTAACATCTTTATTGGAGTATAATTGCTTTACAATGGTGTGTTAGTTTCTGCTTTATAACAAAGTGAATCAGCTATACATATACATATATCCCCATATCTCCTCCCTCTTGTGTCTCCCTCCCACCCTCCCTATCAGGATTATGTTTTGCAAATATTTTATCAAAAACCATGGCTTGAATTTTATTTTCTTATCAGTGTCATTTTAAGAGAAAAAGATTTAATCTTGATGAAGTCCAGTTTAAGCTCTTTCTTTTCTGGTGCATGCTTTTTGCATCCTATCTAAAAGAATCTTTGTCTAACTAAAGGTCACAAAGATTTTCCTCTAGAAGTCTTATTATTTTACCTCTTACACGTTGAGCTCTATATCTGATTCTTATACTGGCACCACAATCTTGATTAATGTTGCTTTAGAGTAAATCTTGAAACAGGTAGTGTAGCTCCTCCAACTTTGTTTTTCTTTTTCAAAATGGTTTTTCCTATCTTAGATTTTTTGCATTTCCATATAAAATTTATAATCATCTTGTCAGTTTCTAAACAAAAAGTCTTCTGCAGATTTGATTGGCGTTGCATGGAATCTATAGGTAAATTTGGGGAAAACTGACATCTTAATATTGATAAAAAGTATTGAACATAGTATATCTCTTTAATTATGGAGCTCTTCCTTAATTTTCTTAGTAGTCGTTTTTAGTTTTCAGTGTTTAAGTCTAGTACATTTTTTGTTTAAACTTTCCTTAAGTATGTTGTTTTTGATGTTGTTGTAAATGGTATTTAAAATTTTCAGTTTCTAATTGTTTGTTGCTAGTATAACAATTGATTATTGTATACTGACATTGTTTCTTGTAATTTTCCTAAGCTTACTTGCAAGATCTTATCATGTTTTTGGAGATTTCATAACCATTTCCATATAATGATCATGTTCTCTCTGAGTAAATCAGTTTTAATTCTTCCTTTACAATCTTCCTTTACTTCTTCCTTTACTGATTAGGACTCCCGGTACAATGTTGAATAGAAGTGGAAGGCATAGGCATTCTTGCTTTTTACCCAGTCTTAAGAGAAAGGCATTCGATCTTTCACCATTAAGCATGATGTCAGCTATAGGAAATGTGAGGGATGCCCTCTTCAAGTTGTGGAAGTTTCTACTTGTAGTTTGCTTAGAGTTCCATTTTGTTTTTCTGGGTTTTTTTTTTTCAGTTTTATTTATTTTTGGCTGCGTTGGGTCTTTGTTGCTGCGTGCAGGCTTTCTCCAGTTGCAGCGAGCGGGGGCTACTCTTTGTTGCAGTGTGCAGCTTCTCATTGCGGTGGCTTCTCTTGTTGCGGAGCACAGGCTCTAGGTGTGTGGGCTTCAGTAGTTGCAGCACGTGGGCTCAGTAGTTGTGGCACATGGGCTCAAGGGCGCATGGGCTTCAGTAGTCATCGCTTGTGGGCTCTAGAGTGCAAGCTCAGTAGTTGTGGTGCATGGGCTTAGTTGCTCTGCGGCATGTGGGATCTTCCCGGACCAGGGCTCAAACCCGTGTCCCCTGCATTGGCAGGCAGATTCTGAACCACTGCACCACCAGGGAAGTCCCCTTTTGTTTTATTTTTATATAAAGAATGAGTATTGAGTTTTGTCAAATGCTTTTCCTACATCTATTGAGATGATCACCTGGTTTTTCTGTTTAAGTATACTATGATTGATTTTCAGTTGGTAAACCAATCTTATTACCGTGTCTCATTTAATCAAAAAGGGAGACAATGGTAAGAGTCAACAAAGATGTGGAGAAGGTGGAACCCTCTTGCATTGCTGAAGGGAATGTACAAAGATACAGTCACTTTGGAAAAAAGTTTGGCAGTTCCTCAAAAAGTTAAACACTGTGAGCCAGCAATTCTGTTCTATTTGCTCAAAACAAATGAAAGCATATGTCCACATGAAAACTTGTATATGAATGATCATAGCAGTGTTAGTCAAAAATTGGACAACTCATATGTCCCTCAATTGATGAATAAATAAGCAGAATGTGGTACAGCTGACCCTCGAGCAACACGGTTTGAACTGTACGGGCCCACTTACACACAGATATTTTTCAAGAGTAAATACTACAGTGCTACTTGGTCCATGTTTGGTTAAATCGTGGATATGGACGAACCTCGGATATGGAGGACCAACTATAAATTATATGCAGATTAATCCTTGCGTTGTTCAAGGGCCAATTGTGTATCTGTACAATGGAAAAATATTAGGCTGTAAAAAGGAATTAAGAACTGATAGATGCTACAACCTGAATGAGCCTTGAAAGCATTCTGCCAGTTGAAAGAAGCCAGGCATAAAAGGCCATATATTGTATGAATCCATTGATATAAAAAGCCCCAAATAGGGAAATACACAGAGACAGCAGTTTACTGCTTTGCAGGGACAGGAGAGAGAGGATTGGGTAGTGAATATCAATGGACACAATATACATTTTCAGGGTGATAGAAATGTTCTGAAATTAGATGGTGGTGATGGTTACACAATTTTATGTGTATACTAAATTATTAAACACCATTGCACTGTACACTTTAAATGAGTGAATGTCATGGTATGTGAATTATATTTCAATTCAAAAATAATAAAACAAAATACAACAACTTTACATTCCTGAAGTAAACATTGCTTGGATATGATGTATTTTCATTTTTAATTTGATACACTAAAATGTTGTTAAGGGTTTTTGTGTCTATTGATACGTAATCTTTTTTTGCAGTGCCTTTGGTTTTAACCTCAGCATAATACTGGCTTCACAAAAACAATTGTATTGAATTGAAATTATTTCTTTTTTAAATGTTTAGTAAAATTCACTTGTGAAACCATCTGAACCCGGAATTTCTCCGTGGGAAGGTTTTTTAACTACAAATTCAATTTACTTTTTAGATACAGATTATCTAGATACTTCTTCTTGAATGAATATTGGCAGTTTGTGTTTTTCTAAGAATTTTCCCATTTTACTTAAGCTGTCAAATTTATTGGCCTGAAGTTGTTTATAATATTCCCTTATTTTCTGTTGTCTGAGGATCTAGATGATATTCCTGATTTCATTCCATATACTGATACTTTATGTCTTCTTTCTTTCTTAGTTATTCAGGCAAGAGATTTACCAATTGCATTGACTCTTTTAAAAGAAACATTTTTTGGTGTCATTGATTTCCTTTTTTATTTCATTGACTCCTGCTCTTAGCTTTATCATTACTTGTGTTCTGCTTACTTTGGGTTTAATTACTTCCTTTTCTAGTTTCTTAAAATAGAAGCTTAGATTATTTATTTAAGCATTTAAAACTATAAATTTCCCTCTGCACACTGCTTTAGCTCTTTCCCATATAATTTTCGATATATCGTGTTTTAATTTTCACTCAGTTAAAAATATATTCTAATTTTCCTTTGTGACTTCTTCTTTGAGTAATTTATTTTTATTTTTTTATTTTTTTTGGTCGCACCACGTGGCACGTGGGATCTTAGTTCCCCGACCAGGTATCAACCCTGCACCCCCTGCAGGGGAAGTGTGGAGTCTTAAACACTGGACCACCAGGGAAGTCCTTCCTTGAGTAATTTAGAACTGTATTGCTCAATTACTAAATATTTGGCAGCAGGGCAGGGGGGGGGTCCAAAAATTTTTTTCTTATTGATTTCTAATTTAATTTTATTGTGATTGAGAATATACACTGTATGCTTTCAATGCTTTTAAATTTGTTGAGATTTCTTTTAAGATCCAAACTATAGTTGATCTTTGTGAATGTTCCATTGGCATTTGAAAGAAAGGTGTATTCTATTATTGTTTGGTGGAGTGTTTAAATAGTATGTTAGTGTTCAAGCTGTTAGTGTTGTCAGTGCTGTCTACTTGTTCTATCAATTACTGGGAGAGGAGTGTTGAACTCCCCAACTACAGGCATGCCTGGTTTTATTCCACTTTGCTTTATTGAGCTTCACAGATATCAGGTCTTTTACAAATTGAAGGTTTGTGGCAATGCTGTGTTGTCAGATGATGATTAGAATTTTTTATTTTTTTTAAATTAAGATATGTACATTTTTTAGACATAATGCTACTGCACATTTGATAGTCTACAGTATAGTATAAACATAACTTTTATATGCACTGGGAAACCAAAAAATCTGTGTGACTAGCTTTATTGCAGTATTTACTTTATCGTGGTGGTCTGGAAACAAACCCACAATAACTCCGTAAACCTGTGTAATTATAGATTTGTTTCCTTTTCCCTTCCATTTTATCAATTTTTGCTTCATGTAATTTGAATCTGTTTTAAGGTTCATGAATATTTAAGATTGTTATATCTTCCTAATGAATTGACCCCATTAAAATTATGAAGTAGTCTTCTTTATCCCTTGTTCTGAATTCAAATTTATCAGATAGAAATAGAGCCATTTCAACTATCTTTAGATTAATGGTAGCATGGTATATTGTTTTATTACTATTTTATTTAAAATTATCTGTGTCTTTATATTTAAACTGGGTTTATTATAGGTGGCATATAGTTGGGCCTTTTTTCATTTTTTAAAAAATAAATTTATTTATTTATTTTATTTTTGGCTGTGTTGGGTCCTCATTGCTGCCCGCGGGCTTTCCTTTTTTTTAGTTGTGGCGAGCGGGGGGCCACTCTTCATTGTGCCACGTGGGCCTCTCATTGTGGCGGCTTCTCTCGTTGCAGAGCACGGGCTCTAGTCGTGCAGGTCCCAGTAGTTGTGGCTCACAGGCTCTAGAGCGCAGGCTCAGTAGTCGTGGCACACGGGCTTAGCTGCTCCACGGCATGTGGGATCTTCCCGGACCAGGGCTCGAACCTATGTCCCCTGCATTGGCAGGCGGATTCGTAACCACTGCGCCACCAGGGAAGTCCGAGCTCTCTCTCTCTTTTGAACTCTGCTCTTAAGATTATAGCTGCCTGGCCTCCCCAAACTGATCTGTTTCCTCGACTCAGCAAGTTGCTGTGTTCCTTTTCCCTCTGCTGTGCCTTTCTCAAGGCAGTAATCTGGGATAATCATAGGGATTCTTTCAGGAATCCAGTTCTACACTGCCAGATGTCTAATGTCTGAAACTTGCTATTTCATATATTTTGCCTGATTTTCTAGTTGTTTATGGTGGGAAGGCAATTCCTGTTAGCAGTTAATCCTTTCTAGGTGGAAATGGAAATTCCCCTCTCAAAAATTTTAAAACCATTAAATTGACATGGCAGATAGGACTGAGGAGAAGACATTAGAGGAAGCAATGTGAAAGATGACACTGAAACACCAGAGGTCAGTTTGTGAGACTTTTAGAAACTGAAGTCAAAATATAGCACCATTTTGAATACCATCCACCCCCACTCCCAATTTTACCCACCAATTGCCCAGGTCCTCTTCCCCTGCCTGCTCTAGAGCACTTCTGAGGCCCCTTTATGGCCTAAAGAATATTTTTTTAAGTGCCTTTGAATCAAAAAAGAAAAAATTTAATGCCTAAATGATATCTTGCTATTCACAAAGATTAGTGGGGTCCTCCAAGTTCATTCATCTTCATTTTTTTCCCCTCTATCGAGAGCTTATGCTGCTATGAACTTAGTGAAGATTTTCTTTTTTGGCCACGCTGTGCGGCATGGGGATCTTAGTTTCCCGACCAGGGATAGAACCTGTGCCCCCTGCAGTGGAAGTGTGGAGTCCTAACCACTGGACCGCCAGGGAAGTCCCTGAAGATATTTTATAATTGCTTTAAAACTCAAGAATCCATAGCTAAAAGCACTTAAAAATTGATCCGAACACCACAATGAGAATAAAATATATGAAGTTTTTGGCTTTCCCCTTAGTGTATTGTATTGTCAAAGTTTTTTTGGAACTCTGGTTCATTTGGACTTGATTTGGTGGAAGATAGTATGCATTAAGCATAAATTCCCTTGTTGTACAAGAGCAGTCGTTCTTCTGTAAGTATAAAACAGCAAAAAGAGATTTTCTTCCCTGTCTTGGGGCTGATGGGAGTGCTGTGGTTTTTGCTATGTGTTCACAAGCTGACAAAATGGACAGTACATTTTTCACGTTGTTTCAGCCCATGTAAATTTTTCGAAATAAATGGTTCCTGCTTGCCAAACCTCAGTGAGTAACACTGACTTCTTCTCAGTCCACGAAGCTTACCACATGGATTACATATATGCATTACTCACACAGCACAATCACTGGCCCATATGCCAGAGTGAAATATGATTTTACAGTTGCCTCTAGAGCACACATTTCCAGCTTTGGTTCCACATACAAGGAGACAGATTTGCAGGTTTTATTTTCTTACACAGATTCAAACACATTTGCCTCAAGCAGAAATGTACACTCCATAGTTAGTTCTTTTGTTGTAGGAAACTCTTGCTTCTTTTCAGACAATCTGTCACCTATTAAAAAAAAAAGAGCAACATTGCACTGTCCGCATCGTTAAAACTTAAAACAGGTCCAAAGGAAAATGTGCCTTGGAAATTCTTCACTGATTTGTTTTTGTAGAACAGCTGGAGGTGAGGCCCACGGTACTAATCACATCCAGTTGCTACTGGTCAAATTGCACATTCAGGAAATTCATAATTAGGTGGTTATATCCCCTGAGTTTACCCCGAAGCACTCTTTACAACTCTTGATTTGTCTTATTCCTTGTCATTCAAAACAACCAGAGAGAGAGAGAGAGAGAGAGAGAGAGAGACAGGAGAGAGAGAGAGAGACAGGAGAGAGAGAGAGAGACAGGAGAGAGAGAGAGAGACAGGAGAGGAAAAGGGAAATTGAAATAGAATTTCTAAGAAGTTATGTCTCTAAAATAAACCAAATTGTCTATGAATGCTGGCCCTCTCTTAAAAAGAAAAACAGCCAGAGAATGTGTATATATTAACGTGTGTGTCTTTCTCAAAAACATTCAAAAAGGGTTAAAAACATTTTTAAAAGGTGTTCTCCTTAAAAACTGTGCTCTGAAACGTTCATCTGTTTATGTTTCAAAGAGTGTGGATTTAAAATTAACTGGTACTACCCGGACTTCAAGGATTAAATTTTAATATTTCATGTAAATTGTATATGTTTCCTTATTCTATTTGCTTCTCTACCTGCCAGCCTTGGAATTATTAGGTAATTAATACAATGCCAGAATTTGTAGCTCAAGCGTTTGTCGATCCTTTGCTGGTTATGAGCAAATTTCTCAGTTCTGTATCAGAAGATCTGACTTCTAATCTATACTTTGGAACAGCAGTGTTTCTTAGGATCTTTACTTCTTTATTAGGTAGTTTTAGGGAAAATGGGGAAAGAGAAAATGCTCTAGGAGCCGAACTGTGGTGAGGAATATATTATCATGAGTTTCCTAGTAATCCCATACCACTAACTGTTGATTCATTGATCTAACAGAAATAAACACAGGTTAAGTGCCACATGCTAGTTAAGCAAATAAAAGCCAAATAGAATTCCTCAAAAAGTCAAATATAGAATTACCACATGATCCATCAACTCCACTTCTGGATACCCGAAAATATTGAAAACAGGTACTCAGACAAGTACTTGTATACCAATTTTCATAGCACCACTGTTTTCAATAGCTCAAAGGTGGAAACAATCCAAATGTTCAGCAATGGATAAATGGATAAAGTGTGCTACACACATACAATGGGATAGTCTCAGCCATAAGAAGGAATAAAGTACTGATACATGCTACAACATGGATGAATCTTGAAAACATGGCAAGTGAAAGAAAGCAGACACAAAAGTCACATATTATATCATTCCATTTATATGAAGTATCCAGAATAGGTAAATCTATAGACACAGAAAGCAGCTTGGTGGTTGCCAGGGGCTGAGGAAAGGAGAGAATTAACAATAACTGCTTAATGGATACAGGGTTTTATTTTCAGGTGATGAAAATATTTTGGAACTAGATGGAGGTGGTAGTTACACAACATTGGGAAGGTACTTAATGCAAATGCCACTGAGCTGTTCACTTTAAAGTGATTAATTTTATGTTGTGAATTTTACCTCAATAATAAAGTAAAGTAAAAAAAAGAAAAAGAAAAAGAAATAATGCATGTTTCCTCTAAGGACCTAGCACTTCTTGGAGGCTACAGAACTTGATGTTCCTAACAGAGTTGTAGGTAGGACCACAATCTAGCAAAACAATCTATCTGGGCTTCACTTTTTCCAAAAGCCAATTTAAAATGTTAATTCATTATTCAAAACAAGACTTGTAAACATGGCAATAATCATTTTCATATGTTTTCCTCCAGAAACAGGTCCTTACATAAACTATAGGTTCATTCTGGGCTCCACTTTCAAATTCTGCCCCTGATCTTTCTTTAATGTACATGTTAAACCAATGTATTACTGAAGCTTCATGTAAATTTGACATTTCTCAGTTATTAAATGATAACCCCTCATGTCAAATAGAACCTCCTTCTTCCCCAGGAACTTTTCTTCCCCTCCTTAATTTCACTAAGGAGGGGGGTCGGTAGCAGAGGAGTTCTAGTATAGTCTGTTCTTATCTTAAGGAAGAAGAGAGCTTAGAAGCAGAAAGAAAAGGACAGGAGCATTTCAGATTAAATTACTTTTTCAAAAACATACAAATAAAGTTGTAGCAAAAAGAATACACACAAGCAAAAGGATAAAATGGGCGAAGTTAGGCATGAGAGATTGCTCTCCACCCAGGGAAGTGTGCATGTTCTTCCTGGCTCTCAGGTGTGGCTAGAGAGGTAGTCTGAGTCCTCTCCTGGGAGAGCATGAGAAGATAGGGCACAGACAGCCTGTCTGATGTCACCATATGGGTCCTCAGGGGTAGAGACTTCTGGGCAGGCCACCATTCACTGAACTGTCACTGCTTGACATATACCAGCAGCTGGAGCTGAGCTCTGACGAACAGATCACTCAAGACCAAGCAGCCAGAGAGAGGAACAAGCTGAACATTCAGAACAGGCTATCTATGAATTACAGTTGCTGGAGGGCAGAGAACATAACTTAAACTTGGACAGAAAGGATAATAGAACTACCTAAAGAGATACAAGGGCTACACAAAATAGACTTTCTTGATATAAAAACAACAACAACAAAAACATGATTTCTAAACTTAAAATTCATTAGTGAAGAAAATAGTAACTGTTGAAATTCAACTAGTAGCCTGGAAACTGGATGCAAGAATATTACAAAGCTCAGAGGAAAAAAATGTAAAACATGAGTACAGAGATGGAAGGGAGGTTTAAGGACACTGACATGAGACTGTTTGGAGTTCCAGAAAGAGAAGATGATGCACATAAAGGAGAGGACATATTTAAATAAAACAAAATGAAGCATGCAAACAATAATATTTCCCTGGATTGAAGAAAGGATACCAAGTTTCAGGCAGGAATGATGAGAAAAGATTATATCTATGCCTATATCTATATCTGTATCTATCTTTGTCATCATATATATAGATAGCTATAGATATATACACACGTCTATATCTATTTATGCATATATATTTCTTTAAATGTCTATATACACATATATATGGGTAGACATATCCTGCTAAAAATTGTGAGCTCCAAAGATAAAGAGAACAATCTTATTCTTTCTGTGTAAAAGTTTGTACGTTATTTATTTATTTATTTATTTATTTTTGGCTGCGTTGGGTCTTCATTGCTGCATGCAGGTCTTCTCTAGTTGCAGTGGGCGGGGACTACTCTTCATTGCGGTGCGCGGGCTTCTCATTGCAGTGGCTTCTCTTGCTGTGGAGCCTAGAAGCCGGCTCTAGGTGCACAGACTTCAGTAGTTGCAGCACCTAGGCTCAGTAGTTGTGGCTTGCGGGCTCTAGAGCACAGGCTCAGTAATTGTGGTGCATGGGCTTAGTTGCTCTGAGGCATGTGGGATCTTCCCGGACCAGGGATCGAACCCCTGTCCTCTGCATTGGCAGGCGGACTCTTAACCACTGTGCCACCAGGGAAGTCCCTGTAAGTTACTTATAAAGGAAAAAGATTAGACTGTCATGAAATTCTCCTTTGCAACACTAGGAAGCTAGAAGACAATGGAATACATTTTCAACTTAAAAATGTATTTCACCTGTTAGGGTACAAGAAAGGTGTTTACAGATACATAAGCATTCAGAGAGGTCACACATCTCATTACTCATCTGGGAAAAAGACTTTATTAATTAAAAACAAACAAACTAACAAAACAGAGACTTGAAGAAGAGAGAAAGACATAGTGAGCAACAGACTTGTGATATTTAATTAAAAATAGGTGAACAATGATAGACGGGGAATATGTAACTAAATAAAGATTCTAGAAATAGAGAAGTGTACTAAGAAGGAAACTTCTAATAATAATCTGGAATTTAAAGAACTAAACCACCTCAGGAAAACTAAAGAATTGTGGTGAGGAGGGGCATGAGAAAGAAGGAAGCAAAAATATTCCAAAGGCTTCATCTCTTGGGAGGAGAGTAAGGAGGAAATTGCAACTGAAGTCTTCTTCAAGTTGAATATAATGGGTGAAGAGCGATAGTGGAGTAATGGAAATTCTCATTTGGGGAAAAGTTGGTGTCTTCTTTTCATGAAATACTAGGGAAATATCTGCCTGATTTTATGACAGCTGGGAAAGGACAAGTCACAATGAATGAAATGTAAACGAAGAGCAAAATCTTAAAGCAGGCGTGGTGTTACTAATACCATGGAACATGGAATTTGAGTTTCAAATCTCTAAACAGAAAAAAGAGGGACACTTTGTAATGATAAAAAGCATAATTTATGAAGAAAATAAAACAGTCCTAAGATTTTATACATGAAACAACATAGAAGCTAAACAAATTTTTTAAATTATTAGAAACTCAACTGTTAAATAAAATATTATAGTAAAGGACTTGAATATCAGAATTGGTCAATTCTGATAGATAGGTAGAAAGACAGATAGAAAAAGACATAGAGGAATTAAATAACACAATCACAAAGCTTGTTTTATATGGATACAGTCATCCTCATTATTTGTAAATTCGGAATTTGTGAATTTGCCCCCTTATGAAAATGTGTTTGTAACCCCCAGATCAATATTTACAGAACTTTTCCATCCCTCACAGACACGTGCAGAGCGGTGAAAAATTTGAGGTCAAATAAGGTGACACTCTGCCTTCTTATTTCAACTCTCATATTATAGAAGTGTCCTCTTCCCAGTCTATTTCGTATCAGAATTTGGGCATTTGGGTGCTTTTTGTTGGTGACTTCACTGTTTAGATTGGTGCCCCAAGTGCCGAAGTGCCGTCTGGGGTCCTACATGCAAGAAGGCTGCGATATGCCTTGCAGAGGCAATACATATGGTAGATAAACTTCATCTAGGCATGAGCTTCTGTGATATTGGCTGTGGAATCAATGTTAATGAGTCACCAGTACACATTAAATAAGGAGTCTTTAAACAGAAACACATAAGGAAGGTTATGTATTGACCAGTTGACAAAGATGTTGCAACCAGAGGTTCACAGGAATCTAGCCCTGTATCTCCCACAGGAGCAAAGGTTCAGTCTTCACAGTGTCTTTATAGGACATAACTACTGTGAATAATGAGAACCAACTGTATTAAGATTTAGAGAGAACTTTAAGTTCCTCAAAGAAATTCCTTTTTTTTTTTTATATATTCCATGGAAGACTTCTAAAAGTTACTTACGTGTTTTTCCTTAAAGAAGTCCTCATTATGATTTCCTGATCATAACCCACTAAATTTAAAAATAAATAAAAAGGATACAAAAACTTCAACTACATTGAAATCAAGAAGTATATATCTATATATTCCCTGAATTTAAAGAAATGTTAAAAACTGTCAAAAAAAGCAATGAAAAAATTAAAATTATCTAGAAAGCAATGAAAATAACATTTCCTACTAAAACTTATGGCATTTGGTAAAAGCCACATTCACAGAAAAAAATTATAACCTTAAATTCTTTGTTATTAAGGAATAAAGACATTAAAATATAGAAGCTCTATAATCACTTACAAAAATTAGAACAACAACTAAAAAACTAAGAAGGGGGAATTAAGAGAGGGAAAACCTGAAACTAAAGAAATAGAAAACAAAAATAGTATAAAAAAATAAAAAGCTCAAAAATCACTTCATGGGGCTTCCCTGGTGGCGCAGTGGTTGAGAGTATGCCTGCCAATGCAGGGGACACGGGTTCGAGCCCTGGTCTGGGAGGATCCCACATGCCGCGGAGCAGCTGGGCCCGTGAGCCACAATTACTGAGCCTGCGCGTCTGAAGCCTGTGCTCCGCAACAAGAGAGGCCGCGATGGTTGGGAGGCCCGCGTACCACGATGAGGAGTGACCCCCGCTCGCCGCAGCTGGAGGAAGCCCTCGCAAAGAAACGAAGACCCAACGCAGCCAAAAATAAATAAATAGATCAATTAAAAAAAAATAAAAGAAAATCACTTCATTTGAGTAACACACAAAAAGAGAAACCATTTTTATTTGAGATTAAGGAAAAGAGGGAGAGTAAAAAACACACAAGATTGTGAATGAGAAAGAGTACATAAAGACAAATACCAAAGAGAACAAAAGAAATAAAACATTATGTGCAACTCTATAATAAATTTGAAATTTGAAACCTACATGATTTCCTAGCAAACAATATGTATAACAATCCAAGTAAAGACAGGAAACTTGAATAAACCACTATATAAGCGTTTTTTTTTTTTTAAGTGATTTAAGATCTAGCATTTACAAAGGCAGCAGGATCAAATGTCTTCATATCTGAATTCTAACAAAACTCAAAGTAAATAATTGCAAGATCTTAGAAAAAAATAGGAAGCACCCCAATTCATTTGATGAAACCAGGAGAATTTTAATACCAAAACTCAACAAAGAGAATGTCAAATAGTAATCCATGTGACCGAATAGGGTTTATTCCAATAGTACACTCTCAGGAACTCTAACAACATAATTTTTATACTTTGTCATTTGAAATCATGTCAAACTCACAGAACAGTACAAGAACAGTACAAAGAACTCTCATTGTACCCTTTACCCAGAGACATTTTTCAAGTTTTGCCAACTCTCCCAGTAACATTCTTTAGGAAAGGGATCCATCCAGGATCATGTGTTGCAACTAGCTTTGTCTAGTCTCTGGGAACAGGTCCTCAGCCCTCCCTGGACTCTCATGACCTTAATATTTCAAAAGATCACAGGCCAGTTATTTTGCAGACTCCCCCAGTTTGTGCTTGTCTGATGTGTCTTCACAATAACATGAAGATTATGTGTATTGGGCAGGAACCACATATTCATAGAACGATGTGTGATGTTGCATCCCCTTGAGGGGCACTTGAAGTTGATTTGCCCCATGCCTGGTAGTTCGCTCACTAGCGTAAGGTGGCATTGCCCAGATGTCTCCACTATAAAGTCTCTCTTATTCCCTTTGTAATTAGTAAGTATTTTTGTGGGAAGATACTTTGACACTAGTAAATATCCTGTCCCCCGTCCAACCTTCACTCCCTAGTTTCTTGCCGTGCTTTTGCCTAAATTGTTTATTGCTATGCTGGTTGTTAAACGGAGAATTTCCAATTCCATAATTTCTTCTACATTTGTTGGTTGGCATTCTACCATAAGGAAAAACTTTCTTTTTATTTATTTATTTATTTATATCAGTATGGACTAAAGCATTCCATTTTTATTCAATAGGTTGCAATCCTTTACTATTATTATTTATTTTGATGATCAAATTTTTCCATGTTTTGGCCAGTGGGCGCATCTAAAGCTTGTTTCTATGTCTTTTGGTAGATCCCCACCTTTCTGTGATCATGACCTTACTTTCTGTCACAGCGAGATGTTCCAGGCTTATCTTTTACTTTCCCTGCCTTGGCCTTGAAATCAGCCATTTCCAGAAGAAGGCTTGATTCACCTTAAAAGAAAATGTATTTAGAAACCAAGATCTGGGTACTAGGTGTGCTCATTGCTATTGAGATATCACTGCTCCCGGGCTCTCTAAGTGGATAGAGCTAGTTAATACACAAATTAAAACCACAAAAACCACTTTAGGGCCCACTAAAATGACTGTAATTGGGATTTCCCTGGTGGTCCAGTGGTAAAGAATCCGCCTTGCAATGCAGAGGACACGGGTTCGATCCCTGGTCAGGGAACTAAGATCCCACATGCCGCGGGGCAACTAAGCTCGCGTGCCATAACTACTGAGCTTGCGCGCCTCAACTACAGAGCCTGCATGCCGCAAACTACAGAGCCCACCCGCCCAGTCTGCATGCCACAACTAGAGAAGAGAAAACCTGCACGCCACAACTAGAGAGAAGCCCACGTGCCACAACGAAAGATCCTGCATGCCTCAATGAAGATCCCACGTGCCACAACTAAGACCTGACACGGCCAAAAATAAAAAAAAAAATAAATAAGTAATAAATAAATCTTTAAAAAAATGACTGTAATAAAAAAGACAGCTGATAACAAATGTTGGAGAGGTTATGGAGAAACGAACCTTCATACATTGCTGATGGGTGTGTAAAATGGTACAGTCACTTTGAAAACAGTTTGGTAGTATCTAAAAATGGTTAAACACAGAGTAACTATATGATGGCAATTCTACTCTTAGATAAACACCGAAGAGAACTGAAAATACGTTCACACAAAAAAACTTGCATGTGAATGTTCACAGCAGCATTGTTCATAATAGCCAAAAAGTAGAAACAACACAAATATCCATCTGCTGAAGAGTGGATAAAAAAATGTGATATATCCCCATACAGTGGGATGTTATTTGGCAATAAAAAGAAATGAAGAACTGATACATGCTACACCATGGATGAACCTCTGTTGTGGATTGAATGGTGGCCCCAAAAGATTGTTCATGTCTTTATTTCTGGAGCCAAAAAGGGTCTTTACACCTGTAATTCAGTTAAGAATCTTGAGATGAGGAGATCATCCTGATTTATTCAGGTGGGTCCTAAATTCTATGACAACTGTCCTTATAGAAAGGGTAGAAGGAGATCTGAGAGACAGAAGAGGAAAAAACAAAGACACACACAAAAGGCTGTGTAAATACGGAGGCAGAGATTGCGGTGATGTGATCGTAAGCCAAGAATGCCAAGGAATGCTGACAGCCACCAGAAGTTGGAAGAAGTAAGCTAGATTCCCCTCTAGAGCCTTCAAGGGGAATATGTAGCACTGCCAACACCATGATTTTGGACTCTGGCTCCCAGAACTGTGAGGCAATAAATTTCTGTTGTTTTAAGCTACCCATTTTGTGGTAATTTGTTATTACCTCAGGAAACTAATACAACCTCAAAAACATTAAGCTAAGAAAATAAGGCTAGAAACCAAAGGCTACACATTATAGGATTCCATTTACATACGATTTCATTGATACGAATTTTTCAGAAAAGGCAAATCTATAGTCAGAAATCAGATCAGTGGTTGCCAGGGACTGAGATGGGAGAAAGAACTGACTAAACAGCCATAAGGAAACATTTTGGCATGACGGAAAAGTTCTAAAATCGAATTTTGTGGTGATGGATGCACAACTATATAAATTCATTGAAAACATTAAATTGTACATTTACATTGGGATATTTTATGGTATGTATGTTATACCTCAATAAAACTACTAAAAAATTAAAAACTGAAATATAAAAAATTAGAAATAAATTGGATAAGGAAAGCAAAGAACATATACAAAGAAAACTGGTAAATAATTTTTTCCCTTTATGGGTGTGGGAGGCATTCTTAACTAAGATGAAAAATCTTAAGGTGTATTTCTATATAGAGACATATATTTATGTATAACATTTTAAAACTTGTATGGCCAAAGATGCCATAAGTAAGATCAACTGAGAAAATAACATATTTAAAGAAAAATTTCAGCAGATGACAAACCATGAAAATTTCTAGTAATACAAGGTAATCTTAGATATTAATGAAATGCAAAAAAAATCCTGTAGAAAAATTAGCAAAGAATATGAAGAGCAACGACAAATAATAAATATAGATTTAAAATGCATAAACTGAAGCATGATGAGAGAATGCAAATTAAAGCCCTGATGAAGTATCTCTTTCTACTCCATCAAAGTCGGAAAATTACAGAGCAATAATACCTACTGTTGGTGGGAATAAGATTGAGGAAGAATAATAATCTCATATATTTCTTGTGGAAATACTGTGAACTGTTATCTCATTTGAAAAGTAATTTGGTAATATGTATTAATACAGATAAAACTTTTTATCTGCTCTTAGATATTAATTTCATTGATAAAAAGGACCAGCCATATGATATATGCACAAGTATGCTTATTTTATAGCGCTGAGTATAGAGGTGGCAAATTGGGGGTGAGAAAGTAAATGCACCTTGAAGGAGGAATTGGTTCAATAAGTCACACTACATCCACAACCATGGAATGTTTTCCAGTCATTGAAAGAGTTAGAGACAGCAAATTAAGAGCAATACCAGTGGATTTGGAAATTCTACCAGGTACTACTGCCTGAGAGAAGCAAGTTGAAGAGGGGGGAAGGGGGTGGGAAAAATTGGTGAAAGGGGTCAAAAGGTCAAACTTCCAGTTATAAAACAAGTCATGGGGATGTAATCTACAGCATGGCCACTATAGTTAATACTGTATTGCATATTTGAAAGTTGCTAAAAGAGTAGATTTTAAAAGTTCTCATCACAAGAAAAAAATTTTGTAACTATGTACTGTGACATGTTAACTAGACTTGTTTTGGTGATCATTGCACAATATATATAAATATCTCATCATTATGTTGTACACCTAAAACTAATTCAACGTTATATGTCAATTTTACCTCAAAAAAAAAGAAAGAAAAAGAAAAGCAAGTTGTAGAGAAGTATGTAAATTTTTAAGAAGTTATGTATTTATACATATATGTGTATAAACATGTACGTGTGTGTCTACAGCATCTTTCCATTATAAAAGTACCGTTTCCCACTGTAATTAATAAGTAATATGTAGGATGCATCTTTGAAGCCAAATGAATGTCTTGTTTTCCAGCTACCTTTAATCCAGTGGATTTTGCATCTTTGCCTAATTCAATTATTACATTGAGTGGGTGCAAATGAATCTTTTTTTATTATTTGAGATAAACTTTGTTGAAGTACAATGAATCATTTAAAAAACCCTGTTTTACTACTGAAGCCCATGCGCCTATAGCCCGTGCTCCACAACAAGAGAAGCCATGGCAATGAGTAGCCCACGCACTGCAACGCAGAGTAGCCCCCGCTCACCGCAACTAGAGAAAGCCCGTGCACAGCAACGAAGACCCAACGCAGCCAAAAATAAAAATAAATAAAATAAAATAAAATAAAAACCCTGTTATTGTTCCATAGCAAGTTTTGAAGGCCGAATGATCTACATAATGGCTTCCTTTCTCTTTAACTTGGCCTGGGTAGACCTAAAATAAATAGGCTTACATCATGCTTGCTCATTGTCTCCATGACCAAACTGAATACAGCTGACATTTTCTGTTTTCTCTTAGACTATCTGACACTTCCAGAAAAAGATATTATAACACATTAGCCAATGAGACAAGTAAATTACACTTTTGATTTTGGCATCAGCATCAGCAGCATTGATTAGTAAAACTTACCAGAATAAAATTTTGTTAATCTAATCTCTATTTTTCTGCACTTGACAGTTGCTTTTTGAAGTTTCTGCCAAGGCTGGTTCAGTGATATTAGCCACAACTAGCATTTTTATGAGTACAACATTCAAAATCTCTCTCTATAAAATAAATTAGAAAATTTCACAATATTGCATTTTTTTACTGTCTGGTTTTTGATGTTAAATACTTAGATTATTTGAAAATAAACTAGACTCTTTGGAGTACAAGTGACTATTACAACATACATTTATCTCAGTTCAAATTGCATCATCCAAAATCATTCTTCAAGAGAATCACCATGTACACAAAAGAGCTTTAAAGTTTGTTCAAATGATAAGGTTTATGCTTTATTGCTCTATTAAAGATTTAACTGAACCGGTTTGCAGGGTAGAAATAGAGACACAGATGTAGAGAACAAACATATGGACACTAAGGGGGGAAAGTAGCAGGGGGGTGGTGGTGGTGGTGGGATGAATTGGGAGATTGGGATTGACATGTACATGCTGATGTGTATAAAATAGATAACTAATAAGAACTTGCTGTATAAAAAATAAATTAAAAAAAAAAGATTTAACTGAAAAGAATCAAGCAAGGAAACTTTTTGCTTGGGATGAGGAGAATAAGCCCTAAATCCCATACTGTTGTATTTCAAAGAGTTACTTTTCTAAGTAAAATGGAAACTTTTAGCACAATGTAGACTCCTTAGTATTTTACCAATGAAAACACAGAATTAAAAAGTAAACTATTTTTTTAATTTACTTTTTTATTGAAGTATATTTGATTTACAATGTTGTGTTAATTACTGTTGTAGAGCAAAGTGATTCAGTTATACATATATATATATATATTTTTTAAATATTCTTTTCCATTATGGTTTATCATAGGATATTGAACATAGTTCTCTGTGCCATGCAGTAGAACCTTGCTGCTAAAAAGCAAACTTTTAATTAGAAAGTTTCATACAATTTAATCTATTTAGAAGCATTAAGAGATCTCTTTGAGGGATTGCGTGAATAAATATTTGAACATTCTACAAACAATAAATGCTGGAGAGGGTGTGGAGAAAAGGGAACCTTCTTGAACTGTTGGTGGGAATGTAAATTGATACAGCCTCTATGGAGAACAGTATGGAGGTTCCTCAAAAAACTAAAAATAGAACTACCATACGACCCAGCAATCCCACTACTGGGCATATACCCTGAGAAAACCATAATTCAAAAAGAGTCATGTACCACAATGTTCACTGCAGCTCTATTTACAATAGCCAGGACACGGAAGCAACCTAAGTGTCCAACGACAGATGAATGGATAAAGAAGATGTGCGGGCTTCCCTGGTGGCACAGTGGTTGAGAATCTGCCTGCCAATGCAGGGGACACAGGTTCGAGCCCTGGTCTGGGAAGATCCCACATGCCGCGGAGCAACTGGGCCCGTGAGCCACAATTACTGAGCCTGCGCGTCTGGAGCCTGTGCTCCGCAACAAGAGAGGCCACGACAGTGAGAGGCCCGTGCACCGCGATGAAGAGTGGCCCCCGCTTGCCAAAACTAGAGAAAGCCCTCGCGCAGAAACGAAGACCCAACACAGTCACAAATAAATAAATTTAAAAAAAAAAAAAAGAAGAAGATTTAGCACATATATACAATGGAATATTACTCAGCCATAAAAAGCAACGAAATTGAGTTATTTGTAGTGAGGTGGATGGACCTAGAGACTGTCCTACAGAGTGAAGTAAGTCAGAAAGAGAGAAACAAATACCGTATGCTAACACATATATATGGAATCTAAAAAAAAAAAAGAAAAGGTTCTGAAGACCCTAGGGGCAGGACAGGAATAAAGACACAGACACAGAGAATGGACTTGAGGACAAAGGGAGGGGGAAGGGTAAACTGGGACGAAGTGAGAGAGTGGCATGGACATATATACACTACCAAATGTAAAATAGCTAGTGGGAAGCAGCCGCATAGCACAGGGAGATCAGCTTAGTGCTCTGTGACCACCTAGAGGGGTGGGATAGGGAGCGTGGGAGGGAGACGCAAGAGGGAGGAGATATGGGGATATATGTACATGTATAGCTGATTCACTTTGTTATAAAGCAGAAACTAATACACCATTGTAAAGCAATTATACTCCAATAAAGATGTTTAAAAAAATTTGAACATTCTGAAAAAACGTTTTGATTTTTCTCAACTTTGAACTGAAGGTGATTTTAGGTCCACAGAGTTACATAAAGCAAATGTTTCATATGCCAGGATGTTGTAGTAGATAAAATGAAGAACTTAACTTTAGAGGTTTGAATTCTGTTCCCACCTTAGTCCATGGCTTGCACGATCGTAAAAAGGGGTAGTTGAATTAAGAGGAAAAATTATAATCTCCTTTTATGCTTAAAATTCTATACCATTAGATCAGTGATGGTGTGTACTCACCAAAAATGGCAGCACATAATTCATCATTCATAAAATATGCATTCAGCATATAACATGTGCCAGGCACTGCTCTAGCCACTGGGAATACAGTTCACCGACCTTCTCAAATACAGAAGTACAGATATATCCTGTTAATATAATAGGCATCTAATAAATCTTGACATATATTATACTCATTCAATAAATTATACTCTTGTTCCCACCATTCCACTGAAACTACAATCAATGACCTCTATGCTGCGAAAACTAATCATCAATTCAGTTTTCATCAGTTAGATCTGTCTGTAGCATTTGACCCAGTTGATCATTCCCTCCTCCTTGAAGCATTTTTCCCTCTTGGTTACCAGGACACCATTCCATGGTCCTGCTATCATAATGGCTGCTTCTTTTCAATTTTCTTCGCTGTTTCTTTCCATCCCTCCTGATCTGTAAATATTGGAGGGCTCCAAAATTCACCCTACTACCTCTTTTATTCTCTATTTTCACTTACTCCCCGGGTGATTTTTATTTTAGCTACCCTGACAACTCCCAAATTCATAGCCTCAGCTTCACTTCTTCCCTGAACTCCAGAATGACATATTAAGTACCTATCTGACAACTGTACTTGGAATAAAATCCAAACGCCGTTTTCCCCTTGCTCACTCTGAGACTCTGAGATTTACATGAGGAGATTTATTGGGGAGTATATATGGGACCAATATCTGTGATGGCTGAGGTTGAAGGAAGCAACATTGAAAAGTGGAAGATGCTGAACTGTTGATGCAGTTACAACAGAGGCCTCAGCTGATCCTATAGTGAGTTCTGGAGCTGAACCCTCACAACTGTTCCAGTTGAGGCAAGAGAGATCTGTACCACCACATGAAGTCATTATCGGATGCAGGCTGCCCCCAGAGAGGAGGGTAACCTTGGGCAAGGCAGCTTCCTCCTATCAGGAGCAGGTCCTAGGGAGGACTCAGCTGTGAACCCTCAGCATCCAACATTCATGGCAGCTGAGGGAATGAGTGTCTCTTCCTAAAGGGAGACCTGGGTGGCACAGCACAGCTTCTACTATAACCACCCCAGTATCTGGTAGCATCTCATTCGCATCACTTTCCATCCTTTATGCAGCTTAATTTTTTTCCTCAGGGTATATACTATGTGTTTTACTTATTTGTTTGCTGGTTATTCCCTACTAGAATATAACACCATAAGAGCAGAAACGTTCTTTTTCTCTTTCTTCTTTAATCCTATAGCCCCAACATCTAGAAACAGTGCCTGGAACACAGTAGGTGCTCAATAAAAATTAGTCAATGAGTAAGTAAATGTATCACATATTTACTCTATGCTAGAAACTATGCTACGTTCCAGGAATACAGAAGCAAGAAGACAGACGCTATCCTTATGGAACTGACAATCTCATAAAAATGATATACATATATAGCACACATGGATAAAATATGCATATATAACAATATTTTTAAAAGTGCAGTTACAGCCAAATGCTGTTATCTAGTGTTTTACTAATCTATCTAGAGTCAACACATCTGGTGATCTATCATACAAAACTCTTTACTAAATGACAATGTCAGAGACTAAAAAACAGTGGAAATTTTAGTTAGAGAGTGATTTATTGTTCCTGCTAATTTTTGGAAAGAAAAGTTAGATCTCTGGGACACGTATCTTCTGCCCAGTTTGGGAGGAAAGAATGAAGGACAAAATAAGAGAGAGACTAACTCAGAGAAAATGAGTATGTACTAACTTAACTGGAATTTTTATCGACCAGCATCCTGTTTTCTGAAATGATGGAAAGCGAGGCTATAACTGTATCTAAATAGATAAGGGATAAAATGCTTGTAATAAATGGATAATTCATAGTCACTTTATACATACAAATATAATTTTTCCATTACTTTAGTTTCAGTGACAGTTAAAATGTAATAAGGACTAGGAAATAACACTTCAGCTTTTATGTCATTGTGGAACCACAGATTCATCTTTTAAAAAGCAGCCTATCTCCCTAAAAGCTATGTTTTCTGCTTTCTATAGAATACAAATAATTCCATTCACAACTAACTAAATAACTTTGCCTTATAGAGCTTCAGCAAGATGAATCCTGTTTCCCCCTCTACTTGTTTTATTTGAAACATGAAAGCCTTTCACTCTGAGCTGTCTGTGCAGTAGTGAACATGACAACCTATATTTCAATTCTTGGGCTGTCATAAACAAGATACTTGGCATTTCTAGAATAACTTGTATGAGAAATCTCAAATTGCTCTATATTTATGAACTTGCCAGCCTCTTTGCTTCCTTGCACATTATTCTTACAATGCGTGAAATGTAATCTGGGGGTGAGTAGGTTTATGCACCCATCTTCTATGTGCCACTTCACCCTAGAGCAATGTAAGCCTTGAGAAGATTGTAGCCCATATAAATTTCTACCTTAAGAGTGAAAAAAAAAACCCAAAACAAAAAATGTTTTAATGCTCATGGGATAATAAAACCAATGGGTCCTACTATTCTTCACTCAGACAGTTTGATGTGGTCCTCTATTAAAATAAATTTTAGGTTTCTGAAGAATACCTTAACTGTCAATTTTACATGGATTTACTGAGATGTCACCTCTATTCTTGGATATGTTTTATAAAAGAAAAGGTGATTACTAGTCTGGTATTAGAGTATGCCGATGCAGTCTAATTATATCATTGCTTTGATGACTAATAGTTAGATGACAAGGTCCTTACAGGGGGTCTTTCAGAGCACAATAAATATTAGAACTCTACAAATTATCCTTGTTGACAATTAATTAATCCTCCTCTTATAATTGGAGGTGATACCTGAGTACCTCTAAGCACAAAAGGGCTGCTGCAGCCCCTCAGTTTTAGAGTCAACAATATTTGATAAGATCAGCTGTGGACGGTTACAGAATTTTATAAAAAGAAGTGACAGGAAATGATCTCTTACTCTGAACTCAAATGTATTGATATATCAGGTATCACAGAAGCAGCTCTAATGTGCCTAATACCTCACATACCATTGCACCCGTGTCTGCCTCACTCTACTTATACCTCTGTCTCTCTTCTGTTCATCTCTCACTATCACATTCTTAATCTGCTTTCTTTGAGCCTCCCTGCTTTTTCCCTTGTTTTGTGTATTTTTCTTGTTTTCCTGGTCCCAGGTGTTTCATGTGAACTGACCAGAAAGTGTATTTCAAGTGTATATTTTATGGTTTCTAATATTTTCCATACAGAAAATTTATTTTCCTATTGACTGTGTTAAAAATAGGAGAGTAAAATTTTTTTAATTTCCTTAATTTAAAACTTTTTCAATTATGTGTAGATCTTGACTTTTATGAGTTGTAGTTTAAGTTGGAAAAAAAAGATTACTTACTTCAGGTTTGGTCAGTGTTCTAAGACTAGATCCCTGCCCATAGTACATGTCCAATAAGTGATTTTTGGATGAATGCTCAATATACAAATACTAAATTGTTACTACGGTATTATTTTTTTTTAACATCTTTATTGGAGTATAATTGCTTTATAATGTTGTGTTAGTTTCTGCTGTATAACAAAGTGAATCAGCTATACATATACATATATCCCCATATCCCCTCCCTCTCGCATCTCCCTCCCACCCTCCCTATCCCACCCCCCTAGGTGGTATTTAATAGGTAGTCTTGCAGCATGCAGCATCCCCCAGACACAGGTAGACATTTATTAAAACCTAAATCTCCAGAGGGTGTTGCTTATCTGTTTTTGCTCATCTGCATACCAAAATCTTGACAGTAATGGCCAGGTAAAGTTCACCTGGATGAGATTTCTATGTGTAACCATACCTAGAGGGGTTCTTTAATCAGAAATCTTATGAACACTCAAAAGTGCTGAGAACTGCATGTGCATTATCTTACATGCTTCTGTTCAGTGAACTCCAAAACAACGCTTCTTAAACTGTAATGTGCATATGATTCACCTGTTTGCAGATTCCGGTTCAGCATGTCTGAGGCAGAGCTTGAGATGCGATGTTTCCAACAAGCTCCCGGGTGATGCCGCTATGGATCCCACTCTATTAGCAAGGGTCTAAAGGGAATGGGGGTTTGTAACAAAAGTTTTGCTGTCACTCTTCAGTTCATTCTCACTAAGGAATTGTTGATAAGCCTTAGCTAGTGGGAGTCTGGCCTGTATTCTCTCCTGTCATCTGATCTGTCCTGGGGGGTGTCTGTATTTGCTGTAGAACTTTGTTACTGATGACATAGAGTCCTTAGTATTGACTTAACCCTGGGAACAGCTGCTGGTTCCTGATTGTAACTCCAAGTCCAGTAGGAAGATGAATTATTCATCTTTTGGGAGCCTCCCTAGGTCCCTACACATCCATAGATTTATTTTTCTTTGGTTGTTCATTGACCCACTTCAATACCTCCCCCCTTCTCTAAAGAGTTGGCACCAAGAACAACTTGAAAATCTTGACAGTCTGTTGACTTCAGTTTGAGAAAGATTATTTCCTTCAAGATAAAGTGGGAGAATATAATATATAAATGAAGAATGAGGGAGCAAAATAAAAATGAGGACAAATGCTACGAAGTGTAATTATCTTCCTCTCTGGTGTTCCTCTTCTTCTTCCTTCCTTTCTTACATTCTACTATGGAGAGGAAGACAATTGTGTAGGCACTTAGAGCCTCAACTCCCTCCATGCTAGCACATTTATTAATCTTTGAGATCTTTCTCACATTTTATTAAGAAGCAGTTTTCCTAGAGATCCACAATAGTTAATGGTCAAGTTATTTGAAGTCTAGAATATACAATATTGCTCATTTTGCCATTTAGATAATATGCTTTGGGGTGACTGAGTGCACTGGGAATTTGATCTAAAGGCAAGTGAATGGGGTATTTTCATTTAATGCTTCCTTTTTTTTTAATTTCAGTGGAAAAGAATCAGGTAATTGCTGTAATTACTGCACTGATGGTTCAGTGGGGGCAAAAATGAAATCCATTACAAACTGGAAAGTGTAAAAAAAAAAAGCTTTAACAAATTTCTCTATAAACTATTTCCTGTAGCTCTCTAGTCTATTCCCTGAGCAGGTAGGATGGGGCATAAACTTGTCAGTTAAAGAGATTTTAATACCCTTCGCTTTCAAACTGGCTACTTGGCTCCTTGGCCAGGCACCCACAGGCAGCAAACAAGCTGCACACCCACTCAGAGTGGCCCGTGAGGCAGAACCTAGGACCCAAGTGCCTGAATGCTTCCTTTTCTTCTCCTTCCCTTATCTTCTCACCTCCTCCCCCAAAGAGCTGCTACTTCCCCTTTCTCTTTAAGTAGACACAAACTTCCTTTATGTCATATCCTGAGTTACCATTCCCATGACTCACATTAGAACTCTGTGGACTGAATCTACTGTGTCTGACCATCCAGTCTAGTCTCGCCCTGAACTAAATTACTCCCCAGACGTAGCAACTTAAAACAACAAATGTTTAGCATCTCACACGGTTTCTAAGGATCAGGAATCCAGAAATGGCTTAGCTGGGTGGGTTGCCCTCCAGCTCTTGCCCAGGACTAGTTTCTGAAAACTTGACTGGAACTAGAGGATGTGTTTCCAAGCTCAGTCATGTGGCTGCCAGAAGGAGGCTTCAGTTCCTCACAAGAGGGCCTTTACACGGGGCTGCTCACAACAGGGCTTCCCCCAGAGTGAGTGATACGAGAAAGAGTGACCAAGATAGGAGCTGCAGTCTTTCACAAACTAATCCCAGGAGTGACTCACTTCTGCCATATTCTGTCCGCCACACAGACCGAGCCCGGTACAACGCTGGGAGTGCGGGGACAGGACAAGTGTGTGAGTACCAGGAGGCAGGGATCAACGGGGGCTTGGCTGGAGGCTGGCTACCACATTTTCCCCCGTGGGCTGGCTGCTCAATGGGAGCAGGAGTGCGGGGACAGGACAAGTGTGTGAGTACCAGGAGGCAGGGATCAACGGGGGCTTGGCTGGAGGCTGGCTACCACATTTTCCCCCGTGGGCTGGCTGCTCAATGGGAGCAGGAGTGCGGGGACAGGACAAGTGTGTGAGTACCAGGAGGCAGGGATCAACGGGGGCTTGGCTGGAGGCTGGCTACCACATTTTCTGCCAGTGTTCCTCAATGGGAGCAGCACCGCCATATGTGGTATAGGACAGTTCTTGGTTGGGTGGGACGGTCCCAGGCATGGTTGGACATTTAACATCCCTGACCTTCACCCAGTAAATGCCAGCAGCACTTCATAATCAGTCACAATCAAAAGTGCCCCCCTCAATATTTTCAACATGGCTAGTATTCATGGCCGGTTGACAGCCTATCTCGTATGTGAGTCAGGAGGACCTACGCTTTGGGAGTTAGAGTAAAAATATATCAGTATATTATTTTCAAAAAATAATGGGCACTGCCCCCACTTCCTGGAAAGCTGGCTCACTCCTGAACTTTGTGCTCCCCCTGAAGCCTTCTCAAGTTGTCTTTCCATCAGGAATTTCAGGTGAAACTCTTCCACTCACAGCTGTCTACCTTCTTCGTGCTCAGGGCTGGGGGCACTGCTGGAGAAGATCACCCAACCCTTGGGAGGGGTGTACTCCCAATTCACTCCCACAGCACCTGGGCCATCAGCACTGCCCCAGGACTCCTGCTTCCCTGGTCAGCTTTGTTCCTTCAGTCTCCACAGCATCTTTATAAGCCTTTTCCTCCATTTACCTGAAACCTTCTACTCCACCCCTTCATACTTCTACCTCACCCAGACCTCAGATAACCTTGCCTGCTACTTCCCTAAAACATGTAAGCACAGACAAGAATGCCCACGCCTTCCTGCCACCCCTCCCTCCACACCACCTGGCTCTATACCTGTGCATACCTTCCCCTAAGACTGACCTCTCTACCTGTACCTAGGTTCTCATCACCTTGGACCTCCTCAGGCACTTCCCTCCAACAATTACCCTGTCTCTGTATTTCAACATTAACATTTTCATTAAATCCTTCCCATTTAAAGACTTCTCAAGTCTCTTTTACCTTAAAAAAAATTAAAAATCCTCCCTCCAACTCTCCTTTCCCTCCCGCCACCCATTTTCCTCTATCCCTCTCTTCCCCCTCACAGTGCAAGCTCTTGAAATAACTCTTCACATTTGCTGCAGCTTCCTCACCTCCCTTCCTTCTCAACTGGCTATAGTCTGCTTCTGCCACAACTCTCCTCTGAACCTGCTCTCACTCAAGTCACAGTCTCCTTTTTGCTAAATTTCATGAACATTCTCATTTCTTATCTGACTTGACCTCTCAGCATTTGACACCGTCCATCTCTCCCTTCTCTGTTGGAATGTCCTCTTCCCTTGCCTTCTATTCAACCACATTCTCCTAGTTTCCCTCCTATACCTGTGGCTGCCCCTTCTCTGTCTCCTTTTGGACACTGTTTCCCTGGTCCTTCTTGTAACTCAGTGTCCTCAAGTCTCTGACCTTGGTTCTCTTCCCTTTCACTACATACTCTACCTAGGTGATTCCATCCATTCTCATAGCTACAATGAATATTTACATGCTAATGATCCTTGAAACCATGCCAGTGGTCCAGAAGCCTCTCTCGAGCCTCAGATCTGTATTTCACAAGGTCTTCTAGAGGTTTACACCTAGAACCCGACAGGCCCTCCACTGGATGCCCCACAGGCATCTCCACTCAATCAGGCCACAGTTGAACTCTTCTCTTCACTTCTCCTCTAAAACCTGCTCCTTCTCCTGGGCATTGTCCTTGACTCCTCCTTCTCCCTGACACCTACATCCAATCAGTAGCCAGATCCTCACCATTCTACCTTCCCCAAACATTTCTCAGCTCAGTGCATTTCCACTTGCACTGTCACTAGCTGAGTTTGGGTGCCCTTTTCTCTTTGGATTACCATGGTAACCTCCCAACAGGTCTCTTGGTTGCCAGTCTTCACATTGAACCCGCAGTGATCTTTCTGAATCTATAATCATGCCCCTTCCCTCAACCCTGTTTAACGTCTTTACTGACTCCCTCTAGTCTGCAGGATATAAAGCTTTTTCATGGTCTGGTCTCTCCCACACTGTGTCTGACCATCACTCCCTGCAATGTATCCTTCAACTACACTGAACTATTTGTAGTTTTATAAGGTTGCTTGCTGTGTCTTGTCTCTGGACTTTTGCACATGCTTTTCTCTGTTCTTTCCCTCTTGTGGGTTTACTCCTATTCATCACTTTTTCCATGACGCTGTCTATGGTCTTCTTGTAACAGAGTTAGATGTTCTTCCCTTCTTCTATCATGTTACTTTGTGTTTGCCTCTATCACAGCACCAGTCATGCTTTAGTTGTTCATCCTTAGACTTTAGGGAAAAGACCCTTTCTTCTTTGTGGTTTTACCCCTAGAGTCTAGATAGGGCATGGTGCATGTTAGGAGCTCAATAAATAACTATTAAATAAAGGAGTAAATCACTCTATTAATATGTATCACATGAATGGCTTATGATGGACACGTAAATATTGATTGAATCTGAACTTTGAGGGAGGGGAATATTAGAGAGATAAGAGATGAACTTAAAGGGGATAAAGAATCAAAGAGATAATCCTCCTGGTATCATGTGTTGGGGCCAGAAAGCCAGATGTTCCTTTTTTTAAATTTTCTTTTCTTTATTTATTTGGCTGCGTCGGGTCTTCGTTACGGCATGCGGGATCTTTGTTGCGGCACTCGTTGCAGCATGCGGGCTTCTCTCTAGTTATGGCGTGCGGGTTTTCTCTTCTTTAGTTGGGGTGCATGGGCTTAGTTGCCCTGCGGCATGTGGGATCTTCGTTCCCCGACCGGGGACTGAACCCGCGTCCCCTGCATTGGAAGGTGGATTCTTTACCACTGAACCACCAGGGAAGGCCCCAGATGTTCCTTCATCCTCACCCTTTATCTCCTTTGGCAAGAGGAAATCATCTGCCACTTAGAGAAGCCACTGTTGACCCTGGTATTGCCATTTCAAAGATGGTATTAAAAACAAAGGCTGTGCCAGGATGGGAAAAATAATTGTTTTTTCTTTCTTTTCACAGTTCAGGTGCAAAAGAACTAAGGACTCAAATAGAGAAAATACTCTAAAAATGCAGTGGTTTTCTGGGCTGAAGTTTAAGAAATATTTACTGTTTAGTATTTTTAGTGTTTATTTAGGTGGATATCTTGAAACAAACAGGCTTAGGCTTTATCCTGCAAGTTCAAAAAAAGGCAAATCAATATATTTTCTAATGGCAATGTCCCACCTGCCTTATTTATTGAAGAAAAGAGTGTACAGTTACTAGCAACACCCACACGTAAGTAAATGAAACACTATTATGCAAGAATCTGAGGAACACTAACTAAAGAGCAGCCTGGTATTAAAAAATAAATAGAAGTGACTCCTTCTCTTCATTGTAGCCACATGTACTTTCCCTTGCACCTCAGATCTCCAACAGATTTAATTTCTCTCTGGTTTGTCTTCACAACTGAGGAGGAGAAATCCTGGATTTGGCAGGCGCTGAACTTGGAACCCACACTGACTCAAGCAGTGCTGTTGCTTCAGATCATTCCTGAGGCCAGTAACACTTCCAGCCCCAGGGAAACCTCTGTTCCAAAATTTTCCCTCATTCCACAAGGGAATTCTTTTTGCAAAAGGCTTTGGCTGTTCTTAAAGCTTTCTCTCATTTTGTCTTTTAAAAAGTTTTGTGGGATTGGAACATTGCAGGTTTTTCCCCTCCCTCTTCACCCAGATGTTTCTGGTTCTCAGGATGTACACCTGTGAAGCTGGGTCACTTGGGACAAATGTTTGAGTTTTATTTACAGCAGAGAAGAATGTGATCTTCACATACAAATGTTCAAAATGGTCATTTTGTTCTCAGGGACCAACTGCAAGACCTACTAGGGTAGAATTTGTAGGGATATTAAAAAAACCCATAAAGGTCAAATTATCTAATTGTTAAATAATTTTTGAGTGCCTACTCTGGTTCCCCAGCACTATTCTATTTAGGTGCTGGGAATACAGAAGTAGGGGGGAAAAAAATAGAAGAAGAAGAAGAAGAAGTAGAAGAAAGAGACAAATCTCTAATTGGGGAAGGAGATAAGTGAAGATGGACAATATTAAAAAAAAAAACAATAAACAAGTAAATATAGAATTTGTTAAATGAAATTGTCCTGAATTTTGAAAGATAAATTTGTACACTGAGATGCCTGCTTTTTGCCATGAAGGTGATCTCCTTGCTTCAACGAAGGATGATATATGTGAGGTGTCTAGTATAATATCTGACTCGTAAGTAGGTGATCAATAATATTAGTTCTTGTTCTCTTCCTAACATGAGCTACCAATCCAACAAAAGTGTTTTTGTACACTAAGAGTAAAGTGCTGTAAGACTCACTTTTAGCAAAATGCATCACTAAACTTCAATCTAGAGGGACTAGATGCAACCCTGATGGAATAATTCATATCATCAAAAGTTACTGTTAGTCACTCAATTCATTCTAAATCACTTTCATAATAAATATTATCAAGAAGCTACTATTTATCAAGCACAGTGTCAAGCAATAGGAATACAGAAATTATGGAGACACCACCCCTGTTCTCAGGAGTGATTAGATAGGGCAGCAGTAACTCTAAAGATAAAGTCCCATGGACAAATACAATCTTTTGGGAGCCCAAGGAAGGAAAGGATATTTTTTTGTATTTGGGGGGAGAAAGGAAGGGAGAAAGGATATTTTTTGTATTGGCGGGGAAGAAAGGAGGAAGAGCATGAAGAGGAGCTTCAACAGGTACATGTCCTCTGGGATGAGCCATAGTTTGCCAGGTCGGGGAGGAAGCCAGGAAAGCCCATGGAATGTCTAGGCCCCAGGAGTTGTCTAGTTTGCCTAAAACACAGAATGTGCAAGGGGCATGGTGGGAGATTGGCCTGGAAGGGGGTTTGGGATCACAACATGAGTGTCTTCAATGGCAGGGGAAGGGCTAGTATTTCACGTGGACGGTACTGTGGCACATTTTGAGATTTTTGAGCTGAGAAATAACACAATCAGCTATGCATCAGATAGCAAGCAGGGAATGGGAAGACCGGTAAGAGATGACTGTAATCAGCTAGCTAAGAAGGAATGAGGATCTTAAGTAGGGCATAGCTGCGGAAATTTATAAAAGTTTCGATCAAGATGATCCTGCTTTACTGTCTCTGTGGTACCTGCCACAATTTGGAATTACCTTGTTCATGCGTACCTGTGACTATGGTCTTTCTCCCTCACTAGATACAAACTCCACGAGAGCAGGGACCTCGTCTCTTCCCTTCTTTGCTGCCTTCCTGGTGCCTACAATGGTTCCCGGCCCACAGCCGGGATTCGATAAAACATATGTTGAATGAACGGATGACTCAGGTGGAAAATGAATTGATATTGAAAAATGACTGATGCAGAAACAGGTGGGAGGCAGAAGCCTTGAGATGCTTGGAGGAGAGTTTCCAGCTTGGTCCCAGGAAGAATATTTAACACATGGCTGGCCTAGCTTCCCATATATCAACTTATTTTCTTTCGCACTTGCACTGTATGTCTTTAAAAGATGACTCTTTCTTTATAACGACTCGTTGTTGTTTTGTTATCATTGTCCATTTGTTGTCTTGTTTGATGGTTTTTGGTTAAAGGCTTGCCAGTGAAGTCTGTTTTTCATTTTTCATCAAGAGTGCTTTCAAGGGAGGAGACCCTTTCCCTCTACCACTGGTAAATTATCAGGACCCCTGGAGATGTGTACCATGAGTTGAAAAGGTTTATCTACAATCAGTAAGAAAAGAATCTAGGGCCTGGCTGGTTGCAAATTCCTACATGTAAAGAAACTCTCCAGTTTTGATAAATACTGCTTCCAAGACTTGAAATATTTTTTTTTAAAAGAGGTGGCACATTTTCCGAGTTACTATTATACTAAAAGCAGAGAGGAAGCATGGATTCCAAATCTGATATGGAAGGAGAGGGCAGGTCAAAGAAGAAACTGCATCAGAGAACTGGAAAAGATGAAAGGACACGTGACTTGAGGTTGATTTTTGAGAAATGAATTTGTAGCCTCTAGGAAAGTAGGAATACAAGGAATTCTAGGGCCAAGAATTATGGAGCCAGGAATTAGAAAGAAATAATTGGCATCCATTGGCTATGTGAAGTGGCCTTGTTCCACTTGGGGGTTGAGCTAAAAGATTCTCCATGGAAAAAGTGGTACCTGCATTGTGAGGATCCAGGGAAAGGAGATAGATAGTGGAGAAACATTCTCCTGGAGGCATTTCATGAAAAATGGGAATGGTGGAGTCAGGAATAGCAGCATTAGGCAGGAAGTTCTAGAGGAAGCCGGCTTACCCAAGGTATGTGGAGAGACTGATGGTGCTGATTGGTACAGCAAGGGGGGTTTATGATTACCTTCATATTTCACACTGCACAACTCCAGGGGGCACCACTCACATGTAGCTTATGTAAATGGGGTTGTGCTCCAGGGAGTGACAGTCACCTAGCCAGTATTCTCCACTGCACCGTTCCAGAATGCCCCTCCAAGCCCCTGAAATAGTACAGTGAGGAATACTGTCTACTTGGGAGACGAACATCTTGGGTTTTGGTGTTAGGATTCTTTTGGTTTCAAACAGAAACTCAACTCAAAGAGCTTAACCAATAGAGGTGATGTACTGGCTCGCTCCGGTGCATTCTGGGGACAGAGCTGGCCTCTGTTTCCCTCTCTGGGCATGGCCTTCCCCTGGGTGTTAGTAACATTATCTCCTATTTCTGGGTTTCCTTTTGCTTTATTTGTGTGACAGGGGTAGGAAGGAGTGTGTGTGTGTTGGGAGTGTGTTTGTGTGAGTGATTATTCTTTGGCAGCCCCCTCGCCCCCCAGAACCACATGAAAAAGTAGAGAAAAGCAGTTTATTCTAGGGAAGGGAATATTGTTATCTTCTGGATCGTGAAGGATATGAGGGTTGCTGGTGGGCCATTAATGATCACATCTGTTAAATTGTACATTAAAAATTACTTCCTTAAAACATTATTTCCCTTCCTTGTTGTGAAGTAATTCTATTGTATTCTTAAAGAAAACCGACATGAAAAATTCTGTTTAAAAATCTTCTTTCAAGTTCAATTTATGCCTTAATTAATATGGATTGGTGAGTGATTATACAATTCTCCTAGAAATAAATATTACTGGATTAGGTTATAATGAGTATTTTATAGAGAAAGTCAATATATGGAGTGTGTTTTCAGTCTCTGTCATCTGGTTCTAGTCTCTGTTTGGCAACAGGATTTTATACGTGGCTCTGTTAATGCAGCCAGAAACCTTGCATACTTCACAACTTGCCACTCTTTTCAAAGATTTAGTTAGAGACTGCAGCTTATAACACATGCTGCTGGATTAAGCATCTAAAGTGAGAGTCTCATGGGCCTAAAATATCTCTTGTACCCACACATTTCCTGGTAGGCCAAAATTCACAAAATAAACATAGATGACCTCTCATCCATCCAGTCTTCTGGAAAGTTTAGAAATGATGCAACCTTTTGGCAATATGACATGACACATTGCTTTACTTGCGCAGAGCATGATCTTGCTTCGTTCTGCTCAACGCCAGACAAACAAGCATTTACATTAGCACTGCCCCGGATTCTGAAACAAAATCTCATCGACTTTAACGAAACTAGACATTAAATAAACGGCCGTGCTTGGGAAAGAATGAGTCAACATGTGACAACAGGGGAAGTCTTATGGTTGCTTCATAGTGACATCCCAGACATTTGAGAAAGTAGAAGCTGGTTTTTCTGTCAATACCTTGGTTTCCTTTCCTTTCTTTGTCCCCCCCTGCATGCAGGAATAACAATGTCTGGAATCAATATAGGCTCTTCTTCCGAGGGGTTAAGTATTTTCCCACACGTGGAGCAGGCTGGCTTGGCTCTTTCCCTTTGTGGGAGAGTGTGAGCTGTGAGATTTCCTACCTGTCCTCTGCCTGCCTCATTTGTCTCTCTACCGTTAACCCAGCTCTCAACTCAGTTTCTCTTCCTGGGATGGCTTATTCTGGTTTCTCTTATTCCATAAATATAAACAAATCTTTGGGTCTTAATTAGTGTGTTATGTGCCTCTTTTAACCCCTTTTGAGGATTCCATGTACTTTTTGTTGGCTCCAAGCTGGAATAGATGTGCCCTCACTGGTTCCCAGGTGTGTTTGTTTTGTTTTTAAAGATTTTCTTTCCCCTGAAATTGCCTGATTCCTCTATTTTCTCGACTCCTAAGAGATAATCCATGCTTAGAAGTATCACAGTGTCACTCATGGTACATAACTAAACACAACTTGGTTAAAGAATTCTGGACAAATAAGTGATTTCAAACTATTTTACTTATAAGGCTCTTCACACTCGGTTCCCAACCTATGTCTCCAGCCTGTTACTCCTTATAATGCATCCCATATGACAGTACGTCTCAAATTTTACAAAGTGAAGAACCCGCTGTTTTCATTTCCCATCCGTCGAGGTCAGCTATGTGGTCCTACTGTGCAGGACTAGTGTGCAGCCTGGGCGACCTACCTACCACACAAATGTGACCACATTTTGTCTGTATCCTGTCCAAGGACTGGAGGCCACCAACCACGCAATGTCAAGTTGCTAATGTTTCTACAGCATTCTCTTGATTTCTTTGCTTGTATCATCACAGAACATAACAAACAATCCACAGCCCACTGACTGCCTTTGAGTAGCACAGCCATTCTACCAGATTCTTACCATTTTTTGAACAAAGCTTGATTGTTGTTGCTTTTGAACTTTGACCCTAGGAGTTCCCTCAGCCTGGGGGTCCTCATTCCCCTTGCTTTGCCTGGCCTATCCCTACTTGTCTTTGAAGGTCCACCTAAAATTTTTTTTTTATTGAGAAATAGTTCATATAACATAACATTCACCACTTTAACGTGTAAAATTCAGTGGTTTTTTAGCACATCCACAATGTTGTGCAACCATCACCACTACCAGAACACTCTTGTCACCCAAAAAAGAAACCCTGTATCCATTAGCGGTTACTTTCTACTCCCCCTTTCTCCCAGCTCCTGACAACCACTACTTTCTGTCTGTATGGATTTCTCTATTCTGGGAATTTCATATCAGTGGAATCATATAATATGTAGCCTTTTGTGACTGACCTGTTTCACTTAGTGTAATTTTTCAAGGGTCATCCATGTTGTAGCATTTATCAGTTCTTTATTCCTTTTTATGACTGGATAATATTTTATTATATGGCTATACCACATTTTGTTTTTACTTTCAGCAATTAATGGACATCTGGATTATTTCCACTTTTTCACTATTATGAATAACACTGTTAATTACAGGTACTAGCTTTATTGTAGACATATGTTTTCATTTCTCTTGAGTATATACCTTGAAGTGGAATTGCTGGATCATATGGTACCTCTGTGTTTAACATTGTGAGGAACTGCCAAACTGTTTCCAAAGTGGCTACAACATTTTACATTTTACATTCCCCCCAGAAACATGATTCCAATTTCTCCACATTCTTGTCAACAGCTTGTTATTTTCTTTTTGAAAAAACTGTAGCTGTTCTAGCGGGCACCATAAATATTTTTCTTCTGTGATTTCATCTCTGATTCTTTCTCCTCCCAGGAAGACTCAACCCTTTTTTCTACTCTGCTCTTACAAGAATATATAATACAGTAATTATAAGAATAACTAATTTTGGATACTTTGTGGGTGCTAGATACTACGCTAAGTGCTTTACATGTGTGAGCTCATTAAATCCTCACATGATCTTTTGTGAAGTCAATTTTATTATCTGCATTTTACAGATGAGGGCACAAGCAGAGAGAGAAATTGTCCAAAATCACACACCTACAAGAGTGAAAGCTGGGATCTGAACTCCTGGGCATATGTGACCCCAGAGCCAATGCTCTTAACTCTTACGCTTTCAATAAATGGAAGCTATTAGTATTACACTCTTTTAGAGCAGGCCCAAGCTGTCCTATTAGAACTAGCAACGTTTCATTTCTAAAGATTTGGTGGAACTTTAGTTTACTCAAGGGAATTTCTGCAAAGTACAGTCAACAGTTCTTTTTCATTCACAGTCTTATAAGATAAAATATAAATTATCCCACTCATAAAGCTTACATCATACCCAGTATCTAAAGCGCTGCAAAGTGTCATTTGTTTATCCCCAGTCATCTATCAATCCGGTCATACAAATGAAGGCATTTATTGCCATTTGCAGCAACATGGATGGACCTAGAGATTATAATACTAAGTGAAGTCAGTTTGTTAAAGACAAATACCATATGATATCACATATATGCGGAATCTAAAATATGATACAAATGTACTTATTTACAAAACAGAAAAGACTCACAGACATAGAAAACAAACTTATGGTTACCAAATCAAAAGAGGTTGGGGGAGGGATAAATTAGGAGTTTGGGATTAGCAGTTAAAAACTACTATATAGAAAATAGATAAATAACAAGGTCTTACCGTATAGCACAGGGAACTATATTCAATATCCTGGAATAAACCATAATGGAAAAGAATTTGAAAAAGAATATGGAAAAGTATATATATATGTAAAACTGAATCACTTTGCTGTATAGCAGAAACTAACACAACATTGTAAATCAACTATACTTTAATAAAAAAATAAACAAATGAAGGCATTTATTGCTTTCATCTTTGAATTTGATCTTGAAGAAGACTATTTAAAATTCATTAATATATATTAATATATATATTTATATATATATATATTAATATATATATTAATATGTCTTTGCCAGTTGATATACACCACTAAGATATTCTTTTCTCTCTAGTGATTTTCTCTTTCCCTGTGGAAAATAAGAGAATTCAAGACACCACTTCACTGCTAGGAAAACCTTTGTCATCTTTTGTTCTTGCACTTTGTCATCACACACAAGCCCTAATTATTATGTTACTGGGTGTCTCCTAATGTATGGGCATAGGTTCTACCACTTATTAGAGGGGCGTGTGTGTGTGTATGCACGCGCTGGTACCTATGTCTATAGACACAGCAGTATCCTACAGTTATCACAATAATTATATAAGGTTTGTTTTACTATCACCAGCCTATAAATACGGGAGTGGAGGTATGGAGAAATTAAGAAACTTGCCTAAAATCACACCTCTAATAGTAAAAGCAAATCTCACAGTAAAGGACCTGTTTAAGTTATCTGATCATGAAAAAGTCTCATTCCCACATTAAAAAAAAAACCAAACAACAACACTTCTATATATAATTCAGGAGTCTGTGTAACACAATCTCCCCTCCCCCCCATCTTTTGTTACCCTCAGTGAAGTCTTCCCAGAAGGAGTTAATCACTTCCTTCTCCTTCCTGCTTTGGTCATAGTATGTCACGGCATTTAGGATGCTGTGTTGTAACTTATTTGTTTATGTCTGCCTTTTCTGAGGGCACGGCCCACATCTTATTTTTCTTTGTATCTCCAAAACTAAAAGGTGCCCAATCAATATTTACTGATCTGAATATCTGTCACTGTCATATCTGACATATGTAAATTACTCAGAACCCCTGGTGAGGACAGTAATGCACATTGCTCTTAAACAGGGAAGAAGGAAAATAAGCTCAGCACTTTTCAGTGATTCTTAAGGTGAAAATCCAACATACATAAATATCTTTAGTTAAAGAGGCCCTATGGGTTAGTGTGGGCTCTCGATTGACATGTGTCCACACCAGATGAATCTGTCAAGATGAAGATTCAACTTACTTGAGTGAGCATGTGTCAATATGGCTTCAAAAAAGATGTTATTATATCATCCTGGTGTGTCCATTAAAAAAAAAATCTTTTCTTTCCAAAAATGCTTTGTTTTCTTCTCATGCTTTGACCCAGCAGCAGAAAAATATTGCTTATTCTGACTCTGGATAAAGGTGGGGCAAATCTGCGTTGGGCTTCCTACCTTTGATTCTGTGCTGACTGTTCCTTTTATTATCAATACTCTTCTTCTGTACACTGGTCCATGACCTGATTCCCTTCTTCCCCAACCTCTAACTGTTCCTAAGACCATTTCTGTGTTTGCTAACAAAAAAAATTTATTATCCATACCCTTCTTCTGTTCACTGGTCCACAACCTGATTCACATCTTCCCCAACCTCTAACTGTTCCTAAGTCCATTTCTGTGTTTGTTATCAAAAAAAATTTTAGGTGACCTTTCTCTTTTTATTACGCATATCAACTATGCATATCCCTATGGATTAATGCAACATCCCCATGAAGAAGGACATTTCACAGAGGTCAAATGATATTCCTCAGGTCCCATAGGAAGGTGAAAACTAAACCCAGAATCCAGATTTCCTGATCTATGTTTCCCACACGTTTTCACTCTCACTGTATTTTTTATTGTTATTGTTAAAGCTTCATGCATTAACACCCTCTCCCCCAACAAAATTTTATATATGAAGACAGAGACATGACAAGTTCTTTCCACAAAACATTGAGGGAATGGAAATTGTGAAGCAAGCTGTGAAGAACCTCCAAGTTATATTTATGATTTGTCCAAAGGGCTAGGCTAAGTACACAGGAAAGGGTAGTCTTCCTACCTCCTGAGGGTGGACACAGTTCATCTGAAGAGGCCTTTCTCTGGCCATCCCTGCAACTCATGCAGGTGGTGATCTCATCTTTCTCTAAGCAACTGTGGCCTTTACTAAAAGGGCAGACACCCCCCAGGGAGGAGGCAGGCGGGCCAGGATGTGCGGAGGGTGATTCAGCAGGTAACAGCAGTTCCTCTCAAGCCACCCTGCAGAAATGCCCAAGGGGCTCACCCTCTCAGACAAGTTTCAGAGGAGAGAGCCCAAACTCCTAGTTGCACATACTATTTTCCTCAAGGTGAATTCTCTGTTTACCCCTCTAGGAGAAAAATTTCATATCCTGATTCACACAAATCAGAAAATTCCTTATGAATTTGATCACTGCAATATGGTTTCCTTTTCTTTTATTTTGAAAAGGATTGGCAGTAAGCCCATTCCAACTTTATTTCAGCTCCTGATAAGATGTTGGGGTGCAGGAAACCATAAACAAGACAAAAAGACAACCCTCAGAATGGGAGAAAATATTTGCAAATGGCACAACAGACAAAGGATTAATCTCCAAAATATACACACAGCTCTCATGGAGCTCAGTATCAAAAAAACAAACAATCCAGTTAAAAAATGGGCAGAAGACCTAAACAGACTTTTCACCAAGGAAGACATACAGATGGCCAAGAGGCACATGAAAAGATGCTCAACATCTCTACTTATTAGAGAAAAGCAAATCAAAACTAAAATGAGGTATCATCTCACACCAGTCAGAATGGCCATTATCAAAAAAGCTAGAAACAATAAATGCTGGAAAGGGTGTGGTGAAAAGGGAACCCTCCTACACTGTTGGTGGGAATGTAAATTGATACAACCACTATGGAAAACAGTATGGAGGTTCCTTAAAAAACTAAAAATAGAACTACCATATGACCCAGCAATCCCACTACTAGGCATATACCCTGAGAAAACCATAATTCAAAAAGAGACATGTACCACAATGTTCATTGCAGCACTATTTACAATAGCCAGGACATGGAACCAATCTAAATGTCCATCGACAGATGAATGGATAAAGAAGATGTGACACATATATACAATGGAATATTACTCAGCCCTAAAAAGAAACGAAATTGAGTTATTTGTAGTGAGGTGGATGGACTTAGAGTCTGTCATACAGGGTGAAGTAAGTCAGAAAGAGAAAAACAAATACCGTATGCTAACACGTATATATGGAATCTAAAAAAAAATGGTACTGATGAACCTAGTTGCAGGGCAGGAATAAAGAGGTAGACATGGAGAATGGACTTGATGACATGGGATGGAAGGGTGAAGCTGGGCTGAGGTGAGAGTAGCATCGACATATATACACTACAGAATGTAAAATAGTTGGCTGGTGGGAAGCAGCAGCATAGCACAGGGAGATCGGCTCAGAGCTTTGGGATGACCTAGAGGGGTGGAATAGAGAGGACAGGAGGGAGGCTCAAGAAGGAGGGGATGTGGGGACATGTGTATGCATATGGCTGATTCGCTTTGCTGTGCAACAGAAACTAACAAGGTATTGTGAAGCAATTTTACTCCAATAAAGATCTATTAGATAAAAAAAAAGATGTTGGGGAGCTACAGGTTGGGGAACCCCAATATCCAGCACAGTCTGAGGCCCACAGCAAGTGGCTGAGACATGTTTATTGAGGAAGGGAGGAGAAAAACTGAAAACTTTGAAAGAATCTCTTCTTGAATTTCCTTAATCTATTCTGAGTTTAATAAGCATATAAATACAATGTTTTACTGGAACTCTGTAACTACTGACATCTGAAAGCCTGCAATAAATAAAATTAATATGAAATGAATTGATGTCTTTTTACTTACTGCAAGGCACTTGGATCATAATAGTTGAGTGTTGTTCCCTTGAAGCATATTTAAAAGTATGTTTTTTCCTTTCTCAGCGCATATTTTTAGACCAAACATTAACATGCAAATTATATGGATAAACCCTCACCCCCCACAGCCTTCATAATAGCCTGTGAAAAATCAAACCACAAGGGCACAAAGATGGTCTTATTACTTTTAACCTTTGGGGAAAGCGGCTTCATCCACCACTCAGAGCTTGCTTGGGTATCAAACTCAAAACATACCTATGGCTCCAAAGGGCTCCACCGGATAACACTCCCACATACATACCAAGGTGCTCTTTGGACTCTGCTATGGAGACAGCCTGGAAATTAATGACACGGACTGAGAAGGACAAAGAGAGGGGAAGGGGATTTCTGAAATGTCAGGGACTCCTTCCTACTGACTCTTTCCCAATAACTTGTCAGGGGCTTTTCTCCGTGGTAGTGGAGCTGGGTTTTCTCACAGTTAAACTGGGCATTCAGTGTGCACTAGGGGCTCCTGCTTTTCTTGGAGGCCCTAAGGTGAGATCGGAACGCAGTTGGAGGTTGGGGGTGTCACCTGATGTCAGTTACTTCAGGCGGAAGGTACTGAGCTGGTGTTAGCCATTGATGAGGGAGGTGAAGTTTGGTGCTTCCAAGGGTTCCTTGGCCCCAGCCACAATTTCTGCCTGTCTTCTGAGACAGAAATCCGATTTCTGTCATTCCCCTGCTTTAAAACCAACTTTGGGCCTTTGCTACCCATGGACAAAGTCTGAATTATTGCATATAGGATGCAATAATCTTAAGAAACTGGCTCCAACCTCCCTATTCTCTCTTCTTTCTTGACTCTTGTGACTTGTTTGTCCCAAGGACCCTACACAGACAGCCACTGCAGACCTTTGCTGGTCTCCAGAACACTAGAAGCCATGGCAGGCTCTCTTCCTGGACACACCAGCTCCACTGATAGTGCCTGGTAAACTCATTCTAGGGAACCATTCAACTGTTAGGCATGGTTGAACTCCCACCCAGACTTGTTTAAAATCTCTATTGTGATGCTTATGCCATTAGAGTGGGATTAATTTCTTAAATTTCTTAATCTTCTACAAGACTAGGAACTCCTTGAAGGCAGGGGTTGTATCCATTTCTCTCTGAATTCCCATCTTCTACACAGGTCCTGGCAAGGGCAGAGTTATTTTGGTGCAAGACATACATATTATACTCTGGTCAGAGGCAATCTGCTCCTGTCCTGAGGGCAAATAACTAGGAAGTGGCATGACCCCAGGGAGAGTTCCAAGCATGGTCTGCCAACCCTCCTATATGCTCTGTTTGGGATTTCATCTCCCTCAAAGGCTAGGAGTTAAATAAGGTTAAATTTATTTCCCCTCTGTAAATAATGTCAAGTCAAATCAGAAGGTAACATTGAAACAGAGACTGCTAGAGTGAGAGTTAATAAAACTGGATTCTAGATGTAGCTCTGACACTAAACAGCTGTGCACCACTGGAGAGATTATTTGGCCTCTCTGACCATCAGTTTCTTCATCTATAAAATTCAGAATTTGGTCTGGGTGATTTCTAACTAATATCCATAGTCTCCTATGGGGCAAAAATTCTCTGGAGGGGTTTGAGGAAAAGGCAAAGTGAAAAGGAACTGAGTGATCCAGCTTTTTAGACACAAGATGGTTGTGAAAGCACCTAACACAGGCCTGTGCACAGAGAGTCCTCAAGAGATGAAAGGTCTATTTCTCCCTGATGCCTTTATTTCTACACCTTGGGGTGCTAAGGAAACCAGACTTACCCTGTTTATCCCGCTACCCTGATCTAGAGATTCATTTCCCTTGAGAAGTTCCTCTTCCCTCCTCTACTGCGGTGGGCAACCTTAGAGGAGGTGAGTACAGAGCAGTGGGAGGTGTTATGGGCCGAACTGTGTCACCTAAAAAAAGGTATGTTGCAGTCCTAACCCCAGTACTTCTGAATGTGACCTTATTTGAAAATAGGGCCATTACAGAAGTAATCAATTTTAATTAATTAATTTATTTTTTAACATCTTTATTGGAGTACAATTGCTTTACAATGGTGTGTTAGTTTCTGCTTTATAACAAAGTGAATCAGCTATATATATACATATATCCCCATACCTCCTCCCTCTTGCATCTCCCTCCCACCCTCCCTATCCCACCCCTCTAGGTGGTCACAAAGCACCGAGCTGATCTCCCTGTGCTATGTGGCTGCTTCCCACTAGCTATCTATTTTACATGTGGTAGTGTATATAAGTCCATGCCACTCTCTCACTTCATCCCAGCTTACCCTTCACCATCCCCGTGTCCTCAAGTCCATTCTCTATGTCTGCATATTTATTCCTGTCCTGTCCCTAGGTTCTTCAGAACCATCTTTTTGTTTGTTTGTTTTTTTAGATTCCATATATATGTGATAACATACGTTATTTGTTTTTCTCTTTCTTACTTTTCTCTGTTGGACAGTCTCTAGGTCCATCCACCTCACTACAAATAACTCAATTTCGTTTCTTTCCATGGCTGAGTAATATTCCATTGTATATATGTGCCATATCTTCTTTATCCATTCGTCTGTCTATGGACGCTTAGGTTGCTTTCATGTCCTGGCTATTGTACATAGAGCTGCAATGAACATTGTGGTACATGACTCTTTTTGAATTATGGTTTTCTCAGGGTATATGCCCAGTAGTGGGATTGCTGGGTCGTATGGTAGTTCTATTTTTAGTTTTTTAAGGAACCTCCATACTGTTCTCCATAGTGGCTGTATCAATTTACGTTCCCACCAACAGTGCAAGAGGGTTCCCTTTTCTCCACACCCTCTACAGCATTTCTTGTTTGTAGTTTTTTTGATGATGGCCATTCTGACTGGTGTGAGGTGATACCTCATTGTAGTTTTGATTTGCATTTCTCTAATGATTAATGATGCTGAGCATCCTTTCATGTGTTTGTTGGCAACCTGTATATCTTCTTTGGAGAAATGTCTATTTAGGTCTTCTGCCCATTTTTGGATTGGGTTGTTTGTTTTTTGATATTGAGTTGCATGAGCTGCTTGTAAATTTTGGAGATTAATCCTTTGTCAGTTGCTTCATTTGCAAATATTTTCTCCCATTCTGAGGGTTGTCTTTTCGTCTTATGTTTTCCTTTGCTGTGCAAAAGCTTTTAAGTTTCATTAGGTCCCATTTGTTTATTTTTGTTTTTATTTCCATTTCTCTAGGAGGTGGGTCAAAAAGGATCTTGCTGTGATTTATGTCATAGAGTGTTCTGCCTATGTTTTCCTTTAAGAGTTTTATAGTGTCTGGCCTTACATGTAGGTCTTTAATCCATTCTGAGTTCATTTTTGTGTATGGTGTTAGGGAGTGTTCTAACTTCATTCTTTTACATGTAGCTGTTCAGTTTTCCCAGCACCACTTATTGAAGAGGCTGTCTTTTCTCCATTGTATATTCTTGCCTCCTTTATCAAAAATAAGGTGACCATATGTGCGTGGGTTTATCTCTGGGCTTTCTATCCTGTTCCATTGATGTTTATTTCTGTTTTTGTGCCAGTACCATATTGTCTTGATTACTGTAGCTTTGTAGTATAGTCTGAGGTCAGGGAGCCTGATTCCTCCAGCTCCGTTTTTCTTTCTCAAGAGTGCTTTGGCTATTCGGGTTCTTTTGGGTTTCCACACAAATTGTGAAATTTTTTGTTCTAGTTCTGTGAAAAATGCCATTGGTGATTTGTTAGGGATTGCACTGAATCTGTAGATTGCTTTGGGTAATATAGTCATTTTCACAATGTTGATTCTTCCAATCCAAGAACATGGTATATATCTCCATCTGTTTGTTTTATCTTTAATTTCTTTCATCAATGTCTTATAGTTTTCTGCATACAGGTCTTTTGTCTCCTTAGGTAGGTTTATTCCTAGGTATTTTATTCTTCTTGTTGCAATGGTAAACGGAGATGTTTCCTTAATTTCTCTTTCAGATTTTTCATCATTAGTGTATAGGAATGCAAGAGATTTCTGTGCATTAATTTTGTATCCCGCTACTTTACCAAATCCATTGATTAGCTCTAGTAGTTTTCTGGTAGCATCGTTAGGATTCTCTATGTAGAGTATCATGTCATCTGCAAACAGTGACAGCTTTACTTCTTCTTTTCTGATTTGGATTCCTTTTACATCTTTTTCTTCTTTGATTGCTGTGGCTAAAACTTCCAAAACTATGTTGAATGACAGTGGTGAGAGTGGGCAACCTTGTCTTGTTCCTGATCTTAGAGGAAATGGTTTCAGTTTTTCACCATTGAGAACGATGTTGGCTGTGGGTTTGTCATATATGGCCTTTATTATGTTGAGGTAAGTTCCGTCTATGCCTACTTTATGGAGGGTTTTTATCATAAATGGGTGTTGAGTTTTGTCGAAAGCTTTTTCTGCATCTATTGAGAAGATCATATGGTTTTTCTCCTTCAATTTGTTATATGGTTTATCAGATTGATTGATTTGCATATATTGAAGAATCCTTGCATTCCTGGGATAAACCCCACTTGATCATGGTGTATGATCCTTTTAATGTGCTGTCGGATTCTCTTTGCTAGTATTTTGCTGAGGATTGTTGCATCTATGTTCATCAGTGATATTGGCCTGTAGTTTTCTTTCTTTGTGACTTCTTTGTCTGGTTTTGGTATCAAGGTGATGGTGGCCTCATAGAATGAGTTGGGGAGTGTTCCTCCCTCTGCTATATTTTGGAAGAGTTTGAGAAAGATAGGTGTTAGCTCTTCCCTAAATGTTTGATAGAATTTGCCTGTGAAGCCATCTGGTCCTGGGCTTTTGTTTGTTGGAAGATTTTTAATCACAGTCTCAATTTCAGTGTTTGTGATTGGTCTGTTTATATTTTCTATTTCTTCCTGGTTCAGTCTCGGAAGGTTGTGCTTTTCTAAGAATTTGTCCATTTCTTCCAGGTTGTCCATTTTATTGGCATATAGTTGTTTGTAGTCATCTCTCATGATCGTTTGTATTTCTGCAGTGTCAGTGGTTACTTCTCCTTTTTCATTTCTAACTCTATTGATTTGAGTCTTCTCCCTTTTTTTCTTGATGAGTCTGGCTAATGGTTTGTCAGTTTTGTTTATCTTCTCAAAGAACAGGGTTTTAGTTTTATTGATCTTTGTTACTGTTTCCTTCATTTCTTTTTCATTTATTTCTGATCTGATCTTTATGATTTCTTTCCTTCTGCTAACTTTGGGGGTTTTTTGTTCCTCTTTCTCTAATTAATTTAGGTGTAAGGTTAGGTTGTTTATTTGAGATGTTTCTTGTTTCTTGAGGTAGGACTGTATTGCTATAAACTTCCCTCTTAGAACTGCTTTTGCTACATCCCATAGGTTTTGGGTCGTCGCGTTTTCATTGTCATTTGTTTCTAGGTATATTTTGATTTCCTCTTTGATTTCTTCAGTGATCTCTTGGTTATTTAGTAGTGTATTGTTTAGCCTCCATGTGTTTGTATTTTTTACAGATTTTTTTCCTGTAAGTGGTATCTAGTCTCATAGCGTTGAGGTCAGAAAAGATACCTGATACGATTTCAATTTTCTTAAATTTACCAAGGCTTGATTTGTGACCCACGATATGATCTATCCTGGAGAATGTACTTGAGAAGAAAGTGTATTCTGTTGTTTTTGGATGGAATGTCCTATAAATATCAATTAAGTCCATCTTGTTTAATGTATCATTTAAAACTTATGTTTCCTTATTTATTTCCATTTTGGATGATCTGTCCGTTGGTGAAAGTGGGGTCAGAAGTAATCAATTTAAAATGAGGTCATTAGGATGGTCCATAATCCAATATGACTGGTTTCCTTAGAAAAAGGGGAAATTTGGACACAGAGACAGACACACATAGAGAACATACTGTGAAGATACACGGGGAGAAGACGGTTGTGTGACTGCAGTGATGCACCTATGAGCCAAAGAACGCCAAGGATTGTTGGCAGACACCAGATACTAGAAGCAAGAAAAGATTCTCCCCTAGAGCTGTCAGAGAGAGCCTGGGCTTGCCAGTACCTTGATTTTGGACTTTAAGTCTCCAGAACTGTGAGACAATAAATTTCTGTTGTTTTAAGCCACCCAATTTCTGATACTTTATAATAGCAAGTCCTAGGAAACTAATACAGGATCCAGGCTGAGCTGTGTGGGTGGCACAGAGAAAGAGTGGGGTGTGTGGTGTGTATCTGTGTGTATGTGCAGTGATGGTGTTAGAAGGGAATTTACATCACGGACAGGTAGTGTATGAGTCCTAGGAAATTAAGCAGACACTATTTGTCAAAAATGACTTAAACTCATTGGCAGATTCTACCTATCCTTTCTTCCTCCCCTTTTCACTCTTCTTTCTTTTCTTGCCTTGCTGCAACTTCTAAACTCTCCCTTACCGCCTCTCTGCAGCCCTGCATTGGCTCCTTTAAAAGGAACATTTTATTCTGATGTTTACTTAGAAATGTCAGTACTACACAGTCTGGCATGGCTGAAGAGGCCTCAGAGTGAGTGAGAGACTGAGGCCTCCTGCTTGGAGGTTTCAGGAGGCTCAGACCATGGTGGCACCAGTGAAAGGAAGCCAACTAAGGTAAACTTTTTTTTTTTTTCCAGTTCGTAAACCCTCCTTGTGAAACTAGTATAATAGATGCTGTATAAGAACTCTGCTGGATTCTCCCTTCTGGAATCTTCGGGGCGCCTGACATAACCCTCACCCTCCACACAGTGGAGGGTAGAGAGGCCTCCCTCTGTGTGCTCCATCACAGCTTTCCACTGACTCTGGGTTTGGGCTGCCTGATTTGAATGGAGGATTGTTCAGCATAGCCAGTGACCGGCAGAGCTGCCAGTTCCAACACTTGAAAAATACAGTACTGCTTTTAAAGTGGAGTAGAAGGGCGTTGAAGCAAGGATGCCGGGGTTTCTTGTCAAATACACTGCCCATCTGTCCTGGCTCTCCTTGGAGGGGAGGGCTGAGGCTTCCCGAAGGCAGAGAAATGATCCCCCAACCTCCATGTCCAAACCAGCAAAAATGGGGAAGGAGGCCTACTTCATCTCTGTGCTCTGGAACAGACCATCTATTGGGCAGATTCAAAGTGGTAGCTCCTATCCCATTAGCTCACTCTCAAAGTTGGTATTTACAGATTAACTACAGCCTAGATGTACCAGAAGTACATGGTATATGCTCCAAGTTAAGTGCATGAAAGAAATATCATCTCTGAGATCGCAAAGAATGTTCCATACTCTAAGAATCAGTGAAGAAATTATACACATAATCTCTCTCCTAAGGTGAGATGTAATTATATGGTTAAATATTCATATTTTAATTATTGGAAAGAAATATATTAATGAACTGTTATTGAAATATTTTCCATGTAGAGTCAAGTAGGAAAATCTAAAGAGCCAGTCTTTTCTGTACTTGCAATGAAACAATTTCATTGTTTGCTGTGGCAGGAACATTTTTATACAAGAACTGAAATTACTGCGCTGTTTTAATGATTTGACCATTACTGAATAAAAACCTTGCTAGGAAGCCCAACTGCTACTATTGGTCAGCTTCAAACTTCCACAGGAGTGTTTGGAGGCAGAGAAAAAAAAAAATAGAGATTCCCTAAAAAGGACCACTTTTGTTTTGATGGTGCTGGGTGGAGGGCAGAATGGGATGGACCCTGACTATTCTCTGGGATTCAGACAATTCATTTAAAAAACAAACAAAACAAAACAAAACAAATCTAAGACATTTCTCCTTCAAAGTCCTCATGAAGTGCTGGGGAAGGGGTTCTCACATATGCAGAACCTATATTTTCTAGCTATTGGTAACATCATTGCTTTATGAAATAGGTTGAATTAAAGTGTTAGGAATGCCTATTCTGCCAGTTTTCAGAGTAAAAGGAGCAATATAGAAATAATAACCATGTTGACTTTCTAGATAAACCCCAGTGGGGATAGAAGCAACATTATTATGAGAGCGCTCACCATGAATGGGTCTTGTAAAGGCCAACAAATACACCTCATTGAAAAAGAGGTGCATTTTTCTATTGTTCTAACTGTTCTGTAGAGCAGGAAGATGGAGAATAATATTCAAGACATTTGCAAAGGAAACGAGCCCCAAAATTGCCTTATTTGGTGCTTTAGTCAAAAAGGACAGCCGCCTACTTCACCAAATAAACTTTTTTTTTTTTTCCAGCCTTTTTACAAGATGAAGCCCTGATCAAGCCCTGCTACTCTGAGGAATGAATCAGAGGTATTACATTTACCTCAAAAATAAATAATTGCAGGAAGTGATTTACCTCTTTCTAATTTTATCACATTAGAAAGAGCAAAGATTACAAGTAAGATCTAATTCTTATTGCCTTATTGATCACATCTGAATGCTGACCATGATTTTACTAAAGAAACAATATTATGTTCTCAAACTCTCAAAATGAGTAGGCCAGAATTACTTAAATCTGTAGTAGGAAGTGCAGAGCTGAACAATGCACTAGCTGGTGTGTTTTGAATTCATGGTCTCCATGGTAACATGCATGAACAAAGTTTTTAAAATATATGAATGGTTTATCTTTAGGGTAGGAATTGGCCAAATATTATTTAGTCTAATTAGTTTTTAAATTAATTATATTTTAGATGGTTAAAATATTTTCCCAGGAATTCTCATGCAAAAAACTATTGTATTGGGAATTCCCTGGTGGTCCCGTGGTAAAGAATCCACCTTACACTGCAGGGGACATGGGTTCGATCCCGGTCAGGGAACTAAGATCCCACATGCCACGGGGCAACTAAGCCTGTGTGCCACAACTACTCAGCTCATGCGCCTCAACTAGAGAGCCTGCGTGCCACCAACTACAGAGCCCATGCGCTCTGGAGCCCGCACGCCACAACTACAGAGTCCACACGGCCTGGAGCCTGCGTGCCACAATTAGAGAAAACACGCATGCCACAGCTAGAGAGAAGCCCACACACCGCAACAAAAGATCCTGCATGCCTCAAGGAAGATCCCGCGTGCCACAACTAAGACCTGACGCAGCCAAAAAAATAAATTAAAATAAATAAATAATAAATAAATCTTAAAAAAAAAAACTATTGTATTTACTGACTTTTGTATAATTAAATGTCCATATTTTTAGAGCAAACCAGTTGTGGATTGAGAATGACTAACTTGCATAAATTAAAGAGGTAAGAATTTCAGCAAAGGCTGTGTTGGTAAAAAGCCAAAACAACTGTTAAAAAGTGAACATTTCAGTTCTGCTGATTATTTGACATCATGTGAATCCCATTTCTTATCTTAAAATATGGAGATATATTTTAAATTAAATATTTTTCTGTTTTTAGGCAAATCATACTAGTCTATGCAGACTGTGTACTCAGGGAATTAACTGAAGTGCAATGAGGGGCAAAGCCACTGGAATCAAGGGGATGTTAAAAGTGACCCTCAAGAACACTGAAGCCCAAGAACTCTCTCAAACCATGTTCAATCTGGAATATCCAGAAACTGTCTTCTATCAAAGGCCAAAGTGAGGTGTATAACCCTGCCCCTTGCCACAGTGTAAAGATACAAGCAGAATTGCTCGAGAACCAGCTGCTGTTCTGGGGGCCAGAATACCAGTCATTGCCGGGAATTGTACGGAGTGTGCTGGAGGCACAGGGAACCTCCTTTTGCTCTGTAAGATTAACACAAGGTTAGTTAGGGTTATGGAAAAGAGGTTGGTGAGTGTCAAAAAAAAAATTGAAAAACCTGTGCTTTGAGACATGCACACGAACAGCAGAACCCTCTCTGCAATTGGTGTTAAATGACTAAAGACAAAGAAGCAACTGTTCCCGCACCAACTAGCGCGTGATCCTGAGAAAAGGATCAACAGAAAAAGCAGGACTGACATGATGGGAAAGGAAAAAAAATCTGCCTGAGAGAGAATTCCCTGAGATTCTCAAGGGTCTTTCACAATTTGTCAGTGAGGAAGGCTGGAGACCTCACTGAAGAGACGTTCTGTGCATTTTATTGTGAACACACATCCACACTCACACTCACATATGCATGCACTGTTTACTAAACACATTCCATAGTGTAGTGTCATCATTTTCAGTTAACAAAACTTCCATAAGGTTCTGGAAGTTCTTAACTTTAAGACAATATTGTTAAAGATACACAGCTGATCCAGGAGTCTATGAATGACAGTTTTAGTCAAGATTTGAGTTTGCCTCTCAAAGTCGGCAAACTTCACACAGCGCTGTTTACAACACTGGGCCTGAACCCATCCTGTATTTGAGCGTACTGCATGAGTGCCCTGGGCATGGTGGCCAATCCAGAAAGGAGTCTGGCTCCTAGTCAGCTCACAAACCAGGAAACATTCATTCAACAGATGGACAAGACCTCAAAATGGATTTTCTCCTGGCATATTGGGAATGAGGATAAACTGCTTCCTTCCTGTCATTTACAACACAACAGTTTGAGTAGCATTTAGAAATGTAAACAAATAGTTCAAGAGAGAAGAAGACTTAAAATTAAGATAATAAAGTTAGCTGTTGGTTCTCACTTTTGCATACTACCAATGCATATATTAGCAGTGTTTTCTGGACTTCAGAAGATGCTTTTAAAATTACTGTGCTAAATGTAAAAGCTCAAAATATGAGGCTTCCAGAAGAAAACAGAGAATATCTTTGTGACCTTGGAATTGGAAAAGGTTTCTTAAACACAACGCAAAAATCACTGACCATAAAAACGTAGTAAATTGGAATTTCATCAAAATAAAAACTCTGCACATCAAAATACACTGTTCAGAAAGTAAAAAGGCAAGCCACAGACTGGGAGAAAGTATTTAAATATGTATGTCTGACAGAATATGTAAAGAACTCATATAATCCAACAATAAATATACTTAACTTTTTAAATGGGCAAAATACACGAACAAACATTTCACAAAGGAAGATATATGGATGACCAAAAAGAACATAAAAAGATGCTCAATATCATGAGTCATTAAGAAAATGTAAATAAAAAACACAATAGGATACCATTTTGCACCCATTAGGATAGCTAAATTTTAAAAGACTGACTACACCAAGTGTTGGTGAAGATGTGGAGCAACTGGGACTCATACACTGCTGGTAGGTGTGTAAAATGGAGCAACCACTTTAAACACAGTCTGACAATTTTTTATAAAACTAAGCATAAACCTACCCTATGACCTAGCAATTCCTTTCCTAGGTATTTATCCAAGAGAAAGGAAAACCAAAAAAATGTGTAAGAATTTATAGCAGCTTTATCGATAACAGTCAAAAACTGAGAACAGCCCAGGTGTCCATGAACCCATGAACAGGAGAATGGCTAAACAACAGTGGTATATCTATTCAATGGAATACGCTCAGCAAAAAAAAAAAAAAAAGGAACTACTACTTATACAAACAACAGAAAAAACATGGCAAGTCAAAGAAGCCTTTCACCAAAGAGTGAGTACATACTATATGACTCCATTTACATAAAATTCTAGAACAGGTAAAACTAATTTATGATAAAAAGTTCATAACAATGGTTGCCTATGGTGAGTGGAGGGGGGGATTAACTGGGAACTTTCTGGCATAATGGAAATGTTCCATATCTTGGTATAAGTTTGGGTTACATTCACCTGAATTCATCAAAAGTACACTTAAGACTTATGCACATCACTGTATACAAATTTTACCAAAAAAAACCAAACAAACCAGAAACAAATATTAACTCTAGTTAGTGATATACATGTTAAAGTGTTTAGGAGTAAAGTGTACTAATGTCTGCAACTGACTTTGAAATGCATCCAAAAATATAATGAATTGATGGATGAATGGGAGAATAGATATGTGATAAATCAAATTAGCAAAATTTTACTGGTAGACTTAGGTGCTGGGTACTGGGAAACAGCTGTTCATTGTATTATATTTATACATCGGAGTGCTACTCAGCAATGAGAAGGAACGAACCACTGACACATACAACGAGATAGCTAAATCCGCAAAACTGTAGGTGGAGCCAAAGAAGTCAGAGACAAAATTCAGAAACAGGCAATCAGAACAGGTATTGCCTATGAGCGGTAGGAATTGATTGAAAGTGGCACGATACAACTCTCTGGTGTGATGGAATGTTTTATATTGTGATTAAGTTGGTGTATGTTTAGGTATATACATTGATCAAAATTCACTGAACTGTACACTTAAGATCTGTGCATTTCTGTATGTAAATTTCACCATGGGTGTTGGGAGGGGAAAGGCTGTGGAAGAAAGATACCAAATTGTAAGCGGAATTGTCTTTGTGTGACTATAGATGGCAATTTAGAGGCAATAGAGAACCCTGAATAGGAGGAGGCAAAGGTAACAGATTTCATGTCAGGAATCCAACTCTGAATAGTAGGACAGGTCTCTTCTTTGAGATGTCCTGAGATAGAAAAAAAGGCACTCAATATTTCAAGGTGTTGTAAGATGAGAGACAATAGTGATATCTTAGTTTGTGGACAATAGAGATCTCAGCCCCAACTTCAATGGTACAGGATTATGGTCACACGGGTACCTTTTTCCCTCGTTTTAGGAAATGTACAGATGAAGTTCCAGGAGGGAAACGAGATGTCAAAATTGATGGATTGAAATAGTTGCCCTTTAATTTCCCCCAGGCCCTCTCTCCGAGTCTATTTTATTCAAAAGGCAAAGAAGGTGGGCTAGCTGCTTTGCTCCCTAGCCCTCAGCAGGTTAGAAGCAGCAAATTAGAAATGAGGAGGCAGTGAAATAGACAGAGGCCGTCACTCAGACGGCAAGTGACAGCTCACAGCGGGCAGAAATGGATGAAACAAAGGGAGAAATATAAAAAGCCAACCCAAATACTCAAGCACACAACAGTGTGCAGGGGACCCCTGCAGCTCAATTTATTTAAATAACTCCTTACTGCACTGCAGCGCTTCACAGATCAGTCTAAAGTCTTTTTTAATGTCCTAAACGAAGAACTAGGAATGTAATACATTTTCTGGGAAGCCAGAGAATTGCTGTCACTTCGAGTTTTAAGGTAATATGATTAGAGTAATATTCAAACATTTTGATTAGAGGGATAAATTTTAGTTAATTTTCAAAAATTGTGCCTGTAAAATACTTATTCCCTGACAACAACGAATAATATACTTTTTACTTCTTAAGATTTCTAGTGAAGTTTCACCCATCAAAATCATATAACATTAGATGACAATATATTGAAAAAGAAAAATGATAGCATCTACCTCTGCTACCAAAGCTAATGTCTTGAACTTATTTTCCAAATGTCCATGAAATGTCATCCCCATTATTCTAGAAGGACTTTATATATTTAGACATGTCTTGGAATTCCTTTCTTCTGAATGTCAATCATTCTATAAGATTGGACCTGGAGCATTTTTTAAGCAGTTTTGTGAAGAGGTGATCCATTTTGTGCATTTTATACTGAGTAGTGTGAGGGCTGGAGCCATATCCTACAGAGTCCCAAGATCCAATTATGGTATCTCTTCCCACCTCTGAGTTTAATGACTTTACATCATCAGCTTGAAACCGGCCATGGTGGAAGTTTATACCATGAAATTAACAAACACTATAAATCAGGACTATTTTCCTTTCTTTTCTTCTCAGAGAGGTGGTTGTTAAACATTTACCAGCACACCACTGGTTCTATCAGATTCTTTAAATACATTGGATGGTCTTAGATTCAACTGCCACCACCTGTGGCTCTTTCCCTACTAAGAAACGTAAATTATTACGTCTGGTCAGTCCTCAACACAATTGGCAAGGCTAAACAGCTTGTTTTGTTACTTACATTTTATTGGGAGCCAGATAATCCAGTTTAATTATTAAATAATTTGAGCAATGGTGACAAAATAGATGGGAAATACGCTGAGCAAAAAAAAAAAAGTTGATAGCGTCAATACTGTTATAAAGTATGATCCTAACAATACTTGCTTTAAGAAATAATATCATTTGTTAGATCCTTATAGGTCTTAGAAGAAATAGACAATTATCTGAAGCAAATATTGGGCTGCAGGCTTCATATTTAGAATAGAAGTGAATAACAAGCTTCCACAGAGACAGTTGTTTTTATAAGGGAAGATATGCCCTTTCATTTTCTGGATATTTGATGCTCTTGAGATAGGCAAGTTCATTTAAAGCACTCACTCGACCAATGAGTAATATTTGTGATTGTAGGGAATTCCTAAATGTCATTGTTTCTATAAATCCAGCCTGATGACACATAACCTATTCGGGATTTGAGTTTTGACATGTGCTGACCTGTAGGCACCTACATATTGTTGACCAGGTTTTATTGCTTTGTAACAACCATGAACTATTGACTAGGGCCAGAGATATTATTATTAGGAAAAAAATGTTCAAATAATTTTTTTCTTTCCTCTTTAAATCTAGGAGAAGACTAGTTATATGCTTTCAAAGAGATTGATTGGCTCTTCACCCCAGGTTCATATTTAATCCTGAAAAGCAGCAGAGAATTTAGGATAAAAAATATGTTTATCTAATGAATTACTTAATGCAGTCAGTTCATCAAACTCTCTGGATAGTTCCATCCAAAATCTTGAATTCACAAATGCTTATTGAGTGCCTATTATAAGCAAATCACTCTGCTGGTCATCACAGAAGTATAAAAGCCGAGAAATGGTTCCTGCCTTCAAGGAATTTAATACATAGTGAAGGACAGACATTCACCATGGTGTAATCAATTGCTAATTAAAAATTTTTTTGACTATACCACACTTCTGCCCCTTCAAACCATCTCATTCTGGATTCTTCTTTATATTGTATCTTTAGTTGTGGAAAAGTTTTTCTGCTAGTCTTCAGGTTGTTCTCATTGATAGTTTCTCTGTAAATAGTAATTTTGGTGTGCCCATGGGAGGAGGTGGGCTCAGAGTGTTCCTACTCTGAATCTTCTAAAACAATTTCTTAAAAAAATATAATAAAACATCCAACCCCAAAAAGCTGAACAGAGTATTTCATGATCAGAAAATATTTGAGAAAGTACTGGAATGTCAGCTCCTTGAAGGGCAAGACCTTCTCTATCACAGTTTTCAACTGTGCCCAGTGAACATTTATCAAGAGTATTTGGTGAATGAATATTGTCCCTTGTCATTTTAATAAACATCTATGACCACTGAGTCTAAAAGTAATGATTAAAGATCTCTGGAGAGTAGGATGTCAAATAAACTAGTTTATCTTCTAGTGGTATATGCTATTAAGTTTCCTAAAGTATTGCTTATACTCTCTTCCAATTTAGTTCATCTTTCAACAGTACACAAATTTCATCTGAAGAAAAAAAGAATCAAAATGACTTGTCATAGTGTACAAAATAGGAATTCTACTTAAAATATAAGGTGCTAATCCCATTACTTATATGTTCATTAAAATAATTTTATGCTTCCCAGGTGTTAATAAATATTGGAATATATACAGGAAAAAGGAAATCTCATCTTCATATAAGTGTTTTAATAATTTGCCAACTTCCTTAAATTGGAATTTTATCAGAAAAAAAAAATAGAGAAAACAGGAAAAAAACTTGAAGCCAAAAAGAAGGCATATTGAAATCAAGAAAAAAAATTGGGTGAATCCCCAAAACGCGACTTGTAAATTTTCCAAAACATTTTAAAATCTCATGTTTTTAAAATGATTTTGTTCCCTCTTCAATGTGATTTACTTAACTCTAGCCTAATGAATGTCCTTGAGAACACAGGCACTAAATTTTTGAAGACACAGTCACCCAGAGGCAAAGAAGCACTCCACTCCCAGGACCTCTTTGCTGCCCACTGTCCGTCCACCCCCAACACAAACCTCTAGCCTCTCACTCCCACCTCCCTCCCCACGCTCACCTCCCACTCCTGGCAAAACAAAACAGGATACTCGGAGGTAAGCCACCTAAGCCAGGGCTTTTTGTTACTTAATTTGCAGTAGACTGTGTCAGTCACTTCACCTTTCTGGGTCTCAGTTTCCTTGTTTGTAGACTAGAGGGGAAAATATCTTACCTTCCCAACTCTCAGTTTTTCTGAGGCTCTAAGTACTTGATGCATGAATAAAAGACACACTAACGCCCTATGCAAGTGTGGTTACTGCTTTATTTCAGATTATCTATTCCCTAGTATATTAAAGAGAGCTTACGTTTATAAAACTTCATTAAGGCCTTTTCCCTTAGCTATACTGGGAAGTTCCAAAATTTCCCATGTTTCACCCATCAATTATGTTACTTCATTAAGGACAAGGTTGAGTGGGTTAGTGGTTAGGTTATGGGACTATGCATAATACTTCCTGTATTCTTATCTGACTTGGTCATTGTTTTGTTATTGCCTCAGGGAAAATCTTAATGCCTTAATTTGCTGTAAAAACAAATACGTATCAGGGATATTTACTTTGAAAAAGGGTCATGAGACTTTGAATGGATTCATATGAGACGGCTTTTCTAAGTGAATTTTCTTCTTTGGAGCCAAATTTATTTCTAAAGCGACTGTTTATTGTGTATTCAAAATCGATAGATAAGGAAATAATTCTTTTTTTTTTTTTAATTTAATTAATTTATTTATTTTATTGGCTGCGTTGGGTCTTCCGTTGCTGTGCGCTGGCTTTCTCTAGTTACAGTGAGCGGGGGCTACTCTTCGTGGCGGTGCGAGGGCTTTTCATTGCAGTGGCTTCTCTTGTTGTGGAGCACAGGCTCTAGGCACGCACGCTTCAGTAGTTGTGGCTCACGGGCTCAAGAGCGCAGGCTCAGTAGTTGTGGCACACGGGCCCAGTTGCTCCGCGGCATGTGGGATCTTCCCAGACCAGGGCTAGAACTCGTGTCCCCTGCATTGGCAGGCGGACTCTCAACCACTGCGCCACCGGGGAAGCCCGAAATAATTCTTTTTTTAAATTAATTTATTTATTTAATTTATTTATTTTTGGCTGTGTTGGGTCTTCGTTGCCGTGTGCAGGCTTTCTCTAGTTGCTGCGAGCAGGGGCTACTCTTCGTTGCAGTGCGTGGGCTTCTCATTGCAGTGGCTTCCCTCATTGCGGATCACGGGCTCTAGGTGCGTGGCTTTCAGCAGTTGCGGCACATGGGCTCAGTAGTTGTGGCTCACAGGTTCTAGAGCACAGGCTCAGTAGTTGTGGCGCATGGGCTTAGTTGCTCTGCGGCATGTGGGATCTTCCCGGACCAGGGATCGAACCCATGTGCCCTGCATTGGCAGGTGGATTCTCAACCACTGCGCCACCAGGGAAGCCCCAAGGAACTAATTTTAAATGAGCTTTTACTTTGTCTTGAGCATTATGCTTATAATCGCATTCAATTTGTACAAGCTGTATGGTATATAACACTATAGCCATTTTACAGAAAGATGAGTCTCAGTAATTTACTGAAAGATCACCAACTACGGAAGACAGGGTTGGTATGAAATCTCACTTTTCTCTGATGCAAAATCCCTACTCATTTTACTAGACCTAGGCTCCTCATGGTGTGCTCTGTGGAACAGGAGCAAGGAACCACCTGGATCTAGTTAGAAATGCAGAATCTCAGGCTCTACCGCCCTGCCTACTAAATCACAGCATGCATTCTAGAAGGACTTCCACATTAAAGAGTGAGAATCTTTCACTAGACCACCTGGCCTCTCCAAGAGACTGCTGACATAAGTGGTTATCTTCACAGCTGACCTGGTTCCTGGATGAGCCCCCGACACCCACATACTCCCACACCTCTATACCAGCTCAAGCTCCAGGCAAAATAAATCACTGCTTCTCTTTACATGTGGTACCGGTTTATGCCACCATTATGACCTTTTTCTGTGCTACACTGTGAGAGTAGGATTGATCTTGTCCATCTTTGTATCCTATGTGCCTATGACTTAAATGATGATTGGCTAAATGAATAGATTAAGTTGCACTTTCTTAGTGTCTCAAAATTTTCCCTTTGTTATCTCTTCTCCCAAAGTAGCCACAAGGCCTGACATTCCTCATTCTGAGAGACACAACTACTATCAGTTGGAAGAGTTGCTAATAAGTCACACAGGCTGGAGGGTAATCCTTTCCTGGAGAACTGCTGCCACAGTGGGGAAAATCTCAGTACCAGGAGGCTTCCCCTGTCTTTGTCATTAGTAAGCCTCATGACTTTTGGCAAGTCCCTTCATTTCCCTGAATTTCCATTTCCCAACAAAGGCAGATGAAGTTTTGAGTTCTGAAATACAGGAATTTTTCACCTATCATGACCTGCTCTTTGCATTTCTATCGCCCACAAACCTTCAAACCCCAAACCTGTTCTTTATCCAAAGCCCTAAACCTAAAGAGGGAATAAAAGGGGCGGGGAGTGGGGGAGAAGATTGGTATGTTCCATAACTGATCTTAATTCAAAAAAGAAGAGACCCTTGAGGAAAATCATTCACACTGATGAACCTTCAGGAACTTTTAAAATCATGAGCATTCCCTGTTCTGGCAGCTCTTAGGTACTACTTCTTGGGCACGCCACCTTGAGTTTGGTACTTGGATGTCCTCTGCAAAAGATACTGAATTGGCCAGTTGTATGGAAAACTGTGCAGTTCTGGAAAAGTAGAGAGAGAGATAGCTGAATATACTCTCAGCTCTCTACAACAATTCTCTACTACATGGTCTTAACGACACAATTGTGAGGTATGCCTCAAATCTTTGCTATTAATAAGAGCTGTTACAAATTGAAGCTTGTAAATGATTTACTTTCTTCTTTTTAAAAAAGTATTAGAGTGGATCCAAATTTATCCTCACCACCATCACTAATTTCTATCGCCTTGTGCTTTTTTGAATGAGAGAAAGAGATGAAGTAATAGAGAGCTCACAAGGAATTTCCTCTAACCAAGGCCTTATCTTATCTCTGCTACAGCCCTGAAATCTAGGTATGGCCAAAGGGTTGCATGGTTCAGATGCATGTGAACATCATTTTTCTCTTGTGCTCTAGGGGTAAAAGGGTTGAGACGTGCATTTGGGGATGTTGACATCATGATTTTGTAGACAGAGTTTCCTTGTGAGGTTTTCACGGCCTGTTGAAGAAAGCAAAGTATTGGGAAGGCAATCCAACGCTGAACAAAGGGAATGGTTGGTATATATTTAAAATGCTTTCCACTGATAAGAGAAGATTTGATGGCTGTGGTTTCCCCCACTGCCATTAGAGCAGTGACTTTTTAATTATTTTGACTGTGACATACAGTAAGAATACATTGCCCAAAAGTAACTGGTGTGTGTGTGTATACATACATACTAGTTTATATATCATGAAATATGTATATATACATACGTAGTGGTTTATATATGAGTGAAAACATACATAAATAAAACTTTAAAATATCACAAAACCATACTTACTTTTACTGTGTTTATACTACTTTTTACTCTATTGCACTTTTTAAAAAATGCCAGATGCAATCCACTAAGTTGATTTCATGACCATTAATGGATTGCAACTCAGAGTTTAAAGATACTGCTTCAGAAGTATCTGCACTTTACAGCCTTGACCAGTTGCTTACTGCCAATTAGCTGAAAATGACCAAGCTAGTGTCCTCTTTCACAGATAAAGGTAGAGTTCTGGCCAACAGACTATGACAGCTGTCTTAGCAACACTAGATGACTGGTTTGGCCATGATAAACAAAATAAAACCACTTCTTTCCATCTAGTGGAACTCAGTGAACCCTGCAAAACATTTAGCCAAGCAGCAGTTGTTAAGCCAGTCATAAATAAATTGTCCTAATTTATCCCAAATTTATAAACCACTATACTAGTGTTGATCAAGTCAGCTGAAAAGAAAGCATCATCAAGGTGGCATTACAATATTATCTCAACATACATTCTTATTAATAAGGCAGTAGCTGGAATTTTAGTGTTGTTTTCCTCTAACAATATCTAAAAATCCAATATAAAAGGATCTCTTCAAACTTTGCTTGCCTATTTTTGCCTCAGTGGGACTCTAAATTGTAAGCTAAAAGTTTTCAAGTTTTAGAAGTTTCAAATTCTACATCACCAAGACCTTTTCTTATGTGTAAAATATTTTGAATTCTACTCTTAAAATATCTCTATATTAAAAAAAACTTTCCGAGATTTTTGTCATTGCTGTTTGTGATTTTCTTAAACAAAAACAAACAAGAAGAAAAAAGAAGTGTTGCTTTTCTTTTATTTGAAATATGTTTCTTTTCTGGAAGTTCATTTAAAATCCATTCTGCGAAACAGAATCTATGGCCATGTACCAATTCTGACCAGTGAAATTTAGGAAGCAACCACTGCAGAATGTTACAGAGAACTGGAGGAACTTTACACAAGTGCAACAAGGAGCTCAGAGGGGACAGTAGAGTTCTTGTGTAACTAGGCTGCTGTTTTGGAGATGGCACATGTTTTCTACATTATTGGGTGGAAACTGGATTTTGTGATTCCCTTTACTCAAGCTAACTTTTGCCCTTGGGGAAGAACTGAATGAAGGAGATAACCCCAGTACAGGGCTTGAGCAGGGGCAGTTAAATGTTCTGCTTTGGACTGTAAATTGGGTACATCAGTAAGACTCTATCCCATGTCTTTGAGATTAAATAAAAAAACAAAACTAATATCTGAATGTGGACTCTTTTATGTCTGAAAAATAAATGTTTATTCATAAATTCTTATTTTTGCAATGACTACAGATATGGAAGCAAGATTAGACCATGCTGGGAAGGCTAAGCAGACCTAATCTCATGCTGGAGAAACCAAAACCAAAACCAAAACCATGAAAAAGAATTGAAATGGACTTGGTCCAGCCCACATAGTGGACCTGGAGAAATATCCTGATAACTCTTGTGATTGAGTTACCGGGCCAAGGGGCTAGCCCATACCCAGGAAAACAATGCGCATTCTCCTGAGGAGAGTTACATACCCACTGCCATTCATCCTGGAGTGAGGTCAGTCCTGAAGCAGGACATGGGGCAGGACTTGCAGGGAAGTACCCCCTCTCATGGGGTTGAAAGGCAACTGAGCCTGGATTTCTACTGGTCGGGGTTCAGTTATTCTGCACCACATGGGAATCTCTGGGAGTCACAGACTCTTAGGTAGGATTTGGGTCTCTGAGTTTGAACAGTAGCCGGTTGTTATAAATAATGTACGTGTTATTTGCATTGCATTTCTATGAACCCCAAACCTTCCCCAGGGTCTCTCTGAAAGCCACAGCCTGGTCTCATTTGTGCTACAGGACACTGAAGAGATAGGATGGGGGCACCTCAGCAGTAATAGGGGGAGAGAGAGAGAGAGATACTGGGAGAGAGAGAGAGCATGAGCTGTGCATGATACTGAGCAGGGGTTGGTAGTAAGAGGATCGCAGTGTATAGGGGTTTCTTCCGCAGGTCGTTAGCCACAGAGGCAGCAGCATGATGGCAAGAGGGGGAGGCTAGACTGGAAGTATTAGTTAGACTTTGTCAGGAATATACACGGGGTAGTTCTCTGGGAAACCCTCAGAAATAATGTAGAGACCTTCTGAGAGGGGCTAATTTCTGGTCATTTTGGAATAAAAAGATGAAGTCGGGTACATAGAGATGAAACAAGCATGAACGCAACCCCTTTGTGATGTCGCAAAATATTTGCAGAGGCAATTATTTTAATCACATTGGAATAAGACTGATTCTCTGTCTTTGCATAGACACAAAAATTCATTAGCTAAATGTGAACTCACAGAGGAAGTGAGTTTGGTTTAGCAAAATAAGTTATTCTCTGCTTCCATGTTAGAGTGCCTGTTTCTGCTGGTCTCCAGCATGATTATTCCATAGCTTCTTAAAGATGGTGGAGGGTGTGGTAAATGGATAGAACCTAAGGGTGACCTGCTGAAGATATTTAAGGCGAAGTGAAGGTTTCCACCATCTTCTTTCTCCTCCGTAAACCTGATCCTAGGAAGTCTGGGAAACTCCAAGCCACCTTGGTTTCCTGCACACACTGAGCTCTAGTTTAAAAAGTCATCTTGTAGCTGGGCCAGTCAGTGGAGATAAACAATAGCAAAATGAAAAAGAGCAGTGGAGATCTGCTACTTATTTTCAAACAATTTGACCACGAACATTAAAATAAGCTAAATATATATTTATTGCACATATGTATGTGTGTGTGCGCACACACACAGACACAGAAAGAGAGTATGGCAGCATGTTAAGGATAGGTAAATCTAGGTTTAAATTTGTTATTTTAGACTTTCAACGTTTCTGTAAGATTGAAAATTTTCAAAATAAAAAGTGGTGGGAGGGTGGGGATGAAGCAGCAATGGAGAATTTTTTAGTCTTTAAAGAGGTGATAATCAGAGCACAGATGTTAAATTTAATGAGGTCACTGTATTTTTTTTATATAAATTTATTTATTTATGGCTGCGTTGGGTCTTTTTTGCTGTGCGCGGGCTTTCTCTAGTTGCGGCGAGCGGGGGCTACTCTTCATTGCGGTGCACGGACTTATTGCAGTGGCTTCTCTTTTTGTGGATCATGGGCTCTAGGCACGCGGGCTTCAGTAGTTGTGGCAAGTGGGCTCAGTAGTTGTGGCTCGCGGGCTCTAGAGCACAGGCTCAGTAGTTGTGGCACACGGGCTTAGTTGCTCCGCAGCATGTGGGATCTTCCCGAACCAGGGCTCGAACCTGTGTCCCCTGCATTGGCAGGCAGATTCTTAACCACTGCGCCACCAGGGAAGTCCGAGGTCATTGTATTTTATGTTATGCAGTATTATGCGATATTATGTTATATAGCGGCTGGCCTAGGGCTTTGAATTTAGAAGGGCTTCACCTATTTTTTCAATAGCATGGATTAAACTACCTTTCACTCTACGGTAAGAAGATACCAAGCGAAGCTCTGGAGGGAGCAGTCCCTCCCCTCGTATTCCTTGGGCTGTATGATGCCAGTATCTATGTATGTATCTCACCCTCGAATGGCAGCTTAGGGATAGGAAGATGTACTATACTCAACATCCTCTCTGCGTGGCGTGCTCTGTGGACCTGCTGTCTGCATCTCCTGAGAGCTTGTTAGAGATGTGGAATAGTGCTCTAGCCCCAGACCTACTGAAGCAGAATATGATTCCTAGACACCTTAATTTCATCCTTGTTAGGATAAAAATTGGCTAAAGCCATTTACCTGCATTAAATGTATCCATGATTGCTTATAAGTAAACGTAAGATATATAACCAAAATGATTTCTTAGGACTTAATGTATTCTTTGCCAACACTTAAAAGAGTGATATTTTTTCTCCTTTCAAACCCCCAATAGGAATAACTCTTGCTGTTTGTCAGATTTGCTGAAAATTTTTCCTCACAAAGAACATTTTTTGTATGTGTAATTGTACATACAGGCTTTGTACTCTAATATACTACAGTTCTGAGGTTGATAGTGATTAAACCAGATAATTTTATAGCAAAAAACTAAAAATGAAAAAATAAAAGAGAAATCTTTTTCTAATAAAATGTAAGTAGTTTATTTCTTCAAAAACCTTTTTAAAAAATTGTGGGTGGGCTTCCCTGGTGGCGCAGTGGTTAAGAATCCGCCTGCCAATGCAGGGGACACGGGTTTGGTCCCTGGTCTGGGAAGATCCCACATGCCACGGTGCAACTAAGCCCGCATGCCACAACTACTGAGCCTGTGCTCTAGAGCCCGCGAGCAACAACTACTGAGCCCGCATGCCACAACTACTGAAGCCCACGCGCCTAGAGCCCGTGATCCACAACAAGAGAAGCCACCCCAATGAGAAGCTCATGCACCACAATGAAGAGTAGCCCCTGCTCGCCACCAACTAGAGAAAGCCCACGTGCAGCAATCAAGTCCCAACACAGCCAAAAATAAATAAATAAAATAAATAAATTTTAAAAAGAAAAAAAAGAAAAAAAATTGTGGGTGATAATGATTTTCCACATGTGAGTTAAGTATCTCCCACAATTATTCTGATCATGGAAAGAGAAAAATTTTAGATTATAGGCTAAAAATAGAAAATGATACCAATTAGAATGCTTTAAAAATATAGAAATATGCTACAGATTGTAAAAGTTTGTTGACAGGTCTACTTGACATTTATAATTTTCTTTTCAGTAACCCTTTAACTAGAGATAATTTAAAAGTAGTTTACTGATGGTTCAAGAGTTTAGACTGAGTGAACTGATGAGGATGAGTATAATTTTTGTGACTTTCTGTCTGAATTTAAAAAAAAAAAAATCCCACAAGGACTCAGAGGCAAAGAATATACAAATCAATTTTCACTGCAAAGTAAAGGAGCTGTTACAGTGGAGGATTACTGGACTGAATGTCAATATTATGACATAGTATGAGTGTGTTTCATGTTTGGTAATTGCAATCATTGTTGCTTTTGTTGTGGTCATCCATGTACAATGCTTGGTGTCAGTCTATTTATGTCTTGTAAAAATAAAATACAGTGTGTGTGTGTGTGAATAAAAAAAAAAAAAAAAAAAAAAGAGTTTAGAAGTGTTTTCCCCCCCCCCCCCCTTTGATTACTCTGCCATCTGTGCCACCAGAACTAAGGAAAATGAGAGGAAAAAGGGGCCTTCTCCTATCTTTTTCAGTCTCTAGACAGGGCTGAAACTCAAGACCTCTGTGGTGACTGCTTTAAGAAAGAGATCAATGGCCTGGAGCCCAAGCAAGGGAGAGGCAGATATATTTGTAACTTGGAGATTTCAGTGAAGTCCCTGTTAGGAAGAAAACTGTGGGCCTTCTTCTGGATAAATATGTCCAGTGTAATTATTAAGCTTAAAAAAAGCCAAAGGAAAAAAGAAAAAAAAAAACCCTCACATTTGGAGTCCTGCATCTGGAAGCTTTTTTCTCCCCTAAGGAAATATTTGTGGCTCTTTTTTCCTGTCAAGGAGGAAAACGTGCTTGTAAATTTCACCCAAGAGAAAGTATATCTGTGCATCCACTGCACCAGGAAGGAATAGATACATCCCCACAAACATATGCAAAATCCCAGAAATTTGACCAAAGGCTAGCTGGGGGGGTGGGGTGAGAGTAAGGGGTGGAATTATGCAAGAAAAGCAACCCAACCTGGCAGAAAATTTCAGTGAGGAAGTGCTCTGTGCCAACCTTGGCCTCAAAAAAAATACTCCACCCTCTTAAAGCTGCTTAGATGGCAAAAGGGAGGCAGTGCCTGAACTGGCCGTGCAGATATCCCTAGACAGATGCACCCCGCCAAGACCAGCCAACGCACACTTCCCGCTATGCACTATACGTACAGCTGTGTGCACAGAGGCCATCTTGAGTGTCCAGGGGTGGCTTTTCGGTGTGAAGGAGCCAGGGAAATCATCCCAAAGTTTCTCAGACTGCCTGTCTGGGTGCCTAAGATTCAACCATTGCTGGTTCTTTCCACTATAGTCAGGATTATACGCACCCTGAAGGTTCCTGAAAATGTTAACTGATCTGGGAGCAGGGGTGGGGAAGTTGGGTATCGTTTTGTTCAAGGCTTTTTTGTATTAAAACCTGAGGTCTCGCTCCACACACAGGGACCCCTAAGGTAGTGATTCAAATGGAAAAGGGTGACATTCAAGCGTGAGCACTCTTCATTGCTGCTAACCACTCTTCCTTATTCCCACTTCTTAAAGAGGATGTGAAATGTTTTTCCACAGCACAAAGTAAATTACTCTCCAGGTGAGGCAGGAAGCGAAGGATGAAGATTAGACAGTTTTTCTCTGCATTGTCTCTTTTCCGACCGTGAGAAGTGGCACACCTGGGATTTCTTAAGAGTTACACCACCAGCGAAGGAATTCAAGAAGGTCAGGATGGTTTCCCTCACTTTGGAGGCAAAACCACTTCTCGTACGGGGGCTTCCGGATACCAACTGTTGCCTTATCAGTCAGGGACAGAGTTGTACCCGGAGTTTGAGAGTGTGCCAATCGCTTTGCCCTCTCTTGCAACCTATACAATTAAAATACTTTATACTCTTAAATCCTTCCTGAGGTGAGGCCCAGTGCTTCAGCCAGAAACCTCAACAGAAGCCTTTATTGCATCATCTTAAAGCAACATTCTTATAATTAATGAAATCTGTTACCTTGAATATTCAATTCCTACCAATACATAATTTTAACAATTTGTTTTCATTACCAGGCTTCATGACCATCTCCTCAGACCATTAGCTGGGTCTCTTGCCAGGATCACACTGGCCCTTGAAACAGGAACTTTTTAGTATTACCCCAGCAATACTAACAAGAGCTCAGCAGTTAGAGGTGATTGGAGAGCTTCCACATTGTCAGTTTTGTGCCGCTCGGACTTGGGGTCGAGGCCTGCACCTGTGAGACAGGTGCACACACATGCACACACACCCCACAGAATCTCAGGCTAGAGGTCTGAGTGGCACTGATTCATGTTTCTGGCTTATATTTCAGCTTACAAGTTTCCTGACCTCAGGTTTCTACAGTGTACCAGCAGGAACTACCTCTCAGATCAAGCCAGAGATGGCCATGGACCATTTGTAAGAACATCTAGGACTCTTCGGAAAATCTCAGTCTATAGACCCTTTGGCCCCTTTCACCTCTTTCAGTCTTCTCTCCTGGACTTCTTCCTCTCTCCTGAGGTACCTTCCCAATGCCTGCTACCTCCAAAATCTTTAGAGACCACTCTCCTCATCTCAACCTCCTGCCCTCTTCCCCTTACTCCAGCCTTGCCCCCATCTAAACTTCTGCTCTAGTTCTTCCTTGAAAGCAGTATTATAACAACTAATATTTCTGACACTTGCAGTTTAAAAAATATAATTATGTTGAACCCAAACAACCCTGTCAGGATGGTATAATTATCTCCATTTTAGCATAAAAACAAATGTAAGGCTCAGAGGTTCAGTGGCTTACTCAGGTTACAGGGTAATTGATGGACTCATGGCTTCCTGTTCTGCCTGCTGGGGTCAGACCATCAACCCTGCAGGCTCTGTGACTACCTGGGCCATGGTATTCTCTCTACATCAGTCTACTTAGGCTTCCCAAAGGCTCTAACAAGGCGTGAGAAAGCTTCTTTCTTGGAGTCCATTTTCTGAATGAGAAAGAGCAACTCTTAAGCAAGTTTGCAAATGGAATTTTATGTGTATGTATATATATCTATACACACACACGTATATGTATGTATTTTATCTCACTTTTCTTTCTCATCTCATCACAGCCTTACTCCCACTAGAGATAATCCAGTATCTTCTCAATAATTTTTATATGACTGTGTTCATTAGAGAAGGTAGCATGTGGGCCAGTGTTTAGATTGGGTGGTGTGAACTGGTGGGCTGGGTTCCCACTTTGAGCAAGGCCCTGCTTTGGACTAGTTGGTGACCGTGAGGGCAAGAGTCTCCTCAGTGCAGGTACCTGGGAGGGAGAGGGGGAGGAGCAGGATGGGGGAGGAATCCCGGGATCTTTTTCCAGTCTGAGGTCCGTGGAGAAAAAGGGTTGGGGGCAGACGCTGAAAGCATTATTTTCACAAGCAACTTCCTGAGACTCATGACACAAGCAATGCTCGCTCAGGGCCCAGCTGGGAAGGTGTAAGGAAGAGGTGTGGGGAATATATCTCCTAATTTTGATGGAAAAGAGGCAGCCTTCTTGCAGAGGGAAGCTTAAAGGGAGCCCAGCGCATTTGTGCCTTGGAGGGAAGCAGCAAGAAGGGGCATGAAAGCAGCTTTCACCCAGGGGAGCAAAAGTAGTGGCTCTGAATTCTGGAGGCCTGAGTGGAAAAGGACTCATGTGAGACACCCCGGACTCCCACCAAAGTAATCTGAGGCCCCCTTTAGGTGGTGAAAAGACCAGGTCTTATAGTTATACAGGAGGGAGCTGGTGAGATGTGACTATTAACGGACCATGATTAGCCAGCCTTTGGGATGCTGGGGTACAGATACTGAAGAATCTCAACGTAAATTTTTGCTAACCTTCCGGTTTTTCATAAACAATATAACAATTGCACATGTCCAGTTTTTTTTTGGGAAAAAAAGGTATTTATTTGTCCACACAATATAGCAGTTATAGGCAAATGTTCATTGAGAATGACTGCCTGTCAGGGACTGAGGGCTTTCTCAGTACTCTCTGGGCAATGAGGTAGGTAATGGGTGGAGATGAGTTAGCCCCACCTGCCCACTCTCTCCTGCCCCAGGCTTTATAACCTCTGACAGAGTCCCCTGTGGAACCAAGGCATTTAGTCAGGAGGTGGGGCTTGGCTCATCCCTAAGAGAATTGAGACAGAGAAGAAAATGAAGAGAATTTTCTGCACTTTTTAAACTAGTGTACTTCCTCATTCTTTTTCTCGGTAAAGACTATACATTCAGCCTGAAGACAGGGCTATGTAAAAGAGCAGAAACACTGGAGCTCAGCCAGCTGGGTTGAATTCCCCACCCGTACCATGTGGAACGATGGGCAAATCTCTTAAACACTGTGGAGGACTGATCCGTAGACAAAGGGCTCTTACTGTGGAGGGTGGGGCCACATCCCAATTAGAAACTGCGTTCAGACTGCCCAGGTGTGAATCCCAGGTCTACTGCTATCGTGTGACCTGGGGCCAAGTATTTAACCTTTCTGAACCTCGGCTTTTTCACCTGTAAAATGAGGAAAGTATTACTACCTCAGAAGGTTGGTATGAGGATGAACTGAGAAAAAAAAAGTATACAAGACCTATAGCTCCTGGCACATTTCATGCACTCAAAAGTATCGCTTATTAACTATGGATATTTTTGATGCACTTGTGTTTATTTATACCTGAGGTATTATTTTTTAATGGGAATTTATCTTCCTTTAGTTAGAAGTTGTTTTTCTTTTTGAGGAGCCATTCTTATCCCTAACTGATTTAAGACACCCACTCCTAAATTCATCTTTGGCTTAAGGCTCTCTGCTTTGTGCTTTTCATGTGAGTACTTCTATTACAGTACTTATCACAGTGTATTTTAATTGGTTTTCTTTTTGTTTGTCTCCTTCACTAAATTATGGATTGCTTGAGGGCAGGGGCTTTGTTCCCAGAACCTAGCACACTGTAGGCCTTCACCAAATACTTGTTGGAAAAGTGTAGAAGTGAACGGATATCCTTATCTAAAAGGGATTTTGATTAGCAAAGAGAGAGATGCTTTTGATCAGAAGGAGATAGAAATCCTATCCTACAGTATGTATCAGAATATAAGTGGCTTGGCCTAAAGATAACCTGTAGGCCAAAACGAAGAGTCCTGGTCCATGTTTTCTAGCTCCAGCGGGAATGACTGACCCCTAAGGTTTTCCTCCAGACCACATGGCCATAAGTTTGACCTGGAAGGTGCGTCCCCAGCTTCAGTATAGTCTCCAAAGAATGTAGCTGCAGCCCTTGGGACTGCTTTATAGAAAATAGAGAACTCGACCTGAGGAATTGAACTTGACTCCTCCCTCTGCTATTGATTTACCTCCAAATGGTCTCCCCAAACCTTTCCCTCTGCTCTGTTCCCATAACCCTGGTTTTAGTTCAGTTCCTCATCATTTCTTGCCTGCATTACTGAATCACCTGGCTTACTGGTCTCTTCCATCCCACTCTCTACAATGCTTCAGGTTGAGCATTCCACAAGGCAGGTCTGTCCCTATTGCCTGCCATTGTTCAGGATCTATCTGCTCCCTACCTCCCTCAGGATAAAGGCTGAATGGGGCTCACTAATTCTTTCAGGGTGGGTCCCTGCTTTCTGCCCATTTCTCCTTCTCCATCTCTTCCTCCCACTCTTCATTTCCTTTTATCTTTGAACAGACTAATCTACATGAAATTCCAGATCAGGCCCCTCTCGCAAGTCCATGTTTCCATGTCCTCTAGGAAGTAATCCTTATCTCCTTCTAAGATGATTTACTATCCCCTCATTTGTTAGATACAAGGAGGTACCCAGAACTTTCCTCCACCATAGCAATAATCATATCGGATTGAAATAAGCTAATTACTGCATTCATTCATCCAGCTTCCATTCATTCATTCTCTTATTCAGTGCTGTTATAGTGTGCTTACCAGGCACTCTTCTTGATGTCAGAGACACATATACCCATAAATAAGCCAGGAAATAATCCTGCTCTCATGGAGCTTACATTCTAGTAGAAGGAGAAAAGTAATAAATATATGAACAAATTATTTTCCAATAAAAATGTGATACAAATTTTTGAAGGAAATAAATTGGATGAAATATTGATTATATAGTGTTGGGGTATGTGAGTAGATGGGAATCAGGGAAGGCCCCTCTGAGGGAGGTGATATTTGGGTAGAGCACAAAAGCACAATGAGAGGAAAGCTATGCACAGAACTGGTGATGGATGATGAGCCCCCAGGGAAGGACTGAGCCTGGAGTGATGGAGGAAGGAAAGAGGCCACTTTCCCTGGATCACATCATGACCCCCAAGTAGACTGTAGGCTCTCTGAGACCCTGGGCAGTATCTCATACCTTACTATATTCACAGGGTCTAGACTGGTACCCAGAAACTAATAGGTGTTAATAAGTATTTGAAAGAGTAAATATGATTTTAAAATTAGATGTTCTTTGGTATCCACTCAAAAAGCTAAAAAGGTCTTATATTTTTGACAGCTTTTATCCTAGGAACTACAGTAAAATATTCTCCCTCCCCCCAGTTTTACTGCGATATAAGTGGCATATAATATTGTATAAATTTAAGGTGGACAATGTGACAATTTGATATATTTATACATTGTGAAATGATTACCACAATAAAATTAGTTAACTTATCCATCACCTCATGTAGTTACCTTGTGTGTGTGTGTATGTGTGTGTGTTGAGAACATTTAAGATCTACCCTCTTAGCAAAGTTCAAGCAAACAACACAGTAGTGTTAACTATAATCACCATGCTGTACATTAGATCCTCAGAACTTATTCATCTTATAATTGAATGTTTGTACGCTCTGACCAACATCTCCCCATTTCCCCCAATTGCCAGCCCCTAACAACCACCATTCTACTCTCTGTTTGCATTTGGCTTTTTTAGATTCCACATATATGAGATCATAGAGTATTTGTCTTTCTCTGTCTGACTTATTTTACTTAGCCTCAAATGCCCTTAAATTTCATTCAGTCATTGCAAATGGCAGGATTTCCTTCTTTTTTGTGGCTGAATAATATTAATTGTATGTGTATATATATACACACACACTCAATATTTTCTTTATCCATACATCCATTGATGGACACTTAGGTTATTTCCATGCCTTGGCTATTGTAAATAATGCTGCAGTGAACACGGGGGTGCAGACACCTTTCTGAGATAATGATTTAGTGTCTTTTGTATATATACCCAGGAGTGGGATTGCTGGTTCATATGGAAGTTCTATTTTTAATTTTTTGAGAAACCTCCATAATGTTCTCCACAGTGGCTGCACTAATTTACATCCCCACTAGCCGTGCATCACATTTCCTTTTTATCCACACTCACCAACATTTGTTATCTCTTATCTTTTTTTTTTTTTAAATTAATTTATTTATTTATGGCTGTATTGTGTCTTCGTTTTTGTGTGAGGGCTTTCTCTAGTTGTGCCAAGCGGGGGCCACTCTTCATCGCGGTGCGCGGGCCTCTCACTATCGCGGCCTCTCTTGTTGCGGAGCACAGGCTCCAGACACGCAGGCTCAGCAGTTGTGGCTCACGGGCCCAGTTGCTCCACGGCATGTGGGATCTTCCCAGACCAGGGCTCGAACCCGTGTCCCCTGCATTGGCAGGCAGATTCTCAACCACTGCGCCACCAGGGAAGCCCTCTTATCTTTTTGATAATAGCCATTCTAATAGGTGTGAGGTGATATCTCATTGTAGTTATATAAAATATTCTTGTCTCCATTCTTGGGAGTTGTTTGAGGTCTCCTTTCTGGAATCTATTCTCTGTTGGTTGCCATTCTGGAGAAAATTGCTACCTGGTGTAGTATTGCAAGACCAGCACAGCAGGGGATAAAGTCACACTAGGGTTAAAATGCATTTTAGTAACCTGGCTAGTTAGTTAGTTCTTCTTATCAATATAAATAGATACAGTACCAAAATAAAGAAACAAACAAAAAACTCCTGGAAAGGGTGAGGGAAGCCCTTGGCTCCCAAACACCTTAAAGAAACAAGGCATTGTGAAGTATGTGGATTTTTAAAAGTAATTGGTTCTATTCTCTCTTAACCTCATCCTTTTTCTGTTGTCTTCTAATTAGTCAAAATCCTTGTGATCTTTCCATATTGCATCATCAGTCACTACTGTATAGAGATCCACAGGATCTCCCTATTCCCATCCTCCAGCCTCACAAGGTCTTGAATATTGGTGGCATGCTTATACCTAAGTTCCTTGGCAGCCAGTGTTTTTATTTCCTGATGGAATCCTCCTTCTGAAGCAAAACTTTTGTAGAAGAAACCAACTTCTCCCTCATTCTGTTATTTTTATTTTAAAAAATTTTCTCTCACTGAGCCTCTTTCTGGAACAGTTTCAAACTTGTTCCTCAATAATAATGTTTTCTCCTTGATTCTCAATAGGATTTTCTCCTGAATCACCCTAGTGTAAAAGAGATCTATGATGATATCAATCACCTCAGCTGATTCTACTTAACCTATTAAGACTGATAATGACTGAATCAATGGTTTAATAATGTGCTATTTTTAAAAGACCAGTTTTATCTTTATTCACAGAAAATTCATTAAAACAAACTTAATCCAACACCAAGATTATTAAACATTTCTTTATATACAGTATTTGGCCTATTTGGAGTATGAGTGCAACAGGAGTCCCAGCTTGAGTCTTAGTAGACACGTCTGGCCAGCTTGTAGAAAACCCACCAGAAACCTACTTGAATGTGGGCTAAGAAGCATCCTGTGGAGAGACCTCACCATAAGAGAAGAAGGAGCCAGGCAAAGGACGGGAGGGATGATTCTGAGTTCAGCAAAGTGGTTGTCACTTAGATTTAACTCCAGGCCTAAACGCCACTGGACTTATATCTGAACTCCATAGAGAGAAAGCAGGGCTATCGTAAATAAAAACCAAGAGCAGCTTTACTTAAAAACAAGGTGCTGAGGCAAGAGCAGAACTGGCTGGCTACACAATGGCAAGAGAGGAATGAAACATTCTTGCCCACTTCCCAACACAACACGCTGAAGCTTTAAGCCTTTGACTCAAAGGGCTTTGTTGCCTTCACTACTGCAAAACACAGTGGGACCTTCAGACATGGTGGCATGCAGTGGTTGTCCAGTGGGTGGTGGCACAGCAGGAAATGCAGCTAGCAGAGCCAGGCCTCTCTAGGAGCACACAGTACACATCCAGGGGCATTCAGAAGCACTTGAGAAGCACAGGCAACTGAGGTTCTACAGAAGGATGCCCTGCAAGGTAGGGTAGGAGCCCATGGAATATAGATTTTTATCATTAATGTGACTCCTTTAGTATCCTCAAGCTATGGAAGCCTGGGGAAACATGAATTAAATAAAATTCTGAGATCTATGCTGGGGCAGAAGTAAAGAATGCCTGAAGTGAAATTAAAGAACAACATGACTATGTAGTTTTCTTCATATCAAAACTGGATATACTGATGGAAAATAAATTTAGACCACAATCAGGCCACAAGTAATATATGCTTTTATATGTTTTGACAGAATAAAAACCAAATCCAAGCTGTCAACTGGTGACCTAACATCTCCAAAAAACTTGTAAAGCAAATTAATTACAGAATTTATAGTTGCAAGCACATATTCCCAAGTTCTTCTGGGTTCATGTTTTTTACTTTCAAATCTTGTTAACTTCTAATATACTTATGATGTGGATTTGTTCTTAATGCAGAACACATTTTAATATTCTTGTTTTTGGCAAGATTTTACACAAACATGTTACTTCCAGAAAGTGCCTTAGTAAGAAATGTTAATAGAAACACCTTTATAGTATTCATAGGCATTTAGTCTTTAATAATATATGGAAATCAGATTTTTAAATCCTATAATTGCTAAAATTAACAAATTAAGAAACTTAACTTTTATTCTTTGTAGTAAATAAGCACTATGGATAGGCATAGAAGATAAAAGAGAAATGAATATTAATTTAAAATTTTACTTTTTATTGATTTTTTAAATTACAAAAAATAGTGTTCTAATTGTAGAATATTTAGAAAATGTTGTAACACTTTAATAAGAAAACAAACCACAAAACCCATAATCTCAATCTGTTGGAGATGGCAACTGTTATAATTTTTTGTATTTTCCTATATTTATTTTATATACATATAGTAAAAAGGGGTTAATATTGTATAGTAGTAGTTTTTATATCCTGTTATATCTTCACCAACTATGTTTTCTTAGCTCATTTCTCTAGTAGTTTGGAAGGTACAATTACATTTTTTTCTATTAGTAATTACTTTTGTTATTAAAATTTTGAAATATTTTTATCTCTGCTTAGCAAGGTTTAGAATGTAACTGTATCTATTAATTGTCATCTGTGTAAAATGAGAAATCTTTTAGGCTTTTACTGTCCTTACTGTCTCTTCCCACTTCACAATTTCGATTGATGTAATCTGGAATTCAGATCTAAATTATTATTATTTTACATTATCAACTTTTCTTTGAAGATATTTTTGAAATTTGTTTTGTCTTATAAATATATTATTGACAGTTTTCAAGATGTTACTCTAGGTTTAAATAGTTTCCTTTGCTTCCTACAATCTCTTTTTATTATGGCACTTTCCTTCTGTTATTTTGATCCACCCCTAGGTTGGCTGGATTGTATCCCTAAACTGTGAGTATAATACCTTCCTAGAACTGGCTAATAGGAGAATACTGGTCTTTCCTACAAATGACCTCTTGACCAAGTACAACATTCTTTTCCTCCCAAGTTTGGAAGCCAGTCTTCGTTTACTGCTGGTATTTGGTTCTCTGGAGGAGAAGTCAATGATTTTTCTTCCCTTGGGGCAGTGGTTCTCAACCCTGGCTGCACATTCAAATCACTGGGGGAGATTTTAAAAAATATCAATGCCAAGGCTCCTCCCAGAATAATGAAATCAGAATGCTTAAGGATGGAGCCCAGACACTAGTATTTTTTAAAGGCTCACCCATGATTTTAATGCACTGCTGCAGTTGAGAACTACTGCTTAAGAAATAAGCTGTTTTTTCTTGCCTCGATGCTTCTAGAGGTTTTTTTCTTCTTCTTAAATTTTGCAACATTCAACAGAATATATCAAGGTGCCTATGTCTCTTTGATACTGCCTGGTAACCTTTAATTCTACAAACTCAGCAATTTCCTCTTATTATTCCTTTGACTATTGCTTCCAACACATCCGTTCTATTTTCTCTTTTTCGTATTCTTAGGACATGTTGATTGGATTTCCTGCATCTCTCCCTTATATTTCCCTTATTTTCTCTCATCATTTTATCACTTTGTCCTTATGGTGTCATTGTGAATTCCATATTTCTCTTTGGTATTTGGCCTGCTATCTATTGCCTTTAACAACATTTGTAATTCTATGGTTTTGTTTCTCATTTCCATACAACCTGCATTGACCAATGTTAGCAAGAACACTGCTAAGTCAGTTTGGCAAGAATCCCCCACCCTCCATATCTGATCCCCCTCCATATCTGATCAGGTTCCTCATCCTACCTCACCCTCCAGGTGATACCTGGTCACCTGGCCTGAGTTCAGCTAGAATCCTGTTAGGTCAGTTCAGCCAGAATCCCCCATTACCCTTGATATTCCCTCTTAGTCATTTTCCATCCACTGACCTCCATCCTGCTTCTTTGACCATAAATCCCCACTTCTCCTTGTATTTTTAAATTAATTAATTTATTTATTTTTGGCTGCATTTGGGTCTTTGTTGCTGTGTGCAGGCTTTCTCTAGTTGCAGCGAGTGGGGGCTACTCTGCTGAGGTGCACGGACTTCTCACTGCAGTGGCTTCTCTTGTTGCGGAGCACGGGCTCTAGGCGTGCGGGCTTCAGTAGCTGTGGCTCACAGGCTCAGTAGTTTTGGCTCACAGGCTCTAGAGCGCAGGCTCAGTAGTTGTGGTGCACAGGCTTAGTTGTTCCGCGGCATGTGGGATCTTCCTGGACCAGAGATTGAACCCGTGTCCTCTGCACTGGCAGGCGGATTCTCAACCACTGCGCCACCAGGGAAGTCCCCCCACTTTTCCTTGTTGTATTCAGACTTGTTGTATTCAATCTCTCTCCTCTACCTCAAAACCCCATTGTAGTAGTCTCCCTGAATAAAGTCTGCTTTTCTATTTTTTAGCAAGTATCAAGAATAATGTTTTTCTTTAACATATTCTCAGTTTAAGTTTACAAAGCAATTAGTACTGGTTCTGGGTCTTTTGGGGTCATAGACACTTTTAAGAACTTGATTCAATTTGGATCCTATTCCCAGAAGAATGGCTACATCATAAAATTTGCAGGTAACTTCACAGACCAACTCTTCAGATCTCTGTGATCCCTACACGAAGGTTTATGAACCCTATGATAGACTCCTGGTCTAGATGAAGTTCTATCTATACTGACTTATAATCAAACAGAAGGTGAAAGAGACTGGCTCAGAAATTGAGTGTGTGTCCCTGTACACATGTTACATCCATATGAAAAGGTGGTACCTCCACTGTTCTAGACTGGGTTTGATGAAACCTCTTTAAAAGGTTTTAGTGGTGTTCTGAAGGGCTGTCTGTCACTTATTTTCCAGTCATTCATTCTTGCCCTTTAGGTGTAATTGGCTGTATAACAGGTAGCAGAAATCACTTGGATTTTCTAGCAAGTACCCTTATATCCCCATCTTCTAATATTTTACTTAGAAATTTAAAATACAGTGGTTCTAGCAAGAAAAGGAGCATCACTCTTTCTAATACAAGTGTACAGCTGCCACATCCCAGTTCTGATATATCACCGAGTGGATTTGCCCTTTCTGCCCTCTCACCTTTTTCTCTCCATGTATTATGTTTAGCCTTCTAATAGAGCTAAGGAGACACCAGAGAAAACATTATTTTCCTTCCTTTGTGGGTAAACAATATTTTTTCTGCCTGGATTCTGCCTTTATTTTACCTTAAAATTCAGACTTTGACCAGGATATGTCTAGATGAAGATTTCTATTCATTTATTTATTTTTTTCCTGGTATTTAAGAAGCTATGTTGATCTGCAGGTTAAAATTTACCTTCAGCTTATAAATGTTTTCTTTGTTTGTGGTTTTAAATATTGTTCCTCTTCTATTTCTTCAGATCTTTTTTTTTCCAAAACCACCATTATCCACACAATGACTCTTTACTCTTCATGTACCACATCTCTCTCTCTCCAAATGCACATCTTACTTATCTGTTTTCCCTATCTTATTCACTAGGGGAAAATGCATCAAGCTTATCAACTTTATTAATGATTCAGTTTTCTACATTGTCAGTTCTGCTCTCCACTGCTTCTGATGAAGAACAAACTCTCACAGTGGCATAATTAACTTCAAAATGCTCTTTCTGCTGAGTGCTTTGTGACCACCTGGAGGGGTGGGATTGGAGGGGTGGGATAGGGAGGGTGGGAGGGAGGAGCAAGAGGGAGGGGATATGGGGATATACGTATGCATATAGCTGATTCACTTCGTTATACAGCAGAAACTAACACATTGTAAAGCAATTATACTACAATAAAGATGTTTTAAAAAATGATCTATCTCTCATCTAACTCTCTCCTCAACTCTGTTCAATTTATCTTTTATCCCTCATTTCCAAGCATATATATATTTTTAAAAATTAAGAGCATAATACACATGCATCTAAAAGTTTCTGTTTCTAAACCACATATGTTTCTTTGATCTGATTTTCCTCTACCTTTTGCATGCTCTGTTTTCTTTCCTTTATACTACAAATTCTTTGTGGGGTTATGGCTAAATCTGGTAGTTGTTCCCCAATATCTATTTTCCCTTTGGCCCTAGTAATAGAACTCTGTTTTTTAGCTGGGCACCTGGCACCTGAAATAAAACCTACATCTCCCAGACTCCCTTGTGGCTGGGTGTGCTCATAAAACTAAATTTCACCCAGTGGGAAGTAAGTGGAAGTGCTCTGTGTAACTTCTGGGAAGTGTCTCTAAATGGAATGGAGAATGTCCTTCATTGTCTTTTCTTGGAGCTGGAATGCAGATATAATGATTATAGCTCAAGTAGCCCTCTTGGACAGTGGGATAAAAACCATGTGCCAAGAATGGCAGAACAGTAAGATAGAAGGAACCCACTGAGCAGCACCAAACCAGGCCTGGAGTGTCTACCTCTGGACTTCTTTTAGGTTATAGTGAAATAAATTCTATCTTATTTAAATTACTATTATTTTGGGTTTTCTGTCACAGCCAAACCTAGTCCTATTTGTTATGGGATTTCTGTTTACTTATATTTAAACAGTGTGATTCTTTATTTCCTCTGGAAACCAGAAGCCAGGTGAGGGGATTCTTTTTTTTTAAGTCTTTTCACTCTTTTTCTTAAAAATACTTTCAGGGACCTCTTAAAAAATTTATTTTTCCTTTTTCTTTCTTTCTTTTTTTTTTGGCTGCATGTCACGGCTTGAGGGATCTTAGTTCCCCTACCAGGTATTGAACTCGAGCCCCGGCAGTGAAAGCGCTGAGTCCTAACCACTGGACCACCAGGGAATTCCCCTCAAATCTTATAAGAAGTCATGTGGCTACTTCCTTAATCTAACAACCTCAGGGATCCGGGCCATGTGCCGTCTTGGAAAGGAAACTTCATCTCCATCATTCCCTTCCTTTTTTAACAGAAGTGTAACTTACATATCATAATTTGCATAAAATATTTTACATATATATGTTATATATATGTGTATGTGTATACACACACACACACACACACACACACACACACTTACATAACACTGTGCAGATCTAGAAATAGAGTATTTCCTACCACCTAGCAGACTTCTTCCTGCCCCCTCCGCGTCACAACCCCTTGCTCTTCTGAGCTCTATCAGATTAGATTTTATGGCTTTGGATTTCACACAGGTGCAATCATATAGTATGTAAATGTGGCAGTCATGGAGGTATGTCACTCAGATCTCCCTTTCAGAGAAAACCTGCCGCAAGGAGTCAGTTAGTTAACAGTCTCCAGATGTGAGTGCTTCAGGATCTGCCTCAGCTTTTGAGTCAAGATCATGTACTTTCTGGGTAGTGCCAGTTGATGACTGAGCATGGTGGCACAAGGGTTTTCCATTTCTGGCTATGACAGACCCGTCTATGGGTAATCTTGTGTTGAAGCTCCTGACTGAGCTGGCCAAGATTTTCCCAGAGCTGCACTACAGGCTGAGGCTCTTTCTAGACAACTTTCCATCCTTTCTTCACTAAATGTCAGGCCTGAAGGCTTTCCCCGCCCACTCCTATTCCCAGCAAATCTTCTGCACCTCTAACTCAATCTTGGCAACTGCTTCTTGATGGACCCAACCACCATTCTACTCTTTTAAGTCTGTTTTCTTTTGCTTAACGTTAGGTCAGACTAATCCTTTTTTTTGCATACAGCAGTTTTTTCTTTTTCATATGGATGTGAATATTCTAAAATATATATATTTTTGGCTTCACAAATAAAGCTGCTATGAGCATCCTTGCGCATGTATTTTGATAGATAAAAGTACTTGTTTCGGTAGGGTATATACCTAAAAGTGGAATTCTGGGCCATAGGGTATAGATAGATTTTAGCAGACACTGTCAAACATTTTTCTAAATTGATTTTTTAAAAATCAGTTTACATTCCTACCAACAATTTATGAGAGTTCCGGTTGCTCTTCATCTTTGCCAACACTTCATATTGTTAGCTACTTCCTTTTCCCCTAACTGATAATGTTCACGCATATTGTTTATTTATCTATTAACTTTTCTAAAGTGACTGTTAAAATATTTTACCCATTTTTAGTTCATTTTTCAGTTTTATTCTTTTATTTGATCTTATTCTTTATGTAGGCTGGATATGAATCCTTTGTCAGTTATATCTACTGCAAATACTTTCTACCAATCTGTAGCTTGCCTTATCACTCTCTTAATATTGTCTTTTAATAAACGTAAATTATTTGTTTTAATAAAGTTCAAATTTTCAATCTTTTATTTTTTGGCTAATGTTTTTGGTATCCTATTTAAGAAATTTTGCTCTAACAAAAATCATGAAGACGTGCTTTCCTCTAGACGATTTATTGGTTTACTTTTCACATTTACATCAATGATCCATCTCAAATTAATTCTTATGTATTGTGTGAGGGTGAGGTCAACATTTGAAAAAAATAGCCATCTAAACTCCAATTTATAAAGTTTTTTGTTTTTGCTTTTTTTTTTGTATTTTGCGAAAGGGCTGTGCTATTGACAGATTTTGTAGTGTAATTCCTATCTAGGGCTTCTGTAGACACCCCCAAGCTCACTGCTAGTGTGTGATACAGCTGCCCAGATCAAAGTCTCTAGCCAGGTGCCCACTGTATCAGCAAAGATGCTGCTAGTGACAGCCTGCTGCTTGAGGGAGCCACTTAGGCCTCGCTTTCACGTTCAGCTCAGCTCCACAGAGGCAGTGAAGGTCTCCAAAGCTCGGGGAAACCATCCAATAACACAACTATTGCCACCATGCATGGGCTTTCTGCTTGAAACATTTACCATTGTTTGCTGCCTTTGCTACCCTCAAACTCATTCAATTTTCAAGAGCCAAAAGAACCACTGATGGGTCCTGTAGTCAGCCTCTGGGCCTCGTCCCTCCAGGTCAAGCTGCTCCTTGGTGACTGGCAAATTGGCCCTGGATGTCCTTTAATCTGGTCCCAACTGCACAGGATTTAGAAGAAATTCTTTGAAGTTTCTGGCATTTGTATGGTTTCCTTCTCTAGCTTCCAGTACTGATTTGGGGTTTTACATATTTTAAAATTTTCTAGGTCATTTTGGATGGGACTGGGAGGCAGGTGGTTCAAATATGTGCTCTCAGACTCCCATATTTCCCCTGAAATGTAGTAAGATGTTTTTTACTTTTAGCCGTGTGGGGATTGTGGAGAAAATTCTTTATTTCGAGGAGAAAATAGTATTTATTTTTAATAGTAAACTATTTATTAATATTGGCAATAGGCATTTAATACTCATTTATTCACTTATTTGTCATATATTTCACTCCAGTCTTTTTTTTCTAGGCACCTTTTGAAATGTAATTGGGATCTTGTTGTATATCAAATTTTATATATTACTTATAAAACTTTTTATTGTACTATGAGCATTTCTCCATGTTATTGATAACTTTTCCTTTATATATGTGTTATAATCCAAATTTTCTTTGTTATATGTGAACGCATATCTGTATTTGTTTGTATAGACACAGGAAAAACTGTGGAAAGATATGCACTAGACTGTAAACAGTTAGGGGTGTGGATCTTATAGTAGGAGAGGAAGAGCATTACTTTTACTTTATAAACTTCAATATTGTTTAAAATGTTACCATAAAATGCTTTTTAAAATAAAAATGTTCTTTGTTTCTTTAATTTCTTAATTCAATGAATATATCATATTTTAGTACCCATGTTGCTATTTACGTAGTTTCTATTCTTCTTATAATGTGAATGTCTTTTGTTCTTAAAGCTTCCTACACACACACACACACACACACACACACACACACACACACACATACACACTCCTTAGGATTTATTCCTGGAAATAGAATTACTCCATAAGAACATTTACAAGTCAAATACTTAATCATTTTCCAAAATACTTTTTCACTTTCTATTTACAAGCAGAATATAAAATGACCCTGTTTCAACTATAATTAGGTTTGGCAGTTTAAAGAACTAACAATGGCAAAAAATAAAGTCACTGTAATAGCCACTTTAAAAAATTAAAAAATTAAAACCTAGCCCTAAAATTAAATTAGCACTAACAGTGGCTAAAATACCTAAGGTTAACAATATTTTTTATATAAGACCCACAAAGCCCTTGTATTTTGTTAAGTCCAGAGGTAGGATGATATGGTGTTTCATGAAATCATTAGGCATCCAGCTTCTCTGTATGTTTCACCGTGGCTGCCATCCTCAAGGTCACAATGATTGCTGGAGCTCCAGCCATTGCATCCCCATTCCAGACAGCAGGAAAGAGGAAGAGGGACACCAAAAGAGGAATAATTACTATCTGAGTCTATTTTCCTAAGGGACCTATTTCGAAGTCCAGCAATGCTTTGACATTTCAATGGCTTTATCTTAGCCATAAGGTCACACTTAACTACAAGGGAGGCTGGAAAATATATCCTTCTGTTAGAGCACATTACTGTCTCAAATAAAGCCAGGATTCTGTTACCGGGTAAAAAGGGGAGATGGACAATGTATAGAAAACTGGCAGGCTCTGCTGAACCACTGTATCTACCATTCTACTTTCATTATAATTAAATGTTTTCTGGTTTAAATTTGAGCTTTTTTGTTGTTATTAGTGAGGTTTTATATTTATATACATACATATACGTTGCACATGAAGTTCTCCAGGATGCAGATCCTGAAATGGAAATTTGTGAACAGAAAAGTTCTTGGGGTCAATACCTGTGGGGGAAGGGAAGAAAGCAAGACTGGCAGGGGGAGAAGCTGGGCTGAGAGGCAGTCTCAACAGATGTTTCAGATAAGCCATAGAGAATTCTGAAGCTGGGACGTCTCTTCAGAATTGTTCCAAGTTGGGGTGATGGGAACAGGCTTTTATACCCTACATCGACCAGTCATTGAATGAAGGGTGACTGAGTAAAGGGAGCATGCCCATGGGTCAGGCAGCTTTTTACAGCCAAGGTAATTCCTAAAGCTGAGAGAGTAAGTCCCTTGGTCCAGAAGGGTAATTTGGGTGGGGCAATTTCATTTCCTCTTTTGTAACTTGTCTTTTCATTTCCTTTGCTCATTATCATAAGCTAGCAATAAATTTAAAAAGCACCATATAAAACTTCAATGTTCCTTTTAGTTAAATATTCCCTGTTTTGATCTGCGCATCAAAACACTCAAGAACTGCCTATCTAGATTTTACACATGTTAAGATAAATGCCACATTTGCTTCAAATTTCTGTCTCTCTTTTTAAAAAAGGAAACAAATCTTATCTACACAACTAAAAAGTCCCACCTCCAATCCCTTCCCATCTTCTCTCTCCAGAAATAACTATTGTCCTGTTTGTATACCTCCCATGCATGTTTTTATACTTTTAGCACAGATATGTAGCCAATGACTAACTTTTACAACTTAATAGATTATTAACATTTTAATAAATAATTTAATATCATTAATGAAGGTTCAAAATAAACAGAACATTATATTTATAAATATTACATCTAAATTTTCTTGCAAATCATAATAGAAAAGTATTTCTTCATGGAGCTACATTTGTTGATTCAATTCTCATTGTTTTTTGTTTTTGGGTTTTTTTTTGGCTGTGCTGTGCTGCATGCGGGATCTTAATTCCCTGACCAGGTATTGAACCCACGCCCCCTGCAGTGGAAGCACAGGGAAGTCCCTCAATTCTCATTGTTATCCACATCCCTGCCTCTATTAGAAAATTCTGAAAAATCTTCACTTGGCAGAAGCACCAAAGAGAGTGAAAGAAATCACTTTAGAGGGCTTCCCTGGTGGCACAGTGGTTAAGAATCCACCTGCCATTGCAGGGGACATGGGTACGAGCCCTGGTCTGGGAAGATCCCACATGCCACGGAGCAACTAAGCCCGTGTGCCACAACTACTGGGCCTGCGAGCCACAACTACTGAAGCCCGTGTGCCTAGAGACCGTGCTCTGCAACAAGAGAAGCCACTGCAATGAGGAGCCCATGCACCACAACAAAGAGTAGCCCCCGCTCGCTGCAACTAGAGAAAGCCCGCGCATAGCAATGAAGACCCAACGCAGCCAAAAATAAATAAATAAAATAAATAAAATTTTTAAAAAAGAAATCACTTTAGAGGTCAATGAACAAATCATACTCAACCTCTTCTACAATGATTCTTCTCCTCAACCTCAGACCAAGAGGAGTTGGAGTGAGGTGAGTAGTGGGGAAGCATGAACCATTCTATATTTGTTAAAAAGCAAGGGTTTATGACCAAGAAAAAAAAGAAAAGACTCAAATTACTAAAATTATAAATGAAAGAGGGACCATTACTACTGACCTTATGTAAGTTAAAAAGGATTATAAGGGAATACAATGAATACTCATATGCCAACAAATTAAATAGCCTAAGTGTAATTGACAAATTCATAGAAAGACACAAACTACTAAAACTGACTCAAGAAGAAAATGAAAATTTAAATAGACTTATAACAACAAAGAATTCACCAATGAAGCCATCTTTCAAAACATCATTGGAAGAAATGAAAGAAGATAAAAATAAATGGAAAAATATCTTGTGTTCTTGGATTAGAAAACTTAATGCTGTTGTGGCAATAATGTCCAAATTGATCTACAGATTCAATTCAGTCCTTATCAAATTCCCAGCTGTAGTTTTTGTTTTTGTTTTTATTTTTATTTTTTTCAGAAAAAGCTGTGTGGTACTAGCATAAGGTAAATATATATAGATCAATTAAACAGAACTGAAAATTCAGAAATAAACCTTTGTATTTATGGTCAATTGATTTTTTGACTAGGATGCCAAGATAATTCAACAGGGAAGGAAAAGTCTTTTCCAAAAATGGTGATGGGATAATTAAAAATTCACATGTGAAAGAATGAAGTTGGATAGGAAATACAAATACAAAAATTGCACCAAATACAAAAATTAACTCAAAATGGATTAAAGAAAAAACAAACAAAGGGACTCAAGGAAACTTCTGGAGGTGATGGACATGTCTATTACCTTGATTGTGGTAACGGTTTCATGGGTGTATGCTTATGTCCAAACTCATAAAATTGTATATATTAAATATGAGCAGTTTTTTGTGTATCAATTACACCTCATTAAAGATTTTTTAAAAAATGGATTGAAAACCCAAATGTAAGAATAATGCTATAAAATTTAGTAGAAATCATAGGTGTAAATCTTTGTGACCTTTGATTAAGCAATGGTGTCTTAGATATGACACTAAAAGGTACAAACTACCTAAAAAAATAGATAAATTGAATTTCATCAAAAGTGGAAATTTTGTGGGTGAAAGAGCATTATCAAGATAGTGAAAAGACAAGACATAGAAGGGGAGGAATTATTTGCAAATGATATATCTGATAAAAGTTTAGTGTCCAGAATATATAAAGGACTCTTACAGCTCAACAATAAAAAGGAACAAATAACCCAATTAAAAAATAAGTACAGTATCTGAGTAGCTAGATCTCCAAAGAAGATATACAAATGGTCAATAAAAGGACATGGAGAAATTGGAACACTCATGCATAGGACTTTAAAATGGTGTGGCTACTTAGGAAAACAGCTTGGCAATTATTTAAATGGTTAAACGGAGAGTTATAACATGACCCAGTAATTCTACTCGTAGGTGTACACCCACGAGAAATGAAAACATATGTCCACTTGTGCACAAATGTTCATAGCAGCATTATTCATAATAGCCCCAAACTGGAAACAACTCAAATGTTCATCAGCTATTGAATGGATAAACAAAATGTGGCATATCAGCTGAATATTATTCTGTCATTAAAAGTAATGAAGTACTGATAAATGCCACAATATGATTGGACCTTGAAAATATTATGGCAAGTGAAATAAGCCAGTCATAAAAGGCCACATAGTATATAATTCCACTTATATAAAATGTTCAGAATAGACAAATCCAAAGAGACTGAAAGTAGCTTAGCTGTTGCCAGTGGCTGAGGGTGGAGGGAATGGGGAGTGACTGCTGATGGGTCTGGGATTTCTCTTTGGAGAAGAAACATGTTCTAGAATTAGATAGTGGTGATGGTTGTACAACTTTGTGAATTTACTAAAACCCACTGAATTTTACACTTTAAGAAGGTTAATTTTATGGTATGTGAACTATATCTGAATTAAAATAAAAGTGAGCACCTAGAACGATGTTGTAGAAAGGCATTCAGGAACTTTCTTTCCATAAGAAGCTATCCTGTAATAACCCATGCAATAGAATTCCAATTTTGTTTCAAAATGGTATAGGATATTCATTTGGATTCCTTCAGGTAGTATTTTGTGTTGAAATCTCACCTTAATAAAAGAAGAAAATTAGAGTCAATTTGGAGGTAGCTGGCTCCATTACCTGATACAGTGAATCCCCCATTGCATGAGTGTAAATGTGGTTTTGACTTTGAGACCTTTGAGGCATTAAGATAGAAAAAGTAATTCATTATTAAAATTAAGGTCACCCATTCTACTTCAAATCTTTGTGACTAAATTTCTACTTTCCTTGAACTTCATGTTAACTCAAATGTTCATTTTTTTTTAATTTCTTTATCCTCCAGTGTTCTCATAAGGTTTCTTTCAACAGAATAAATCGATTATAAATGATTCTGTGTGCATGTAAAAAAAAAAAAAGTATAGAAAAAATAAAAACCAGAAGGATATATTCAGCAATGCTAACCTCTGGACTGGTCATCTTTTAAATTATCTTTTTCATACTTATTCTCGATAATAGGCCCAAGCTTACATTACATTATGTAAAGAAATGGAAAAATAAAAATGAAAAAAAACAAAAAAATCCCAAAACATGGTTGCTAGGAGCTTTCTCTGAGTGGTAGGCAGGGTAGAGGTTAAGTAATTGTTTTACAGACCCCATTCCACTTACAGAAACAGTTGGTATGCTAGAAATCTCTGCCTAAAAATTAAAGTTGACCTAAGTATAAATCTGTGAATTCAAAGTGCCTGTCAGTTTTCTATTTGTTTGGTTTTTTTTATGTAGTTAGGAATAAAGATCAGGGGTGAATGGGTCTTCTGTTTGAGCAATATTGGTAGCAGGCAGTGTCTTTGTCACCTGTAAACCCTTCAGCCACAGCCCAGAAGTTGGAGACTGAAGAAAAGAAAAGAAAAAAATGGCATTGGATAATAACGTAAAGGTCTATTTTCAGGGTTTATTTCAGGATAATCTTTGTAGATTGACAGAGCATTTAGAAAGATTTTTTTCCATTCAATATGATTTAGATTAGACAGAATAATCTCTAAGAATTATTACTTGTCTTTCAGAAGTGTGTGGGTGAGTGTTTTACCCACAGGGCACCAGAGTCAAGATCAGAAGACCACAAAGAGAATGAGGAGTCTTGCCTTCACTTGACCTGCCAGAGGGACCCTTGAAAATATTGGGAAATAGACTGGCAAAGGTCATCTGGCTTACTGTTGTTCTAGACAACAATTCTATAATGATTATTCTAGGTGAGATTATTCAGATTTTGAGAACTAGACTCCTGCCAATTATAGTGTCCCACAGATTGTTCTGATTGTTGGTCAAGACATACTATGTGGCCAGGAGGTTAGGGTTTCTTTAAATGAATGAAGATTCTTTTTTGTGAAGAACTGAAATTTGACTCTTACTAGGAAAGGGAGGGAGTAGAGTGGTGATCCCAAGACAACAAAGCCAGGCCCAGAACTGAGGCATGCCATGCCCATGAGCAGAGCTCCACAAGACGTTTCCTTTTTTAATTTGGACTCTGAAAACTTATATGTAGTATGCATGGCTTTAACTTAGTTTTAATCTTTGAATAGGTAATAAACAATGAGTACAAAATTGAAAAGCTACACAAAGGCTATATAGGGAAAGGAGGTCTTCCCCATTGCCCCTTCAGTCACCAAGAGACATTCGCTCTGATCAACCTAAAACCTTTAATAGAGCATGTTATATCCCCCAGCCCTGTTCAATGGTGCGATGAGGAACTGAGGGTTGAGGCAGTGAAGGAAAAGGTAGCCTTCCAGCTCACCCCCTCCTCTGAAGCCAGCGTGGCAGTGGCGGCATGATTTGGGCCGGGCTGGGGGAGATGGTTGTCCAGGAGTTTGAGATGGTGCCAAGCACCAGAGTGAGCAGAAGACCACGGCATGATTTGGAGGAACAATGAAGAGCACAGTGAAGGCGAAGGTTGCAGTGTTCACTGACACTAATCTGATGTGAGGCTCAAACTCTGTGTCTCCAAATGGACACCTGAAAATGTCCCTGAAGGAGAGGGGCAGGAGGGAAAACCTCATCCTGTTCTTACAAGAATGGAGGAGAGGGCTTCCTTGGTTGCGCAGTGGTTAAGAATCTGCCTGCCAATGCAGGGGACCAGGGTTCGAGCCCTGGTCCGGGAAGATCCCACATGCCGCAGAGCAACTAAGTCCGTGCGCCACAACTACTGAGCCTGAGCTCTAGAGCCCGTGAACCACAACTACTGAGCCCACGTGCCACAACTACTGAGCCCGCGCGCCTAGAGCCCGTGCTCTGCAACAAGAGAAGCCACCGCAGTGAGAAGCCCGCGCACCGCAACGAAGACCCAACGCAGCCAAAAATAAATAAATAAAATAAATAAATTAAAAAAAAAAAAAAGAATGGAGGAGAGCCAATTGACAAATGTGTGGATCAAAACAGGAGCTGCTCTCCTCTCCCCCCGCGTCCCGCCACACACACACAAACAAACATTTTTAAGCCATAAGGGTACAAAATATTTTTTTTTCTTCCCCTACTATCTGCGGTTTTTCTTGGCTCGCTCTGTGCTCTTCCACCCTCCTTTCACCTTGTTCTCCCTGCTGTTTTGCCCCCCACCCCCTGATTAGGCCAACATTTGTACTTTATTGCAGTATCATTTATTTTTACCCTATGAAGAGTGTAATTTTGATAGGAAAGAGTGTTCTCATTTGACTGTCAAATGATATAATTTTGTGACTATTTAAGGCAACTCATTTAACCTCTCTGAACCTTAATTCCCACATCTGTGAAACTGATGAGTACTTACATATTTCCCAGCCTTGCTGAGTAAAGCAATTATAAAACACTCAGCAATGTAAAAAATAATATACACAGGTTTGTTCATCAGTCTGTTCTCTGCACTTCAGACCTTTGCTGTAAAGAAAACTACCGATTCCTGCTTCGAGCACTATGTGTGCTGCAGACTGGGGGCTCCTAGGAAAGATCTCAATGCAGAACTAGCCCTGGAGAAGACACATTTTTGGAGACTCTGCTGGTCTCACGATAAGGGTGGAAGTCTACAAGAACCTGTTTCTTCCAAGAAAGAAAGAAAAGAAAAAGAGGGACTAAGAGCTGTGGCTTGGAGGAGCAGACCACCAAGAGGAAAGGGTGGCAGCAGTTCTATTTAAAAACTGAGGTCTGGGCTGGCCTCAGTGTGGGGAAGGAGAGCCTGGGACTTTGTGCTGAGACAAGAGCCTCAACAGGATCAAATGACTTGCAGTAACCTTAGAACACATTTCCTGTATGAGGAATATCCATGTAAGGTCAAATCCTTATAACTGGATAAGTCACCTAACCTTATAAGGCTAAATGAAAAAAGTTGAAATCAAAACTGTACATCGGGCTTCCCTGGTGGCGCAGTGGTTGAGAGTCTACCTGCCAATGCAGGGAACACGGGTTCGAGCCCTGGTCTGGGAAGATCCCACATGCCGCGGGGCAACTGGGCCCGTGAGTCACAACTACTGAGCCTGCGCGTCTGGAGCCTGTGCTCCGCAACAAGAGAGGCCGCGATGGTGGGAGGCCCGCGCACCGCGATGAAGAGTGGCCCCCGCTTGCCGCAACTAGAGAAAGCCCTCGCACAGAAACGAAGACCCAACGCAGCCATAAATAAATAAAATAAAATAAAATAAAATAAAACAAAAAAACAAAAAAACTGTACATCTATGATCACAATTTCATGTATAGGGGATTTTTATTATTTTTCCTATATTCCAAATTTTCTATAATTAGTATATTTAATTATATAATCAGGAAAAATGAGTTAAAATCATTTTATAATGGAAGCAATCTAATAGCCCCAAATATAGAAATGGTAATATAATTATGGCACTTTAAGAAACATTTAAAAAGATAAAATAAAGGATATAAAAACCAATAAGACACCTTGACTATTCTCTAACAAATATAACGAAAAACACGCACAGTATAATTAAAACTATATAAAAATATAAGCACGAGAAGGGAATATACGAAAATATGAAAGTTTTTAGTCATCGGCAAAGCCCATTAATAATTCCCAAGGTAAAAACAGAATGTGGGTAATAAAGTCTAACCTTTTTTCTTTTCCTCTAGGCTTCGTCTAGTTTCACTTGCTCATAGGGTGTCACGCACAGACGCCTCACACTCGGCTCTTCAGACCAGAGTTCCTTGTGCAAAATGGCCGCAGCCGCCACCTCAGCTGGCAGGGTGGAGGGGGAGCCGTGGGCAGAAGCGCTGAGCAGGACGCCTTAATCCAAGATGGTGGCGGCAGGCCGTGTGCAGAGATGCTGCTCCACGATCCAGTGAACGGCAGGAGCAGCACGGCTGCGCCCCTCCCGCGAGAACTCCCCCGCCTCCAATGAGATCCCTCTAAAGCAGCCCCGCCCACTAGAGTGAGAGCTCCCACCTCTCCATTCTGGGATCAAAGAGTAAAGCTTCCCTTTGCTTCTGAGCCAAACGCGGTCTCCTTCTATTGGCTCTAACAACGCTGGGCAGAAGGACCCTTGTTGGGGACCCACTCAGTAGGGTTCAGTAATATTTTCTGAAGGTTTTTTTAAAGTATGAGCGATTTGTATTTGTATGGAAATATGTATGGAAATATGTTAATATAAATGTTTCAGACATTATATGAAATTTCTAAAAATCTTATATTTGTATTTATATGGAAATATGTTAATATAAGTATGAGCGATTTAAAATTTTTTTCTAAATTTTAAGCATTCTTCAAGGTTGTTTCATTACTTTAAAACTTAAATATAATACAAAGGAATATAAAAAAATACTTTTTTTTTTTTCAGTATTCCTAGGCACTGAGGACAGCTATGAACAAAAGTGTAAATCCAGAGTACGAATCGTTCATCCAGAATGCTGTGACGCAGGAGTGGTGGGAGCTAGAGGTGGTGTCGACCAAGAGGAGGGTGTCTGAGGCCGAGGATGGAGGGTGCAGGGGCTTCCTGCTTCTTTCTTGGTGCCCACAAGGATGAGATGGGCTGCGTGATCTAGGAGAGTGGGCTATATCCTATGAAGTTGGGGGGCTCCTGTTGTTCTCCTAATGTATTTACTTTTTGTAATCCCCAAGACTTTAATAAGATCTGGTTCAAACACACTGGCCTCTTTCCGCTTGAGCAAAAAAGATCTCTGTGGCCATTCTTGGGGACAGCCGTGCTCCACGGGCTAGAATGTAATGCAAAGAGAAACTGCAAGAAGATGAATCTCCTGGAAGTGCAGCAAGTGGAGGCAGGAGCTCTTGACTCTGTCTTTCCTTTCTGAGTTGGGAAAGTGTCCCCCACCATGAGGATCTGGAAGCTTCAGTGCTTTATTTTTGCTCTGGTTGCAGGCATTTCCCATCAGCAGTCAGGCAGCTTGGAGGCGGGGTGGGAGGTGGGGGAGGAGTAGGAGGCCAAGAGCCCCAGGAGAGTGTACCTGTCGCTGTGGTCTGAAGTTGCTAACTGCAGCTGTTAAGTGACCAGTGTTCCTTAGCAGACTTCAGTTCTGACCACTTGCAAAATGACACCCAAACGGTTCAACTTCTTCTTCAAAGCCCCACTTCTTCAAGACAAGGTAGAAGAGGTCATATCTCAGTGGCATTCTCAGAGATGATTTTTTCACCTCCAGAACCAGTTGTTCACTAAATTGTTACTTCCTAACTAGCTCTTTCACCTACCCCCAAATCTCCACTTCTGCCACCACTGCCTGAGTTGCTCCATGATTTTATCTAGATTATTGCAATAGACTGGAAATTGGTTTCCCTGCCTCTGTTCTTAGGAAGCCTACCCCAAAACTACCAGGGTGTTTTTTTTAAACAGATTTGGCCATGTTACTCCCATATTTTAAAACTTTCGTGGCTCTTCATTGATTACAAGACACAATCTAAATGTCTTGGTCTGAGATTTAAGACCCTCTAAAAGTTCTCCCCATCCACATTTCCCATTTCATCTTTTACCACTAGCCCCATGTTCTAGCTACACAAGATTACTTAAAGGTCCTTCTTTCCTTCATTCTTTTTTTCTTTCCTTCCTTTTTTCTCTCTCTCTTCCTCCTCTTTATTTTCTTCTTCTTCTTCTCTTTTTAATTGAAGTACAGTTGATTCACAATATTAGTTTCAGGTGTACAGCATAGTGATTCAGTATTTTTACAGATTATACTTCATTAAAAGTTATTGCAAGATAGTGGTTATAATTCCCTGTGCTGTACAATATATCCTTGTTGCTTATCTATTTTATACACAGTAGCTTGTATCTCTTAATCCCGTAACCCTAATTTGCTCCTCTCCCCTTTGGTGACCACTAGCTTGTTTCTGTACCTGTCAGTCTGTTTCTGTTTTGCATATACATTCACACATACTTTCTCTTTTTTTAATCTCTATTTCTTAAAACAACAAGAAGAACAACAAACCTCAAAAACATTGAAAATAAAAATGAAAGAAACAAAAAAATCTGCAATCTAACAACCCCAAAACATAATTAGTTTGTATCATTTGATAGTAAATTATTATTTCTTTATGTGCATACTAATTTTAAGGTATAGATGTTTTTATTACCCCCCTTTGAAGATGAAGAAGCAAAGGTTCAGAAAAATCATAACAAGTTTTCTCATTTTTTATGCTCCTTTCACAGATCTCATTTACAGTTGTTATTTTTAAATTTATTTATTTATTTATTTATTTATTTTTGGCTGTGTTGGGTCTTCGTTTCTGTGTGAGGGCTTTCTCTAGTTGCGGCGGGTGGGGGCCACTCTTCATCGCGGTGCACGGGCCTCTCACTATCGCGGCCTCTCTTGTTGCGGAGCATAGGCTCCAGATGCACAGGCTCAGTAGTTGTGGCTCACGGGCCCAGTTGTTCCACGGCATGTGGGATCTTCCCAGACCAGGGCTCGAACCCATGTCCCCTGCATTAGCAGGCAGATTCTCAACCACCGCGCCACCAGGGAAGCCCTCATTTACAGTTTTAATCACAGGTTAGAAGGTATGAAATTTAGTCCTTAAATGCAGAAGACACATAACTTGCTTCACTTTTCTCTGACTCAATATATTAATTTCGGTTTCTAAGCCCATTTTTCTGGGTGCTGTGGAAATATAACTTCAGTCAATTTGCTGTACCTCTTCCCTTTTCCCTGGATCGTATGTATGTTCTAGGGGGCTTGCTACGAATCCTTAATGTCATCTAGCCACCTAGCATCTGCCGAGGTGTACATCACCTTGATCCTTGAGCACCGTTTAATGCCAGCCACTGAAGAGACCTCCACTGTAACAACCCATGTGGACCTATCTGATTTCAGGGCTCCCTCTGTGCCATTTTTGGGTGTGGCACATCATTGTTCAGCTCACACCATGGCAGGGCTGGGGAGCTCTGCAGGGCTCTCAGCCATTTACCATGGCACCATTTCTTCTCTGGGGTCTTGCCTCCTTTCCAGAGCTCAGCCTGTGGAGTAAAGACACTCCATAGCAGTGTCTCTGCTCTCTGCTTCTCCTCCCACTCTCCATTCCTAATCTATTTCTAATCTGGGTCTTTTTTGTGCTCTGAAGGAACTAGAATCAGAAATCTGAAAAGACTCCTTTTCTCTGCCTGATGTTATCTCGACCTTTTCCTGAGATGCAGAAGGTCTCATCTGGTGTTTAAACAGAGGGAAGGCAGAAAAGGCAGAAAAGGAAATACTGGGGAAAATTGCTAATATTTCAAAAATACTCTTCTGACACAATAGCATAGATAAAATTTTGTTTTCTGCCTTTTAAATTGACCATAAGCATACCAAATATTATCACTTAGTTTTAAAAATTATAACTTTTAATACTTGGGTAATAATATATTGCTTAAATTTCATGAGGGTGTGGGAATTTGTTGTGTTCTTTTGGTCATGAGGGACAGTTAAGTTAGCTATAATAGGGCAGGCTTCACAGAGAGGGTGACTGGAGAGAGGCTTTGTATCAAAAATGATTTTAGGACCCTCAGCAGATTCTTACTGCTGCTAGCAATAAGACGTTAGAGATATGGACTTAAATTAGACATTTTATTTGGGTTTCCATCCTTATTTATATTGAACAAAGAAGTTCTATAGTTGCAGGCTTCCCAAGAGCCTGACGCTTTGTGAAAGATTAATTTTGTACCCCATGTCCTAATGCAGTTTGCAGTTGCATAGACGGCATCAAAAAAAAGCCTTTTGGATACACAGAGAACTGGAGAAAATAAGTAAAAATGCTCCGCTGTTTAAAAAAACATAGTTTTCTGGCTGTGATGCAATATCTACTACACTAGACTTCACATCCAATGGTTCACATTTAAATTTCCATGGCACTTTATTTTGCTTGCATGTTATAGGACATAATGCAAACCAATGTTACTTCTAGAATTTCTATGTAGAATAACCTCAGATGTGGCAAACTGGTTGGAAGGGGGATGATGGGATTAAGTAAATTATCCTGAAGCAGGGCCTGCATAGCCAACACAAGATTTTTCTTTCTTTAGACTGTGTATTTGGGCTGATGAAGGTTAGGTGTGTGGGCCAGGACCAAAGTTCTACCCACTGCCACCTTAGGGCACAGCCACTGGTGTTAGGTACAGGCATGGAATGTACCATGGAATGTAAGCTGACAGACCTTACATGCTACATGATCTTGAGCAATATACTTAACTTCTCGAAGTGTTAATTTTCTCATTTGAAATACTGATAACCATGCCTACCTATTGAGGTTGTCATAAGGTTTACAAAGTACCTGGCTCATAGTACGCACCTCAGTAAAGGGTAGCTATTAATATTATTATTATAGCCTGTGAAAGGGTCTATGAGCATACACAGGATGATTATGGAGGAAAGATGAGGTTAAAAAAATTAACACCAGTAACAAATCACTTAGCCTGTGATGACTGTCCTTTGGGGAGTTTTAAAAGCTGATCATTGCTTGATTTCATGATATTACTGTTCCTCAGGCCCCACAAAGTATTATGTGACATGTTTATTAGTTTAAATGATTTAGCTTCTTGAGACTTTAGATTTTGTAACACCCTCTGTGCTACTGAAGTTTCTCTGGGGAGTTACAAAACCAGGATTGAGATTTCCTTTAAAATATTAACAGAAAAGTAAATAAATAAAGTATCTTTCTCTTCCTAACATAGAGAGGATCATTGTCTTCCTAACATAAGACACCATTTAATAAACGGCTGGCTTCATACCTAGGCTGACAACAGGATGCTGTTTTACCAACCTGCCCCTTCCTTCCATCATGCTTCCTCCCCGCCCTCCACAAAGAAGCACTGGAAAATAAAAGCTGCAATTCCACTTCAAAGCAATGGTCCTCGTGCACACATAGGACATTCCAAAGGGCAGAGCAGAGCATATGCTAGAAACAAGAAAAGAAGGAAAACCAGAGAGTGGGGGCCAGTAACCATAGCATTTGAGGAGTAGCTCTGGGAGAAGAGACAGGAGGGAAACCCTGTTGTGGGTGTGGGAGGTGATGGGACACGACCAAGGGTAACTGAATATATTATTACCCAGCGCACCCTCCGGACACCCTTAGGGCAGTTGGCTTCACTCAGTCTCCTCCTCAAAACTTCTTCTCTCAAATAATCTCTCTAAAAACATAAATGCCAACTTCTATATAAATGCCAGTGATAAGCCTTAGTTGAGAATGTTCCCACTTACCCTTGGAAACCAGGATTTCTCAGGAAACCTGAGTGCTTGGCCCAGGTCTGCTATGAATGTTTTGGGAGAGCTCCAGGAAATGACCTCTTTGGACTTCAGCACCTTCATTTGTATTCTTTTGTTTAACAAATTTTTGCGTAGCATCTACCAGCCAGATATTGTGATAAATCCTGATGATAAAACAGAGAACACGAGAGACATGGTCTTTGACTTTATGATGCTTGTTGTGTAGTGGATGTAGACCAAAACCAAACAAACAACTGGAAATAATTACAAATGATAGTTGGTCCATCAAAGAGGTAAGGAAGGAGCATTCAGGCCAAAGCAGCGTGGAATACAAAGACGCTGAGGCTGGCGAGATAGGTGCCCATGAGGACTGATTGCAGAGCTGGTGCTGGGGAGAGCCAGGGAGGCGAGGATGGAGAGGCTGCCCTATGGGACAATGCTGCAGGGACACGTCGGCATGGGAGGGCCAGGCCATGGGTTTCACTTGAAGAGCAGTGGGAAGCCCCTGATGATTTTAAGCAGAGATGAGATGATCCATGTATGGTTTATGAATATTTCTATATTCCTGTCAGTTTGAAAATTGTACTTTCTGACTATCCCCTCCAAGTAGTTATGGCCCAAGTAGTCCCTTTAATATGAGAAAATTCTCCAACCTAAAGAATAGTCCTTGGATTAGAATATCCCTTTCTAGGTACCCGCTGAACTTTCCTCCCACTTCTCTTGCATTTGCCTGGAATGTTTACCCCTCTACCATTGTAACAGATCCCCACATCTGAAATTTCTCGGCATCTCCCTACAAATCCCACGTCAAGGAATATCACCTGTACCTTATTGACTTTTGATGAAGTACGTTCCAACTTGCCTTCAATTCCCTGTAACCCAAGACAGTCACCTGACTGAGGTCTCCAGCTTTAGAATTCTAAACCACAATCCACCTTCTCTATGAAATCGTTTACTTTCCCATACAATTTGCTTGAGAACTGTTTGATAAACTTCTTGTCAAGGAAGAGAGAAGGAAGCCAACAAATATTTGCATTGTGTCCTGTCTCCCACAGAGATAAAGCTGTTCTCTCCAAATTATGGCCTCCAAAGACATCCTAAACCCTTTAGGCTTAAGTGTTTTAGGATATCCAATGAGAACTCAGCAAACACCACATGGCGAGGAACCATAACCACAGTGTCTGCTTTTAAGCAATTTAACTCATGGGATCTGAGCAAAGAACTAGTCTTTCAAGACTCCATTTCTTACAGAAGTACATGTAATTTCTTCCTCATGCCTTAATTTAGTTTGGCAATATATTGCAGTTCTTGTGCAGCTTTTGTGTTTTACAGCTTGACGTGGGAAAAGGAGAAGAGACGGCTCTAATGCCTTCGGATTTTGTATGAATTGTTGGTGCCCAAAGCCGAACTTTTCCAGCAGCTGGTAAACAGCTTTAAGATTCAGAATCTCTTCTCTTGGCTCTCATTTGCCTGGAGAGCTGTAAATGTCAGTTTTGTAACTTCCTCACAAACAAAGCCCGTTGGTAAGTCAGTGAAAGCAGGCGGGATGTGTGCTCATGACGAGCATGTTAAGACACTTCATTACCTTCTCTTCCTGACGGTGGTGCAAGAACAGAGCACGGAAAAGAGCCTGCACAGCTTACAGATGAACTGTGTTTCTAAAGCTTAGTTGAAAGATATACTTAGCATTCAACTGAAACATGCAAGTCAGATGAAAGGGCTATTTTCATCAGGTTTCCCTATAGGTTGAACAATTTGGAATAATTGGATTGGACCATTTGGTCAGAAATGAGGGTAATTACAACACCTAGGCCGTCTTCTAAGGATAGTTATACTTATTGAATAGGAATTAAAAAACAAAACGGCTTTTCTTACCTTTTACATTTATTCTCATCTTTTCTAAAAACTCTCCCTCTGCCTTTTCCTGTCGAATTATGTCTAAGTTGAGGTTATTTTAAAATTTCAGTCTCTTCAGAATTATGTTAGTTTTTTGTGTTTTTTTTGTCTAGAATGTGAAGTCCTCCTGGCAAAGTCTTCCAATCTGTTTTCCTTGAACCTATAAGAACCTTGTTAACTATGTGATATGGAGTAAACCAAACGTTTGTGTAGTGTCTGTCTGCCTAGGAGATAAAGCTGTTCTTGCCATTAAAGTTCTGGAAGACATCAATAACCCCCTTTAGCTCTAGGCATTTTAGGAGTGTTGTATCACCATAACAAAAAACAAAACAGAAAGAAAAAGAAAAGACTGTTTTACAAACTCTTTGGATGTATAGTGAGTCTCAGTCTCTTGTAGTGAGATAATTAGTATACTCTTGGGCAAATAAGCGATACGAAGAAAAGATTGACACAGAAATGAACATGTTGACTATTTTTATTCTTCAGCAGTAACATAACAATAAAAATTCTTCAAAATAAGTTATTTTTGACCAGGTTTTTGAAATAAAAAGAGTTGCTTAATCTTGCTTGATCTAATGCAGCAATCTCTTGGTTTTTCTATTTTAGTGTCATGTGTTGAATTTTTCTAAAAGAATAAAAACTAATTCATTCCAGTAAATTAATAGTTAGAAAGAAATGTTAATTTATAATAATCTCCTTAGTTTTTGCCAAAGGCGTTGGAAATGACCAGACCTACTTGTAGATTTTAATAGGCCATTTTTCCAAATGTCACAGATCCAAATGACCAAAATTCTATTTTAAAGGCTTCTATACATCACTGAGTTTGGTTCAAAACTTTTCTCGAGGGTTATGCCAGTTTGAAAATTGTCCTCAAAACCACAGTGACCTACTCTGAGGATTGAAATGCTTTGCTTAAGGAGCAAAGGATATATTTTGTGAAAAAACTCTTAGATTAAAGAACACCATTATTATAACAGAATGATTACAAAAAGTGACTTATCTATTGTTTGGTGAATTCTAGTTTTCTGTTATTCTAGGAATGAGTCTCAGTTTCTTCATTTTCTAAATTAGAATCTCCCATACATATAATGTGTGGTGGTGATAGAGTTGGTGGTGGTGTGGTTTGTGTGTGTGTGTGTGTGTGTTTATCGGGGGAGATGGTTAGAGAGAATGTGATACGGTCAGTCAAGTTTATGTGATTTGTTTTTATTATTTGAAACGAAAAGAGCACACTACAACTCATGAGATAGTCAAAACTGGAAAAGCCAAACTACTACCCCTCTTACTTAAATGTCCAGCAAGTTGACTTGGCTGTTACAGGCATACCTTGGAGACATTGGGGGTTCAGTTCCAGACCTCCTCAATAAAGCAGATATCACAATAAAGCGAGTCACACGAATTTCTTGGTTTCCCAGTGCATATACAAGTTATGTTTACACTATACTGTAGTCTATTAACTGTGCAATAGCATTATGTCTAAAAAAAAAATGTACGTAGCTTAATTAAAAAATTCTTTATTGCTAAAAATGCTAACCATCATCTGAGACTTCAGTATTGCTGGTAGAGGAGATTGCCTCTATGCTGATGGCTGCTGACTGATCAGGGTGAGGTTATTAATTGGCCTAATTTAAATATTATTGTGTCTGCAGGGTATAGGGAGGCCCAAGGAGAGGGAGAGAGACAGGAGAACTCCTTGTGGGTGGAGCACTCAGAGCACACACATTTATGGATTAAGTTCACTGTCATATGAGTGCAGTTCCAAAACAATGACAATAGTAACATCAAAGATCACTGATCACAGATCACTGTAACACACGTATAATAATAATGAGAAGGTTTGAAATGTTGCGAGAATTACCAAAATGTGACCCAGACACAAAGTGAGCAAATGTTCTTGGAAAAATGGTACCCATAGACTTGCTGGGCCCAGGGTTGCCACAAACCCTCAATTTGTATAAAACACTATATCTGCGCAGCACAGTTAAGCAAAGTGCAATAAAATGAAATATGCTTGTATTTGTAAGCATAAGATAGCATGAATCTAAAATAATGCATGTGGACTCTTTGGCACCTTAACTCACTTCTTGGGGAGTTTCCTAGGGGAGTCCTTGATTAAAGGCATTTCCCTCTTTCATTTTCCCATCCCCTTCCTGTTCTTCCGTGATGTCCAATGGAGATGATGAGGAAGACAGTACAATGTGTGCAGCTAGTTTCTGCTGACCTGCAGCCTGCTCTTGAATACGAAATTAGATCTTCAAACTGGTGCTATCTGCATTTTACCAAAATACTTCACTGATGTGTAATAACTCATTTAATATAAACAATGAATGGCAAAAAAAAAAAAATCAATCACAATCAGAGAGACTTAGACCCAATTTCTGAACAGAGTAAGTTGAAGGGTCCCCAGGTTTTTTCTCCTAACAACACCAAAGCCATACAGGAGGGGGCCAGAAAGTCATGCTAGTTGTTTTAAGGGTCCAGTGTTGGGATTGTGTCAGAGGGGTGTGAGCTCCTTTCTTGATAGGATTCTGTGGTTCTGAGACCCGGAAGCCTTGGAATTCCTCCAAAGCAGGCACAAGAATCTCTACATTTTTTCATAGTGTCCCAGGACAATTGAAAGGGACCAAGACTCCAATTCTTAAGGAGACATGGCTAAAGGAAAGAAGGAAGGAACAGAAGAAGAGAGAAAGAAAGGGGAGGGAGGAAGAGAAGAGGGAGGAAAAACAAGGACAACAGAAATTTGTTTAATATTTAAAGGCCAACAAATATGGTGTACTTACTTCTGAGCACTTTCTCCTGTTATATTTTATGTGCATGTGTGTGAGAGAGAGGAGAGGAGAGGAGAGGAAAGACAAAGAGAATGGGTACGATTGGCTTCTATTTGAATCTTCATTTCACTTACTTCACCAGCCATCTTTAAATTAGTTCTTCTCAACCCATCCCCAGCCCCTTACCCGTGTGCCAACCACCACCCGCGCCCACCCCCCCGCCCCTGCCGCCTGCCCCAATACACTAAGATCCAGCACTCATCCTGCTTGTCCTCAGAAGCCTTCCCTGACCACCCAGCCCAGGGCAGTCTGCTCCCTTGGTCTCTCACTTACTATTTGAACTAGACATTTGGCCCATATCAATGACAGGCTGGTGGTGCCACTTATCTCGATCCATGTGTATGTCTTATCTGTCCAATTAGATTCAGGGGTCTCAGGTGCAAGAGCTACTATCTTGTTTTTTTAATTGTATCATACAGGAGCTTAGCACAGTGCTTTACACATTGTAGTAGGTTACCAACAAATATTTGTTGATTGAGCAACTAAACAGTTGAGAAAATAACATATTTTTCAAGACCACCTTGTTGGCTAAAAGAACAACAAAGGTTTAATAATCTTCATGAGCAGGAAAGTTTTCTTTATGGAGAACTGAGCTCCTTCAAGTTTCAAATTCGAGTGACTTCAGGTTGAGGCTAATTCCATTTCTGCTCTTGTAGTAATGCCTCACATTTAACAGACAAAATATCCACCCAGTTATAGTATTCATTTCAAGTTATATATTTTAACAAAAGAGAAATTTTGAGGAGATCTGTGTTGAACTGGTTAGAAGGAAAGAAAGGAATCAGTTGCTGGAGGAGCATTATTTGTGCTTTCACAACCCCCTCTCAATATATAAAAATTTCCTTCTTCATATTTCTCTCCAGAAGCACCATTTTTCATGGTGGCCAAAGACCTACGTAGGACTAATTTTCCTTCTTACTGTATTTTTGTCCAGATCAAACTGTTCAGCTTAGATTAGAAGTCAGGGGGGTATTTATTTATTTATTTATTGTATCCTGGACAGGTCTGAAAATAGACTTTGTCACAACAAGCAGCAATTACAGAGCATTTAATATTTGTAAAGTGTTTTCCAATCTTTTACCAGTTTGCCTTTGAAATAGTATTGTGGATGTGGGCTGCTTATCTTCTGAATTTCCAGATGGAGAAAGGGCAGAGAGGTTAAGTGGTTTGCCTGAAATTTAATAGTAAGTTACTAGTAGTGCTGCAGTATTAATGCTTCACAATTCCTGAGTGAAAAATGTTATCCACGTTTCCTTTCTAATTTTGCACGGAAATAGAACCCTAGAGCTATCCCTTAGACACTGATTTGTAGGATGGTAGAAGTATTTGTTTCCTGGTTTTTATTTGCTAAGAGATCAGAAGGAGCTTTAACAAAATAAGACTGATTAAAGAACTTTTAAGTAACTTAGTAATGAAGAAAATAATTTTGTGATATAGAGGTATATATAAAGCTATATAGGACTTTTTTTTTTACTTTGGTAGCCAAATATTTAAAAGCTCCAGCTAAATGCTAACAGTAAAATTCTCCTTTACTAAACATTTAAAATTTTCTTTCTATTTTATTTGAGATAATTTTATGCATTGAGAGAAGGAGGATGAGGTCAGACTGCTGTCATGGGGTGGAGGTAATTGTTGATGGTGGCTGGCTCTCCGTTGACATCAGTTTCCAGAGGCCTATACCAAGACCCCATCCTATTGACTTATCACTCCTGAATTCAGTGAGTGACCTGGAATGACCTGGTGCCTTAGATTTTTTTTCTTCTCTAGATCCATCTAGGTGAATCATAGACGCTTCTTTGCACACAACCAAAGAAAGCCATTTGGGGATGCTATTTTGTTCGGAGTAGGCCTCTTCGGTTGTGATTAGTTTTCCTCTTGGGAGATGGACTGCAAATGCAGAGGTGCAACTGTTAATAATATATATTTTTACCCAAGTTAATTGCTACGTCTGCTCATATATGCATGTTTTTCAGTTTGGTGCTCACCTGCATGTGGAGCAGGGCTATATGCTTCTAACTCAAACATTGATGAAGCGAAATATCAAGCTTCTGTCAGTATTTAAGTACAGAGCTAAGGAATCCACCTCTTTTTAGGCCCACTAGCCAGGAATCACCTTGACCAGGCTTCGAAAGAATGCCCTCTTTGGTGGGGCTCTGGAAAATCTCAATGGAGAGTAACTCGTATCCTCCCTCTGCTTCTCTGTGTCTCAAGAAATGCTTTAGAAGGAAGAGAGATTTGCATACCTAGGAAGGTCTCCACAGCTCAGATATTCTTGGCCTCATCTTTGAAACTGCTCATCAAATAGAGGTGAGGAACCCTGATATATTTGGAGAAAAAAAAGATCAAAGCAAGCAAACCACAAAGTCATTCAAAAGTTACTTCTAAGGAAGAGAAAAGTGTTCTTATTTGAAGTAGCCAATCTCCTTCATTCTCTGAGAGAAAACTTTTTGGCTACCTTAGTTCACAGTAATTCTTAGAATTTTCATGGAAGGAGAAATAAATGAATCAACTTCAGCGCCTCTGATAGCTACAATCGTCTTATGCCTACATAAAGCCAAGTCTTTAGAAATACGGCCTTCAGTCCCTGTTAATATATCGGTTAAAGTCTAAAAGTCTTTATAGTGTTAATATTGACTTATTTTTTGATGACCATAATTATTCTTTCCTCCCCCCCACCACCGCCCTACATATCATTAAGAGCAGGGCTTTCCTGCCCCAGGAGATTTAGAGTTAAATGAATAAGTCATTTTGGCAGTAAACACTCTGAAGCAATGTCACTATGATAATCCAAGGAGAATTTAACCATAGAATATATATCTTTTCCATTTCACTGCTGGCATGTTTATTACCAATTTATTTCATTCTATCTATCTCTGGAAAAAAGCTTGACATTAAAGATATTTTTCCTTTTTTGAAAGTATGTCTTTGGACTGTGAGGAAGAAACATGGGAACTTATGGTGGAGTATTTGGGTATGTGTACCCTAATAAGAGTCAGTATTTTCACCTCCTTGTATCAGTTTTTTAAAACTCCCTTTTTATGGAGAACCCCTAGGATAAGGCTTAGTTGAGCTTCTGCATTAATAGCAGAAAATAATAATAGATGACATTTATTAGGTGCTATGTGAGAGGCAGTGAGACAACCACTTTGCATGTAACACTCTACACAACAATCCTATGATAATACTAATACAAAGCAATACTAGGGTATTATTATCCTGAGTGAGAAGATGGATGAGACTAAGCTTAGGATGGTTAAGGGAATTGCATGTGGTCACACCGCTCATGGGAAATAAAAATGGAACAAGAATCTGGGCAGTTTTATTCAGAGCCATGTCCTTGGTCCTTCCAAGAGCTGCATCTAGCTGCTTTTTGTGGGTCGGCACCTGGAGAAGTAGAGGAACATCTTCCCGTAGCTAATAGGCTCTCTGTTGCTCTGTGTTGAGTACCAAAACACATAAACTTAAGAAAGTATTATGTCCACACAACACTGTGGAAGGGAATGAAACTTAATTTATGATAAAGAATATATGTATGCTGATGGGCTGAAAGGACCAAAAGAGAAGGACAGAGTTACTTTATTTTGGTGGACAAAAATTATTGTTATTTCCTCAAAGCCTTGAAATTGCTGGTTAGGGAGGAAGTGCCAGCCTGCCAATCTCTAGAATTAGTGATAAGGAAGTGTAATGGTCTCTCCCCACCCACTACCAGTAAAATGATTTCAGGAAACCAGGAAGAGTTTTTAACAAAGGCTGCCATCTGATAGTCAGTGATTTAGGAACCTCAAGAGTAATATAATAATCTTAGGGAAGTTGGGATTGGAGAAATAATTAATGTGTTTAATGGATGAAATTACACTGAGAATCAATGGACATACATATATTGGATATATACGTGTGAAAAATGAATCTTAACCCCCTTACCTCACACCATACTAAAAAAGCAATTCCAGATGGATTATAGAACTAAATGTGAAAGGAAAAACAGTAAAGATTCTAGGAAATGACATAGGAAAATATCTTTGTGGCTTTGGAGTAGAAAAATATTTCTTTAACAAGACAGAAAATACTAACAATAAAAGAAAAGATTGGCATATTGGACTTGGATAAAATTAAGAGCTTCTGTTATCAAAAGACACCATTAAGTGAACAAAAAGGCACACCACAAAATAGAAGAATATATTTGCAATGCATAGAACTCACAAATGATTCATAGCCAAAATATTTAAAGAACAACTATTAATCAATAAGAAATAAACCAGACAATCCAGTAGAAAAATGTGCAAAAGGCTGAAACAGAGATGTCACAAAAGAAGATACTCAAATGGCCTATAAATATTACTAACCTTCAGGGAACTACAAATGTAATTCCACTATGCCTTTACCAGAATGACTAAAATTAGAAGGACTGAAAATACTAAGAACTGGCAAAGACATAGAGAAACACACACTGCTGGTAGGAATGTAAGTTGGTACAATCACTCTAGACGACAGCTTGGCAGTATCTCCTAAAGTAGAAAGTATGTATATCCTATGCCAAATTATTTCACTCCTAGGTACATACATAATATTGTGTGGGCTGAAAAGTTCGTTTGGGTTTTTCGGTACCATGTTACCAAAAAACCCAAATGAACATTTTGGCCAACCCAACAGAAATGCATTCATATATTTACACAAGACATGTTCATAGGTGCATTATTCATAACAGCCAAAACCCGAGAACAACCCAATTACTAAACAGCAAGAAACTGGAGAAATGAATTGTGTGTATATTCATATGACGGTATACTTGAGAGCAATGAAATGGAATGTACTGCCAACACGTGCAGCAAAGTGGATGAATCTTGTAAATGTAATGCTGATTACGAGAAACTAGACACAGAAGAATACACACAGTAAGCTTTTATTTATAAGAAGTTCAAAGACAGGCAAGACTTACTGATGGCAATGGTAATAGAACTCAAGGTAGTCATTATGCAGCATAATCTCATCTGCCCTGACTGATACACTACCTTCTCTCTGAAGCTTTACCCAATATTCTCCTTCTGCAATCCAAGAGAATATTGCTTGTGTTTCTATTTAGAATTTATATCATTCTGCCTTGCCTAATAATTAGCAATGTCTGTTTTCTTTTAATGTCTGTTTTCTTCTCTCTATCACTAATCCCCATCCCATTGTATACATATATACTCACACACTACCTCATTTCAATAGGTATACTCAGATAGTGATAAAGAAGATAAGGTTGAGTTTCTTAAGGATACTCCTAATAAATTTTTTAAAATAATATTTTTACTGAAGTGTAACATACATGTAAAAAAGTGCACAAATTATAATTATAAATATCAATTAATTTTCACAGAGTGAACAATCCCATGTAATAAACACACAGATTAAGAAATAGCACTTTTTTAGCACCCCAGTTATTACCTTTCCAAAGGTAACCAAACCCCCAAATCACAGACCATTATGGCTATTTCTCAGAGGGAGGATGTACTCACACCCCCACCCCCCAAATTTTGTTCAGATGTCAAGATTAATAATGTTGCACATATACCAAGATGATATGAGAAAGTTTCTTACATACTGAGGCTTTCTGGGGAGACTAGGGAACACCTCCCAAGTTGGTCTAAAACTAGCTTGAGTGATCAAGAAAAGGAGACTGGCCTGAGATTTTTATGGTAGTCAGAGGATGGGGCCAAAGAGAGTGTTCCTTCATGTGAGAAGGGGCCTGAATGGTTTGAACCTCCTACCAACGTCAAAGAAAGGAGCACCCAAGGTTTTTTTTTTGTCAGCTTGTACAGATGTGGGACAGAAGAGAAGCGTGCGGGGTGAGACTTAAAATATGTCAGTAGTCCAACATCAAAAACCGGAGTCAGGCTTTTTATTACATGAAGACAACCTACATTTATTTCTTGCTCATGCTGCTTGTCCATCAGGGTTTGAGTAGGGCCTCTGGTTCATGACATGTTTACTCTAGACTGTCAGGGCAGAAATTATCTGGAACATTGCTAATCACTTTAGTGGAAAGAAAAAAAAAAGCCAATCTCACATTACTTTGTAAAGCTTCTGCTGGAAAGTGACATACGTCACTTGTACTTATATTTCATTGGTCAAAGCAAGTCATATGACTCTGCTGGATGCCAAGGGGTAAGAAGAGTGCAATCTACCACATGTTTAACAGGAGGACAACCAGGAACACTTGATGAGCTACACTGTCGTCTACCACAGGTGGTTCTTAAAGGATGAGTAAGGTATTGATAGGTGAAGAAAGAACAGTGTCAAAACTGAAGGAATAACATGAGCAGAGATGTGGAAGGGTGGATGGTGTGGCCCAACAAGAGAATGCCTAAAATGAACACGTGGGAGATGAGATTAGAGAGAAGTGTTCAGTTTAGTAATAGAAAGCCTTGGAAATGAAGTATTTTGGACTTTTAGCATTGGATGGAATGAACAATTTTGAGAATATTGAACATGTATTTTCAGTAAGATAATTTACATAAATAAGAAGTCAGGAAGTTATTGTAATAGAGAAGAGTAGATCGAGGTCTGAACTAGGACAGTGGCAGTGGGGATAGAAAAGTGGAGGCTGGGGTCTTGGGAGGTCCACCTGGTTATGAGGTGAGAATAAATAGTGAAAATTATTCCATTTCCTTCTATCCTGGATGAATGGAAGAATGGTGGAGACATTTCTAGGGCACAGAGGACAACGTGGGGGTGAATTAATATACTTGCTTCTGAAAATGCCAAGTTTAGTATGATGGAAGGACATTACTATAGACTGTTTGTGTCCTCCCCCCAAAATTTATATGTTGAAATTCTAATGCCCAATGATAGTATTAAGAGGTGGGGCCTTTGGGAGGTGATTAGGTCATGAGGGTGGAGTCTTCATGAATGGGATTAGTACCTTTATAAAAGAGATCCCAGAGAGCTCCTTCACCCCTTCTGCCATGTGAGGACACAGAGAGAAGATGGCTGTTTATGAACCAGGAAGTGGGTCTCCACCAGACACAGAATCTGCCAGCGCCTTGATCTTGGACAGTCCATCATCCAGAACTGTTGTTTCTAAGCCACCAAATCTATGGTATTCTGTTATAGTAGCCTGAATGGATTAAGACAGACATCCAAATGTAGAGAAACACTCAAAAACTATTGTCTAGCACATAAAAAAAGAAAGAAGACTGGACTTATAGATTCTAAAGTCCACATCAGATAGGAGATGTTGAGGCCAGGGAACTGGATGAGGTTGCCCAAAGAGAGACTGTGAAGTTAGAAGAGAAGACTGAACTTTGGAGCACATCTACAATTAGGGAGTATGATGAATATAACAGACGTTAGTAAAGAAAGCCAAGAAGAACCTATCACACAAAGAAGGAGCACATGCTGCAGGAATAGAGAGAGCTGAGCAAAGGGGGAATGACTCACAGTGTCTGATGCTGCCGAGAGGACACACAGGAGGAGCACCAACAAAGATGCCGTTGGATGTGGCTGTAGAGACGTGATGAGTGACGCTGGGAAAGCCATTTTATAGAGAAGTGGCATTGGATGGCAGGAGGGTTAGGGCAAGAAGGGGGAATAAGCAAATATAGATTACGCTTTGTGTAACTTTGGAATTGAAAAGAAGGTGAGTGATGTGTGGGAAAGCTTAGGAGAAAGGCAGAGTTTCTGGAAAGCTTAACTGTATATCTTGGCATGCCATCCTATATACTTTCTTTAGGGCAAAGGTTTTAGTTAAAAATAAGTTATGCTAAAAATCTAACTATAATTCTTGGTAAATTCTAAAATACATCATCGGTACTTTATAGGTGTGGCCAAGGAGAATTCCACAGGGGTGGGCATGTGACTCAAGAGGGACCAGACAGAATGAACCCAAGGACTGTGTCTGGAGTGATCCAGAAATTCTTCTGCTGGGTTTGGAAGCCGGCCGAATGTAAGCTGAGCACGGCCAACGGCCATCTTTTCCATTACATGGGTTGAGCCTGCCTGAGAAAGTGCCAACACGGAGGAAAACAGAGTGAGAGAGACAGAGAGACAGAGTCTGAGATAGAAGCCTGGCCCCGGTGTGCCCCCCTTTTAGCTGTGCCTGTTCTATGTCTGTACTTTTCTGGTATGTAAGCCACTCAACCCCACTTTTTGTTAAAACTAATTTGTATTGGGCATTCTGCCTTTGCAACTGAGAAAGTCCTAATGTAGTACAACATCACCAAAAGCTAGGTACACACACTCTCCACAGGTACCTTCCACATTACAGAAATTAACATCTGTTAAAATCTGTGCAGCTGTGATTATGAGAACTTCTGAATAGAACTGAATTTAACATTGGTCTTTCCTTAGATTGTTGATGAGTTTCACTGTAGGAATAGGAAGAATGTAATGAGATAAACTTTAACTTTTGAGTCTTCAGTGTACATAGTTTTCTTTGAGATATAGTTATGGAATGCATATGCATCAGATTACTAAGTTGTTGTTTTCCTCAAATGAAAACTTTAAAAAAAAATGGCATTGCCAGTAACAAAAAGGTAATATCTTTGATCTTTTTTAAGGAAAAACTTTCCATCTCTATGATGCAATCTCAAGGTTCAAAAATCTAAAAAGACTCTTTCCCTACACACACTGCATGAGCTGGTCTTCCTTATTTGTTTTTGGATTAGTTCCCAAGTGACATCAGACACAGCTGCAAGACCCTTTTCTCTTTTGTGTGGCATCAGGCAGCATCAGTTTGTGAGTTGCAAATACCCAAACTCTCTCCTGAAGATTAGCCTAAACTAAATTGCCCTGGGGACAAAGAGATGAGGAATTCCTCCTCCACCTGCAGAATTAAAAAAAAAAAAAAAAAAAAAATCTAACTTTCAAAAGGAGCAGGAAGCAGCTTGTCCACAATAAATCACCAGCAAGAAAGTGTTCTGAGGAGGAAAACGTTGATATTAATAGAGGCGGCATTTTTCTTTCAGCAGAAATGATCTTTCAGTGAATTTGAAACTGACAGCATTGAAGACCTAGTCACCTGAGATTTTGAATGCCATAGATTTAGGGAGAAATGTTATTGTGTTTTATATACTTGAACATGTGTCTTCCTCTAATTGGGAGGTAGTTGCATTCAAATGTCCGAATCATCTACAGCATTTGTATGCTCCACACACTGAAGACCACAGTTTTCTTTTTGTTTATATGTCAAGGAGTTTGACTAATCCATTTAATTATCAGTGGGAATAAAGCATCAATGAGGATAAAGCTATGGTATGACAAAGAGTGGTTCTTTGGACCCTGCATATAATTATACATAAATTTTCTTAATGCATTATTATATATGAGAAAGAAAGAGGCAATGGCTGTGGGTCAGAAGACTGATTCCTAGGCCCTGCTTTACTGTTACCAATTTAGAACCATGGACAAATCCGTTAATCTCTCTGGATCTCAGTTTTCCCAGCTGTTAACAAGGGGTTATTGGGGAGGATTCTATTGAGACATTGGTTGATGTCTTAGTTACTACTGCTATGTAACAAATTATCCCAAATTGACTGGCCTAAATCAACAACCATTTTATTGTACAAACAGACTGTTTGGGTCAGATATTCAGGCAATGCTCAGGTGGGCAATTCTTTTGCTTTTCAAGGCAATTACTGAGGTCACTCAAAGGTGCTCAGCTGGCAGGTGAGATAGTCTTGAAGGCTCAAGACAATCTCACTCACATTTCTTGGTAGAGATGAGCTCAATCTGTAGAATGGAACAGCTGCACGTGGCTTGTCCAGCATGGTAACTTCTCTGGCCTGGTGGTCTCAGGGTGGTCAAACTTCTTACATGGTAGCTGGCTTCTCCCAGAATGAGCTTAATAAGAGAACCACGTAGTTCCAACTAGCCATGGAAATGACACACCATCATCTTCACTGCACCCTATTTATCACAAGTCTGCCCAGATTTAAGAGCAAAGGATATAGATCCTACCTTTTGATGAGAGCAAGGTCAAAGAATTTGGCAGCTATATTTTAAAACCACCACACCTACTTATACAGTCCCAAATATTATTTTTCATTATTCTTCTCCAACAGTGTCTCCATCCCCATATTTTTAAAAATCATTCATCACATATATTAGTCCCTACTCTGGGTCAGACATATTGGGTAGCCTACAGTAAAATTGAAGAGCAAAACAGAAAGATGATTCCTGCCCTTATGGAGCTTATAGTCCAATGAGGGAAACACACATTAATAGAAGGCAGGTAAGTATATAATTACAAACTCTGCTACGTGCTGCAAAGGTAAGATACAAGAATCTCTGTGGTTCCACAACAGAGAGAATGGTACAATCAAGGTGCTGGGAGGCTCCCCTGAGGAAAGAATGTTCACTTTAAGATCTAAAGAACTTGTTGGAGTTGGCTATGTGACGGGTATAAATACGTCATCACACAAGACTTCCTCTTGTTGCCATGTTGCCCCTAAATCTTGGTCTCCTAACTCAGAAGACCCTTTCTTTCTACCCTACTTGATTGCTCCTTAGCAGTAGTTTATTTCAGAAGTTACATGTTTGAAATTGAATATGTACCCAACCTCTTATTTGTTCTTGTCCCCAGAACCTCTACTGGCTCCCTACTATTAGCTGGATAGAATGAGTAGATTTAATATGGCATTGGAGGCCCTCCATGTGCTGGCTCCAACCTAACTTCCTGGCCTCATCTCCCCTTCCCTTTTTGTATCCTGTGCTCCAACCATACCAGCCTACTTGCTATTCCCAGAGCATGCATTAATTTTCATGCCTCTGTGCTTTTGTTCTCACTGGTCTCTTTCTGAGGTGAACTTCCCCCCTTGTCTCCACCATTAAAATACTGTTCATCTTGCCAGGTCTTGCTCTAAGGTGATCTCCATTATGAAGACTTTCCTAATCTCTGGGCATAGTTACTCTATCCTCTAAGTGTTCTCTATAGCTCTTTACTGATACTTCTTTTCCATTCTGCTTTATTAGCTCTTTTCTGACTCCATTAAATTTTAAGATCCTTAAAGACAGGAACCATTCAGAAATCATGCCTCTGCCCTCCAAATAGCCTATCACAGTACTTTCCCCAAGGCAAGCATTCAATAATTGCAGAATGAATGAATGAATATGCATCATTTTGATCAGGTTATAGGGATACAATGTGCAGGGACCTTTGCTACCTTTTTGTACATTCAGCATTTAGCATAGTAGGTGGTACCCAATATTGATATTTCACTGTAGATAAGCTTAGAGCTTTCATATGTACATATTTTAAAAACCACTGAATCTATTAAAATGTTTTGCACACAAACCTGAATACATCTTTAAGCACTTAACACTAAATTATAAATTCTTTGAGACAGGAGTTGTGTCTTCTCTATATCTGTGTATTTTATACTCTAAGATATTGTTTTATATACAAATCACTGATATGAAATATAAGTGTTTATAAACCATTTCTTAAGTTCAAAAGTTATTCAGATAGTTTTCATGTTTATTATATACATATCACTCTGCTAAGCGATGAGCGAATATGGGTGTATATATACATAGATATTAGAACTCTGGGTAAACACAGTTTGCCATGGATTTGGATATGCTATGAAGGAAGTAATCTATCCTGAAAAGTTATAACCACTTCTAGTAAGTCTTTGCTATAATGACTCAATAATCCTTAACTAGGTCTCAATCTTGTCCTTCAGTATTGCCATTATACACATGTTGCCACTGTACTTGCTCCCATATTGTTTTTCATTGTATTTGAAGAGGATGAAAGTGATGACTATCTGTGTGGAGCTGTGAAGCCAAAAAGCTGGAAGTAGAATTGATGGTCATAAAGTGACAGATGATTAGAGCTAGAAGGGGCTAGAAGACTAGTGAGTCCAGCTCCTTTATTCTACAGGAGAAGCAACTGAGGTTCAAGTTCACACTCTTGCCTTTGTATCCCACGATGCTCAACTTTGGGGAGTCAGAAGTTAAAGAAGGGGACTTCACAGATTAAAGGAAGCCAAAAGTTTATTGACTGTTTTTTCTCCATGGTCTCATCCAAACAGCACTGTTCCAGAACACACCTGTTGGATCCCAGTCAGAGCTTAGTAAGCACACACTTATTTATACCACAAATGACATCATCCATCCATCTTGGAAGCCATAGTGCTCACCCCCACGGCTTCTCAGCAGTTGCTAAGATGTCCCCTGATTTCATCGACCTCTGTGTGTCTCGGAGCCTTGACCTTTAAGCCTCCCTGGTGCCAGAATGTCTGCAGCTGTAGGATCAAAGACCCTCAAGGGAAAAATCCACTCTAACCCAGATGGAGATGGGATGAGTTATTAGGAAAACCAGCTATATACCCCGGAACCCTTGTTCGTCTGGAAAATGCCTGAATTGTAACCCATATATAAACATCAAGCCCTAAGACCTAAACACAACACAAGCCAGAGACAGAGTCTCCTGCCTGCCAGACCAGAGCCACATTCCACCTGCCTCCGAAAGAACTTGATGTGCCCAGCACATAGTAAATGCTTAATAAATATCTAAAATAAATGAGTGAATGAATGAGGTGGCATGTAATGAAAGAAATGAATGTGGCAAAATTATGAGCAAAAGATCAAGTGAGAAGTTAAAACTTTTTAAATAGGGGGTTAGATATTTAAGTGTAAGTCCTGGAATTAAATCTAAATTTTGTTTCCAGTTTACTGACAATCAAGGCAAAATGGCAATGCAGTGGGCTTCACCTAGTTCTTATTGTGGAAAAGAATAAGTCATTCCAGAGCATCAAGTTTTCCTCACTTCTCTATCTCTTGGGAAAAATGTCGTGTGAGAAATCTTTCTACTACACCGAAGTGTCATTTATGTCTTGAGGAAATGTGAAGATCCTTCTTTGGTTAGCAGCCAAAATGGTTGTTTTGGCAACAGTTTGGTAATCCTCCTCCCAAGTGGTGGTTGTCCAAAGTCTCTGCTTAAAGAGAGTAACTCCATTTTGCTTACCATCCCCTGGTTGCCTGTAACTGCTGGTTCTTCACAATCCTCAGCCAGGACCTACTGTTTGAAGCTGAACCTCAGAGCATTCTTAAAATACTTTCTAAGCCCTCTCTACTTACAGATGCCCTTCCTACACTAGTCTTGTGGACCTGGATGCTAGGGTATTTTCGCAGTGCTATACTTAGCACGGCTTATAATCCTTGACCATGTTATCTCAGGCGCCCCCTTAAGAATCCCTTAACAAATAAAGTAACCTGAGCAGAATAAAATCCTTGTTGATTGATTGATCTGAGACTTGCAGTGCACTCAGCCCAGTTTTGCTTTACAGCTCTCTGCTCCCTCCCACTCAGTCTGTCCATTCCACTTAGATATTTTCTCCTGTTTACAGCCAAGCTCCATATTTTGCCTCGTGTTGTTCACTATCTCCATAATAGCGTCCATCTCGCTATCTGCAGTCATAATTCACCTTTGAGCTTATCTTCTTTATGATATTTGCCAAACAAAGCATGTGAGGGTTTGCAACTTTAAATTCATTTTTAGGCCTGGCACATATTTCTTTTAGTCCCAGAATTTAGGGGCTAAATGGACCTTACAATTAATTTTGCCTCCTTGGTCTTATAGATGAGAAAACTTAGGAGGCCCCAAAAGATGAAATGATTTTCTTTTCAGTCCTTAGCCTGGTAAGTATTGAACCCATTAAAACTTCTTTGTGGTGTTTATTTTCTGTATCCTCTCTGTTTTGTGGACTAGGAGATTTCATTTTCCAATTCTTTGCACCTTTTCTTCTGGCCAGTACCCTGCATATTCTTAATCGATAATAAATTCATGAACTAAGTGAAATGATATCATCACCATTTATTTATATTTTACTTCAACCTGAAAATAATTAATGCATTAATAAATAAATTAGGGTCACTTTAAAGTAAAAATAAAATACATAAAAACTTTGTCATTTGGTTATTTCAAGGCAGAACTGATAACAGGTGAGTTTTTTCACTGTTCTACATCAGTCTCATCATTATAGCATATTGATTACAAACACCTTTTTTCACCTATCAGTTCTGACAACACTTTGTACTAAAAATAACTGTTTTAATACTACGAATTTAAAAAGCCATCATTATTAGGTAAACAACCTATCCGATGGGTAAATTCCCTTTTTGAGGATGCCAAATGGGCAATGAGGGTCTTGTTTATGATAAGTAGATTTAGAGAAAAGAAAAACAATTCAGCCTGTGCATAAGCTTCTACAAATAGGAGATGTGAGACGTGTTCAGAACAAAGAAGGGGTCATCCTTAAAAAACACAGGAAGCTTTGATCTTTTTCCCTGCCTAGAGCAAGGTGAAAGGGTAGAGTCTTAAACAAGTCTGATCTGTGTATTTAAGTTAAATGATAGTTTCAACATGTATGGGCAAGCAAGCAGAAGGGTTACTCAAATGGCAAAAAGTACCGGCTCTAGACCTGGTGACTCTACAAATTCACCAAATGTGAAATAAATTCCTTTTTATTCCTCATAGGTTTACTATAGGAAATAGTGAGTCCTCAAAAGGGAGTGATTAGATAGTATAAGACTGCAAATTTGGCAGAGTAATAAAACCCCAGTAATTTCAGACATTTTACATTATTGCCCATGATTTAAAGTTCTGTACTTTTTTCTAGGCTTGTTATGCTTCCTAGGCTTGTGACCACTGATACTTTTGACAGACCTTGGAAACAGTGACTCATTTATGAAGACCCACACATTTGAGAGAACACCCACAGGATAATGAAAGAAAGGTGTGACAGCTATGCTTGTTTTGACTCATCCTGGGGAAATGTATAAGCCCTTCAGATATTTGCACATTTTTCCAGAGATAGCATATTTGTCACTACAAGGTCCATCCAGTTACTATGTAATGACTTATAGATGTAAATGCTGTGTAAACTGTGTCTCAGAGCATCTCTGACATCTACCCACTCAACTGCTGTAGAGAGCTTAAATCTGTTTGGCAAACCTAGCATAATACCTAGAAACATTGCTCCTAATGTAGAAATCCATCCTGGCTCTAGGACTTTTCATTTCTGAGATGATAAGTGTTTGATTTTCTGGGAGTAGAAACTTGTCACTCCTGATCTCTCTCCCCCACTGACATACAAGTGAGTTAGTATAAATTCTGTTTTGAAATGGACAAAAGAAGCATCAGGAAGCTGTTTTTTTCTGTCATATCTGCAGTCTTTGCTTGGTAGATTCCACTACCTCCCAGGAGGGTCCAGAAGGAAAATAAAGAGAAGAAAAATGACAGAAGATGATAAGGCTGGACCCCTCCCTTCGTTGTTTATGAGCACACCTGTGGTTTCCAGAAGGGGCATGGTAACAGTAAGTCGAGGGAATAGACACTTGTTCCCAGGCAGTACTCACCAGCTACTCAGCCACTGGATCCCATGTCCAAGGCAGAAACCCAGTTATTGAACCAAGTCACAAGGCCACACATGGACAAGCAAGGGTGATTTGGTGTGGAGTCCCAGGGGGTTGGCCCCAGCTCTTAAATAATTCTTGCCTCAGTCGTGTCTCTAAATTGGTCTGAAGGACTGGAGCAGGTCTGTCTGCATGTGGAGTCCAGAGCAGAGTCTACCATCTGGGGAACAGTAGGGCCACTATAGTTATGCGATTTGCACACGAGAGCACCTGGCCAGGCTGAAACCTAGCCCAGAGCTCGCACTCGCCAAGCTAGGTGCCTCACACCCCCTGTGTTGGCATATTGGAAGCACCTGTTCATAAATCCCCAAAGGACTCCCTATTGCTGAGGTGACCCAGCCAGGAGGCAGATTTGGCCCAGAACTCACAATTAGGCAGGTCCTCGAATTCACACTTCTAGAGGTATGCCCCAAGATGTTATGCCTACAGTTACAGAGACACCCAGGATTGAAAGGAGAAGACTGGTTCATCATTCACCTTCAAACTGTGTCCCACTGCAAGACCATCTGTCACTGGTTGTGAGACGTCTGTGTGAATCCGAAAAAGGCAGATCTAGTCCTGAACCAGCAACCATGGTTTGATAATCGGAGAGTGAGCTAGCTTTGAATCCCGCTCTGCCTTTGGCCAACCTGCACAATCACCCCTGGTGGCTCTGCCTATGTATCAGTTTTAAAAATAATCTGGGGGCTTCCCTGGTGGCGCAGTGGTTGAGAATCTGCCTGCCAATGCAGGGGACATGGGTTCGAGCCCTGGTCTGGGAAGATCCCACATGCCGCGGAGCAACTAGGCCCGTGAGCCACAACTACTGAGCCTGCGCGTCTGGAGTCTGTGCTCTGCAACAAGAGAGGCCACGATAGTGAGAGGCCCGCGCACCGCGATGAAGAGTGGCCCCCGCTCGCCGCAACTAGAGAAAGCCCTTGCACAGAAACGAAGACCCAACACAGCCATAAATAAAAATAAATAAATAAATAAATTTAAAGGAAGGGTGTTTTAAAAAAATAAAAAAAATAATCTGGAAATCACTTTGCAAGTGGCAAAATTATATATATTTTTTTGTCTGAAGTACTAAATGCTCTAATAACTAAAAAATTCCACAATTTTTGTAACAATGTTTTAACACATCTTTATCTTAAATATATCAGGACTGTCACTAAATAGAAGTGGACTGGGTCTCTTTCACTCTCTCTCACTGACCCCTGGGAAGCCCCAGCCAAGGAACAGGAGGGAGGGTGGCAGGAGCTGGAACGAGGCAGGCCTGACAACTTCCATGGCAAACGCTGCAGCTAACTATGGCAGTTTGTCAGCTCTAATCATTTTTCCTGCAGGAAATGTCATTGCTTCATTGCATTGCAAGAAAATGATGTCATAGTGTGGGGTCCTGATCCATTTCCTGACTTTTAACCTGGGTCTTGTAACCTTTTTCAGCTGCACTGTACCCAGAAAAAATGAAACACATTGAATGTAAAGGCCAGTGTGTCTCATTAAGGCCTCTGAGGGCCCAGGATGGGGGTAACTTCTGCATATATATTAATGACATTTTGCTGAGAGCCTCTTGCAGTTTTGTTTGGGGGTCACATCCTGGATATGGCACGGGCCCAGGACCCAGGAAAGTAAATAGTCTTCAGGATGTGTCTGTAATTTCTTGGCAGAAACCTTTCCTATATTGTGTTTAATTAGTGGGGACAATGTTAAATTTAATTAGGAAGGCTTGCTTAGTTTTTGCTTTGTGTTGGTGGTCTTTGCTGTTAAGCTCTGTGTGAAAATGAGTAATGGTCCCCGAACTGATATTTAAAATTTTACACTGAATTGTGTGTCTCCATGTCTTAGGACTGGTTACAACTCCAGACTAAATGACATTATTAAGCTATTTCCTGGAATGTCAAGGGTTGAAATTGCCCTGTCAAGAACGACTCTGTTCTTTCAGGGTTTCAGAGAGCAAGGGCTCGGATTGCATTCTTGCTCTGTTATTATAAGTTTTTCCCTGGCAGGAAACCGCTGGATCTCAGAAAATTTGCATAGATCCAACGAGAGTGATCCGCTGTATAGAGGTTTTCAAGATTCCATGACAACACTGTGGAAGAATCTCATATGGGGAAAGGGGATTTTTTTTTGCTTTCCCTAAGCCCCATTTTAAATAGTTTCCTTCCCACAAGCTGATGTGTCCACATTCAAAGAATTATAAGTAACCCAGCCTATTTTCCCGCCTTGGCATCTGTCATTAGCCCAGTAATATCAACAGCCCCACAAAACTGAGAACAGGCTGTTTAAAGTAAAAGTGCCTTATTCCTTCCAGTCGGTAAATCGGACTTTTTCTGGGCGTGTGATGGTGAGCATTAACCATTTAGTTTCCCCAGACAAGGGCATAGCAAAATGTCTGCCCATGTCTTTGTACATGCGAGACCAAGAAAGAACCACACATATTCCTTGATATCTGATTAACAATTTATACTAGGGATTCCAGTTAACCTAAAGCACTTGGTAGTGGTCTACTTCTCTTATGTATCCATTTGGGATCCTCAGAATTGTGCACATTTTGCTGAGAGCCTCTTGCAAAAGTTCCAGGAAGCAACTATTGGAATTCACTGGTTCAACAGTTAGTGCTATAGTGGCTGGAACTCCAACCATTGGTAAAATGCCCAAGAGTCACCTTAAATCCTTTTGGAACAGAATAGTATATAAATAAGAAAGCAAAATGTAAGTAAATAAGTAACAATGGTGTCCAATTCTAGCTGGGAATGCTCAATTAATATTAAAATTAATTCAGACAGTATACTGATAAATTCGAAGTCCCTACTTGTGTAATCACCAGGCCTGGGAATACATATCTTATTGCTGTACTAAGTGACAGATAAACATGTGTTGATTGAAGGGCTGAGCACTGGGAGGCACCTAAAGGGCTTCCATACACCAGCAATTGAGCTGTGCGTCCTTGAACATGTCACTTCGCCTCTCTGAATGTTATGCTTTCCATTTGTAAAATGAAAGTATTTAAATACTATTAGGTCTAAGGTGTCATGTCTAAAATTTTCTGTACTTCTCCATTTTCAAAAGAAAGGGCTTTATATAGACTCATATCAAAGGCATCTAATAAATGAGTTGAATGAACCAATATCACTAGACACTAATTTTGAGCGCTAAGGGTGTGTTAGACTTTCTGCTGTGTGCTTGACCCATATGGTATCATTGAATTCTCTCAGCAAGTCTGGGAATTAGCTATGCCCATCAGCTCCATTTGATCAGAGAGGAAACGGAGGCTATTGCCTAAAATGACAGAGGGCCAGGATCTGAATCCAGGTATTTTTCATTCCAAAGTTGCACCCACTTTCTGCTACGCTACACCAGTGCGTCTGAATCCAGGTATTTTTCATTCCAAAGTTGCACCCACTTTGTGCTAAGCTACACCAGTGCATCTCAAACTTTAGCCCTCAGCTGAAGGAGGGCTTCCGAAAGCAGATTGGTGGACCCAACCCCAGAGTGTCTAGTTCTTACAGGTTCCCAGATGCTGCTGATGCTGCTGACCTTGGAACCACATTTGAGAACCTCTGTACTGTGCTCTCAGGGGCTACAGATGCAGGACCAAGACACAGAGACACAGAGGCTATAAGAAGCAGGTCTCTAGCCAAGACAAGAAAGACATTTTACATTTAGAACCACTCAACAGCTGACTGGAGTTGCCACTTAGGAATGGCTGAGCTGTCAGGGGCATATGAATCTTGGGACATTTGATGAAAAATTCATCTAAAGTGCCTCTAATAAGGTCTCTTCCAATTAATTAAGTAGTTTGTCTTAAGTGCCAAAGACAAGCTATAGAGAGGTCAGGAGGGAGGACCACAGTCCCCCTGCAGGAGAGCGTTCTCATTATCCCCACAATTCAAAGTTTTAATTGTGTTTTGAAGATTTAGAGTCACTTTGGTAATGGCAATGAAGAAAGGGTGTGAAAGCGTTTCCTTAATTTGGGTAATATGAAATTACAGTTCAATGAAACATCACACAGGGAACAAGAGGAATTTAAAGAAACATTCATTCACTTCCAACTTATATTTCAGATTTTAAAATTCTATGACAACACTGACATAATTTCAATTTTTGTATCATAGCATGTAAATCAGAAAAAACAAGGTTAACCATCAAAAAGGGCTAAAGTGTACAACTACTTCAATTTTTTATTTTATAAGAACATAGAGGAAAAATGTTTAAAGATCAAAATTATTTTAGAAATATTTCAAAATAATGGTCACAAAGATGACAAATTTAAGAGGAACATTGCTTCAAATTTATTGTCCATTCTTTTGACCCTAGGAAGAAAAAAAATACAATAGTGTTTATTTCTACAATTTATCAGAGAAAATAGAGTGTCATTTCTGACATTTAATTTAGCCTTTTTTATGTCACAGGAGCCCAGTGAAGAATGACTCAAGTAACAGCATCATGGTACCTCTTAAGGATTTAAGAGGAATCACCAGAGAGAACAAAATTGGTGATACTGGTGGAGGGGGATGGCAGAGAGATATAAAAAAAGAAATACATGTGTAATAAAATTTCTGGCATAAGCGTGAAACGGTCCAGAAGAACCATTACTTTTGTGGAGGGGCTGCCTAAAGAGTAGGGAGTCTCTCTGTTGACTATCTCTTTTGGTGGTTTGCTGTTTGTTTTGTCTGGTTTGGACTGGTTTGGGGTTTTCCAAAACTTACAGAAGGCTAAAGGGCACTTTCTGAAATCTTTGACTGAGTCAAGAATTTAAATTTGATTAGCAGTGAGGGGAAGATAGCAAACATTTCTTGAGGCCTATCAAGTACCATGCTCAGTGTAAAGGCTCTTAATAGTAATTATATCATTTCATTTTGCAACATGTGAGGTAGGTGTTATCTCCATGTTACCAACAAGGACCTTAGGCTCAGAGAGATTCAGCATTCATTTGTTCAAGGTTACTCAGATAGTACGTGACAGAAGAAGCAATTACCCCTCAAACTGTCTGATTTCAAAAGTACCATATCAGGTTCTCTATGTTTCATAATGCTGAAAGCAATTCTTCAATAAACCACTGCTCCTTGGTATGGAAATTCAAATCTACTTTTTCTATGTATTCCTTTCTGGAGATTCTTTTTGGATTCCAAGACCATAGCAAATTTCCCCATGACATGTGAATTGTCTTTAAATTTAAAATATTCCTGCTGTAGGTTTAGGTAAGATTTTAGCTATGGCTAGGAAGACATAAAAATGACATCCAGTATCGCGACCTGCTTCTCTTTTCCTCTTTTGATTCTCACACTCCCAGTCCCACCTTTCTTGCTCACCTTAGACAGTCCCTGTCCTCAAGGAACTCACGTGCTCAGAGAGGAGCTGAGTACACATGATGTCATGCAAAGGAGCTTGGCTGTATCCTGAGAGTGAAGGGGAGCCGCAGAAGGATTTAAAGCAGGAGAATGATCACAGATTTGAACGTGAGAGCTCCTTCTAGAGCCTGTGTGGAGGATACTTTTTAAGAAAGACAGACTGGAAGCAAAGCAGTCTGAGTGAGAGAATATGGGAGCCAAACCAGGGTCGTCACCGTTGGTAGAGAGAACGGAGGACACATTAGAGAAATACTTGAGAGGTACAGTTGTCAGGATACGGTGACGGTCTCAGGTGTAAGGAGTCAAGGATGACTCCAGGTCTCAGGCTTGTCCTGAGTATCATGAGTGTTGGCAACTGAGCTGCAGATACAGGAAGAGGAGCAGGTGTTGAGGACGAAGAGCTAATGCACTCCACGATGAACACCTGGAGTTTGATGTGTCTGAGGGACACCAAGAGAGTGTCTAGAAAACAATCAGATGTAGAGCTCATTAGAGCAGGAGAGGGGACTGGGCTACAGATGCGGATGTGTGAGGTGCCAGCCCAAAAGTGGTAAGTGAGGGTACCAGTTTTTAAGTGGTGAGCAGAGCAGAGGACCTTTAGGAGGAGATTGAGGAGGAAAAGCCATGGAGAAGGAAGAGAACCAAAGAGAATGGTGCGTGGAAGTCAAGGGAGATAATTTCATGAAGAAAGCAGCCAAGGAAGATGTGGATTGAAAAGAGACCATTGGGCTTGGCTATCTATAGGTCATTCACGGCCAATCTTTGCCATGGGAGATTCAGTAGAAGAAAAGAAGTGATACATTGTTAAATTAATTCAGCCTACATTGAAACTGTCTTATAGCCCATGCCCTTCTGCACTAGGTTTATTATAAACTCAAAGCAAAGCATCATTGATTTTTTGATATGCAAACAACTTGATGGAGTGTCCAATGGCAAATTTTAGTAACTCATTGGCTAGAATCCCAGGTAGAAGTCCTCTGATTTCTTCTTTTAAGTTCTTACAATAATTTTTTTTTTAATGATGAGATGTGAAACTGAATATTTACCTTAAGTGACAAGAGTGGGATTCACACATTAAATCCAATCACTCTGTCGTGCCTCTCATGGTCCAGAACCCCTTTGCGTCTTCCTGGACTCCTCCTTTGTCCCACATGCTACCTGTTATGAAGTCCATTGATTCTACTTCCTAAGTATCTCTCAAATGTATCACCTCTTCTCATGCCCACTATCACTACCTAACTCAGGTCTTGTTATTCCTCATCTGGGCTCTTGATCCTCCTGGCCCAAGTCTCATTTCCCCTCAGTCCTTATAAGTCTATGGAGCGCCAGAATGTGTTTTGCTCATTTTTCTGTACTTTAGCATATCTGGCTCATAGTACATGCTCAATAAATGTTGAGGAGCAAGGATAAATAAGGAATATTATATTTAGGGCTTTAGGTTCATAATTCTTGATATGTGACAAGAGAGAAGTCATTTCTGGTGAACAGAAGATACTCCTCTTGTCAAATAGGTACTAATTACTGTCCAGAACCTAGTAATTCTATTGCTTTAACAAGGAAATTTCTGTTTCATCCAGGACTCTAGGTTAATTATATGATGTAAGAGAATAAATACATTTAAGAACAGCCTTTTTGCAAATAAAATAAAGTGGAGTCATAAGCGTCTTACTTATTCAATTATATACTGCTAAGTTTTGGGGTTTTTTAGTTCTAATTTTTTAAATTGAAGTGTAGTTGACTTACAATATTGTGTTAGTTTTAGGTGTACAGAAACGTGATTCAGTTATATATATATATATTTTTTCAGATTATTTTCCATTATAGGTTATTACAAGATATGCAATATTGTTCCCTGTGTTAGACAGTAAATCCTTATTGCTTATCTATTTTATGTGTAGTAGTTTGTATCTATTAATCCCATACTCCTAATTTACCCCTCCCTCACCTTTCCTCTTTGGTAACCGTAAGTTTGTTTTCTATGTCTGTGAGTCTGTTTCTGTTTTGTATATAGATTCATTTGTATTATTGTTTAGATCCCACATATAAGTGATCTCATATTTGTCTTTCTTTTTCTGACTTACTTCACTTAGTATGATAATCTCTAGTTCCATCCATGTTGCCGCAAATGGCAATATTTCATTCTTTTTTATGGCTGAGCAATATATAATACTAAGTAAGTTTTTAAAAAGGCAAGCAACAAGATAATTCTGGTTGGTTTGATATGACAGATTGAACATGGAGCAAAGAAAGGTGCTTTACTCAAGTGTTTACAGTGCGCTGTGGATCTGTGACAACTCTTAAGCCTCGCTCGAGCACCGTTGCTGGTGTCTATCACTTCTTGAGCTGGCATACCAAGGCCATGTGGTGCACCCCAGTGACACATCAGTGTGGCTTAGGACAGCTAGAGAGCCACCCATTGCTGCTGACAGCCCTCCCTTCTGAATGGTAATCTTCTCAAGTGAAATAAAGTTTTCTTTCAAAATCACAGACTGAGAAAGATCTGGCAAGGTCTTTGGAGGACGGCTGCCAAGCCTTGTGGTCTCAGAGATGAGGAAGCTCAGGTGCACGACTACTGATGTGTGCAGGGTGCACTGCTGCCTCGTCCACCGTCCTCTCTGGTTCCTAGGCTCGGTCTGAGAGGGGAAGTGTCCTCGTGTCATTCCTCACCCCCCACGGCTCCCATTGTGTTTCACCCTCATTATTTCCTCTATTTCTCTCCCTTTTTTCATCTGAGGCGGGAACTCAGGCATCCAATAGTAGCTGTCACATATTCTCCTCTTTAATTAATAAAATTTAAAGTACCCAACCAACATTGTTGCACTCCTAAATGGTTTTGTACTCACAGATTAGCACCATTACAGTCATTCTGAAATATTCACTAGTATAAATTCAGTTTTCTTTGTTGAAAACTGACTTTAACTGATTGTAGAGGATGGAGGCTTCTGATTTCTACTCAAGTTTCTGCCCTGTTATGAAACAAAAATTTCTTCTTTCTTTTAAATCTCTTTCTAATTTTTAAAAATATGACATTTAAAACATTTAAAATTTGTTAAAAATTATATTCATAGTAAGAACATTTTAGATTAAGAGTAAGGGGCAAGGAAAAATGTCTACTAGGATATTTTATATTAAAAGATAATGTCAAAAGGAAAATATGTTGAAGCTCACAATAATTTATAAAGTAAAAATGGACAAAAAGCAATTCTCTGGTTACTAACCCCACCCCACCTATTGCTCCCTCTTTGACAAAATATCAAGCTTTTTTTAATACATTACAATGGACACTTTTCCTCTCTTAGTAACTTGCTATCACCTTTGGCATGGTCCCACTGATTTAACAGAATGAAAATATCCTGGAGAAAATAGCTTCCATTTCTAAAATATGAGTTAATTTTTGTCTGTGAGAAACATAAGAAAAATTGTCCATGAAAATCATGACTATGCCAAGTCACCTGGAGTACGTAAGACTGGAGATGCACCACCTAAGAGGTGTGGTCCAGTAGCGAGGAGCCTGGTCTCTAGGCCCTTCAAGACCTGGGAGAGAACCCTGACCCTACGTGGCCACCTTGACATCCTCATCTGTGAAATGGGGTCAATGAGCTTTGGAGTGCTGTCAGGAATAAAGTAGGCAAATAGTAACTATCCAATAAATAACACCTACAATTATTCTTCTATCACCCAGTTTTATGTCACCATTATTATTATTCCAGAGAAAATTATGAGATAGAAGGAATAGTAATGCCCTGAATTGCAATTATTTTTCTAGATTCTGATTTTTCGACTGACCACTTTGAGGTGACCACATAATAGAATTTGTGAGGAAGAAATACAGTGGATTCTTACAGTTGCACGATACTGCTTGAGTTTTACTGGATCTACCCAAGGGGATTATTTCCCAGAAGCACCAGAAACACCTTGCTATAGCCCAATGTGGGACCTCAGAAGTTTAGGATAAGAGTCATGGAAGAATTTCTTTCAAAACACATTTCTATTGCTAATGATGCAGAGTACGTCTGCTGAAAGATTTGGAACCAGTATATTGCTGTTAATTTGCCTTTTGTTTGCCCTCCACTGATAAATAATCTGTCCCCATGTTTTAAACTGCATTTAGAGGGTTTACCTACATCTTTTATGGCAAATATTTCTCAGTTCATTGAAAAAAAAAATAAAACCATTGTATCACATGAGAAGGAGAAAATATTTTCTTTCCCCCTTTCATTAAAAAAAAAACAACCCCAAACATAACAATGAATAATGAAAGGAAAACAAACGAAGCCATTCCATTCCATGGAGGAGGGGCAGAGTAGCTGCAGGGGACAGCTGCAGCGCGTCTGGCGTCCCAATTCTTTCCTTTCTCATCACTTTATTACTTACTGGACCAAGAATGTAGACAATTTCAGCTACGGTTGTTATGCATTTTAGTTTTTCAACTTAATTCTGTGTGGTGCTCATTTGCCCTCTGCACTGAGTCCTAAGCCCACAGCGTCACTTCAGGGTGTTGCAAGGAACCACACAAACAGGGGTCTCTTAGTCCTCTCCCAACTCCACCCCTTCCCACGAGGCCCTTGAAATTTGGAAGGACTCACTGCCTTAGTCAGCCTGGTCTGCTATAACACACTACCATAGACTGGATGGCTTAAACAACAGACATTTCTCACAGTTCTGGAGGCTGGAAGTCCAAGATCAAGGTGTCAGAAGATTCAGTGTCTGGTGGGAGCCCACTTCCTAGTTTGTAAACGGTCCCCTTCTTGCTGTATACTATCACGGTGGAGAGGGACAGAGCATGCTGGTCTCTTCATTTTTCTTATAAGGGCACTAACCCCATCACGGGGGCTCTGCCCTCATGACCTCATCCAAATCTAATTACCACCATCACAGTGGGGGTTAGTGCTTCAATGTAGATTTTGGGGGTGACACAAACATTCAGTCTGTATCAGTCACACCATGCTTTTGTGAGTGTTTGTCAAAATCATCGAACCCTTCATGCCTCTTTCAAGCATTAGACCTCTGGTTTTAGTTGGGTACCAGTTGACTGCATGCTCATACACTGTCACTGTGTTACCTTCAATAAGATGCTATCAACTGTTTATGTCCCCTCCTAAATCCATATGTTGAAATCCCAATCCCCACTGTGATGGTATTTGGAAGTAAGTCATTTGGGAGGTAATTAAGTTTAGATGAGGTCATAAGTGTGGGGTCCCCATGATGAGATTAGTGTCTGTAAAAAATAGGAGACAGAGAGATTGCTCCTCTCTCTAGGAGCAAGCCCAGGACAGGCCTTGAGAGCACACAGTGAGCAGGCAGCCATCCACAAGCCAGGAAGAAAGGCCTCACCAAAAACCAACCATGCTGGCACTTTGATCTTGGACTTCCAGTCCCTGGAACTGTGAGAAATAAATGTGTGTTGGTTGAGCCACCCAGTCTACGGCATTTTTTAATAGCAGCTTGAGCTGACTGGGACACAAGATGACTTCAATTCTACTAAACTGAAAAGGCACAGGAAGGAAGAAATAATGAATGTGGTGATTCCTAAAGGGGTGCTTGATTCATTTTTGAAAACATGTTTTTAAACTTGCAGAAACAAACCCTTATGAGGGAATATTTTTCATCATAATATTGACTGTTACATATAGATCTGAAAAAATTGATTTTGTTTTACAGTACAGCCACAATTTCCCCCAAATCCTCCTTCAAACCATCACTTTTTTCTTTTTTACAAATTTTCATAGCTCTTGAGTTTCCTGCTATGTACTATATTTACATAAAAGAATTTTACTTTTCAGGCAGACACTTAAAAGTGGGCAGGTTTTAAAAGCACTTTCAGTGTTCTGTTTATATGAAAAATGTGTGAATCAGCAGCATATTTCACAGTGTTTATTAATAGTTTTAAATAAACATTTAAAAATATTACTTATCCCTTTCAGCACTGTAGAGAATCTAGCAACATAACTACACAGAGGTTCATTAAAAGTAGAATCACTACATAGAATTCTGTACCCCAGCAAACGATCCACCTTTCTTTCTAAGAAAGTTATGTGTTTTCTAGAATTTTAATAAACAATGCATTTATTTCACTGCTAGAAATTGTGCCTAATGTAGCTGAGATTTCTGCATGGTAACAAAGGTTTGTTCAGGCTTCCTGAGCTCCTTTTGGTCTCGAGGCAACAGCAGTGTATTTATTAATACAGGACATCATATCCCATTATGTCAGCCACTCATCCTCGCTAACGAAACGTGATCTGCCACCCCTATGGATTACGTGGTGTCAAGTCATCCAAGAATGTTCAACAAAGACATGCTTGTTAAATTTATCTAGAACTCTCACCCAAACTAGTGCTGCATTTTATGCAAATGGGAAAACTGAGATTCTGTCCAGAATTGATACTTAGTGCATTGTGTGCTAGGAAGAGAATTTTCATCAGGATCTCTTGGGGGCATGTGTTAAAAACGCACGTTCCCTGCCTCCAACCCCAGAATTTCTGACATAGTGGGAATGGACCTGGAAGGGATGCAGAAATCTAGTTTCACAAAAACCCTGGGTGCTTCTGATGTCACTGATTCCCTTTGAGGAACGCGTTGTAGTTGCATTGGGTCCTGTACCTAGCTCAGAAACCACACAGCAAGAAACTGTTCTGAGCAAGATGGGCAAAGGCAAAGCCCTGAAGTCACAGAACTTTGCTCTGCTTTCAATTAATTTTCTCTCTCTCCAGGCACTTTAGGTGGTCTCACTGTTGGGTTTCCATGGTAAGGCGCTGTTGGCTTACCAAGCTCGGCGTATATTTTTTTCATTCTTTTCTCCCTATCCTCCACCCTACATTAAACCTCAGTGTTGTGAGGGTCATGCTTAAAATGACAGCCAGATGTCTGATTAGCTATGCATGCTAAGGGGTTATGACTGTCAACTTTTAACGTGTGGTTCTCCTACGCATATGTTCCTTAGTAAATAGTCTAGAAAGTTAGGACATTTGCCACAAGGGAGAATTCTCAAATACTAAACTTCTACATGCCCTGGCAGTACAGCGGGGGCGGTGATTTGGGTCTGCTTGCCTTGTTTCTCGGCAAGTTCCTTGTAAAATCAACTCTGTTCCTAAGAATGTACAGGATTTCCTTTGCAGATTTATGAAGAAGTTGAAGAGGACAAGACTGACCACAAAAAGCATTGAGAGTGCCAAATTCTTGTCTTCCAGCTTTACTGGTTGGTGCTGATAGGATGAAACTGGAAAAAAATTGGCTAACATAACCCAAATTCACTTGACCCTGACATAATCCTAACTTGAATCATAAAGCCAGTATAAGAGTTTGCAGTGAGAAATACCTCTTTTCAGAGGGAGGTTGTTCAACCCACAAAGGAGGGACCCAGTATCAACTGTAGGAATTTGGAATCAGAAATCACTTGTGCTGTTTTCCCAGTGACCCCGCTCTAACCCTCCTGGAGGCCAGAGCCTTGCATCTTAATGGTCTGGCAGAGGAGCAGAGGAGGCAAGGAGGGGGATGAGGGAGCCCAGGACAAATCTGGCCTGATGAAGAGAAATAGCTCTGGGTTCTGAATCTGGTCCTACTAGTCATTAAGCTGTGTGACCTTGGGCAAGTTATACAAACTCTTTAGCCTCCGTTTACTATCTGTGAAATGGGAAGTACACCAACACATACTAAATATTCAGTTCATGATTCTATTATTATCATATTAAAATTATTATCAGCCCTTTTGGAAAAAGTTAGCTAAATCTGATGTTGATGCATTTATTATATATCAGCCTCTTAGCTGGAGTAGAAGTAGAAAGAGTGGGAGAATTTTGGTTACACAAGATACAGGAGTAAAAAAGAGAGACAGATTAAGTATTAATACACCAAACTTTCCATTTTAGCATTTAGGATGGAACAGGAACTGGCTGCCCCTTTCTGGAAACTTACATTTATGTGTCCATTCCGGATAAGTCTTGCAGAAAGTGTGATGAACGCTGTCAGGGACACACAGAGCATGGCAAAGCTCAGGCACAGGTCTAAGGCTTGAAGTGTCAGGTGGTACTCTTCATAGTGTGGTGGGTCTACACAAACTGATGGGAATTTTGCATATGGAAAAGGAAAGGCAACTGCATAACCAAGGTAATTGGTCCCTGCAATCCCCCAAAAGGAGTAGAAGCAATACGGGCCAAGGAGAGCAGATGCCAAGGCTACAGTAAAATGAAGTGGACATCCCAGGATGCTCAGAATCACAAAGGTGAAACTAGCTTCCCACTGAAAATAAAGCAGAAACAAATTGTTACTTTGGGAACTAGATTTTTCAGAAGCTTTTTAGCAATATGTGGAAAGAAAGAGATGCTGGCTATTAATCTTTCCTACTGGGAAATGAAGGAGAAATGGGTTACAACCATCTCTTCAGGCCCTTTTGCCTTCCTCTTGAACCTTCACTATGGGAGAATAACATATCAACCCACTGAAGCAAAAATGAAATCAACTCCACTCAATACATTTATTTACTTACCTCCTATCATGTGTTGAGAACCAGTCTGGGTGGGAAAACAAAGATGAGTGAACAGAATCCCTGCCTTACCCTAGGACCTTGTTATTCAGAGTGTGGTCTATGGTCCAGGAGCACTAATATCCCCTGGGAACTTATTAGAGATGTAGAGACTCAGGCCTCACTCAGATCTACTGAATCAAAATCTGCATTTTAACCAGATCCCCAGGTGATTCACACATACATTAAAGTTTGAGAAGCCCTGCTGTAGCCATGGGAAGAGGAGCTATAATCAAATCAAGGTAGTCTTTCTGTACCTTGGGATTTACTTGGCTCTATACTGTTGAAATGCAAGATATCACAGAATTTTCATCCTTTTTTAGGAGAAGAAGTAACAGGGAGATTGGAAGGAGATACCAAATTGAGGAACTGAGACTTGAAAATACATTATTAAAAACAGAGGATCCTATAGATCCACTTTTTCAGAATGAAATTCAGGAAGACTAACACTGATTCTGTCCTCCCCAGACTACACTATCTAAATACAATAATCACAGGAACTGGTAGAAAATGTTTGGAGCAGGTATCAGATAAAAATTATGCATTTAAAACATCATTTATTACTGAAATTCATCATAGTAAGGCATCTATTAGATAGGATTCAATTATAATCAGAAATCATTCTCTGTGTTCCATCCTGAACTAGTAGAGATTTGACCTTCAAACTTTCTCTGCCAACCTACTCGATGTCTATACATTTACCAGGTGTCTCTGAGTCCACTCTTTGTGAGCCAACAGTAGGAGTATACCAGTCATGATGGCCTGTGAAAGGAAAATGGAAAAACAACATCCCGTGAGAGAAGGTACCTCTGGAAAGAGTTCAGTTTGCTTCACGCTTTGACAACTTTATCATAAACCAGAAGGAATAGCAAATGGCTAAATGGATTTATGGCTCTGATCACCTCCTCATCCGTGATGACAATGAGGAAAAGAAGCCATCAGTGTCACAGAGACATGATTCACACAAGCTCATTTTTTTGATTTTCTATGTTGCCATCACAATTATAACCTTTACTACTGTAAGATGTCACTGCAATGAAAGCTTGGCTTTAAAACCCTTGCCGTATGTTTTATTTTGATTAATTGTCTATTGTTCATCTTTTTCCAAATTGCTAAATTTACAAATGGGAGGAACTGAAAAGGAAACGTGTCACAGAACCGCACCCACCCCCCAAACCCTCCTGGCAGGCAGCGGTATATCTTTTACTCTTTGCTTTCTTTTGAGATTCTGTGGCCTCAGCCTGCTTGGTGAGCCCTGTCTCTCAAATAACAAAGATTATCATTAGAATGAATGCATGATGGGGCATTTATTGTTCTGGGGGTAGCGGTGTCCAGCTTTTCAAAAGAGAGTTCTTCATAGTCTCCGTTGAAGAAAAAGCCCCCAAATGCAGAATGAAAATAGTTCCACAAAGGAGGGAATGGTGTCACCAGAACTGAGCAATAGATAATGAAAAAAAAAATCTGGGCTCATCTTCGCTTCGGCACCGGGTCTGATGGAGACCTTTGTAATCAGAGTCTGGAAATTGCTTATTCCCAACCCATAAATCATTTGTTCCTGGTCAAGGAATGTTTTGAGGTTGGGAGAGAAAACCAGGAAGAGATGTGCCTGAAATAAGATACAGAATGAGGACAGGTTTAAAAAGAGTTACAATTTAGGGTTTTGACAGAGAAATAAACATGACTGTATGTATAGTATCAACAGGGGAAAAAAATCAGAGCTTTTACCAATATGGTTTTGTGGGATGTTGCTTTTTGTAGCTCCAGGTCTGGCATATTTATTGTTTTGAGACCTAGCTTTTCATTTTCCTGGCATATTCTATTTTGAATATTGGATTTAGAGAATCTGAGAGCAAGGGAAAAAAAGCACGCACACGTACACTCACACAAAACTTCTCATGTAGCTAAGCCTGACATTCCAGACTTTGGCATCGCCATACCATATAACTCCCATGGATAAAAACAGAACCATCTGCAATCAAAAGAGGTTGGCTTGATTCTGCAAGAGGAAAGTTTCCAAGGGACCCTATGGAGGTTGAGCCAGCATAAACAGTACAACAAAACAGGAGAATTATTAAGAGCAACTGTAGCACTGATGCTAAGCCTGGGGCTAGTCTCTGCTTTCAGAGGCAAAGCGCTCAACTGACACGTCACTCCTCTGTGTGAGAGAAACACTAAAGCGAACGAGATAAAAAGCAAAGGAGATGTCTCTGCTGGTTGAAGTCCAAGTAGATAGCTGACATTATCAGATGCTTAGATTCCAGGTTGCCTTAACTACTTTGGCACAAACTGTTTCTTTCCTTTCAAAAGTTGAAAAATCCTGCAGAATTGCAGTTGCCTGTTATTTCTGTTGTAGCTGCCAGCTTCAATTTTGCTTTGTTTACACAAAACTTTGAAAAAGATCTTTCATGGGGGAAGCTGGTGTATGAATGCCGTTCAGTGACTTGTTAAATCCACCCTGAGGACTGTGGCTCAGGAGCCAAGCACACCCATCTTTCCTGGTGCCCGGCCGTGTGTGGGAGATGGAGTGCGGGTATTCCCCCAAGAGTCACAGGCTTTCCTTTTTCTTCCTTTCATTTTTTAAAAAAAATTATTTTTAGACAGGGAAGGGGAATAGAATAAAAAAGGAAGAGATTTGGGACTTGTCTGGTGGCCCAGTGGTTAAGGCTCTACGCTTCCAGTGCAGGGGGCATGGGTTTGATCCCTGGTCGGGGAACTAAGATCCCACATGCTGTGCCACGCAGCCAAAAAATTTTTTAAGAAAGGAAGAGATCTGAGGGACGAGAAGTCAAGTGGGAAGAGGAAATGTGGGAGGGTCTGGGAGGTGAAGAGTTGGGTAGAGCGGGGCGGTCAGGTTGTGAGGAAGGGCAGAAAGGAAGCCATGCCTGGGGAGGGTGGGGGTGCAGCTGGAGGCCCAGCCCTGCACTCTCCACCCTCGGCTCCCCTTGACAGGCTGTGGACTTGCTCTGTGGGGACAGTTCCAAGGACATTACTTGCAAAAGTTGCTGCTAATGTTTTGCATGCTAATTATGACCCCTCCCACTAAATCTTTAAATGGCCCCAGTAAGGATGCAGTTCCCAGAAGCAGATGAATTGAAGGAAGCAGAGAGCTTCACAACAGAAATAGAAACTTTTAGAGGAATTATTATAACATGGGCTAATTTATTCACTTACGGACATCTATTTTGGGTCTACTGGGAACAAGGGATGTGATAGGCACTATGCCGATGGAATAATGATAATAACGTTTAACATTTATTGAGCACTTATTCTATGCCGGGCACTCTACCGAATGCTTTACATGTGTTAATTCATTTAATTTTCATAGTGAATGACCCTAGGATGTAGATAGTCTCCTATTTTTAAAATGAGGCACAGAGAAGCTGAATAAGATAAGCAAGCTCACCAAGCAATAATTATACAAATAATGGCTCCAACTCTCAACGGAATCTATAGTCCAGGTGTGAAAGGAATGAAGGCACTGTGGGGGAAACATGACTCAAAGCAGGTTTGAAGGATGGACGTGATGTCAGTGGGAGATGCAGAGGGAAGGGCAGTCCAGGCAGCCAGGGTAGCAGCCGGTGGGAGGGTCGGTTCCTGGCAGAGAGGAGTAGGAAATCAGGCTTGAAAGCCACGTGAGGTCAGGGCGTGGAGGGCCTCAAAATCCAGGCTAATATATCTGAACTTGGTTTGGACAATGAAGTAACACTAAAGATTTTCGAAGATGGGGCTAGACCAGCACAGCAGAGGTTTAGAAAGATGGGCCTGTCATTGTATGCTTGCTGCGTTGGTCTAGAGGTCTCTGTAGGACCTTGGTCTTCAAGCTTTTTTTTTTTTTTAACCTTTACCCATAGTAAGAAATATATTTTGTAACATGGTCAAGTTACAAATATTTTTACATCTAATCAAAATAACAATAACTTTATTATGTGTAATACACTGTAGTGTTCTCTATTATATTCCATTCCATTCTGTCCCATCCTATTCTATTCTATTCATATTCTATATGTTTAAATGCTAGCTACCCAACAGGTTAATTTTATAACCCATTAATGTATAGATTCCCACAGGTTGGTTATCAAAGTTTCAAGGCATAAAACCTGAGTGGGGCAGGAAGTGGTAAGGAGGTGGGCAGGGGGTGCATAGTGAGAACGAAGAAGAAAAAAATGCATAGGGATTTGCCTCGTAGGAAAAATAAAAGTTGGCAATGGATTGGATGTGGTGGGGCGGGAGTGGGGCTGAAATGGGCTGGTTTGGGGCATTGCTGCCCTAAGCACTGTCCTAAGGACCAGTAGCACCTCCTCCCTTGGGAAGCTGTCAGACATGCAGAATCTCAGCTTCACCCTAGACTCACTGAATCAGAGCCTGCATTTGAAGATCCCTAGGTGATTTATATGCACATTTCAGTTTGAGAAACACTAGTTTAGAGGAAAGGATTGAGTCAAAAGTCACTCCGGGGTTTGAAATTGGGTTCAAAGACTGGGAAGTCAGGAGAAGGCATAATTGCTTTTGGTGGTAAGATGATTACACTTTTGGACCAGTTAAGCTTCAAGAAGCTTAGGATATCTAAGTGGAAAATGGACCATCAGCTGATTGGAAATCACAGGACTGTTGATGCTATAAGAGACTTGAGCATTGGTGCAATCAGGTCCCTTCTCTAATGAACGAGGAAACTGGAGCTTGCATGGGTGAGTCCAGCCCTACCTTTCTCCGAAGTTCCTGTCTCCAAGCAGGGTTCTGGGTGCTCACGTTTGGCCAAGTCCCTGGACCCTACAGACTTTAGGTCCTGTTTTTAAACTCAGTGCACTTCAGTCTGTTCATCAGAGCTTGATCTACAGGCCAGGATTTCCAGGATTAAAGTAGAGATCAGTCCTTACGGCTCAATGATCTCCTTGCTACATACTTTCTAGCAGCTGATGACTTTCAATAACCTGGTTCAGAAATCCTAGGAAAACTGCTTATCGTGTGGCTGTCAGAATTGAGCTAGGAGAGTCTGAGGAGGAATATTTGTGAAGAATTTAGAAAAAGCTTTGAAAGAAAGGCACCGAACAAACACAAAGTATGGGTCACTTCTAAAATCTATCTCTTCCAATCTCAAAAGAGATATGGAGTCATTTTCAAAAGGAAATATGTTTGAAATGTACAAATTATCTTTCTACCAGAGGAAGATACACTTTGCAGGCAAGTTGAGAAGTGATTGGCAGGGAAGGTTGTGGGATGAGTCAGAGACCTTTGAAGTTGACCCTGATCAGACAGAGCTGTGGTTCACTACCAAACTCACTAGGAAAAAAATCATGTTGTTCCAAATTTAGACATTATTGAAAGAGTGAGCATTCTTATTGCTTTCCTTCTGGTGAGGATTTTTTCCTGCTTTAGTGTAAATACCAGCTTGACCTTTATTCTTTGCCACCTAATTAGAGCTCAACTGTATAAGGAATTCTGTACTGTCAGAATGGAGAGCATGGCATTCACCACTCATTCGACAATAGGTATCAAGCAATATTTAGCACGAATACCTAGCATGTCACTTACTCCCTTTCAAGTGCTGGAGATATAGCAATGAACAAAATAGGAAAAAAAAAATCCTGCCTTTGTACAATCTACATTTGGGGGGAAAGGACAAACAAACAGACAATAAGTCAGGCAATTATTTTGTATATTAGATGGTGTTATGAGGGGAAAAGTAGAGCAGGGGATGAGAGATTGAGAATGCCATTTGTGGGGAAGGTCTGCAATTTTAAACAGGGTAATGAGGGAAGGCATCAGTGAGAAAGTGACATTTGATCCAAGAATTGAAGAAAGTTAGGGAACAAGATGTATGTGAGAAAAGGCTTCAGGCAGAGAACCGGCAGTGCAAAGGCCCTGAGACAGAAACATACCTTGCCATGTTTGAAACCAAGGAGCCAGCGTGATGGGAAAGAAAAGAGCTAAGGGAAGAGTGGTTGGAGGGCTTCCCTGGTGGCGCAGTGGTTGAGAATCTGCCTGCCAATGCAGGGGACACGGGTTCGAACCCTGGTCTGGGAAGATCCCACATGCCGCGGAGCAACTGGGCCCGTGAGCCACAACTACTGAGCCTGAGCGTCTGGAGCCTCTGCTCCGCAACAAGAGAGGCCGCGATAGTGACAGGCCCACGCACCGCGATGAAGAGTGGCCCCCACTCGCCGCAACTGGAGAAAGCCCTCACACAGAAACGAAGACCCAACACAGCCAAAAATAAACATAATAAATAAATAATAAATAAAAATATTAAAAAAAAAAAAAAAAGAGTGGTTGGAGATGAGGTCAGGAGGTAACATGATAGGGAACTCAGCAGGTCGTCAGGGAACAGAATGGGAGAGTGAGGCAGGTGGCAAGGGATTAGGAACAAAGGGTTTGGACAGAGAGTAGGGCATAAATGAAAGGCATCGTATTAACTAGCATTTGTATAGGGCTTTAAAATTGGCAAAGCTCTTTATTATGCAGTCTCTGAGCAAATTGTGTTCATTCTCTTTGAGCCTCTTAGGTTAGACAGTTTCACATGGGCTCTCTTTACCTGTGAAATTCCCCATTCTACAGGTAAAAGCAATGAGGGACTGGTTGAATGAGGGCACTGCTCTTGACTACATACCAAGAATGTTAAAGTCAGGATTTGAACAGAGGCCCACCTCCCCAAATCCTAACTCTCTGACTCTACTTCCCCATGCTGTCACTCTCAAAAAATCAAAAAGCCACCAATTAGCTATGTGCTAGAGATTTGTCATGTCATTTCTCTGGGTCTGATTGGTCAAACAGATGTTTGGTGTAGAAAAAGCATATATTCAGTAATCTGTGAACCTAATCAAATCACCAATATCTGTTGACTATATTATGATAGACCCTGCAGGGATAGGCAAAGAATTATAAGAAAGGGACACAGGATTGAGCTATAACCATGGTTTTGTTAAATTTTGGGCCAGTTGTAAAGTCAGAATTTTTACAAAGTTAACTAGAATAGAAAATATCAGAATTCACTTCACATAGAAGGTTAAGTATTGTTTTGTGAAACATATGTTATATAAATCTAGTTATATGTATATTTCAGTATCTCTCTTTTTACCTTGAGAGAAATATATAGATGTATTTATGTACATTCCAGGTCCTGATGTAAAATATTTTTCTTACTCTGGGTCACCAACAAAAAAGTTTGGTAGTCATTTATATAAATGCCATCACTGCATTCTAGTAGCTGTTTAATAAACATCTCCTTGAATGTGTGGTTTGGGGTAGTTGTTGGGGGAAAGAGGAAAAGTTCAAGACTTGGGTGGTGGTGTAAAAGAATACATAAATAAAAAAAAGAAAAATACCATCAAATCGTTTCCATGTTCAGTTCCACGCTCCCACCATCCCGCTTTCCTCCATCTGCACACCATCATTAAACCCCACTAGACCAAATTCCTTTAATATTGAGATCTTGTTTTATTCTCCATTGTAACTCAAGCATGTAGTAGGCTATCAATACATATTTATTTATTAAGTAAATTAAAATTATATTTCCTAGGGTCTTGCTTTTAGATGATATCTCTGTTAAGTTTGATTTTTTTAAAAACGTAAAGTATTGCCCCTCCTGAGAGTGGCTACATTTTAAGAGAAAACTCCATACGATCAAAAAACTTCAAAATCAAATTGTCTAGTCTCCAATAGTGAATGTCAGGCATCCCAGGAAACAACGAGAGAAGGACTTGTTGGATGTTTGGGCCTTTGTAACCCCTCTTCGATCATGCTTCCATGGCAGCCACCTACTCCCAAGACTACACGCGTTGGTTTCTTTGACCCAGGGAGCTGAGGTACCAGTGTCATCATTCACCTGTGTGACCATTCAACGGACAGACATTGAGCAGTTACTTAGTACCCACGTGTATTTGACACATGCAAATTTGGCAACATGTGAAGTTAGTAAAGCCCATCACTCAACTTCTTCAATTATTTTCAGTTTAAGCAGTTGTGTTCAAAGAAAAAGATGGGAGAACTAAGATTTGGGGCTTGTAAACCTTTCGGTCACATAAACACACCCTGGTGTTTCTAATAAGAGCATTAGTCTGAAAATTATTTTACTTTGTTCTTCATTTAAAAATTATTTTTCATGGTTCATATTTTTTTCTACATTCAAATTTCGAAAGATAGATTCCGATTTCTCAGAATGTCCAGGTAAAGAAGATTAAAATAAAATAATTTTTGAAGAATTTCTCAAACAGCATTTTCACTATAGTATACCTGATATGTTGTAGATATGATTAAATGATATTAAGAAAACCTTATATTTGAAAGATAACTAATAGAAATCAATGTTCTAAGGTAAAATCTGATTTTCTGTAGAATTTTGATGTCTTCATATTGTTGGAAAACTTTAAAAGGACATGTTATTCTGGTCCCTCTTTCCTTCTCTCTTTCCTTTATTCTCTCAACATATGTAATAAAAATATTTTCTTACCAAAGCTCCATTCCAGATGGGACAAGCAATCCAGACACTCCATCCTGTGAACCAAAGCTTGTAGGAGAAGACTGGGAAGAAAGCAATAACTCCAGAGAATACACTGAGAGCCCCCAGAGTAATGAGAATCCAGCCAGCAGTCTTGTATAAGCCCTGCATTTTCCTCTGTGACTTGGGTCCTAGGTCTCAAAGATGTTTTGTTACCAAAACATGAGAGTATGTCAAGCCTCAATAAACAGAAGTTTCTTAGAGACAGTAGCCATGACACATGTGGACTGTTGATCTACTTGGAAACAAGATCATATTTGTTTTCAGTGAAATAATAATAAAATGCAGTGATATAATCCTTGACATAAATTTGACACAATAAATTCTAATACTAGTTTTTCTCAGAGAGAGAAATCATTCCTCTTGTTGGGTTACCGCCTTCATTCCCTTCATTCTGCTCTGTCTTGGGGAGTGACCACTTCCTGGCTTAATCAGATTCAAAGGCTTGCTGACTGAGCTAATTGTTTCTCAACTCAACCTGCCTGGTGGTTCCAGCATAAAGCCAACATCCTTTGTGCACAATAGACCCACATTCCCAGCACAATTTCCCACAAAACAAAGTAAAAATAAGCACTCTGATCACTTTTCATTACATTTAATTTCAATGATTTAAAGCAAAAACAAGACCTCTCCCCCGCTTCAGAGTTCAATTCTACTACGATTATTTTTTAATTTTTGATACAGATTTATCCCCAAATAGGCACAAGCTTCATTATGGACTTCTGCATTGTTTTCACTAAACCAGCTTCAGCTCAGTTAATTTATTATTAATTCAATTATCGAGTAAAGGGCAAAGATGGAAATGTATGCAGTTGCAAAATAAACTTTGAGGAATAATTCATTAGTCGACTAAAATACTGATCTCCATTCTAGAATCGTAATTCAGAATTTAGATGGCGGGCTCATGTACATTGAAGCAATCACAAAAGTTCATCTCTTAGTTTCTTACGCATTTGAGAAAGTGGTGTGTATTTGCTTTTGACTCAGAGGACATGTTTGACTGTCCTTCCAAGATAACATCTGGAAAACACAGACAACTTTCTGAAGCGATCTGATTAAATTTTCTATGCAATATTAATACCTTTTTTTCCCCTTAAATAAAATTAAGAAAAATAATTTTATGGATGGAAAGGTAGTGGTTTAGAACATGGATTTTGGAGTCAGACACAGCTAGGATCCTGTTCTGGTTCCACTCTCTACCAGGTACGTGTCCTTGGGCAAAGGCAAGTTGCTTAGCTTTTCTAGGGCTGTTTCTTCATATGGGAAATGGGAATAAAGTTAGTGTTTATGTCACCAGGTGGTGATTGTTAGCATTGAATGAGCCAACACACGTAAAATCCTTAGCGCTGAGCTCCGAATAGCAAAGATGCTTGGGAAGCTACCTGTTATTTCGTTGGGACATTGCATCTTTGGAGTTCTTTCAGTATGGGACAAAGGCACAGTCTTCACTGTTTCTCTTACCTGTCGTCTTATAGACATTAGGTTTGACTCTTCCTGATCAGTCTGGTAAAAGCTCCCAAAGGACCCTCCCATGTACAGTGAGGAGTGAAGCTTCTCTCTGACTCTCTGCCATTTTCTCTCTGTCTTACTGTCTTTAATCACCTTTCCACAGTGTGACCCAGATTTTGAAGAAGTTGCATTCCTGGATATACAGAATTCAGGAAACCAGCTCAGGCTTTCTGCTATAGTTGTTATTTTCCATCTCCTCTTAACATTGTGGGAGTGTAGTCTCTGATATTTTTTTTCCCCCAATGCCACTAGGTAAGTTCCTCAAGAGCAGAGGGCTTGTACGTCTTATAAATCCCCTTGATGTATGACATCTCCAACACCTAGAAACATGTCTAGCCCAAAGTAGATACTTAGGACACACTTGTCAAATTAATTAATGAATACATTCGACTTCCCAGCTTCGCATTTGGGGCCCCATGGGTTAGCCATCTGGATCTGTGTGTGGGCACCACGGTCAGTGTGTACTAATGTCAGTGTGTCCCCTTGTTACAGAGGCAAGCCTTCTGGACTGAAGAAAGATGTGTTTGTGTTCGTATTTGGTTTGAGCTGTTTTGACTTTTTCCTTTACTTTTTATCTCAAGGTTATAGCTACATGGTATGTCAATATACTGTGGGTCAGATCACTCTCTCCCGTTTGCATGTTTGGAAAATAAAGACTGTTGAAATACTCATGTTAAACAGTACAAAGATGTCAAACAAAGGGAATATGCTTTGTTTTAATCTGGGGGGGGCTTTTTCGGTGTTTGTAACACTGTAACACTAACCCTGACTCTGTCACTGTGACCTGTAAACCTGAATTTATTAGTGATTAGGAAAGTCGTCGCCACTTATTATAACAAAAAAGAAGGGACAGAGGGAGAACTAGGGATTTCTCTGTGTGTTTTCCCTGCTGTAGGAAATCTTTCCACACTGATTTCATTAACGCAAGAAGACTTTCAGGAAGGGCAGCTACCGGCAAAGAAGAGAAAATGTAATTCTGCTCCTGGCCCGGGCTTCCTCTCAGCTCGGCCACGTCTCCTGTTCCCAGTATCTGGCAGCCAGGGAGGCTCACAGGGTCCCTGCCCCTCCAGGGCCTCTCCCTCCCGTTTGGCACTAACTTACTGGAAGGCCGGTCTGTAATCCCCGGTGGAGGTGGTGTTTGTCAAGGTCTTTGCAGGCTGCTTTGCAGATCCTTCCCTCCCCCTCACCATCTTGGCACAGGGAAGAATGGTAGAAGTTCTACCAAACTCTTCAATCCAGCTTTGCCACTGGAAAAAAAAAAAAAGTCCCAAACAGCCTGACAATTTGATTCCAACACTCACCCACCCAACCCCTGCAAAAAAAAGAAAGAAAAGGAAATGTAACCTGGACCCCCAAAGAGGTGGGATAATGTCAGTGATGCTGGGAGGGAGAAGCTGTTTTGGACATTCTCCACCTCTCTAGATACACTCCTTCACATGTGAGCCCTAGAAATAACAGCTCTGTGTGTACTCAAGTCTTAGGGTTTTTTTTAAGTAAGTTTCAAAGCCACAGAAGGGGTTCCATTTTGCCAAGATAAAAGAAAATGGAGCTCTAAACAAGAGATGGAAAGAAAACGCTTTATTTCCCCAGGAGCTTTAGGTGACTACCTTCATTTGTTTACACATTAGAGAGGTAGCTCCTCTAGGAGAAAGAGCATGGGCTTTGGCATCAGAGAGACCTGGCTTCCAGCCTCTTACATTGCTGGTGGGAATGTAAACTGGTGCAGCCACTTTGGAAAACAGTGTGGAGGTTCCTCAAAAAACTAAAAATAGAGTTGCCATATGATCCAGCAATCCCACTCCTGGACGTATACCCAGGCAAAACTATAATTCAAAAAGATACATGCACCCCTATGTTCATAGCAGCACTATTTACAATAGCCAAGACTTGGAAACAACCTAAGTGTCCATTGACAGAGGAATGGATAAAGAAGATGTGGTACATATATACAATGAAATATTACTCAGTTATAAAAAAAGAATAAAATAATGTCATTTGCAGCAACATAGATGGACCTAGAGATTATCATACTAAGCGAAGTAAGCCAGAAAGAGAAAGACAAATACCATATGATATCACTTATAGGTGGAATGTAAAATACAACACAAATGAACATATGGATGAAACAGAAACAGACACACAGACATAGAGAACAGACTTGTGGTTTCCAAGGGGGAGAGGAGGTGGGGGAGGGATGGATTGGGAGTTTGGGATTAGCAGATGCAAACTATTATATATAGGATGGATAAACAACAAGGTCCTATTATATAGCACAGGGAACTATATTCAATATCCTGTGATAAACCATAATAGAAAAGAATATCTATCCCTCTATCTATCTATCTATCTGTCTATCTGAATCACTTTGCTGTACAGCAGAAATTAACACAACACTGTAAATCAACTATACTTCAATTAAAAAAAAAAAGACCTGGGTTCCGTACTGAGGATTCCATCTGATATATACAAAAAGGAATGAAAAAATTAGAAAATTAATACCCTGCTAACCTCAGTGCGGCAACTGATTCAAGCACAATGGATACCTTCACAATGGAAAATATCTTAACCAGGATAAAGGTTAAGTCACCATCTTAACCAAGTGATCAAACTTTAAATCACCAACACCAGGGCAAACCGACCTCACTGCCTCCTGATATGATGCATTGCCTCCTGATATGATACCATTACCTGTGTAGCACTTTTGGTAAAAATGTATAGCTTGAATCTAATCACAAAGATACAGTCAAACTCAGATTACTGGGACATTTTACAAAGCACTAGCCTGGACTCTTCAAAATTGTCCATGTCATGAAAGATAATAAAAAGGTTACTGGGACAACTGGGGAAATATAAACCTGGAGTTTCTATTAGATAACACTAGTGCATCAGTGTTAAGTGTCTTGGGAGTAAGACTGGCATTACAGTTACATAAGAGAATGTCCAATTGGTGACTAGGTACGTTAGTGTTCTTTATGCTTTCTTCCAGCTTTTCTGTAGGTTCGAAAATTTCAAATTAAAAGGTGGGAGAACAAAAGGGGGGAAAAAAAAGATCTATGGTTTTAGTAATGTGCAAAAAATGAAAGGCCTAACTTTTACTCAGACATCCAGCCATGCTGCTCAATAATCCTTGAGAATATTGACGAATGTAGATCACAGTGTAAGGAATGCCCCTTCAACACCAAGATGAACCTGTCTTCCTAGCATAGGAACGATGGACAGATATGTTTGATTATACCGTGAAGACACAGCACTCATGTAGACACACTAATGGGTATCTTTCATATACATTTTTGTCTTTTCAAATATTCCAGGTTCTTAACTGGACTAAAAACATTTCCAATGCTCATTCATAATGCACACTTCCCTCTGCTTTTTACTAGCTGTTCGGCTTCAACTTTGAGTGAACCCTCCCTTCTCATAATGGCCTGGGGTTTAAGGAGAGCAAAGTTCAATTTTTATCATCCCTAACTGGGAATTGTCAAATTTAAAGGCTTTCAATCTGCAAGATGTTTGGACCTAAATAGAGATTTGTGCCTCAACGTGTACTTACCTAATTCAGATTTTATCTGCCTTTTTGTATATCTGACCCTCAGATGTGTTTTGAAATCATCTGGAATTTATCAGAATTTTCTTCTGTTTTCACAAAGAAAAACAACTCAAGTGTGTCACCGGCAAACTTGTGCAGCTTGCTGTCGGTTGGCTCTCCCAAGCCCTGCAGCTGGAAGGAAGTGGTCTTATTGGCAGACTTGACGGGCCAGGCAGCCTCCCACAGGCTACTGTGGAGATGTCTGTCTTTTAGAAAGGTCGCTCCTATCTTGTTTTATCATGGAGATAGAGGAGCCACAGATAGAATCGATTGTGACAGCGGCACTGATTGATTGGTGCTTTGGCCACCAAGGAGAGGGGAAGAAACTAAGAAAACAGGAAGAGAGAAAACAGTGGGGGTGTCTGGGGAAGAGAGGTGGGGAAAAGACGGAGAGGAGAGAAGGACAACAAGAGAGAAGTCAGAACACAGAGGAAAACATTCCCGAGGCCAAAACCAGCTTCTTGCGTCACTCTCAGATCCAAAGCCTGGGTTTGGACAGAGTTGATTCCGGGACAGAGGAGTGATGGGAGCCATGGGCCGTCCATGTACATTTTACAAAAGTTGTTTGTAGGGAGGACAAAAGGGAAATAATAGAGGGAAAGGGCAAAAAAAGCAGAAGGAGAAAGAAGCTGCTCTAAGTATCCTGAAGTGTTCTCAGATTATGCTTGTTTTTAAAGTTGCTTTTAGGGACAAACTTTTAAGTCCTCTTAAATGGAAAATGTATATTCATTTAGATCCTTCTCTTGGCATTTTTGAAAGAGGAAAGGACCAAATTGTTCAGTGAGAAACGAAACACACTTTTTGATCCAATTATACCCACGTGAAAGGCAAAAGGGAGGGAGGAACAGTGAGGATGCGTTCACTAAAGCCCTCTATGGTTGTCTTCATTATTCCCATTTTACAGATGGCAAAACTGAGGTTCTTGGGTGTTAAACAACAAAAGTGACCCAGCTAATTAGTGTCAAATCCTGGTTTGGAACTTAGGAATACTTGACTCTGACGTTTGCAATTTTTGTTTTTCTCTAGTAGATCAGTATACAGGTGTACTACATCTTTTAAAGCACATATGTACAACTGAAAATTGAACCATGAAGTACCAAAGCATATAGGGCTGTACTCAAGCCAAGGACATAGTAGGAATGGAGATGATGCTGCATCTGCACAAAGGAGACATTATTAGAACTGCTGATTCTACTCGCAGTTACAAAAAACTGAACAAAGAGATTCCTTGCTATTTCTTTTTTAAAAATTAGAACAAAGAGGGAACTAAAACCAAAGTTTCATTTCTGTGTATTGATGTAAAAATCCCAGAATTCCTATCTAGAGCATTGCTGTGGCTAGTTTTCCATTCTGCAGTGCTTCATGTCAGGGCTCTTGCCCTTGATGTGGAGATGGACTGGGATGGTTGCTGTATGGAACGTTCCTGAACATCTGCTTGAGGGGGTGTGGGCTAAAACAAATGAATATGATGAGGAGCAGCCTGGTGTAGTAGACAGAGACCAGGGCTGTGTGACCTTCAGTAAATCAAAACCTCATAATCTTGGTGTCCTTCTCAGTAACATGTGGAGCTTAGACTAGATAATTTCTAAGACTCCTTCCATAGCCAAGATTCCATGGCTTAAAATAAATCCCAAAGAAGCAAAAGTACCTAAGTGGCCAAAATGCCTGTCCTTAAGAAGTCTGTATCACTAAGAATGTTATCTCCTTGAGGACTGGGAACTTCCAACTAGGTCCCCCTCTATCTGGTACAAACAATGGGCATGTAATAAACACTGCATGCTGTGTACCGGCTAATTGGATTCTTGCTGGACAGATTTCCCCCAGAATCCCTCCAAGGAGGCCTCACTTTGACCCTCGTGGCACACAAATAACCAGTAACTGGGGGCCAACATCCACCAGCTGGATAATTAAAAGACGCCAAGTAACAAACTGGTGATCTCAGCCCAGCTCTGGTGACTGTGTCATAAAATAATGAAAACTTGTCAACAAACACAGCAGAGGCTAAGGAGGGCAAGGATTGAAGGAACATAAAACCTAATCACTCTTCTTTCCCAGCTTCTTGAAAAAGGATGAAAAGCTGGGAGGGAACTGGTAACAAACATCTCAGGCATGGAGTTCCTGGTGGAAGAGATGAGAATTTAACGAGGATCTGGATGTGACAGAAAACTCAAATGCAAATCCCCATTCACTGGCCAAGAGTGACTAGATACGGTGAGCCTCTCTCAACTAGTTTCTGATTGGTCAGGAAACAAAGTCCCTACTCTGTTTTCCAAGCAACAGTTAAAATATCAGGAGCCTCAATTTTCTATATATTTTAAAATATAGGAAAGCAACATGAGCTAAGCATGGTACAAACAACTGATTCACTCCTTCACTTCATCAAGGTCTCTGCTCAAAGGGCCCCTCATCACAGACCATCCCTCACCAATCTGTTTCTCCATCTCTTTTCTGAGCTTACTTATGACTACCTGATTTATTCTCCCTAGCTTCCTGGCTTACTTGTTTACTGTGTATCTTCCCAACTAGAATGAAAGCTCCATGAAGCCAGTACTTTGTTTTGTTCACTGCTACATCCCAGAGCCAAGAGCAATGCCTGGCCCACAGTAGATGTTTAGAAAGTATTGATGAATGAATGAATGAATGAATGAATTTATGAAGTCACTGCTTATCACAATCGCTAGTTTAGCCAGACCATTTTGCTGTGAAAGCTAGCTCCTGAGGCCTTCACTTAAAAAGATTTAATTTCTTGGTACCTTAAATCTCTCCATCTGCTCTCCATGAAAATCCACACAGAAACACAAGGAAAATCTTCTGGGTTAGCTCACCCAGCTGTGAGACTGCACTGTGACACTTCTGCATTGTATGTAGGTATATGGGAGAGGCACCCTGAAGTCACCCACCCTGGGATTCTTTTGGCCTGGCTGAACCAGCACGTGACATACTGCCCATGACCCTGTGTTAAACAGAGGAAGACACAAGGTCACAGACTAACGGCCTGAGTCCAGAAAGAACTTCCGCCTCTGAGAGAAAGCTCTCGTGTGTACTTTTTTAATCCACTGATGATGCCAACTTTTAAATTGGTTCATGTTCATGGTGATCTATCTAACCTAATGGTTTTTATGGATCTCTGCATATTCAAAGGCTTTATCTATTTCTTTATCTGACCACTTTCCATAGATAAAAAGTATTTTCTCCTAATCTGTAGAAAAATGAAATAACAAAGACATATAAAACTTTCACTTGGGAGAATTTGGCTACGCAAACTTATGCTTCTATTGTATTTTCATACAGATGATATTGTGATCTTTTCTGAGATAGGATAACTAATAAACTAAGTGCATCCTTATGACATAAGGAGTTGGGTAGTATAGTAGAAACATCACCTACTATTAGCAGATAATGGTATCATTTTTGTATACAAAGGCCCACACTTTCCTTTTTCAACAATGCAGATATCCTGCCCTAGTTTTTTATTTATTTATTTTTTAAAGAGGAGAAAGGCAATTTCTTGGAACTTCCGCATAGCATTGTCCCAGTACATAAACCCTTCTAGTTCTTCCTCACTATCCACAGAAAGCTAATAGACATAAAAGATAAAAGCTAGGCTTAAGCAAGCCTCCTTTATCTAATGGACAAGTTCACTAAGAAGAATGTGGGGCAATGAGAATGAAAAGTACATGGTAATAACCCAACTGGAGGATCACAGAGTCTAAAAGAACCTTAGAGATCCGTTGGTCCATGCCTGTCATTTCACAGAATAATTCCATGGTTAAAATAGCAAGGAAAAGAGCCATCCAAATGCAACATTAACCTTAAATTTAATAAGCCAGTTGTGACCGATGATCTTTCTGCTATATCTGCGTTTAGCACTAGGTGTTGCTCTACTGCTATTTATAGATCAGCTTTTCTTTGATATGCAGCAGGAATTGAACCTCCTAATTTGAGTTCCATTCTGCAAATGCTGTTTCTAAGATTATACTCTGCTACTATATGTTATGTTGAACAAGCTTCATTTAAATGACGTAGGTATAGCATACTGAATCTACTGAAACAGCCACTCTGGAAAAAAGTGATCAATACATGCCAGGGAAAGGCTATTCCAAAGCTAACTTTTTCAAATTGTCCTAATTCAAATATTTACTTAAACTCTGTTTTTATATTGTGTGCAATACAAGGGGAATGACATTGTTAGCTGTGTGTTTCCTGGAACTGACCATCTGCTACAAGGCCACAGATAAAGTTTGTTTATAGAAAAACAAAATATGAAAAAAAAAGTTTAGCACTGTTCTATTTGAGGTTTAATACTCCCACACATACTAAGTGGGAGAAAGGACAACTTTCTAGAATATTTCTTTCTCCGTGACAACAGAGGACAGAAATACTTTAACCCCCTCTAGTGACAGATGAATCATTACATAGATTAGTTCAGTTGTTCAGCGTTGAATGATAATACCACAAGGAGAGACAGGTCATGCTTCAAGAAGTTTATAGTTTAGGAGGAGGGCAAATTTTCAATTCACCTGTAAGTTTTAAAGGGTATAAAATTCAGCTTTTAAGTGTGACTCTTCAACATCATTACTTGGTTCTTTCAACTTGGGTCAGTTTGGTATAAACCTCAGCGTAAATGTTCCAAGTTCTACAAGTTACATATGTTATACTTATCTAATCTGAATTTTAAATCTTCGGGATATATGTAACAAAACAATGTCTAGTATATTGTTGCTAAATGTTATTTCTCAGTTTTGATATTTACCAATAACTATTTGTAAGACCAATAATCAGGCAACGATGGTAATAACAGCCCTAGGTTTTTTTCTCAAAGGAAAGTGGCAGCCTGAAGCCCAGCGTGGGAGAATCGTAATCACGTTACAGAGCTTAGAGCAAAGGGAGAGAAACAGTTCATGCAAAGCTAGTTGCTGGGATCCATAATATAAATCCTTCAATCTAGTCCTAAAGAGAGGATTTCTTCTAATTTTTATAGTTTGGGCTTCAGGCTGAAAAAACTGAGTCCTTGGTTGAAATTTGACTTTCTTACAAAATATACTTTTCAGCTCTCTCCCTAGCACAAAGGCAGCTCTTCTTTTCTGAGGATTCTATTTTCTTTACATCCTTTGAGGATAAAACTATACTTTATGGTTTTTATACCATATTCACTTAGGATATTTAAAAACAGAGTAAACTCTACTTTTTCTCCCAATTCTCTCTTCACAGAGGTTCTCCTTTCCCCACCCCTTACAGCCTCGGTGATAATGTAAAATAGTTTCCACTATTATTTTTGCACTTCTTTTGTCAGCCTCCATATTAAAGATGGGCAATTTTTCAAAAGTGATAGGTCAAACTCCTGATCCATGTTCTTGTAAAACTGGGGTAAGAAGATGTTTACGTGTTAAGAGAATTGTCTATTTTCTCCAAAGGCGAGAGGGGGAAGAATTTTTGAAAGAATCCGTTGTAGAAATCAATGTTTAGTGAATGGCAGGACGGAGAGGCCAGTAGGTGCTGAGGAAGTTTCTGCCATCTCTAGTCAGACCCACGTCTATATGGACCCTTTATAGGTAAGTCTATGGGTGTGTGTGTAGTGGATAAGAACAGTAAGAGCTATGAAAATAGGCTTACCATTTACACACACACACAAATTACAAAGTACTTACCCTTCATTTTTCTTAAGGCTAAATTAACCAAAGCCTAAAAAAAAAATTCTGCTGTATGAGCTCTTCTAACGTCACCTACTAATCTCTTCCATCCCTTTCACTCCTCCAAGCAGGTTCCATCTGCATGATTCCAAAGAGGTGAACATGGGTCCTGTTCTTGCTTAAAAATTGTTTCCAGCCTAGCTTAACCACCTCTAATGTTCAAGTTCATTCCAAGATTGAGACAAAATCTCTCTATCTAAAGCAAAATACAAGCTAAATTCCTACCTTTTTGCCTCATTTCATGTTTTATTATTCTATGTTTCCTAATAATACCTTTTGTAAATATTGAAATGGGCACACATCCTGTGTACCAGAGGCAAGGCTATGCACAGTTAATGCAAGTTGTGATTCTCAGAAGAGGTCCATTTCAGGCCATATGCAATTTACATTTTTTCCTCTTTTCTTAATATAGGGAAAAGAAAAAAAATCTAGAAAACATTATAGAATCCAACCATATGCATTTTTAGGCCAATGATAAAGCATAGGATTTTAATGCTCACAGTAGGGACAGAGCTGGCCTGAGCTGCAGCCTGGGGACGTGTAAGCTGACGTACAGCTGTGATATTCACAAATCAGAAAATGTGGGCAGACCACATTATTACAAGGTGCTACTAAAAAGCTTATTAAAGTCTAGCATTATTAAAGTCTAGAGATGTTTGCTTAGTACCAGCTAAGCTCACACACACTGTGAAGAATTCATTTTATGTGTTTTAATAATAATAATAGAAATAAAAATTTCCCCCGCCCAATCTGCTTACTTTTTTCTTGTTAATTCTTGGTTAGAGAAGACAGTAATTATAAGAAAGACATTTCAAAGAGCACGTACACTTTCGTCAAATAAACGAAGTATTTACAACATAGATTTAATTATGCTTTTTAAAATGTAATTATTTCAGTTAGACGAACCTTGTGCTCTATTTCCTTAAAGGAGAGGTTTGCAACATGTTGGGGGTGCACTTTTAGTGAGCAAAAGCCTTCCTTTTGAATACCCACATCAGAGTAACTTTGGAATGAGCAATCAGTAGTTTCTCCCTAATGTGGTAAATGTGGTGTTTGTAAACAGGGGACACTCTATAGCACAGGTGAGTTACCTTTTATCAGCATTTCCTCATAATGAATGATAAAGAAAGATGCTCTTTGAAGTGCATCAGTTTCCTCTTCAGATTTTTTTCAAAATACTTCAAAACACTGAATCCCTGGGCAACACTATTTTCCTGTGACTTCACTCCTGCCTGTAGAGTTGTAGGACTCTGCCCCAATTCTGCAGGAGAAGGCTTCCTGTCTCCCTCTGGCAGTCTGCTCTTCTTGCAGCAGAGGCTCCTACATTCATTTTCTCCAGCTGCCTCTAGGCGGCCCTGTGCCCTGTGCCTTCACCCAGCAGCTGAGGTGATGCTCCAGCTGCCGCATGTCCTTGGCAGAGAGCTGCAGTATGATCTAGTCCATTATCTTTGGACCAGGCCTCTGGCCTTGACTCTCCTTCCTTGTGAGTCTTCTTCCCCAGGGGAGTCCACAGCCTCATACACATACAGCTGGCCCTGGAACCTCCCTAGGTTTGTCTGAATTTGCAACAGTTTAGGCTGGCCTGGGGCCCCTCAGTTATATAAAGATTGGGGCTATCACCGTCAGTCACCAACTGCTTGGTGCTTAGCACTATTTGACACTACAGAAAGATGGGAGGAAAGGGATGGAGGGAGGGTGGGAAGAGGAAGGAAGGAAGGAAGTGGGGGGAGGGAGGGAGGAGGAAAGAAGGAAAAGAAGAAAGAAAGAAATTTTAAAAGGATGAAAGAAAAGGACTGGAAATGAAAATTCTAAAAGGTACATGTTTCCTGTCTGTAAGAAGTTTATTATCTACTTGGTTATAATTATTCATAGCTAAATACACTGCAAATTTCATAACAAGATGACTAAATCAGGGCATATCTAGATGCCAGCTTAAAGACTATTTGCAAACAGACAATCGATATCAATCAAGCCAGCCAATAAGCTCCTCTTATAGGAGATGTCATTGCAAAAAACACCTTCTCTGCCTAGGACCAAATCTAAGTTTATGGTTTTAGTAAATGAAAGGAGAAAAACGTCTTCTATCCATCAATCTTTTTTTTTTTAAGATTTTTTTTTTTAATGTGGACCATTTTTAAACTCTTTTTGAATTTGTTACAATATTGCTTCTGTTTTATGTTTTGCTTTTTCAGCCCTGAGGCATGTAGGATCTTAGCTCCCTGACCAGGGATTGAACCTGCACCCTCTGCAATGGAAGGTGAAGTCTTAACAACTGGACCGCCAGGGAAATCCCTATCCATCAATTTTAAATTCAACTGTGGCCTGGACTCCAGAAATAAGCTTAGTGCTAACTATTTTTGAAAGTCCTTATGCAATATTTTTTCACCAATACTCTCAGAGAGGAGGAAATTGCAAGTTAGGGAAATTGCATAAAGTATTTAGTCTTTAGCTGATCTAAGTATTGGGTCTGAAGAAGTGTGTGAACTTCAAAGACACCAGCGGTCATAGCATTGCTCACCTGGCACTGAAGAATGTCTCCCAAATTCTCTGGGATGAGGAACATCTCTTCTTCCCCCACCCTCCCCCATTCAACGGAACTGGGCCAATTAGGGCACAAATATACAAGTAATAAGGGTTGTCATCTAATTAGAGAATGAGGGAATATTGTCTACCTGTTCCACATGTGACATTTTTATTAACACTGCCTAACATCATGGTAGCTTTGGGCCAGGCAGGCAGCACTCTTAGTTCTTACTGAGCTTGCAGTCAGCTGAAGCTCTCAGGTGTGTTACTGTACCAACTCTTCAGGCATCTCCCATGCCATATATACAGCACTGATTTGTCAAACTGGACACTTATCGCTCCTTAATTTCTTGGTAATGTTCACCCACTCTCCTATTCTATTGAAATCAGTGTGAATCCTTTTTTTTAAAAAAATTAATTTCACCTGTTTCTTTTTAATGTAAATTTTATTTTTTATTTTATTTTCTTTTTAAAAAATTTTTATTTATTTATTTATTTATGGCTGTGTTGGGTCTTCGTTTCTGTGCGAGGGCTTTCTCTAGTTGCGGCGAGCGGGGGCCACTCTTCATCGCGGTGCGCGGGCCTCTCACTGTCGCAGCCTCTCTTGTTGCGGAGCACAGGCTCCAGACCTGCAGGCTCAGTAGTTGTGGCTCACGGGCCCAGTTGCTCCACGGCATGTGGGATCTTCCCAGACCAGGGCTCGAACCCGCGTCCCCTGCATTGGCAGGCGGATTCCTAACCACTGCGCCACCAGGGAAGCCCAGTGTGAATCTTGATTCTGATATTTTCCCTCAGTTTCCATCTGCGAACTTAATAAAGACAAATTTGTGACTGCCATCTACTTTATTAGATGGAGCTACCTGGAATCCTGTGGCAATCTGCTAAAGGCCTTGTTCCAGGCTGGTAATCACACATTATTAGAAACACTTTTGGGGAGTGATTATTCAATCAGTTTTGGTTCCACATAATAAAATAATCAGAAATACCATGTATATGTATTCTCCTAATTTACCAGCAGCTCTAGCCAAATATTACATCAGGCTTGTTTAGGAGAACTAATTCCTAGGAAACCCTTGCTGGCTCATCTGAGCAAAATAATATTCATGAGTAGTTTTCTGTTTATAAAAGTAATAAGAGGCTCTTTGTAAACAGCGTCTTAAAATAAATGCATAAAGAAGAAAACAAAGCCATGTGGAATCTCACCACCTACCACTGTAAACAGTTTGGTAACTTCCTGTCAGCTTGCTCCTTCCGTCTCCACTCCTCTCTCTCCCTCCTCTCCATGCACACACCTTATTCAATCCCCTCTGACGTTCACTCTGTGCCTTCCCATCCCCCAGATCAAGTAACTGGATAATAGTCACCTGGCACGTTAAGAGTATATGGGTACAACAAAACCTGGGGAAAAAAAGGGTAAGAGAATTTTGACCTTTAAGATCAAACGTTGCAAGACTAACTCTAAAACACAAATGTCTGCGTGCATACTTGTAAAGTGATTATTCTTTTTTTTTTCACACACACACACACTGTATTTTATTTTTACAAGAGATAAATAGACTGACATCAAGCATTGTACATGGATGACCACAACAAAAGCAACAATGATTGCAATTACCAAACATGAAACACACTCATACTATGTCATAATATTGACATTCAGTCCAGTAATCCGCCACTGTAGCAGCTCCTTTACTTTGCAGTGAAAATTGATTTGTATATTCTTTGCTAGAGTGATTATTCTTGAAACAGGTCAGAGGAAGTCAAGGAAGACTGAGGTGTAGACTTGGACTTATCATAGTCAGGAGCAGCCGGAGTTCAAGAGAACACGGCCCCAGCCGGTCATCTACACCAGGGAGCCACCTGGGTGCCAAGTCAGTGCCCAGGTGTTCTCGCTGATGCCCAGTGGAAGCCACCAGTCAGTAGTGCCAGTCAATTGTCTTGCAAGTTATACCCCTCTGTGGCCAAGGGTTTTTCACACGTGACACAGCCCTCTCTTCAATGGCCCAAATGATATTGGAGGAACAGGTAACTCAGCTTTCATCAGCTCAAAGCCCTATCTGAATTGGAGGTCCAAGTAAAATGAATTTGAGGCCCAAGTAAAACCGTTGCCAACTGCCCTCCAGAAAAACCCCCTTCAACGTGTATACATAGATCATCATATGCATGTGTATTTATCTATAGCTGTACTATACACTTACACCTATATAGCTCTGGGTATTTGTCAACCCAAGGCTCTGCCATTGCAGCTACCTGGTCTCTGCCAAACTGAGGTGCTGCTACCATCCCCACAGCTAGAAATCTACTGAAGCCCTTCTCACCCACGCTTCCAAGGCTCCGCCCCTGAAGGCCAACCTCCCCACTGTTCTGAGTCCCGATGCCCTCAGCCCTCCCATCACTTGGCAGCTCAACATCTGCTCAAACAGCATCGAGTTAGAGAGCTGAGTTTTTCCTCCTTGGGTGCACACAAGCTCCGATATCTTACTGTGCTTTATTTTTATATTTTAAAACGTCCAGCGAGGTTAAATATTTTTTCATTTATTTATTTGCCATCTTTAAGTTTCTTTTGCAAACTGACAGTTTGCGTAGCTCATTTTTCTGTTTGTCTTCTTTTATGTGCCCCCCACTTACAAGCAAACCCTTTTCTCAAATATTGGGAAATCATCTCTTTAGAGGTCCATTGCCCTGAAGTCACTGAAGAGTCTTATTAATTCCTGCATGGAGTAAAAAAATATATATAGGTCTAACTATGTCTTCCCTTCACTACCTCTGGAATTCTCACTTCAGTAACCTTTTCATCAAAATTATGAAACCCTAATAAATCTTAGGGTTCTATGTAGCTCAGTTCACACAGTCATTGTTACAGAATTACAGTCCAACAACAACAAAGAGTAATTTTAGAAGATTTCTGATATTTATATATCACAAAGACCATAAAAAGGGTTCCAATTCATACCCCCAGCAACACAGAGCTCAGGCCCTTTCGTGCAGCCTCACCAGATCCTCTTGGCTCCATGCTCTGACACTTTCCCTCTACTCCATTTCCCACACAAATTTTCTTCCTCTCTCTTCCCCACTGTCTCCTAGATCTTTATTTTGTAGATAGCTTAGCCTCTCTGCCTGAGTCCTCTCTTCCTTTATATCTACCTCTCCTGCCTAGTTCCTTCCTACTCATTCTCCTAATTACAAGTCACAAAGGTAAGGAAGTTGACTAAGCACATTCACACCTTGATCAATTTTGTTCTTGTAACATTTGAAACATTTGACAAAGTCCACTACCATCTGCTAACACCCACAGGTCTAAGATACCACCAGGAGCAACAGTTTGCACCTGCATGAAAATAACTTTACACATGAGAGCTATTAACACTTCAAGCCAATTAACTCCAACCCTGCCCATCTTTCCTGTACCCTTGGCCAGTTCCCCAACTGCAAATGTACTGGTCATTCATACTCTCCTGTGCTGTGTTTTATCCTTTTTGCCTCATTAGCTCCAACACTAAACCTACCTCTGGGGCCTCCTTACAGTGCTCTGTTGCCCTCTAAACAAACTTCTCATCCTGAAATACTCACAGAACAATACCATGTGTCTTGCACTCCTGTAGTGCTACACTATCCAGTGCAGCCTGCTGGAAGGAGGCCACTGTGGGATTGGGGAACCATCTTCAGATAATAAAAACTTATCCCTCTTTTTGACAACAACTCTTTGAAATGATTTCATCCGCAGTTAAAAAATGTTTGTGGCCCTCCTGTTTATGAGTATGGATTACATGCAAAAGTTACAAGGTTAAAAATAAAAGGCAGTCCTTAATAAATATTTTTTAAACTAGTAGAAATATTATTTGTATGGGCCAGTTGCAGATATTCTAAAATGGTTAAGAGGAAGTAGTGGACTTAGATGGGACCCAAATCTATAATATCAAGTACAATCAGTATGTCAAGGCACACTTTCTTTGCTGAGTTAAATTTTCTTTCTTGCTGAAAACTTGGATATCAGTTTTTGTTTTCCAGTGTTCTGGTGATTTTCGTCTTCTCCATGACTCTGCAAATGTTACCAAGCACAGATTCTGCAATTGCATCTACAGTGTTTCTAGTGAATTGGAATGTCAAGCATCTGTGTTTAGAAACCAAAACTTAAGAGGAGCTAAGAGTTCTCTTCCTATCTGATTCTTCACTTATCTTAGCCTTAACCCTTGTGGTTGTTCTCAATTTTTTAGCTTGAAAGTTACTCCATTTGATAAAGACAGGCTAAAATGAAAACTAAATACTTCTGCTTTCTTTCTTTTTGCATCTCTAATGGCTTCATCTCTTCTTCCTCCTATTTCTTGTTCCAACCATTGCTTTATAAAATAGTCTTTTTTTGGCTGCATTGGGTCTTCGTTGTTGTGCACAGGCTTTCTCTAGTTGCGGCGAGCAGGGACTACCCTTCATTGCAGTGTGCGCGGGCTTCTCATTGTGGTGGCTTCTCTTGTTGTGGAGCATAAGCTCTAGGCACGTGGGCTTCAGTAGTTGCAGCATGAAGGGTCAGTAGCTGTGGCACATGGGCTCAGTGGTTGTGGCTCACGGGCTCTAGAGTGCAGGCTCAGTAGTTGTGGCGCATGGGCTTAGTTGTTCCATGGCATGTGGGATCTTCCCGGACCAGGGATCGAACCTGTGTCCCCTGCATTGGCAGGAGGATTCTTAACCACTGTGCCACCAGGGAAGTCCCTATAAAATAATCTTTTAAAGTTGAACTTAGTATTTGTCATGGGTGTCCACTTAATCAAAGCTTGAGCCCTTTTAACAAAATTCTTACTCTTTTGATTTTGGTTCCCTCTTTCTATCTTTTCTGTGCTTTAGAGGGCTAGGAAACTCCAGGAACATTCCTTGAAGAGTCTCTTGCTATGCAATCATGTCAAAATTTCTCTAAATATTTTTTGAAATCTGCTTTTCTAATGTTTAGAGTTTGTGTGTGAGTAGGCTCAGGGTTCTCATTTTTGGCTACTGTAAATGCTAAGAAAAAAATAGACAATTTCTGATCTCAAATCAACAACATAACTTTAAAATCTAAGGAAATAGTAAATAACAAAATAAACCCAAAGCCAGCAGAAGGAGAGAAATAAAGATTAGAGCAGAGATAAGTGAAGTAGAGAATAAAAGAACAATAGATAAAATCAATGAAACTAATTGTTGCTTCTTTGAAAAGATCAACAAAATTGACAAAACTTTAACTGGATTAAGAAAAAAAGAGGAAGACTCAAATTACCTAATTAGAGATGAAAGTGGGGACATTACTATCGATTTTACAGAGATAAGAGAGCACTAAGAACAATTGCATGTCAAAAAATTGGATAACCTAGATGAAATGGACAAATTCCTAGAAACACAAAACCTACCAAGAGTAAATCAGGAAGAAATAGAAAATCTGAATAGACCCAAGACTAATAAGGAGATTGAATCAGTAATCAAAAATCTCCCCAAAAAGAAAAGTCCTGGACCTGATGGCTTCACTGGTGAATTCTACCAAACATTTAAAGAGCTAATACCAATCCTTCCCAAACTTTTCCAGAAAACTGAAGAAGAGGAAACACTTCCTAACTCATTCTATGAGGCCAGCATAAATCTGATACCAAAGCCAGACAAAGGCATTACAAGAAAAGAAAACTACAGACCAATATCCCATATGAACATTTATGCAAAAATCTTTAACAAAATACTAGCAAACAGAATTCAACAGCATATTAAAAAGATTATACACCATGACCAAGTGGGATTTATTCCTGGAATGCAAGGATTGTTCAACATATAAAAATTGATCAATGTAATACACTACATCAATAAAATAAGGGAAAAACCCAACTTAATCATCTCAACTGATGCAGAAAAACATTTGACATAATTCAACACCCTTTCATCATAAAAACACAACAACATAGGAATAGAAGGAAATTACCTCAACAAAAAAAAACCTATACACTTGACTCTTGAACAGCAAGGGGGTTAGGGGCACCAACCCCCTGCACAGTTGAAAATCTGTGCATAACTTTACAGTCGACCCTCTGCATCCGCAGTTCTGCACACATGGATTCAACCAACTGTGAATCGTGTAGTATCATAGTATGTATTTACTGGAAAAAAATGTGTGTATAGGTGGACCCACACGGTTGAAGCCCATGTTGTTCAAGTGTCAGCTGTATATGAAAAGCTATGTTTCATATATGAAACAGCAAACATCATACACAATGGTGAAAGACTGAAAGCTTTTCCTCTAAGATTAGGAACAAGGCAAGGATGCCCACTTTCACCACTTCTATTTAACACAGTACTGGAAATTTTAGCCAGAGCAATTGGGTAAGAAAAAGAAATAAAAGGCATACAAGTTGGAAAGGAAGAAGTAAAATTATCTCTGTTTGCAGATGATATAATCTTACGTGTAGAAAACCCTAAAGACTCCACAAAATAGTTGTTAGAACTAATAAGTGTATTTACCAAAGTTATAGGGTACAAAGTCAACACACAAAAATAAGTTGCATTTCCCATCTGCAGCAACATGGGTTGACCTGGAGATTATCATACTAAGAAGTAAGTCAGACAGAGAAAGACAAATATCATATGACATCACTTATATGACGAATCTAAAAAAAATGATACAAATGAACTTATTTACAAAGCAGAAACAGACTCACAGACATAGAAAACAAACTTATGGTTCCCAAAGGGGAAAGGCAGGGTGGGAGGAGGGATAAATTGGGAATTTGGGATTGACGTATACATACTACTATATTTAAAATAGATAACCAACAAGGACCTGCTGTATAGGTCCTTTTGCTCAATATTCTGTAATAACAATGGGAAAAGGGTTTGAAAAAGAATAGACATATGTGTATGTATAATTGAATCACTTTGCTGTACATCTGAAACTAACACAACATTTTAAATCGACTATAGCCCAATATAAAATAAAAATTTAAAAAATTAAAATGTACCTTTTTAGCATAAAAAAATAAGCTGCATTTCTATACATAAACAATGTCAAAAGAAAATTATTTCTTTTGGGAGAAATTATTTGAAAATTATATATTTGATCAGGGAATAATATCCAGACTATAGAGAGGACTTCTAAAACTCCACAACAACAACAAAAACAACAAACCCAATTCAAACATAAACAAAGAACTTCAACAAACGTTTCTCCAAAGAAGATATACAAATGGCCAATAACCACATGGAAAGATGCTCAACATCACGAATCATTAGGGAAATGCAAAACAAAACTACAACCAGATAGCAACCCACAACCATTAGGATGGCTACTTTCGAAAAAACAGAAAATAACAAGTGTTGGTGAGGATGTGGAGAGACTGAAACCCTGTGCACTGTTGGTGGGAATGTAAAATAGTATAGCCACTGTGGAAAGCATTATGATTTCCTCAAAAAATTAAAAACAGAATTATCATATGATCTAGAAATTCCACTTCTGAGTATATACCCAAGAGAATGGGAAAAAGGGTCTCCAAGAGATATTTGTACAGCCATGTTCACAGCAGCATTATTCACAATAGCTAAAATGTGGAGCAATCCAAGGGTCCATTGACTAATGAATGGATAAGCAAAATGTGGTATATACATACAGTGGAATATTATTCCGTCTTAAATAGGAAGGAAATTCTGCAATATGTTACAATATGGATGAACCTAAAGAACATTATGCTAAGTGAAATAAGCCAAACACAAAAAGACAAAATGCTGTGTGATTCCACTTATATAAAGTACGTAGAGCAGTCAAAAATCATGAAGTCAGAAAATGAAATGGTGGTTGCCAGAGGCTGGGGGAAGGAAAGAAAGGAGAGTTATTGTTTAATAGGTGTAGATTTTCAGGTTTGCAAGATGAAAAGAGTTATTTGTATGGATGGCGGTGGTGGTTGCACAACCACATGAATGTATTTAATGCCACTGAACTGTACACTTAAAAATAGTTAAGATGGTAAATTTGATGTTACATGTATTTCATAATTTTAAAAATTGAAAAAAATAGACACTAGACATTTTCTGTCAAGATTTTCCTCATTCCTATGTTACCAACCAGTTCTTCCTGTGGGTCAAAATTAAATCCTGAATAGCAGATTTCTTTTATTGCAAAGAAATTGTGGAAGTTTGTTTTCCTGTCACAGCTGACGGAACAGTGGCCCACAAGCAAGGCAGAATGGCGACATCCTTTTACCAGAACGAGAACTGCAGAGATGTCACTATTCTGCCTTGCCTGTGGGCCACAGTTCCGTCATCTGTGACAGGAAAACCCTATGCCATCTATGTGCTTTATTCCTAAAACAATTGTCACTTTTTAAATCTTTGTCTTCTTTTTTCCTCATCCCCTCCTTTTGGCTCATCTACTTCCTACAAGTGTATGATTTCTCAATTTAGAAAACTCAAGATTTAGCCCTTCTATTCCTCTATTTCTTTGAACAGATTTTAACTCGTTCATTTTGTCTTCAATGTGTATATACAAAATTTTGGTGATACACATGTAATTTGTGTAAAACTATAAAATTACATTGCTTACTATTCATACGCAGCAATTGGTCTACAGTTAGCTAAATTGCATGAAAACAAAATCCAAAGGGGATAAAAAAGAAAGTAACATATTCCTCATTTACAGCTATTGAACCTCAACTTCGTTTCAATATTCATTACAAAAGTCAGTCTTTCTTGGGACTTCCCTGGTGGTCCAGTGGGTGAGACTCTGCACTCCCAATGCAGGTGGCCTGGGTTCGATCCATGGTCAGGGAACTAGATCCCGCATGCATGTCGCAACTAAGAGTCTGCATGCTACAACTAAGAAGCCCGCATGGTGCAACTAAGAAGTCCACAAAAAAAGATCCCACATGCTGCAAGGAAGATCCCGCATGCCGAAACTAAGACCCGGAGCAGCCAAAATAAATAAATAATAAGTATTAAAAAAACAAAAAAAAAAGTCAATCTTTCTTAAGTGCTAGCCTAACAGATTTGTTAAGTTCTGGATTTGTAAATAAAGTTATGAGAAAAGATTCCTTAGTTTGTGTATGTCATATATATATATATATATGTATGTTTAAATATTTATTTATTTATTTGGCTGCGTTGGGTCTTAGCTGTGGCACGTAGGATCTTTCCTTGCAGCGTGTGGGCTTCTCTCTAGTTGTGGTGCACGGGCTCTAGAACCCACGGGCTTAGTTGTCCACCCCCACCCCACATGTGGGATCTTAGCTCACTGACCAGGGATCGAACCCGTGTCCCCTGCATTGGAAGGTGGATTCTTAACCACCGGACCACCAGGGAAGTTCCTGTATATGTTATATATTAATCAATATATTTTCATAGGGTTCAAGTCTGTAGAAATCATTTTATAGTGACCAACCAAAAGAATAATGTAAGACACACTCTGTTTAGGATTTATTTCTGTTTAGTGCCTGAAAATCAGAATTTCTAAGAGCAAATTTATTTTGGCTAAATGTATATTTATATTTTTAATTTAATTTTTAAAAATTTTTATTGAAATATAATTGATTTACTCTAAGAGCAAATATTAAACTGTACAACTCAGAGGAAATAACTACTCTTACAATTCCCTGAAGAGCAGGGAGAAAATATTACATTTTAATTTATTTTTATTTTTAAAAATAAGAAGGGAATTAAGTCAATAAAATATTTTGGTAGACACAGGCATCCTTCCTCAAGTTTTGCTTCAAGTAAAATTAATTAGAATAATGTGAGGAAAAAAATATGGCAACCAAACATCAGCAAATAATTGTGGAAGATGCATAAATCATATTGTGGAAGAATTTAAGAAACAAGTGTTAGAACAAGTTTTTCAGCATGGGAGCCTTTCTATACAGTTGGAGGAAAGAATGAATATTTCTACAGTGTCTGGGCTTATGTTGGATTCTGCTTTAATTAAATACTAGAAGTAATTTTTCTGTTTCACTTAAGCAGTGGCAAACAGCAGAGGTTATACTGTCCCACTGGAACATTTTGGAAACGGGGTGTATTTTTGACCAACACAGTGACTGGCGGGCACTTACGGGCATTTAGTAAGGGGAGGCCAGCAATGCTAGAGATCTGTTATTCATGGAATGGTCTTGTACACTGAACAATTGTCCCTGATCCCCCACAACCTCCAAAGGTCTCATTGGACACTCATGTAAGTAAAAAACTCTGCTGAGTATCTGAGCCTAGAACCAACTCTGTTTTACGTATAAGTTCATAATATTGTTAGTATACTTTTTCATATAGACTGCATTTTTGGAGAATGTAACTAGTGTACATTGAGGGAAAATTGTTCTTTGGAACTTTGCTAAGAGTTGTTCACAAACAACTCTTGTTTATTCAACAATCACGAACAGATTGTTCCTAACTCACTTGGCAGCAAAACCTGACCTGAATTGATTTGAAGGTGTTTGGAAAATTAAGTCACTCGTGGCAACACCTTTATCAGCTGACAATTTAACTGTCACATTCAAATATCAATATAAAGAAATGTGTTGACCCTCTCTACTCAAAGTGTCCAGCTTTAGGTAGACCAGCAACTTTAGAATCACAAGCTTGCTAGAAATGCCCACTCCAGACATGTGAAATCAGAATCCACATTTTAACACAAGCCACGCGTGACTTGTATGCACATTGAAGTTTGAGAAACAATGATGTAGACAATAATTAGGTGGAAATTTGTCTTAAAAGACATATATTCATTATAGGGAATAAAAACATCTATCCCTCTTATTATGTCTTCCAGTGTGGTTTGTTTCAGAATTTTACATGTTGAGAGATATTCTACTTTTTTATCATTTACTTTCTCTTATTTCTCCTTTATTTTCAATATATATTTGTATTTTGTGAAATTATGAATTAATTCCACTTCAAGATAATAAAGAGGATGTTACAACAATAAAAAGGATGTGTTGCTCTTATAAGGCTGAAAGCTACCGAATAAAGGAAAGATGTACTGAAGGACAAAATATCTTATCAGCATATATGAATTCCATAACAAAAACCATGTTTTATGGAAAAATTGTGACAATGTCACCACTGATGGAAGAGTTGCTTTGGCTGGAATAAAATTTGGATTCTGGGGTAAAAATGCAGACAGCTTTAAAATAAATTTATTCATAGCATCATTCAGAGGCAAGAAGTTCTTGCAGCAAATAAGGTGAAGCTAAAAGTGTACAAATTGCTATAGATATAGATACTATATCTACTGACATAGATAATGGTATAAAAATCAGACCTTTAGACTATAGCAAACTATTCACTTTTCTTGGTAGAGATGATGAGTAATGATGTAAATATTTTGTATCGCAGACAAGGTTGCTGGTTTTATCATGGCTGAGTACGTTAAAGGAATGACACACTTTATTTTCCAAAAACATTAGTGTTCCACACTCTGTCTTTTCTATGATAACAAGTGTCTATCAATTCTGTGACAGTAAAACAGAATTTAAAATTAATACTGTCTTCATAATAGAAGTGTCGCTTTAATAACAAGTGGGAGAGTTTCTGCTTTTGAAGGAAACTTGGGCCATGGCGAAGGGCATAATGACAGCAGACCTTTGGAAGTGCTTCCTTCGTAACTGATTTTCTTTGGAAAATATGTGTCATCTATAAAAATTCTCCTATCTGCCCACCTTAAAAAGCTTGGAAATAGAGATTTTTTATTCAATTAAAAAATCTTCCCCCAAATGAGTTTCAAATAGGTTTTGAATCTACTTGCTAAATACAGTTGTCAAAAATATAAAAATAGAATGCGTCTGATTAGTTGGCAAAAAAATATTGTGCTCTAAGATACTGAATGAATTGGGAGGGGGTAGGGAAAAGGGTTTTAAAGTGTTCTTCCTTGTCTCCAGGGTCTACTCTATTTTGTTTTAATTCAGGTCTGTGATGCCCTATCCAAAATTCTAAAATCCAAAAAGTTCTGAAAACCAAGTTTTCTTCCTAACTCACTGCACAGGAAAATCTGACCTGAATTGATTCGAGGCTATTTACAGTTTTTTTCCGTACAGTGTGTCTATTCATGTCTTTTGCTGCAGAAATATGAGGGTATTTAATTATGGGGTGCTGCCCCAAGCCTCACTGGGGGTATTATATGTGATTATAATATAACATAATTATATCATATATAATTCTCCAAAATTCATAAAATTCTGAATATCCTAAATTCATCTGGTCCTAAAGGTTTTGGAGCTTGTGGACATGTGCAGTGGTGAATATAAGATGAGTAAAGAATTGAAAAGTATTTTTGATGATATGTCAGGGTCTTTTTCATTGTAAGGTTAAGGATTGATAATTCTGAAATTTGTTCCCTGAATTTTTGTTGTTAAAAGGATAGTGAAGTCACATCTTTGGGCAGAGGGTCTATAATTCAAAGTGAGCATGTGAGTCAAATAGATTGTCCCACTAAAGAAATAATATATGTGTGTATATATGTGTGTGTAAAATATATATTTTTTCTTTTTTTTCCCCACTTTGTTCTTGCAGAGGGTTCTGCATCCTGGAAACACCCAGAGCTCAACTGAGCTGAGAGCTGAGAGGTTTCTGAGAGATGATTTTGCTATATCTGGGTGTGAGGGTAGGGCAGTCTCTACAGGCTTACAAACTAGACTAAGGCATTAATTTGAAAGTGCATCTTTAGTGCGACAGATTATACAAGTGTGAAAACCTACATCAGCAACAATTTAGTGTGAGTGTCCATATGATTACATTTCTACTGGAAAATGAAAAGTGATGCAGGCAAATGATAATGTTCTCCAAACTCCTTAGCTGTTAGCAAATGTTTGCCAAGAAAACACTTCCATAATTCTCTGGAGGTTCTAAAAGATTAGAAGGCACACAGGCAGGGACCCAAGTGACTCTCATCCTGGGAAGTTTTGCCACTCTATTATCATTAAAGAAACCTTTTATAATATGTCCTTCTATTTCTATTCTTTTATTCTAAGTAAAAACATTTGCTGGTATAACAAACATAACTTTCTAAATCTAAACTGAACTAAAAAAGTGTAAAACCAAACAAATGTTTGTAGAAACATTTTACTTGGAAAATGCAAAGAATGCTAATGTGTAATAGAGTCTGAAGCTAGATGCTTTTGAGACTATAGGTATAATGTCTGATATCAACCAGCGCTGAACTTCTGATGTGAAAAGCTGGATTTGTTGTATGTTTATTTGGGCAAAGGCTGAGTCAAAACTTGATGGGAAAGAAATTTGTCTTTAATTTTGAAATGGGAATATGTATGGTGTAGGAACTGGTCTAAAGGGTGGTAGAACTGAGTTCTACAGGGCAAAACTGCAATAAATCAAACTTACATTTCATAAACAAATAGGGCATTTGCCCAAGTGAAGATAAAAAATGCAACAGTACAGAGAACTCTACCCAATATTCTGTAATAACCTGTATGGGTAAAGAATATGGAAAAGAATGAATATATTAATAACTGAATCCCTCTTCTGTACACCTGACACTAACACAACATTGGAAATCAACTATACTCTAATAAAATTTTGTAAAAAATAAAATAAACTGAAAAAAATCCAGCAATAATGCTACTAATTGGACGCCACTGATGCCTTCACTAATTCATCTCCCCAGGAATTTTGTATGGTCAGGGAATAACTAATGCCCTTGTCGAGTAAGGCTCCTCCTTAATATTTGGTTTTCCTTCCTTGGTTTTCCTGAATATTGGTTTCTTTCCTATCTACACCAAGATGCAGAATCTGATCCCTTCCAACACCTCCATGACTCTCACTCCAGTCCATCCTTCCTTGGACTGTTCCTTGGTCTTCATGCTTCTATCCTCACCCCCATGCAGTCTAGTCTCCAGATAGCAGTAGGTGTGCTCCTTCTAAAACAAGAGTCGCATTGTGTCACTCTTCTGCCTCAAGATTTTCATATCAATCAACATTAAACTCAACATATACACACTACTATATATAAAATAGATAACCAACAAGGACCTACTGTATAGCACAGGGAACTCTACTTAGTACTCTGTAATGGCCTATATGAGAAAAGAATCTGGAAAAGAATATATATATACATATCTGAATATACGTAGAATATATATATATATCTGAATATACATAGAATATATATATATATATATGAATCACTATGCTGTACACCTGAAACTAACACGACATTGTAAATCAACTATACTTCAATAAAATAAAACACAAAACATTCAATTCAAACCCCTTCCTCTTAGGAACTTGCTCCCTGCCACCCCTCTGACTCCATTTTCTGTCATTTTTCTCCCTGCTCACGCCACTCAATTCACCTTTGCCTCCTTACTCTTCACTGGAAAATACCAAATATATTTCTACGTCATGGCCTTTGTACAACCATGAGGTTGATGCTCTTCCTCCAGACATCTGCAAGACTTGCTTCTTTTCTTCTGCTCCGGTGTCACCTTATCAGAGAAGCCTGATAAGGCTTTTCTCTGTCAGCTTCCCTCAGTCTCATTCTGGAAGCCCTTGTCTTTTCCTTTACCCTGGTTTATATTTCTTCATAGTACCTTTCATCTCTTACATATTTCAGTCTGTCCTCCTACAGAAAAGCAGAGGCTTCATTTGTCTTATTCATGTAGTATCTTCTTTTAAACTTAACATTATAAAAACTCACTATGTTGCAGCTACTAAAACAGTACCTGCAACATAGTGGGTTTTTATAATGTATGAATAAATGAAAACTTATACTTGATGTTAAGTTTAAAAGTTAAAAATACATAGATATGTTTGTATAAAACATGTTAGCTTTGAAAAAAATGTTTTTCTATATTATGGGGTCACAGAACAATACTTCCTTGATATCATATTTTTACTGTGTAATTTATGGATTTGGGGGGAACTGATTACAGTTGCTTTTATAGTTACTTGAATACAATTGTAGCAACCAACTGACATACAACTGTATCATGCTAAACAAATATTCACTCTTTTAAATGATTTTGCATGTTTTCTCATTTAATAATCATGCTACTTTGTATAAATGTACAAATCCATGAAAATGAATACAATTTTAAAAGATACATAAACATTGAAGATATAAAGATATTTTAAACAAGGTTTTAGACTTACCTACTGACGGTTAGGGCAGTTGGATCCTTTTGGGTCTTTGGATATGAAAACACTTTAAAGGGACTGGCTAAGGGTAACTGAGAAGATTACCTCTGATGTTTCAGCTCGGGTTGTAGGCATCAGTGCGGCCCCTTTTTAAAGAGCCACGTGGTAGACAGTCCACAAACTGAGTGTTGTTGGGAGAAATCATGAAATGAATGAATGGTCCGCAGGAAGCTAAAATGAAGATCTAGAGTTACAATGCTTCTGTACACCTTAGCAATATCCACTCTGTTCCTCGGTCTCTCTTGAGAGTTCTGGTCCTAACCACTGTTATGTATTTTTTTTTTTTTAAGCCTTGATAATCACATTATTCTCATCTTTCATCCCATCACTGTTATGATGGCTAAAATGATTTATGTCAGCAGGTGACCGAGGATAAAATATCCTGTTTCATACTCTGAGTTTCCAGAGTAGCATGTGTACTGTGATTAGTTAATTAGGATTCATAACGAATAAATGAAGTGCTAATCAGGGGACTGTTAGGTGGGTGGAATGATACAGAAGTCACACAGGTTATGTTAGTGAGGGTTATCGAGAGACAAGCAATGGATGCAGACTCTTGCTATCTGAAGGAAAAGGGCCCCAGGAACTCAAAGACTCAAGGCAAGGCTGGGAGACAAGACTGGAACCAACAGTTACAAAGGAAGTGCCAGAAGGTTAAAAACAAACAAATCAGGAAGTGGGGAATTGTCTCTGACTGGGCCACCCTGGTCAGGGCAAAGCTGCTGCTGAAGCTGTTACTGCCTCTGCTCAGTGAGCCCAACCCCAGACACTACCCACTCTCTCATTCCTTGGGATTCAGTCCACCTGACCTACAGGATAAATGAAGTGGTGGTGGGAATAGAGAGGAAGGATCTGCCTTTTGTCTTGGAGATTGCTGCCTCAAATTACCCTTTTGCTGCGACTATACACATTTGGGTAGAGATAATTCTCTATAAGAAAATGGAATTATTAGAAACGATGATGGATGCTGGGTATCCAAAAATGACCTAGATGATCTGGACAGCAGCGTACATATAAAATATACCACAAGATAAAATCTGGGGGAGCACACTGGTGTGTAAATTTTATTTATTCTATAGATAATACATATATAAATAATGTTTCTATTAAAAGCATTAATGCAAATTAACAAGAGCAGCAATAATATCACATAGAAAAAAACAGGCAATAGACATGAATAGATCATTCTCAGTAAATTGTACGAATAATAAACATGAAAAAAGTTTTCATCGTTATTGATTATTGAAGAAATGCTGATTAAAACAAGTTACAATTTTGGTCCATCACATTTCCAAATTATAAGCAAGATTATACTTAATATTGGAAGGTATTTTTGCAGCATCTCACAGAGTTTCAAAAATGTTTATAAATATTGATCCAGTAGTCCCATTCTTAGGTCCCTATTCTCAGCAAAGATGGGTATTCACAGTGTTCATTCCTCAATGACTTAAAACTTCCAGAAAGTCTGGAAACATTCTAAAAGCCACCAATAGATGAGCAGATAAGTAAATAATTAGAATATTCTTCAACCACTATATATATATTTTTAATTTAGCAATGGTAAAAAAAATACTCAATTTATAAATATTCAGTGAGATAAACAGGATTCAAAATTGTTTGTATAGGTGGTGTTAATTTTGTAACAAATCTTTATGTATAGAAAACAAAAAGGAAATACAACAAAATGTTAATAATGGGTGTGTGTGGAGGGGGAGACTATAGGTAATTTTAATTAAAAAAATTCTTTTCTGTAGTCTCCAAAACCTTGTATTTTTGTAAATTATAAATGTAAAAATTATAAAATGGGCATATATTACTTTTATACTGAGAAGAAAAGATAAAAATTGAAGAGGATTTAGAATACCACTTGTGTGATAAAAATGTCAAATATGTATCCAGATGGATATATAACAGGATTCCATAGTCGTTTTTTTCTTGACATCTCTGAAGATATGCAAGATTTGGAAAAACAACCACCAACCATCAGCAAATCTCTCAGGACAACAGAAATAATCACATACAGAATCATACTACATATAAAACTTATATTTGACAGTCCATAGCTCAAGTTTATCTCTAAACAACATATGGCCTTTTTCTATTTTATTCCTCTAGCTCAGGGAAGCAGAAATTCAATTACTGTGAGGGCACTTAAATAATTTTATTTCTTATTATAGTTAATAGAAAAACCTATTGCCAAATGTTTTAATGATGACACTTCGAATTTGGTATGCAATTTTATAGCCTGCTGGTTCTCAATCAAAAGTGTTATAATTTCTAAAGACAAGCTTGTAAGAGTGCATTACTTGTGTGTATAATACTTATCAAATCATCTGTGACTAATAAAACTTGAGAAATAAGGGGAGGAAAGGGTATTCAGCCTTTTGGTAACATGCTTGTCTTACACTTGCCAAAGTCCTCTTAGGCAATACTCTGCTTGCTCAGAGGGCCATGTGTTTAACTGTAAAATTCTGTATCATAGGATTCAAAAGACATCAATCATTTCTGTCAACAAGGAAAGAGTGAAGGCAGTGTGACTCTTCTATCATTAGGAAAACATGTGCTCAAGAGGGAAAAATGTAGTCCAGGGAGAGCTGAGCAACTATAGGTTACAGGAAAACAGAGTTCCAGACTACAGTATAATTTCACTTCTCCTCCCCTACTTTGGACTGGAACGTTATATTTTTCACTTCATGTAGTTCCACGTGTGCAGTAAGACATTATGTAACTCAGCCAGTCTCGGCCGCGCAGTATCCACTAAATGCTTTAAAGAAGCCACCATTATTAACAGTCTGGGGTATGTGGAGGCAATAGCTTCCTTTGGCTTTGGCAGAAAGCAACACTGTGTAATGAGGTTAGGGTGGCCTATATTCAAAGCTATATTCCAAAATGGCTGCTAGTCAAGCCACATGACAACTGGTTCTTTTTTTTTCTTAAGACTTTGTTCTAAGTGGACATCAAAATTGCTGTATTTGGACAGTTCAGTGGGTGGAATGGGAAATTTTCCATGTTTTACTCCTGGTTTATTATTTTATACCAAGATTCCTGAATTATACCCAGCTTGAGTTTCAAAGACATCAAGACACAAATTCTAGTCTCCTACGTTCTTGACTGGGTGACCTTAGGCTGGTTACTTCACTTTTCTGAGTCTCAGTTTCCTTTGCTTGTACATTAGTGATAACACCTACCACCAGGGAGTTGGAAGAAGCCTTATGGATGACATCAACGAAGCTCCTACTTCTTAACTGCGTCATCCCAGGCAAGTTATTACACTTTTTGGCTCTTCTCCCCTATTTGTAAAATAGACCAATTCTGGCTACCAGCTGCGATAGAGAAGGATAAGATAATCTAGGCAAAGCTCCTACAACAGTGTCTGGGCCCTTGGAGGCTCAAGAGTACCTGAAAATAATAATAAAAATGCTAGTGAACGTTCCCTAGGTTAATGCGGTTGAGTTCTGAAACTCTGGGAGAAGAGAGAATCAGAAATAGGGACCAGGAGAGAGGCCCAGCGGCCGGAGACCTCCTGCCCAGCGATGGCGGCCAGCTTGCGCCGCGACGCACCCGGACCGACACCGCCTCGCCCCACCCCTCCGGGGCCAGCGCGAATCCCGGCGCCGAGTTCCGGGCGACGGCTAGGTCCCCACTCAGGCCCTCCTTCCTTCCCCCGTCCCCTGCCTCCAGCGGTGCCAGCTGCGCCCGAGCCCCGAGAATTCGCCGCCAGCGCGCAGGTTCCCGCGGCCGGCCGCCCTCGCCCCACAGGTAGGAGCCGCGCCGCGGCTGGGGCGCGCAGAGCTCCCGCGGGAGCCGGTTTCCGGTGCGCTCGCGCTCCGTCCCTCCTCCCGCCGGCCCCGGGCAGCTGGCCGCTCCCCGCCCAACTTGGAACCTTGGCAGTGGCGTCGGCGGCGGACGCCAGCTCCGTGCGGCCTCGCGGGAGCGGCCTCCCTGGCAGCCTCCGGGGTCCTCCTGTGCACGCCTTCGTCCCGGGTTCCTGCAGAGTCGACGCTGACAACTTCGGCGCTCACTTTTGCCGGGGCGGGCGGCTGTCTGGCGCGCGGAGCCGCGCTGGCTCCGGGCCGAAGTTGGGGGCGTCCTCTGCAGGATGTGCCCATCTCCCTCGCCGCGGGGGCCCCCAGTACAGTGTGTCCGGTGACCCCAGGTCATCTTGCGCGCCCGAGGGTTCGCGTGCGCTATGGGATGACCGGGATGGCGGGCGCGATGGGACCGGCATCCCGGACCAACCAGGAAGTGCTGCGTTCCGAGGCTTGGAGCCCAGCCCGCCAGATGCACGGTCCTGGGCGTGTGGCCACACAGCTGCCCGCTGCGGCGCCCACGAAGTGATGACGCCGGGGTCGGGCAGGGCAAGGTGGGGGGCAAGGAGCTGGGCGTGTGTGAAGGGACTTGTTTTTCTCGCTCCAGCTCCAGGTATGTGGGACTTAGGTCTCAGATCCAAGAGCGTGGTGCTCCAAGCCTTGAATAGGATTTTGTTAAGCCCTTCAGAACTACCCTTGTAGAATCAGTCCAGAGCTACCGCCACGCCTATATTTGCTCCTTCTCCTAGTCTCCGATTATTGCCTTCTTTACTTCCTCTGTGAAGTACTAAACGCAAGTAGATTTCTTACTGACCATAAGGGTTTCTGCATTTGATTATCGCTAGGTTTTTCCCCAGAATGAGGAGTTCCCTTAACTTTATCTGCCAGGCCTGCCTGTTGCAGTTTAGATCGCCCTTTGAGTGCTTTCTCAGGGCTTTGGGGAGACCAGGTATCCAGAGACCTCTGTGCTGTGTTAAATGGCCAGTTAAGGTGGTGCAGTGAAAGTGTAAAGAATGGAAAGAATCTACAGCTTGAACTATTAACAGGCTCCACAATTACACACTGCCTATTTGAATAAGAATTTCTTAAATTCTTATTAAAGTTTTAATAGTATTAAATGTTTTGTGATAACATACATACAAGTGAATTGTACACAGGCTTTTAGCTTGAATTTGTACACAGCCTTTAAATGTTGTTTGAGGATCTTTTCACTAATTGTCTGAGCTCCCAGCCTGTCTTCTCAGGATCTAGTATAATTCACAATCCATATAAAAAGTGTGAGTAGTTAAGGCTTTGAGGAAAGTGTGTCTTTACCACGTTTGTCCCTGATGTCAGAATATTTGTGAACCATGGCGAGAAGTGCTGTCTAACACTCATTTAGGCTTGTTGATGCACTTAAAACTAGGTCGTGGGGGACCCTGCTCCTTAGAAGTTGTCTGATTACTAAATGTGTGTTTCTTAATTGAAAATCATTTGTTATAAATTTCATTTACCTTTAAGTCTTACAGGGTTTTTTCTAGTTATTTTATTTCACTTTATTTTTATTGTGCTAAGATACACATAACATAAAATTTGTCATTTTAACTTTTTTTTTTTTAATAAATTTATTTATTTATTCTTGGTTGCATTGGGTCTTCATTGCTGCGCATGGGCCCTCTCAGTTGTGGAGAGCGGGGTCCACTCTTCACTGCGGTGGCTTCTCCTGTTGCGGAGCACAGGCTCTAGGCACACGGGCTCGGCAGTTGTGGCTCGCGGGCACCAGAGTGCAGTCTCAGCGGTTGTGACGCAGGGGCCCAGCTGCTCCACGACATGTGGGATCTTCCCAGACCAGGGCTCGAACCCGTGTCCCCTGCATTGGCAGGCGGATTCCTAACCACTGCGCCACCAGGGAAGTCCTCATTTTAACTATTTTTTGGTATACTGTTCAGTGTCATTAAGTACTTTTATATTATTGTGTTACCATCACCACTATCCCTCCACAAAACTCTTTTCATTTTTTTTAGGGTTTTAATAACATTTTAATGATAATGATTGTAATGCAAGCTTTAGTTTTCTCACTAAGCAAAGTTTGAGTTCCTTCTCATAGCTTTAGAGAAATTCACTTTTAAAGAAGAAAATTGAAAAGCTGTAGCCAGACTGTGTTTAGTAAATCTTACCTCCATCAGGAAAGGTCTAATACATTACTCTATGAGGATAAACTCGTGAGCTATTTAAATTTGTGTGTAAAGGTACTATGAGGTTTAGCTATTAAGTGGGAGAAACAGGTAAGGGAGTTTTTGGTTTTGTTTTGATTTTGGTTTTTTTTGGCCACACCGGGCAGCTTGTGGGATCTTAGTTTCCGGACCAGGGATTGAATCCGCACCCTGGGCAGTGAGAGCTCTGAGTCTTAACCACTGGACCACCAGGGAATTCCCTGGAGTTATTGTTGATAGTTTCCTCTCCTTAATCTCTAACAGAAAAATGAAATACTTTTGTCTCCTTAGCAGTGCAGTAGCATGTTTCTGAATTATGCTTGAGCTCAGGTTGTGGCAGCCTTTTAGTAACTAAAAGGAGTTTGCTTTTTTTTTTAATGTTCTTTTTTTAATATAAATTTATTTATTTATTTAATTTGGCTGCGTTGGGTCTTCGTTGCTGCGCTCGGGCTTTCTCTAATTGTGGCGAGCGGGGGCTACTCTTCGTTGAGGTGCTCAGGCTTCTCGTTGCTGTGGCTTCTTTTGTTTTGGAGCTCGGGCTCTAGGCGTGCTTGCTTCAGTAGTTGTGGCATGCAGGCTCAGTAGTTGTGGCTCGCAAACTCAGTAGTTGTGACTCGTGGGCTCTAGAGCGCAGGCTCAGTAGATGTGGCGCACAGGCTTAGTTGCTCTGCGGCATGTGGGATCTTCCTGGACCAGGGATCAAACCTGTGTCCCCTTCATTGGCAGGTGGATTCTTAACCACTGCGCCACCAGGGAAGTCCCCTAAAAGGAGTTTTGATCAAGCTAGCTGCTAGGTGTAGCAGTTTCTTTTCCACTCTAGGTGTTTTTAAAGATTGATGCCAGAGGACCCAGCACATAAGATATGGCCCTTTAAACTCTTAGTTTGAGTCATCGTGTCCGCGAGAGAAGCTGTAGCTGTGCGAGGCCTGGTTTTATGTTTATAATCCTTTAAGTCTTAGCACCACAAAATAAAATGTATTCTCCCACCAGGCTGTGGGTAAATGTTTTTGAAGGGTTAAAATGAGAAACTTGTAACCTAAATTTCCCATAAGCCTGTGACATTGCTGATTAGAAAAGGAGTGGTACAAATCATATCTCATGCTGCAGTGGAAATGCCTTCCAATGTGTTAGTTTCCCTAAATTCACAGTGCAGTGTAAAGTCTGGATCTCAGATGTTTTAGTGCTGGGTTTTTAAACAACAGTATATGGATATGTAAGTGTTTCATACTGTCACAGTTATTTTTTTCCTTTGTGTTGTGAAAGTTGCTTAATTTTTGAATTTATTGAACAAACATTCTGGGACAGAATAACATGATTTGCTTATTTAATCAACACTTAAAGGTGCTTACTGCGCACTAGGTACTATTCTAAGCGTTTTACAAACATGAGTACATTTTATTCTCAAAACAACCCTGTGAAGTAGGTAATAGTCCTACCATCCCCGTTTTATAGATGAGATAATTTGAGGCACAGCGAGATTGTACAATTAGCCCATGGCAGAGCTGGGGTTCCATCCCAGGCATCCTGAACCCAGGGTTTTGGCACTGCTGTCTCATCAGAAAAATATAACCCGAGATTCCACCCTCCTAACAGATGAACTTTTTTCATATTGTTATATTCCTATCTTGTCCTTGTCCTCAGAGATAAATAATTTGACATAATTGCAATCAAAGTACAACCCAGAGAATCAGTTCAATGCCCTTATTTTTCAGTAGAGGAAATTAAAGTGGAGTGTGGTTATGTCCAGCTCTGTGAGCACTGCGGGCAGGGTCCTGGAGACTTTCTACTGGTCTCCTTGCCTCTTGATTGTAAGGAGTTTGGGACAGGGATCCTGAGAGGGCCTGGGGCGGCCAAGGTGTGTATTTTGGTGGGGGGCAGTATTTGCCAGTCGGGGGGAAACGCTTCAACATTTTAATAATCATTATGACCATTCCAGAGCTAATCTGCTAAATAAAGTCCTGGGCTATGTTCCGGGCAGATGGGGCAGAAGCTTGTGGCCGGCTGTGGGTCCTGGAGAGTCTTGCTGCTCAGGGCTTCAGAACCCCGGATTCTTTCCCCAGCTGCTGGGGATGCCTACCTATGACCTCAGGCTCCCCTCTGGATGAGAGGAATCTTTTATCCTGTACTCAATCATTTTTTGAGCTTTTTGGATCTAGAGTTGGGAACCTTTTGAAAGCCTCTGACGCACAAAAGAAAATGAGCCAAGAGCAACATGGAAATAAAAATAACTTTGTTTGGTGGGCTCTTTGGTTGAGAGAGGGAGAGACTTCTAAGGGCATAAACTGACAAACTTTGTATTAAGGACAGGAAAATCAAAGTTCAATATTCAACAGTGATTCTTTTCAAAGTAGTCTTTTGCAGGGAGTAACTACATTTGGATGAAGGAGAATAAGGAATAAACATGGGAAAGGGAAGGTGGTGGAGAGGGAGAGAGGAGCCAGCACCGGGGAAGAGAGGGTGCTGAAACCTCTGTCAGCTCTTTACACAAGCCCGGGCTTCCATGTGGTTCCTCTTAACAGTGCCCTTTGAAATGTCAAATGTAGTTGAGAATTATCTTTCCTTTGGTTTATCTTGAAGTGATTATTTATTATTTTTTTTTGAGGTTACATAGATTTATAACGTTATGTAAGTTTCATGTGTACAACAGTATATTTCTACTTCTGTATACACTACAGTCACCAAAATTTCGTTTCCATCTGTCTCCATAGAGTTGACCCCCTTTACCCATTTCACCCTCCCCCACCAAAGCCTGGCCCTTCCCCTCTGGCAACCACTGCTCTGTTCTCTGTATCTACGTGTTTGGTTTGCTTTGGTAGGTTTGTTCTTTTTTTTTGCTCTTTTGTTTGTTTTTTTTATATTCCACAAATGAGTGAAATCGTATAGTATTTGTTTTTCTCCGACTTATTTCACTTAGCATAATACCCTCAAGGTCCATTTATATTGTGCAAATGGTGAGATTTCATCTTTTTTATGGCTGAGTTATATTCCATTGTATATACCACATCTTTTTTATCCATTCATTCATTGATGGGCACTTTGGTTGTTTTCATATCTTGGCTATTATAAATAATGCTGCAATGAACATAGGGTGCATATATCTTTTTTTTTTTAATTTATTATTTATTATTTATTTATTATGTTTTTAATTTTGGCTGTGTTGGGTCTTCGTTTCTGTGTGAGGGCTTTCTCCAGTTGCGGCGAGTGGGGGCCACTCTTCATCGCGGTGCGCGGGCCTCTCACTATCGCGGCCTCTCTTGTTGCGGAGCAGAGGCTCCAGACGCTCAGGCTCAGCAGCTGTGGCTCACGGGCCCAGCCGCTCCGCGGCATGTGGGATCCTCCCAGACCAGGGCCCGAACCCGCGTCCCCTGCATTGGCAGGCAGACTCTCAACCACTGCGCCACCAGGGAAGCCCGCATATATCTTTTTTAATTAGTGTTTTGTATTCTTTGGATAAATACCCATAAATGGGAGAGCTGGATCATATGGTAGTTAGTTCTAGTCTTAATTTTTTGAGGAACCTCCACACTGTTTTCCAAAGTGGCTGCACCAATTTACAGTCCCACCAAAAGTGCACTGAGGGTTCCCTTTTCTCCACATCTTCACGAACACTTGTTATTTCTTGCCTTTTTGATAATAGCCATTCTAACAGGCATGAGGTGATATCTCATTGTGGTTTTGATTTGGATTTCCCTCATAATTAGTGATGTTGAACATCTTTTCATGTGCCTGTTGGCCATCTGTATGTCTTCTTGGAAAAATGTTTATTCATCTCCTCTGCTCATTTTTAAACTGGGTCGTTTGTTTTTTTGTTGTTGAGTTATATGTGTTCTTTATATATGTTGAATATTAACCCCATATTGAATATATGATTTGCAAATATCTTCTCCCATTTAGTAGGTTGTCTTTTTGTTTTGTTGATGGCTTCCTTTGCTGTTCAGAAGCTTTTTGGTTTGATGTAGTCCCACTTGTTTATTTTTGCTTTTGTTGCCCTTGCCTGAGGAGACATATCCTGAAAGATATTGCTAAGACCATTGTCAAAGAGCATACTGCCTATGTTTTTTTTCTAGGAGTTTTACAGTTTCAGGTCTTACATTCAGGTCTTTATCTTGAAGTGATCTTAGTGTTGCTTAAAACTATTGCTAATCAACAAAGCATGTGGACAAGGAGATACCAGGGAACTTTTAGCCCCTGCTTAGGATCTTCATACCAGCCTAGTCTGTTTTTGTTTACACTAGTTTTATATGAATGAATTTTACATATAGCGTGATATTAGAATCACTGGGTTTGCAATTATTTTATCACCCATCTTCCTTGTGAGAGGTCACAGACTGTGTTTTTTGCCACTGTCCATTGTAGTGTTCAGTAAGTGTGAGCAGAATCAAAGGGTGCATTTAAAGGATAAAGCAAGATGGTGTGATTCATTATTCAAAATATGTAAATATTTCCCGAAAAGAAGGTTTTTATAGTGAATGTTTTACTTATTTATTTGTTCTGCTGTGCCATTTACCTATTTTTAAAAATAAATTTATAGATGTGGAGTGGACAGTCTGTGGCATTTTGAGTTAGCAGCTGTACTCATTTTATTGTCCTTTTCCTGCAGTGTTTTCTACCTAAATTCTGATGAAAGAGTCCTTTGAAATAAGGATATTGGGGAGGTAGCAGTGGACTGAGATGCAGGTTCCAGAATCCTATTATCCTAAGGAAAAAAAAAATCACCTGATAGGATATTGTAGATGCTAAATATTTCAAAGCTAGGAACACAGAGCAAAGCTTTTTAACCCTAACCCTCACCTCACCACAGTCCCAACCCCAAGCTGCCAGTGTGTTGGCTGGAAATGCAGGGTGATGAGACAGTGACAAAGCAAAGCGGGTCTTGTAAAGCAAGTAAGGTTAATAACAGTAAGACGCCGTTGAGCCCCACAGGTTCCTCACTAGAAGGAATAATGACCACAGGCCTTGTCCTAGGAGCCAGAGAGCTAGGATTCAGATCCTGAGGACTCTAGCAGCATGTAGCCTGAGCCAAGTAACTTAAAAATCACCTATACCTATCTGTAGAATTGGGATAAAAATAGTACCTGGGCTTCCCTGGTGGCGCAGTGGTTGAGAGTCTGCCTGCCAATGCAGGGGACCAGGGTTCGAGCCCTGGTCTGGGAAGATCCCACATGCCGCGGAGCAGCTAGGCCCGTGAGCCACAACTACTGAGCCTGCGCGTCTAGAGCCTGTGCTCCACAGCAAGAGAGGCCACGATAGTGAGAGGCCCGCGCACCGCGATGAAGAGTGGCCCCCGCTTGCCGCAACTAGAGAAAGCCCTCGCACAGAAACGAAGACCCAACACAGCCAAAAAAATAATAATAATTAATTAATTAATTAAAAAAAAATAGTACCTATCTCATAGGATTATTGTGAGGACTACAGGAAACGATGCCTGTAAAGCATTTAGCGTAGAGCCTGGAACATAGAAATGACACAATAAATGTTAGGTTCCCGTCTTTCACATCGCCCTCCCTGCTCCACCCCAAACCCAGCAGGAGTGACATCCATAAATAACCAAGCAAACTGGAATCACTGCTGGAGGAGACATGGAGGTGGGGCCCTATGGGAATATGGACGAGGGAGAAATTAATTTTGCCCAGGAGGAATTCTTGAGTGAGAATGGCATTCCATGAGACCCCAGTGATGAGAAGTAGAAGGAAGACTTCTGGCAGCAGAGCTGGTTACAACTTGGGAGAATGGACTGTATGCCGTTGACAATCATACTTTTTGGGTATGTGTTTTGACATTAGGTAGAAAATTTGATTTTTCTTAATTTATAAGCATAGGATGGCATTTAGTAGGTGAAGCAGGATTCATCGCTCTTAACCAAGGAGCATCTGTATAGAGGTATATATATATATTTTTTAAAGAGATGCTTCCCATTTCGTTTTTTTTTTTTTTTAAACTAATTTATTTATTTATTTATTTATTTTTGGCTGTGTTGGGTCTTCGTCTCTGTGCGAGGGCTCTCTCTAGTTGCGGCAAGCGGGGACCACTCTTCATCGCGGTGCGCGGGCCTTTCACCATCGCGGCCTCTCCTGTTGTGGAGCACAGGCTCCAGACATGCAGGCTCTGCAGTTGTGACTCATGGGCCCAGTCGCTCCGCGGCATGTGGGATCTTCCCAGACCAGGGCTCGAACATGTGTCCCCTGCATTAGCAGGCAGACTCTCAACCACTGCGCCACCAGGGGAGCCCCGAGGTGTATTTTTAAAATGTATTTAAAATTGAGAATAGAGTGTACTCTCAAGGTAAGAGTGAACTAGCTTGTGCTGTGTTGGAAAAATATCCCTCCCATCACGTTCTTTAGCTTCACATTAGATTGGAGGAGGGCATCGCTGGCACCACCAGCTTTATTGGGGTGTGGGTAACACATATCTGCACGATCATGGATGGACGTGTAGACTGTGTGTCAATAACCTAGACCAGCAGTTTTCACACTTGAAGAAAAACATTGTCGTTACTGTTCCCCGCCCTGCCCCCAAGAGCTGCTTTTCTGAATGAGCTCTTGTGTGAAATCCCAGTATGTAAAACACCCCAAGCACAGCCATTCTTGACGATTCCTAGACGGGGCCAGTGAGCCAGCTGCTTCCTCCCATCCCCCTCCCTGCCCACCTCCTGGCACCAGCTGCCCCTCAGCAGCTGGAACCGTGGGGCTCCTAGCAGCAGATGTGAAGGCTGTACATTGATTGTAGGGAAGAGAAGACTAAGACCTGAAGAGGGAAAGGAAAGGAAAGGCAGTGGACTGTTTTTTTTAAAAGCTTTTGCCAGTGGTACGCTGCAACTGGCTCATGCTGAGAGCTGGTTTTAAATTTTCAGGAATTTCATGAGCCAATGTTAAACATGACATTATGAAACATCATATAGCCTAAGTTTAGATTTTAAACTTACACTGAATACATTATATTGAAAACAAAGGTAATGTCTCCTGAATTTGGAGATGTGGTTGGAGGGAAAGGAATACACCTAGTTACACAATGTTCTTAACTGTATTTTCCTATTAGCTGGTACAGTTTTGGTTTCATATATATATTTTTTTATTTTAACTGCATTCACTTTATTTTTTTTCTTCCCAACTTGTATAAGATTTTTTTCTTTTTCTTGTTTAATTGCATTAAATGACAGCTATAATGGCATTGAATATAAGTGGTAATAGCTGACAATCTTGTTTCATTCCTATTCCTAGGAGAATACTTTCAAATTCTCCATAAATGATATAAGCTATACATTTTTTAGATAATCTTTGTTAGACTATAAAATTTTACTTCCCTTTTTCTTTTAAAATAATTTTAAAAATTATGAATGGACACTGAGTTATACCAAATGCTTTTACTGCATTCACTTCAATCCTTGATTCTATTCGTTTGTAGACATAGGATTCTTCAGACTCAACTTTCCCCTCCAGGACAAGCTTGCCCTCTCCTCACTCCCAACCACAGTCATTCTAAGGTCTGGCTAAACAGAATCACCTGGGAACTTATTTAAATTCAGATTCCCAGGTTCTGTCACATACCTACTAAATTGGGATTCTTGGGGTGGGGGACACTCAGTGCAGTATATAGTAAGTTCCCTTGGGATTTTGACGATCCTCCCGTGCACCTGCTTGGCGCTTGTGGGCCCTTGCTGCCCAGCCCTGGGGCCTCATGTGCCCTGTATAGTATCAAGTCATTTGGGCTGCTGGGCCCCGGCCACATTGCACAGGAGTCTTGATTTTTATGTTTGGCCTCAAATTCTCTTCCTGTGAAACAGCTTTCAGAGGCTGCCTCTTTGCCCCATGAACCTCTTTCTCAGATGAGGGCCTGATTCCCCACACTCAGTTCTTTTGGGGCCTAGCTTCCCAGCTAAGGACACAGCTCTGCGTGGTGCTTGGAGACTAGCAGAGCAGTCGGCTGTGCTGGGTTTATTTCCACGTTGGCCTCAGATTTCACCTTTCTGAACTACAGTTGCCCATCTCTGGGGATTGTCAGGAGGTTTTTATTTCTGGAACACACCAACCTGGTTCCATTTTAGGGCCTTTGCATTGTGCCGTTCCCTCTGCCAGGAACACCCTTCTCCCAAGTCTTTGCATGGCTTGCATCTCTTTGACATTTTGGTCAGTGACAAAAAGTTCAAATGTTACCTGTCTGGCAAGTCTTTCCCGACCATCAAATCTGCCTCCCCGATCTGTCCGTATTACCTCGCCCACAGCCTCATCATCCTAGCATTTTACCATGGGTGATCTTCACCCCAGCGCTTATCACGATGAATTTTTCTTCATGTCTTGTTTTCTTAAGTACTGAGTTTCCTACATAAGAACATAAGCTCCATGAGAGCTGGGATTTGCCTTGCATGTAGTGGGTGCTCACTAATTACTTGTAAAATGAATGCCTCTCCAAACTGCTACATAAGTATGTGATGTTAGTGTGAACCCTGGGTTCCCAAGTGATTCATCTGTTTTCATAATAGTTCTTTCCTGACTCCACAGATGTTACTTTCATGACAGTGATTCGTTGCTGCGATATTACTGCCATTTGGAACAATGGCCAGTCTCAACTGATGGGAAACAAAATCTGTAGCTCTCTGTGTGAATGTTAACTTTCATTTGCAGAGAGCGTGCAAGGGCTTGATTCAGCTGTACCCGTTTGTCCTGTGGGTGATTAATCTGTGATAAAATGGATCAGTTAAACATGAAAGTAGTATAAAAATAAACCTGATCGATTTTCGGAATCTCCTGTTTCCCTCCTTTTTTGAGTTCTACCGGAGGTGGTGTTTGGGTGGGGTGATGGGGGTGAGGGGGAGTGTGCATCACTCTGTAAGACTCCAGGAGGCCAGAAGGGCATGTTGGAGAGATTTGTCCTGTCTGATCTCACAGGGAACAGACTTGACTAATGGGGAAGTAATTTTTGCAGATCTGTGGCCAAGAAAGGCCAGAAGGGCTGGCAGTGAAAGCCATCACCTTGTGTTTGCAATGGTGCCGCTCATGCTGGTGCTGGTGAGTTTGTCAGCAGAGTGTTTTGATGCCAACAGAGTGCTCAGCGTGCGCTTGTGTGGCTAAGATGTGGTTCCCACATAGAGCTTGTGGTCTAATACAGTCAGCTGAAGTCATGCAGCTCAGTGCTGCTAGGCTGCCTGAAATGGGCTGGTGTTTTGTATTGGTAACTTGTCCCAGTTTTTCATGATAGTGATTTCAAACTGCTCTGGGTTTCAGAGGGGCAAGCTAGGATTGGAGCAGCGGGTGGGGTCAGAGATATTTATTTTTTTAAGATTTTTTAAAAAATATTTATTTATTTATTTATTTATTTGGCTGCTCCGGGTCTCAGTTGTGGCACTCGAGATCTTCAGTTGCGGCATGAGGGATCTTTTAGTTGCGGTATGCATGCGGGCTCTAGTTCCCTGACTAGGGATCGAACCCGGACCGACTGCATTGGGAGTGTGGAGTCTTAACCACTGGACCACCAGGGAAGTCCCTAGGGTCAGAGATATAGAGAGCAGGGCTCTGGAGCTTCTCTGAACTCCACTTTTAATAAAAGCATCTCATTAAAAAAACATGATTTTGTATATTTACCTTTTTAAAAATAAACTTTTTGTTTAAGGTTTATAGAAAAGTTGCAAAGATGGTATACAGGGTAAACTATGGTTTCCTATCTTACTAACAACTTACACTGGGATGGCACATTTGTTACAGTTAAAGAACCAATACTAATGCATTATTATTAAAGTCCATACTTTATTCAGATTTCCTCAGTTTTCTCTAATGTCCTTTTTCTATTCCAGGATCCCATCCAGGATACCATGTTACATTTAGTTGTCATGTCTCCTTAGGCTCCTGTGGGCTATGACACTTTCTCAGATTTTCCATGTTTTTGATGACCTTGGCTGTTTAAAGGGGTACTGGTTAGGTACCCCATAGGTATCACGTAGAATGTCCCTCAATTAGAATTTTCATGATGTTTTTCTCATGAATAGACTGGGGTTATGAGTTTTGAGAGGAAGACCACAGAGGTGGTCTCATCACATCATGTCAAGAGTACACACCAACAGCATGACTTATCACTAGTGATGTTGACTTTGGCCACCTGGCTGAGGGAGTGTTTGGAAGGTTCCTCCACTGTGAAGTTACTCTTTCCCCCCTTCTCAATACTGTACTCTTTGGAAGGAGGTCACTCCGCACAGCCCACGCTATTGAGATGGCGAGTTCTGCTCAACTTCTTCGGTAGGGACAAGCAGCTGCATAAATGATTTGGAATTCTTCTGCATGGCAGATTTGTCTTTTCATCCCCACTTGTTTATTTATTCAATTATGTATATATATCATATGGACTCGTGGATATTTATCTTAAACTGTGGGTTATAATCCAGTACCATGTTATTTACTTATATTTGGCTTTTTAAAGATTGTATTCAAACAAAAACATTCTGCTGTTTTAAAATGTTAAAAAAATATTGTTCATATATATATAGTTATATATATAGTTTTCTATATAATGTTATTATATGTAATAGTTATTTATATAAAAATAAATATACATATATTTATCTTTCCCTCTATTTTTCTTTTAAATATCCTATTTATGCATTTATTTATTTGGGGCAATAAAATGCAAATTACCACTTAGGATTTAATCATTTCATTTTCATTATTTTTTGCAGGAGTGAAATTAAGATATAAATATTTATGTTTTTTGGGGAGTGGTAGAGGTCAAAGGCATTTCTTCCCCCCAATGTGTACTGAGTTTGCACTCAGTTCTTTGAATTATTGCTGAGATCACCTATATGGCGATTTACACTCATCGGTCTTCCTAAAACTCCTTAGGAAGTATAATAACATACAGGGATTTAGGAATAATTTTTGTCCTTTTCTTCTTCGGATTTTTCTTAAATAGAAACTTTGAAAAAGCTACTCAAGGTACTATTCTTCTCACTGCTGGAAAAATGGTAGATTTGTTACAGGAATCCCCCCCGTCAGTCTTCTACGCCTTCTATTTTCTACAACCAATCTCCTATGTGCAGTTTTTTTCTCTACTAAAGCATATAATTTAACAAACTGTATGTAAACTTGTATCTCACCTTTTTTTTTTTTTGGAATTTTTGAATTTTATTTATTTTTTTGTACAGCAGGTTCTTATTAGTTATCCATTCTATACATATTAGTGTATACATGTCAATCCCAATCTCCCAATTCAGCACACCACCATCCCCACCCCCTCGCCACTTTCCCCCCTTGGTGTCCATACGTTTGTTCTCTACATCTGTGTCTCAATTTCTGCCCTGCAAACTGGTTCATCTGTACCATTTTTCTAGGTTCCACATATATGCGTTAATATATGATATTTTTCTCTTTTTGACTTACTTCACTCTGTATGACAGTCTCTAGATTCATCCACATCTCTACAAATGACCCAATTTCGTTCCTTTTTATGGCTGAGTAATATTCCATTGTATGTATTTACCACATCTCCTTTATCCATTTGTCTGTCGATGGGCATTTAGGTTGCTTCCACGTCCTGGGTATTGTAAATAGTGCTGCAATGAACATTGGGATGCGTGTGTCTTTTTGAATTATGGTTTTCTCTGGGTATATGCCCAGTAGTAGGATAGCTGAATCATATGGTAATTCTATTTTTAGTTTTTTAAGGAACCTCCATACTGTTCTCCATAGTGGCTGTATCAATTTACATTCCCACCAACAGTGCAAGAGGGTTCCCTTTGCTCCACACCCTCTCCAGCATTTGTTGTTTGTAGATTTTCTGATGATGCCCATTCTAACTGGTATGAGGTGATACCTCATTGTAGTTTTGATTTGCATTTCTCTAATAACTAGTGATGTTAAGCAGCTTTTCATGTGCTTCTTGGCCATCTGTATGTCTTCTATGGAGAAATGTCTATTTAGGTCTTCTGCCCATTTTTGGATTGGGTTGTTTGTTTTTTTAATATTGAGCTGCATGAGCTGTTTATATATTTTGGAGATTAATCTTTTGTCCGTTGATTCGTTTGCAAATATTTTCTCCCATTCTCAGGGTTGTCTTTTCATCTTGTTTATAGTTTCCTTTGCTTTGCAAAAACTTTTAAGTTTCATTAGGTCCCATTTGTTTATTTTTGTTTTTATTTCCATTACTCTAGGAGGTGGATCAAAAAAGATCTTGCTGTGATTTATGTCATAGAGTGTTCTTCCTATGTTTTCCTCTAAGAGTTTTATAGTGTCCGGTCTTCATTTAGGTCTCTAATCCATTTTGAGTTTATTTTTGTGTATGGTGTTAGGGAGTGTTCTCATTTCATTCTTTTACAAGTAGCTGTCCAGTTTTCCCAGCACCACTTATTGAAGAGACTCTTTTCTCCATTGTATATCCTTGCCTCCTTTGTCATGGATTAGTTGACCATTGGTGCGTGGGTTTATCTCTGGACTTTCTATCCTGTTCCATTGATCTATATTTCTGTTTTTGTGCCAGTACCATATTGTCTTGATTACTGTAGCTTTGTAGTATAGTTTGAAGTCAGGGAGTCTGATTCCTCCAGCTCCGTTTTTTTTCCTCAAGACTGCTTTGGTTATTCAGGGTCTTTTGTGTCTCCATACAAATTTTAAGATTTTTTGTTCTACTTCTGTAAAAAATGCCATTAGTAATTTGATAGGGATTGCATTGAATCTATAGATTGCTTTGGGTACTGTAGTCATTTTCACAATATTGATTCTTCCAATCCAAGAACATGTTATATCACTCCATCTGTTGGTATCATCTTTAATTTCTTTCATCAGTGTCTTATAGTTTTCTGCATACAGGTCTTTTGTCTCCCTAGGTAGGTTTATTCCTAGGTATTTTATTCTTTTTGTTGCAATGGTAAATGGGAATGTTTCCTTAATTTCTCTTTCAGATTTTTCATCATTAGTGTATAGGAATGCAAGAGATTTCTGTGCATTAATTTTGTATCCTGCAACTTTACCAAATTCATTGATTAGCTCTAGTAGTTTTCTGGTGGCATCTTTAGGATTCTGTATGTATAGTATCATGTCATCTGCAAACAGTGACACTTTTACTTCCTCTTTTCCAATTTGTATTCCTTTTATTTCTTTTTCTTCTCAGATTGCCGTGGTTAAGACTTCTAAAACTATGTTGAATAATAGTGGTGAGAGTGGACATCCTTGTCTTGTTCCTGATCGTAGAGGAAATGCTTTCAGTGTTTCACCATTGAGAATGATGTTTGCTGTGGGTTTGTCACATATGGCCTTTATTATGTTGAGGTAGGTTCCCTCTACGCCCGCCCACTTTCTGGAGAGTTTTTATCATAAATGGGTGTTGAATTTTGTCGAAAGCTTTTTCTGCATCTATTGAGATGATCACATGGTTTTTCTTCTTCAATTTGTTAATATGGTGGATCACATTTATTGATTTGCATATATTGAAGAATCCTTGCATCCCTGGGATAAATCCCACTTGATCATGGTGTATGATCCTTTTAATGTGTTGTTGGATTCTGTTTGCTAGTATTTTGTTGAGAATTTTTGCATCTTTATTCATCAGTGATATTGGTTGGTAATTTTCTTTTTTTGTAGTATCTTTGTCTGGTTTTGGTGCCAGGGTGATGGTGGCCTCACAGAATGAGTTTGGGAGTGTTTCTTCCTCTGCAATTTTTTGGAAGTGTTTGAGAAGGATGGGTGTTAGCTCTTCTCTAAATGTTTGATAGAAATCACCTGTGAAGACATCTGGTCCTGGAGTTTTGTTTGTTGGAAGATTTTTAATCACAGTTTCAATTTCATTACTTGTGATTGGTCTGTTCATATTTTCTATTTCTTCCTGGTTCAGTCTTGGAAGGTCATACCTTTCTAAGAATTTGTCCATTTCTTCCAGGTTGTCCATTTTATTGGCATAGACCTGCTGGTAGTAGTCTCTTAAGATGATTTGTATTTCTGTGGTGTCTGTTGTAACTTCTCCATTTTCATTTCTAATATTATTGATTTGAGTCCTCTCCCTCTTTTTCTTGATGAGTCTGACTAATGGTTTATCAATTTTGTATATCTTCTCAAAGAACCAGCTCTTACTTTTATTGATCTTTGCTATTGTTTTCTTTGTTTCTATTTCATTTATTTCTGCTCTGATCTTTATGATTTCTTTCCTGCTACTAACTTTGGGTTTTGTTTGTTCTTCTTTCTGTAGTTCCTTTAGGTGTAAGGTTAGATTGTTTATTTGAGATGTTTGTTGTTTCTTGAGGTAGGAGTGTATCGCTATAAACTTCCCTCTTGGAACTGCTTTTGCTGCATCCCATAGGTTTCGGATCCTCGTGTTTTCATTGTCATTTGTCTCTAGGCATTTTTTGATTTCCTCTTTGATTTCTTCAGTGATCTCTTGGTTATTTAGTAACGTATTGTTTAGCCTCCATGTGTTTGTGTTTTTTACGTTTTTTCCCTGTAATTCATTTCTAATCTCATAGCGTTGTGGTCAGAAAAGATGCTTGATATGATTTCAGTTTTCTTAAATTTGCTGAGGCTTGATTTGTGACCCAAGATGCGATCTATCCTGGAGAATGTTCCGTGAGCACTTGAGAAGAAAGTGTTATCTGCTGTTTTTGGATGGAATGTCCTATAAATATCAATTAAATCTATCTGGTCTATTGTGTCATTTAAAGCTTGTGTTTCCTTATTAATTTTCTGTTTGGATGATCTGTCCATTGGTGTAACTGAGGTGTTAAAGTCCCCCACTATTATTGTGTTACTGTCGATTTCCTCTTTTATAGCTGTTAGCAGTTGCCTTATGTATTGAGGTGCTCCTATGTTGGGTGCATATATATTTATAATTGTTATATCTTCTTCTTGGATTGATCCCTTGATCATTATGTAGTGTCCTTCCTTGTCTCTTGTAACATTCTTTATTTTAAAGTCTATTTGATCTGATATGAGTATTGCTACTCCAGCTTTCTTTTGATTTCCATTTGCATGGGATATCTTTTTCCATCCCCTCACTTTCAGTCTGTATGTGTCCCTAGGTCTGAAGTGTGTCTCTTGCAGACAGCATATATATGGGTCTTGTTTTTGTATCCATTCAGTGAACATGTGTCTTTTGGTTGGAGCATTTAATCCAGTCATGTTTAACATAATTATCGATATGTATTACCATTTTCTTAATTGTTTTGGGTTTGTTTTTGTAGGTCCTTTGCTTCTCTTGTGTTTCCTACTTAGAGAAGTTCCTTTAGCATTTGTTGTAGGGCTGGTTTGGTGGTGCTGAATTCTCTTAGCTTTTGCTTGTCTATAAAGCTTTTGATTTCTCCATCGAATCTGAATGAGATCCTTGCCAGGTAGAGTAATCTTGGTTGTAGGTTCTTCCCTTTCATCACTTTATTTATTTATTTATTTTTTTAAACATCTTTATTGGAGTATAATTGCTTTACAATGGTGTGTTAGTTTCTGCTTTATAACAAAGTGAATCAGTTATACATATACATATGTTCCCATATCTCTTCCCTCTTGCATCTCCCTCCCTCCCACCCTCCCTATCCCACCCCTCTAGGTGATCACAAAGCACCGAGCTGATCTCCCTGTGCTATGCGGCTGCTTCCCACTAGCTATCTATTTTACATTTGGTAGTGTACATATGTCCATGCCACTCTCTCACCCTGTCACATCTTACCCCTCCCCCTCCCCATATCCTCAAGTCCATTCTTTAGTAGGTCTGTGTCTTTATTCCCGTCTTGCCACTAGGTTCTTCATGACCTTTTTTTTTTTTTTCCTTAGATTCCATATATATGTGTTAGCATACTGTATTTGTTTTTCTCTTTCTGACTTACTTCACTGTGTATGACAGACTCTAACTCCATCCACCTCACTACAAATACCTCCATTTCATTTCTTTTTATGGCTGAGTAATATTCCATTGTATATATGTGCCACATCTTCTTTATCCATTCATCCGATGATGGACACTTAGGTTGCTTCCATGTCCTGGCTATTGTAAATAGAGCTGCAATGAACATTTTGGTACATGACTGTTTTTGAATTATGGTTTTCTCAGGGTATATGCCCAGTAGTGGGATTGCTGGGTCGTATGGTAGTTCTATTTTTAGTTTTTTAAGGAACCTCCATACTGTTCTCCATAGTGGCTGTATCAATTTACATTCCCACCAACAGTGCAAGAGGGTTCCCTTTTCTCCACACCCTCTCCAGCATTTATTGTTTCTAGATTTTTTGGTGATGGCCATTCTGACTGGTGTGAGATGATATCTCATTGTAGTTTTGATTTGCATTTCTCTAATGATTAATGATGTTGAGCATTCTTTCATGTGTCTGTTGGCAATCTGTATATCTTCTTTGGAGAAATGTCTGTTTAGGTCTTCTGCCCATTTTTGGATTGGGTTGTTTGTTTTTTTGTTATTGAGCTGCATGAGCTGCTTGTAAATCTTGGAGATTAATCCTTTGTCAGTTGCTTCATTTGCAAATATTTTCTCCCATTCTGAGGGTTGTCTTTTGGTCTTGTTTATGGTTTCCTTTGCTGTGCAAAAGCTTTTAAGTTTCATTAGGTCCCATTTGTTTATTTGTGTTTTTATTTCCATTTCTCTAGGAGCTGGGTCAAAAAGGATCTTGCTGTGATTTATGTCATAGAGTGTTCTGCCTATGTTTTCCTCTAAGAGTTTGATAGTGTCTGGCCTTACACTTAGGTCTTTAATCCATTTTGAGTTTATTTTTGTGTATGGTGTCAGGGAGTGTTCTAATTTCATACTTTTACATGTACCTGTCTAGTTTTCCCAGCACCACTTATTGAAGAGACTGTCTTTTCTCCACTGTATATGCTTGCCTCCTTTATCAAAGATAAGGTGACCATATGTACATGGGTTTATCTCTGGGCTTTCTATCCTGTTCCATTGATTTATGTTTCTGTTTTTGTGCCAGTACCAAACTGTCTTGATTACTGTAGCTTTGTAATATAGTCTGAAGTCAGGGAGCCTGATTCCTCCAGCTCCATTTTTCTTTCTCAAGATTGCTTTGGCTATTCGGGGTCTTTTGTGTTTCCATACAAATTGTGAAATTTTTTGTTCTAGTTCTGTGAAAAATGCCAGTGGTAGTTTGATAGGGATTGCATTGAATCTGTAGATTGCTTTGGGTAGTAGAGTCATTTTCACAATGTTGATTCTTCCAATCCAAGAACATGGTATATCTCTCCATATTTGTATCATCTGTAATTTCTTTCATCAGTGTCTTATAATTTTCTGCATACAGGTCTTTTGTCTCCTTAGGTAGGTTTATTCCTAGATATTTTATTCTTTTTGTTGCAGTGGTAAACGGGAGTGTTTTCTTAATTTCACTTTCAGATTTTTCATCATTGGTGTATAGGAATGCAAGAGATTTCTGTGCATTAATTTTGTATCCTGCTACTTTACCAAATTCATTGATTAGCTCTAGGAGTTTTCTGGTAGCATCTTTAGGATTCTCTATGTATAGTATCATGTCATCTGCAAACAGTGACAGCTTTACTTCTTCTTTTCCGATTTGGATTCCTTTTATTTCTTTGTCTTCTCTGATTGCTGTGGCTAACACTTCCAAAACTATGTTGAATAATAGTGGTGAGAGTGGGCAACCTTGTCTTGTTCCTGATCTTAGTGGAAATGGTTTCAGTTTTTCACCATTGAGGACAATGTTGGCTGTGGGTTTGTCATATATGGCCTTTATTATGTTGAGGAAAGTTCCCTCTATGCCTACTTTCTGCAGGGCTTTTATCATAAATGGGTGTTGAATTTTGTCGAAAGCTTTCTCTGCATCTATTGAGAAGATCATATGGTTTTTCTCCTTCAATTTGTTAATATGGTGTATCACATTGATTGATTTGAGTATATTGAAGAATCCTTGCATTCCTGGGATAAACCCCACTTGATCATGGTGTATGATCCTTTTAATGTGCTGTTGGATTCTGTTTGCTAGGATTTTGCTGAGGATTGTTGCATCTATGTTCATCAGTGATATTGGCCTGTAGTTTTCTTTCTTTGTGACATCTTTGTCTGGTTTTGGTATCTGGGTGATGGTGGCCTCGTAGAATGAGTTTGGGAGTGTTCCTCCCTCTGCAATATTTTGGAAGAGTTTGAGAAGGATAGGTGTTAGCTCTTCTCTAAATGTTTGATAGAATTTGCCTGTGAAGCCATCTGGTCCTGGGCTTTTGTCTGTTGGAAGGTTTTTAATCACAGTTTCAATTTCAGTGCTTGTGATTGGTCTGTTCATATTTTCTATTTCTTCCTGGTTCAGTCTCGGCAGGTTGTGCATTTCTAAGAATCTGTCCATTTCTTCCAGGTTGTCCATTTTATTGGCATATAGTTGCTTGTAGTAATCTCTCATGATCGTTTGTATTTCTGCAGTGTCAGTGGTTACTTCTCCTTTTTCATTTCTAATTCTATTGATTTGAGTCTTCTCCCTTTTTCTCTTGATGAGTCTGGATAATGGTTTATCAATTTTGTTTATCTTCTCAAAGAACCAGCTTTTAGTTTCGTTGATTTTTGCTATTGTTTCCTTCATTTCTTTTTCATTTATTTCTGACCTGATCTTTATGATTTCTTTCCTTCTGCTAGCTTTGGGGTTTTTTTGTTCTTCTTTCTCTAATTGCTTTAGGTGCAAGGTTAGGTTGTTTATTCGAGATGTTTCCTATTTCTTGAGGTAGGCTTTTATTGCTATAAACTTCCCTATTAGCACTGCTTTTGCTGCGTCCCATAGGTTTTGGGTCGTCGTGTCTCCATTGTCATTTGTTTCTAGGTATTTTTTGATTTCCCCTTTGATTTCTTCAGTGATCACTTCGTTATTAAGTAGTGTATTGTGTAGCCTCCATGTGTTTGTATTTTTTACAGATCTTTTCCTGTAATTGATATCTAGTCTCATAGCGTTGTGGTCGGAAAAGATACTTGATACGATTTCAATTTTCTTAAATTTACCAAGGCTTGATTTGTGACCCAAGATATGATCTATCCTGGAGAATGTTCCATGAGCACTTGAGAAAAATGTGTATTCTGTTGTGTTTGGGTGGAATGTCCTATAAATATCAATTAAGTCCATCTTGTTTAATGTATCATTTAAAGCTTGTGTTTCCCTATTTATTTTCATTTTGGATGATCTGTCCATTGGTGAAAGTGGGGTGTTAAAGTCCCCTACTATGATTGTGTTGCTGTCGATTTCCCCTTTTATGGCTGTTAGTATTTGCCTTATGTATTGAGGTGCTCCTATGTTGGGTGCATAAATATTTACAATTGTTATACCTTCCTCTTGGATCGATCCTTTGGTCATTATATAGTGTCCTTCTTTGTCTCTTGTAATAGTCTTTATTTTAAAGTCTATTTTGTCTGATATGAGAATTACTACTCCAGCTTTCTTTTGATTTCCATTTGCATGGAATATCTTTTTCCATCCCCTCACTTTCAGTCTGTATGTGTCTCTAGGTCTGAAGTGGGTCTCTTGTAGACAGCATATATATGGGTCTTGTTTTTGTATCCATTCAGCCAGTCTGTGTCTTTTGGTGGGAGCATTTAATCCATTTACATTTAAGGTAATTATCGATATGTATGTTCCTATTCCCATTTTCTTAAATATTTTGATTTTGTTATTGTAGGTGTTTTCCTTCTCTTGTGTTTCTTGCCTAGAGAAGTTCCTTTAGCATTTGTTGTAAAGCTGGTTTGGTGGCGCTGAACTCTCTCAGCTTTTGCTTGTCTGTAAAGGTTTTAATTTCTCCATCAAATCTGAATGAGATCCTTGCTGGGTAGAGTAATCTTGGTTGTAGGTTTTTCTCCTTCATCACTTTAAGTATATCCTGCCACTCCCTTCTGGCTTGCAGGGTTTCTGCTGAAAGATCAGCTGTTAACCTTATGGGGATTCCCTTGTGTGTTATTTGTTGTTTCTCCCTTGCTGCTTTTAATATGTTTTCTTTATATTTAATTTTTGATAGTTTGATTAATATGTGTCTTGGCGTGTGTCTCCTTGGATTTACCCTTTATGGGACTCTCTGTGCTTCCAGGACTTGATTAACTATTTCCTTTCCCATATTAGGGAAGTTTTCAACTATAATCTCTTCAAATATTTTCTCAGTCCCTTTCTTTTTCTCTTCTTCTTCTGGGACCCCTATAATTCGAATGTTGGTGCGTTTAATGTTGTCTCAGAGGTCTCTGAGACTGTCCTCAGTTCTTTTCATTCTTTTTTCTTTATTCTGCTCTGCAGTAGTTATTTCCACCATTTTATCTTCCAGGTCACTTATCCGTTCTTCTGCCTCAGTTATTCTGCTATTGATCCCGTCTAGAGTATTTTTAATTTCATTTATTGTTTTTTTCATCATTGCTTGGTTCCTTTTTAGTTCTTCTACGTCCTTGTTAAATGTTTCTTGCATTTTGTCTATTCTATTTCCAAGATTTTGGACCATCCTTACTATCATTATTCTGAATTCTTTTTCAGGTAGACTCCCTATGTCCTCTTCATTTGTTAGGTCTGGTGTGTTTTGACCCTGCTCCTTCATCTGCTGTGTGTTTTTCTGTCTTCTCATTTTGCTTATCTTACTGTGTTTGGGGTCTCCTTTTCACAGGCTGCAGGTTTGTAGTTCCCGTTGTTTTTGGTATCTGTCCCCAGTGGCTAAGTTTGGTTCAGTGGGTTGTGTAGGCTTCCTGGTGGAGGGGACTAGTGCCTGTGTTCTGGTGGATGAGGCTGGATCTTGTCTTTCTGGTGGGCACGTCCACGTCTGGTGGTGTGTTTTGGGGTGTCTGTGGCCTTATTATGATTTTAGGCAGCCTCTCTGCGAATGGATGGGGCTGTGTTCCTGTCTTGCTAGTTGTTTGGCATAGGGTGTCCAGCACTGTAGCTTGCTGGTCGTTGAGTGAAGCTGGGTCTTGATGTTGAGATGGAGATCTCTGAGAGATTTTTGCCGTTTGGTATTACGTGGAGCTGGGAGGTCTCTTGTGGACCAGTGTCCTGAAGTTGGCTCTCCCACCTCAGAGGCACAGCCCTGATGCCTGGCTGGAGCACCAAGAACCTTTCATCCACATGGCTCAGAGTAAAAGGGAGAAAAAATAGAAAGAAAGAAGATAAAATAAAATAAAATAAAATAAAGCTATTATAAAGCAAAGCTATACAGACAAAATCTCACCCAGAAGCATACACATATACACTCACAGAAAAAGGAAAAGGGGAAAAATTAATATATCCTGCTCCCAAAGTCCACCTCCTGAATTTGGGATGATTTGTTGTCTATTCAGGTATTCAACAGATGCAGGCACATCAAGTTGTTTGTGGAGTTTTAATCCGCTGCTTCTGAGGCTGTTGGGAGAGATTTCCCTTTCTCTTCTTTGTTCGCACAGCTCCTGGGGTTCAGCTTTGGATTTGGACCCACCTCTGCGTGTAGGTCGCCTGAGGTCGTCTGTTCCCCGCCCAGACAGAACGGGGTTAAAGGAGCAGCTGCTTCGGGGGCTCTGGCTCACTCAGGTCGGGGGGAGGGAGGGGTACGGATGCGGGGCGAGCCTGCGGTGGCAGAGGCCGGCATGACGTTGCAGCAGCCTGAGGTGCGCCGTGCCTTCTCCCAGGGAAGTTGTCCCTGGATCACGGGAGCCTGGCAGTGGCGGGCTGCACAGGCTCCCGGGAGGGGAGGTGTGGAGAGTGACCTGCGCTCGCACACAGGCTTCTTGGTGGCGGCAGCAGCAGCCTTAGCGTCTCATGCCCGTCTCTGGGGTCCGCGCTGATAGCCGCGGCTCGCGCCCGTCTCTGGAGTTCGTTTAGGCGGCGCTCTGAATCCCCTCTCCTTGCGCGCCGCGAAAAAGTCTCTGCCTCTTTGGCAGCTGCAGACTTTTTCCCGAACTCCCTCCCAGCTAGCTGTGGTGCGCTAACCCCTTCAGGCTGTGTTCACGCCGCCAACCCCAGTCCTCTCCCTACGATCCGACCGAAGCCCGAGCCTCAGCTCGCAGCCCCCGCCTGCCCTGGCGGGTGAGCAGACAAGCCTCTCGGGCTGGTGAGTGCTGGTCGGCACCGATCCTCTGTGCAGGAATGTCTCCGCTTTTCCCTCTGCGCCCCTGTTGCTGTGGGATCCGCGCTGATAGCCGCGGCTTGCGCCCGTCTCTGGAGCTCATTTAGGTGGTGCTCTGAATCCCCACTCCTTGCTCGCCGCGCAACAAAGAGGCAAGAAAAAGTCTCTTGCCTCTTCGGCAGTTCCAGACCTTTTCCTGGACTCCCTCCCGGCCAGCTGTGGCGCACTAGCCCCCTTCAGGCTGTGCTCACGCCGCCAACCCCAGTCCTCTCCCTGCGATCCGACCGAAGCCTGAGCCTCATCTCCCAGCCCCCGCCCGCCCCGGCAGGGGAGCAGACAAGCCTCTCGGGCTGGTGAGTGGTGCTCGGCGCCGAGCCTCTGTGCGGGAATCTCTCCGCTTTGCCCTCCGCACCCCTGTTGCTGCGCTCTCCTCCGTGGCTCCGAAGCTTCCCCCCTCTGCCACCCGCAGTATCTGCCCGCGAAGGGGCTTCCTAGTGTGTGGAAACCTTTCCTCCTTCACAGCTCCCTGCCACTGGTGCAGGTCCCGTCCCTATTCTTTTGTCTCTGTTTTCTCTTTTTTCTTTTGCCCTACCCAAGTACGTGGGGAGTTTCTTGCCTTTTGGGAGATCTGACGTCTTCTGCTAGTGTTCAGTGGGTGTTCTGTAGGAGCAGTTCCACGTGTAGATGTATTTCTAATGTATCTGTGGGAAGGAAGGTGATCTCCGCGTCTTACTCTTCCGCCATCTTGCCCCGACCTCCTTATCACTTTAAATATGTCATGCCACCCCCTTCTGGCTTGTAGAGTTTCTGCTGAGAAATCAGCTGTTAACCTTATGGGAGTTCCCTCGTATGTTGTCATTTTTCCCTTGCTGCTTTCAGTAATTTTCTTTGTCTTTAATTTTTGCCAATTTGATTACTGTGTGTCTCAGCATGTTTCTCCTTGGGTTTATCCTGTATAGGACTCTCTGTGCTTCGTGGACTTGGGTGGCTATTTCCTTTCCCATGTTAGGGAAGTTTTTGACCATAATCTCTTCAAATATTTTCTCGGGTCCTTTCTCTCTCTCTTCTCCTTCTGGGACCCCTATAATGGGAATGTTTTTGCGTTTAGTGTTGTCCCAGAGGTCTCTTAGGCTGTCTTCATTTCTTTTCATTCTTTTTTCTTTATTCTGTTCCGTGGCAGTGAATTGCACCTTTCTGTCTTCCAGGTCACTTATCTGTTCTTCTGCCTCAGTTATTCTGCTACTGATGCCTTCTAGTGTATTTTTCATTTCAGTTATTGTATTGTTCATCTCTGTTTGTCTGTTCTGTAATTCTTCTAGGTCTTTGTTAAACATTTCTTGCATCTTCTCGATATTTGCCTCTATTCTTTTTCCGAGGTCCTGGATCATCTTTACTATCATTATTCTGAATTCTTTTTCTGGAAGGTTTCCTATCTCCACTTCATTTAGTTGTTTTTCTGGGGTTTTATCTTGCTCCTTCATCTGGTACAAAGTCCTCTGCCTTTTCATTTTGTCTATTGTTCTGTGAATGTGGTTTTTGTTCCACAGGCTGCAGGACTGTAGTTCTTCTTGCTTCTGCTGTCTGCCCTCTGGTGGATGAGGCTATCTAAGTGGCTTGTGCAAGTTTTCTGATGGGAGGGGCTGGTGGTGGGTAGAGCTGGGTGTTGCTCTGGTGGGCAGAGCTCAGTAAAACTTTAATCCGCTTGCCTGCTGATGGGTGGGGCTGGGTTCCCTCCCTGTTAGTTGTTTGGCCTGAGGCGACCCAACCCTGGAGCCTACCCCAGCTGTTGGTGGGGCTAATGGCGGACTCTGGGAGGGCTCACGCCAAGGAGTGCTTCCCAGAGCTTCTGCTGCCAGCTTCCTTGTCCTCGCGGTGAGACACAGCCAACCCCAACTCTGCAAGAGACCCTCCAACACTAGCAGGTAGGTCTGATTCAGTCTCCTATGGGGTCAACTGCTCCTTCCCCTGGGTCCCAATGCACACACTGTGTTGTGTGTGCCCTCCAAGAGTGGAGTCTCTGTTTCCCCCAGTCCTGTCGAAATCCTGCAATCAAATCCTGCTAGCCTTCAAAGTCCGATTCTCTAGGAATTCCTCCTCCCCTTGCTGGACCCCAGGTTGTGAAGCCTGACGTGGGGCTCAGAACCTTCACTCCAGTGGGTGGACTTCTGTGGTATACGTGTTCTCCAGTTTGTTAGTCACCCACCTAGCAGTTATGGGATTTGATTTTATTGTGATTACACCCCTCCTACCGTCTCATCGTGGCTTCTCCTTTGTCTTTGGATGCGGGGTATCTTTTTTGGCGAGTTCCAGTGTCTTCCTGTCGATTATTGTTTAGCAGTTACTTGTGATTCTGGTGCTCTCGCAAGAGGGAGTATCACCTCTTTTTAAAGCACTTAAAAGTCTAACGTATAGCTGACCCCAACATGCTCCTTGAACTGACTTAAAGTAGAGGAAAGAAAGATCCTAAAAATATTTCATTCCCTTTACTTCTCTTAATGTTTTAGATTTTCCCTTGTATTTCATTAGTCAATTTTGTTCTAAAGTCCAGTGCTTTTCAGTGTTCTTGTTTCTGTGCCAGTTCATACACACAGAAATACTTTAGGGAGTGTTTTTAGTCACAGGCAAGTGCCTCTTTTTTTTTTTTTTTTTTTTTAAATTGAAGTTGTGGGTAGACAATTATACTTGGAGACCATTTGGGCCAGGAAGATGCTTCTGAGTCAGGTGTTGGTTGGTGGCTTAGTGTGTGGTGGATTCCCCAAGCAGCCCTACTGTTCTGATGCCCCACTGACGACTCAGTACTCCTATATGGAGTATGATACCCATCCCAGTGAAACTGCAGAAATGCATCTCAGAGGGTGGGGGGCTAGGAGGAGCTCCGGTTCTTTATGTCTCAGGGCAGAAAGAATTCAGCGAGAGGCAAAGTGGTAGATAAGAAGTGATTTATTAGAATAGGATGCTTGTGAGGTTTACAAGCGGGCGGGCAGGGGAATGCTGAGGCCCAGATCTTAGTGGGCTACAGTTTTATAATCAAAGGAAAAGTGGGGAGGGGGAGAAGACCACTTTCTTCCTCTTTCTTGAGTAGACGTCAAGCTTCTGTCATCAGCTCCTTCTCCGCATCGGGCAGGGGAGTTTTCTTGTCCCTACATGGTCAAACTGGGACTGTCATGGCGCAATGGAAATGAGCAAAAAGGCGGTAACATATACTAAAATATGGTAAATCATTTCAGGTTTTAGTATAATATAATGTCACCTTTTCCTCATATTTTTATTTTTAGTGTGTGCAGAGGAGCATGTCCTAGGAATCATTAACTTACTGACCTCACTGGGCAGGATATGGGTCTCTTTCCACCATTGTTTTATTGTTTTGGGGCATGTCTCATGCTTCTGTTGCATGGTTTTGTTGCTCAGTAAGCCTGCTTGGTTTTGTGGTTAAGCAAACCTGCTTTCTTGAGTGATCATTAACTTACAGGGGTCTCCCATACTTATTTCTCTACTTACAATCCCCTAATGGGATTAACTATTTAATCACCTACTTTGTCCCTTTACTCTGCGTCTCTCACCAGCATGACTGACTCCGTCAATGGCAAAGTAAACTCTAGCCTATGGGTCAGTTCCCAGGAAGATCAGGTAATATGCCTAGAGCTGGACCTTGAGATCTGGCTAGATAAGTGTGAAGAATTTTCTGTTACAATCAAATAAAGGATACAGTATTAATTTAGAACATGTTGAGAAGTCATTATTATACTGCATGGTAATTAAGCACAAGTTAAGCATAAAGGATAAGCACCTCACTTAATTGGCTGTAATTAGAATTATTTTAACACAACCAGAGCACACATTTCATTTTCATCCTTCCCCATCAAACCAGTGCCTATGTTGACACCTACTCCTGATTCCATCCAGGATTTTTTTCTCAATTTATTTGTTGATTCACTGAGTCATAGACCTTTAATCTGATGACTTCTATACAGTAAAAGTTTTCTTACACCCTGATTTCCTAGGGCCAGTGGCTCAGGAAGGCTATGAAATTTATCCATAACTTAAAATGACCATATGTTCCTTGAGCAGGAATGACTAGAAATGATGAATGTAATTTCTCTTCTTTGTTGTGGCTCTCACAACCCACTCTGGGTCTGGGGCAGGGAGGGAGGGGCATGGCTTCAGATAAGGCCTGGGCTCCTTTGCCTTTGGGGTCCTCTTCACCATAGCCCCCAGAGCTGGTGCAGGGCAAGAGAGATAGCACAGCTCTGGGGCAGAGAGGATGGTGACCCCCTCAGCTGGAAGCAGGTCCTGAATTGGTCTCTGGGCTCACCAGCCACCCTGGAGCCTCTTCTCCTCAGAGGGTAGGCCTGGAGGACATTGTTGCCCAAAATAGAGTCTTGATTTTTTTCAAAGTGTAGATCCATTGCTTAATGCTGCAAAAATGGGTTCAGAGTTATATTAGTAAAGGATGTTTAAGTGATCGGGATTCACTGAAAGCACCCTCATCGTTTAGTTCTGCATCACACCCCTCAGCATTTTAATCAGTCCACTTTGATCTCAGTCCAACTCACTTTCCTACTATTGCTGATTGTCGACTGGAAAAAATACACAACCGAAAAGTTGAGAATTCTGTTTTATTTGGTGGACAAAACTGAGGACTTACACCCCAAAGACAGCCTCTCAGCTAGCTCTGAGGGACTACTCTGAAGAGGTAAGGGAGGAGCCAGGATGTATAGGAGTTTTTGCAACAAAAACCGGGTAGTCGGAACATCAAAAGATTACTGTTAATTAAAGAAAACCAGACATCTCAAGTAAATGAATTTAGCGCTTTTCTATGTATGGGAAGATGCACAAGTCTGGGCTCATTGATATTATTCCTTTGATATACGCCTTCACTATCTAGGGCCAGTATCCTGCTTTTCTCCATCCTGAATCCCCTCAGGGTGCACAGTTGGGGGCAGCTGCAGTGGCTGCTGGTTCGATGGTTGCCACATCCTTTGTTTACTGATATGGCAGGCAGTATTTTTCATCCACATGATCATACAACAGTAGGACAATCTTACTATGCAAGCGTGGGTATTACCTGGATTCAGTGGCCTGAGTGCTTTTTCCTTCCCTTTAAAGTTTCTTTAGTTTTCATATTTTAAGAGTCAATGATATTTACATTTATCTATTATTTATCATTTTACAAATAAGTCATGAAAAAATGGAGAATGGGTTTTACTATTCTCACATGACAGCCATCACAAAACTCATAAGAAAGAAGAGCACTTAAGAAGTAATAAGCCTCTAAAAACTCCAAAGACTGAGAGAAGAGGAATGAACTCTCAAAAATTTAGCCAACTTTAGTCAATAGGAGGCTCAAAATAAATGAGAAATTTAAAAATATTCACATCGGTACGTGTCAGTTTTTTCATATTATTAGGATATTTACATATGTTTTGGTCAAAAGCTGCTTACTTAAAAAATATGCATTCAAAAGGAAGATATCCACGATATAGTATAATGTGTTTTTAAAAAGACAAGCTTCTGAGTTTGCCTCTAAAAATCATTCTGTGTGCATAATTTACTTGTTAATAGTGAGTCCCGTAAGAAGTTTGAAGAACACACATTCAGTGACTGCTTATTCTTCAGTTCCTGTAGGATTTCTCACTTCATGCAGACAGGGTGTCTCCAAGTAAACCTTCTCAGCCAGATCAACTAATTCATCATTTTGAAGACGACAGATTGAAAATGACCTGATTTGCTTATTGTACAATCTGTCATTATTAGGTAATGTAAGTGCATTTCCTATTCCATGTAGCTTTTTATGCATGGATTTAAGCAGTCTAAATTCCCTATCACAAACTGTAGACGTGCTGCAAAGAACTCTGGTCTGATATTCAGGATAACCTGAGTTCTGGTTTTGTCTCAGCTGCTAACTTAGTGTGACCCTGGGAAATTTATTTTGGGAAATTCCACTGGTGCTCTTATCTGTTTCAGGCCAGGCCTCTGGAGCTGGGATGAATTAATCTTAGTCCTCGCCACTGCCCTCGGGGGATTTACCGTCTAGTGCAGTGGTTCTCAGACGCCACTGTGCCTCAGAATCCCCTGGAGGGCTCATCAAAACAGAGTACTGGGCTTCACCCTAGAGTTTCTGATTCAGTAGGTTGACTGAGCGGAGAATTTGCATTTCTAACAAGTTCCCAGATGCTGCTGATGCTGCTGGTTTGGGGACCACGATTTGAGAACCACTCATCTAATGGTTTAGCTGACACATCTGTAACTACAATTCAAAGATTAAATACTGTGAAATAAGTACAAGTAATGTGCAGTGGGAAACGGAGTGTGGAGAGGTGGGTCAAAAGATTAATGACCAGCTGGAGATCTGAGAAGCCTTAATGGAAGAGGGAGAGGTTAAGCAGGATCTTGGCAGGTGGATAAAGCCTGAACAGGTAGGGCATTTTGGCGCCACACCAAGCTCCTGATGGGAGGGAGAGTGCGGAGTGTATGTGCACGTAGGGATAGCATCCAGCCTCGTGGGCTGGAGGGTGGTGTGGGGCAGGAACAACCAGAAACAGATGGAATTGAGAATGAGAGAGTTGGAACTGTAGACTAAACATGCTTTTGGTTCTTGGGTTTTGGCGGCAAGGGAACAGCATGATCACAGCCATGCTTAAAAAGGGCAGCTCCCGCATTGTGATTTCAGGAATGACTGGGGTTTAGGCCGCTTAGGAATTCCAAGCAAGAAGAGCATGAAGGTGGGAAGCATGTCGTTGTGGGATGGATTTGGGCAGAAGCCACAGATTTGCTAGTTGATTGGTTCCTGGGGATGAAGGAGATGGAAAGGTCAAGAGAGACTGAGGACTCAAGTCTGAGTTTTTGGGGAGGAAGGAGGGTGGCTGGATCTCTCGGGGGAGGTAGGTTGGATAAGAAAATGAACCTAGTGGGACCTTGGTTTCTTTAGGAGGGGACTGGATCAGATGCCCTTAAAGGTCTCTTTTTACTATGACTGTAATCGATGTTTTGAGGGTTGTTGATTGTGTGAAATATTACAGAAGATATTTGTACAAAAAAATAAATGGCTTATATATAACAGGTACTCATACATTTGTTGATCAGTTTGTCTGGGTTAATCATTAGCTCTAAAATATTTACATATGTAAATAGACTTCTTTTTGAGGCTTTTGCTTCATTTGCTTATAGTTTTCTTAGTGTGTCGACCTGCTCTTCCTCCATTTTATGTACTGTACAAGTAACATCTTTTGGATATGTGTTCTACATACATATATATATTTTAAATGAGTTATAGCAAATATTTTAAACCTTCTGGAGTCATTCTCCATTATAATAATCACACCATATATTGGTATATTTGTGCACAACCCTGTCTTTCCACTGGATTACAAACTCCTTTGAGAAGAACACGTCTTATTCATTTTTTGTCTTCCCCACTGCACTCCTCATAAGTGCTTGTATAAAGTGGCCAGCAAAAGTTTGAGGGATTGGATTGAATCATTGAGTAAAAGTCAATTACTATCTGCTTCCTAGGAAGAGACAAAATGGTTCAGGCAATAAAAAAGTAGTAGTTTAAAGGGAAATGGAAATCCATGTATCTTGGGAGGCTGAAAGAGGAAAACATTAATTCAGTAGACTTTCAGGGCTAGAATAGAGATATTCATGGACATTTTCGGAACCAGAAGCAGAAGCCCATAAAAACAAGGAGAGTTTTCAGCTCTGTTCTTAAATTAGCCCTTGAAAAACATTGTGCCAGACATTCTACTCTGGACCTCAGTCTTTTCATTTGTAAGGTTATGATTGTAGTAAATTACAGACTTTTATACCTCTCTGCATATCCTTTGGGGAGAATTCTAAGCAGAGGGAACAGCATGAACAAAGCATCAGAGATGGGAAAGAGTATGTGTATTCTTTGTGACCCGGTTGTGACATGCTAGGAAATGAAGTAGGAGAGGGAGGGAGAGGTCCGGGTTCAGAGAGCATTACTGCTAAGATAAGGAGCTTGGAGTCCTATCAATGGGAGAGTCTTGTGCCAGGTAGTTTTCTGGAATGCCATCTGGGGCAGGAGTGAAGGAAGGACAGAAAGAGTCACACAGGGAAGGAGACAAAGCCAATACAAGGAGGAGTTTACTGAGTTGGCTGTTGCTATAAGCAATTGGTTGCTTGTTTCCAAGGGATCTTCTTAGGAAAAATCTTATGAAATGTGTCTCAGCATAGTTCAGCTAGAGAAAAAAAAAGGGAGTACCCTTTTATTCATCTTCTCGTCTTCCCATTGATTAAAGGCAGCCCCACTCTTTCAGACTGGGCATGTCTAACTGCCAGGTGGGTTCCCATGGGCACCTCATGAAAACAGCATCAAAGGAGCTTGGGATGGAGAGGCCCTGCCCAGGCTACACTTGTGTGAAGCTGGCGGGATTCTTCATGGAACTGGCTGCCATTGCAATGGCGGGAATACAAGGTGTGTTTGAGAGGATTTGAAGTCATGCATAAAAGGTGGCCGATACAGGGAGCTGCTGAGGGATTTTTAACAAAGGAACCAGCTGATCGGATTTATACAATGGTGTGCTTGTAAATGGTTAACAAATGTTTAACCAGTTCTCCAGAAAAATATGTGTGTGTGTGTGTGTGCGTGTGTAGCAGTAATAAATTTTACTGATATAAAAGATGTGTAGTACCCAATTTACAAATAATGATAAAATAGACAGTACTCTTTATTGTAAAGTCCATATGGCTAATTGATTCTGACAGTTTTCTGTTGGCAGTTTTCACTGATCTCTTGTACCCGTAGCCAACCTGTGGTTAAAACTGACGAGAGACGACAGTTGATGCTTTCCTATTACAGTATGAAGTAAGATGAAAGTGAAACAATGAAGGCATATCCCAGAAATTCCCTTGCTCATTAAGCATCTTTTTTATGAATTGGATAGTACTAGAAGAATAGTACCTCAACTTTTTGTTTTATTCACAATAGAACTACAACAGGCACCACACATTAACATTTTCTCCATCACTTGCTGAAGCCTAGACAATCAACAAAACAAAAATCAAGCTATGATTCATAGGATTTGTCAATTTCCATATAAAAATATTCCCATTCTGGCTGATTTCAAGTTACAGGGAACTGGGAAGAGACATACAGTAGACAACATTATACAGCATTTCAGTATACAGACAGTATACATTATACAGACAGTAAAACAGACCTAAGTAACCCAAGAGCATAGATATTACTGACATGTACTAAAGCAATAAAGAAGTGATGAATTTCAAGTGTTTATTACCTTTGGGGTTAATATAATTTATTTCATTGTAAATTTATATAATTTAATTGTTAATAATTGTTAATGTTTAACAACTGATTCATAAAATTTCTGAAAACTTACCAGTCAGTTCTCAGGATCTGGGATGAGCCAGCCCAGCACACTCCTGGAGTTATATTTTCAGAAGATCACTTTGGTAGCAATCTGTAGAAACATTTTGAAGGGGAGTGGTCCAGAGTCACCACTGAAAAGCATACCTGAGCTACGTTAGGGGTGAAAAGTAGGAGACAGACTTAGGAAATGTCTTCAGATCCCACTAGCATGAGGCTTCAAATGAGGTCAGGTTAGTAGAGATAGTGCAGATTTCACTGGTTCCTGTCCAAACATGGTTATGTAGGACCTTTAATAAAAGTCTCCTCCAGATATTCCTGGAGTCTCTGAGATATCTTACGTGTGCTTGCAGAGGCCCTTGCTCTTCGGGTTTCTTCTTGATGACTATGGGCCAAAGGGATTTGAGGGTGAGGCCCCACCCCTACCATAGCTGAGAATGGGATCCATGCCAAGGAAGCCATGTGTCAGGCCTTGCTTTCCCAAGTTTGCAAATCTGGGGGAGGGGGCTTTCGAAGGATGCTGGTACCTGGCGTGTACCCCACAGAAATTTATCTCCAGGAACATGAAGTTGCTGGGTTTGTTTTTCTGTGACTCACAGAGGCAGGGGAAAGACAGCCTTCTCCGTTTCTTCCTGTAACTGCTCACTGCGGCAGCCCCGGCCAGTCTGGAGCTGGGCGGGGAAACAGCCCCTCTTTCCTCTCCTGGTTTGGCCCCTGGAAGTCACAGAGGTGTCTCTGTCGGAGGGGTCCCTCTTGCCTTGCAGAGCAGCTGGTGCAGTTGAGTTCCTGATGGCCAGGAGCCCCTCTGACCCATTCAAGCTCGCAGAGCATATGACTCTCATCTGGGGGTTGTGTAGCCACCACTGCTCTTAGTAGAAAAATGAGGTGGAGTAGATAAAAGGGTGGAAGTGGCCCCTGGGCGCATGGTGGGGCTGGTAACTGAGGCATGGAATATGGAGGGTGGTGCATGTGCGGCTGGGCTGTGGGAAGGGGAAGAGGATGGAACTGGGGTTTGAAGTAGAGAAGTTTAATCGTGCTCAGTTTTGAATTTGATGAAATAGGTGCCTGTGGGACAGCTCAGTGGGTACTGGGCGTTCAGGAGAAAGAGAGGAAAGGAATGGTGGTGTTGAGAGTAGTAAAGCTGGTGAAACCGGGGATGACTATGAGACCCCCTCCCCATGAGGGCGTAGAATGAGAGAGTCGGCAGGTAGACCAGCAAGGGCTCAGAACCTCAAGCAACACTGGTGGTTAAGGGATGGTGTGGGGTTAGGAGCCCAAGAACCACACAGAGAGGAATGTCCAGGGAACTCTGAAGAGAACGAATGGCAGGAACAAAGGAGCGGAGGCAGGATGGTGGCTTCTCCTGGGAACAGTTTGGGCCATTGTGTTTACGCTTATAGTTTCCTGTAAGTTTATCTATTCAGAGTTATGATGGTGTTAACCTTGCCTCCCTTCCTCCCTCTAAAAAAAGAAGTCAAAGACTCTGCAGTATCATAAATGACCCAGGGATAGGAAGACATCTGACACTTTTGTACCATGTTAATACTTTGATCCAGGCTTTGATAGTCAGGGTGAGAAGAAAACAAATTTACTTTAAGCTAAAGGTTTTTAAGCTAAAGGAAATGTCAACTGTTTCCTGTTTGATGTTTCTTGCTGTGTTTTCCACATTAATCACTTCATTTTTCCCTTGGTCACTGACCTGATGTTTCGGGGGTTTTTTTTCTCTCACAGTTGTCAGCTGCCTGGTGTGTCAGACAGTTTCTCACCATGATATAGGGACACATTAAGAGCTTGAGCTGGCAAGGCTACCGCCCAAAGTGTGTTGCCACTCTCAGTGGTTATGTGCACGAACATCCTGAAAGCCCAGTGCTACCGAAGTGAATTATAGGCTTTGAAATGACCAGGTGGTTTGCATTTAGCAAGAAAAAATATACCCCAGACGTGTTCAAGGGTTGCTGGTTTGGGAGAAATTAGATGACTCTCACATGAAAAGACAGACCCTATCTAAAGAGATAGGAGTGTGAATTTTCTACAGCACAAATCTGTCGAATAAGTGGATTTGGATGTGACCACAGGCCTGCCATATGAAATTCTATTCCATGGGAATTAAAGTTAGTGGCTTTTTGAAGGCATTTATCGCAGACTGTGTAAACTTTTCTTGTTTTCTTTTGCCAAAGCATAGAAGAGTGGAGAAATAAAGGTGGGCTTTTACTGTGATTGTTTATCTGCTCTAATCCTCTTAAACACTTAACGTGTCCCCATGCACATAGCAGTGAAAGTAAATATAGCTATTTCCTATACATAGCAACTTAGATGTGTTAGTTTACGGCTAAGGGAGAAGGAAAACTAGAGAAAACAGTCCTTATATAGGTTAGGTATTAGGTGTTTAGCTACAAGTATCAGAGACCCCAGGTAGTGGCTTTATTTCCCGGGTAAAAGCAGTCTGCAAGCAGGCAGTTGAGAGCTGGCATGATAGCAGGAATCATTAGGCTCTCTTTAGCTCTCCAATCTCCCATCTCCAGGATGTGGCCCATGTCCAAGAGGGCTGTTGGAGCTCCAACCATCATACAGGCTGTCCTCCGTTACCTGCGGGTTCCGCATCCAAGCTGGATTGAAAATATTCGGGAAAAAAAGGCAACGTTTTCCAAAAAGCAAAACATAAATTTGTCACACACTGGCAACTATTTGCATAGCATTCACATTGTATTACAATTATTTGAATAGCACTCCCTTACATTGTATTAGGTATTGGTAATCTAGAGATGATTTAAATAAATGGGAGGAGGGCATAGCTATATGCAAATACTATGCCATTTTATATAAGGGAATTTAGCTTGGCAGATACCCCGGGTGAGGGGTGGTTCTGGAATCAATCCCCCAGAGATACTAGGGGTGACTGTATTTACATTACAGGCAGAGAATGAAGAGGGAAGAAGGGCATGCCATCTCCCTTTTCAAATATCCGTCTCAGATTTCCAATATTCCTAACTTACCTCTCATTGGCCAGAGCTTAGGCCCATAGCCCTGACTAGCTGCCAGCATTGTGTTTAATTCACTCCATATCTCTAAATTATTATAAATCTCATTTTTGAAGAATTAATTAACCCGTAACCTTCTGTTCTCTTGGCCGTTATTACAAGAGATTGGGAGAGAGCTTGTGCAAGAGTGAGATTCTTCAGGGTCTTTCTGGATGACTCCATACCAAGAGGTCTTCCTCTCAACAGTAATAACTGTAGCATCATGAATCAGCCAGCATTTACCCTAAAGGCAGAGCTGGTAGATTATATAGATTAAGGGATTAATCTATTAAGGAGGTGGCTTACTCAGTTGAGGGGCCTGGCTTAGAATGCTTGAAAGGGCAAGCAGTCAAGAAGAGAATATTATCGGAGGACTGGAGCAGGAGCTCTTGGAGTCTCTGCATTCAGGGAGGGCCTAACCCCTCTTTTTAAGGGCTTTTAACTAATTTCATCAGTTCTGTCTAGTAAAATCATACTTTTGACTAACTAAAGTCAGCTGATTCGCTCTCTTAATCACATCTGCAAAATCCCTCCACAGCAGTGCTAGATTAGTCTTTGATTGACTACCTGGGGACAGGTGTGTGTACCTGCAGCCTGGCCGCTGCCTCCATTTACTGCAGCTCTCAGGAGTCCACACCCCTCGCAGTTAACCCCAACCGGGGACATGTACGAGAGGGAAGTCTGGGGAATGTAGCGCGGCTCAGGCAAGTTGACACATCACAAAGCCATCGTATCCTATTAGTTGTCAACCAGAGTCAGAGGGGCAGGGCAAAAACAAATCAGTGTTTCTTCGTTTCTGATATTCTGGCAGAAGGTGGACTGATGCTCTGATTGGTCGTTAAAACCAGGGCCTGGCATTAATTGTGCATCTTAATTATATTTCTGCTTTGTTTTCCTCCCCTCTTCCTCATAGATCGTTAAGACTTTATTGTTGATGTTTTGGTTAGGCAAGTAAAGAGCTTTTAGGCTCATCAGTCATTGCAAACTCATCAAAGTTAACAGAACTTAAGATCTGCTTTTAAAACTGATGGTAAGATGTCCAGTTTTTTCCTTGCAGTTTTATTGAGATATAGTTGACATACAGCACCGTATAAGTTCAAGGTGTACAGCATGATGATTTGGCTTACATACGTCATGAAGGGATGATCACAATAAGTTTAATGAACATCTATCATCTCATATAGATGCACAATTAAAGAAACAGAAAAAAAATGTGTGATGAGAACTCTTAGGATTTACTCTCTTAACTTTCATATATAACATACAGCGGGGTTCATTATATTTATCACGTAGTACATTATACCCCTAAGATGTCCAATTTTCTAATAGCACAAATATTTTTTCTCACTTATGCCTTTTTTGGGGTCTTCTTTATAGGAGATACTAATGGACCCTTTCATTCTTTTTCAAACCAATAATAGCTTTTGTAATTTAAGTAGCGCTGCTAATCTGTTTTTACTGATGAGATTCAGATGCTTATTAGTCTTTTGTTGAAAGAGTCCTGTATTCTTTTTTTTTTTTTAAATAACAGCTTTATTGAGACATAATTCACGTACCATGAAGTTCACCCTTTTAGAGTGTACAATTCAGTGAATTTTAGTATATTCACAAAGTTGTGCGTTGATCATCACTAATTCCAGAACCTCTGTATTCTTTTATATTAAATATAGATGTGAATGTTTTAAGACAAATGAAGAATTTGAAAAACTCAGTTCTATTGTCTGATTTAAATTCATGTGAAAACAGAAATTGGTGACTTTTGCTCAGGGCAGAGCTGCAAACATTTGGTCTTAATTTTGTGAGAAGAATACACATGAGGCCTTCATATGGGATTTTTTTACCAATTTATGTATATTATTCCCTCAGATGTAGTTCAGAATTGGGGTTTTCATTCATTTATTTAGCCAGTATTTATGGAACCTTTACTTTGTGCCAAGCTCAGTGCTAGGCACTGGCAGTCCCAAGTCAAATGAGACTTGCTTAGAAAGCTTGTGGTCAGGTGGGTGGAGAGGTTGGTAAAGTTATTCTTTTGGCCTTTATGATGTCACCTTGACTGTGAGCTCCGAAGGCACGAAGCCACCTGTGCTAACATACATGTGTGCGGGCATCCACAGTTTCGGAGGAGGGAGGTGACCATGTCTGTAAAGAAGGCTTTGAGAACATATCTGAACATTCCTTGAGAGACTCAGGTCTTCTTAGGGGCTGGTTTCACAGCAGCTATGGGGGAAATCGCTAAGCTCTTCTAAGAAGTGGACACAGATTCTGAGAAGTGCAGTGAATGTCGCTGCAGTTAGTGAGAAATGAAGGGTTCCCACTGCAGTGGGGTTTGTATCCTCACTCCCTCCAGAGCTCTACTTACATAGCACCTATCAGAGAGGTCTTCCCTCACCGTCTCTCTAAAATAGAGCTCTCTCCAGCTCTACCACTTTGCTCTGCTTTCTATCTCTTCTGAGCTTTCATATCTGCTACATTTATTTTTTTATTGCATACCCCCCCACCCTGCCCCTGGCCCCATGAGAGCAGATATTTTGTTTTATTTGCAGCACTCTCTCCAGTACAATGTCTAGTGCTGTGTCTGGCACATAGTGCTAATAAGGATTTGTGGTGTGCGTGAAGGATCTTAAAAAAGATGCAAATTATAAAATTCTGTTTATATGGTTCCTTATGCAAGCAGATATTAATTTTCTTTTCCTTTTTTGGTCTTTCAGAATTCAAAGTTCTTTTTTTTAACTGAAGTATAGTTGATTTACAATGTTGTTAGTTTCTGGTGTACAGCAAAGTGATTCAGTTATATATATATATATATATATTCCTTTTAGAAATTAATTTTCTTAATAAATATGACAGATCTTTGGGTGTGTGTTTATCTGTGGATGATAAATGGATGAGGCTATTTCTCATTGCAAAATAACAGTCTGAAATTTGAATCCATCTTACCTTTTCTGTTCCTAGACCTCAGTATGAAGGTGAAAACAGCTGGGACTTTGCTATTGGTCCAATTTAAAGAAGCATGCTTTCCAACCTCGGTTAGGTCCTCTCTTAGAATGTAAGCTTACTGGGAGCAGGAAGTTTGTCTGTTCTCTTTTGTATTCACAGAGCCTAGAACAATGCGTGGCAAACATTAGGCAGCAAATAAACTTCCACCCCTCTCTCAGTAACTGACCTTGTGTCTTTCTTCTCCAAGAAAGCAGGCCATAGGAATGAACTCCCTCAGAATGCCCTTAGGCTCCAAACATTTCCATCCTCCCTTCCCTCTTTCTTATCTGTGTCAAACTGCTTGGAAGTTCTTCTCTGCGTGTTTTTCGTTCCTTTAGGAGACTTCCTGCGGGACACGCCCCCTCTCAGATATGAAACCATTTAACACTATTAAATCTTTCCCTTCAACTTACGGAGTGCCCGAGTCTCCCCCATATGTCCGGACCTTGTCTGGGCCCTCCTTCTCTCTTGCTTCTCTTCCCTTTACTGCAGCCTCCTAACATATGTCAGTGCTCTCCTGCTCCCCACCTCGTCTCCTGAAACTGCCCAGGAAGGTCACCATGATGCTGAACTGCCTAACCCAGTGGCCTCGGCTGGTCCATAATTGGCGCCTGTTTGAGCCTGCTGACTTACCCCCCAATCCTCTTGAAGTTGGTGCCATGACACTCCGCTTTCCCTCCACTCTCTCTTTTGGCTTTGCACATCTCTGGCAATAGTGTTGCCCACACCTCCTTGTTTAAGTAAGAAATGTGGTCATTTTTGACCTCCTGCCTCCCTGCCTCCCAACTCAGCTCGTTACTAAATTCTTCCTTGATGCCTCCTTTCCATCCCCACTGTGGCCACTGCCCAAGTGGGCTCTTGGCGCCTGGAATCTATTGGAATACTGCTAATTCTCTGCCTCCAGCTTTACAGAGTGCTCTTTCTGAAAACACAGATGGCTTAAAGCCTTCTATGCTCCCCATCTCCAAAGACTGGATCTAAAACTCCTTAGCATGGCATTCAAGATCTGTCTCAGTCCATTCACGCTGCTGTAACAAAATACCACCGACTGAGTAGCTTCTAACCAACAGACATTTATTGCTTACGTTTCTGGAAGCTGGAAGTCCAAGATCAAGGTGCCAGCATGGTCGCTTTCTGGTGAGAGCCCTCTTCCTGGTTCATAACCAGCGCCTTCTTACTGTGTCCTCACGTTGTTGAAGGGGGTTAGGGATCTCTGTGAATCTCTTTCTTACAGTACTAATCCCGTTCATTAGGACTCTACCCTCATGATTTGAGGACCTCCCAAAGCCCTCACATCCTAATACCATCACCTTTGGGGGTTCGGATTTCAACATGTGAATTTGGCAGGGGTAGGGGGGCACAAACATTCAGACTCTGGGCAAGACTCTTCTCAATGTGACTGTCATGTGGCTTTTCAGCTTCGTTTCCAGCTTCCCCAATATATATACATGCATCTCTCCCCTCCCTCCGTCTCTCCCTGGCTGTCTCTGTCTCTGTATCTCTCTCTGCAGGGATTCTCAGTGTCAGAGCATGCTGTGTGCTCTCCGGCCTTTGGGCTCTTTGAGTCGGATGCCTTTCCTCTCTTGTCCACTTCCAGATAGAAACATCCTAACCCTTCCTTGGCCACCCACTTTCCCTGCATGCTGACTCCCGTCTGCCCCCTTCCGTGGTTGCATGGCATTTTCAGGCACAGCTCTGTACACGTCTACTGGGCCACGTAGGCTGCCTTCTCCATGAGTTTGCCAGCTTTCTGAGACCATGTCTGTCTTAGTCATCCTTGAATCCTCAGTGCCTAGCGGAGTGCTTAGCAGAGTGAAGGTATTCTGTAGATATTGGAATGAAGGAATAAAATTCAAATAAGACATCTCAGTAGTAGATGCAAACCAACCTCTGTAATGGCAGCAGAGAATGTAAGTGCAAATGGATGATTGGACTTGGCAATTGAAGTATATCTGAACTGTAACAAGAGCTCTTCTTTGCCTCTGAAGCTATCTTCAGCAGTGATTTGTTTTTATAAATGTGGAGAACCCCAGATCAGCATATGTGTCAAAGCTCTTCTGTTCAGGACAGAACTGAGTTTCATTGTCATCTTAACAGTACTTTCCTGGATCAGTGTTCAGGAGATGTGAAAAGTTTTTAGAACAATTCAAGGAATGTGTAGTAAAGTTTTGTTATTTTGTTTCCTTTGTTGTTGTATTGTTTTTGTCTGTGGGTTCTGGTTTTTATTTGGGAAACTAATGAGAGACAGGCTGTTAGAAAACCAGAGACAAGCTGTTTGGCTTATTGACAAACTAGCTGACTGAAGTCAGTAGTATGGGTGATCCAGGCATCTATGCATTAAGGAAAAGCTCATCTCTACGACCTCCCTGGTGTTGGCAGCTTGTGAACTTGGCCTGGTTTTCTCTGCAGTTAGTAAACTGATCATCCTGTTTCTCTCTCTCTATCAACCATCTCATCAGTTTACAGGTCAACATATCCTCTGTTCAGTTCTTACGAAGTGAAAATGCAGGTGCACTCACAAACACAAAGGTTCATTTTGTCCTGGAGGCTGACAATCATAATACTTTTTAAAAAGAATACTTTTCTTCCTTTTTTAAAAAATCAAGTTCTCGTATTATCTGAATTTCATTAGATTATTAGAGAAGAGAGATTTCCTTTTCCCTAATGAGAATGCAGGTACTATGGACTTGCTGCTTCATACGAGGCATCGCCCTTAACTTGCATCAACCTGCCTTGTATATACCTGCTCCCCAGCCCCCAGTACACACCGCACCATGCACATTAAACACCATGAACATGAACACCACGCCAAGAACATTAAAAAGGGGGAAAATGTCCTTAATTTTATTTTCTGGGCCTGTTGATATCTGAGTTGTTACATATGCAAATATACTTTCGATTCTTTTCCTGGTGCATAAATCCGTAAGATTTTCTCTAGGGTTAATGTTATGGTCCTGAGGTTTCTCTTGGGTGCTGCATTTTGTACAGCCAGCTCTTGCAGTGTGAGAGAAGCATCAGCTACTTGGGGGCACCCAGGTATTTATTTAATGAAGAAACTGAAGGAATTGCCAAGGGAAAGTAATTTGATCCTAAGAAAGAAGGGGAAAAATGGTCAGTGCAGATAGATCATTTCAAAATAACTAATCCAGAAAGTAGGTCTGTGTTGAACACTGATGACCATATCCTAAGGAAGGAAATTTACCAGACAGCCTAATTTACTGTACAGAGTCAATAAAACCCCAGAGAGGTTCCTGTTTCTTAACAGGACTTCTGCATAGGCACGTAGCCTTGGGGATCTCAGAGGGAGGCTGGTAGTGGAAACACAGAGTGAACAGTGATTGGCGAGAGAATTCAACTGTAAGCTTCCCCAGGGCCAAGGCTATGCTTTCTCATTCTCTGTTGCTGTGTGCTGGGTGCCCAGCACTCTGCTGGAGATGCGTATCCAATAAATATTTGTTTACTGCATGACATCATGGATGAATTGAGTGAATGTACAAGGAATCTAACAAAGAATGGGTGGACAAAGGCTGGAAGGTTTGAAACAGTGATGACCGTAGTAAATGAAGGGAGCTAATTAGCATGAAATATAACTACAAGGCTTGCAAGGTATTATAGAATATTTGCTGGGCTCGAACAGTTGCACATGTAGGGAAAATCCCACGTGGCCTATTCTAGTTGAAATTTTGTCAAGTTGAGATACTGTGTTGTATACATTATACATATAATATGTATAATAGACTTGTTCATTTGCATTTGAGTATGTAATCAAACAACACAGAAGCTCAAATGACATGGATGCTCAAATTACAATTTTTATGATACCATCCAGTGCAAATTTATGATTATAATGTTGTTTGAGGCATAAGAGATTCTGAAATGCCTTTTGAATCCTCAGATAATATTCAACTATGTTAAAATGTATTTTTAGTGTTCTTAATTTTTTATCCTGTTTCTAGTTCCTTGAGAACTGGAGACCCAAGCAACTGCATAGGCAACTCAGTTGCTTGTTAACCCTGGACTCGGTAGATAGGACTCTGGGATGGAGCATCTGTCTGACCAGCTATTTTCAGATGGGTTCAGGGCTGGCCGCTCCCTGGTTCTAGCTTCCTGAGTCTTTTCCTCAGCTTTGTAGCTTCAGAAATTCACTTTCATTAAGTCAGCTAGGGGTGAATGAACCCTTCACATTTGCTAGAAATCAAACTCACTAGGGACTGAAGAAGACAGGATACTCTTGTATTTGTTCTGAGAAATTATTATTTCCAGATAGTCCAGGATATGTTATTCTTTGGTGGGTAAAATATTCTCCTATCAGGAAAATCTGCCATGAAACCACAGTAAGTTCACAAGGCTCCTTGGAGAGAACAGAGCAGAATAAAGGCTCTCTTCCAGCCTCATGATGGGCATTTAAATTGGGATAAACTTTTTGAAGGGTAATTTGGCAATATCCCATGAGATTAAAGTCTAGATGTCTATGCTGGTTACCTTAGTATTAAACACAGAATGCTGAGCTTAAAATAGACACTCCTACCATTGTGTTTAACTTTCCCTTATGAGTGTCTCTAAAGTATATCTTTGTACTGGCAACAGCTATTTGTTGATTAGCTATTATGCCAGGCACTATGTGAGGCATTCTGAGTTCAACACAAAGGTAAAGCATGGAGAGTTCCAGATTAGAATGATCCTCTCTAAGGGGGCAGGTTCTATAGGTCCCCAATAGCTATGATACCAGACACAACTTGATAGACATTTTAAGAGGTGTAGATGCAGAGCTTTGGTGGTTCCAGAGGAGTGTGGTCCCTGTTTGGCTTGAAGTGTGTGCTTGGGCTGGAGCCTGAAGGATAATAGGATGTGTGTGCCCAGAGATTGGGCAGGGGGAAGGGATGTCCAGGTGAAGGGAACAGCAAGAGCAAAGGCTCAGAGGTGAAGCAGGAGGGGTCTTGCAGGAGGAAGGAGAGTTCACTTGCCTGGGACATGATGTGTGTGCAGGGGAGTAGGAAGGAATTGGACTTTAATAGTGGAAGGCCAGGCTGGGGAATCTGGACTTTTTCCTGTAGTACTTAAATGCCGGTGAGAGTGTGGTGCCTTAAAATGGTTTCTTAAATACACAATTATCAGTCTTTCTCAAATTCTGAATGCCTGAAAGAGTGCTAGCATCTTTTTTTTTTTTTTTTTGATAATGAGGTGACTTAATGCTTCAATGTTTTAAAAATAAATTCTCTTGAAATAATTACTGTGAGTCTAGTTTTTTTCAGACCCTCCTAATGTGGTATTTGTTTTGTTCCAAGTAGCAACATGTTCTTTTTAGGAGTGGGAAATATAAGGCATAAAGGGATGTGCTGAGAGACAAGAGAATAATTTTTTCCTTTGTAGCCAATTTGTTGAGATGAAAAATCACACCAACTCTTTGTCTTATATTTCCCAATTTCATGAAAATAAAAACATCTTCTATAAAAATTATTTTTAAGGACATGAGGGCAAATAGTGTCCTTGAGTCTTGGAAAGATCAAATTGGTACACAGATTGTCCAAACACAGAGAATGATAGAGGCCAGGAGTGCTGAAAACGCTACGGAGCTTTACAGTTAGGAGGGTGGACTTAGGAATCAGACATCTGAGTTCAAACCCCAGCTCCACCACCCACCAATTTCTCTGCTCACTTCTAATATCCTAGATCAATAATTTTATTGCTGATCCTTTGACTCTGCCACAATGACCTGCGTATCCCCCCTCTACTCACCTTACATCCCCTGGTCTGCTGTTGTGTCACCTCTCTCCTCCCTCTTTCTCACTCTCCTGCAAAACCCAACCCTGGTTAAAATCAGGTTTGTCCAGGAAAAACTGCACACGCTGCCCCCAGACACACACACACACACACACACACACACACACACACACACACAGAGTTCTGATGATACTAAACTGATTAATCTACCCGCTGCACTGACACTCAGCACTCTGGCAAGCCTACCATGTTCCCTAGTAAATTTGTTCTCTCACTTTCCTGGGTGATTATTTCACACCTTTGCCTCTTTGCTCAAACCTCCAAAGTCCCCTCCTGTCTCTCTCTCTCAGCCAATGATCTTGCTGCTTATTTCAGTGGGAAACTACAGGTAGTTGGAACAGAAGCCTCTCATTCCCCTACCACCAAATACTCCTGCGCTGGCCCATAATTCTACTCCCCCAACCCCCGGTCTTTGCTGTGGATGAGCTGTGTGTGCTCTTGGCTGAGGTCCATCTCACTCCAAACCCACCAGATCCTCTGCTCTTGCCTATTTGGAACTTTGCTTCTACACTATCCTCCCACTAGCTTCATCAAAGTTCCTCTTTTTACTGGATCATTCTTATTATTCAAACATTCTACAACATCTCCATTCTTTTAAAATACCCTCCTTAATCCTTTGTCTCCCAGCAGCTTTGCCGCACCTCACTGTTCCTCTTTAAAGCAAAACTCTTTGAATAAGTTGTCTGTTCTCTGTGTCTCCAATAACTTACCGCATACTTCCCACCCTCCCCTGCCTAACATGTTACTATGAACATTTCAACAGACAGAAAAGTGAAAGAATTTTAAAGTGAACACCCATATAACCACCACCTAGACTCTACAATTAATGTTTTGTTTTATTTGCTTTAACACATATCTTGTCATCTCTTCATCCCGTGATCCTTTCATCAATCCATCTTAGGTTTGGGATGCATTTTAAACCAAGTTGCAGGCATCAGTACACGCTCTCTTAAACGCTTCAGTGTGCATGTTATGAATTAGAGTTCAGTATTTTTTCCTAGTGCTGCTGTCTTTGGAGGTGAAATTTATATACACTAAAACGCACCAATCTTAAGTGAATCATCAGGGTTCTGACAAATACGTACACCACCTCTGCAATCCAAGCCCTTACAAAGTGTGAAACACGACCAATCACCACAAAAAGTTCCCTCATGCTCCTTCGCAATCAATCTTCAGTTCACCCTCCCATCTCCTGCCGGAGGAAACCTCTGTTTTGACTTTCCCCCACCATATGTAATAATTTGAATTATACAGTATGTACTCTTTTGTGTATGTTCTTTCACTCAGCATAGTGTTTTGAGATTCATCCATAACCTGTGTATTAGTTATTCATGCCTTTCTACTGCTAAGTATTATTCCATTGTTTGACTATACAACAGTTTGTTGTTTATTCATTATCCTATTGATGGATACCTAGGATGTTTTCAGTTTGGGGCTGTTATGAATAAACGTGCCACAAACACACACGAAGTCTTTTTGTGGATATAGGTTTTCTTTTCTTTTGGCTAAATACTTAGGAGTGAAATTATCAGGTCATAGGATAGGTGTATATTTAGTTCTATAAGAAACTGCTAGAACTTAAAAAAAAATGGTAGTATTGTTTTACACTCTGACCAATGGTATATGAGAGTTCGGATTGCTCTGTGTCCTTGTCAGCATTTGGTTTTGTCAGTCTTTTTCATGTTTATCCATTCTGGTGGGTATGTAGTGATATCTCATTGTGCTTTTTATATAAATTTCTTTGATGAATATTAACATTCAGTACTTTTCACGTGCTTATTGATCACTAGTTTATCTTCTTCTGTGAAGTTCTTGTCAAATCTTTGCTCTCTTTTTATGGAATTGTAAGCCTTCATGACATGTCTTAGATATCAGTTCTTGTTCAGATATATGATTTGCATACATTTTCTCCCAGACTGTGATTTACCTATTCATTTCCTTTTTTTTTTTTTTTTGGCCACACTGCATGGCTTGTGGCATTTTAGTTCCCTGACCAGGGATCAAACCTGGGCCCTCGGCAGTGAGAGTGTGGAGTCCTAACCACTGGATCACCAGGGAATTCCCTTCATTTTCTTAATGGTGTCTTTTGACGAGCAGAAATTTTAACTTTGATTAGTCTAATTTGCTTCCTTTTAAGTTTATTGCTTTCTGTGTCATATCTAAAAGCTTTATAGTTTTAGCTTTTACATTTAGGTCTGTGATCCATTTCAAATTAATTTTTGTGTGTGATGTGATTTGGGTCAATATTTATTTATTTTGCCATATAGATATTAGTTGTCTTAGCACCATTTGTTATAAAGACTTGTCTTCTCTATTGGATTTCTCTGTCAACTTGTGAAAATTCAAATGATCGTATAAGTGTGGTCTGTTTCTAAGCTCTCTGTTCTGTCTCATTGATCTCTTGTGGATCCCATGCCAGTATCAGACTGTTTCATTACGGTAGACTTACTAGTCAAAGTCTTAAAGTCAGGTGGTGTAAGTCCTCCAACTTGGTCTTATTTTTTATAATTGGTTTGGCTATTCTAGGTCATTTGCATTTCTATACACATTTTAGAATTAGCTTGTCAATTTCTACAAAAAGCCCAGTGAAATCATGATTGGGTTTATTGAACTTATAGATCAGTTTGTGGAGAACTACATCCTAATATTTAGTATTTTAATCCATGAACATGGTATGTCCACTTATTAGATCTTTAATTTCTCTCAGCAATGTCTTGTAGTCACAGTCTCATTTGAACCCATTCCATTTAGGTTTTGTGCCCAAATTCCCCTGAAACCACTCTTGTTTAGGTCACCAGTGACCTCCATGCTGCTGTATCCAATGGTCAGTTCAGTCTTCCTCTATCTTCATCTTTCAACTGCCTTGACATAATTGATCACTGTATCCTTGAAGCATTTTGTTCACCTGGCTCCTGTCTCACTGTGCTCTCCCTGGTTTTCCTCCCATCTCACTGGCAGCTCTTTTTTTGGCCTCCTTTGCTGGATCCTTCTCTTCCTAATGTTTAGATGTTAGAGGACCCCGACCCTCAGTCCTCAGACTTCTGTCCTTTATCCATTCTCAGTCAGTCTCATGGTGTGAATATGTTACTTAAAGCCAACCACAATGTCTAAAGCCATCAGACTCCCAATTTTATATATCTCAGTCCTGAATCCCGGACTTATATATCCAAACTCCAGACTTATATATTCAACTTCTTACCGATCTTCATTTGGATATCTAAAACGTATCTCAAACTTAACCCTTCCAGAATGGAACCCTTGATTTGCCTCTGAAATGTTTTGCACCTTCTCACTCCCCACCACCCACCATGTTCCCCAGCTCAGTAATTGGACTTTTTTCCTTGTTGCTTATATATCAGTCTTAGAGTCTTCCCTGGCACCTTTCTTTCTTTTACACTCTGCATCTCCCTACATCAGAAAACCCTCTTGGCTCTGTCTTAGATCTATCTACTTCTTAGCCATCACTCTATTCCAGGACACCATCATCTCCACCTGGTTTACTGCAATATTCTTCTAAGTAATCTGCTTTCTCTCAGTCTATTCTTTATACAACTTGAGTCACCTTTTAAAATGTTACAGCATTTCACTTCCCTGATTAAAACCTTCTAGAGCCTTTCCATTATATTTAGGGGGAAGAAAACCTATGCAATGGTTTACAAAGCCTCACATGATCAGACTTCCCTGTTCACTCTCTGACCTCATCCCCTTCTATTTCTCCTTCTTTCACAATACTCTGACTACATTGGCCTTTTTGTTGTTCTTGCACATTCCCAGATTCTTTTGGCCTCAGGGCCTTTGCAATTTCTGTTTCTTCTGCCTGGAACCTTTTCCCCAGATAGTTACATGGCTTGTTACCTTACTTCATTCAGGTCTCTACTTAAGTGTCGTCTCCTCAGAGAGGCCTTTTCTGACCACCCTATGTAAGGAGGGTGCCCCCCCACCCCATTACTCTCCATTCCCTTACTCTGCTTTGGTTTTCTTCTTACCCTTTAGCATTATTGGGTTTGGTATTTATTTGTTGATAGTCTATTTCCCCTAGTAGAATACATACAAGCTCCCTGAGGACAGAGACTTTCTGCTTTGAATCATTAATGCTGTTAACAATGCTTGTCACATAGTAGGTGCTCGAAAAATATATGTTGAATGAATGACTGTGGGCAAGTGAACCTTGCAGGCTTCATTTTCTTCATCTGAGAAGTGGGGGAAATCATGGTATCTACCTCATAGGGCAGATGTGAATGTCAAATAAGATACTGGGTATAATAAGACATTTGTGGCAATAGTGTTGGCTGTTATTGTAGTTACTGTTCAATAATACAAATGATTTAAACCTCTTATAATCAATCAACAAATAGCTAATTAAGATGGGTTTTGCCTGTTATATGCTTTTTACAGTGGTTGATTTCCGAGGTATAACTTGTGATCCAGTTATTGGTAACTTAGTTGGAGGAAAAAGATATAAGTATATGAAAAGTTAAATGCCATAGACTATTTAAATAATCAATCAAGACAACAGTAGAAATGTTATCAGGCTTAACTGGTTGCCTAATGCATTTGCTGATGATTATTGTTCTAGGTATGAGAAATAAAAGCGTTTTTTTTTTTTTTAAACCAGGGTAGTATGAGGAGGCCTTGTGGAGCGCATGGATTTGGGCCGCCCCTTGAAACACTGGGGACGATTTTAATCCTTTATTGGCCATGAGGTGGAAGGGCATCAAAGGTGGGACAGTGGCATAAAGCCAAAGTGGGGGAAGAACTAGGGGAGTTGAAAAATGGAATGAATCCGTTTGGCTGGAGGGAGAGGTCTTGTGAGGAAGTTTGAGAGCAATGCAAAGAAAACAAGGTAAGAATGAAAGCAAGTGGCTTCAGGTGACAGGAAGCCCTTCCTTACTAGGAATGGGCAAGCAAGAAGGAAGTTCTTATGGGTAATTAGGAAAGAAGGTAACACCTCACAGGCTTCCTGCTGCCAGGTTCACTCCCTTCTCCCGCACAGTGCAGGTGGCTCAGGGCATTACTCTCTGATGCACAGATAGTGGACAGGCATGCTGAGTCCATGTGTCCATGTGTCCATGTGTCCAAGGAGAAGCAGACACAGGAGGGCACTGCTCTTCTGTTCCCAGGGCCTGGAAGCCAATTTTGAACTCTTTTTATCCACAAGAATTCTCACTCTAGGTGGCTGTGACTAGAAGGCAAGGGACAATTTTCACTATGGCTTCTTATTTAAAAAAAAAGAAGGAAGAGGATAGAGAAACTTAGAAATTAAAGGCCAACCAATAAACATAATAATTTACATTTTAATATGCATATTAAGAAATACTCAACTTTTTTTCAGAAGCACATGAAAGAAAGCAGAATATGTCACCCTAAAATATGCTACTTTGGCATATTGATTATTCTGAATTAAAGTTACTTAAGAAACAGCCAGTGCAAGAAGGATACTCTAATCTCCTTTGTCTCCTTGACAGCAGGAAATAAATCTCCCATGTGAAAGGGATCCTCCCTGTACCAGGAGGGTAGAAGGCATCCTTATTGCCAGAGACAGGGAATTCAGGGCCAAGAAGGCTATATAAACAAATCTTGTTACTTCTTCATTAATTTGCTACCCCAAGCCCAAACCCGTATGTTTTTTCACACATTTATTATTTCTTTTGTCTAAAAGGTATAAAAGCTGCCTGCTTTGGTCAGCTCTTTGAATCTCATATTTTTACTGGTATAAAAGCTGCCTGCTTCGGTCACTTCTTTGAATCTCATATTTTCACCGGCTCTCGTATGCACAAAATTAAATTTATATTTCTCCTGTTAATCTGTCTATGTCAATTTAATTATTAGACCAGCCAAAGAACCTAAAGGGAAGAAGGGAAAAGTTTTCCTCCCCGACAAGGATATTAGGTGAGTCAATGACATTCTCATTATCATGTAGAAGGAAACACACATTATATGAAAAGAGGGCAGAGTAACCTGTGAACAGATCAGATTTTTGAAAAAAAAAAGATAGGTTATCTAGCCAACCACGAGATAAAACTTGCTTTAATGATATAATTTTGTGTAAATTTGCAGCAATCTAAAAGAGTGTCCTTGTGTCCCTTAAGTTTTTTGTTATCAAGAAGTTAAAAAATAAATGTTACCTTTTGCTGCGTTAGAATAGATGTCAGAGCAATTTGTAGTAGTTAAGAAAATGACCCTGTAAGAGAATCAAAATAAAACAAAAAAGATAAAATATAGATATGAGCCATGACAGATGTGGCAGAACAGGGAATGGATGTGAAGACAATAAGCCACGTTGTCGTTAACAGAGCCCTGGCAACACGGCTCTGACACAGATTAAATAATGAACGCCCGTCGGTGGGCACAGCCCGGAGAGAACAGAGAGCGCATTGTTTCAGCCTGTTTATCTAATTTCAAACTAATTGCTTAAGTATAGGCTTGTGTTCTGATTATAGCCAAAGGAAAATCAAACAGTTGAAATACTGTAAGTCCTGTAATTCACCCCGTTCAAGAATCAGAACTAAATAAAAGAATTTTGAGCAAAACATCCAAATAAATTGTTAGTCCTCCCTGCAAACGGAAGCCTGAAGAGAAGCAGGATCTACTCGTCAGGCTCTGCACTCACTCTTCTGTCCTCTCCTGATCAGGTTCTAGCTAATGTGATATGAGGGCTCGACTCGTCGTCGCCTCTTCTGTGCTCAGGACTACGGCTCGGCGGCGCCGTAGGGGGGCGCGGCAGATGCCAGGTTCCACGCCTGGGACTGGCCCAGGGAGTGGTGTCTTCTCGGACAGCGGCTTCTCTGAGGTTTCAGGCAGGTTGGCGTCGCCTGCCTTTTCCTACCCTGGGTCATTGTGATGAGACAGTGAGCTGATACCTGTGAAAGAACTTTGTTGACACAAATGAAGGGGTTCTATGGTTGGTGGAGGAAAGAACACAAATCAGAAGTCCTGGGTTTGAAACCAGGTCATCTCATACTCGGTCTCCCCTTTTCTGTATTCCTTTTTTTTTTTTTTTTTTTTTTAATTATTTTATTTTTGGCTGTGTAGGGTCTCCGTTTCTGTGCGAGGGCCCCCTCCAGCCGCGGCAAGCGGGGGCCCTTCCTCATCGCGGTGCGCGGGCCTCTCACCGTCGCGGCCTCTCTTGTTGCGGAGCACAGGCTCCAGACGCGCAGGCTCAGTAATTGTGGCTCACGGGCTCAGCTGCTCCGCGGCACGTGGGATCCTCCCAGACTAGGGCCCGAACCCGCGTCCCCCGCACTGGCAGGCAGAGTCTCAACCACTGCGCCCTGTATTCCTTTAAGTGTCTTCCTGCGTTTTTCTCCCCCCTCCCCTTAAATCAGACGTTCTTTGGTTTTTTGTGTGTGTGCATGGACCCCCTTTGGCATTCTAGTGACGCTAATGAATCCCTTTTCAGAATAATGTTTAATGCATTAAGTTAAATGCATACATTTAAACGAATAAAATTAGAGGTTCTAGATATTTTCGCCGTAAACATCTTTGCCGTAAAGCAGTCTCATTGCACAACTGGCCGTAAGGCAATTTTGCCGTCAAAGATAAAATAACTAGGCGACACGTTGGTTTCGACTACGTTATAGCAACTTGATAGAAAATACGGTGAAAAGAAAACTTACTGAAGTGTGAAATAAGAGAGTGTAAAGCCAGACTGCATACTATACCAGAAAATAGCATAACAGTTTGCAAATTCTTCGGTGAGTACAGTCATCCCTCTATCCCGTCAGAAGCAAGTTTACCGAACTATGGCAAATATAAAAGAGGCAGCTAGTAATACACGACAGTCTAAGCATTCATTATCAATTCTTTAGCTCATTTAGATACAACAGCTTGTTTTGTAATGCCGTCTTTACCAAGTTTATCATGCAGTATTAGAAGTTGGAGGCAAAGGAAGAATCAAGCTTCTCATCTCCCAGAAAGAAATGGTTACATGATTCTTGATAAGTTTTATGAAAATGGTGAAATTTTCTTGCTATTTGATAGTGGAGAACATGATGTAGACAAAATTTTCGTATTTGGCATAGAAACTGGCTTAGATGATTTGGTGAAATATAAGGACTGTCATGGAACATATAAATGTAGTCCAGATATGTACTACTTTACATATACGTTTATATACGTGACCTATAGATAAATAGCAGCATCCCTTGTGTGTTCGGTTTACTTCCAGGGAAATCTGAAGAGCCTTACAGCAGATTTTTTTTTTATACCGTGAAGAACTTATGTCCAACATGAGATCCTGAATCCTTAATGACTGACTTTGAGAAAGGAAGTATCATTACTTTCACTAAGAAGAGATTTTAAAATTTTTGTTATTAGTTTTTCATGCTTCGTTATGTCCTTTTTAATGCCCCTATGTTATTTTAGTTTCATTATTTCATCTTTTACGGCAAAATTGTCTTGTGGCCAATTAGCTGTGCAGCAGAACTGCTTGCAGTAAAGATTCTTACAGCGAAAATATCAGACATGAAAATTAGTATGCATAGGGTTACCAGGGAAACCAATTAGACTGATATACAGTTATCAGTATACCAAAAAAGTAATAATATAATAATATCCACCCTTTATTAATGCACTACCTACCAAGAGCTAGTGGCAGATTTAATAACTACTGTAATTTTGGGGTAGTAATGAGTGGAAACGATACTTTGAGATACTTGCAATACTGTACTGTGATATGAAGATATCTTTGATTTCTACTTGTGACAAGTCACAGTTACGCCTAATTTTACTGTGAATTATTGCCTACATTTGTAATTGAAGGGAATGCTAAATTTCAGTTAAAGGTGAGTAAACATTAAAACAAAAAATTTCCCTACCCATGTCCTGAATCCTCTCTGAAATCCTCAGATACCCCTTGCCTTAAAACTTCACCCTTTCCTCTTAACGCTGTGTGCCCCGCTGCTGCCCTCCAGCTGCTGTCACCCTAGATGTGTACCTCCCGTCCATGCAGGGGACAGGAGCACCAGACCTGTTATGTCCTGCAGCCCACTGCACATCCACCCTGGACGACCCACAGGACCTCACACTCGGCCTCCAAAAGCCAACTCCTCGGCTTGTCCGTCCCACCCCTGCTCCTCCCGCCAGCCTGCCCTTCCTCCTGTGTTCCCTGTTCTGTTGGTAGCACTAACAACCTCCACACGGCTCAGGCCCCAAACCTAGCTTGAGCAAGTAAGTGAGCGCTGCTGTGGCCAGGATTACCACCCTAGCCTCCTTGATAACGTTTATGGAAGTGTAGACTTGTACATTTTAAAGCACTGGTCTGCCCTTTTCTTTACCTGCAACGTCTTCTAAATTTCTGCTTACCCTACAGGGCTTAGTTCCTTCTTACTTCTCTTTCCAACATGTACACACTGTGGTTTAAAATGTCTTCGTGATGTCTCTTTACCTCCATAATGTGACATCGGAGGACTCCTGCCTCCCTCGCAAAGTTTTCTTCTGTCGGTCCCCCAGCCTCACCAAGCTCCCTATGGTCCCTCCAGTGGCCCACTCCCCACTTCCCCCTTTTCCTTGGCAGACAGAGTGAGTGCCTTCTGCCTGGGGATCCCTTACCTGCCTCATGGCCTCCAGGTCTCAGTTCTGCGGCTGCTTGGCTGGCAGCCTTTCCCAGCCTGTGCCGTCATGAGGACTGTCCATAGAGCGGTTCTCGTCCAGCCAACTCTTGCTCCCTTGCATTTGAGCAGAGTCTGGCAGGGTTTCACCAGTGGTGTGCACTCGGGAGGACAGCATTATCAAAGTATGTGGTTAGCAGTGCTGACTTCAGAGCCCAGTGACCTGGGTTCTAATCCCAGCTCCGCCACTAGCTGTTTGATCTTGGCAAGATACTTACCCTTTAGATGCCTCAGTTTTCTCATCTGTGAAACTGGCATAATAATGGATTTGTGTGATATAAATGAGTTAATCTCCTGAAGCCCTTTAGAACCATGCCTAGCTTATACTGAGAGCTTAAATATCAGCTATTATTATTATAGTTTCATTAATGTGGCTTGGGCTCGTTTAAAAGTCACATGCTACTATACTTTTATTTTTGCTGGAGTTTTATTAAAGACTGTTGTGTAATTCGAAACCCAATATTTAACTGTTCTTCATCTCCATTGAGGTTGATATCAGAACGTTGATTTTAGCAGAAATAATTTATGTGAGACAAAAGGAAATACTTTTTGAAAGAAAGGTAGGAAGACTCCTGGGGATACAACCTCTTAACAGAATGATGGAGACACCATCCCACCAGCAGTTAGCTAGTTGAGTTGGGGATTTATCCATGGTTCTTCCATTTCAGAGATTATGTTGATCTCACAGGATTTTTTCTTGCAGCCTTTTGGGTAGAAGAGAGATCAATATTATTTATCAGAGGATTTCTCTGGGAATGCATATCATCATATGGTCCACATAAAAAGATGGTTTTGGGGCTTCCCTGGTGGCGCAGTGGTTGAGAATCTGCCTGCTAATGCAGGGGACACGGGTTCGAGCCCTGGTCTGGGAAGATCCCACATGCCACGGAGCAGCTGGGCCCGTGAGCCACAACTACTGAGCCTGCGCGTCTGGAGCCTGTGCCCCGCAACGGGAGGGGCCGCAATAGTGAAAGGCCCGCGCACCGCGATGAAGAGCGGTCCCCGCACCGCGATGAGGAGTGGCCCCCGCTTGCCGCAACTAGAGAAAGCCCTCGCACGAACCGAAGACCCAACACAGTCAAAAATAAACAAATAAATAAATAAAATCTTTAAAAAAAAAAAAAAAAAAAAGATGGTTTTGAATGTAATTACTTTTTTTTTGCATGAGTGTTTTCATATCCTCTATAAATATTGTGCTCTGTGGGAAGTAACTTTTCATGATTCCTACCGCACATTGTTTGTGACATTAATGTGCTCTTATAACTGATCCTTTTCTTCCCTTTTTCTTTCATCATTGAAGCAATATTTCCCCTGAGGTTTAACTGTTTCAGCCTTTTCTAGGTTTTGCCACCAGGTGGGGTACTGGCTCCTTTGTAAGGCATGGGCCGGGGCTTGAGGCTGGTTTTCTCACTGAGGTGGCTGTCTTGCCCCGTCATTCTGAAGCGACCCCTGGAGAAACTGTTCAGCCCTGACCCTGGGAGTGGGTAGAAAAGGCCAGCAGGGTGAGTGTTAGATCTGAGGGAGTTTCAGGGCTTTTCATTCCTGATCTTGTTGAGCTAATATGCTAATGACTTCTGTTTCATAGGTTTTGAGTAACTTGAATTTTACCGTAAGTACATGTAGATCTACTTGGCAACAAGTGAATCAAGTTTTCCTTGGAATATTTGGTCCCATCTTTATGGCTCAGAAGAAACATTAAATTTGGTAACCTTGACCATTATGTTAAATAGGTCTTATTTAAATAAGATAGAAATCATGGAAACAAGAATTAAAACTGCTCTTGGCATTGAAAATTAGGGGAAAATTGTGTATAACTGTGAACACTTCATGTTAAAAAGCAGCGCATGGGTTTTTATTCTTAAGCGATGTACTGGAACATTTTTTTTTTAAGATACAAATGCCTTAAATTATCAATTACATTTTTCTAGAATGAAAAATAAATTTCTTACTTTGAAACCATTGTGAGTCATATTAAGTCCCAGTTTAAACTATAAAAAACTACAAAACCACCAAAAAACTTTTTTATTTTATAATATAACCTAACTGTAGATGGTGAAATTGAATTATGAGTGATTTTCACAGTTACAGACACTAGGTCAGAATCAGAATTAGAAGATTCTTTCATAAGTTTTCCTCTTGAACTTAATTTTTAGACTTTAGTGATTAATGAGGTTTTATGCTTATTTAATGTATTTTAAAAATCTAGAAATAGTGATAGTGTGTGCCTTTGGTTCTCAGAAGCAATAATTTCATGTGGTCCCTCTTAGCCAACGTGAAATTATAGTGCTATATGTTCCATCACCACCACCACCAATTTGGACAACAATATACAACTCATTTCATGGCGCTAGTGGAGGGCAGACTGTATTCCTCTTGTTTAGAATGAATGCGTCACTTTAATACAGCATCTGAGGGGCAAGAAGGGAGTGAGAGCGCTCTTTGTTTCAGCTGGTGTGTTACAGTTTTCTTGGGTAGCAAGTACAAAAATGAAGCCTGAAGCCTTAGCTCATTCTGTATGTGAGTTTTATTTCTCACAGCAGCCCAGTGTCAATTTAACATATGGGAGTGGTTTCAAGTTCATTACTAAAGCTTATAGGCTAAAGTGCTTTGTGGGCTTGGCTATGACTTAAGTGGCCTTTGGGGAGTTGGCCAAAAACGGGGCTTGGGAACAGACTGCTTTCCCCGTGTCTGTGGATTCTCTCGGGGTAGTCAGGTTTTTTTTCCCCTGTCGGTTATCAGCTGCTTTGGAGATTAATTTCATAGTAAGGATTCTTTCTTTAAAGCAATATGAAGCGACTACTTTCACAGGGGCACCAGGTTAGTAAATAAGGTTTTGAACTTTCTGCTGCATGTGTCAGATTTTCTTTCTGTCCTCACCGGGCGATGACATGACAGTCAGCATAGCATTTGTGCTGTTGCTGCGTTCTTTTAGAAAATAATGTGAGTTCGTCGATCCTACGGAGGTCTGGGGGTTATGGTTCTCCTTGTAATGTATGCATTGCTGGACAATATTAAGTGCAGGTGGAAGCCAAGAAGAAATGACATTTATGTGTTGGATGTGCAGTCTAGAGATTTGTACCTGTTCATATGCATTTTCAATTCCTTTTTCAGAATTCCTTTCTTTGTGTCTTCCCATTATATCTTCTAGGAATAACTGTGATTTTATACATGGTTGATTTTACTTTATGGAGCACAAGACAGCAGTGTGTAGTGCCCCAGCCAGTGGTGTCGTCCTTCGCACCCTGTGCGTGCTTGCCTGATGCATGGTTTTCTCTGGGGCCTACTGCTTATAGTTACAAGGAACCAGAATATGATTTTAATTTTCTTTTTGAAAAGTCTGACATTTTCCTAGAATGCCTCAGAAAATACCTGCATAACAGTTGACGTGGGCAGAGTGTACAGGTGGATCAAGCTGGACTGAATCCCTTCCTTAGTCATCACTGTTTTTTTTTTGTTTTTGTTTTTTTTTAATTTTATTTATTTATTTATTTTATGGCTGTGTTGGGTCTTCATTTCTGTGCGAGGGCTTTCTCTAGTTGCGGCAAGCGGGGGCCACTCTTCATCGCGGTGCGCGGGCCTCTCACTATCGCGGCCTCTCTTGTTGCGGAGCACAGGCTCCAGACGCGCAGGCTCAGTAGTTGTGGCTCACGGGCCCAGTTGCTCCGCGGCATGTGGGATCTTCCCAGACCAGGGCTCGAACCCGTGTCCCCTGCGTTGGCAGGCAGATTCTCAACCACTGCGCCACCAGGAAAGCCCAGTCATCACTGTTTTTATTCTTTTTTTTTTTTTTAAACTCCACATTTGTTTATTTATTAATTTATGGCTGTGTTGGGTCTTCGTTTCTGTGCGAGGGCTTTCTCTAGTTGCGGCAAGCGGGGGCCACTCTTCATCGCGGTGCGCGGGCCTCTCACTGTCGCGGCCTCTCCCGTTGCGGAGCACAGGCTCCAGACGCGCAGGCTCAGTAGTTGTGGCTCACGGGCCCAGCTGCTCAGCGGCATGTGGGATCTTCCCAGACCAGGGCTTGAACCCGTGTGCCCTGCATTAGCAGGCAGATTCTCAACCACTGCGCCACCAGGGAAGCCCCTGTTTTTATTCTTAAGTGATTCCTCTAGGAGTAAATATGACTGTCGAAACGGAGTGTGCCTTGTAAGACAATGAAAGGATCGCTAACGGTATTGAAATGAAATTAAGTCAATAGAGCGAAGTATCAAGAGAATATCTTCCTTAACTTCGACATCTAGAGAGCGATTTTACCTTTGTTTACTTGTCACCAAAGCAATCCAGCATGAAATTGTTTCACAAGAGTACATAGTTCGATTTGATGATGTTTTCAAGTTTGCAACACTTTATGAAATATATTGGCTTTTATGTTACTTTATGTATGCTTTCGTTCAAGGTAAGCGCTGGTGTTTTTTTTTTTTATAAATTTATTTATTTATTTATTTGTTTTTGGCTGCATTGGGTCTTTTTTGCTGTGCGTGGGCCTTCTCTAGTTGTGATGGGTGGGCTTCTCATTGCGGTGGCTTCTCTTGTTGTGGATCACGGGCTCTAGGCGTGTGGGCTTCAGTAGTTGTGGCTCGTGGGCTCAGTAGTTGTGGTTCATGGGCTCTAGAGTGTAGGCTCAGTAGTTGTGGCACATGGGCTTAGTTGCTCCACGGTATGTGGGATCTTCCCAGACCAGGGCTCTAACCTGTGTCCCCTGCACTGCCAGGTGGATTCTTAACCACTGTGCCACCAGGGAAGTCCCAGTATGGGTGTTTTAAAATATGCTAATATGCTTCTGTTACTGCCATTTGAGTCTCCTCTTTTTTCCCCCGCTGGGAAATACAGTGTTTCAGAAAGGGTCTGTTCTCTCAGGTTCTCCTGTGTTTAAAAATATAAAATTGAGGGAGAAGGGAGACAGAAATAGGTACTTAAAGAAATCTTTGAGGTGATTTGCTAAAGTTTAAAGATCCCAGTCCTATCTCTGCTGAGGCTGAAGTTGCAAAGTTATGGCTGCATGCTATCTCAGGATTGCAAAATTGACTGTACTTTATCCCCCTCAAGACACAATTGTACAGCTGTATTATTACCCCTGCCTCCGCAGATATTTTCTTCAATAGTAAATCCAAAAAAAAAAGAGCAGAGATTGCTGTGACTTGCTTAATATATGCTAGTACTGCATATGTGCTATTATTAATTATTAAATGCTATTAACTTAAAATTTTAAAGAAGACTTCTGTCAATCTGAGTGTAGCTCCTCAATGATTTAAAGGACTGTGTTAAGACATTTTACTTGTTGATTACTTGTTTGCGCTTAGCTGGCATGGATAAAAGTCTTAAAAAGCTCACCTAAAGCTCATTTAGGTCTGGTAGGTCTCAGTTTCTGTGTTCCCAAGTGCTTTGCAGCCTTTTCTTCTACAGATGATAACAGAACAGTACTGATTAGAAACAGAAATAAACAGTGTGGCAAAGGATAGAGTAAGAGGGGAAACTCCTTAAAAACCAGATTTTAGGGTTTTCCCAAAGGATATTCATTACAATAAGCTTCCTCCAAACATGAGGGGGAAAAAAAAGACTGTACAATAAAGTGCTCAAAATCTATAATTTGGGATGGAAGCAAATCTTATTCCTGATTCCAGGCTTGGCACACACATTGCAGTTTTGTTCTCATCTTGCCAGACTGGTTTAGTTTTGTGACATCTCTGCTTTTTGGCTAAAATCAAGTAGAGATGGACATTTCTCCCATTCCATATCAGGTTAAGCTTTGAGCCGATTAATTTTTATCCAACATGCTTTCTTGTTAACAGTCAAAAGTACCCTTGATGCCTCATAAATCTCAGATGGTTATGAACATAGTTGATGATCCATTATTTCAACATGAATTGGCCCACCCTCGAAACATCAGGAAGGTTAAATGTCAGTAGAACGTAAGGACTTAGAGGAAAGAAATGAATAACCAGGAGGAATCATGATGTCAGGAGTGGGTTTTCTGACTGCTGAACCTTTATGATAAATGTTCACCTATTGTCTGGTTCCATTCACACCCCAGATCACTCTCATTTCCTGCCCACAGTCTTCATCTTCGAGGTGCCTGTTTGGGGAGCTGTCGGTTCTTGATTTGCAGTTTCTGGCCTTGTCAGATTCATCATGTACAGCCACCCCTGCCTTTTTCATGCCTAACCCGCTGAGTTCTTGCTCCTGACCCTGCTCACTGAAGGTGCCGATGTGCAAGGGTCTTGTGCTTACATATCAGAAAGTGGGGCAGAAAGCCAGGGAGACTGTGGTGCCGCCCACCGCAGAAGTGAACTATTTTAATAATGACAGTGCGTACTAACTTCCCAGAGGGATTGCAAAGGCTGAGGACAGACTCTACTCCCAGGGCTGATCTGACCGTAGACTTCACCAGTTCCTTGGTTCCTTCTGAAGAAGCCAATTGAAGTTTGACCTTCTGGCATTTCTGGGGTTGAAGATATTAGTACCTGTGGCAGGAGTAGTAGAGGGAGTGGTAATAGTAATAATAACAACTAACACTCAAAAAGCGTTTCCTAAAGGCAGTCCCTGTTCGAAGCCTCTCATTTAATCCTCACAACAACCCTAAGGGGTCAATTGTCTTTATTATCTCCATTTTACAGTTGATGAAACTGTCCCAGGGAAGTTACATAATTTGTCCCAAGTCATAGCAGCTGGTCAGCAGTAACAGTATTGTGCCTCAGAGGGGTGCTGTGGTGGGGAAACAATGGTATGAGGGGTTGATGTCTTTGGGAAATACAATCCAGTCTTTATTATTAATGTGAAGCAACCATGTAAATACTGATATCTGTGCTGCTCTGCCTACTCAAAGATGCTTCTGTTGACCCACTGTCAACCAGTAAGGCATGTCCTTTGTGTCCTTTTCCTACTGGGTGTTTGTGCGGGTGAGCTTGTACTCTGCTTTCTCACGTGTTCTGCTGGGGACCAGTGGCAAGACCCAGTGACCAGTGGCAGGATGTAGAGCTTACTCATGGTCAGTAAATGAGATCAGTGGTGACCAGTCCACGTGGCGAATAAGCCCACAGTTGAAAACTGTCTTTTAAGTACACAAGCTAATCTTGGAACTTTTGAGACTTTTTAAGGCTAAAATGATAAAACTACTAAGGCTCGAACTTGGACCTTTTGATTGTTTAGCTTTAATTTGGCCTGTATGAGTGTCCTCTTCATTCCTGCCCAGTATGATTTCCTGCTGATAATCAAAGCTCTGGTTATTTTGTCAGTCCTGAAGGCTTTCTGAGGCTTAGTGGAGAGCCAGGAATATGAGACAGGTATTTCCTTTAAAAACATAAATGTGCATTTGAAAATGTGGGGCAAATAACTTACTCTAGATTTGGCCAGAACTTAAACATGTGACAAATAAGGTTGGAATCTTTAAAAATAGGTAAAAATACAGTCCATAGGTTTAGGAGTTATATTTTTAAAAAAAAGAAAGAAGAAAAGAAATCAAACGATTTTATTATTTGGATGGGGAAGCACTTTCTCTTCCTAAAACCAATAGAGGAAATCACAAAAGGAATAGGGCAATAGATTGGAATTTTCCAGGTAGGAGTGCAAAAGCTTTAACTACAGAAATACTCATTGAAGTGTTATTTATTGTCATGAAAAGTTGGAAATAATCAAAATATACACTAGAAGAAAACTGCATAATGGATCATTATGCAACTACTACAATTTTACTTAAGAAAAACTATAATTGGAGGAAATGGTGATGATAAATATTTAAGATAAAACACTGGATATTAAACTATTTGTGCATCACGTACTTGGTTATGTTTAAAATATTCCTGTCCTGGGACTTCCCGGGTGGTGCAGTGGTTAAAAATCCGCCTGCCAATGCAGGGGACATGGGTTCAAACCTTGGTCCGGGAAGATCCCGCATGCCGTGGAGCAACGAAGCCCATGTGCCACAACTACTGAGCCTGAGAGACACAACAACGGAGCCCATGTGCCACAGCTACCCAAGCCCATGTGCCTAGAGCCCGTGCTCCACAACAAGAGAAGCCACCGCAATGAGAAGCCTGCGCACCGCGAAGAAGAGTAGCCCCCGCTCGCCGCAACTAGAGAAAGCCCGTGCACAGCAACAAAGACCCAGCGCAGCCAAAAATAAATAAATCAAAAAAATAAATAAATCAAAATAAAATAAAATATACCTGTCTCTATATGTGTTATGCTTAGGGAGAGAACAGAATGGATGATCACCTTAAGTTAATTGGGGTTTAGGGATTATTTTAAAGGTGGGAATTTCTGGCAATTTTAATTTTCTCCTTATACTTTTCTGCATATTAATATTTAAAAATATGATTCCCTTATATTTGAAAACATAAAAACTATTCATGGAGAGAGAAAAATGAAAACAAGATATACAAAAATTTAATAGTAAGTTAACATCACCCATAATCTATTTAAGGTGGTAACTCTACGAATGCTTTTAATTTCCTCAGATAGTTTGTAAATTTAAGGTTTCCTTTAAGAAGAATTTATTATTTTTATAATAAAAATTAAAATAGATTCAAAGTGACAGGTTAGAGTTGAGGCAGATCAGTCTTTATAAAGGAGAGGATATTTTTACTTTGGAGAGCAATTATTTTGCTGCATTTATGTATTATTTTAGGAAAGTGCCTTTTGATTTTTAGGCACCAGGTTTAAAATCTTAATCAGACATTATAGCTGATTAAATTATAAGATATATAGTTTATTTAATAAGGGATGTGGGAAGATGCTCACTTAAATACTTGAAACAACAGTCCAGGAAAGACACTTTCATGGATTTCCAGTGTGTCCAGATGTTTTGATAACTCTTCGTTGGTCCAAGGGCAGTTGCTGATGTTTAGAATGGGACAAGTCAACATACTGAGACAGTCCTTAGAAGATATGATTTGACTGGAATAATGAAGGTGGAAGAGAACCTTGGAGTAGTTGACTTCATTCTTCCTCCTCCTTCTTTTACAGATGAGGTCCCCAAAGCCCAGAATGATTGAGTCCCCAAGGTCACAAGGTTCTAGTTGACTTGACTGGAGTCTTTTGGGGCCTTTTGAGGTCTTTTGATTCCCCTATTGCTGCTGTTTTTAATATTTCTTTCTGTCCACTTACAAACACTTTAGTAATGAGGAATGAAATTATATTTCCATTTTTCCTGGGTTGGTAAAAATCAGAAGCTAATACCATTCAGCACTTACCTGATGACATTGGAGAAAGAAGCTGAAGGCTCATTATGGCTTCCAAGGAAAACTCACCAGCTTCACAGGCGTGGTCTTTATTCTCATGATTGTTATTCGAACATTTTGTTCTCGGGTAAAGGCTTACTTAACGCACATCTGGTTTCCATGTTTGTTCTGGAAGACAGCAGCCACAAGGAGTGACTAGAGATCACTGGATACTGAACCCTGGGAATTATTTTTTAACAACTTTATTGTTATTGTATAATTTGCACATCACAAAGTTAACCCCTTCAAAGCGTACAATTCTGTATTCTTTAGCATATTTACAGAGTTGTGTAACCATCACCATAATCTAATTTTAGAACATTTTTGGCACCCCCTAAAGGAAACCTTGTACCCACTCTCCCTACTCCCCTCTCTTCCTTACCCAGCCCTAGGCAACCACTGTTCTAACTTCCTGCCTCTAGATTTGCCCATTCTGAACATTGAATGAAATCATACACTGGATGAGAAAGCTAGAAATTTTAATCTGATGCTCAAAGACTGCTTAGGTGAACGTGACCTGGTTACTCTGTGGGCCCTTTCTTCTCAACAGTGTCTTGAACTGTGAGATTGAGACCAAATGAACTCAGTGTTGTCACCTATTTACTAGATTCAGTGGCTTATTTTTGTTTTCTGGAGTCCTTGTATTCAAGATTCAAATAAAAAATATTCAGTATTCAAATTTTAAAAATATATGGGAGTACATATCCATTAATATGAGATTGTTGTAGGCTGTGCTGCAAAATTGTTAGGTTAGACCACAGCTTATTAGATGGGACCTTGAGTGACTTACTTGACTTCTCTAAGACTCAATTTCCTTATCTGTAGAATGAGGATCATAATACTAGTACTTACCTTTTAGGGTTCTAATGAGTATTAAATGAAATAATGTATATGTAACGCCTCCCACAGTGCCTGATGCATGAGTGTTAAGTGAATGTTACCTATTGTTATTAGTGTCATTTATAATAAACTGTAGGAGTTATTTTATTTCATTCTTTCTGACTTCATCTATGTACTACTGAGGATTTGAGTTGGCTTGCAAGAATATTTACATCTGTGAGAGCATCTATGATAATAAGACAAGGTCCTTCAGTTAGTTACTGAGCCGTTCATTTTTACCTGGTAAAAGGATCCACTAATCGCCTGATGTAAACAAGGTACTTGTTCGTTGGGAAAGGTTGATACCCACCACCTTTGCTCAGAGAGATTTAGATAACAACATTTGCAGCATTGACAGTGTAGTTGAATCACAAAGTTCATAGTAAACGTAATACCAGTGTTCATAAATGTTGATAAGAAGACACAGTCCAAAGTTATGCTTCTGTTTTAATCTGGCATCTTAGCAGTTTTTCATAGAGTATGGATAAAGGTTATTCCCTAAAGCATGGATAGAGGGTTAATTTAAGAAGAAGTATGTAACTGGGGCAAGAAGGGAGCTGGCCTACATCTGAAGGAAAAAATGTGGATCTCGCCAAGGCTTTGCTGTCATTTGTAAAACTGGTCTGCCCCTTAAATGGATTCATTTAGGGCCGAACAAGAACATTCTACATGGAGTAGGTCAGGTGCTGGTACTGCCTCTTGCCGCCTGAGTTCGAATCTGTCAGTCTTCATCCAAACTGCATCTTTACCTCCCATGTGAATTGCTACAATACTAGACACCCCAGTGAATCCGTCCTCTCCTCCCTTCACTTTCTGCCAGTGTCATGGTTTTGTGCTAGCTTTTCCCTAGACGGTGGAGCCCCAGCTCATGGAGGCCAAGGGGGCCACCTCTGCTCAGAGTGGTCCCCTGAGGTCTGGCCTGGGTTTGGAGGAGGAAGACGCAGGCGTGGTATTCTAAAGCTGAAGTGGACACAGGGTGCAGCCTCTGAGACCAAGAAGGAGGCTTTTCTGGCAAGTGCTGACACGGCGCCATCCAGGCGCTGACGGAGCACTTCCTGTTTTAGGAAGCCCTCCATTCACCAAGGCTCTTTCACTCCTAGAGAGCTCAAAGTGTTAGAAAGTTCTCCTTTATGCTGATGTGACATGGCCTGTCTAGAATATCCATCCCTGTGTTCCAGCTCTGTCTGCTGGAACCACAGAGGAAACATCTACTTGCACCCACAGGTCTTGATATGTTCAAAAGGCTTCTCATTTTTGTGCAGCCTAAAAATTCCAGCTTATTTCAACCATTCCTCGTAATATCATGTTTTTCAGACTTCTCCAGCCTGGTCCCTATTCTCTGAGTATCCATGATTTGCCTTTGTTTTTCTGTGCCCCTCAGACTGAATACAGTTCTTCAAGTGTAGTCTGACCAGCAGCTGGGATTATTGGCTGCTCTCCTGGGTACTGCTCTTCTGATAATGTATCCTAAGAATGCATCAGTTCTTAAAAAATAATGTTAACATGTGCCATTTTGGGGGGACAGTCACTATTTTCAAGGCAATGTGCCAAAGTGCCTTATATATGTGATGTTATTTAATCTTCACAGCAGTACTGAGGTCAGTATTACTACTGTATTTCCTTGATTCTAAGACACTGTTAATGGCAAGATACACCATCAATTAAATTTCAGCTTTTCAGGGAGAAGTAGAGGAAGGAAAATGCCATCACATTAAACGGAGACATAAAATGCAATAGTCCTGCCCGTTTCAGAAAAGTTAAAATGCGTGTTGGGGGAAGGGGGACAGAAAGCACATCTTAGAATCAAGGAAATATATCTTCATTCTGCAGATGAGGAGCCCAAGCTTAAGGATTTGAGTGACTTGCTACAGTCTGTAGAAGGGAGAACCGATTCAGACCCAGCTCTGCTGACTTCGGTGTATGCTCCCACCATTCTTGCTGCTCCCTCCTAAGGAGCCCTAAAGTGAAGTTGGTTCATCCCAAATCCCTGGGGCTTTTTCACAAAACAGCTGCCAATCCGGGCAATCCCAGCCTGTACTTGTGAGTGTTTAAACCTAAATGCAGATGTCTGCATTTGTCCTTGGCAGTGAACTGCTTTCCATACGTCCGTATTTTTAGAGTGTGGTTACCAGATCAAAGACTATAAGTATTTTGTGACTCTACAAACATATTACTAAATTATTCCCAAAAGTGGTGTATTCATTAACAATGCCACCAGCTATGAGGTTGGTTTAGCACAGTTGTAGCTGGTTTTCAATATAGTCCATCACTGGCCTCATTGAGAATGGGAATTTGGGTCTGTTGTGGGAAACTTATGTATATTTGATTCTCTCGTGGGACTCCTCAGGCCCCTGAGCCCCCATCATAGGCTGACTCAGGCCCCTTCAGTGCTTCTTTGTAGTTAATATGTGCCTTCCTGTTTCCATGGCCTCTGGACTCAACTCTGAGTGAGAATCCTTGGGGGCCGCACAGCCCTAAACTTTGCTCGTCTTCCCGCTTGCCCTCTGGCTCTGAGCATACCCAAGTCCTCCCCTTGCCTTCATTGTAATACCCTGGGTTATTTGATGCAGCCTGTAGAAAATCTCTGAATCCCAAGGACAATTTATGATGGTAACAGAATTAATGGGTTGAGAATTAAAAGCAGTTCTTGTTTCAGATGCATTGGGGTGAAAGCAAGCCTTCTAGGAGATATCTGGATGATTAATTAGCAAGAAATCCATTCTAATTGTTCTGATTCCCCCTAGATGAAGACAGGGAGGACGTAGAAAGTGTCAAGAATATATAGTTGAAGGCTTTAAGGAGAAGAACCTGCCTAGTAGATTTCAAATGACTAAAAGCATAGAAATGAAGAAGAGAACGGATTTCCACCTGTGTGCAGTGCAGTCTCTTAGCTCTGGGAAGCACAGAATTGCGACTGGAAAAGAATGTAATTTATTTTTTATTTTAAAAGTGAGAATAAAGAAAAAGGTCAACTGTACATCTCACTTCCCACTAAGATAACTTTTACTTATATGCATGGCTTTTATATGTGGAGTTATTGGGGTTTTATAACTCTGTTTAAATGGGTAAGAAATAGTGAGCAAAAATTAAGTCCTTCAGATGCTTCTTTAGATTCTGATTCATAGCACAACATAACTCATATCTCTTGTGAGAGGACAGTTGCTGTCCTGCACTTCTTGGCTAAAAATATAGGCCACTTTCTGACTAGAAATGTAGGTAGGTATGTGACTTAAAAAGAAAACCATAAACCATATTGAAATAGCTCAAAGTTAAATCAAGTTTAAACTCAAATTTAAGTTGACTTTGGTGTTGGGCTCAAAAAATGTGTTAACATTCAAAAGGATAAAGTTGCCTTGTTAAGAAGTGACTCCTGGATTGTGAACGAAGGTGGTGGTATCATACAAGTCTTGAGCTTATCAGTCCATAGCACAGCTCTACCCTTCACCTCATGAGAGATTCCGTATTTGCCAAAGACTTAATGTATTTTTATTTGCTACGTGATACGTGCTTCTAAAGACACAGGTTTGGAGATTTTAGAAGGCAAGGAACTATAGTTATACCCCCTATAGATTCAGCCATTGTCTCTATCATCAACTCCCTAGGCATCTTTATAGGTCCTTTATAAATATCTGTGTGCCATTATCTAGGTGAATTAAGGTCCTGACACAGCCATAGCAAGCTGGTTTTGTTCTGACTATAACATTTCTGTTGTATTTTCCTTCTCAGAGCTTCTTTCCTCCTGTCATAACGTGTGTCATGTTGGAGCTAGTCTAAACCAGTGCCTTTCAAACTGAGATGTCTCTGAATCACCCAGGTATCTTGTTAAAACACAGATTCTGTTTCTGCGATACGGCTAAGATTCTGTATTCCCAGCAAGTTTCAGGGTGATGTCTATGCTCAATGGACCACGTTTTGAATAACAAGGATCCCAAGGTTTTTACAGTCAATACTCCCAGGAAGACAGGTGGTGGGGAAAAGCAAGCAATAAAACAAACATTAAATTGGAGGAGCCTCATATGTTCATTGATGACTACGATTACTTTGGCCGGTGCCGCGTTGAGTTCAGAGGGGCAGTAGTGCGTAAGTGCACATTGATTAAGAACCCTGGGCCCTGCAGTCCTCTCTCTGCCACTCAGCAGTTGAGTCACATGGGCACATTACTAACCTCTCTAAACTGCAGTTTCTGAATTTGTGACATGCAGATAATATGAAAATCTACTTCATAGGGTTATTGTGATGATTAAATGATATAATGCATATGAAGTACTTACTTAATAAGTGCTTGCTAAATGTTAGCTATTCATAGTGATAATTCAGAAAGCATTTCTTGAACGTCTTCTATATGCCTGGCATGTAGGTGTGTAAAAATTCAAAGACAATTCTTTAATTTCAACAGAGATTGAATTGGGTTTTTTGGAAGTCCCCAAAGTTGAGATTAGATCTAAAACTGGCTCTGAGGCCAGTACTCTTCCTGCCTAATTCTGTGCCTAATTCATTGGCTGTTTCTTATGTTGGCTAACCATATTAAAGCTAACCTGGTTTCAGACAACTTTAAGTAAGTGAAACCCTGAATGTGCTGAGTCACCATGGATTCAACATGTTATAACTTAAAACCAGAAGTGAGTTATGTTTGGTTCCTTGGGTTTGAGCGAGTTATCTCTGAGGACAAAAACTGAAGGATAGGTTTTTGTTTTGTTTTGTATCAGCCGGATTGTTTTGCTTGGTTAGGTGAAACGGAGATCAGAGACTGGGCATAGTTAATTTCTATTCTGGTGGATCATATTCTGAGCATACACCTGCCTTCCACTTTGGTATCTACCTTTTGAAGTGATTTCAAAAGGATTCTGTCTTTGCACGAACTAACTTGTTTTTCTAAGAGACTAAAAAAATTACACTCTGCTTCTTTCCCAACAAGCACCCAGCACAAACGCATGTGTGCTTATGAGGTGCTGAGTATTGCCACTTTTCATCTATCTTTTGTACCTTTCTTTCGAACCCTGTCTTGAAAAGGAAATCATCACTGATCCAGAATTTGTCTTTTCTTTATCTAATTGTTTCTCTAGTTGTTGAGACTTGCATGCTTTTTCTGAGCTTATAATAGTTCTCTTTGTGATACATACTTTTGTAATTTCTTAGAAAGATACTAGTTTGGCAGAAACTTCCCAATGAGACTGTTGTGTTTGTGAAAACATAATAATCTCACTGAGCAGAGTCTTCTGGTAGTGAAAGCAGTGGAATTAAAGCAATATTCAAGGTGGGAATTGACAGATTGCTTTCTCTAAGTGTTTTGACAATGTCTTTTCTTCCCCTGGTCTTTTTGGTTGTAAGTAGTAGTTTGTCTATTTTTGTTATATGTAACAAAAATAAATGTAAAAATGACTTTTGCTGCTTGTTATTCCTCTATAGGATCAAGAAAAACTACCTGCTCTTCCTTTGAGTATTGATATATGTTGATTGATTTGTTACAACTCTGCTTACTATTCCTATGTCTTGGCAGATTTTTTAAAAAGTAGCTTCATTGGGATAAAATTTACAAACCATAATTTTCACCCATTTAAAGTGTACATTTTAAAAGTTTTTAATATTCACAGAGTTGTTTTTGTAGATTCTTACCAGTATATTTTTCTTTTCTCTTTCTACTGTGTGTGTCAACCCCCCTCCATATTACCATACTTTTTTTTTTTTTTTTTTTTAAGAAATTCACGTTCTTTTATTTATTTATTTATTTATTTATGACTGTGTTGAGTCTTCGTTTCTGTGCGAGGGCTTTCTCTAGTTGCGGCAAGTGGGGACCACTCTTCATCGCGGTGCGTGGGCCTCTCACCATCGCGGCCTCTCTTGTTGCGGAGCACAGGCTCCAGACGCGCACGCTCAGTAATTGTGGCTCATGGGCCCAGTTGCTCCGCGGCATGTGGGATCTTCCCAGACCAGGGCTCGAACCCGTGTCCCCTGTATTGGCAGGCAGATTCTCAACCACTGCGCCACCAGGGAAGTCCCATATTACCATACTTTTAATGAATTTGGTTAGTACTGACAGTTTGGGGCAGATATATATGTACAGTAACAAGGAACTTTTAGAAACTACTAACTTAAGGTGCTTCCTGATTACTTTGTGGCTTTTTATTAACTTTATCTTAGTGCTGTTTTAATGATGAATTGATCATCTGTCAACTATGCCCATGCGTCATTAGGCATGGCCTGTTTCTCATCCCTCCTATCCTTCCTTCCCCTAACCCTCACCCTCCACGCACGTCCAGTTTAGCTTGTTTACCTTAAATATTACGTTGTTTCTCAAATGTGGCAGAACTGAACTCCGATGGTTCCACGAAGGCATTACTTTATGTACCTGAGACTCATCTGGAAATCATTGTTGTCTGCAGTAACTTTATAAAGAGAGCAGAGCCAGTATTCCATTTAGCCCAGTATCTTTTTTATTTGGGAAACCACCATTGGTTATCTGGGTAATAAAAAAAATAAGCATCGAAAGTGATGTCACTTATCCTACAAAATCCCATTTTGGGCAGCCCCAAATTATTGTCATTGAATACTTTCTAGCTGCAGGCCTCCAGCATCGAGAGTGGGGAGTGAGAGGTGGTGGATGGGGACTTTGAGATAAAGTCTAAATGCCTTAACATCACCTGCCCTTAACCCTATGCCCAGCTACACTGCACCTTTTTTCATTTCCTCAAACCTGCCATGGTCATGGAGATAAAATATAGTGGCTAGGCTGAAGAGATATTTAGAATTTGACAGGACATATTAATTGGTTGGATATAGAGAGTTAGGGAAAGAGAATTGCTGAGGATGAGTTCCAGGACTCAGTTTATGCAGCTGGGTAGATGGTGTTCCCAATTCATGCAGGAAGGAAACACAGGACAAGGAGATGTCTTGGGATTTGGAAGATGATGAATTCTATTTTGAGAATATTAAGTTCACCCAAAAGGGAAGTTCATAGGTAGCTGGGCATATAGATCTGAAGCTTAGTAAAAAGAATAAGGCTGGAAAGAGTTACTGAGAGCCCAGTAGATACTAGTGACTGGGAATCCAGAGATGGCCCCTGCCTTCAGGGAGCTCCCAGTCTTCCAGGGGAGACAGAGGGCAAGTGGAAAGGAATGTACTCAATGGTGGTATCAGCTGGGAGCCATAGAAACACCAAGGAAAGGAAACAGCAGCATGTATTATAACCATTAGAATGAATGAGATTACCCTGAGAGGTGAGTAGAGTCAGAAAGGAAGATCCTAGGATCCTGAAAAATACTAGCATGTAAATGCTGAGCAGAAGAAGAACAGCCTGAAAGAAATTCCATCTCAGTGGTGAGAGAGAGAGGAGGAAATCTAGAAGAGTGTGGGAACATGAAAGCCAAGAGAAGAGACTCTTAAGAAGAAGGAAGTCAAGCAATGAAAGGTTAAGTGACATAAGAATGGGGAGGGGCCCTTTGGGTTGCACAAAATGCAGGCGGTTAAGAACTGTGGTGAAGACTAGTAGAATGTAGCGGTGGAAGCCAGTTGTGGTGGGCTGAAGAATGAGGGAAGAGTGAAGAAATATAAGAAGCAAGTAGATAACTTTCTTAAGAAGTTGGCCTTGAAAAGGGAGTGAGAGATAGGGTAGCCCAGCTGAGGTTGGGGTCCATAAACACTAGTCCATGCATTTGGATGCTTTTTCCGTACCCATGTTTAGAAAACTTGGGGTAGGGGCCAAGAAGGCAGATAGATGGATTGACCTGGACTGGGCCTTGCCAGGTGACTACAAAAGGACAATGGGGTAAGTGAGTAGAGGTTTTCAGTGAGAGAGGAGTTAGGGTGATGGATCATGTGCCCTCAGCTGGATGAATGGGTGTGAGGCCTGGGAGGGGCTTAGGGGGTGCTAACAGCCTGTGGGAGATGCAGTAGTTGCTGGGTATCAAAGGTGTTCTTGGATAAAAATTGCCTTCACTGCTGTCCCACCAGATAGGATGGTGATTTCCTGGCTTTAATAATGAGTGAATCACAGGACAGGTCTGTAGCCATTTCAGCACGAACCCTAAATCTGAGATGTTCTGCTGGTTTGGCAGGAGGATATGATGCCTAAATCATTTATGTTGACTCATCCCACCAAAGGAAGATAAAAGTGGTGTCTGTGTTGTTCTGTCTATATTACTTCCTTTTCTAGATTTACTTCTTTTGTTAAAATTGGTCAGAATTCATTTCTGTTCCTTCTAGTCAGTAGTTTGGTTAAGCACAAGGCAAGCAGACTAGTTTCCAGATATCAGGTTTCAATGAGGAACGTTTATGTAGTCTTGTATACATCTGAATATGAAGACGGTAGCTCATAGGGAATGGAGAAAGCAGGGAATGTGAAGTTCAAGGGTCATAATTTGAATCTCAGATCTACCACTTACACAGTATGACCCTCATCAGACCTCTTACTCATTTTGGATCATTGCTTCTTCAGCTGAAAAGAGGGTTAAAAATAATACCATTTGCCCTGCAAGATTAGGAAGATCAAATAAGATATATATGTGGAAAATACTTTGTAATCTGGAAAGCTTTATGCACATGTTATTCTCTGTTTTGCCCATACCGTGAGCTATTCCAAGTCTTATATTCATTCATTGCTCATTTGGTCCACAGACAGTTACTGAGAGCTCAGTAGACACTAGGAACTGTGGATCTTGAGATGGCCTCTCCCTTCAGGGAATTGAGAGTCTTCTAGAGGAGACAGAGGCCAAGTGGAAAAGAATGTCTCAACGGACTCACCTAGATGCTGTAGAAGCACTCAGGAGAGGCATCTGAACCAGACGGCAAGGTCAAGGAGGCTTCCTGGAGGAGGTGGCACCTGGGACAAAGAATGAATGACAAGAGTTAATCAGGCAAAGAAGGAAATTGGAGGAAGGCAAACTCCAGAGGGAGCAGCCTGTTGGAAGGCTGAGAGGTCGGAGAGCATGGAGCATGTTTGGTTCAGTCTAGCTGAGCAGGGAAATATAAATCCTTCAAAAGCTTGACTCAAGTCACAGCGAGAGAGAAGTGAGAAGTTGAGTGGAATATCCATGTAACTGAGATGCTTGAGAATATTTTAAGTGGCAATAGGAAAAAACCACGGAAGCAGGAGAGGTTGATAAGGGAGTTGATTAATGGAGGGATGAGAGGAGGGTTGGAAAGAAGCCCAGGTGGGAGACAGGAGAGGTGGGAGGAGGGGCGCTCTTCTGGGGTTTTGGTGGGGAAGGAGGTAAACACACAGGGTGAGGTGGGGCGTAATGAGAGTGTTCTTTTCACGGTGAAGTAAAATACGTGAGGTCATTTTGTTTCCCCAGCACCTATTATGGTGCTCAGCACATTGCAGTTGCTCCATAAATACCCATTGAGTGAATTACATCATCCCGAGCCACTTGAGAAACCCACAAAGCAGCACGCCTGGAAAGCAGGGTGGCTTGCCAGTCTGGCTGGCACACGCTGCCTCTCTCCAGTTCACCGAAATTTGGCAGCCTGTCTTTCACTCTGCCATTTCTGGTTAGCACTGATGCAATCCATGTGCTTCTGACCATCAGGGGTGTCACAGAGTCAGATGTCAGTAGAATAGCTCTGACTGTCCCTTAGTGACATTCATGGGAGTGGCAGTTTCTTGAGTGAGGACCAAACTAGTTCATTCCCTGTGAGGCTGGCAGCTGGTCCACACCTACTGAGCGGAGTCTGCCTGCAGCTGAGACGATAGTGGTTTATCCTGCCTGTCAGGTCGTACTCCTTACACACTTCGACGTGGTCCAGAGCTGCATTATAAGGAACGAATCTGCCCTGGAAACAGACTTGTGTGAGCATGCAGGGCATGAAGGAGGCCTGAGTTCTAGTGTCATCTCTGCTTCCTGTGTGGGATCCCGGGCCTCTTCTTCTCAGTGCATCAAAGAGGTGGAACCAAATGATTACCTAGATCCTGACGTGTACTAGGTGTCACTGAGCAGGTTTTGTACCCATCAGTTTCATCAGTCTAAAGATTGTATCCTCATTTCTTACCCAGTGTCTGTTATCAAATACATGCGGCATACAGGTTTATTGAATTGGATTGCATTAGCTTCTGTTTTTTCTCAGACACACACACACACACACACACACACTCACTTATGCACACCCAGAGTAAAATAGTGCCCACTGATGGTGCAGTTCACTGTGTTCATTTAATTCATTTCTTCTCAACAAATGCTGAAGATATGAGACAGATCAGACTTGACTTCTTTCAGAGATGGCAAGGAGCTTAAAGCCCCTGAAATAGAGAGGTCAGAAGAATTAGGAGGCTGTATCCAGGCCCAGGGAAGAAAGAGGGCTGTGATCACATAGTGAAACTAGCCATGGGGCTGTGATTGGAGAGGCTGGACACAAGTGTAACACATTGTCAGTCTGGGTTCCCAAGGAGCTCACAGCTCAGTAAGAGTGAAAGAAATGCGAACAGATAACTTCACTTTAGCAAAAAAATGCTGGGTTTGTATGATGGAGACCAAAGGAATGACAAATACACGGAGTTTTCTACTCCCACAGTTTGTTTGGCATTGCGTAAACATGTCTGTTACTAGGTTTTACATTTTTACTTCACTTGGCTGGAGTGTCAGTGTTTGGTGAGTGACATGCCTTTCTTATTAATGATACTAATAGTAAGAGTAATATTTATAATATTGACTGTATTAAGTAGTATCTTACTTTGTGTCAAATACTGGGTTAATTACTTTATATGCACTATTCTACCATCCTATTAAGTAAGATTAGCCCCGTTTTACAGATGAGAAAACTGAGGCTCAGAGAGACTCAAGCAATGTAAGTAAAGCAATGTAGTTACAAGACTAATAAGGGGGACTTCCCTGGTGGTCCAGTGGTTAAGACTCCACGCTCCCAATGCAGGAGGCCGGGGTTCAATCCCTGGTCAGGGAACTAGATCCCGCTTGCTGCAACTAAGAGCCTGCATGCCGCAACTAAAGATCCCACGTACCTCAGAGTGCCACAACTGAGACCCAGCGTGGCCAAATAAGTAAATATTTTTTAAAAAAAGAAAGACTAATAAAGAGCAGAACCAGGATTAAGGGCCCATGTTCTTAACCCAGGTGGGCACTCAGGGTCTGTACCTTGGTTGCAGGTAAGCCAAAAGAGTGAGTGAGGATAGATTGGAGGCTGAAGATGGGGATCTTGTGACAGGGTGAACCCAATGGATTCAAAGTTCTCACCTAACTTTTAATTGACTCGCATTTTTTACTCAGCAAAGAGTTTAGGGTGCTTACAGTTTACATCTGTGGGAATGATCCAGCTTCCTGTCCCCAGTGTCACAGAAGAAATGAGGCATGCCCCTAAACCTCTGAGATGCAAGTGCCACCAAACACTTAGAAACCAAGTACTGGGAAGCTGAGTCAAGACAGATGGTTACCTCTGTCTTCTGGGGATGGGTGGGGAGAGCCAGGAGAGTTCTAGTAAAAGGCAATGTGGAAGGTCTCCTCAGGCAGAGAAGTGGAGGAGGTGGGTATTTAAATGACAGGAGAAGATGCATGGGTGGGAGAAGGGCCAAGGCCACATGTACAGGTTGGTGTGTAATTATAAATCAGACACCCATATGACCACTACTCAGGTCAAGAAACAGACCCGTGCCAGCCACGCCAGAAGCTGCTTCCACGTGCCCCGTCTCAGTGCCAACCCCGTGATTCCCAGAGCAATCGCTATCTTTGTGTTTCTTCATAGTTTTATCACCTGAGTGTCATCCCTAGACAGTAAAGTTTAATCATGCCTATTTTATTATTTTTCTATTTGATATGTATTTTGAGCCACCTTTAATCTACAGATTCTCTTGTATCCTTTTCCGTATAATTTTTTTGTTGAAGACCCCAGGGCTTTTGACTTGGAGAGTTGCCCACAATCTGGATTTTGCTGATTGCAACCTCATGGTACAGTTCAGTGTGTCCCTCTGCCTTCTGCATGTCCTGTAAATTGGCAGTTGCGTCCAGAGGTCTTCTGATCAGATGAAGCCTCAGTCCCTAGGACCTGTTAGACTAGGCAGGAGTGAATGAATGGAACTGGAGTAGGAGGTTGGGCTGTAAAGGCATTTTGAGGTCAGATCAGAAAGTGCCTTGAGTGCTGTCATAGTGAGCTTGAGCTGTGGTGTGTGTTTGTGTAGGTGGCAGGGAGTGAGGAGACTCGAGGAGGCCAACTTTGTAGGTTTTTGAGTCAAGGAACAACATCTTCACAAGTACCCTTTCCAGCCACATATCTATATAGGAATGACTGTTGGTCATGTTGTTAAAAGGGTGAACTAATGAGTGTGAAATCTTGAAATAATATGCAGATGGTTGGTTATCATTTTCTGTAATACTATGATATAAGGTTGATATAAGGAAATAAGAATTTCCTATAAATAGGAATCCCTATTTCCTAATAGGGAATAGTAAGTTCATAGTATACATACTTTTTCGAGGAGCATTATAAATATTATAAGACTAGGTCTAGGGAGAAACATGGATCTTAAGTCAAGAGGTGTAAAAGGAACAAATCTAAGAAAGTTGTCTGTTGAAAGAGAGGGAGATATTACCTATTCTGCTTAAGAAATCTTAATTTCTTAAGATTCTTAAGTATTTCTAAAAGAAATACTTTTTCCAAATGGCTTATCAAAAACTGCTACCACCAGTAGAATTTAAATAGGGCAGTGGACCCACAAGTATTATTTCTTAGAGTTTTGAGGAACTTCTTGACTTCATTATTCACCTTGTTTTACTTTCAAATAGTAAGAAGGCCAGTTTATAATAACAGCAACTCACATGTACATAGCACGACTTTGGGCCAAATGTTATTTTTAGCATTTTATGTGTTGACTGATTTAATCCTCAGAACAATCCAGTGTGGTAGGCATTACTACTCTCTCCATTTTCTAGACTGGGAGAGTGAAGCACTGAGAGGGTACGTTACTCATGTAGGTTTACACAGCTGGTAAGTGATAGAATGGAGATTCAAACTCAGGTAGTCATATGACTCCACGACACTGTCTCAGCTAGAATCCAGGTGGTAGCTGGGCCAGTGACTCAGGTGTTTTCCTAATAGGAAGGCTCCTCCATATCTGTTTTCAGTCTGAAGTACCTGTTCTCTTGTCATTTCGCTGGGACTCATGTTTGAGCCCTGGCCCACTGCACACTGTCGCTGAATGACCGGGCACAGCGCCTCTGTTCTCTTGAGTCTCAGTTCACTCACCTCTGCTGTGGAGGTGAAAGTAATGCCTCCTGGGGACTTCCCTGGTGGTCCAGCAGTTAAGACTCCGCACATCCAATGCAGGGGGCCCAAGTTCTATCCCTGGTCAGGGAACTAGATCCCGCATGCTGCGACTAAGACTTGGTGCAGCCAAATAAATAAATAATTTTTTTTTTAATTGCAAAAGAAAAAAAAAAAGAAAAGGAAAGAATGCCTCCTGTCTAGGGTATTCTGAAGCTCAAATGAGATCAAGTCTAGGAGAATGTGTTAAAAGAAGGAAAAGGCTATATGTTGGTTATAATTTTAATAATTATTATTATCTGTACTTATATATTTTTGAAGAACTTGTGAAATGAGTTTCACTATATTTTAAATGCTTAGATTCTTAGAATAAATAAAGGTACTACCTAATTTGGAGAGTTAGATACCCGGTGCTGAGGAGGGGAAATTTTCAAATAAATTTATTAAGGCTTTCTTGTTTTAAAAGTTTAATTGAAGCAATTTTAATAGCTCCTCCAGGAAGGAAAACTCAAACAGAACTTCAGTTTTGATGACTGTTTTTCCCTTACCTGAGCATCACTACCATTAGTAGTGGACACCCCAACTTTATAGACAAGAGCCATGGAGCATCAAGGCCCTATTTGGAAGGTTAATTTAGTTGTCTCAAAAGAGGTCAAGCTTGGGGCTTCCCTGGTGGCACAGTGGTTGCGAGTCTGCCTGCCAATGCAGGGGACACAGATTCGAGCCCTGGTCTGGGAAGATCCCACATGCCGCGGAGCAACTGGGCCCGTGAGCCACAACTACTGAGCCTGCGCGTCTGGAGCCTGTGCTCCGCAACAAGAGAGGCCGCGATAGTGAGAGGCCCGCGCATCGCGATGAAGAGTGGCCCCCGCTCTCCGCAACTGGAGAAAGCCCTAGCACAGAAACGAAGACCCAACACAGCCATAAATTTAAAAAAAAAACAAAAAAAAAAACAAAAAACTAGTGATTTAGTTTAAAAAAAAAAAAGTCAAGCTTACTTTCAGTTCCAATATGGGCCTATTTAACTGCATGTTTTTACTGAATGTTGAACTAATCCCTAAGCATGCCAACAATTGGGGATGATAACGGTTGACTGTAAGGGGAATCAGGTTGAAGTCTACAAATATGCTTTCCATGGGTGGGTGAGGGACAGTGGGGGACAAAACAGTTCAAAGTGTTTTGCATATTGCCCTGTTAGTGGGTCACAAGTATTGGCTGAATTTAGAAAGAATAGTGAATTTTCTTTGTTTGCAAGGAATGCGAAAATCATTAACCATGATTGGATTTAAGGATATTAGCAAAGTGTCACATTTTGCAGCTTTTTTTTTTTTTTTTTTTTTGTTTTAAATGAAATATTTCAAAAATAGAGAGGAATATTTAGGGGAAAAAACCCTATGTACCTATAACACCCAGACTGAAAGAAATGTTACTGATATATTAAGTCCTCTTTGTACCCCGTCCTAATTGCATAATTAGAGGGTACCCACCCTCTTTCCATAAAGGTAACCACGCTTCTGAAGTTGTCGTATATTATTTCCTTGATTACTTTTTCTGTCATACTTCTACATATGTTTATGTTAATAGACAACGTACAGGATTGTTTTCTTTGTTTTTTTAATTCTAAATACAAACTGTAAGCTGACTTTTTTTTCACCAAACTTTGTGTTGAGATTTATTCATGTTGATACATGTAGTTCTGATGCACTTACTTTCTCTGCTGTATAGTATCTTATTAAAAATATAATGCAATTATCCATTCTCTGATGAATGAACATTTTGATTGTCGAGTTTCCTTTACTATGAACACTGCCTCAGTGCCCATTCATATATGTTTTCTTATACTCCCATGGATGAGTTCTTTGTGAATATACTTAGAGGAAGAATTGCTGGGCAGTAGGTTATACCATCTTCAAGTTTATTAGATACTACCAAATTGCTTTCCAAAAGGTTATTTCAATTCATACTTCTACCAAGGAGTGAATGAGAGGTCTAGTACCTTACCAATACATTTTAATTTCAGACTTGCAAAAATTTTACTAATCCAATGGATTTGAAAAAGTATCTTATTGTTGTTTTAATATTACTTCCCTGATTACTGGAAAGGTTGAGAATGTTAAAGGTTTACTGGAAATTCAGAATTTATCTTTTGTGAATTGCCTATATATTGCCAGGCCTATTTTCTATTGTTTTGGATCTTCTTCTTCTATAATTATAATTCCTTATATATTCTATGTGTGTGTTCTCCAGATCTGGGCTTGTCTTTTAATTTTGCCATTTGCCTAGCAATTTTAAATTTTAGTGTAGTTGAATTTATTAACTTTTCCTTTAAGGTTTGTGCTTTTTATGTCTTAAGATTCATCCCAGACCCTGAAGTCATAAAGACATTCTTCTATATTTTATTGCAAAGGTTTACATCTTTATAATACTTTTTATGACTTTAATCCACATGGAAGTTCTTATGGAAACTGTGAGCTAGGGAACTAATTTTATTTTCTATTTCTTTATAAATTTCCAATTATATTTCTTTATGAATTTCCAGTGGTCCCAGCATTGTTTATTGAAGAGTTAATTCTTTCTTCGCTAACTTTTTTTCATGCCAGTTTTATCATACACCAAGAACCCATGTATACATAGGTTTGTTTTGGGTTCTCTGTTTGGTTCTAGTTGTCTGTTTCTGTGCCAGTACTGTACTATTTTAATTTCTCTAGCTTATAATATTCTTGATATCTGGTTGGATAAGACTTACCTGCTTATTCTTAGTTATTTTCTGTTATGAAGTTTGGATCATATTGTCAAGTTCTGTGAGAAATTCTTTGGAATTTGAATTAGTAGATTAGCTTGGGGAAAGCAACATATATTCATTTATTCAGTTCCATATTTATTGAATTTCAGGATGTTGTTTCACTGTCTTATGGACTCTGTTTCTAATGATAGTTTAATGTCATTAATTTGGTTTTTCTGATTATTAACAGGACATTTTTCTCAGGCCGCTTTTAAGATTTTCTTTCTTTATACTTAAGCAGCTTGACTTTAATATCCCTAGGTGTGCTTTTCATTGTATTTATTCCTGCTTGAGATTCACCAAACTTCTTCTGTCTGTAAATTTATTTCTTTCAGCAAATTTTTTTTATTGAAGTATAGTTGGTTTACAATGATGTGCCAGTCTCTGCTGTACAGTGAAGTGACTCAGTTTTACACACATACACATTCTTTTTTTTAATATCCTTTTCCATTATGGTTTATCCCAGGAGACTGGATATAGTTCCCTGTGCTCTACAGTGGGACCTTGCTGTTCATCCATTCTAAATGTAGTAGTTTGCATCTACCAACCCCAAATTCCCAGTCCATCCCTCTCCCTCCCGCTCTCCCTGTTGGCAACCACAAGTCTGATCTCTATGTTTGTCTTTCACCAAATTTGATAACTTTTTTAGCCATTATTTCAACCTTTTTTTCCCTGTCTCATTTTCTCTCTGGAACTCAAATTACGTGAATGTTAGATCTTTTGATATCATCACATAGGTCACTGAGGCTCTGTTCGTCTTTTAGAAATCTTTCTACCCCTTTATTTGTTCTTTACTTTGGATAATTTCTATGGATCTGTCTTCAAGTTCACTGACTCTTTCTGTCATTGCCATTTTGATGTTAAGCCCATCCAGTGAATTTTCCTTTTTTTCTGCTGAGATTTTCTACTTGCTCATTCATCAAAAACATATTTTCCTTTACATCCTTGAGCATGTTATAATATTTGCCTTAAAATCTTTGTCAGTTAGTTTCTACATCTCAGGATGGGCCTCCATTGATGGACTTTTCTCCTCAGAATGGATCACATTTTCCTGTCTCTTCTATGTCAAATAAGTTTAGATGATATTGTAATGGATATATTCTAGAGACTTTGGATTCAGTTATGTTCTATTCAAGAGTTCACTTATTTGTTTGTTTTAGGAGGCGCTTAACTTGGTTGGACTCATACTTCAGACTCTATATTTCCTGTGGTGGGCAGTAGCAAAAATCTCTGCTGAAGTCATTTTAGTACTATCTGAGTGCTTTGGAGTGTACCCCATTCCTACATGGTTCAAGGATCAGCCTAAGCAGAACTTGGTGCTCCCTTTGTGTGGCTCTCTCCTTTCCAGGATTTCCCAATTTACTTTTAAGCTGTTGTAATTGCCACTGAAACTGTTTCCTGGGTCTTCAAGCCAGTACAATTATGGATTTTCTTTCTGAGTTTTAGGCACCCCACTTGGCATGGACTAGGTGTGCCCTGAGACAAAAACAGTGCCATTACTTTCTTCCAAATGTTGATTCCTTTCCAGTTTCTGCTTGCTTTTGATTGTTCTTCAGTCAGCTATTTTATACATTTTGTCCAGAATTTATAGTCATGATCTGTGGGATGGCTGACCTTATAGGACCTACACCTCTATTACTGAAAGCTGGAAGTTGTGATCCCAGATAATTTTTATATCAAGTTTCTTATTTTGTGGCTTCCACAGTTTCATGCAGTTTCTTTCCAGAGCTGCTGGGTATACTTCTTCGAGTCTCTTTGAAACAAGATTGTGCAGCTCTTTGAGGCTCCGTGTTTTTGTAGAAGTCTCACTTTTAGGCCCCTGCCTCCCATAGTCCTGGGATCATGTCTCCTAACAGTCACCTGGGGACAGAAAAGTAATCCCAGACCCTTTATCCACGATCAAAACCCTTTGGGCAAAGCTGATATTGATACTATGTATAAAATAGATAACTAATGAGAACCTACTGTAGAGCACAGGGTATGCTACTCAGTGCTCTGTGGTGACCTAAATGGGAAGGAAATCCAAAAAAGAGGGGATATGTGTATACGTATAGCTGATTCACTTTGCTGTACAGCAGAAACTAACATAGCATTGTAAAGCAACCATACTTCAGTAAAAATTTAAAAAAAAAAAAAGCCCTTTGGGTCCCTTTAGCTTTAGTTCTAGTATACCCACCTGACTTTATTTCTTTACTCTTGGAAGCTGGAAGCATTCCCTCATTATTGTTTTTGTTGCTGCTACCTCTGTTTTTATCCTTGACTAAGTATTTTCAAAAAATGATTACAGTTTTTTCAGCAGTTCCATGTTTGTAGTGGGAAATGGGCACCTGCATTAGCTTAATCCATTTTGTTTTCAGACATTTGCAGCAGTGTTTTCTATAGTGGGAAACAAATAGACCACCCCCAGAATACTACTCTGCTAACTGCTGTACTCAAGAGGGGACTGAGTTCTGATATTGATACATGGACTTTGGACAGAGGACTTGTAGCTCTTAGAATAGCTAACAGTGTAGAAGGAACTGACATGATTTCAACATCTACTATAGCCCAAGCTCTAAGCTACTCACTTTATATCACTTAAATTCTTACAATTCCTTACTTTAATAGTATTGCCTCCACTTTACACATTAGAACAGAGACTTTAAAGAGCTGTAAGTAACTTGTTTCAGCATAAAGAGAATCAGAATTCAAGCTGTTTGACTCACAAATCACATACCTTCCATGGTACTCTGCTGTCTCAACAAATTTTTTTGGTAATTATATAGATGAGTAAAAAATTCAGATTTTGCTGTGTTTACCAGCAGTCAAGGCAAAATTTGAGAGCTCTTTGGCACTGGAGCAATGTCTGGAGTTTACACATGTATGTTTGCCAGCTACATTCTTTTCATAGGTGAAATTCATGGGTTATCAGTGAACATACTTTCCGTGCTGCCTAAACTCACACTAATGGAGGTTGTTTGCCAATTCCTTTGGAGGACAGTGAAAAACAGGAATCATAGAATTTTACACAGCTGGACAGAATTTTAATGATAAAGTCTATATGTGAGAACACAGTTTCTTCTAGTTAAATGGGATGGCCATCATAAGATGCGAAGAACAGTTTTAAGAAAAAAAGAAGCAAGAGTAGAAATGATTATATTAAAACCCTTGAATTAATATCTGTAAATTCTTTTTCTTTATAAATTTATTTATTTATTTATTTTTGGCTGCGTTGGGTCTTCATTGCTGTACATGGGCTTTCTCTAGTTGTGGGGAGCAGGGGCTACTCTTCGTTGCGGTGCGTGGGCTTCTCACTGCGGTGGCTTCTCTTGTTGTGGAGCACAGGCTCTAGGTGCGCAGGCTTCAGTAGTTGTGACACACAGACTCAGTAGTTGTGGCTCGCGAGCTCTAGAGCGCAGGCTCAGTAGTTGTGGCGCACCGGCTTAGTTGCTCCGCAGCACATGGGATCTTCCCGGACCAGGGCTCGAACCCCGTCCTCTGCTTTGGCAGGCAGATTCTTAACCACTGCGCCACCAGGGAAATCCTATCTATAGATTCTTGATCAACATGTGTTCTTATCAAAAGCAACATTGTGCTCAATAAAAAGATCTTTATTTACTATTCTGAGCCAGTGAAAGAAATTTTTTCTTTAAGTCATTTTAATAGAGGTTATCCTGGAAAAATATTTATCTTGTTCATATATTGCTCACCTACTGAATCATTGGTGTTCTAAATCTCCCTTAGTAAGAAAAATGTTTCTATCACTTAGCATAATTTGTTAGCCAGAATAAAGAGTGTTTCTATAAATTTAAGTGCAGTTAGCTTCCTCTCCTAAAGACCCATCACGATGCATGCATATTCTATTCTTGGCCATAAAAAATTGAGTACTCATTTAACACTGAAGGATATTATTTTTAGAAGTCTGATTGCAGTGTATAGCAATGTTAGTTATCTTCCTTTTTTTTATTTTTATTTTTTTTAACATCTTTATTGGAGTACAATTGCTTTAGAATGGTGTGTTAGTTTCTGCTGTATAACAAAGTGAATCAGCTATATGTATACATATATCCCCATATCCCCTCCCTCTTGTGTCTCCCTCCTGCCCTCCCTATCCCACCCCTCTAGGTGGTCACAAAGCACCGAGCTGATCTCCCTGTGCTATGCAGCTGCTATCCCGCTAGCTATCTATTTTACATTTGGTAGTATACATAAGTCCATGCCACTCTCTCACTTCGTCTCAGCTTACCCTTCCCCCTACCCTATCTTTCTTTTCATAAAGAAGAATTTTTCCTTTGGGATCCTTATTGGATTTAAGTCAATTTAGTGGCTGTACAAAGTCTCTCACTCATCATATCTAATAAACTTATTAACAAACTTTGGGGTCAAGAGGGCCCTTCTTATCTTTTCTCTTCAGTACAAATGTTGATATGTGCATTGTGATCTGTAGAGGCAGGAAGAAATCTTACTTAGATATTGGTTGAGAATCATCACCTAAAATACCCTTTGCATTTGGGCTAGGTTTTAATTTCCTGGTTGGGGTTGCTTAGAATGTGTTGTTTTCTCTGACATTTAGTGGTGCTGAAAGAGGAGATTTCCTTACAATAATGTATTTGTTGTAAAGTCCTAAACACAGATAGTTGCTTGTTAATTTCAGTTTTAAATGAGGAAACTGACTACTAAAGTCCAGGTTAGTATGGCAAAAATAGGAGCAAACCAGGCTGACTGCCATCAGATTGCTGTGTGACCTTGAGCAAGTCACTTAAGCTGTCTGTGTCCTCAGTTTCCTTGTCTATAAAAAAGGGGATAAAAATAGCACCCTCTCCAAAGGGCCTTTGTGAGGGCAGATTGAGTTAATGCATGCAAAGCACCTGTATCACTGCCTGGAACATGGTAAGCACTATTCAAGTTTACTTTTTATTATTACCATTACTATTACTTTTTATTATTACTATTAACTTCAGCACAAAATGGACTTCTGCAAGAGGGGAGATGGCTCAGTGGTTCATGCTGGTTTTAACACTGTCCGAGCCCACGTTTCCTGGATAATAGAACCTGAGCTAAGGTAGGCTTTACTGAGAGCAGCAAGAGGGAGGGGAGAAGAGAAGAGAGGCAGGAAAGCATGGGTGGTGGTGCATTACCTGGCCGGCCAAAAATCAGACAGTGGCTTGGTCGCACAGGACAGCTTCCAGATTGGCTGTGTGGGACCAGTGTGCTCAGCACAGGCAGGTGAGGAGAGGGGACAGGGGTACGTCTTCCATGCTCACAGGTCGTGTGGCTTGATTCCCCACGCTCCCCTCGCCCCCCTCTTTCTCCCTCCCCCCGACACACGCACACAACTCCTGAGGAAGCCAGGTTCCAGCCCCTGGTGCTGAACTTCCTCAGAAGCCTCAGGGTGAGCCAGTCCTTCTGTCAGTCTGGCCAGAGGTGGGTGGGGCTGGGTTGCTGGAGCCGTGAGAGCTCCTGCTGGGTCGCACCCTGGACACTGTGCTGAAGCCCTGCCCTCAGCCAGGAGGAAGCCAAGATGGTTTGGTGGCATTAGGAGAAGAGGTGAGAGTGGCGGCGATGGGGGGTCTCTGCTGAGCCAGCGGCAGAGGCCAGGGGGCCTTCCGGGGGCAGCCCGTGCGCTGGGACCAGCCCCACCACTCACAGCTGTGTAGCCTCAGTAAGCTGCTGTGGCTCCGTGTCTTTGATTCTAAATGAGATTGTCCTGAGGATTAGAAGTGATACATGTAATGTGCCTTCAGTGCTTGGCTCAGAGTAGGTATTCAATAAATGACATAATATTTTCCTATCCATTCATATTTGAAACAGACATCAGTTTCTCTTAACACTTGTGTTTGCCTCTGGAAATGAAATATCTGTTTGAATTCGAAGATATGACTGAGATGAGCTAGAAGAAGCTGATACTGTTGCAAAGAGGGTAATATTTAACCCTAGAACACGTCAAGGGAAATGACTAAGAAAGCTTATGGCAGAGAACAGAGGCCATCCAAGGAGGTCAAAGGATTTAGAGAAAATCATGAGAACTGAGAAATGATTTTCATGCTAAAAATTGCTTTTGTAATTGTAGATTCGGCTTTATTTTTAGCTAGGGGAAGACAGAGAGCATGATTTCCAACTCCTGTTCTGTGGACACAGGGAGTCCAGTTTATTTAGCACTGTCGTCTCCAATCTCGACACCCCAAGGAGAAAAGCAGAGTCAGTGCTAGGCCAAATGGGGGCTTTGGTGTGAAACCAAGAAAGAAGGATGAGAAAGTGGGAGATTGCTGGGCTCTCGGGGCTTCAAGACCAAATTAGATATGAAGCTCAAAAGGACGGTAGTGTTTGGGAATTAAACGTCTATCTCTTGGAACCATATAAGTAATAGCAAGTCTGTCCTGTTTGCATTTTACGGAGGAGAAACCCTGGAGGCTGTTAGTTGCCCAGGTTACGCTGATAATAAGGAAAGAATGAACTTAGGTCATCTGACCCGTCCTCTACACCGATGACATTTAATTATCTATTCAAGGCTCATGATAAGCCCTCCAGCGATATTTGTGGAACCGATGTTCTCTTTAAAAAATTCAAAGATCCAAGTAAACATTGAGTCGGTTTTTTTTTCTGATATGTTACTTTCTCAAAATATATAAACTGGAATGTAAAATATGATAATATCATTTACTTTATTCAAAGTCAGCTGAACTCCAAAAATAATTATCCAAGGCTTACTATGTCACTGGAGATTGAGTTTAGTACTTGAAAACACATTTATGATTTTTGCATTTCAGGGAACATCAAATCAGTTCTGTACAAATCACTGCTGTATAATATGTTTGGGGGAGGTTATGTAGTATGGATCTGCCAATTAATTTCATCAAAATGAAAAATGGGAAGACAAGAAATTCCCATGACTCAGTTTGGTTTTAAATGATCTAATTATAATTCATTTCATATTCATACATTATGATTTTTGGTTTAGAAATCCATTGCATTTATTTCCCTTGGTAAACAAACATCACATATTGAAAAAAATATGGGGGAAACTTTCTAACTTATGTTAGAAAGGGAAGCAAGAAGTAAACATCACAGTCATCTTCACAAAATGAAAGTTGAGGGGTTTTTTTTGTTATTATTGTTCCTTTTTGAATTGTTTTATTCTAAGACTATGTGAAGTAAGAAGTAAAAGTGTCCATCCCTCCTGCCACCCCCAGTTCCACCTCTGGCTGGTTAAAGAGCTGGACTTTGGAGTCAGATCAAGCAGGGTCAGGTCCAACTCTATCACTTCTAGCCATGTGGCCCTGGACAAGTTGCCCACCCTCTCTAAACCTCTCATCTTGAAAATGGAGGTAACAGTAAGACCCAGCTCCTAAGGTTGTTGTGAGGAGTCAATGAGATCATGCGATTAATCTCTTTGTATAGTGCCTGGCAGATAGTACATATGCAGCAAATATTAGCTAATGTTAATGTTTATTTTAATGTTAATAGTTATAGCTGATATTATTATTCTTGTATTTTGGCTAAGGCAATGTTTATGCATGTATCTGGGAAGGAAAATATCTGCTCCCTTTGATGTTCTGCTTCCCAATCATGTTGAAAATTAAGATCGGAAGAAAATTCTAAATTTCTCTGATTTCACCAGTAAATAACTGGAGGTAATTAAATATTCCCTGCAAAGAATTTTAATTCTAGTATTTAACCCCAGGGAAAAAAAAGAGTATTTACTTCCCGGATACAGATGCAAATAGAAATAAAACACAGCTGCTGTTATCGCTCCATGGGCACCATCTCTACTTGGTACCAAAAGAGATAATGATCTTGCAGTATAATTTTATAAGGAGGTAGCAAAATCAATTACGCTATCTCAAGCGTAAACACTGAAGGGCCTTATCCCATTGCTGGTTAAGATAGGCTGTAACTGTGACAGCTGCTCACCGACCATTATAGATTATTTTAGATGAAAGAAAACATGGACTAATAAATTATGATTTGACAACATGAGAGTGTTGGTGGCCTTACAGCTTCATATTCAAGAATGCAACCAGCAATACACTTGTTGGATGAAAAGTCAACACAAAGCCACCATGCACTCAAGTGAAGGCAGTGATGGACAAATAATTTGGTTCATTTCCCATTAATAAAAAATGGTAAGGTCTTCACAAAAGCATAAACAAATCTGCAAAGCCTTTGGGTCAACTGAAATTCCATGTAACCTTATAAAATATTATGAACCATAAAAATAAAAGGCTAAGATAAAGTTTAGGATGCTGTCAGGATATGTTGTTTCCGTAATTGTAATGACAGTGGGGCCAGTAGGATACCTTCAAAGGGATCTATTGTTATGGAACTTCAACTTCATATAAATGATCAATTTATAGACTTCCAAGCCCACGAAATAAAATCAATAATTACGAACCTCTATAACCAAGTCCATGAGATTTCAGAGCCAGACAAATCTGCTTTATAAATTCAACATTGACACAACTGGAGTGATCTTGGATAAGTTATTTAACTAAATAATCAAAGTTTTGAATACAGATAATTCAGAATAATCATAAATACCAAGTAGAATCATTGTGGGTACTAAATAACATAACTGAGCTCAAATGGTGCTTAGCACATAGTAAACACTTGAGGATAAATGATAAGAGGATTCCTTTCTGTTTCTTTTCTCACTCTTCCTTAAGCTTTTCACAAATTTATATCCTTCTGTTCTCCTGATCTGAAATAGGATTTTTTTTTAGCTTGATCCAATGACTCTGTACTATTTATTCCAATTAGCTTGCAATGTGTAAATTACTCTGTTCTCTGTATATCTTAAATTCAACATGCATTTTTAAAAAAATATTTATTTATTTATTTATTTATTTATTTATTTATTTATTTATTTATTTATTTTTGGATGTGTTGGGTCTTCACTTCTGTGCGAGGGCTTTCTCTAGTTGTGGCAAGTGGGGGCCACTCTTCATCGCGGTGCACGGGCCTCTCACTATCGCGGCCTCTCTTGTTGCGGAGCACAGGCTCCAGACGCGCAGGCTCAGTAATTGTGGCTCACGGGCCTAGTTGCTCCACGGCATGTGGGATCTTCCCAGACCAGGGCTCGAACCCGTGTGCCCAGCATTAGCAGGCAGATTCTCAATCACTGCGCCACCAGGGAAGCCCCAACATGCATTTTTAACATTAACACTCAGTCCAAAAGGAAAGTCATTTGGAGTAACCCTTGTTTTCCTTTGCTATGCTGAGAAAGTTAACTGAGTTAGCCATTAGACTGTTTAATCAATGGAAAATACCTAACATCTTGACAAATTCACAAGTAGCAATGACATGATGTAATTTCTTACTTGTTTTTCCTTGTTTCATTTCCTCTAAGTTTTTCATTACCTTATTTTAAATAAAGTAAACCCTGGCTCACAGTTGGGATCTAATAAGTATTTGTTGAACTGAGAGGGAAGGAAATAAATGTTTTAATTATGGCAATGGCTCCATGAGAATGAATCCATAAATATGAATTCATATGAAAAACTACTTCAGTTAATTTCTTGGGATAGGAGAAGGGTTAAATTGATTACATTATAAGGGGAAGCTAAACAATTCATAGCATCTTTTATTTACATTTAGTATTTTAGTGTTAAAGGGACCCTAGAGATGAAATGGCTCAGCCTCCTTAATTTATAGAGGAGGAAACCAGAGCCCTGAGTTTAAACGGCTGAGCTGCAAGAATTCATTTCTTTTTCTTTGCATTTGAGTCAGCTTCTAAAGGGACTTGCTCAAGGGCACTGGTTTTACTAAAACTTCCATCTATTCTAGGGGCACTTACATATCTACAAAAAATATACGGAAGATAAAGACCATGGTTAAGAACATCATCTTTTGGGTCAGAGAGACCTGGTTTCAAATCCCTTCTCCATCACTTACTAGTTATGTGACCTTGGGCAGATTGTCCAAAGTATTCATCAAATTACCTGATCTCTCCATGCTTCAGTTTCTTTATCTATAAAGAGGGGATGACAAGCCCTGTCTTCTTCAAAATGGATATAACAAACCTTCATAGATTTATTTATTTATTGCACTATTTATTTATTTATTTACTTACTTACTTACTTATGGCTGTGTTGGGTCTTCGTCTCTGTGCGAGGGCTTTCTCTAGTTGCGGCAAGTGGGGGCCACTCTTCATCGCGGTGCGCAGGCCTCTCACTGTCGCGGCCTCTCTTGTTGCGGAGCACAGGCTTCAGACGCACAGGCTCAGTAATTGTGGCTCACGGGCCTAGTTGCTCCGCGGCATGTGGGATCTTCCCAGACCAGGGCTCAAACCTGTGTCCCCTGCATTGGCAGGCAGATTCTCAACCACTGCGCCACCAGGGAAGCCCCATAGATTTATTATTGATGATAAATGTGATAAAGTATATAAAGGTCTATCACCAAGCCAGGTGATAGTAAGCAATCAGTACACATTAGCTGTTATAAAATGAATTAGAAGTGAGAGAGAAAGTTGAAGGGAAGTGATATAGGCGAGGCTAGTCCTATATTTTGCTAAGAGGAGGCCACAAATTTGGCTCCAAGCTTCCTTAGAGCCAACATGGGGGAGGAAACGTGATTGACTATACAGTTCACAGAGAAGTTAGACATATTGATTTTACATGCCTGGCCAAACCAGAACCTCCCTCCTCTACTCCCATCTTTGTATTTCCATACAATTTCTCTTTCTACCACACATGTTAGTATAGGTTTGAGAGACTTGTTGAGTTACAATAGGGCTCCCCAAGTCTGCCCAAACTCTCTCCTAGCATTTCTCACAGAGACCAGCCCACCCCTGCTTCTTGATAGCACCTGTAGGAGAGAACCCAGCTAAGTGTCTTCCGCTCAGCACATGCCATTCTCAGGAAGGCCAAGACCGTGGAGGAGTCCAGGGATGAATTTGGGGTCGTGTAGCTTATCTCCATCACCTACATCAGGCACTCCTTAATCGCGGGAACCAGTGTCTTTACATATTCACTCATTCCATCTCACAGTGAGTAGGTGGTGGATGCTCTGTAAATGTTTGTGATTTGCAGTAATAAATGAACGTACGTGGAGGAGTTACTGGTACGGAAGCCCTCGCATTTTTGGGTCTGGTTGTAACGGAGAGTTTATTTCAGCCAGTACCGATTTTTCAGCCAACTCCAGTGACAGCGTTCAAGGCTTAAATCTTGGTATTTTAAATGAAAAATAAAATCTCTGTGGACTCTTCTTTCCTGGGTTCTGATGTGCAATGACCTGTGTTATTAAATGTTGGAATGAAATAGAACCAGTTTTCCTAAAAAAGGAGAGAAGTGTAGTTCTTGCACTTCTGGTATCTTTCAGAATAGGTATACTAATTGGTTACCTTCCAGGACAGGTACGTCACTATAACTCACGTAAAGTCATGGCCAAATCTCATATCTCAAAAAGAAAGTATACGCTTTGCTGGGGATATCACCTATAGGGGAAATGTAGAAAGGTTATGCTACATAAATATACTTTTTAATAAAATCTGCATCTTGAAATTATTGTAAAATACCCTAAATTTTCTGTAGAAAATATTCAAAGTTGCTCATTTTAGCTGGTATTCTTTCTTTCCATGTATTTGTTAGAGTCAAGAATCAATTCCTTTTCTCTGAATAACAATTCCCAAACCAATCTACCTTGAATCTCTCCTCACTTACCCAAGTTAATAAAATCGGATGAAAGATAATATTGGCATTTAGTCAATGTGGTGTGTCTTTTTCTTGCTTGTTTTCTTACTTGAGATACAAGTAAGTATCTCATTCCAATTTAATTTACAAGCTAGGAATCCTTTAAATGTTAAACTGGAAAATAAATTAAAAGGTTGTTTGAGGTAACTGGGGCTCACATAGAGCTAGTTGACTTGTTTCCTTATGCTATACCTAAGCCTGGATTTAAATAGTAAAATAGGGTTTTTGGGTTTTTTAAAAATTAATCTTTATTGGAGTATAGTTGATTTACAATGCTGTGTTAGTTTCAGGTGTTTAGCAAAGTGAATCAGTTATACATATACATATAGCCACTCTTTTTTAGATTCTATTCCCATATAGGTCATTACAGAGTATTGAGTAGAGTTCCCTGTGCTATACAGTAGGTCCTTATTAGTTATCTATTTTATACATAGTAGTGTGTATACGTCAATCCCAATCTCCCAATTTATCCCTTCCCTCCCCTTTTCCCCCTTGGTAGCCATAAGTATGTTTCCTACATCTGTGACTCTATTTCTGTTTTGTAAATGAGTTCATTTGTACCATTTTTTTAGATTCCACATATTAGCAATATCATGTGTTTGTCTTGCTCTGTCTGACTTACTTCACTCAGTGTGACAATCTCTAGGTCCATCCATGTCGCTGCAAATGGCATTATTTCGCTCTTTTTTCTATTTGACCAAAATAATAAGTCTAGTAACCCTTTTCTTCTTTCCTTTGCTTTTACCCTGTCTCAAGCCAACATGTCACTGAAAGAGGAGCCAAGAGTAAATACCTCTGCACTGCAGAAAATCGCTGCTGACATGAGTAATTTGATAGAAAATCTGGACATGCGGGAGCTCCACTTTGAGGGAGAGGAGGTGGACTACGATGTGTCTCCCAGCGATCCCAGGATACAGGAAGGTAAAGGCTGATGGTCTGAGCGAGGAGAAGAGAGTTCATCAGGGTTGCTTGGCAGAGCACAGATTTGAAATAACCAGCAGATGATTGATCATCCTTGCTGATGTCACAACACTGGGCTCATTTTCATTAGCTGTTTTCTTGGTGTCGCACGTTATGATTCTTAAAAAAGATGCCTGTAAAAGGCAAGTTATGCTAATATCATTGTATTCTTGCAATAACTTTGTTTACTTATTTATTTTTTAGTGTATATCCCTTTCTCTGCTATTTATAAGACTCAAGGATTTAAGGAGCCTAATACACAGACGTATCTCTCCGGCTGTCCAATAAAAGTTCAAGTTCTGGAAGTGGAGCGCTTAACATCTACAAAAAGGGTCAGAGCATTTATGGACTCAACTTGTATTTGTCAATATATACGATTTAACACATTGACTTGTATACTCCTTCCTCCTAGCTATGACTATGCTTTCAACTTTCGGTTTGTGTTTTTGTTTATCACTTCTGAGGGCTCATCACCTCTCAAGTTTTTGCATCCTTCTCATTTAGTCTTTATTCTTATACATCTGTTTCCCCATTCTGGAAAATGCTTTTTTAAAAAGGCACTTAAGGCAGATTATAAGTTTAATAAATTGCGAAGTGCCTCTCCTAGTCCTCCTCTCTCGCCAGTTTTCTGTTCAATGTGGACTCATGAGGCATTGCTCTTCCACCTAGAATGCCAGATATAAGCCAAGGAAAAGTTTAGCTTTCCTAATGCTTGTTCAGCAAGAAAATAATGATACTACCTGACTCTTGAAAGAAACAAAGCCAGGAGGCTGCACTGGCCAGTGCCATTGCCCAGAAGTGCTGCCGAGAGAATTCTGCTGGCATACTCTGCCGCTCTGACTTGTTCCTAGCACCATCCCTTAAGCTTCACTCATGTTTTCTCTTTAAGCTCTGGAAAGGCATTGGGAGTAGAGTTTTCATCAAGCAAACCTGCATTCTTTTGAAGGGGGTTGGACTAGGAGAAGCTGTTAGGGTAGCTGCGTTTGCTGTGTTACTGACTGGATTTCACACTTGTCAAGTCTGAGGGTAGAGAACATTGATGCAGGCTGGTGGCCTTTGTCCGTTCGGGTTAAGCTCTGACCCCGGCAGAGTAAGGCCGCCATTGGCTCCTGCCTCGGGGGAAGTGTAGAATAATCTTTCTGCCGAGGGGCAGGCTCTGGAGGGTGGCACGTGCTGCCCGCTTCCTGATGATTTTGCCTCGCGCTCTGTCCTGACCTACCTGTGCATATCCCGACTCCTGGTTTACAGCCACCTCGGTATTCAGCTTTCCTTCAGGCTCTTCCTATGAGTTGGGTCCATATCTCCCTGATGCACCACTGAACACAACCTACCAAGAAATGTCTCTAAAATGACCTTTGCCTTCTTATTTCGCCTACCAGCATTTAGTTTGAGAGGTGATAACATGTGGAGGTTAAATGCACAGACTCCAGAGCCAGACCACATGGTTTAATTCCTGTCTTTGCATTGTGATCCTCAGCCATTTACTTAAACTCTCTGTTTCTCAGTTTCCTCATCTGAATAATAGGTATCATAGAACACACCTTTTAGGTTTGTTATGAGGATTTAATAATAATAATACATAGTATAATATAAGAATATTATATATTGTATTATACAAGTATATACTGTATAATACTATGTATTATTATTATTACTAGGTATCTGCTAATGTTATTTATGAAGATAAATATTTAAGCCACCAAACCAGGGACTTCTCTTTGCTCATACTCTTCTGTTAGTCAAGTGAGTTTAGTTCTGTTCTTTTTTTATATATATTAAAATGTTTCCTTTGGATCCTAATTTTTAAAGTATAGTTGATTTACAATATTATATTAATTTCAAGTTCTGTTTTAAATCTTAGTCTGTGTAGGAAAGCTAAGGAGCTTCCTTATCCTACTTAGTGTTTAGTTTACTAAGAAATATGAACTAAATTCATGCAGTTTGAATGTGATTCCAGGTAAATAAAAATGACACTTTTCTAATGACTGAATGCATTCTGTGTGCCGGTTCATGGTTAGGCATTTCTCTTTTCACTCTCCTGACAACCCTGAGGGACATATGTTGCCCCCGCCCCCGGCCCGCCTCCCCAGCAGGAGATATCCCACTTGCCCCTCCCACTCCTCCTGCCACCCTTCTCCACGCTGTGCTCTGTCCCCCCAAGGCTTCCTTGCCTTTGTCTTCTGGCAGGGTTCAGGCAGTGGAGAGCCCAGACTGGGGCCCCCCTGGGCTGGCTGTGTCCCTTGACCAAAGGCATCCTCCCCCCAAGGCAGCCTCTTTACATGGCTCTCTCCTTCCTACTCCAGCACCTGGTCTTGCCTCTCGTCCCTTTGGAACTGGGGATGCCTTCATGAGTCCCAGGTAACTGTCCTCACACTGTGGTTTCCTTACTCTTATCACACCTTCATGGGCAGTCCTTTTATTAAAACTTCTCACACTATTCCAGTTCCAAAAAATTCCAATAATTCTGCTGGGATATTATCTGACAGAAGTGATGCTTGGCTAAGGCTTCATAGCTGGTAGGCTGCATTACAGGGTTGCAAGCCTTTAAAATCTTCAAAAAGGATGGGACAGGCTGTTTCCATTGCCCCACATTACCTTAGAATTGCTAAGAAGTTTAGTGTCCAAAATTCTGGGTTTATGTGTGAAGGGTAAAACTTGGCATTTGCACTGTTTTTTAAGTATTCAGTTTTCTTAGATTGGGAATATAATCCTAGGATATGGGGCAGCTTGTTTAACTTGTATAATTTTTCTTATTTATTTGGCTTGTCTTAAACTGAGCATTTTTCACTTGAATGCAGAGTTTCTGGCCACTCTGAGTTCTCCTGCAACCTTCTCTGTGAAACATGATGCAGGATGATGCCTGTAATATTGGCCAAGGTGAAAGACAGCATATAATATTAGACCCCAGAACTGGGTTTTTTCGACTTCTGGTTATAGTTACTGTCAATGGATCCCAACTAGAGGCAAAGCAAGAGCTGGATTTGAATATTTACCAGCGATATGTTTGGATTCCAGGCTTAAGAGCACAAGTTACATTGATTCTCGTGCTCATTTTTATATACTACATCTACACAGCATGGTCCATGCTTTAGAAGTTTGCAAAATATACCAAACATCAGTAATGATTGGCAGCAGCCCGGGAATCACCCGTGGGGTTGCTGACACCAAAGCCTGGATAAGCTAGTAAAGTAGGAGACATTTACTTTCTTTCACCCCCAACACTTATCAATACCTGTGGCGCCTCAATCTCCCAGCAGGGGCCAGTGCCCTCTAGGTGGTCCAGTGTCTGCTACCCTCCCCTATCCTCCACACACCATGGGAATTTCTCCACAATCTCCTGTGCTTTATGAATATCCCTCCATCTCCTGACACTTTCCACAAAATCAAAACTTGTATCCCCCAGGTCTGTTAGCTCTTCTGATTGAAATAATTCACTAGTCAAATATAAGATATATTTGCGTTTTAGTAAAATATTTAAAAAATTTTAAGCGGAAATTCATTCTAGTTAAGTAGTTGGGGAAGTATTTTGTGTGTAGGAAGATCTTTTGCTCTTTTCCCTCTAATCATCCTGTACCTTCCTAGTCACTGGTGTTGCTTCAGGACAGGGAGATGTTATAGACGAGGATGGACCTTGCAAGGCATTTCAGAAGGAGAGGGCATTAGTGTCTTTTGTGAAGAGCTGAAGTGGGCTAAGAATGACAATGGAAGTCACTTCCTCCAGCTTCCCTCTCACCCACTCCATTGTCTGTTCACTGCTTGTACTTTTGGACAATCCCCTGATGGCTGGTTAAGGCTTTTTCACTCATTGTCTCTTTTACCTGGTTTCTTGTTTCAAGGGTGGGTGTGTGTGTCTATGTATGTGAAACAATAGGACTGGTGGGGGTTTGCCTTTGGTGTGACTCAGAGTTTGTCTTATATATATCATAAGAGGAATATTTAAGAGCATATTATTTCTGTCATCAGTCGTTTTGGAAAACTTTTTGCTTCAGTACTTACACAGAATAAGTAGGCTGGATTTAAAGATACATCCATGTTACTTATTACTTAGCTATTGTTCATTGAGAGATTTTGGAATTTTTGTTGTTATCTAAACTATCAACCATTTTTATTTATCACTATAGGTACCAAGCATCAATCTTTACACTATTGAATTAACACATGGGGAATTTAAATGGCAAGTTAAGAGGAAGTTCAAGCACTTCCAAGAATTTCACAGAGAGCTGCTCAAGTACAAAGCCTTTATCCGAATCCCCATTCCCACCAGAAGGTAACTGTCCCAGAATTAATTATAAAGTTATCCCAGTATACGAGTTGGATTGAAAGAATACTTTATTCATGTTATTGGTTAATTAGTCCATTGTTGGTGAATATTTTTTTATGAAATAGGCTCTTCTAAAAATAAGCTATCTCCTGAAAGATGCTATGACAGTCATGGTTCAAAGAATAATCTAATAAATGTTGGCATTGTGTGTGTGTGTGTCTGTGTGTGTGTGTCTCTGTGTTTTAGACACACATTTAGAAGACAGAATGTCAAAGAAGAGCCTCGAGAGATGCCAAGTTTGCCCCGTTCATCTGAAAACATGATCCAAGAAGAACAGTTCTTTGGTAGAAGGGTGAGTCCTTTCGCTCGTCTGTTGTTCTGAACATACTTCTGTGGTGCTATAGAAACATGGCATCTACTGAGGGGTGAGGTGGACCTGGATGCAACTTCTCTCACCTGCTGGTCCATTACCCAGGCTGGTTTAGCTTTTCTGGAACTAGTTAGGTAACCCTTCTTTCCCAAGCCACTCTGGCCCTGGGGAGGTTGCATTTTCCCAGAAGAGGAAGAGTGTTCTATGTCAGGAGTGACTTTATGTGGAAGCTGCCTACCCCTCAGAAACCTTTTGGGGTTCATTGTGAGGCAAGATTGAGCTCATCATTGAGGGCTTTGAGATCTACTCTTTTAAAATAATCTATTTCCATATATTTGCTTCAGAATTTGTAGTGGCTTCTATGGCCACTATGGACAATATGGAGGTTCCTTAAAAAATCTAAAAATAGAGCTACCATATGACCCTGCAATCCCACTCCTGGGCATATAACCAGAGAAAACCATAATTAGAAAAGATGCATGCACCCCAGTGTTCATTGCAGCATTATTTACAATAGCTAAGACATGCAAGCAACCTAAATGTCCATCGACAGATGAATGGATAAAGATGTGTTATACACATACTATGGAATATTACTCAGCCTTAAAAAAGAATGAAATAATGCCATTTGCAACAACATGGATGGACTTAGAGATATCATACTAAGCAAAGTAAGCCAGAGAAAGAAAAATATCATATAATATTGCTTATATGTGGAATCTAAAAAAAAGATACAGATGAACTTATATACAAAACAGAAATAGACTCACAGACATAGAAAACAAACTTATGGTTACCAAGGGGAAAAGTGGGGGGAGGGATAAATTAAGAGTTTGTATATTAACATATACACACTACTATATATAAAATAGATAACCAACAAAAACCAACTGTATAGCACAGGGAACTATACTCAATATTTTATAATAACCTATAACGGAAAAGAATCTGAGAAAAATAGATATGTATGTATGTATGTATAACTGAATCACTTTGCTGTACACCTGAAACTAACACAGTATTGTGAATCAACTATACTTCAATTAAAATAAATAAGTAAAAATAAAAAAAGAATTTATAGTGGCTTGTTCTAAATATATGTAAATATCATTCCCAAACTATAGATGGGACAGTTAGAGTCTCAGAAGAGTAGGACAAAGTACAGACACGTACAACAGTAGAACAGAAACCTCAGGACGGGGGACACTTCTGCCCACACTGGTTCAGTGATATGGTGCTGCATAGGGCAGAAGATTAATTCACTTTTTACCAGAAAATTAACACATAAATGTCAGTTCTGTTTTGCAATCTGAAACTTTTATGTTCTGAGAGGGATGTATTCAGGGTTCCTTGTCCAATGAAAACATTAATAAATAATTAACTTACAGAAGTTAAGATGGAACAGTCATGTCATTTGTCACTGTTTACATTTTCCCCTTAGTATGATGATATCTCTAATGTAAAATATTTGCATTACAGAAACAACTAGAGGATTACTTGACAAAATTACTAAAAATGCCCATGTATAGAAACTATCATGCAACAGTAAGTACTATTCAGTGATTTAAATTTTGAAATAATTTATAAAACTGTAAAGCTAAATTTTGGATCATTTTATTAACACAAGTGCTTGTATTCACTTCTGCATTGTTCCGTGGGTTAAACTAAATGAAATGAATCCAAAATTGATTTGTCAGCAAGGATCCAGTATATGAGGATGCTGTTTTTTAAATATCAAAATATAAGTTAATTAATATGTCTATAACAATAGATTTAAATGAACTTGAAATGCTACTACAGGCTAGATTATCTAGAAATCAACCTCCTTCTCTCCTCAGGCTTCCAGAATAATGCCGAAAAGCGTTTCTAATGCTGAAGAAAAAACATTGAGTAGTAGGTGATGAAAACAGTTGAGCAGAGTGGAATACCCAAAGATTATACAGAGCATACAGTGATTGCGATCTGATTGGCCTGTGATGCCCGTAAAAGGCTTGTCTTTTCACGTGTAAGTGAGAAGCATGGGAAGAGCTAAGGAGAGAAAAAGCTCTAGAGAATTCAGAGAAAAGAGAGGAGAGGTGGTGAGTCTTGGAAGCAGCTGCAGAAACTTAAGTTTGGGAGGCACGTGGCTGGCAAGCAGGAGGAAGTGGGCTTCACAGAAGGCATCAGAAAACAATGAGCTCCGCCTTCTTAGAGGCCCTTGAGGCCTGGGGCAGGGGTAGGGGCGTGGTGGTGGTGGTGTTAAAGGGTTAGCCTTCAATTATCCAAAGGTTCAGATAACTGAGAGGGCACTGCATTATTATATTCTGTGCCTGTGTATGTATAAACCGTATTGCTGTGGAGGTTGAATATGTGTGTATGGTATGTGTGCAGAACTTCAGAGTAGCTGCAGTTATGATTCGGCCTCTAGTTTAGAGAATGGCATGCACACGTGGACAGAAAGAGGGAAGCCTGCTGTATTTAGGAGAGGAAGCAAGAGTGCCTTGACTCTTGGGAGTTTTTTGGTGCCTCGTTGCCCTATCGCTGCCTGCCTGTGTGTTGATGACTGCTGGGCGTGCACCTAGCTGGTCCCCTTTACACACAAATGACCTGGGGCCGGGCCACAGCCCACCTTCTGCAGCAACTTGCACTGTGATGTTCCATGGACTTAAAGGACCTTCTGTGGTTTCATAATCCCGGAGAAGAGTTTCCCCAGGGAAACCAGCAATTTGGATCCAACCAGAGAACCTCAAGAGAAGGCTGATGGGAAGGATTTCTTCCTTTCTAGGACTCAGGAATGTGCATCTTTGAAAGAACATAACGAATAAGGATATTACTTCTATTATTACTAAAAATGCTGCTTCCTGTCGTATTCTCTGAAATCAGACATGCTGTTTTCTTAGAGAATTATTTAAATGCGTGCTAGTACCAGCATGCAGTAATTTTCCATTTGTTTTACTTTCCTGCCTGCCTGTGACTTGGCTTTAATATTTCTTTTGGCCCTTGAACAGTACTTGCTGAGTTTAGTCTTCTTTTTCTGCGTGCCTTTCTATATTTTGGAGTCTAATGTTGATTTTTAAATGTTTTACATTTTTTCAAAATGTTCATTTTAATTTCTTTTCCAATTATAAAAATCTTTTAAAAGTTGAGCCATATTGTATTTAGATATTCCAGAGTGTCTTCTAAACATTTCCTTTGGAAGGGAAAACCTGGTTTAAACTGACTATATGTTACTTCTTATTTTTTATTTTATTTTATTTTTTGCTGCCCTGCTCAGCTTGCAGGATCTTAGTTCCCTAACCAGGGATTGAACCCGGGGCCACGGCAGTGAAAGCACTGAGTCCTAACCACTGTACTGCCAGGGAATCCCTCTTTTTTGGTGGCTACTTAGATTATTCTCCCTAACAGCGGAATTCTCCAAAATGCTTCAAGCATGGGATACAATTTGATCTGTCTTAATTTTCTAACGTTATTTTCCTCTCACACTAATTATAATTTGTCCCAGAGACTAGATTTGCAGGCCTCTGTCTCATATTTGAGAAACTAGATTGGCATCTGTGTGTCTCCTTTGATAATTGTGAGACATATTAAAACTTCTGTCTGCAAAAAACATATTAAAAGTTATTTTTATATAATCACATGTAATTAACTTATATTTTTATAAGTGTAAAACGAGCCCCCAGTAATTTCTAGGGTCCGTTATTACCCCTCAGGTTTGTTGCTTGTCCCTTTGGCATGGGAACCCTTTGCTTCCCTGTTTCCCTAATATTTAAATGTGCTTTTTTCACGAGTTCCATTGGAAAGAAGATATTGATTAGTACATTATTCAGAGATCAATAAGCCCTATGGATTATTGTCAGGCTAAATTGATCTTTAAATTCTTATTCCTGAGAATCACCTGCCCAAATGGAGAATGGAATTCTTATCCCTGAAGATGCATGGAGAAGTTTGGACAATACAATATTATATTTCAAATTGTATTATTTAGGATTGCTTCTAAATTGGCTTTGCCACATTTTTTTTCAATTCCATAAATCTGTATTAGAACATTTATTGCCAAAGATTTTTTTTCTATGTAATAGGACTAGTTCTTCCTTCAAATTTCTCTTTAGTAAACCATTAGGATAAATTTAAATTTTATCTTAATACACAACTTTAAATTTTCTGCATTGCTAATGTGTACCTTTTAATTTAGATGAAATTCTTTACATTTAGCAATTTTGGTATGATATTCTGAAGTTATAGTTTCTGAATTAGTTCAAAGAATATTTCTGTTGTCAACTATTTGATAAGAGCTATGTGCATAAGAAAATATCCAGGTAATAGATAAGTGGTTTCCCTGAAGTTTGCTTTTCATTTCCTATTCTTCCATTCAACTAGTCTCTGACTTTGCATAATTTAGTTACACCTCTGTAGTAGTTTCTTCCAGTGTAAACTAGGGTTAGTATTTTTCTCTCTGCTCCTTAGAGATAAAATGAGAACTTATGGCTTAGGATCTTGAGGCAGTTTGGATTCTGTGGCTTAAAGTCTATGGTATCACTTCTAATAACCTATGTATTTCTATATTTTCTGATTAGAAAGCAGTTCCACAAATCAGATTTTAAAAATGTATGGTACCGAATTACCATGTTTTAGATAAGAAATAAAATGTAAAGACCTTGACTTTCAAAATCCTTATAAAAAGTACTATGTGAAGATATGTTTGATTTGGGGTTTTTAAAGATATTTAAATCCTTTTGAATTTCAAAGACTTCTTCAAATAACCCTAAGAAAGAAAACCAAGCATTTAATTGGACTTCACAAGTACTGACAGCTTTGAGAGGTGTGTAATTTTTCTTGCAAGGTTAATATTAGAGAGTCCCAATCATGTACACAAAACTTCAAAGGAAAATTGTTATGTTTCATTTTATTAATCCCATTTACAAGCCCAGATCAAGTGCCGTTTCCTCTGTGATGTCACATTAGCTAGGAAGTGGTCACCCTCTCCCTATAACTCTATAACTTTATAACCACTTTTCCATGTAACTGTTATGGTTCTTCCCGTAGAACTTGGTTGATGTGGAGTGTTTTCCATGTCTGGTCTCCCCTTTGCCTCCTAATGCCAGGAGTGTATCTTTTTCGTCTTTGATTTTCTATTAAGGCTGTTATTGCCATGGTCTACTGCCATTGGCAGATCTCTCCATGACCTTCTTTTTTTTTTTTTTTTTTTTTTTTCACACACACACACTGTATTTTATTTTTACAAGAGATAAATAGACTGACACCAAGCATTGTAAATGGATGACCACAACAAAAGCAACAATGATTGCAATTACCAAACACGAAACACACTCATACTATGTCATAATATTGACGTTCAGTCCAGTAATCCTCCACTGTAACAGCTCCTTTACTTTGCAGTGAAAATTGATTTGTATATTCTTTGCCTCTGAGTCCTTGTGGGATTTTTTTTTTTTTAATTCAAACAGAAAGTCACAAGTTTCTGGTAACTGTACTGCTGAACTGAATGAATAAGCATTTCCATGACCTTCTTGAGCATTTGTCTCTTCATCTTAGAGCACACATCACTTTCTTGATTGTATTAATTGTGTATATGCTTCTAAAATATACTCTTTCAGGGCAATACCATTATTAATGATCTGTGTCGTCTGTAGAGTACCCCAGATGTGTTTATACATGAAGGTACCTAATAATATTTTTCTGAATGCATAAATTTCTCCCCCTCTTTTTTTTTGCTTTCTAAAGTTTGGATTTTTGGCCTCTTTTCAGGCAGAATTCCTTGATATAAGCCAGCTGTCCTTCATCCATGATTTGGGACCAAAGGGCATGTAAGTTCCAGTGTCGGATCTTTAAGGAGAAGTGTGAAAAGTTGATGAGCATTAACACTTGATTTATTAACATTTGCCAAGGTGATGGAGCTCACCTGGCTTCACTGATAGCTGCTTTTCTTCCCAACAGAGTTAGAGCAACTGAGGGACCTATTTATACAAAACAGAGTATCTTGCTACTTTCAACAAGGGTGTCAACTGCTCCACTCTCCTCCTCTCACCCCACAGTAGGGGTGTTTAACAGAGGTGGCAAATATGATGTGTGGGAGAATGCCTTAAAAATCAAATATACAAGATCCCTTCTTTTAATCACTGATAACTAAAAATAATACTGTATAAAATGTATGCCAAGTAATAGGGTTGAAATTTACTTAATGATTATTTTCCTTCATAATATGAGAGCCTGATATTGCGAAGAGCTTAACTTTTGTAGTAAAGAGCGTTGTTAGCAGCTGTTTTAATTTTTGTTTGTTTAGCCATTATTATTATTCTTTCTTTTCACATCTTTCAAAACCAGGATATTTTTCCTTCCAAAGTATCGGTAATAGCTTTGCTCTGCTTCTTTGGCATGGCTTTGTCCCAGAGCTGTAGGTGAAGGGATGCAGAAATATATCTGTGGAATCTGTGGGTGAGCATCTCCAGTGGTCTCAGCAGCAGCTGAACCTTCCCCGTGCAGGCACTTAGCAACGCGTGGGGTCTTTTTCAGGCTGTCACAGTGACTGGAGGGAACGCTCAGCATTCAGAGCCAGAAGCTGGAATGCTTAAGGTCCTGCAGTGTGTACAACAGAATTATGCTGCCCCCTCAGTGCCAACAGGCCTACATCTGACCAGAGTACTTTAAAAGATTAGCTGCTGGAGTACTCAGCCTAGTAAACATAGCATTGAGCTATTTGACAGTGAAAGAGGAAAAAGTGGGGAGGAAAGACACGGGAGAATGAAACGGTTTATTTAGTCCTAAGTTGTGAGGCTGTATCAGCTAAGTGTGAGCTGGAAGCTTGAAGATGATGGGTTACCTTGATGTCTCTTTCAGAGAAGGTATGATAATGAAAAGATCCGGTGGACACAGAATACCAGGCTTGAACTGCTGTGGTCAGGGAAGGGCCTGCTACCGGTGGTCCAAAAGGTAGGACTTGAGAGTTTTGTGTGTTTGTTTTAATAAACTGAGTATTTGGGGAGTTTTTATATACTAGTTTTCAGTGATAAATCTTTGAAAGTCATGGCAGAGCAAATTTTAAATTAAGTTCCAGGTTTCAGCTCTATTTAAACGTTCTGCTCAAACTTGGACTTGTAGGCAGAGTGTGCCAATTACATACATAAAGGCCTCGTGGGCCATAGGATTCAAAAATTGCTCAGCCAAAGAACATAGACAGTGGCCAATAAGTACAAGTAAATACGCTCAACATCACTAGTCATTAGGGTAATGTAAATCAAAACCACAGTGATATACAACTTCATACCCACTAGGATGGCTATGATAAAAAAAGATGGACAATAGCAAGTGTTCACAAGGATGTAGAGAAATTGGAACCCTCATACATTGCTGGTGCATCACGTGAAATGATGCACCCACTTTGGAAAACAGTGCGGTAGTTCCTCAAAATGTTAAACGTACAGTTACCATATGCCCCAGCAAATCCACTCCTAGCTACTTCCAAAGAGAACGGAAAAAATATGTCTATATTAAAACTTATACGTGAATGTTCATAGCAGCATTATTCAGAGTAGCTGGACATTAAAGTATAAGCTAAAAAGATAAAAATTGGTCAGAGTTCAGGGATAATTTTAGTTATATCTGTGAGAATGTATATTATGGTGAGTGTGATATAGACCTATGTCCTGTCCAACTAAAGACTCCTTGTGTAGCAGTATTCTTATCTGATTCTTATTTGTTCCTCAAAGCATTTATCACAATGTTTTGAACATAATAGACAATAGCTATTTGTTCCAATAATAATTTACTGGAATTTTGAAAAATATTAAGAACTATATGTTATTTCTCTAACCTTGAAAAAGATATATGAACTCATGTGTAAAAATGAAATTGAGCTATGTGTGGGTTAAAAATACACGAACTTAAAACTAGAATCTACCTTTAAACATATTTCACATACACTGCCAGCAAAAAATACCATTAAGTTGAGCTCTTACTTTCTGGGTTTTGAAAGGATAGAAGGAAAAGATCAAGAGATTTGGCTAGAGAAAACGGAAAATTTCTGTGTTACAAAAAATTTTTTTACTAAAATAAACAGGGAAACAATAGACTAGAAAATATTTGCTTTCAAATCAACTTCTGTAATTTATATAGGGAAACTTGTGGTATAAGTAACATCACAGGAAATTCAGAGACTCCCACTTGAAGTATCTTCCCACCCTCTCCCACCCCCAATTGTACAGAACCCAGGGGAACACCAAATGCCAAGCCGGGAGAGGAGCAGAGTATAAGCCAGCCTGCTTCTGCCCTTGCTTCCTGCCCCATGTCATGCCTCTCTGGGAGACAGAACTTCCCAGCCCACTGGGGCCCTGGTACAGATTCCTCCTGCCTGCTCCTCCTCAGTCACCAACTTTGCCTAAGGTTGCTGCTGAGTGCCAAGTACGGATTTCAGACTGCAAGACTTTGACTGAAGTCTTGCTCTGGGCTGCCTGAACAGAGCAGGCTGGAAGCGTTCTCAGCCCCCAGGAACAGCCCTCAGCCAAGAGCTGCCAGGAGTCCAGCCCCTTCACCCCCCGGGTGGGGTGATTCTGCAGCAAGCTCTGTACCCTCTCCTGGAGTTCCCCAGCAGATCTGCAGCCCAACTGCCCACAGTAAAGTGTGTGAAAACACATCCTTGATGGCTCCCTTCCTGCTCTTCCTTCCCGTCCTTCCCTTCCTGTGCTTCCTATTAAGCTCCCTGATAAGTCCCTTTACAAACTTCTTTCACTTACATCCTTGTCTCAGAGTTGACTTCTGGAGCAACCCAACCTAAGACATCTACTCAAGAAATGGAAGCCTTGATCTGGTCCCTTTTGTCATTTATTGAGTACCTAATGTTTGCCAGGCTGTATTCTAGCCGCTGTGAGAACAGTGGTGAACAAGATGAGGTCCCTGCCCTCACAGAGCTCTATTGGAGGGGAACGCAGGCAGTGGAGAAGCTGACAAGCAATGTGAACGACATCAGCGCAAGTGGTGATCAGAGCTTTGAAGGAAAAAGAAGGCAATGGGATAATGAGGGACTTGAGGACTGCAGGTGGCGACTTTAGCTCTGGGAGCCAAGGAACTGATGTTTGAGTTTAACCTCTATGAGAAGGGGCAGCCCGAAAAGTTGGGGGGGGAAGACTTTGTTATATAAAGGAAATACACCTCCCCGACTTTTAAAGTCTGGATTATATCAGACTTCAACCAGTTCAATCTAAAAAGCTATGATCCTCCCAGGAATGAAATGTGTCATCATTTTAAATTGTGTAAATCTTTCCATGAAGCTTGAAGCCTTGGTTCCATATGAATAAGTATTTCCTGAGTCACATTCGTGGGGTATAAAATGTCAGTACCAAATAAAGATGATAAGATATAGCTGACAAAATTTGTTTCGAAAATTTCCCATACTAGAAGGCTATTGGTGTCTAAACGGGAGTTTACTTTTAAGGGCAACAACTCGGTCATAACTCTCTGTGTTATTTTTGTATCCATAAAAAACCATTCTGATTGCTTTATATATTCTATATTGACAAATTGCCATAAGGCAAACAAGGCAATCAAACTTTCAGTCAAGTCTCATAATGACCTTGTCTCAGGCACAAGTAGAAAGAAAAAAAATGGCAAACACAGCAAACATTTCTTCCCACAATTTAAAACATCTACTTAAACAGCACATCCTATTGATGGACTAGATGATGTTTCTTATCTCAAATAATGTCTTAAAAGGAAGAGATAAATAGTTTTTAACACATTTAGCATTTACTGAACTGTGAGCTATACCAAGAATTACAATTTTTAGACAGTGACAGTGTCTAAATGATTTCATTTACTCTCTGGGGCCCATTTGTACAGCCATTATTTAGGCAAAAGGATGGCTTTGCCTGAAGACTTGCTCTTGGCCCTGGGAAGATACCAGTGGACGTGACACACATTCCCTGCTCTCAAGGCTCTCTTTTTCTAGTGGAGGAGAGACAATAAACAAGCAGACATAAATAGTTCCAGATAGTGATGAGTGCTATGAAGAAGCTAAACAGGATGGAGTAGTGGGTGGGATGGGAGCCCAGGAAAGCCTCCCTGTGGAGGAATGTTTAAACCAAAGGTTGATGGATAGGAAGGGACTGCCCATGGGAGGATCTGGAAGAAATAATTTCTGGGTGAGGAATAGCAAACGTGGAAGCCCAAAGAACAAGTTTAGCAAGTCTCAGGACCAGTGGGACCAGCGTGGTGGGAGTGAAGGGGAGGAGACGAGGCTGAGAAGGTGATGTCTGGCTCATGTGGGTCTCTCTGTATCTTAATGACACGGCAAGTAGTAGCACAGGTGGTCACATCTTGTTAGAACAGACCATAATCTCACCTTCTTTAGAACAAGACTACTCATAAAAGCTCACGTTATATTGGTGCCAGGCACTGTGTTAAGCAACGTCCATGAATCATCTCAGTGATTCCTCACAAACACTTATGAGCTGGGCATTATTTTTATCCTCGTTTTATGGATTTAGACCTCAGGCTCAGTTACCCAAGTTCACACAAGTGCACAAGTGGCAAAACCGGAATTGGAGCCCAGGGAGGCTGACTTCAAGGCAGACGCTTAGTCCCTGAGCAGCAGGGACTGACCCCCTGAAGGCTGCTTGATGGATTCCTTTCTTTTTTTTTAAATTTTTTTTTTAAATTAATTAATTTATTTATTTAGTTTTGGCTGTGTTGGGTCTTCGTTTCTGCGCGAGGGCTTTCTCTAGTTGCGGCGAGCGGGGGCCACTCTTCATCGCGGTGCGCGGGCCTCTCACTATCGCGGCCTCTCTTGTTGCGGAGCACAGGCTCCAGACGCGCAGGCTCAGTAGTTGTGGCTCGCGGGCCTAGTTGCTCCGCGGCATGTGGGATCTTCCCAGATCAGGGCCCGAACCCGTGTACCGTGCATTGGCAGGCAGATTCTCAACCACTGCGCCACCAGGGAAGCCCCTGGATTCCTTTCTTGATGCGTATTCCCCTGTTAAAGAAAAACATCTATTGACAACAGAGAGAAAGGGGAGAAACCAGAAGAGGTTTGATGAATGGCATAAATAAGAAGAGCTTTAAATAAAGGCCAGGCATCCATTCACCTTATATCTAATGACTGTTGTAGAGGGCAACTCATCATTGTCAAAACGGAAGCCATTATCTTTGGCCTTCAACTTTCAAAATCCAGCGGTCACGACTAAACTGTTCTGTATTTCCAGGCTGCCACATCTTGGACTTTCTTTCTCAGTGTGACAAACCTGCCAGCTGTGGTTTTCAAAGCCTGTGGCTCCTTCCCTGTCAGCAATATAGCACACCGGTGCTCTGGGCCTGTGCCCTGCTGTCTGCTCTCTAGCTTGCATCGAAAGTCAAGCTGGGACAAGGGACTGTAGCTAAAGAAGGACCTTTACGAGATATGTGATCCATCTACTCTCTTTTAACCTTGACCAACTTTTTATCAACAGGCAGCTACATGTCTGGACTCATAACTCAGCCCCATCAGTATGCCTGAGTTACCATGTGATATCATGGCCTTGGCATTTATATTGAGCAGAGTTATGAGAATTCTTATAAAACAGAAATTTCTGCATTTGCTGAAAATCATTGAGAATGTTATCCATTAATATTGTTCAATTGCCTTATTAGTTTCCAAGTGAGAAACTTCCTTTGGAATTTAGTGTTTTGGTGGGCGACCTCTTTATTTCCTTAATTTATTCATTTGATAAGAAAAGCCAGGAAGGGACTTTCCTGGTGGCACAGTGGTTAAGAATCCGCCTGCCAGTGCAGGGGACACGGGTTCGAGCCTTGGTCCGGGAAGATCCCACATGCCGTGGAGCAACTAAGCCCGTGCACCACAACTACTGAGCCTGCGCTCTAGAGCCCGCAAGCCACAACTACTGAAGCCCGCGCGCCTAGAGCCCATGCTCCGTGACAAGAGAAGCCACCGCAATGAGAAGCCCACGCGCTGCAACGAAGAGTAGCCCCCGCTTGCCGCAACTAGAGAAAGCCTGCACGCAGCAACAAAGACCCAACGCAGCCAAAAATAAATAAATAAATTTACAAAAAAAGAAAGAAAAACCAGGAAGCTCAAACCCACGTTGGCATGCCATCACCATAATTATATTAGTGTTGTGCTTAGGTGTTTGCTTTCTGTGACCTTGATATTTTTCCTTTTATTAACCGTAGCACATGTATATCCTTTACTGTGTTATCCTAAATCCATCCCACGCCCTTTTATTGGAAAGGAGACAGCCTATATATTAAAAAACAAATGAATTAAATGAAACCATGTGGAAATCAATGTAGATTTGTGTACATTAAATCCCAAATTAGAGAGCCACTAAAATGTAATGTGGTTAGCAATTTCAGTAATGATTTGTTATACATTTCTTTTAAATGCTGAGTTCACATGTTACGTTTACAGTATTAGTTAATTTATGTTCAGGTGTTCTGGCCTTACCTATTTCATAATGTGCTTTACATTGCCTAACGTGTGATATAATACTCCCATTGTTACTTTATTTAGTTATCGACCGATTCATTTGTTCACTATACAATCTCAGGTGGATATGATGTTAGATGCAGCTTGACAAAGTTGCCATTTGTTTTCACTTCAAATCAATCCCACCTTCTCTCTCTTGCTCTTTCCACTGTCAGTGTCACACCTATCATCTGCGTCCTGACTACGCAAGGTGAGGTCCTAACCTCAGCATCCCCTTCGAGTCTTGTTAGAATGCAGAATCTCAGGCCCCGCCCCAGGCCTACCGAATCAGACTCCGCACTTTAACAGGATCCCCGGTGATGCATATTCACAGTGAAGTGGTGAGAAGCACTGTTCTCTATTACTACAGCAGCTTGCTCACCTGCTACAGGACATCCTTCTTTATCCTTCAGACCTTTCTTTCTGAAATATAGTTCCCATGATTTATTTTCCCTTTGCCTTGCCAGGGCAGGAGGATTCCCTTATTTAAAAGGCATCTGGGTGTTTTTTTAGAAACACAGATTGTCCGGCCTTTTTAATGGATCTGTGGTAGGGCCTAGGAATCTACCGTTTTTTTAACAAGCATCTCAAGAGATTCTGATGATCAGGCAAGTTTAGAAAAAACTGGTTGCATGATGTAAAGTCATCCTCCTTCGCACGGCCTTCAGACCCTCCTCAGTGTGGCCTTTGCCTGTTCCCCACGCCCACCCCACCTACCTTCACTGTCCATTTTCTCATACTACACCTCCTGAAACCCCGGCCTCCCCAGACTTTCTTCCAATACAGGCAGCATTCCCACATGTTAGAGCCTTTGCTAACTTCCCTCCATACGGGATGTACACCTTGAACCCTTTGGGCTCTACGTGGTGGGCTTCTTCCTGGCCTCCCTCAGACACCAGCTCTTTGGGAGAATGCCACTAGCTCATTCTCTTAGTGAGAACTAAGGAATCCCTCCTCCTTACATCACTTTTTGCTTTTTTCCTCTAGTACCTATCCATTCAGCCTAGAATTGTCATCGTGCCCCACTAGCCTAATAAGCCCCTTTGAGAACATGTCTGATTTATCTTTGTGTTGTTTCTACCTCTGCCCGAACTCCCAGTGTATCACTGTACTTTTGCATCATGAGGCTCTTAAATAGATATTGGATTGAATGCAGATATACTTTTGAGAGACCGTGTTCCACTCAGCCTCATTTATTAATGGTCCTTAAAGCCACCAATAATTTGAAATGAACAACAATATGTAGATTATTGGATGCTTACTGGATTTTTTTGAAAGGGGGGTTTTACTTACTCAGAGACTCACTGGCCTCTTTTATGGTGGTGTATTTTAGCAAACACCAACCCATTCCACTTTTCGAACAACTATGGTGCCTGCTTTGCATGCTATTAGCTCTGCCTGCCCATGTCAGGGGCATTCTTCCAGGATTTGCCATTAGTGTTTAAAGAGCTAATGAATTGTTTTGAATTGCTTGGTGCCAGTACTTCTCAGAAAAACATAATAGGAAGATTTTTTATTATTTTTTGTTTTATAGTGTTTTCATATTTTTTAAAAAATAGATCCCTTGTGTAAAAAATAAAGTTACGTTTACTGTCTGCTAGAGTGTTTATACTTCAGACATGTCATAATAATTTGTTCTTTTTGTTTCAGTAATTCAGTACAACTTTAAAAATACTTATTTCCTTCTTACAGGTGGTTGATAGTAAAAGATTCCTTTCTACTATATATGAAACCAGACAGCGGTGCTATTGCCTTCGTCCTGCTGGTAGATAAAGAATTCAGAGTTAAGGTGGGAAAGAAGGAGACGGAGACGAAATATGGACTCCGAATTGATAATCTTTCAAGGTACAAATTGGAAATATTTTTAAAAGATTTCTCTAAAAACAGAGTTTTTCTCCCAACCTTAAGTGAAGAAGATGGTAAAATAATTTAGATGTTAGAAAATTGTTATTTAGAACTCATTCTCAATCAAAAGTGATGAAACTACTTTTCTTTTTGTATATTTTTAAGATGTGAATTACATATGTACACGAGTCAGAATAAATGATCCCATGTGTTGCTACGTGCCTGTTTTAATAAAATATATGCCTATTTTAACAAAATTGACTACCCAATAATACCAATTTACCAAACAGATAAGGAGTAATAATTCATATTTTTAAAAAGTAAAAATTTACTTTATAAATTGATATCCTTTTATTAACAAAACATGTAAAAAGTGATTTGATTACAAAAATTCTGTTTACATACAGATTTTAAGAAAGATACCTTGAAGGATACTCAACTGCACATTTACTATAGATTTTATTAGCGAGTGTGTGTGTGTTGATAAATGTTTGTTTCTGGAAGACTGTAGTTATACAATATATGTGTGTCTTTATATATACATCTGTCTCTATAAAGTTCAGCCTCATGTATATAGATACTTATAGATATAATTTCTCTCTTTATACACAGACATTAAATATATATATATATATTATATAAATATGCTACTCTTAGTAATATGTTTGCATGTGTGTTTGTGTGTGTGAAAAAAAGTGCTGAACTTCCTGATCTCTGACAATAGAAGGTTCAGGATTGGTTATTGGAAATGTAGTGGTGCTGCTAATAAACCTCCCTCCTGGGAATCCCTGGTGGTCCAGGGGTTAGGACTCTGTGGTCTCAGCTGTCACTGCCCAGGGTCCAGGTTCAATACCTGGTCAGGGAACTAAAATCCCACAAGCTGCGTGGCATGGCCAACAAACAAACAAACAATCAAACAAAAAAAACCCCACCTCTCTCCTGGTACTATACTTTCCTGTTTTCTGGGGGACTGTAGAAATCAGGCCACAGTTCTCATTGGTCGCTATAACAGTTACTTACTGGCCGTCTTATCTCCATCTCCTATCCTCACTCACTTGCACACCCTTGCCAAATGAATCCATACAGATCCAGGTTTCATCTGCTTCCTCCCTGGTGTAAGTGGTCCTCCTCATTGTATCAAACAAGCCTAAGTTCCTCCATTTACAATCTGAGGCCTTTTATCTCTCTGCCTTTATTGGCAACCCCTCCCTAATACAGCCTTTCAGTTCTATGGAGACGGTTCTCTTCACCATCCCTTCTCACACATTTTTAAATTCCTCTTCACCTTTCTCCTTCCTGTCTCCATGTTTGGAATGGTTTTTTTTTTTTTTCTTAACTCTGGCTCACATCCTGTGATAAGACCACTGTTTGTCACTATCTCTTCTACAATATCTGTTTCTCATAACTGGTTTTCAGAGGCATTTCAACTCAGTTGGAGTAGTACTATCATGTTGGCTCAAGCCCAGGCACTTTCCATGCCCTCCTGACCTGCCCGCAGAGTCCTGTGTCAGCCCTGCGGCGGCGGATGGAGAATGCCTCACTGCTCCCAGCACCACGTCTCACCTCGCCCCTCGCCAACCCGCAGACAAAAGCCAAGCATCAATGTTAGGATGTTTGGACATCCCTAATCTTTATAAATAATTATTTTGGGGTCTGTGAATACAGCCCCTCCCCTGCTTCTCATCAGGATCATTGTATTTCCCCCCAAAGGCAAACTCTCCCTCCTCACTCACAGGGCTTTTTATACTGAGGTGGGTTTCTCCCTAAATGGCAGGGAGACCGCTGGCTCCAACACCTTGTTTTCTCTGAACTTCAAATTTGGATAACTTATTCCCACCTCTTGGTGTTACTCACCAATTCTGACATTTGTCATGTAATAACTTTTTATGATCTCCGACTCTGAATTTTTTTTTCAGCACTTATACATCTGTAACCACTTAGGATAGTTTAGTCGTTGGCAGTAGAAAAATCCAGGCAATCTGGGTTACATCAGAAGTCATTAATAAGCCACGTTAACCACGGCTGATCCCAAGCTTCCAACTCTGTCACTGAGATGCGTTTTCCTGGCCTTTCTCAGCTCTGTGTCCTGGGATCTGCTCCATCCTCAGGCTGGTCCCCTGGTGGTAGCAAGATGGCTGCAGCTTACACTCAAACCAAGTTCAGTGGAAGGGAAAGAGTCTCCTCCTGGCATTTCTGAGCAAGTCCTTGCATTTATTCTCACTTGTTGGGTGGGATTGGCTAATGTCCTCATCCCTGAACCAATCTTTGAGATCAGGGGCTGGAAGGTGCCATTTTGTTGGCTTTGGTGGACGCAGAGTAGGGAAGGGAGGCTGAGGGAATGGACACCAGGCAGTCCCAAGGGAAATGTGTCCTCTACAGGAGCCAACAACTCTCTAACACTTAAATGTAGGACCTCACCTTACGTCTCTTCCGTTGTCCTCCTCACAGTCTAGCACAGCGAGCTCAAGGCCTGTAATAAGTGCCTTTACACAAGCTTGCATGAGTGAATGAGGGAATAAGTAACCTGAAGGTTTGTTTTCGCTACGTTGAATATAGTTTTAAATCCTGCCAAAGATGTTTAAAAATCTGCTTTTTTGATACAGGTAAGGTGCTCTTTGCCTAAAATTTTCAACTTATGTTTGCTGCGGTGACAAAACAAAATGGGACATGTTTAATTCTTAAATTGTTTAAAGAGACAGAACACAGAGTGACCATTCTTTTCCACATTTTGCTTTTCTTTGAAGGACACTGATTTTAAAATGCAACAGCTATAGACATGCTCGGTGGTGGGGAGGGGCTATAGAAGAATTCATCCATAAACATGGCCCCAACTTTCTCAAAGATCATCGATTTGGGTCTTATGCTGCTATCCAAGAGAACACTTTAGCTAAATGGTAAGATCTTTTTGCTCTAAGACAATCACAGTAGTCATAGCATTTAATATTGTAGTGGTCTAAATTCACCTGGAATCCATTTTTGAAGCTGTGAAAAGATATTATGCATTATACTTAACAAGGGCCTTTCTTTATAGGACTACCTGAGCAGCACTTAGTTTTCCACTTTTTGTTTTTATGATTTTTTACAGAGAGCTTTAGATAGCTAGCTTTAGATTTTGAAGTTTGATTTTAAAAGTTAACTTCATACATTTTCTTAATGATGCAAATGGAAAGTTTATTTAAGTCATTAGCCATAATTTAAGAAAGAGAATTTACTTGCCAGGTATTTCTTTTAAATGAAATCCTGCTTAGCATGCTTTTCTACCCATGGATTAGAAACTGGTCTGCTTTCAGTCTCAGAAGAACAACCGTGTGTGAGTTCAACAGGATGGGAGAATTCATCTGACCCCATACGATGATGAGACCAATCAATTTGTTATTCTCTCAGCAGAAAAGAATCAGGTTGCCTACTTCTGTCTATTTACTGTACTTCCTACATAGCAGACAGAAGGTGTTGTTTTCAATCCTTGTTTCCAGTTATACAAAGTAAACTGGTGGTTTTGTAGAAACTCTAGGCAGTGGCTTCCATCTTCTCTTTTGTCATACGATAGATTCCTTTTTTTTTTTTTTTTTTGTTAAAAAAATGAAACAGAAAACTTGTCTTTCAGGTATGTTAATGCCAAAGGATATTTTGAAGATGTGGCGAATGCAATGGAAGAGGCAAAAGAAGAGATTTTTATCACAGATTGGTGGTTAGTATTTGTCCCTGGGGAGTTTGTTTGGCGGTCTCTATGTTTAGGAATATAGAACAGTGTTGTGCTGTTATAGAATTGTACATTAGGAAAGACAGCAGTACTCACAGATGGTTTGGCCAAAGTCTCAACTAATTAATTGTAGTAGCCTCCACTAAAAGATCTTTTCAAAAAACCTGGCACCCATATATATTCTTAAAATATTTAGTTTGAACAGTTTTGTTTTTGTCTTTCCATTTGGAAGCAGATAACCAATATTCATTTTAGTAAAGATTATTTTACAATGCAAATATAGGTGTAGAGGTAATGGAAAATAATCTTCCCTGGGTATCTTTCCTCATCTTGCTGTGTCTGTCATGAGGTCCAATGAATATGCTTCCTCTGAATTGTCCCTTTGAAATTAGAATATTCCCATTTGCCTATTCTATTAAAATATGCATTGTAATGGTTAGCTTTTTTGGAGATGCATCAGGTTTCAACTTTCTAATCCCCTTTAAAATCATCCGTGAGAGTTATTATGTTTATTAAAGCCACTAAAAGTCTTGTACCTAAAACTCATTTAGCTCTTGGGAAATTTTCCTCCTGGAGTGGGTGCAGGCTTTGTAGTCTGACTTTAGTTCCAATTATCCATATGCCTGGATAGTTAAAACCCATTGCAGATGCTAACATTTGCTACGATGGAAATGAAAATGTCTTAAATATGTTTTCCTTCTGAGAACTTAGTTGCTTGAAATGCCCCCTGTTTTTCCCTATCCTGTTTCCTTCCAAATGCTCTCTTGTACTGAACTATGAAAATATCGTCATAATTCATTTCCTCCTAATTCTAGGTTTTGCAGGGAGGGGAGAGTAATTAGGAATGTGAACGCATCTTCTTCTACTATTTTGCCTCAGTGATGAGGAAATCTATAATTCTAGGGCATGCTTTCCCAATTGGCACTATTGACCTTTGGGGCCAGATAATTCTTTATTATGGGGGTGTTGTTCTGTTTGTTGTGGGATGTTTAGAAGCATCAGTATCCCTGGCTTTTATCCACTAGATGCCAGTAGCAAGCTCCCAGTTGTGATAACCAAAATGTCTTCAGCTGTCATCACATGTCCCCTGGCAGGGCACAGTCCCTCTTGGTTGAGAACGATTGATCTAGAGTCAATAGATAGGGTGTGTGATAGTCAGCATGTCTGAGAACCTGTTTATTCTCATGTTTATGGAGGACCTTAATCTTGGCCTTTATATTCTTGCCAAATTTTGTCTCTTCAGTCAGTTACCAGGAATAAAAGAAAGTTTCATACTTAGAAGCTATCTCTTTGGTTGAATACTTTCTAAACACTTACGAGAGTAGATTCAAGCTTAATGTAGTAGGTATGTTCCTTTAAAAAGTATTTCTGAAAGTTTGACAGGGACATGAAAGAGACTGAAAATAGCATTTCCACTGAGCCCATATTTTCATGTTTTACACAAGCAAATAGTATATATTTTGAAGGTTCTGAACACTAAAATATAGACTCATTTAAACATCTAAAGAGATGGAACCTTGAATGTTTTTTTTTCTACTGTCAGCAAGAAAATAAATCAGGAGGTTATTGCTTTTTCGTGACTGCACTAGGATAACATCTTATTACAACACTCTCTTTGAAATAAAACCTTTTCAGGAACTTCCCTCATAACAAGGAAGAAAATACTTGTTGTGCAAGTATGTTGCAAAAGAGAGCATTCAGAAACTTTATCAAACCCTGATATATCTGGGTCTGAGAGAGTGAAAAGCATAGTGAGAAGGTGCACATGACTTTTAGAAGTTTCCAGTCTAATTCAAGAGACATCATATACATGGGTGAAAACTGTGTTAATCTGTTTCTAAAACAATTAGTATGCAACCAAAGGCAGATTTAGTGAAATGAGAAGCAACCTGGGACCTAGAAGCTCTTAGTTTCTTTATTTGTTAATTCATTTAACCGTCCATCTTTTCATTTGTTAATTTATTCACTCATTCATTCCAGAGCTATTTAGTGAGCAGCCTCTATGACGGGTACTGAAGGAGGCCACATGTACAGAAAGATGAAAGAGAAGCAGACCCTACCCTGGAACAATAGAGAGTCAGGAAGTCATGTGTAGAACAATGGATTAGGGCAGTGACTGAGCCTGCAGGAGCTGTGGAAGCTTCAACGGACAGAATGCTGGCCTGAGTCCTGGGTGATGGAGCTGTTCAGTTGAAGACAGTGAGTGTTTTTGACAGAGGGATAACCAGGACCAAGGCATAGAGGGGTGAGAGGGCACAGCAATTTTGGAGGAAGGTAGAGGTCGTAAACAGCTTAAGCATAGCATTCTTTGGGATGGTGGGTGGAGATAGCATTCAAAAGACGGGTTAGGGCCAAATTGTGAAGGGCCCTTCATGAGCTGCTGAAGAGTTTGCATCCTTTGAACACTGGAGTCCTTTGAACTCCAGTGCAGTCCCTTGAACACTGGGAATCAGTGAACATTTTTAAGCATGGGAATTTTAATCAAATTTGTTTTCTAAAAGGGACCATTTTGGTTATAGTGTAGAAGATGAATTGAACAGTGGTTATAGAGACCATCTAGCGAGTTATTGCTGTGGTCCAGGAGAGGAATGGTGAGAGTCTCTGCTCAGACCACCTTAGGGGCCTTACTATTACTAACTCGGGACAAGTCATATTCACCTTTATAAGGGGTCATTTCTAAGGCATAGTTGAGTAACATTAAGTAGCTACTATTTGTTGAATTCTTACTAAACACCAGGGACTGTGTTATAGATGAGAAAAGTGAGGCTCAGTGGGGCCGATTAGGAAACTGCCCGTAGCCACACGGTCTGTACGTGCTGGTGCTGGCTTGGATCCAGTGTGTCTGCTCTAGTGCCCACATGTCACGGAGCTGCCTCTCCCAGGAGCCGACTGCACCGCATGGTGTGCGAGATCCCTTTTAGCTCTGACATTTTTTAAGTGCAGATTGGATTTTTTTAAGGTGCTGGATAAAGTAATAATCAGATTTGGGTAGATCTAGTCAGAAGAAATTTTCTGAAGAGGTAAATTCTAAGGTAGGCTGTCAGGTTAGAAGAGAGAATGATTCGTTAAACAGCCCAGACTATCTGAAAATTAAGGTGAAGAGTAAATCCTAGCTAGAAGTTGAAGGTATCAAAAGAGGTAGTTTCTGTGTAAAGATGAGTGAGCATTCCTCACTTGTTTCTCTGTATCTACCAGGAGAACATGTCTCATATGTCTTTTCTGTGCTTGGTGCTACTTCACGTCCCCCTGTGAACTACCCAGTGTTCCCTGGAGCGAGTCCTAGAATGAGGCTGGGTGCCAAGATGTGGCTTCCAGTCCGTTGCTTTAACTTAGGACGGATGTACAAAGCGTGGCGTAGATCAGCTTTCCTCTGGATGATGGTGACTCTCATTCCCACTGGTCAGCAGGGATGTTTGGAGCACGTGTGTTGAGTCTTTGCCTAGATTGGTTCTCTGCCTGGCCTGTCGGTGGTGAGGGTGCAGGTGGGGTCTGCCACAGTGTCTGTACTGAGTCCGTGCATTAAACAGGCCAGAGACAGACTGGATTAGTAAAACTGGAGAAAAAGAAGAAAAACAATAAACAAAGATATTTAAAGGGGGAGTTTATCAGAGGAAGGGGAACAGAAACAAGGTCTCCTTTGGGCTGGAGACAAAGGCTATAAAGTGAAAAACAGACTCAACATTTCATTTGGACTGGCTCACAAGCTAAGACTATTCTAAGTAGGAGACACATTTAAGTTGATTTTAATGTTATGTTTTTCAAAAGGTGGGTTGCGACTCTTTAGTAATTATTTATTAAAAGAACTGGGCTTCCCTGGTGGCACAGTGGTTAAGAATCCTCCTGCCAATGCAGGGGACACGGGTTCAAGCCCTGGTCCGGGAAGATCCCACATGCCGTGGAGCAACTAAGCCCGTGCGCCACAACTACCGAGCCTGCGCTCTAGAGCCTGTGCTCCGCAACAAGAGAAACCACCGCAATGAGAAGTCCACGCAGCGCAACAAAGAGTAGCCCCCGCTCGCTGCAACTAGAGAAAGGCCATGCTCAGCAACGAAGATCCAACGCAGCCAAAAATAATAAATAAATAAAAGAAATTTATTAAAAAAAAAGAATTTAGTGGGTTATGTTCAGAATTTTATTTAAATAATGAAATAGGATAAGAAAAGGAAGGAAATAAGAGAAAGGCAAGTTGCAACTTAAGTGGCAGTAAGGGTTATTAGTTTGTGAAATTTTTATTTCAGTAGTCAGTAGAAGACTGATTGATAGGAAGGTAGATAGATAGATAGATGAAAATATTGGGGTGGATTCATAATGTATTCCTGTGGATTATGACCCAAAAAGTTCAAAAGCCTCTGACTTTCAACAGGGTTGGCAAACTTTTTCTGTAAAGGGCCAGATAGTAAATATTTTAGGCTTTTCAAGTCACATACATACAGTCTCTGATGTATATTCTTCTTTGTGTGTGTGTGTGTGTTTAATAACCCTTTAAAAATGTAACAGCCATTCTTAGCTCATGGGCCATACTAAAACAGGCGATGGACCAGATTTGGCTCATGGAGCACAGTTTGCTAACCCTTGTCTTAGAAAGTAGATTCAAGTTACTGTATTATATCAATACTAGGAGTTAAGTATATGGTTAACATGAGAAACTGTCAATCTGTTTTCCAAAGTGCTTGTACTAGCAATGTATGAGAGTTTCATCCCTCCTCATCATTGCAAGCACTTGGTACTGTTAGTCTTTTTTAATGTTAGCCATTCCAAAGGGTATGTAGTAGTCTCTCACTGTGTTTTTAATTTGCATTAACAATGTCTTTTCATGTTAAGCATATTTTCCTGTGACTTTTGGACATTTGTTTAGCTTTTTTGGAAACATATTCAAATCTTACTTTTCTTCTTTTTTTGTTGGATTGTTTTCTTATTACTAAACTGTAGAAGAACTTTATACAGTCTAGCTACAATTTGCTCCACTTCATTCTGGCCTCCATGTTTTCTGATGAGAAATTCGTGGTCATTTTGAATCATTGTTCCCCTCTTAAATAATGCATTGTTTTTCTTCTGAGTGCTTTCAACATTTTCTTCCTGTTTTTCGTTTTCAGCAGTTTGATTATGGTATTTGAATTTATCCTGTTTGGAGTTCACTGAGCTTCTTGAATCTGTAGGTTTATATCATTCATCATATTTGAGAAATTTTCAGCCATTTTTTCTTCAAACTTTTTTCCTGCATTTCCCTCTTTCTCCTCTTTTGCTGAGTCTCTGATGACACAAATTGTGTCTTTTAGTATTGTCCCACAAGTCTCTGAGGCTCTGTTAATTTTTTTCAATCTTTTCTTTGTTATTCAAATTGGATAATTTCTCTTTATCTGTCTTTAAGTTCACTGATTCTTTCCAACATTTATGTCATTTTGGCATTGGCATTTGTTGAATGTCTTTCCTGCAAATGGAGATTTTTCTGATTTTTTGTATGCTAAGTAATTTTTTACTGTATTCTGGAAGTTTTGAATATTATGACTCTGGGTCTTGTTTAAATCTTATAGAGAACGTTGATATTTCTGTTTTAGCAGGAAACTGGCCCATTTGGGTTCATGCAGAATGTTCCAACCAGTCTTCTATCTGTGTGTTCTTAATGTCAGTTTTGTTTTCAAAGCCTTTGCAGTGCTGTTTAGATCTGCCCCCCCATGTGCTCCACCTAGTGGCCAATTTGGTCAGTGGTCTATTTCTTATTTCAGTTTTCAAATTCTTTGGCATAATATTAGGACCAAACCCATGCATGGGCAGCTTAGGAGTGAGCTAGAAATTCATAAACAACTTTATAGCATTGCTTTTCTGAGCTCCTCTCTCTCCATGGTATACCCACTCCTTATGGGTTGCCTGTGGCTTCCCTTTTTAGTCCTCTTGCTAGAAAGAGGCTTTATTTACCCTACTCTGCCACACACTTTCTTCAATGACACTTTGTGTCCAGAGCCAAGCAATGGATATTTATATTTTCCTCTTGGAACCACAGCTCTTCCATTGGAGAGGAAAGTTCCATTTCCTCATTTTTGATGCCTGTGGCCCCCTCCCTGCTACCCCTATCACTGTCAGGAAATCCCACTCTTCCTCCTCAAGCCTGAACTAGAGGACTTCTGAGGCTCTCTCTACCAGTGCCAATGCCCATTTCCAGGTTCTCCCTCCCAACTGAGAAATCACAGGGAAAAGAATGGTAAAATCACCACTGGTTAGACAGTATGTCAAATTTTTTCTTCTTTCTCAGTATTGAGTCTTCCAATTCATAAACACTGTATATCTCTCCATTTTTTTAGATCTTATTTAAATTTTCTCATCAGTGTTTTGTACTTTCCATATACAGGTCTTGCACTTATCACTAAGTAACTCGTGTTTTTTTATGTTATTGTAAATGGTATTTTTAAAAATTCATGTTCCAATTGTTTACTGCCAGCATATGGAAATGCAATTGATTTTTTTATATTGATCTTATTTACTGCAGTCTTGCTTAGTTCACTTACTAGTGTGAATAGCTTTTTTGTAGATGCCCTAGGATTTTTCCCATAGATGATCTTGTGATGTGTGAATAATGACAGTTTTCCTTTTTCCTTAATAATCTGTATGCCTTGTATTTCTTTTTTTCTTTTTCTTTCTTTTTTTTCCTTATTGCATTGGCTAGCATCATCAGTAAAATGTTGAATAGAAGTGATGAGAACGGACATCTTTCTTGTTCTCAGTCTTAGAAGAAAAGCTTTCAATCTTTTATTATATGCTTTAGGTAGATTTTTTTTAATAGGTGCCTTTTATTACTTTGAGGAAATTCCTTCCTATTTATAATGTATTGAGAGTTTTTATTCTGAATGGGTATTGAATTTTGTCAAGACTTTTTTCTGCGTGTATTGAAATGACCATTTTTTTCTTTTTTTCTGTTAATGTGCTGAATTGCATTGATTGATTTTCAACTTTTAAACCAACCTTGCATTCTTAGAAATAACCCCACTTTGTCATGATCTGTTATCCTTTTTATAAGTTGTGATGTTTTGGTAAAGATTTTTACCTCTTTGATCGTAAGGAATATTGTACTTAATTTTTTTCTTTTCTTGGATTGTCTTTGTTTGGTTTTGGTATTAGGATAATGCTAGCCTCATTGTATGAGGTGGTATTTCCCCTGCCTTTGTTTCCTGAAAGAGTTTGGGTAGGATTGATATTATTTCTTCCCACTTAAATAAGAAATCTAAAATAGTCAAACTCCTTTTTTCTGTTTTAATCTAGCTAGTTTGTCAATTTTATTAATCTTTTCAAAGAGCTAGATTTTGGTTCATTGAGTTTTGTCTACTGTTCTGTTTTGTATTGCATTGAGTTCCATTCTTGTCTATTATTCCCATCCTTCTTCTTACTTTTTCTTTTTTTTTTTTTAAATCTTTATTGAATTTGTTACAATACTGCTTCTGTTTCGGTTTTTGGGCTGCAAGGCATGTGGGATCTTAGCTCCCCAACCAGGGATCGAACCCGCACCCCCTGTATTGGAAGGCGAAGTCTTAACCACTGGACTGCCAGGGAAGTCCCTTCTTACTTTTTCTTAATTTATTCTTTTTTTCTGTCTTCTTAAGATGGAAGCTCTGATCATCGATTTTAAGCTTTTTTTCTCATACAAGCATTTACAGCTATAAAATCTTCTAAAAGGAGCATTTACTTAGAAGCACATTTCAACATCTCTGAAGTCGTAATACATCATACACTCAATAACATCTTACAGTTATAGCTGTCATTATTTTTTGTTTCTTAGTGATACACACAGTAATGATGCATCTTACAGTCATTGGTGTCCTAAACTCAATGAAATGTATTACACAATTCTTTTGAATTTTGCTTAGCTAATAATTACTTAGTAAAGATGTTGACATAATGATGCTTGTGGGTCATAGCTATTCTCTCCTTGCCTTTGTTTATAGCATGACTGTCAGTTTTTATAGCATGTCTATTTTTATCTTTTCATGTGTTATCCTCAAAATCCAGGTCTCCTTGAGAGCCTGCTTAAGATCCTCCAAAGCATCTAATAGAATACACTGCATACAGGGTACACAATGCTTTTAGATTTAAAAAAAAAAGATGATAAAGACTTAATTGCAGAGTATAGACCTGAAAATGGCCCCAAAACTGAAGCCCTCCGAGCCCATAGTTAATGTGTACATCAAAAATTGCAAGTGTATATATGTTGTTGGGTGTGTCCTACTTTCAGTGAACTAGCAGTGCCCAATGACACACTTTTCTATTTAAAACAGATCTGTTTTTAATTCATCTTAGATCTTTTCCTATCAGTTGCTGCATTTTTTTGTTTGTTTGAGTTGTGTCCTATTCTAAACGAAATATGTTAATATTTATACTGTACACACCCTTCTATTTGTCTGTTTTCTTATTTATCTTACCCAATATGAGTTTCTTTAGATACTTTTTTTCTCTGGGTTTTTATTTTCTTTAACTGAATGAAACAGAGTGTAAAATCATTTCTTTTAATCTCTTTAGCTCCTTAAAACCCTGTTGTTTTCACATGCTTAGAAGACTCCCTGGCTAAGCCAGTATTCCACCCTAGTATTCTGTAAGGCTTTGATCCTTACACAGTCTACCCGAGTCCTCCAGGTCTAGCATTTCAGTGGATGAAATTTTCTTTATTGTTTTTTTTGTTTGTTTGTTCTTCCCATTATAGAGGAGGTACACTACTTACCAGTTTAACTCAGGCAATAATTTTGAACACACCCCCAAGAGAAAGAGTGACTCCTGTACTGTGCTGCTTGTGGCACTACTAAGGAGAAGAACCCAGGGGTCCATTCTCACACTGGGAAAAGTTCATCTATCAGCAAACCTGCCTTCTTCCCTGATCAGAAAGCCCCAGGTTCCCATGGACACTGCTTGGTATAGGAAGTCAGTGTTCATGTTTACCTATTAGAACACTTTTGGCCTAGGTTGCTAGAATTCTCAACTAAAGGTGGCTTACACAATGAGGATTTGTCTCATTGAATGAGAAATCTAAAATTAGGCAGTACTAAAGTTGGTGAAGTAATCCAGTGATTTCAGGGTTCTGGCTTTGCCCTTAAATTTCCATTTGGCTGCACCTGTCTAAGCATCACACCCCCATACAACATCCATCCTAGAGCCGCTTTTCCTGGGGGTTTTTTTGTGTGTGTGCGTGTGTCTCTTCCTCTTATCAGAGAAAGAACTTTTCCATTAACCCCTTGTGTACCTCCTCATATATCTCATTGTACAGGATTGTGTTATTTTGTGCTGGAGCTGCACAGGAGTCTGGGAAAGCAATTATTTAGAATATTCACATTCAGTCATGGGAGGTGGGGTCTGACAGCAAGGAAGCAGAAGGTGGACAGTCAATAGTATCTGCAAGTGTGTCTATGTATGATGTGTGAGGAAGATAGAGAAATTGAAATTGACATTTTTGGGGTAAAGGCTGCTGTTCCCATATGAAGTTGTACGTGGACTCATAGTGGAACTTTGGATGACCTGCCACAGTGGAGGATGGTGATGGCATTTGAGCTAAAATTGCCTCTGCTTCCTATGACACAATCAGAACTTTATATTTTGTTTTAGTTTCTTGAAATCTTGGTTTCATGATTTCAGGTTGAGTCCAGAAATCTTCCTGAAACGTCCAGTGGTTGAAGGAAATCGTTGGAGGTTGGACTGCATTCTTAAGCGAAAAGCAGTATGTACTTTCCTAACAAATGCTGATGTAATTTTTTAAAAGTTTATTGCCTCTGAAATGCCTTTTTTTCCCCAAAGCCCTTCATATACACTTATAACTTTTTTCTTTAGAGCTTGACAAAAAGTAGAATACTTACTGTTTTCAAGTTCATTTGGTTCTGATTTTTTTCCCATTACTTTTGAATCATAAATATTTTTACCTAATTCACAGCGTGGATTATATTACCAACTCTAATTTTTTGTTTTTTAATCAGTTGTAGGCAGCTGATTTGTTAGGCAAAACATTGTAATAAAATTTCATCATTGAGTAATAAATGATGAAATGAAACGTAGAATTTTATTTATTTATTTTTCATTATTTTGTCATTTGAGCAAAATTCAGAGTCATCTGAGAATGATTTCAGTCAGATGGGGTCAAGCTGATGTTGAAGCATGTCAAATGGAAGGACATAAAGAATTGGTGGTTCCAGTTTTGGGACAGTTTATGGTAATAGTGTGAAATAGTGTGACCCTGTAGATCCTGGGTGAGCATTGAGTGTGCTTTTTTTGTTATAAATAGTAAACAACTGAAGCAGTATAGGCTCACCAATGACTACTTTACATTCATATTGCTAATGAAATTTTTTATGTGGTTGGTCCTCAACCGAGTTAAATTAAGTTGAATTAGAATAGTTGAATTAAGTTCAATTTATTATTAATCATGTCCAAATTAGGGAGTGCTAGTAGCCTTTTTACTATTATTTGAAACTGTCTTAATTTTTAGAATTCTGTCATTAAACATTCTAGCAGATTTGTAGGTCCTAAGTAATTGGGGTTAGTATCAATATTTTCTATTTCTCACAGCCATCACTTATTTCGTTTTTTCCATCCTCTACATTCCACTACCCCTTTCCCACTCACCTTTCCTCCTTCTTTCAATGTCTTTTCCCCATGCCTTTAGTTTAGGATATCTGGGGATAGTATAGGCAGACCTCACTGTTGATATTAAAGGCAAAAGAAGTTGATTGTCTTTATTTCAGACACATGTTCTGCCAAACAGCATCATTTTCAAGGCTAGTCTAATCTGTTGTCTCAACAGACTTCCATTCACAAAATTGGAAATTCTGGTCTTGAAAAGCATTATTTGCATATTCATTAGATAACCCATCATACATTTACTGTGTCTTCTCTGAGCCTGGTACTACACTAATTACTAAGGATGCCATGTGTGTGAATAGTATTCCATCCCCACCCGTGGAGGGCTTGCTGAAGGATTCATATCCTGGGCTTAGTCCTAGCCTTACCAAACATCTTTCTACATATTGAATGGGCTATAACTTTCTCCATGTTTCTCTCCGTGAAATGGCAGCTTTCCCATTTCTCCTCTAAAAGTAAACTCCAGAAACTCCATTCTAATAAGTTTTTCCAGCCTTGCCTAGCGATCATCAATCATAACAGAAAATCCTCTCCTCATAGTACTTATCCGATACTTTACTCTTTTAGGTTTCAATTAACATGTTTTTGTTGAATGCCTCTTACGTGCAGGGCACTTGGCTAATCACATGGGAATGTACAAAAATAAAAGACTTGATTCTTGACCTGAAGGAGCTTAAAAATCTACACAAGAGTCAGCTGGGTACAGAGACAGTGGCAAGATTCAAAGCAGGAGGGAGAGCATTGGGTAGGTCTGATGTGGAAGCCCCTCACAACCTGAGGAATTTAGGGCATTTGGTATGAACCAGAAATTTTAAAAGAAGAGCTTTCTAGGTATAGGAAGTGTGATGAGGAAACATGCTGGATGCAGGAATTCATAAGGCCTTGTCAGTCACAGCAAGGTGACAAAGTTGATGACACCTGAGTGTTAGCATAGGTAGGATGGGGGATCAAGCTGGAAAGGCAGTAGGGATGTGGAGGCTTTGTGAGTCAAGCCAGTGGTTTGCACTTTACGGACGACAGTGGGGAGCCACTGTGGGGGGGTATGATGGAAGAAGGGTGATCTGATGAAAATGGTGTGTTGGGACGGTGAATCTGGTAGTAGGAGGAAGTGGGAAGAACCCAGAGTCAGAGAGCTACATTTTAGATCACGTGCGTGTGAGGTGCCTACAGGACATCTAAGTACACTCCAGAAAGCTAGTTGCCAGATCAGGGCTCAGGAGGCAGGTCCTGCAAACCTGGTCATCCACTTCATGGTAGCTGGCGTGTGTTTGTTTATTCCCCTCAGCATATCTGTCCAGGTCCCTTTTCTGTCACTATCATGGCTTCTCTTTGCTTTTACGGCCCATGAATCCTGTGAGGTACCAGGTGAATACCATGACCAGGTAAATAGTGCTGCCCGATAACCGTGCTTTGTTTGTTTCAATTTCATCTGCTTTTTGAAACTTGTAATTTTTAAATTGCCTGAAATGGTTTTTTTAATTTCCTAAGGAAATAGTAATACGATTAAATATTAATTTCTCAGTGGTACATTTAAGAGAATTGCTCTTCCTTAATCCAGTTACACAATATTATTAAATTTTAACATTCAGATCATTCCAAATTGACATTTCATACACCCATAAACACTGCTTCACATAAATAATTTAGTTTCTGAAAGCCACTAGCTTCACAAAGTACTGGGTTTAAAATAGCATTTCTTCTTGCATTAATGGGTCCCAGAGGTCCGCAAGGTTGATTGAAATGAATTATTTTTTTCTTCTATCTGATTGTGCAGATCTTTGGGGAGAAATATAGTGTCTCTGCCTTATAGCCAACATATAGGCAAACATTTCTTTTAATGGATGTTTCTTAGGGGGAAAATACAATATTTTGTTTCTCTGGTAATAGCCAAGTTGATATTTTCCTGTTTCTCTGGCCTTCTGATATGCAATGTCATCATTTAAAATAGTGTAAGCCAATGTTGAGAGGCAGACTGCTTTAACTCAAAGCAGCATCCCAGGGTTTTCACAGTTCTGCATTTATTGCACTAAGAGGTGAGATAAGTTGCATCATAGTTATCGTAACTGCATCCCTGTATCCAATTTGTATATTTTAACCTTAGAAATATGTGGTATTTCTGATGAGACTTGCACCAAAAGATTCTTCAAGTGCAGCCACCTAGAGACTTAACAGAACCTAGGTTCTCAGGGAGGATTTTGTCGTCAGGTTAATTTCTTTCTGTCCTGGGCCACAAGGCACATTCTAGAGTTGCAGTCAGTGACCAACAGGAGGGAAAGATGTCCAGGTTTGTCAAACGAGATGAATAATCACATCACTGCAGAGAAAAATCAAAGGGAATCTTACCAAAACGGTGGGCTAGAGGGGCATGGCAGGGAAGGAGGGAAGGGATCTTCAACCTTAAGGACTGTGCTTTGAACAAAACTGGCTTTAAAAAAAGGCACATGAGCATATGTGCTCTTACATCCCAGTGCTGCTTGCATTTAAACGGTGAGGATACGATTTTGTTTTTATCCTTTACTTTGCATGTTCCTAAAATATCGCACACCTCCTCCACCTCCCATCCCCCCCCTCCACCGGGGAAGCTCTTGACAAGTGATGATCCTGGAGATGTGTTAGCTAAGCTATCTTTAGGCAATGGACAAACTTAGCTACATTTAGAAAATATTTTGACCACAGTGCTTGAACAATCAGAGAAAAAGCTGGCTCAGAAGCAAAGTCTCTTGATTTCAACTATAAAAGATGTTTATTTTTCACTTTCTTCACATGCATTTGTATGTGTAAAGCACCTAAAAATTCCTACTGTTAATAGTATTATGTCTGCTCTACTTGCTTAAAAACTAATCAGAAAAGAGGATAGAACTTTTATCTTTTTAAATTCAGGTGTCATAAAGTTTATTCTGTGGAATCCTTGGGTTAGTTGACTTCAGCAGAGATAAGAAACATGGCATAGAAATGTAAGAAGCACAGTCAAGTCCAGGCTATTTGTTTTCCTACTTCCCCTATTAATACTTTTCTTCTGAGCAAAAAGTAATTTCCCCTGGGATCACTAAAAGGCATTGGTAAAACATTGGATACTTCAAAAGTGTATTTTTGAAATTACAGAATTAACATCAGTCCTTTTTTTTCTAATTTGGCTTTCATTTTGCACAAATATTTCCCATATTTTGTATAAGTCTGCACTATTATGGCCCAACAAATGCCTTCATTCCCAAGGGACGTATTTTGCTTTGCCCTTTATAGTTTAGAGTTTATGGCAGTGTTGTAATGCCTTGACCAAAAGAAGAGGAATTTATTGCTTTATTATCAGAGGAATCTTGTCACTAATTAACTGTTTATTGTGGACATGGACATAAGTAAATAATTGTAAACCAGACTACATAAAAATGAACTTTTTATATTTAATTACTTCCTTATTAGTCATTTCTATTTAAGCTAAAATGACTTAAAAGTCTCTATCCTATTTCCTACAGAGTTATTTATTTCAATGTGAAAAGACACAGTATAGAAGAAAATGTCAGGTATTAATAGATGGAGGATAATGCTATAATCCATTAGCATTAAAATCTCTGTTATTTAAAAAGTCCATTAGTTATGCAGATAAATGGAAAATTGTAAGATTCAGGCCAGTTCCTAATTTTCAGTTACTGTACTTCATGGGTAATAATCTCATAAGCCTAAGAAGCAGAATTTCATCCACTTAAAACAAATGAACTGTGATGAAAGATGTCAGGTGTAACGTTCTATAATTTAGGTTGAAATTGGGGGTCTTAAACTTTATATTATGTCATTCAATGGGAGGCTATTTGTTTGACTGCTATTCAGTGCTGAATCCTAAAATATTCAAATAGCAAAGTAAATCTGAATAGTAGAGGAGAAAAATAAAATAATGTTCTAGTTTTCATTTAGAGTGCTCACTGGCCAGATCATTAGAAATTAATCTGTTCATTTCCTGCCTGCACTTTCACTTCCTTATTTCTTTACTCAAGTCTGTACTGATGTACTTGATTACAACAATAGTTGCGTAATATAATAAGTAACAAGCAAGTTCCAAAAGTCAGCTGTTAACCAGAGAAATAAAATGACATATGTATTTTTAATCTTGTTTTTTTTTTCAGAGCAAGAATGGGTCTTCTCTTAGTACTCAGATTTCTTTAATGCAGCCCAGAATGTAAATCTAGTGTATCCCTTCAAAAATATGCACACTTTTCAGATATTACTAACACCAAGTAAGATAGAGTTAGTATTTTGAAGTGATGTGTTATTATAAGGATCTAGGGGCCAAAATATGCTTTTTATTGGCAGAGCAACATTGGGGAACTGTATATATGTTTGGTTTACTCCGAGATTTTACATCTTGCAGCCTAAAAATATTAACTCCTGTGTTATTTCACATTTTTATAGCATTGCAAAAATATCCAGTTCTTGTAAATTAGATGTGTTCAACCAGTAAGGCTTCTTAAATTTGTGACTCGAATGTCCATTACGAACAATACTTAATTACCATGGATTACATTTAAGCTGTAACTAAATTATTCACTCTAGTTTATTAGATATGCCTGCATCTCAAATACTCTAGAAAGGATTATGGAAAACTTCTTGCTTTAAATCTGTAGGATATTAAATGCCTAGGTGTAGCTACAGTACTCAACATGCATGTAATATGTTTCAGAATGCTTTCAGAGCTGCTGGGTACAGTAAATGCAAATTAAAATGTTGCAAACTACACAGCAACACTGAGGATGCAAACCTAAAAAGTAAAAAAGTGATATAAGAAGTGGGGGTAAATAAGATAGGGTTTCCTGGAGGAACTGTATGTTGGTGGCGGAACTGTGTAAGTGGACAGGGATGGGGGAGGACATTCAGGTGTCAGGCAATTTATCCTAAGCTAAAACCTTGTCACCGCCCAGAACTAGGAGAGAAAATACTAGTACTTTTCTATACTACCAGCTGTTGGACATTTTTTTGACGGTTAATATTAAGAATAAATATTATTTGTATAGCATATTAAAGTTTATGAGGCAATTTTGATTTAATTTGACCTTCACAATGGCCTTGTCTACTTTCTTTTAGGTCCAAGGTCTAAGGATGGATCAATGTTAATTTCTGTGCTGCTGCTAAAACTCGGGGATTTTTGAATGTTAGAGAAGCTGACTTCTGAAGAAGTCATTTCAGTGGTGAAATAGACATTAATGATTTAATTATGGGTTAAGAGTATGAACCAATACATTCACCTCTGAAGACTGAGAAATGTTTTTTCCACTGAAATAATTTTTTAATAAAGAAAAATTCTATGAAAATACCTCCAGAAACATTTAAGGCATGTTTAGCATAATTTATTGCATCAGAGTTTTAAAAACACTGTTATTTCAATTCTTTGTGGTATAATAAAAACGAGCAGAAAATCCTAATCCTGTAACATGAATCAGGTCAAAACTTTCCTCAATGTCAAGTGTTCTGAGATGTTCAAAGTTGTAAGACTATCAGATACTTTTAGTATTTAAAGTTGCAATTTCAACTTTCTGGCTATAATTAGTCAAATATTGACTGTCTCAGTATGACAAGTCATAGAATGGAAGGGAGGTAAATTGTTATTTTTTATGTTTGTGTCTTAATATACACTTATGTTTCACCTTCTTGTATTGCATTTTTCATTAAATATTTTATTATACTTGTTTATAGAAAAAATTTTTAGAAAGTACAATGCCCCGGAAATGAAGAAGAAAAGGAAAATCATAACCTACCTCCAGAAATTCTTATTGCTCCCTGTGTTTTCTCTTGTGACAGCAACAGGGGGTGCGGATCTTCATTATGCTCTACAAAGAGGTGGAACTTGCTCTTGGAATCAATAGTGAATACAGCAAGAGGACTTTGATGCATCTACACCCCAACATAAAGGTATTCAGGTCATCTTGCTTAACAATGTTTCTTCTTTATTATTCTGTAGTTTTTCAGATACATTTTACTTTGAGCAGTGGTAATCTTTAGCATTCCCTAATGTATATTTTGAATAAGTAATATTGTGAACTTCTCAGAAATAAAATAATTATGCTCTCTTATACTTCTGATCTTGATGGAGTCAGCAGAGTTCTCATTTCTGCTTCTCTTACCCTGATAATTTAGCCAAGAACATTCTTCCTAGAGTTGTTTTAAGAGCCCTGTCAAGTTTCTATACTCCTCATTAAGGTTATCCTGGAACCTCTTAAATGTGATCTCCCTGGGATGTCCCTTGAACACTGATAGCAACAAAGAGAACTCCTTTACGATTTAAAGTGCTCTCCTTAAAAGCACTTTGTATAAAGTACTAGTAAAGTGAATAAACATGGTAAGCAATTTGAAAAAAGCCTTTTGATATTTTACCAGAGACCTGAAACCTATCAGTAAATATTGTCACCCAGTCACTGAGCTACATCAAGACAATGAATTAATCTTCAGCAGGCTTGAAGTATATAATGATTATATATTTCACCTGATTAAAAAAAGATATTCCATGTAAATAATAACCAAAAGAGAGCAGGAGTGGCTCTACTAATATTGGACAAAATAGACTTTAAATCAATAAAGTTTACAATAGATAAAGAAGGACATTATATATTAATAAAAGGTTCAATGCAGCAAGAAAATGTGATAATTATAAACATTTACGTACCTAATACTGACCATCAAAATATATAAAGCAAACATTGACAGAATTGAAGGGTGAAATACAACAGTTCTATAATAATCGTTGGACACTTTAATATCACACTCTCAATAATGGATTGGTATATACGTACAATAGAATATTTTTCAGTCTTAAAAAGGAAGGAAATTCTGACATGTGTTAAAACATGGATGAACCTTGAAGACATTATTCTAAGTAAAAATAAGCCAGTCATAAAGACAGATATTGTGTGATTCCATTTACATGAGATACCTAGAGTGGTCAAATTCATAGAGACAGAAAGTAGATGGTAGTTGCCAGATTTTGTGAGGAGGAGGGAACAAGGAGTTTTTGTTTAATAGGTATAGAGTTCCAGTTTTGCAAAATAAAAAGTTCTGGTGATAGATAGTGGTGATGGTTGCACTATATGAATATGCTTAATACCACTGAACTGTACACTTAAAAAGATTAATACGGTAAATTTTATGTGTATTTTACCACCATAAAAACATGTTATTAAAAAATAAAGTTGCCTCCAAAGTTTTTGGAATGTTTCTACTTAAAGACATACAAAAATAGGTCAGTCTGGGATTATTTAGAGAGAATTCCATTTGAAACCAGGAGGTTAATAACTTCTTAAATTACCTTTAAAATCAAGAGCTGCCAAAACATCTATATCCCTATATCAATCTGATTACTAGTTCAACTTAATGACTGCCAAAATATCAATATACTTATTAAAAATTTTGTCAGAGATAGGTGTAGGCTAAAAAGTTTTAGTGTTTTTTATATAACATATAACATAACCCTTTTGGGGGAAAAGGGAATCTGCTATTCCACTGAGCTGACTTTTATTGAAATATGCAGCCAAATTTCAAGCTAAAGGGCAGCTTCCCCCATATGTGACGGGTCCAGGGTGGTCAGGGGAGTTTTGAAAAGTATCCAGGGATAAATACTGAGGATAAAATAAATAAATACTCTGCTAAATACTGAGGATAAAATTAGAAATTTGGGGATTTTCTTTGATGTATAGATAGCACATTTTAGCATTTGAATTGTAGGAAATGTTCAGGGGAGTAAACAGACCTATTTTATTATAATATGAAAGACATTTTAGAAAGCATATTACGTGTGTGGTTTTTTTTCTCTCAAGGTGATGAGGCACCCAGATCACGTGTCATCCAGTGTATATCTGTGGGCTCATCACGAGAAACTCATCATCATCGACCAGTCGATGGCCTTTGTGGGTGGGATTGACCTGGCCTATGGAAGGTGGGATGACAATGAACACAGACTCACGGACGTGGGCAGCGTGAAGCGCGTCACCGGGGGACCTTCTCTGGGTTCCCTCACAGTTAGTAAATTTCACCTTTATGGAACTGCATATAAGGGACACAGTTTGTATAAGTGTGTGTTAATAGTGTGACTGGTTGACTGATGGATTGAATGAGAGGTGGCATATCCCTGGAAGGGTAAAGAACATTGAGTCCAACACAGACCTGGTTTCAAATACCACTTAGTCAGTCTGTAACTATGCATCTCTTAATCTCAGTTTCTTCTCTTGTAAGAAGAGAAAACAGATTTGATAGAGCATGTGCTATCTCATAGTCAGTTCCTTTGCTTTCCATTTAAATTAAAGATTTAGTTCCTATTTGGGAAAAAAGTTCATAAACAAAAATGTGCGGCAAAATTGGACTTTAAGTTAAATAAGCAACCTTATTACAATTAGCTGCCAAGGTTTTTGAAATCTTCCTTCTTACAGACATACAAAAATAGGATAGGTCAGTCTGGAGTCATTTAGGGAATTCTATTTGAAAGGAGGAGGTTAATAACTTCTCAAAGTATCTTTCAAATCAAGAGCTGCCAAAATCTCTGTATGCCTATACTTGTATACTTATTATTTCAACTCAAATGGTTGCCAAAATATCAGTATGCTTATTAAAAAGTTTGATGGGCTCCATCTTATTTTACTGCTGTATATGTTGGTGACTTTTCTGGGAAAACAGAGATTTAGTGAAAAGGTAACGGGGAAAATGATTGACAGAAAAAGCATCGCTTACTTAATATTTATCAGAGGAAGAAGTTCAGTAGCTCAACAGTGAGTATAACTCACGTAATTGTATTTGAAACCAAAAGGTTAATTGGCATGAAATTTCTGGCCCAGTGAAAGAGGAACTATAATGGACTTCCTGGTATCCCTTTGGAAGTATTTAGACAGCTCACAAGAATCGCCCACTGCCCTGTGGCTGACCTCGCACATGTTATTGCGTGTCTCTTAGGGAGCCTCCATCGTGTGTAAACTTTAAACTGGAATTAAAAGGCCACAGTGCAGCTTATCTTATGCAGTTTCTTTTCTTCTCTTTCTTTCTTTTTTTTTTTTTAAATAATTTTCTCAGGCTGAAACAACAGAGTCTATGGAATCCTTAAGCCTCAAAGATAAAAACGAATCTAACAAAAATCTGCCTGTCCTGAAGACTGTTGATGATGCAGATTCAAAACTGAAAGGCATAGGAAAGCCCAGAAAGTTCTCCAAATTCAGCCTCTACAGGCAGCTGCACAGACACCACCTACGCAGCACAGACAGCATCAGCAGCCTCGACAGCGCCTCCAGTAAGTCATCGTCTGCACTGGAACTTATCTCAACTATGCTCTGTTCCTCCATAGCCAGACACCGTATACCTGTTTGCAGAACTTGTCCTTCTATAATGGAGTAAAGTGAACAATGCTGAGAAGTCATTATTATCATCCTGTTCAGTCTCATGCCGTTTCATGGCTCTGTTTGACTCATTTTAGAACAGATTTATTGTTTTATTCACATCACTAGTCATAACAACCACAATTCATGCTTCTAATGGTTGCAGAATGACTAAGCATTTCTAAAATAACGCCAAGTTATAAAGGAAAAAGAAAAGTATTAGGTGTACTTTATAAACTTTTCATATAAGAGATTTCATGTCTCTTTCTATCCAGAAATACATCCAGCTTGTATCCTGAAACATCAGATTTTCTACATCTTATAAATTTACCATTCTTTAAGATTTGTCTTAAAGCTCTACAGTTTTCTGTTGCACAGAATTTGTGACTGATTCTATAGCCTTGCCTTGTTTTTAAAATGATTGAAGCTGCTTCTGAGTTTAGAAAACTTGATATATTTATATATATATCTATATCTCTTTGTAAAGAAAGAACTCTCAACTTTCTCCAGGTGATTGTAATCACTGTAGGAGCCGTCAGAATTTAATCCATGGTTTAAAGCCCCACTTGAAACTCTTTCACTCTTCCGGTGAGTCAGAGCAGGGGCTCACTAGACCTAACGTTGGTAAGTGATGTGTGAAGCGCCACAGTCTCTGTAGGCTTCAGCTTTTGCTGCTTGAGCAGAGTGACTGTGTCTCTGGATTGGCTTTCTGTTCTCACAGTTTTCACCCCACGTATATTTTTAGAATTGATAATCTGATAAGTTTCTGTAAGAACTAGGTTCTCAAATAAATTAATCAGGGCCTAAAATATGGTGGAATGAAGAGGAATTTGGCAATGGATCAGATTTAGTGACAAGTGATCATCATAATAAATAGCAACCACAGTAAAATTGTAAGCTAGCATTTATTGTGTGCAGACTCTGCCGCTTACTGCCCCGAGCACTTGTGGGGCTTGGTAATAACAGTGCTATCTCCTTTTTACAGATGACCCAACGCAGGGTTAGAGGTGATAAGTGATGTGCCCAGAGAAGTTCTAGTTTATCAGTCTCCCAGAAGTCATGCTTCAGACTTGTGATTTAGCAGATATGCCGACAGTCATCAGGACCTTTTGGCTAAATTCTTAAGGCCACAGTTCTATGTACTATTTAGGAGATGACTGAGATAGAGCCCAGCTAGCATGGCTGGCTGTGAGTCACTTGTGGCTGTCAGGAGCTAATGACCCTGAACATTAAGCTGGACCTTGAGCAGTGGTTCCAGCATTCTGTAGTCTGGAGACCCTACAACTTTTAAACTGATTAACCGTATATAGTGAACTAAAGCTCCAATGTAACTGTTAAGTAAATTTGTTTGTCTTAAATCACATTGATATAAAATACGTAAACAACATTGATATACATTAAAATATGGAGAAGAGCATATATGGGGAGACATTTTCTTTATTTAGCATACAACTAGTCCCTGATGCCAATGTGGATTCAGCGATAGCTCACAGTAATTCCTGCGCTCCGTAGAGCGTCATAGACCTGAGACAGGGCACTGGGAAGTCCAGAGAGCCAGGTCAGGGGTGCATGCCGGGGCAGACATTAAAGATAAAAGGTTGCAAACACGTCCAGGTATTGCTTTGTAACTCCAGAGTGTGGCTTTGCTGCGTTAGGACTGACGATGAGATGGAGGAATGAAGTTGTGAAACATGAAGTCAAGGGGACTGAATGCTAGTGTTGCTGACAGCAGGATTGGGGGCAAGTGGAAAAGAAGATGCAAGCTGGGTGCAGAATACGTTAAGTAATTCAGGCTGATTGCAGGCTGCGAAGGGTGATCCCCATAGTGGTGAACTAGGGACAGCAATGTGGGTGGTTTTCAGATGTTGATGGAGATCCTCTCCCTAATAAACTGGATACACGTCCAGTGCAGTGTTTTTTATTGAGAGAGAGAGAAGAGAGAAAGTAAACAACCTAAAATCCAAGAGTAGAGGATGGAGGATGGTTGAGAACATAATGAGCAGTTCATTCCCTTGATGGAATTGCACAATCATTAAAAACTGTAAGTGGGGATACAAAAATAAATGTATACGACTCATTTGTTCTTTAAATAAGTACTTACGGAGCTCCTATGTCAATCACTGTTCTAGATACTAGGGATGGAATGAACAACACAGACAAAATTCTGTTAACTAGTAGGAGAGTAAGGATGGGAATTGTATATACAAATAGATCATCAAACACAATGTGTCAGGTGGTAAGAATTATCATGGAAAACAGTACAGCAGGGGAAGGGGGGAAGGGCAGAGGGGAGGAGTTACTATTTTATATGGGGAGGGGGTCAGAGAATGCTTTTCCAATGAAGTGAGTTTTTGAGAAAGATCAAAAGGGAGAGAAGAATCAGGATAAGATAATGTCTGTGGGGAGGGAGTCCAGCCAGGAGGAGTAGTAGCAAGTGCAGACTATGAGGCAAGAGGGGATTGGTATGTTCCAGGAGTGGCTGAAGTCGGGTGGGCTAGGGGAGAATGATAGGAGCAAAGTCGGAGAGGGTTGGGTAGATTATAGAATTTTGGTTTATACGTTGAGTGAAAAAGGAAGCCATCAGATGGTCTTGAGCAAAGGCCAGACAAGGTCTCACTTGCATTTTTACAAACGTTTTCTTCAGAGCAGACAGGGGTGGCAAGTAGTGACCAGGCAGGTACTGAATACATCTTGAGGTGGAGCTGACAGCATTTGCTGATGCACTGCATATGGGATGTGGGGGACGGAGAGGACTCTTTCCATTAACTACATTAAGTTACAATTTTAACTTTTTAATATGAAAAAAGTTAATTTACTTAAATAGGAAAGCCAAAGGATAGTTGAGTCCTTCTGGGGCAGTGCTTTGCAAAGTCTATTCCTTGGATCCTGGTGTTTCTCGGGGGGACTCTGAGGATAATACTGAGGGCCCCGGACCCTCCTACCTCTATTGGTACCTGTGTCAACCAGAAAAATCCCACATATATTATTTTATATATTGGACTGCCATGTGAATTTGTATTGGGGAAAAAAAAAAAAGGAAGTTCTACTATTAATAATGAAGGAAGTTTAAAGAGCACAGCTCTACATTTAAATCATGTAATGACTTTTAAACTTATATTGTCTTATAGGACTTGAAACCCAAATTAAGCACAGAGTGACTCTTCATTATAAGTTTGAAACTGAATGTTTACTTGAGTTAATAACTTCCTTTCCTGAAGATATGAACTGGATTAGCTTCTCTGCAGTGTTTCACTTGAATGCAAAAGGCCATGACTGAATGGGGCTCCTAGCGAAGACCCGTTTTTTTGTTTGTTTGTTTTTGTTTTTGTTTTTTATGCTTCATTATGGGTTCCTTTGTTTTCCATCCCTTTTTTTTTTTATGGCCTGTGTTTTCTCTTTTTTCTTTTTATAAATTTATTTATTTATTTTTTTTTATTTTTGGCTGCGTTGGGTCTTCCTCCTGCACACAGAGTGGGCACGCAAGGTCACTGTGTGTTTTTAAGTAGAAAAAACTGCACTAAAATCAGCTCATCTTAAATGTGATTAGTAACTATGGTAGATTTCTATAGTATATATTTTAATTCAAAATCACTCAGCCATCTTCAAGATTTTTTTTCTCTTAAAATTATATTGCAAGAGGGAGAATTTCAAACACATGGTTTCCTTGATACAGTTATTTTAAAAAAGGGTTGAATTTTATTCTTCTTATATTTAGTAATTGTTTGCTAATCTTTTCCTTTTAAGCAAGATTTAATATATGGCTGATGGGGACAATAATTCTTGCCATTTAGTTGAGACAAGTGTTTCAAACTCAGATATCTAATCATAAGGGATAATGAAGAGTAGGTTAAGTCATTTCTAAACTGTTTTCAGTGGTGTAGAATGTATAACACTTATTTTCACTCTCAAAGAGCTTATTATCTAATAGGTAAGTGGTGGTATTACTAACCTAGTGCCTTAGTAATTCATCAGGGGGAAATATCCTCTGGCAAGAGTTGTCAGTGAAGCCTTCTCCACAACTGTAAACCTGATCCACAATGCCAAAATCCAAAAAGTTTCAAGAACCAAGAGATTTAAAAATATATATATATATAACTCATTGGGGACCTGTTTTGGAACTGGCCGTGAATATAGGCAGAAATTCAGTAGGTAGAGACTAAGAAGGGAGAGAAACAGGCACTCCAGGTAGATATTATATCTTAACACACATATGAGAAATGCCAACAACAAAGGGGGGAACCAACAGCAAAATGAAAAGACAACCTACTGAATGGGAGAAGATATTTGTAAACGATATATCTAATAAGCAGTTAATATCCAAAATATATAAAGAATTAATATAACTCAACAACAACAAAAAACAACCCAATTAAAAAATGGGCAGAAAAGCTAAAGAGACATTTTTCCAAAGAAGACATATAGATGACCAACAGACACACAAAAAGATACTCAACATCGCTAATTGTTAGGGAAATGCAAATCAAAACCACAATGACATATCACTTCACACCTGTTAGAATGCCTATTATTGAAAAGGGAAAAAATAAAAAATGTTGGCGACCACGAGGAGAAAAGGGAACTTTCATGCACTGTTGATGGGAATGTAAATTGGTGCAGCCACTTTGGAAAGCAGTATGGAGATTCCTCAAAAAATTAAGAATAGAACTACTGTATGATCCAGCTATCCCATTTCTGTGTATTTACCTAAAAAATACAAAAAAAAACCCTAATTCAAAAAGATACATACACCTTTATGTTCATTGCAGCATTATTTACAATAGCCAAGATATGGAAACAACCTAAGTGCCCATCAGTGAATGAATGGATAAAGATGTGGTAAATATATACAATGGAATGCTGCTTAGCCATAAAACAAGATGAAATCTTGCCATTTTCAACAACATAAATGGACCTTGAGAGTATTATACTAAGTGAAATAAGTCAGATGGAGAAAGACAAATACTGTGTGATTTCACTGATATGTGGAATGTAAAAGACAAGGAAACAAACACAGAAACAAAATAAATAAGCAAACTAAACAGAAATCATTATGTAGATACAGAGAACAGAGTAGTGGTTACCAAAAGGGAAGGGGTTGAGGGAGGGTGAAATGGGTAAAGGGGATCAACTGTATGGTGATGGATGGAGAATAAATTTTTGGTGGGGAGCATGCTGTAGTGTATATAGAAGTAGAAATATAATGTCATACACATGAAACTTACATAATGTTATAAACCAGTGTTACCTCAATTAAAAAAAAGAAATTAGAAGATTCTGGATTTTAGAAAGGTAATACAATACCTATACTCTGTATTATGTTACACTCCTGGCAAAGTCCAGGAAATACCCTATAAGCAAATTGTTTATGTTCGTGCAACAACATCGAGTGGGATAAAGGAAGATAATAACCTCAAGTTCGCGTCAGGTTTTGCTAACAAATGAGCTGTGAAAAAACATTTGGATTTTCAGAGCTTTTGGGTTTTGGAATTGCTGTTGATGGGTAGTTAATTTGTATGGATTGGGCTGGTGGGATATAACTGTACCAATATCTGGAGAGTCTTGAAAGTCAGGCTGAGTCATTGACCCTCATTCCTTAAATGCTGGAGAATCCCTGGGGAGGTGGAATTTGGAGGGGGTGGGGGGTGGAGGGGAAGGGTAGGGGAATAAGGGTGGTATTTTACGAAGGTCATACTCGAGTCATGGGGGCTCTGACTAGCTTGTTCCAGTGGGCCCAAGAATGAAGTGAGTAAGAGAATATTTTTTCAGAAGAAAGAATCAGCAAATTTCAATAGGGTTTGAGAAGTGGTGATGGGGAGGTGGGTGGAGAAGACAGTGAAGAAGTGAGGGGAGCCAAAGGTGATTCTGAGGTTTTGCTTGAGAAACCATGAACAGAAAGCAGAAACCTCAAGGGAAGACTTGATTTTGTGGGAATGACGGTGATTCTAGTGCTACGCATGAGTTTATAGTTTGGTGGGACAACTAGGTAGATGAGGTCAAGTGAGGCATTGGACGTGGCTGTAGATCTAGAGCCCCAGTGAGAAGCCAGGGCTACAGGGGTACATTTAGGGGAAAGCTGGGGAAAACCTTGTGAGGGAGGAGGAGCTAGGAAAGAAGATCAAGAAGGGTGAGTTGGAGTAATGGTAGGGGAGTGCAGCCTTGGAAGCTAAGAGACGAGAGAAAAAACAGAAGGATGTGGCAAAGTCAGAAGACACCGGGTGAGGGGCAGAAAGATACCCTCTTCATGAACTTCAGCAGCCAGAGTCTGGGCCACCGATGGATGAGGCTTGCAGTAAACTGGCATGAAAAACCGCTGCCAAAAGACAAGGCAGATGCAGTTATGAAATCAACTGGGAGCCAGATATAGACTAATAAGAACCACCTCAGATCGGCATTGCTTATGTAAAAAGTCCTCCTTTTCTGCTCATACGTGTTCATGCAATTCTGAGCAGTAATTGCAGTAAGTAGGAGTATTTTGTTATGTTTAGCCCTAATACTGTTTCATTTGTTCTGAGGAGGACCCTGATTTATTTGGATTAGTTTAGGCCATGACTAAAACCAAAACCAAATTTGAACTGTGAGCAGGTTGAACTCAATTAGCACCAAGATCATTATCTGAGACTAAGAATTTGCTTTGTTTTTCTTATCAAAGCTGATTATTAGGTGAGATTTTTAAACAAGTATATGTGTATACATATAAAGATTTAGCCTGGAGTTTCTCAACTGATGAAAACAAATTTTATATATAATATATATATATATTTTTTTAAATTTTACTTTGGAATTGACCCACTATTTACCTCGTTCTTTGTCCCCTTTTTTTCTTTTCCTGTTTTTTAAATAAACAAAGTGCCATGCTTACTCTGAGAGCCTACAGGTGAGCAAATAGACCTACCAGTACTTTGGCCTTTCAGTCTTAGCAGGAAAATAAATCACTGGGAGAAATCAACAGAATTCTATTTTTAACATTATTAAATTTTGTTCATTGTTAGCATTTTAAAACATTTTCCTTTTACAGAAAATTCCAATACCCTTTGGAGGTTAATTATTCAGTCTGGGATAGAATACTAGCAGTATGTGTGGTGATTGTTTAAAAACTTCTGCTCTGCAAATGCTTATTGATTGCCTACTGACTGCCAGGAGCTATACCAGGCACTGAGGGGACACACTCCCCACCCCAGAGTTTACAGATGAGTGAGTGGGGAGCAGGGAGGGAGCATCCTTACACAACTGGGTCACAGAGTCAGAGGCCCGGAGGTGTGCAACTGTTAATGGTTCTACAGCAGTGCTAGGGACTGCCTCTCCCTGCTGGGGTCTGGGAGGTGTCTCTAGGACAGATGACAGCTAACGTGGCTCTTGAAGGAGGATGAGGAGTTCAGACCAAGAGGGAGGGAAGAACATTATAGGCAGAAGGAATAATGTGCCAGCTGCATGATGAACCAAGCCTGTCAAAATCAGTGAGAAGTATGGTGTGCCTGGGGTCTGGGTTGTGTGAGGAAAACAAGGACCAGAAAGAGAGATTGTCAGCAGTTTGAGAAGAGCTCTCTGTGCATACTAAACCCTTAGGATTTGACCCCCCTCTAGGCAGTAGGTCATCCTGGAAGGCTTTTAAGCAAGGAGTCTGCATTTTTAGAAGGACAGCTCTGGGGCAGCGTGTTGGTAGGGAGACCAGTCCGGTACTCTCACTGGCTCCTGCACGTGGTACCATTTATTCATTCAACAAACATTTTTGCATCCAATGTCTGTCTGTTAAGTGTCTCTTTTGTGCCAAGCGCTGCATTTTGTGATTTGTAGTTCTGCTAGTTTTCCTGCTTAGTTGTCTTTGTGATCAGCATATTCCATAAACATACAAACTATTTAAGTCAACATATTTACCCTTAAGTAAAACGTTCCCGACAAAGTTCTTTGTGAAATATTGCAGTGGATCGCTGCTTTTGCGCCTGTGCCGTCATGAGCTTCTGTCTATTGTTACACTTTTTATGGATGTCATTTATAATTTTAGAAAAATAGAATGTTAAAGCCCAAAAGATCTTAGATGTCATCTGGGCCAAATGTTTCCTTTCACACATAAAGGATTTCTGACCCAGAAAGATGAAGCTCAGTGTCACTTAGCTAGTCAGTTCCAGGGCTGGAACACAGGTTGTCTGCAAATTTGAGGTTCTTGCATTTGGAGATGCAAAGGACAAGAATTATACGTTAGATGTGCACCATATTGGTTGAGGAAAAAGAAGGACATGACTTCTTTGTGGCCTCTGCGTCTCATGTTCCTCCACCTGACCTGACTTTACTGCTCTCTCATAGGCTCTCCTAGCAAGTTCTTTATTCACAGTTAACCCTGTGATCCATTCCTCCAGTGATCTGGTAGATGGTGAGAATAAGAATATTAAGTTTCACTGTCAAATGATGGACCTGATTATAGCCCCAACTACCCACTAATAGTAAATTCATGAGGGTTTTACAACCTTGTCAGCCCACAGCCTCATGAACACATGCTGTCCTAGTCATGAGGCTTAAGAAGAAAAGTTAAGAAGTCTTTAGGTGTTTAATAGATAAGAGATGAGCCTCCCTCTCTGGGGTCCGCCTGAACCAGTCTCTGAGTGGGTCTTGCTGCATTTACAGACACGGGCTCCATCCGAAGTTTACAGACAGGTGTGGGAGAGCTACATGGGGAAACCAGATTCTGGCATGGAAAGGACTACTGCAATTTTGTCTTCAAAGATTGGGTTCAACTTGATAAACCTTTTGCTGGTAAGTACCATGGTAGTGGGGGGCTGCTTATATTTTGTCTTTACCTTGTCAGCATCTCAACAAGTATGCATGTGCATGATCTAATATCTTTTGTTTTGTTTTGAATATTTGGTAAAACACTGGAAACTATGATTCAGTCATATACTTAAGGGCTTTTCCTTATAGTAAGAAAAGAAAATGAAATAGAGCTTACTTGTTGGAAATCTCCAGCTTCCATATAGGCATATTTTAGGGGGGTAATAATCTGTAATTCTCCAGGAGATGGTTCCCTTCCTTTGATCATCTCCTTTTTTTCTGCATATCATCTTCATCTTCCAGCATTAAAACAACACATTTCAGATTAGCACTGTTTGTATATCTAACAGGAAATAGGAACGTAGCTTAACATTATTTCAACAGGATAAAAAAGAAAAATGTAATGTCAAGTACACAGCTTTAAATACTTTGTACCAACTCACATCTGCCTTGCCTAGTGATTATCTAATAAATGAAGTGGAAACATACTTGGGAGAGGTGCATGGGAGACTGTGTTCCCCAGTGTGAGATCTATGTTTCTCTTGACTATAAAGGCATTGTTCTACCCAAGCCAAGTCATATACACACGGTGGGCATTACCACATTTTCTTACATGCATCGTAGTCAGGGTCAGAGCTGGGGTCAGATGGCTTGTGTGCCTCTGGGCACAGAAGTTAGTGAGGACCTTGCCTGGTGCACCCGGGCAGATTTCATTGACAGGCACTCCACCCCCCGGATGCCATGGCACGACATCGCCTCTGCGGTCCACGGGAAGGCAGCTCGCGACGTGGCCCGTCACTTCATCCAGCGCTGGAACTTCACAAAGGTACGTAGGTGGTTTTAGCATGATTCAGTCCACATGAAGAGAGACAGACCAGGAAGAGGAGGCGAGAAGGGGCTGCAGTGGCCGCAGCTGTGCTACCCATCTACTCTTGGGTGCCCGGTTGTCAGAGTGCCTGGGTCTCTGAGCAAAAGAAAAAAAAAATATTCCTGAACTTTCACACCACAGACAATTCAGAGGGCGGAGGGATGTTGCTACTATCACAGCCTGTGGTTTAACCCTTTGAACACTTGGGACACTCAGTGTCGTTTAAGCATCTGGCCAGGGCTGATAGTCACGTGGAGGGCTGTCGGGCTACTGTAGGGGGATGGGAGCCTCGTTCAGGTGAGAGAGCTGGAGCTTGCAAGGCCTTCCAATCCTGGCACTGCCCTGGGCCCATATTGCTACAGGCTTCTGAGAGGCAGTTCTGAGCAAAGTGAACGGCGTTAGAAGATGGAGGCAGTTTTCTTTTCTCCAGTCTGTGTCTTCCTTAGTATGATGCCTTCATTACTTGTAAGCATTTGACCTAACATTCCTAAGTTAAGTACCTGTCGTCTAGGTGTTATTAAGATTCCATTTTATTTATAGAGTCTTAATAAAATAAATAAAATGGTTTTATAGGCATTTTCTCCTTATAATTTGGAGATAATTTGGAAAAAGATTTAGTTTTATTAACAACTTAAAGTGTCACCTTATTTCCATTTAAATAACATTATAAACAGTTAGTGGGAGCTCTTAGAAATAGTGGAAATATTTTTAACAAGAATTTAGAGGCAAATGAATGAATAAACAAAAGGATAATATTTTTAACTTATTGGACTGACAAAGATAAAAACGCTGCAGATACCTACAGTTGGGTTTGGGATCTATGATGGTCTTATACCTTGCTCCTGGGAGGATAAATTGGTATAACTGCAGAAAACTTTTTAAAGGTATGTAACCTTTGACTCAGAAAATCTATTTCAGGTACTTAAGCTAAAGAAGTTACTCAATAAGTCATTTATCTTGACATTGCATCTAATAATTCATATAAAATGAGAAACAGCTGACATCCTCATTAATAGAAATCGTTAAACAAATTATGATTGTTCCATGCCATTTTACTATGAAATTATTTTGAAATGATATATAGTGCTTTACTGCTGTTGCAAGATACCTACAACGTAGTAAAAAGTCAGTTTATAAAATAATCCCATTTTTGCAATTGTATACTTCTATAACTCCAGGTTGTATTTAAGTTTTCTTTAAAAATACAAAGCAATAATGCTCACTCCAAAAGGTAAAAGAAGGAAAAAGGGAGTTTTCTGTCCCTGGGAAATAGACAGAAAACAAAAATAAATAATCTATTGCCTCTTCACCTAGAAACACCCATTGTTAATATCTCTTTCCCTTTTTCTTTTTCAAATGAACCTGAATTTTTTTTATAATCACAAAGTAAGGAAGACTGGAACTGTTTTTTAATTTGAATCTTTTTTACCTGTTTTTCTTTATTTTAGATTATGAAACCAAAATATCGGTCCCTTTCTTATCCTTTTCTGCTTCCAAAATCTCAAACAACAGCCCATGAGTTGAAATACCAAGTGCCCGGGTCTGTCCATGCTAATGTACAGGTAAGTCTGGCTTTTCTTTTTCATGAAGTACTAGTGGGTACAGTCACTCTTACTGGACTAAATGCCTATTGGCTTCAAGTTTTGCAATAAGGACAACTCCAAAGCAAATCCAAATAGACCTTTTAAAACTTAGTATTGTATTTTCTATTTTAAATGTACTCAATTTATCCTCTTGTTAAAACTCTCATATAAATATAATAAATGCATATCTTTAGAAAAGGCCACTCAAGGAGAGGCTTGTCCTGTAATTCCTTCTGAAGTGACTCTAGCAACATGATACCCAGTAAACCTGGAGCTGATACCAGTGAAGTACCAGGAATACGGCTGAAACTTAGCATATAGGAAGCTAGTTATAGTTCAATCTAATTTTAGTTCCTAATTAACCAAATGCCTTTTAGAGACACTTTTAAAAGAATGAGAAGTTTGCTTATTAAAGTAACAAAATTTGACCACATCCAGTACAACATTCTCAAATTACCAATAAGAAAATTAAGACCCAGTGAAACTTTGAGACTTGCTCAGGGTCATCGAGCTGGTTATCAACAGAGGTGGAGCTTGAAATCCTAGTCTAGTCCACTGTTACCCAATCTGCTCCCTGTACCAACTCCAGCTCAAGTGTCTTGAGATCATACAGGGACAGAACTAGGATTGCATTGCCTTTTGTTCAAAGTCATCACTATCGGCGTCAAATGTATTGTTTAAGTACAGAACAGATTGGTGTTTGCCAGAGGCAAAGGGTGGGATGGTAGGGGTGCAGAAATGGGTGACAGGGGTCAAAAGGTACAGCTTCCCGTTTTACTCTTAATAAGTCCTGGGATGTAATGTAGAGCATGGTGACTGTAGTTAACAGTACTGTGTTGTATATTTGAATTTTGCTAAGGGAGTAGATCTTAAAAGTTCTCATCACAAGAAAAAAAATTTGTAACTATGTGAAGTGATGGATGTTAACTAAACTTACTGTGCTAATCATTTCACAATATAGACATATATCAATTTTTTTTTAAAAAGTATTTTTTAAGTGAAGATCCAGTAGTCTGCTGCTGACATCACTATTATGGATTTATTTAATTTGGATATGGATTCTGGTGAATATGATTATATAAATGAAACGCCTAAATCAGTTACTTTGTACTGCGTGCAAGGAGAGGTGTGTGTATCTAAGAAATAAAAAGACATTTCAGACCGTAGATCAAATAATAGAACAATCAAAAAGATAAATCACTTAAGAGAATTACCTACAGCAAATACTTCGTCATCCCAGGCTAAAGGAGATAACTAATTTAAACTTAGAGGCACAGATAGATATGCATTCATATGTAAGTTAATGAATATTTTATGAACCTGTTTAATTTTATTCTACTTAGAGGGAAAAATTACCTGTGCTGTAAGATAAAATAGGAGCCTTGATATTAAGAAAATAAGAGAATTTAATTTAATATTTGAGATGGCATTAAAATTGACTCAGTGATCAACTTATCCAAGTTAGCCGATGCTAATTAAGCATCTGTTGAAAAGTTATTTCTGAGAATTGTGTATTTTTATGATTAGCAAAAGATGGTTTATCCCAGTGTTGCATATACATACATCTTCTAATGTTTTTTGGTAAAGCCCTGGTTTATGTATTCTCTTCCTGCCACCCTGATGAGGCAGATAGATGCTCTGCATGTCCGCCCTACAAAATGCCTCCCTTGGTTCACCTTCTCCCGATCACTGGATGTTGTGGTAGAAATGGAGCTAGATCAGTGACTTCTTACATGCTCACATGTTCATCCCTGACATGCCCAGGCTGCCTGCACTCTACGAAGCCAATTGATTTCAAAGGAAGTTTACCAAGGCTCATTAATTCATTTATTCAGTGAATTTATGTCTACTAAGTGCCATCTGTTTGCACAGTCAAATCATCAGTGCACACCTGGGTACTGAGGAGGCAGACAAAAGGAGTTCTCTGCCTCTGGAAAAGGAGTTAGATGGGGGAGAGGAAGCTGTGATGTTAAAGAATTCAGTTAACAAGGCAAGGTGTGGTCTAGGACCAAATGCCAGTCTTGAGAGTATGGACCAGCATGCCATGAGGGGTTGGCAAATGAGAGGGACAGAACTGGGTTCCCCCTTTAAGGAATAAGTCTGCTGTTCAGAAGATGGTAGAACCAACTGCAGCAAACCATTTGCTCTTGAAGGGGTAGTAGATGAGGTTCAGACAGCATAAAGACAGACTGGGGATGCCCTGAAGTGCTGGCCTGGTTCATTTTGACCTGATCCTGGAGGCATTAGTGAACTTTGGAATGTTTTTTTGTCATCTGAGAGGAAGCATGATACATGAATGTTTTATGAAGATTAATCTAGATCAGAGTTTCTCTAATTGGGTTTTGCCTGTGAAATGCTAATAGCTATTCCACAAAAAAAGGTTTCCATGGACAGATAAGTTTTTGCAGATTTTTTTTTTTATACAGGAGAGTTTAATTTTTATTTTTTTTATTTATATTTATTTTTTTTGGCTGTGTTGGGTCTTCGTTTCTGTGCGAGGGCTTTCTCTAGTTGCGGCAAGCGGGGGCCACTCCTCATCGCGGTGCGCGGGCCTCTCACTGTTGCGGCCTCTCCCGTTGCGGAGCACAAGCTCCAGACATGCAGGCTTAGTAGATGTGGCTCACGGGCTCAGTTGCTCCGTGGCATGGGGGATCCTCCCAGACCAGGGCTCGAACCCGCGTCCCCTGCACTGGCAGGCAAATTCTCAACCGCTGCACCACCAGGGAAGCCCGCAGATTTTTAAAATATAGGACTTCTTAGTGCCTTCGTTATGTCCACGTGCATAATGAAATTACTAAGACTGAATATTCTATGAGCATTTCCCAAGCTTAATTGATGTAGGATCTCTCAATTTGTCACCTATTTCCGTTTTTCCAAACAAACACACTTTGGAACCTAAAGTTTATACATGTGAAAAACTTATAAGACTAGAAAGGGAATGAACACAAGGAGACAAGTAAAGAGACTGCTATAGTAATTCTAGAATACACAAATTTTGTATTTATAAATTAGTATTCTTTTTCTTAAAGGAGACTCCCCCATAGTTGAAAAAGTTTTAGACCTCACGAAACATCTACTGGTTGCCAGTAGATGTTTTGCAGAACTGCCAAAATAACTCCAGTTGTGAAAACAGTGGGCACCACCAGGCAGTGCATCTTTTTGAAGACAGGAAAATCTGATATGACCAGACACTGAAGAAAAGACAAGAAATTACCCTGCTCCATTTCTCCTTTTCTGTAAAATTCTGACCACAATATTGTTTCACTTCACATTACTTACTGGCTCTAAACATTTTTCACCTTGTTCTAGGCATTGTTGTTGTCAAGTTATAAATGTATAGTGCTTAGCCGGTAAAAGCAATAATCTAGTCCAATCCCTGGTTTTCCAGAGAATCCAGAAGACATCAGGGAGATAGGGACCTGGCTGTGTAGGAGGCTACTTAAGTTTTAAAAAGTTTATTTTTGTATTTTCAAGTCTTTCATTCTCTCAGTTACCGTGTGGCAATAGCCAAATGACTGTTAAATACTCTTGGTTGAGAAATTTAATAAAACTTAATAAAAGTCTTCTTATTCTTTTTAACATTGATTTTAACATAGTTTTTAACATAGTTTATTGTTCATAACATAACTTAGAGACCACAAGCTTAATTAACTGGAAAGGAGTGATGTAATGTAGCCAGGGGAAGGGGCAGACTGTATTCAAATTCCTGTCTCACTACATACGAGCTGTATAACCTTGGGAAAATTATTTCACCTCTCTGAATGCGTTTCCTTCATCTTTAAAACAGGAAACACAATAGTACCTGTCTCATAGGGTTGTGGTGATAGTTAAATAAATTAATCCATGCAAATCACCTAGAAGAGTATACTAGTTTGAATTCTATCAATATTAGCTACAACCTTCAGGCATTCCCTAGTGTTTTCAAAAGTTTGCAACAAAGAAGCTGACATTTCTCTGGATGGGTCACAGGCTAGTTCTGGATACAAAAATCTTTATACTATTTATACCATATATATTGAAATGGAGAGAGAAAGAGCATTGGACACAATAAAGTAAATAATAGATAAAATTCATGTTGTTCTTGGGCTTCCCTGGTGGCACAGTGGTTAAGAATCTGCCTGCCAATGCAGGGGACACGGGTTCGAGCCCTGGTCCGGGAAGATCCCACATGCTGCGGAGCAACTAGGCCCATGCACCACAACTACTGAGCCTGCTCTTTAGAGCCCGCAAGCCACAACTACTGAGCCTGTGAGCCACAACTACTGAAACCCGTGCGCCTAGAGCCCATGCTCCACAACAAGAGAAGCCACCGCAATGAGAACCCTGCGCACCGCAACAAAGAGTAGCCCCCACTCGCCGCAACTAGAGAAAGCCCGCGTGCAGCGACGAAGACCCAATGCAGCCAAAAAAAAAAAAAAAAAAGATTTAAAGAAAAAAAATTCATGTTTTTCTTTTATCTGCAGAAGGGAACCCAGTTATTTAATTTTTTAATACAAAAGCACTGGGCCCGATCACCCTTAGGCATGTACTACTGGTGATTCCACACCAGCTACGTGCATAGCTGTTGCAGAAGCTATGGCCGACAGGGCCAGCCAAGGAGACTAGAGCTACAGCAGCCAGAATGGAGACCTGCCCTCACCAACATGAATTTCTGCTTCTAAAAAAGTCATCCAGACCTGAGAGCTGACTTCAGCAACTTCCACTGACACTTTAAAATAATCTTGGGTGTTTCCCCTCAGTGCTGGGTATTCTCAGAAGCCTGCCAAGAACACTCAGAGAAGGCATAGCAGGAGACAGGCGTGGGGAGGGGGTTGGAAGAAAGATGATTCTGAAACTGCTTAGGCACAGAGTTTATAAAAGAACTTGTTTTCTCCCTAAAAAGAACAAACTATGTTGCTGAATGCTCTCGTTGCCACTTACGATAAATGACCAAGACAGAGGACATCTGACATGTCTATTAAGGTAAAAGAAAGTGCTTGATGCCAAATTAGCATTAACACGGAATCAATACGTGGAACAATCCTTTTTATTAAATTGGGCAGCTTATAGTAGAAAAGTCATTTCTTAGACAGTCATTGCCAAGAAGTTCTACCAAACTGAAGGAAATATTCCACTGGAGTCATGTCTTCAATCTCTTTGTCTATTAAAAGAAAAGAAAAACTATATAAAGGCAAATGTAAATGACATTCAAATTACACTATTGGAAACATTTGTTCCTACACTTGGGGAAAATGTCCAAAAGACACTCCAAAGGATGTCAATGTAGGAATCAATGTAGATTTCAAAGGACAGCAAAGTGTTTTGTATAGTGATAGAACAAAGTAGGTAGGGAAGGGTGAAAGAAAGCCACTTGATTTATTTCTAAGGAAGTTCCTTAACATAGAAGCTGCTTTCTGTTTACGGACCAGGTCTTCCTGCAGTAAGACTTCCATGCATCTTGCTGTGGGTCTTGACTGGCTGAAGCCACGTGAACAGGGAGTGTTCACTCAGTGCCCAGCATTGCACTAAGTTTTTTATGGAGCATCTCATTTAATATTCACCAGTCTATAAATTATGGTCCTCTTTGACCCCTTATTCTACAGATGAGGAAACTAAGACTTTGAGAGGTTATTACACAGTGAGTATTGGACGGGATGAGACTGGATTCTAAGCAGTCTGCTTCCAGAGGCTGAGGTCATAACTGCTCAGCAGAGAGACTGTTTCCAGTAAGTCCCAGGATGGTTGTAACCACCAAGGGCCCCAGTAAGGCAAAGCTGCATGTCATGCTTGCCTTTTGATATTATCCTCTGTTGCCGCAGACCCAAATCCAGCCCAATCCAGCCCCAACTCTCCTTTTGCTTTCTGGCTCCAAAGAGCCCTCAACTCTACATTTTTTCCTAGGACGTCTCTCCCCTTAAGTCTTATTCTTCAAAAAGCACATTCTCTTCCTTTCCTTCAGCCTCAAGTTTAACTTTTCCCTATTGCTCAGGCCAAAGGATCACCCTACTCGAATAATGACACACTGTGCTGTGAATGGATGACACTCAACTGTAGAAAAATGGTTCTTAGAAGGAAGAGCTTGGAATTCCCTGGTGGTCCAGTGGTTAAGACTCCGCACTTCCACAGCAGGGGCCCTGTGTTCGATCCCTGGTCAGGGGAACTAAGATCCCACAAGCCATGTGGCGCAGCCAAGAAAAAAAAAAATAGAAGGAAGAGCTTGGTAGTCTGAGGCAGGTTCTTGAACAAAGTCCATTTCTGCTGTTCCTTGCCTGCAGTGCTCCTCAATACAGACAGGAAGAATGAGGCCCAATCATTTGAGCACTTCTTTTCTCTCCCCAACCCATGCCACCTGTGAGCTGCAACATGGAGGCCAACTTCTGCATGAGAGACAAAAAAAAAAAATATATATAGTGCTTTTGTTCCATGATCGACTTGGGAGCTCAGAGAAACAAAAAGGAATTAAGATATCTACTGAATTTATAAGGAATAAAAAGCATTGCAGTAAGAGAACAGGAACTTGGGACAAATACTAAGAAAGTTTTGAAAGTTTTCCTTCAAGAAGAGATTTCTGTATTTTAAGCCACATATTCAGCTTGGGCCCACTGTATGTAAGGGGATTAGAGCTTGTGGATAAAGAGAAGGTTATCTTTTAAGAAGTCAAAAAATAGGACACAGTACAAAGGAAAATGACTGGTTTTAGTTACAATCTTGAGGCTAAAACATTAAATCAGAAATATGCCCTTTATAAAGGGCATAAATATACTTTAAAATTGTGTATTCAAACTTGAGGTTTGAAAAGTGTGGGTTAGATTTGATTCTCAATCTACTTGGGTCAGTAAGATAAGCCACATTTCTGTGTGTGTAAGGAGGAGTTTGAGGCTTGTCTCAGTTACATTGGTTTGAAACAGAAATGCAAGACAAGTTAGCCAGGTCAGTTAAGAAAAAGAAGTGAGTAAATCTTAAATTTGAAACAAAAGTAAGTCAATCAAAATGTCTTTGACTTACTAGATTTGTTTACAGATTTCCTAGAACATCAAGCATTTAAAGCAGTGGAGTTGGTCCCTGGTTCGGGGTAAAAGAGAAATTCACATTTTCAGTTTATCTTGTGGTGATAAACAGATTTTAACTAATCAGAATCATAGTAAATGAATAATAATTCCAAGTAATTTTTTTCTGTATTACTTGAAAGATATGTTCAAGTTTAACCAAAAATGACGACTTTTTAAAGTTAAATGAGTTTTCATTTTGAGAAAATGATATAGATTTGGATTCAGACAATAAGACAGGTAATGCTGAACCCCCTTAGGATGTAGGCAACCCCCCACCTTCTATGGTTTTATAGGCCTCAGGGGGGCTCCCCTCTACTTTGCTTACTCTCTCCCACAGGCTGATGCCAAAATGGTCTTCTTTTGGCTTACAAATGTACTTATTATAAACATTTAACTGCCTTTAGAAAGGAAAACTTTTACCATTATCCTTCACAAGAAAGACGGCAGATATGTGACCTTCATGCTTTCCCTTCATGGCTGCCATTGGCCTTCAACCTTAGATTTCTTCCCCAGTGTGTCTAGTTCCAAGAATCCGCTCTTCAACATAGGTGTCCAGGAAGACTTGGAATCAATTAGTCTTGACCTTCGAGTTGAAACTTGCTTGACACTCCTGATTTATGTATTATGCAAATGAGTTTATTAAGTCTTTGAAGCAGCAAATTTTGAGAGTGAGAAAGGAAAGAAAGTATAAGGTTTTGGGATTTGAGGGCAAGACTAGGACATTACCACCAAGGGTGGTGTATAAACTTTGCTCATAGCTTTTTAGAGAGGTAGATCAACCATATATCAAATATCTACTATGTACTGCATAACATAGTGCTTTGTGTTTGTTATGCCATTTTTTTTTCTTTACAACAGCTCTGTGTGGGAGTGTGTGGGTGGGCAGGTGTGTGTGTGTGAGAGACAGAGACAGAGACAGAGAGAGCAGTCTCAGGTGTTCAGAGGAGGAAACTGAGCCTCTGTGATGTTAAAATGACTTGTTCAAGGTGAAAGAGCTAGTAAGTGCAGAGCAATAGTGCATATCTCAAGAGTTCCTACCATTCCAGTATACTCTGCAGTTTTATACATTGTTTCCAGAGCAATATAGAATTAGATCAGGATGGGTGGCAAAAGAATCTTCTCAAGGTTGCCTGCAGTTTAGGGCTATGCTCCTTAGCAACAAAATTCAACATAAATTTGAGTGGACAAAGAATGGAAACCTCTATTTGTTCAACCTTTGTTATTTCTGCTGATGAACAATAATGCAGTTCCTTGAAGATTATGTGAATCAAGCTATTTTCCAAGGGTGCATTATATTTACCTAAATTTTTCTTGTGAGATATTTGACTATTCTTGTTCACAGTTAAATTTTCCAATTTCATTATACATATTCATCTGATAAAATTAAATAAAATGCTTTGAGGGAACTATATTGTAATAAATACCTCATAATGAATAAAGAAATAACATTTTGAGGATGGCACAGTCAGTTTTAGCAAGTATTAGGTTTGAATTTCAGTAGCCTTATATGTGCAATTTTTAAAGTTATTGATTAAAGCAAGAATTTTACCAGACCTTTTATATATAACAGATATAAAACTGATTATGTATTGGATCACTTTATGAATTTCTAAGTATGGGCTATTCTTTTATTTTCAATTTCAGTTGACCTCATGAGGAACAGTTTCAATATTTATTTCAAATCAGGATTAGTGAATATATTTTTATAGTGATTCTTCTGTGATGAAACTCTATTGCTTAAGGAAAGTCCAGTAATAAGCATTTATTGACCACCTACTATATGACTAACATTATACTGGAACCCTAGTTAGAGTGCTGAAAAAAAATTACAACCAATGGATTCTTAGTGTTGAAAAGGCCTTCCATGTGGCCCGACTGTAGCCTGGCCGGACTACAGTCTGCTCTGAAGCGTCTCGGGCATGATCCACCACAGCTCAAATACATCCTCTAAGTTCTCATTAATAACAGCAGACACTTATGTACCACTTACTAGGTGCTTGGTCTCCTTCGGCTCACTGCACAGTAATTCATTTAATCCTCTCTACAACCCTATAAAGTGGATACTCAGTTTTATAGAACAGAAATCTGAGGCACAAAGAGGTTGAGAAACTTGACCAAGATCAAAGCCACTAGGTGGTTGAGCTAAGCTTTGAACCTAGGCAGTCCCACTGTGCATCTGTGTATTTAACATATATTCAGGTGTCTGAGCTGGATGCTCTTGTTGTAATCCAGGAGGAAGCAGGTGAGTGTCTGAATAGAGGGAGGTGGTATGAATGAGAAAGTTGAGAGTTGAAGTGACACACCAAGGATCAGACAGCTAATTAAAGCCAGAATCAAGATTAAATGTCTAAATGAATCTATTTGTCTTTTAGAATGTATTACTCTGAACAGTATCTATTTGAGGGAAAAAGAGTAATCACATTATCAAGTCAGAGCTAGGGTGACTGTATCATATGATTCAAACCAGGACACTTCTGAGAGTAAAAGTGGTGTTATTAATACATGAGGCATTCTGGTGTGATTGTGGGGCTATAACAGAAAAAGAGTGCAAATGGTCACTCTACTCATAGCCACCAAAAGAGGTCCTTCTGAAATGCTCTTTGTAGAAACCACATCTCCTGGTTTCCAATCTTGAATGAAAATAATCCTGGGTGGAAGAACATATATTCAGGATTTCCAGCTGGGCCCCTTCATTATGGATGATGTTTAAGGACCAGTTCCCTACCTACCTACTCTGCCTTGGCCCACACATGATACACAAGCCACTGTAATCAATTAGTTGTTTGGAAGAAAAAGATGGGCTTCATTTATTAATACCTCTGGTGTCATCTCCATCGTCTTATGTTTGCTCATTTCTGCTTGCTGCCTTATAGTTGCTCCGTTCTGCTGCTGATTGGTCTGCTGGTATAAAGTACCATGAAGAGTCCATCCACGCTGCTTACATCTATGTGATAGAGAACAGCAAGCACTATATCTATATAGAAGTAAGTCTTGCTCGTGTAAATTGGTATGACAACCTGCCTTCCTGTAAATATCACAGAGACTGCAGGGTCCCCGAACTCAGGACCTGCTACATTAATAAGTGTATGTTGAGATGTGAAGAGGTCACCTGAATTTTGATTCCCCCAGCATACCTGACATTCACTTTGCATTTTCATTAACTCGGGACTCTAACAGGAATCTCCCAAATCCTTATTATTAAAATGTATCAATTCGTAATATTATTAGCCAGAAATATCCCAGCATGGAGACGTAAGTTTTGATTTGGCTTGAGTTGGAGGGTGTAAATGTGAGGCATGTGCTGCTTCAGGAGAGCACACACAGGGGTAAGCTGTTAACATAGAGACCACTGGATGCCTGTGGTTTGGGGATGTTGGAGTGGGGAGAGGGCAGGAAAAGGAACATGGAAAAGGGAGATGTAAGAATAGCAAGGGCAAGTACCACCTTCTTCAATTCTGGGTCAACTACCATTCATTATAAAGCTTTTTCAGTTCTCAGAGTTTGTGTGCAGAGACTAGGAGAAAACCTGCGGGTACTGGATTTAGTTTGGGAACCTTAATTGTGCTTCAAAGTAGATCTGAAGCTAGTTCAGAGGACTTGGAAAATCCTTAAAAAATAAAAAGCCATGACAATGGAAAGATAACTCAGAGCACATCTCTCTTCTTTATTTTAGTATTTTCTTTCTCACTGAATTTAAAAATATATATGGAGAGAGATGGGGTCACTGGGGAAAACCGTTCTAGCCCTACTTTCCTTCCCCTTGAGTCCTGGCCCTATCCCCTTCCATGAAGTGACAATTAATTAAAGGCAAGTGGGAAAGAATTGGAGCTTAATTTATTTTACAGGCCTGGAGAAAGAGAAGGCTGATTAAAACTATTAGCAGGCTTAATGCAATGTGGTATCCTGGATGGGATCATGCAACAGAAAAAGGACATTAGTGGAAAAATTAGTGAATTCTGAATGAAGTCTAGAGTTTAATAAAACTAATACTATTAGTATTATTAATTTCAACAATTATACCATAATAATGTAAGATGTAATTGGCTGGTTCATCCATTACCCAGCATCCTTTTGCTTTGTCTCTTTTTAGTAGTATTAAATCAGCCTTTCTTTGTAACGCTACCACAGTACTAAATGAGGTCAGGAATGCCATATTGATACACATGGCTGTGGACATAAACTTGGTTGAAACGCCTGTAGCCGAGGTAAGCAGTTGGCATTCACCCTGCTCTCTCCAAAAAAGGAGAAGTGAAGGATGTGAGTCTGTGTTACAGCTGCTGAGGAATGCTAAGCTTCTCTGTGATATGAATTCAGAACAAACATGGTTTGGTTGCCCCTGAGATTTTGATTGTTTGATGCCCTAAAGGGAAATATATTCTCAAATGAGTTTTTGTCTTCCTCTAAGTTTGTCTTCTGGAAGCTGTTTACAGCTTTATGCACTTAAGTTTAAAAGCGTGTACAATAGTAAAAATGATAATGTGGCAAAAGGATGATAATCCTATTTCGAGTCTTTGCCTATATATCACTTTACCTAAGATGACTAGCAAAGATTACTCTGTGATGATTATACTTATAAATTACAGGTGTGTTATAACTATTTGTATAGTAAACAGAGCGTGTGATATTCATATTATTTGTACCTAATTTTCAATAATCCGTAATGTAGCAGCTAAATCTTTCATACCATTATAATAATAATGTTGTACCCTGGTTTTTTAGTAAGAGTTTTAAAGAATGTTGCATGAACCTATAAGCAGAAGTACTTAAAGAAAAAAAAATAAAAATATTTCTCTTTCCATCTTATTGGTTTATTTATATAATGCAACATACTTAACAAAAGAGATTTGTAACTACTTAAAATAGAAGTTCAGGAATAATAAGAGACCTAAACAAATGAGATAAGATCAAGGCAGATACTAGGAAATAGTGGAGAAAATTAGACCAGGATTCTGCCACCTACCCTGTTCAAAAATAAACTTAGCGTGAGATAGAATGTTTGCCAATACGGAATTTTTAATCAGAAGCATTTATACAATGTGTGAATCTGAAAAACCTGATTTCTCTATTAAGTTCAGAATGTTCCTACCATTCTAAGAATGTAACCTACAAGGAATTTGCATGATGAAATAATAGTTTAGCCTTCCACTTTACTAGGACGATATAGGTGATATTGCTTAGAAATGCATGAGACCCAGAGTGACATGAGACTTCTTTTATTCCCAGTGTCATTTACTTTCCCGAGGTGATTTTAGGAATCAGAACATATCTGCTAGGTGAAACATTTTTTAAAAAAATATCAATGTAGTTTTTTGTTATATGCCACATTTTCCTTATATGCATGCTACTAAGATAAGAAAAACTTATTATAAATCTCATCTGTTTTGCGTAGAACCAGTTTTTCATAAGCTGCGCTGATGACAAAGTTGTGTTCAACAAGGTTGGCGATGCCATTGCTCAGAGGATACTGAAAGCTCACAGGTAAGGTTCTTGGCATTTTGGTAGGAGCTGTTACTGCAGATGTTCTTGCATTTACCGCTAAAATGACTTTTGAAAGCCCATTTTTAAAATACTATCTTTTTCTAACAGGCATGACTTTGGTTCAACTACCAGTAGGTTATTGATTCCTTAAATCTGAGTCAGCTGCTGAGAATTTTTGAGTCCATTTTTGAGGGGCTCTGAATGCTCCCAGAGCACAGTCATTTTTTCCTGGCCAGTCTCTTTCCCACGCATTAGATTTGTGATTTGATTTATTTAAAGGCAGACAGTGAGCTGTGTTCACTTAAAACTCAAAGCAAAATAGTCATAACGTTTTTCCATGGGTTATATTTAAATTCTTGTTACCCTCTGTCGTATTTTTTCAGGGATTATTTTCTTTAATAACACTTTTATTAAGATATAATTCACATACCATACAATCCACCCAAAGTGGACAATTTAGTCATTTGTAGTATATTCACAGAGTTGTGTGCAACCATCGCTGAATCAATTTTAGAACGTTTTCATCACCCCAGAAAGGAACCGCATACTTATTAGCAGTCACTACCCATTACCCCTTTTCTTAGCCCCTGGCAACCACTAATCTACTTTCTTTCTCTGTAGATTTGCCTGGTCTGGTCGTTTCATATAAATGAAATCATACAATATGTGATCTTTTGTGACTTGCTTCTTTCACTTAGCTTAATGTTATAGAATGTACCAGTATTTCATTTATTTTTATTGTCAGGTAATATTTCATTATCTGGATATACTTCATATAAATGGATTTATCCATTCATCAATTGGTATATATTTGGGTTGCTTCTACTTTTTGGCTATTATGAATAAAGATGCTATAAACATTCTGTACTAGTTTTTATGTGAGACATGTTTTCATTACTCTAGGGGTGGAATTACTGGATCATATGGTAACTCTATGTTTAACATTTTGAGAAACTGTCAGAATGTTTTCAAAAGCGGCAACACCATTTTACATTCCCATAGTGTATGAGGGTTCCAATTTCTCTGTATCATCACTAATACTTATTATTATCTCTCTTTTTGATTATAGCGATCCTAGTAGGTGTGAAATGGTATCTCATGTGTTTTTGATTTGAATTTCCCTAATGACTAATAATGTTGAGTATTTTTTTGTTTATTGGCCATTCATGTATTATCCTTGTCCATTGTTTAATTAGGTTGTCTTTTTATTACTGAGTTGTAAGAGTTCTTTAGGTATTCTGGATACAAGTCTTATATCAGATTTATGATTTGCAAATATTTGCTCCCATTCAGTCTGTTTTCTTTTTTACTTTCTTGGTAGTGTCCTTTGAAACACAGAAGTTTTAAATTCTGATAAAGTTCCATTTATCTTTTTTTTTCCCTTTATTGCTGTGCTTTGGTTTCATAGCTGAGAAACCACTGCCTAATCCAAAATCATGAAGATTTATGCCTGTTCTCTTCTAAGAATGTTATAGTTTTAGCTCTTACGTTTAGGTCTTGATTCATTTTGAGTTACTTTTTGTATATGGTGTGAGGTAGAGGTCCAACTTCATTCTTTTGCATGTGGATATTCAGTTGTTCCAGCACCATTTGTTGAAAAGTCTATTCTTTCCCTACTGAATTGTCTTGACACCTGGGACCATTTCTTTTTATGGCTGATTTTAGCTCTGTGTAAAAACAGCAAAATAAACAAACAAAATTATTACATTTTATTATCTTAATTCATTGAACATATGCCGTGGAGAATGTTAAGTACATATGCATTTGGGGCTTAAAACATTTTTTGACTTCCAGTGTCCTGTGGTACTTTAATATCTTTTTTTCACAAAATATGTGGGGATTTTTAGACTAAGAACATTTTATAGCAACAACTACCAGCATTTTATATGATTCACAGTTTATATCCACAGCCTCTTACTGAATTTTCACAACTACCCTTGAAAGTAGATCATATAGTTTTGTTGTTATTATTATTGTTGTTGCTGTACATTTTTATTTTTATTTTTTTCTGCTTAATTCCTTTATTAGCATTTAAGCGAGATACCTCTGCACTTTTTAGTGGTTGGTCTGGGGATTACAATATGCATCTTTTTTTTTTTTGTCCCCATTTTTAAAGTTAAACTGAGATGAAAGAGTTGGTGTGACTTGTCTGGGCCACTAACAGCAAAAGGCAAAAACAGCTTTGAAGCCAAGTCTCTGGACTTCGGACCCAGTGCCTCCCACACCATGTAACTCCAATGCATTGACAGTTAGGATTAGAGGCCACTTCAGGGTTGCCCCAGATTGAAGCAAGTAGGTTGGGCCTGTGTAATCTCCTCCTCCCATTGACTGGTCTTTGGATGTAGGCTGACTTCAGGAAATGGGCATGGCCTTGGGTGAGGCAGGCCCCTTTGGCCTCTGGAGGGCAGTTCCTGGAGAAAGGCTTCACTGTGAGTGAGTAGCCAGTGGCCAGCTCTCTCAGCAGCTGGGGGAATGGCTGTCTTGATCCCACAGTGAGGGCCTTTGGGCAGCAAGGCACAATACTCACTCATCCTGCGGGGTGTCCAGTGTTTCTCACCCCTTCCCATGCATCAAAATCACCACTTTACAAAAACACAGAGGGCTGGACTCAACTCCAGGCTTGCTGGATCAGAATTTTCTGGAGGAGGGCCCAAGTACCTGTATTTTGTAATATTCCACAGGCACAGCCAAGACTATATAGTACTCATCTAGAACAGCGTATATGGCCATAAATATGAATGATGGTCTGTGTTTTTACAAGTGACCTTTATTCTTTGCCTTCTCATATGCTTTTATTAAAGTCACCAAGGACTGTTTCTGAGATGACTTAAAAACAGTCTTGTTTCCAGTTAAACACATATGTACACACAGAGATTCCTTGCATCCTTTCCAGTCTCCAGTCTCCCAATTTTCTGGGTCAATTTATGTCTCATTTACAAAATTGCATTATATTTCTGACAACTCTTGCATTTTGTTGATGCAGGAGTGTCCCCTTTATAAAGCACATTTGACAAAAAAGAAAAATAATTTTTTCATGAAATTGAAATGTCACAAAAATACATTAAATTGACAAATGAGCTCATTGGGCTGAGCAGTGAATCATGAATTTTGGAACTTTGACAGCTAATTAGGAGAGTAGGATGAATCCTAACTTCACTCACCCCAGTTATTCACTTATTAGTACATGGTTTAATAAATATCTGTAAGATTTGTTTTTAAGTATTCAGGAGCCTGAAAGAATATTTTTCTTTAGCATATTAATTTGTCTTTTAATATCTGGACTTCTTCTAAAATCATAGCACTTTAAGGCTGGAAGGAATGTTAAGACATTTTCTGATTGAACATTTCCCAGTGACCCTGGGATCCACGGTAAGAGAGCATGGTAAGGTAGCATCTGTTGCAGATTTTATCTCATGCTTAGAAGTTCACAGAGCACCTTAAAGGGTGGCAATTTCAAGCTCACTTTGTAGAAACTGGGAAATGAGTTCGTCACATTTCAAATTAACCGTGTGTCATTTAGCTCTGATCTCTCAATAATCTCACTTGCTTTGACAGTCACATTTTAAAGTGGTATGTATATCACACATTCAAACTTAGTGGATACACACACATATCCTGGAAACCTATTTTACATTTTCCACCTTCTCTGTATCTCCACATTATCATTTATCTCCTGTGTTAATTCCAAACTGTAAAATATATTTTCATTGAATCATTTCAAATCTGTGAGCTTGTATTCTTAGGACAAAGGTAAAGGTAGAATTAGAAAGCTCATCTTGCAGGCTGCCTACAGAGGCTCCCCTCCTTCTCACTGAGAGCCGTCGTGTGCCATCCCCAAGCTTACCCCTCTCTCTTCCTTCCACTCTTCTGCTCTCCACTCTTCTGAAACTCAGAACTTCCCTGCCAGAGTCACGTGCCTAGCAACAAGTATAACTTCGGTTGTTGGAAAAAGAATAGAATAGAGCACAAAGCAGATGGAGGGAAATGACAGTCAGCATACAGCCAACCTGACCAAGGAACACAGACTCTCTCCCAGGACCCTCCCACCCTAGAGAGATTGGCGTCTTTAAATTGCCAACTTCTCTCAACTGGGCTGAGCCTTTACTTTTCCGCCAGTGCTGGAATCCGGTCCCACACCAGTTCCCTAAAGTGAGTTCTCTGCTTCCCTCACTTTCTCCTCATTCTTTCTCAGCAGCTGTAATTCTTTTTTTTTTTAATTAATTTTTATTGGAGTATAATTGATTTACAATGTTGTGTTAGTTTCTGCTGTACAGCAAAGTGAGTCAGTTATACATATACATATATACACTCTTTTTTAGATTATTTTCCCATATAGGTCATTACAGAGTATTGAGTAGAGTTCCCTGTGCTATACAGTAGGTTCTTATTAGATATCTATTTTGTATATAGTAGTGTGTATATGTCAATCCCAGTTTCCCAATTTAGCTTTCCCCCAGTTTGCCCCTTGGTAATCATAAGTTTGTTTTCTACATCTGTGACTCTATTTCTATTTTGTAAATAGGTTCTTTTGTACCATTTTTTTAGATTCCACATATAAGCGATATCATAAGTTATTGTCTGTGACTTAACGTTACTCAGTAGACAATCTCTAGGTCCATCCATGTCGCTGCAGGTGGCATTATTTCATTCTTTTTTATGGCTGAGCAATATTCCATTGTATATATGTACCACATCTTCTTTATCCATTCTTCCATCAGTGGACATTTAGGTTGCTTCCATGTCCTGGCTATTGTAAATAGTGCTGCAGTGAACATTGGGGTACATGTATCTTTTTGAATTATGGTTTTCTCAGGGTATATGCCCAGGAGTGGGATTGCTGGATCATATGGTAGCTCTATTTTTAGTTTTTTAAGGAACCTCCATACTGTTCTCCATAGTGGCTGCACCAATTTACATTCCCACCAGCAGTGTAGGAGGCTTCCCTTTTCTCCACACCCTCTCCAGCATCCATAGTTCTTTACAGAAACAGGCCAAGCCTCCATGATCTGATTCATGACCTAGAGCCTCAGAATACTGTTCACCCCAAGCTGAACTAAAAATAACTGTGGGAATCTCTGCAGAAAACAAAAGGTCTGCTCTAAAAAAGTAAAACTGTCTTCGAGTTGAGACCAGCTCCCAACCCACTGGAAGCCTGTCTTTGACAACTCAAATAGGACTAGAGATCAGGGAGAAGAAATCATAATCCACAGTGTAGAATTGACTGGCTTATACCATGTTTGAATAAGCCAAAACGTAGAGTGTAACCAGATGGTCCCAAGTAGAAAACATTTTAAAACACTGTGTGCCATGAATGTATGGTTTCTGAGGGTGAAACCAGTTTTGCTTATGGAAACTTGACATGCATAATTTTGCTGCCCTGCTAAAAAGTTTGGAGGGAGAGAGTGCATTTTGCACTGTTATCACCACAAGTTTGACACGTGCAATGAAATTAGACAGTTGATTTAATGCTTCTGTATTTTAATATTAAACTGCACTGGAAAATACACAATTAAACTGCCTTGGAAAATACACAATTTTGAAAATCACTCAAACTCTTCATGCTTCCTGTAACTGTAGAACAGTGCCAGATAGTACTTGCAGTTTGCCCATGGGTGATGGTATGAGGGACCTCCTCTGGGGAATCTGAAATTAATTGGGAACCAGATGTCTGGAGATCTGAGTTCTTCCCAACTCTGTGTCTACAGGTATGTGACCTTTTGAATCTATCATTTTTGCCTTTCTGGTACTCTGTTTTTTCACCAACAAAGAGAATAATAATATCTGCCCTACCTATCTCATATGAATAGATGTGAAAGCAATGTGAAAACCGTAAAGCACCAGTTCATGTAAGAAATTATGTTATTTCCAGGAAATTCATCATCTGGAAATATGCTAGCTCGTGGTAAATTCTAGCAGGGACAAAGAACCACAATATCAAATCAACTATTAGAATTAATATTTATGTTAGAAACAAATGTTTTAATTAAAGAGGTGTTTAATGTGCCTCATTTTTAATTATTAGGTGACTATTGCTGGATAAGGACAACTTGCTTTGGTTCCCTATCACTGGCACTTCTTCATCCTGTGACAAGTAGAGGCACATGATTAAAACACTGTCTAGAGGTGTCCTGCCAGAAAGCTATAGCTGACTGCTCATGGGAATCAACTTTTAGATTCCCCATTATTGATTGGATTACACCTTCCCCCAAAATATAAAATGAAATGTATTCTGAAACATAATGTGTGTTCAGTTTTGCTTTGCTTTGTTTTAATTTTAGGCACTGTTGATGATTCTTTGAAGCTTTCCAATTGAAATCACTGGTTATTAATTGATTAATAATGTTATCAAATCGTTTTTGAGTCATTCCACGTCCAAGGTGCTTTTTATGCATTCCTTCATTTAATTCTCACATCAGCCTTATGAAGTGGATGCATAATGATTTCCATTCTACAGATGAGGCAGCTGAGGCCAAGTGCGATTATGGTAACTTGCCCACGTCATGCAGCTATTAATGAGTGGAACTAGGACTCAGACCACATCTTTAGGACTTAAACTTGTGCTCTTTTCCTTGTGCTACCTTTGTAGCTCAGCTACAAAGCTTCCCTCATTTCAAGGGAAGTAGAAATGTTCTAATGTTAAGCCTGCAAGAAATCTAGAAGAGGTACTTTATTTAAAAATTTTTTAAAATCAGATGAACATTTTCTTTTTTTAAAGCAATTGCTTGAATGAAGCAACTGACAAAGGATTAACCTCCAAAATTTACAAGCAGCTCATGCAGCTCAATAACAAAAAAACAAACAACCCAATCCAAAAATGGGCAGAAGACCTAAATAGACATTTCTCCAAAGAAGATATACAGATGGCCAACAGACACATGAAAGAATGCTCAACATCATTAATCATTAGAGAAATGCAAATCAAAACTACAATGAGGTATCATCTCACACCGGTCAGAATGGCCATCATCAAAAAATCTACAAACAATAAATGCTGGAGAGGGTGTGGAGAAAAGGGAACACTCTTGCACTGTTGGTGGGAATGTAAATTGATACAGCCACTATGGAGAACAGTATGGAGGTTCCTTAAAAAACTAAAAGTAGAACTACCATACGACCCAGCAATCCCACTACTGGGCATATACCCTGAGAAAACCATAGTTCAAAAAGAGTCATGTACCAAAATGTTCATTGCAGCTCTATTTACAATAGCCAGGACATGGAAGCAACCTAAGTGTCCATCATCGGATGAATGGATAAAGAAGATGTGGCACATGTATACAATGGAATATTACTCAGCCATAAAAAAGAAATGAAATGGAGGTATTTGTAGTGAGGTGGATGGAGTTAGAGTCTGTCATACAGAGTGAAGTAAGTCAGAAAGAGAAAAACAAATACAGTATGCTAACACATATATGGAATCTAAGGAAAAAAAAAAAAAAAAAAAGGTCATGAAGAACTAGTGGAATATGGGAATAAAGGACACAGAACTACTAGAGAATGGACTTGAGGATATGGGGAGGGGGAAGGGTAAGCTGTGACAAAGTGAGAGAGTGGCGTGGACATATATACACTACCAAACGTAAAATAGATAGCTAGTGGGAAGCAGCCGCATAGCACAGGGAGATCAGCTCTGTGCTTTGTGACCACCTAGAGGGGTGGGATAGGGAGGGTGGGAGGGAGGGAGATGCAAGAGGGAAGAGATATGGGAACATATGTATATGTATAACTGATTCACTTTGTTATAAAGCAGAAACTACACACCATTGTAAAGCAATTATGCTCCAATAAAGATGTTAAAAAAAAAATAAAGTAATTGCTTGATAGATAAAAATTTCTTAGGTTTAAAGAAAAATCTACATCCTATAATTACCACATCCTATAATTTGTGTACCAAGTTGAAAGGACATGTTGGGTATATTTCAGAATCACTGTCTTAACGAAATTTGAGCTGCAGTTATAATAAAAGAAGAAAAATATGAAAATTAAGTATGCCAATGGCTGGTTTCACATTTTATTTTGTAGGATAACCTCCAAGCTCTATGAAATTCATGCAGAAGAGGTTACATTAGGGCAGAGATGACAGATCATGGCAGGAGAACTTTTGATTTAGATCATTTAATTGCTTTTATTTGATTCCAAAAATTATATAAATGATAATCTCAGCAGATAGAGAGAGCAAAGATTAGTACTGGGCAGAGGCCAGAAATCATTTTGAGTCTGAGCATATGCCCTGGCAGAGAGATGAAGGAAAGGAGAGACTCTTTTTTTAAAAATGAGAATGAAAACGGCTGGGCCATTGTGGGAACAGTTTAATAAGAGGTTTTGTAGAATCTTATTTAAGGGACACTGAGGGACATGCCTGCCAAAGGTTATCAAGTCCAGAGTGAAGTCTAAGTTACACATGCTGGGCTAACCCTGAACATTCTTACATTTAAAAGCTTGCCGTTTTCAAAAGATAACCAACGAAAAAAATTATGTGTGTGTGTTTTTGTGTGCACACACAATATGTAATGTCATAATCTATAAAAATCTCACATATGATATGCAAAGTCAGTGCTAAATAGAACCAGCATTTCTAGGGGACTAGCAATGATTTTCACCAACTCCTTCATTTACAGATGAGAAAACTGAAACCCAGAAAGGTTTACTGCATTTAAAAAGATTTGCCCAACACAAAATAAAATGGGCTATGTCCCAAACCACTGAGAAGCTACAGATCCAATTCTCCCATAACTGATACCACTATAGAATAAAATTCTCTCCACAAAAAAAAACAAAAACAAAAACCACTAATCCCCAACCACAATTCTTCTTACTTCTGGCAGCATTCACTGCTGCAAAATCTACAACGAGAGGATTTATACCAGCTTCTGAAGTTTATGGCAATGAAACATGATCTATAAATCTCAAATTCTCAAAAAATAAAGCATCTTGTCACTGGAGAAACACAATGAGCTCCTTTGGGGCCTTCTTAATAGATCCTGAGACCCCACTCTGAGAAGAAGACCCCTCTTCCACTGACTACCCACCATGCGGGGGAAGGAGGAGGTGAAGGAGGAGGGGTTCTTCCGGAGAGAACAAGGTGGGAAGCTAGAGGAAAACCACTGCTAAGACCCATTTATGTTGGTGAACTAGGACTTGTTTTTAAAGGGGCAAGCAGCATTTCAGCAAATCACAAAAATTGAAAATATTAAAGATCCCACATTCTCATCACCTAAACAATTTACTTTTTGTTTTCCTATTTCCTTGTTGGTCCATATTAATATACAGACATATTTTCTGAGTTGTAATTTATTTCCTTTTCCTGTAACTCACTTGGATTTCTGTCTCAAGTCCCTTTTCCACACAATAGAAGGAAATTTAGTTTAGTCACTTCCTGATAAATGTGGCCAAATTCAGTGGTTTCTCATTATTTCTGCTCCGTATTCAGTCCATCAGGGTGCCCCTGGCCTTTCCTCCCCTCCCCCATCCTTGGTATAGACGCTAAGGGGCCCTGGATCTTTGGGAAGGGGCTTCTAACACTCAGTATCCATCTGGCTCAAGCCTGTTCTGGCATCTGCTTACTGTAACCTGGGATCCTCAGCCTTCTCCTTTAAAACCTGCCTTTCTGTCCCTTCTCCTCTACTGCTGCCAGTAGAGGGTCCCTGCACTGAGTCTGACTCTTATTTCTTCTTCTTTTTTCTTTTTTTAATTTATTTTTTTGGGCGCACTGCCAGCCTGTGGGATCTTAGTTCCCTGACCAGGGATCGAACCCGCACCCCCTGCAGTGGAAGCTCGGATTCTTAACCACCGGACCACCAGGGAAGTTCCTCTTATTTCTTTATACTCCCGCCTCAGCTCAAAGGATCTCTCCCCAGTTCCCCAAATCTAAGAAGCTGACATCTTTGTGCCCTGGTTCCTCGGTGAGAGCGCCGTCCTAGGAGCAATGCCTGCTTCATATCTCCAGTCACAGAGAGGGGGAAGTTAACACATTTAAGGGGAAAAATTATTTAATATTTCATAGTATCAGCCTGCCACATCTATAATTGTCTCGTAATTGTAACTTTGCATAGGGCCATTTTAACACACTACCAGAAGTACTTTGCTAGTAAGTCATCATAGTGGTCATTTTAGTGGCTGTAAGAAGTTACATCCATTGAGTGACTATAACATAATTTAGTTAATCATCCCCCCATTATTGGACATTTCCAATTTTTATCTATTATACATAACACCGCTGTAAGAGTTAGTGGGTTTTGAAAGAAGAACTTATTTTAACAAAAAGCCTGAGCATGCAATTTTATAAAATTGTTCTGAACTAAAGTGGATGGAGCAGTTGCCTGCATGATGGCCTGGTGCCCACTAGCTCTTCTCTTGCTTTTAAGATCATAAATAATTCTGCACATTAGGGGCTCAGGTTCTTGCCCTATGCTGGTTGCTATCATTTGCACCACCCCAGCATTGTGAGGATGCAGTGTTTCGGAAGAGGTTAGAATCCTCGGTGGCCAAGAACTGTTATTTTCTGGGGACCAGATCAAGGAAGGAGACTGGACGGGTTAGCACATAGAATTTTCTCTTCATTGGCTTAAACTAAGCCACAACGTTATGGTTTGAAATTCCAGAGCCCTTTTTTTCTATAGCAGTGAAAATCTAAGTCATCTATGCTAATTTGCTGAACACAGTTTAAAAATTTCATCATTTAGGAAATTCAAAAACTGCATTGTGTTAAAAAAATAAAAATAAAAAAGCAAGGATTTTGATATAGAGCTAACCAAGAACAAGAAAATGTGAATATTCTGATTTCTACAAACTAAATTTGCAAATATGCTTTATCTAAAGATACAAGATTTTTATAGAACATTTCCCAGTGTCTACATTTTGAAGTCATTTTTGCTTTCATAAAACACATGGGCAAAAGGAAACCATCTTTTCCAAACAGAATTACAAACACTTGGTGTTCAAGACCAGCAATACTGCTTCTAATAAATGTGAAAGATGACTTATGTGGGTTGGCACACATAGCAAAATAGGTATTTTGGGGTAGAAAAAATTAGAAACAGTTCAATGCCCAGCAATAGAGAACTGGTTAAAATATTATGGCATGGATTTGGAATACTGTCACTGTTATTAAAAAATGGGCATCTCTCTAAGTACAGTTATCAAAGAATTTCCAGGATACACTGATAAATTACAAAAAAAAAATAACAGAAAAGTGTTTACAGTAGTCTAACATTTGTGTAGAAGGAGAGAATACATATATATATGCTTATAAATTCATAGACTATTTCTGAAAGAACATGAAAGGTAATACAAGTTGCCCTTAGGGAGGGGAAACAAAGGCTGGGGACAAAGGAGTGAAAAAGAAGTTTTTTCATCATATAATATTCCACCTCTGAAGGTTTGTCCTGTGAACATATATTATCCATTCGAAAATGTAATTTTTTTTGGTGGTTCCTCAAAAAGCTAAACATAGAATAACTGTATGACCCAGCAACACCATTCCTGGATATATACCCAAAATAATTGAAAACAGGGACTCAGATACTATATGCCCGTGCCCACTGCAGCATTATTCACAATAGCTAAAAGTGGAAACATTGCAAGTGTCCACCAACAGATGACCGGATAAACCAAATGTGGTCTATATATATAACAGAATATTATTCAGCCATAAGAAGGAAGGAAATTCTGACCCATCCTACATCGTGGATGAATCTTAAGGATATTATGTTAAGTGAAATAAGTCAGCCACAAAAGAACAAATATTGTTTGATTCCACTTAGCTGAAATATCTAGACCAGGCAAATTCCTAGAGACCGAAAGTAAATTAGAGGTTACCAGAGGTTGCAGGGAGGGGAAATGGGAAGTTACTGCTTAATTATCACAGTTTCTGTTTGGACTCATGAAAAAGTTTTGGAAATAGAGATCATGATGGTTCACAACATGTGAAGGTAATTGTTAACACTGAACAGTACACTTAAAAATGGTGAAAATGGTAAATTATATGTTTCATATATTTTTCCACAATAAAAAAAATTCAAATAAGGTGTAATCTAATTTAAAGAAAAACATCCTGTCTAACCTCTTGTCTACCAGAGGCTTCCCAGAAACAAACATTCTTCCAACCTGACCCCATCCTCCCAAAGCAAATAGTACCAAGTGCATACTGAGTGCAAAGGTCCTCTGTTGGGCACCGCCCAAAACAGAAAGATATGTGGACGTACGTCCTGTGTTTCAAAAGGGCTTATCACATAGCCTAGCCTAACAGAGGTACCTGTCACTGTTGTGTAAGCAAAAAGATGCTGAGTAGGCATCCCAACCATGTGCAAGTGGGAGTGCAGAGGCAGGAGCAAACCAATTTTCACTGGCACATCCAGGATGGCTTGATGGAAGGAGCCGGTTATCAGCTCCTCTCTGCGAGGCAGAGAAGGGCATCCAGGCTCAGGGGGCAGATGAGTTAGGTTGACTAACCTGCCTTACTAGGGGTGCACCTCTGAGCACAGGGCAGTGGTGTCCAGTCCCTGGAGTGTGGGCCTGGGAGGACCAGGACGAAGGTGATTCTGTAAAGGCAGTTGAAGCCAGATGGTGTCAATTTTCAACTGTAAAATTCATTTGGACTTTTAAATACTGGCTGTGAGGAAATAGCTTAGGTATTCTTTCTGTTCTTCCCACTATCCTGTTTACTGTCTAGGAATGTGAGCTTCGTACCCTTATTTGACAGAGAACTTTAACCGTGTATAATTTTTTTTTTAAATGGGGTTTTTCCAACTCAAACTGTGTTTGCCATCTAGCGATTAATCCATGCCATTACAACACCCTGGTTCAGATTCCTCATTTCTCAGCACTGCGGTTAAAGCTCATAGGTCTCCAGACTCCGTTCTGTTGGCCGCGGCTTCTGTCTCAAACTGCACTTTCCCTGTGCCCTGATATGTACGGTATGTTGGCATCAGAGACCTCAGTAATGAAATCTGACCCCTCTGAGAGTAATAATAATATTCACCTGAAAGAAAAATGTAGCTGTTTAGAAGACAATGCACCTTAGAAATTAAGTATTATGAAAAGTTTAAGTAGGTTCCGATTTGAAAATTAACCTGTAGCAGCATCTTTGTGTGAATGCAGACTTCTCACATAAACTGGCGAGATTCTGACCATAAGGGATGCCACAGTCATCTCCAGACTTTCTCTTCTTCCTGTGTGTTTTCTAGAGAGAAGGATATTAACAGTCAAGCCTCCAAAGAGGCGACACCTATTTGAACATAATTCTCCAAATTTCTGACTTTCTGAATACAGATCAAAATTAGGAGCCACATTTTCTGCTTCTGTTTCTTTTCTTTCAAAAGCTGTTGTTAATCAGTTGGGACAGCAGACCAAGAAATACTGTGTTATGTCTACAGGAGATTTAAAACTCAACATCAGTTATTCAAAATTCTTGACAGGCCCAGGGTAACATTTTGCATCTGAAGCAGAGTTTCCAGAGATGAATCAGAGTTTCTAAACAATGCTGATTTCTGCATTGGAAAATATACTGGGTCCAATATGTTTTTTTGCCCCTGAGATTTAGGCTGTGGGAGCTCATTTACTCAGTAATTACTAACTGAATGCCTGCTATTTGCTGGACTCTGAGCTCGGTACTGTGGCTATAACTTGTTATACATAAAACGGTTAGGATAACGTCTTTTTCAAAACTTTATTATAACCCCTCCACCTCCCATGGGATCCAAGCAAGGCTTTTTTACAGTGAATTTTGTCCTAGGAAGGATTGTGCTATAGAGAGATAGTGGGAACAATTCCCACTTTACTGCCAAGTTCAGCTTATTTTTCAGGTTGTTATGAACGGTTACCCTGGATAACAGTTTCTGGCCTTTAATACAACAGCATCCCCTTCCCTGCCAAAGCCTGGAACGTGATAGAATGTATTGTAGGAAGCCATTCACTCAGTCTCCAAAACCATGTGAACTGCTTGACTGTCATTTTTAACTGTTACTGTGTCTTTTTTTTTTTTTTTTTTTTTTCTGTGCAACTCCTTCCATCTGACTTTTGCAGGGAAAGCCAGAGATACCGGGTTTATGTTGTGATACCACTTCTGCCAGGTTTTGAAGGAGACATTTCAACCGGTGGAGGAAATGCTCTACAGGCGATAATGCACTTCAACTACAGGTGCCAAAGTTCTAAAATCCTCTGTTTACAGCTTTCAATCAGTTATGCATGTAAGCTGGCGAAAGCAATGGAAGTGTTTCTCCACATCTATTCAGTGGATCATTGAACAGATGGACACTTTGCTTTATTTTACTTTTGAATCTTGGCCTGTTTACTAGTTGATAAAATTCAAATAGAGCCTAAAATCATAAATGGTAGGCCTAGGACACATGGCACGTATAAAAGAACTAAAATATTAGTGTCTCTTTTATACTCATTGCCTATCACATATATAGAGTGCTTGTCTCCATTTATGAGATGTATATATACACACAATATATATGAATATAAAAAAAAGACTAATATTTTTGTTCTTTAATATATATTAATATATTATAAATGGAGACAAAGACTTTATATAGATACAGTTATGAAGTCCTTTATACATAATTAATTTTTAAAGATAATTTTAAAATTATCTTTAAGCCACCAAATAGTTATTGAGCTTTCCATATTCTTTGCAGTAAGTAGATGAAAGAAAAAAATTAAATGCTTAAAATGGTATGATTTGCACATATTGGTTTATGATTTTTCTAGGCAGCAGTCCTTCAACAAGGTTGGTAATAATAGTCTCTGCCAGTAAGTGAAGCGTGAAGGTTCTTTCCTGTCTCCTGGAATTTTAATTGTTTTCCCTACCATCCCTTTGTTAAAATTTTAGGGAACGTGGTAAGTCCTGTTCTCAATATTCTAAAAAGCAGAGTTTCCATATTCACTCAAAAAGTCACATGAGACTTCAGACGTGGCCAGTGGAAGATTATGAGCAGGGTTGAGAGGTGCTAGCTGGTGGATGGGTGTAGAGAGGTGCTGTAGAAAGTGATGGAAAGGCCCCCCTGACGTTCTTTTTGGGTCACTTAGCTGAGAAGAGGTAAATGGACAGGCCTGGCATGAATCCACGTCCCAATTATAAGCTCTGTGACCTGAAGCACAAAAGAGTCCTACTCAGGATCACACTTAATAAGTCAAAGCAAGGACTAGCGCCTGGATATTTTCTTTTAATATCCCCTGTTCTTCAGAACCACCTGTAGTTTCCCACCTTTCTAAGCAAATTCTTTTGTGGGGGAGGGACAAATGAAGTCTTGCCCCAAACCCACAGTGTGTAAAGCAGATAAGGGTTCAGGGCCTTGGTCAAATTGGGGCTGGGGGCTTAGATGCCCTTTTGCTTGAGTTCCCCTCCCTAGAGGCACCTCCTCAAGATCTAAGGTCCTCCAGGCACAGTTTGAGCGCACCACTGTAGTGGAAATCTTTTTTTGTTAATCCTCTTGCTTCTTTCCGACTTTTTAAGCTTGTATCTTTCTGTCTGCCAGGGTTTCAAGTAAGGCGTTTTGTTTCATCTGGGGTAATTTTGCCTCATTACAGTATGAGAAAACTTTAACTGTGCTTTGGTCTATACACTTGGATTGAAGATTTGCCCGTTTCTAATATTATCTGATTTATAACATGGCAAACAAAGCTTTTCAAGTAGTTAAGGCACTGACATAATGTTTAATTGGATTTTATGCACTTCATTTGCCATGCTAACATTACTTTTGGAATATTGTCGATTGTAGTTATTTTCTGTAACTATTTTCTTGGGTTTGAGCCAACTGAATGAAATAACACGCTTCGCTTTTGTTCAGCAACCAAAACTATAACCTTTTATTATGCAAAAACATCTCTATTTTCTGGCATCATCTTTAATAATATCAGCATTTCCCAGGCGTAACTGTACTTTTAATTACTTTCACAGAGCAAGCAGATGGAACATAGAATTTTTTGTCTTGTCGGTCTTTATAATTCATCGACTATTATCAGAGTCTTGAGAAGCAAAATCATTAGTAGAGGCAGCTATTTGAGACTATATTTTTCACTTTTAAGGGGTTTTCTGACTTTACAGAGACAGCTCAGGTATAATAGTTTCCTTAATTCCAGAATTACTTTGCTAAGTTTGCCCTTTTCACCTCTGAAAGTAATATGATTCTGTAAGTATTCTTATCTATTGTGGCATTCTAAGTTTATCTTTGCAGTCGCCACATTTTCTAAGTGGGAAAGCTCATTCATAACCCATCTTTTAAAAATAGCATCTCTTTCTGAAATCTAAGATCAATTTTATAACTTTTCCATTTACGCACTTCAAAATAACTTGTCCCATCAATAACATTACAGAAGTGACATTCATATGTTTTCTTGGCTTTTAAAAAATCTATGTAGCATCTTCTCATAAAAGCACTTGCTCTATTTTTACTTGGATTAGGACTCTACCCCACAGATATTGCAATTGAAACCATTGAAACCTCTATAATTATTTCTTTCCTTTACATATGTTCAGAACCATGTGCAGAGGAGAAAATTCCATCCTTGGACAATTAAAAGCAGAGAGTAAGTAACTGCTTTTCTTTTCCTCCATGGTTGTTTTTGGTGGCATATCAGTGATTATTAATGTTTTCACAGTGTGGTTATAGGACTCTTCACAAAAGGTAGCCCACAAAATGCTTAACAGAAATAAATTACTTATTCTCATTAAATTGTCCAAACAGATGTTCAAATGAAGACATCACAGCATGAGCTGCATAGGTGATAAAAATGAGAGTATGTTTACAATTTTTTATAATTTATTTTTATTTATTTATAATAATTGTTTTGATAAGAAGTGGGATTTGTAAGGCACTTCAAAATGACCCCACGTGTATCTTCTCCTGCGATCCTTCACCACAGTCCTGGGAAGTAAGCAGGAAGGTGTCATCCCTGCTTTAAAGATGAGGACACGGTCAACATGTATATACGTGGCCTCCTACAGATGCAGAAGTCCCAGGGTTCTCACACACTGTCATATTTAGGGAGGAAAACTAATTATATAACCATTTTAACACCATAACACTTGACTAAATCTTCGAGGGTATTATACTGGAGGTAAGTAAATAAGAAAAAAACCCACACTGATACCTTTAACTCCTGAAATTCTTCACATTTCAAAGGCACTTTCTCAGATATCTTAATTGATCCTTCCACATAGTTCTTAGCTACAGTACATTGTAATTGTGGGTTTACTTACCTATATATCTCTGTGAACTGGCTCTAAGTTTAGCACATAGTAGGTACTCAATAATCTTTTATACCCTGAACAGTAGGTACAGAAAATTCCACAAGAACTAAACTGAAGAAAGAACCCAATTTGTCTGACCTCCAGTTCATATCGGGTTAAGATTGTGAAAATTTGTAGGTCACATTAAAAAGACTAGATTTTTATCCAGAAAAAGACAAGATATGGTGTTGGATGCCTCTGATCACTGATTGAACTCATCAAAGTGGTGTTTATATCAAAGCTCACTGACTGATGGCAGGTGAGAGAAAATGGTACCTTGGGAGTGGATAGAAAGGTTATGTATGGATAAAACTGTGAAGGAGCATTTGAGGGGATGTGGGAGCAGAAGAGTAAGGGAAGGGTCAGATAATCCTAAGAGTTTCAACCCAACTCATCAGGAGGATGGAGCTGCCACAGGAAGGTCTGAAAAGTCAGGAGGAGCCACTGCAATCATATGATGCCATGTGGTGTGGCGTTCACATATGCTATACACCTCAACTGAGGTTTTTGAAAATTTTGTTTTACGCTGGGAGCCTCCTAATCGTGGTGCACTGGGTGATGTATCAGAATGTGGGGAGAAAAAATTAGTCCTTCCATGTATGTATATTTTTCCTTAAAAATAAAGAATTAGGACATTAGCAGGAATGGCATAGTAAGGATCCCCCCAAATCCATTCCTACATAAAAGCAACAAAAACACTAACAAAAATTGTCAAAAATCAACTTTTTCAGAACTCTGGAAATTAACCAAGGGCATGTAACAATCTGTTTATTCAAGAAAGGCAGCAGAATCTTGGTAAAAGCAGCAAGCTTTTTAATTTGCCATATGCCCATCCCCTTCTCCTCATTCCACAGTAGTTTTGAAAACCAGCTCTCCATCACTGTGAAAGAAAACCAACAGCCTAGCAGCCACTGGAAGGAGCCAAATGGGTTTGAAGCTCCCATCCCCCAACAATTCTCAGAGAATTGTCCTAATTTGACCTGTCTGACAGTTTAAAAGACTTTAAAATGGCTAGTTTAACTATGTTCAGAAAACTAAAGGAAACAAATCTAAAGAACTAAAGAGAAGTCTAAAAACAATCTCTCCCCAAATAGAGAGTATAAAAAAATAGAATTTTTTAAGTTAAAATTTTTATTAATTTTTTTACATAAAAAGAACCAAATACGAATTCTGGAGTTGAAAAGTATAATAACTGAAATGAAATGTACATTGGAAGGCTCAGTAGCAGATTGGAGTAGGCAGATGAATCAACAAACTTGAAGATAGGTCAATTGAGATTATCCAATCAGAGGACCAGAAAGAAAAAAGAATGCAGAAAAATGAATAGGGCATTTAGAACAGCCAAAACAATCTTGAAAAAGAACAAATTGGAGGACTCATGCTCCCAATTTCAGAACTTACTATAAACCTACAGGAATAAAACCAGTGTGGTGCTGATATAAGGATAGACATATAGATCACAGGAATAGAACTGAGAATCCAGAAATAAACTCTTATGATTATGGTCACTTGAATTTCAACAAGGGTTCCAGGACAATTCAATGGAGAAAGAATAATCTTTTCAGCAAATGGTGATGGAACAACTGTATATTCACATGCAAAACAATGAAGATGGACCTCTACCTCACGCCACATACAAAAAATAAGTCAAAATGGATCAAGACCTAAAATGTAAAAAGTGAAACTATAAAACTCTTAGAAGAAAACATGGGCAAAAAGCATCATGACCTTGGATTAAGCACACGTTTCTTGGGTTTATAACAAAAATATAAAAATGGATAAATTGGATTTCATCAAACATAAAAGCGTTTGTGCTCCAATGGACACTATCAAGGAACTAGAAAAAAATGACAGAATGGGAGAAAATGTTTGCAAATCATATCTCTGATAAGGGATTCATATCCTGAATATACAAAAGAACATTTACAAGTCAACAATAAAAAAATAATCCAATTTAAAAATGGGCCAAGGATCTAAATAGACATTTCTCCAAAGAAGATACACAAATGGCCAATAAGCATATAAAAAGATGCTCAACATAATTAATCATTAGGGAAATTCAAATAAAAAGTCACAAGATACAACTTCATATCCACTAAGATGGTTATAATTTAAAACATAAAAAAGATAATGATGAGAATATGAAGATATTGGAACCCTCATATGTTGCTGCTGGTAATTCAAAATGGTGTGGGCTCTTTGGAAAGCAGTTTGGTAATTCCCTAAAAGTTAAACATAGAGTTACCATATGACTCAGCAACTCTCCATAGAATATACCCAGGAGAACTGAAAACACGTGTTCACACAAAAACTTGCACATGAATGTTTCTAGCAGCATTATTCACTATAGCCAAAAGGTGTAAACAACTCAAGTATCCATTAATGGGTGAATGAAGAAACAAAATATGTATATCCATACAGTGGAATATTATTTAAATCTAAAAAGTAATGTACTGATCCATGTTACAACATGGATGAACCTTGAAAATATGATGCTATGTGAAAAGAAGCAAGACACAAAAGGCCACATATTGTATAATTCCATTTTTATTCAATGTTTTTAATAGGCAAATCCCTGGAGGCAGGACAGTAGATTAGTCATTGCCAGGGTCTGGGGAGTGACTTCTAATGGGTATGACATCTCTTTTCAGAATAATTAAAATATCTTAAAATTGGATAGTGGTGATGATTGTACAGCTTTGTGAATATACTTTAAAAAAACGAACACTGAATTTCATACTTTAAAGAGGTGAATTTTATGGCATACAGATTTTTAAATGATTTGGAAGTTTAGAAATAATGAATTAAGCTTTTAGGACTAAATAATTTTAAACTTATCTATCTATTGGTGTGTGGTATTCAATAATTTTTCACTAATGGTCTCCTCAATCTAAAATATCTTAGAAAGAACTTTGGACAGAAGACATGTACATCACCAATAATAAATAATTTCAGGGACTTACCTTGTGGTCCAGTGGTAAAGAATCCACCTTCCAATGCAGGGGACACCCGTTCGATCCCTGGTCTGGGAACTAAGATTTCACATGCCGCAGGGCAACTAAGCCCACACGCCAGAACTGTTGAGCTCACGCACCTCAAAGAGAGAGCCCACGTGCCGCAAACTACAGAGCCCAACGCCTTCTGGAACTCGCGTGCCACAACTAGAGAGAGAAAACCCACACGTCGCAACTAGAGAGAAGCCCAAGCACCGCAACAAAGAGACCGCGCCTTAATGAAAAGATCCTGCATGCCTCAACGAAGATTCCATGTGCCACAACTAAGAGCCAACACAGCCAAAAAATTAAGGAAAATAAATAAATTAAAAATAATAATAATAATAAATACTTTCAAAAGGTGTATCTAATTTTATCCAGGACACAGCTTTACCAGAGTATTACCCTATCTATTTTCTAACAGTTTAAAATTAAACTGATAGTGAATGAGTAGGGTTCTAAAAGATATATTGATTACAAACAAAATCAGGAAAGCCATTCGGTAATAACAGTGGCTAGTAAAAATGCAAGGGTGAGGTTATAGGAGAATAAAAATTCAGAACAAGCCTATTATTTAGTTTCTCAACCATAAAAATGTCCTGAACTTATTATAAAGCATTTTCTTTGGCTCTGGACCCTTTTCCTGCCTCTGCCTATTCTGGGGAAAAATTGGATTTAACATAAGTAATTTCAATGTTAAGCCCTCTTATGAAAAGAGTTCCAAGTACCCTGGGAACAAGTCAGAATCACGCATCTCAGTGGGGAAAATGTTCATTGAACATGGAAGAACAGATTAATTACATAATGCCCCTTTTTGAGGTACAGTGTTGTTGGTTTTGTTTTTGTAAATGTATAGTGGGTTTTAAATACATGAACTAACTAATCTCTAATTGGATAGAGAGCTGTAGTTTTGTACTGTTTCAATTCTTTAGAAATAACAAAACTGCTGCTACGAATATGTTAAAATTCCTGAAAAGAAAACCAGCTGCGATTAGTGTATAATTTTCTGATACACTAATCTTCAGGGATTTAGTGTTTAATTTAAAGCATTTCTTTATTATTTTTATAATTGTTGTGAATTATGGCATTTTAGCAGCCAATTTAGTATAATTTAACACAAGGTCTAGAGGTATTCAATCAGGATTAGAAACGTACATATAGGAAGTGCTTGTTTAAGCAGCAAAAGCCTGTAACAACTCTTCAGGTCCTTTCACAAAGTGTCCTTATAAACGTAGAGTCTACTGTATCAAATTTCTCATCTTTCGAGCTATCGATATATATGCGCCAACGTTCACAACAGATATGTCTTAGGGGCCTATATAAACCTCCAGATTCTCACATACCTCCATAACATGTAAGTTGGAACCCCTCGTGATTCTTTTCTATCTATTGCTTCTTATTAATACCTGTCATGCTCCTGGCTTTCTTATATTTTCTTCAGAAGGCACTGTTTCAGTATATCCTCATACCACAAGTTAACATCACCAACTTTGTATCTGTTACTTGTTGAGCCAGTTTCCTTCACAGAATAAAGTACAGTCAGACCTCTGTATCTGCAGTTTCCCCATCCACACATTCAACCAACCACAGATCGAAAATATTTGAAAAGGAAAAAAGAAAAAAACAAAAAACCAGAAAGTTCCAAAAGGCAAAACTTGAATTTGCCATGTGCAGGCAACTATTTGCATAGCATTTACATGGTATTAGGTATTATAAGTAATCGAGAGATGATTTAAAGTGTACGGGAGGACGTGTGTAGATCATACGCAAATGCTCTACCATTTTATATAAGGGACTTGAGTAGGGCAGATTTTGTTATCCTTGGGGGTCCTGGAACCAATACCCTGCGGGTACTGAGGGACAACTGTACTGGCCAAAGTAATTTCTCGATTTGCTTTGTCGTCTTCTCACTAGAGTGTGTGATGGATCCATTCACCTCATTTGACAGGCCACACTTTAATTCATCAAAATGTCTGCTTTCTGGCTTGGAACCTTTGTTTTTCTTTTGTCCCTGTGACTGGTACTCACCCTTAGCTTTCTTCTTAAAGGCATTTTTCATAAAGAAATAAAGATTTTTTACCACTTCACAAGAGCTATTTTGGGGACTTCCCTGGTGGTGCAGTGGACAGAAATCCGCCTGCCAATGCAGGGGACGCGGGTTTGATCCCTGGTCCGGGAAGATCCCACATGCTGTGGAGCAACTAAACCCGTGCGCCACAACTACTGAGCCTGCACTCTAGAGCCCGCATGCCACAACTACTGAGCCCACATGCCACAACTACTGACGCCCACACGCCTAGAGCCCATGCTCCACAACAAGAGAAGCCACCTCAATGAGAAGCCCGCGCACAGCAATGAAGAGTAGTCCCCGCTCGCCACAACTGGAAAAAGCCCACGCACAGCAACAAAGACCCAACGCAGCCAAAAATAAATAAAATTAAATCTAAAACAAAACAAAACAAAAAATCCTTTTAAAAAAAGTTATTTTGTAGCAAGGGTGAATGGGAGTAGGTATGGACTGTGGGCTGTGAGGCTCGCCCACTAGTTGGAGTGTTGCTGAGACTCTCCAGACCTGCTGTGGAATGGCACAAATCTGTGCCTTAGGAAATTACAAGTTATTATGTCTTGAGCTTTCAGACTGCTAACAGCCAGTCAGTATCGTTAATCTTTAAAAAATATTTTTAAATAATTTCAAACTTATGGAAGAATTTCCAGAACTGCCATATACCCTTCATCCTGATTTCCCAAATGTTAATAATTTGCCTTCTTTACTTTATCATTCTCTCCAGATAGATAGATAGATAGACAGATAGACAGACAGACAGGTGGATGGGTTTTTTCCCTCTGAACCATTTGACAATAAGTTGCAGCCATGATGCTCATTTACTCCTAAATATATGTGTGTTTCTGAAAAAGCAGGACATTTTTAAAGCAGCTATAGTTCAATATAGAAATTAATGAAATTAACATTGATATAATACTATTATCTTGTTTGCAGACCTTACTGAAATTTTGCCAATTGTCTTACTAATTAAGGTCCTTTATAGCAAAAGGGGGGGAAATGTTTTGTGTGTGTGTGTGTGTGTGTGTGTGGGGCCCAGGCTTCAATCAACAACATGTGTTGTATGTATCTTTATTTTCCTTTAATCTGAAATAATCCCTCAATCTTTTTTTTTTTGGAGAATGGGGGGACTTTCATGATCTTGGTATGTTTGAAGAGTACGGTTATTTTTTGTAGAATAGCCCTCAGTTTCGGTATATCCATTGTTTCCTCGTGATTAGATTCAGGTTATGCGTTTTCAGCAGGAATATCACAGAAGTGATGTGCCCTTCATATACCATGTCAGGAGGAACATTGTGTTGATTTGCTCCATTACTGGTTATATTAACTTTGATCACTTAGGGAAGGTGGGATCTGCCAGGTTTCTCCACTATAAAATTACCATTTTTCCCTTTGTAATTAAATATTTTGTGGGAAAACACTTTGAGTCTATATAGTAAATATCCTGCTTCTTATCAAACATTCACCCACTGGTTTTAGCATATATTAGTGATTCTTCCTGGATCAATTATTGCACTATGATTCAGTTATTATTACTGTATTTCCAAATGTTGATTTTTTAGTTCCATTGCTTCTTCTATATTTATTACTTTCTTCTAAATTTCTTAGTTGCAATTCTACTCTAAGAAAGTTTTCCCTTCTTCCCCACTATGCATTTATTCATGTGTAGACCTATGGATTCTTATGTTATTCAGTGGGTAATAATTTTGATGATCAGCTTGCACAGGTTTGGCCAGTGAGGGCCTTTTTAAGCTTGCTTCTATGTGCTTTGGACATGTCCCCATCAGCCTTTTTTTCTTACTGGCACAAGAGTTCCAGACCCATCTTGTATATTCCCAGAACTAGCCCTGCAATCAACCATTTCTCCAAGAAACCTAGGTTCTTTTAGTGGAAATTGGCATTTAGAAACCAAATTCTGGGTGCTAAATATGATCATTACTACTGGGATATTACTGCTTTAGGCCTTTTGTATACACATTATCTATTATATATCTATCTGTCTGTTTATCTATCTATCTATCTACCTATCCATCTATCTACCTATCTATTATCTATCTGTCTCCATACTGATACTTATAATTCCAGTCCCATGCCACAGGATTCCTTCTATTATCTCTAATATATATACTTCCTCAATCTTAGAATACACGAAAATCTGTAGCCCATACTACTATGAAAAATAAATCTCACTAGAATTCAATATTTGTTTACAGTTCTTTTTGCCTTTAGCCTAAGAGTATATGCTCAAAAACCAGTGTTGAAAATTTACTTGGATTATGTTATTAATTTGAAATACAGTTAGGTTCATTGCTTTAATTTGTATTTCATTTTAGGCTCTTTTTTTTCCTCTGTCTTTCTTGATTAAGTGTGTGTTACAGACTTCCAATAGTCAGAATACAAAAGGCATGCTTAGATAAGTGTCACTCTGCTATACTTCCTTTCAGTTTCTTCCCCACCCATTTTTTCCACCCTATTCCACTCATCCCCTATTGGTAACCAATTTTTTCAGTTTCTAAGTTATTCTTGCTGCGTTTCTTTTTGTACAAATGAGCAGATACATGTATATTTTCTTATTTCTCCCAATCTCTTTCATAAGAATAGCATACCACGTATTTTCTTGTGCATTTGTTTTTTCATTTAACACTACATCCTGGAAATCACTCCGTAACAGTTCATAGAGATCTTCATTCCTTTTTAGCTCTGCATAGTCTCCCATGTATAGATTTGCCACAGTTGATTCAATCATTCTCCTCTGTATGAACATTTAGGTTGTTTTCAATATTTTTCAATTACAATTATGCAATTGATAACTTTGTGCATATATGTTCTTATTTTTTGGAAGTGTATATTTAGGATAAGTTTCTAGAGTGGGAATGCTAGGTCAGTAGGTAAACACATAGGTGGTTTTGTTAGATATTGCCAAATTCCCCTCCAAGTTTGTACCAATTTGCATTCTCACCACCAATGTAAGAGAGAGCTTGCTTCAACCCAGTCTCACCAATAGAATGTGTTATCTTACTTTTTTTTTTGGCCAATCTCATAGGTTAAAAAATGGTTTCTCACTGTGGTTTTAATTTGCATTTCTGTTATTATGAGTGAGAATGTATGTCTTTTCAAATGTATCTTTTCGTGTGTGTGAATTGTCTGTTCATGTCTTTTGCCTATTTTTCTGTCAAGACTTTGATCTTTTTCTCCCTTCAGTTATTGAGTTCTTTATATGTTCAGACTCAGTTCTTTGTCTGTAATATATACTGCAAATATGTTCTTCCTCTTTGTCATTTGTTTTTGCTTATTGTGTTTTGTGTCATGCAAATATGTTTTTTTTAATTTAGCCAACATTATTGATCTTTTCTTTTATTGGCTCTAGATACTTACAAGCCTTCCCTGCACTCAGGTTACCAGGAATTCACCCTGTTTTCTTCTAACACTTGTATGGTTTCATATGCTTACATTTTCATCTCTGATTTATTTGGAGTTCTTATGATTGCTGGGAGAAATGTATATAATTTTTATCTTTTTCAAATAGCTATGCAATTGTACTAGCACCTTTCATTTAAAAATTCTGTTCCTTTATGTAAAAAGCCCTTTTCCTAGAGATGCAGCCTTTATCATATGCAAAATTTCCATACCTACTTGGGTCTGTTTCTGGACTTCCTATTCCATTCACTGGTTTGGCTGTCTATTTATGTACCAGTTCTACACTGTTTTAATTATACAGACTTTATAGTATGTGTTAATATAAAATATGGGAAGGGTTATTTGTAAATGGAGGAACCTCTGTATATTACCTATGAACAAACTTCTTTCCAATATACTTAAATTTAATAGATACACTAACATCAGCAGTAAAATAGAAAACATCAGTAATACATGGAAACTTCAGTAAATGAAACATGAACTACCATTGGTTCTATTAGTATGCTTCAGATTCTCTTTTAAAAATTTATGTTCTCTTTCTATAAGAATCTAAGGTGGTTTGGTTCCACTCCATTTATTCTTAGTATCAGACTTTGCTTATCCAGGGCAATTGCTCTGTGGGAGAGGGACCATAAAATCTCATGACTAACACTCATGCCAGGGTAATGAATATGGGTTGGTTTGATATGGAATGCATTTCTTCTTATCACATAAATGACCCTCACATGATGAGAGGACAACATTTTTTTTTTTTATAACTATGTAATATCTTTCTTTTTTTTTTTTTTAATTTTATTTATTTATTTTTATTTATTTATGGCTGTGTTGGGTCTTAGTTTCTGTGCGAGGGCTTTCTCTAGTTGCGGCAATTGGGGGCCACTCTTCATCGCGGTGCGCGGGCCTTCTCACTATCGCGGCCTCTCTTGTTGCGGAGCACAGGCTCCAGACGCGCAGGCTCAGCAATTGTGGCTCACGGGCCTAGCTGCTCCACAGCATGTGGGATCCTCCCAGACCAGGGCTCGAACCCGTGTCCCCTGCATTGGCAGGCAGACTCTCAACCACTGCGCCACCAGGGAAGCCCCCAAGAGGACAACATTTTAAAGTACAAACCTAGTACTGCTTGCTCTGAAGAAAATTCTCCAAAGTCAAATGTACTTAGGATTCTTTCCTAATTGTAATGATTTAGAAGGAGGAGTGTTATTTAATTACCAACACTCTTACTTACCCAAAGTCTGCAAAATTTATCTGCTGCTTTGCGCTGGATATGTTGCAAAGTATGTGTACATCAGGTAGTTTGGGCTCACATCTTGCATCTGATTTAAACAGCGGCAGGTGTCAACCAAGACAGATGCAAATGTCACACTGAAATCTTGGGTTATCTACTGCAGCTATACTTTATCACTCTTCAGTAGTTGCTCACCAAATCATTAAAATAAAATGTTCATATTTGAATTTATCTTTGGATTACCTCGGCATAAGGAATTCTTAGAAATCACTTCAGTATGATATTTTAAAATTGTATCTCCATTCATATTAACAATATAAAACTCTTCAGAAAGCAAAAATAGATCCTAGATGTATTCTGAAATTATACACACACACACATACACACATATATTTTACAGTCTATTCTTAACCTGTTTATGTGGTATATTTGTTTTGAAAGACAGTAAAATATAAGGTGCCATGATTGAGCTTGGTCATATTAATTTTAGTGATTTCTTATTGAATTTACAGTCGGCAATCAGTGGATAAATTACATATCCTTCTGTGGTCTTAGAACACACGCAGAGCTTGAAGGAAACCTAGTCACTGAGCTTGTCTATGTCCACAGCAAGTTGCTAATTGCTGATGACAACACTGTTATTATTGGTAAGTACTTGGTCTCTAATTGTATTCCTTGTTAGTTGACTTAGCTCATGCAACAATCTTTCTTTTTATTCCTCTAAAGCTTCCTTTGCAGTTGAAAGGGACAGTCACACAGTTATCTAAAACATTTCTGAAGCAATCTTTTTTGCTTATGTCCTGTCTAATCCCTGCCTTTATCTATGAAGTAACAGAGGCACAGAACAATCAAATGGCCATCGTGTAAATTACAGTCTCCAGAGACAGCAATTTAACCCAGCAGTGCAATAAAAAGCCTGCTCTCATTAATTCTTTATTATTCCCTTGTTTTTATTTAGAATCCAAGTATCTAGATTTCTGGGCTTGGAAGGAGGAGATGTGGGGAGGGAAATGTGTCACAAATGAGTACCTCGTGGTAATTTGTACATGTGCGCATCACACCCACCTAACCATTTCCATAGATCCGAAGTTTTGCAAGAGTTAGGATCGGAAGGATATTAAAATATTGCTGCCTCTGTGCTTACCATTTTTTCCCTTGAGTCAATGTTTTGGATGTTATTAATCAGAGTGCAGAGCAGACCAGCTTTGTTGGGGGCGGGGGTGAGGTGGAAATTGTGTAGTAACGATACGATGTAGTCCTAGACTAAGGTCTGCAGTCTGTTCCTGCAGTCCTTGCCCCACTGACAGATTCGGGAGAGTTACTGGTTGTACATTCTACCCAGATTAGATCTTGACCAGAGGGGTGGGTTTGCAGCTTCATTCTTATACACACCTGAAAAGCTTCATTTTCCCATCATTGAATTGGTTTGCCTTCTAATATCATGTTACACAAACGCTGAAAGGCCAGGAGGAGAAATAGAGTATTAATAACCAGCCAGATAAATGAATTGACAAGGATGGGGGGATGTTACTTAGAGATATGCTGTGTCCCACTATTGGAAATTTCACTCATCCATTTTAAATAAAATGTAGTTTCTCAGCTTTAATAAGATACTTAACTATTCTTTAAGAAATTAAGTGTCATGGGGTGTTTTGAAAAATTTTGGCAGTAAATATGCCTTTTCCATGTCTATCCTCCACTGAGAAAAGAAAAAAAAAATCTCATACCTAGGAGTAATGAGACTGTCTTGTCTGGAAGATGATTTGAAAAGAAAAAGTAGTTCAGAAGCCAGAAAATGTATAGACCACAGTGTGGTGATACATATATATATGTGTGTACACATGCACACATTCTTTTAATACTTACTGGGCATTTAAGAAAAATATCTTGTGTCTTCAAGTTCTTGCTCAGTAGGGATCAAAGCTCTTTAAGGATTTATTTCCTCCCTTACTTCCCCCAATATACAAGTTTTCTCTTATTTCCCGCAAGCTGTTCTGGTCTTGCTCTTCAGAAGCCAATCTCAGAATATTTTTATAGTACATTTGGCAATGACAATAAGGAAAGGAAAAATATGATTTTGCTGAAATGAAAAAACAAACAAAGCCAGATAAAATTCAGTTGATCTCTTCAGCAAGATTTCAGAACTCTTGAAGTAAAAATTAACAGATGTAAATATTTTCCTTTTAAAGGTCATTTTGACCTTCAGCCTGCTTTACTTTACATCAAGTATAAATGCAAAGTAGTTTTCAGTATCTGAGCTAACAGTTAAACAGATCTGTAGAGTTTTTTAGTTGACTTATTTTCTTGAAAGGTCTCTGACCCCTCAAAGGCTACAGTTTATTTAGGCTAGCGATAACTGATCCATTTTGCACATTGTTCTTATTGACTTTATTGAAACTGAAGATGTGGCCTTGGGAGTATGATGAGGTCTCACTTGCTAGTCTTTAGAGGCTGCACTTCTTTTTCTCCTTCCCCAAGGGCAGAACACATTTCCCCCGTGGAAAATCCACAGGTACTTTTGTTCTTTTTATCTCAGTGGAAACTCTATGAGAAGCAGGCTTGTTATTGCTGCTGTCAGATATCTGGCCTGTTTTCATAACACAGACAGAGAACAATGTTTAAAATTCTCAAAGAGGAACTTGAGAAGTTAGGTTGACAATATTTTACAGGTGTTAAGCAAGTAGTTGAGAGCTTAAAAGGAATTAAAGTAACCTGTGATTAAATTTTCTAACATGGCAGACTTATGCCAGAATTATTGAATAATTGACGTAAGAAAAATGACTAATGGTTTTTCCTCATTTTTTTCCCTCACAAGGAAATACTTGGTTTCTCCCCTTGAGATCTCTTGTGTGTGTACCTTTAATTATCTCTTACCCCCGGTGGCCCTGTTGGTCCTGAAATCTGTGACCAAGTACAGTTTTCTAATTCATCTTACTGGCACTTAACAGAACTAACATTTATTTGCTTTCCTAAACAAAACAAGACTATCCTTAAATAGAATTTGAGTCTATCCTGTTGACTAAATGAAACGATTTTTTTTAGTATTCACTAATCCATTGCACAACACAATAGGGAGGTACAAAACATGATCACACAGTGCCACTGCCTTACACAGCTCATGGGCTACAGGGGAGGCAGATATTCTTTCCACTAAACACCGGAAACATCGGGATGGATATTGATAAACTGGCGCAAGAAGGTCTAGAGATGGTCAGCAAAGGTGGGTATGTGGGAACCTATGGAGAGAGAATGGATGTCAGTGCTTAAGGGGCAGGCTTGAGAGCAGCTGTTGAGAGTCTGTAGTTGAAAGGCCACCCCAGTAAAGAGCGAGTCACGTGGGTCTCAACCCTGGCTGCCTTAGGATTGCCTGGTGGCTTTTTTTTTGGTGGACTATCCTTTTTTTAATTAAGGTATTATATATAGTAAATTGCACAGACCTTAAGTGTACAGCTTAATGAATATTCACATATGTTTACATTCATGTAACCACCACCCAGAACAAGATACAGACTATTTCCATCACTCTGACAGGTGTCCTCCTGTCTCCACTCAGTCAATCAGCCCCTAGAATGTTTTCACTGTCACCACAGAACAATTTTTTTTTTAATTTTATTTATTTGTTTATGGCTGTGTTGGGTCTTCGTTTCTGTGCGAGGGCTTTCTCTAGTTGTGGCGAGCGGGGGCCACTCTTCATCGCGGTGCGCGGGCCTCTCACTATCGCGGCCTCTCTTGTTGCGGAGCACAGGCTCCAGACGCGCAGGCTCAATAGTTGTGGCTCACGGGCCCAGTTGCTCCGCGGCATGTGGGATCCTCCCAGACCAGGGCTCAAACCCGTGTCCCCTGCATTGGCAGGCAGACTCTCAACCACTGCGCCACCAGGGAAGCCCGCACAGAACAATTTTGAACACAGATGAGTTTCAGTTCAGATAAATGAAACTATCATTTAGGGGGAAGATTATTCATGTCTGCAATTTACTTTCAAATAGATTCCCCCACCCCCGAAGATGGATTAATTGATAGATAAAGGGATGGAGTGGTATTAGGGGAAAATATTAATGCCTGGTTCCTACTTCCAGAAATTCTGACTCATTGGTCTGGTTTGAGACCCAGGCATCAAGGTTTTTTTGCTTTTTGTCTTTGCTTTGGCACCAATATCTTGCGAAAGCTTCCTGGGTGATGCTGCCGTGTAGTCAGGCTGAGAACCCCCAAACTGGAGGCACAGGGAACACAAGTGGGTAGAAAGTACTGAGTAGCCCACTGAGGCTCAATTGAAGAGTCAGTTTTCCTTTAAAACAAATAAGCTAAAACAGAGTAGAGTTTGTGTGTTAGTTGTCTATTACTGCTGTAACAAATGACCACAAACTTACTGGCTTAAATCAGCACAAATTTATTATCTAACCATTCTATAGGTTAGAAGTTCAACATGGGTCTCACTGGGCTAAAATCAGGGTATCAGCAGGGCTGTGTTCCCTTCTGGAGGCTCTCAAGGTGAATCCATTTCCTTGCCTTTTCCAGCTTCTCCAGGCTGCCCACATTCCTTGGTTCATGGCTCCCTTCTTCCATCTTTGAAGGCAGCAATGTTAGATCTCTCTGAAAGTTCTCAAAGTGTCAACCCATTCTTCTGTAACCACATCTCTCTCTGAATCCCGTTTACTTTTAAAGACTCTTGTGATTATACTGGGCCCACCTGAATAATCCAGGATAATCTCCTTATTTTTAAGGTCAGCTGATTAGCACCCTTAATTCCACCTCCACCTGCAGCCTTAATTCCCCTTTGCCATGTAATATAACATATTCACAGGCTTTGGGAATTAGGCCATAGTCATCTTTGGGAGCCATTATTCTGCCTACCACAGAAGAATTCACAATGTCTGAAACAGGACATTTGAAAAAAGCAAAACCACAGAGGAAATGACAGATAAATCCAACTGCATTAAAAATCAGAACTTTATTCATTAAAAGATGCTATAAATAGAATAAAAAGATAAACCACAAACTGAAAAAAAGGTATTTGCAATACAGTTAATATTCAAAACATATAAAGAACTCCTTAAATCAATAAGGAAAGACAGTATCCGAAGAAAGATGGGCAAAGGAATTGTATAGGAACGTCCCCAAAGAGGACATACCTGAGGCCCATAAGTATATGAAACATGTTCATCCTCATTAATATAATAATGAGACAAAGAACAGGTTTTCAAAATACCAATTGGCAAAAATTAAAAATTGGACAATCCAAGTATTGACAACACTGAGGAACCCCGGGGATTCCACTCTTGCATACAGAGCCCAGGTAAACTCCCACATGTGTACGCCAGGAAACATACATAGCTATGCAGAACATAATTGTGTATTACAGCAAAACTCTGGAAACAACCCAAATATCCATCAACAGTAGAATGGAAAAATAAGTTTGGGAGTGCTCATTCAAGGAAAATAATGCATTACAATTATGCACAGATAAATCCCAAAGACATGATTTTGAATGAAAGAAGCAAATCTCCAAAGATTATCTTCTATATGATTCCACTTATACAAATTAAAAATAAGCCAAAAGTAAACCTTTTTTGTTTAGGAAAACATCATCAGAGCATGATGAACACAAAATTCTATACAAATTCTCTCTTAGGAAGGGAAGGTCTTTCATGGGAAGACAGCTGAGGGCTTCTGGGATGTGGTAATGTTCTGTTTTTCAGCTTGGATGATAAATTCAGTGATTTTCTAGAATTATTACCTAAGTTGGACTTATAAGTTTTCATATACTGTTTTCTATTTTGCTATATTACATACTGTTTAAAAAGTTCCTAATAGCGGACTTAGAAAAGGTCATTTTCCAAAAATTATCAAGGCAATGTCCTAATAAACCAAGGGATTGCAGTTACCATAAAAAGTAGTACATGAATACAGAGCATATTTCTTGTAAACAGTTAAAACTCTAAGGACTCATAGAGAGTAACAGGTCAAAATTCCACTTACTGTCTCCCTCTCTCTGCCAGAAGGTACTCACCACTCTTACCCTTCAGTGTGCATCTTTCTAGAGGTCACTTGCCCTCTCTTCTTCCTAGTATGTTCTATAGAAATGGGGTAATACTATGCCTGCTGTTCTGAATTTGATTTTCAGAATATGGGAATGTTTAACAACAAGAAGGGAGGTAACATTTACATCCATCGATATCTCATTTTCGGTATCTCATTTATTCATCTGAAATTTTCTCTTCCCTTTCTTCACATTCCTATTAAGTAGTAGCCAACTCACTTATCCAGCGTGGTTGAGAGTCAGTGCTCTGGGAAACTCCAGATGGGCCCTGGAAGTACAAGAACCACACCCTCTAAGAATTCCAGCTCAGAATGCCAGGAATGCATTCCTCCCCTGGCGATGGGAGGGAATCTGAGAGGACTGGTGTGAAAGTGTGTGTGTGTGTGTGTGTGTGTGTGTGTGTGTGGTTTTCCAGGGGGCTCACATCCCCAGTCTCCCTGATGGTGAAGAGCAACTATGTCCTGCCAATTCGGCAGCCCCGGCCCGAGAGTGGCCTCTGCTGGGGCCCTGTGGTAGTGATGTCCCAAAGCAGCACTGTGGAGTCCTTATTCCTTGCCCCTGACAGTTGATTCACCCAGAGAGGAGGCTTCTTTGATACAAACGCTACATGCCAGCAAGTCTTCCCTTCCTATGGCAGTGTTCTCTAGTGCAGATATTCTCGAGGTAACAAGTATCTGATAATAATGCCAGTAATAATTAGCATTTGTGGGGCAGTTTATAGATCGGTAAGTGCTTTCACATGGTCTTACTTCATTTTTACAACAACCCTACAAGGTCTGTATTATGATCTCGATTTATAAAAGATCAAATTAAAGCTGAGAAAGATTAAATGACTTTGCCCAAATTAATGCTGGGCCACATGTTAAGCCCAAAGACATGGCTGCAAATTTTATAGTGTAATTAAAATGTAAGTGTATGTATAAAGGTTGATATGTTGCTGACAAAACAGTGTTGCGAAGGTGGGTCCCACCTTACCGCGCTCTAATAGTGCTCCCAACTTTCTGTGAGGTGCTCCATCCTTTCTGTCACCCAGAGTCCCTATGGGACACCATTCCCATCCACAGTTATCATAGAGTTGTGTATTAACTATGTGACCATATTGTAGCAAATGGCAGTAAAGACTCTTCAGGAAGAGCCAGCTTCCTCTCATGTCCAACATCCCACCGTCTGGGCTCTGGGTAGGGCTGCTAACACCTTACACCCTGATGGTCCCCATCACATTCGGTAGCCCGAGCTTGTGTTCAACCTAACTCTTCTGCTCCTTGTCTGCAGAAGCAGTGGAGTGTGGGACTAGGGCAAGAGGAGCAAGAAGCAAAAAGAGTCAGTCAGGCCCCTTTTGTAGTTTGTAGGACACCTCAAGGATTCAAAAGTGTGGATCCACGATGATTAATGCAGAAAATGTAGCAAGGTTTTTGAATACACAGCAGAGGAGCGCAGGAAGTGCAGGTTGAACTAATATTCAAATACTTGCCCTTCACATGTGAAAGTCAGCATTCTCAGCTCGTTTGGATTTAAAAATAGAATGGAGGGAAGTTGATACAGAAGCTGTTGGCATGCCACGCAAGTGAGGCAAGAGAATGAAAACCCAAAGCCACTAATGATAATCTGTATTTGGGAGTGGACTATATTGCTTGTGAAGGTCCTCTTGTGTTTTGACATTTATAATTATGTGACCATGAGTTAAAGTCTACAGAGTTTGATTCCTAAGTATGAAACCTTACTGCACTGAGCTGGTAAGTGTTCTTGTTTCTTTGTGTGCTTAATGACTATATCAGTTAGAATCCTTTGAGCCACAAGATAGAAAATTCAGCTAGAAGTATGTGAAACAATAAGGGAAATGTATTACTTCACATAACAGAAAATAAGAAGGTTCTAGGGTTGGCCAGCTCAGTGACTTAAAGACCCAGAGTCTTTCTCCTTTCTGCTCTGCCATCTTCAACTTGTCTGTTTGTCCCTTGGTTGGTGGCTGCAGCAGCTCCCACGATCATGTCCTCATGCAACCCTTCAAGCCAGAGTATCCAAAGACTGGAAGTGACACCATCTTGTTCTTGTGTCTATTTATAAGAAAGAGAAAAACTTTCTCAGAAGCCCCTGGCAGATTTGCCTTATGTTGCATTGACTAGAACCATAACAAGTGCCCATTTCTAAGCTAATCACTGGCAAAAACAATGAAATGACCATGACTGGCCTTAGACTGATCAAGATTTACCCCTGGGTTAGGGAGCGCCCTGCCTTCCTAGAGCACAGCATCTCTTGATACCTGAACAAAATTAGGGGTATTTTAGCAAGGAAGAATTGAGTCTGGAGGGCAAATGAGTGTCTGCCAGGACGAGAAAATTGTTCAGTTTCACTGTTTCTCCTTATAGGCTCTGCCAACATAAACGACCGAAGCATGTTGGGAAAACGGGACAGTGAAATGGCTGTCATTGTGCAGGACACGGAGACGGTCCCTTCAGTAATGGATGGAAAAGAGTACCAAGCTGGCCACTTCGCCCTAGGACTTCGGCTGCAGTGCTTTCGGTGGGTCTCGGGAGCTGGGTCTCCCTCACATAATCCCGCTGCAGTGGGCAATGGAACCCAGCCCAGCCTCTGGCCCTTAGCGCACATGCCATCTCCAGGTTCTTCTTTGTCCAACACAGCGTGAACCACAGCAGTCGTATACAAAATGGCTCTGTGGGGGGCATAAAAATTTCCTGTTTGAACAGCTTTTATTATTTTTATGTGTAATGGAGAAAACTAGCATTTTAAATCTATTAATTGATTTAGGACCAGGTCAAACCATATAGTGTCTATTTAAGTTTTTTAATAGTGAGTCCATTTTTAGAAATCGAAATAGTTCCAGTGATACAAGGATATGATAAAAATTACTAAAGGAGAAAGCTAGCGACTCCTGGTGTTAAATTAAATGTGGAAACTTCATTTCTCAGATTTAAGATGACTCCAGACATGGAAGATTCCTGATCTTCTGCAAGAAGATGTGAATTTTTTTTTTTTTTTTAACTGATAAGAGTGTGTGACTTGCTAATATGTATGTTTTTTTTTTTTTTTTTTTCACACACACACACTGTATTTTATTTTTATAAGAGATAAATAGACTGACACCAAGCATTGTACATGGATGACCACAACAAAAGCAACAATGATTGCAATTACCAAACATGAAACACACTCATACTATGTCATAATATTGACATTCAGTCCAGTAATCCTCCACTGTAACAGCTCCTTTACTTTGCAGTGAAAATTGATTTGTATATTCTTTGCCTCTGAGTCCTTGTGGGATTTTTTTTTTTTTTAAATTCAGACAGAAAGTCACAAAAATTATACTCATCCTCATCAGTTCACTCAGTCCCATGTAATTCATTTTTTTTTTCATCTTGATATTTTGTTAGCACTTTTATGAGTTCATCAGTTTTTCATTAGAGTTCTGAAAATGCTTATTCATTCAGTTCAGCAGTACAGTCAGTTACCAGAAACCTGTACTTGTCAGAGTCTTTTCCATGAATTTCTTGAAGATGAAACCCTTTTATAGGAACATATTTGCAAAATCATCAGAGTACACCCAGAACTGTCTGTAAATGACAAAAGACTTAAAAATGACCACGGTTAAAGATTTGATGAGAGTAGAAGATGTGAATTTTAAACAAACCTGTGGTCCAACAGAGAGAGCACTGGGCTAAGTGGCAGGGGTTGTGTGTCCCTACATGAGTCCTTCATTCAGTTAAGTGTTACTGAGAACTTTCCTGGGCGGGGCTCTCACTGGCCCCGCCCCAGCCCCTGTAGTCCAGTCTCAGTTGTCAGAGTGATCCTTCGAGAACCTAACTCAGGTCCTATCACTCCTCTGTTCAACCAATCCTCAATGCCTTCTTATCTCTCTTTTTTTTTAAAATGGCTTCTTACCTATCTCCTGTCCCTCTCCCCCGGCCCACTGAAGACACACTGAGCTCCCCACTGTCTGTGGAACACACCCTGACCACTCTCCCACCTGTAGGCTTTTGCAGGAAGTCCACAATTATAAGATTCTAGAACTATATTGGCCAGGATGGGATTTCAGTGTGGCCGCTCTGGTGAGACAGAGCCAAGTGTCCCCGATTAAGGGTGGTATTTTAAGCTATTTGATGAAAGGCACTGCACAGATACTGTGGTGGTGCTGTTGTTTTAACCCTTCCAGTGTTAATGGTCGCTTCTGAAAACTGGCTCACTTGCAAATGGGCACAAACCCAGCACTTCCCTCCTGCAAATGCTGGCGGCCCTTACCTCCTACCTCACTCCAGACTCTGGCTTTTGAGAACCAAGTTTCAGTTCCGGAGACGTTCCTTCTGCTTCCTCTGCCCCAGGAGCTCAGCAAATCCATCCCTCAAAATTTGACTGTCAGACCTTCTCACAGTTTTTATTGCTGTATTTATCGCCTTTGTTACGAATTGTTTTGTCAGTAAGGTTTTTTGTTTTTTTTTACAGGTGAATTAAATTTCTTTTATTTTGTTATTATTGTTTAATTTTTTAATTGTTTTTGTATATTTATCTTAATTTTAAAAACTCTTACTTATGTTCATGTTCAGCTCAGTTCATAGATCTTTTTTTGGAAAGGCCTTTATCTAGTGTACCAGTCATAACTGACCATTCTGTCTTCTTTAAAAGTTGCTCTATAGGGCTAAAACCAAACTCATCATGGGGCCAGTCTATAATTTCTGTGAGTGTCACTAAATTCATGGATCCTTGGTGATAGAGAAAAAAAACCTCAGAAATGTAGCTGATTTGCTGCACTAGGCTTAAAGTCAGTTCAGCTGCCATAATTCATTCATTTATTCTACAAATATTTATTGAACTTATACTATTTGTCTGGCATTGTGCTGGGCACCAGGGAGACAGGCTGGGACCTGGGACCCTTTGCTGCAGCGCTGCAGTGCTTGCACCTGGACACACCTCTCCTCCAGCAACAAAATACAAAGAAACTGTCTGGGACTAAAAATAATTGCATGCCTGCAGTTAGGGTAAATTCTGGACCCAAAAGATACAAAAAGACCAAAAAACCCAACTGCCACTTTTGAAGAGCCTGGAGCAAAAGCAGGGGGTGGGGAGCAAAAGCAGGGTACCGCAGATGCCCCCGCAACACACCACCACCTAAGGGGTGGGCAAAACACCTAAGCCACCCCTCTGGCCCGATCCCTGGACACACCCCTACCCCCACCCCATATAAGGAACAAGCTCCCCCCCCTCAGGGAGCCAACAAGCAAGGGAACCTGTTGTTTGTTCTCACTGCCCACTGCTGCAGCAGGGGCCCCAATAAAACCTTGCCTGAATTTCTTGCCTGGACTCTGATCAACTTCTACTGATTAAGGAGGCCAAGAACCCTGGTTGGTAACGCCAGGAATATAGAGCAGAAAATAGAGTCTTTCACAAGTTGGGGAAAAAAGGACAGGAAAATCTTTGGCCCAAGACTGACAATCACAAAGGGCTTCAAATTAGCCTTTTATCCTTATTTACACATGAAGTTATAAATGTAGTCATTAAAAAACAAACAAACAACTCTTTTGACATATAATTCACATACTATAAAATTCACTTTTTTAAAGGATACAAGTCAGTGGTTTTTAGTGTATTCACAGAGTTGGGCAACCATCACCACAGTCTAATTTCAGAATATTTTATCACCCCTAAAAGAAACCCTATATCCATTGATCTTGCATCCTACAATCTTCAACTCATTTATTTTTTTGTGGCTACCTTAGCATTTTCTATATACAAGATCATGTTATCTGCAAATAGTTCTACTTCCTTTTCAATCTGAATATCTTTTATTTCTTTTTCCTGTCTACCCGCTCTGGCTAGAACTTCCAGCACAATGGTGAACAGAAGTGTTGAGAATGACCAACTTTCTCTTATTCTTGATCTTAGAGGGAAAGCTTTTAGTTGTCTTTCACCATTAAGTATAATGTTAGCTACGGGGTTTTTTATAGATGCACTTTACCAGGCTGAGGAAGTTCTATTTCTAGTTTGTTGAGTGTTTTTATCATGGACTTGTCAAATTTTTTTTTCTGCATCTACTGAGATGGTCGTGTGGTTTGTCCTAAATACAGTCATTTTCATATTACAAAATGAATTTGTTAAGGTAAATATTTTAAATATACCAAAATTATTAGAATTCTGCTTTGGATTTCAATCATTTTTAATACATGAAGAACTTAAAAAATGGAAGAGATCAAGCTCTCTCTCTGGATCTTCCAGAGACCCTGGATTCAAAGACTATTCCTGCCCTCACAGAGTTTACAGCTATGTAAATAATGCGTTAACCGCTGTAATGGAGGTCAGTAAGGTTTCTGTTTTTGTTTTATTTTAGACCATTGATATTTTAATTGGCTTCTAATGTTAATTTGTTTTGTTTAGCAGGGGAGAGTTTAAGATTAGCAACCCACTGTTAATCAACCCACTGATTGCCTACTGCAGCTCATATAAGGAAACAAATATTTCCTCCTGTAAGCTAGAAATAAATGTCACACCTTTTCAGTTCCATGAGAACTTAAGTATTCTCTTTAAAGGTGTAGCCTCCTTTATAACTTTCTAAATGTATAATAATTATAGAGGGGGAGGGTTCTGATACAACATATTTTTCATTGTAGAAAATTTGGCAAACAGAAAAGCAATAAGGAAATTAAATTTATCTGTAATCCCACCACCCAGTGCCAACAATTTTAACATTTGATATATGTCATTCCACTTTTTTTCTATACATAACTATTCACTACTGTATTTCTTTTTTTAAACATAATTAGGATCTTGCAGTTCTACAGAGTCCTTTATTATTTAAATAATATTACACATACTTTTCCATGTCATTGCGTTCTTCTATAACATTTAATGGCTGCATTGTATTACATTGTTTGAGCCCGCCGTAATTCCTTTAACCAAAACCTCATTGACGGGCAGATTTTTTGCTGATATAAAAAAGTGGGTATGATTGTAGATAGTATCTTGCTTACCTTCTTAGTTGTTTCCTTAACTAAATCCTAACTATAGGATTTCTAGCCAAAAAGTATGCAATTTCCTTTGCCCTCTGAGTTCTATTATTATCTTTGCCGATTTGTTGGGTTTCAAATGGAATTTCATTATTTTAATTTGCAATTTGAGGGTTTAAAAATGTATCCATTAGCCATTTGTAATTGTTCTTTTGCAAATTGTCTAGACTATTCATGTCCTTTGCCCGTTTTGTTGGAATGTTTCACTTTCTTTTAATGATTTGTCAGTAATTTAAGTACATAAAAGCCTAATTTCTTTCTCCCATTTGTTGCAAAGCTGATTTGCGAATTGCCTTTTAATCATATTTAGAGTATTTGGGGGAACCATCAATTCTTATTAATCAAATCTGTCAGTTTTTTTCTTTTCCCCCCTTTTTAAAAATATGTTTAGAATAGCTTCCCCAAGATAAAATATTTACTTATATTTTCTTCTAGTGCTCGTTTGATATTACTTTTACATTTAACATCTGCAATTTATTTTTTTAATTTTTTAATAAATTTATCTATTTATTTATTTATTTATTTTGGCTGTGCTGGGTCTTCGTTGCTGCGCGCGGGCTTTCTCTAGTTGCGGTGAGCGGGGGCCACTCTTCGTTGCAGTGCATGGGCTTCTCATTGCGGTGGCTTCTCTTGTTGCAGAGCACGGGCTCTAGGCACGTGGACTTCAGTAGTTGTGGCACATGGACTTCAGTAGTTGTGGCACACGGGCTCCACGGTATGTGGGATCTTCTCGGACCAGGGCTCGAACCCATGTGCCCTGCCTTGGCAGGTGGATTCTTAACCACTGCGCCACCAGGGAAGCCAACTTCTGCAATTTATTTTAATGTAAGAAATGAGGTAGGAACTCTAACTCTTTTTCCCAGGCAAACCAACTGATCCAGAACTGCATGACTGCAGTACTCGTTGCCTCTCTAACCTGCAGTGCCTCTTTATGGTGCACCGAATTGCCACACATCCTGACCTATCTGTACTCTCTGCTACTTCCTATTGAAAGTCTGTTGACTTGCCTGCCATTATGATACCACTTTAATTATCGTAGCTGTGCACTTTAATACTACTTCCTACCATACCACTTCCCCAAATTAGTATTCTTTTCCAGAATAATCTTGGCTACTCTTAGTCATTCTTCCGCACGAACTTTAAACTTGTTTATTCAAGTTCTCTCACTAGTTTTCTGATCAGGACTACAGTATACTTATAGATTAATATAAAAAGAGTTGATGTCTTTATAACATTGAGCCATCCTATTGAAGAACAAGGTATGGACTTCAATTTATTCACATTTTTTTGTTCTTCAGTAAAGCTCTAGGGTTTTCATTATTGGAAGCAGAAGTTGTTCTTCAGTGATCACTGAAGTTTTTTGTTGCTCTTCTTTTGGTGTTTTGCTGATCCTATGCCTTTCATGCTAAGTTTATTCCTAGATGCTTTATTTTTCCTGGCAACTTTCAAACTGTCTTGAAGAGGCAGTTATTCTTGAACAAGCATTTTCACTTTGCCACAATGGCAGACACAAATAATACATTAAAAAGCACCATGAAAACCTTGTGTTGATTTTAGCTCTTTTTATTAGGAAATATTCGCAAAGATAAATGTGACCTAGCGCAGAGCCATTTTCTCCCTTAAAAAAATGCAACTTCAATCCATTTTCCATCTGGGCTATTTTTGAATAGAAATAGAGAGACACATTTCGATGTGAAATCAATTCTAAGTAGAATCAACCATCAGGGTACTGCACTAAATGTCACAGCTACGTGCCAAACAGTTCATTAAGTCCTAGAAAATTATCCAAACTTTACAGATGTAACCATCACTCAGCAGAAACCATTATCCACACAAGTAGAGCTCAGAATCATTTACAGTGATAGACATGAGGAATGGAAAGAACAGAAACAATTTTCTGCAGTTTTCCTACTGTCCCACTGATGCATAAACAGTTAAACATTAAATAATTGACATTATTCAATTTTCAACATAAAATCAAATTTGTTTTCTCTGAAACCTTACTCCTCTAAAGAATATCCAGAGTACTTCATATTATTTTTACTGTATGAATTTTTATAATTAAAAAACTGACAGGGAAGATAATTTATTACTGAACATTGTCTGTTATAGACTTATTTAAATACTTTTTCTATACACAGGCTCTTAACTGATAACTTGATGGACACATTGCCTCACCTCCTGTTCTCATTTAAAAGCAAAGTCACAGAAATATTCTTTCAGCTCCGTTTTCAGTGGGTTAGACGCCACTCAAATCAAAGGCATTACTCTGACTGACTTATTGTTATAACTTGTGCTGTCCTTCAAATTTGGCACGGTTAAATTTTGCTTTGGTTCTTAAGGAGCGGCAGCACCTAGGTGCAAACATCATCCTTTAGAACCTTTTTGAAAGTTATTCCTATCGAGCCTGAGGGAGACATTATTTGAAGTAGAAATAGAATTTTGAGGTTATAAAACTCTAGGAATCCTAGTGAGCCCAGGTGCCAGATCCATTTATTTTAGAAAATTTTTATATAGTAGAAAAAGTGCAGACTCAAACTAAAATGTGATGCCCTTTTATCCCTATAAGCTGGCTGAGCCTTTTCAGGAGTTGATAATATTGGAGTTGACTGGGGAGAACACACATGGTTAATTTAATAGCATGTGTGTTGGAACAGCCTTTCTTGAAGTACATTTTACATAATGTTTGACCCAGGATTTTAATTCTTCAATTTCTCCTAGTGAAATAATCATAGAAATTCACAAAGTATTATATATGATGAATAAATTATGTTCATTATAGCCTTGTTTATAATAATGGAAAACTGGAAACAACCCAAAAGGTCATAATAAAATAGCTGGCTAAATAAAATTTCACATAATGGGAAATTCTGCAGCCGTTAAAAACGATGACGTAAATCTACACATTTAAATACAAAGAGGGTAACGATATTATGACCTCCACCCTGTTACATCCAATGGTCAGTTCTCATCTGAATCTGACTCCGTGTGGTTCCGGGACACCCATCCTCTGGCTTCTCTGCAGCCTCACTGGCTGCTCCTTCTCTGCCCTACTGTTGAGGTGCACTGGTCCTCTTCTCTACCTATACTCACTACTTCGGTAAAGTCAGTTAAAGTCACATGGCTTTATGAGTGTACGTATGTGGACAATTCTCAAGTGTATATCTCCAGCCAAACCTTCTCTCCCCAACTCCACATTCTTTTATCCAGCTACCTACTCAGCATCACCACTTGTATATTTAATAGATGTCCCAACAGGTTCAAAACTGAATTCCTGGTCTTCCCCCCCACTAACTGGCTCTACCCACAGAATTACCCATCTCAGCTAATGGCAACTGCAGTCTTCTGTTTGCTCAAGGCAAAGCCCTTTTAGTCATCCTTATGCCTCACTTTTTCTCACACCCTGTGTCCACTGGATCAGTGAAATCTGATCTCTCCACCTTCCTCTCCACCACCCAAGCCACCATCATCTCCCACCGAGATCACTGCATTGACTCCTAACTGACCTCCCTGTGTCAATCCTTGCCCTGCACGGTCTATTCTCAATCCAGCAGCCGTTTGTTAACGTTTAAGTCAGATCCTGTCACTCCTTGCTCCAGTGTCAGCAGTATGTCCCAGTTTCATGCAATGTAAAAGCCAAAGTCCATCTGAGACCCATTTCCCCACTTTTCTTTCTTTCTTTCAATAAATTTATTTAGTTAGTTAGTTAGTTATTTTTGGCTGCGTTGGGTCTTGGCTGCTGCGCGTGGGCTTTCTCTAGTTGCAACGAGCGGGGGCTACTCTTCGTTGCGGTGCACAGGCTTCTCATTGCAGTGGCTTCTCCTGTTGCGGAGGGCGGGCTCTAGGCGTGCGGGCTTCAGTAGTTGTGGCATGCGGGCTCAGTAGTTGTGGCTCACGGGCTCTAGAGCACAGGCTCAGTATTTGTGGCGCATGGGCTTAGTTGTTCTGCGGCATGTAGGATCTTTGCAGACCAGGGATCGAACCCGTGTCCCCTGCATTGGCAGGCGGATTCTTAACCACTGCGCCACCAGGGAAGTCTCCCCACTTTTATTTCCAATGTAGCACAAGCCTTTTTGGTATTCCTTGAACCTACCAGGCATGTGAGAAAAGAGCTTTGGACTCAGTTTCAATTCTAGCTCCATTAATAGAATGCCTCCAACCTTTGTTTCCCATTTGCAAAATGGGAATCCTGTACCATCTACCTCCCAGGATTAAGATAGAAGTGCTTTTTAACACTCAGGCTTTACGTAAGTACCAGCGCTTGTATAATTTTCACATATGACCTCTAAAACTTGTCTTGCTTTGCTTGAGAATTTCTTATTATTTCTAGTCCTCTGTTTATATTTGATCAATTCAAACAATCTACTGTATGGCTTCTTTTATGCCAGGTACTCTGAGGATATGAGAATAGCCAGGTCATGTTCTCTTAAAGAATTTACATGCTAGAAGTGGGAGATGGGCCTATTAAAAGCAAAAAGTACATGAAATATTGCAGGTGCTCTGATAAAAACAAAGCACAGATGAAGCACAGTGAGGGGGACAAAGGAAGAAAGTTCAAATCTTTCAGGATTGACGGGGAGAAATGGGAGAAGGGAAAAAGGGAGCCATAAAAAGTTTCATAGAGGTGACCTTGTACTGAATCCTGAAAGATGGTAGGTAAGGTTAGGCAAACAGGCAGGGGAGGGAAAAGCCTCCCGGGCTACTCCCATCTCACACTCTTAAAGCACACCTGGTATTTACCACATTTTAATTAATTCCTTTTGAGGGTGATTCTTTATTCATTGTTGATCTCACCTACCAAGTATAACTGCACCCAGAGAGGCTTCGTGTCTTTCATATTCATTTCTGTACCCTGGAGTTCAGCATAGTTCTTGGCCCAAGGGAGGGAAGAAGGAAGGAAGGAAGGAAGGAAGGAAGGGAGGAAGGGAGGAAGGGGTGGGGAGGGAGGAAGGAAAGTCAAGTCTTGGTTAAGAGCACAGGTTTGGGAGTCAGGTGGTCCTGGTTGGAGTCCCAGATATACAATTTGCTAGCTGTATGACCTTGAAAGAGTTACTTGACCTCTCTGTGCCTTAGTTCCCTTTTCTTTTTTTTTTTAACCTGTTGATCTATTTATTTATTTATTTATTTGGTTGCACTGGGTATGGTAGTAGGTGGGCTCCTTAGTTGCGGCTCGTGAGCTCCTTAGTTGTGGCATGTGGACTCTTAGTTGCATCATGCATATGGGATCTAGTTCCCGGACCAGGGATTGAACCCGGGCCCCCCGCATTGGAAGCTCGGAGTCTTAACCACTGTGCCACCAGGGAAGTCCCCTTAGCTCCCTTTTCAGTAAAAGGAAAATAATAATACTTGCTTCTTTTGTTTTTACTATTTTTTTACTTTTTTTTTTTTTTTTTTAATAGCTGCTTCTTCATAAGGCTGTTGAGGATTTACTGAGATCATTTTTGGAAAGGCTCAGCACGTTGAAAGGCACATGCTTTGAATACTAATCCTATCTTCCAAGGTTCTCACCCTCTTAGGCCGAATTACAAGAACTGTTAGAGCAAAATGAAGGTGTTTCTCTGTCCAACAGTTAAAACTTTCAAACATCATAACAACTTAGGTTTTTCTGTTTTGTTTTGTTTTGTTTTGCAACTTGGCTTTTTTTTATATAGACACACAGACACACACTTAGTCTTTTTTTTTTTAAGTTATTTACTTATTTATTTATTTTTGGCTGTGTTGGGTCTTCGTTTCTGTGCGAGGGCTTTCTCTAGTTGCGGCGAGCGGGGGCCACTCTTCATCGCGGTGCGTGGGCCTCTCACTATCGTGGCCTCTCTTGTTGCGGAGCACAGGCGCCAGACGCACAGGCTCAGTAGTTGTGGCTCACGGGCCTAGTTGCTCCGCGGCATGTGGGATCTTCCCAGACCAGGGCTCTAACCCGTGTCCCCTGCATTGGCAGGCAGATTCTCAACCACTACGCCACCAGGGAAGCCCCACACACTTAGTCTTAATGGCTTCCTTTGATTTCCTTAAAAGAAAAGGACTTCTGTGGTTGAGTGTCTGAATTGCTGTACCATTAGAAACAGTGCCTGCAGCAAACTGCTTTGTCTCAGTTACTCATTTTGGAGGACACTTGTTTTTCAGGGTTGTCCTCGGCTATCTTTCTGGCCCTAGTGAAGACATTCAGGATCCAGTGAGTGACAAATTCTTCAAGGAGGTGTGGGTTTCAACGGCAGCTCGAAATGCTACAATTTATGATAAGGTGAGGTTTACATATCCTGTTCCTTTTTTAACTGAATCACATCACAAAAGCACAAAATTATTTCTGCATATTATTAGTACAGAGTATTCTTAATGAGTGTAAAAAACCAATACACCTCCAACTTGTAATAAAATACTTCTTGGTAGACATTAAAAAAACAGAGTCAAAAAGAGCCATAGATTATTGTTTAGAAGAGACTTTAGTGACATTCTGGTCTCAGATTCCAGAATCCCATCATAAGCATCCTTAGCAGGTGGTTACCCAGCCTTTATACATGTCTAGTGACAAAGAGGAAAGAGGCAGATGGGATCAAAAAATGAGTCAGACTTGGGTTCAGCCCAGCTCACACAGTTGCTGGCGATATAACTATGTGTATAGTAATTTGATGTTCTGAGCCTTCCTTTCTTTCCTCTCCTATAAACTGGGAGGAACATTCACTAGGTGGTCGTGAGGATAAAGAACAGTCTATTAAATGTACTTAGCACATAGTACATATAGTAAATGGTGTCCATCCTAATGATGAAGCTTATTAATAATGAGAAACTTTCTCATTTGGACAGCTCTAATTTTGGAAAGGTGTTTTAAAACCAACTTCATTTGTTAGGTAGGCCAAATGCATCTTCTGGTAAGTTCCGTCCATTGATAATGATAAAGAGTGTACAAGAGTTGAGTCACCCGACACTGAAACAGGTTACATCATGAAGTAGCCAGCATTCCATCATAGAAAATATTCAAGCTGAGATCCACTGACCGTCTATCATAAACTGGGTGAGAGTGCATTCTTCTGACTTCCAGAGTCCCTTCAGCACAGAAAATTCATCATTTCTAATGAAACATGACAACTATCTACATAGCCTTGTTTCATACTGAGGCCTCAAGGCCATGATCAAATAGGTTGTGTGCATGGAGTCTTTTCAAATGTAATTTTTTAAATGCAGGGCACAGCCTAGTTTGGATCCTGGATTGGGAAGAATAACAGCTATAGAAGACATTTTGGGAATAATCGGATAAATCTGAATATGGACCATATCTTAAATAACATAGAATTGATTTTCTGAGGTGTGAGAATTATATTGTGGTTATATAGGCACATGTCCTTATTCTTAAGAAATACATGCTGAAATATTGAGGTGTGAAGTGTTATGATGTGTGAAACTTATTTTCAGTTAGCAAAATACATACACAATTGATAACTTTAAGTACAGGTACAGATATGAACATTTTTCAAAATTAAAAAGTTAGAGAAAATATAATACACAATTTTCCTTTTAGACCAGAACCTCCAGTGAAATTCAGGGGTGATTATTATCCAAAAAGTACGGTATCACCCATGAAACTCCTTACCACTAGCTTGACTTTATCCTGAGGTCAATCACTTATGTAGATCAGATATAGGATCTGTGTTGTTTTTTTTTTTTGATGGAAGCAAATCTAGCACTCTCTTTGTAGCAAATAAAAGAAGCAACCCTTCAATCAGGTCTGCGCTGTAACATAAAACTAATATGTGTTTCATAAAACAAAGGTTTTGTCCGTCGGAATGAGTATTTTCAGTAAAGGGGATATGCTTTCTTTTAAGCCTGTCACTCAGTTTCCTATTTAATCAGGTGTTCCGGTGCCTTCCCAATGATGAAGTACACAATTTAATTCAGCTGAGAGACTTTATAAGCAAGCCCATCTTAGCAAAGGAAGATCCCATTAGAGCTGAGGAAGAACTGAAAAAGATCCGTGGGTTCTTGGTACAGTTCCCCTTTTATTTCCTGTCTGAAGAAAACCTACTGCCTTCTGTTGGAACCAAAGAAGCCATGGTGCCCACCGAGGTTTGGACTTAAGAGTCATACTTGTTTGCAACTCAAAGACTTCCACCCTGAAGAGTACATGTCACACAGTGACTTTCTGGAGACCTAACAGCCAAAGCCGGACCCAGTGCACTCTTGTATCCAACCTTGGACCCTTTGGGTTGGCTGGGAAGGGCTGTAGTCATACTGATATAAGGACAGTGAAAATCAGCAGGGCTTTATCATTCCTCCTGCCTATCCCTGTGAAAAAAGGACTGTATTCTTAGGTAGCATATACCCAACAGCTTAAACACATACTAAAATTCCATGATGTATACCAAACTGCATTTTCTTTGCTAACAAGAATTTACCTGTCACTGTGATCTACTTTGCCAAAAGTTGTCTGAACCTCCTTATTTTTCTCTGACCCTCGCTTATGCACTTGATGTCTGCTGGACCTGTCTTCATCTCATAGTCCGTGCAGGCTCTGTCTGGGATATTGTTTATTGCTAGAAGATGTTGTGATGCTGCTTCAAGGTTATTTAAGGTTACACGGGATGCTTCTCCTCCTGCCCATCTGGTCCTGGAGTAGTCGTGTGCACCCAACCAAGGACGTGGTCCTTATTCCTTTCCAGTGGCTGACAGGACAGGACAGACCTTAGTCTACACAGCAGCCCATGTTAGGCACTTCTGATAACATTGACAGCATGGATGTTGACACCACAGATCAACAGGAAGGAATTAAATTCGGTTATTAAGGCAGAGATTTCACTTTGCCTCCAAAGGCATTGACAAGATGTGTCCTTTTGATAGGGCCCACCCGATCAGATTTGAAAACGTGTAGGATATTTGATTACACGGCAACCAATAAAACTCAAAGACACAGCCATGCAGCCTTCAGCAATCTTCAGCGTTTTGGTGGGAATCTGATCCAGATAAGAAAAGAAGATTTCTTATAGCCCTGTAAAATTTCCTGTCATCCTAAGCTGCTGGATTGATTGAAATTTGAGTTTCTACATTTCAAAATCAAACCAGTGAATACAACTTGTCTTTCAAGAGAATCAGGGGCTTCATAACTCATGCCAAGTTAGTGGGTATGAGCCTAACCTTATTTGACATTCAGCTCTCCAGCTATGTTACCTTCTTTAAGAAAAATTGTTTGCAAAATGCATACAACTTCACTTGTGTTATTAAATATACATTAACATTCCACCAGGGTTCCAAAGAGGTTAGGATTATTTTTTAATTCACATTATCCTAGTCTGTGAATTGTTCTGGAAACCCATTTCTCCATTTTGGATGTTAGTGTACATACCCTTTGGTACCCCATAGCTCTAATTTTATTAAGCAGAACTATTCTTACAACCTAAAGAACTAATGTGGGTTCCCAACGGGCATGAGGCCATAAAACATGGTGTAGGTGCAATGATTACACCTCTATGGACCTGGACAGAATCTCATCCAAAAGAGTAAGGACCCAATCCCTATTTTCCTAGAACTGATAGTCCAGTGGAAAAGGTTAAACAGGAGCACAAAGTCAGTGAACTAGGTTAGTAGGAGAGAGACAGTGTCACACCCAGGAGGGTTTTACAAATGAGGTGGGACTATGTAACCAACAATGGAAATGAATATACTTTTATGGTGGCTGAAGATAGTAAAATGACTTCATTCTATAGCAGTTGTAAATAAGACATTTGCTATTTATGAAGTTTAGATTGGCATTTAAAGTGCTGAGTGTATGTGGAATACCTAAGGATTTTTCATGTTTTCTTTTTAAATTTTTTAAAAATGTAGAGCAGTCAACAAACTGGCTCTTGAAAGGGCCCTTTTTCTTAAAAAAAAAGTCACTTAATCCAACCTCTGCCCATTTTATAGCTGAGGAAACTGAGACCCAGGTTAGTTGAAGGACTCACTGAAGTTTACCCATTAGGACCAGTGACATTGCTGGTCCATTACTGGCCTCTCCTTTCACTCATCACAGCCCCAAAAAGAGGAGATGCAGTAAATAGATTTGAGACAGGATGTCTCTAAGCTATTTTGAACCCTGTGATATTATGTATTTATGTGCTTGTCTGTCTTCCCCTATTAGAATGTAAGCTCCATGGGGCAGGGACTTTCCTGTGTTTTGTTCATAGTGTATCCCCCAAGCCTGAAACAGTGCCTGGCTCATAGGAGGTGCTCAGTACGTGTTTGTCAGATGAATAAAGGAGGTGGAGGAGAGAGCTAATGAAATGAAAAACTTATGGGGTCTCAGACAAGAAATCTTCTTGCTGTTGCTAAAGAAACTGTTAGCAAGTTTCTTTTCTACTGCATCCTCTTAAAGGCAAGATGCTCATCTGCAAAGAGAGGGACTGCAAGATTTATTTGGGTGGATTTTATGGAAAATTCAGTGCCATAATTGCCTGCTTTGCAGTAGCAGTTAACATAGTGCAGCATTCTGCAAACATTGCATGGGCTGTGGACACAAGATATACCATATGGCCTAATTACCCATCATTCTCTGACACCATTACTACCTAATAGAAGTTCAGATAATTTATCTTTAACATTGCAATGTTTGATATAAACATTAAAATGCAAGTGATTCAGTCTTGAAAAGCAATTATGAATCTGTTCAACATTTTAAATTGACTATAATCTTTTGAAATGCCTATAAGTGCTGTACCTGACACTCTGATAATCTCTGTAATAATTTTTGCTTTCTAGAAGGAAAAATTCTATGATTATTAGAAGTGAAGTGTAGAAAGTGGTCATGGCCTATTAAAGCTATTCAGATTGGCCAAGCTTAGTGGTTGGAGGATACTAGACACAGCAGATCAAGTTCAGGCATTTGCTCTGGAGCAAGTGTCCACTCAGGGACTCACCCTCCAGTGGGATGGCCTTCATTCTCAGCTGTAATGCATGACAGAGAGCTGGTCATTAGATAATTGAGTGACATGTTGTAAAACAAAACATTGGTTTTATTTTAATAGCGTGTGTAGAAGAAAATTTTGTCTCTAGGTAGTCAAAACCAGAAGCAGTTAATCTCTTATGTAATAACTTGGGAAATTGTAACATATCGTGAATTAACAGTCTTCCAGATGAAGGCAGTAAGCCAGGAAGTCTTTTTGCAGATATAAGGTGACAGGCAGAACAGATTTTGTACACATCATGGAGGTCCTGCACGTCTTTCTGCCCCTCCTCATTCCTTATTCCTTCAACCTCTTTCCCCAACCAGAGCCCTTCTGTATTATGGAAACCATTTTAGAGGACAAGAAAAAGCTTTCTGGGGAAAAACAACATTAGGCATCTAAAATAAATCTTCAGTTTAACTCACACTTTTAAGTGATTGACAAAATATTATCATTTTTTAACAGAGGTAATGGTTCTTCTTAACATCTCTGATCTGATGTGGCACTTGAGCATTTTCAGATGCCTGTCACCCTCTGGAGAGGGGCTAAAGAGGGCCCTTCATGTCTCCTCATCCCTCTCAATTCTCCCATGTATGAAAAGTGAGCAAACGCTAAAGGACTTTCAGTGTGCTTAGGAATACAATTTTATTTCCTTGGAAGATCCTCTGAAGTCAATTACTACTGGCAACTTGGAGGTTTAAAATGGGTTTTACCAGGCATAGGCCTTGAGAAATTCTTGAATCTAGAAATTCACTGGAAAAGGAATTCATTGCCATCTATCAAAAAGTTGCAGGTGAAGAATCAATGGATTCGCATTATGTTTGGGGGGAGGCAGATGCCATGATATGATTCCTAGTGGCATTTAATTCACATGTGATAAATTATTGGCTTTGACTGCAGATTGGAAGGATTCATTAAGGGAAACAAAAATTCTTTGGCTTAATTTATTATAGGTTATTTTCTTTTTTCCTTTATACCAGTATTAAATTTTAACTTAAAAACAAGAAGTAATCAAAGTAAGATAAATGAAAATTTGTCACACTAATCATTTTAAACTTTTAAGTTTTAAAATCAGAGACTGGGATTGCAATCCAGCCAAGATGCAGACTTAATTACTCTTTCCTATTCCCTAGCAGCTATAATTGTTTGCTTTATTCTAGATAAATGCACTTAAGTGAATGTTGTCCTACTTCTGCTCAACACTAGGAAATGTAGCACCATGCTCTCCTAACGTATATTCCACTTGGATTCTTCACATAAAATTGTCTGAGCCAAAGGTACTGATATCCTCCTCAACCATTCTAAAAATTCATACCAAAGTATTGCAGTTGGAGCACATGTCTCTGATGCAAAAACCAGATACTTGCTGGTGAACATCCATCCATTCAGAATATTCAGATATTCTGGACAGAGCTCAGGCCCTAGCCTCACCCTTATGGCAGGCTTTGGCAAACTGAGGCTGGGCCTCCTGTTTTTGTAAATAAAGTTTTATTTGAATGTAGCCATGTCCATTTGCTTACATGCCTCATGACCAAATGATCTGTGAATCTGAGAATACTTAAGAAACGTTTACTGATCCTTCCTCTAGAGAGAGCAAAGAATGTCCAATTAGGGTACTTCAACCAAACAGATTTGGGTGAGTGAGTTCTAATCTCTTCCATAAGCAAGGTTTTCAACTCTCCATATCCCAGAGCCCAGCATTCTACAATAGATTTATTTTAACAAGGTCAAGTCCTTTCAAGAATGAAAAATCACATGTTTTTTTGTTCTGAAAGAGTTTTTGTCAACTAAAGCAATCTTCTCCCAGCTGAGCACTCATATGGAAGCATGGTTGATAATGTTTGTAACTAAAGTGTTAAATGAGGATAGATAGGCCTAACGATTTGTATTCAGAATGACAATTGTGAACTCAAGAAACTCAGTCTCCCTGGATTTTCCTTCTACGAAGCCTTGGAAATGATACGTGTATCCATCCTCTGCCTCACAGTCAATGCTTTTGATGCCAAGTCCCTTAACTGCTTTTTTTTTAATGTAAATATTCATTAATTAAACAATTAAAAGTGTGAAATTGGCCGTGTCCCTCTACTTGAAAAGAAGATTCCTCATTCCTCACATGGGGTTTTTACAGCCAGCGCACTGTAGGTCTGAGCTCCAGACAGTAACCTGCGCCTTTGGAGCAGATGTCAGAGCCCCAGCGTCCCCAGTCTTCTCACAAACTTCAGGCACACATCTCAGCAGCACCCAGAAAGAGAAGGAAACAGAAGTCCCCTTTTGCCCCTTCCTCCACCAGTAACTACCTATTCCCTGAAGGGCAATCACTTTCCCCAGTTCTTGAAACAGAGATTAGTTTTGCCTATTTTTGTACCCCACTGGCTTTTTCAACAAGGACACCCTCAGCCTTTATCTCAACTAGGCATCTCTGAAGCTTTCGTTGTCTTCCCGGTGGCTGCTTACGTTTGTAGAATCGTTGGTGGGCTCTCCATTTCACTTCTTCAGGATCTGGCTTGTTCTCGTTCTACTCCACGCTCAGGCGATCCCATCGACTCCCATGGCTTCACTGCCATCTCTGTGCTCACCTGCAGCCCAGGTCTCTCTCCTAAGCTCCAGACACATTAGATGTCTGAGCAATAGATATCTCTACTTGCTTTTCCCACATGCACCTCAAAGTCAACAATACGTCCTGTCCAAAATGGCAGCCATCACCAGCACTCTCAAATGCTCCCCCAATGCTCCTTCTCTTGTTCCCCATATTAGAGAACAGCCCCACTAAGCACCAAACATTATCCAAATTGGAGAAATAATCATCATCCTCGATTCCTCCCTTTCTCTCACCTCCCCCACTTCCAATCAGCCACCAAGTCTGCTAGTTCCACAACTGAATGTCTCCCAGGTCCTGTCACTTATTTCTCCTCCTAATGCTACTTCCTACTTGACCTTGTTCACCATCACCTCATCTGGATTAACTAGTCTCACTGTCAGGTCTGGTCCCTCCCAAATCCATTCACTACAATTAGAGATAATTTTTAAGCGCAGATCTGATCATGTCTCTTCTAGCTTAAATCCCTTTAAGAGCTTTTGTTTTCAGGGTAAAGTCCTCATAAGGTTTTATAAGGCTCTTTATGGACCCACCCCTCCTTAACTATCCAGCTGAATCACTCCCAGTTTGCCACTCCTTTACAGCAATAAAGTATCTTTATCCACAAATTTCCATTTCTCGTTGGTTGAATATTGGCCCTGGGGGAGTCAAATCCCCGGCACTTCTGGAACTTCCCTACACAAGGACTCAGCAAGCTGCTGTGGGTCCAAGAGCTGGTGGAGAGACGGAGAGAAGCCCATCAGGGGCAAAGCTGCAGCTTGGGGAACTGCCCTCTGCAACTACAGTTGAGCTCAGAGGTGGGTGGACAACCTGTGTGATGGGGTGTCAACAACACCCCCTAGAATGGGCCTGTGATTTTTCTTTTTAACCATGTAGTAATTCTTATTCTAGAAGCATATAATTTGGTTTTTTTACATTTTTATTGGAGTATAAATGCTTTACAATGTTGTGTTAGTTTCTGCTGTACAACAAACTGAATCAGCTATACATACACATATAACCCCATATCTCCTCTCTCTTGCGTCTCCCTCCCTCCCACCCTCCCTATCCCACCCCTTTAGGTGGTCACAAAGCTCCGAGCTGATCTCCCTGTGCCATGCAGCTGCTTCCCACTAGCTATCTATTTTACATTTGGTAGTTTATATATGGCCATGCCACTTTCTCACTTCATCCCAGCTTCCCCTTCCCCCTATGCCCTCAAGTCTGTTCTCTACATCTGTGTCTTTATTCCTGCCCTGCCACTAGGTTCATCAGTACCGCTTTTTAAAATTCCATATATATGCATTAGCATATGGTATTTGTTTTTCTCTTTTTGACTTACTTCACTCTGTATGACAGATTCTAGGTCCATCCACCTCACTACAAATAACTCAGTTTCGTTCCTTTTTATGACTGAGTAATATTCCATTGTATATACGTGCCACATCTTCTTTATCCATTCATCTGTCGATGGACACTTAGGTTGCTTCCATGTCCTGGCTATTATAAATAGTGCTGCAATGAACATTGTGGTACATGTCTCTTTTTTAATTATGGTTTTCTCAGGGTATATGCCCAGTAGTGGGATTGCTGGGTCGTATGGTAGTTCTATTTTTAGTTTTTTAAGGAACCTCCATACAGTTCTCCATAGTGGCTGTACCAATTTACATTCCCACCAACAGTGCAGGTGGGTTCCCTTTAGAAGCATATAATTTGAAGACGAGGATCTTCTTTCTTCATACTTCATATTGGGCTTGTCACAGTGCATAGCATATTGTTCAGGTTATGTGAAAAGTGACTTGAAAATCTTCCTTTGCTCATGACATGTGAGATTCATTAGGCCAATCTATAAAGCATGGATGAGAACCCAAAGAATTAAGAGCTGTTTTTATGTTAGAGTGGTGGAGTAAGAAGTGGATTTTTAAATTTTTCTTTAGTATTAATAAAGTGTCAACCACTTTTTTAAAATATAAAATATAGTTCAAGCTGTGATAATGGAACCTTTAAACATCAGGTCAAAATCTCATGTAAAGGATAATAGAAAATTCAAGTTAAATAGCTTTTCTCATGATATTTGGCTATTCACTTTCTAGACAGTAGGTCAACAGGTAGGTTTAGAATTGCACCAGATAACTCAGTACACAAACACTTGGTGATTTATGAGAAACAACAAAAACAGGAGCAGTAGTTTTTTAAAGTCTTTTAAAATAAAGACATTATTTTCTGAGCCTCTTTTTCATAACCGTTCTTCATTCATAAGAAACTTTACATTACAATGCATTCCCTGGATAAAGACACAAGGACCCTAAGGTAGAAGGCAAAACTCGCCTTGATTGGCAGCTTAAATCATCCTCCCCTCACCCTATTAATTACCTGCTTTTATGCCCAGAACAACCTAGTCCTGGATCACAGATGTCTTTTTGTTTTGAAACTGGTCTGAGGTGTCATTGGATGCTACTCCTCTTTTTCTATCACTCTTTCACATGCCTTTCCTTTTGAAAGTCTGGATTTTTTTCCAGTAGTTTTTTTTCTTTAATTCTAGTTCTCAACTTCTAGTACAGAAGATTGAGTAAATCACATTCCTCAGTCCAAGGCGCATTAAGACTCCCTTTCTTGCTTAATTCATTTGTTATTTATTTTTATCTACACATTCCATTCATTTTCTCCTCCTTGCCATGATCTGCATTTTAATGTATTTTTGTATATCTTTTTACCTGAATGTGTTCTTGCGAAATGTGTATTGTTGTTTGAGGGATTTTTAGTTGCATAAATAATATTATTTCTGGGGAAGCACTATTTTTAATACCTACGTATGTTGATGTATGCAGGTCCAACCTCTTGCATTTAATCATGGAGCTTACTGTTATGCAATCATCACATTTCACCCATCACTTTCCCACAAACTGACACCCGGGCTACCTCCAGCTACCCACTACCAGAAACATGCTGCGGTGAAAATTCTCATACCATAGGGCTGCTTGAGTGGTCTCACAATATGGCAGCTGGCTTCTCCCAGAGTGAGTGATCCACGAGAAAGCAAAGCAGAAAACATATGTCCTTTTTTTTTTTTTTTTTTTTTTTTTTATAAATTTATTTATGTATTTATTTACTTGGCTGTGTTGGGTCTTCGTTTCTGTGCGAGGGCTTTCTCCAGTTGCGGCGAGCGGGGGCCACTCCTCATCGCGGTGCGCGGGCCTCCCACCACCGCGGCCTCTCCCGCTGCGGAGCACAGGCTCCAGACGCACAGGCCCAGCAGTTGTGGCTCACGGGCCCAGCCGCTCCGAGGCATGTGGGATCTTCCCAGACCAGGGCTCGAACCCGTGTCCCCTGCATTAGCAGGCAGATTCTCAACCACTGCGCCACCAGGGAAGCCCTGTCCTTTTTTTTAATATATATAAATTTATTTATTTATTTTTGGCTGTGTTGGGTCTTCATTGCTGTGCGTGGGCTTTCTCTAGTTGCGGCGAGCAGGGGCTACTCTTCGTTGCGGTGCACGGGCTTCTCATTGTGGTGGCATCTCTTGTTGTGGAGCACAGGCTCTAGGTGTGTGAGCTTCAGTAGTTGTGGCACACAGGCTTCAGTAGTTGTGGCTCCTGGGCTCTAGAGCGCAGGCTCAGTAGTTGTGGTGTACGGGCTTAGTTGCTCTGCGGCATGTGGGATCTTCCTGGATCAGGGTTCGAACCCATGTGCCCTGCATTGGCAGGCGGATTCTTAACCACTGTGCCACCAGGGAAGTCCCAAAAACATGTCTTTTATGACCTCACCTTGGAAGTCACAAACCATCATTACACCACTATCCTATTGATTACACCAGTCAGCCCTATTCAGTGTGGATGAAGACTACAGACCTTTTCGACTTACAATGGGGTTATGCCCTGATAAACCCATTGTAAGTTGAAAATATTGTTAAATTGAAAATGTATTTAATACATCTAACCTACCAAACATCATAGCTTAGCCTAGCTTTCCTTAAATGTGCTCAGAACACTTACATTAGCCTATAGTTGGGCAAAATCAACTAACACAGAGCATTTTATAATAAAGTGTTGAATATCTCATGTAATTTATTGAATACTGTACCAAAAGTGAAAAACTTTTGTATGGTTGTATGGGTACACAATGGTTGTAATTGTATCAGTTGTTTGTTTACCCTCGTGATCACAGGGCGGACTGGGAACTATGGGCATGCCACCACTACCCAGCATCACCAGAGAGTATCATACTGCGTATTCCTAGCCTGGTAAAAGATCAGAATTTGAAATTCGAAGTACGGTTTCTACCGAATGCTTATCCCTTCACACCATCGTAAAGTCAAAAAATTTTAAGTCAAACCATCGTAAGTCAGGGACCATCTATATGCACAGCACAAATACTGGGAGGCGGGATCATTGGGGTCACCATGGAAGCTCTCTACCGCAGACATTGGCCATTATACTTTTTTTTTCAGACTTCTTGTTTTCCCAGGTAGATATTTGGTTTTGCTCTGTTCTTTTCATGAGTTGATTATTTGTGTGATAACTCTGCTACCTAGAAGATGTACATTACTTTCCTGCACTTGCAAGAATCCCAAAGACTTTTGTGTTCATATTCACACTGGGTTCTATTATAAGAATTGTCAAATGGCTGTCAAATGCCATTCATAAAAAGGAAAATCATAATAGATTTACAACACCTGAAAAAGAAGCCCATCGTATTCAGGATCCTGAATCTCAAATAAGCCACGGTATTTTTTTGTTCACTTAAGCCAACCTCAACTCTTCTTTCTATTGCTGTAAGTAGTAGGATCTGTTTCACCTGATATCATTTCTTAAAATGTATTTGCAAATAGCATGTATATTAGTAAGATATCTAACCTTTTTTAAAGGTCAGAAGAGGTATAGCAGGGAGAAGCATCCTCTCTGATGCTTTTATATGTCAGAGAAAGCTACAACAAATGCAATGTGTGTTGAAAACAGAAAATGGCCATTGTAACAACTCTGACATTATACTGCATGAAACGTTTAAATGTTAAATACTCTTTCTGTTTCTGCTAGTCTGTGACCCTCGAGTTTTTCACATGTGAAGACATGGATGCACATGAAGTAAAAGATTAAGGATCATGGATAATAGCAATACAATGGGGAACCAAATGTTCATATTTCATTAGCAAAAATAAAAAAAAAGAGAGAAATTTATCCCTGCCATTTTTTATTTATTGAAGAAAAAATACTGTTCAGCACAAATGCAGCTATTACCATCCAAAGTGCGATACAGATGAGCATTGAGAGTCTGAGGGGAAAACAAAGTCCCTCAGCCTTGAGCGTTTTCCCATCACATAGACCAGAGAAATAAATTATTGAACTGTATCTGAGTTTATATGGTTACCACGATTGAGAGCCTCAGCACAGAAGCAAACTACTTCAATTTATTGTAATTTTTTGCCCTTCATTCCTATGCTATGATAAGCACATTATAGACCATTAACAGCCTCCTATGGGACACCTGTCTCTGGTGGAGATTATTTGTGTGATAACTCTGCTACTTAGAAGATGTACATTAGCTTCCTGTGCTTGCAAAAATCCCAAATGGGTGCTCAACCTGTGTCTAACCTGAGACAGACACAAGCCAAGCGACCACCAATTTATCCCCTTCTCCAATGGCACCCAAACCAGTAAACATCAAGCAAGACCAAGCAATTGTTTTTTGCCTTGCTTCATCTCTCTGGAGATTTGTACAGTTAGGGATAGAAATTCAGAGGAATAAAAGACAGATAATAACAATTGAACATCCATCATAGGCCAAGCTTCCAATTTTACTGTTGAAGGTAGGACTTGTAGTAAAGAATACATAAGTCAATCAGTGAAAGTGCCCTGAAAATTGTAAAGGGCTGTATAACTATAAAACATGTACCTAGGACCAGAAATAGATTCAGGATTACTTCAGGATGAGTGCTTTGGGCTTGGAAATTCCAGAGAGCATGCACCAGACTCAAGTAACCTAAATTTTTTCTGTTAAATGTATCTCCTGTACTTGATAGCAAGGAGTCAGGGCCAGGAAAAAAATTTGACCCTCAGATGATACGGAGTGTATGTGTGGGTATTGTCTCCATTGACTATGTTGCTGTTTCATTCACCACTTCAGGGCCTTTTTTCATCAGAGCATGCCAGTTATTGACCAGGTAAGCCTACAGGAGGGCCATATAAGACCACTAAAAGGTCCACCCTTCTCCAAAGAGCTTCAAACATTTCAAAGTAGGATCTCAGAATAGTTGCTCATGGCAGATCAGAGCAGCTGTTATATTTTCACATTTTATGGAGCAGAGAACTGAGAGATTAAGTGACCTGGATAAGGTCTAAATAATGAGTAGAGAGAAAGGAACAGACTCTCTCCCCCCGCCCAAGGTGTTTAGAGCTGACAGAGTTAAGCCCCACCTCCCCACAAGTTTGAGGGAATGAGCCAGGTGAAGCAGCCCATACCTGTTCTGTGCTTCCCTTCACCCTCCCACGCTATCAGGCTACTAATAACATTAACTGCAGCCCGGGATAAAATGCTTCATTGACCTTTCCTGACCTTCTCCATTCCATTTCCAAAAATCTTAATGATCGGTTTGATTCTTGACCTTTTTTTTCTTTTTTTCTTTTGAGTTTAAAAAACTGAAAATCACTCAGACCATATCTATGAGTCATAGTAGGGGTGACTAAGGTGGAGTGAACATGAATTTCACAAGCATTGGAATAGAGGTCAAGATACTGAGAGGTCAGGGTGTTAGAAGAGCTACCCATCTGGACAATGAGATCACCCTAGTTAACAGTAAAAAACACATGAAAAATCTCATCTAGGTTGTTTGAGTGGGAATGACTAAAGGATTGATTGATGACAGGTAGAGAGTGATGAAATATAGCTAGTGGGAAGCAGCCGCATAGCACAGGGAGATCAGCTCGGTGCTTTGTGACCACCTAGAGGGGTAAGATAGGGAGGGTGGGAGGGAGACACAAGAGGGAAGAGATATGGGGATATATGTATATATATATAGCTGATTCACTTTGTTATAAAGCAGAAACTAACACACCATTGTAAAGCAATTATACTCCAATAAAGATGTTAAAAAATAAATTAGGGCATATCACCATGGTCAGTTTTAGAATACATCCATCACCTCAAACAAAAACCTGTATCTTTCAGCTATCACCTCTCAAACATCCCCCCTCCCCCCCGCCTCACTCGTAGGCACCACTAGTCTGTTTTTATATCAATAGATATGCCTTTTCTGGATATTTCATATAAAGGGAATCATATAATATGCAATTTTTATAACTGAATCTTTTTAGCATAATGTTTTCAAGGTTCATTATGTTGTAGCATGTATCAGAACTTAATTCATTTTTATGGCTGAATAATATTCCTTTGGATGGAAATACCAAATTTTGTTCATCCGTTCATCAGTTGATGGACATTTGGGTTGTTTACATCTTTTAGTTATTATTAATAAGGCTGCTATAAACATTTGCCTAGAAGTTTTGATGTGGACATATGTTTTCATTTCTCTTAGGTTCATACCTAGAAGTGAAATTGCTGGGTCATATGGTAACTCTTTCACTTTTTGGGGAACTGCCAGACTGTTTTTCAAAGTGGCTGCACCATTTTACATTCCCATCACTATGTATGAGGGTTCAATATCCTCACCGACATTTGTTATTATCTGATATTTTTATTATAATCATCCTAGTTGGTATGAAGTAGCATCTCATTGGAGTTTTCATTTACATTGTCCTGATGGCTAATGATGTAAAGAATATTTTCACATGCTCTTTGGTCATTTGCATATCTTCTTTGGAGAAACGTCTACTCAGATCCTTTGCCCATTTTTTATTGGTTTGTCTTTTTGTTATTGACTTATAAGAACTCTTTACATATCCTATACAGAAGTTCCTTGTCAGATATATCATTTGCAAGTATTTTCTCTTATTCTGTGGTTTATCTTTTCATTTTCTTCATAGTGTCCCTTGTAGCACAGAACTTTATTTTTTTAACATCTTTATTGGAGTATAATTGCTTTACAGTGTTGTGTTAGTTTCTGCTGTATAACAAAGTGAATCAGCTATACATATACATATATCCCCATAACCCTCCCTCTTGCATCTCCCTCCCACCCTCCTTATCCCACCTCTCTAGGTGGTCGCAAAGCACCAAGCTGATCTCCCTGTGCCATGCAGCTGCTTCCCACTAGCTATCTATTTTACATTTGGAAGTGTATATATGTCAGTGCTAATTTCTCACTTCGTCTCAGCTTACCCTTCCCCCTCCCTGTGTCTTCAAGTCCATTCTCTACGTCTGTGTCTTTATTCCTGTCCTGCCCCTAGTTTCATGAGAACCATTTTTTTTTAGATTCCATATATATGTGTTAGTATATGGTATTTGTATTCCTTTTTCTGACTTACTTCACTCTGTATGACAGTCTCTAGGTCCATCCACCTCACTACAAATAACTCAATTTCGTTTCTTTTTATGGCTGAGTAATATTCCATTGTATATATGTGCCACATCTTCTTTATCCATTCATCTGTTGATGGACACTTAGGTTGCTACCATGTCCTGGCTATTGTAAATAGTGCTGCAATGAACACTGTGGTACATGACTCTTTGAATTATAGTTTTCTCAGGGTATATGCCCAATATTGGGATAGCTGGGTCACATGGTAGTTCTATTTTTAGTTTTTTAAGGAACCTCCAAACTGTTCTCCATAGTGGCTGTATCAATTTACATTGACACCAACAGTGCAAGAGGGTTCCCTTTTCTTCACACCCTCTCCAGCATTTATTGTTTGTAGATTTTTTGATGATGGCCATTCTGACTGATGTGAGGTGATAACTCATTGTAGTTCTGATTTGCATTTCTCTAATGATTAGTGATGTTGAGCATCTTTTCATGTGTTTGTTGGCAATCTGTATATCTTCTTGGGAGAAATGTCTATTTAGGCCTTCTCTCCATTTTTGGATTGGGTTATTTGTTTTTTTGATATTGAGCTGCATGAGCTGCTTGTATATTTTGGAGATTAATCCTTTGTCAGTTGCTTTGTTTGCAAATATTTTCTCCCATTCTGAGGGTTGTCTTTTCATCTTGTTTATGGTTTCCTTTTCTGTGCAAAAGCTTTTAAGTTTCATTAGGTCCCATTTGTTTATTTTTGTTTTATTTCCATTTCTCTAGGACGTGGGTCAAAAAAGGATCTTGCTGTGGTTTATGTCATAGAGTGTTCTGCCTATGTTTTCCTCTAAGAGTTTTATAGTGTCTGGCCTTACATTTAGGTCTTCAATCCATTTTGAGTTTATTTCTGTGTATGGTGTTAGGAAGTGTTCTAATTTCATTCTTTTACATGTAGCTGTCCAGTTTTCCCAGCACCAATTATTGAAGAGGCTGCCTTTTCTCCATTGTATACTCTCGCCTCCTTTATCAAAGAAAAGGTGACCATATGTGCGTGGGTTTATCTCTGGGCTTTCTATCCTGTTCCATTGATCTATATTTCTGTTTTTGTGCCAGTACCATATTGTCTTGATTACTGTAGCTTTGTAGTATAGTCTGAAGTCTGGGAGCCTGACTCCTCCAGCTCCGTTTTTCTTTCTCAAGATTGCTTTGGCTATTCGGGGTCTTTTGTGTTTCCATACAAATTGTGACATTTTTTGTTCTAGTTCTGTGAAAAATGCCATTGGTAGTTTGATAGGGATTGCATTGAATCTGTAGATTGCTTTGGGTAGTAGAGTCATTTTCACAATGTTGATTCTTCCAATCCAAGAACATAGTATATCTTTCCATCTGTTTGTATCATCTTTAATTTCTTTCAGCAGTGTCTTATAGTTTTCTACATACAGGTGTTTTGTCTCCTTAGGTAGGTTTATTCCTAGGTATTTTATTGTTTTTGCTGCAGTGGTAAATGGGAGTGTTTCCTTAATTTCTCTTTCAGATGTTTCATCATTAGTGTATAGGAATGCAAGAGATTTCTGTGCATTAATTTTGTATCCTGCTACTCTACCAAATTCATTGATTAGCTCTAGTAGTTTTCTGGTAACATCTTTAGGATTCTCTATGCATAGTATCATGTCATCTGCAAACAGTGACAGTTTTACTTCTTCTTTTCCAATTTGTATTCCTTTTATTTCTTTTTCTTCTCTGATTGCTGTGGCTAAAACTTCCAAAACTATGTTGAATAATAGTGGTGAGAGTGGGCAACCTTGTCTTCTTCCTGATCTTACAGGAAATGCTTTCAGTTTTTCATCACTGAGAACGATGTTGGCTGTGGGTTTGTCATATATGGCCTTTATTATGTTGAGGTAGGTTCCCTCTGTGCCTACTTTCTGGAGAGTTTTTATCATAAATGGGTGTTGAATTTTGTTGAAAGCTTTTTCTGCATCTATTGAGATTATCATATGGTTTTTATCCTTCATTTTGTTAATATGGTGTATCACATTGATTGATTTGTGTATATTGAAGAGTCCTTGCATTCCTGTGATAAACCCCACTTGATCATGGTGTATGATCCTTTTAATGTGCTGTTGGATTCTGTTTGCTAGTATTTTGTTGAGGATTTTTACATCTGTGTTCATCAGAGATATTGACCTGTAGTTTTCTTTTTTTGTGACATCTTTGTCTGGTTTTGGTATCAGGGTGATGGTGGCCTCGTAGAATGAATTTGGGAGTGTTCCTCCCTCTGCTATATTTTGGAAGAGTTTGAGAAGGATAGGTGTTAGCTCTCCTCTAAATGTTTGATAGAATTTGCCTGTGAAGCCATCTGGTCCTAGCCTTTTGTTGTTGGAAGATTTTTAATCACAGTTTCAATTTCAGTGCTTGTGATTGGTCTGTTTATATTTTCTATTTCTTCCTGGTTCAGTCTCGAAAGGTTGTGCTTTTCTAAGAATTTGTCCATTTCTTCCAGGTTGTCCACTTTATTGGCATAGAGTTGCTTATAGTAATCTCTCATGATCCTTTGTATTTCTGCAGTGTCAGTTGTTACTTCTCCTTTTTCATTTCTAATTCTATTGAATTGAGTCTTCTCCCTTTTTTTTCTTGAGGAGTCTGGATAATGGTTTATCAATTTTGTTTATCTTCTCAAAGAACCAGATTTTAGTTTTATTGATCTTTGCTATTGTTTCCTTCATTTCTTTTTCATTTATTTCTGATCTGATCTTTATGATTTCTTTCCTTCTGCTAACTTTTGGTTTTTTTGGTTCTTCTTTCTCTAATTGCTTTAGGTGTAAGGTTAGGTTTATTTGAGATGTTTCTTGTTTCTTGAGGTAGGATTGTATTGCTATAAACTTCCCTCTTAGACTACTTTTGCTGCATCGCATAGGTTTTGGGTCGTTGTGTTTTCATTGTCATTTGTTTCTAGGTATTTTTTGATTTCCTCTTTGATTTCTTCAGTGATCTTTTTGGTTATTTAGTAGTGTATTGTTTAGCCTCCATGTGTTTGTACTTTTTACAGATTTTTTCCTGTAATTGATATCTAGTCTCATAGCATTGTGGTCGGAAAAGATACTTGATACGATTTCAATTTTCTTAAATATATCAAGGCTTGATTTGTGACCCAAGGTATGATCTATCCTGGAGAATGTTCCGTGAGCACTTGAGAAGAAAGTGTATTCTGTTGTTTTTGGATGGAATGTCCTATAAATATCAATTAAGTCCATCTTGTTTAATGTGTCATGTAAAGCTTGTGTTTCCTTATTTATTTTCATTTTTGATGATCTGTCCATTGGTGAAAGTGGGGTGTTAAAGTCCCCTACTATTATTGTGTTACTGTCAATTTCCCCTTTTATGGCTGTTAGCATTTGCCTTTTGTATTGAGGTGCTCCTATGTTGAGTGCATAAATATTTAGAATTGTTATATCTTCTTCTTGGATTGATCCCTTGATCATTATGTAGCGTCCTTCTTTGTCTCTTGTAATAGTCTTTATTTTAAAGTCTATTTTGTCTGATATGAGAATTACTACTCCAGCTTTCTTTTGATTTCCATTTGCATGGAATATCTTTTTCCATCCCCTCACTGTCAGTCTGTATGTGTCCCTAGGTCTGAGGTGGGTCTCTTGTAGACAGCATATGTACAGGTATTGTTTTTGTATCCATTCAGCCAGTCTGTGTCTTTTGGTTGGAGCATTTAATCCATTTACATTTAAGGTAATTATCAATATGTATGTTCCTATTACTATTTTCTTAATTGCTTTGGGTTTGTTTTTGTAGGTCTTTTCCTTCTCTTGTGTTTCCTGCCTAGAGAAGTTCCTTTAGCATTTGTTGTAAAGCTGGTTTGGTGGTGCTGAATTCTCTTAGCTTTTGCTTGTCTGTAAAGGTTTTAATTTCTCTGTCAATCTGAATGAGATCCTTGCTGGGTAGAATAATCTTGTTTGTAGGTTTTTCCCTTCATCACTTTAAATATGTCCTGCCACTCCCTTCTGGCTTGCAGAGTTTCTGCTGAAAGATCAGTTTTTAACCTTATGGGAATTCCCTTGTATGTTATTTGTTGCTCTTCCCTTGCTGCTTTCAGTTTTTTTTCTTTGTATTTAATTTTTGATAATTTGATTAATATGTGTCTCAGCATGTTTCTCTTTGTGTTTATCCAGTATGGGACTCTCTGTGCTTCCTGAGCTTGATTATTTCCTTTCACATGTTAGGGAAGTTTTTGACTATAATCTCTTCAAATATTTTCTCAGACCCTTTCTTTTTCTCTTCTTCTTCTGGGACCTCTATAGTTCGAATGTTGGTGCATTTAACGTTGTTCCAGAGGTCTCTGAGACTGTCCTCAATTCTTTTCATTCTTTTTTCTTTATTCTGTTCCCTGGCAGTTATTTCCACCATTTTATCTTCCAGCTCACTTATCCGTTCTTCTGCCTCAGTTATTCTGTTATTGATTCCTTCTAGAGTATTTTTAATTTCAGTAATTGTGTTGTTCATCACTGTTTGTTTGCTCTTTAGTTCTTCTAGATCCTTGTTAAATATTTCTTGTATTTTCTCCTTTCTCTTTCTGAGATTTTGGATCATCTTTACTATCATTACTCTGAATTCTTTTTCAGGAAGGTTGCCTATTTTGTCTTCATTTATTTGGTCTTGTAGGTTTTTACCTTGCTCCTTCGTCTGTAACATATTTTTTTGTCATTTCATTTTTTTTTTTTTTTGATGGGTGGTGCTGTATTCCTGTCTTACTGGTTGTTTGGCCTGAGATGTCCAGCACTGGAATTTGCACACAGTTAGATAGAGCTGGGTCTTGGTGCTGAGATGAGGACCTCTGGGAAGCCTCACTCTGATTGATATTCCCTGGGGTCTGAGGTTCTCTGTTAATCCAGTGGTTTGGACTTGGAGCTCCCACCCCAGGAGCCTGGGCCCAACCTCTGGCCTGGGAACCATGATCCTGCAAGCTTCGTGGCATGGTTAAAAAAAAAAAAAAAAAGGAAGAAAGAAAGAAAAAAAGCAGTACAATATCAAAGGATAAAAAACAAAATAAAATTAGAAAGATAAAAAATATATTAGGAAAAATAAAACTATAATTGAAAAAAGTGCAACAAGGTAAAATAAAACTACAGCAGAAAAAAGAAGATTTATTAGGAAAAGTAAAAATATAAAAGAATCAACAACAAAGAATCAACAAGGTAAAACAGAACCCCATCTAAAAGAGGAAAAAAGAAAAGGAAAAAAAAAGCCTTGTCTATGGGGGCGGAGTTTAGGCGGGGGTGGAACTTAGGCAGGGGTGGGGTTTAGGGTGGGGCGGGACCTAGGTGGGGGGAGTGGTGACGTTCAAGCATGGGGCGGGGCCTCTGCTTAGGACCTGTGCAGAAGGGAGAGGCAGCACATGGAAAGGAGGGCCTCTGGAGTGTGGGGTTCTGGAGTTTGGAGGTAGGGCTGTGGGTGAGGGTGTGTGGGTGGGGTTTAGCCCCAGTGTGTTGGAGGGGGTCTCCGAGTGTAGAGGTGGGGCCCTGGGTGGGGGTGTAGGGGTGGGGCTTGGGCTCTGCGCAGCAGGAGGGAGGCTCCGAGGGCAGAGGATTAGCCCAACAGGCTCCCTGGTGCCTAAGTGGACTGGGAAAGCACTGGCCCTGTTCTCTTCCATTCCCTCGCACCCCTCCCCCACCGTCTCCACCAGGGTCTCCCCCCATCGCCGTTGGACCCCTAACCATAGGTGGGTCCCACTGGGTGTAGGAACTCCTCCCCTCCCCCAGCCACCCCTCAGGGGTGCCGGTCCCCTAGTCCAGCCTTTACTTTTGCTCCCCCTTCCCTCCCTCCCACTCCCTCAGGACCCACATGGCTGGAGGGGCCTCTGTGGGCAGAGGATCAGGCCCGGGATCTCAGCAGGTTCCTGGGGGCCCAAGTGGGCAGGGGAAACCTGGCCATGCTCCCTTTTGATCCTCTGCCCTCCCAATGGTTCCCCAATTTCCCTCTTCGGGCATGGGATCCCTTCCCCTCCCCCAGCCGCCCCTTAGGGGCACCAGTCCCATCCCACCTCCACTTCTCCTCCCCCTTTACTCCCCCCACACCCCACGTCCTACCCTGTCGCTGGGGGTTCCTCCTGTCCCCTTAGGTGTCCGTGGTCCCCCACCAGTGCCTGGTAGGTGCCCTAGTTGTGAGGAGACGCGAATTCCACGTCCTCCTAGTACACCATCTTGACTCCGCCCCCAGAACATTTAATTTTGATGAAGTCCAGTTTATCTTTTTGTTTTTGTTGCTTGTGTTTTGGTGACATATCTTAGAATCTATTGCTAAATCCAAGATCACAAAGATTTACCCTGATATTTTTTCTAAGAGTTTTATGATTTTGACTTTTACATTTAGGTCTTTGATCAATTTATAGTTAATTTTTGTATATAGTGTGAAGTAAGAGTCCAACTTCATTCTTTTGTATGTGACTATCCTGTTCTTTCAGCAGCATTTACTGAAAAGACTATTCTTTCCCCATTGAATGGTTTTCACACGCATGTTGAAAATTAATTACCATAGATACATGGGTTTATTTATGGACTTTCAATTCTGTTAGTATATGTCTATCCTTATGCCAATACCAGTCTTGATTACTGTTGCTTTGTAGTAAGTTTTGAAATTGCGAAGTGTGCTTCCCCCAATTTGTTCTGGTTTTCCAAGATTGTATTGGCTATTCAGGGTCCCTTATGTTTCCATACAGATTTTAGTATCAGCCGGTCAATTTCTTGCAAAGAACCAGCTGGTATTCTGATACAGATTGCACTGAATCTATAGATCAATTTGGAGAGTATTGCCATCTTAACAATATTACGTCTTCTAATCCATGAACAAGGGGCTTCTAAATCTGTTTATTTAGATGATCTTTAATTTCTTTCAGCAGTGTTGTATAGTTTTCAGAGCTTCAGTTTTGTACTTCTTTGGTTAAATTTAACAATGAATACTTTAGAATAAGTATTTCTCATGCATATTTATTCTCAAGTATGGACATACTTACACTAAAAAATTATACCTTGTTTATATGAAATTCAAATTTAACTGATCATTCTGTATTTTATTTGGCAATCCTACCTTAAAAGTGACCAAAACGTAGAGTGAAGCATATGAGCCTACAGCTGTGAAGGGCATCTGAGTATCCAGAGACTAGAAGAGAAACAAAGAGAATTAGGTCTATATAAAAGCAAATATTTAGCTCATAGGAGGTTATAACAGTTAATTAGCATAATCTATTTTGTCTCTAGAAGTTGTTCTGCTTTCAACTTTACTCTGAAATATCATGTTGCTTTGAAGAAGAAAGTAAACATTTTGAAAATAAGTGCCATTAACCTGACCTTAAAAAAATATTTTAGTATCAAGCTTCAAGATGGCAAACCCTGAGCTATGTCTGTTACTCTCAGCAAAGTCATCTCTATTCTCCCAAGAGCAGAAACTTTCAATGCCCATGAAGCCTATGTGATATGGGTGTGATGTAGCGATATAGTTACACCCTTGAGCTCTTACTGGAATTGTTTCATGTTTGAGAAATTATTTTTTCAGCCTGATATCTAATAGGAAATAACTCTTTATGTCAAAATTCTGATCTGAGCTTTACCAAAATTAGCATGACAGTGGAAGAGACAACAGCCAGCAAACATGGAATAGTGATGGTCAGAGAAAGAAAATATTCAAAGTACTTATAGGAGAGAGAATGCATTTTTGGAGTAACAAGTGGTTTAACAGCAGGAACTTTTACAGAGTAGATTGGAGAAAATAAAACACCACTCTAGAATCAAATTATAAAAACAGTATCTAAAGTAAATTTGAGGGACTTCCCTGGTGGCTCATTGGCCGACTCCACGCTCCCAGTGCTGGGGGCCTGGGTTTGATCCCTGGTCAGGGAACTAGATCCCACATGCATGCCACAACTAAGAGTTTGCGTGCCACAACTAAGGAGCTCATGTGCCACAACTAAGGAGCCCGCCTGCCGCAACTAAGACCTGGCGCAAACAAATAATAAATAAATAAATAAATTTTAAATATAAAAAAAAAATAAACCTGAAATATCTGGAGATACAAAGTCTATGATTAATAAGTGCCCTGATACAAAGATACAACATCCCAGGCAGATTAGCCTGGGCCAAGGATATCATGAGACTCACAGAAATGAATCTGTATACTAGGCAATGTTCTTTAACAAGGAATAAACTGGTCCCTCTACAGAGACTCTTTTCTAAGTCACATTTACTTAAGATTCTTACTAGATCTTTAGAAAAAGAAAGTTGCGTATGGTATAAGCTCCCTATGTGTCGTATACATACTCACATATAATTGAGCCTGTGTTGACTTTACAGAGAATTTAATTATTCATATATTTAGCTTACATGTATGAAAGGGCATGTCCAAGAACAAGAGATTGATACCCAGTTGGGGCCACAGCAGGAAACACTAGGCAGGTAGCAGTTTCTTTTCCATGAGACTCCAGACATTTTGCAGGCTGACATCTTAGCCAGGTTAATCCCTGTCCTGGTGTGCTTCAGGCTAAAAAGAGTAAAATCTTACTGTCAGAACATTGGAGCCATCAACCATGCAAGAGCCCATGGTCTTTGTTCTGAGCTTAAAGAACAGGCATGACTTCTTGTGTGCCTGTTTGCTAACACATGCTTCTATGTGTGGGAGAATCCCATCTGACATTCCTTTAGCTGAAACATACTACCCAGTAGGAGTGTTGTAGAGGAGACCTATAGCTCTCACAAAACTCCAATCATGGGAGGCTACCAATACCCACGACCATAGAATCTAATGTACATGAAAGGACAAATTGGCTTAAGGTAATACACAACATTGATTTTAAAAATATGTTTTCCTCTAACCTATTATTGAGGAATAGGCTAAAGTGGGCTTTTCCATGGGTGACAATGATGCGAAGATGTGAACAACAAGGTGTTATGAATTCAGATTCTGAGATCCCAGTAAAAATACATAACTGGCATAAAGTTACTGCTCAGCCTTCTTGTGTTTTATTTTTCTAAATCAAACTAAAACCATTTCCAAATCTTGACTCGCCAGTGTGCTGAGAGGTCCTATATTAGTCATTAGTAAGAAGATTCTCTCCCTCCATCTAAGGTCACTTAAGAAACTCAAGAAGCTCAAACAGTCCAGAAAACTTGGGGAAAGGCCCTTAGTCTTAAGGACTCTGTAGCCACTAATGTTATGTGCATTTTACAGCCTTCCTGTTCCACTAGAGATGGGTGACTATTGGCCTTTCTTCCAAACCTGGGCAAGAGAATTTTTGATGTGTCTCCCAATGCCATGGCAGTGGATTGTTACAGTAATGACCCCTAATGAATCACATCTCCCTATATCTATGCCCTTGAGTTCCCTCCCATGTTGACTCAAGCTTTTGCCATATGACTTGCTTTGGCCATTGGGACATGATGCAAGCTTGAAGAGTGCTTGCACACTGGGGCTTATGCTCTCTTGCCACTGTGGGACCACCATGTGAAGAAGCCCAGGTCATTCTACTGGAGGATGAGACTACCTGGAGCCACGTCAAGCTGTCCCAGCTGAGACCTCCTGGACTCGTACGTTCCCAGTCAACCTGCCAGTTGTCTGCAGTCACATGAGTGACCTCAGGTGCAACCAACAGAACTGCCCAGCTGAACCCAGCCCAAATTCCTGACCCCTAGATTAGTCATGGGGAAATTAAATTTAAAAACTGTTTTTATTAAAGCCACTATGTTTTGAGATGGTCTGTACGGCAGGTGGTTTATAGGAGGGCCCTCTGATTCCAATCTCTGGCATTTATATCCTGCATAATCCCCACACCTTGTGTGTGGAGGGGACCCTCAACTTGCTTCTAGCCAGTGGAATATGGCAAAGGGGAGGGGATTTTGCAGATGTTATTAAGGTCAGTTGATTTTGAGTTAATCAAAAGGGAGGTTATCCTGGGTGACCCTGACTTAATTAAGTGAAAGTCCTTAAGAGAGGGACTGAGTTCTCTCAAGGCCAGAGACTCTTTCTCTATTGACTTTAAAAAAGCAAGTCATCATGAGTCTTATAGATGCAAGGCAATGAATTCTGCCACAACCTGAATGAATTTGGAAGCAGGCTTTTCCCCATTCAAACCTCCATATAAACATACAGCCCGGCTGACACCTTGATTACAGCCTTGTACTACCGTGAGCAGAGGACCAGCTAAGCCGTACCCAGACTACTGACCCAAAGGAATTGTGAGATAATAAATGTGTGTTGCTTTAAGCCGCTAAATTTGTGGTAATCTGTTACGTAGCAATAGAAAACTAATACAGCTTGTTACTCAGCAATATAGAACCTATACAGCCTCATTACCAGGTATTCAGTCCCTTTGTATCCATAGGCTGACCCTTTGAAAGTTCTGTCAACTTCTAGTGCATAAATCCAATGACTGCCCCAGTATTAGTGCTGGAAGTCCTGGGTCCCAGGAAATCCGTCAGTCCAAAGCAAACCAGGATGGTTAGACACCCTAACACATGATAGGTCACCATCACATGTAGACTGGCCACCCACGTCTTTCCTCTCAAGGGAAGATATAGCTCTTTCTATAGGGATTGTGGCCCACCTCCTTTTTAGCTTCCATCTTCAACTCTCAGCGAGCCATGGACTTCATCCCCTTCATTGAGCCAGAAAGCTGTTATTCCCACAGAGGTGGGAAGTGGAGTAGATAGAGTTATATGTAAGGAGCTCAGGCATTTTGAAGCACAAAAATTCCTGGTTGGGAGTGGAAGAAAGAACTTTATCTAGCAAGTTGAAAGCACCTAAAAAGCTGGAACAAGGTAATTTTTTTCTTCCATTTCTTTCTTCATAACTCATCTTGTTCAAACAGAATAAGAATTTGAGTAAAAAAGCCAGTGTGAACTGAGATGGGCTCTCGCTGCTACTCATGATTGGCAGGCTGAGACCAGACAGCTTCTCTCTTCGGATTCTCCTTAAGCCTGGCTCCAGACTAGCTTGGAGCCCTAGCTGGGCAAAGCTAGCAGAACTTACCAAAACCCCTCCAGCCTTGAAGAGGGGCCCAGAGCATCTCTTCAGGCTCTGGTCCTCCCTGCTGTCCGTTCCAGTCTTGTTCTGACTATATTGCCTCTTATTGGTTTTAGCGTCTTTCTGTCCAGTCCTTTTGCATAGGTGCTTAGGATTGGTCCTTGCTAATTCCTCTGCTGTCCACCAGCCAACCCGAACCTCATACCCAACCCCGGCTTCCAGAGCGCCAGCCTGGACTCTGAGCCCTACACCCGCCATTTATCCAAGAAGGAGTGTTAAGATATATGGGATAGCGTAATGCTGGCCTCACAAGCAATTAGGAATGTCTGAAGTTCCAACCTAGACCTGGCCCCAAGCTCTATCTCAATTTCTGTGTCCAATCAGCTAAATTGGGGATTTCCTGGGCTGCCCGTATGGCTCCGACACCCTCTCCCATTTCACATTCATCCAAAGGCTCTGACAGCTCTTAGAAGTACGCCAGGGTTATTCTACAAGGCTGACAAATAAGAATTCATGCTGCACAAAATCCAGCTAGATTCATAAAGAGAGGACTTCAAGTGGAAAAACAGAAAACTGACAAGGGTTCTCATCCCCAGTTCTCTGTTATCTGGAAAGGGAGGGTGTGAAAAGATGAGAAGCTCCCTTCAGAGTGGGCTGCATGAAGTAGAATTAACTATCTCAATAAAAATATGAGCGCACTTCTTCCCCAATCCCCATCCTATATAAATCTACACAGAAATTGTTTTGTTTGTTCTCAAATGGTCCATCAATTTTAGATATAGGACATGCTCAGGTTTCTGTAGAAAATTTAACTTTTTTGTTATCCTTACAAGAGTAGTTGTGAAGATGAAGATCTGACAGTCTGTAGATGAATGTTTTCTCAGTCTCTCTTTCAACTAACCCTATAAAATAGTCATCTGTATCAGTAACCTATTGTCACAATATGCTGCTTGACAGCTTCAGAATCCAGGGGCTTAAAACAGCAATCACTTACTCTTGTTTGCGCATCTGTGGGCTGGCTGAGGGTGGGCTGGTCTAGGTTGAGCATACATCCACATCTGCTTCATGGATCTGTCCTCCTCCTCAGACCACTGGGTTGGCCATTTTCCTCTCCTGACAATGGCAGAAGCACAAGAAGAAAGCACAACTGAAAACACAAATGCCTACTAAGGATTAACCTGGAACTGGCACATGGTCACTTTGCCCACATTCCATTGGCCACAGCAAGCCACATGCTCAAACACAACACCCACACTTCTAGTGGGAGCAACTGCAAAGTCACAGGGCAATGGGTGTGGCTACAAGGCTACAAAAATCAGAGCTGATAAGTCAGTGTACCAGGACATCTAACAGGGCGCTGTTTCCTATCCTTACAGTATCTCTCACCAAATCAATTCCATCTGGCTTTCCCCTAAGAATACCAATAGCACTCTGAACACATTTGAATTTCTTTCTTTGCCTGCCAAAGTACAGTCTTGCAAAGTGAAGTCTGAGGAGTCTTTTCCTCCTCAGATTCTGGCTTTCCTCAACAGTAAGATTTCTGGAACTCAGTCACTTCCAACTCTTCAATGTATCACTTGGGTGAGTATGAAGGTGGGTACCGCTCATGGAAGACTCATCTGCCCGGCCTCAAATAAAATAAGAGCTTCCAACTTTTCTTGGGGGAAAATATCCTGATTTAAATACTTTTGAATATGTTGTTTTGTCACTTTAAAGATTATGGTTTTTTTGAGTTTTTGATGTATTTTCCTGCGTCAGGATATGTATTTCATTCCTTTGTTTTCCCAGAGACTTAATATGGTTCTGGCCATGTTTTCCTGACTGCAAATCAGGTGCACAGGCTGACAAGGAGAGGGACAACAGGAAGGACTGTTTAAAGCTGGCAGTTACTGCATTTGACATATTGCCTAGTATTGATAATTTGTATTCTTCATATTTCCCCTCACAGGGTATTAAATTTTAATTCAACCCAAGGACCTCTGACTGTCTTCCATAAATAGGGAAAACTCTAGAGTCCTAGGCAACATTTTTATATGCAAAATGAGTCGCTAACTTATCATGCTAATTGTTCCGATGTTTATCCCCCGAAGTCCTAACTGCTCCCTTCACATTTGCACTAAATCTTCCTACCAGCCTATGGCATGCTGGGTGATAAGCAGTATATTTTTTTTTATGAGGTTCCACTTCCACAAACTGTATCACCTCGGAAGGAAATTTCTACCTCTGTTTGCCAGGATCTCGAGCCAGAAACATCCAATGAAAAAATGTAAGAGGGTCTCAGGAATCAACAGAGGTCAATGTCACTGTTTCTGGGTATCTAGGGCACAATCTAATCCTATAAAAATAAAATCAGAACTCACTGTGTGCCAGGCCCTATGCTAAGTGCTTTGCATACACCATATTAGTGAGTCTTCACGACAGCCCTGTAAGGTAGGTACCATTGCCTCTCAGGATACTGATGAGAAAATTGACCAGCCAAGTCCTTGTATATGTTGACAGAGCCTGGATTTGGACCCAGATGCATCTGACTCCATAGCTTACCTTTAACTTTTAAAGGTAAAAGGGCTCCTTTGCTACTATCTTCACGATGAGGAGGGATTATAATGGGACCCACAACCTCAGATGTGTTACCAAAGTCTACATCTGCTACATATTGTATTGACCCAAGAAGAAGAGATTCTTTAAGAACTATATTTAATCCCTTCTAATCCATCAAAGCAAATCTTGAATTATTTCCCTGTATTTCTTCTGTGTTTCTGTAAGAATGTCATTCCAAGGGCCCCCTCGGTTCTTGGGTATACATATTGAACCCAGGACTCAGATGCCTTCCCTTTAGGCATCTCCAGATTGTGTATCCTAATTTTTCTCCCCAATACACAAAATGTATATAATCGTTCTTCTTCTACACATTTTATTCACTGCCCTGTTTAATAATGAAAATTTCTTGCTTAAAAAGATGACTTTTATGCGAATATTCATAGCAGCCTTATTCATAATAGCAAAAAATTGGAAACAACCCAAATGTCCATCAGCTGGTGAACAGACAAATAAAATGTGGTCTATCAATACAATGGAACACTACTTAGCAATAAGGAGAAATGAAATACTGATAAATGCTACACCATGGGTAAACCTCAAAAACATTATACTAAGTGAAAGAAGCCAGCCACAAAAGAGCACATGTTGTATGATTCCATTTACATGGAATGCGCAGAAAAGGGAAATCTATCGAGACAGAAAACAAATTGGTGACTGTTTGAGGCTGTGGGGTGGGAAGGGGGATTAAGTGTAAAAGAGGTACAAGGGATCTTGTAGTGATAAAAATGTTCTGAAACTGCATTATGGTGATGGCTGCACAACTCAGTACATTTACTAAATATTAATGAATTGTATATTTAAAATCAGTTAGTTTTACCATATGTAAATTATACTTGAATAAATTGTTTAAAAAATAATCGATTCATGGAGAGTATTTTCAGTTTCATAAAAAATTGGTCAAACTCTTTGCACAGTAAGCTCCTGAGAGATGAATTTCTTCATCAGTACAATGAAGATAGAAATTTCTAACTCAAAGATAATTACCTGAATATCAAATGAGATATTAAAATGAAAACGCTTTGAAAAGTGAAAAATGGTTAATAAAGATTCCTTCGATTTAGCAGTGGATGGAAATTATTTCATTCTCTCCTCTAGGTGGTGCTAGAATCTAAAAATGAGCATGCCACTGGTAAAAGCAGCTGCTTTACACAAAATTACCTTTCCCTATGAGGTTACATCCCTAAAGGGAGTTTATAGTCCAACTGTCCTTCAGTCCAGAGCCTCCTCATGAATTAATCTTAGGATAATAGACATCCAACTTCAGTGCCAGCCTTCTAGCCTCTCACAAATTGTCAATTGCACATTCCATGTGTTGTATGGTCCCCTCTTTGTCCTGGGGGATTATCCCTCAGATTAAACTACATTCATCTTCCATTTCTCTCCATCTTCATGGAAACTTTAGTTTCCAACATATTGATAATTGTATACTTCTCTTCCGTTGCATTTTCAATACTCTCAATTGCTTTTAGTGTTTAGTTCAATTGGGAACGAGGGTCAATTCATCAAACCATTTGTAAAATGCCTCAAAAATAAACCCAAGCCTAGCAAATGTGGCCACATCAATGAAGAAATGCCACAGAAGGGCCCCTTCTTGCTGGCGCCATGTGTTGGTAGAAGGAACAGCTGGTGTGCTGTTACTTTGCTGTGTGCCATGTAGCTTTAGACATATGAAAATTAAGGCTTCGAAAGTTGTAAGATGAGCTTCTGTCTCATGTTCAGGACTTCGATCTGAGGCCAGCCCCCTATCTCCCTTCCTCTCTTTCGAAAGAAAAAGAAGTGTTTTTAGATTATTGTTTTGCTCTTCATCTGATGGTTTCTAAAAGCATTTGGTTCAAGTAGGAGAGCCAAGAGCCCAGGGTGCAAGGCACATGGGCCCCGCTGTGCAACAAGGACACTCAGGGCCATTATCTGAGGCCCTGAGCTCCTGCAGGACCACTTAACTCAGTTCCAAAGGGCGCCCAGGGCTGGTCTTTCAAGAGAGCATGAAAGCCGAAGCTTGTGCCCCATGATGTGTCTTGCAAAAGGAAGAATACAGAAGCAGCACGAGAACATTCGCACAGGAGTTGTGCAAACAGACAGCTCATTATTGAGAATTCTTTGCTGGTGAAGATGCTTTCCCGCAAGGGGAAGGGTTTGAAAAACAACTCTTGCCTCCTGGAGCCTGCTCTTGGGTGGAAACAAACCAGCTTTGAAAACACAATACCATAAAAGCTTTAAAAAATGGTATTTAAGGAGCATGGAAATAGCCTACGAGAAATTAATGCGAAATCAATTCAGGCACACAGTTTACATCTGCTGCGTTACCCAGAATGGCTCTCTTCTATAACTGGAAATCTATGGACCTAAATCTGGGATGACTGGAAGGAGATTTATGTCTTCTGAGATGTAGCTGCACAATCTGTCACCAGGTGGGAAAATCTGTAACCCTTTAGGGCCAGCAGAAGCTGGGGCCCTATTGTTAGAAAACGCACATTTAAAATCAACACCCAACGAAGTAAGTGCTGTTCACAGGTCTAGGCCTTTAAACTTGGCCCTCTGCCCGAACGGGCAGTCTTTCCACACCCAGGAGGCTTTGTCTTTCCTAAATATAGTTCCTAGCAAACAATGAGCTGCTCGTGGTTTGAAGGTTGACAGTGACTGCCCAGAAGAGACACAGCCAAGCTCATTGCTGTGCTGGAGCTGGGAACCCGGCTTCTCATGGGATCGGTGAGCAAACCCAGGGTCTGCTGTGGGCCTTCCTCGTGAAGTTTTCCCATCCCCACCCCTTGTCATGATGTTGATTTTTTAGTTCATCAAAACCATCGTGAGTTAGCTATGCACAAAGCACCTTTCAATTTCCAAGTTTGGAAATTACTTATAATCAAAGAGACGGAGAGGGAACATCAGAGGAGTGGGAGGCGAACGGGAAAAGGATGGTCTTGGGAAGTCACTGGAGTTTCAAGAAAGGGGAGTTTCAAGGAAGAGAAAGTTGGTAAGAGTGTCAAATGCCACAGAGAAGATGGGCAAGATAAGGACTCTCCATGCCCATGAGGCCGGACCTTTAGGAGGGCACGGTTCACCTGGGGGAACATTTCACGACATGGGAGGGGAAGCCAAAGGTTGAGTGGATGCAGATGAGCAGGCAGTAGGTGTTGGCCCTGCCGCCGCCTCCTGTGAAGGGAAATGGGAGGAGTTTGCCATTAAATAGGAAAGAGAATTTTTTCACACTGCAAGGACTTTTAGACATGGCATGCCTCTATCCAGTGCTGAAATCACAGCCTAGGAACTCTGATCTCGCCATCCTTCTTTGAATGGCTCATGGTAGGGTTTCAATAAATATTTGTGGAAGGAAGCAAATCTGCACTCTCAGAACTGCCTATATGCAGGTTGTTGAAAGCAGAATTTTTTTAAAAAGTCATATTGAAAGATTTCCACTCCTTTGTTTTTTAAGATTTTGCCCTTCTTAATTGCGTGACCTTGGACAAGTAACTTAACTTCTCTAGCCCTCAATTTCCTCACGTAAAAAAGTGGAAAAGTGCATGGCTCCTGCATAAGAGCGCACGGCTCAGAGTAAGGAGATTATACTTTCTCCTTCTCCTTATTATTATTATTCTCTTCATAACTGTTTGTCATCCTGGGAGCAATGGGAGGCGTGTGACATCTGTACTACATATCCAAAGAACTCACAGAATATTTTTGCATGAGGGGAAAGGTTTGAAAAACAGCTCTTGCCTCCTGAAGCCCTCCCTCGGTGGAAACAGAATTGCTTTTAAAATGCAATACCGTAGGGCTTGCCTGGTGGCGCAGTGGTTGAGAATCTGCCTGCCAATGCAGGGGACACGGGTTCGAGCCCTGGTCTGGGAAGATCCCACATGCCGCGGAGCAGCTGGGCCCGTGAGCCACAACTACTGAGCCTGCGCGTCTGGAGCCTGTGCTCCGCAACAAGAGAGGCCACGATAGTGAGAGGCCCGCGCACTGCGATGAAGAGTGGCCCCCGCTTGCCACAACTAGAAGAAAGCCCTCGCACAGTAACGAAGACCCAACACAGCCATAAATAAATAAATTAATTAATTTTAAAAAAATGCAATACCGTAGAAGCCCTTTTAAAAAATATTAATACGATTTCAAAAACGTTCTTAAGAAATTAAAAAAGTCAACACCAAGAATAAATCCTAATATAAACTACAGACTTTGGGTGATTATGACGTGTCCATGTAGGTTCATCAGTTATAACCAATATCCCTCTCTGGTGGGAGCATTAATAATTTGTGGGGACAGGGGGTCTCTGGAAAGTCTTTGTATCTTCTGCTCAAGTTTGCTGTGAACCTAAAACTTCTCTAAAAATATAGTCTTTTCTAAAAATTGAAGTATAATTGATTTATAATGTGTTAGTTTCAGGTATACAGCAAAGTGATTCAGTTTTGTATATTTATATATATATATTCTTCTTCAGATTCTTTTCCATCAAAGGTTATTATAAGATGTTGAATAGAGTTCCCTGTGCTGTGCAGTAGGTCCTTGTTGTTTATCCATCTTATATACAGTAGTGTGTATCTGTTCATCCCAAACTCCTAATTTGGGATTAACAGATCCCCCTTTCCCTTTTGGTAACTAGAAGTTTGTTTTCTATGTCTGTGAGTCTATCTCTGTTTTGTAAATAAGTTCATTTGTATCATTTTTTTAAATTCCACATATAAGTGATATCATATGGTATCTGTCTTTCTCTGTCTGGCTTCCTTCATTTAGTATGATAATCTCTAGGTCCATCCACGTTGCTGCAAACGACTTTATTTCATTCTTTTTTATGTCTAAAACAATAATCTTTAAAGAAGTCTGAAGCAATTCTCTATCTAATCGTGTTTGTAAAAGAAAGGAACCACTGCATCATGCCAGGACGATGGCAGGGCAGCTGTGCCAGGGCAGCTGTGGCTCTGGGCGGTTGGGGAGGGGGAGATAGCCTCTGTGTTCTGTGAAAGGCAGCCAGAGGAAGGGACTAGGATGGGTACAAGCCCAAGACTGGACTCTGACAGCACCTCGTGAGCTAAATTCTGTAGATCTTCCTGCATAGCTAGGGTACAGGTGAACTCCTGGGGGAAGCCTCCAGGTTGGACTCAGGTTACAGGGAGCGCCCAGTACTCTTGCCCATGACCGTAATGAGGTGAACTGTGGGGTTTTCTAGAAAACACCCTAAAATGAGACAGAGTAGCAATCTTATAGAAGAATTCTGTTGATGGCAGAGGCAGGAGTGCTAAGAAGTGACTGCCCTGCCTTGGTAATCAAGCAGGCCTGCTTTGAAATCTTGGCCTCATCACATGGTTGACTGACCTTAGGCAAGTTACCTAACTTCTGACCTTCAGCTCCTCATATGTCGAATGGGGATAGTAATAGGACCCGATTCAGAGGGCTGATGTCAGGCTCTGGGGAGACAGTGTGAATATAAGGCACTTTACAGTACTCAGTGAACAATGGCCAACTTTTTTTTTAAATCAGTGAATCTAACTCTTACCACCCTCTGCTTTTGTCCTTCATGGAAAACAAACAAACAAACACATTTCTACATGTTACTTCCAATTCCTGTTATTTCATTAGCTTTGAGGGAAGATTTCCTAGTGCAGATTTCCTTCCTTGTTCCTACAAAGATCCAGGATTGAATTGGGGAGGGGTTAGTGATAAAAGTGTTTTTCTTCTTTCTAAAGGTCAGAACCTAAGTTCATGTTTTCATACTGGTTTCTCTCTGACTCATCCTCATGCCTGAAGCAAACTGTATATTTCCTGTCTCATTTTCTTTGCCAGAAAAATGGACTTTATTTAATCTTTTCTCTCCCTGCCTTTCAGTACAACCTTACCATTTGGGGACAGTCTATAACCTGCATTTGAATGTTTTGTTTCCAGTTTCCTCTTCCAGGAGATGTTTTAGATTCCTTTCCAACAATAAGAAATGGGGGAAGTATTTCTCCAGTGGTATCATAGAGAACAATACCAGAGAGCTGTGGTTCTCACCTTGGGGTGATTTTGCACCCAAGAGACATTTGTCATTGTCTGAACACATTTTTTGGTTGTCACAACTGGGGGCCCCAGATCCTACTGGATTTCGTGGGTGGAGGCCAGGGTTGCTGCTAAACGTCCTACAATGCACAGGACAGCACCTCCACAACAAAGAATCATCTGGCCCAAATGCCAACAGTGCCATAATTAACAAACCCTGCTATAAAGAGTCTCGATATGTTAACTTTTCTCATTTACTTGTTCTTTTTACATTTTTGTCCTTGGTCTCAGTTTTCTTTATCCCCCCAAATCCAACTTCTTTCCCTCTCTGCTTTCTCCCTCTTACCACTAAGTCTTTTTTCATTCTCTCTTTCTATCTTCTTCCCTGACGTCGTTTAGTGTTTGATGACCCTCCAAAGTTCCTAGTCCTTGAAAAATATTCATGAATTTGCTTTTCCAGCTTGGTCACTATTTCACCATGTGCCCTTGGGCCAGTCATTTCACTGGCCAGTCATTTCTCCTCTCTGGGCCTCAGCTTCCTCCGTGTACATGGACACAGGACTGAATGACCTCTAAGACTCCAATCTGTGACTGACAATTGTCAGGAGAATTCAAATGCCTAGCACTCTTACAAGAAAGTCTTAGTGTGAGAGAGGGCCCCTATAAAAAAAAACAAAACACTGAGTTTATTGGTATATAGTGAGAAAGAAAAATGTGTTTATGTGGGTGTGTGAATATATGGACATTCAATCTTGTGAAGGCAATTAGGGGTAAGATAAAATTTATGGGAAAATTAAATGAGCTAAAAAGATAGATTGCAGCATTATTTGTAATAATAAAAAGTTGTAAACAATATAAATAACCAACAATTGTGGATTGAGACAAAAAAATATGGTATATTTATATGATGAAATACCATGCAGCTATTAATAATAATTATTAGGAAGTTTTTAACAACGTGGAAAATACTGTAATGCAGGTTACAAAATCATATATACTTTATACTCATATTTAGTGAAAGTATTTTCTAGAATGAACTTTTTTAATTAAATTATTTTGTCTTTTCCTACTTCAAAGGTAATACATGCTTATTTTAAATAATTTTGAAAACTCAGATAAGACAAAAGGAAAAAATTATCTACAGTTTGACCACCAGAGTTAACCTCTGAGACATCTTTCCAGTCTTTTTTTCATTCTATTTTTAAAATAATAGTAGGGTTATACTGTTTTTATGACCTGCATTTCCTTTCCTTGTCATTACATAGTCTTCTGCAAAGGCATTTATTTATGTTGCATAGTACTCCTTTGTATCTGTACTGGATCTAATTGAGGGAAAGTAAGTAAACTTTTAAAAAATGAAGAGTGCCAATTCACAGCCAGGGACCTGGTGGACCTGAATGATTGATGCTTCTCTTCATGACTAAATCAATGGAATTTCCATCAAGTGACAGCTTGAGCAGTGTTGGGCTTGTTAACTCCTATCACCCAATCATCAAATAGCAAGTTGGGTGGGGATCATGGAAGTCATTTAGGGCAACCCCTTCCCCTCCCTCTCCCCACATCCCCACTAGATGTTTGACTAAGGTCCTAACCCTCCAACTAACCTATGACCTGGTGTACTTGGTTTGATCAGCCAGACGGGGAGAACCATCTGTGTGACCCTCCGCTCTCCTCCAGTCTCCCTCCCGGCTCCATCCCCACTTCATCTCGTTGAAATGATGGGGTTGCTGTTTCCCAACCCTTTCTCCCAGGAAGGGGGTGGGGCCTCAGGGCCTTGTTTGTCATCGAGTTCCCATAACACAGGCTCAGTCTCAGACGCTCTTCCCTCTGTGATTCACTGCCAAGTCTGCATTCTGCTTGCCTGTCTGGGGATGTTATGACATCAGATTTATCTGGTTAAAGGGGGGAAAAAGTGCTTACCAGCTCATTTTTTCACCGCGGGCACTCTGAAAATCTTCTAAAGTTCACACAGCCTCACCAGCAGGATCAAAGCTTCAAAAGGCCCTCAGTGACATTGCCCTGGTCAAGGCCGCCTGGCCTGATGAAATTCCAAAGAAGACAAAACTGCTTTGTTCCAGAAACTCCTCCCTCTGTGTCCATATCCCATTTCAGATCCCGTTTCCCAGTGCCTTCCCAGCAGGCAGAAAGTAGCTGACAAATGGATTTTCCCATATCCTTCGGGGATTCAACACACTGGCAGTTGTAAAGAGAGCTACAGTGGGGCTTAATCCAAAGATGTGACTGGGCTACTATGGGACCTCAGGTGTCTCCGGGGGGCTGTTTGATCAAGAGACGCTTATAAGGCTTTCACCACGGGCTGTACCCCCTTCACTCACATCTGAAGGGTTGGGGTAGGGGAAACCAAAATTCAGGAAGCCCCACAGTGTGCCAGGCATGGTACCAAGTGCTTTCCATTGGTTTCCACATTTATTCCTCACAGCACTGTGCACTGCACATTGTTAATCTAATTTTAACCTAGAAGAACAGAGACTTCAAGAGGTGATGTCATTGGCAGAAGGGGCAGTCAGGATTTGAACTCAGGGCTGTTGATTCTAATGTTACATCAGAATGTTGCCTCCCCATAAGATTAGAACCCGTATACTTTCAAAGAAAAACAGAATGCCTGAGCCCTAAATTAGCGTGCTTCTGTGCTCCAACTTATAGGTTAATACAGTGTCTTTGTACACTGTAAACTTCCCTAACTGAGCCCTTTTGCTCCAGACATCAGGCACGCTGTAGGTTCTAAGAACAAGAAAAGGGGCTTCCCTGGTGGTCCAGTGGTAAAGAATCTGCCTTCCAATGCAGGGGATGCAGGTTTGATCCCTGGTCAGGGAACTAAGATCCCACGTGCCACGGGTCAACTAAGCCCACACGCCACAACTACTGAGCTCACGCGCCTCAACTAGAGCCCACATGCTGCAAACTACAGAGCCCACGCACTCTGGAGCCTGTGCGTCACAACTAGAGAGAGAAAACCCTCATGCCACAACTATAGAGAAGCCCGTGCCCCACAACAAAAGATCCTGCATGCCTCAATGAAGATCCCGCATGCCGCAACTAAGACGTGACACAGACAAAAAAAAAAAAAAAAAATTTAAAAATTAGAAGAAATAGGGCTTCCCTGGTGGCGCAGTGGTTGAGAATCTGCCTGCCAATGCAGGGGACATAGGTTCGAGCCCTGGTCTGGGAAGATCCCACATGCCGTGGAGCAACTGGGCCCGTGAGCCACAATTACTGAGCCTGTGCGTCTGGAGCCTGTGCTCCGCAACAAGAGAGGCCGCGATAGTGAGAGGCCCGCACACGGCGATGAGGAGTGGCCCCCACTTGCCGCAACTAGAGAAAGCCCTCACACAGAAACGAAGACCCAACACAGCCATAAATAAATAAATAAATAAATAAAAAGATCTTCAAAAAAAAAATTAGAAGAAATAAAATAAAACAAAGGACAAGAAAAGTCTCCAATTCACTTGTAGTGACTCTAATTATTGCCTCTCCTGCCTCCCTTGTCCCTTTGCAATTGCTTCCCCAGAGTCACAAAAGTGAGCCACAGAGGACCCGGAGCAGTGGTTCACAAAGTGTGGTCCTCGGACCAACAACATCAGCAATTCCTGGGAATTTTCTAGGAAGGCAGTTTCTGGGACCCCACTCCAGGTTTGAATCAGAAATTCCAAGGGTGGGGCCCACAATCTCTATTTTAACAAGCCCTCCAGATGATTCTGACGTGCTATAGCTTGAGAACCACTGACCTAGAGAATGTGATTAGCATACATCTTTGACTGCACCCCACATCCAGTCAGCTGCTAAGCTCTGTGAATGCTGCCTCCGCCTCCTTGTTTGTCTGCTTTGTCCTAGTTCGGGCCCAGTTAACTCCCGCCTGCACCGCGGCAGTGCCTCCCAGGAATCTCCCCTCTCGTCCCTCACTTACTGCTAGTCCATGCCACCCTCTGATACTGCGTTATCTCTCTGCTATGAAGATGTCATGTGGCCACTGGAATAAAATCCAAATTCCTTAGTGTGTGGCTACTGGGATAAAATCCAAATTCCTTAGCTTGATATTCCAGATCCTCCAAAATAGGCATCAGACTTTTCTTTTTGATCTTATTTCCTACTTGTCCTTCCCTTTATGCATCCTAGACCCAAGCTGTGCAAAACGACTCACTGTTTGCTACAGATTCATACTTCCTCCCCTCTGTGCCTTTGCTTATGTTATTCCCTCTGCCTGGAATCGCCTCCCACTCATCCCCACATAGCTGTTAAGGGTTAGCTCAAATGTCATCTCCTCCATGAAGTCTTTCTTCATCCTTCTAACTACTTTCTATTCTTTAAAAAAAATAAATAAATTTGAAGTAATTTATTTAATTTCCTATAGAATTAGGTTAGAATTTTGTCTTTTTGCATTTTTAAAATTTTTAAATTGAAGTATAATTGACCTACAACACTATGTTAGTTCCAGGTGCACAACATAGTGATTCAATATTTCTATACATTACAAAATCTTCCTTCCTTTTCTTGAAATCGTAGAATTTATCTTTACTTCTCTTATGGCGCTGATTAAATTATACTGTATGCCTCTTTGTGAGCATATTTTATCTCCCTCCTAGGTAGTAAGAGGACAGAGTTGTGCCTTTTATCATCTTTGCACTTCCTACAGCAACCAGCACAGTGACAGAGCTTAATACATGGCTGTTGAACGGATGAATGAGTGAATGAGTGAATGCTGGATCCACATAAGTAAAACTGAAAGATTTTTCATCCTTTATTCTAAATATGCCTGTCAAAATCAATGATATTATTATTGCTGTTTTCTAACAGTGTCCATTTTACCTCCTCTCAAAACTGAACCAGTTAGAAAGAATAGATTATAGCACAAAGTTTTCAGGGATGATAGTGTGGGTAGAAACAGATTGTTCCCATAATATCTGTGGCTTGAGTAACAATATAGGAGAATGAAATGACAGTTTTGTTGCTAACCTTCACCTTGAGCTGCATAATGGACAGCCAAGCCCCAGCAGGTTCTCCTGCTAAGCAAAATAAGGATAAAGCAGAAATGATTCTCAAGGAAGCAATTACTGGAATCTCAAAAGTCCCCAGCCAGAGTTGCTGGCCTGACTTCATTCCAAAGTTGGGAAAGAGACTTTCTGCTCAGACAAAATTAGTTAGGTAGGTTGTGCAATACTCTGCTCCATCTTGACGACACCACTCATTGAAAAACTTCTTCTACGTGGGCTGAAAGAGGTGACCAAGGGCAATTTTTCAGGCCCTCAGCCCTGGGGCACCAGCAAGAGTGTGTTAAGCACTGAACAAAACCCACAGCAGAAAACATAACTCTGGGTCCCTGGCTTTACGGTTCAGTGGGTGTGAAGAAGCAGAAGTGTCTAGTGTTCTTTAAGGACAGTCATGATTTTGATGGGTTTTAAGTTTTCCTGAAAATCCAAGCATTAGAGATGCAATTCCTCCTTTCAACAGCTCCGGGCTTCTAGTTCTGTGTGGTACTTGACTAGCATCTTCTCTCTGACTCAACAATTGTCTTTTCTTGGAAAAGACTTTGTCATCTTTCTAGCCTCACTTCAAGAAGGCAGTGGGCCCTTTCTCTCCAACCTGCACTTGGGCAGAAAGAAGAGTTAGGAAATGACACAACATCACAGAGTCGTGCCTGGCTGTCATGGTTCCACTTGAAGGCAAGTGGCCCCTTCTGCTTCCACCTCACTAAGCGGGATGTCTCCCCAGCCACGAGCGGCTCTTTTTGGCTGACGTCTCAGCCCTGGGACTTTTCTATCGTGTGTGGTGGCTTTGAGAGATGAGCCTCTGGGTGATCTTCCACGGTTCTTGCTTTGTCTTCTCCTGCGTGAAGATTCTTCTAAGAAGCAGGCAAACTTCCTAGGCCCCATATTCATTTTGTGTCTATTGGTGAGAGTCTATCCTGTGAATGTTTTGAGTGCCTGGACACTTGTTTTTAGCAGAATGCTCAATAGTCCCCCCTGTATCTCCAGATGAATTCCTAGGTGGGCTGACCGCATCGGAGCTGGTGTCACTGTGAAGCAGTCTTCCGGCAGTGTCAAAAAGCGCTCTTGTAGAGGAATGAATGTCTCATGACATGGAAAGGCGATCGCCATATGTTAAACATAAAATACAGGTTATAAAGTAATGAACATTGTAACATGTATACTCACACACAAATATGTGTAAAAAGGACAGATATTAAGTATTAACAGTAGCTATCTCTAGTAATGGGACGGGTTTTTCTTTTTTCTTTATTTTCCTAATTTTTTACAATGAACAGATTTTATTTTGGTGATAAGAAAAGAGAAGCAAAAGTATTTTCAATTTTCTGGGACTTCCCTGGTGGTCCAGTGGGTAAGACTCCGCGCTCCCAATGCAGGGGACCCGAGTTCCATCCCTGGTCAGTGAACTAGGTCCCACGTGCATGCCACAACTAAGAGTCCGCATGCCACAGCTAAGAAGTCCACATGCCGCAACTAAAAATTCCACATGCTACAACTAAAAAGCCCGCGTGCCGCAACTAAAGATCCTGCGTGCCACAACGAAGACCTGGTGCAGCCAAAATAAATAAATAAATAAATATTTTAAAAATATTTCAGTTTTCTAAACAAAGAAGTCCTTGGTGGAAAGAAGTTTGCAAGAGGACCTCTGTTAGTACCTGTAGGGGTTCAGATATACAGCACAGTGCTCTGATCTTAGCAATATGGGGCAAGTGAGCAGGGGCTGCTGGGACTTTGCAAAAGCTCAACCGCTGAGGCAGGCGACACCCAGACTCCATCCCATTCCAGCCATGGCTGACACCAAAGGAGCCAGCCAGGCAGCAGGAAATCCTCCGGAGTCTGGCAGGTAGGCTTTCTGACTCAATCAGATTTGGCAACTGAAACCACAGGGCAGGAGTGGCAGTGGTCCCCACTCTGAGGAATGGGGGGCGCACCTGAGGAGCTGACAAGAGGTCCCCTACTTTCTCTCAGCCCTCTCCTTATTGTGCAGAGTGAGTTCTGTACAGATTTCAGCAAAGCTCTGAAGCATTAATGCCCCCTAAGTACTATGCCCATTTAGTAAACACCCAGTTTTAGACAAATTGCTTGTTTTCCAAGGTCTGAATAGATTAAGTGCTGGAATTTTGAAAGATGCTATTTACCTGGGCTTTTTGGGAAAGTTCACATTAATTGTGCTCCCTGCTCCTTCCATTTCCTTTCCTGCCTCCTGTTTCCACCTTGACGTGCTAAAGGGGTCGACCATGCTCATGTCTCTATTAACTACCACATGGAAAGGCCATCATCAGCGTGGCCCTGGTGCACATCTTAATCAGGGGCAAAGAGCCCTGAACACATCGCACCCTTGAGAACTGCCTTGTGTGGCAGCATCGGGGGTCTCCACGCCCTGAATCTGGGATTGGCCAGGCTAGAGCAGAGCAAGACCCGTTACTCCTGGTACTGCTGTCCTCCACCTTGTGTAATTCCTCAGCTACTCTTCATCTTGCAGTCTCTTCGCTGTGCAGATGGATATACCAAGGGCAATGTGTTTATGGGGTACTGGTTCTCTTGCTGAAGCTCATGTTTCCTAGACTGCTACGCAATCTGTTTAAAGCTTGAGGCTGAACACATCGTCATTTAGCATAAACTTAAAAATTTTTAACACCAGAACACTTTTTAGCTCCTCCTTTCCTTATGTGTACTCTCCCCAATAAAGACTACTTGTTTATAGTCCCAGGGCAAAATCCTTGGGATGTGGGGACTGCTCCCAAGGCTCCTTTAAAATCTAGAGGTTCTAAGTCAAATCTCAGAGGTTTGTAAGGAAATAATGATAGGAATAAAATATAGAGTTATTTTCGCAAGTATTTTTATTAATAGTGAATCTGAACAGATGGCTAGAAGTCATATCTAAGACGTATGTGGGTAAGAATTTGAGACTTTGGTTCCACAGCTTAAGTCTAATAAAACTATAACCCATGGCATTTTTAAAGAAGTATTGAATCTCCTGTCCTGATGGCTGAAACTCTGTGGTCCTGGACAAATGTTCCCATCTCTCCTAAACCACTGAAAATCTTATTACAAATAATTTAAATGACATAAGCCTTCTATCCTCCCTGAGAGAGATTTCATAATATCCTGAAAGAAAAATGTGACTTTAAGAGATGAGACTAGTATGATCTCAACTACTTTTAAAAAGATATTCCTAAAAGCTTCTGCACAGCAAAGGAAACCATCAACAAAATGAAATGGCAACCTACTGAATGGGGGAAAATATTTGCAAGTCATATATCTGATAAGGGGTTAATATCCAAAATATATGAAGAACTCATGAATTGCAAAAAAAAACCTGATTTTAACATGGACAGAGGATCTGACTAGATTTCTCCTAAGAAGACATACAGATGACCAACAAGTATATAGAAGATGCTCAACATCACTAATCATCAGGGAAATACAAATCAAAATTTCAATGAGCTATCACCTCACACCTATCAGAATGGCTATTATCAAAAAGACAACTAATAATAAATGTTGGCAAGGATGTTGGGAAAAGGGAACCCTTGTGCATTGTTGGGAGGAAGGTAAACTGGTGCAGCCACTATGGAAAACAATGTGGAGGTTCCTCAAAAAATTAAAAAGAGAACTACCATATGACTCAGCAATTCCACTTCTGGGTATTTATCCAAAGAAAATGCAAACACTAATTTGAAAAGATATATGGGGCTTCCCTGGTGATGCAGTGGTTGAGAATCCACCTGCCAGTGCAGGGGACATGGGTCTGAGCCCTGGTCTGGGAAGATCCCACATGCTGCAGAGCAACTAAGCCCGTGCATCACAACTACTGAGCCTGCGCTCTACAGCCCGTGAGCCACAGCTACTGAAGCCCACGTGCCACAACTACTGAAGCCCACACGCCTAGAGCCCATGCTCCGCAACAAGAGAAGCCACTGTGATGAGAAGCCCGCGCCACAACAAAGAGTAGCCCCAGCTCACCGCAACTAGAGAAAGCCCATGCGCAGCAACGAAGACCCAAGACAGCCAAAAATAAATAAATAAATAAATTTATAATGTGACAAATTAAATGTGACAAATACATGTAAGCATACCTAATAGCTGCAACTTGCCTTAATAAAATGGGTTTAAAAGAAAAATAACAGAAAAGATATATGCACCTAATGTTCATTGCAGCATGTTTTCAATAGCCAAGATATGGATGCCTCTTAATGAAGAATGGATAAAGAAGATGTGGTACATGTATACAAGGAATACTATTAAGCCAAAGGAGAATGAAATCTTGCCTTTTGCAACAACATGGATGATCCTTGAAGGCGTTATGCTAAGTGAAAAAGTCAGACAGAGAAAGACAAATACTATATCATCTCACTTATACATGGAATCTAAAAAAACAAACAAACAAACAAAACAAAACAAAACAAAACCCACCACCACCAGCAAAAAACCAAGCTCATGGATAGAACAGATTGGTGGTTGCCAGAGGTGGAGAGTGGGCAAAATGATTGAAAGTGGTCAAAAGGTACAAACTTCCAGTCATAAAATAACTAAGTCATGGGGATGTAATACAGTGTGGTGACGATAGTTAACAATACTGTAGTGCGTATTTGAAAGTTGCTAAGAGAGTAGATATTGAAAGTCCTCATCACAAGAAAAAAAGTTTTGTAACTATGTATGGTGACGAATATTAACTAGACTTATTGTGGTGATCATTTCACAATACATACAAATATTGAATCATTATGTTGTATGCCTGAAACTAGTATAATGTTAAATGTCAATTATACCTCAATATAAAAAAAGATATTACAGTGCACAGCAAAAAGTCTCTAGAAAATGTGCTAAAACGAAATCTTTGGGTAGTGAAGTTAGGGGTGATTATTCACTCCCTTTGTTTTCAACAGTGAGTATGCTTGACTTTTATGATCAGGAAGAAAATTAACCATTTAAGAAAGGAAGGTTGAATGCTAAGCCACAATTATTATGTGGCTCATAGAATCAGCTTGATTTTAATCTGCAGCTGGGTCCTTTTTGACTCTTGTCTCACTTAACTGTTTGGCCAACAGATCTTTGAGGTTACACAACTGCCTGGGTCCTGTTTAAGAGAAATATATTTTTTCAGCTACAAAAGAAAATTCCAAGTTGTCAGGGGGGCCAAGCTCATAAAAAGAAAGCTTTTGAGAAAGAAGCTGTTTTCCACCCTTCGTGCATTCCACCCCATGACCAGCACTGTGTTAATGACAGAACTCCTGTGTGCGAACGTGTGTGGGGAAGTTTCTACGATACAGGGTTGCATTGTACAGGCAGCCTGTGTCCCGGAGGCTCACCGCAGCTGCGTGCCCTGGGGTCAGCATGAACAAATTCCCCTGCAGAAAGGGAGCCCCCCCGGGGAGCTCAGTGAAACCTTCTCAACTAGGAAAGCACGCAGTAAGAGCCAGAAGTTTGGGGATCTACAAAAGATAGCCCTAGAAACGAATAGCCTGACTTTAAGGCCCCTCTCTAACTTAAATTCTGGGGGGGAAATCCTCCCACAGCATTTACCTTTCCTTTCCCACCTCTCTTTCCTCCATCATTGATTCAATCCTTGCTCTTGACAAAGCTTCTTTGCCCTGTGGGTGATTTCCCCTAGCTGGCCTCTAAGAGTCAAGGAGAGGGAATTAGAGAAAATAAATGAGGGACCTAAGCTGTGTGCTATCACTCACTGTGTACAAGAGACAGAAAAGGCTAATTCTGTGACTGCCATGGAGAGCTTGGCTGTCAGGGATCTATAGGAAGAGGCCTAGGAGATTATATCATCAGCTCACAGATGGGAGAGTCTGAAAAAGCACTCCAAAGCTTCAGAGTTCTGTAATTCTTCTCCTACCTGACTGCTGAGGCTTAGTAATCTCCTACGACCTGGTTATCAGGGCTGGAAGCAGCATCAGAGGCAATCTCAAATCTCACCTGGGGATTGCCACCTCAGATGCCTCCAGAGGTCGGGAGAGTGACAAACATGAGTGAGGAACACTTGGAATAAGGTCAGAAGGAAAGGTCAGGGCCGAGTAAAACCGGAAATACAGGCATTTTCAAAACACTGTGGGGGCCAAATAAAACAGGGCTACTAGCCAACATTGTCACGCAGGCTGCTCATTTGTGACATACGGCTCCAAACTCATCCAAACTAATTTTGTGGATGAAGAAAAAAAGGCTCAGAGAGGTGAAGTGACTCCCTCCAGGTCACACAGCCATGCCGTGGTGGGGCCAGTGCTGGCAGCGCCGTCCCTGGACTCCGTGCCAGCGCTCTCCCCTCCTCACCACACCACCTCTTAGCCTGCACCTTGGGTGGAGTTGGGTCATTGAACAGTGTACTTCTCTCCTCTTCTGAAAGCTGATATCAGGCATTTTAGTGAGACTCAGGGAACTTTTTCCTGTAACTCCACATTCTGGTTTACCCAAGAGGTCACACCAGCTGCAAATGCCACCATCAGTTATGGCTTTCCCACACTGGGAATTTCTTCCTTTGACAGCATATGAAGTGTTTCCTTCTGTTGGGTTTCCTTCTGTTCCCCTCTGGGTACAATTTGAGAACTGGTTGATCCTCATTCCAAGGCCTCAGGCAACAAAAGGATGGTCTGGGTCTAAAACTTCTGAGTAAGGTATTCTGAGCATCAGTGCTGGAAGTTAACTCTAAATTTGTCCCTAAGATGTTGGATAAATTAATTACTAGTTGTAAAGCACTTTGAGAATTAGGGATGAAAGGATATATGGATCTACAAAATATTATTATAATTAATGAATACCTATCAGTAAACTGTGATTAAGAATAACGGGCATTCTCCACAGGTTATCAAGCTGAGGCATCTTTCACACGAGTCCTTTTAGTATCATCTGCTTTGCCAGAAATATTCTGTTTGTAATTTGCTCATGGGAGTTTTGGTTCAATGTAAAAAGGTACATTTTGTGCTTTGAAGAGAATACCATTGATATTTTTATACACCATGAGTTAGTAACAATGGATACTACACTTAATTTCCATTTATAATTTCTTACTCTTGGGAAACTTTTTCAAATTTCCTCAAGCTTAGTTTCAAGGAGAATCTTGTCAGATAATATATATATTTAGGTTTCCTCCTGTGACTGCTCCTCTGTCTAAGAACTCAATGTCCTTTTGACTTTCCAACTAGGAGAGACTCTTTTGATGTATAAATATCAAACACCATGCAGAGCTCAGGGTCTACACATAGTAAATGCTCAATAAACATCTGATGAATGAATGAGTGAGTAAGTGAGTGACAGGCAGGCCATGGTTGCCTGAGTCCAGTTTGGGAGCACGGATGATGTTAGCCCTCTGAGTTGGGAGGCTATATTAGTTCTTCAGGTAAATGGACAGACTGTCCTCTGGTAGCGGGACCTGGCTGGAATCCCTGATTTCTGAGGCTTGGTTTGGATTTCCAGTCCATCGCTCAAGCCCGTTTAGTAACTGGTAGTGGTCTTCCTGCTCAGTGGTGATGAAGACTGGTTTCATTACTTCATTTGTTTGTGGACCATTTATAAAAATTCCGAAGTCATCAGGCCTGAGAACATAACAAAGCAATCGAAGTGATTCCCCTGAGACTCACAAACCACACAGGTGCTGCTTTGAAACAGACATACTTAGGTTCAAATTCTAACCAATAATGACAAATATTTAAGCAGTGATTACACTATGCTAAGCACTTTGCATGTATTATCTTATTTAATCCTCACCATTACCTTAATGAAAGCGGTACTATAATTATGCCCATATTTAAGTTGAGAAATAAGAGGCAGAGAAGTAAAGTAATTCATCCCAAACAACACTGGTAAGTAGCAGAGCTGGGATCTGGGCTCGGATCTATCTGGTTCTAGGGTCTGACCTCTTTTTTTTTTTTTTTTTTTTTAATTTTATTTCATTTTTATTTATTTATATTTATTTTTGGCTGTGTTGGGTCTTCGTTTCTGCGCGAGGGCTTTCTCTAGTTCCGGCGAGCAGGGCCACTCTTCATCGCGGTGCGCGGGCCTCTCACTATCGCAGCCTCTCTTGTTGCGGAGCACAGGCTCCAGACGCGCAGGCTCAGTAGTTGTGGCACACGGGCCTAGTTGCTCCGCGGCATGTGGGATCTTCCCAGACCAGGGCTCGAACCCGTGTTCCCTGCATTGGCAGGCAGATTCTCAAACACTGCACCACCAGGGAAGCCCCTGACCTCTTAATCTCTATAATATATTGCCTCTTGTCAATCACAGCTTTGCCACTTATTACCTCTGTAGCCTTAAATGAGTCGCTTGACCTCTCTGAGACTTGGCTATCTCATCTTTAAAATGAAGATCATCACATCCACTTTGCAGCGTGTGTACCTGAACATCAGCCTCTTCTTTATTACTCTCTCTGACTCTAATCATAAGGTTCAAAGGGAGTTGTTCTTTTCTTACAGCACCGACTCCTGACCCCACTGATAGGTGAAAGGGTGAGCACATGACCCCAAAAGGCCCAATCAGAGTAGCCTATCTCCTTGGCCATAGTTGTTTGGTGAGGGGATGGACAACTGACTCAAGTCAGGTCAGTGGAGCCTCTCTCTGGGATTTTCTTTTACTTGGCACCAGAGAAGGTGAGCTTTAGCCCCCCTCAGTAGTGATAAAACAGAGAGATGGGAGCCAGGCTATGCTTCCCTGCGATAGGAGAAAGCCTGTCAGAGAGAATGAAACCAATGTAAAGACTGAAGCAGAAGGAATAGACGGAGAAAAAAATCCAGGTCTAAACACACTCAAGCCCTAGCAGCTCCTCTGCCATTTCCAGTATATTTACAGAGCCAACAGATCCCCATTTATGCCTAAGCTAATTTGAGTTATGTTTTCAGTTACTGGCACCAAAGAAACAAACAAACAAAAAGGATCCTGTCAAGTACAACATTGCATTGCACCTATATAAGCCTAAATGAGCACATGTAGGGAAACCCATTTATAAAGGGTCCAGATTTTAGATATACCATTAGTAGGCTTACAAGGAAGCTTGGGCAAGTTATATCACTACTGAGAATGGTGTCCCCTGGAGTTTACAGTACATAACCTTTGCACTCCAGTGCCATAGATATGATCATTACATGACGCAAAACTTGATTACTGGCTCATCTCCTCCCAGTGCAAACGTATTGCTCATTACAGGCCTTTGGAATCTTGGCTTTTACCAGTAGTTTTATTTTGTTACAGAGCTAGTGTCAAATATAAGAGAGGAAATTAAATACTTGCAAAATGCTCAAAAAAGCAGGCAACAATGATTTTATTTAGGACTTTTCAAGATCACATGCATCAATGCCTTTTTAGGATCTAAACTCCTTAAAGATACTATGAGGATACCTTTTAATTTCTATTTCATTAATACCTGGAACTTGAACACACAAAAAAAGAATGGGATGTTTTCAAGTGTCAAGCAAAATTCAGAAGCAGTTTTTTTCATCCCAATCATTTGGCATGTTATTTGTCACAATTATTTCCTGCTAGAGATAAGAAACATGCATTTTTATTTTTCAAATTTTATAGATGGGGAATTAGACCCAGAGAAACAGAAATAACATTAGTGGCATAATCCATACTGTTATATTATGGTTACTAGTACAGTAAATGTTAACTATATACATAGACACACACACACATATAGTTATCTCTTGCTATCCTATCACTATTTGAACTCAAGAACGAAATGAATATGTATAAATCCGTCCTGTCCTAGTAATTCTCCCTTTGCTCTCCAGATCAGGTTTCCACCCTCCAGTGCCTACTCTATGCCTAAGGCCTGCATCACCAGGGATCCCTTACCCTCTAGCTTCTAGGTGGGTATGGTCAATGGGAGATCAATGGCGAGCGTGGTTGGGGTATTTATTTCCCTCCTCCCCTGTGGTGGACACTGTGGGTGCTGTGCCTAGATGCCGGTTTCTGTGTGTCCATTTCTGCTTCTCTGTGCTTTGCTTCTGTTGGCTGACAGCTATAACTTTCTTCAGAAAACCACCTTTGGGCCACCAGATCTACTTCATCCAGTACAGGTAGAGAGCTGGGAGTGTCTGGGAGTTCATGTCCCCCAGGGTCTGCTTCTAGAGAACCTCAACCAAGACCTCCCCCACTATCCGTTCCTCCAGAATCTGTTCACAACCTCAGCAGTGGCTGAACCCCTCTATAGCCACAGATCCTGTCGTGTGGCCCCTCTTCCAGGACTCCAGTTGTCACGGAGGCCCTGGGAACACCATTTCTTCTCCTTGTTTCTTTAAGTCTAGGGATATTAACCACTGGTGCTAGTCCTTGGGTTCTTGTTGGTTCCCTTAAACTTGTCCACAGAACTCTAAAGTGTCTTTCTTTTCTCCTGCTAGAGATAGGATACATGCATTTTTATTTTTTTAATTTTATAGATTAAACCTTTTAAATGTACCATCTATTTCTGAATAGGACCCTGACTGAGAATCCTCTCTCCTCCCAATTCTGCTACTCACCAGCTAAAAGTTAAGAACCAAATTGATCCAGATATCAAGGTATCCCTTATTATCCAAGCACTCTGTCAAGAATGTCTCCATTTGAATTTAGGATCTAACAGATTATGAATAGTGAGGATAATTAGACACAGTCTCATACTCACATGTATACACACACACGAACACACAAACACACACACATCACACTTGCCTCATATAGTTATTTTGAAAGTTATGCTGAGGATAGTAAAAAAAAATCACTTTGATGAGAAGTGGTAGAAAATGCCTAAAAAATGTTAAGTAGTTTTCTGATTCTACCCATTAATTATTAACTGCGAAAGGAATTGCCCCCTTAATATACACAACTAGAAAACCAGACAAAATATATGAAACAACTGTTTGCAGATTTTGGACAGGCAAAGTAAGACTGTAATGGCTAAGAGAAAGGAAACACACTACAGGAGCCCTCCCTGTGATTACCCCAGTTATCGCCTGGAGGCAGTTTCCAGACTAAAGGGCAGGAAAAGGGAAACCCAAACAGAGGGCAGTAGTCCCATTCAGATGAGGAGACGGACATTAGATTTCAGGGAAGCTAAGGCAATGGAATCACTAGGACAGAGTACTGGAAATGAGGAAAATGCAGAGAGAACTCTGGAGCTCTGCTGATAGGCCCCTTGAAATCTTTGGCTGAATACTGACCTGTGCATATGTGGAGTGAAAACCATGAGTCTGGAAAAAGAAAAAGAAGAAAGAAGAAAGCTAAACCGTTCTTGGAGTTCATACAGGGTTGGGAAATGTTCACTTTTTTATCAACCAGAGTAGAAAGACTGCAAATACACAGGGCATTAGATATAGTATTTTGCTTTCTTAAAGGGGCTAAATTAGCCCTAAACCAAAGACTTCTTTGGACCCCACCTAACAAAGCTTAAAAGAAAACCTTGAAAGAATCAAGCTGTTTCCAAGTAACTTGACTGCATGTCAGAACAAAGTCCACAATTATTTAAAAGAATGCAACAAAATCCAGCACCCATAAACAAAACAAAAGAAAACAAAAATTTACAATGTTTGTTATCTAATAAAAAATTACCAGACATGAACCAAGCAGGACAATATGACCCATAATCAGTATAACAATAAATCAATATAAAATCCAGAAATGACAGAAAGGATGGAATTAGAAGAAAAAGACCATAAAAGAGTTGTTAGAAATATGCTCCGTGTGCTCAAGAATATAAAGAAAAACATGAATACAATGATAAGAGGAATAAAAGAAATAAAAAGAAGACCCAAGTGGAACATCTGGAGATGAAAAATGCAACAAAAATAGTGAACATGAAGACATAAGGACAGAAATTATCCAAAATAAAGAGAAGAAAAGATTTTTAAAAAATGAACAGAGACCTTTGAAAAAATGTCAAGCAGCCTAGCATATGGTAAATAGAATTCTAAGAGGAGAGGAGAGAGTAAAAACATAAAATATTTGAAGAAATTATGCTTGAAGATCTCCAAAATTTAATAAAAATGGTGAATTTATAGATCCAAGAATCTCAACAAACTTCAAACAAAATAAACAGAAAGAAAATGACATAGACATATTATAGTTAACTTGCTAAAAAACAGTGAAAAAGAGCAGCCAAAGAAAAGAAGTAAGATATAATAAGAACATGTTTCTTGTCAGAAACTATGAGCCAGAAGACATCTTTAAAGCACTGAAAGAAAATACAATGGTCAACCTAGGATGTTATGCCCACTGAAAATGTCTTTCAAAAACAAAGGTAAATGCACACTTTTTCATACAGACAAAAGCCAGCAGACCTCCACTACAAGAAATGTTAAAGGAAGTTCTTCAGGAAGAAGGAGAGTGGTAGCAGATGGAAATTTGCCATAACAAGGGAATAAAGAACATTGGAAATGGGAAATACGTGAGTCATACAAAAAACATTTTTCTCATTCTTTAATTGTGAGGTTTCTATTATATGTAGAATTAAAATGAATGATATCAGGACTTCCCTGGAGGCACAGTGGTTAAGAATCCACCTGCCAAAAAAAAAAAAAGAATCCGCCTGCCAATGCAGGGGACACAGGTTCAATCCCTGGTCTGGGAATATCCCACAGGCCGTGGAGCAACTAAGCCCATGTACCACAACTACTGAGTCTGTGCTCTAGAGCCCGCATGCCACAACTACTGAACCTGCATGCTGCAACTACTGAAGCCCACGTGCCTAGAGCCTGTGCTCGGCAACAAGAGAAGCCACCACAATTAGAAGCCCATGCACCACAATGAAGAGTAGCCCCCACTGGCTGCAACTAGAGACAGCCCGCGCGCAGCAACTAAGACCCAACGAAGCTCCCCCCACCCCCTCCCCAAAAAATGAATGACATCAAAGACTAGATGAAAGATTTTATACCGTACATAAAGTTGAAGATCGACTATGGTAAACTAAAGATGTATAATATAGATCCTAGAGCAATCACTAAAAACAAACAAAGAGCAACAATAACAATAAAAAACTAAGGAAGTACAGATAATAAACCAATTATGAAGCTAAAATGGGATCATAAAACATAAAGTAAAATAAATGAGTAAAAGAGGAGGAAAGAAACAAAGAACAGATGGGGGAAATAGAAAATAAAGAGCAATATGGTGATTTAAACCTAACAAATCAATTGTTACATCACATATAAATAGTCTAAACATTCCAACTAAAAAACAGAGATTGTCAGCTTGGAAAGAAAAATAAGAACAACTATATATTATCTATAAGAAACATGCTTTAAATAAAAAAACACAGCTAGATTGAAGGAAGAGGATGACGAAACATAACTTTGCAAACACTAATAAAAAGAACACTAGAGTGATGATATTAACTTCAAACAAAGTAGACTTCAGAGCCAGATATATTACTGAAGATGGAAAGGAACATTATATAGTTACAAAGAAGTTAATTCATTAAGTCAAGATCCTTAACTTGAATGTACCTAATAATAGAGCTCCAAAATACTTGAAACAAAACCTAAAAGAACTGAAAAAAGGAATAGACAAATACTCAATTATATTTGGAAATTTCAATCTGCCTCCCTTGGGAACTGATAGAACAAGTTGGCAAAAATCAGTAAGTACATAGAAGACTTGAAGCACACAATTAGCCAACTTGATATATTTGAGTGGTTCTGGGAATCAAACTCTAATGATGGAATCCTGGAATTGGTTTACTCACCAGCCAGATGAAAATGACCTCATCACTAGTGGTAGGTATTGATAGTTCTTGGAATGCTGTAACAAAGCAATTGTTAAAGCTTTCACCTGTAGAAAATGGGGATGGCATACAAGGAGAAGGGTACGCACTAGCCTGTAAAATGTCTCTGACATTTGAAAGGTATGAGGGGAAATAACTCTAAAGACTGTGGAATTGAGTGGCCAATTTAAAGCAAAGGGTGAGGGGACTTCCCTGGTGGCCCAGTGGGTAAGACTCTGTGCTCCCAATGCAGGGGGCCTGGGTTCGATCCCTGGTTGGGGAACCAGATCCCTCATGCGTGCCACAACTAATAGTTCACGTGCTGCAACTAAGACCTGGCGCAGCCTAAATAAATAAATAAATATTTAAAAAAATAAATAAATGAAGCAAAGGCTGATTGCCAAAGGGAGCCCTGGACAGCGTATAAAGAGACCCTTATTTCTTTCTCCAGAGGGCAGCAGGAGCTAAATGCCAGGCATAATAATTAATTGTAAGAGAGGTAGAATTTAAGAGAAACTGAATTCTCAGGTAGAGAAGTCCTATGCCGAAGTTAGAGCCTCTCTGTTTGCAAACTGTATCAACACATGCCTCAGCATCCTATACAAAATTCTTCCCAAACTCAATTGCTTTCAAGAATTGACCTATAAGACAAATCCTGAGGCAGCCCCTGCCAAGGCCCAGGTGGACAGATGACCATGACTACAACAATTCAGAAAAGTCTACAGTTTTCCCCTGAGACCCCAGTTCTATCGCCTCCCTCCATCAGCAGCCAAGGGTTTGCCTTGTAGTCAGGGAGTAACAAATGCTTGGAGCAACTCCTCTCAGTTTGTCTCACCTCCCTACTGGTGTCATTTAAGAGGATAGGTGATCTTCTGAATGCATTTGATTTCTTTCTGGAGGGTGCTTCTAGGCATAGCAGGGGAGCTGCAGGCAATTTCTGCTGTACACTCAGGGCTGAACTTCAGAGAGGAGAGAAGCAGAATTATTTCCCTAGAGGACAATTCAAACTTACTAAAGAAAAAGTTATGGGAGTTCCCAGCTGTATGGGTTTGGAAACATTTTGCTAGGCTTGGTCAGTTCAGTAGAAAATCCTTTGTGTTATGATTCGAGGGGGTTAGTGCAGTGAGGAGATTCTCATACCTAAAGTTGTTCAGAAAGCTGTTTAATGTATATAAGAGTTCCCACCTTACTGTAACACATTGCAAACCATATTCCAGTTACTTGTCTCCTATATTTTCTTTGAAATCACCAATAGAATTAAACAGTTGGGCTGGTCTCATCTAAGAAAAGAAGGAGAAAAGGCTAGCAATAAGACAGACATATAGACATAAAGAAAGACAACCACTATCTACACTAACTACAAACCCTCTCTGATCACATAAAATGCTTTGCCAGGTGGCTCTGGAGCTAGCTACACTTGCCAGGTTGCATTTACCCACTTCTGTTGGATTGCATCACCTGTGTTTCAAATGCTCTGGCCTTGTGAGATCCTCTCCCACAAGGAGGCATTTTGTGATGAGAATAACCTTAGTAGTAGTAGCTAAACATGGTGACTCATTTTTTGTATTGCTATATGTTGAACAGTCAAGCCCTGTCACTGGAGGTGAGGGCCTGAGGCCCCAGAACAGACAGAACAAGCCCCTGTGGCAGGGCTGGTACATGAGCAGAGCTGCCCTGGCTTCTTACTGGTCTTCCAGCCACAAACCTGCTTCTTGAAGTAGCTCTTCTGGCTGTGAAACTATGTTTTTTAGTTTTGTATTTGGCAAATTGTATGATTTTTAGTTATTCTGCCTTAGCTTCTATCACTCCCTGATTAACCTTCTCCCCCTGCCCTGCCCTTGCCTTTCTCCCCTCCAACTCATCCTGCACAATGATGGCATAACTTTCCCAAACCCCCGCCCGTCAAGTCTAAAAGCCTATTAGGACTGCTGACTAGTCAACACTTTAACGATGTCTCATTTTCTTTCGTAGCATTCATGGCCCTTTCCAAGCACAATCAACTAACTCCCCACTCTCCTCTCCCACCTAATCTCACCCCTGTTATACATTTTGCAACGCTGCAATAGATGTTAGAGTGACTATTTTTCAAAGCCCAAATCAGAACACTTGCTTAAGCAAATAAAAGAATAACCTGACGCTATTGGTAAAGAATATTTTCAATCTGTACAGTACTGGAACTGTCTAGGTCTTATGATATAATTTCTCCTTCCCATCTCTTGCCTGCCTCTGTGTCACTGTTTTTTCTGCCTAGAAGAACTTTTGACTTCCTCAATATCCCCACTCTCATTCCCCTGCCTGTTGGTACTCTATGTGTCTGTCCAGTCCCAGATTAAATGCACACCCTCCATTTCACAGTTTAAATTAATTTCTCTCCTCTTTGTGCCCTCAAGCCATTTAAAAATCCATTTCATATTTTCCCTTCACTAAAGAAGTATGTGTCTGTTATTCACCTTTATGTTCCCCTAACATCTAGTTATAATAAACCTTTCTTGAGCTTCTGTTATGTAACCAGCCCTCTTATTACCTCATTTGAGTCTCACAACAAACTTCTCATACATTATTACCATTTTACCACTGAGGAAATTGCATCTCGTGATGGTTAAGCAACTCATCCAGATTCTCACAGTTCGTAAGCCGTAGGCCTGGAATTCAAATCCGTTATCTGTGGCATCAGAGCTCTGCATACACAGGAAGTGTTCAAAACACAGTCTTCAGAAACTGAATTGAGTCAGGTACAGCAAAAGATAAGCGAATCGCTCCGCAGAAGAAGTTAACACTGCGGAGATTAGCGACCCTCATATTTTTTCTTTATAACAAGGAAGATACCAAATAATTGATTAGATTTCAAAAATCATTGCAGATGAAGTATGAGGTAAATAAATGTGAGCAGAGTAAAAAACAAAACAAAACAAAACAAAAAAAAACCCAAAAACAGCTTTGTTCAAAATGTATTTCCTCTCTCCTTTATCAGAGGTGAACGTTTTCCTTTTTGCTGCTGGCTGCGTAGTTGCTTGGACATCCTGATATACACTGAGTCAGGAGATGTTGGCGGAGTGTGGGCCATGGGGGCCTGTGGGCCCTGGGCTCACCCCCAGGCCACACACTCACCCACCTCTGCCCCACTGACCCAACCCCCGTGAGAAGTGTCACCTTGACACAAAGTGCCGTTCAACCAATGAGGGCCCCAGGGATGACCAGACAACAAAACTGATGCTGCTCCGTTGGAAGTATGCTGAAAAGAAGGCCAGCTGTGAAAATGCAGCAAGCTTAAGTGTCCTTGGAAAAGGTTCTCAGTCTCCTCTTGGTGCAGCAAAGGGCCCAGCCTTGTTTCATAGGCAGGGACCGAAAGGAGGAGTGGTATCATAATTATTACTGCCATTAATATTAATGCATGGATCCCACTTCTATCAAACCATCTTGATGACTTTATAATGGGTTCCTTGCAGGTCTGACTCATCTAAGGCTTCCAGAATAAAATTGCTTCATCAAATTTGGACTTTCTTGATGAGATGCCTCTGGCTTCATCACATGAGCAGCTCTCATAGAGTTGAAAGCCGGCTGCTATTCCATCTTAATTTCTTTTTCCTTTCTCCTCTCGCCCTTAGAGATTTTGGATAAAAGAGTTTATTAGCTGAGTTCACTGGCTTGTCTCCCCGAAGCCTGGAACTATACTTCAAACTCAGCCAAGGCCCTTCCTTTGAGAGTGTGCCAGCTACAGAAGACAGACAAGCAGGTGCAAACTGTTTGTTCTAGTCAGCTTTCCTGCAGAAAGCTTGAGAACATCCCACCCGGCCAGCGAGTGACACTCCCGACAGCAGAAAGCACGAGCAAGTGATCATCTTCATAGTCTGTACACAATTTCACAATCCATTTTCCACAATCCTAAAATCTAAAAAGCTCTGAAAAACAAGTTTTTGTTTTGTTTACAGATCTTTAGCAAGCTCACTTGGTGGTAAAATCTGATTGATATGAACTGGAATAAAGCTATTTATAATCATTATCTCATTTTAATATGAATATTTACACATTGTGCTGCAAAAAATTAACATGTTTAATTAACGATATTCCCTGAATGTGTCTGTGTGTGTGTGTATCTGAAATAACTCTAAATATCAAAGCACGTACAACCCCAGAGATTGTAGATAAGGAATCGTACACCCATAGTACAAAAACACAGTAAAAATCCCTGTGTCATAACTTAAGAAAAAGTCTTCCTCCATCTTGACATTCATGAATTTCTATTTCTCTCTTACTGAGTTGGAACTTCCTTGCTGGCCTAACAAAAGTTACTTTATTGTCACGGAAACAGTCTTAGACTGTGAGCTGGGAGATTGTTTAATCTCTCTGAACCTAAGTTTCCTCATCTGTGAAATAAGAATGAAAATTCCAGTTCTAATTTCTTCGAGGGAAGGTTTGAGACTCAAATGGGAAAGCCCTTTGAAAGGAGAAACGACCGCAGAAGTATCAGATATGATTATCAAAGCCAGGCCACATGACGATTCATTTGGGGCCCTTACAAAATTCTTTCAGATTAAAAAAAATATTGATACATGCTCCATTAGTTCATCTAGGCCCAGCCTCATGACCATCAATTTGTGAGTCTTGATGCCCTTTCACTCCTCAATCAATCACATTGGGTAAGTGTGGAAGACCAAACCTGGGCAAATTTATGATTATATATTTGCGTGAGTTTAAAAGCATGGGAGCACACCTGCTTAGATTGCATTAGGGTTCAAATACTACAGAACAAGACCTTCTGGTACATTGATTAATAAATATCTTTGGTAACACCAAAGTATTTTTTAAAAAATTTTTTTCCTCTTTGGAAAGAGAGCAAGACTGAGTGAAAGAGTTTATGCAACAGACAACTAGCACAGCTGTGTATGGTGATTACTCTTAAGTGGTTTGTATACTCTTAAGTGGTTTGTATTGGTGGATCAAAGTAATACCCAAAAGTAGGCAGATAAGATCCTAGTCACAGGCTGGAACCAGAGGGAGCAGAAACCAGCCCAACAAAACCAGATATAAAAAATAGAGAAAAAGACATATAGCAAAGAACAGGGAGTCTAGAACTCCACAGGGCTTTTGGCTGATGTACATTTGCCTTCCATGGGGCAAATTACTCTCTGTTCTCAGAGCTGCAAAATGTACATCTGTGGAACATATGTATGAGTTAGCTACCTTAAATAAGGACCTCAGAGAGGCCTAGAATGAAATGTAACAATGACAATAACAATTTGCAGTTAACTGACTGCTTACTGTAGGCGTTTAAATACATTATCTCACAATCTTCATACCATTTCTATGCGGTAAGTATGGTTAGCACCTTCATGCATTCTACTTATTGCTATTTAACAAACCACCCCAAAAGTCAGTGACTTGAAACAATAATTCCTTATTATCCTTCTTGGTTCTGTGGGATAACGGAGCTCAGCTGAGCGGCTGTCTTTCGGGATCTCATACAGTCACTGTTGGAAGTGACTGGGGCTGGTGACATCTGCTGACTCAGTTGTGCTGGCCATCATGACGGCTTCTTCACTCATGACTGTCCCCTTAGCTGGGGTAGCTGGAGCATCTGGGGGCTGGCTAGGCATCTCTTCTCTCTCTGGGTCTTCTCCACAGGCCAATTTGCACTTTCTCCAAGCATGGCAACTTCTAGGTAGTTCGATTTCTCTCTTTTTTAAAACATCTTTATTGGAGTATAACTGCTTTACAATGGTGTGTTAGTTTCTGCTGTATAACAAAGTGAATCAGCTATACATATACATATATCCCCATATCCCCTCCCTCTTGCGTCTCCCTCCGACCCTCCCTAACCCACCCCTCTAGGTGGTCACAAAGCACTGAGCTGATCTCCCTGTGCTATGCGGCTGCTTCCCACTAGCTATCTGTTTCACATTTGGTAGTGTCTATATGTCAATGCTACTGAGTAGTTGGATTTCTTATATGGCAGCTTTCTTCCCATCTAGGGGAAGTCCCAAGGGAACTAGGTGGAGGCTGCAAGGTTTCTTATGACCTAGCCTCAGAAGTCACGTTGAGTCCCTTCCATGAATTCTCTTGGTGAAAGTGAGTCACAGGGCCAATCCAGATTCAAAGGGAGGGGTTTTACAAAGGTGTAGATAGTAAGCCATGTGACTCATTCAGGGACCATCTTAGGAGACTAGCAAATATATATTTATAACAAATAGAAATATAAATATCTATAACAAATCATGTTATAAGTGAGAGAATTAAGGTTTACAAGGTTAAGTTACTTGTTCACGGTCTAACACCTTGCAGGTAGTCAAGGTGGAGTTCAAATCTTGCTCTTTATGATTCCACTATGCTACACTTTATCTAAGTAAAATTATCTCTGGAAAATGACTTAATTTACTACAACACCATTTACTAAGGCACTGCACAAAAAAGCATAAACATTAAGATCTCCATCCTCTAAACACTGTATCTAGAAGGCTGTGGTTTAGTGTGAAAACAACACTGGGCTTGAAATAAGAAATTCAGAGTTGGAATCCTGACCCTGTAACCTTGGGTAACTCATTTAATACCTTTGAAACTCAGTTTTCTCAAGGTAAAGTGGAGATAACAATGCCTTTCCTACACGACTGTGTAAAAATCAAACAAAACAAGTTACATGAGCATGATTTCGTTAGTGATAGAGTATTATATAAATAGTGGGCTTTAAATGAGAAGAGAGGCAGGGACCCCCAATCAGTCATATAACAACATAAAAGAGGAGCATGCCTCTTCCCAAGATGTATGCAAGTTGAGGCTTGATGGACGTCAGCCAGGATGTACTAGAAGTGACCGATGCAATTGCTGAGACGTTGTACCAGACGCCCTGTGAAGCTCCTTCCCTCCCTCTACGTTCTGACACCATTCATTTCCCTAGGCAGTTCCAACAATCTTGACAGCAGGAGGCACTTACTCCTTCACAAGATGGCAAAATACCATTTTGTCAGGGAATAAAGAGGACACCAGGGCCCCAAAGAGCAAAAACGGAGAGAAAATCCACTCAACTTTATGTCACCTTTATTTCACTTCTGTTTTTTTCACCTTAGCTTCAAAATGCTTGATATGGGCAGATGAGTTGGGAAGGAGATACTACAGAAGTTCACGGGGAGCCTCAGCTGTAGCCTAGTTTGAACTTGAGTGTAACCGAGTCTGACAGTCCTGTAGAAGTAAATGGGTGTGGATGGAGGAGAAGAGCCCAGGGGGCGTCCTGAGCTGGGTCCCGCCACCAGTCTGAGCCCCGGGGAGAGGGCACAGCAGCTACAGGCAGCCGTTAGGCACTCACACTCACGAGGTTTCCTCTGATGCTCTGGGGAACAAGCAGTGTGTCTTTCAGGCCCAGGAGGCAAAGAGAGACAAAGGGGATTTGACCACTTTCTCCTTTCTTCCTGGAACTCCTTGTAGTTTGGCACAGAGAGGGCCGTTTGGGCACTAAGGGTGTTACATAGGAAGGGGGAGTGAACCTCTGAACTGTAAGAAGTAATGTGAATGTCACCTTGTTTGTTTGGATATGAATAAATTCAGGATACAGACAGCTGACTCCTAATATACATTAATCTGTGTATAGCAGTGTTTCCCAAACATCACTCCAAGGATTCATGTTTACCCTTTCTCTCTCATATCTTTTAAATAATACTGCCCATGAAGCAAAAATAACTTTTTAAAGTTTTTTTTTCTATTTTTTAACATATCCAGTTCAGTGGTTTTTTAGTATATTCACAAGTTACAAGCATCACCACGATCTAATGCCATAGCATTTTTATCACACCAAAATGAAACCCATTAGTGGTCACTCCCCATTCTTCTCTCCCCAGTTTCTGGCAACCACTAATCTGCTTTCTGTCTCTATAGATTTGCCTTTTCTGGACATTGCATATAAATGGAATCATACACTATGTGGTCTTTCTGTCTGGCTTCTTTCACTTTACATAATGTTTTCAAGGTTCATTTATGTTGCAGCTTCTATCAGTACTTTGTTCTTTTTTATTGCCGAGTAATATGCCATGGCATGGGTATCCACATTCTGTTTATCCATTCGTCAATTGATGGACATTGTGTTGTTTCCATTTGGGGGCTATTATAAACATTCATATACAAGTTTTTCTATGGCTGTATGTTTTACAGTTCTCATGGGTATATACATGCCTAGGAGTAGAATTTCTGGGTCACATGGTAACTCTATGTTTAACTTTTTAAGAAACTGTCAAACTGTTTCAAATAAAACATTTTCATCGGGCTTCCCTGGTGGCGCAGAGGTTGAGAATCTGCCTGCCAATGCAGGGGACACAGGTTCGAGCCCTGGTCTGGGAAGATCCCACATGCCGCGGAGCAACTGGGCCCGTGAGCCACAACTACTGAGCGTGCGCGTCTGGAGCCTGTGCTCCGCAACAGGAGAGGCCGCGATAGTGAGAGGCCCGCGCACCGCGATGAAGAGTGGCCCCCGCTTGCCGCAACTAGAGAAAGCCCTCGCACAGAAATGAAGACCCAACACAGCTAAAATAAATAAATTTAAAAAAAAAAAAAAAAAAAAAAAAAAAAAAAAACATTTTCATCAATAACTTTCATGTTTTTCCTTAATGAACTCACAGACATTAATCAGTGCTTCTGATCAGCATGAGATAACCCTTATTACTATATTGACCTTTTACCTTTTTAGCCACAAGCAGAGAAATTTGTGGGCAAATGATAGTTTTCTTTAGACTTTTTGAAATTTTGCCAGTAGCTCAAGGTATCCTCATTAGAGTACCTTTGAAAGTCCATAGGGTCCTGAACTCCAGATTGGGAACGGGGCAAAGAGTAAGAACAGCTTTTGGAAATGTTTCACAAGAGTTTAGGACATCTATCCTCTCCTTTTTCCTCTTCCCTCAACCAGAGGCCTTTATTTTTTTTTAACTCTTAACAAACTTGATTCCCAATCCCACTTTAGGATTTTATGAACTAGTAAAAAAAATTTTTTTAAATGGTGGACTTACATATGTTTGCCAACTTTCTATTTTGCCAAATAAGAACATTAAAAAACCATTTTCTATCACAATGATTTAATTAAAGAAAGGCCAGCTCCAGATACTAGACTAAAAGGCAGTTTTTAAAATTCATTTTAATAACTGTTTTTACAGGGCTTCCCTGGTGGCGCAGTGGTTGAGAATCTGCCTGCTAATGCAGGGGACACGGGTTCGAGCCCTGGTCTGGGAGGATCCCACATGCCGCGGAGCAATTAGGCCCGTGAGCCACAAATACTGAGCCTGCGCGTCTGGAGCCTGTGCTCCGCAACAAGAGAGGCCACGATAGTGAGAGGCCCGCGCACCGCGATGAAGAGTGGCCCCCGCTTGCCGTAACTAGAGGAAGCCCTCGCACAGAAACGAAGACCCAACACAGCCAAAAAATAAATAAATAAATAAATAATAATTAATAACTGTTTTTACAAACTTACTAGTTTGTTTTTCTCATTTTGTTATGGACCACTGAAAATAACCTCATAGACTAGAAAGACAAAATCAGATCATACCAAGTGGAGACAGAATAATTGTCGACAGCACTATGTTAAAGTACAACTGTTCCTAGTCTCACCCACCTTGCTCTCATTAAGGACACGCTATCATTTCCTAGTGGTATGTTTTTCCCTTTAGCTCCTCCTTGTTAAGAAAGTTAGATTTCTGTGCCACACATATTCCTAGGCTTTGCTGATTTAAAAATGTGGGGAGGGACTTCCCTGGTGGCGCAGTGGTTAAGAATCCAACTGCCAATGCAGGGGTCACGGGTTTGATCCCTGGTCCGGGAAGATCCCACATGCTGCGGAGCAACTAAGCCCGTGCGCCACAACTACTGAGCCTGCGCTCTAGAGCCTGTGAGCCACAACTACTGAAGCCCACACGCCTAGAGCCCATCCCGTGCTCCACAAGAGAAACCACCGCAATGAGAAGCCTGCACACCACAACGAAGAGTAGCCCCAGCTCACCGCAACTAGAGAAAGCCCGCACGCAGCAACGAAGACCCAACACAGCCATAAATAAATAAATAAATAAATAAATAAATTTTTTAAAATGTGGGGAGAAAGGCCAGTAAGGGATGACTAAAAGAGGTTAAGTTGATCTAAAGAGCTGGGAAAACAAATTCCAGGGAATAACATCCTCTTGGGCTGAGGGTAATTTTCTTTGGGTGGGCATGGTGCTGGGGATGACAGATACCAGAAAGTGTGTGTGTTGTGAAAAACTTAGGGAGGGGCGACAAGAATAAACAGGAAATGTTGCTGGGATAAAGCAGGTCCTCTTTACTATTTTTCAGAAATATTATACAAGTAGACTGGAATTCATTTTTTAGAAAATACAGAGAGTGGACTTCATGATCTGGGATTCATAAAGGTCATACAAAATTGGACAGTAGTTGATGTCCAGCTTTCAGACCATCAATCTCTCATTACCACTGGTATTCCTTCGCTTCTTCTCCAAGACACTTTGATTCTCTTCCTCTATCTCCTAGGCAAAACTTCTCTTAGGAAATAAAGAAAATTTATTGTAGAGGATAGTATGCATGTGCTATATAGATATGAGTAATTATCCTTTGGGACTGGAGGGGGTAACTTTAATGGCCGTCTTTAGTTCATTTATTTGTTCATTCATTCACAAAACTCTCATTGAGTATCTTCTAAGTGAAAAGATTTTGCCTGAGTGCTAGCTGGATATACAGATAAAATTAATGCCTAGGCCTTGAATTAACAGATATTTGACCTGAGATACGTAAACAAAAAAAATTACAATGGTGCACAATAACAATATTACAAGGCACAGAGGGTGTGGAGTGATCAACTCAGTCTTTGGAGGAGTGGGTGGGGCAGGGGGAAAGTTCAATAAAGACTTCCTGGAAGAGGTGACAACTGAGCCTAAGATGGTAAACAGCAGCATACCGGGCAGACTAGGGTGGGGAGAATAATCCTGGAAGAGAGAACAGGGAAGAGTGAACTATTCACAGTTCCACTGTAAAAGGTGTGAGGCTGGGAATGGTGGACGTTTAGGCTGGAGTACAGGGAGCAGTCGTGGGGGTGACAGAGGCCAGTGAAAAGGTTTACTCAAAAAGGCATTATATGATTTGCATTCAGAAAGCTCACACTATAAGGCTGCAGAGGAGAGGGCAGGCTAGATGAAGAGAGACCAACTAGGCAGCTCTTGCAGCAGCCTAGGTGAGAGAGAATCCAGAGAAGGGCTATGATACAGTCCGTTGAGGCTGGAAAAGGGAAAGATTCATTCTGCCTGGGAAGATCTGGGAAGACATCCAGGAGATGGGATTTGACTGTCTTGAAAGAACTGAACTTCAAAGGCACAAACAGAAGAAAATGGGAACTCGTTGGAGATAGTCTGTGTTGACTCTAAACCCCCAATGCCCTGCACGGATCATGTCACAGAGCAAGCTTTTAATGTCTGGTTGTTGGATGAATGGAAAACAAATTCCAGGGTGTATTAGTTATCTCTTGATGTACTCCAAACTTTAGTGGCTGGAAATAATCACCATTTATTTTTGCTTTCCTGTCTACAGAGTAGACAGACAACTCTACTGGTCCGGGCCAGGCTTGGTTGACCTCAGTGTCAGCAGTCATCATTCACTCAAGCACCTGCAGTCCTCTAGTAGGTTCGTTAGTTGTCGGACGGCTGTCAGGTTGAGAGACAGGGTGACTGAGCCACATGTGTCTTAACATCTAAGTAGACTAGCCTGGGCTCATTCCCATGGTGGCACTGGGGTTCCAAGAGAGTGAACAAAAGCATGCAAGACCTCTTAAAGCTTAGGCTCAGAACTTGCATTGCATCACTTCTGTTGCATCTTGCTGGCCCAAGCAAGTCACAAGGCCAGCCCAGATTCAAGTGGAGGGGGAAAACGCCATTTCTTGATGAAAGAAAATGAAAAGTCACATTCCAAAGGGATGTGGATACAGTGGGGAAAAGAATCATGGTCATGATTATAATCCATCACACAGGCAGAAGGAAGAGGCTGAACGGGGTTGGGAGGTCAGACTGTGCTGAGCGCCATCAGGGCAGCATGGAATGACAGTGATCACTCACAGGCAGGCTGCAGGGATCTGGTGGTGGTACATAGAAGACAAGGCTGGATGAGAACGTAGAAACCAGACCAGGGAGGGCTTTGAAGGTCATGCTGAGGATGTTTGGGCTGTGTTCTCCACTCCTTCTCAAAAGTTTTTGAGGAACTTCCCTGGTGGAGCAGTGGTTGAGAATCCGCCTCTCAATGCAGGGGACACTGGTTGGAGCCCTGGTCCGGGAGGACCCCACATGCTGCGGAGCGACTGGGCCCGTGCACCACAACTACTGAGTCTGCGCTCTAGAGCCCGTGAGCCACAACTACTGAGCCCACATGCCACAACTACTGAGCCCGCGCGCCTAGAGCCCATGCTCTGCAACACGAGAGCCCACCGCAATGAGAAGCCCGTGCACTGCAGCAAAGAGTGGCCCCCGCTCGCCGCAACTGGAGAGAGCCTGCATGCAGCAACGGCGACCCAACGCAGCCATTAATTAATGAATTAATTAACTTAAAGAAAGTTTTTGAGGTAGGAAATGACACCATCAGAAGAAACCTCAACCGATGTGGGAGGTTAGGGGAGCTCATTTTAGGCCCTGGGGGCTCATCGTTCGGGAGTGGGCTGTGTATTGCAGCTGTGAGAAAGGCCCGTACAGCAGCAGGCTCTCCCTCTGGGTCTCCCCACCATTTCTCCTTGGCCTAGTGCTCTCTAAGGTGGCAACTAGACCCATTCCAAATGCCAAACCAGGGGCCAGCCCAAGTTTACTGAGACTTCCACACGAGTAAAGATTACAACATTCTCAACAACATGCAACACGTTTGCCAGCCCAGGCTAATTTTTAGCTACTCCTTCCTCTCCTTTGGAAGTATTTTGGACATAAAATGAAGGCAAATAACAATCTCTTACATTGGTGGGACATAAATACTAAACCTGGTGGTAGAGCCTATTGGTTATTTTCAAAGCCCAACCACATTCTCTTTTTTTTTTTTTTTTTTTAAAGGTGCATCTTGGGCTTCCCTGGTGGCGCAGTGGTTGAGAATCTGCCTGCCAATGCAGGGGACACGGGTTCGAGCCCTGGTCTGGGAAGATCCCACATGCCGCGGAGCAACTAAGCCCGTGAGCCACAACTACTGAGCCTGCGCGTCTGGAACCTGTGCTCCACAATAGGAGAGGCCGCGATAGTGAGAGGCCCATGCACCGCAATGAAGAGTGGCCCCCACTTGCCTCAACTAGAGAAAGCCCTCGCACAGAAACGAAGACCCAACACAGCCAAAATAAATAAATAAATAAAAGTGAAATTCTTAAAAAAAAAAAGGTGCATCTTTTTTTTTTTAATTTTATTTATTTATTTATTTATTTTGGCTGCGTTGGGTATTCATTGCTGCGTGAGGGCTTTTCTCTAGTTGTGGTGAGCGGGGGCTACTCTTCGTTGCAGTGCATGGGCTTCTCATTGCGGTGTCCTCTCTTGTTGCAGAGCACAGGCCTCAGGCGCATGGGCTTCAGTAGTTGTGGCATGCGGTCTCAGCAGTTGTGGCTCACGGGCTCCAGAGCTCAGGCTCAGTAGTTGTGGCGCATGGGCCTAGGTGCTCCATGGCATGTGGGATCCTCCCGGACCAGGGCTCGAACCCGTGTCCCCTGCATTGGCAGGCGGATTCTCAACCACTGCGCCACCAGGGAAGCCCCACATTCTCTTTTAAACTTTAAGTATTCTTCACATGTCCCTTGTATAGATCTTGAACTAACTTGGGGGTTTGCCCTACCTGTTCTGCAGTGTTGGGAACTCAACCAAAGAAAGGCTAGCAACAGAGTGGTAGATGCTGGGTCACTGGGACGTGAGTAGACTTAAATCCTAAGCCATCTTAAATGACAAAGTTCTTCCCCTCTAAGGATAAACTCCTTCCAATGATCTTTAAGGTGTACCAACATGACAGAATAGGTCCCATCACTCATGCTAAAAATGGCAGCATTTCAGACAGTTTAGCTCTCTTAAGAGGAATCCTGGGATGTTCTTCTCCCCACTTTGCTGTCATTAATTCCTATGCATCCTGTAGAGTTCCACTTCGACAATGTGAACTCAGGACCGTGGCCGTCTGGCTCCCTGCTCTATCACTAAGGTCTAACACTTAAGTGGTGCTTGATGATTATTAGTCAAATGAATATATGAATGAATATTGGAGCCAAACACAGCACTCACCAGTGTCACTTGCCCGTTGTGTTTTCGTGGGCAGGTTATTTGCTTAGCCGTCCTAAGCCTCAGATTTACCACATGTAAAGTGGTGTTAAGAGGCTCTACCTCAGAGTTTTCAGGGAAGAAAGTACCTACATAGGATCAGTGACATAGCGGATGCTCAATAAGCAAAAGATGAGAAAGGCAAGTTGGAGAAAGAGACAGCCCAAAATTCTGGCAAGGTGGAGTTCTCTCTAAAATGTGCAGAAGGAGACATATGGAGCAAACTAATTCGATTTATCTGCAGCTGGCAGGAAGGTGTCATGAGCCCACTCTAGCTTTTTGGGTTCCTGCCATCTCAGCAGAGCCATTCCCTTCCTCATCTGGAGGAAGTGCAGTCCATATGTCACATGGCAGCATGTTGTGGACCAAGCGTGAACTCCCATTACTAAGTACAGCTAATACATACTGCAAGGGGTTCCATTATGCACCCCCCCCCAAAAGATCTATCCAAGTCTTAACCCCTGGCACCTAAGAATGTGACATTATTTGGAAATGGGGTCTTCGCAGATGTAATCCAGTTAAGACACGGTCATACTGGATTAAGATGGGCCCTAAATCCAGTGACTGGTGTCTTTATAAGGGAAAGGAGAGGGAGATTTGGACACAGAGACACACACAGGGAAGAAGTCCATGTGACCGCAGAGATAGAAATTGGACTGATGTATCTGGAAGCCAAAGAATGCCAAGGATTGCTGGCAACTACCAGAAGCTGGAAGAGGCAAGGAAGGATTCTCCCCTAGAGCCTAGAGCCAAAACCTTAATTTCAGACGTCTAGCCTCCAGAACTGTGAGAGAATACATTTCTGTTGCTTTAAGCTGCCCAATTTGTGGCAATTTGTTATGGCAGTCCTAGCAAACTAGTACACATACAAATAGCTTTTTATTCTAGTCTCCAGGATTTGTTCCCAGCCTTTCCTGGAAAAAAATTCATATCCAGAACAAAATACTTTTAGGCAACAGGACATTTTCAGACATGTGAAATTAGTAGTCATAGGAGTAAACAAGGGTGACAAAGGAGTCATGTCATCATGAGGAAGCAGCAAAGGAGAGAGAGGCAAAAGGAAAATCATCAAGGCAAACGTGGGCATCAGCAGGGTGACAGCGGGCAGTGTCAGCCAGAGCCGGCTTCCAGCTGAGAGGGGCCAGGTGGGGCTGGCCTTGACAGTTGCTGCAGAAGACAGGTGTCGTGAAGTCAGCCTGCCCAGGACAATTGCAAAGGTCACACAAGGTCAGGCCAGAAGCCAAGCCTGGAAATGTCCACGTCAGGCATTTGATCATTCTTTCCATCCTACGTCACAGGGGCTCTGGGTTTGCTTACACTTGCAAAGGGTTAGTTTGGCACACCTGTGGAATTTTGACCTAAATCATTCCTGGAAAGCTGTGTTTCCTGTGAGTTTATGGTCTCAATCTATAATGGACCTTTCACCAGCCACTAGGGTATCCCCTTATATGGATATTACCTACAGGGACTTGGGTCATTCCATCCTCCTCACCTCCTGTATCCTAAGATTGGAATCCAAACCCCCATGAGTGGGCTGAACTCACCAGGGCTCAGGGCCAGATAAAGGGAGTAGCATCGTGGGAGAGCCACCGGCCCCTCACAGAGACACACAGCGGACTGGTGCGTGGCCTGTTGTAACAAATGACCATGGCTCCGTCCCCATTACCTCCAGTAAGGGAGAGAAAACTGTGGACCACATGTAACGTTAACTAGAGTTCCAACTCACACGGCTATTTTTGAAAGACTCCAAGTCGACGGTTGATGGTTAATTTTATTTAAAGATTATTCGTGAGGGCCATCTCTGCACAGGTCTCTGGACTGAGTCTGTGGGACTTGGGAGTCAGAGATCATGACTGTTGGAGGCTCATAATTCTGTGTGGGAGAAGGAGCCATGTGAGCATGTGGAGGTGAAGCCGGATGAAGGGACAGGCAAAGGCCAGTGGAGGAAGGATCACTCCCATGGACGCACGGGGGTTCTGAGCGCCTACCCTGTGCCAGGGGCTGGAGACACTGAGAATAAGCGAGGGCCTTGCCTTGGGGAGATTGAAGGCAAAATATGTTCAACATAAGCAGCCAATTTCTGGCCACTTCTCTCTCTCCTCCCTGCTCCCTGTACTTCCCTGTCTGGGTCACTCTGGCCTACTTTCTTCACAGCCTTCATCACTCTCTGAAACAATCTTGCTGGTTTATCTGTTACTGGTTCATCGTCTTTCTCCCTCTCTGGACCGTGTGCCCAGTGAGAGCTTACAGTATGCTCTCCCCAAACCCTAGAATGGTGCCTGGCACTTCATAGTTGCCCAACGAATATTTGTTGAGTGAATGAAATACAGCCCAACAGGAGTAAAAGAGGCCAGTAATGAAAAGAGATTAAGATTATTGTCTTTGAATCCAGACTCCCTGAGCTGCTCCCCCTACTCACTCTTTGAGCTTGATCTAGTTACTCGACCTTCGTATGCCTCAGTTTCCTCAACTGTGAAATGGGATCACTAAAACAACCTGCCTCATAGGATTGTTAGGAGGATTAAGTGAGTTCATATATGCAAAAAGCACTTCAAGCAAGGATTAGCAAACATTTTTTTTAACATCTTTATTGGAGTATAATTGCTTTACAATGGTGTGTTAGTTTCTGCTTTATAACAAAGTGAATCAGTTATACATATACATATGTTCCCATATCTCTTCCCTCTTGCGTCTCCCTCCCTCCCACCCTCCCTATCCCACCCCTCTAGGTGGTCACAAAGTAAATACTGCAGGCTTTGCAGGCCATATGGTCTCTTTACAATGACTCAACTCTGCCCTTTAGCACAAAAGCAGCCACAGACAATACATGAAGGAGTGTGGCTGTATTTCAATTAACATTAAGAATTATAGCACAACATATAACATAAGAATTATAACCCTAAATAATAATTTATTGGCTGGGGAACTCAAAGTCTTTCTTTTGCAACAAATTCACTGTGTGATTTCAAAACTCCCTAAGTCACAGTCTAGTCATCTGTAAATGGAGATAATAACTACTCTTTCCTAACTTGCTGGGTTATTTGGTGATCACATCAGTTAAAAGATGAAATGAAAGTACAAACCTACTATGTACAAGTAATGCAAAACACCGTACAAATATGGTTCTCAAGCACTGTTTGTATCCCAGGTTGCCATGCAATAGGTTAGTCAGCTACTATTATACTTGTTTTACAGGTGAGCAAACCAGAGATATTAAATGATTCATCTGAGGTCACACAGCTGATAAATGGAGGACCTAAATTTGAACCTAGGAAAATTTTATTGTAGCACAATGCTTGTCAGCAATAGCACGACACAACTCCCCATATATAACATGAACCTTACGCACAGAGTTTCTCTTGAATTTTTCTCCTTCACCTTTCTTAAGTATCCCATTTCCCTAGGCTCATCTCAGGCCAAAGAGTTCCAGAAGAATTGTAGCAGTTCCTTCCTGTCCTGGTAGTTATCAAGAAATCATCATAAACTCAGCCCACACTTTTTGTCAAACCAAAAAAAAAAAAAGAAAAAAAAGAAAGAAACGAAAAGAAAAATTCAGTGGTATGACTGTTCCTTAATTAGCTTTAATGCAAAAGAGAAAATTTCACAACATAATTCCAACCCTATCCCTTGCTCCCAATCATACATTTTCAAGAGGCACAAATAATCTATTCTAGTCAGTTTTTATGTAAGTTGAGTTGCATATGTTGTGTTATTGTAAGACACTCACTCAGCCTAAGTTTATAGTAACAAGGAGATGAAGCTTTTGGCAGATGATGAAGACTTATCTTACGTTGATTAGAATTCTAGAGTCTGTGATTATGGAAACTCAAAACCCCAGCTTTCACCTTCTGTGTGAGTGGAGCTTACAACCATGCTACCTGCCAGCTAAATGCCTGTGAGTGAATTGTCCAAGGGCTATGTATTTTTCACCCACTAGAGTAGCTAAAATTAAAAAGACTGACAATACCAAGTTTTGGTAAGAATGTGGGGAAACTAGAACGCTCTTGCATTGCTCATAGGGATGCAAAATGGTATAACCACTTGAGAAAACAGGTTGGTAGTTTCTTAAAAATTAAACTTACACTTCATATATGAACCAGCAATTCTACTTCTAGGTATCTACCTGAGCAAACTAAAAGTATATGTACACACAAAGATTTCCATGCAGATGTTCATAGTAGCATTATTCATAAGAGCCAAAGCCTGGTAACAATTCAAATGTTCATCATCTGATGAATGAATAAGCAAAATATTGTGTTTCCATGCAGTAGAATACTACTTGGGAATAAAAAGGAATGAACTACTGATACATGTAACTATATGAATGCATCTCAGAAAGAAATGAAAGAAGACAGACCTAAAAGACTGTATACTTCCATTCATATGAAATCTCTAGCAAAAGCAAAACTAAATAGCAGCAGAAAATAGATTGAGGAGCTGGGGGTCGGGGGAGCAGGGATAGACCATAAGGGGACATGAGGAAACTTTTGGGGGCTTTGGAAGTATTCTACATTTTTGACTGTGGTGATGGTTACATGACTATAAATTTTCTAAAGCTCATATAACTACACAGTTCAAGTGGGTGAATGTTAAGGTATATAAGTTACACTTCAATAAAGCTATGAAACAGAAGTGTTACGTATTTTTTAAGTTCAGCTATATTATTCTTTTTCAGAGTTGCATATTTATTTTAGAAAGTGTGCATGGTATAAAAATGGAAAACAAAAACCTTGATCCCACCCACCAGACATAACCACTATTAAATTTTTAATGAGTTAAGATTGAAAAAAATGTTATACCCTGAGAGTTTTCACTTAATATTATATCTTGAGCATTTTACAAAATTCTTCAAAAATCTAATTCTTCAAAATATAAATTCTTCAAAAACTCTTCAAAAATATAATTTTGGGTGGCTACATAATGATCTGTTGTGTGTGCTACAGTAGTAGACTTACTGACCAGCTCCCTTTTGTTAGACAATTAGATGTTTCCATATTTTACTCTTGTAAAGTTAGATCTTTTTTTTTTTTTTTTGAGAGAGAGAGACTGCCTTTTTTTTTTTTTTTTTTTTTTAATTTATTTTTGGCTGTTTTGGGCCTTTGGTGCTGCGCAAGGGCTTTCTCTAGTTGTGGCGAGCGGGGGTTACTCTTCATTGCTGTGCGCAGGCTTCTCATGGTGGTGGCTTCTCTTGTTGTGGAGCACGGGCTCTAGGCGCACGGGCTTCAGTAGTTGTGGCACAGGGGCTCAGCAGTTGTGGCTCGCGGGCTCTAGAGCGCAGGCTCAGTAGTTGTGGCGCACGGGCTTAGCTGCTCCGCAGCATGTGGGATCTTCCCGGACCAAGGATGGAACCCGTGTCCCCTGCACTGGCAGGCGGATTCTTAACCACTGTGCCACCAGGGAAGTCCCGTAAAGTTAGATTCTGAAAGTATAATTTAGTTCCAAAGGTTATGAATAGATTTTGAGGCTTTTGATAGATATTTTAAAGTACCTATCCAGAATCTTTCAGAACTATTGTGTAATCAGTGTAAGAGAGTGACCATATATCACTGCTACTCTGGCACCACTGAGTGTTTTCTTCTTTCTCTGTTTCTTCAGAGATTTTAGACTTCTTTGATTTCTGGTGAGGTTGATTTTTTCTAGTGCTGTGGCCGTCCCTGGGGTTGTTCACACACAGTCCAGTCCTTCTCCCACTGGGAACAGGATAGGTTTTCATTTCTCCTCCTTTGAAGATAGGCTCGCTTTGGCATATGACTTGCTTTGGCCAGTGAAATATGAGTGACGTGACATGTCGCTTCTGGCAAGGAGCTTTAAGGGTCAGTGCAAAACTTGCCACGTCCCCGCTTCCCTGCCTGGATAACCATGGAAGCATGAGTCAAGATGACGCCTCTGCCAGTCGAGGTCCTTGAGTGACCCTGTTGACCAGAGGTCCCCACCCAACTCACATTGGGAGGGAGCATGAGTGAGAAATAAACCACATTAAATTAAATTACTGAAATTCAGGGTTAGTTGTTACTACGGCATAACTGAGTTTATCCTGTCTCATGTATTTTTGTACGATAATAAAGTGAAACTTTGATCCGTGTCCTTCCATTTTAGGAAAATGCATAAATTGGTACTAGGATTGTGTGATTATGAAACAAAGGAAACCATATGTCTTCATGGCCAATGATGTTTCAATTTGAAAGTAATTTCCTATTGCATTTCTATAAATAGAGTGAAGAAAGGAAGTTATTTGGTTCATAGGAATAAAGTAAACCATGGGTTTTTATGGAAATGGCACCAAAAATTCTTAAGGAAGGGAAAAGTCAATTCTGGGACTCTGAATTGATCTATATTTAATTTGCTTTGTGTCCTTCTACTATTGTTACCCAGACAACATTGTGAGCATTGTGATTTAACGAAAGCACCCCATGCTGCTTTGATGAGAAGTGTTTAGAGGGGGTACACAGGACATGTTGTAACAGTCATGCTGCTGCCGATGGATGGAGCATTTTGTGTTTGGATCTCAAACAGGAAGTCATTTTTCTTGTCAAAGGAAAGATAATAAATGATCTTTCCCAAGGCCACACAAGCAGAAACACACACAGGATGCAGAAGGTCAGGTAGAGCTCCAGGGGCAGGGAAACAGAGGCTCACATGAATGGCAAGGAGATAATATCTTGCAAATAATATCAGTGGATAGATCAGAAATGTTCTGCCATAGGTATCAAGGACCCCAAAAAAGTGGCCTCACCGTACAAGTAAGCCTGAGATTTAGGGCCAGAATCCACACAGAATCCACAGAGCTCATAAAATGTAAGAAGAAAAGAAATCATGCCAAATGCCACTGGCTAAGTATTTTCACCCTACAAAGTGATAAAGCTCTCCTACATAGTATTTTTTGTTGTTGTACACAACATGTCGTGTGTGTGTGTGTGTGAATGTGTGTGTGTGTATACATATGTATTCATAGTCTAAGTACAATCATTCTCAAAAATCATTTTGCCATCGTTAAAAAGTCCCAAGTTTCAGAACTCTTCTGGGCATTGCTATAGAGAGGTATCTGGGCTGGTGGGTTCTTTACATGACTATTACAGTCAAGATTCTGGTGCCCAGAATGGGAAAAACAATAAATAAACAGCACCTATACATTCCATTGTCCCTGCTAAACAATGCATTGCTGTGTGGGTTTTTTGTTTGTTTGCTTGCTTGTTTGTTTGTTGAGAAGAGCTTTTGGTAAAGCATGAGTGATTTTTTCATTTACTACTGAAATATTTATAGTGACCTTGATGTGACTGATACAGGGGAAAAAATATCAAATATCAAAGAAATAGTAGGAGAATTATAGCTGGAAACAAGGATTTATAATGAACTTAGGTTAAAATCACAAAAATCAACAAACAATTTTTATGTTTGGAAGAATCATTAATGATTTTTGTTAATGATTAAGGTTAATCATTAATTAATGATTAACCTTAATCATTAATATTCAGATTTTAAATTTTGATTTCAAAGCCATTTTTAGTGAGAATATAGGAGAATTTTTACTTTTTCAAAATCAGAATATAAGACCACATCTTTGCTGGATTTAAATAATCACAAACCATCTACTAAGCAGCACGATTGAGCACAAAGGAAAAAAAAAAAACTACAGAACTACTTCTGCTAGAGAAGGTGATAATAAAGAGGTAAGAAAGCAGGTTAATTTTCTTCCCCTGTATATTTATAAGTAAAATAGGAATAATCCTTATGGTCATGGGGATTGATTTTGAAGGTCGTTACATCTTAATAATAACAACTAATATTTATTGAGTATCTACCATGTGGCAGACAATTTAATCTTCACAAAAACCCAGTCAAATCAGCTGTAGTAGACACTTACATCATGGTCCCCAATTAGCCACACCTCCCAGTATTCACACCCTTATGTATTTTTTCTGTGATGACTCTGAGCTTGGCCATATGACTTGCTTTGGCTAATGAGACACTGGCAAGCATGATATAAGCAGAGGCTGGATAAGTGCTTAAACATTGGATTTGTCCTCTTGAGATCTAGTTGCAACCTAAAAAGCTCAGGCTAAATTACTAAGTGATGAGAGGCCGCATGGAATGAGGCTCTGGAACCTGAGAGGTCATCTTAGATGATTCCAGCCCTAGCCAAGCTCCCTGAATGCAGCTGTATAAGGTATTCAAGCAAAACCAAAAGAAGAACCACCCAGCTGAGCCCTACCCCACAGAATAAAAAAAAAAAAACTAATAAATAATTGTTGTTTTAAGCCACTATATTTTGGGGTGATTTGTTACAAAGCAATAGCAATGGAAATATGGGTAATATAATTTACAATCAACAAATATGGAAACTACAGCTCAGAGAGGTTAAATGTATTGTCAAAGTCTTATAATATGATTGTAATTCCAAATGTACCCCATAAAATCTCAAGTCCTTTTCATTATACTCTCCTCTAAATTCCAAATTGAATATCTAAATCTCTCCTTAGCTAGATAAGAGACATCTCAAACATAAAATGTCCCAAACCAACTCTTAAGTTCCCCCATCTCCTCTCTCTGGGTTCCCTACTTCAGTAAATGGCACCGGTACCCACCTAGTTGCTCAGGCCAAAAATGTGGAGTTATCATTGAGCTCTTTCGTCCACTCACACCCCTCAACCAATCTCTTAGCAAATCCTTTCTACTCTGACTTCACAGGATCCTCTGAATCGGACCCTACTGCTCATCACCTCCTCCTCAGCTACCCCAGTGCAGGTTACCATCATGCCTTACTTGAACTACTTCCATAGCATTTGGGTTGGAGGGGGTCAGTGGGGGAAATGGCACCAGAGAGAGCCAAAGGCAAACGGAAAAGGGACAATAGAGCAACACCTTCTGAGTTAACAGCTTTTGCTGTTAACCCCACCCCATCCCTAGCACTCTTGGTTATCTTCAAGGAAATGAGGTTGGAATCTGGCAGCAAGAGAGGTCTGCTACCTCTCTTTCCCCTTGCTACAGAGGCTTTAGCTCATTTCTAGAAAAGCATAGCAACTGAATGTTTGTGTAACACACCCCCTGCAATTGATTTGGGAATAAGTTTCTACCTCTGACTTCAGGGAGATTACAAGGGTAGGGGATTAAGGTCTCCAGCAGGTGTTACGCTTCCTCTGCACACTAAAATGTTGCTTTGGATTTTGAAGATTTATTCCTCAAGGGAGGAGATTTGGACAGGGGAAGGTTAATTGACTAAGCAAGGCCAGGACTTCCCACAGAGAATGTTCTTCAAAAAAAAAAAAAAAAAAGCACCAGGATGTGTTAGCTCAATAAATAATTAATCAAACTGCCTATTCACAGACTAATAGAAAAATATTGCAGAATGCCTACATGTCAATCAGTGTGCAGTTAGTTAAATAAACACTATGCAGATGTTACTTGTAAATATAGATTTATACATTAATTTTATGCCTTACACAGGCAAAAACATAATATCTAGTAACTTTACTTCAAATTCTATTAAAATCTCATGGCCTTGAAAAGGTGACCTGACATCTTGTAGGCCAGATCCAGGGCTGAATAGACACGTCCCCTGCCACTGAGTGTACAATAGCCAAACGCTCAAATGACACTTGCCGCCCATACAGAGAAACATTGAGGGCCGTGATCCCCTGGGCCTGCTGGAATTCTCCTGACTTCAGGGTGCACAGCTGCAGCAGCAAATGCAAAGGCAGAATGTGTATCTGCAGATGCCCCAAACCCAGGTCTATCAGCAATTCCCATTTTTATCTAAATAATTTCCTAATTGTTTGATATGCTTTTAAAAGAAAAAGGATGGTGAAGTACTACTACTACTACTACAAGTCCTACTATGTCCCAGGAATTTAGTGCTTTATATGCTATTTTCCCCCTATTTAATCCTTACAACAACCCTGTGAAGCAGGTTCTATTTTTACCCTTTTTTTTTCAGATAAAATGTCTGGAACATGAAAAAACACAGAATAATCAAAGTTAGCTCACAGATAATGTGACAACAAATTGACACCATGTAGCTCCTAATGAGATGCACTCAGAAGGAAATAAAATCACTTCTATGGTTTTCTTGCTAAAAGTGCATAGCCTGAATTCAATCAAGGTCAGACAAACTCAAATTGAGAGGCATTCTAAAACATAGCTGGGCAGTACTCTTCAAGTGTGTCGAGGTCATGGAAGACAAAGATGTTGAAATCTGTTCCCTGTTAAGGGAGACAAAACAAGACAACTACATGCAGCATGTGGACCTGGACTGGATTCTGGACCAGAAAAAGAACATTAATGGGGACAACTGATGAACTTAAGGACTGTGGATCAGATAACAGTATTTTGCTAATGTTAACTTTCTGATTTTTATCATTTCACTGTGGCATGAAAAATGATAGCATTTGGGTAAACTAGGTGATGGGTATTCAGGAATTCTTTGTGCTATTTTTCTCACTTTTTTTTTTGCAAGTCAAAAGTTATTTCAAAATTAAAAGTTGAAAAATGGAAAAAAGAAACAAAAAGTTAAAAAAAAAACCCATAAAGTATGGCATCCCAGCAGGGAATCTCAGGAGACATAGGAGGTGGTACCAAATAAGGAATGGAAAATGAGAATGTTTCTCTTCCCACACCTCTTGATACCATTTGAGGTTTGTTCTTGGAGTGGTTCATCCAGAAGATAAATTTCTCTAGTGTAAAATTCTTGTGAATGACAGGCTGTTAGATTTGGAAGATAACTTAGAGGTATTCTTAGGGGCCTGGTTTTGCAAAAAAGACACCTGAAGCTCAGAAAGGCATGGGGATGATGGGCCTGAAGTCACACAACAGGAGAGCCAAGATTAGCGCCCAACAAGTTCTTCTGAGTCATGGGATACTATTTCTGTTCCACCACTCATTTCTGAAAGAGGACACCTCTGTGCCAGATGGAACTCAAGCCCAGAATCCATGGTTTAGGGGCCTCATCCATTAGCTCTGTGACTCTTTCTACCCACCCGCTAGAGGTTTACTTCTGCAAGCCAGATAGTCATTCATTCATTCAGCATATATCTATTGAGTCCCTCAACTGTCTGGTGCTGCTTGAAGGGCTACAGATAAAGCAACTATCAAAAACAAAGTTCTCAAATTCTAGTGGACCGGCCTGGGTACTGATCCATTTTCCACCACTAATGACCTGCATGACCTTGGGCGCACTTATTTACAGTTTTCTTTTCTGCAACATAGAGAAGATAGAATTACTGAAAGGTTGTTCCAAGTATTAAATATCACACCTAAGTTCTTAGGAGAATTGTCTGGCATGGAAATAGTCAATAAATGTTAAATATTACTGTTTTTTTTTTCTCTCCAACCTGAAACCTTGTCAGTTATGTTAGTTGGTGGGGATACCCGAGAGTTCTCAGAAATTCTATAGAATATTTCTAAATGCATTGAAAACTCACATTTAGGAAGGTGAGTTTTTCCAACAGAGTGATTTTCCATTTCCCACTCCATTTCTTTGTTATTTTCAAAGGTAGATAAACAATAAAAAGAAAGGTCAAGAAAGGCCAGCTGAGAAAATCGGTGCTGAGCGAGGAATTCAAAAGGGAGTTGTAATATGCAGAATATCTGGTAGGTTTTATCTAGATTCAGATGAGACAGTTCTTGGAGGCTGGTTGCATCTAGCCTCTTCATGGGCATAATTTGAATGCCACTTTAGCCAACCCTTGACTATTTCCACAAATGGAAAGAATAATAGGTACCGTACATAAAACAAGACAAGCCAAACCCACTAATGCTGCTTGGAGCAAGCTTCTGGGGCTTGCTATACCCTGAGAATGTGACCACTGATCCTCTGCCACATTCCTTGTCACCTGCCTCCCCAGGATCAGGTCCATCTAGGTATCCACCTTCTTCCCCTGCCCCACCTTCTCCCATAGCACCCAGCAGAGGACCTCAAACATAGAATGTGTTCAACAAATGTATGTGAAATAAATAAATAAATCTATCTGGGGGAGTCAAGCAATCAGAAAATAAGGTCTAATTGTAGTGAAAGTTCCTTCAATTCATTCAAAATTCTGTCTGTCCACACAGAGATGGTTGCAACTCAAGTGAATAGAATGTATTTCAGTTTCACAGGCTTCCTACAGAACAACTTTCAATGAGAGGGTATGGTCTTATATTCTCAGTCACAAACTCTTTAGAGAAATGACACTAAATAAATCTAATCAATAGATCTATTTGGCTATATATCCTATAGACCTGTGAGCAGAATTCATTGGTATTACAGTATGTGTATCTTCACCTTCCTTGCTAAGCAGGGATGAATCAGTATTTTTTAAAAGTGCCCCTGGTGACACTACGGAGCAGCCAGTGTTGAGACTCAATGCCATGGATGCATTACGTGGTCAAGTACCCAGCCCAGCAGATCATGGCATTTGTCAAATCCCAATTTCAAATTTTTGGAGGAAAGAATCTGTGTAACTCAGCTTGGGTCAGGTAGCTACCTCAATTCCAGTCAAGTTGGCCGGGCAGGCAGGAACACATAGTGCAAACAGGTTTGCTAAGGACCCCATTCTTGTGGTAGTTCACGCACTTCTTAAAGAAAATGGGGGAGTGCTACTGCAGGTTGGGCAGATACCTAAAAATGTGATGTGGCAAATATATAGAGTTGTTTCTACTTGTTTCAGAATAATTTAAAGTAGCTTACAAAGACCAAAGCAATGTAAACACCTTTTTAGAGCATCATTTGAACGAAGAGACCTAGTGGATAAGAAAAGAAGTTGTAGGAGGAATCAGATGACAAAGAGGTAAGGTTGGTGCTCCAAACTATGACATGAGGCCCAGCACACTCAACTAGAAGTGAATCCCAAACTTGGCTGTGAGTTTCTTTGCAGCAAACACAAAGAAAGTAAATCGGCGACATGATTCCGAAGATAAGACATACCAGTCACTAGTAAAAGGGCAGCTTTCCCTGAACAGAGAACTTAGAAGAATTTCTCTTGTGTGGTTTAGTGAGCCCTATTCTCAATGATCTTCCTGTAGGAAATAGGGCAATGAATTGTTATGACATCATTCTCTGTAAGTCTATGACCTAAGGCCAAGGGCAGAGGGCAGGGCAAGTGTAGAGAGCAGAGTGTAGCATGTGGTCCATGTAGAGTGTTTGAGGATGGGTCCCAACTGGTGGAACAGAGAACAACTTTTTTGAAGCATGACTTCATTTTCTTTTTTGAAGCGAAACCTACTGCTTCAAATTTCCCTCAAGCCTGCCCTGTTCCCCTGTAACCTCAACCCCCAGCCCAGCCACAAACTCTCTGTTATAAAAGTTGGGTTGTTTACTTAACAAGAGCCTAGTAGTTAGCTAGACAGAAACCACATTTGGGTTGGTCCCCTTGAAAGAGCCGTGAGGAAGTTCTTTGAGGTTCTCTATGTCACTGACATTAGTCGGTTTACAGAGGACAGATGAGCATTTGTGAAATGGGGACATGAAACGAAAAGGAAATGAGAAAAGGAAATAAAGTTCAACAGACAGGGCACTGCCATTTTGGGTTCACTTTTCAGAAAACCCACACTATCATTTATCCTCTACCTAAACCTGTTTCTGAAACAGACTTCATTCTGAGTTCCATTTTTTCTTATCCAAGCAGGAGAATTTCTATCTCCATGAGTTGAGTAGGGTCAACATATTAAAAAGCAAAACAAAACAAAACAACTGTGGCAAAGAATGTCTGTTGTGTGGGCAAACAACCCGAGGATGGGAGAGAGTCAGCCATGGGCCATCTGGAGATCATTTAGATAGTTGTCCATGCCTGCGTGCATCCAGAAACGGACTGCTCATCTGTGCTCTTCTTTTTTCTGTAGATGTCTACTGGGTCCATTGAGAAAGCCTGGACCATCCCGGGGCACAGAGAAGGAGGCAGTGGCCTTGGAAGGGGCATGGGCCTTAGAGTCAGACAGGCCTGGGTTCTACTCCTGCTCTCTTTGATAACTCAACCTGTCCCAGCCTGTTTTACAACCTCTGAAATGGAATAATAATTCCTTCCTCTTGAGGTTAACCATAATGTAACAATGCCAAAGTGTAGAAGTCATACAGCACATAAATCAGGATCTGGCAAGTAAATAGGAGGTGCTCCATCAATGAAGGTAGTTCATCCATCCATCCATCTACTTATTTTTATTCCCTTTTCCTGCTCTTTGCCAGATTTGAGTAACAGCTACACAGTCAAGCTAGAAACAAGAAATGGAGTAGCCATGAGAGATTTCGTGGTAAAGAATCAGCCTCCTTCAGAAAGAATCAGTTCCAGGGGAATATTCCATGCCTCCAGTGAAGTGAATTCAGAGGTGCATAGCTTAGTATTTCCCAATCCTTTAGATGTTAAGAGCAATGGAAAGTGGGAAGGGAGCTGACTTTCTCCAGTAATGGGAGGTTCTCACTGCTTCGTTCACCCTGAATGTTTGTCTTGTGGCCCATGCACTGGCTCTTAGGAATCCACCCGTCCATCTGCCCTTGCCATCCTGTAGCATGGTTCTGGTCAAATACCTACTTCTATAGATACAGTCTTCTCACTCCCTACCCTTCAGAAAAGAGAGTTCTAATGCTACTTGTCTCTATACTCTTGAAATGGGCCTATCTGACCTTCCTAGGATGCTTTTTTTTTTTTTTTTAATTAATTTATTTATTTTTGGCTGTGTTGGGTCTTCGTTTCTGTGCGAGGGCTTTCTCTAGTTGTGGCAAGCGGGGGCCACTCTTCATCGCGGTGCGCAGGCCTCTCACCGTCACGGCCTCTCTTGTTGTGGAGCACAGGCTCCAGATGCGCAGGCTCAGCAATCGTGGCTCACAGGCCCAGTTGCTCCGCGGCATGTGGGATCTTCCCAGACCAGGGCTCGAACCCGTGTGCCCTGCATTGGCAGGCAGATTCTCAACCACTGCGCCACCAGGGAAGCCCCCTAGGATGCTTTTAATCCTTTATTTATAACATTAATTTCTTTCTGATTATCAAAGTAATATTTTTTTATTATAAAAATCTGAAAAGTACAAACAAACCAAAAACAAAAAAACAAAAAACTCAAGGAGGAAAGGAGCAAGTCCTGCTAATTGCCCCACCTAGAGATGTCAGGCCTGCTAGCATCTCCCCAGCCTTTTTGTACCCAGCACACAGGCATTCTCTTTTTCTCCCCTCAAAAGCATCACATGAGGCATAGCACGGTATGTGCTTTCTTTACACAGCAATATATTGTAAGCATTTCCACCATACCATTAAATATTTTGCTTTCTTCTTATTTGAGTCTTTCTAATTTTTCTCAGAACCATAGTGAGAGCACCAAATCAGGAAGTCAGGAAACCAGGGTCCCACTTGGCTGGGTGACTGGGCAAATTATCCAGTCTTCATCTGGGTGATCTATACACTCTGTCTCAGCATCAAAGTTTTATGGTTCCAAGCAGAATAGTAATCTTTTCTTAAAAAACAAATGGATTCTGGGGACTTCCCTGATGGTCCAGTGGTTAAGACTCCGTGCTTCCACTGCAGGGGGCGCGGGTTTGATCCTGTGTCAGGGAACTAAGATCCTACATGATGCCCCCTGGCAAAAAAAAAAAAAAAAATTGATTCTGGATTTTAAAAACACAGACCCTCTGTAAAGCCCAGGTTTTCATAAGTTCAAATATATATAATCTTTGTGGGGGGAAAGATTGAGGACCATCAGGGGTCTTCCATGCATGCCAGAAGTTATTCAGAAAGGGAGGAAGAAATGCTTAAAATGCGTCAGTGAGGTATGGCCCTCTCCCACTGCTGGCCTTGGTCACTGGTATAAGTCTCTCCAGTTGCTGCTTCTGTGGCTTGCTGAATCTGAACTCTGATCCCTACCCAACCTTGAGATCTTTATAGTTTACTGAGGCAAATTATTGTGGCTGTAGAGGGAGCTGATCATGCCTCTCCTGTTACTTTAGCACTGTGACTGCCCTCATAGAAGTCCTTACTTGTGTTATTTGTGGAAAATGTTTCAAGAAGCTCCAGAACTTTTGTATCCTTGATTAAAAAGAAAAAAAAAAAAAATCAAGATAGATCCTGTGGCCAACTGAATGTTCTTTTCACCGAGCAGAGTTTTCACCATTGAATCTACATTTTTTAGTCATTGCACCAAGTCACAAATTCCCACTGTTCTAAAACCTAGTATTTCAAGGATTATTTCCACCAAAAATACTTTCTAACCTCTTTGATTAGGTTATAGGTGGTTAAATGGAAACAAATCAAGACAAATAATAAAAAAAAAAAGATGAAATAAACAAGTAGTATTGCCAAGAGAAAATGAGGAAATAAAATCATATAAGACACACACACATATACACATACACACATACATATACTACATATATAATCACCATGTTTGGTGAAAACAATTTTTTCACATAAATATTTGGTGGAGTTCAGTGCAGAAGGTTTGGAATCTAAGGACCTACAGGGTGTGTCATCCTGAGTAAGCTACTGAACACCTCATTTGTAAAATGGGACAGAAATACTGTTCACGAGGATTAAATAAGAAGGTGAAAGTAAAAGCAAATCTAACCTGTAAAGTGATATGCAAATGTGAAAAAAGCAAAAGTTTCTTGCCGCTCACAATAGGCAGATGCACAAGATGCCAATTCTCCAAATGATTTTACTTTCCTTAACAGAGGTTCCCCAGAACGAAGCTGCTGCGTTCTTGGGGTTTGCACTGCTGACTGCACCAGCCTCCGCAGAGTCATCTCCGGGGCTGACTCACGTATGGTCTAGTAGGCGGAACAGGAGTTCATGAGCCTGACCATCTGATCTCAGTTTTACCAGCTGCCTTGCTTAACGAGGTGACATACTTAGCTTCTTAGTGAGTCATTCTCTAAGATTCCAAACTGGGACCATCAGCTTCGTCCTCTACTTCACTCAGTGGTCAAGAGGAAGTCGGGATGACGACTGGGAGAGGAGGGATTTTTTGACCCTGGGAGACACTTCCTCTGAACTGGAGTGGCAGGGAGGGGCAGGGTGGTGCACTGGAGAGTGTGCAGGGGTCAGGCCTGGGCCGCTTCAGCTGGTACAATCTCTGCCTGGTGTACCTCAGTTTTGTTATCTGGAAAATGACAATATTTTTGCCTCTAAATGAGTTTGGGTTTTTTTTTTCAGCTTTATTGAGGCATCATTGACAAATATAAATGAGTTGATTATAATACTTATCCCTGATATTATACAATGATTTAAATTTACATACATAATGTTGCTCGGTTTATTCTCAAAAGAATCCTGAGTGATAGATAGTGTGATAGTTATTAGTCTCCTACATTAAAGGTGAAGAAATATGGGCTGTGATGGTTAATTCTGCACATGAACCTCACTGGGTAAGGGATGCCCAGAGAGCTGGTAAAACATTATTTCTGGTTATATCCATGAGCCTGTCTTCAGAAGAGATTAGCATTTGAATCAGAAGACTGAGTAAAGAGTGTCCTCACCAATGCAGGTGGGCATCACCCAATCTGTTGAGGTCCTGAGTAGAACAAGGTGGAGGAAGGGTGAATTCCTTCTCTTTGCTCCAGATGCCTCAGCCATCTACTCTTAACCCTGGACTCAGTATTCCTGGTTTTCAGGTGTTGAGACTCAGATTGAGACATTTGAGTCTCTATATCAGACTCAGATGGGCCCCCCGATTCTCAGGACTTCAGACTTAGACTGAATTACACCACTGGCTTCCCTGGTTCTCCAAGTGATAGCAGATCTCGGGACTTCCTGGCTTCCACGATGTTGTGAGCCAATTCCTATAACAGCTCTCCTCTTATATAAATGTATTTGTATATATTCCATCGGTTCTGTTTCTCTGAAGACCTCTAATACATGGGCTGAGAGAGACTGAGTACTAAAGTGCTCTAGTGGTTAAAACTCTCCAGTAGTTCCACGTTGGCTTCATCATGTAATCCAAACTCCTCAGCACGGTCACTATTCTAACCCCTGATCATTTCTTCAGCTCCAGCTCTACTCAAAACACCTGCAGTTTCTCCAAGGCAGTGGTTCTCAAAGTGCAGTTCCTGAACCAGCAGCATCACTTCGGCACTTGTTAGAAATGAAACTCTTGGGGCCCTCCCAGATGCACTGAATTAGACATTGTAAGGGTGGAGCCTGGCAATGTATGCTTTAACAAACCCTCCAGGCGACGGTGAGGCATGCTCACTGTTAGAGAATGCCTCTAAGGCATCCCACCCTCTCTCTCTTACCTCTAGGCTTTACCTCCTGCTGTCCCACCTGCCTGGAACACCCTCCAATCCTGTCTCAAGCTCCAACTCTGGCCTTCTCCTCACACTGTTTTCTGAGATCAAGGAGTCTACTTTACTTACTCCTGTATCCCCAGGGCCTAGCATAGTGTCTGGAACACAGTCAGTATCGAACAAAGGTTTGTTGAATGGAGAAATAAATGATTAAATGAATGAGTCATTGTGTGATACAACTAAAACTTGCACCTGTGTCAGCGGACTCCAAGCCAGACAGGATTATGTACCAGAAGTGTCAGCATGATGCCTGGGTCACAGTAAGTGACCTACAAATGTCTATTCTTCTCAACTTTGCTTCCTTTTTCTCTTTTAAAACATTTTGCAAAAACTCAAACACCGAATAAAGACAATGTTCTATTTTGATTGATTAACTGAAGAAAGGTGAAGAATGGTTTCCAGCCATCTACCTAAATGTCATGGTTTCCGAGAACATCACCACACTCAAAACTATGCTCTGCTATCATCAAAAATAATTTATTGTTGACTACTTAGAAAAGATCAATTTTCCTTTCTTCTCAATTATTTTTCATTTCAAACTTCTTTAAATAAAAATCTAAAATATTTTGGACATTTGAAAGATTAGCACTTGCACCATGATAATCCATATTTCCAGGGGTCCGCAACCCCCGGGTCTCAGACCGGTACTGGTTTGTGGCCTGTTAGGAACCAGGCCGCACAGCAGAAGGTGAGCGGTGGGCAAGGAGCGAAGCTTCATCTGCCCTCCCCATCGCTCCCCATCGCTCACATTACCGCCTGAACCATCCCCCGCCCCTTTCACCCCCCCACCCCCATGCCTCCCCCTCCCACCCCCCCACCCCCCCCCCCACCCCGGTCTGTGGAAAAATTGTCTTCCACAAAACCGGTCCCTGGTGCCAAAAAGGTTGGGGACCGCTGCATATATCTACTACCTGGAAAAGGGTTTCTCAGACTAGGATATTTGCATACAGATAATTTTTTGTTGTCAGAGGCTGTCCTGTGCATTGTAGGTTGTTTAGCAGGATTCCTGGCTTCCACCCACTAGATGCCAGTAGCAACATTACCCCTAATTTGTGACAGCCAGAAATGTCTCCAAACATTGCCAAGTATTTCTTAGGAAGTAAAATCATTCCCCCTCCCCCATTAAGAATCACTTAGATCAAACAGCATTTTGCTATATTTGCTTTACTATACAATTTTTTAAAAAACCTTTTGAAAATAAGTTGCATATACACTGGCAGTTCACCTCCATATACTTTAGCAAGCATCTCCTAAAATTAAGAATCTTGACCTACATAATTATACCATTATACATATAAGAATGTTTAGAAATCTCCAATATTATCTAATACCCAATCCACAGACTACTTGTACAAAGTAATATTGGTATTTGAGTCTGGGAAAGGAAAATATAATTTACTGATTAATTCTGATCCTATATCTGAGAAATGAATGATTATACAGTTGTCTTTGCTATTAGGTTGGGGCAAGGAATTTGATTTCAAATGGCTTCTCTTAGCTTCAGTGTTCTGGTCAAGTTTTCATGATCAAACTATAGCACAGTTGCATTAAGACAATTGGTGATTTAAAAAAAAATAACAAAAATGAAAATAAAAGTCTTTTTAAAAAATAAACCACGGACCACATGGATTGGCTGGCTGTATACTTTGGTACTTTCAATACCTAGATATTTTCATTTTCTCCTTCCATCATTTCCTCCCTGACCTCACTTTTTTTTCTATACAGCTTTGACAACTGGTACATCATCCTATGGTTAATTCTTATTTGACTCCTCATTTCCTTTGCCCTCCCCCCCCCCATCCTTTAGTCACAATTCTTGGCAAATCTATAGCCTTCAAAGAATTGAACTGTTACCTTCCTCTCACTTGCACCAAGGATCCTGTGATTTGCTGCAGAAAAATCATTCAGATTGATGCCACTATAAATCCTGGTCCCCATATTCAGCTGGGCTTCCACAGCCTAGAAATCCTATGATGTCTCCCCTAATCTCTGCAGTGACCATTTCACAGACCTCAGACCTCTGCACACTCTCATTATAGATGACATCACCTCTTACTCAGAGTCCAGAGAAGTTATCTGAAAAGAAAGCCTTCAACTTCCAGGCATGCAACCCACAAATTCAGGTGCATTCTATTCTAGTCTTTACTCCTTGTTTCCTGCCTTTAGAAAGTTCTTTCTACTTCTGCCTAAGACCCATGCCTTTTGCTCTGTTATGGAGTCTCTTTGTCCCTTTCCAGGGACTTGGTCTTCTGCTTATTCCTCCTCTCTCCTGTTTCTTTAATCACTCCCTTGCTTCTCCTTTATCTGAATATGCCCAGGTCTCTCTCAGCTGAAAAAGAACTCTTTATTGATCCCATGACAGCCCTCAACTACACCCTGATTACTTTCATCCTCTTAACAGCCAAATTCTTTGAAGATATTTCTGGAAAAAAACATTCATAGAGTTCATCAGGTTCTCACTCCTTCACTTCCAAGGAAACCGAAAACCTCTTCTCTAGCTCTTTTCCTTGGGCAATCTTATCTACTCTTATGGCTTCAGTTGCCCTCCATGTGCTGCTGACTTCTGATCCTTCTTCTGAGTTTTCCATTTTCTGGATTTCCAATTGCACAAGCACCTCAAACTCATCAGGTCCCAGGGTCAACTTGTTACTTTCCCCCACTCTCAAACAAGCTCCTACTTGCTTCCTATCTCAATGACTGACACAAGCCCCTCTCGATTGTCCAAGGCTAAAACCAGGAGACAACCTAAATAGTTCTCAGTCTTACTCTCAGTATCCAATTGATACCCAAGTGCTACAAGAATTCTACTTTCTAGAAGTGTCTCAGGCTCACACACTCAATGCCCACTGTGACCATCCCCATCAACATGCCTGTGTGACTCCAACAGCCTTGTAATCAACCTCTCTGCCTCCATTCTTGCTTCTCTTTAGTCCATTTGACAGGATGCAATCACCATAATCCTCCTAATCTGCAGATCTAATGACATCACTGGCTTACAACCCATTAATGGTTTTTTGGTATCCTTAGGACAAAGTCCCAACTCTAATTTGGTCACCTGTCCCTTTGTTAGCCTTCTACCTCTCCAGACTCACCCCAAGCCCCTTGCTCTCAACACCACCCACTCATAGACTTAGTGCTCCAAATATAATGACTTTATTTATTTTTAACATCTTTATTGGAGTATAATTGCTTTACAATGTTGTGTTAGTTTCTGCTGTATAACAAAGTGAATCAGCTATATGCATACATATATCTCCATATCCCCTCCCTCTCGCGTCTCCCTCCCGCCCTCCCTATCCCACCCCTCTAGGTGGACACAAAGCACCCAGCTGATCTCCCTGTGCTATGTGGCTGCTTCCCACTAGCTATCTATTTTACATTTGGTAGTGTATATATGTCCATGACACTCTCTCACTTCGTCACAGCTTCCCCTTCCCCTTCCCCGTGTCCTCAAGTTCATTCTCTACGTCTGCATCTTTATTCCTGTCCTGCCCCTAGGTTCTTCAGAACCATTTTTTTTTTTTTAGATTCCATATATATGTGTTAGCATACTGTATTTGTTTTTCTCTTTCTGACTTACTTCACTCTGTATGACAGTCTCTAGGTCCATCCACCTCACTACAAATAACTCAGTTTCGTTCCTTTTTATGACTGAGTAATATTCCATTGTACATATGTGCCACATCTTCTTTATCCATTCATCTGTCGACGGACACTTAGGTTGCTTCCATGTCCTGGCTATTGCAAATAGAGCCGCAATGAACACTGTGGTACATGACTCTTTTTGTATTATGGTTTTCTCAGGGTATATGCCCAGTAGTGGGATTGCTGGGTTGTATGGTAGTTCTATTTTTAGTTTTTTAAGGAACCTCCATACTGTTCTCCATAGTGGCTGTATCAATTTACATTCCCACCAACAGTGCAAGAAGGTTCCCTTTTCTCCACACCCTCCCCAGCATTTGTTGTTTGTAGAGTTTCTGATGATGCCCATTCTAACTGGTGTGAGGTGATACCTCATCATAGTTTTGATTTGCATTTCTCTAATGATTAGTGATGTTGAGCATCCTTTCATGTGTTTGTTGGCAATCTGTATATCTTCTTTGGAGAACAGTCTATTTAGGTCTTCTGCCCATTTTTGGATTGGGTTGTTTGTTTTTTTGATGTTGAGCTGCATGAGCTGCCTGTATATTTTGGAGATTAATCCTTTGTCAGTTGCTTCATTTGCAAATATTTTCTCCCATTCTGAGAGTTGTCTTTTCGTCTTGTTTATGGTTTCCTTTGCTGTGCAAAAGCTTTTAAGTTTCATTAGGTCCCATTTGTTTATTTTTGTTTTTATTTCCATTTCTCTAGGAGGGTCAAAAAGGATCTTGCTGTGATTTATGTCATAGAGTGTTCTGCCTATGTTTTCCTCTAAGAGTTTTATAGTGTCTGGCCTTACATTTAGGTCTTTAATCCATTTTGAGTTTATTTTTGTGTATGGTGTTAGGGAGTGCTCTAATTTCATTCTTTTACATGTAGCTCTCCAGTTTTCCCAGCACCACTTATTGAAGAGGCTGTCTTTTCTCCATTGTATACTCTTGCCTCCTTTATCAAAAATAAGGTGACCATATGTGCATGGGTTTATCTCTGGGCTTTCTATCCTGTTCCATTGATCTGTATTTCTGTTTTTGTGCCATTACCATACTGTCTTGATTACTGTAGCTTTGTAGTATAGCAAACATAAGGACTTTATTTAAGTGCCTCAAATGAGCTATCTGGTCTATCACTCTTCAAACTTTGCATATACAATTTTCTCTGCCTACAGATTAAAGACAACCACTGTCTTGAAACTGTTGGAAACTATTGCATACTCTGCACTATGATAGGCCAAAGCCTTTATATTAATAATGGAAGGTCCTTATGGTTTATATAATACTTCATACTTTAAAAAAATTTTTTGGCCACTCCATGCAGGTTGTGGGATCCTAGTTCCCCGACCAGGGATCGAACCCGGGCCCTTGGCAGTAAAAGTGCAGAGTCCCAACCACTGGGCCCCAGGGAATTCCCAATACCTCATACTTTTTTTGTAAGTAAAGTTTTGGTGTAGGAGCAATGTATACTCATCCCAGAAAATTTAGAAAAAGCAGGTATGCATGTAGTGTGTATACATAGAGACATAAATATATATAGACATAGATAAAGATAGATTTAAAGAATAGGGTCATCCTGTACATGCATATATTTTTAAACCAAACACTTTTCTTTGTGCTGAAAATGTTAGTAAATAATTTAACGGAACATCCAATTATATGCCCCTCATAATTAGAACAGTAGCAAACTGTAAGAAACCACCATAGCTTTGCATGAGCATTGTTTTTGACCTTCGAAGAACTTCCTGCAACTTTCCAGCTACCCTATTTTTTTTTATTGTGGTAAAATACACATGACATAACATTTACCATTTTAACCACTTCTAAGTGTACAATTCAGTGCCATTAACTACATTTACAATGTAGCGTAACCATCACTACTGTCCATTTCCAGAACTTTTCATCATCCTAAACAGAAACTTTGTACACATTAAACAGTGACTTCCCATTCCTCCCTTTCCCTGGCGCTTGGTAACCTCTACTTGTACACATTGTTTGTAATTTTTTTCACTTAATTTTCCAATACCTTTAACTATTCTGTAACATAATTTTTAATGAATGCAAATATTCTGTTGATTATACCATAATTTATTTAACTGGGTTCCTGTGTTTAGATTTTTAGATTAAGCCCAATTCTAATTTTTCACTCTCAGAACAACACTACACTGAACTTTCTTGCCTTATTTTTCGTTAAGCAGTTTTTATCTTCTCAAACCCTGTGAGGATTCAGAATCAATCATGTTATTGCCACATTTAAGATGAAATACTAGGACAGTGAAACTACTCTGTATGATACCATAATGATGGATATATTATTATATATGTGTCCAAATCCATAGGATGGACAACACCAAGGATGAACTGTAATGTTAACTATGGATTTTGAGTGATTATGATGTGTCAGTGGACATTCATCAGTTGTAATAAATGTGCCACTCTGATGCGGGATGTTGATAATAGGAGAGGCTAGCATGTGTGAGGGTAGAAGGTATATAGGAAATCTCTGTACTTTCTCCTCAATTTTCCTGTAAGCATAAAACTGCTCTAAAAAATTATCTTAATTAAAAGCAAAAAAAAAAGGAAATAGAGTTCAAAGATTCTGAGTGGTCCAGTGTCTCAGGGCTAAGGAGGGGAGAGCTGGGCCTGGCACCCAGGGCTTCTAAGTGCATGCCACTGTTCTAGCCTGTCTCAGTCTCGTCATTTCTCAGCTTAGCAGAGATGGCAGTTTGGACAGAATGGAGTATCAAGGGATAACAAGGACGTGTGGAGATACAGCTGAACAGAGCTGCCAAGGCTGGGTTAAGTGGGAAGAGTGCAGGCTTGAGATAACATAGGCAGGGGAGTTGTGAAAGGCTCATGGCCAGCAAGTCAAACTGGGATACCACAAGTCAAAGCAAGGGCAGCTAGTGATAGGGCTGCAACCAGCTCTGAAGGCAGCTAGGATGCAAGGATGGGCACCACCTTGCTCCCCAGTTCCCAAAATCCTCCATGCGAACTGCTTGCCAGCATGGAATTCTTAGCATCTGGAATCCACCCCTGTACTATGTGCCAATTTGATCATGAACACAGTAGTAATAATCCTATTTTGGGAACTGTTTTGAACAAATCTAACACCGCACATATTTAGCCACAATAAGGTTAAGCGGGCTAGTTAAAATTCCAGTCTTCTTTGCTTTTTTTTTTACTTTTTTTGGGGGTTTATTTTATTTATTTATTTATTTATTTATGGCTGTGTTGGGTCTTCGTTTCTGTGCGAGGGCTTTCTCTAGTTGTGGCAAGCGGGGGCCACTCTTCATTGCGGTGCGCGGGCCTCTCACTATCGCGGCCTCTCTTGTTGTGGAGCACAGGCTCCAGACGCGCAGGCTCAGTAATTGTGGCTCACGGGCCTAGTTGCTCCGCGGCATGTGGGATCTTCCCAGACCAGGGCTCGAACCCGTGTCCCCTGCATTGGCAGGCAGATTCTCAACCACTGCGCCACCAGGGAAGCCCCTTCTTTGCTTTTTGGCCAAAATGATGTTATCTTGGTGGGAAAAAACTGGTGTTTAAAGCAGATTGTCTTTGACCTTCAAACAATAACTTTTATTATTACTTCATAAATACAATTTTTGTGTGGGGGAAAAAAAAGTAAAACATTAGATCCACAGTGGAAAAATAACAAGGGACTCTTCAAAACAAATAGTTTCTAACTTTTCAACCAGTTAATGCTGACTTTTAGCCATTTTTCATTTATATAATTTTGATTAATCTGGGCTTCCCTGAAACCAGAGACTGGGACGGGGATTTGTGAGAAGGGAGCTTATTTGCGAGGTGATCCTGGGAAGCAGAAGTGTGGGAGTTGGGAAAGAAGAAACGCCAATTAAATGCTTGTTAAGGAGCTGGTTTCTTCTGTGAGCAACTGTGGCTCACTACTGCTGAGCGTTTCTAAGGGCCGAGTAGACCATGCCCTGGAATTGTCCCATCAGGGCACGGGAGGCTGGAGAGTTTGTCCATCAACTTCCAGCCCTTCCAGCACTGAAGGTTCCACCCTCTTACTCTCTCCTTCCCTGGCACTTCTGGGCTCTAGGTCTGACTCAGCAGCTTCTGTGGCTGTGGAAAAAGCCATGAGGCTCAAAACAGATCCTGCAAGGCGTGTACACTCAAGGTGGGCACAGGAAATACGTGCATGGAACTGGCCAACTCAGTTGCCCTGAAGTCGAGTGGGCTGAGGGCGTGTGGTTCAGAGAGCACAAGTGTCCGTACATATTACTTTTGTACTTAAATCTCTTCATTTAAAAACAAAACCAGGACTTCCCTGGTGGCGCAATGGTTAAGAGTCCGCCTGCCAATGCATGGGACATGGGTTCGATCCCTCGTCAGGGAAGATCCCACGTGCCGCAGAGCAACTAAGCCCATGCACCACAACTACTGAGGCTGCGTGCCACAACTACTGAAGCCCACATGCTTAGAGCCTGTTCTCCGCAGCGAGAGAAGCCACCGCAATGAGAAGCCTGAGCACCGCGACAAAGAGTAGCCCCCACTCGCCGCAACTAGAGAAAGCCCATGCGCAGCAATGAAGACCCAACGCAGCCAAAAATAAATAAATAAGTAAATAAATTAAAATAAATAAATAAATAAAAACAAAAACAAACACAGACACACACACACACAGACCCCTACAACAAGGACAAAGCTTTTGCTTCCAGCTAGTGCAGAAAAGCAAATTAATATTTTATTTATTTATTTATTTATTTATTTTTGGATCTATTCTCTGTTTATTCCATAACTAAATATTTACTGAGCACCTACTATGTGCCTGACCCTGTTCCGTTCCGTGTGATACAAGGGTGAATCAGATATGCATCGCTTAGTTTTACATGGTGCCTAAATTATTCCCTGAGTGGTGTCCTGATGGCCTGGAAGAGGTAATGCAACTTTCAAAAGTGAGACACCTTGCAGAGAAACTATCATGGCATGTGGAAATGACTCTCCAGTTCCACATGACAGGATTGTCAGGAAGAAGCTTCGCCACCCTTCCCCAGGCTAAGAGCCCAGATATCCAGAGGGGTCCCGCTTAGACTTCAATCCCAAGCGCATTTAATTTCAGATTTGTGTGACCCTCATCAGGCTCCTTCATCAAGTTGCAAGTTAATATTTTAAATGTTATATTAAATTTGGAATGTATAAGATGGCTATAATGAAAGAAATGGACAATAACAACTGTTGACAAGAATGTGAGCAAACTGGAACCCTCATATTGCTGGTGGGAATGCAAAATGATACAGCCACTTTAGAAAAGAGGTTGGCAGTTTCTTAACTTAAACTTACACTTCCAATATGGCCACCCAGCAATTCCATTTCTAGTAAGAGGACTGAAAACATATCCTCACATGAAAGCTTTTTACACAAATGTTCACAGCAGCATTATTCATAATAGGCAAAATGGAAACAACCTTAATGTCCATCATCTGGTAATTGGATAAACAAAATGTAGCATATCTATACAATGGAATATTATTCAGCCATAAATGTAAGGAGGTACTGATACATGCTACAACAAGGCTAGACCTTGAAAATATGATGCTAAGTGAAAGAGGCCAATTACCAAAGGTCTACATATTGTATGATTCCATTAATATGAAATGTCCGGAACAGGTAAATTCACAGTATCATGCACAAAGATTCTGTGGCTAGAGACAAAAAGTAGGTTAGTGGTTGCCTGGGGCAAGAGGTAGGAATGGGTTTTAGAATAAGGCATCCCTGGATTCAACACTACGAGTTTTGAAATCTTGGGCATTGTATTTAAAAACTCCTGCCCTCATTTTCCTCAGCTGAGGAAATAATAATGCCAACCTCCTGTGGCGATTCAACTGAGCAACTTAATAAGGTATCTGACACGAAACAAATTTAGTAATTGCTAATTATTATTATTATTATTGATAAAGAATACTGGGTGAAAAGAGCATAGGATAAGAGATACAAAGGCTAAAATACAGTAGAGAGTGGGCACAGAACCTTTGAGCAAGGTCATCTGTGTTAATAATTCGATCATTTAAGGTATCAAGGACTGCTTTAATTGAATTCCAACTATCAATATGATAAAATGTGTTCAAAGAATGGAGAAAAATTAAAATTAGTGTGGAGAACTAAGGGGAATATAAAGATAATTTCTAAACAGTTCTGGACTTAAAAGGTGGAACTTCGGCCTTATTCTTAAGACTTATATCAACAAGTAACTTTTACCAAGCCTGCCCCTGGGCCAGCACTCAGACAGACATTATTTCATTTAGTCCACATGAAAACACCAGAGGTAAGTGTTATTATTATCCCATTTTTCTAAATCAAAAAATGAATACTTAGGTAAATCAGAAAGAGAAAGACAATTACCATATATCACTTATATGTGGAATCTAAAATATGACACAAATGAACTTATCTATGAAACAGAAACAGACTCACAGACATAGAGAACAGACTTGTGGTTGCCAAGGGGGAGGAGGAGTGGGGGAGGGAAGGGTTGAGAGTCTGGGGTTAGCAGATGCAAACGATTATATAGAGAATGGATAAACAACAAGGTCCTACCGTATAGCTCAGGGAACTATACTCAATATCTTGTGATAAACCATTATGGAAAAGAGTATGAAAAAGAATGTATACATACGTATAACTGAATCACTTTGCTGTACAGCAGAAATTAACAGAACATATACTCTATGTATACTTAATAAAATAAATTTTAAAAAACCATCAACGAATACTTAGAAGATTTAAAGTAACTTTCCAAAGGTTGTACAGCTAGGAAGTGGCGGTGTCACCATCCAAACCCAGGTCTATCTAAATCTGCATGGTGCGCTTTACAAGGAAAGGAGGATGTCACGGAGGAGGCAGAGATGAAGACAAAGGTGAATCTTGAGGAGGACTGGAGTTCAGCTGGGGGCTTTCCTTTGAATGGCCTCATCTGGGACTTTGACTCTGCATACCTCTGGGCTTCGTTCACATTGCGTTCACTGTGCAGGGCCTTCGCTTACATAGAACACATTGTGAGTGCTGGAAGCCAGCTGCCTCCTCCACAGACGGCCAGGTGAGTGTGTGTGGTGAGGCTGGAAGGCAGGAAAGCGCTGGGACCAGAAGCTGGGGGATGTGATCAGGAGCGAATTAGAAATAAATGAAAGGGCAGACTGCAGCAGCCAGTTAAAGTAAGGAGCAGGAAAAGATGGGGTCTGGCGTTGTCAGAAAAGCAAGGAAAGGGTAATTTTGGCTCTGTATACTTTAAGGAAGAGTAGCCTTGGGGAGCAAAATGTCCTACAAGTCCACAGGCTCAGAAGAGCTGGGAAGAACTGGGAGTTCCACGAGGTGGGAGACAAGGAGAGGAAGGCAGAAGAGAGTCATAGAAGAACCTTGCCTACTTTACAGTTTCACCAAAGACTATTTCTGAGTTGTTGATTTTGCTGTAGATGGTGAAGTGGAAAAGAAAATAGGTTAGCAATTGGTCTTTTCACTTAAAAAAGCAAGACTCAGGAAGTTTCGATGACTCAGTTATGAAAGTGATAATCGTTTTTGAAGTGTAAAACATACAAGGGGAATTTTCTTTTTGTAGTTGTTTTTTTCACCGTTTGTCCAAAAAAAAATTTTGGAAAAGGGAACATATATATCTCATTTATGGAAGATGTGATTTCTACCCACAAGTTAGCTCAGCTATAATGTGGTAGATTTCTCCTTTGATTTTGGATGCCTGGGTTTAAATGTTTCAGCAGACTTCTGGAGCCCATTCTCCTGTTACAGTCATCACAGTGCGGTCTGACACGCTTTCACCAAGTCACCAGGTAAATGAGTAGCAGATAGGGTCAGTCTCGAAATCACAGATATTAAGGTTCAGTCCCAATGAAAGTTATAATAATATTTTAAAATTATGATAAACCCAAAATCATATATGAAAGTATTCAGAAATTCTAAATAACCTTTTAAAAAAGATTTAAATGGAATGTAGATCAATTCAAAGACATTTGAGAAGATGTATTCATGGTAGTTTAAAATCTAATTATGCAGTTAATAGTGTATGAATAATTAGACATTCAAAAATGTATAGATGGGGCTTCCCTGGTGGCGCAGTGGTTGGGAATCTGCCGGCCAATGCAGGGGACACGGGTTCGAGCCCTGGTCTGGGAGGATCCCACATGCCGCGGAGCAACTAGGCCCGTGAGCCACAACTACTGAGCCTGCGCGTCTGGAGCCTGTGCTCTGCAACAAGAGAGGCTGCGACAGTGAGAGGCCTGCGCACCGCGATGAGGAGTGGCCCCCGCTTGCCGCAACTGGAGAAAGCCCTCGCACAGAAACGAAGACCCAACACAGCCAAAAGTAAATAAATAAATAAAGGAGTTCCTCTTAAAAAAAAAAAAAAGTATACAGACATCACCCTTTACATACAGATTTCAAATCTAAGCTAGTGCCTCCAAACCATTTGAAAGCCATCATGTTTTCCAGGTGCATGAAACATGCCACCAAGGTTGCGGGTTGATTGTAGTAAATATTTTTAAGGAGAAAAACTCTCTACTTCATTGCCGTAGAGTAATTGCACTAATATTTCCCATCTGAACAAGGCCTAGACGTTTACACAGCAGTTTCACATGGATCTTCTTACTTATCCCTCATAGTAAAATAGATATTAACGTTATGCCTCTTTTACGGATTTTGGGATTGAACAGTAGAGTGAAATGAAGTGGTTTCCAAATATTTTGGCAGCCTAGCAAATTCTAATTAAGAAATCATATATATATAACCAATGGGCCGAAGGTATCCCTCACCCCACACTGCCTGGGCCAACCATACCCAGGAGGTTCTCTCATGCACAGTTTGAAGACCACCAGCGTAATTTGGGAAAAAAATGTGAGTTTTAAATTCAGACAAGCCTCATGTTGAAACCTGACTAAATAGATACAAGCTGAATATTTCTTTGGATGCATTATTTAACTCCCTAATTCTCGGTTTCCAATTTGTAAAATGGAAATGATAATATTGTAGAGTTCCTTGCACTATAAGTTCCTAGGCTTAAGCTTGACCTATCTCTGTCTCCCTAAAGTGATTCGCTCGAAGTATTGAAAGAGCAACTTGGAGAATCTAGGTCTTCTGCTACCAAATCTATGGCACTTTCTACCTATCATGTGATTACAGATTGTATTGTCAGTCGAGTTTGGAGGCCTTGACAGTGGCACAGTGTCCTCTTGCAAGGAAACATAGTAATGTGCACGTCCTGTTGTAGTGAGAGCAGCAGAGTGACAAATCAGGAGGCAACATTGAAAGTATGTGTTCTTAACCAGGTCTGAGACCCCTTGGATGAGCTCAAGAGCCGCATGAACTTCCCTGAAAATTTTTAGATGTGTGCAGATGTGCTTTTTTCTAGGGAGATGGTCCGTAGCTTCAAATTATCAAAAGCATCCAAAATGTAAGAAAAGTTCAGAACCTGTGGACTCCGGTGTCATACCTTGATCATGGACTCTGCTGTTTCTCTTACAAAGAAAGCCAGAGGTTGTTATCAGCTCTTCCAGTCTGTCAAACAGGGGCCTGTGATTCCCAAACATTAGTGAGCTTAAGAATCATCTGAAAATAATACAAATATGACTGTGTATTAGATGATATTAGAGACTGTTATTTTTGTTAGGTGCTATTCAAGAAAACTTTTCAGGGCTTCCCTGGTGGCGCAGTGGTTGCGAATCCGCCTGCCAATGCAGAGGACACGGGTTTGAGCCCTGGTCGGGGAGGATCCCACATGCCGCAGAGCAACTAGGCCAATGAGCCACAACTACTGAGCCTGCGTGTCTGGAGCCTGTGCTCTGCACCAAGAGAGGCCGCAATAGTGAGAGGCCCGCGCATCGCGATGAAGAGTGGCTCCCACTTGCCACACCTGGAGAAAGCCCTCGCACAGAAACGAAGACCCAACACAGCCAAAAATAAATAAATAAATAAATAAATTAAAAAAAGAAAAAAAAGAAAACTTTTCAAATAATTTAATTAATTTTCAATTAATGACTTAATTTTCAAATAATTTATTACCATAAAATGTTGCCACCATTCAAGGAAAAAGGTCCTATCAAGTTCATTCAATGATTCACTCTTATTTTATAGAAAAAGAGATTGATAATATATTCAATACAGAACAAATTAAAAAGAAAAACTATCTAAAGTTCACTGGACCTTTAACTAGCAGCCAGCTGGGTGGGTCAGTAACTATTTCCAGAACAAGTTTTAATTTCATTAAAGTCCATCAGAAAAGTGCTTAAGAATTTTATCATGAATGTAAGTATTTTTGCAGAAGGTGGCTATGAATTACATTATGCAAATATGTCTGTCTCTGACCTGGTTTGAGACCAGTTTTCTTTCTGATGTGATAGTGATATTGTTGTTCTGCACCCCGCCTTTTTTTTAAACTAAGATTTTTGTAAGTATTTATTGAAAGGAACAGATGTTTGTTCCCAAAAGTTACTGTAAATTTAAAATGAGAATGAGAAAAATCACAAGAGATTGGAATTACATATTTTACTTTTTATTTTGATTATTAATTTCTATTTTATTATTTTCCAGCTTTATTGAGATATAATAGATATATAACATTGTGTAAGTTTAAAGTATACAATGTGATGATTTGATACATAAGTTTATACTGTGAAATGACTACCACAACAGGTTAGTTAAAACCTCCATCATCTCTTACAATTACCTTTTTGTGTGTGTGTGGTGAGAACCTTTAAGATTTACTATATTAACAACTTTCAAGTATATAACACAGTATTGTTATAGTCACCATTTTGTACATTAGATCCCCAGAACTTATTCATTTTACAATTGGAAGTTTACACCCTTTGACCAGCATCTCCCCATTTCCTCACCCCGCAGCCCCTGGCAACCATCATTCTACTCTCTGTTTCTGTGAGTTTGCCTTTTTTAGATTCCACACATACATGAGATCATATAGCATTTGTCTTTCTCTATCTGACATATTTCACTTAGCATAATGCCCTCAAGGCCCATCCATGTTGTCACAAATGACAGGATTTCCTTCTTTCTCATGGCTGAATGATACTCCATTATTCTTTATCCATTCATCTGAAGATGGACACTTAAGTTGTTTCTGTATCTTGGTTACTGTGCAATGAACACAGAAGTGCAGAAATTTCATTTCCTTTAATCACATTGTTATTTTTTGTTTTGTTTTGTTTTTTGCTATTGAGTTGTGTGAGTTTCTTATATATTGGGTTGGCCAATAAGTTCGTTCGTTCCATAACATCTCATGGAAAAACCCAAATGAACTTATTGGCCAACCCAATATTGTGGATATTAACCCCTTATCAGATAGATAGTTTGCAAATATTTTCTCCCACTCCATAGGTTGCCTTTTCATTTTGTTGATCATTTCCTTTGCTGTGCAGAAGCTTTTTAGTGTGATGTATCCTATTTGTTTATTTTTGCTCTTTTTGCTTGTGCTTATGATGTTATATCCAAAAATCATTGCCAAGATCAATGCCAAGGAGCTTTTTCTCTATATTTTTTTTCTAGGAGTTTTATGATTTCAGGCCTATGTTTAAGTCTTTAATTCATTTTGAGTTAATTTTTGTGAGTAGTATAGGATAGGGTCCAATTTCATTCTTTTGCATGTGATATACAGTTTTTCCAGCATCACTTATTGAAAAGACTATCATTTTCCCATTCTAGATTCTGTTTCATAGGTCTGTGTGACTGTTTTTATGACAGTACCTACCGTTTTAATTAATAAAGCTTATAATATAGTTTGAAATCAGGAAGTGTGATGCCTCCAGCTTTGTTCTTTCTCAAGACTGCTTTGGCTATTCAGGGTCTTTTGTTGTTCCATTTAAATTTTAGGATTTTATTTTCAATTTCTATAAAAAATGTCATTGGAATTTTGATAGGGGTTGCAATGAACCTATAGATGACTTTGAGTAGTATGGATATTTTACCAATATTAATTCTTCTGATGCATGAACACAGGATATCTTTCCATTTAGTTGTGTCTTCTTCAATTTCTTTCAATAAAGTCAATAGTGTTCAGTGTTCAGATCTTTCATCTCCTTGGTTAAACTTATTTCTAAGTATTTTCTTGTTTTTGATGCTATTGTAAATGGGATTATTTTATTTCTTTTTCAGATATTTTCAGGTATCAGTGCTAGAAACACAATTGATTTCTGTATGTTCATTTTTTATCCTACAATTTTTGTATCCTGCAATTTTACTGAATTTGTTGATTAGTTCTAACACGTTTTTTGGTGGAGTCCTTAGGATTTTCTATGTATAAGATTATATCATCTTCAAACAGAGACAACTTTGCTTCTTCCTTTTCGATTTGGATGCCTTCTATTTCTTTTTCTTGCCTAATTGCTCTGTACTATGTTGAATAGCAGTGGAAAGAGTGGGCACACTTGTCCTGATCCTGATCTTAGAGGAAAAGTTTTCGAATATTCACTGTTGAATATGATGTTAACTGTGGGCTTGCCATATTTGGCATTTATTATGTTGAGGTATGTTCTTTCTATACCTAATTTGTTGAGAGTTTTTATCATAAAAGAATGTTGTATTTTGTCAAGTGCTTTTCCTTCATCTATTGAGATGATCATATGATTTTTATCCTTCATTTTGTTAATGTTTTGTGTCACATTTATTGATTTGGGTATGTTGAACCATCTTTGCATTCCAGGGATAAATCTGTAAAATGAGTTTGAGTGTTCTCCCCTCAGTTTTTTGGAAGGGTTTGAAAAGGACTGCTATTAATTCTTCCTTAAAGGTTTGGTAGAATTCACCAGTGAAACAGTTGGGCCCTGGACTTTTCTTTGTTGGGAGGTTTTTGATTATGGACTCAATCTCCTTACTCATATTGATCTCTTCAGATTTTCTTCTTCATGAATTAATCTTGTATGTTTCTAGGAATTTATCAATTTCTTCTAGGTTATTCAATTTGTTATACTCCTCCCCCTTTTTTATAATAAACTTCTTAAAATTTTACAATAGTTTTAGATTTACCAAAAAGTTGTAAAGATAGTACATAGTTCCTATATACCCCATACCAAGTTTCCCCTATTGTGAACATCTTATATTATTCTGATACCTTTATCACAACTAAAGAATATCCGCACATTACTATTAACTAAACAACACACTTTATTAAAATTTTACTAGTGCCTTTCTCATTATATCTTGTCAGGTGTGCATTCTATCAATAAGACTTATCACTGATCATGTTAACCTTGATTACTTGTCCAAGGCAGTGTTTCCTGTTTGCTAAATTTCTCTACTGTAAAGTTACTTTTGCCCCCTTTCATATTTTATGCTTTGAAAGCACATCACTAAGCTCAACCCACACTCAAATCCCACCCCCTTTTTTTGAGATACATATTGAAATATTTAGAGGTGAAATGAAATGATGTCAAAGATTTGTTTTAAAATATTTTAGCAAAGAAAAAGAAGCATGGGGGAGGGGCAGAGAGATAAGTAACTATGGTGATATACTCTTGACTGTAGAAGCTGGTGATGTATATACCAGAAGTTGCAAAGAATTCTATGCAACTTTTCTGGGCCTTTTTCACTGAGAGATCACCAACAGCATCTATAAATGTCTAGAACCTCTGTCTAACCAGCTTTAGGATACTATTTCTTTTCTTCATAAACTGGAGTCTGTCCTGAATTCCTTCCACCCCTCTCAGCTTTTCTGACATCTGTACATTTAACCTAAGTTTCATTATGTTCATTTTGAAGTTGGATTTTGTCTCATGTTGATATGGACTGAACGTTTGGGTTTACTGCCCCAAAGATTCCTATGTTGAAACCCTAATCTGCAAGGTGATGGGATCTTTGGGAGGTGATTAGGTTATAAGGGCAGAGCTCTCATGATTGAGATTAGTGCCCTTTATAGACAAGACCCCAGAAAGCTCGCTTGCCCTTTCTGCCATTTGAGGACACAAATGAGAAGATGGCTCTCTATGAGGAAGCAGACCCTGACTCTGCCAGCACTTGGATCTTGGACTTTCCAGACTCTGAAACTGTCAGAAATAAATTTCCGTTTTTATAAGCCAACTAATCTATAGTATTTTGTTATAGCAGCCCAAACAGACTAAGATACTTATGGAGGTAAAATCAATACTCATTATTCCTTTGGTCTAAGCAAAGACCTTACCCATCAAAGATGCTCAATAAATATTTGGGAATGGGAAAAAAAAATCATCTGGGAGGGTGCTTGTTTAAAAGTGAAGATTCCTGAGCCTTGCTTCCTCAATGTTCTGGAAATCTACATGTTAATTAAGCCCTACTTCTCTTTTTGATACAAGTGCCCATGGACTACGGTTTTAGAAACAATGCCTACATTATAAAAGCAGGGACCATTTTGATGATCCCTGTATTCAATACATGTTTTTGATGAATAGATATATTAAGTGAATGAATCTATACTCTTTGTGAATGGATGCAAAAGGTGGATCCACAACTGATTTTTATTAGCTTTTGACACAGTCATAGCCATGGGACTCTTGGTTTGTTCTCAGAGTCAACTAGTCACGTAAAATCTAACAAATATAAAAATGTTGACACCTAAAGGGCTCAAAAGACTTGTCCAAATTTTTCTGTATTCAAAGGGCCAGTTCTGTCCACCTTTATCAGCTACTTCTTTACACTGATTTATTGATTAATCTTATAAGCACCACTTTATTGCAGGCATTATGCTAGGTACTAGAGAAATAGAGCTGAACAAGGAAAGTTGCTTGTGTTCAACAGCTGAATGGTGGAAAAGAAAACCAACAAAACACAATATAGTATCTTAAGTGTTATAAGAGAGATAACACATATTCCAGTATAGACCACACAAGTCATCCATGTAATTGCACGAATCTCTATTAAATTAGAGATTTCTATTTTAATAGAAAAAATTAAAATTTTAAATTAGAGAATCTCTATTAGATTAAATCTCTATTAAATCTCTAGAGAGGTTTGGCCTCTGCCTTCTTTGGCCAAGTGACCAAAACAATTCCTCATTCCTTGTTTTGTCTCCTGAGTTCTCTGCCTTAAAGAACCCACTTGAGCAAACTTCTGGGCTCCATTATTGGCACTTCTTCCCCCACTAGAGGCAATACCAGGCATGGCACACCCACTCCTTTAGCTTGGAGATCTCAGGCAGCCCACACATTAAGGGAAATATGCTTAGTTGTGTACTTTACAGTTTCTTTTAGATAAAAAACACAGCACAAGTGGATGGTATCTGGGGTGCAATATGGTATAGTAGAAGGAACAGTGGATCGGAATCTCAGGGAAAACAATAACAGTAAATACAGTAAATACAGTATTTATACAGTAACAGTAAATACAGCCTTTTTTTTTTTTAAACACAAAGCCTTTAGTTCCCAAAGCTTTTTCCTGTGTTAACTCTGTGACATTGAGCAAGTCACATACTGTCTCTGGACCTTGGTTTCCTTATCTATAAAATGAGAGGGTTGGACTCGTTATCTCAAAGGTTCCTTCCAGCTTTAAAAGTCTGATAGAAACGTTTATGTACCTTATGACTTCATGTAAAGATCCAGCTGGGCTACTTCTCCCCTCTCCCAGCTCCGGGCTAACCTGTGGGCCTACGCCATTCAAGTACATGGACATGAACTAAAAAGCTGGAAATTATTTTGTGTATGGTGGGGTAAGGGAGGCTTAGAATCTAAAATTAAACAGGATACAGTTCTGTAGAAAAGTTCTGTAGAAAAAGTGGGAACTAATTGAGATAGCCAGCAGGAAGCAACATACCACAGGCTTTTGACATGGTCCAGACAGGCCCTGGTGGTCAGAATAGATGTCCTTTTATCATTTCTATTAAAGTATGTTTGGTCATTGACCAGACATGTATGGAATGCTAACTGTTGCAAGACACTAGGTTAGGTCCTAAAAATATTAAGGAAAAATCAAGCTGGAAACTCCATTATTCGGCTAGAATATAATTCAACTTAAAACTGCTTTAGGATTTAAGAAGATCAAGCAACTCCCAAAAAAATTATAAACAAACTTTTACAGTAAATATTGAAAGCTTACAGCTGCATATTAAAATTTCTATACATGTTTGTTGCCAGAAGTTTCTCAAAAAATGAAAACAGAAAATGCTGTTTTGAAAGGGCTTGCCAAATTTTTAGTAAAAATAGTTTTTTGTATTTGGGGAAAGTGTAATACTGGTATTTTAGATCAAGTGTTGTGTTTGTCTTTTAGATTAAAAGGTGCTAGATAATTAGGAAAATTGCTCTGAACCCATTTAATACAAAAAAGATATAGTCACTTGGCATTATTATTCCGAGCTAACTAGGTTAAAAAAAATCTATCTGGAACAAGAAATGAGAACTATAAAACAACTGTATTATTTTTCTTTTTTCTTTTGGGATTTGATCTCAGGCAGTTCAACTCCAGGGACCATGCTTTTCACCTCAGATCATACCATATGGGACACAGTATATGGAATTTCAGCCTCCTAAACACTTTGAGGTCCATCATGGAAAGGGAAGGAAGAAAGGGTAAGAGAGAAAACCAACTGGAAAAGAAGAAAGAATGCCACCAAAGGCCGGATATGGGGTTTCTGTGAGGCTAAAAACAGTGGTAATATTAGCAAAGGCTACCAGGAAGCTCAAAGGATAGGCTGTGCAGTTGGACAATGGGAAGTTGGAGTTTTATTCTCTAAGGCAGAGCTGTTTAAGATGATGATAAATTTCTGATTGGATCCCTAGGAGTAAGTTTAACTGCCCGGAGAGATTAAAGTGATTCTAGTGAAGAAGGTCCAAGAATTGTGAATCTATTTAGATAAATCTGTGACATGAATACTGATATCTCTTAGTAATGTGGTCTGAGAATGTGGTATCCATAACTGCTGCCTTTTGGAAATTATGAAACCTTGTGCCTTGTAGCCTGGTCAAATTTTATCAATTTCCTATGGCAGATTTGTGTATTCTTGGGTTATTGGTGTTGTTTTGCTTTGCTTTTACACACTCTGATTCTAATAAGGCAATTTAAATATTTATTCTTATTGAGATATGTTTGTGCTTACGCCTGATACATTATTCTTTGGTTGAAAGCAACAGCATAAACCAACTCTGGTTAACATGAACAAAAGGCAAAGATATTGAGGTCAGAGAATTGATTGTATGGCTGGAAGGATGTGCTAGGCTTTAGTTTCCAGAATTACTGCAACAATTTATTCTGTCCTACATGCTTTTCTACAATGTGACTGAGACACTCCTCCCATCGAAAGGTGGGATGTTTGTGTCTTCCTCTTGAATCTGCGTAGATTTGTGACAATGGTGGAAATGAAGTCACATGACTGCTGACGCTAGGCAGTCATGACGCTAGGTGATAGAGCTTCTGTCTGGTTCTCATGGGACGCTTGTTCTTGTAACTCAGCCACCATGCCATAAAGAAGCCTCAACAGCCCATGGAGAGACCAACGTGGAGAGGAACCAAACCTTCCAGCCACCAGCCTTGGTGGCCTCAGCGCATAGCCCAGGACCAAATCTGCCAGGTACATGAGTGAGCCATTTCAGAAATGGGTTCTCCAGCTGTAGCTGATGCTCTGTGGAGCAAATGAAACTTTCCCATCAAACCCTGCCCAGATTACAGATGTGTGAGCAAAAGAAAGAACTTGTTTTATTCACTAAGTTTTGAGGTGGTTTGTTACACAGCAATAGATAACTAGCACAGAGACCACGCTTGGAAATGGATCGGAAAAAGGCAACTTCTGAGAAATAGGAAGGAGGAAAGGACTCTAGTAAACACCTTATGGGTAGGGCACCACAATTGGAATGAATGGTCACTAACCATTTTCAGTCTGTTGCCATTCTTCTCAACTTCCAGGTTTCTGTGAAGGGTCCTTCTACTGTTCTGATTTCAGACACCTATCACCCTTTGGATACCAATGGGCAGAAAACCCAAGGAACAGCTCCAATATCTGTAACCAAGGGGAAAGAGACAATTATTCAAAAGGAAATATGGATACAGGAAGTTGAATTAGGGTGTTTTTTTTTTTTAAATCACAGCTGTGGCAAATTACCACAAACTTAGTGGCTTTAAACAGCACAAATTTATTATCTTACAGTCTGGAAGTATGAAGTCAAAAGGGGTCTTACTGGGCTAAAATTATGGTGTCTGCAGGGCCACATTCCTTTCTGATGGCTCTAGAGGGGAACCCATTTCTTTGCCTTTCCAGCTTCTAGAGCCTGCCCATATTCCTTGGCTTCTGGCCCCCTTCCTTCATTTTCAAAGCCAGCGATGTTGCATTTCTCTGTGTCTTTCTTCCATTTCATCTCTTCCTCTAATTTTGATTCCTCTTCTGCCTCCCTCTTTCACTGTTAAAGACCTCTGTGATTATATTGGGCCCACTTTGCTTAATTCAGGATAATCTCCCCATCTCAAATTCCTTAATTTAAGCACATATGCAAAGACCCTCTTGCCATGTAAGGTAACATACTCACAGGTTCTGGGGATTGGAACATGAACATCTTTGGCAGGGGGAGGGCATTAGTCTACCCACCGCAGGATACAAAAGCAGAAAGGATGCTGAGTGGGCCCCACCACTCCACAAGCATGTCCTTTACACTACATATTCTGGTTTATATTTTTTCTTTTCTTCATTTAACTTGAATTCATCAAGTTATCCTTTGTTCCTTTTTTTTCTATTCAAGTAGTTTATAACTTACACGTCTATATTTGCCTATATGGTGACACATATTTATCTTGCATAATTGACTTACATTTTTTCTGTGTTTAGAGAAAGTATATATATACATCTCCAAATAAGACAAAAATCTTAACATGCTTTTCTCTCTCTCCTTTCCCTTTATCATGGTGATAAGATTATTTTAGTTTTAGATTATCATTTTTTCTTTTTACTTTATGAATCAGCAATAAAACTTATTAAAACTTATTAAAAGTTTTAATTTTTATTTTCCATAACAGGAAGTGTTTGGTTGCACAAAACAAAATACACAACTAAAAGGAGCTTAAATAAAGAGAGAAAAACTTATGTCACATAAAAAGAAGTTCAGAGGTTGTTCCTGGATTAATTTAGTGGCTCAATGATGTGATTAAGGATCCAAGTGCTTTTCATATTCTGCTTTTTTTCTCAAGCTCATCCTAACCTGGTGATGGTTAGCAAGATGGCTGCTACAGCTCCAGCTATTAGTTATCTACTGTATTAGTTATCTACTGCTGCATAACAAATCAAGTGGCTTATAACAACAACATTTATTTTTTTATTTTTTTTTTATGGCTGTGTTGGGTCTTCGTTTCTGTGCGAGGGCTTTCTCCAGTTGTGACAAGCGGGGGCCACTCTTCATCGCGGTGAGCGGGCCTCTCACTATCGCGGCCTCTCCTGTTGCGGAGCACAGGCTCCAGACGCGCAGGCTCAGCAATTGTGGCTCACGGGCCCAGCCGCTCCGCGGCATGTGGGATCTTCCAGGACCAGGGCTCGAACCCGTGTCCCCTGCATTGGCAGGCGAATTCTCAACCACTGCGCCACCAGGGAAGCCCAACATTTATTATTTATCATGGTTTCTGTGAGGCAGGGATTTGGGAGCAGCTTGGTTGGATGGATCTAACTCAGGATCTCTCATGAGGTTGCAGTTAGGGCCAGGAGGGATTGTAGTCATCTGAAAGCTTGACTGTGCTGGAGGATCCCCTCCAAGGAAGCTTACATGGCTGGCAAGTTGCATGAATGTCTGCAGGACACGGTAGCTGGCTTCCCCTAGAGCAGTGGTTCTCAACTGGGGGTGATTTTGCTTTCTAAGGGACATTTAGCAATGTCTGGAGACATTTTTGGTTTCCCCAAAAGGAAAGTGTTATTGGCATCTGGTAAGTAGGGACCAGGGATGCTTCTAAACATCCAACACTGCACATGACAGCCCCCTACAACATGAGTTCTCAGGCCCAAAATGTCAATAGTGCTGAGGCTGAGAAACCCTGCCTTAGAGCAAGTGACCCAAGAAAACAAGGTAAAAGCTGAAATGCCTTTTATTACCCAGTTTTTATTACCCAGTTTTGGAAGTCCTCTGTATTCTATGTTGGACGGAAGTACACAAGAGCATACACCAGGAGGTGAGCTTCATTGGGAGCCACCTTGGAGGACGGCTGCCACAGGCAGGAGGCTTTTCCTGGTCTTCCTCTCTTCTCTTGCTTCCTTCTTTTCTTCTTCTTCTTTTTTTTTTTTTTTTCAGTTTTTTAAGAGGGAAACCATTCTTATACCCCCCTTTTATTTACTTAGTGTCGCATGATATATCCATGTCTAAACCAAGCATTAGGAGAGAGAATAGATAACTATGATGAGTGTAGACTAGTTAACATTCATTCTTTCTCTGGGGCTGGGGAGAGCCCATATTCTTGAAACACATGGAGGATAAATTCTCAAAATCAGAATTTTGCTGGTAAGGAAGAATGAGAATGACTTTGAGCGGGTAACAAACAGAGTTTGCTACTTTTGCTTACCATTGTCTTTTGTATTGCATGTTTTCTTTTTTTGATTCAGTTTTCCCTTTGGTGGAATACACTTTTCAATAATAATTTAAGAGATGATCAACCATTTGAATCCTTATGTATCTGAAAATATGTCATTATTTTGTATTCTCTCTGAAATGATAGTTTAGTTGGGTAGAGAATTCTGAGTTAAAAACAATTCCCTTAGACTACTTTGTTCGATTTTCTACTAGCATCCATTGTTGCTGATGAGAAGCAGGTGATCTGGTGAGAATTTCCTTTGTATCCTTGATGCTCTGAAACTCCTTCATGATGTGTTCAAGTGTGATGCTTTTTACTTATACACTAAACGAGAGCTTTTAACCTGAAGATATTGGAACGTTTTGTCTCATGTCTTTGAGTATTTCCTTCCATCCATTCTCTAGCTCTCTTGTTAGAGAAATGTTGAAACGTCTGGATTTATTCTCCATATTAATTAAATTTTTGCTCATTGCTTTATCCTTTCTCCTGAAATCTAGGAGAAAACTGGGCCCAATCTTCTAGCTTACTAATTTACCCTTCAGTTCAGCCTAAATCAGTATAGCATGGTGAGTAAGAGCCTGAGTTCAAATTCTGGTTCAACCATTTATTACTGTGCTGCCTTCAGTAAGTTAATTAACCTTTCTATTTTTCGGTTTACTCATCTGTAAAATGAATATTCTAATAATATTGCCTATTTTGTAAGATTATAAAGATTAAATATGTTAATACATGAATGCTTATAAGAGTATCTGCAGCACAGTATTAGTTTTTACTGTCCAACTCATTAAAACATTTCAATAAATAAATTCTTAATTAGTCCTCTAACTAGTTTGCTTTCATAATAATCTGATTGTTTTATGAATGTAAGATTCTGTATTATCCATCTGAGGTTAAAAAAAATATATATAATAAAACCTATTTTTGCTCCATTAAAAATAACTTGGAGCTTTCAATTTGTTTATTGACTGAAATCAGTTTCTGTCTTGGACTTCCCTGGTGGCGCAGTGGTTAAGAATCTGCCTGCCGGGCTTCCCTGGTGGCGCAGTGGTTGAGAGTCTGCCTGCTAATGCAGGGGACGCGGGTTCGAGCTCTGGTCTGGGAAGATCCCACGTGCCGCGGAGCAACTAGGCCCATGAGCCACAACTACTGAGCCTGTGCGTCTGGAGCCTGTGCTCCGCAACAAGAGAGGCCATGATAGTGAGAGGCCCACGCACCGCGATGAAGAGTGGCCCCCGCTTGCCGCAACTAGAGAAAGCCCTCGCACAGAAACGAAGATCCAACACAGCCAAAAATAAATAAATAAATAAATAAATTAAAAAAAAAAAAAAAAGAATCTGCCTGCCAGTGCAGGGGACACGGGTTCGATCCCTGGTCCAGGAAGATCCCACATGTCATGGAGCAACTAAGCCTGTGCGCCACAACTACTGAGCCCACGTGCCATAACTACTGAAGCCCACGAGCCTACAGCCCATGCTCCGCAACAAGAGAAGCCACTGCAATGAGAAGCTCACGCACCCCGACGAAGAGCAGCCCTCGCTCGCCACAACTAGAGAAAGCCTGCACACAGCAACGAAGATCCAACACAGCCAAAAATAAATAAATTAAAAAAAAAAAAAGAAAGAAAGAAATTAGTGCCTGTCTTTCATAGTAATAGATTTCCACGAATGATTGGTGATTGGTCTACTCAGTGTCTGGAAATCTCACTTGCCTATCTGTGGTACCACTTCTAAGTCTGAGTGCTTGCTTTGCTGATTGTGGTAGGAAGAGGGGCAGGACAGGGCATGGTGGAGGTCAGGCGATGTAAGTATGTATAGTTTACCTTCAGCATGTGTGTGTGTGTGGTCTCATTTCTCCTGGAAATTGGTGGTAGTCCCTTGGGGTGATACCTTGTTTCCTTGGCCCAAGCACCCATTAGTAACAATCCAGACTTAATGATTCCAAACATTTAGCAATATTTGCTTAAGATCTCTTTTTAAAAATAAATTTATTTATTTTATTTTTGGCTGTGTTGGGTCTTTGTTGCTGCGTGCGGGCTTTCTCTAGTTGCAGCGAGCAGGGGCTACTCTTCTTTGTGGTGCACGGGCTTCTCATTGTGGTGACTTCTCTTGTTGCGGAGCACAGGCTCTAGGCCCACGGGCTTCAGTAGTTGTGGCATGCAGATTTAATAGTTGTGGCTCACGGGCTCTAGAGCGCAGGCTCAGTAGTTGTGGTGCACGGGCTTAGTTGCTCCGCGGCATGTGGGATCTTCCCGGACCAGGGCTCAAACCCGTGTCCCCTGCATTGGCAGGCGGATTCTTAACCACTTCGCCACCAGGGAAGCCCTAAGATCTTTTAAAAAAAATTAAATTAGATACCATTGTTGGAGCCTCCTTTGTGCTTTCCCATACTCTTTCTCTTCTTCCCGTCTCACTGCCCCGAAGTTCATGCTTCTGTATCCTTCCTATGTCCATGCTTTTTGTAGTTATCTACATATTTAGACAGACATAAACAGTGTATCATATTGTTTTGCAGGCTTTCAAACTGCACATAAATGATAACAATTCTTTCAACCCTTCAGATTACACCAGGAAGAAAATCTCACTTTGGTCAAGTTTTGAATGCCTTTTCTGGCATTTGCTAATCTCTCTTTTAACAAATTAAAGATTCAGGGTAGGTAGTTACTTAGAATTTAATAATACTGTTTTATTTTCCATTGTATTTATTGTAATGATTTCCTTCTATTTTTTAGCAGGTGTTGCTAGCTTTCCATCCACAGTAGTGACTTATGTTTCCTTTTAAGTTAAATATGAGAAAAAAAGAAAAGTGTTGATTTAAAGAAAAATGTTAAGTAAATAACAACTGTCCAGGAGGTTTACAGATATGGCAAAACATTAGTTTTTACAGAAATGGCTGAAATTTGATATATACTCGACCTAAAAAATAAAGTTCAAGTTCCTTAAATGGGTGTGCAAAGCTCTACCTGATCTGACCCTCTGCTTTCCTCCTCAGCCCAGTCAGCACAATTACTTCACCTCCAGCACAAACTGCCTGGAGTTTCCTCCTTCCCTTACCAGCTGGAGGGACCTTGACTATTGTAATCTCTCCTTTTATGGTATTTCCTGCAACCAGCATCCCTGCCTCCACCTGACTCTCTTATCATCCTCTCAGGCTCCTAGGAAGCCCTCCCCCACTTAGTACACACCGCTGTGTGGAATATACGGTTTTCTAATCGGATTCTAAACCCAAGGGTAGAATTTAGTGCCAGTATCATGACATCCTTATGTCCTGACCAGCTGATTAACGCTAAAAGAAATGACCTATTTGTGATGTTTCAAATAAAATTGGGGGTATAAAATGAAGGTTCCCCTTGAAAAAAATGTTTACCTCATATTTCATATGCTTGGAGTTTTAAAAATAGTTCTGTTCATAGATATCAATACCTGATCTCAATTATTTTCTTTCAATACTGAGACAATACATTAACTTGTCATCTAGATTAAGGGTAAAAAAGGCACAGAGAAAGGAAAAATAAGGGCGATGAGAAATGATAGGTTTTTACGTCATTTCGACATTACTTGGTGGCTTAGTTACTACCTCGAGCTGGATGATTTTATTAGAAAATGTGAGATCAAATCAAATGTTTTGAATATGACACATTTAAACGTTTGACGTTTTAATGGCAAAAGCTCCTAAACTGTTATGGCCACTGAGATGTTGGAACAATTTTCAAGTTTCATGATGCACGATGCATATAAATAAATACAATATTATTAACAAAAACAGCAGATCGCATACCGAATGCTGTTTGAAAGTCTTCTAACGTCTGCAGTCCTGAAGAACTAACTACATTGGGTTCTGTTCATTCATTCAAAAGCATTGTTCTGAAGCTGATATTCATACCACACGACTAAAAAACCCTCACGACACTTGGCCAGAAGAAAATTCTCATCTTAACAGAGGTGCAGATAATGCTTTCGAAGCTACTGCTGTATTGGGAGAAAAGTTCAGTTTTAGCGTTTCATCCTATGTATTTCGCGTGGCCAAGGCCGGACAGGAAGGGCTGTGCGAGGAGGTTGGGGGAAGTGACTTGACACTCCAGATTACAGAATGTCAGGTTTACCACTGTAAACGTACAGCCTATAAATGAGAATGCGGGTGGAGTGAAATCTCTCTCACGCCGTACATCTTCTGGGTTACATCTTATCCGCCAGCCAAACTTTCTCTATCAATTTGGGTAGGTCAGCCAGAAAGGACGATGCAGGGTCCTGAGGCGGCGTGTGCTGCCTTACCCAGTATTGCCTTCCGAATTACCTGAAGCATTCAAGCCATTGCACCCAGAGAACAATCCTCGTTTCAATTCGGTCGTTTCCGTGGGGGAATTGCGGTACGGGTAGGTCCTGGGTGTGGCGAGGCCAAGAGGGAGCTCAGAGCTCCCAGCTTTCCCGCTTTTCGCAAACCTTCCCAGCCCGGAGGCGGCGAGTCACCGGCCCTCGAGAACTGCCATGCGGGGTCCCGGGGGCCGCAGGAGGACCCGACCCAGCGGCAGTTGCAAATTGCCGAAGCGGGGGTCTGGGCGCCCGGCGCGAGTGCGCTTCTCCCCCATTCGTTCCGCGGCTGGAGGCGGACCCCCTTCCTTGCACACAAGTCCTTATATGCACCGGTTGCAGCAGCCCGCGCTACTCCAGCCCCACAAATAATTAATGGGGGAGGGAGGGCGTCGCTCTTTTCCTTTTTCCCTCCGGATTTTTTTTCAACGTTGGAGCATTTGAACCCTGCCGAGAACCCCTCAAAATGCGACTGAAGGGCCATTTTGCTGCAGCGCACGAATTGGACACACAAAAATAAAGTCCCCTTGTCCCTACGATAAGCACGGCAGGGTTCAGGAACAGCTCTTTAAATCCAGCCCGATTAGCCCGCAAAACCTGGGCTGAAAGGGTGCGCGCCCCTCCCCCATCCACGTTGGTGCAGAGGGACCGGGTCAGGAAGCGCGGCCTCTCCCCAGTAGGAGACCACGCCTCCTCCGCCTCTTCCCCCCCGCCCCCTTTACTCCTCCCAGGAAGCGGTGATAGACAGTTCTGTGTGGTTCTCCACCCCCACCCCCCCCCAGCTGAGTGGAGGAGTTGATGTGTCTCATTATAACAGCCAGTGCAGCCGCCATCCACGCACAAGCAAAGAAGCATGTCCCATTTAAATACACCCACGCAGCCCCAGCGCCCTTAGCTGCTCAGGGCGCGCAGCCCACACGCACCGCGACTCCGGGCTTGGAGATCCGCGCAGAGGCTGGGCTCCCGGAGCCGGCGGACTGACGCGCGGAGGATCGCGATCAGGCGCTGTGGGGCCGGGGTGGGCGGGGGAGGCTGGGCCCCGGGCCTCTGGCGCGACACCCGCATGAGGACGCGAGTGAAATAGACCGAGGTGGAATTTTCAACGGGGAATCTTCGGGGTGGTTTTGGTCCATTTCTCCCGCGAAGAAGTCGACATGGCGAGCGACTCGCCGGCTCGCAGCCTGGATGAAATCGATCTCTCGGCTTTGAGGGTGAGCGGAATATGTTTTCTGATTTCTTTCCAGTGTTTTGGGTCAGGGTGAATGGGCTCGGTGCGTGGAACTGGGGCTCGGGCTGGTGGGCAGAGGCGGGCGAATGCGGCGCGAGGGAACCTGGATTCTCGTTTAGATTCGGGTGTTGCTGAGGTGCTCTTGGCTAAGCACCCACAGCAGGGGCTGTGCGGTACGTGTCCTCCTTTGGTGGCAGCCAAAGCTCCCCTGAGAACTCGTGGAGCTTATACCAGTTTCATCGTAGACCGGTGTAAGAGCATTAAAATGAAAGGCTCGTGTGTGTGTGCGTGCGTGTGTGTGTACACAAGCCCCGGGTAGTCGTCTAGTGCCAAGGCTCTAGACCCCACTGTCCCTTTCTGCAAAAAGAATAACAACAGCGCGAATGAAGGCACTGGTCCCTCACGTTTTCTAGCTACCTGCTAGATGACATTGTGAGCCTGGCTGTCCCCGCGAAGCCGAACCTGCCGCTCCAAGGGGGCAGCTATTGCTATGCTGGTCTTGTAGCTGGCAACTGCCTCCCCTTCCCCCCCTTTTCTGCCGTCGGCGCCCCGACTCCCTCTCAGCGCTCTCTTAAACGCAGGTCTGCCGCTCACCTTTATTTATCGTTTTAACTCAGCCCTGCCTGTGCTTTCTGACTTTGTGGCTGTGACATTTCAGTTTTATGGCTGAACTTAAGCAGGTGAAAGGGATGTGTTCTCTGATTTTCCCCAATCAGGCCGGAACTCCTGGGAGTGTGAGTGAGTGTGTGTGTGTGCGTGTGTGTGTGTTTTTTCTGTGTCTGTGGCTAGTCCTTTGTAAAGCACCTACCCCCACCCCCCTCCAGACCCCCTGGTTTGCATTTACCCTCACGTGAATTGCTTCAGACGCCGTTTCATTGTATTGACTAAGACATCACTGATATAGAATCCATTTTGCTGTTGTTTTGAGATCGAAATACCAGGAATCCTAGTGCAGCCTCGACGCCTCCCCACCCCCCAAGCCCAACACACTCCTTCGGGGAAGGGGGCAGAGCTTTCTTGCGATGTTAATTAGATGCTGCCTGCCTGGAAGCGGGGGGAGGGGTGTGGGTGGCAGCAGCAGCGGGGGTCTGAGAAGGATGGGCTACCAATCTTAGCACGGCTTTTTCCTCTCTTGAACTAAAAATAAATTTAAAAAAAAGCGATTGTATATACATGAGGCAGGGAGGGTCGGTGAGACCGAATTGATGGTAGCTCTCAACACAGAGACAGGCAGGATGGGTGAAGCTTGGAAGTTCACACGCCCTCCTGAAGAATACATTGTTAGATGCTAAATCTTGGGGTTGTATACCTGAATCTTCAGTACTTGCCTTGACATTGCCTTCTTCTCCACTGTTATTTTAAAGAACTACCTTTATGGTCAAAGTGGTACTTTTTCTTTAGTCTCGTTAATCCTCTCTCTCCTGACCTACCCTCCTCTTTTTAACTCCTCCCCCCCTTCTCCTTAATCCTTCCATCTCAGAGGTGAGGTTTCTGGGAGGCAGCCAAGGGGCTGAGAAGGAGCAGAGATGCCATTTGAAATGGCTTTTTTTGATAGTTGGTTAGCAAAAGCTCATTCATGCGTTATTACAGTAAGCTATTTCCTTGGCGCCGAAAGGCCACATTCAGAACCCGCTGCCCCCTGGGCAGCTGGGGGTGGAGGTTGGTAATGGGGTGGGTGCTTTGGCCAAGTCTGTGGCTTCCTGCTTTACAGACTGTGTGTGTTCATTTGCCCTACTTTCTGTGCTGGGAGTTTCTGCCAGCGGGTTAATCAGGTGGATGGATGGTCCAGACTTCAGGGTAGAGGAAAGTGGCAAAGCTGGGGAGGAGGACGGGGCGGGGGGATGGGAGTCTGAACAATGGGCAAGTCTTGCGATTTCCCTGAGCCGGAATCTCAACGTCGCTTCTTTAATGGATAGCACTCTGATACGATTGTAAATTGGGCTTGGTCTGGAGGTGTCCCTTGTGGGCTTTTTCCTGGGGAAGGTTTTCAGAGATACCCAGAGCTTGCAAGCTTATGAGCAACCACAAGGGCTCCTCGGCCGACCTGGAGTTCGATTCACACCTGGGAGATCTGCGCTCGGGAGATCAGTATTTTGAAAAGATATCTTTGCACAATTCACTGAAATTGCTCTTTGTGGCTTGGGCTTTAGTGCTTTGCCACTGTATTTCTGCCTGCAGGAGGTGTGGAAAGAGGGAGGGCTACAGCTTCCAGCTAGCCCAGGAGATGGGGAACTGCTAGCAGGATGACTTAAGTGCAGGTGTGGGGACAATTGCCTCCCGGAGGTCAGGGGTCTGCGACCAGTCTTGTGGTGGGTGAGTTGTGCAGGCCTGGAGCTGAGTCCAAAGGCCACAGAGGTAATCTCCACAAATCAGAGGGCAGATGATCTTTTTCTGTTTTCCCAGATTAAGAGAGATGGGCTCATGCAGGTGAGAGGTCTCATTTGTTCCTAAACCCTCAGGAAAGCCTGCCTGCTGAGAACTTCCTGGGGAATGCCTGACCCCTGAAATGCAGCCAAGGTCAGTGGCATCTAGGATAATTTACTGCAGCCTTACCAGTCCCTTGCTGTTTTGGTGGCTCTTTACACAATCAATGCCCTTTTTGTAAACTCTGTGCTCAATGCATTAAAAGCAGATCCTGTCTGGAGAGGCCTTTATCCTTTCTCACTTTGGGGGCTTATTGTTCTCAGCCAGTGATCCCAGACTGGACCCAGTCTAAATTTTCCCCAAATAGCAACAATGCATAATTTAAACCAGAACAACCAGGGAAGCACTGATCACTTAAATTATGCAAGATTTGGATGGTGTTAAAAAGTAAGAAAAGAGAGGATGGTTAGAAAAGAGGTGATCTGAATCCAGTTTTATTAGTCCTGATTTTTAGAGCTGTGGAGATGAACTAAGTCTTGAGGGAGAGGAATGATTTCATAGATTTAGAGCTGGAAGAGAATTGTAGAACACTTAGCCACTCCTTTCATTTAATACGTGGGAAGCTGTAGCCCAGAGAGGTCAAGTCTATTGCCCAAGGTCACACAGCCCCCTCCCTGCTTGGAGGTGGGGTGAGTAGGGAAGGGGAGAAGGGTGGTTTGGGGAGAGGATATAGGTTTCCTGACTTCTCATTCAGTGCTCTAAGTCACATTGTCTGTGGCTAAATCAGATATCAATAATACATTTTCTGCCTGAGCACAAAAAAAATGGCAGAGAGGAATTAGTTCACCAGGGTCATGGAATTTTATTTAGCAAAAATAGAGAAACTGCTTTATGCAGGTAAGCTCATAAAACATTAAACCATGGAGCTTTAAAGTATCTTTGGAATTCATCTTGTCCAACCCCTTCAATTCCTCCTCTGCAGGCAAATGACTGTCTGAATCATCTAGGACAGATGGTTGTCCTGCATGGTAACCTCTCTCTCCGTAACCCTTTTCCATCTAAACATATCTCAAGGGGTTGGTCTAGACCTACACATTATTCAGATGTCTCTGCATGCAAGGTTTATAGAGTTCTATGTATGTTTTGTATAATCTATGTGGATACTTTTATTCTACATAGTTTTACGGATATAAACTATCCATGTGGGTGTATGAAATGTGTGTATACATACATAGGCTATAGAAAACAATCTACTCATTCAGATGCAGGGCTTGAGTCATTCTTCCTTCAAGATATGACAGTATTAAAAGAAATGAGATGTACCACCAGTATGCTTTATTGCATAGGAGGTGAGGTCAGCCCAGAAAGCTTTTTGGAGATTAGCATACATCTGAATCTGAGCACCATGGCTGTCCTTAGCTTGGCCCACAGAGGAAGGCAGTCAAGGCCAAGATTGGCCGCTGCTGACTTCATACTCTTAAGTTTCTGCCAGGACTCACACTCACTTTTCTATTTGAACAGAATTGGATGACCTCTGCTTGTCTTTCTCCCTCTACCCCTCACTCCCTGCTGGGCCTAGATATTTCTTTCTCCATTGAAACCTAGGTTTAAAAATTGACCTCATCTGGAAGACTTGCATGCATTCTTCCTGCTACGCTTTTTACGTTTGTATTATAAACGGTATGGGGTTTTCTTTCTACCTGCTCGCTAAACTGTGGGCTCCTTGGGGCCAGAGGCTAGGTCTCGTTCATCTCTGAGTCCATAGTCCCAGTTAGTTGAATAAATGAATGAGTTAATGGAGTGGACTGAGCACTGGGTTCTGTGTCCATGTCTTAATAATTCTGTGACTTTGGATCAGTCCTTTGTCCATAATTAACTCAAAAATGGGAATGATCACAACTGCTTGCCTTCCTCATACACAGGTTTCAAAAATCAATAAGTATTTATGGCAGTGCTTTGAAAACTGTAAAGCACTACACAGATATGCTATTCCATGACTGAATAGAATTTTATGGGAAACTTGATGCCACCAACATTTGATCCCAATGATTGTGTGTAACAGAAAATGATCCTGAGAAAAAGATGTCAGGAGGTCGTGCATCTTTTTAATAGTACTTTTCCTTTGAATGTATCAGTATGGCCTTATGTTGACCTCTCATGGTCTCTGTCTGACCCTCTGATGGCCTGGGTTGACCTTTGCTCGAGGTGAGTTCAGCCCGGAAGCTTTTTGGAGATTAGCATATTTCTAAACCAGTATCAAGTATCAGCATTATTCATTAAAAACTTTTTCTTTTCTTTTTTTTAAGACTTTTTCTCCTCTTTATGGATTAACCATGATGCAAATAAAAACACATTTATTGTGCCTGTGCCTTTTCAAAGTTTGTGTGTGTGTGAGGTGGGGCAGGGAGTGGGTGCCTGAAATGATACACTACTAGTCCAGTATTTAAAACCTTCTGGTCAGAGGTCTCATGGGCTTCAAGAAATCTTGAAACATTAGTAATTCATTACCCCAGAGCAATTAATTAAATTTGGTCTTAAATGAGAATTCAGTAAAGTTGCATGAATTGCTAAGATAATGGTATCTTAAAATGATAATAGCATAACAGTTTTTTAATTAGATACATGTGCTGTTTTTTAGAGATATTAAACAGGTGTTTTCTTTGCCATGACGTTGCCTCATAATAAAATAGGGTGTAGTGGTAGTTACCAGAACATCAGAGAAATATGTGTAATCATTTTCAGTATTCATTATTAACTGGAGTAATCTTTGTACAAAAGCTAATATAAGTCATGGTTTGCTGTTTGCCAAATTATTGACTTAGGAGGTCATGGAATATTTTGTTGATGAAAGAATACCCAACACTTTTCCTTTATGGGTATATCACATTTTCCCCCCTTATCAGTAAGGCTCTTTGAAATCTCGTAATTTTGAGTCTTGCTGGTTGGCCCTTTCTTCTTTCTGTGTCTCTGTCTGCCCTGGAATTAATCTTCCGTGCCCTTCTTGTTCTATGCCATTCCTTCTTTCAGTGATAGTGGTTCTAAAGCCCACCCAGCTTTGAGCTACTGTGATCGAATCATGGCAGCCCTGCCCAGCTGAGCAGAATCAGTCTGAGTCTGCGTTTCTCATAGAATTTGGGATAACTTGTGTCTGAAAAATGCTTTCATGTTCAGTCGGTTCTTCCATTTCTGTGGGGCGGGGGAGTAGCTCTGTGAGAAGAGGGCCTGAACTAGCAGCTTGCTGAGAATTCCAAGAAAATCTGGGTGATAGTTTTGAAAGAAATGTTATCCTGCACATAGAAATATAAGGTTCCTAGCGGAGAGAGAGGGAGGACTTAAATAGAAAATGTTGGATGAGTTCTGCTTATAATTTCTTCCATTCTGGTTGGAAGCTTATTTCCCTCTAGAGAAAGATGATTCTCTCTCCACTTTTTTTACATGCCCAGGCTGCCTCTACTTATCTCAAGGGGGTGCCTGGAAATTCTCAAAACACATTTTATTTTACCCCAACCTTAAACATCTTTCCTTAATATCTATTGCCTGGGTCCCCTTGTCTCCAGTCCTCCTGCTGGGCAGCACTATGTTTCTACCACCAGCCTTCTCCTGGCCAGTTTCCCTTGTGCACTGCAGCCACGTTAGTCTTCCTAAAGCACAGTTTCAGTCTGGGTATTTTTTTTTTTAATTAATTAATTTATTTATTTATGGCTGTGTTGGGTCTTCATTTCTGTGCGAGGGCTTTCTCTAGTTGCGGAGAGCGGGGGCCACTCTTCATCGCGGTGCGCGGGCCTCTCACTGTCGCGGCCTCTCCCGTTGCGGAGCACAGGCTCCAGACGCACAGGCTCAGCAGTTGTGGCTCACGGGCCCAGTTGCTCCGTGGCATGTGGGATCTTCCCAGACCAGGGCTCGAACCCGTGTCCCCTGCATTGGCAGGCGGATTCTCAACCACTGCGCCACCAGGGAAGCCCCAGTCTGGGTATTTTTAATTCACGGTCTTCCCTGACTCCTCACAGTCTACAGAACAAAGACTAAACTCTTTACTTCAAGACCAGTTAAAATTCAGCTGGGCCCCGCACCATGCCCTGCAGTTAACGACCATTCCTTCTCACCTGCCATAGGGAACAGCTTCCTTCTCCCCAGGGATGCTCTTTAGGGGGTGACCTACCTTATTCTCTTTTTCTGTACCTACTACCCCAGCACTCAGCATTCCAATGCCACCTTTTCCACCAAATTTGCCCTGATCCTTTCAGAGAGAAATTAGCCCTGATCCTTTCAGAGAGAAATTAGCCCTCTCACTTGTAAATCCTCTCCGAACTGATCTCATAACTTTTTTTTAGACCTCAGAATTTTCTCTCTTGGATTATATTTACTACTAGACAGCAAGCTTCATGAAGGCAATGTGTATTTTTGATTTTCTTAGGAATCCCACCAGGATGACCTCTGGGGCTCCAGGATCCGGAAAATGTAGGTTGGGAATGGGAGCAAAGACTGCTGAATTGTTAAAAGTATGTTTAAATTAAAAAAAGCTTTTTGTTGTTCTCATTATAAAAGCAATGCATGATCATTGCAGAAAACTTGGAAAATGGAGAAAAAACAAAAAGAATTCATGATTCCCAATGATAACCACATATATATTTTGGTATATGGCTTAGTAGTTTTTTCTACACATAGCTAAATGGATAGTTTTAAAAATTAAGATTATGTTGTATATATTATCTACAACCTTTTTAAAAAAACTTAATAATCAGCCATTTTGCATACTCTTAATGTTTTTCTATGGCAAAATTTTTAAAAATTCTTTATCATGGGGAGCTTAAAACTTATGTAAAAGTAGAAAGATTACTGGAATGCTCCTACATTGCTGGTGGGAATGTAAAATGGTGCAGCCACTTAGGAAAACAGGTTGGCAGCTCCTTAAAGTGTTAACTAGAGAGTTACCATGTGCCCCAGCAATTCCAGTCCCAGGTATATACCAAAGAGACTTGAAAACATATATCCACACAAAAACTTGTACACCAATATTTTTAGTAGCATTATTCATAATAGCCAAAGAGGGGAAACAACCTAAACATCCATCAGTTGATGAATGAATGAACAAAATGCATTATATTCATAAGATGGCATATTATTCAGTGATGAAGTGTTGACACACGCTATAACATGGATGAACATTATGCTAAGTGAAAGAAGCCAGACACAAAAGGCCACATGTTATATAATTCCATTTATACGAAATGTCCAGAATAGACACATCCATAGAGACAGAAAGTAGATGAGGGGTTGCTGGAGCTGGAGGAGAGGGGGAGCAGGAAGAGACTGCCAGTGTCCTGGTCGTGGTGATGGTCGCTCAACTCCGTGCATATACTAAAAATCACTTGTATACTTCAAAAGGGTGAATTTATGGAATGTCAATTAAATCTAAATAAAACTATTTTAAAAAGTAGACAGTGTAATGAGCCCCCAAATTAACAATTATCCACTTGTACCCAATCTTATTTTATCTACACCCCCATCCTCTTCCTCTCCCATATTATTTTGAAGCATCATATCTTTTCACTTGTAAATATTTCAGTATTTCTAAAAGATGAACAATCTTAAAAATCACATAACCACAATACCATAATCATGCCTAAAAAAATGTAATTTTTAATTTCTTCATTCAGTCAGTGTTCAAATTTCTAATCATATGTTTTAAGGACCACTTAGCATTTTACTGTGGGGATGCATCATAATATATTTAACCAATTCCTATTGATGAAACTTTTGGCTATTTCCAACTTTTCAACTCATGCAAATAGCGCTTTGGTAATCAAACATCCTTATATATGTCTTTGTACACATTATTTTTATACATTTTACATTATTTATCCTTATACATAAGTCTTTGTATACATCTCTGTTTCCTTAGAATAACTTCTTAGAAGTGCAATTTACAGTGAAAGTTATAAATGATTTAAGGCTCTTGACATTGTTAAATTATCTCCCAATTTCCTGTGAGGTAAGTGTACAGATGAATGCATGAGGCTTGGAAAAATCAATTAATTTACCAAAGGTCGTAAAGCTTCTAAATGGCCGAACTTACGATTGACCTACCCCAAAGCCAGTGCCCATAGTAACTCACATGGCCAGTATTTGACTCATGGACCTTGTCATGACATCAGAATTATCTGATGTATTATCTCCCTGGGTTCACAGATTTCCCAGAAGACTTCCGTTTGGGGCACAAGATCTCTTTGATGAGCATAGTTGTGTTTTAAGTGTTATTTCCAAAATATTTCTTCCTTTGTGATTTTGTTTTTTAAGTAACCAAGGTCAGCTTAGAACATGGTAATTGTTCTTTTTCTTGTCTAAAAACCTGAAAGCATAACATACGTTTTGCGATTAGCAGTGATTTCCTTTTACATTGTATATAAGGTATGTTTATGTTTAATCTGCCATTCTCTTTGGAGAAGTATCCAACAAGTGTGTTTGGAAGGCATGTGGAATCAGGCTCAAAGGTTTCCATTTTTTAAGAATTGAAGACCACTGAGTTTGCGATTATCACAGAAGATAGCAAGATGGGAAGACGTGTTAGAACAGGAGCCATTCTCAAGCTTTTATCTGCCAGATAATTATTAAAATCAAAATCTGGAGTTACACTTTTTTTCAGACAGATATAGATATTTTAAGATCAGAATGGAGAAAATGGAAGATGGAGCTGGCAGCCAAAAGAGTAAAGAGCCCGGTGTTTTTGACCACAGTCTACTTTCCACCTGGTTTATAAGTAAGAAACTTATAACATCAGCATAACTTTGTGGTTTTCAGTCTTGTGGAGGCCAGCTGCCTTGACCTCACTAGATTTTACAACCTAACCCTCCATTTAAAATGCCTATGAATTATTTATACCTAGGGTAAAAATCTGAGCTTCACATGCACATGGTTTCATCATTTCTACTTCTAGGTGGTTTTTTTTTTTTTTTTTGGGCTTCCTGTAATCAAATTATAGCAGTGTGGCGGGTGGAATAGGTTGTAAGCAGTAATTGCAAACTGTATTTAAATAATAACATTTAGCATTTATAGAGCACTTTATATCTCAAAGTACTTGCAAACAATATCTAATTAAATACGCTTTCTGATTATAATCTGGATATAAATGCACTTAAATCCAGAACAGGGTCATGAGAAAAGTATGCATTTGAAGTTAATGCTTTAAAAACCTATGCAATAATTGGAGAGTTAGAGCTTGGGAGTCTGTTGGATTGTTTGCGTACATCCTTTTGTTCAGCCTGATGGCAAGTTTAGATTATATCTGCACCTTATCAATGCCTCTGCTTGATTTCTGACCATTAAGGACTGAGTGTTGATCATGGCTTTGGTCCTTACAGACACTAGAATATCAATAATGTAAATAAGCTTTAAAATGGGCTCCTTCACCACATTTTGTGCCCTGGCCTCAGATGAAACTCCCATTAGTAAGTGAAATGAAGTGGGGTAGTGAGCGGGAGAATGGCTATGCATTGTGGTTTAGTAATTTCTGTCTGAGAAAAATACATTAAACTGCGCAGTAGGATACATCATAAAGAAACGCACTGGAGAAAAGAAACGTCTTTAGTCTCACCATAGTAATGATTTCTTGCTGTTTTGGGCATGTGACTGTGTATTGTCCTCTTGCATGTACATCCTGTGTTGGCAATTTTGAGAGTGTCTGGAGCAAGGACTAGCGTGGCTTATCCAGTAGATAGAAGAGGATTCTGCGGCTGGTTGATTCTCAGTAAATGTGATCCTGTGCATTGTGATTTTCTAAGAGCTGGTTGACAGGTTAATTGCTTAAACAGTGGTTCTCAAAGTGAGATCCTCGTTTCAGCAGCTTCAAGATCATCTCTTAGGTCCTGCCTCTCTGACCTACTGAATCAGAAACTGTGGGGATGGGACCCAGCAGCCTGTGCATTAAGAAGCCTTCCAGGTAATTCTGATGCACTTTAGAGTTTAAGAACCACTGGCCTAAATGTTTAAAAGACAGTTGTTTCTTTCATGTTGGTTCATTCATTCATTCAACAAATATTTACTGAGCGTCTGCTGTGTACCTAGCATTGTTCTAGATGCGGAGGATATGATGATGAAGACGCACGTGAACGCTGTCCTCGTGGACCTTAGTGCCTAATAAATGGGAGAAGTATATGTTAAAGAAATCATACAAATGATTTACTAAATGCAGGTTGCTTTGAAAAAACACAGAATATATCCATAGAAGTTTGAGTTTGCCTGACACTGTTGCAGAGTAGGAAATAGTGATTTATATAAGGTAACTGGAACTTTTTCTTAAGGCTTATGGCTTCAAATTGTGGGAGGCACATACTTTTAAGAATATGGACTTTAAAACTTCACACTAGTATTTTATGAGTATGAATTGTTTGTAAGAAAGGGGAATACTTGAAATGGTATCGAGTATCACCTGATACCATTTCAGCTGATAATCCTGGACTGTTCTTTGCATTGCCTTTTTTTTATTAGCAAGTTTATTCAGAGGCCAGAAAAAGCCCCATCTCCATGATCAGGAAGATGCATCCTTCTGGTGTTAATTTCCTGTTTTTCCCTATGGATCTGTAGGGATTCAGTTTAAAGTCCCAGGAGGTGCTGACTTTTGCCTAGAAGCTGAAAAAAAGAATTGTATTCACAAACTCTTTCATCCCTTCTTTTGTTTGCAGTCTGAAATCTTTGGGTTGTTTATTTTTTGAGACTTGGAAAATGGAATGGGCGTTTGGAATCTAGACAGCAGGTTAGAGGATTTCCTTACAGAGAAATTCCACAGACATTCCTTGTAACAACAATCCCTAAACATCTCTGACCTAGCCACAAAGATGCCCTATGTTGTTATTTAATCTACAGTTCTCAGATAAACACACTGCTTATATTGCATGTGTTTTTATTTGGGGGAAGGTTGACGACGATTAAGGTTGTTAAGGCAGCTTTGTACACAACTTGATAATGAGCATGTATCAACATTTTATTTCATCCTCACTGCTGGGGAAGATGCTTTTGAAAAATTGAATTCAAAGACCCCTCTTGGAACATCTATTTTAAAGGAAAAAGATATGATTAGATAATAATTGGTAGACTGGATATAAAAAGTATCTGGTTGAAGATGATTATGTTTTTTGCAGTATTGACAATTAGGGGGACATATCCAACTTTCTCAGGAGAGGTTTTAATATTATTAAAATGTGCAGCATTTAAATCAGAAATGTTAGTTACTCTTTAGATGGGGGAGTGAATTAATTGCATTATTCAAGGTGTTCTGTTTGGGACCAAGTTTGGGACAGTTTTGTTTCTAGTACTGGTGGTATCTTAGGTTCTGGGGAGACTACGAATTTGAAATGGCTTCTTTGCAGCCATTTGCACGGTTGAAAGTGTCCTTTGAGTTTGGGAATGCTGTGGTTTTCTATTTGAACCCTTAAGACTCTCTTAGAGGCCAGAGACTGGGTAGTCTTATGTTTCATAAGGTCAAAGCCAAGTGTTAGCTGTTCCTAAAAGGCTACCCCCTCTTCTGTTTTCTTTAACTGGTAACTCTAGCACCCGTCAGAGAGAATACAGTTTTCTTTCTGTGCAAACAAATAAATAAAAGCACTGCTGAGCTCTCCTGCAGTTTTATTCCCAGGTGCTGCTCTGGGAAGAAACTGCACATGCTGTTTGGTGGGAACAATATGTATGTTCTCTCTGTGAGTGTTTCAAAGATGTAACTCATGCTGGTATTGTAGTCAGCATTTCTTGAATATAAACAGCTTTTATTTTTGGAGAAGAACAGATGTAAAAGTGTGAAATACAGAAGTCTACACATCTTGGCAGGGGGAAGGGAAGGAGGAGCAGGGTTTCTTTAAAATCATGGTAACCCAATCTTAGTTACTCCTTTGTTTTCCTGAATGACTGAAAATTAGCAGGGGAAATCTCCTGGAACCTGACCAGCTGGGTACCTAAACCTCCACTTAGCTGATTGCACCAGAAAGAGTGCTAACGGGTAATTAGCATAGGTCCTCCTAGGTCTTCATCTCTAGGAACAAAAAGGGTTCCTCCAAAGGAGGAAACCTGTAGGTGAAGAGAGGAGATTGTACACATTCAGTGAAATTTATATGACACTTTAAGTAAAATGTTAGAGAGACAGAGATCCAAGCCCCAGACGGGGTGGGGGTGGGGGTTGTTTTCTAGTTAGGAAAAGTGTGTGTGGAAAGCGTTTGGTGTCCCTCTGTGGTCTCTGAACCAAAGCTCTTGCCAGTCCTCTGGGTGCCCACCCCCTCTTTTAATTTGTGAGTACAGTATGTTTGTAAGAGGTACCTGGGGTTTTCAAAGCAGCAGGGGCATTCCTGTGACTCTTCTGTGTTCCCTTTAGGCCAGGTCTGTTTCTTTTCTTTTCTGGAAGCAGGGTCTCATCTTTGCAGCTCATCACCTGATATAATGCAAGTTGCATCAGATTTAAAGGAATAGTTCCCTGACTTTCTTTCGGGTTCCTGGCTGTGATTGCTGCCTTCTGCAAGTTTCTGCTAGTTTGTAGGATTCACAGTTAAGATTTTGTCCCCTGGGAAACTCTGTTTAGTGTGGGAAACACATTCTCATTTGTCATGGTTCTTGATAACTCTCCTTTGACAAATATTTTTGTCAAATGTTCTATGATTAGGTCTATATAGTTTTTTTTGGTATTGAGTTTTGCTACGAAATGATTTCAAGCATGTTTCAAAAGAACATCTCTGATAATTTCTTTTCTAAATTTCAGTGAAATTTGGAATGTGAATAAATTACAAGGCCACAGGAACTCCCCAGTTCACAGAAATGCTAGTTCCAACCTTATTCAGGCTCTGCTTCATGCTGTAATAAATGTGAATCTGGATTTTAGAATATACTTGAGAATGTGGATAAACTAGAATGCTCATATGTTGCTGGTGGGAATGTAAAATGGTTAAGCCATGTTGGAAAACAGTTTGGCTGTTCCTGAAAAAGTTAAACATAAATTTATTATATGACCTAGCAATTCCACTTCTGAATATCCACCCAAGAGAAATGAAAACATATGTCCAGGCAAAAAAAATTGTACATAGCAGCATTATTCATAATAGCCAAAAAGTAGAAATAACCCAAATGTCTAGCAACTGATGAAGAGGTAAACAAAATGTGGTGAAAGATGATGGAATACTCTTGAGCAGCAAGAAGGAATGAAGTATTGCTTCATGCTACAACATGGATGTGAAAGAAGCCAGACACAAAAGATCATATACTGTATAATTCCATTTACATGAAATGCCCAGAAAAGGTAAATCTATAGAGACAGAAAGTAGATTACTGGTTGGTTAGGGCTGGAGAAGAAAGTGGGGAGTGATTGCAAATGGGCATGCGGGATCTTTTTGAAGAAACAGAATATGTTCTAAAATTGGATGGAGGTAACATGAGTGAATTATACCTCAATAAAGCTGTTAAAATGTAATATGCCTGAGACATTACTTCATAGTTGGACCAGCTCCATACACTATGAGGGCAAATTCCCCAGTCTGGTTACTCTGGTATTTCTAGGAAGGCCTTCTCTTCAGTACCTTGAGGGATGGGGACTCTGGTCTTATCTTCTGCTTTCTACTTACCTTCATGTCATCCCTTCTAGAACTTTATAATTGTTACTGTAATAATTTCCTTCAAGATAAAGTGGATGAGGCCCAGATAACTTATCTCTCCTTCCAAAGAAAGGAGGACTTTGGAGCCAGGACTAGGGTAACTACAGTAGTTCTCTCTTATCCATGGGGGATACATTCCAGGACCCCCAGTGGATGCTTGAAACAGCAGGTAGTACCGAACCCTATGTATACTATCTTTTTGCCTATACACACCTACCTATGACAAGTTTAATTTATAAATTAGGCATATAAGAGATTAACTACAATAAGTCATAATAGGCTCAAAGTGAGAGATTGGTTCAAGATGGTGGAGTAGAAGGACGTGCACTCACTCCCTCTTGCGAGAACACTGGAATCACAACTAACTGCTGAACAATCATCGACAGGAAGACACTGGAACTCACCAGAAAAGATACCCCACATCCAAAGACAAAGGTGAAGCCACAATGAGACGGTAGGAGGGGCGCAGTCACAATAAAATCAAATCCCATAACTGCTGGGTGGGTGACTCACAAACTGTAGAACACTTATACCACAGAAGTCCACCCACTGGAGTGAAGGTTCTGAGCCCCACGTCAGGGTTCCCAACCTGGGGGATCCAGTAATGGAAGGAGAGATTCCTAGAGAATCAGACTTTGAAGGCTAGTGGGATTTGATTGCAGGACTTCGACAGGACTGGGGGAAACAGAGACTCCACCCTTGGAGGGCACACACAAAGTAGTGTGCACACTGGGACCCAGGTGAAGGAGCAGTGACCCCATAGGAGACTGAACCAGACCTACCTGCTAGTGTTGGAGGGTCTCCTGCAGAGGCGGGGGGTGGCTGTGGCTCCCCATTGGGACAAGGACACTGGCAGCAGAAGTTCTGGGAAGTACTCCTTGGTGTGATCCCTCCCAGAGTCCACTGTTAGCCCCACCAAACAGCTGGAGTAGGCTCCAGTGCTGGGTCACCTCAGGCCAAACAACCAACAGGGAGGGAACCCAGCCCCACCCATCAGCAGTCAAGCGGATTAAAGTTTTACTGAGCTCTGCCCACCAGAGCAACACCCAGCTCTACCCACCACCAGTCCCTCCCATCAGGAAGCTTGCACAAGCCTCTTAGATAGTCTCACCCACCAGAGGGCAGACAGCAGAAGCAAGAAGAACTACAGTTCTGCAGCATGTGGAAGGAAAACCACATTCACAGAAAGACAAAATGCAAAGGCAGAGGACTTTGTACCAGGTGAAGGAACAAGGTGAAACCCCAGAAAAACAACTAAATGAAGTGGAGATAGGCAACCTTCCAGAAAAAGAATTCAGAATAATGATAGTGAAGATGATCCAGGACCTCATCCTGGAAAAACAATGGAGGCAAAGATCAAGAAGATGCAAGAAATGTTTAACAAAGACCTAGAAGAATTAAAGAACAAACACCTAGAAGAATTAAAGAACAAACAAACAGATGAACAATACAATAACTGAAATGAAAAATACACTAGAAGGAATCAATAGCAGAATAACTGAGGCAGAAGAAGGGATAAGTGACCTGAAAGACAGAACGGTGGAATTCACTGCCACAGAACAGAATAAAAAAAAAAGAATGGAAAGAAATGAAGAGAGCCTAAGAGACCTCTGGGACATCATTAAACGCAACAACATTCACATTATAGGGGTCACAGAAGGAGAAGAGAGAGAGAAAGGACCCGAGAAAATATTTGAAAAGATTATGGTTGAAAAGTTCCCTAACATGGGAAAAGAAATAGCCACCCAAGTCCAGGAAGTGCAGAGAGTCCCAGGCAGGATAAATCCAAGGAGAAACACACCGAGACACATAGTAATCAAACTGACAAAAATTAAAGACAAAAGAAAAATTATTAAAAGCAACAAGGGAAAACGACAAATAACATACAAGGGAACTCCCATAAGGTTAACAGCTGATTTCTCAGCAGAAACTCTACAAGCCAGAAGAGAGGGGCACAATACATTTAAAATGATGAAAGGGAAGAACTTACAACCAAGATTACTCTACCGGATCTCATTCAGATTCGACAGAGAAATCAAAAGCTTTACAGACAAGCAAAAGCTAAGAGAATTCAGCACCACCGAACCAGCTCTACAACAAATGCTAAAGGAACTTCTCTAAGTGGGAAACACAAGAGAAGAAAAGACCTACAAAAACAAACCCAAAACAATTAAGAAAATAGTAATAGGAACATACATATCGATAATTACCTTAAACATGAATGGATTAAATGCTCCAACCAAAGGACACAGGCTTGCTGAAGGGATACAAAAACAAGACCTATATATATGCTGTCTACAAGAGATGCACTTCAGACCTAGGGACACAAGCAGACTGAAAGTGAGGGGTTGGAAAAAGATATTTCATGCAAATGGAAATCAAAAGAAAGCTGGAGTAGCAATACTCATAGCAGATAAAATAGACTTTAAAATAAAGAATGTTACAAGAGACAAGGAAGGAAACTACATAATGATCAAGGGATCAATCCAAGAAGAAGGTATAACAATTATATATGCACCCAACATAGGAGCACCTCAATACATAAGGCAACTGCGAACAGCTATAAAAGAGGAAATCGACAGTAACACAATAATAGTGGGGGACTTTAACACCTCCCTTACACCAATGGACAGATCATCCAGACAGAAAATTAATAAGGAAACACAAGATTTAAATGACACAATAGACCAGATAGGTTTAATTGATATTTATAGGACATTCCATCCAAAAACAGCAGATTACACTTTCTTCTCAAGTGCGCACGGAACATTCTCCAGGACAGATCACATCTTGGGTCACAAATCAAGCCTCAGTAAATTTAAGAAAATTGAAATCATATCAAGCATCTTTTCCGACCACAACGTGATGAGATTAGAAATCAATTACAGGGAGAAAAACGTAAAAAACACAAACACATGGAGGCTAAACAATACGTTATTAAATAACCAAGAGATCACTGAAGAAATCAAAGAGGAAATCCAAAAATACCTAGAGACAAAATGGCAATGAAAACATGACAATCCAAATCCTACGGGATGCAGCAAAAGCAGTTCTAGGAGGGAAGTTTATAGCAATACAATCCTACCTCAAGAAACAAGAAAAATCTCAAATAAACAATCTAACCTTACACCTAAAGGAACTAGAGAAAGAAGAACAAACAAAACCCAAAGTTAGTAGCAGGAAAGAAATCATAAAGATCAGAGCAGAAATAAATGAAATAGAAACAAAGAAAACAATAGCAAAGATCAATAAAACTAAAAGCTGGTTCTTTGAGAAGATAAACAAAATTGATAAACCTTTAGCCAGACTCATCAAGAAAAAGAGGGAGAGGACTGAAATCAATAAAATTAGAAATGAAAAAGGAGAAGTTACAACAGACACTGCAGAAATACAAAGCATCCTAAGAGACTACTATAAGCAACTCTATGCCAATGAAATGGACAACCTGGAAGAAATGGACAAATTCTTAGAAAGGTATGACCTTCCAAGACTGAACCAGGAAGAAATAGAAAATATGAACAGACCAATCACAAGTAATGAAATTGAAACTGTGATTAAAAATCTTCCAAAAAAAAAAAAAAAGGGTAGCTGCTGCTGTTAATTTTTAAATAAGCATATATACGTGTGTGTGTGTAACTGAATCACTTTGCTGTACACTTGAAACTAACACAACATCTTTAATTAACTATACTTCAATTAAAAAAAATCATCTATATTTTGAACCTAATGGGTTGAACCTGCAGAAGGGGTATTGGAAGGCCTCTGCCAGGGATTTGTGTTGGCCATAACATGTTTGTTTTGAAGGTGTAGCTTGGGTTGTAATGGTTTTTAAGAAGGCACCTGGGGACTTCCCTGGTGGCACAGTGGTTAAGAATCTGCCTGCCAATGCAGGGGACACAGGTTTGAGCCCTGGTCTGGGAAGATCCCACATGCCGTAGAGCAACTAAGCCCACGAGCCACAGCTACTGAGCCTGCGTGCCACAACTACTGAAGCCCACGTGCCTAGAGTCCATGGTCCGCAACAAGAGAAGCCACCTCAATGAGAAACCCGTGCACCGCTATGAAGAGTAGCCCCTGCTCGCTGCAACTAAAGAAAGCCTGCGCGCAACAACGAAGACCCAACGCAGCTAAAAATAAATAAATAAATAAATAAATTTTAAAAAAAAGAAAGAGAAAAATAAGTCATAATAAAATAGAACAATTATAACAATATACTGAAATAAAAATTATGCGAATGCGGTCTCTCTCTCAAAATATCTTGTAGAAATTTAATGCCTTTTCCATCTCAACTAAGCACTTATCACACACTATGGCCATAACTTTTGCAGTCTGAGGTGCAACAGCAAAACTAGTATGAATTTCTTTTTCCTTCTTCACAGTTTCACAGGTAGAAGATTTGTTCTTACCATAGATCTTAGCAACCTCTGCATGCAATTTTTTTTCTTTCCTTATTAAGTTGAGGACTTTCACCTTCTCACTTAAAGGAAGCACTTTATGGCTTCTCTTTGGCAAATGTGAATGACCACCATGGCTAATCTTGCATTATGGGGCCATTATTAAGTAGAAAGGGTAACTTGAACACAAACACTGTGATAATGTGACAGTTGATTTGATAAAGAGTTGGCTACCAAGTGACTAAGGGGCAGATACACTGTTCAAAGGGATGATTCAGGCCTCGGCAAGATGAAGCAGGACGGCGAGATTTCATCACGGGTGCACAATTGAAAACGTATGAATTGTTCATTTCTGGAATGTTCCATTTGATATTTTCAGACTACGGTAGACCACAGGTAACTGAAACCACAGAAACTGAAACTGTGGAGAAGTGGGGACTACTGTATTCCTGTCTGAAACCGTTCCGTACTGAACGACTTTCAAAACGTTTCGGGCTGCGCCTCGTCCCTGTGCTGTCCCTCTGCCTGACTTCTCATCCAGTCCCGACTGTTGACAGGTAATTTGTCTCCCCACCCCTCCCCCAGGGGAGACTGTAATCTCTACAAAGACAGGACCTAGGTTTTGTTTTTCCTCATATCTAATTCTCAATGAAATGATTTCTCATGACTTACAGCCCAAGGCCAAACTCTTTAATTTAGGAAGGCCTTCTATGATCTGACCATTCCTCACTTCTTTACAATATCAGCGGTCACCACTCCCTCTCTACACACTAACCCAGTGATTTTCAAATTGTAATGAGTTGTGGAGTCACTTCAATGGGTTACAGTCAGCTTTGGAAAAAAAATTATTAGAATGGAGTAGACAGATATTACTGTGCATGTACTGTATTGTATATGTGTGTATTTGGTCACAATGTAGAACTGTAGAATGTATTTCTTACAGGGTACCAGGACCAGAAGTTTGAAGTTCACTGCTGCAGCTCAGTCCATAGGAATGCGTGAGACCCATTAGAGGGATTTTCATTTGCAGGTTCTAGTTCAGTAGTTAAGCCGGGGGCCCACAGATCTGTACCTCTGTGGCCCTCCCATAATTCAGATGTGTGTGGTCTGCATTCTAAGAAACTATAACAGAGCGCGGTTGCTAGTTGCTAGCTGATTTAGACCTCTTGTTCATTTATTAAACACCCACTAGGAGATAGGAGCAATGCCACGGCCCTGGACACAGTGGTGGACACAAGAGCTACAGTCCAGTTGGAAAGATGGAAGAGTGTAGGCTGTGGCTTCTTCTGCTTGGGAACCCCCCACCCCCATCTTTGCTCCATCAACTCTGTGATTTTTTTAAATTAATTAATTAATTTGTTTATTTATTGGCTGCGTTGGGTCTTCATTGCTGCGGGCTGTCTCTAGTTGCGGCGAGCGGGGGCTACTCTTCATTGTGGTGCACGGGCTCTAGGCCCACGGGCTTCAGTAGTTGTGGCATGCAGGCTCAGTCGTTGTGGCTCACGGGCTCTAGAGCGCAGGCTCAGTAGTTGTGGTGCACGGACTTAGTTGCTCCGTGGCATGTGGGATCTTCCGGGACCAGGGCTCGAACCTGTGTCCCCTGCATTGGCAGGCGGATTCTTAACCACTGCGCCACCAGGGAAGTCCCTAACTCTGTGATTAACAGCTATTCATCTTTCAAATTTCAACTCAGAAGAGTTAGACATGACTTCTGCTACTTTTTATAAAGTTCAATGACATTGGTATTTGGGTAGAGATTCAAGGAAGATGAGAAGCTGAAAGGAGCTATGATCACTTGAGAAAAGGGATCCGTGAGACCAGAGAAGCTGAGCTCTAGGGGTGACAGTGGGGGACTGAACGGGTCAGTTGTCACAGAGGAATGAGTTGCTGGAAATGACAGTAGACACCATAGCCATGGATCAGCCTCTGGGAGATGTGGGAAAGGAAAGAGGCTTGGGAATGTCCCCAAAATAGCAAAACTGGGAGGGGGCTCAGAGCCAATTATCACTGTGGTCATCCCCCAGGCTGGCATGGCCTTGATATCAAACAGAGGCAGAGGAGGAGCCATGGACACAGTCGTATTCTGCATAGGAAAACTGTAAGGAGCAGCCTACAGGCTTGTACCGTCTGGTGTGCACCAGTGAGGTTGGGGAGAGGTTGACTCCCCCCTTCTGAGTAGCTGGGATACAGGGTGGAATGTTCATGAAACCAGTGGAAACTGAGCGGAGGTTTAGCGTTTGGTGGCTGCTTGTGCCAGGTGTTGAGCCAGGGGCTGGCAGGCAGGTGGCGCAGGCTGGTGGCTCATGCTGGCCTTGGTTAGGGCAGAGATTTGGTCCTCAACTTTGCAGTTCCCAGACGTGATGTAGTCAGGGTACCAAGTTCCAAGTCACACAAACACATGGATGCACCTGACACTGATCTGGAACACGATTTATATAAGAATAATAATAATAGTAACACCAATATTAAGATCTAATACCTTTTTAGACCACTTGCCATGTATGAGGCATGGGCTAATTATTATAAAAGTCTGGTCTTATTGATGCTTTTTGTGATATGTACTATATTATTCTTCTAATTTTACAGATGTGGGAACTGAGGCTTAGGTTAAAAGACTTGTTGAAAATGATGGAGCCTGGTTTTGAACTCAGGCTGGTCTGATTTTGAAAAAAATTAATTAATTGGTTTACATTTGTATCCTTTATTATACCTATCACATAACTCAATGATGGGCACGCTCTTGGGGTTAGCCTGTTTGGATCCTGCAGCTTCACTGTGAACCGAATGGATAGGGGACTTGTTTTACCATTTAGTGTTTTTAGCCTGTAAGAGGAGAAATTGTGATATTGGGAAATGAAACCTTAAGAAAGTACAGCGGCGCCAAAGATATTGAAAAACCCGTGTACCAGGCAGCTGTGAGACCTAATGTTGCCATTATTTGAACCCTCCTAGGGTCTTAGGAAGTTCAATGGGAAGAAGCAGACAGGGATTTTGAGATGGTGAAATGGCCTTTAATTATTGCTTTTCTATCTCCTCTCAGACTTTAAAGTGGTTCATTAACACAGCAGACTATAAACCTCTTTATAAGCACAGGCCTGGTAAATGAGACACCAGTGAATTTTTATTGGTGACAAGTCACAGTGAATGTACAGCAATTATATTCCCAATTTTGTTCCATGGACTTTAAAAGGCACTGCATGTGGGGCAGCTTCACCAATGACTAGCAGGAAGGCAGGGTAAAGGACATTGTGTTACATCGTGGTATTGGATAGCTAGCTCCTAATCAGCTGGGTGTCCATCCCCTGGATTTCCTCAGCACCTGTCGTTTGTGGCACATTGTGGGCACTCGGATATCTGCTGAATGAAGTCATCTGAAACCTTCTAAGCTTACTTTGGAGAAGTGTATGAAAGAGAAAGATTCTCTCCCTAACCCAGGGGCATCAGATGAAGTTCCAGGATTGCCTCTTGGTGTGGTCAGCAGATGAGGGGTTTCAGTTACCTAATAAGAGCTGGGAATGATGGGGTCAACCCTGGCAGTAGACTCACTGACTGCTGTGGGAGAGAGTTCTGCCCTTGGCTGGTCTGCTCTGGGACAGAAGGAAGGACTGAGCTATTCTTCGTTGGCTAAGGTGCTTGAGTATCTCATGCAGATATAAATCCCAGAGCATCCCAGAAGCAGAGAGGTATTAGCCTAGAACTAAGTCTTGGGGGCATAAGAAAAAAACTCTTTTCCTTTGTCTATGCTGAAATCTGTCTATTTTGTTCGTTTTATTTTCAGCTTCTAAATATTGATTAGCTTTAGTGAGTGCTTTCTGGATCTTGTGGTCCCTTCCTTACAGATGTAGGGGGATAAGGCCCATGGCAGTTAAACGGCATTCAGGGAACAGAGCAAGCTAGAGGGGGAGCTTTTCCCATCAGGTCTGCAGATTACAGTTCAGCAACAAGCCTATCCCCATGTCTCCATGTTCTCTACCGGGTATTGCCTGTTAAGCTTGGATACTTTTTTCTTTTACAAATGCAGACTGCTGCACTTCACAGTAATTAGCCGATATGACTGTAATGGAGTCTGGCTTCATTGGATAGAATCTTTGAAATCAAGTGTATTAAATTGACTCTTCCTTTCTCGGGTAATAATGAGTAGAAATTCCTGCTATAAACATAGAATTAATAGATTCTAAGCTTTTATAGGCTTTGGGGCAGTAATAAAAGGAGAGGGGAGGGACTTCCCTGGTGCTCCAGTGGTTAAGACTTCGCCTTCCAATGCAGGGGGTGCAGGTTCGATCGATCCCTGGTCAGGGAGCTAAGATCCCACATGTCTTGTGGCCAAAAAGCCAAAACATAAAACACAAGCAATATTGTAATCAACTCAGTAAAGACTTTAAAAGTGGTCCGTATCAAAAAATAAATAAATAAATTAAAAAAAAAAAAAAAAGGAGAGGGGAAATGGCATGGATACAGCCGCACTTGATTTCATTCTTTTTGAGGTGTGCTGAGATTCTTGAGAACCTGGCCAAGTGATCCCAAGGGGGCAGATGCACCAAGGGCTCTGTGTGAGGATGGGAAAGGATGGCGAAGTGGATCCACTGCCTATTCCGATGCAGATGTGTGCTGGAAAGGTCAAATCTTCAACTTGTTCTCAGTCCTTCTAAAATCAGGGAGTGTCAATGAATGATGGTGGCCCCTGGCATCTGGTTAGGATTCTCCAGATGACACCTTGGCAGTGAATTCAGCCAGAACATTTTTGTCAGTTCCACGGAGAGTAACCTGTATGAGAGGTGACCATGACATAATTTGGGCTTATCTCATTTGTTTTCAGAGTCACAAGAAGCAGAATGGCTTAGAAGTTACATCAGGGATCAGACTCTGGATTTGAGTCCCAGCCCTACAGCTTAAAAGCTTTGCAACTTGGGGCAAGTTGTGTAAATTCTCTAGGCTTTTTCCACACCTGTTAAATGCAGATAATAATAGTATACCTAGGGATATTGTAAGAATTTAAAAAACATATTTCAGTACAGCAGAGGTTAACACAACATTGTAAATCAACTATACTTGAATAATATAAATTAAAAAATAAAAAGAACCATATTTCATATAAAGTACTTAGGACAGTGCTTGCCGTATTACAAATGCATGATAAAGTGTTCAACACATTCAATACCAGCATCATTTTTCCAAATAATTGGAAAGCCCACTATGAATCTGGAGCAGAGAAATCAACTGGGTGTACGTAGGTAGATTCACAAGGTATAGGTTCTGCTCTCAAGAAGCCCAAAGTGAGAGTTAGAGACAGATAGAAAAATAGATATATTCATTAGGATCACTGGGGTGGATGGTTAGTTGTATAGAGGCAAGGAAGGTGGGGGAAGTGGACCAAGATGGGCACTGAGATGTCCAGGGAGCTGAAATACCTTGAAGAAATTCAAAAGGATTCTGTGGTGGGAGTGCCAGTGATACAAAACATTGATGTGGATGAAGTATGGGTTGTTCCTTAGAAGTAGCCTTTGCATCTTTTCTGTGCTCTTCTGCCTTGCTGTCCCCACCCCAGAACAAGCTTTCTCTCCTGCTTGCCACCCTCTGACTCCAGTCTTTCTGTCTTCAATTTTTCTCTTATAGGATATGAAAAAAAATCATACGTGTATGAAGCGTTGTTTATTAATAAGCAGCAGTGTATGTGTCCTGCTTTGTATGAGAAAGTCTAAAAATTGCTAATCAGTATGGAACTGAAAACTTTAAAAAAATAATTAATTAATTTGGCTGTGCTGTGTGGCATGTGGGATCTTAGTTCCCCAACCAGGGATCGAACCCGTGTCCCCAGCAGTGGAAGCACTGAGTCTTAACCTCTGGACCACCAGGGAAGTCCCTGGAACTGAAAACTTTTAAGCTTTAAAATATCCTTGCTTCTGTTTCAGGAAATCTGTTAATACAACATATTAGTAGGCCAAAGGATATTAACTCTGGAATTATTTCAACTGCCATCAAAGATATGGGTAAAATTTAGTAGTCATTCTTGATTTAAAGACAAAACAAAACAAAAAACAACTACTCTTATTAAACTAACTCTTACTTTCCCTATTACGCTTATTAATAGGGGGATTCTTCTTAACTTGATAGGGAATGTGTCTGAAACCAACAGCCCACCTCATATCTAGTTGTTAAAAACCAGAAACTCTGTGTGGGCGACACTGTTGATTACCAGCCTATCAGCCATTCCCATCTCCTTTCTTGTTGTCAAAGCTCTGAGTTTGTTTCGGTGTTTACCCCTCCCATGCTCTCAGGGGAGTGGACCCCCTCCCCAGCCCCAGCATAGAGGGGGTGGGATAGATTAAGCCAGTCCCTTGGCTTCTGTTTTTTTGTTGTTGATGATGAGTTTAGGCAAGTCACGTGACACAGTCCTGGCCAGTGAGGGGCCTGGGGGAATCCTTCCTGGGAGCTCCTGGGAAGGCTTTCCTCACTTTTACAAATTGGTTTTTACAAAGGAGACTTTCCCTGTCCTGGACTTGGAAATCGTCTGTAAGACTGTGATGCGTAGATTTGCTGGAGCCATCTGGTAACCATGAGGGGAGAGCTTGGAGAGTCACAGAAAAACGGACTCAGGTCCCCCCTACATTGTTGGGCAGCTGAATTAATCAACCCTGGAACTGGCCTGATTCCAGACGTCATATTATACTAGCTAACAATTTCCTCATTGTTTAAGCCACTTATAGTTGTGTATTCTTTCACTTGCAGTTGCAAACATCCTGATTGATATATATTTCTTTTGAAATCAGGGACCACAGAAGGACGTTAGGGTTAAGATAAGGACCAATAATTATATATATATATATATATATATATATAATGTTCTGGAAATTCTAGCCATTTGAAATAAGGCAAGGCATAGAAGAGAACAAGAGTTATAAGTATTAGATGATAGGGACAATATCGTCATTTTATACAAATGGTGCCTTTAAAACTTAGGAGGGTCAACTGAAAAAAATTATTAAAACAGTAATAATTCAGTGTGGTTGGTTACAAAATAAGTATACCTAAATCAGTAGCATTCTTATTAGCCAGACAAAATAACCAATTAGAAAATACATTTAAAAAAATGATAGCTTTAATAACAAAAATGGCAAAATATATGGGAATAAATTTACCAAGAGCTCTGCAGGACCTATATGAAGGAAAATTTAAATCACAGCAAGGAGTATACTGAAGACTTGAGTCAATGCAGAGATACCCCATGTTCCTGGATAGCAGACTTAGTAATGTAAAGGTATCTATTCTTCTCATGTGAATATGGGATTTCAATAAAAATATCAAGCAGGAATTTGTTTTAGGACTTGGCAAAATGATTCTAAATGTCAGCTGAAAGAATTATCAGACAAGAACAGCTTCCGAGCCTCCTGGTAAAACTTGTTTCTGTCATTTGTGTTTGTGTGTGTTATAAATGTCTATATTGTATTATTTGCTGTATAAAAGTTTTAACAGTTATAACTTCATAGTAGATTAAGATTTTTATTAATATAAAAACACTCTGTCCCAGGTAGACTTTTTCTAGGAATTATTTTTGGTTTCTTGACTTTTTCTTTGTGTTTTTGCTTGATGTATTTGATCTTCCTTTTTATTTCTAGACTTTGTCTTGATTTATTTCACTGTAGGCAACATATAGTAAGATTTTGTTTTTGAACCTAATCTAAGGGTTTTCTTTTGTTTCTTTTTGGTTTTTTTGTTTTGAGTTTTCAAGAGGGTTAAACCATTTGGTTTTATTGATATGTTTGATCTTCTGTTATGTTTTTAATTCCACCTTCCTTAGTGTCTGCTTTGTTTTTCTGTGTAAACTGTTTTCAAACATACAATTTAAATATATACTTAAACCTGTAGTTCTCTAATTATGCAAATTAATAGTAAAATGAGATCCTTTAATGTCCTTGTTGCATAATAAAAGAGTGAAACCTTATTTCCTCTACTCTGATCCGATGCTTCTCCTGCACTTCCCAGTGTTTAATTCAACCTGATATTACAGATTGAGATCTTCTTTGATCTCAACTTAATACTATATCCTTCTTATTTTTAAAAGATTACATTTTAAATTAATATTTGAATATATTAAAACAATATATTGTTTTTCAAGGATGCTTTTTGTGATTTGCATTAGATTGGTTACACTAAATTGGTTGGTTTTTTTCTCTGTTATATTCTTGTGTTCCAAATTATGATTTATCAGTTAGCTGGAATGTACACTTTCCTTTTATTTTTAAGGAATATTATGTATGTTTGATATTTTATGAGTTCTTGCATAGCTTAAAAATTTTCTTTTCCCTTTCTTCATACACAATAATTTGGGAATACAATTATTTTATCACAACACTTTCCTCACCAAACTTTGGAGATGGATCATTGGCTTGTGGTGTTAAACATTGTGAAAGAGAGGTTTGGGGCTGGTGATATTACTTTATAGTTAACCTGATTTTCTGCCTGATTAGTTGTATGAGTTTTAAAAAGTACTTGAAATTACTTTTTTGGGGCACAGGTGGGGTCTGTTTTCAGTTATTTTGCTTGGAACTGAGTGCATTTTTGCTTCTGGGAGCTGGTTTTGGTCCATGCATAAATATTTACCTTTACCATTTTTATTATTCTCTGTTGAATTTCTTCCTGTGGAATAAATATCTATTTGCTTTGTTTGGATCTCTGTCCCCTGTGGTCCCTTTATGTCTCCTTTCCTATCTTCATTTTTTAAATCTGCCTTATAAAACTGCATCTGGTAGTGTTTCATGTTTGTCTTTCACGGCGTGGCTGTTATTTCCACAGTGTTAGTTCTGTCTGTACTACCTCCACTTTTCCATTTGCATTTTAGGCTCCCTTGTGTTCTTATTTCATTTCTGTCCTCATCTCAGTCTTTTCTTCCCTTTGGCTGCTTGCTTCAGTCTTAAGGAGGCCATCTCCTCTTGCAGTTCTACATTTTGAGGACATCATGAAGGTACATTCTAAAATTTTTATATGTCATATGTTTTTTATGTTTTCTTTTGAGTCATCAGGACGTAATGCAGACTAAGAGAAGTGGACTAATGTCCCAGTGTCACAGAGCTATTATTGCTGTTGTATTTTCTGTTCATACATTCCCTAAAAGAGGTGATGAACCAGTCCCAGGATTTGCCAAAAGGCAAGGTGGAAGTTGCCAGCCTGGGTGGCAGCTTCCCGGTGTGTGACTTTAGTGAACTTGAACGGCAGTTTGCATGCACTTGAATCCTGTGTACAATATACTTATTTTCTCGGTGACTCAGTTTTCTTATCTGTAAAATGGGGATAATGACTTTACCTATCTCAGGATTATTTGGAAGGTTAAATGAGATGATAGATATAAAAATACTAATAAAAAATTATCCTAAATGTAGAAATAAGCTACTGTACTATTGCTTACATAAAACAAAAATATGTCCTTAAAAGTGTTTTTTTTAGATTTTAAAGTTAATATATGCAGATTGAATAAATTGGGAGATACAAAAATAATAAAGAAGGAGTGAAAAAATTATGTGTAATCCTCTCTGAGATGTAACTCCTCTTACTATTTTGGCATTGCCTTTTCCAGTCTTTCTGTTCATTTAAGAAATGTATATATATATAGTATATATATATATAGTATATATATACAGTGTATATATATATGTGTGTGTGTGTGTGTGTGTGTGTGTGTGTGTGTGTATATACATACACTAAAAAGACTGTACTGGTATGGAACCCTGGACTTTTTGGCAATAAAACTCCAAAGAGACTAGATGTACAAAAATATGCTAAGATCTAATATGACTGCTACCACGGTTCACAGTAGACATGAATAAAAGAGTATTTTTTTAGGGATTAAATTGAACATATTGCAATATTCCAAGATATTTTTTACTGTTATTCTTTTTTTTTTTTCCAGGAGAAAAAAAAATTCATTCTGGGCCCTTTTAATTTAATTGTTCTTAAATATGGTTGTCTAAGTAGCCAAAACAAGTAGGGTAGACCAATCAAATAAGTGTAACTCATTATTACTGAATTTCCTGAAGGCATATTAAACCTGGTTCAATTTGACTTGGTTCTACTTTTCATCTTATCTAACATACAAATTGTTTAAAATTATGGTCTGATCATCTTGTGGTAGGTATTTTTTATTTAGCTACCTTTTCCTGTATTCACCATTAAAGTACAACCTCAGGCCTTCGGAACTATTTTCCAAAGTTGATATATAAAAGAAGATTCTCTGTTTATTTACTTAATATTAAAATATTTAGTGTTAGATAAAATAATTTACTTTCATGTTATTTATCTAATATTAAATTTAAAATATTTAAATAAGCTCTTGAGTAAAACAACATTATTTTCTTGGCTCATGTTAAAAACTTGCACACTTTCGTTTTTTAGTCTAAATTTTTTCCCTAAAATTAGGGGTTGGGAGCAAAATTCACTTGATATTTAATGGGACGATACCTCTAAAACAGTATTGCAAACTCAAGTTTCTCGAGAGACAGCTATACACTAGATAGTGTCCTTGGTATTTTGCATAGCATTTAGTTGGTAAAATAAAATAATGTAAGGCAGTATTTTATAAGTCAGTGGTTCTCAAATTTCAGCCTGCGTTAGCCTCACCTGGAGAGCTTGGTAAAGCAGATTGCTGGACACTAGCTCCAGAGATTCTGATTCAGTAAGTCTGGGGTGATGCCCAAGAATTTGCATTTTAACAAGGTGACGCTGATTCTGCTGGTGCCAGGGCCACACTTTGAGTTATAAGTGACATAGGAGTGGTAAGGTCAGTAAATTCTAGGGGAGGAGTATTGCAGACTGTTCTTGGTTGGGATGTGTGTGTGCAGTTCTAGGGCAAGATAAGGTAGATATGAACAGGACCTTGATGGGTGTATATGAGAGTCCGCCCTCTGTGTCTGCTTGTTCCCTACCTGTGGATTCAACCAATCTCTGATGGAAAATACTTGCGGATGGAAATCCCAGAAAGTTACAAAAAGCAAAACTTGAATTTGTCCCATGCTGGCAACTATTTACATAGCATTTGCATTATATGTACAACTACTTATATCTCATTTATGTTGTTTTCGGTATTATAAGTAACGTAGAGATGATTTAAAGTATATTGGAGGATTGTGGGTAGGTTATATGTGAGTACTATACCATTTTATATAAGGGACTTGAGCATACCTGGATTTTGGTGTCTAAGGGTGGAGTGGGGTATCCTGGAACCAATCCCTCCCCTCAGATACCAAGGGTTGATTGTACAGGGTACAGAAGAGAAGCTGGAGGAGAGAACAACCAGAGAGTGAACTATGTGAGCAGTGGTGCAGAGGTGAGAACGGGTAAGGTTTGCCTGAGGGGTAGAGAGACCATCTGAAAGGAGAAAGTGTTTTTTGCTGGACATTTGTAAAAATGATAGTAATAATAATAATTGTAATAAAATTGGACAGCTCGGTAGAGACTGGATTCTTAAAAGTCTTTAATATTTTTTAATATAAATTTATTTATTTTATTTATTTATGTTTGGCTGCGTTGGGTCTTCGTTGCTGCGCTTGGGCTTTCTCTGGTTGCGACCAGCGGGGGCTACTCTTCCTTTTGTGGTGCGCAGGCTTCTTACTGTGGTGGCTTCTCTTGTTGCAGAGCACGGGCTCTAGACACATGGGCTTCAGTAGTTGTGGCTCGCGGGCTCTAGAGCACAGGCTTAGTAGCTGTGGTGCACGGGCTTAGTAGCTCCGCAGCATGTGGGATCTTCCCGGACCAGAGCTCGAACCCATTGGCGGGCGGATTCTTAACCACTGCGCCACCAGGGAAGTCCGAAAGTTTCTTTTAAAAGAAAAGCAAAAATAACCAAAATCAGGCCTCCCTCATATACTCTTGTGCTCCCCCCCTCCTTCTTCCTTCCTTTCTCTTTCCCTCTTAACTTCTGAAGTAATGTGGAGCCAATAAATATCATTGATCAGATCAGCAGCATGATGGAAATTGTTTAAGAAAATTAAGCTGGTGGCCTTGTAAAATGAATTGAAGAGGGGAGAAGGGAGGATCTTGTAGAAATCCTAGGCTTAGGAAATAAAAGTTTTTATGCTGGGATTGTTAGATCCTTAAAGTGAACAGGGCAGTTAGAATAAGGTGGAGTGTTTGGTTTGGGCCTGGGGAATTTGACGGGGCAGCATGACTTCTAGCAGGAATGTGCAGTTCCTGGCTGTGGATACAGCGCTGGAGCTTAGGAGACAGGTGAAAACTAAATATAGAGATATGACAATTGATGGATGGATTGATTGATTCATTTGTCTAATCACCAGTGTTCCAGGCACGGAACTGGGACGGTCTGAGTGGCTGTAAGTGTAAGGTCCCGGTAGTGTGGCTTCAGAGGGACAGAGAAAAGTCAGAGGCTGTAACATCTGAGAGAAATAAAAGGAGGAGACAGTCAGAGAGAAAGGGGAGAATGTGGAAGGAAGATCACAGCCACCGCAGTGAATCAGGATACATCATCTTCCCGAGGTGAGAATCTGAGGAGGGAGGGGGTTAGGCAGTGCCAGATGCTGCAGCTGCAAGAGAATTGCAGCTGCTGGGCTGGATGCTTGGAATGTCCTGGTGACCCTGCAGGAGTGTTGTAAGGAAGGGAAGAGGCGGTGTCTTTTGTGGGAGAGGAGGGAGAGTCCTTAAGGGAAGGCGGTGGTTACAGTTCAATTGTGCAGGAAATGTAGGGTCAAGCATTAGGACAGCAGAAAGCTAATGTGCTTTCTTTCCTCTTCTTAAAGTGAGGAAGACCTTTGGGTGGTTGATGACAGGGGCCAGGAAGCAATGGTGGGGCAGAGATAAAGGCGTGATCCAGCTGTCTCGCCCATTTCAGTAAAGGGCCACTCTCTCCTTCCTTGGGATCATCACTGGCTCTTCCCTTTTCCTACACCGCACATCGGATCTATCAGAAAATTCTTTTGGTACTACATTCCCTTCAAAAGTGTATCCAGAATCGCAACCTCTCGTAACTACTGACCACCAGCCACTGTCGTCTTTCTCCTGAATTGCTGAGATAGTCTCCTAACTGATCTCCCAGCCCCTTCCTTGACCTTGAGTCTGTCCTTGACAGTGTCTGGAGTGATCCTAATGACCGTTACGTTGGATCATGCCACTACACAGATTTCACCTGGGGTTTCTTCTCTTTTACTAGATCAGAGTAAATGCTGATTTCCTTACAACGGCCTACAGGGCCCTGGCACCTCCCACCCCGTGCCCCCATACACACCTCCCTCATTGTTCTGCTCTCATCTGCTGCCTTCCCATCACGGGTGTCCGCCACACTGGCGTCTTTGCTATCCCTCAACCCTTCCAGGAATGCTCTTTTCCAAGTATCTGCTTGGCATCTCGCCTCTTTGAGGTCTTTGCTTACACACATGCCATCTCTTTTAAGTGAGGGCTCCCAGGACCTGCTTTCATAAATTGCACCTCTGTGGTGCTTAGCATCTTCTAACTCTATGTTTACATCTATGTTTTATTTATTGTCTGTCTCTCGCTCTGCCTACTTGGCTGTAAACTCCATGAAGGCAAGGATTTGTCCCTTGGTTTGGTTCATTGCTATATTCCCAGTGGCTAGAATGCCTCTTCGAAAGTTGGCTCTAAGTGAATTTTTAATTAATGTGAGAGAACGTGTGCATGGTGATTGAGGGAGACAGGCCTTAGAGGGTAATGATAACAGCTACTGTTTGTTAAACATCTCACTCTGTTGATGTGTTATTGTATTTAAATTTTACAACTGCCTTACACAGTGGGCATTGTATTCCATTTTAAAGCCAAGAAAGCTGAATATTGGAGAGATTAATAAACTTTCATAAGGTTAATAAACTTGTACCAGTTCTTAGATTGTGGAGGCACTCTTATATACCTGACTAAGAAAAGGGGATCAAAGGCAGAGGATTTAGTCTTAGAAATCAGGAAGAATTTTTCTCAAATTGGGAAGAAAGGTAGAGAAGATAGGTGAAGAAATTTAAGAGCTGAGATTGAAAGGAGAGTGTATGAGCAATCTCTTTTCTGATGACCTTGATTTTTCTTAGTAAAGAAGGAAACCAGCTTATCTATTGAGATACAGAGGAGGTGACTGGGGATTTCAGGAGGGTAGGGAAGGTATGAAAATAGATCTATCTGGGCAATCTGCTGAAGGATCTACAGGAGATCAAACAGTAGGATTCTTGAGATGTATTTAGGACCCGGTTAGAGTAACCAATCAGCCAACAAAAGGATGTTAGCAATGAATGGCATCTTTGAGATCATTTAATGTAGCTCCCGAATTTTATACTTTATCACTCTGTATCCCTTTTGTCTGCTATTTACCAAGACTAATGGTCACTTCCACTCATCTTTGAAGATCTTACATCAATCAGTTTTCCTTATTTTTTTTTTTTTTTTTTGTTTATTATCTTCATCATTCTTTATTTTTATTGAGTTATAACTGATATAACATTATATTAGTTTCAGGTGTACAACATAATGATTCAACATTTGTATATATGTAAAATGATCACCACAGTAAGTCTTGTTAACATCTGTCACCATGCATGGTTACAGTTTCTTTTTTCTTGTGATGAGAACTTTTAAGATTTACTCTCTTAACTTTCAAATATGCAATATAGTACCATTAACTATAGCTACCATGCTGTACATTACATCCTCATGACAATTATTTTATAAGTGGAAGTTTGTATCTTTTGACCACCTTTACCCACCCCTTCACCCCCTGCCTCTGGTAATCCCCAGTCTATTCTTTGTATCTGTGAACTTGTTTTTTGTCGTTTGTTTGTTTTTTAAGATAACACATACAAGTGAGATAATACAGTATTTGTCTCTGACATTTCACTTAGCATAATGTCTTCAAGGTCCATCCATTTCATCACAAATGGCACAATTTCTTTTTTATTGTGCAGTAATATTCCATTGTGTATATATCCATTCATCCATTGATGGATACTTAGGTTGTTGCCATGTCTTGGCTATTGCAAATAATGCTGCTATGAACAAGGGGTTGCAGATATCTTTTCAAATTAGTGTTTTTGTTTTCTTTGAATAAATACTCAGAGGTGGAATTGTTGGATCACATGGTAGTCCTATTTTTAATTTTTTGAGGAAACTCCATACTGTTTTCCATAGTGGCCACCGCTGTCGTCATCATTCTTGAGTAATTATTTGTCCAGGTCGACTACCATTCAACACCTGGATCTTGCTCTTCATTGCCCTGCCCAGCTCCAGTGACCATAACCTTTCCCCTCTTCAGTCACTGGTATCTGTGGCTGGACTTGAATAGTCTATGGCCTTATAAGGAAAGCAGTGAATGGTTGACAGTAGTAGGGTGTTGTGAGAAGGGGTTGACAGATAGATGATACCAAGGAGGGGAGGAAGATTTGGAGGGTCTAGAGAGAATAGTGCTCCAGTCAAAGTGGGGAGAGATTTGAGGCCAGATAGAACTGAATAAAACTCATTCCTGTTTAAAATAGGTTTATATGTATTCCAAGATGATTTTGATGTTTAAAAATATGCACTTTTACATTTATGGTGCTGTCATTTCTTATCTTTTTGATAAGTAGAACCCATTGTTCACATTAAAACTGTTTTGTTTAAAAATGGAAAAAGTTACCAATGAGATGTTTTCTGCATAGAATTAAGGGTTAATATTTACTCTGTAGGTATGGGTGATAAATATAGCATGAGTGTTAAATATTAATTTCTTAAAATTAGAATTTGTAGATAAATTATGCATCTTATCTATATTTAGCCAAAGAGATGCTAAAAAGTTGGCATTTATATTTGTGTGAATTAGTGTTACTATATATAACATTATGAACATCTATTTGAGAAAAATTGTTAGTTTGTGCACCCATGTTTCGGTATTTGGCAGGTTGCTTAAATTGTGGTTTCTATGGAAGTTAGTACATGCACATTAAAAACAAATATTAACTTCATTGCCTTCTTCTAAAGCACACAAATCAATCATATATAATTGAATGAGAGTGCACATAAATGCAATATACCAGTTTGTATGAATTCAGATTATGTTTTAATATAAAGAGTTTGGTTTTAAAGGATTTATGTAATTGTAGTCATTTCCTCTATTTAGTAACAGGTGCACAGGTTTATATAGCTGTTCAATAAAAAACTATTCACATATTGACAGGATGCCATGCATTGACTGATTTGCACATTGGCCAAAATGTCTGCAGCTTTAGCCATGGAAAACAGATGGAAAGTTCAACCTGGTTTAAAATGGCAGTTAGAATCACATATTCTCATTGGAGAAGGGATGTGATTAGCTTCTTAGTCTGCCTTTTCATTTATGCAGAGGAGGATTCCAAAGTTCTGAAGATTTCAACTACTCAAAGCCAACCCATTTGGGAAGTGTTAGAGCACTAACAAGAGCTTATTATTATGTCAATGAAGAGAATTAGTTTCGTTAAGAAATTTTTTTTTCTGGGACTGAGTGGTGGGAGAAGTGAAGAGATGTTGGTCAAAGGGTATAGAGTTCCAGTTAGAGGATGATTAAGTTCTGGGGATCTAATGTACAGCACTATCGTATTTGAAATACAGTAATGTATTTGAAAGTTGTTAACAGAATAGATCTTAAATGTTCTCACCACAAAAAAGAAATGGTAATTATATGACTTGATGGAGGTGTTAGCTAATGTTACAGTGGTAATCATTTTGCAGGATGTAAGTGTATTAAATCAACAGGTTGTACACCTTAAACTTGCACAGTTATATGTCAATTATATCTCAACAAAGCTGAAAAAATACTATTAATTGAAAAAAATTTTTTTTACCACAGTTTCACCAGACTGTGAGCTCTTCAAGGGTTAAAGCTAAGAACGGTCCTCATTACTTACTCATCTTTGTATCTCAGTGTGCAGTACAATTTCTGGTCCATATTAGGTATTTGATGAATGGATAACTACCAAAAGTAAGTTTATTTTCCTTTTTTTTTAAATTTGAATTTTATTTTATTTATTTATTTTTTTACACAGCAGGTTCTTATTAGTTATCTATTTTATACATATTAGTGCATATATGTCAGTCCCAATCTCCCAATTCATCCCACCACCACTCCCCCACCCCCGCCTTCCCCCCTTGGTATTTTCCTTTTTTCTGACAACAGTTCTTTTAAAAAAGTAATAAAACAAAAGAAGATATTCCGAGAAAGTAGAGATTTTGAAAAACAATGAATAATTATTGAATTAAAGCAGACACCATTTAGCTGGTTTTTAAAAGCTATATAAATATTGTTTTCATGTTTGTAATCTAATTTACTAATTCACAGAAGTAAATGGCCCAACTCTAAACAGTGTGTGTATATGATTGCATGTATATAAACACATATGTATTTGTGTGTACAATCAAATGGTGGGTGGGGCGGTGCCTATTTGTGGTGTACGACCATGGGCACCAAAAGGCTGATAATACTATGACCTCTGACAGAGAATATGCGTCAAAGTTGAACCCATAGCATCACTTTATACACAGTACCATGCAAGGGCCATGGAAAGAAGTGTGTGTTTTCTAGGTGGTAGGCTGGTAGGCTGTCTCCTGAGAGGACTCGCCTCACATGGGTGAAATTACCATGATGGGTCATTTCTGCCATTCAGGCTCAGGAATCTTGGTGTATGTTGGACACTGTGTATCACCTCATTTAATTCTCATGCCAACTGAGAACGACTGCAGTGCTTTCCCCCACTTCACAGATTAGGGGAACTGGGGGGTTAAAAGACTGGCCCAAGGTCACACAGCTATTGAGTGAGAGTGGTGGGATTTAAACCCAGGGCTTTCAAAAAGTCTTTATTCTTTCATCTTTAAGTAGTAATCTGGGGCCATGATTGTTTATTTTTTAAAACAGTTTTTTTGGGACATAATTCACAAAACATACAATTTATCCATTTGAAATGTGTGATTCAGTGGATTTTAGTGTATTCACAGAGCTGTACAGCCATCATCACCACCAATTGTAGAACATTTTCGTCACCCCAAAAAGAAACCTCTTACTCATTATGGTCACTCCCCATTTCCCTCCAACTCCCTCCTCACTCCAGCCCTAGGCAACCATTAATTTACTTTCTGTATCTATAGGTTTGCCTATTATGGACCTTTCATAAAAATAGATTTGTATAATATGCGGTTCTTTGTGACTGGCTTCTTTAGCATAGTAGTTTCAATATCCATCCATTGTTGTAGCACATGTCAATATTCCATTCCTTTTTGAATAATATACCATTGTACATGTATACCACATTTTGTGTATCCATTCATCAGTTGATGGACATTTGTCTTGTTGTCCCTTTTTGCCTAGTATGAATAATGCTGCTATGAACATTTGTGTGCAAGTTTTGGGTGGACATATGTTTTCGTTTCCCTTGGTTATAGACCTGAGGGTGGAATTGCTGGATCTTATGGTTTGGGCCACGTTTTAACCTCTAAGGTTATGTGTAGATCATTTTGGAAGTTGCCAGAGTACCCAAAATACATTCAGGTAGCAAAATATGGAAGAGCTACCCAACGGTTTATGCGGTATTTTTGAAGTTTGATAATCATGTTCCCTTCTCTGTCCCACATAGGAACACTCAATGGAATTTCGGAATCTTAGAATTGGAAAGCAAGTGAGAGGTGACCTAGTCTAATCGCTTTATTATAAAGATGAGGAAGCTGAAGCTCAGAGACTCACGTCTCAAGATTGTGCAGCTGGCCGGACCCAGACCAAACACAGTCTCTTTTTCTCCCAGGGCTTGATTTCCACTGGGTTAGCCTCTCAAAGAGGGATTGGTTCTTAGAAATGAGGCTCAGTTGCTGAAGGAAAGATGCTTCATGTGTAGTTTGCCACTGGCTGAAATCTATCAGGAGTGACATTCTAGAATTAGGTCATTGTAATTCTTTGGGATATGCTATGTGGCCTTGGAGAAAGCTTGTCTTGCAAAGCACTTTGATTACAGGAAGGGGGTGCATGAGGCCCCAGCAGAGGTAGTGGTCTTGGAGGTTGACACAAAAGAGTGTTAGTAAGTATAAAAGACATATAATTGTTGAAGTTCAGTGAGCAGTCTGATTTCAGTAAAGTAGAATGTGAATGTCTCAGAGCCTGATGATCCAAGAAATTTACAAATGTCAAGATTCACAAATGGAAATGGAAATTAAAAAAGCAAGGTGTGAGATGAAAAGCAGAAGGTTAAATGATTTTTAAATGTTATAACACCTTTCATAATACCGGAATCAATTCAATACGTACTAAAGATAAAGAAATAAGCAACTGTAAAATTTCTCATTGAAGAGGGTGAGTGAAGATGCAGTTGATGTGAATGGAGAAGGTGTATAAATCATGATGTGAGGATGATTTGGTGAAACAAGCCTTGTTAGCAGAGTATTCAGAAGAGCATACTAAATATTCCTAATGCCATCTCAATTTGAAATAAGGTGTGATACTGACTTACTGAGTCACTTATTTAATTTTTTATACATGGAAAGAATGTCTTGATTTTCCAATTTCTTCAAAAAACATTTTTTTGAGATGTGAAGAATAGTTTTATTGTTAAACATTTCATGAAATATATAAGAGGCTTGGCAATTGAATGTAAGTTGCAAAATATGAACGATGTATTAGTTCCTCAGTACCTTTTGTAGCACAGAGATTCAGGGTCATTTAAAAATTCAAGCAAATAAACAGTCATTACACAGTCTAAATTCAAGAATATTAGTTAAAAAAATTCAACAACCGGGCTTCCCTGGTGGCGCAGTGGTTGAGAATCTGCCTGCCAATGCAGGGGACACGGGTTCGAGCCCTGGTCTGGGAAGATCCCACATGCCGCGGAGCGACTAGGCCCGTGAGCCACAACTACTGAGCCTGCGCGTCTGGAGCCTGTGCTCCGCAACAAGAGAGGCCGCGATAGTGAGAGGCCCGCGCACCGCGATGAAGAGTGGTCCCCACTTGCCGCAACTAGAGAAAGCCCTCACACAGAAACGAAGACCCAACACAGCCATAAATAAATAAATAAATAAAAGTAAAAAAAAAAAAAAATTCAACAACCTATGTACCTATGAGCTATGTACTCCATGTGAGGCATTGTGTTAGCCTCAAGGAATGCCAGGATTAACCAGGTATCATTTCTACTCAAGGAATTTACAATTTAATGGTTGAAGTAGTATTTAACGAGAAGTATACTGAATGTTAATGGTGAGAGAGACAGAGAGAGAGAGAAATACACAAAAAGAATAATAGAAGTACAAGAGGCAGACAGGCTTAGGAAATACATGTTTCATAATCATCTTGTAAATAAGGATTTACAAGCCCTGTCTCCTCCAATTAACATTAAAGATGCCCTATGGAGTCTAAGCCCTGTTGAGCTCAGGGTATAGATCTTATTGTGACCAGGTGTATGTACTTGGAGAAGGACATGATGTATGTGGAAAATACATAGTAATTACTTGTGGGTGACTAATGATAAATTGTATCTTGACTTTAAATAAAGCAAATAGGTGTACCTGGTAAAACTTTTGTAACCTATGCAGTCCGTATTCAACTTTTCAGTTCCTCAATTTTTATAGCTATATTTTCCCAATCCAGGATCCAACCTAGTTTTGTTTTTTTTTTTTAAATTGGAGTATAGTTGATTTACAATGTTGTGTCAGTTTCAGGTGTACAGCAAAGTGAATCAGTTATACATATACATATATCCACTCTTTTTTAGATTCTTTTCCCATATAGGCCATTACAGTGTATTAAATAGAGTTTCCTGTACTATGTAGTAGGTTCTTATTAGTTATCTATTTTACATATAGTAGTGTGTATATGTCAATCCCAATCTTCCAATTTATCTCTCCCCTCCTTACCACCTGGTAACCATAAGTTTGTTTTCTAAATCTGTAACTCCATTTCTGTTTTGTAGATAAGTTCATTTGTACCTTTTTTATATTCCACATATAAGTGATATCATATGATATTTGTCTTTTTCTGCCTTACTTCACTCAGTATGACAGTCTCTAGGTCCATTCGTGTTGCTGCAAATGTTGCTGCAAATATTTTGTCCTTTTTTATGGCTAAGTAATATGCCATTGTATATACGTACCACATCTTTATCCATTCCTCTGTTGATGGATGTTTAGGTTGCTTCCATGTCCTGGCTATTGTAAATAGTGCTGCAGTGAACATTGGGGTACATGTATCTTTTTGAATTATGGTTTTCTCAGGGTATATGCCCAGTAGTAGGATTGCTGGGTCATATGGTAATTCTATTTTTAGTTTTCTAAGGAACCTCCATATTGTTCTCCATAGTGGCTGTACCAATTTACATTCCCACCAACAGTGTAAGAGGGTTCCCTTTTCTCCACACCCTTTCCAGCATTTACTGTGTGTAGATTTTTTGTTGATGGCCATTCTGACTGGTATGAGGTGATACCTCACTGTAGCTTTGATTTGCATTTTTTTTTAATCTAGGAGAATCTTCCTGTCTTTTTTGATTTTCCTGACATTAATGTTTTGGGGATTCCTGACCAGTTATCTTGTGAGACGTCCCGCATTCTGGACATGTGATGATTTTCTCATAATTCCATTCAGGTTAAATATTTTTAGCAAGAGTACTTCATGGCCTATGTTGAGTAGTTCTTATTGCATCAGATTGGAGCTTGTGAGGTCATGTTGTTCTCCTCTTACTTGATGAATGCCAGTTTACTGTCATACATGCAAAACCCAAGAAATAACTTGGCCCTTTTTCCAGAAGGATAGCCTGAGGCATGTGATAGAAGTGCCTTAGGCAATGAGAGGCCAGTTGGCTGGGGTAGGAGAGGTGTGTAGGTCATTAATCTGTTCTTATCAACTGAATGGCATTAGCTCCAGTGATGTAACCTGTTTGTAACAGTTGAAATCGTGGTCGTTCTGGTACCAGGGATTCTGCCTCCTTGTGCTGTGTCCCATCCATAGCACTCATTGTTCTTTGCATTTATCCTAGTTGTGAGATTGGGTTTTGTTCTTTTGGTTTCATGCGTAAGAATCTTTTCAAATTGGAAGAAGTAGAGGTTTTAAACAGGGAAGTTTATAGGCTGCATTCCTTTATTCAACACATTTTCATTGGGAGCTTCCTATTGTCGGGCACCATTCTAAGTGCTGGTGAACTATACAAAGATCTGCCCTCATGGGAGCTTACATTCTAGTGGGGAGACCACTGATAAACACAGAAAGAGAAAAATTTGTCAAATGTCACATAGTGTTAAATACCATGATGAAACATTACGGAAAGTGTTAACAGAGTATGTGGGGGGATGCTGATGAGATGAGATGGGCTGAAGGCCTCTTTGAGGTGACATTTATGCGGAGGTGGGAATGAAGTAAGGCAGCGCGCCGTGCAGTGGTGTGGTCCCTGAACAGGTACCCACATGGAGCATCCTCTGTATGTCTGAGGAGAGCCAGGAGACTGGCTGGGCAGCTGGAGGGCAGTGAGTGAGGGGAGCCTGGTAGAAAACTGGATGTAGGAAGAGTATTTAAATGCAGTCCCTGCTGAGTATGGTAACAGGAAACTCCTGCAGGTTGGAGCTGTATGCACCTACTTTACTGCAAGAAGAACAAGTATGGAAGACCCTGAAAATGGCTAGTGTAAAAATAGACTTTAACTGAGGTCTCCCACTTAGTCCCATGTGTTATAAAACTGCATTAAATAAATAGCATTTGACAATTTTGCTTTTCATTCCTATCTCCAAGGTGATAGTACAAGTACTTTAGCCAAAATACAGTTACCAGTGGGTTCTGCTCTTTCCAGCTGGGCATCTCTTTGTAAAGATGTGCAAATAGTTTTAAATCCTGTGGTGCCATAAAAGGAGCATTGAACTAGGAGTTGGAAGATTTGAACCAACAAACTGGCATGAGGGAAAGCTCTCGAACCTTCTCTAGCATTCCCATTTTTCACACTAAGATAAGCCCTCTGGGTGTCTGATGGGGCTGCTGGAAAGATGGAAGGCGATGATGGATTGGACGTGCTTTATAAACTGTGGTGCACTCTGCAAGTCTAAGGTATTATCATTTAGACCTTTATTATAGTTTCGCTAAACAGCGGCAGTCTATTATCTACCTCTCATTTGAAAGGGGGATGACAAATAGTTACTTCAAGGTAAAATGCTTCTCAAAGAGCAGAGTCTGATCAGTGCACCTTAAAGGACGTAATGAATTATTCAGCTGTTCTTCAAACTGGCATATCTGAAGTAAGGAAATGATCACTTTTCACTCCCTTTTCAACCTCCTGGAAATCAGCATGCTCAGTATGAGATCCTATCTGGAGAATCTTCTTGAGTTTCAATGCCGGATTAATACACTAGAAACAGCTTTGTGCTTCTTGGAGAAGTGGAAATTTGAGAAGGATTCGTGCATCTAACTGAGGCAATTGGCAAACATTCATTGAGTGTCTAACATAGATAGATGCAAAGATGGATGGATGGATGGATGGATGGATGGATGGATGGCTGGATAGGTAGGTAGACAGAGAAATAGATTAGATGATTGATGCTCTGGGGGATAGAAAAAATGTGTGAGAAATGGACATTGATAATAATTGTAGCAGACATTATTAAGCACTTATATGTACCTGCATGAATCCTCCCCCAAGCCATAGAAGGTAACTAATATTATTATCCTGTTTTACAGGGGAGGAAAATACTATTTAGAGAGGTTAATTTGCTTGCTCAAGGTCATAGAGCTAGAAAATTGGAGAGCTGGGATTTGACTTCAGATTTGCCTGTTATAAACCTATACCCGTAACCATATATGCTCTCTCAAGTTGTATATGGTAGCACTGGGGAGAGAAGAATTTTCTCTAAGGGAAGTTACATAACAATACTGAACCATGCATATATGCAGTGGAGAGGAGAAGGCCACACATGTAGGACTTCAGAGGAAGAAAAGAATAGATTACTGGGAGCTGAACTGGTCATGGGAGGTGTCTTAGTTTGTTCAGGCTGCTATAACAAAATACCACAGGCTGGGTAGCTTATAAACAACAGAAATTCATTACTTTGAGATCAGGGTACCAGTATGGTTGAGTGAGGGTCCCCTTCCGAGTCACAGACTTCTAGCATCTTTAGGTGGAGAAAGGGACAAGGGAGCTTTCTGGGCTTTCTTTTTTTTTTTTCCCCCCCTTTTATTTATTTATTTAATTAATTATTTAACATCTTTAGTGGAGTATAATTGCTTTACAATGTTGTGTTAGTTTCTGCTATGTAACAAAGTGTATCAGCTATATATATACATATATCCCCATATCTCCTCCCTCTTGCGTCTCCCTCCCATCCTCTCTATCCCCCCCACTAGGTGGTCACAAAGCACCGAGCTGATCTCCCTGTGCTATGTGGCTGCTTCCCACTTGCTATCTCTTTTACATCTGGTAGTGTATATAGGTCCATGCCACTCTCTCAGTGGCCTTTCTTTTTATAAGAACACTAATCCCATTCGTGAAGCCCACTCTCTTGACCTAATCACTTCCCAAAGGCCCACTTCCTAATACTATCATCTTAGGAGTTAGGATGTCAACATATGAATCTTGGGAAGGACGCAACCATTCAGACCATATCGGGAGGATTGATGGAAGAAGAGGCCCTTTAGCAGAGACTTAAAAGATTGAGGGGACTGGAATGGGAGAAAATGAATAGGAGCTGGTGCTCAGGGGAACGGGCCGGTGCAGATCCAGAAGTGGGAAGGAGCAAGGTACATACAGCCAGGGACAAGTGGGCTGAGGGGCCCCATCCTTCCTAAAAGGAGAATTCCATATGAGGCATTAGGAGAGATAGGATTAGAACAGAAGCCTGCATCTCTGCTGTGAGGTATAGAGGTGTCCAGGCAGCGGAGCCTGGGTCTTATTACTCCATTAACATCAAAGATCCTTTCACAGCCCTGAAGCCAGCTAGTGATTTAATGAGAGCTGTGTCTGAAGAGGACTTCATTTGGAATCAGATGTAAGGACCTACTAGAGTTGAAAAGTTTGGATATGAGTAAAAATACATTTTTGTATGATGTTATTACATATTTATGTATCTCTAGGGAAAAGGAAAAGGAAAATATGTACTGATTCCTTGTGCTATGAACACAGGCTATACAGTCTCTCTCAGAGTTATACCCAGTCCATGTTTAAAACGGGGTCAAGGCTGTAGAGAGGGAGCCCTGTCTAAGGTACAATCTCCCTGCTGGGCTTGGCAAGGGGTGTTCGTGTTCCTGATGATTCTAGGTTTCTTTCTCTTTCTTGTGATTCATTTGTATGTGCCTAATCATTTCCCCTCTGGTCTGCATAATAAAAATAGCTATCATTTGTTGAAAACTTATGTTCTGAGAATTCACAGCAACTGAAAGAATTAAGTGTTCTCTGTTTTGCTGATTAGAAACAGGCTCAGAGAGGTTAAAAACTAAAGTCACATAACTAGCACAGTAATTGGTGGCGTTGGGAATGATACTAGCTTTATGTAGTCAGAAAACTCCTGTTTCTTCTTCCATCTTTGTGGTAGTTAAGAGTATGAACTTAATTGTTGACCGTCCCCGCCCCCTTGCTTGCTAAGTGCTCTAGGGCAGGTTATTAAATGTATATGCGCCTCATTTTCCTAATCTGTAAAATGAGGACAGACAGAGGATCTACCTGGCATGTTATAAGGGCTCAAGTAATAGCTCTTTTATGATTAATTTTTAAGTATTATTTTCTATCACCAAATCCTTGTGTTGGCTGTAACTCTCTGGTGCTCGGAAAAAGACTCCAATTCTGGCACAAAGGAAAAAGGAACGTCTTTGAAAATTCATTCCAGTTTGTGCGTATTAATTTGAAAACTCTAATTAGCTGTCTATTTTTTCCCTGGGATTTTCTTAACCCAGTTTCCATGTCGATGCTGCACACCCTCTCCTCTGTACCCATCACCGGGATCATCACCTGCTGCTCCGTGTTGGACTCTGGATACTTCAAGTTGGTGAAGCAAGAGGGAACTTGATGTTGCCTCACTGTCAGTCTTGCCTTGTCCTCAACAGGGAAGAACTGCCTCTCCCCAAAGTGAAAAGAGTTATTCCAGCTGTCCTACCTTATTTGGACCTTGCGGGGCAAGGACGAGCTCAAGTGCCTTCAGGATGGTTTGAGATTTCTAGAGAAGTCACTCAGCAAATTTCTGGCTATTATGGAACCAGCCAAGCCAGGCAAATAAGGCTACTTACTTGGTAGCAGTTATCAGGAGAGGGGGAAGACAAAAGATTCAGAGAGTACCAATTCCCACAGGGCTTACTAATCATCTAAAACTGAAAACTCCTCTCCTTGTCCTTTGTGTGTTCTTCTAGGGCCTAGAACGCCAGAGATATTCATTAATGAGCCACTGGTAGGGATAAGCTTTGGTGTAATTGCTAAGTTGGCCTTTCCAGGAGTTACTTCTTTCTTGCCTGACTTTAATGAGCAGTTTTATATACAGATATATTCTCCAGTACTGGTAGTATTGATTTCTGGGTCTAATTTAAAACAACCCGAAGTATTCCTGCTCATCTCAATGACTGTTCACAACAGGAATTCAAACACAGGTTTGCATTGCTAATGTTCTGAGAATCTGTCCAGTACTAATTATCCATTCATTTCCACTTGGAAGACCAGCAGAAGAAGATGAGCAGTGAAGTCTTACAGCAATCAAAATTTGAAATTAAGGCTTCCCTGGTGGCACAGTGGTTAAGGATCCTCCTGCCAATGCAGGGGACACGGGTTCGAGCCCTGGTCCGGGAAGATCCCACATGCAGCGGAGCAACTAAGCTCGTGCGCCACAGCTACTGAGCCTGTGCTCTAGAGCCCATGAGCCACAACTACTGAAGCCCATGCACCTGGATCCCATGCTCCGCAACTAAAGAAGCCACTGCTCCGCAATGAAGAGTAGCCCCGACTCGCCGCAACTAGAGAAAGCCCGCGTGCAGCAATGAAGACCCAACGCAGCCAAGAATAAATAAAAAATAAAAAATAAAAAATAAAAAAGTAAATAAATCCTTTAAAAAAATTTGAAATTAAACCTATTGCAGCTCCATGAAAATACTAATGGTATTTTTTTCCCCAGAAGACATGATAACACTTGCAAGAGGTATGTAAATTTGATGGTTGTCAGTGATTAGAGCCAACTCTTTTACTTCTCTTTCTTTCTAATAACTTGCCCAGCCTTGGAGATCGGCAGTGAAATGAAAACACTGCAAATAGCTAACTCGCGTAATTCACCAATACCTCTTTTTATTTCCCAGCAATAAGACTGTGATAACCTGGGGGTGTGGGTATTCACATGTGCAGAAATCTGATCCACTGGAGCTCACTCTGCCTTCAGCCCTTTGTTTGTGATGGAGACCATGCAGGACTATCTGAGTGTAGTGTGTTAATGCCGGCTTCAGTTCTCCTGTTGAGAAGTAGGGTCTATACCTCCTTCCCTTTGAATTTGGGTGTGTTTGATGACTGCTTTGCCATGTAAAATATGGCAGAAGTGACTCTGTGTCAGTTTTCTGGGCAAAGGCTTCAAGAGAATGCAGCCTTCACTTTCTGTGTATTGGAACACTTGCTCCATGTAAGAAGTCTGAGTACTCTGAGACTGCCATGCCGTGAGGAAGCTCAGGATACTTGTTTGGAGAGGTTGCGTGGAACAGAGATGCCAATCGACCATCTCAGCAAGGTGCCAGACATGTGGGTGAAAAGTCTTCAGATGATTCCAGCTTCAGCAGGGAAGTGAGAGCTCCTAGAACCATGAAAGATAATAAAAAATGTTATTTTCAGCCATTAAGTTTTGGGGTGGTTAGTTATCCAGCATTAGATAACCAGAACAGGGAGATGTTTTATTCTTTACTGTCAGAGGAGAAAAGATGCTTTTGATGCCCTAGAATTGAGTATTTCTGTTTCTATAGTCAGATGCTGGGACCTCTTTAGACTGATGTTATCAGGGTTCTTTTGAGTTTCCTCGAGGACCAAAGAACCCTGTATAAATTTCTGCTCCTTATTGCTGGATTCTAATTTCTTTTTATTTAACTTCACCTTACTTGTTTGTACAAAGTTGTGGTGAATATAAATTTCCATTCCTCTGGCATAATATCCATGAAAAGCTAGTGTTGCACTGGCCAGAAGAAACACTGGGCCAGGTAGGAAGAACCTAGAAATTGGCAGAAAGGAGAGAGTAAAAATCATTGAAAACGCTGCTTGTACTAAAAAATGGAGAGAGAGAGAGAAAACTCCAGAAGTTTTGGTTTTGACTTTTTTTAACTTTCGGCATGAATGAAAAGACAATTCAAAGTGACTGGTTCCTCTGAAACCCCATGTGGTGTGTGTGGTGTTTAGGGGACCAGAAGATAAGGTCCCTAAGCTTTGTCTGTGTCCATCCAGTTCATCATCTTCTCAACTATACGGGTAATGAGGGTCGTGGAGACCTTTGTTTGGTCTGTTTATTTTCAACAGCTTGGGATTGAAGACTATATATTATATCTAAAGTTTATATGTGGCCCTTCTATGAATCAGTTAGTCAGTGGACATACATAGCAGTAAAATAATGTTAGTGCTTTTCAGATTTAGTGTTTAGCTTTTTCTTTTCACTCATAGGTGATGGTAGATTGAAATCATGTTTTCCTCCAGATAGAGAAAGTGCCCAGCACTTTGCTAGGTATTGAGAATTCTAAGGCAAGTTTCACTCCAGAGGAACTCACAGTGCTTTTGTTTTTGACTCTTGTTTTTGTTTGTTTTTAATTCCACTATCTGTTTTCCAAATTGAGTGGGGGAAGAAAAACCCCTACTGTAGTATTTTAGTTCTCTATGTAGACTTTTTCTCTCCCTTCTGTTTAATGAAGAAGTAGAATTTATACCAGGTACAGAACAAAAACATAATGCGAGAGATGTTATGTTTACTTTGTCCTTTTTTTTAGAAGAAGCTGCCACCAAAATGATTTTAATGGAAATTGTATCTTGTTGTGATTCTTATCATACTGTTAGGATTTTCTCTTTCATCTTTAGCGGTTCCTGGGCATTGTTGTATCAGAATGAGTGCTTCAGAGTAGGTGTGTCCTTCACTGCAGGTTGTGAAAGCTGACTCAGAACCATAGTGGCTGAAGGGGTTGGAGACAGGAAGCAGCCGTGAGGCACCTGAACTGCTTCCTTTCTGAATGGTCAGATGATACCGCGGATGCTCCCGTGGGCCTGATGAGACGGGTGGGTGCAGCTCATGGCTCTGGGATGCTCATATGTGTCCCATACTGGGAGATGCTGGTGTCTCAGCGTGCACACTTAGGGGAGCTGAGCCGCAGCAGGAACCACACAACACTTGTGAGAGTAAAGTTAAAAACATTAAACCTTTAGATGTTTCTGTTCCCTTGGAAAATGGAGATAAAAGTTCTGCTCTTCTGCTGAAGGGCATTTACTGAGTGCTGATTTGCAGAGGGGAGGCGCTGCTTCCCTGCCTGCCTTCTCTTTTCTGCCAACGGAGAACAGAGTTTGGGGGGGTATCTACCTCCCAGCCTGTTTAAGATGCTATGAACCCAGTAAAAATTGCTGTATTTATAATGGTGGCCAATTGTTCCCCTAACTGCACTGCATTAAAATGAGGGAAAGTGGACCAAAGCAACAAGGCAATTTTCATTTTACAAGTAAAAGAGTTTCTAAATTTGGAACAGAACTGTGGAAAGTTAATAGAGTCTTAGTGGTGTTGAAGGTCATCTGGATGGATGCTTGCTTTTTTAAAAAAACTTTTTATTTTATATTGGAGTAGAGTTGATTAACAATGTTGTGTTAGTTTCAGGTATACAGTAAAGTGATTCAGTTATACATATACTTGTATCTATTCTTTTTTTTTCTTTATTGGTGTATAATTGCTTTACAATGGTGTGTTAGTTTCTGCTTTATAACAAAGTGAATCAGCTGTATGTATACATATATCCCCATATCTCCTCCCTCTTGCATCTCTCTCCCACCCTCCCTATCCCACCCCTCTAGGTGGTCACAGAGCACTGAGCTGATCTCCCTGTGCTATGTAGCTGCTTCCCACTAGCTATCTGTTTTACATTTGGTAGTATATATAAGTCTACGCCCACTCTCACTTCGTCCCAGCTTACCCTTCCCCCTCCATGTCCTCAAGTGCATTCTCTACATCTGCGTCTTTATTCCTGTCCTGCCCCTAAGTTCTACAGAACCATTTTTTTTTTTAAGATTCCATATATATGTGTTAGCATACGGTATTTATTTTTCTGACTTACTTCACTCTGTATGACAGTCTCTAGGTCCATCCACCTCACTACAAATAACTCAACTTTGTTTCTTTTTATGGCTGAGTAATATTCCATTGTATATATGTGCCACATCTTCTTTATCCATTCATCTGTTGATGGACACTTAGGTTGCTTCCATGTCCTGGCTATTGTAAATAGAGCTGCAATGAACATTGTGGTACATGACTCTTTTTGAATCATGGTTTTCTCAGGATATATGCCCAGTAGTGGGATTGCTGGGTTGTATGGTAGTTCTATTTTTAGTTTTTTAAGGAACCTCCACACTGTTCTCCATAGTGGCTGTATCAATTTACATTCCCACCAACAGTGCAAGAGAGTTCCCTTTTCTCCACACCCTCTCCAGCATTTATTGTTTGTAGATTTTTTGATGATGGCCATTCTGACTGGTGTGAGGTGATACCCCATTGTAGTTTTGATTTGCATTTCTCTAATGATTAGTGATGTTGAGCATCCTTTCATGTGTTTGTTGGCAACTGTATATCTCACACACATATGGTCACCTTATTTTTGATAAAGGAGGCAAGAATATACAATGGAGAAAAGACAGCCTCTTCAATAAGTGGTGCTGGAAAAACTGGACAGCTGCATGTAAAAGAATGAAATTAGAACACTCCCTAACACCATACACAAAAATAAACTCAAAATGGATTAAAGACCTAAATGTAAGGCCAGACACTGTAAAACTCTTAGAGGAAAACATAGGCAGAACACTCTGACATAAATCACAGCAAGATCCTTTTTGACCCAGCTCCTAGAGAAATGGAAATAAAAACAAAAATAAACAAATGGGACCTAATGAAACTTAAAAGCTTTTGCACAGCAAAGGAAACCATAAACAAGACGAAAAGACAACTCTCAGAATGGGAGAAAATATTTGCAAATGAAGCAACTGACAAAGGATTAATCTCCAAGATTTACAAGCAGCTCATGCAGCTCAATATCAAAACAACAAACAACCCAATCCACAAATGGGCAGAAGACCTAAATAGACGTAAATAGACATTTCTCCATGTATCTATTCTTTTTCAAGTTCTTTTCCCAGTTAGGTTGTTACAGAATACTGAGCAGAGTTCCCTGTGCTCTGCAGTAGGTCGTTGTTGGTTATCTGTTTTAAATATGATGCTTGCTTTCTTTTTATGACATCCCTGCCAAGATGGTCATCATCCCCTGTGCCCACCTTCCCCCCTTTTCATCACTGACCACTGTAGACAGCCACCCTAGTTCTCTTTGACTTCTTTCGCCCACTTTCTTCAGCTCAACGGCTCTTTCTACTTTTCTACTTTTCCTTACCCCCTTTCACCCACTGAACACCAGTGGAGACCCCTTCCCCCAGTCAGGAGGTCAGGCCTCCTGACCTTTCCTCCCCGACCTCTCCTGGAGGGGCCTCTCCCCGTCCTCTTCTACTTCTCCCCACTTCCATCCCCTCCACTGAGCGTGACTGGGAGGCCTCCTCCACTCCCATTCTGCCTCTTTCCCCCGCTTTGCTCTGGGTAAAATCTTATGGGATCTATTATGATCCTTGTCAGCAATCACTGTGCTATCTAATGTGTTCAGTACAGACTCAGTGAATTGAGGACTGTTGCACTTCTGGATGCTTCCATTTTCCATCTGTAAAATGGGGACGTGGTCACTTACTCTGGCCGGTTAATTGGTGGGATGTTTTCTAGAGAGTTTTTGGCCCGTGATTGCTCTGTGTGGAGTGTCTGCTGCATGCCTCAGAGCTCTGGGTTCTGTTCAACCCCCGACTCTCTGGTCATCTTGCTCCAGATCCCTGCCACGTACTCACCCTGGCATCTGATTTCTGTTATCTAGGGAGGCACTTTAATGGAATAGCCATAAGGTTCTGCGATTAAGGACTGTCTGCTGGCAGCAGGGACCACCGCCGAACCAACAGCAAGCGCATGCTGTGGTTTTTTCTTCTAGCTCTTCTTTGGTCATCCATCATTGAATACCTAAGTATTAACTCGGCTGTGTGCTTGTGATCCTGGTATTATATACCCCAATATACTTGTCAACCTATGTTGTAGCATCAAACATAAATTATCACAAAGTTTAGGCCACACAGAGTTTTACTAATGGCTGCATTTTCTCCAGTCCTTTCTAGTCTTAGCTCTGTAGAGCTATGGATCTTCTGAGGAGTCAGATGAATGATTTCTTTGGCTATAGCTCAGGATTTTCCTTAAATTCTTACTTACCCTCAACTTGGCCTGTTTTTTTCAGCATGAGCATGACTCTTGTGGTGTTCTACTAAACTAGTGCTATTTGACAACTGTGAATTTTTATTTTAAGTAGCGTTTCCTAGCAGGGTATCATACTCTTACTTCTGGAGATTAAATTTGGTTTAAAAAAAATAGAGTTTTGGGATGCTCTGTGAAAGTTGTAGAGGAGAAAATCTATAAGTCTTCTGCACTGGTTATCAGTCGTGGCCAACGTAATCTGCTACATGGAGTAGAATAGAGTCAGCTTCTCCATTTCTATTTTGAAGTTGTTTGAATTGAATGGATCTATTTTCTCCAGATTGCTGTTTTACTCAATGGTTGCCTGTGTATCAGTGTTGCTCTGATCTTTCACCAAATTGGTATTTGGGAGTTCTTTGTACATTTACTTCTTTAGTCTTTTCAAGACATACACTGGTAAACTAAGAGTAGAAAAATTTTAAGACCATCACGTCATCCAAACAAGATGGTCAAGTGTCTTATATGATTATTTCAGGGTTACTTTGTTTCCACAGAAAACAAGGGGTAGAAAATTGATAACTTATTAAATACCCCTTACTTGAGTAATTAAAGTACTGGTTAGTTTGGCAAAGGACTAGTTATAGGATTGTTTCTATACTGTGAGATCACTTTTACAAATCAACAAAACGGTTATATGAGGGATGCTGACTTATATATTATTTACAAAGCTAAAGAGAACATTTCTTTGTTTATCTAAAGCATTCCACCTACTGGTTTTTTGGGTGATTTATCTCTATTTTCATGATATATCTTTTAATTTAATCGATTATAAGTTTTTCCTACAGAGTTAGACTGCCTGCATTCAAATCCCCACACTTACTAATGTGTAACCTTTAACACATTGCTTACCCCTTTCTCTATCTCTATTTCCTCATGTGTAAAATGGAATAATGATTCTACCTACCTCTACCAACCCGTGTGGGCTTATAAAGTCAGCTTTATTGATTTTTTTTTAATTGTACTGTTCTGAGGACCATTATATCTGACCTAACGATTTAAAAAGAAGATGCTGGGTTTCACATTTCTAATTGCGTTAAAGGTTTGAATTGAGCTGATATGTTATAGGTTTGGCATAGAGGAAATACTATCTAGAGTAAGTACTTAGCTGAGTGGAGAAACTGCCAACCTGGCAACCAAGAAGTCCTGGTCTCCACCCTAAGTTCTGTCAATTATGTGCTTGGAAAAATCACTGCTCTGAGCCGTAGACTCCCTGTCTGTGCAAATGGAGAAAATAGTATTTTCCTTGCCAAGCTTACAAGACTCATAAGAGAATTAATTAGCATAATCAATGAGAGAACATATATGAACTCTCTTTTTTTAAAATAAACTGTGCACTCTGCAGTTGTGAAGTAGATTTGACTGAAGGCTGGCAGGAATTCGAGATTCCTCAGATTTTCTTTAGCTCATTTTTTAAAAAAAACCCTCAAGACTCAAACCATCTTTAGTAACAGCCAAACATGTGTGAGATCAGATTGCTCATGATTTCTTAATGAATGTGTTATGAAGATTCATTAAATTAATGAACTGATGAAAATTAGTTGCAGTGATAGGAAATAAAGTTGGCAAGTTTTAATTTTTATTCTTTTTACTTAGTCCTTGTTCCCGAGAAGAGTGGTTCTCAGAGGCTTTTGGAAATACGGCATGTGGGAGGGGGTAGTTTTGGTTGTCATAATGAATGGGGCATCATAATGGCATTTGGGGGTCAGTGGCCAGGGATGCTGACCTCCATGCAATGAGCAGGGCAGTCCAGCTTAACAAAGAATTGTCCTGTTCAAAATTCTAATAGTGCCCCCGTCAAAAACAACTTGTTACCTGATTTCTTTTTTTTTTAAATTTTTTTTAAATTTAAAAAAAATTTTAAACTTTTTGTAATTTTTAAAAAAATTTTTTTAAGTTTTTGTTTTTTTTTGTTTATTTTGGCTGCATTGGGTCTTTGTTGCTGCGTGCAGGCTTTCTCTAGTTGCGGTGAGCAGGGGCTGCTCTTCGTTGCGGTGCGCGGGCTTCTCATTGAGGTGGCTTCCCTCGTTGCAGAGCACGGGCTCTAGGCGTGCAGGCTTCAGTAGTTGCGGCACGCAGGCTCTAGAGTGTGCAGGCTTCAGTAGTTGCGGTGCATGGGCTCAGTAGTAGTGCGGCATGGGATCTAGGGTGCGAGGGCTTCAGCAGTTGTGGCACGCGGGCTCAGTAGTTGTGGCACATGGCTTAGTTGCTCTGCGGCATGTGGGACCTTCCCCGACCAGGGGTCAAACCTGTTCCCCTGCATTGGCAGGCGGATTCTTAACCACTGCGCCACCAGGGAAGTCCCTACCTGATTTCTGTATCCTTACATAGGTCCTACATGTGACCTTTTAAAGTAGTACCCAGCCAGTGCCACTTTACAGAAGACAAGTGGCTGCACTTCATGTTTTCATTAATTGGAAATGCTTCTCCCACTTCTCTCATCTTCACTGATTTCATTTTCATTGCTGTAGTCGTGTCCCGGGACGTTTTACCTTTGAGTCTCTGTAGATGTGCACAGTATGAAGGCCAAGTATAGGTGAACAGTTGTTGCTGTGAAAAACAAGACCAACTAAAGCTACTGGCCTATCAACACCTTTTAAAAAATATTTAGAATTTACTTTCTTTTATTTTTGAGTAGGTAATACACTCCCATGGTTCAAAAATGAAAACAACATAAAAGTTATACTTTCAAAAGTCTCACTCCTATTCTTGTCCTAATCCACCCATTGCTTTCATCCACCTCTTATAAGAAGCCATTTTTATTAGTTTCTTACTGTGCTTCCATTGTTTCTTTATTTGAGCAAATGTGAATATATAGTAATTTACCTCTCTTTCTAATGCAAAGCTCTTATCTGTTTGTTTCCTTAGTTTCTTATGTGCTCATCCCTAGTGTTTCCCTTTATTCTTGCTCATGTGAGAACTGCCAGTATATTTAGCTACAGCAGGTGTTTAGCTCCTTCATCGGCTTGGAGTCATTTCTTTTGGAGCCTTGAATCCCTCCAGTCTGGATGGCCTGTTGTCCTGCTGTCCTGGGCCTTCCTTTCACCTTCATCCTTTGGCCCTCTCTGTTGGATCTCCTTTCCTCGATTCCATGTCTACTCTTTCTTAGTTTACTCCCTTATTTTCAAGGTGAGCATCTTTCAGGAGGTTTCAGAGAAAGGGTGGAAAATTTCAGACACTGCGTATCTGAGTATGTCTTTATCATGTTCTCATGATTTCTGGATAGTTTTGCTTGGTAAAGAGTTCTAAGTAGGAAGCCATACTTTATTTGTAGATGTGTGAATATATAGGTCATGTGTAAGTGTGTGACTTTATTTCCTCTAAAAGGTGAGAACATTAATTGATTTGAGCTGGATATATTTCAGTGTGATTCTGCCTACCCTGGAACAAAAAAGACTAATGAACAATATAGAAAAAATTCTGAATTTCGGAGAGCTAGCCTTTGATTCTAGTACCTTGTCTCTCCTACTAGGAATTAAGGGTGTTTTTTGAGCATGAAAGAAGGATACTTTTAATTAGGTGATTAAGTGTTGCTGTAAGGATATTATTGTACACATTGTTCATTGTATTACTGTCAGTTTATGAAGGAAAAAAATGTTCATGCTTCAGTCACAGCAATACCAGTATTTCCCCTTAGTTTTGGAAACCATCAGTTATTCTGCAGATCCTGTTTCACTCTTTGCATTCACTACTGTGTGATCACAGCCAAATATGTGACCCACTACTAGGATTAAGAAAAGGGACCTGTTTGCATGTCCATTCATTTCCATTGGGCACCAAATAAAATTTCCCCTACCCTTTAGTTCTCTTTAGACTGATTGCCTCACTTTCTTATTTTTGGTCTGTTGTCTTTGCCAACCTCCACACATCCTTTTCAAATGAGGTGGGAGCAGCAATAATGGAACACACAGGCTCAGAATGTCTTACCCTAAAACAGCCTCACGTGGGCTTTCTAAAGGGAGCATTATTTTCCATTCTTTTATTTTAAGTCTTTTGGCAGTAGCCATATTTATAGTAAAAATGGTACCAGTTATCTTTAGTCATTATCCCAAGAACGCTCAACCACCAACTATTCAATAGTATGAATGGAAACCTATAGAAATATATGGTTATTAGCATCTCTTGTTTGGGAGCTTTAACACCCAACATAGTTTGTGAATTTTCCTTTTAATTGAGCAGTAACTGCTGACTTAGATTTCACTAGTTCCTAAGAAACAGGGATCACCAGAAATAAATAACAACAGCAGTAGCAGCAACAACAATAACAGCTAATTTATTGAGCTCTTGTTTTGTGTGAGACACTGGGCTACGTTTAAATGCATTACTTAATTCTCCTAACTGCCCTATGAGGTTGATATTAAATTGCTTCTTTGCTCTTTCATGCCAGTTTCTCTGGAACCTACTACATTTATATTCATCTGACCATCTGCTTCTCATTGGTCTCTGCGCTACTGAGCCCTATGGGGGAAAACGATTCCAGGGTGGACATTGGTGTTACTAGATGTTCCATAAAATGGTGGTCCCCACCTCTTGCCCTCAGATGCCTTGCTCTGAGCAGTGCCCAGAGACCACGCTAAGACTTTACTGCTCCTAAAGTCCTCTACTCTTGCCTCCTCTCTCGGCATGACCTTATCCCCTAATTAAGAGAACTTTGAACTCTTTCCTCCTTCAGTTTCCTGCCCTTATGTCTATGAATGTGTTTTCTTCTGTACTCAGCATCCCCTCCTTTCTAACTAGTGATTCTTAACCAGCACGGTGCACCTGAATCAATTGGGAACTTAAAAAAAAAAACAAACTCAGCCTGGCCCGTGTCCCCGAAGATGATGGTTTAACAGATCTTGTGGGGTTCAGGTGGTTGTTATTCTTATCAACATGATTCTTTTCATGGCTGCCTAGTATTCTAGCATTGAGATGTTCATAGTTTATTTAAGTCATCCCCTGTTGTTGAACATTTAGGCTGTTTCCAATTTGTGCTCTTATAAATAATGCTACACTTAATAACCTTGAACATAATTGCTCGTGCATGGCTGATTATTTCTTTAGGATACCTTTCTAGATGCTGAATGCTGCTGGGTTTCAGGGTGGGACCAGCACTCTTATGTGTGGTGGTTGTAATATCTTCTCAGGAGATTGTGATGTGCTCCCTGGGTAAGAATCAGTGGGCCGGGCTCCCCGTGATGGAGTGACTCTTTTGTTTGACAGTGGTCCTCACCCAGGTTTTTGTTCCTAACCCCTCCTTCTGTTCTTCTAGAACTAGACCTGCCCCGCTCTTATTCCCTTCTGTCTTGAATTTTTGTTGACCCCCCCTTTTCCTTATATCCCTCACTGTAACTTCAAACACAGATTGGATTCTTCTCTTTACGCTTTGATGACTGGCCTGTGTCTCTCCTGCCATTCTCAGATAAGCCCTTAAAGAATAGTTTATATTTTTTACCCTGTGTGGTTCTGACTTCAGTCCAACCTAAATCATTCTGATAAAGAACATCAGTGCTCACTAGAAGCCAGATCCAGAGGGCACTTTTGGGATCTGTCCCATAGCGGCTTCCTTGGGGCATGTGATGATCAGAAGACTCTCTTCCTTTGCCTTTTGGTGACACCATCCACTCCTAGTTCTCCTAATTCTCTTGCTCAATCTCTTTCTCATTTTTAGTGTTTCTAAAAGAAATAATTTTTTCAGAAAGATTAAGAATAAAATAGAATTTTACTTTATTTACAGAATGGGGTAGTGGAAGAGCATTGTTGGGTAGGAAAGGTCTTTCTGGCAGGGGTCTGGATCTAGCATTTTTTTGTGAGGAAAATGAGGACCTCAGGGGATGAATTTGGCATTATTTCTTAAAACCCCTCTAAGTCAAATTCAGAAAACTTAAACTTTTAGGTTTTTGGTTTAATCATAGGATGACAAGAGAATTGTGGGTACAGAGGTTGGTTTCTACAATTCAAGAAAACCAGTCAATCCCTAGATCATTTTTGAGTCTGGTAAATTTACTGGAAGCTAAGTCAGATCTAGGGCACCCTTGTGTGTATATGTGTTCTGGGACCCCGACAGTGGACCTGCTTCACAGAAACCTATTGCGCAGTTACGTGTAGCCCAGAGCAGGACAACCCATCAATCAGCACTCTTGACTTCCTTATGCTTTGATTTTTTTTTTTTGTTCCTTCCCTCTCCCCTCCATACAAGAGTAAAGCATGCTTCGTGTAAAAAACAGAAAATATTGAAAAAATGATGGAGAATAAAATAAATTTTATTATCACCCATTATTTCATCGCTCAGATATAGACACCTCTAAACATTTTGGTATATTTCCTTCCATTATTCTTATTTATGCAAATACTCATATACATGTTTTTATCGATTAAATTTGGATCAAACTCTATAGAGTGTTGTTTATTCTGTTTTTTGGTAATGATCTTTATTATGTCATGAAAAATTCTTATCAACATGATTCTTTTCATGGCTGCCTAGTATTCTAGCATTGAGATGTTCATAATTTATTTAAGTAATCCCCTGTTGCTGAACATTTAGGCTGTTTCCAATTTGTGCTGTTATAAATAATGCTACACTTAATAACCTTGAACATAATTGCTCGTGCATTGCTGATTATTTCTTTAGGATACCTTTCTAGATGCTGAATGCTGCTGGGTTTCAGAGTAGGACCAGCACTCTTATGATTGATTGGCCTCCAGCTAAACCAGCCTCCAAGAGGGAGGGAGGCTCAGGGACCGAGGGAATTTGCCTGCTGCTTAAATTTGTTCACATTTGCTTGAGGGCTTCTAGACTGCATGCTGGATTTCAAAATAAAGAATTTTTTCAGGAATCCATAAATGGGAATTTCTTCAGGAATCCATGAATGGTAAGCTTTGTCACAGGTGAAATTGAATACATATGCTTCAGAATAAATTCCTATTTGCTAGAGACTGGGTCTGAATTTTCTCTGTTCTTTGTATGCTCTGGGTGAGTTCTAAGCTATTTCAAAGAAGAGCAATGTAGCATCTACTGTTTGCCAGCCAATGTGCTTACCTCCAGGGATACAAAAGTAACTAAGCCCTCAAGGGGCTTACTCGCTGTGCAGGGACAGACAGGGCAGAGGCTTATTGTGGGTAAGACTCGTCGTGGGAACACAGAAAAGTCTCTGATTTGGGGGGACTAACAGGGCCAGGAAAGCCAGCAAGGGCCTGGAGTGCAAAAGTGATGTCTGAGCTGAATCTTGAAGAACGAGAAATGTTTCTTTTTGCAGAGAAGGAAGATGCTCCAAGGGGAGGGAAGGGCATGTGCAAAACCATGGAATTGTGTTGGTGACATGACAAGGCAAGGGAACCATGCATACATTCCCATAGGTGGCATCTAAGCAGAACTTCCCAACCTTTGTGCCACACGAGGCGACAGGTCTCCATAGACAGTGATCCTGTCAGTCTCAGGGCTGAGCCCCTAGGCCCGGAGCAGGTTCACCCATTTACCTCAATGCACTATGTGAAAAAGCTTAGGTAACATGATTTGGGCACATGGTACAAGGATAGTGGGGGATAGGCTAGAAAGTTGGGCTGGGAACAGATTGTGAAGGGCTGTGTGGGCTGTGCAAGGAGGAGTTTGGATTCCTTTGTCAGCTATTTCGGGATGTCTGTCTATTACAGGCCACTGTGGAGGTAGAAGATATGGGTCCTCAAGTGGCTTAACAACTGGCATCCTTTTTTGCTATCTTAGCAATTCCACAATATGCATTCTTTCCCCCAAATAACAATCTGATGCTATTAGCTCTGTACACTGGCCTGTTTCACACATCTTTAGGGAAAATATTGCAGTGTTGGAACTACACGGTGGAAACTTGCAGTTGTGAAGTCTGTTTTGAGCTGGCAAAAGGTGACAGTCTAAGGAGGAATGATTTGAAAAGTGCTAATAGTAAAACATCAGTTATTTTGGTATCTCCAAAAGTTCTGTGCTATTTACTGTGACTGGTGTGAAAAGAATCAGTAAATGGGAAAATTGTGTTTTGGCCAACATATATTAAAGCTCCACATATCACTGCTGTATTTTCTTTTTCCAGCATTTCCTATTCATTACATCGCACTTCGTATCTGAGGTCTAAGAATTCCTTAGCAGTGAGGTTAAGAAAAAACAATGTTAAGATTCCTAAAGGGATATTAGATAGCCCTTTGCTTTACTATATTTTTGTTTTGTAGATAATGTGAATCTAGACCATAGAACTAAGCAGAAGAGAAAAAAATGTGCTTATGTCATGTAATAGAAATAGTTTCATTAAATAGTTTGATAAACTCTACATACTAGCGTCTGGTGTACGTGCATCATCTGAATGAATTTGGATTTTAGGAAACCATATACGTCTTGGTATATGTATTTTCTTTGAGGTATAAATATATGACAGTGGAAAAAAATATATGACAGTGATATCTCTGTTTTTAAAAGTAAATATAATTTTTTGTAAGTTGTCATTTTGCAAGTTTAATTGTTACTGCATGGAGGGACTTCATTTTTTTTCTCCTGTTCTTAACTAATTGCACTTCAAGATGAGGGGAGTATGGAGTTCCCATGAGTAGCTGAGCAGTCAGCATATTTTCATGGCACTTGTCATGGGGTATTTAGAATCCTTGCTTTGTGGGACCGACCCCACATCATTCTGAGCAGCGGTACGACGTGAGTCTGAGACACTCAGAAATACCACATTAAAATTCAGAGGCCCTTCTGTATTGGCTAACTTCTTAACCCCCTCAACATAGATAACATAGAGGTAAGTAATGTACTCCTTGGTCTGTCACCTCTCTGTGTCCATCAATCTGGCCACGACTCACAGAAAAGGCGTGCAGTAGACTGTGGAAAACAAGGCAGGCATTCAGTAGGAGAACCAGAGACAGGTGCCCTTAGCACTCTTGTAGTGAAGGCTTTAGAGATTGACACATCAGACCCACACTGATTGTTGAGGGTGTGAATAGATTTTCCAGATGCCACATTTCAGGGACTCTGAGATGAAGCTTCTGCACTTTAATCTCTCTCCTGCCACCCCCTGCCCACTTTCTGGTCATCATATGATGACATCATACAATGTCAGCATATTCCTGGCAATATAGACTCTTGGTGGGAAGTAGATTTATCTTAATTTTTATAAACATACTTGCTGGAAAATAAGTCTGAAAAAATAGACTATGCCTAATGGGTTGAGATTTCTGTAGGTCTTCAATATTGGTCCACTTTTATATTCCACCTTTAGTGGTCTCATTATTAAAATTACAAAAATTGTGGACCGGGTCTAAAAGGAAAATGCTTTTAAAAGGATGTTTTGGGAGTCCAAGGAGTGAACCAAGAATGGCTAGGAAGTGGGGACGCCTTGATTCTGTTAAGTTCAGTTGTCTTCTTGACACTGGCTGTCTTTAACAGCTAGAGGATTTCAGTTCTTAGAAGGTGGTGTCTACACATATGTGAATAATTGATTTGTAACTACTTATAAGGTTGATAAAACTTGCCACTGCCATTGAGCATCTACCTTTGGCTGAATAGGTTGGTTTAGCACCATAAGTCATTAATGTACTTTTATCTTTTTGTCTCCTGGGAATCAGTATAAAAGCTGGTGAACCCAGTTCCTCAAAAGGTTAAATAGAGTTACCCTATGACTGAGCAATTCCACTTCTAGCTATTATATTCCCAAGATAAATGAAAACATATGTCCACATAAAAAGTTGTATGTGAATGACCATAGTGGAGTTATCCTTAATAGCCAAAAGGTGGAAGCAACCCAAATGTCCAGAAGCTGACAAATGGATAAGCAAGATTTGGCATCTTCATACAATGGAATATTATTTGGCCATAAAAAGGAATGAAGCACTGATACAAGCTGCTACGTGGATGAACCTTGAAAACATTATGCTAAGTGAAAATAGCCAGTCACAAGAGATCACACAGTGGATGATTTTATTCATATAAAGTGACAGGAAAATCTACAGAAGCAGGAAGTAGATGAGTGGTTGCTTAGGGCTGAGGCTGGAGAGGATGAGGGGATGGGGGTGATAGCCAAAGGGCATGGGGTTTCTTTTTGAGGTGATGAAAATGTTCTAAAAATGACTGTAGTGACGGTTGCACACATCTGTGAATATACCAAAAACCCCTGAATTATACACTTCAAACGAGTGATTGTATGGTTTGTGAATTATATCTGAAGAAAACTGTTTTTTGAAAAAGGTAAGAAATGATAAGAAACATAAAATTCAAGGTAGCAGTTACCATGGGCAGTGGGAGGAGCATACCTCAAGGAGGGTGGTTTCAAAGAGTGGTAGTGTTCTGTTTCCTTAGCTGGCTAGTGGCTACATCGATGTTCACTGTGTTCAATTTATCATAATTTTTATTTAAACTGTACACAGGTATCATAAGCACTCCTGGCATCTATTATATTTCATAAATAAAAAAAATCTCTGATGCAAAAAAGCTGGTAACTCATAGAAAAGATCTCTTTTCAATATATAATTTTAAAAAATCAAACGTCATTCCATGGATACTTTTTTTTTTTTTAATTAATTAATTTATTTATTTATGGCTGTGTTGGGTCTTCGTTTCTGTGCGAGGGCTTTCTCTAGCTGCGGCAAGCGGGGGCCACTCTTCATCGCGGTGCGCGGGCCTCTCACTATCGCGGCCTCTCTTGTTGCGGAGCACAGGCTCCAGACGCGCAGGCTCAGTAGTTGTGGCTCACGGGGCCTAGTTGCTCCGCGGCATGTGGGATCCTCCCAGACCAGGGCGCGAACCCGTGTCCCCTGCATTAGCAGGCAGATTCCCAACCACTGCGCCACCAGGGAAACCCCCATGGATACTTATTGCTTCATTCGACTGCCATCATCATCATTGTCATCATCACCATCACCATTTTCCAGTTTCTTGAGTAGCTGGTGCATCTCCAGTGTCCTATGCACTGTAATGGAGCATGTAATGAGATCTCTGTGATTGGAGAAAGAGATATTAGTAATGCTAGTTGTAATAATAGAGACCATTTATTAGGGGCCTGTTAAATGCCAAGCACTATTAGAAGAGCTTTATATGCAATCTTTAATTTAATTCCTAGCATGACCCTATGAGATGTGTATGCAAATCCCTATTTTACTGATGTCAAAACTAAGGCTGGGAGAGATTAAGTGAAGTGTTCAGAATCACAGAGCTAGTTAAGTAGGAGAAAGATTTGGAATTTTAACCCAAAGTAATACCAGAGTCTGTACTCTTAACGACCATGCCATGTTAGCTTTTACTATACCAGCGCTCTGTGAGCTTCTAAAACCCATGCTCCACTTTATGAAAATATCATGCCCTCTCTTCCATTGAGAATCACTATCTTTTTTCTTTCTCCATCTGCCAAGATCCCTTTGTCAAATCTTATATTCTTTAGTTCAGTGAAAAGAAGAGAGTATTTGTTTTCTAGATATAAAATTATACTGAATATGCATTTTCAAATGACACATTTCCCCTGGACTTTTCGACATGCCCTCTCCCCCCCAACACACAACCTTGAAAGTTTTGAGCACAAGCCTCTTTCGCTAATCTCAGAATCCATTTTCACACTGGAAAATAGTATTGGATCAGGGCCAGGTATTAGAAGAGCAGGTAGCTTTCACTGGAGAGTAAATAACAGAATTGTAGATTGTAAGAGAACTTAGAGATCAGCAGTCTAAAATTTTCATTTTTCGGACAAGGGGGACCTGAGACTTTAGGAGTAACCAAGAAGACGTGAAATCCTATCTGATTACTGATGACCTAGAAAATCATGAACTTTGTGAACTTGTGATTCACCCTGTGAACTGAGGAAGAGAATGTCATGAGGTTTGTTCATCCATCCTTTCAATAATTCTGTTTTGATCTCAACTCCATCCTGGGAAGCGTCCCAAGGGCTTTGTATCAGAAACATGCAAGATGCAGCCTTTGCCTTCACAGAAATCATGGTCTATTGGAGGATATAGAGAAAGAACTCCAAATTATGGTATGATAATGCTATAATAAAGCAAGGAGGTTGTGGGACATCAGAAGATGGACATTTATTTCAGCCCTGGGGAAGGGGAGTTATCAGAGAAAGAGATTTTAGGTAGTCGATACTTGAGCTGAATCCTGAAAGGTATATGGAATTGAGAGAAATTTGGTACATTGAGGAAAATGCTCATAATTTGGCAGGAGGCAAGAGGAGATGATGCTGAGAAAGTAGGTCTGGGACATGTCATGGGCCTCTTACTCCTTCCTTACCCACAGGTAAAGGGAATTCATCGGCTCATTTAAATTAGGGGAAGGGTCACATGACCAGAGAGATTGCTCTGATGGCAGTGTCCAAGGATGTATTGGGGAGAAAGGACAAATTCAAGGGGAAAGATGGTTTTACTCTTGAGAAGTATTAAACAGTTCTGTGTGGTGCATATAATTGATTGTCAGATGCTATTTTATATCCTAAAAGAAGAAAACCAGTATTTTAATTTTCAGCTGTATTTCAGTTCCAGAGATGATCAAATGTGAAAACAAAAAAGTGTATTTTAGAATTGATGAAAGGCAGTCTTAAGTACTTAATATGTATTTGTCAAAGAATGGCTGAAAGATTTTTTTTCCATCAGTGTCCTGTGTAGACTTGGAATAAAAGAAAATACCTGAGAAATGAACAGTACATTTGGCGCATGAGTTGACACATTAAAATTATTAAAGAAATGACTGATTCTTTTCCTTGAACACTTGTCCTATTGTGGGTGTAACAGTCACTCTTGATAGCATATTTTGGAAAAGAGATTTCAGAATTGGCTGAATGAGGAAGTGCTCTTGGTGGGGGGGTGACGTTATTCCATTTAGATTTCAGGTCAAATAGTGAAGCTGTGTTTGTGGACCTACAACTGTCTCCCTAGGGGACCATCATATGGTTCAAGAGGCCGTGTTTAAAAATCAGTGATAAGGTCCTGGCGTGATTAAAAAGAAATACCCAAGGATAATTTACAGGTCTGCCCTTGGGGGCACTCCTGGAGGGAAATTGCTGTTTGTATGCTTAGCTTATGTTTTTCGATGATTGTTCTCTCTTGCTGCAGCTGGGTGTTTCCTGATCCTCGGGTCGGTCGTGTCTGCTCTTCCCCCACATTTGCTCAGTGGGATTCCAGCCAGGAATGTCTAAGAGACAAGGGCAGCTGGGTCTGCACTGACCTCGAGATTGCATTTTGCTTCTGTTGCTGTTTCGGCTCGGTTCACACCATTTGGGGGCACTTCTCCAGGCAGAATGCGGCGAGGCTGCCAAACTTGGATACATTCTTCACATTCTCCATGTGTTTGTACTTGTGCAACCCGAGAAAGCACACTGAGCCTGGAGAGAAGGGGTGAGGGAGGTGGTGGAAATGCTGTCCGCCTTTAGATATACTGATAAGGGGGCCCTTTTACGATCGTTCCTAGAAATGTGACTTATGTGGGCATGTCGCACCGTGTAGAAGCGGCAAGGACACTGCTTATTGGAAAAGAGGACAGAAAGGTTGTGGAAACTCTTTCTTTGGGACAGACTCGGATGGCTATTCTTGTGCGCAGTGAAAGGGTTGAAAGTTTCCTCTCTTAGGAGACTAAAGAATGCTTTTAAAAGATCCTTGTATAAGACAACTGTATTTTCTTAACAAGGAGTTAGAATAATTGCTGACTGTCTTTGGGCAGATCAAGGATGTGATCTTTTCATATACTGAAAATGCCACACGTTAATATGTCAATATGCCTTTCCCTTAGGTGGAGCCCCATGGACCTTCTGTGGGCGTTTCTGTCACTACTTTTCATCTGGTCTTGCCTACACCAGCCCTCTCCTCCCTTTGCTCACAGCCACCCGTTTGGATATTGTGACTAGAACTTGCTTTAAATGTCCAGCTCTCCACCAGGTCCCTTCATGTGTCCTTCATCTACCCCTGCCCTGAACCTTCTTGCCCAATTTTTAGTCCTGCTGTGTGACTCCTACCATTTGCCTTTGTCCAAATGCTGCCTTTCAACATCTGGGCCCCAACTCAGGCCCCTAAACGAAATATTCCTTGCTTCTTGCCTATTGGAAGGAATTTCTCCTTGCTCTGAACTGCCATGGCTTCGTTTGTACTTTTTTGTGTGCTCCTTAATTAGTTTCTGCCTTGCATGATGGATACAGGCATTAATTTTTCCTGGAAACCAGACATTCTGTTGAAAACTACCTGGGGCAGATTTCCCTTTCTTTAAAAAAATGAGAAAAATGATAATATGTTACATGTTAATTCCAAAGCCCCAACCAATTTCCTAAAGTGTAAATAAAACACAGTAGAGATATCTGTAAGTAAGCTCCTTTGTTAGGATATAAAATGCTTAAACCTCACTAAGGACTGTTTTGTGCATAGATATGCAGTCAGCAGCCATCCCAGACCACTCTTTGTGCTGACTGAGTTTGACACTTTCCAAAATCTTCTACACGTCACTCTGATGTTTCACCAGTTGAGTTTGAAGTATAAGTTAATACTTACCTCAGATCGTGTTTTGTTTAAAATATTCTTTTGAGTTTTGCAGTAAAAAAATTTTTGGATATATGCATTGGCCAAGATATTGTTTATTGAGGTGTGTATAGTCTCTGAGGCTTTAGAATTGAAAATCAAGAGGCACCGAGACAGTTAGGCTGCTTCCATGTCTTGGCTATTGTAAGTGGTGCTGCAACGTAAATGTCCACTGACAGATGAATGGATAAGAAGATGTGGTGTGTGTGTGTGTGTGTACACACACACACACACACACACACACACACAGAGAATGGAATATTACTCAGCCATAAAAAAGAATGAAATAATGCCATTTGCAGCAACATGGATGGACCTAGAGATTATCATACTAAGTGAAGTAAGTCAGACAGAGAAAGACAAATAACATATGATATCACTTTTATGATATGTGGAATCTAAAAAAATTACTAAACAGAAACAGACTCACAGACATAGAAAACAAACTTATGGTTACCAAAGGGGAAAGGTGTGTGAGGAGGGATAAATTAGGAGTTTGGGATTAACATACACACACACTACTATATATAAAATAGATAATCAATAAGGACATATTGTATAGCACAGGGAACTCTACTTAATATTCTGTAAAAACCTGTATGGGAAGAGAATCTGAAAAAGAATAGATATATGTATATGTATAACTGAATCACTTTGCTGCACACCTGAAACTAACACAACATTGTAAATCAACTATACTCCAATATAAAATAAAAATTAAAAAAAAACCTTACTCGGGGCTTCCCTGGTGGTGCAGTGGTTGAGAGTCCGCCTGCCAGTGCAGGGGACACGGGTTCGAGCCCTGGTCTGGGAAGATCCCACGTGCCGCGGAGCAGCTGGGCCCGTGAGCCACAATTACTGAGCCTGCGCGTCTGGAGCCTGTGCTGCGCAACAAGAGAGGCCATGATAGTGAGAGGCCCGCGCACCGCGATGAAGAGTGGCCCCCGGCTTGCCACAACTAGAGAAAGCCCTCACACAGAAAAGAAGACCCAGCACAGCCATAAATAAAATAAATAAATCAAATTAAAAAAAAGAAAAAAGAAAATACTCCCTATTAAAAAAAAAAAAAAAAAACCTTACTCTAAAAAAAAAAGAGGCATCTGGGAAGCTGTTAAGGAGGGAGATGGTCTGCAGGTATGTCTGTTCTTGTGTCTCAGTTTCCTCTCCCTCTGTAGTCCCTAAGCTCATTGAGGGCAGGAGGCACACCCGATTGATCTTTGTGTTTTCTGTAAGACCAAGCATAACTACCCTGGGTAGTTGCTTACCATTTTTTGGAATGAATTAGTTGACTTTGTGCAGACTTGAAGGGACATTTTGAGCTGTTACTTTGTTAGAATTTTAGTCAGCTATCTTCAGCAGTTATAAAGTGTTGGGAACTTTTGGATCTTGAAGTTCTTTCCTCTCAGTCATCGAGCAGATTTTTCTTTGTGTCTGCTATAAGTTTGTCAAAGTCTTGTTGCCCCACATCTTATGGCCTTATATACAGACATCAAAAAGTTGTCTTACAAGCGTCTTGTGACAGAAAACAGAAATAGATATTTATGAAATGGAAGATGCTTTCTTTCAGTTGACTGATCATGTTATTGTTATATACAAACACCCCACCCCCTAATACACACAGATAATACAAGACAGATAAAAAAGATAAAAATAGTTTCTGTCCTTAGGACTTGGAGTCTAGATGAGAGTGAGTCATGCCAGCCAAGGTGATCTGTGCGAGATGAGTCTTAGAGATTGTGGCTGCATCCTGTGGAAAGTTGTGGCTAAGGAGCAGGAGGGCCCCCAACCTCTTCTCAGGTGACTCAGGCGCGTAGGCAGCTCAGAGTTTGTTCTTCTCTTATGAGATGCGGGTGAGTGTACCACGAGGCCAGCTCGTGTTGAAGGATTATTGAAGGGTCAACCAAGATTCTGGATATTAGAGCCCTTTCAAATGATCAAATGTTTGGATCTTCTTCCTTCAAAAATGCACGTGCACAAAACATGGACTCTGGTTCCAGGAGGTTCACAGGCTGTAATGGGCACAGGTTAAGATCTGTTTGATAGATTATAGGGTAGAGGAGGAAAAAGAATTTGTTTCCTCTACCCATCTTAGGTCTGTTGGTGGGGCCCTACAGATTAGATTGACAAGAGAGATTAACAAGACAAAAACATATATTTTTAAAAAAACATGTACATCATGCATACATTCGGGAGAACCCAATGATGAGTAACTCAAAGGGGTGGTTATAACTTGGGTTTATATAGCTTATTAACAAAAAAGCAGTACATTTGTAGAGAAGAGAAACGACAAAGAAAATGGGTTTTAGGCTTCCAAGAGCTGCAAACTCTGGGAAGGTAAATATACAGGGCAAGCCAATGGAAGTCAAGGGTCTGTTAGTTAGATTTGTTATTTAGATTCCTCTGGTGCCATCTCTGGGCCAAAAGAATCTAGAGTTGTTTCCGGGGATTAATAAGAATCACACTGCCCTTCCTGGTCGAGTGGAGAGGGCAGAGTGTGTGTGTGTGTGTGTGTGTGTGTGTGTGTGTGTGCCTGCTTCTTCAGTTGTCTTCAGCTCAAAATAATCCTTATGTCAAAGTGGCATATTTTGGGGAGGCATATTCTGAACCCCACGCAACAGCTACAAACTAGCATATTCATCTCATGAAGGGCAGGTGTTAGGTTAACATGCATCTACTCAGCTAGTCAGGGAAGCAGGTTGATGGTCTTGGACTTTCACTTGAAAGATGCTGGGGTCACCAACATCACCCAGCATCAAGTGCTTCGTTGGAAGCAGAGACCAAGTGCAGTGTGGCAGTTTGTTGGCGGCTTCTGCGAACCTAACCAAGTCATTTAGTTTTATTAATTGAGTGGCTATGTGGGAGACCCTGTGAAATAGGGGCTGTTCAGAGGGGTGTGTGAACCATAATTGCTCAGCCCACGAGGGAATGATGGTGAGAACTGAAGGCCTAGAAAAGAGATCAGATGTGGTTACGGTGACAAAAGACATAAAATGAGGCTGCGATCTTGCTCCATTATTATTTATTATCCACTTTCAATCCTATTCGTGTTGCTTTCAAAGACGGTGTGGCAACTATTAACATGGAGTTAACACCGAGTGGGGATCTGACAAGAGTATATTCAGTTGGGTGGCGTTTTAATTAAAGTGCTGAGAATAATTACTCTTATATGTGGCTGATTGTGTGCACTTTGGGGCAGGAAGAGAGGCACCTTGATCATCAGGCTTTGCTTGACCTTGGTCAGTCAGTGCCAGGAGGGGACAGTGAATTTCTCACATGTTGCCTGAAAGTTGGATTTGCCAGTCATGGCTTGGCCACGGAAGGTGCATGGAAACCTTAATTCTCTTGGGAGTGAGGACCACTTCTGTTGCACACCATTCACGATGTATTCCTGTTATGTTGTGTTGTGCTGGGGTGCCGTTCACGTAGGACGCCAAGTGAATGGTGCCTTTCGGGGTTGTGAGCAGAGGTGCACCAGGTTGCCAGTCTCAAGGTGGACGTAATGGGTTGGTGGAAACAAGAGGTTCCTCCAGGGAGGGGTTGGCGGGACATGTGTGATAAAGTCTCAGTGATGGATGACTTTGATGTCTTGATGCTCACCGCTTTGCTGGATGGCAGTCATATTGCTGTTTCATTGGAAACCCTGAGCCGCTCTCTAAGGACTCATTTCAGTACCCCGGGAGGTAGGAGTCCCCATGTGGGCTGCTCTTCAATTGTAGCACGAACATTATCTTTGTAAAAGAATCTTCTGCGGCCACATACGTGGCACAGAGCAGGCTGCTCAGTGTTCCATTAAATGATTCACAGGTCCCCTAATGACAGACTTAATGGGCGTGCAACATCTGCCCATTAAGAGTATGTGCTCGGAGACACTCAGAAGTACCCATTGCTGGCGCTCTACAAATGCGGCACCTCCCGGTGTCTGCTCCTGGAAGACTGGGATCGTGACTTTTCATCCGTGGCTCTCCCAGTGCACAGTACAGAGCTGGCGTAGAGCAGGCACTCGGGAAATATTTGGAGAATGATTTTTTCCAACGTGCCATTGAAAAAATTGTTCATGAGTGCTGATGCAGAATTTGTTGAAGTGAGCTGTTTGTTTCAAATTTCCTAAGTTACAGCGTTGACCAACAGGAGTGAATTTAGTTTCTGATACTGCCTTCCATGACTGCAGTCACATCCTCTTTGTTGTTTGAGCAAAAGGAAGGAAGGTGCCACTTTCTGAGGCCCTAAAAAGTGCTAGGTGTTCTGCCAGATTCTTTGTAGGCAGGTCGTAGGTCAGTCCAGTCCTGACTTTAGTCACTTGTTTGCTGTGTTTGGGCTTCAGTTTTCTCATCTGTAAAACTGAAATACTCAGGTCCACCTTGTAGAATTCTTGCCAGGATTACAGATAATACATGTAAGTGCTTTTAGCACATAGTAAATGCTCAAGAAATGAAAACTGTCATTCACTCATTCATTCATTCATTCAACACTTACTGAGGAGCTCCTGTGAGTTTTGACACTGTCAGAAATTAGAGATACCAATATGACTCAGAACTATTTCAAGTAGCTCACTCACAGTTTAGAAGGGGGAGTCAGACGCTTGAGCACATAATTACAATACATGGCAGGTGCTGTAGTCACTTTCTAGAACAAATACTGTGAGAACAGAGAGGAGGAGCAACTAAGCTCTTCTGGGGAAAGGAAGTGGGTTTTAGGGAGGGCTTGGCGGACATGATGCTTAATCTGATTTGAGGGTGGAAACCAGCTGGTGAGGAAGATGCTTGTGAACAGACTAATTGAAGCTGGTTAAAGTAGAGCAAGGGGGTGGTGTGTGTGTGAGGGTGTGTGTGTGTGTGTGCAGAAGTGGTAGGGGAAGGAGTGTCTTCTGCGGTAGACACACTTTCTTCCCAAGAAATTTAGGAAACTCAACAAAATAAAATAGCACGCTGAAACTCACATGGGTAGCGAGTAGCCCGGCCTGAAATTGGAACTGAAATGATTTGTGCAATGCCACTACTCCTTCCTCCTTTTTATACCTAATTCTAAATATATGTAAATTACATTCTTAAGTGTGTTTCATATTACTTCTTAGAGCCCCAACCTTTTCAGGAGGAGAGTATCTCTAGTTAATAATATGTGTCAATGGCAAGTCCTCTGTTAGAAAGATGAGGTGCTGAGCCAGACCTTTCAGCAGTGGTTGTTTGGATGAGTGAGATCTGCTGGGTTTCTCCAGCAAGCCAAGCAGCCACCTTGTGAGGAGGAAATGAAGACCTGGCCTTGTGGTCAGGAGGGATGAGATGGTACTAAGAGATGGAGGCTCAGGGCAGGTTTGCCAGCTCCGTTCCTGGCCAGTATTTCCATTGAGTACTTTAGGGCATATAGAAATCACAAAAATGCACACAGGCAGTTTATTTATGTTATATTATTCCTGGAGAGGGTTAAAGTAAGTAAACATATTAAATACCCACGTCGTTCGCTGGTAGGAGCCCTTTTTCTACGTTGGAATGGTCTGCCCCATCCCCCAGTCCTCTGCCGTCATTATTGATTAATAATGATTGTACAGTCATTGCTTTGGTTCTCCTGGAGTCCAAGTTCTGAACTACTAAGCCACGTTAACTGTACATTTTGCCTGTGGAGAACTTAAAATTATTCCACTTGCACCTATAAGATGCAACTAGTACAAGAATTAGTGTCTTCTTGCCAGTTCTAGCTAGAACTTCACATGCCTCATTCTTAGTGGTTAGAATCTCCTAGTACTACAGTGGCTTTGGTACAAGTCAGATGGTTCTACTCAAGAGGGAAAGTTTAATGACATGTAGATTTTTCAGTTGTTTTCATTTTAAATTCATTGTTTGACTTAATAATCAACTGCACAAAATTCTACTTCTTTCTAAAAATATCTTCAGCCACGTATTCCCCAAGACTCTTGTCTCAAATAAGCATTTGAATATAGTGGCTGAGAAGGGCACATGAGAAGGCTGTTTGAAAGAACTATCCCTAGAAAGATTTGGAACAAGTGTGGAAGATGTGAGAGAGAGCTGATATCAGGTTTTGGGGATGTTACCACAGGCTCGTTTTAGGTACACATTCACTGGCAAACAGTATGTCCATGAAGTGGATACTTTGTCTACAAATATTAGATGCTTAGCATTATGCTGTATGGTATGGTCACCTACTGAGTGGAATTCTGTATCAGGGTGAGAATTTCTGCACGTAACAAAGGATGCTTACCTACTGGGTTTTAAGTAAGCCTTAGTTTACTGATCTCTGAAGCACTCCTCGGACAGGGAACTGGTATTTTAATTGTTGGATGGCTGCTTATTCTTCAAAATTGAATCTGCATTCTTCTTGATTAAGTTATTTTAAGCCTTTTAATTGTGAAATATATACTGAAAAGTGCACAGAACAAAAATGTTTAGCTCATTTAATAAACACCTGTGTGACCATCTTTCTATTTGAGAACTAGAATCATCCTATTTGCCTGAGAGAGCAACCTCACTAATCCAAAGAATTGGGAGGAGGAGGGGGCATTTTTATATTGGTGAAAAGTAAGACAATAATAATTTGTAAAGAGTCTTAATCCCTTTTAAGCTTAGATATCTGTGAGGTACAAGAATGGCAGTGTTAACACAGGTTGTGGAGTGCCGGCTTTAGTAGAGACGTCTGATTGTAATTAGCCAGTGATCGGATGTGAATGGCACTTGACTGCAATGTTTTTTAAAAAATAAGTATTCCTTTTATTATTTTTTAAATGTATTACTTTCTTAAACCCTATTCTGTGTGAGCAATAGAAAATTAAACTGCTGTCCAGCTGTAACTTAAGTAATTTCAAGTTCTGAATGAATAGAGGTGAAATAAAGGGCATTGACTCTATTAGAAAATTAGGGATATGGGTAGTATAGGTGAACAGTATACTTCTGAATACTGCATACCAAAACATCCCTGTAGGTGAAAGAGAGTAAATTTGAGCCCCTAGAGATGCTGGTGGACTGACGGAAGTAACTCCACTGGAAACCTGAAATTTATTAGAAGCTTTCTGCTTTATCTTTAACATGGACACAAACTTATCCATGCTTAATTTAATATATTAAAATAAATATGTAAGTCCTCAAGGAAAATAGGCTTTCCAGGAAGACGCATCGTATTCGAATGTGGATTCACAGATTCTCTGGCACCTAGCTGTGTACTCCTGAGGAATGCATATCCATATCTTCATGATACATAAAGTCTGCCTTACTTACTCTTTATTTCACCAATGAAAAAGTAAATAACAGCTTATATATGTTATCTTATTGTGAGTCTTGGTAAAATTATTTATTTACCTAACCAACATTTATTAAGTGCCCTCTGTGGCCTGGATACTGTGCGAGTTGCTAAGAATATTAATAGGAAGAGAGCCTGGCCCCTGCTTTTTGGGAAGAGGGAGCATAGTTGAGTGCGGACGGACGATGAATGTAAACAAGTTACTACAGCAGTGTAACTTTATTATATATTTGTTCCTTTGTTGCCTGGGAGAAATGAGGCTTCAAACATGGCATTTTGTTAAAAAAAAAATACTGGCTTTTTATTCGTTATCCCATGTGGGTCTGCCACTTTGTCATAGCTATGTGGGTTCAGTGCTTGAAATCTGTTTGCCTCATGAAATGCTTATGGACCCAAGGTTTCTAGAAATAATCTAAATCTTGCTGAATGAGGGTGCTGTCCTATGAGTGACGTTTCCAGGTTCGGATTATTTCTGACGGAAGTGATACATGCAGTTAACGTGTATCCTTTTAAAATAATACCATTAGAAAATAAACTTCTCCCCTCTGCTAATCTCTCCCTGCTTGTGCAAATCCTGTGTGTATTTCCAAGTCCAGCCTGGTGCCCGCCTTTTCTTTTCAGCCTTCCTTGACTGTGTTGTTTGTATCCATCTCCCCCTCCACCTGAACTCTCTTGGCATTTCCATTGTGTTCTGCTAAACTCCATCGCGTCTCCTTGAGTCGAGTTCTTGAGAAACGGGTTCCAGCAAATGCTGCCTCCTTATTCCTCAGACCCCAAAGTACCCTCCAGTCTCAGGCTCCTGCCCCAGTAGACCTGCCTGGCAAACTGGAAGCCTCAGGACTCCCTTAACTGTTCTTTCCCAAGCTCTGGAGCTGAGAAAGCCCCAGGTCTGCTATGAATTCCTTCTCCTGCGGCTTATGCTGGCGGCCCCTCCCATGCCTTCCTCAGCATTTTCCAAGCCGTAGGTACTCTCAGCTTAGGTACCTTACCATGACCACTGCTTGAGCAGGCAGAGCCAGATGCCCCCTTTATCTCTCTCCTCATTCCTTCCATTAAAACTCCAACCTCAAATCCTATAAAATGGAATAAGCTGAACATTATTTTGTAGTGGCCCTAATATGCAGTTTTGTCCTTCAAGGGTGGCCACCCTTGAGCGTGGGTTCAGGAGTGGAAAATTTGTGATGGGCATATTTTATTTTTGTACTAATGGATAACAACCCGACTTCACCCTGGCAAAATTCTTTCATGCTTGTGTTTCATTTCAACTTTAGTACAACCCTGAAAGGCAGGCAGGGAAATGGTATTCTTATTTCTACTTTATAGGAGAAAAAACCAAGAACTAGAGAATTTCAGTGGATTTGGTCAATGTCAGAAAAAACTGTAAATGATGAAGTCAGGTTCAGAACTATGATCTTCTAAAGCACAGTCCTTTCATTTCTCTTCATTTATATTATATTTATTTTCCTCTGTTATGACTAATTAGACATGCTCCTTGAAGGAAGCTCATGTTATGATATCTGAATCCTCCATAACACCAGACAACTCAATTTTCATTCCATTTTATATTAGGGAATTATTAGTATATTAGTAAATTATTAAACGTTAGTATACTCTTATCGTTAGTAATAGTTTCGTCATTTAGTGAGGATCTGTTAGTTATCATGCTCCTTGCTGGGTATTTTCCACAAACTTTCCCTCATTCTCACCATAATTCTGCTAAGTAGGTTTGATCAGTACTTTTGTAACATCAATCTTCACTCGAATCACCTGGGATCTCATTAAAATATTAATTCTGATTCAGTAGTTCCGGGCAGAGCCCAAGATTCTGTATTTCTAACCCCTCCCAGGTGCTGTGGACCCTGCTGGTCATGGACCACACTTTGAGTAGCATCTGGTCGCTAGGTGAAGAAACTGTGGCTGAAAGAGATTAAGTAATTTTTCAAAGATTACACACCAGGAAGTGGCAAAGCCCCACTCAAACCCTGATCGGTTGGTACACAAATTACAACTCACGCTCCCATGTCACACTACTGATGTGTCAGGCATCACTGTTAAACATCTTGGGAGATCAGAGGTAATGAAGACATAGACCTTGCTCCCTGAAGAGTTGCCTTCCAGGGCAGTAAGACAGACACATTTCAGGCAGCTTTGGGGATGCAGTTTAATGTGGAGTTTACACTAATGCAATGCTGGGAGGGTCTTAGGTGTGAAATATGACTTGAGTTGGACCTCAAAGGACTAGTAAGACTTTGACAGAAATGGGAGCAAAGGACTTTCTTGACAGCAAGAACAAGGACACAGAACGTAAGAGCATCTTCTGGGCCTGGTGAGCAGTTGGCTGTAGCTGATGCATGGAGACAGGCTGCCTGTGCTTTAAAGATACAGCCTGGGGTTGGATGGTGAAATAGAATAGGCCAGGGGAGCCACTGGGGTTTGGGGGAGGGGTCTACAATAGGACATTGCACGTACCCAGGAGATGGGCCCTGGTCAATTTAATGTGATCTAGGTGTTAGTAATCCACTGCCCATACTATGCTGTTGACATCTCCGTAGAATTCTGTGGCCAGTTACAGGTCGCTTACTCCACGGTGGCCTTTACTGTTGTTTGTATAGAGCCATCTTAATAAAATCTCTTTGCCGGTGGCAATAAAGGATATATTACGTTCTTGCCTATTCCAAATTTTCCTAGGCTATGAACATGCTGTTTTTCCACAGACCAGTAATAAACATTCTTCTTAAAAGAAGCATTGTTCCTTCGGTAGCAACTTGTAATGGGAAAAGTGGAATATAGACAAAATGCAATCCTGGTCTGAACGGAGACCGGTTTTTCTTTGTGTGAATAACCAACATTCCAGTCAGGTTGCCACGGTGATGCTGAGATTTTTTTAACTGTTCATGCCAGCAGTCAGAGAATGTTGCCCAATTAGTTATTCTCAGCTGCTAGGTTACCTTGACAGTGGCTCCAAAAGCAGGTTTTGAGTTTAAAGGCACTCAAAAGAGCATCAGAGGACTTGTAGTTCTGCTCTTCTCAGTGTGGTACTAGGACTACAAGCCCCAGCATGCCCAGGTTTAGTCCATACAGGTTGTGGTCAGCCAGGAGAGCGCAAACTCCATTTTTCAATTCGGTTCCCCCCACCCTCCTTAGTAACAAAGGGTTCCACGGATTCCTGTGTCACCAGTCAGCTTTGTAAGGGTTTTCATTGTTTCCAGGGCTGCCTTCAGATGTTGCAGGTTGGAGACAGTGGGGAGAATGTGCGTTTTGGCATTGGACATTGATCTTATGTAGGTTACTCTCTTAGTCTCAGTTTTCTCTCTTGTGAACAATCTACCTTACAGGATCAATGCAGAGATCAAATAAAATAATTTTTGCAAAATGTTCTGTACAATGTCTGTGGTATAGGAGATAACCTAGTAAAAAGTGATTCTTTGGAGATATTGTTTCAGATATCATAAAACATTATACAGTGAGATTATTATTATCACCATCTTTGGGTCATTTCTGTCAGTCAGAACAGGCTAAGACGTGCTGTGGTAACAAATAATCTTAGAGACTTAATACAACTAAAGTTTATTTCTTGACCATGCCACATGTCCAGAGCCCGTCAGGAGAGACTCTGTTCATCAGCTACCCAAGGATACAGACTAGTGGAGGCTTCATGTCCACATATGCTTCCATAGTTATCAAAATATCTCACACTAACAATCAAATATTCCCTCTGAAAGTGGCACATCACTTACACTCACATTGCATTGGCCAAAGCAAATAATGTGGCCACACCCAACTTAAAGAGGGGTGAGGAAGTGCCATCTTGTAATGTGCCAGTGGAAGGAGAACAGGAATATCTGTTGAACAACTATAATATCTGCAACCTCTACCAAAGCAAAGGCTGATGAAGAAGAGTACTTTAAAGAAGGACTGTTAGTTTAACACAAATAAATAAAAATATCTGAACAGTAAACTTCAAAGTAAATGAATTAGAATTCAGCTGTATTGGACAGAAAACCCTAAATATTAGAGAGTTTAGGAAGATATAAGTTTATTTCTCTCTCAATTTAAAGAAGTCCAGATATAGGCAGTCCAGTGGTGGTACGGTATAGTTCCATGGGTATCAGAGACTTAGAATCATTTTATTGTTCTGCCATAACAACCTAGCGTGAGGCTTCCATTCGTAAATTCACCTCAGGGTCAGAAATGGCTGCAGGGCTCCAGCCATCGCATATACATTCCAGGGAGCTGGAAGGAGGAGGTTGGAGGACAAAAGAGTGCTTCTCTCAGCTAAGTCAGCTCCATTTGAGCAACCCTTCTGAAAGTCCCACACAATAATTCTGCTTACTCATCACTGACCAGAACTTAGTCACATATTCACCCCTAGCTTCAAGGAAGATAGGGCATGTAGTTTTTGATCTGGGTGCTTTGTCTCCCAAATAAAATTGGGAGTTTTTGTTACTAAGGACCAATGGGAGAATGGACATTGGGTGGCACTGGGCAGTTCCTGCTCTAGTAACTTAAGATGGAAACTTTGCTTAAGCATGAATGAGAAGGGAAGGATTGCTGTGTACACTATCATTTTCTAACCTGTGCTCCACAGAACACCAGTGCTTAGAGAGACACAAGGGTCCCTTAAAAAGTGTTCTACAGCCAGACAGTTTTGGGAATGTGGAAAGCTTCGCCCTCTCTTGGAGATTTCCAGGGCATATTAATACATTAAAGGCTCTGAGAGGCCCTGCAATAAAGAAAGAACTAAATTGCTAACCTTTTAAACTCGGTGTTCCCAAACCTCTTTGACAATGGAAATTCATCGCCTTTGGAAGTCTGGAGGGACACAGAGAAGTTTAGTTTGAGTTTCTTGGATTTGCAAAACTATTTAGACCCTTGAAAAGATGGTCTAAAGCCCCCATTCAGAAAAGTATCCACCCTGTAAAACAAACAAACTTGTATATCCTTAGTGCCAGCCTAGTCATAGGGACAAAAGCCTTGAAGAAAAAAAATGGATCAGATGCCAGTGAAGCCTTGTCAAAAACAATCTGTATAAGGGTTGTTGTTAACCAGCCATCTGTGCCATTAGTGGCGACACCAAGTGATGAACCGGGATGGGCTCACACTGCCGTCTTCCAGATGACAGGCCCCTACCCCAGGTTGATGTTGATGGGCTCTTGGCTGTTTCTCCCGGCCTCTTAGCGGTGCTGCCCCTCTCTGGAAGTGAGAGTCATAGGGGATCCAGCCAGCCAGTACTAACCTCCTCATCCCACAGAGAGGGCCTGTTGTCCAGGGCATGGTTGCTTATAGGTGTGGGGAGAAAGACTGAAAATGCTTTCAAGCAAATGTGTGTCGTTGGTCTGTTGGAAGCAGGCAGTAAATGAGTACCTTTGGGGGAAGGGTTAAGGCTCCTTTTTCCAAAATGCAACCTTGGATGCTTTCCTAATCTTTCTTACTTAATTATTTAGGTAATCAGTTCTCGTCTTTAAAGTCCATCTGCTGCAATTGCTATCTTTTTTCTTCATCTAAGCATCTTTGAAAAGGCAAAATGCCAAAATCTTTGCTAGTCTGGTTCCCATCATTTCGACCTCGTGTTGCTGGAAATGCTGGAAAGTTACCTTGTCCTGACAGGCCTAGAGAGATCCCATGTTTGCATATCTGTAAACTGTGTGATACATTTCCCCAAACAGCTGTATAATCTCTGCAACAACCTGATGGTGGGAGGGAAGGGGCCGGGGTGGGAGGCCTTTATGTACATATTGACCTTTAGAGCAACTTAAATGTTAGAGCTGGAACAGACTGTGGGAGAGTTGAGGCAAGTCCTGGAAGGTGGAGTTCCCTTCCTTGTCCAAAATCTGCCATGTGACCTAGTATCCTGGAGAATTCTCTCCGGCTGCTTCATGGAGTTATGTGCCTTTCCCTGACTGCAGTCGTGTTGGAAATTGTCCCTGAAGAGAGTGGTGGGTTCTGTTTATTCCACATGTGCACAGGCAGGTTTGTGGCCACAGCTCAGGGACTCCAGGTCAGGAAGGGTGAGACGGGCTGGCTGGGAATCCCAAGAGTTGACAAAGGATTACAGTACCCAAATCAGAATAAATTTCCAAGTTAGATTATAAGCCTTTCTCAGCTCTCTTTTTAATTTTATGTTCCTAATTATGCATGCCCATTTTTCCAAGATAAGCCAACAAACAACAATCAACAATTATGTAGAATTCTCTGTTTTCTCTTGTATGGAAATACAGTTGATCCTTGAACAACATGGGTTTTAACTGTACGGGTCCACTTATAAGCAGATTCTTTTCAATAAATACCTACTACAGTACTACACCATCCATGGCTGGTTGAATCCATGGATGCAGAACTGTGGCTACACAGGGCCAACTGTAAAGTCATATGAAGATTTTCAGCACCCCTAACCCCTGCGTCGTTCAAGGGTCAACTGTAATTTGGAACTAAGCTAAATATGAGTGTGAATATACAAGGTCTGTGAACTGAGAAAAGTGTATTTTGAAAAATCCCATTCAACTATGCTGATATGTACTTGTGAACTAGTAAATTCATTGTTTCAATGATACCAACTTGGCGATCTGTGATAAATCTTGTTACATCGCTTCTGGGTGTGAAATAAATTCACTTCTCAACCCAAGTACCTGGAATTTACACCTGAATACTGGTGCCTACATTCCCCCTCCCCCCAGCGCCAGTTCCTGCTCTCTTCCCTTCTAGGTCCACTGTTTGAACGACAGTGAGTGATTACTCTGGTTTATCGAAGGATTTTATTGAACACAGAGAAAGACTAAAAGTCAAAGGACTTGGGGTCTTGACCTTAATCTGCAACTAACTAGTTGAGACCTTGGACACGCCACCTAAACTCTTCTTGTTGGAAAAACCTATGATTTTATGAGTATATAGGACTTGCCTGGGCCTCACTTTGTTCTTCTGTAAAAAAATGAGGAGAGGGATTTTGTTGATACAATCTCAGAAATCCCTGCTCCAGATGTCAGAGATCTTATCGTAAGGTGGCTTTTGGTGGTGGAACTGGTGACCCCAGTGGGGACATGATTCATCCGGCAGCTATTTATTAAGTTTATAATTTATTAGGTCTATATTATATATTTATATTAAGTCTACATTTATTAGGTCTATAATGTCCCGGTCACTGATCTAAGTAGTGGGGGCACTGCAGTGAACCAAACCAGTATAAGTCTTTCCTTCTTAGAATTTGCATTCTACGGTAAGGGATTATTAACACACACTTTTGAGTACTTACATTATGCCAGACATTGCTTTAAATGTTTTCTATATATTAATTATTTTGTAGTAATCCTTGGAAGTAAGTACGACTATTATCAGTCTTTTACAGTTGAGGAAACTGAGGCACAGAGAGATTAAATAATCTGTTCAAGGTCACAGCTAGTAAAGGGGAAAGCTGGGATCAGAGTCAGGCTTTCTGGCTGTAGTCAGTGGTCTTAACTACTATGGTTTACTGCTTCTCACTGTCAATTGATTGGTTAACTTAAAGTAGTCAGCGTTGATCCTAGCTGATGGCAAAGTAAGAAAAAAAGAAACGGTAGCTTTGGATGGAAATCTCAGCGCCCACTTGGTCTCCGTGTCTGGGACTCCAGGCTCTGATGGGAAGGAGGGGCATCGAGCAGCTGTGGTACATTTTACTTCCGGATTCCCAGCCACTTGCCTGGTTGCCTCCGCCTGGTTTGAGGTTACTGGCCCTTCTCTGGCTCCATGGTTAAACTGCAAGGCCTTCATCAACCCCACAGCCCCAAGTTAATTTCAGCATTGGCCATTTGTAGAGAAGTGAGAAATAGTGATGGGCTTGGATTACAAATATCTGGATTTGAATTCTGCCTCTACTACTGACAATGCTGTCATCTTGGGCAACTTTCAATGATACCAGCAGCAAGGGCAATAATAGCAGTAGCTTTTTTTTGTTAAGCACTACTGTGCATCGTGCTAAATGCTTTATATATGTTGTCTCTGATCCTCCGGACAATCCTCATGGGAGGTATTTTTTTTCCTCCCTTTGCAGTCTGCCCTTGGCTGCTGTTTCTACCACATACTATTTAACCTTGAGCCAGTTGATTCCCTGAAGCTTTTGTTTCATCATCTGGAAATTGGGGTTAGTAATATCTACTTCCCACCGTCGCTATGAAGATTAAATATGAAAAGGTATATAAAGCATTTAGGCCATAGTCTATCCCAGAGACAGTGGTAATGACCATTATAGCTTAAGGTCTCACCCCTATTAATCTGAAGAGCCAGGTTTCAGATCTCGTTCTAGAGGCTGCTTCTTGAGGACAGGCGGGAGATGCAGCATCCCGAGTGGAGCAGGTGAGCAGTGGCAGGCGTGGGGAAGCTGGTCTACTGCCGCTGGCTGCTGAGTAGCAGGTGGAACTGGGACCCGAACGGGAAGTGGGGAGGCTCCGGCCCCCCTGACCCGAGGGCTAGCAGCTATCAGCATCGAGGGCCGTGTCCCTTGGGGTTTGGCTGGGACCATGTCCAGAACCTGCCAGAGTTAGTACTGGTAAAAGGACGCCACTACCGTCTAGCCAAGCACAGCCGTAAGGGGCAGTGGGCATCCTGGAGTCAGCCTGCACTTAGCACTGCCCTTCCCAGCGGACAACCAAGGACATGTGGCACTGGGGAGGTGCCCAGCTTGTGTGGGATACAGCCTTGCAAAGACCGCAGGCCAAGCGGGACTCTCCCATTTTACAGATGGGGAAATCAGAATATGAGAGGTCAAATAACACCAGCAAGGAGCAGAATCCCGACGTGAAACCTAACATTTTTGCACCAATCCTCTGATAGCTCTGCGGAGCTTAATTTATACAGATGATCAAGTGAGAAAATTCAGCAACCAGTGTTTTAGCTTTGTGTTATTTTTATATGCATTTTTTACTTGAATTATCTGTTCCATTTGAGAGGCATGGCTTGGGCAGTATGTTAATGAAGAGAAATCTGGGCTGTTTTGTAGATCTCCCAGGAATATGCTCTCGGAGCACCTTTTATTTTTCCTGCATGTCGCTTGTCATTGTAATTTAACGGCTGTGTACGTGTAGTTATGTGCTCATGTCTATTCCTTCATCAGACTGGAAGCACCAAGAGACAGGGCCAGTGTACCGCCTGCTTCCACCCCAGACAGTAGGTGCGTGGGAGGGTGCCGGCAGCACCCAGGGACTGAATAAACCCCGTTGTGGAAGGCAAGACCTTTGGCTCCTCAGACCCTCACATTAGGAGGGAGGGCCAGTGAAAAATGATTCGAGGCACTTGGCCTGGCTCTGAGTGCAGCACGGACTAGAATTGGGGGTGCTGTGCTGAGTCAGCACGATGGTTCCCAGTGCTCTACTTACTGTGGAATAACGACGATGTTGAAAAGCCTGAAGGCTCAAGATAAATATGGAGAGTTCTCCTACTGTTCCTGTTTTCTTTGTCCTGTTTTGCTTTTGTAAGCATATGCTTGTCAGTTAGGGCTGAAACCGAACAAATCAGCTGCTAAGTATGGTTCTAAGAGAAATAACATTTTGGTCTTTTTAAGGCCCGTGAGTTTGGAGTAAGCACAGTCTTCTAGCAGATGTCAGTAGGGAAGCTGCGGGTAGGCAGTCGTTCTGGGAGCTGTATCAGCCGTCCACATTCTGCGAGGGTTTATTTCACCCTGACGCAGAACTGGTGACCTCAAGTGAAAGATCTGGCACAGAATGGCCATGTCTTGAAGAAGAGGAGTTTGGGAGAAGGGTTGTCTAGAGTCTGTACAAGCTCCCAATTTCTCTCTTGATTTCATTTTCAGAGAAGGGGGAAAGGGCTGGGAAGAATATGTATCACCTTTTATGATGCTAAGGAAGTAGTCATCCTAGTTGTATATTTAGGTTTGGCTTTTCCAATCTTTGGGATTTAGTCCAGAGATGTTATTTAGTATTCTGATAAATCCAGTGTCATTCAGGGGACCTGGAAGAATTAAAGTATAACTCAGTGACTGGGAATATTAACTCCTAGATCTTAAATCACGCCACCCTGCTGAGAAGTCAGACTTGAGCCTGCCAATGCCACCTGAATTTCATCAGCTGATAGACGAGAGAATTTATTCCAGCATCCCAGGAGCCCCGAAAAGTTAATGCGTCTTTCCAAATGTCTCGCTGATTTCTAAAGAGACACTTGTTTGTCCATAGATATCTGACTTGGTTTGTTAAGCATGTGGCGATCTTGGTTAATAAACAATCGGTGTTCTTATACTGGCTTTATGAGTTGAAAATATTTGAAACACACCCTGAATTTTTCTGCAGCATATTCCTTGTGTATTAAATGAATTCTTTTTTCAAAGGGAAAAAGAAAAGGAAGGAAAGAGGTTAATATTTATTGAAGTCCTATTAAGTATCAGGCCCTGAGCTAGTCTAGACACTTTCACAGTCTTCACAGTAACCCTGCCTGGGACATACTAGTGTTCCCTTTTTAAAGATGGAGAAACTGAGACTCAGGGCAGTTTTGAAACTTGCCCAGGGCTGGAGAGCTAGCAAGTGGAAAATCAAGGGCCGGGAATTCTGATTCTGTGAAGCTGATGGGGTGGTGAGTGGTTAAGGGCCTGGGGTTTGGAGTCTGACCCATCCCGGCTCAGCCACCCGTTGTTGGTGTGACCTTGACTTAGTGCTTACTTTCTCTGAGGCTCCGTTTCCTCCTCTGTAAAACAAAGGCAAGGACAGCAACCACTTGATAGAGTTGTGATAATCAAATAACCTATCCATGGAAAGTGCTTAGAATAGTACCTAGCACGTAAGTGCTCATGAAATGTTAGTGATTATTGTGATTTTTATTATTATGACTAATCAAATTTGCCTTCATCAGTAACTTGCTGAAAAGATACATTTTCTTTCATGGAACAGCATGTCTTTTGATATGTCGTTATATTTCATTATGAAATAATGTAACCTGCTCTACCTTAGAATTAAATTTTCTTTTCAGCCTCCCAGCAAAGGTTAAGATCTGAATAAAGGCATGTGTAGCCAACAGGGATTCCTGACTTTGGTAAATGTCAATGATTTGCTCATTTCTCCTTGGTGTATGTAACCTTCTTCCATGCTGCCCATCCTGGCTTTAGGAGCCTCTAAGCAAACATGAGAGGGAGGATTAAGCTGATTCTTTTCTCTTACCCTTCCTGTCTCTGTAACATGATCATTAGGCACAGCGGCTTCTCCTTGTTGCATTGCACGTGGCCTCATCCTGACAGCCTGTCTTCTCCACGTACCTGAGGCACAGCTTACAACAATGGCCCTTATGAATTTTCTTTAGAGCTGGGACGACCATAGGAGCTTATGCATGTGACAGTTTTGTGCAGCTGGGAGCCGGGTCAGGGGGGTGCGGAAGGGGCAGTGGCTGGGACAGCTATGTCTAGATGGAAAAAGAAATGACGTAAGCTTGTTAGACCTTTGGCTCTACATTCTGATCCCATTTTTTGTGACTTCCTCTACTTATATTGTGGAGCATTGTGGGACATCAACCTTATTGAGTAAATAGTTATGTCTAGCAGTTGTGTGTTGGACACCATGCTAAGTGCTGGAAACACTAAGATAAATATGCTCCAGTGCTTGCTCTCAGGCCATTTGTAATTCATCAAGAGAGAGAAATGGAAGAGGGGACCTCACTGTGTGAGAGCGGTTATCACGGAGCCATGCACAACGTGCTGTGGGGGCAGAGAGGCGGGGGCACTAATTTGAGACAGGCTTCACAGAGGAGGTGTCACACTGGACCTTCAAGGATGGGCCTTGCCTCATAGAGAACAGTAGAAGGAATAATCGTGGCAGGCAGACCGTATGAACTGAGGCAGAGAGACATGGCTAAGTGTGATGTGTCAGGGAAGTGAGGTTTGAAGTGGTTGGATGTAGCACACAATGATGGAACACGAAGCTGGGAATGAAAGCTGGGCCTAAGAATGACAGGACCTTGACTTTCAATTTGAACCACCTTGTGTAGGATTTTAAAGCGCGGTGTGTTGTGTTTAGAAATGTCTATTTTAGAAAGATTGGTGTGAAGGATAGGTTGAAAGGAGGAGAGAATTGATTGAAATAAACAGTCCCAGCAAGAGATGGTGAGGGCTGTTGTACGAACAGCGTGGAGTAGACGGACGTGGTGGACTTCTGGAGATAAAACCCTTAGCACTTAGTGAACAACAGGAGCATGGAACCTTGGGGTCAGCCAACCTTTAAGGTATGGGCAGAAGAAAGAAAAATCTCTCTGAGAGGCTGGATGACGGAAGAGAAAGGAGTGGGTGGATTTCAACAAGAGTGGCTATGCTCAGCAGTGTCAGTGCCTCAGAGGGAACAACCAGGACAGACTGAGAAGAGACCATTATGAACAAGAGATCGAGGTCCCTGGTGAGCCAGGAGAAGTTACTTTAGAGTCCTGCAAGAATGGAGAACACAGCTGAATGCTTACAACATTCAAGCTATATCAGTATTCCCCAAGAAAGTCTCTGACATTTATATGCATTTGTGTAAGGGAATATTCACAAACATCCAGCTGTCCAGGTACTTGGATTGGGGGAGAGGGAATAGGGAAGCTTAAGAGTCAGTGCTAAGTTCAAGTGTCCCTGAACAATAACTCTGCCTTGTGCTTTCTAGGGTCTCAGAGAGCCTCCTCCTTGCAAACACCATGACTCTAATTGTGTCGTTTTGTCTTAGTACTATCAGTATACTGTAGAAGGTAGATGCTTGGAGACTTCTCTTCCCTCCTTGCAAACACCATGACTCTAATTGTGCCGTTTTGTCTTATTACTATCCGCATACTGTAGAAGGTAGATGCTTGGAGACTTCTCTTCCAGTTCCAAGTGGGCCCTCATTTCTAGCCACGATGCTTGTAGCGGATGCCATGGTGTGTCACCCAGATTCCCTGTCCACTGCTGAGGTGCTCATGGTCTACCTGCTGGGAGTGTAGGCGGCTAGCGATGGTTCTCACCTGGGAATTGTCCTCGGCTGAAGAGTGTCCCTTCACCCAAGATCATAACCTCTGGGACGGGGATGGGGGACAGCCTGCACGCAATGACTAGTCAATGGAGGTGGAGTACAGAGGCCCCCATGCCTCAAGGTAGGGTAATTCTGAAGAGTCATCCCAACTCTAGAGCTCCTGTGGGAGCAGATGAAGTCTTGGTCCCACTGCATTGCACTGACTTCCGTCATCCGCTCAGTCCAGGCCTTCCTCAGTCACTCCCCACTAGCGTTGGTTATGAGGCACATCCCAGTGAACCCTCTGTGTAAATCTTGGTGATTCTCAGAGTCTGTTTCCCGGGGAACCACCCTAATTTGACGACTGTTTCCGGTTTGGTTGCTTACCCAAGGCGGGATGCCAATCAAACTCTGTAGTCCCTCTGATCTTTGCTTCTGAGCCCGTTGATGTGTCCAGTGGGAAGAGCCTCTCTTCCAGCAGCTGGAATGAAAGTCTTGGCATTGAACCTTCTTGGCTCCGACTGGCTGGACCAATATGCCTATGAATGGATTGTTTGAGGAGAGGAAGGAACCTAGGAGTCAGCTGCCTGGCTCATATTGAGACCTGCCCATTACACCCCAGCCCTGAGGAGAGGTCTGTGAGGTGGGGTGACCCCTGGGTGTAGAAGTGGGTCCCGCTCTGCACCTTGTTTCTGCTCCTGCCTCTCCTTCCACCCTCCTTATGCTTCCCGGGCTCCTTACGGCAGCTGGTACTCACCATCCTACATGTCCTTTCTTTTGTTCATATTTTTTTTTTAGTCAAGAAAAATGAATGTTGAAAACACAGTTGAGGGGCTTCCCTAGTGGCGCAGTGGTTAAGAATCCGCCTGCCAATGCAGGGAACACAGGTTCAAGCCCTGGTCCGGGAAGATCCCACGTGCCACGGAGCAACTAAGCCCTTGCGCCCCAGCTACTGAGCCTGTGCTCTAGAGCCCATGAGCCACAACTGCTGAGCCCGCGTGCCTAGAGCCCGTGCTCCGCAACAAGAGAAGCCACTGCAACGAGAAGCCCACACACCGCAAGGAAGAGTAGCCCCCGCTCACCGCAACTAGAGAAAGCCCGCGTGCAGCAACGAAGACCCAATGCGGCCAAAGATAAATAAATAAATAAACATTAAAAAAAGGAAAACAACACAAAATTGAGATATTTCAAGCAAATGTAGGACCTCTCTTGAAATTTGTTGCAGAAACACCACTGCACAAACAAACTACTGGGAAGCACAGCTTAGAAACAAACAGCAGCTGCCACCATTTGTGGGCTACTTCTCCCCCTTTTCCTCATTTCTTTCTAATTCCATTCGTAGTAAAACCTGCTGCTCTAATGGCCTAGTAGATTGACAAACACGATTTTTCTTTCCCATCTTGAGGCACCTCCCAGGTGGCCTTGACAGTGACTTTTAGCTCTGGGGTCTCCGTCTGCAGAGCTCTAGGTCCTTTTCCCATGGTCTCCTGTCTCATGGTTCCATCTGGGATGATGTCCACACCTCCCTGACCAGGTGGGACATAGCTGGAACTTCTGGACTTCTCCATCTGTCGGGACATGAGTCTGGAGTGGGGTTTCTTGCCTTCCTGGCTTTAAAACAATGGATAATGCTAATTGCAGTCTTTGTGAATGACTAAGTGCTTCAGCTATTGCTGTTTTGTCTTATTTCTTGCTTTTTAAATTTGTTTTCTATGTGAGATCTTTGAAGACGCATCACAAAGGGCTATTCTTGGGCCTGATTTACTGAAGACTGTCACTTTAAAGAGCTTTAACTTGTCACCTCCGACTCATTTGTCCCCTTCCCTGTGAATAGCAGCCCATCTCCCTTTAAATGCTACTAGAGGTGTGGGATTCCTCAGCTTAAAAATGATTCCTGTCCGATATTAGGTTTGCTGACTACGTGCAGGTGTGGTGCTAGGCCCTCACTTACTCTTCCCCAGAGCTCTGCTGGGTAGATGTCCTCCCCGTTTTATCTGTGCGGAGACTGAGTTGCTCTCCCAGGGGAGAGATCTGGGATCACGCCACCAGACAAGGCAGAGCTGGGGCTCAGCCCAGGCCTGTCTGAAGCTAAAATCCAGCCTTTCCCCCGCCTGCTTCTCAGTCACTGTCACACCATATGGCAGTGCTCTGTAAACCTGTTGACTGGAGAGGGGAAATGCTTTTTAGGCCAGAGGCTGACGTTTTTTTCATTTGTCCCCCAGAGTTTTTTTTTTTTTAAAGTGAGTTCGTGCCTAACATTTAAAAATGAGATCTCACATGAAACAAAATGTAGTTTTTCTTCAACAAAATCTTCAGACCTGGCAAGACTGTGCTCATAGGTTGACATGACAACGATTGGTTCCAGCTGGCCCCCCTGCCCCCCAAAGGGAACGTGACTTCCTCAGTTTGTCACAGGCCCCTGCGGCCCCCTCACTCTTTTCCGTTACTTGCCTGGCCTCTGTGGACATGTATGTTTGTGATTCATGAGCTAGGCCTTTAAAGAAATCATTTCTGTCCAGTTAGGAATCAGAGGAGGTCAAAGGCACTTTCTGTCTCTGAGTTGAATCTTAAAGCTTTGATTTTTCTTCTCAGCTTTCAGGGATGGTAATTTGGTAATAATATCCACGATTATTGGATATTTATTGAGCGCTCCAACACAGCTGACTCTTGAGGGTTAGCAGACACCTGTTCGGTGCTAAGAACTTGCATAGTTCTCCGGTTTCGTTTGCATTCTAGTTCCTGCCCGGGACTCTCCAGGTCCTGCAGGAACTGGAGGCCAGCCGCAAAAGCGTATTTTGCAGAAGCAGCATTGTCGAGAGGGGAGATGAATCCAGAGAAATACTTTCTGAGAGAGGAAGTTAGGTTGATTCCATTTTCTCTTGGAAACTGTTGACTTCTGCAGGGAAGATTGCCCCACAACACAGGAGCACTCCTTTCTGAACTGCCAGTGTTCGACACAATGAGCAGCTCAGAAATGTCAAACAGAAGGATCTTCAAAATTAGAACCCCTTCAGGATGATGAGCCTTTCAGTTTAGCCCGATGTACCTGCAAGTGTATTTCCATTTGACAGTGAGAAATGCATTAATTCTTTTTTTTATCGTTTCAACGAAGTCTTGTTTCCTTTTGTCTGATTTAAACACATCTCATAGAAATGTAAATTAGAAACAAATAGATTTTGACTCATTTCATAGCCGCAGCTGAATTAAATTTTAATGCTCTCTAATATTAACATATCAGAGCCCCCCCCAAAGCTAAAGTTGTTATCTATTTGCTTATTTTAAATGCGTATTTGCTTTTGATTAAGACAACGGCTAGCATATTGTTTTGACTTTTTATTGTTTATTTTCTTTCAGGACCCTGCAGGGATCTTTGAATTGGTGGAACTTGTTGGCAATGGAACATACGGACAAGTGTATAAGGTAAGTTCCTTGAGCTTGAACATGGCTTATGTGTGGTTTCGGTTCATGAATGCGGAATAGCAGTGCTGTCTGTTCTCACTCATACATGTCTCATAACAGATTTAAAATGAAATAATATACTTGTTAATTGACTCTCCATCTTTTTAAATGTATCTGTAGTCCCATTGCCTAAACTGGATTCTGGGATTTGGGCATTTCCCTTCATTATATATGATAGAGCTTATAGCTGACACATGCATTCTGATGGTGCATATCCGAAGCTCTTTAAATGTTTCGTTTCTTTACTTTAATCACTGCCAGAACTGGTTTTCAAAGGCGCGAAGGATGCTATTTACTTTAGAAATTTAAGCTATTAAAGTATCACAGCTGGAAAAGTAGATTTGTCACTGGCCTAGGGCATGAGTTAAATGAATTTAGTGAACACTGTTAGGAGAAAACTGGCCACCTCACAAAGAAAGGCCTAATGGCAGCAACGACTCTTACAAGATCGGAAATACTTAGAAGTTAAACTTGAGCTGAGATTGAGCTGAGGAATGAAAAGTTCTTCTTTCCCTTTTACTAAATTTGTGCTTACAAATTCACTCCAAACATGCTTTTAAAACATATTTTCTCCCAGAAAATGATCTGAAAAAGTGATTGTTTAGAAAAGTGGGTTGATTCTCCTGATTATCAAAAGAAAATGGAAATTAACTTTTTGGACTAAAGCTCAGGGGGTTTTAGTGAATGAGCTATTGAAATAAATGCCTTCAAAACAAACCAACTGTTTCCGCATGATTATTTCAAGGGAAATATCCGTCACTTTCCTGAGTGGTAGTGATATGGGATGGCATTTTCACTACAAATTCTCTCTTGTTGTTCTATTTTTAAAAAATTACTTCTTTGAGTCCTAAACTTCTCTTAGTTGATTAAAATTATTGTAGAAGTCATCCAGATTGTAATATTTCCGATTCTACAGAATGTCAAAAGTATATGTGTGTGTATATATATACATATATATATATATATATAAAAATATATAAATACTTAAGCCTTTATTTACCAGGAGGTACCCTTTGGTGTCCACTCCAGGGGAAAATTTCTCTCTTGCAAGAAATGATTATTTCCTAAAATGTCAACCCCCTGCAATTAGACAAAATGTAGTCTACTCCAGCTGTTCACTTGACACTGATTCTGTCTGACACAAGAAAGAAAGGTGTCTCAGCAAATGCTTTTAAATACTTCCAGTGAAGATAATCAAGTTGGAAGATCATGCTATTGCATTTTGAGAAGTTGGATTGAACTTGTGAATTAATGTGAGCTTATGAATTAAGCCCTGATTTAGGTAGAGAGTTACTTCTGATTCGCTGTCAATATGGAGAAGCAACTCTGTATAATGCTGTTGGTTTTATAGTCCATTCCATTGTCCTGTGCTTCCCACCTGTAGAATACACATCTGGGAGATGATTCACAGCTTTGTCCACTAATCTAAGAGGTGGACAGTACACTCTTGCAAGGCAGGATAACAAAGAGATAAGGATTCTCAATTAAGGATGAGAATGTTTGGAAAATCCAAAATTAGCTCTAATTTCTTGTTACCTGAAAAAAAAAGAAAAGGAAACAAGTGGCAAGATGTCTCAGATCTTCAGAGAGGAAAGAAATTCACCAACTACGTTGTTAACACTATTGTTCTAAAGGGTGCCCTTCTCTTAGTGGTTGATACAGAAATTTGGCCTCTCTCAAGCTGAGGGGAGACTGCAAAGATGGCCATGGTGATCACATTGGACTTTGAGACAGGAGGCTTGGTTTCTTTTACCAGCCCTATGTATTGTTTTGTGGTACAGCAGCTTTTCTGTGCATTAGTCAAGTGAGAGTGTTTGCTATAAATGTTTTGGGGACTTGGAGTGATTTACCTGAAGGATTAATCCTCCATGCCCAGTTAAGGGTTTGGTTTCTAGACGACCCAGATGATATTAGGTGGCACCCCCTCAAGAACAGAGACACCTGGGTTTTCTGGGTCACTAATCCAGTCCTGCTGTTACTCCGAGCCCTGAAGGATCAAAGCTTAATAAACTGCAAAACCTGAACTCAAATACACGTGAACCTAAAGAGAAATAATTGAGGAAGTGATTGTCCACATTATAGGTTATATTTAACTTTTATGGAATAGGTATATTTCTAAAATAGTGTAAACATAAATATAAATTTTAAAGCCCTAGGAACAGATTTCTATACCAAAAAAGTCTGTGATAAATACTTTCTTTACATTAAATATTAAATCTTTGATTTAAATTTTTTGTAACCCTGGCTTTTGTTGTTCCTGGATTTCATAAAATGAGGTATAATTTTATGAACAATTATACAGATGTAGCCTTTCTTTTCTGGAAAGATTCTTATAAGTTTCTTTTAATAAGCTGTCCTAAGAGAGTCATAATATAATTTTATTTACAAGTAGTTTTTAAGAAGTAGACTTAATTCAATAAACAAAAAGTATACATAGATATTAAGAGAGTATTTCTTGAAGTATATCTTCATATAAGCCACTTACATCTAGATGTGGAAACATATTTTATATAAAGGTCATTAATAACATTTAGCTTTTCAAAGTTGCTTCTAGCCTTACTCCCAAGTCTAGCTTGGTCTGTCTCTCCTTGGAAGGTTAGATTTGTTTATCATTTTGGTCCCAGGTGGTCAAGTGGCAGTTCAGTATCTGTTTTTTGCTTTATTTACTAGACAGGTTGCATAAATAATGAAGAGTAAAGAGGCTGTGTCAGGGTTTTTAATGAGGAAATCACCTTCTTGGGACTATGGCTCCCATGAAAAAAATGAACCAACAAAAGGCCACATACCCGTTTGCTAAAGGCTTTGGCTGTTAATTGGCATGCCACTTATTGGGACCTAATGGAATCCAGACACATTTTTGTTAAAATAGAGTAATTATTTTAATAGGTCCAAATAATTATTTAATGTTTATTGCTAAAACACCATTAAATCTTAGCCACAGATTTCAAAAATGAATGTTAGTCTATCCTGTTTCTTAATTTGCCCTTTGGAACTGTATATTGGTTATTGCAGAGATGGAGATGTACTTTATTCTGGGGTGACAACGTGAATTGGGAATATGGTGGATTCCTCAGTATCTCTCAGGTTTCTCTTAAAACCTCCTCCTCTAGGTTGTAAAGTATGAAGTAAAGAGGCCATATTGGTGGTTATAGTACTTGTTGAGAGAGAACACTGTGACTGAGTATGTGTGTGTGTGTTTTCAAAGGGTTGCAAAGGTCCTTATAGGTCATCTGGCCCAACCATGCCTCTGCCAGCGTCTGTTCAGCCCATCCTTGATCACCTCCACTTGTGTGGGATTCATTACCTCCCAGTCATTCCATTTGCCTGCAATTCCCTTTGAATGTTCATTATCATGTTGAGCCAAGATTCTGCCTTCCTAAAATGTTTACCGGTTCAAGCTCGTTCCACTCCCTCGGAGCTATTTAAAAAAATAAATGTAATCTTCTTCCACAAGAACATAGTCCTTCAGATATTTGAAGAAGACTTCTCCCTTCTTCCCCCAAACACATACTTGTGTCTCCTCATCTCCAGGCAATGTAGCCACAGTTGCTGAATTAATTCTTCGTATGACTTAGACTTGAGGTCCTTCATTATCCTGGCTTCTGCCCTGAAACGATTCTAACATATTAATAAAAATAATACTTCATACTTTAAAATAGCTTTCTATGTCATGAAACATTTTGTATGTATTATCTGATTTCTGATTTAATTTCAATAATAATTTCATGCGAACCTTTTTCTCACCTCAGGGTCTTTCTAGTAATAGTTTCTTCTGTCTAGAGAACTTGCCCCTCAACCCTCTCATGACTGGCTTTCTCTCCTTCAGGTCCCAGCTCAAATGTTACCTGCTCAAGGAAACCACTTTTCATCCTTGTGTCTAATAGAGCCAGCCACTGCCACTGCCTCCCACCTCCCAATGACTTTCTCTGTCAACGTGTTTTTTTGTCTTCATGGCATTGCCACTCTCCGAAATTATTTTACTTCTTTGTTTATGTATATATTAAACAATTTAAATGCATAATAAGGAAAAAATAAGGGTAGGGACCTAGTCCATCTAGCCATCACTGTATCCCCCATCTGGTACATAGTAGATGGTGACCTGTGTGTGGCCCAGAATTGAGCTCTGTCTTCCTTGATAATTCTATTTATATTCATTCCCAGTTCTTTCAGCATTTCCCATAAAATATCAGTCTGCTTACTTCAGATGTGCATATTTGGACAAAAGTCATCAACAGAATTCTCTCCCTGTTTTTTATGGTAGGGGTGTGGATTTTATGTTAAATTAATTATTGATAGTCTGTAGAAGCAAGACACATGCTGGAAATTTACAAATGAGGCAAATCCATTTTCTGGGGTTCACCCTCCTGGCAGAGGTTCCCAGAGTTTACTATGCAAAACAAATATTTGAGAAATGGTTAAAAATGTAGATTTCCAGGCCTAACCTCTCAAATTTTGATTCAGTAGGTCTGGTTGGGGTCCAGGAATCTGCACTTCTAATAAGTGTATGGGTTCATTCTGATGTTCAGGGCCCTGGGGCCACACCTCCAGAAACTCTGCAAAAATGATTGTAGATTATCCTGTTGTAGGGCCACTTGAGTGAATGTTAATCCTAATGTTTTTTGTAATCATTTACTTTAGGGTTTTTGTGCCGACTCTAACATGCATAAACTGAGAAAAGTAAAAAAACACAAAGATCTGGACCTGAGATGTGATGCCAGCCAGTTCTGACATACTCATTCTGAGATTTGACTTTCGCTGTTTTTATTTGACATGCTTGTGATTACAGTTTAAGGTTGTTTCTGAATAATTCAACTCAAGACCTGACAATTGATACGGTCAAAACTGACCTGGTATAGATAGAAGAATCTGAGCCTGTTGTATGAGATTTCCTTAAATCTATATATTGTGATCTCTTAATAAACTTTCTGTTGAAGTGAGACAAAACATTTTAATAGTAGGCTTATTAATATTCTTGCTATGGAGGTGATTCTATGACATACTCAGGATGCAATGTAGCTTTTCATATTCTGTTCTAATGAATCATGAATTATACTATTCACTTCTTGTTCGGTAAGGAGTGAGTATGGGAGAATGTTGTGTTTCTTAAATAATAGTGGCATTTGTTTTTTAAACAAAAATTCAAATATAAAGAATACATTATTTCACATTTGTTGAGTGCCAGTGAAAAAAGCCCTGTGCTTTGTGTGGGAAGAATGCAGAGCCAACCGAGGTGGTCCCTACTCTAAAAAGTGTGCAATCAGATTAACTAATTAGGACTCTGAAGGCTTACTGTGTGCTAAAGCTTTTCATATATGGTGTCTTAGTTACTCCTTATGATTTTATAGGGGAGGAAACTAAAGCACATTTTTTAAACCACATTATCCCTTCAAGGCAGGATTTCTCAGCCTTGGTACTGGGTTGAGAAACATTGGGGTCAGATAGCTCTTCGTTGTGGAGGTGCTGTCCTGTGCATTGTAGGATGTTTAGCAGCAACCTTGGCCTCCATGCATGAGATGCCAGTGCACCCCAAAGTCCTGACAATCAGAAATGTCTCCAGACATTGCCAACTGTCTCCTGAGGGGCAAAGTTGTCCACAGCTGAGGACCACTTCTCTAAGCATAAGAGAAAATAGCAAAAACTCTTAAAATTGATGTGCAAACAGAGACAGTGGGAGTGTAGAATATAGAGCAATGTGAATCAGAGTGGGGACCTGAATGAACTGTGGGAAGGGGATTTAGAAGAAGCTTAGAGGCCTTGGCACGTGCATATCTTGGGGTATAATTTAGCATTTTTATAAGTGGAAAGGAGTGTAATGGAAAGGACTTAGGAGCAGGACTGAGCTGGCGTCCAGTCTGTTTCTGCCTCGTTCTAGTTTTGTGAAGATGGCCAACTTGCTCTCTGAGTAACAGTACTGTTAGTAATAGTACAGTGTAGGGTTGTTATGAAAACTAAAGTGTAATGTGTGTGGAATCCCTCAGCCCAGTGCCTGACACATAGTAGGCACTCAGCAACCTTTTCTTCTTCCCAAACACACGCGCCAGGGGAAGCCTAGCTTACCAGCTCTTTCCTTGGTCTTGGTTTTGCAGAAGAGTTTCTGATGTGCAAGAAGCATTCATAGAAGATGAGGTCAGAAACACACACATCTTTGTGCTTCACCTTCTACCTTTGAGTTCTTGGTTTTTATGTATGTTCAGAATTGCATTATTTATATTAAATCCAATTCTTAATTCTTCTTTATGGCATTTGATGACATAATTGCCATTCAGATACTATAGTTGGTCTTTGTTTAAAGAAAGCCAATTTCTCAATAATTTGTAAGAAGAAGTAGATTATAGTTGTTCTTTGTTTAAAGAAAGCCAATTTCTCAATAATCTGTAAGAAGTAGATTATTAGAGGATAAGAAGAACTGGGTGTAGCACTCTGGGATTTTAGTGAGGTGAGAGTGATTTTTAAATAATTATATATTTTACAAATTTGGGGGGAAGAATCAACAGTTTTTCCCCTTAAGATAGTACAAGATCTAAGTAGAGAGCCCTTTTTATGAGATTCGTAAGGAGAGTGGGGTAGTAAGGACCTCACTTAGGAACTGAGGATCTGTCTTTATGGGTTTGGCTCTACCTCTAACTTGCCGTAGCTTTGAGCTTGCCATATCACCACTTAGAGCTTCAGGTTTTCTCATCTGTAAAATGAGGATAAAAATGCCTTTCCTGATATATCCTATCAGGTTACTGTGAGATTGAAATGAATTAAGGACTATGAAAGTATTTTGTTAAATTTAAACTGCTATGTACACTTAAGGTTTGATTATTGCTATTGTCTTTTATTACAAGGTAGGTGACAGAGTCCTGTATACAGGGACTAGGGAAGCTTAATCCTGAGTTGACCTTTCTCTTCTTCATCCTTATGCCCATTAAGCTGTGTGTTACCAAGTACATGAAAGTCCCCTCTGGGTGGCCCGACTCCAGCTACAGATTCATTCTTGCACCCCTTCTGTTTTGTGATCTTCAGGCAAACAGGGTCATTGGATTGAGTGGAGGTCTCTCTGGCTTTGCCTTTGCCTCACTGACATTTGTTAGCTAGACAGTCACATTTCCCAAAGTGTGCTTAGTGGAACCCCAAGATCAGCTCTGTGAAAAAAGAATAGAGTGACTAAAGAGGTTTCATAGTGCTCCTAACCATCCCTTACTCTTGAATATTAGCATTTATAGTACTTTGTTCTACCCAATATTTTCCCTATTTATTTAACTGTGGAATCTCCCCTTTCCTCTCCCTACCCAAGTAACTGCTTTTAATGCCTCTTGGAACTATTCCATAGAACACAGAAAATCAGGATGGTTTATGTCCGGGTACCGTAGCTGAGTACCCATCTCCCCATTGCCGCAGCCTCCGTATCATCCTTCGCATCAGGGGCATTTTATATAAAACATGGCTGCAGGGCTATCTTTCCTGTTCCCCTATAAACCAGGATCTTGGGCCAGGTCTAGTATGCCGATCACCTTTAAAAATAATTTTCGTACTGTTTATAGTAACAGATTATCTATTAAAATTGATATAGCCCAAGGGTACTGGTTGGTTTCATTCAATTAAAAAAAGTTGTACCTGCCAAAAATACCCAAGCACTATTTTTCTAGGAGTGCAGAAATTGTGATTTTTAACATCAAATAGACATGTCTCTAAGATGCTGTAGCACGTGCAAAGCATTGTTCTTAGTCATAGGTTCATTTGACTATAGCTAAGACTTTAGGATTACTTAGTTATTATTATTTAGTCTCAGAAGGTACCTTCATTGCAGTTGGCCAGAATTATAGGTAACAATTTTACTCCTGCCTCATAAGTAGAATCATTTACCCTTGAAATGGGTTGGCTTGATGAGCTTTTCATAAATCCCCATGTTCTTTGCATCTAATTTGGCTCAAGACAATGTCACCTCATGCTGTGATCATTGGGTGTAATGAATTAGATGGCTGCCATGTAAGCACAGAGGGAAGACCTTTGTGAGCCTGTGTGCCATATGCATAAGGAAGGTCACTTTCTCTGCTGGGTGGCCAGACCTCCAGAGTTGCTACTAAAACTTGCCACAGGGGACTTTGTAGGATTTCTTTTTGCTACTCGTGTTTCTCAGCCCTCACTGTTTACGGAAATCATCTGGATAGCTTTGAAAAACTAAACATATCTGGGCCCTTCTTTAGAGATTTGGTTCTAGTGGGTCTGGTGTAGGACTGTGTAAAGCTGGTTTCTAGCACTTCCCAGATGCTTCTAATGCAAAGCCAGAATTGAGGTCCACTGGGCTAAGGTATTGCCTCTCAGGTAGCTTACAGGCTCTTTTTGGTGTCTTTGCCTTTGGGGAGGAGTCTCTTCCACTCTTATCTCTATCCTGGGGTTTTGTTTACCTTGTTTGTTCATTTATTCAACATCAGCCTTTAGAATAAGCATCTATTATCGGCTTGGCACATGTGTGCCACCTTTCCTTAGAAGTGTTTAGATTACTTTAGTTCAAAATTCTTCCCTTCCATCTCATATCAGTGAATTACCAAATAACTTGGTGCACTGGCACCCTGGTGACTTGTAGTTTTTAGATCTCATAACACCCTTAATGATTTGGTGATTATAAGGCAGTCTCAAGTAATTAAACAATCAATAGTTACTATGTAATTACCATTATTTGGGGGTTTTTTGTAACCTGTGAAATGAAACTCCCTCAGGATTACAGGCACAGAATTTAGGGCCATGCACAGTTTTAACTCTTTAGACATGGGAAACATTTGAGACTCTCTTAAAAAGAATAATTAATTGGGGCCCTGGATTAAATTTCTTATCTTTGTGGTTTAACCTCAAATATAATTTTATTAAGTCCACTTGGATATTTTGCATGTGCAAAAATAAGTATCTACTGTTTGGCAAGCAAGTATGTGTTCTCTATTAAGTAGGAGCCCTGCTCGGTGGTGAGGATCTGGAATGGGGGAGTGAAGCCTTGCCCGGGCCTCCAAATCGGGCAGAGTACAGCCCCTTCTGTCGAGTGCTGTGGCCTTGGGCATTGCTTCTGATTTTGGTCCTGTTGCTAACTTTCCCAAGCAATGCACAGAACTGCTGTGTGTTTTGTTCCCATCCACAACAAAGGAAGAGAGGATAGCAGCTGGCTCACCGAGAACTCTTAATAAATACAAAATAGCTACCATAATAATAATGATAATAACGAGATCATCTTTTTGGACTGCAGGGAAGAGTTATGAACTAAATTATGTGAAGAGCTCAGTCTCCTTTAGGAGGAAGGTGCTCTATTGTTTTAGAAAACTTGCCCATGATTACATAATATAGCCCGTTGGGACATATAGTCTTTGGCAGGCCACTAGCATGTTCCAGATGATGCTTTTCTTTAGAGTATTTCTTGAGAAATTCAGTTTTATTTTGTGCATCACGTTCAGGAACGCAGTAGGAGGCTCTCAATTGAATTTACTAGAAATCTTACTACTTTTTAGTTTTGCCTCGTTCTTTCTCTCTCCCTCTCTCCTTCCCCCACCCTCTCTTATTGTGGTAAAATATGCATGCCATAAAATATTGTTCAGTAGCATTAAGTACATTCACATTGTTGTGCAACCACCACCACTATCCAAATCCAGAACTTTTTCACCATCCCAAACTGAAACTCTGTACTCAGTAAACAGTAATTCCCTACTGCCCACTCCCCCTCTTTCCCCCAGCCTCTGGTTTTCCTTTTAAAGAGTATTCCCAGTAAACTTAATTGTAGAAGTGATGGTTGCCTGGAGAGTTTCTTGTAACACCTGCTCTCCAACAAGGCCGGAAGGGTCCTGCACATCTGCGTGTCCGTGTGTCTGTGTTCCTCAGGATGACTCACTGGCTGCTTTATCCTCCAGGTGACTGACTGCCCAGCACCTGCAGAGCAGCATCTTGTTCCAGGAAGCTGAAACCGGCTGAGGCCCTTGACTTTTTCAGCCTGTTTATATCTAAATAAAATGATCCTTCTCAGGTGGAGGTAGAAGTAGAGGTAGAGGTCAATCAATGTGCAAGCATTTTCTATGAATCCTAACAGAGTCTTGTTAATGTTTTCTCTATTAAACTGGGCTGTGATTATTTTTATCACACTTTTATAATGAGATTCCCCTTTACCTTTAAATGCAGCACCTGTTTTCTTTTTTAGTAAGTAAATTTTTTTTTCTTCCATATGAAACTCCAGTATTTCATACGACGGCAGAATGTTCTGGAAGGAGGTGGTCAGGGTGTCCCCGATGCAGCTGTCCTTTCTCCAGTGTGCCACTCCCCTGAACACCCCTCCTGCATCCATCCACAGAGCAGCCCCGCACTGAGGTCCCCAGGCCCAGATTCCTCAGGACGTGACCTCTGTCTCCCTGTCCAGCCTTGTCCTGGGCGGATCCGCACTCACGCGTGCGCAGTGCTATCACAGTGCTAGCAGTTTCTGTTTATCCGTGCCACCTACCCGACAGCCTTAACCCTTGGCTCAGAAGCAGCCCTCCTTCTCTGCACCCTGGGACACTTGCTGACCTCTCCTCATCATCCTGCCCTCACTGTTTTGTAATGTTCTGTCTGGCTGTTTCCACTCTGAACTCTGAGCTCCTTGAGTTCCGGAACATTACTTTACTTTTTCTCTAGCGCCAATACAGAGTAGATGGTTAAAAATATCAACTGTAAAGAAAAGGATACCACTTTCACGTTTTGCTGAGCTTGGAATGCCCTATCTCAGTGGAATATGTGTCATTTTTGCTTAATCTCAACTGTTGAAGCATATACATCAAGGAGACTGACCCTCAATATAGTATTTAATACTAGCCAACAGCTGCTAAATACTGGTAAGTTACATCAAAACCGTGTCCACCTACTGTGCATTATCACAGAAAAAAAATAGGATAAGGAAAAAACTGTTTCGCCTTTTTTTTTTCCCAATTATTAATTTATTTATTTATGGCTATGTTGGGTCTTCGTTTCTGTGCGAGGGCTTTCTCTAGTTGTGGCAAGCGGGGGCCACTCTTCATCGCGGTGCGCGGGCCTCTCACTATCGCGGCCTCACTTGTTGCGGAGCACAGGCTCCAGACGCGCAGGCTCAGTAGTTGTGGCTCATGGGCCCAGTTGCTCCGCAGCATGTGGGACTCTCCCAGACCAGGGCTCGAACCCGTGTCCCCCGCACTGGCAGGCAGACTCTCAACCACTGCGCCACCAGGGACGCCTTTGCCTTCTTTTTGAAACTGGTTTCACGGACATGATCTAAAACTGTCCCTGTGGCTAAATGGCTACAGGCCGTTTAAACTTGTAAAGACCCTGTTACACACTTCTGGGAACAGAGGTGGGTTTTCTTAGGTTTTCCTTTTGCTCCCCTGTCTCCAGGACTGTGGAATTGAACATCAATATTGATGATTATAACAGTTTTTATAAAACCTTCGTCTTCATTCTATTTGACCTTCACAGTATCCTCACAAGTGAGACAGAAGGGATATGATTATCCCTGTTTTAAAGTTGAAGAAGTTAGGTCTCAGTTTATAAATGACTTTCCTGAGGTCAACAAGTAGGCGATAGAGCCTGACTCGTGGTCACATAGCCTAAATTCTCTCAGCTCCACACACAAGTTCCCCAGAAGGAAATCTGGGGTGGGAGGAGGGGATGGAGAATCCCCCTAGATGTTTGGCAGGGATTGGTCTTGCCCTGCTCTTGCATTGCATGTTTAGAATTCATTTCAAGTAGATCCCTGATAAGTCTGAATATATAATATAAAGCAGTGATGACATAACTTGTTTCAATATATAGTTGGTCTAATCTTTATATCCAAAATACTGAAAGGTGATTGATGGTTGGGTATTTAATCACTGGTTTCTTACACTATGTTTTTATACAACAAGCAAAATTGCTATTTCCCCAGAAAGATAGGAAGGGAATTCTTTTCCATCTACAAAAAGGAACTTGGGCTTGTTACATTTTACAATGTAAAATGCTGCTGTGCTGATCATCTGAGGGAGTTGGTTGCTTCTTTTCTCATGACTTGTTTTTGGTGGGAGGGGGCAGGAATAGCATATTTCTAGACTTCTTCAAAAATCAGCTCCAATATCCAGGTGCGTGATTTTTCCTCCAAAAGACTCTGCAATCAGACTGGAGCTTGATAAATGTTTGTTGAATTGAATTGATTTATTCTCTCAGCTGCAGTCGTGTACTTTTGGAGCAAATGGATGAATCTTACTGCTCTGGAGACCGGGCAAATATTTGCCAGTGCATAATCTGTACTTTTCTCTCCAGTTAGCTGTAACCTGGTGTGGCATTGTGGTAGATTGCTTACTCTTTGCCTTTGTGTTTTCCCCTCTTAGGGGGGCCTAGGTTTGTGTGTTTGGGGTTGAGGATGGGGAGAGACAGTGAAACAGAGGATAAAAGGACAGAATTTCTGGGTAATGTAGTTGAGAGTGATCTGGCAACAGTATCAAGATACAAACTATTTGTTGAATAATTTATCATGAATGCAGATTGGGAATCTCTCTGTAGAGACTCCATTTCTGTTTCCATTAAGGATCACACTAGTCACGTTTTTTTTTTTTTTCCCTTCAGATTTTAAGTAGGTAGTGCCCATGACCCAAGAACTCCAGCAATGCCTCTAAAGGCCATTATCAGATGCTTCAATGAGAAGTTTGACCTGTATTCACCTCATTCGTTCTCTTTATGTGTCAAAAGAGTGAAAGTTAGTGAAAACGAAAGACAATGAGTCTTTTCGTTTGGATGGAGGCAGAGTTGATTGTATATTCTCTTAAAAGGAGTTTCAAATGAAGCAGATTCTGATTTCCCCCAGCTAACCCTTCTGATGATTTTAGCAGAAGAGGAATGTTTTGTCACCTAAATGTTTGGTACATTTGGTTCTACAATTTTGTACCCACTTACCCACGTTGAGAGATCCTTCAGAACTTTCAAAACCTTTTATTCCCTGAAGAAACCTATCACGGAAGCTCAGCACCCAAACTGCTCCCCTCCCCACAGGGATCTGCCTGTCTGTTGAGTGCTGAAAGGAGGAAGTGCTCGGCGCCCAGCCTGAATGGTCTGCGGCAGGATGGGGATGGGGTGGGATGAGCAGATGCCTAATGAGGAGCCCAGGCTGCCCTCTTCCTTGCGTCTCCAGCTTACCCGTTGCTCAGGACGAGACTTGCTTGAACAAGACTAATGACTACAGTTAATCATCTGAGTAAATATGTTCTAAATTTAAGGTGTGTCCAAGAAACCAGTGTTGGAGTGTTGGTAGGGGATAAGGAAAAACACAAAATAGGGAGAAAAAAACAACAACAAGCCTACCATCAAAACCCAAAACAAAAATAGCAGCGTCCAGAACAAAAAGCTCGTTGTTTGACCATTCTTTTCCAGTCCAGAAGCAAAGGAGATTTATGAATACTGGTTCAGCTGATGAGTAATACCATGGTCAATTGTGGTCTTTGAAGTTCGTCCTAAGTACTACATATCGTGGTGTTAGTTCTCCTTCAAATCCATCTATTTGTGAACATGTAAAAGTAAGACAGGTACTGATGTGCTTCCCATCGCACTCCAGTCACAACTTCCATCACCCCCAGCATTCTGCCGTCTGCATGATCAGTGTTGAAGAGACTCCTTATTCCGTGCATTGGTCTCCAGGGAGCGTCTCGGCATTTCCAAGTCTGTGGTCCTCATGTTGTTGTTCTAACACTTGAATCCAGAGATTGGGTGGGATTATGATACCCATTTGCTGACTGAGACCATGAACATCCAGAGGTTTCAACGTCTTAGTCAGGATCTTGCCTCTCAGGAAGGGTGTGACCCACAGAGCTCACAAGCCCACAGAGCTCTGCTAACGAGCCCTCCTCTCTGCTTTCTGAGGTCCTGGTTAAAGCCCAGAGGTTTTCTTTCCAGATTTCCTTGAGGGACATAGCTCAGGGAGCTAACCAGCTCAGGTCTGTGGGCACATGAGGTTTAAGTGACTTCTCTGTGGCTGGTGTCTCTTTCAGAGTAAATATGGGGGAGAAAATCCCCTCTTCACAGTTTGTGTTTTGGGTTAAAATAGAAGCGGTTAAGTGCTTAGTGTTGAATATTAGTTAAAAAAAATGAGTAGATGTACAAGGGTATGTATATCTATTTGATGTTGGTGTTGACAGGGTTCTATGCTTTATTGGAATTGGATTTCTCCCTAAGAAGAGGTAGCAGTTGAGGCCAGTTCCTGGTGGTGCAGTGTCACCCTATGATATATATGTGGCCAGAAAAGCTGATTTTGTTAGAATAATGGCACTTCATACTAACATACACTTTTGGGGAGATTTGGAGCATGGAGGATATTTACAAAAAATTCTCCAGAATAAAAGTTGGAAGAACTAACAAATATCAGCTTTGCTTGGATGAAGGACTGGAGCATCTCGATGAAATGCTCAAAGCCTAAGAACTGACTTACAGGGGAAAACACAGCCCAGTGACCTGTGTGCCATGGAAGGTCACACTGAGGAAGAATGTTTCTATCTTTCTAGACTTGAACCTTAGAGGTTAAGATGCATTCAGAGCTCTTGGTAGTTTGTTAAAGAACAGTCTCCTTATATTTGTTACCCTGGGTCCTCTCTTGTGGTTAGGAGTTTCATAGATTTAATTTGTGCTTTAGGTGGCAGTATTTTTTTTTTTAATTGAAATATAGTTGGTGTACAATGTTATGTTAGTTTCAGGTATACTACATAATAGTTTGACATTTGCATATATCATGAAATGATCACCACCATAAGTCTAGTAACCAATTGTCCCATGCAAAGTTATTACATTATTATTGACCATATTCCTTATACTGTATCCCTGTGACTTATTTATTATATTAGTGAAGGTTTGGACCTCCTTATCCCCTTCACCTATGTCCCCTCTCCCTCTCTCTGGCAACCACCCGTTTATTCTCTGTATCTATGAGTCTGTTTTTGTTTTGTTTGTTTGTTTTGTTTTTAAGATTCCACATGTAAGTGAGATCCTGTGGTATTTGTCTTTTTCTGTGTGACTTATTTCACTTAATACCCTCTAAGTCCATCCATGTTGTTGCAAATGGCAAGATTTCATTCTTTTTTATGGTTGAGTGATATTGAATTATATATATGTATGTACCATATCTTTATCCATTTGTCTATCCATGGACACTTAGGTTGCTTCCATATCTTAGCTATTATAAATAATGCCTCAATGAACATTGGAATGCATATATCTTTTTGTTTTTGTTTTTTTTGGTTTTTTTAAATTTATTTATTTTATTTATTTATTTTTGGCTGTGTTGGGTCTTCGTTGCTGTGTGCGGGCTTTCTCTAGTTGCGGTGAGCGGGGGCTACTCTCTTCATTGCGGTGCGCAGGCTTCTCATTGCGGTGGCTTCTCTTGTTGTGGAGCACGGGCTCTAGGCGCATGGGCTTCAGTAGTTGTGGCACTTGGGCTCAGTAGTTGTGGCTCACGGGCTCTAGAGCGCAGGCTCAGTAGCTGTGGCGCATGAGCTTAGTTGCTCTGCGGCATCTTCCCGGACCAGGGCTCGAACCCGTGTCCCCTGCATTGGCAGGCGGATTCTTAACCACTGCGCCACCAGGGAAGCCCTGGAATGCATATATCTTTTTGAATTAGTGTTTTTGTTTTCTTTGAGTAAATACTCAGAAGTGAAATTGCTGGATCTTATAGCAGTTCTATTTTTAACTTTTCGAGGAGCCTCTATATTGTTTTCCATGGTGGCTTCACCAATGTGCCATCCCAACAACAGTGCACACCTCACCAACACTTGTTATTTGTTGTCTGTTTGATGATAGCCATTCTGACAGGTGTGCAGTGGTATCTCATTGTGGTTTTAAGTGGAAGTTCTTGACTTTTCTTGTGGTTCATGTGTCTCTTTAAAGCTCAAGGACTGACTTTGTTCTGCTAACAATAGAAGCAGTACTGGTATGTAAATATATATGTATAGTGTATATATATAGCACTTATGCCCATTAGAGGAAAGACTCCATTCCACAGCGTCATAAGGTAGATACTTAATACTTATGATCCCTGCTGTTCAGATGAAGAATCTGGCCTTAGAAAGCTTGACTTGCCCTAGGTCACTCCGACAACTGGAAGTTGAACCCACCTACAACCTTTTGATACCAAAGACTTAAGCAAATATAATTCATTGGAAGAATGAAAGCAAGGTGGGGCTGAACTCAAGCATTCGGTGATTTAACCTTTAATTTAAAAATTTCTGGCTTAACAGAGATCTACGGTCCCCAGTTCTTAGGGTCCCTTTTAAAGCGGAGGGGTAACACTAGCAAGCCATTATTCCTCAGCATTGTTTACATACTTTATTTCTCCTCTCTGACCATTTTAAAAAGGTTAAAGAGAATTATTTTTCTGCTTACAAGTGACCTAGTAATTCTGCTAATATGTCAAAATAAGTGTGCTTTAAAATATCCCACTTAAGAGGACAAGTGACTTAATGGTAGAAACCCAGCCAAAACATGTTGCTATTCTAGAAGGTTCTTTGGCTTGGGTCAATCAAGTAACCTTGACATCACTTCTGCATCTCTGAGTACCTTAAAAACTTATTAATTTTCAGAGAGGAGATGTGGGCTGAACTTGACCTTTTAAAGTGTCTTACAAGAAAGAGTTTTCCAAGTAGTTTCAGACTATAAACAGAAGTTTAAGAAATTTGTTGAAAAACCTGTCCTTAAGTGCCCTCAGGTATTTTAAAACTGCTGTTTATGTATTCCTATTGATATGCTAATCACAAGTTGTTCTTCAATATTAGAGCATTTCCTCCAGAGAATTTGTACTGCATGCATTTGTTTCATTTAACTATACAGTAAAATAGTTCCTTATTTACATAGTGGTGCCAACTCTCGCATCCAAAGTAGTCTGAGTTAGAGAGGCTTACTGAGTATTAAACACATTTAGGTCAAGGATTCACCATTTTGGAGAATCTGAAATTATTAGTTGCTTACTCTGTGGATCACTGGACACTAGAGAACAGGTGGCTCAGTGACGGAAGGGATGCCTTTAGCTTCATGTGTGGAATAATGGTCTCTCTCCCTATCCGGAGTGAGATATCCTTGTGGAGTCCGAAAGCTTAAAAAGTGAATGGATATTTCTAAGGACTGTCTAGAGTTTTTAATGCCACATGACTATAATGGAAATTTTTTTAGATCACTATGGATTTGAACCCAAGGTGGGCCTTTCAAAAATTCAAACAAATACCCCCCCCCCCCCTTTTTTTTTGTGCCTCACCATGTGGCATGCAGGAACTTAGTTCCCAGACCAGAGATCAAACCCTCGCCCCCTGCAGTGGAAGGATGGAGTCTTAACCACTGGACCTCCAGGGAAGTCCCCAGAATCTGCTTTTTAATGAGATTCCCCAGATGATTTGTAGGCACATTTAAATTTGGGAAGCATGAAATTAGGCCACGTCCTTGGCCCTGAGAACTGGAGACCACTTGATTAGGTGAAACACCTTTTCTAGATAAAGAGAAGGCATAAATCCAGATTCAGAATAGGCTGGGTGCCTGAATGGGACATCTAGCCTCTGTGTTGAACTCTTCCTCTGGGAAGTGAGAAGGTGAAGGCAAGGCCTTGATGCTCACTGCTGGCTGACTTGTCACGTCCGCAGAGATAAGTCACACACTTGGATCAGTGAAGGGGAGAAGGCAGATCTTCTTAGCTCTGGCGATAACCATGATGATGGAGCCTTACAGTCTTCAAGCGCAGAGTACATACAGATTGGCTGAGTATGTACAGAGACATTTGGCTGCTACTATGCCTTGGAGGTTTTCCTTGGAACTTTTATAAATTCAGCGATAGTCCTAAAACTCTGTCCTTTAAGATATTGCAAAACTTTCTCTGGTGCTGTTATATTTCACATTAAAATGAAATAAAAAGAACAAGAACATGAGAGTAAATGAATTCTATTCTTCTCAAAATAAAGATTCAATCAAATCACCTACTGGAAATATGAGAAGGTGATGCATAATGCAGTTTTTGTGTGAATACTTCATATGATTAATCACAGAGTCTCTAAGATGGCTTTCTTTCAAGAGTTGAGAGATTTGTCACATGTTTTAGGGTGATGGGATAGAAGCTAGAATCATTCACACGCACATATACACACACCTACTTCTATATCTGCATGCATATATACAATGTACCTACAAACACTCTTCCTATGGTTGTTGGGAATAGTAAATGAGATAATGTACATAAAGCATATACGGCACGTAATAAAGTATCCAGTAAGTGGTAATTATTATTATAAGAAGCAGCAGAGCAAAGTGGTTAAGAGCATAGGCTTTGGCATTAGATCCCTTGAGTCTAGAATCTTGACTCTGCCACTTATTGGCTGTTCGACCTAGAGTTAATTGCTTAACCTTTCTGTCCTTGGTTTCATCTGCTGAAAAATAGGAATAATAATAGTACCTATTATTCATAAAGTTCATATAGTTCATAAAGATTAAATGAGATGATACATGAAATGCATTTAGAAGAATTTAAAAATGAGTACTCAAAAAAAAAAAAAGTGTTAGCTCCTTTCTATATACAGTACAGTCTGTTACCTGGAGTCCCAGTTAAAGGATTGAGTTCTTTAGACATTTTATTTTTTAAAGGAACAGAACTTTAAGCTTTTTACATGGAAATCTTTCACTTCCTCTTGCTTATTTAATTGTAGTAGTTAATTTTTCTCATCCCAATGGGATGTCAACAAGCAGTAAAATCAAATATGATCTTGGGTGGCCTCGGCCTGCAGTGGCTTGAAGCAGGGTTTCAGTTCCCGGCCAGAGATTGAGGTTGGGCCGCGGCAGTGAGAGCGCTGAATGCTAGCCACTGGACCACCAGGACCAGTGGCTAGTGACAAGGCCCCGGCCCTTCGGCTTTGCAGAAAAAAATTCCCACCAAGACGGAAAGTAGTGAAACATGGAAAGTGTTTATTAGGAGGAAAAGTAGTACGTGTGGATAGACACCTGGGCAGACTCAGAGAGAGAGAGTCGTACCCTCGTGGTAGTTTGAATCACTTATATGGGGCACTTCTTCTGGGCTTCCTTTGGCCAATCATCTTGCTTTGCCTGGTTCTGAGTCCGTATTTGGTTCATCTCAGGCTCCTCCCATGTGTGCACTTGCATCTCTTAGCCACGATGGATTCTAGCGAAGAGGCCTATGGGTAGGTTGACATCACCTACTGTGGGTGGCACCCCCTCCCTTTTTGACCTTCAAGGAACCTTTCTGTGTGTGTGTAGTTGGGAGGGTCTCCTTGACTTCGAGAATGAGGAATATATGGTCTTTTTTATCTTTTACCTGGGCAGGGCTCAGCTTCTCCTCCCTCCTGCTATTTTGGAGTATCTGTCCACAGGGGACAAACTCCAGCCGCTCGGCCTGGGCCCATCTATCTCCTGCCTCAAATCCCCCCTTGGGAGATGTGAACCCCAAGAAATCTTTATTGGGAGAAGAAGGGTGGAGGTCTGTCTTCTGTAGCTTCTTTAGACTGGTATGGGCTCGTACATCCTACCTAGTGGGGTCACAGAGCTCTCTCCCTGTCTCATTAAGGGGCCCAGGGGACTTCTGTGTTGTTATTCCAGTAGGCTCTGTTCCGAGGAGTGGCTAGAATCTCTGCATCACTGTCATCTTTGTCTGGGAAACCGTTCCTTAGAAAGAATACTTGAATCTGGTATTATTTAATCTCTTCAGATGTTTACGGTAACTCCTTCATTCTGAGAGTTGAGAATAGCTGTAAAGTAGCTCCAGAAATACTTCAGGCATCCTGGGTCAAAAAGACCAGTTCCCTTAATCTAGATCAGATTCAAAAATATGTACTGACTACCAGCTTTGTCCAGGGGTTAAGAACATGACTTTGGGTCTAAGCAGACCTGAGTTCAAATTCTGATTCTGCTTATTACTAGCTACAATATTTTTGTCCAAATACTAGGTGAGGATGATGGTATAGCTAATATTGGCCAGAGCTGAATGAAACAACTGAGAATCTTATTTACTCTCCTCAAAAATGTTTGCAGTAGGTTGTATTTCTATGTCTTATTTGCTTTGCGGTTCCCGTAAATGTTCATGAGAAATATATAGACTTTTCTTTGGGCAGCCCTTCTTGCAGATCCCTGGAAAAATTTCATTGGCCATTAAAAACAACATAAGGCCTTCTTGCTTTGAGAGTAGTAAGTCCCTTCCCTCTGAGTTAACAACTCTAAGACATACAAGAGAAAAAAGAAGCCCTAGAATACTACTTTTCGAAGGTCCTGGATGCACTGGCTGTTTCGTGTGTCAGCAATGGGTCTGTGCTCTGGGGAGCTAAAGCATGCAAAGAATGGATTGATTTCAAGTACTAGCGGGGAAAATATCCTTCCCTACCTCCAAAACATGACTGAAATGGAATGGATTTTTGGAATGTTAGACACACTGGGCCAGAAAATTATTCTGACTTTCCATCATCGTATTTTGACGGGGGCCCCAGACAGGTAGTTTTGGGAAGATTGTGTCAAATTTGTGTTGAGCAAGGGTAAACAATCTAATCATGTGATGCTGCTCTCTTGGGAATCAGGAGGTGACTTCCTCCAGGCCCTGGAGTGATTAGTTTATGCCCCAAGGCTGTCTGACCCTCGTAAAATGATCCCAGCTGGATGGACTGGACTTGCTGATCTCATTTTTACATGAATGTCTTATTCTTGGAGGAATCTTTATCACTATCTGCCTCTGTCCGTACAACGCAAGACTTACGTAGGACCATTTCACGTGCCAGTAAAAGGAGATGCTTTGTTCCAACCAGCAAATATTTCTTGCTCTCAACATCGTGACCTACTAATTCTGAAAAACAATTATGATATATGATTTAAAATGGAATTAAGCAATCAGACCATTATCCAAATTTCTAATTTTCCAAAAAGGGAAACTTTATTGCTACCATGAATGGGAAATCCATTATTTTTAATTACACTTTAATATGTAATACATACTTTTCAAATTAAAAATGTTAGCCATTGTCCCATCACATCATGGTGTTATTTGGACCACCATACTTTAAGAAATATTATTGTCACCTGTGTTTTGAGGTTTACCAGCACAACAGTACCAACTACCCAGGGTCACAGTGTGATTCTCATGGACCCTAGGCTCTTACTTTTGCCTTCGTGGTCTCCTGACTCCGTAAAAAACATTTGAAGTTAGATTTTACAATTTCCTTGGCATAAAGACAAATATATTAATATTATATATTAAAACATTTACTTTGACCTAAGAGTTAATTGTTTTCTTCTGATTTTAAAATTCGTAGGACATTTCTGTCAGCTGCAAAAAGCATTGTGGGTCCCCTGCGCTGTACCCACAGTGCCCTGTGAAGGAGTCGGTCTGTAACTATGCATCTCCTGATATCAAGAGGTCTGGGGGCTTCCTTCCAGGTGGTGGTGGGGAAACCACAAAAATGAAATATATTTGAAATCTTGTGTTTTAGCTTGAAAATTCGGGTGGATTTTGCCTTTTATACATTGGAATAGTTATTGTTGCTTCAACTTAAGATTATCTGAACTTAATTCTTACAGAAAGGTAAATTTAAAAAAGAGTTTTGTAGTTTCCCACCCCTGCTGGGCATAGCGTTACCAAACCAGGTTCATTTGCCCAACATGCAGCAAGGCAAATGCAGAGATGCTGAGGTTTGCAGCAGAGAAAGGGTTTATTCACGAGGCAGCCAAGTGAGGAGACAAGTCTCAGGTCCGCCTCCCAGAAGGTGAGGGGCTCCGGATATTTATGAGATAAAGAAGCAGGGTGGCCTGAGGCGTGGGGAGCATGGGGAAAGGTGACTGGAGATAAGAAAAAAGTGAGGTAATTGTCGTTCTGCAGAGGCACAACTAAGCTAGCTACTGGCTTCTTCGTGGGATGCATGTTCAGAATATGGTGGCCTTAGCACGCTCTGAGGGTAGAGTTTTTGGCCCTCTGACCTCAAAAGTCAACCTAGTGGATACTGGTGCTTGCCCAGTTAGAGAGGGGTCAATGGTCCTAACCAGTCTTAACCAAACGGCCTGAGCTCAAACTGGACAGGGTTGACTCCAAATTTCTGAAAAACAACTTGGGCAAACGTCTTTTATATTTAGGCTATGTGATGCTTGAAGGACTTGCTACGTTTTTGTAAGAGCCATTAAGGCAAGTTTGATCAGCGAAGGCAGAGATTACAGTTTATTATTTATAATGGCTGACTGATGACTACCCTCACAGGTCCTATAGGATGATGTGCCCCCCGGAAGTACATGGTCCTGGTTTGGGAAACCCAGGCATAAGGCATTTAAAGCTTAGAGAGCCTTTTTAAAAAAAACAAACAAAAAAAAACCTATGGTCAAGGGTAGGAATTGGGTTATGATGGATTATGTCAAAAACAAATAAAACTACAGGTATTATCCTAATCTGTTGTGACCATAATCGGGTGATCTTAAGGTGAATAAAAGTCCATTAGGATTCTTAGACGAGCCTAGAAGAATCTATAAAGCACTGTTTAGCTTCAGGCTCATTGTAAGTACCTCCTTCTTAGGGGCCTCGAGTGATTTAGACTCTTAGCTATTTCTGGCAAAGAGGAAGAACAGCCACTCCTGATGACACTAAAATTCTTCTTTTCACCTGCTCCTTTTAAGAAGTCACTTCCCTAGGTTTCCTTGTTGTTTGGAGGAGGACGGTTTTTTCTCTTGTCCTCTCATTACTGTCTTAGCCAGGACAGGCTATTATAAAAGCTTTTTGTTTGTGAGATCAGTTCTCTGATTTCTAACTTCCTCTCTCAAACCTCAGTGCCACACTTGAACTTCTCCCAAATTGCTCCTGCTGCCGCTCAGATGTCTTCTCTGTATTGTATGCTAAATGCAAGGGTCTTTATTTAGGTACTTTGCTCTCTGGAAAGAAAATCCTAATGGGTCACCCAGTTTGCTGATTTCTCTGTAGGTGTGACCAGCTAAGTGCTACCATAATGGGGTTGAAACAGAGTCATTTGGATCAGGAGCTCATTTGTCCCGAGTCTAATGTAGCCTACAGGCTTCTCTTCTAATTTTTTTTGTGATAGCCCCTTCTCAGCCAAAGGCCAGCTTTGGGGCCACTGAGGACTTGAATACCAGGGATCTAGATACTACTTAGAACCAGCCTGACTGCCAAAAAGAAGAGACATAGTGTGCTCTGTGTGATTGGTGCCTGAGATAGGATGTCTTGTTCTTTTTTCTTTTTTCTCCAGCAAATGAAACCAATGAATGAAGGACATATTATGACTCCAAAAAACCAACTATGAGTCGTCCATAACATCTAATCTCCTGAGTTTGATTTTCATCACTAATCTCAGCTGGACTCTACTTTCTTATTTCTTCTCAATTCCCTCTTCTGTTTTCTGTCTCTACCACCCCTGTCCAGGTCCAGGCAATGCATATCCTCTCATCCGAGTGCCTGCAGTGGATTCTCCCCTGGAGTTATCCCTGCAAGCCCTGCATTCCCACCATGCAGCCATAGAGGTCATATGAAAATGTTTACTTGACTCTGTCTCTCTCCACCTAAAAGCCTTCAAATCGTTTCCCATTTGATCAAGACCAAACTTAGCCTACAAGGCCCAGCATGATGTGACTACGGCTTCTTCTCCAAACTCAGTTTTCATTGCTTGCTTTAATTAATTAATTAATTAATTAATCAATCAATCAATTAATTAATTAATTTTTGGCTGCATTGGGTCTTTGTTGCTGTGCACGGACTTTCTCTAGTTGCGGCGAGCAAGGGCTACTCTTCCTTGAGGTGCACGGGCTTCTCACTGCGGTGGCTTCTCTTGTTGCGGAGCACAGGCTCTAGGCGCATGGGCTTCAGTAGTTGTGGCATGCAGGCTCAATAGTTGTGGCTTGCGGGCTCTAGAGCGCAGGCTCAGTAGTTGTGGCGCACGGACTTAGTTGCTCCGCGGCATGTGGGATCTTCCTGGACCAGGGCTCGAACCCATATCCCCTGCATTGGCAGGCGGATTCTTAACCACTGCGCCACCAGGGAAGTCCCTCATTGCTTTCGTTTAATACAGCAAACCCAATTTGCTCCTGCCCATCTCAAGGCCTTTGCACATGCTGTTCCTTCTTCCTGGAATGCTCTTTCTCCTCTTATTAACTCCTTCATGTCACTTCCTCACAAAAACCTTTCCTCATCCTCCAGAAGACCCCGGTCCCTGTTTTCAGTTCTCATACCCCACCCCCGCCAAATCCTTCAGGGTGCTACACTCAGATTACGTGGTATGTATAGTTGAATAATGCCTTTCTCCTTTATCTGACTGCAAGCTTTGTGAGGACAGGGACTTATCTACTTTGCTCATCATATTATTCCCAGTAACTAGCACAGTACCTCGTAAAGACTAGATGTTTAATCAATAAAAGAATAAGTAGAATGTAGTGCATAGATTATGTGCTTCGTATGTCCATGAATAAAGTATGACACTTACCTATTGGAGTCATCTGAAAAGATTTAATTATGGACCATATCTCTTACAAGGCAGAGGGTTATATAACATATTTTCAATGATTTTGCTTCATAAATGGTAAAAATCAATGTTTTGGGGCTTAAAAGAGTGGTTATTTATCTACAGTGGCTCGATTCTGCAGAGATTGTTAAGCTTTTAGAGGAATTAGTGATCAACCGTGTCAAGCGTGGGCTGACTGCACTGCCTTTGTTCCTGCTGTCCCATCTGCCTGGAATCTTCTCCTCCAGATACCCCTGCTGCTTGCTCCTTCACTTCCTCCAGGTCTCTGCTCAAATGTCATTTTATTAGGGGCCTTCCAGACCACCTCTTAGAAAGTAACACCTCACACTCTGGACCTCCTATTCGTTGTTCTCCTTACTGTGTTTAATTGTTTCTTCCATAGCAATCATCATTAATCTGCCATTCATTCATTCTTTCATTTCAGCCTCTGTCCACTAAACTCCTCCTTGAGGATAAGGACTCTGTTTAATGAGTACTCTATCTTAGCATCTAGATCCATGCTAGATACCTAGAAGACATCGAAAGCATATTTTTGGAATACATGAATGATCATGGTAAAGAAAACCTCAACATTTTATTCCTTTGTTTCTAAGGAATAAGGAAGGAAAAAAAGTCCACTTTCATTTTTCATCTCTTTATGCCCTTCACGGAAACCTGCGTCTTCTCGGGTTTTCTCTTTGCTGATGCAGGAAAAGCAACTCTGGGTTTTCAGGTGGGTGCAAAGGTCGAGTTCCTCCCCACCAGATTGTGTGCCCCATTTCAGCTCCTGACATTCTGTTAGAAATCTCTAACCCTTAAAGACTTCTCTTTCTCAGATTTCTTCATGAGCCTCGGATACAACTATAAACACACACTTTTGCCTCGTGGCTAAAGTAAAAGAACTTAGGATATTTTCACCTAAAAAATAGCAGCTTGCTCTTCATTAAGCCGGCAGCCTACGGCCTGCTCCTGTATTCAATCCTTCTCCCGGCAAGAAATATAACAAAGGAGGAGGCTGGTGGTCACAAGCCAGGACATTGCAGGGTTCATTAATTACTTGGAAAATGGTGCCTGGGTTGCAGCCAGAATCCCAAACAAAGGAAGGAAATAGCTCCTGTTCTCCAATTGACAAGTTGTTGAGTGAGGTAAGAATGAAACTCATTTGGGTAAGTTAAGAAGGGAAAAAATCAGATGGTAGCAGTACTTTTGTTCAAGAACAAGGATACAGTTAAGACATATTCCCAACCCCAAGGGGGTTGATTCATATCAGTGGAGACCATGGAAATCATTATCTGCTCCTGGCCATGAGACGAATTCATTGTCTCTAATAAAGGGATTGGGAACTCCAATTTAGGAAAAGTGTTGATGGTGTCGGAGCTGGGGCCCGAGTACATGATATCTGTACAAATGAGTTATTAATCTCAGCAGTTTCTATATTGGTTGGATCCTTATGACAACTATGTTGTAAACATACAAAGAGTTAAATACTCTTACATAAAATAGTATCCATAATTTTGGTAAGGCTAATAATCCTAAACCATCTTAGCAAATTTGTTGTAATAAAATGGGGATAGTTTCAAGTAGGAGTCAGTTAAGAAAAATGAGAATTTCTTAATGTTGATGTGAAAAGAGATGATTAAGAAAAATATATTTAGTGGGTTGAGTAGTGGAATCTTGTTGTGATTATATTTGGGGGCAATGTTCGCAAAACTCAGGCTTTGGCTTTTATAATTCTGAGCTGTGCAAAATACAAAGGAAGGTCTGATCATCTAATACTTGCCTGAAATGAGGCCATCAGTAATTCCTTTCTTGGGTGTGATTTACACAGTTTTCAGTACTGATTGGCCATAATATAAAACTGTTGCATTAGAAAAAAAGGAAAATGAAAACACACACACACACACACACACACACACACACACCACCACCACCACCACCACCACCACCACCACCACCACCACCACTATCACCACAAAACCCCTAAACCTTCTTGTGGCTGTTTCATAACCTATAAAGAATACTTGTTTATTCAAAGAGGGAGCTACTTTTGGAGTTTGCAGGCAATCTCAAGGTCAAGCCCTTTGGGAGGAGTTTACGAAAACTGCCCACTGAAGGGTCATATGTTTAACTTCCCTGACATGTGAATGCAGAGTGAAAATTAAAATTGTGCTGTAGTCATGCAGAGAGAAATGCAAACAGTCAAGATTCAGGCATTAAAGGAGAATTGTTTGGTTTGAGGGTTCTTTTTTTGCATTGGGGGCTTGGAGGAGTTGAGAAATGAAATAGTACTATTTCTAGGAAGAGGCAAAGACTGAGAACTGAATTGAGTAATGGGAGAGGAAGGAAGAAACACACTTAGTTTGAAATGTTGATTTCTGCTCAGACCAGGCATGTTGAAAGCTTGGTCTGAAAATTGGCTGGGCAGATTCATGTGACAAAGGGGCTGCCCTTTTCATTTTACTGAAACGAGTGAGGCATTTAAGCTCATTTGTGCCTTTTGAGTAAACCACCAAACAACTCTTAAATAGCTGACTTGGTTGTGATGAGATACTGGGTCTGAGATACAACCAGAATAATCATTGAAGAAAAAGACTAGAAATCCCGATTATGATACATAACTCTAGGAGACCCTTGGAGAAGCAGGAGAAAATAGGTGCAGTATAAATGATCTCTAATGGAAACCATGTAGCATGCACAGTCATGGTGCCCACCAGTCTACAGGTTGACTCCAAAGAATCTGCAGAACAAGGCTTAAGTGAAACAAGGTTTTGTTTCAAAAGGGTGGAAAGCAGGTGTGGTGATAGTCATTACTACTGTTCATCCCCCCATTCTGGGTATGCAGTGGTTCTCACATGTCCTTATCACCTTGTCGGTGGGTGGGGCTATGTGACTAGTTAATGACCAATGCGTTGTGGGCAAAAGTGATGGAGTGGAGCATTTAATTACTGGTCTCAGTGCCTTCAGACTTCTCTTTCCCTTGGTCAAGGTGACCAACAACCTTAGAGATGGTGGATGCTCAGTGAGCCTCAGTGCTTTGTTTTTTAATGAAATGAAGTTGGTATTTTATTCGGTTTTCATTAGTTTTCCCCTAATGTCTGTTTTCTGTTCCAGGATCCCAGGCAGGATACTACATTACATTCAGATGTTATGTCTCCTTAGGCGCCTCTTGACTATGACAGTGTCTCAGAGTCTCCTTGTTTTTGATGCCCTTGACAGCTTTGAGGAGTGCTGGTTTAACAGTTCATAAGATGCCCCTCAATGGTCTGATGGTTTCTTCGTGATTAGATTGGGTTTAGGGTAAGAAGACCACAGAAGTAAAGTACTCATCACATCATCTGAAGGGTACACACAATCAAAATGACTTGTCCCTGTTGCTGTTGACTGTCATCACCTGGTTGAGGTTCCTCCACTGTACATTTACGCCCTTTGTTTCCATGTTGTCCTTTTTGGAAGGACATCACAATGCCCAGCCTGCATTTAAGAAATGGGGACTTATACTCATCCTTGAGAAAAGAGTATCTGCATACATTATTTAGAATTATTCTGCACAGGGGATTTGCCTTTCCCCCTGACATTTATGTATTTGTTCATTTATTTAGCTCAGTATGGACACACGGATATTTTTATATTTTGAGTTTTACGCAAATACAACCTTATTTATTTTGTTGCTCAAATTGTTCCAGCTTTGGCCATTGGAAGCTCTCAGTAGTCTGCTGTGTCTCTTTGACATAAGACACCATTTTTTAGGGGGGGAGCACTTCCTTTCTTTCTGGCACCACAAGATGCTTCAGAGCGACTGCAGTATGCAAAGCCTTTCTGTCAACCTGTAAAAAAAACCCATGTATTCTCATTAAGAAAACAAAACTCTATCAAGCTAATGAGATTCTAGAGTTGTTGGTTTCAAAGTGTAATGTAGATCAGTGATTCTCAAACACTCAGGTGTTTCTGGGTCCAGCAGCATCAGTATCAGTTGGGAACTTGTTAGATATGCATATTCTCTGGTTCACCCCTTGATATAATGAACAGAAACAGATGGGGACCCAACAGTCTGTGTTTCACAAACCCTCCAGTGTGTTCTGTTGCACTCTGAAGTTCAAGAACCTCTGAGCCAGACTACATGAATTTTGTGAATGGCAACATAAAAGACACAAACTCAGTGAATCTTTTGGTTGTCTTAGATTATTGTATGTTGTTCCAAAGCAAACCTTAAAAAAACTACTCTAAACCAAGGTGGTTGGTTTTCTTCATATGGAAGATGCAAGAAATCTTGAAAATATACTGATGTGAAGGAATATTTCTTAGAGATGGGGTAACAGGGCTTGCTGGGCACTGTCTCCATTTTATAGACCTCAGAAGCAGCTCTGTTAACTTCAGGAATTCCTCCTGAAGGAATAATAATATGGTGGATTCAACAGTGCTTGGTGAACCAGAATGAATATCTGGGATTATTTTTGTGTTGGGCCTCTCCTCCACTAGATTTTAAGCACCATAAGGATGAAGACTTTGGGTTGTAGCAATCACTAGTGCCTAGAACAATGCCTGGTCCATACATGGATGAACTCATTGAATGTTTGTGGAATAATCACATTATTTTTCAGTCTTTTGTTTCCACATTATACCTTAGGATTCCTACCTCATCTGCACACCACCTGTACTGTTCTATTAAGTTTTTTAAGAATTGAGGGAGAATTTACATACAATGGAATATACAGTTCTTCAGTGTACACTTTAATGAGGTTTGACAGATTCATCTATAGTATACTAATTTTCTTGAAGTTGACAATTTTATTCGATTTACAACTATATCAATAGCCATGAACTTGTGGTTTTGTAATCTTTGTTATATATTTTCTAGTCAACATTAAAATCAATGCATATTTATTAAAAGGGAAATATTAATCCTAATATTACCCAAAGTGCTCACTCACCTAAGCTATTTTGAGTAGCATTGCAGAGAAAGGATTGTCTACTGCAATGTGAAACTTCAAGCACCGGTTAGTGGATGGGGAATGTTTGAGTGCAGTGTGGCGTCATGGCAGATTGGGCTCCTGCAATCCCCTTGGCATAGCCTGAATTATCAGAGAAATGTCTGAGTCTGTTGTCTCAATGAAACAACATGTTTGATACACTGGACTGTTGAGATACCTCACGTACTTCCATCTGCCTCTTAAACAGCTTTCTTCATTCATCCATCTATCCTTCTTCATCCAACTTTTGTTCTGCCTTACAAGAGGAGGACAACTTGCTTGTTTCTGAATTTGTAGTTGTTTTTTATTTTAAAAGACCAAGGGCCTTTATGCCATTGTGATGAGAGGGACAGGGGAGGGACTTTTGGACCAAAGAAGGGATTGTTTCCATTGGACTGCCTGGTTATTTCTTCCATGATACCTTTGGAAGAAGTTGACTGCTTTGGAACAGTTTGGCACATTCTGAAAATTAATTTGCTCCATAGGCATCTTTGGTACACCAGTTACATGTAGGCTCTGTATAGGCACTCCAGGACTGTCCTTAGGGAGCTGCCTTTTGGGAGAAAGGAGTAGAGTCTGCAAGTAAGTACAATTAACAGAGCATAACGTCAGGCATTCCAGAAGACTCGAGCTGTGTGCCGTGTGATAAGGCTGTACTCTGTTCACTAGCTTGAAATAAGATGGGAGTAAATTAAAATTCGAATACTATTCATCTTGTTTTATTAAATTAGGCTTACTGGTAACCACAGGCTAGTAATTCAGACCCCAGTGGCTGAAAAACGTGAGCCAAGTGCTGTCAAGATGCAGTTGTATCTGCTTTAGTATGTGTTTGCAACAAGAAATTTACTGAGTTTTCATATTATAAAAGTAATATATGCTTGTTGGTGATATATTAGAAATTTAGAAATATGCAGAAAAATGTTCATGAAAAACCTTAATCATTCATAATTCAACTGTTATTGCTGGTATTTTTTTTTTTAAATGTGTTTTCCCATAGTTAGGATCATACTGTGTGTAAATCTTATAACTTTGTAAATATTATAAGCACTTTCTTATGCCGTCAGTATTCTTTATAGTATTTTGATGGCAGAATGCAAGCCCATTGTGTGTATCTGCCATACTTTATTTAACAGTTTTATTATTCATTCCAGTTTCTCGCTGTCACATCTTTGAACATTAATCTCTATGAATTTTATATGATTTTTGTATATAATTATATAAAAATATTTCTAGATAAAACTAGGCGAAGACCAGTTAATACTGCCAAGCAAGGCAAGCTGGGAGGGTCTGGAATTTATCCCATGAGCTGGTGTGTGCCAACAAACACACCTTGCAGGTGCTGCCAGGAAGCTTAGTCTGGTGGTCAAGGCATACAATCTGAAAATTACAACAGACCTGATTCTGGTTGTCACCTGGCATTAGGGGATCCAGAAAGCTTGCAGACTATCCCAAGTCCTCTTAGATGGTCTTAAGACTGGGCAAGAGGGAGTAAGTATCAGGAGGTCAAGTGGGAAGCAACGTGGCCATCAGTCAGCCTGGGATTCAGCTGAAGGACCTCAGTCTCATCAACCCACAAACATTATCCAGGGCCTACTGTGTACCAGGCACTGTGCTGGGAGCTTGGGAAACCTCAGTGAACAGACAGACACCAATCTCTGCCTTCATGAAACTTACATTGTAGTGAGGAAATTCTTCCTTGGACAGGCACTGACAAAAGCAAGGTGGAACTCTGGTTCTTGAGGAACTAGAATATTGAGTGTATTCCAAGGGAGTCTCAAGTACGGGGAAGGAACAGAGCTGATTATCAGAATGCACAAGGCCACAGCCAAACTCACAGCAAGGGTGACTTATCACTGAGTCACAGAAGAGACACCTGAAAGTGCACCTTTCTGGTCCAAGGTCACATTGGACTAAACAATGAGCACCTGCCTCAGCCTGCAAATGGGGGTCCAGTGCTGGCATCTGGATGCCAATAGCTGGTTATGGGAGATGGAAGTTAGTGCCAATGACTAAAGTGGAGAATTCAGAACTGTGTTACAGCATCTAGCTTCCTGCCTGGTGTGTATCATAGTAGGTTTTGAATGAAGTGTTGTTGAAGCAAATACGTGAATTTAGGAAAAAAGAAAGATTAGCATTATGGGCGAGGCATGGAAGAAAGAAAATAAGACTAAAAGATAGTCATTAGGAGTCTGGGTTCCAGAGTCAGGCAATCCTAGGTTCAATTCTTAACTCTTCCATTTTCAAGGTCTTTGAGATTTGAACTCATTACTTAATATCTCTGAGTCTCAGTTGCCTCATCTGTCAATTGGGCTAGTAATAGTAATACTAACCACACTTTAGGGTTGTGAGGCAGTTCTTATAAAGAGCCAAGCATATTTCTTGGCACACAGTAAGTGTTCAATAAATGTTAGCTACTAAAAACAACAGTAATAATTTTTTAAATGAATGGTTTTTGAGGGGATATTATAAATATATTACACATTCTGTGGTGAGGTCCAACTTTCTTTTTGATCAGTATCCTGACCTTAGAAGATGGAGAAACGTTATTGTTTCTGTAGAGAAGATGAACTATGATGAAATTTGATACACACACACCTCTGCACATCACCTGTTATTCCTACTGAAATGAGGGTTTCTCCCAGCTTAGAGATGAGGCAAGGAAAAGTAGAAGGATTAGCATGTGTGATATTATTCAAAAATTAATTGTTGGTTGATTGAACATAAAAGACTTGGAGGGGGAAGCCACATGATACACGTATCTTCCTTCAATCACATTATGATAATAATTACAGAAAAATGGGTCCATATAGGAGAACCTGGTTGAAGAGGCAGATCAAGCTGCCATATGGCTTTATTGTTCTCTCTTGTGGGAACAACATCTCTCCCTTCTGATCAGGCTAGGATGGTATAAAAGAATAAAAGACCCAGAGCTAGGGTCACTATTTATTAATGTTGTATTTTGGTTTGGATTCCGCTCGTTGAAACAGTGTTGATCCCGAGGGCATTTTTAAGTTCTCACATTGGGAAGAGTCTAGGAATCTTTGCTTGCACAGAATATTTTGAGAAAATATTTCTAGAAGTGAATCAAATGGCCAGGCATTTCCTTTGAGCGGATGATCTTCTACCTTTGACTACTGAGGAACTTGGGCCTGGATAAGAATTCTGTTAGGAACGATGCTATCACAGAAGATGCAGTAAGGCAGGGTGAGGGGTATATGTAATTGGCATCTGTTTTTATGGGTAGGGAACACTTAGGTGGGAATAGGGAGCTGAAGTTTCACTGAAAGTTTTACCCACTCCAAACTCCAGATTGACATATGCGTTGTACCATTCACAGCAACACGGATGGACCTAGAGATTATCATACTAAGTGAAGTAAGCAAGACCGAGAAAGACAAATAAATGATATCGCTTATATGTGGAATCTGAAAGAAAAAGATACAACGAACTTATTTATGAAACAGAAATAGACTTATAGACAGAGAAAACAAAGTTATGGTTACCGAAGGGGATAGTGTGGGTGGGGAGAGATAAATTAGGAGTTTGGGATTAGCATGTACACACTACTATATATAAAATAGGTAACCAACAAGGACCCACTGTATAGCACAGGGAACTATACTCAATATTTTGTAGTAAACCATAAGGGAAAAGAATCTGAAAAAGAATGTATATATACACACATGTGTGTGTGTGTGTGTGTGTGTGTGTGTGTGTATTTATATAACTGAATCACTGTGCTATATGCCTGAAACTAACCTGACATTGTAAGCACCTATAATTCAATTAAAAAAAAAACAAGAAATATGGCATTGTAGCTGTCTCTGCACCAATAGGATGCCCAGATTTAAACTGTACATACATGTATGCCCCTGTGCCCGGTGTTGCTGTGTCTTCATTCATCCTTTGGACTCCGTGTCCCTTCCTCACGCTTGCGTATCGGCGGTCTCTTGCCTCCTCCCAGCTGAAAACCTGTTTCTGTTCTCCCCCTTCCTAGGACTTCCTCCATGTAGGCAGCATGGTGTGTCCCTCTGTTCTCACCATGAGACTGTCATCCTTCTCTCGATCCAGTTGAAGGGGTATTTGTGTCTTTGTTGTTGTTTTTCTTCTTAGGAGCCTTCTGCCTTGGCATGAGATTGTCGTGGATGGACTCCTGATAAGTCAGGCTCCCCCTGGAGCTGTAATAACACTGGTCTCCTGTAGTCATATTAACCTTTATGCAGCGCTGGCACATTCTCTTTCCCGTTTGACTGGCACAAAATGCTCTGAGGTGGGCAGTACGTACTTTACTATTCCCATTTTATAGAACAGGAAACTGTCTTAGAGCAGTGAGGTCACGACTGCTGGAAGGGATGGAGCTGCTTTAGAAACGGAGGCTCTCCCAGGCAGGGAGGGGGCCCGTGCTTCTCATCCCTGTGAGGGTTTCAGTGAGCACGAGGCCATTAGAATCAACAAAAAGGGGCTTCCCTGGGGGCCCAGTGGTTGAGAATCCGCCTGCCAATGCAGGGGACACGGGTTCGAGCCCTGGTCCAGGAAGATCCCACATGCTGCGGAGCAACTAAGCCTGTGTGCCACAACTACTGAGCCTGTGCTCTAGAGCCCGAGAGCCACAACTACTGAGCCCACGTGCCACAACTACTGAAGCTCACGTGCCTAGAGCCCATGCTCCGCAACAAGAGAAGCCACCACAATGGGAAGCCTGCACACCACAATGAAGAGTAGCCCCCGCTCGCTGCAACTAGAGGAAGCCCGCGCAAAGCAATGAAGACCCAACACAGCCAAAAATAAATTAAATAAAATAAATTAAAAAAAAAAAAAAGAATCAACAAAAAGGAATTCTGGGGACTTATTTTGATACACTGCCCTGGAGCACAATCTCTATTCCTGCCCCAATTTGCTGTCCTTAAACATGATAATATGTTCAGGCACACCTCATTTTATTGCACTTCTCAGATATTGCGTATTTTACAAATTGAAAGTTTGTGTCAACCCTGCATTAAGCACCATCTTCCCAACAACACTTGCTCACTTCGTGTCTCTGTGTCATATTTTGGAAATTGTCTCAATATTTCAAACTTTTTCATTATTGTTATATTATGATGATCTGTGATCAGTGATCTTTGATGTTACTATTGCAAAAAGATTACGACTCACTGAAGGCCCAGTGAGTTGATGGTTAGCATTTTTAAGCAATGAAGTATTTTTTAATTAAGGTATGTACTTTTTTTAGACATAAAACTATTACATACTTAATCGACTAAAGTATAGTGTAAATGTAACTTTTATATGCACTGAGAAACCAAAAAAATTCATGTGACTCGCTTTATTTTGTTATTTGCTTTATTGCGGTGGTCTGGAAACAAACCCACAACATCTCTGAGGTATGCTTGTGTTTTGATATCGTTTATGGCTGTAGAACTAGAAAATTTGACTCAGAGATGCATCAGAGTTGGTTGGTAAGTCCCCTCAAACTTTCTGTGTGTCTGGAAATCCCAGGGACATTTATTAACTGACTCTGCCTATCTCTAACACAGAGCCCTGACCTGAAAATAAATCATAAAATGTATGTCATCAGGTCCCTTGGAGAAGCCTACAGGCTTGATTCTTGGAGAGTCTTTCAGGCCTGTACTCAGAGCCATATGCTTATTTTTTAAGTAATTACAGACGCTTGTAGCTGGCTAAACAGCAGATTACAGTGGCTGGCGTGGTGGGCCATTTGAGGGGAGCACAGAGACAACTGTAACATCCCTGAGAGGGAGGAAGATAGATAGAAAAACTGTGAAGATGAAATACAGACCTAATTTTTAAAGAAAAACATGTAGTTGAATGGTATGGGCAACATGACTCAGTTGTTTCCGCAAGAAAATGGTTAAGAACTCTGACTCGAAGAAGTGTTTAATTCACCTTAGAAATATTCCATGAAAATCAGAGGAAAACAAAAAACTATTTTGTCAGTTTTGAATATTAATCAAAATGTATTGGAGAAATCTAAATGAGTAATGTAGCTTTACTTTTCACTAAAAATATTTGGTTCACCAAAGAAGGCACATGCAACCCATAAGCACATGTAAAGATACTCAACATCAGTCATCAGGCAAATTCAAATTCAGATGGCAATGAGGTATACTCTGCACCATGTGTATAACTAAAATGAAAAAGACTGACAGTATCAAATGTTGGCAAGGATATGTAGCAACTGGAACTCTTAAGCATTGCTGGGAAGTATGTAGAACGATACAGCCACTTTCAAAAACATTTTGGCAGTTTCTTATAAACTTATTCATACACTTACCATAAGATTAGGCAAGTCTACTTGTAGGTATTACCCAGGAGAAATACAACCCATGCTAACAGAATGATCTGTATGTGAATGTTCATAGCAGCTTTAGTCATAATAGCCAAAAGCTGGAAAAGATCCAAATATCTATCAGTTGGAGAATGGAAAAACGATCTGTGGTACATCTAAACAGCAGGATACTTCTCAGCAATGAAGATAAACAAACTGATACATATTGATACAACAACATAGATGAATCTCAAAATCTTCACGCTAAGTGAAAGAAACCAGTCTCCAAGGCTATTTACCCCGTGATTTCATTTCTATGACATTCTAGAAAAGGCAAAACTATAGAGATGGAGAAGAGATCACTGAACTAGGATTACGGGAGAGGATTTGACTACAAAGAATCATGAGGAATTCTGGGGGGGCCGATTGTCATGGCGGCTACATAACTATTCGGGTTGGCCAGAAAGTTCATTCGGGTTTTTGGTAACATCTTACTGAAAGACCCGAATGAACTTTTTGGCAACCCAGTGTGTACGTTTGTCAAAACTCATCAAACTGTACACTTTTAAAAAGTGAGTTTATCATATATATATAAATTATATGACAATTTTTAAAAATCAAATATTTTGGAAACTGAATTACTAAATCAGTAGAAAATCTACATAGTTTCTTATATTTGTCTAGATTTTTAACAAAATTTTATTTCATGCCAATGTTGGCCAGGTGCCGTGCTTGCCCCTAGGGATAAAAATCTCAATAAAACGTGACCCTGCCCTGGCTACTTTTGCCTGAGTTCCGGAGACCCTTTTGCATTAGGGAGATTCCCCAGTATAACCCAAGTTTATAGAAGGTTGCTAGTGACTGGCTTTTATTTATTTATCTTGCATCTGTTTTATTTTATTTTTTTTAATTAATTTTTTATTGGAGTATAGTTGATTTAAAATGTTGTTTAGTTTGTACTGTACAGAAAAGTGAGTCCGTTATACATATACATGTATCCACTTCTTTTTAGATTCTTTTCACATATAGGTCATTACAGAGGATTGAATAGAGTTCCCTGTACTGTACAGTAGGTTCTTATTAGTTGTCTATTTTATGTATAGTAGTGTGTATATGTCAATCCCAATCTCCCAATTTATCCTACCTCCCTTTCCCCCTTGGTAACCATGTTTGTTTTCTGCATCTGTGGCTCAATTTCTGTTTTGTAAATAGGTTCATTGTGACTGGCTTTTAGAAGGAGAACATTTTTGAGGGGACATGTTATCAGTCATCTCTGTCTCTAAAAATTAGACTCAGAAAGTCACCTCAAATGATAGTGATCTGTTGTGAGCAGTAGTAGAATAATTCATTATCAGAGGGGTTTGGACAGTGTATGGTAAAAAATCAGCTATCAGTTATTCAACTGAATAGATCAACTATTCACGACACAGGTTTTTTAATTTAATGCAAGCTATGTTCCCCATCATACTTTGCTTTTTCCTAAGGAAATTTTTGGCATGTTAGAGGCCCAGTAACAATATGGTGCTGTTAGACTTGGTGAGTAAACTGCAGCACCCGCTCAGGCCTTCATGGGTCTGTCCCCCACCCCATCCCCACTACCCCTCTCTTTTTTGGCAGCCTTAGGTTAGTTAATCTGTAAAAGAAAGAAGAAGGAATGGCTGGAAGGTAGCTCGATGCTAGACTATATTTAGAAGGCTCTTCCACACTGCACTTGAATGCCATTTTTTTTTTTTTAATTTATTTATTTTTGGCTGTGTTGGGTCTTCATTGCTGCACGTGGGCTTTCTCTAGTTGCAGTGAGAAGGGGCTGCTCTTCGTTGTGGTGCGGGGCTTCCCATTGCAGTGGCTTCTCTTGTTGCGGAGCATGGGCTCTAGGCACGCGGGCTCAGTAGTTGTGGTGCACGGGCTTAGTTGCTCCGCGGCATGTGGGATCTTCCCGGACCAGGGCTCGAACCCGTGTCCCCTGCATTGGCAGGCGGATTCTTAACCACTGTGCCACCAGGGAAGCCCATGTCATATTTTTGAGATCCTTGCAGGGCAAGGCTGTTTCTGGATGCCCTAGTGTGACCATGCATCAGCCCTTTGGTCTGAAAAATCTCTGGTGCCCACAGGTCCTAATGGAAGTGAACTGCGTTCTGTGCACCTTCTGTTCTCCGTCCTCCTCCTTTATCTCCCCATGCACCTCTGCCAGTATTCTATTCCACTCACCCCATCTCCTCAGAGAGGGGCCCTCCGTTCCAAACAGTCACAGTGGAGGGGTTATGTGTGTGGAGAGAAAGACAGACCCACTAAAACAGCAAACAGGCTGCAAGCTGCTTGGGTGATCTTTCTAAAAGGCAACTCTGACACCATCCTTCCAGTTCTTAAAACCCTTCTCATTTTGGAAATCCAAGCCCTGCTGTGGGTCCTCGAGTTCAACCCTTGCCCCTCCTCCTCACTAGCACCTGCTGCATTAGTTATGCTAAACTACTTGTATCTTCTCAAAAGCACCTTGACACTGTCTCTTTGTCTTTGTTTGCATGGAGGGCCTTCTGTCTGAAATGCATCTCTTCTTTTTGTCTTCTAGATGAATTTCCAGTCGGCCTTGAGGTGAAACTTAAACCTCTCCTTTTCTTCCCTGACCTCTTGGGCCTCTTTCCTGAGGAGGTAGTCAGTCACCTTCCCTTCCCTGAGCTCCGCTGTGTATCTCTGATATAGGATTTATTAGACTCAGCGCTAATGATGTGCTTATATGCTTTTGTCACTATTCTTTGATTTTCTTGAAGTTGTCATTTTGTTCAAGACATCAGTGAATAAACAATGATAAAGGAAATGAACCCATTTGTCATCAGAAGTTACAGGAAGGAGCTAATAATACCCTGTACCCAGGCACAGATAAGACAACTGGTACTTTATTTTCCCAGGTGCAGCTGTCCAGACAGGGACATGTTACCCTGGGTGCAGAGGAAGTAAAATCATATTATTAACTAACTTCACCTTCGCCTAACATTTACCAAGCTTGTGCTGCATGCCAGGACACATGAAGGACATTGTCACATTCAAGATCTCATTACAACCTCCTGGCAAGCTTGTGAAGGATGTCTTGTTATCCCCATCTTACAGATAGGGAAACTAGGACTTAGAGGGCCTAGGTGACAAGGCCAAAGTCAAAAGAGAGGTAAAAACTGAGTCTGAACCAGAGGTTGTGGATCTGTCAGGATCTACTTCTTTGGCAGAGTTTTTAATGTTATATATGCCTTCTTTTTTCTTGGCCCTGTGCTGGGCTAAGGCTTTTGGGTTTGGAGCTTCTGATGGACCTTGTGAAGTTCCTCTCTAGTTTGTGGAGGTGGGGCGGGATTCTTTGTGGAGAAGGCACTGATGCTTGAGTGGTCCAGGGAGTGATGATGGTTGTAATGGTGGAGATGGTGTGGGGGAAGAAACAAGACCATGGCACTGGAAGACTTGCTCTCAGGCTCCAGGAGGAGGACTTCTGGGTTGTCCAGCTCAGTCAGCCAGGGAAGGAAAGGGGATGGCAATTAAAAGACAAACACACTGCCCCAGGGTAAATATTACCTTTGGCAGGAGAAGTTCCCTGTGTCATATCTCTCCTGTAATTGAGCATGGGGTGCAAGGGGGAAGGGCACTACATGGGGCCTTTCTAGAATTTCCCCAGTCTAGAGAATTGAGGAAACCTTTGAAAGACCTTGCAGGAGGATGGGGCTTGGAAAAAAAAAAAAAAAGGATGGGGCTTGCCAGGCAGGTAATTCTAATAAGTAAAACCTGTCAGTCCTCTCAGTCAAAGGGGGCTTGGCTACTCATTTCCCACCAGTTATTGCTGTGGGAATTTCGGCACAGTGTTGTCAGATCTTATGATTTTTTTGAGAGAAGCCAGATTTCATGTTAAATTTCCAAATGATTAAATTTGAATTTAAAATTAAAAAGCACAGGGAACTCTACTCAAAATTCTGTAATAACCTACATGGGAAAAGAATCTGAAAAATAATGGATATATGTATAACTGAATCACTTTGTTGTACACCTGAAACTAACACAACATTGTAGATTGACTATACTCCAATATAAAGTAAAAATAAATTAAAAATTAAATTAAATTACATTAAAATGAGACTCCATCCTCCTCCCTACCCTCCTTCTTGTCAAACAAAATGTCTTCAAGAATGTCACTGCTGAACGATTCTTATTTCTATGGAACTCACCTGCATATCACAGATTACCAGCACTACATCCCCTCCCATCCAATATTGCTTTCCTGTCATTCTGCCCAATAAGATGCCCTCAACTTTGCAAATAACTCCTAGGGAAACAAAAATCCCAGCTGAGGTTTTTCCAGTATCATCATAGACAGTATCCGGGTATCTCTGTCTGTGTTTCTTTTGCTGGGAATAGTCTTGGGCCAAATGTGACACTTGACACTCTTGGTAAACTCTTTCTTCGTCTCAGCCATCTTGCCCCTATTACTCCAATTTCAGTGGGTTTTGTTTGAGGAGATGCACCTGGCTTTTGGTTTAGCTGAATCAGGAGGTGGTTTGGCGGGCAGAAGGATTACCCGGAGACATTTGGGCATCTCACACCTTTCTTTGGCTCTAGCAGCCCTGACTCACAGTAGATATTCAGTCCTGAGGCGCTTTCCAGGAAGAGCCATAGCTTGTGAAACTGGCAGGGTTCCAGCCACTGTGGAAGGTTGTCATATGCGGCGGCAGCGCTTGGAGCTGAGGTTGGGTGATGCTTGCTCTTCAAGAGTAAGTTAATTTTTTGGAAAGCAGTTTGGCCGTGTCTAAAAATATGCATCCATCTCTGAAGAAATGATCAGAAATATGCACAATTATATTGCATGTAAAACTAATTCCGATAGCTAAAAATAGTAGACAAATTAAATGATTCACAGTAGGAGAATGATTAAAGAAATTTGGGCTTAGCCATATGATAAGTAGCCCTTTAAAACAGTGTTTGTGTGTATATGTAGCTTCATATCCTGTTTTCTTTGGATTAATATGGCATTTTCCCATGTCATTAAAAATTCCTCATAAATTTAGATATAGGTATATGTATACCTATTTTCATAGCTGTTTTTCTTTTCTATAATTTTTTGTATTTTCCCCAATATTCCACAGTTTAAAAAAACTTTTAAAGTATTACTTTTTAAAAAATAAACTTTTTATTTTAGTATAGCTTTTCTTTTTCAAAGAAAGGATAGCATAGAGTTGCAGTATACCTTACCCATTTTCCCCATACTCTTTATAAAATTAGAATAAAAGTTATTTTTTAAATGATAAGAAAGAGCTTTCTGTGGCTTATATTATCACAAGCCACATAATTATTTACTTTAAAGGAGGTTTTTAAGGAAAAAAAATTAATGTTCTTTATTAAAAGGCAGGTGGGACCACCACTTACTTATAATGCTACATTTAACTGAGATCTCAAGCATTTCACAGGTACTGATGGAATGTTAGAACATTCAGAGACCCTCTTTAACTTTGCTATCTGTCCTAAAGTGATTTAAAAGAATCTGTTGTTTATCATTGACTTACTTTTGGATTTGATTCCAAAATAGACTTGTATTTAAGACAAAAGAAGTTATTCATCCTGCCTCTTTAAGTATTTATTATTTCTTCTCAAACTTCCTTAGTCCTATAACAGTCAGTTTTGTATGGGTCTGTAATGGATATGAGTTTTAAGATCCAGTCATGTGAAATTGAATTTACCAAGTGGGTGCTATTTTCATACTTTGTTTTGACTGATCAGCTCACCAAAGCTGAAAGCTAAAAATAATAAACCCTGTCATTTTAGCAAGTCATCAGAGAAAACATTAAGAAATGACAGCAGTTGGAATTGAGTAGGTTTTCTCTGCCATGTTGTTCCTGAATGGAGGGTCTTTAGGAAAGGCCTGGCGGAGGCCCTAGATCTGGGGCAACCCCTTTCTTCACTCAGAAAGGATAGGAGCTGGTTCACCCGAGGGTTTGGGAACTAGTTAACGATCCCTAGTGCTTTGCTCTCAGTCAGGCACTAGAACGTGTACTGCAGTTTCAGAAGATCACAAAATCTTGTTTTCATGTCACAGTTTCAAAGGCTTATATTATTCAATTCAAGAATTTTGTCACAACTGGTACCTGCATAGCTTGAATTTTTCTGTTATTTTATGGGACGATCGTCTATGTCTTTTGTCCCTATATTCTGAAGTGAGGCCAAACAGACCCGTCCCACCTACTCACCTGCCACTTACTCTTCTTTGGGTAGGAGCCTTGTGGGTGTTTTAACTCAGGGGTCTGTTCGGGTAGGAAGAGGGTGTGTTGTGATGAATCGGCTCGTTGTCATCATAATTGGGATGGTAGGTCTGAAGGACAGAGCAGTGAAGGTTCTCCTTTGGGTTTGGTTTGGAGAATATAATGGCAATATCATTTTTCAGATTCTCCCAAGAAGATTTTGTCCCCCACGTTCTCCACCCGCAGGTTAAAAATACCCCAATTATGAAATGACCCCATCGCTCCTCCAGTTTATAAGGCAGAATCCCTGGCATGTCAAAAACAAAACCAAAAACCCACCCTTTGTTTTTAGAATACTGCTGCCTTCTCCGTTAACATTCTTAACTAAGGGAAAATCTATACATTCTATCTCTAGAAGGCCAGCTGGAGAGGGAGAAGAAAAGAAAATTAAGAAACAATTTGGTTGGTTATCATTAATCCTTGTTTAGCCCTGTGGGAAAATAAGCTTTTCTTCTTCCATCTTTGTTAGCGGGTAGATTAAATTGGTTAAAGGATACTGCAGCCTGTGAAAGAAAAAACAGTGGCACTTCACAAAGATACTCCAAAGCAGCTGAAAATATTTTTTCCTTCAGCTGCTGTCTAAGATTAAATGGCCCTTAAGTGATTTGGGGTCAGTATCTAATAAGCATATTTTTGTCCCAAATGAAAAACCAGCACAACTAGGCCTTCTCCACAGAGCATAAACCTAGGTGCATCTACTGGTACTTCTTAGGAAAAGAAGATCATTCAGTGTTTTATTTTTGCAAACCTTCAGTTGCTAAGATCTGAATCATCTATTTGGGGCACTCAGAGCTGCCTAATGGAAGCTGCATATTTGAGGGGAATTAAAAACCACTTTCCTTCCAGCCTCCCCATCCCTCCCCCATCTGCAACAACCTTTGACACTGCATAGATTTTGAAAGTAACACTGTAAGATTAGTGCCAGGGGTCTTTCAAAGGATGCTTGTAACTGAAAATCTGTTTTCTTATCCCTCAAAGCTGAAAGCCATAAAGAAAAGAAAAGAAAATGCTTTTAATGAACAGCCTTTGCAGAATCAGCTCCTTGTAACTTCCCTCCTTCACGTGAATCAAAAATAGCTGAAAGTAGGTCATATTGTAAAAATGAATTAGGCTTCGCTTCACATTTTATTGACTTTACTAGACTTTTTTTCATTCACAGTGGCTGATTGTTAGCTAATGACTGACCTAAATAAAAAGGGATTGATTCTCTTATTTTCTTTATTTTGCCATCTACTCCTTCAGAATATCAGTGGAGCCCACTATGTGCTGGGGGTTTTTACTTTTTTTGTTTCTCATGCTCACGACAACCCTGAAAGTTGGAATTTTTATCCTCATTTTATCTATGAGGGAACTGAAACTCATAGAGTTCAAGGTAAATGGCCCAAAGACACACAGCTCGTTAGTAAAAGATCTGAAAACTGGACACATTTCTTTGTCCAGAAGCCCTGATGTTTTCAACTACATTCTCTTTATTTAAAAAATTTTTATATTAGATAGTTATTAGTGAGAAATAAACTGAAATAAAATTGGCACTCTTAATGCCTCATAAAACAATGAAAAATATTTACCGTAATATTAAATAATTTTTGAAAATGACAACAACGCAACATTTATTTGAATTGAGCCTTAGTTTGGTCCAGGCACTGTTTAACTTTCACAGTGATCCAGAGATTGGGTTCCATTTTCTTGCCATTTTACTGATGAGTCTCCAAAAAGTTAAGATGCTTGTCCAAGGTCACAAAGTCAGTAAATGGCAGAGCCCAGACTCAAACCCTGCTGTTGTTGCCAAAATCTTGGCTCTCTGTGCACCAATGCCAAACAGAAATACGGAGGCAGAGTTATGGAGGAGAAAGAAAGAGTGGCTTAATTTCTTTGCCAGGCAAAGAGGGAACACAGTAGGCTAGCGCCTCAAGAACTGTGCCCCCCTCCCTGGGGAATAGGGAGAGGTTTACATAGTCAGGACTCATGGTCAGAGGTATGAGATAAGGATCAAGGCAGTAACAGTCTTGCATTCTTCTTTCTTCTGCAAGGTTTCAAAAGGGTGGGGTTGCTGACAAGATTAGGGTGTGTGCGGGGTGGGGGGGGGTGTCTCAGGTGGTCGAGTCTTCTAATCTTGATGAGCTTCCCTGATCCCTTTAATCTTGCCTCAGGTGGTTTCCTGGCTGCTCCTCCCTTGAAAGCAACTGTTCGTATATACACTAATATGTATAAAATAGATAACTAATAAGAACCTGGTATATAAAAAATAAATAAATAAAATTCTGAAAAAAAAGAAAAAAAAAAGAAAGCAACTGTTTGAATCTGCCCTTTGGAACTCAGGGACAGTCATGGAGGCTGGAGTCTTGCCTACGAGAAATGGGGGACAAAAAGCTTCTGTGCCCGGGAGCCCCACGGGGCCCTGCTCAGCATCACTGTCTTCATAGTCCAAGGGCTTTATCTCACTACAGCAACTTGAGTTTAACATAAAAAGTGGTCAGTATAAATGAAAATGAAATGAAATATTAGTCTTGTGAGTTCATGTCCTTATAATATTTTATCATAGAAAAATAATATTTTTGGGCTTAAGTATCAATAATTTTCATGGGCAAATTATTACAGAATGTGTTTCTCTTCTAACCCTCTTATTGTGAACAAAGTTTAAAGTGGTCTTGAAGGGTTACCCTTTCTCCCTCTGAAAGACTGGTTGAGGATGAAGTTGGGCTCTTGCAGAGTGGGGACTAAGTTCCCTGCAGGGGTTGAGACTGTGGCCTCAGAAGAGATTAGAAAGATCCTGGTAAAACACTGAAGGCAAACCTAGACTTTCTCTGCTTGCAGCCAGTCCTGCAGTGAGCTAATAGAAGGGTGACTCTCTCAACCTTCTCCTCCTGCTTAGGACATGCTTTCCCATGTCATGTGCTCGTGATTTGGTGGTGGGGAGGGGTTGCTTCTGTAGGCACCCCACCAGTGTGAACTGGCCACCATACCACTTTATAACATCCCTTTGAGGGGAAGCAGGCCCTGAGTTACATGTTTTTAGAACACAGCTCCTATGCAAGCTCCGGGCTTCCTATATATATGGTATTTTAATCTATAAATTTGCAAATAAAAAACAAAGTATTCAGTTCAAGTATATTTTTCTGAACACGAGAAATTAAACATTTTCAGGGCAACTCTTTTACTGCATCTTTACTTTGGTGGCAGATTCACCCAGAATGAAGCAAAACACCAAGCAGTATGAAATAAAAACTGTCCAATCCAAAGAAAACCCTCTCTTATTTGTGTAACCAAGATATCAGGGCCCAGTCCATACCCATCTTTTATGTAAGGCCCCCCAAATACTCAGGTTATTTAAATTCACTAATCTTTGAGAAGATGGGATTGGTCATTTATTCATTCAAAATATTTATTTAGCACCCACTTATGTGTCAGGTTCTAAACCCTAGGGATACATGGATTTCATATGAGTGAGATAAATAGACAATACACAAATAAACAAGTAATATTTAACAAGTCAGATGGTGAAGCTGCTATAGAGAAAAATTAAATAGGGCATAAGGAGTGTTGTATGTGTGTGTGTGTATGTGTGTGTGTAGTAAGGGGTTCTTGCTTCATTGAAGGCCTCAAGAATAGTGTAACATGTGAGCATATACATAAGGGACGTGAAGGAGCAAGACTTCAGGCTATCTTGAGAAAGGCCGTGGTAGAAATAGCAAGTGCAAAGGCCCCGAGGTAGAGTGGTGGTATTGTATTGAGAATCAACAGGGAAGTGGCAGTCTCAGACAACTCAGATGGGGCTCTTCTGCTCTGACTGAGAGAGGATCCTCAGGCTGGGCTTCCTCAGTGACTTCCTGTGACAGCCCAAGTCCACCCTATGACTGCCTCTATTCTCAAGGGGCAAAATAACTCCTTTAAAGGGGTTGGGGAAAGGCAAACAGAAGCTATACCCAAGCTGGAGAGGGTGGGAAGCCAACCATTTACATATTTAAATACTCCCTTCACAACCCATAAAATGCATATCATTTTAATTGAGCATTTAAATCTTTCTCAAGGGTAGGTATTTCAAGCATTTCAAGCTTTATGCCAATTATTGCATCATCTTAAAAGAGAAGCTTTTAAATTAATTAAACCCATTACACTTGAATATCTGATTCTTGCCAATACATAATTTAAAATCCTCACTTCAAAGTAATTTGGTAAAGTTTACTAACCCTATCAAAATGTCCTAAACTATGCACCTGGAGAAACATTACCCAGTTTCTGGATAGGAGCCAAATGGCCCTGTGAAAGGACTTTTCATTGTAGCCCCAGGAAGGCAAGTCTGAGGTGTGGTCTGGCCTCAGTCTTAGAGATTCTGATTCAGTGAGTCTGGAAAGGTCACAGGATTCTTTTTCCAAACAAGTGATTTTCTTAATGAGCCAACTTTGAGAGCCACTGATCTGGGGTAAAGAGAATATGGATTCTATGTTGTACAGAAGAACACAGTGGGCCATCAATCTGGTCTGGCTCAGAAGAGGAAGGGGCAATCATTGCAACTTCTTTTATGTAGCTGTATTAGTTAGGGAAGGCTCAGCTATGCCGCAGTAACAAATAACCCCCAAATCTCAGTGGCTTAATGCTCTAAAGTCTATTTCTTGATCTTGCAAAGTCCAGGGTCATTGTTCTGATGGGTGACTCTCTTCCAAGCAGTGCACACTGGTGACTTTGATCCAGTCACACTGTCCCTTAGGGCCTCCTCAGAGACTCCTGCAGAGACAGATGAAGAAAGAGAGTGTCCATCCTTGTGGGTCATTTTAGGGACCAGGCCTGGAACTGTCTAGCCCTTCTGTTCATATTCTATTAAGCAGAACTTGAGCCCTCCTAGATGAAAGGGGCCAGGAAAGGTAGCTTATGTGCTCAGTAGTCAAGAGAAATAGTTGATGTTGGCCATGGCAACACACATAGCATTGGGTCTGCAGCCACAGTCTATAGTCCTCTCCCTGATGCAATTTGCTACAGGTTCCCAGTATTTTTCCACCCAGGTCTGCTGGATACTCCAATCCATTATCTGGATTATTGACCTCTCCACCCTCAACCCTAATTTGATGTAGCATGAGGAAGAACCCACCCTGGTTCAAACAAATCCCACTGAGATAATAATTGCATAACAGGACCTCCCTCTCCCAACCTCAGCCATTCCAGACATCATTTCTGCCTTGAAGTAGGAGTCTCATCCCAGGGATAGCACAGGTTCTTTCCTTTCTTTACCAAAGATTCTCTAAAAATTCATCATTTTTACAATGCTTCTTGTGTTTTTGGCGACAGGGATGTTTACGGTCCAGAGCAGACATACTGTAGGAGTGGATGATTCTAAGTATGGTGTTTGTGAGTTGAGGACTTTCTAGACAGTCTAAAAATATAAGCAGATGAGATATGAATCCTAGGAAGGGCTCATTCAAGGGCAGAGATGGTTTGCCTCTACCGTATGACGAAGCATAAGTACTCAATATGAACTAATGAATTAAACGATATCATTACGTATAATTCCACAGATTTGGGTTTCTCAAAGGATGGTTTCAACCAGAAGCATCCGCATCACCTGGGAACTTTTAAGAAATGCACATTCTTAGGCCCTATCCCAGACCCACAGAATTAGACATTCTGGGCACAGAGGGCAGCAACCTGTGTTTTGACAGCCCTCCAGGTGATTTTGATGCACATCAGTGTTTGCGAATCACTGGCATAGATTTTACATGTTGATTGCAGTTTTATCTAAATCTAAGTAGTAATTAAGGAGTCTGAATGGGATTTCTTTTCCTGTGGGAGAAAGAGATGGACATAAGCCTTTTAAGACACTTGTTAGAGAAACTGCTACTCTTTTAGATTAGATGCCTGCTTCTTTTGTATGTCTGCCTACAATACTCTGTAGTGAGAATCAATATCTAGAAAGGTAGCTTGAGGCAGTTCAAGTGCCTAAGATTATCCATTATTTTTTACGTATACTACATAATCAAGCAAAAGAAACAGGATAACAAATTTTAAAAACGTTTTAAAAGCAAAACTGATTCAAAACGCCTTTGTATTGGGTTGGCCAAAAAGTTCGTTTGGTTTTTTCCGTAGGATGGCTCCAGTAGCTCTCAGTTGTCTTTAACTTCATCTGAAACAATTTTGTTAGATTGTATTGTGACAGCTGTCATATCAGCATGCATTTTTTAAGAAAAACTTATCAATTGGTGAATTTTTGTGTAGCCATTTTAATATTGAAGATGGAAGAAAAAAAACAACGTTTTCGGCATATTATGTTTTATTATTTCAAGAAAGGCAAAAACGCAAAAAAAAAGATTTGTGCAGTGTATGGAGGAGGTGCTGTGACTGATCGAACGTGTCAAAAGTGGTTTGCGAAGTTTCGTGCTGGAGATTTCTCGCTGGACGATGCTCCACGGTCGGGTAGACCAGTTGAAGTTTATAGCGATCAAATCGAGACATTAACTGAGAACAATCAACGTTATAGCACGTGGGAGATAGCTGACATACTCAAAATATTCAAATCAAGTATTGAAAATCATTTGCACCACCTTGGTCATGTTAATCGCTTTGGTGTTTGAGTTCCCTATAAGTTAAGTGGAAAAAAAACCTTCTGGACCGTATTTCCGTATGCGATTCTCTACTTAAATGTAATGAAAACGTAAAACAAATTGTGACGGGTGATGAAAAGTGGACACTGTACAATAAAGTGGAACGGAAGAGATTGTGGGGCAAGCGAAATGAACTACCACCAACCACACCAAAGGTCAGTCTTCATCCAAAGAAGGGGATTGTTGTGTATATGGTGGGATTGGAAGGGAGTCCCCTATTATGAGCTTTCTCCAGAAAACCAAACGATTAATTCCAACAAGTACTGCTCCCAATTAGACCAACTGAAAACAGCACTCGACGAAAAGCGTCCAGAATTAGTCAACAGAAAACGCATAATCTTCCATCAGGATAACGCAAGACTGCATGTTTCTTTGATGACCAGGCAAAAACTGTTACAGTTTGTCTGGGAAGTTCTGATTCATCCACCGTATTCATCAGATATTGCGCATTCAGGTTTCCATTTATTTTGGTCTTTACAAAATTCTCTTAATGGAAAAAATTTCAGTTCCCAGGAAGACTGTAAAAGGCACCTGGAAAAGTTCTTTGCTCAAAAAGATAAAACATTTTGGGAAGATGGAATTATTGCCTGAAAAATGACAGAAGTAGTGGAACAAAACGGTGAATGCATTGTTCAATAAGGTTCTTGGTGTAAATGAAAGATGTGTCTTTTTACTTTAAAAACTGAAGGAACTTTTTGGCCAGCCTTAGTTTTCCTGTTGCTTTTACTGATTACTTTTGGCCACTCTTCTCTTTGTCGATCCAAAACTCTGGTCATGATGACTTTTTAGGGCCCTGAAATGTGTAATCCTATTTATTGGAAGCATTTCCAACTGTCCTCCTCTCCTGCCCCATAACATGCCATCCTAGATGAACAGTCCCAGGGGGACCCTAGGACGCGATTATGGACCTCAGTCATTGTGATGTCTGGAGGATGGAGGAGATGAAGCTTGGGAACAGAGTGGACCCAACCCTGCAGGGCTCTGGGAATTGCTCTGGGAATTGCTTTCTGGCACAAGTCCCTGATGTCAGCAAGGTTTGCTTCTTTTTCATACAAGTGGTGGAAGCAGATTTAAAATAAAAATGCCACGGGCTTCCCTGGTGGCGCAGTGGTTGAGAATCTGCCTGCCAATGCAGGGGACACGGGTTCGAGCCCTGGTCTGGGAAAATCCCACATGCTGCGGAGCAACTAAGCCCGTGCGCCACAACTACTGAGCCTGCGCGTCTGGAGCCTGTGCTCCGCAACAAGAGAGGCCGCGATAGTGAGAGGCCCGCGCACCACGATGAAGAGTGGCGCCCGCTTGCCGCAACTAGAGAAAGCCCTCGCACAGAAACGAAGACCCAACACAGCCAAAAATAAATAAATAAATAAATAAATTTAAAAATAGAGCAATAAAGTCAAAAAAAAAAAAAATGCCTGACCTCCTGGCCCTCCTGCAAACATCAACTAATGAATGAATCAAAACTCAAAATATGCCCCTTCCAAAGTGGTCTTCTAGCATGTTAGAGAATTGTTGTCTGCTTCCCTGAATCCTTAAAATGTCACTGACCTTGGCTGTTTTTGTGGGCCACAACTAAAGCTGCCAAATAAAATACAGGACACTCAGTTAAATTTAAATTTCAGATAAACAAAAATAACATTTTAGTGTAAGCATGTCTCATAACCAGTAAGGATGAAATATTTGAATGTTGACTATTTGAATATAGAATGTGTGAACATTTGCATTTTAGGTAAACAACTAGTTTTTTTCTAGTCTAAGTATATTTCACATTGCATACTTAGTTATGGGACATACTTATACTAAGGAATTAATTTATCTGAAATTTAAATCTAGCCAGGCATCCAGAAGTATTACTTGTTAAATATTTTTTATTAGCCACAACTCATGGCAAAGAAATACTTGGAGGCCACTAAGATGTCCAGGGCTTCTTATCAATCCCTCGACATAGCCCCAAGTCAGCAAAGGCATTTGGCCTTTGGACTCTTTGTTTATGAAGCCATTGTTACTTTATCATTGCCACTCTGGTTTTGGGCAACCTGTCCTTTCTCCTCTCTTAGTGTTCAACTTCCTGGTCTCTGCCTTGTGTGGAGAGAAAGGCTGACCTATTAGAAACAGCACCAGCCAATGTGAGTTCTTCCCTTTAACCAACTAGTCTCGCCCTGAAGATTACGTTAATCTTTCCATTTTGGAGCTAGGTACTATCTGGATAGTTGTGGGTCAAAAAGCCTGGTGTTTCTGAAAGCTTAGCTAACTCCAGTTCTTTTGTATGATTTTTATCTTTGGTAAATCACAGAACCTCTCTTAACTCTCAAACCGAGTCTTTGTGTAGGTGAAGGTGGCCATCTAATTACCATCAATTAGATGAAGAGAACACCTGACCCCCACCAGCTCGGGTCCTAATGAGAGAACCAGTGTAGATAGTGTCAGATACAAATCGCTGAATGGGACTGTCAGCCTTCTGAGTGAAAACAGAGACCTAGCGGCAGCCGTGTAAAGTCATTTTGTTCTTTCTGTCCTAGATTTCAGTTGCTGCTTCTCTCTGGAGACTTTGTAGGCTTGCTTAGTTCTCTATCAAGTCAACAGGAACATAGGACACTGAGGAGGCCTGGAAGAGTGAGAGACTCTGACCCAGTTTGAATGTCCCCATAGTTCAGTTACTCCAAAGAATTCAAGCCTTAAAGGCACAGAACCTTGAAGTCACTAGAGCTTCACCCAGGGTCCTCCCAACACAGGGATTGCAGAATATTGCTGAAATCATCTTTTTCCTGTTCCTCTCCTTCCCTTTCACTTTGTGTGTATGGGAATTTCAAGCGTAGAAAAACCATAATGTGGATTTATTTTATTTGGACACGGAGTCTTTGCTATCTGGGTGGAGTTCTGCTTGGGAGCGACCAGCTGTCACTGCCAGTGGCTGCTAGGATCGCCTTGTGGAATTAGGCAGGGTGGTGTTTTGCTTTTAGTTTTAAATGCCGTTGGATGGTTGCTAGATGGGTAGTAGTCTCGCTTCTGTTTTCCATGGAGGGGTCTTGGTTTTGGTTACACTAAAACCAAATCAGATTAGATACACTCAAAAAAGAGAAATTTGCACTCACAATCTGTTGATGGTGCACAGCACTCACACTTTGACATTAGTCATAAACTGGATCGAGACCTCATCAGAGGCTCAAATGCTCCCTTTGCTCTAAATCACAGCTTGTAAAGAACAGAGTGTGAGAACACAGAGATAGTGAGGTGGTGGCAGTTTTTCTCATTGCTACTTGATTTTGGGGGTGGGCAGCAACTACACACTGTTTTAAGAGTTTTCAACATGATGATACTGAAATTACTTCAAATCTTTTCTAATCCCACCCTACCCCTCAGACCGTGTTTAGTCCTCCGATCTATACTTTTGTAATTTCTTACAGTTGTAACGAATATATTGGACTGGGAATCCCTGAGGGCAGAGTTGATGTCCACCTGTTGACTTTGGAATCATCATTGCCCAGCACTGACCGGGAACACAGATGCTCAACAGAAAGACGAATGAATTAGACTTTAGAGCAATGTAATCCATGGCACCCTGACTTCAATAGCAGATTGTAATACGCAGTGTTTTAGGACTAATCAAGTTTTAGAATGTCACAAAAGAGAAGCTGGAACTTGGTCCACATGGAAATTACCTATTTGCTCGTTAAGAGGTTAAGGGACCATTTTCTACTCCTGCCTCCCTTCCAACTTCTGGTCATCTTTACCCACTGAAAGAGGGTCCACATGACATATAAAAAAATCTTTCATTAGTAAGATATTGGGAAAATAAATCTCACATACTAAAACAGAAGATGGCAAGCTTTTTTTGTAAATAGCCAAATAGTCAATATTTCAGGCTTTGTGGAAATAGGGTTTTTGTCACACCTACTCAGTTACTGCCCTTGTAACATGAGAGCAGCCGTAGACAATAGGCAGAGGAATGAGCATGGCTGTGTTCCAGTCAGACTGCTTCTATGGACACTGAAATGTGAACTTCATATAACTTTCACATGTCATGAAATGTTATTCTTTAAGAAAATTTTTCCCCAAACATTTAACAATGTGAAATCATTTTTAACTCACTGGCTATTACAAAAAACAGGTGGTAGATTGGATATGGCCTGCTGGCCAGAGTTTGGCGACCCCTGCACTAAAAACAAACAACTAGTACCAAAGTCGAAGCTTTGTTGGGAAAAAGGGACATTTTTGCTCTATCTGCCGTATAGCTTTCCTACATAGCTAATCGCTGAAATGAGACACAAAGGAGCTTTTTCCTCCCGTCTTATTTTTGTACCACTTTTTGTTTAGGTATGCACGCATGCATGCTTGCCTCTGTGCCCACATACGTGTGTGGTAGAAAGACCAAGTTTTCAGATTGCATTCGATATATTTCCTGAGCCTTTTGGGATGGTGAAAGGGAAATGTGGAAAATACAGTATGATCCCAGTTTTTTTTTAAAAGCACATTATGCAAAAAATGATGTACTTTATATATGCTTGTAATAAGTTCTGGAAGGTATTTACTAAATGATAACAGTGGTTACCTGTGAGAATTGAGAGCAGGATTGGTGAAGGGGCAGTACTTGACCTTGTTCTGAATTGTTTACTTGAAAATAAAAATGATCCTTGCATTGTTTGTGGAATTAAAATTAGGTGTTTAATTTAAAATATATATTCATGAAAAAGTAAATGCTGCCTGCTTCTGTGACACTGTAGTCTTTTCATATTGATCCTTCTTGAAGTACAACTTTTCGGAAGTCCTTTCATGTAGGAGAGAATTGATAAATAGACGTGTTCAGATTTCGTAGGAGCAAGACTGTCTTCTCAAGGGATGCTGATAATTAAAATAACATGAAAGTACAATAAAATCCCACAATCTACTATACTATGGATCCAGTGCGTATACTCAGAGTTTCAGAACGCATTTCTTACTAACACACAAAAGGCCTTTAAAGCAGGTGGTGTCTTTGTCCCCTGATACCAATGTGTTTTAATAAGCTTCCTCTAGATTTTCAAAGTCTTTGGTCAAATTGGAACTGACATTTATGCTAATTAGCTGGGTTTGGGAGCTCAAAACAGGTAAAATTGAATTACAGTGGGCTCCAAATTATGTTTATTTTCAAAATGATGGCTCTGAAGAATATTTGGTTCCATTTGTCAGTTATTTCCTATCTTGCTACTTCTACCATCCTTTCCCTGCCTGGTGTGTTAATCTGGTAATCTGAAATCTTTTTGTCTGCCTGTAATGTGATAGGCTGTTTTCCTGTGGTCCATCTGTCTCCTACAGGAGGTGAAAGTACTTTTCAGAAATGTCTTGGGTTGATGTTATTAATCTTTATAAGCAGAGAAATTCCCTGAATAATTTAATAGCCAAATGGCATGAGGGGGACTTGGTATGAAAATGAATTTTTCTGTCAGCTTTAAAAATCACAGCATGGCCAGCCTTTCATCCATGCAACTCAAATATCAAAACACTGGATGTTTATTCTCTTTTATGCAGGTTTTTCTATTTTGCAACACCTAAGGTGAGGAGGCAACATTTAGAAAATTTGAGTTTACTTTTTTTTCTGTTAAAAAAAAAAACACAACAAACTAACCAGCAAAAAGAAAGGCTTTCTTGTTCTCTGAAGCAACAGATGCTGCCTTTGACCTTGGGATTTAAGGGCAAATCTATTCTTGTTTACATGTCTTGAATTTCTTGGGTTTGCCAGTATGAAGGCAGCAGTTGGGAATGAGTGCTTTTGAAAGTATATGAATGATTAAACAAAGAAATTAGTCTGCACAGCTGTTGTTAAAGAAATGGTTGTTCTCCCCTGTCCTTCTAGTTCACTAAGATACAATTTTAAAAATTATTGTTATTATTTTGTCTTCTTTTCTACTTTTAATTGGAGTGATCCTACTTATAGGTGTCACAGCCTCTGGGTATCTGGTCTTGCATCTGACACCCTGCTTCCTAATGAAGGTGTCTATGGAGTCAGACGCATGTGATTTACAGGGTCCCCTTGGTCCTCCATGTTGGATGAGGACATACAGCCAGTCCTGTTTAGGCAAGCCAGCAGGAGTGGGAATATTAATAACCAAACATGTTTTTTTTTCTCTCTGACACAACCTCTTTAGAATGCCATTTGTTTGCCCTCTCTTTTGGAAAGTCATTTACAAAGGTGGCAAAAGCTTTAGAAAAAAATATGAGGACCAGGTAAAATTACTCTGCATGAGGTATGCCCACTTGGGATTAATATTATTTCATTAGAAGACCATTAGCAAGTTTGTTGTTGTCGTTGTTGTTTGAATCAAAACCAATAGATATGCATTAAATATTTTTGCTTCATTTTTCATGAATCGTATATTTGAGAAGGAAATCTTGATGATGAGAAACTCTTACTTTTGAGCCACAAAGAATTCGTGTCTTTATGCTTTCAGATAGTACTGAGACCAGAAATACTTTTCCCCTCTAAGTGTCATAAAACACAATCACATCTCTTTCCACATTACCTTTTCAACCTAAGGAAACTGACAGTGACATAGATAAATCAATTTCTTTGTTTCCCTTCATAGATAATTTTACTGAGTTTTGTTTTTTTTTAATAATCTTCTAGATTTAACCTTTTATTTGTGGACCATTACAGTGAAGCCCCTAATAGCAGTTTATATAGTTTTATTAGTCACTCTATAGACAGAAGACAAGACATATTAGAATGTCATCATGGATATTTAGCTAGCAAATTTAAATCAAAACATCTTTGTTCCATTAACTTTGCCTGCTAATTAAAGAACAGGTAAGCTGCTCAGGTATAACAGGTCAATGTGGAAGAAGCCAGGGGGCTCATGGAAGGCCCCCTTTTCTCTGGCTTGATCAGTAATAAGAGATCAAATATACCAGGGAGGTCAACTTCCTCTGGGAATGAGGTTCTTTTGCAGGCACTGGGTGTCAAATACTTAGTGAGTAGCCATAGGATTGACTGTCCTTTCCGATGCTCTCAGAGTCATTTTATTCTTAAACTTCTCAGAATCCCTACAAATTTTGGTAAGAATAGATGTTTGACATTTCAATATTTAGAATACTGATTGTCCTCGTAAGGAGATACTTGACACCTTGCCTTCTCAAATTGATGCTTCTGGAAGGCAGCATCGGAATATCTATTAGGGTAGTTGGCATATATATACAGCAAGGTAGTTATAACCTTCTGGAGAATTTCTTTTTTTTTTTAAAGGTTTATTTATTATTTATTTATTTATTTAATTTATTTTTGGTTGCATCGGGTCTTAGTTGCAGCACGCGGAATCTTCGTTGTGGTGCATGGGCTTCTCTCTAGTTGCGGCGTGTGGGTTTTCTCTCTCTAGTTGAGGCGCAAGCTCAGTAGTTGTGGCATGTGGGCTGAGTTGCCCCGCGGCATGTGGGATCTAAGTTCCCTGACCAGGGATTGAACCCGCGTCCCCTGCATTGTAAGGCGGATTCTGTACCACTGGACCACTAGGGAAGTCCCTGGAGGATTTCTTAATGATCTTTTTAGGGCATTTTCCTTGTTAACTTCTGGTACCTTAAGAAGGTCCCAGTGCATTTCACTGAATGCCTTGAGAAACTGAAGCTATAAAGGAGTATTAAGAAACTTGATTCTCTAATCAACTGTTCAGAATTCCATTTTATTGGTTCAGGAATCCAAGATGGATGCTTAAAATTTGTTTATCCAACCAACCAATTACCTAGTCAACCAGCCAACCAGCCAACCAGCCAACCAACCAAGCTCACTGAATATCTTGCCTTGGAACTCTTTCCTAAAACCTTCCCAAATCTTTTCAACAGTTCCAAGAAAAGATGATAATGTGTGTTTTATAAACCGTAACAGTTAGACTTGTTAATTTATCAATAATGGGAAAAACAACCCTAACTGTCATTTTAACATGTCTTCATGCTTAATTTTTTCCAGACTGTGGTTAGAGATCAACTGGGGAGAATTCTTGCCCAATAGTGATAACATTTTCTTAAAAATTATAGAATGTTGCCCATTCTGTAAAACTCCAAAGTAAAAAGTATAAAGCATTCCTCAAGACAGAATTTATTTCCGGATGTTTTTACATGTAATTTTTAACACTATGGGTCTAGTATAAATTTTCTTTTACACTCATATTATTGGCATATTTGTAGGTACAATGTTAATTTTTGGAGTCCACTAGAATGAAATATATTGCATTAAGTGCCTAAGCTAAGATGTCTTAATTTGAGAGTTATAAAAGAAGTCTAGTGCATTTTAGAAGTTGCTTTTTTCAGTTAAAAATTATTTTGGTCTTTTGGCAAAAGGATAAAGTTCATAGGCCATGGGAGAAACTGCAGTTTAAAAATAATTAGCTTTGAAGATTTATTCTAATCTGTCTTTGTTTGAGTAAGAACGTGGCTGGGGGTTTTAGGAGAATGGGTTAGAAGAGGAAATTTACAATATTGCCTAATAAGAACTAGATTATACATAAAATAGGTATTGACTTTAAAAATTTTTTGCTTTGGGGCTTCCCTGGTGGCGCAGTGGTTAAGAATCTGCCTGCCAATGCAGGGGACCCGGGTTCGAGCCCTTGTCCAGGAGGATCCCACATGCTGCGGAACAGCTAAGCCTGTGGGCCACAACTACCGAGCCTGCGCTCTAGAGCCCACAAGCCACAACTACTGAGCCCGCATGACACAACTACTGAAGCCCGCGCGCCTAGAGCCCGTGCTCCACAACAAGAGAAGCCACCGCAATGAGAAGCCTTGCACCGCAACGAAGAGTAGCCCCCACTCGCTGCAACTATAAAAAGCCCACGCACAGCAACGAAGACCCAACGCAGCCAAAAATATAAATAAATAACTAAATAAAAAAATTTTTTTTGCTTTGAATTTCTCTAAAACCTTCTATGTCCACTTAAACTTATGTGTTTTTTTTTTTTTTTTTTTTGCCATGCCGCGTGGCTTGCAAGATCTTAGTTCCCCGACCAGGGATTGAACCTGTGCCCCCTTCAGTGGAAGCACGGAGTCCTAACCACTGGACCACCAGGGAATTCCCTAAACTTATCCTTCTTAAACAGAAATTTAGGAACATTAGTACCTAAAAATCTATATTTTGGAAAATGATTTCTTGGACTCAGTGTTTGGGATGTATTTGTTTTTGCATATGTTTAAATTGTGCTATGCTTGTATTTTGACTAGACATTAAATAATTGTTGGAGTACAATGGCTAACCTGTTTCCAAAGATATCTTAATCCTTTCACGTGGCCAGGTTTAGGCCAAACCATGTAGTAGGAAAAAGCATAGGTTTTAGGTGGAGACAGACCTAGCTCAAACCTAAGCCTCTTGTTAATTAGCTATTTAACTTCGTGTAAGTTATCTAAGCCCACTGAAGCTCAAGAATTATATACTTTCTAAATGTCAGGCACTATACTAGGAATAAGCAAACACTTTTTCTTTTCTTTGGGAGGTTACTATCCAGTGGGAGAGGTAGACTCATAGGCATAATTTTAATATATGTAGTGGGTATGTTCAAGGTCAGAGAAATGTGCTCAGAGTACCATGGAGTTGGGACCCTCCTGCCTGACAGCTCGCATTTATTGAACATCTAACTATGTGCTAGCATAGTGCTAAGACTTAAATACCAGCATGAGACAGATAAACACAGTTCTGACCCTGTCTTGGAGCCTAAATAACAAAGAGATGACTGTAAATTAGAAATTCTGGGGCCTACCTTGTAGGGTTTGAGGATGAAATGAGTTGTCTTTCTCCTTCATGCCATCTCCGTCCTGCTCACGAGACCCTCTGCATGCACCCGGTGCCCCATTTGCTTAAGCAGAACTTGCTGGCTGGGGCAGATTCTCTGTGGGTAGCTGTTTCTCTTGGTTAACAGTTCCATATCATGAATTCCTTTATAGGTGAATGGTTGAATACTTCTATCTAAGAATGTTTGCATTATTACCAAAGACCTTTGGAGGCAGCAAGACCATAAATAAACATCTCTTCATTTGGCAGAGTTTCAGCCGCTGAACAGATCTCCATGGGTAACTGGGGTGTCTCCTTCAGGTCCCACTGTAATGGTGCCTGGCGGCTCTCCAGATGTCAGTGGTAAGATGTGGGGTCCCTGGTGCTTCGTGGAGAGAACGACAGATGGTAACCCCGCTCCGTCTCAGATGTGAATGTTATTGGTCTGTGGGCTTGCCAAGCTCAAATGCAAACCAAAGGAAAAAAATCAGTCTTGATTCAGAAGTTGGAATGCTTTGCTACAAGTGAAAGGTCTTCTTACTGCTTTGATAGAAAAATCCATCTTCACCTGGGCTTTCAATTCCAGGTTGTCGTCCTGAGAAGAGGTTTAGGATCTGTGACATCACCCTATTTAAGTACTTCTCAGATATGATCTTTTAATTATAAAAGATATATAATTGTATAGTTTATATAATAAAATAATATAAATGATATACATGATATAAGTAATTAATAACTATAAAATGTAATCACTTATGTATAACTCTTAGTTCTTTAGGCAAATAAATACATAGTAGATTCACAGTTAAATATAAAATACTCCTTGTAGTAGTATAAGAACTATCACTTAGGCAGGAGGATAAAGAAAGAATATAAGCTTGAATCATATCTATATATTTTTTCCTTTTGAAGCACGGGTAGGATTGCATCATTTCCTTTTTAACAAAGATCAGTGGCACCTTATTGCACTCAGAACAGCCTGTGCTCAGGGGCCTCTATGAGCTGCCTTTCATCTGCTTTTTATCCCAAGTATTTTCACATCCTTTGGGTACCCTTTGCCTCAGCTTATCTGGTCTATTAGCTGTTCCCCTGAAGACCATGCTTTATATCTTGAGGCCTTTGCTCATACTGTTTGGTCAGTAGAGAATACATTTTACTCCTTATCCATTTATGAGATTCTACTAATCCCACAAGACTGAGTTCAAATGCCTTCTCTTTCATGAAACCTTCCACAGTCCTACTAATCAGAATCAATTATTTCTTCCTTTCTGTTCCTCATTGTGGGCCTATGGTGTGTATCACTATTACCTGTATAGGCTTCTGTCATTCCTGCTTATATTTAACTAATTCATTCACCCATCCATCTGTTCATTCAACAATTATTTCCTGAATGCTTACTGGAACTGTGCAAGGAGATGAGAATGTAATGGAGAGCAGAAAACAGACATGGTGCCTGTGCTCTGGGAGCTTACGGTGTTAAGGCAGAGATGGGCAGTAAGGACACAATGAAACCCACAGAGCTAAAACTGCACCTGTTATAAGAGCAAGGGAGATAAAGAGATTTGTATATCTCTGTCTCTCTAGACTGTAATCTCCTTAACATCAGTGACAGCCTCTTGCTTGGTAGAGAAGGCAATAAGATAAGCCAGCTATGACCCTGTGGTGGGGTACACTCTCTCTGTTGTGGTTGAATTGTGTCTCCCCAAAAGATGCGTGGACGTTCTACCCCCTAGTACCTACAAATACGACTTTATTAGGAAATAGGGTCTTTGCAGATATAATCAAGCTAAGTTGCGGTCATACCTGATAAGGTTGGGCCATAATCCAATATGATTGGTGTCCAATAAGAAGAGGAGAAAAGACACAGATGCAGAGGAGAATACCATGTGAAGACAGAGGCAGAGATTGGAGTGATGAGTTTACAAGCCAAGGAATGCCGAGGAGTGGTGGCAGGCACCCGAAGCTGGAAGAGAGGCAGGGAACAGATTCTCCTTCAGAAGCTCCAGCAGGAACCAGTTCTGGTGACACCTAGATTTTGGACTTCTAGCCTCTAGAACTGTGAGAGGATAAATTTCTGTTGTTTTAGGCCACCCAGTTTGTGGTAAATTGTTATGGCAGCCCAAGAAAATGAATGTGCTCTCATAAGAGGGAAGTTCATATGAACTAGGGCCCAACGCAGTAATGTTGGGTAAACGAATGAATTTGGATGAATGATGGAGTGAATGAATAGAGTATTGTGTTTGTTCTGTTCAATGCTGAAAGACCAGGGTGAGTTCAGGATATTTTTTCTGTTCCACCTCTCTTTTAGGAGTAAAAAATGTGAATTCACAGTTAACAACATCATCATCAGTTGAGGAGGCTGAACTGAATTACTTAATTGCCCACAGGACTCTGTCTTTAGAAATAAAGTTGTGTGTGTTGTCACTATGGCTAGTGAGGGAATTTATTTTATTTTATTTTAATAAACTTTATTATTAAGAACAGTTTTATTTACTTATTTATTTATTTTTAATATTTATTTTATTTACTTATTTTATTTATTTGGTTGTTCCGGGTCTTGGTTGTGGCAGGCAGGCTCCTTAGTTGCGGCAGGCATGCTCCTTAGTTGTGGCATGCAAACTCTTAGTTGCGGCATGCATGTGGGATCTAGTTCCCTGACCAGGGATCGAACCTGGGCCCCCTGCACTGGGAGTGTGGAATCTTAACCACTGCACCACCAGAGAAGTCCCTAGTGAGGGAATATAAAAAGTTAAAATCACTATATGTTGAAATAGTAACTCTTCCCCTTCTCCCTCCAAAGTAGAATCTTAGTCCTTATGTCTCCATCCCCTGCTTCCTCAGACAATTTGTGTTTGTCCCTCCGGTTGAATGGCTCACTTTAGGATAAAGCAGCAATTATACTTTTTTTTTTTTTTGGTTGTTATTAATGAGTTGTTAGAATTTGTGTTTCATTTTATATTTTACAGTTGTTGTTTGAATTCCATAGTCCTCAGGAATTCATGATATTTTAATTTTGTTTTATTTGTGAAGGAAAAACAATGAAAGGACCAAGATGTGCAGTGACAACTGAAAGCTATACTAATCAGATGTTCATTAAACTGAAGTGCTATCCCACCTTCTTCTGCCTGGAGGCCCTTCAACTCCTTCTGCCTCCTGAATCCTTCTAACTCTTGATCCATCACAACGCCAAGTCTGTAAAGCTTCCACGACCTTCTCAAGTCTCACACATCTCTATTTCACTTTATTTATTTATTTATTTTTAATTTTGGCTGTGTTGGGTCTTCATTGCTGCGCACGGGCTTCCTCTAGTTGCGGCGAGCGGGGGCTACTCTTCGTTGCGGGGCACGGGCTTCTCATTGCGGTGCCTTCTCTTGTTGTGAAGCATGGGCTCTAGGAACGTGGGCTTCAGTAGTTGTGGCACGCGGGCTCAGTAGTTGTGGCTCGTGGGCTCTAGAGCGCAGGCTCAGTAGTTGTGGTGCACAGGCTTAGTTGCTCTGCGGCATGTGGGATCTTCCCCAACCAGGGATCGAACCCGTGTCCCCTGCATTGGCAGGCAGATTCTTAACCACTGCGCCACCAGGGAAGTCCCTCCATTTCACTTTATTATATGAAGTTTTGTCTGTGTGTGTTTTCCCAAGTAGATTTTGAGTCCTGGAAGGACAGGTAACCAAACTCTCCCAGTGGGCATGCAGGAACCATCTCTTTAATGAGTGATCAAATAAATGAGTCAATGAATGAATGAAATTCCCAGAAATTCCTGAGTTAGGCCAGGAATCCCCTGACTTTTAGCAGCCACTTCCCTTTTTATATATCCAGGACCATAACCATGGAACTCTGCGGTGAGTCCCCATGCAAGTCACACAGGGGCAGGAACAGGATGGCAGTGCCAGCCTGGAGAACTTCCAGGTCAGCCTTTAGCTCTACATGGATCTCCTAGTCTTGTTGTCCATGAAGAATTGAGTCAGATATTTTCATAGGCTCTTCTCTTGAGACCATTGCTCACAGGTGCCAGCCAAAGGTCGCAGGGTCGTATCCAGATGGGGCAAGACTGGTCACTGTTGTGGTTCTTCGAACAGAGGGATAAGGCTGAAGTCAAGTCTCCTAATCTGGAAATCCCTGATGCCCAGAGCCTACAGGCTGCATCAAGGGGTAGGGTTGTCAGGTGACTCCAGCAACAGAGAACTCAGTGGTCCCTTACTCTGGAGAGTGCGGCTCATTTTCCTTACGTTCTTTACTTCTCATCTCCGCATCTGCAAGATGATGAACATACTGTGATATGACACCAAGCGTTCAGCATTTATTGAGCACCTAAAACATTCAGGATAGGATGTTGAAGTGAACTTGCAGCCAGGGTCTTCCTCCACGTACCCCACTCCCACCCCAGCACCTCCTATGCAGCCTCCCACATGTCAGATGACAGTACACGTATCAAATGAAGACCAGTTCTCAGGAGCACGGTACAGCACCAACAGAAAGGAATGGTCCTTGAGCAGTTAATTTCGTACAATAAATGATTTATCGGAGGGAATACATTTTCAAGAGAGAATTTCTATCACGTTTATTCTCAAGATTCGGGTGGTGGGATTGCAGTTCCCAGGGGGATGGATCTGCTCTTTGTGTATGTGTGTTTTTCCTCATTGTTTAAATGTTGGTACCCTTTCTCTCCCACTTCTCCCTGAAGCCAGAACCCTGCTTTGAGGAAGCATGGCTGCATCTTTGTTATTCCACAATACACTAATCTTTTATTATTATTATTAGTGAACATCACGCTGTTGGAATTATTTTTACGTGCAAGAATACTCTTATGGCATATCCCTCCAACGACAAAAGGAGCAATTATAGATTTTACTTTCTGGGATTGGTAGATAAGGAAAACAGCAGTAAGCTGTTTCTGGGACCCTCTCTGCCACTCAGTCTGTGTGTCCTTCATCAAGTCACCTAATCTCTCCACATTTTTAATCCACAATTTTCCTAATCTTTAAAACGAGCAGGTTGAAGTTGATCTCTGAATTCCCTTCCAGCTCTACTGTTCTGTGATTTTTTAGCTATATGTAATTCTAGCCTTTTTCTTTTCTTTTTTTTGGGGGAGGGGTAATCTAAAAGTTGGTAAACAACACCACAAATAATGATAAAGATAAATTTTTCAAAATTGGACAAGCTGGAATCCTTAGAGGCAATATTCCTGGTTTTGAATTTATAAACTACCTGCTGGTAAAAATCTCTTGAGTAGTTTCTAAACATTTGTATTCTTACTTCCTTCATTTTCAAAACGCTGTCTTCATGATTGCAAAGCGAGTTTCCTGGAATGTAATCTCTTATTCTGTGTAGCATGCTGGGAGCATTCAGGATCCACTCGGAGAAGTTAAGCACACAAGATCTTGAAGGTCAGAAGTACCTTTAATGACACTCTGTGGTCCATTACCCTCGTCTTTAAGCATTAGTAATTGCCATGTATACTCAAGGAAGTGCCCCACATGGGAGCTGCTGGATTTGGGCCACAAACCAGAATTCAGGAATATGCATCTTGTGAAAGCCAAAGTAGTTAGTATTGTCAGAGACACATCGGTGATGCTGCAGAATGAATGAACTGGGCATTGTGCCATTCCTGCTGGAAAAAAGTGGGGCAGTGTATTAAGTTTCAATACCATACATGAAGGAAACTGGTAAGTTTACTGGATATATTTTAGAAATGTGAAAATTGACAATGAAACAGAAAGGAGACCTCCAGTAAAGGAAGAGTCCTGGGACAAAAGGTTGAAAGCCTTCAGTTAAGAAGATCTTCTGACCTATTGGATACCCACCAAGAACAGGGCAGTTTGGGCAAACACATCCTAGGTGGTTTGTGTCTGTAGCAGTTAAATCCTCTGATTGACTTCAGTTTTCTGGAACCCATCACAGAGCAGCTGTTCTGGATAGTCAAGCTACCACCTTCTAGTTCCAGCGTTTTTTAAAATTTGAAAATGGAAATATTTAAAATGCTATACCACATATAGTTACAGAGATTTTCCTTGTTATAAAAATAACATTTTCTGATAATTTTGGAAGAAGAAGAAAAATACAGAAGGAACTCACCATTGGTAATCCCAATATCCTGGTATAACCTTTTGTTAACGTTTTGATGTATTTCCTTCTAGTCTTTTTTTTTTTAACCCATACTTTAAACATAGCAGATATACAATTGTGTACCCATTTTAAAAATCATATATGCCAAGCATTATCTGCCCTTTTTTGATCAGGAGTGGCCTCTAGGGACAGCTGAGGGCATGCAGATCAGTGCCACAAAATGTCTCCCCTCCCTCTTCCTTTCCACTCAGCCCAGCGGGTGGTGTGTGGGCAGGTAGCTTCCTGAGGAAGGGCTGCACTCTCGGAGACACCCTGCCCATGGTGTGCGGGCACCTTCCCTCTCCATCCTCTGGGGGAAATCACATGTACTCTTGGGGGCTTTGGCACTTTCTGGACTTGCATGTATGTTAGTTGCTGAAATTTTTCCTGCCCCTTCCAACCCAGCTATAAAAATCGAGGTGGCTAAGCTTTTGCTTATCTAAATTGCAGCAAAGATGATGAGGAAAGAGCAAAATATAAATGATGGGTTTTGTTCTCTAAATTCCTTTGTAAAGAAAAGGTATTATTTGATGTATTGTTCCACTTAACAGAACTTGTTAAAATCACAGGGAAAGCCAGGGGGAAAATGCTTGGAGAACCTTTACAGTCACTATTTCTGGGTCAGCTGATGTCAAGTGACACATGTTTGGTTGTTGGTGTCGACTGAAAAAAAAAACGCCCAACGTGATAGTTATGAATTAAGTTTTATTTGGGGCAAAATGAGGACTATAGCCTGGGAGACAGCCTCTCAGGTAGCTCTGAGGAACTGCTACAAAGAGGTAGTGTAGGAGGTCAGTATATATGTGATTTTAGTGAAGGGGATATATGTGCAATCAGGCACATATTTTGGCAGAAGCTTGCTCTAGTCACGAGGAGCAGATGTCTCCGTTAATGATTTTAGTGCTTTTCTAGGTATGAGAAGATGCAAGAAATTGGGCTCATAAAATCTCCTGAAAATATCTATCTATCTGAAGGCCTCTTCTGCAAGTTTTTCCCAGAGCACAAAGTGCCTCATTCCTGATCTCCACCCTGAACTCCTTTCAGGGTGTGTTGAAGGTCAGAGACTACAGTGGCTAGTGACTTTATTCTTGTAGAACCAGATGGCCAGTGACAATTTTTAGTTGGGACTGGGAAGGTTCTTGATATTAAGAGGTTGCTCCCAGGAAGCAGCCTAGTATGGAGGAACCAGCATGAGTCTTGGAATCAGATAGACCTGGAATTGAATGCTGGTTTCCCTTTACTTCTCTGTGTGATCTTGAGCGTGTTATCTAACTATTATGACCATCATTTTCTTCATCTATGGACCACAGATGGTGAGGCATACTTGCCAGATGGTTAGGGAGAGGAAATGACAATATGTGTGGAGTTCCTAGCACATAGTAGGTACTTACTTAGGGAACTTGTTTCTTCTGTTTTCCCTGGAGGTTTCTGGGAAGTGTGCAGAAGGAATACAATTCATCTTCGAGGCAGTGAATGATGATAATAAAATGCCACATAAACACCTTGCACAAAATATTAATCAGCAGAAAGGTTCTCATCATATATTATGAGTTTTCTTTTTCTCATATTACAAAGATTTGGGTGAGAAATTCACTGAATTGAAAAATATTTTTCTCTGCTGTCAGAACGTGCTTTTATATTTGTGAATAAAGCTTGCAGTGTACCTTTCTATTACATTCTCACCACTACCGCCCTTCCAAACTTTTCATGAGTGGGAGTGGTGAGTGGATATTGGGATTTGGGGGGGTCACTTTGAGTAGAAAGATATACACATTTGGGGAAACATCATGATAGTTGGATGATATGGGTAGAACACGTGTTTCATAAGAGCTTGATATATTCCTGGAAGGAAGTAAAAAGGTAAATATTTTTGCTTCGTGCTTGTAGCAACCGTTCCGAAGCGCAGCATCAGCCTTTTTTCCCTCTGCTTATCAACATATAAGATGAGGGACCACCATACGACCCAGCAATCCCACTACTGGGCATATACCCTGAGAAAACCATAATTCCAAAAGAGTCATGTACCACAATGTTCATTGCAGCTCTATTTACAATAGCCAGGACATGGAAGCAACCTAAGTGTCCATCGACAGACGAATGGATAAAGAAGGTGTGGCACATATATACAATGGAATATTACTCAGCCATAAAAAGAAACAAAATTGAGTTATTTGTAGTGAGGTGGATGGACCTAGAGTCAGTCATACAGAGTGAAGTAAGTCAGAAAGAGAAAAACAAATACCGTACGCTAACACATATATATGGAATCTAAAAAAAAAAAAAAATGGTTCTGAAGAACCTAGGGGCAGGACAGGAATAAAGACACAGAGGTAGAGAATGGACTTGAGGACACGGGGAGGGGCAAGGGTAAGCTGGGACGAAGTGAGAGAGTGGCATGGACATATATACACTACCAAATGTAAAATAGATAGCTAGTGGGAAGCAGCTGCATGGCACAGGGAGATCAGCTCTGTGCTTTGTGACCACCTAGAGGGGTGGGATAGGGAGGGAGGAAGGGAGACGCAAGAGGGAGGAGATATGGGGATATATGTATATATATAGCTGATTCACTTTGTTATACAGCAGAAACTAACACACCATTGTAAAGCAGTTATACTCCAATAAAGATGTTTAAAAAAAAAAAGTGGGTACTTAACAATTACTTAAAATAAAATGGCAAGTCATGCTCGTAAACAACAACAACAAAAAAGATGAGGGACTAGTAGATTTTTATCATAATGCTTGAAAAGACAAGCTTTATTTAAGTAATAAATATTAATATGTAACCTGAGATTGCTTAATAATAGTGTATAACAGGAAAAGGAATTGAGAAAATTTCTCATACAAAAAAATTAAAGAAATTAAGCAAAATTCCGTATTTTCCATCCTAGCTATTTACCTCACTTTTCTAAGCTCGATGCATTTCTTCTCAATAAACTTAAGTATGTCTCATTTTGCTTGGTGAAGTAACTTTATTTTTATCATTAAACTCATTCTGAAGGGAAAGACAGAGGTTGTAATACAGAAAGTCCAAAGTTCAATTCCGTCTTTAGAAATGGGTGACAAAGGTTCCTTCAGAAGTCCCACCTGCCCTGTGGAGCATCTTTAGTGATACCCAATATATCATTGAACAGAAAATTCAAATTTTTTCTCTTGAGAAGAGGCATCAGTTTACGAGGAGTAATTATTAAACGCCTATTCTACTAGATGGGGGAGTGGAACAGATAAAGTCAAACCCCTATTTTCTTTTCTTTCTTAGCCTTCAGGAAGGTCAGAACCAGATTTAATGCAGTATAAGTAGTAATTGTAGCTTTATTATTTTGCTCATTTGCTTCCCCTTTTCTCTCTCTCAGATTTTTAATTTCTAAATTTACAGTCCTATATTCATTAACTGATTCAGTCATCAAACGTATTTTCTGTGCTAGTTATAAGGGAAAGAAAAAGACCTATAAATCTCAAAATCATGGTGGGTTGAAACCCTGTATGTAAACAAAAACTAAGTTCAACAGAGTCTGTATTCCATCAAGCCCTGACCCACCATCTGTCGAGGGAGAAGAAGCATACCAGACGTAACACAGGGCTGCACAGGGGAACCTTTTCGTTTGCCAGGCAGAGAGCTATGGGAAAGACATTATAGGAGAGGCAGTAATGTGTATCTTTTGTGATAGATCACTTAACATTTTAAAAAGAGCAGATAAATTGTAAATAATCGTGAAAAATGAGTAAAGAAGTAAAGGTGATCATTACAATGGGGACAAGTTAAGTAATAGGCAAGGAGGTATGTGACCACGAGCTTCAGTGAATGACCATGTAGATAGCATTTCAGAAAAGGATATATTTGTAAGAACAGAATGGAGGAACAGTGGACGGTGAATTAGATGAATGCCTTCTCCCCAAGAGGAGAAAAAGCAGTTCCAGGCAAGGAAAAAGCCAAATACTGGTAAGAGCTAGAGATCGCTGGAATTCTACCACTTAAAGGAAAAAAGTTCAAGGATGTTTACGTTTTTTATTTTTAAACACCCAGCTGCTTGTGTGACACCGTGTTACAAAGTTATTACTTAGATTCTGAATGAAAGGGCTCTCTCAATAAGACTTTTACCCCTTATAAAATTTAGTTTCAGAATCCCTTTACATTCTTAAAAATTATTGAGGACTCCGAAAATCTTTTGTTTATGTGGGTTATACCTATCAATGTTTATTGTATTATCAAAAAATGGAAATTTATAAAATACAATGAGGAGTTTTAAAGTACAAGTATATGCAGGCAGCCATTTCAAACAAGGTCCTGTATAGCACAGGGAACTATATTCAATATCCTATGATAAACCGTAATGGAAAATAATATAAAAATAAAGAATGTATATATGTGTATAACTGAGTCTCTTTGCTGCACAGCAGAGATTGGCACATCACTGTAAACCAACTATACTTCAAAAAAATTTTTTTAATAATAAATCATTACTTATTATTGATTATTATAGAGTGATGGTATCATCTGGAGGGATGTAGCCTCTGAAAAACTCCATTGTACAATCATGGAAGATGAGAGTGAAAAAGGCAAGTTACACCATAGATAGTTTGACTTCATGGACCCTCCTTCCCCCCTGCCCCTCCACCCCAGAAAGGAAAGGGTCTCAGAGACCCTCACAGGTCCCCAAACTACTTTGAGAACCGCTCTACACCATCGACATAATAGCCGTTTATACTCAATTTGAGGTGATTGTACTAATTCAGTAAACTATCATTCACTTCTTTTTCCAAAATGAATAACTTTGTATGAAGGGTTAAAAATAAAGAAGGTTGAATTTCACAAATTGCTTTGTGGTCCGGCATTGGAACGGCTGGTAGTAAAAAAGAAAGAAAACTCAACAATAACAACAACAACAACAAAAGAAAAAATTCCATGGTTTCTAACTTTTCAATTGTTTTTAAACATGTTAAATTAGATTTATAAATCAGTTGAGTGGAGAGAATGTATTTTTGTCATATATCATAAGCAACTTCTTGACCCTGGGAGTAAGTGAACATGGAATGTGTGTGTGGTCCCCAGACTGGGGAGTATTTAGGAAGAGGCCTTCCCTCCAAGTCCTGGTTTATGTGGATGAGCCTGGAGGCAGGGTTTGGATTGATCACCGTGGCCTGCCAAGCTCTTCCAGCTTTCCAGGTTCTCCCCAGAGAGATAGCGCGGAATAGCAAGTCTGTCCCCACTACGCCCTCGCCCCAGCACCATGCATAGACTTCTGTGTCTGAAGAGTTCAAAGGCCAAAAGAATGATTTAGGAAATGGGGTTTGGAGGCCTATGCAAAGGAAGGTTTGGCATTAGGGCAGATTTTTTTTTACTATTTTAACATCTTTATTGAAGTATAATTGCTTTACAATGGCGTGTTAGTTTCTGCTTTATAACAAAGTGAATCAGCTACACATATACCTATATCCCCATATCTCCTCCCTCTTGCGTCTCCCTCCCACCCTCCCTATCCCTCCCCAAGGCAGATGTTTTTGACACTAGCTGCCCTTTTTCTAGTCGACCTCTGACTGTGGCCGTGAATCCCACTGTCAGTCTTTCTTCTGAAGATGCACAGATGAATCTCCCTAAAACATGAAGCACGCTGTTGACTTTGTTCTTAGGGCCTGTGTCTGCTAAATCTGCCCAGGCAGTTCCCATTGCTGCTGGCCGAGATTTCCCCATCACCACGACAGCAGAGCACACATGCCTTCCCTCTTTAAAGAGTTTGTTATTTCAAGAAAAGCTGAGCATGGAATTGCTGGGAATCACTGCTGCTGGGTCTAACCACCGAGAGCAAATTTTCCCTACTGGTTGTTTTTCTTTCTAGTTTCCTGGGCTTTGGTGGTATTTACATTTAGGCCCTGTCATTTCACTGTTTCATGAAAATCCACTTGAGCGAGACACTTGGCATCCAAAAATAAAATTTTTTTTTTTTGGTTCAAATTGAGTCCAAATGTCTAACAGTCTCACCATTGATCACTGAAATGGAAAGATTTTAAAAATTTCATCTGCTTATTTTTTCTGCTTTAAATCCGATAACAAGTCATTTAGCACGCCCTGAGGGGCACGGCTGGCATCTATAACCTGTCTTCTTATTTTAACGTTGCTTTCTACTCCACACTATCAGATCTGTGATGCAAAGCTATTGAAAGAGTTCCAGATGAATTTCCAAATTTCCACTCAGTGTGGCCTTTTTCTTCATGGTCTGGTTGAACAGAAAGAAGGAAAACAAAAAAACCATGTGTGCTGTATAATGGCCACACTAAAGCAAGGTCACATTTAGCTCTCTAAGACCGCTGTTAACCTAAGTTGTCTTAACCTAAGTTAAGACGCTGTTAAGTGTTTGTTAACGTTGTTCCAAGCCCCTTTCTTACTTAAGCTTGCCCATGGCCCCATCCTTCTTAGCCCCACTGTCGTGCATACTCCTTTGCTTTCCCAGTGGGGCTCTCGTATGGAGCAAGGATTTTTCTCCCACTCCTGCATGCTCATCCAACTGGGCTTGCCTCGCCTCCCTGCGGACATCCCACGCTGTATTCTTTCTGTCTCACCTTTTACATAATTCCTCTCACCTCGATTCCGCTCTGGATTCCCCTCCTGCAAGGTCCAGCTTAGGCTCCACTTCCTCCTGGGGCTTCCTCAACTAAAACGTGAGTCCATATTGCTTGACTCTTCCAGGTCCTCTGCATAAAGCCAGTCTACCCTCTACATTATCCTGCAAGTCCTGGTGCCTTCCTCCTGGGGACGAGACCACAGGCTAGCAATGACATTCTCCTTTACCAGACTCCGCTGGAGCCAGGAAACCATGCATAGAGTGTTTACTCACACATGCTAGCTTTTGAAGAGTTGGTCTTAGAAGAATAGTTCCATACACATGTTTGACAGACAGGAGACAGCGAAGGAAAAATGTGTGAGTTGGACCTTGGGGTGCCTAGTTCTAAGCTTTTTGTATGAAGTTTGTGCCATATAAAGCCCCAAATTTTTGATGGAAACACAAGCATTTAGTCCTATCATCTGAATGTTTTGAAATGTTATATATTCTATATAGAAACATGTTCTATTTACATATATATATAATGTATTTATGTATTTAGAAAAGTAAGGACATGTGTTGGGCTGTTGAAAAAATATTTTTCCTTATGTTGATTGAAAGGACACGTTCTAGTCCTACAGTGATATCAGATCCTTTGATACCTGAAATGTGTTTCATAATGTTAAGTAAAACATCACAGATTATTCATTTAAAAAATGCTAAAGCCATACATTAGGCCAAATAGAGTCTGGAATTTTGGTGTGGAAAAATGAAGGAGGAGGGCTGACTGTCTCCAGTTTCAAATTTTTTCCCAGTAGGAACTACCTTTTTCTTTTTATTATTGGACAATAAAAGATGAGGGAAGGGTCATTTTGATCCTGCTCAATTTTAATAGGAATATTACTTTTGAGCTGTGTGATAAACAGAAACTTTGACTTTATGAATTTGGTGTTGATTGGTGTTAGCTCCACTACCTTTGTTATAAAGGCATTTTTTATAATGTTAGTACTAGACAATCTGTAAAGAAAAACAATCACTTCATAAGCTGAATCTGATTTTGCATCACGTAGCTGCAACTGGAAAGACTGGTTGATAATGAGAAGGGAAACAGATGACCTGAGCAAGAGAGATTTGGGCCTGATGTGGAGCAGATGGTGGAGGAGATGGAGACCGCAGGGTAGAAATATCTCAGTGTCTTCTGCAGGTGCAAAGGGCTTTATGAAAGGGCAGAGAATGGGTGGAAGGTGGGACCTTGAGTTGTCATTCCTTTATGTACACATCACATCTTTCAATTTTTCTCTTTAGGTACCGAAAGATTATTTACAAAGAATTCATGACTTTCCTTTGAAACATATAATGTATTCATTCCTATGTGGACTTCTGCCAGCATTTTAAGGCATTTCTTATTGGCTAGTCAGAGAATTCATAATTGAAAAGAAAATTTTAAAGTCTAATGTTTAGGTTCCTACGTCAGCCAGGGCTTGGTTGGGAGCATGTTTGAGGGCATAGGCACACTCACCCACATTGTCCCAAAGCTCAACCAACACTCGAAGTGGGTTCCTCGAAGTGGGTTACTGAGCATTTCACACTATTTGGTTGTGAAATTTGTGCAACTTTTCATTGGCCTAGATAAGTGAGAAGTTGTCCCGTTTCTGAAGCATACTTGTTTTAAGTCTGTAGGTATAGTAAAACAGATGACTCTCTTCAGGTGTGGCACTTGAAGCATCTTTCAAAGTAGGAGTGCACCTGGGGACTGTCCCATCATTCAGATGAGGCCCACTGTGTCACAGAGGAGCTTGTGAGGCCAAGAGCACAGACTTCATCCAATTGGCCCCTTAGCCCTTCTGATTTCTGTGACCCACAATTGTAACCCAAGCTCAGCAAGCTGCTGTTTTTTACATTTTTCTCCTACTTTATTTATTTATTTTTAAATACATATTTATTTATTTATTTATTTATTTTGTTTTTGTTTTTTTTTTTTAAACATCTTTATTGAAGTATAATTGCCTTACAATGGTGTGTTAGCTTCTGCTTTATAACAAAGTGAATCAGTTATACATATACAATATGTTCCCATTTCTCTTCCCTCTTGCATCTCCCTCCCTCCCACCTTCCCCATCCCACCCCTCTAGGTGGTCACAAAGCACCGAGCTGATCTCCCTGTGCTATGCGGCTGCTTCCCACTAGTTATCTATTTTACATTTGGTAGTGTATATATGTCCATGACACTCTCTTACCCTGTCACATCTCACCCCACCCCCTCCCCATATCCTCAAGTCCATTCTCTAGTAGGTCTGTGTCTTTATTCCGTCTTGCCACTAGGTTCTTCATGGCCTTTTTTTTTTTTTTTCCCCTTAGATTCCGTATATATGTGTTAGCATACTGTATTTGTTTTTCTCTTTCTGACTTACTTCACTCTGTATGACAGACTCTAACTCCATCCACCTCATTACAAATACCTCCATTTCATTTCTTTTTATGGCTGAGTAATATTCCATTGTATATATGTGCCACATCTTCTTTATCCATTCATCTGTCGATGGACATTTAGGTTGCTTCCATATCCTGGCTATTGTAAATAGAGCTGCAATGAACATTTTGGTACATGACTCTTTTTGACCTATGGTTTTCTCAGGGTATATGCCCAGTATTGGGATTGCTGGGTCGTATGGTAGTTCTATTTGTAGTTTTTTAAGGAACCTCCATACTGTTCTCCATAGTGGCTGTATCAATTTACATTCCCACCAACAGTGCAAGAGTGTTCCCTTTCCTCCACATCCTCTCCAGCATTTATTGTTTCTAGATTTTTTGATGATGGCCATTCTGACCGGTGTGAGATGATATCTCATTGTAGTTTTGATTTGCATTTCTCTAATGATTAATGATGTTGAGCATTCTTTCATGTGTCTGTAGGCCATCTGTATATCTTCTTTGGAGAAATGTCTGTTTAGGTCTTCTGCCCATTTTTGGATTGGGTTGTTCATTTTTTTGTTATTGAGCTGCATGAGCTGCTTGTAAATCTTGGAGATTAATCCTTTGTCAGTTGCTTCATTTGCAAATATTTTCTCCCAATCTGATGGTTGTCTTTTGGTCTTGTTTATGGTTTCCTTTGCTGTGCAAAAGCTTTTAAGTTTCATTAGGTCCCATTTGTTTATTTGTGTTCTTATTTCCATTTCTCTGGGAGCTGGGTCAAAAAGAATCTTGCTGTGATGTATGTCATAGAGTGTTCTGCCTATGTTTTCCTCTAAGAGTTTGATAGTGTCTGCCCTTACACTTAGGTCTTTAATCCATTTTGAGTTTATTTTTGTGCATGGTGTCAGGGAGTGTTCTAATTTCATACTTTTACATGTATCTGTCCAATTTTCCCAGCACCACTTATTGAAGAGGCTGTCTTTTCTCCACTGTATATGCTTGCCTCCTTTATCAAAGATAAGGTGACCATATGTGTGTGGGTTTATCTCTGGGCTTTCTATCCTGTTCCATTGATCTATATTTCTGTTTTTGTGCCAGTACCAAACTGTCTTGATTACTGAAGCTTTGTAATATAGTCTGAAGTCAGGGAGCCTGATTCCCCCAGCTCCCATATTTATTTATTTATTTTTATTTTTGGCTGCGTTGGGTCTTTGTTGCTGTGAACGACCTTCTCATTGCGGTGGCTTCTCTTGCTGCAGAGCACGGGCTCTAGGTGCGTGGGCTTCAGTAGTTGTGGCATGCAGGCTCAGTAGTTGTAGCGCTCGGGCTTAGTTGCTCTGCGGCACATGGGATCTTCCCGAACCACGTCAAACCCATGTCCCCTGCATTGGCAGGCAGATTCTTAACCACTGTGCCACCAGGGAAGCCCCCTACTTTATTTTTAATGGAAACTTTAAAATTAAGCAGAAGAACTGTGAACATGGTACAATGCACACCCACATAATTTTCATCTTAATTTACCAGTTTTGCTTTGTGTCTCTTCTCACATATAAGTATGTATATTCACACATTTTTTTTTTTCCTGAACCATTTGAAAGTAAGTTGCAGACACCATGCTCCTTTACCCCCTCAGTACTTCAGCATTATCATCGAAGAACAAGGACCTATCCCTGTGTAATCACGAAACCATCAAGTGCCAAGGAATTTGACACCAATATATATTGCCATTTAATACACAGTCCTTATTTAGATTTCCCAAGTGGTTCAAATAATTATCTGTACAACTGGTTTGCTCAAGGATCGTGCATTGCCTGTAGTTGTTCTCTTACTTTAGTCTTCTTTAATCTGGAATAGTTCTCCACTTTTTTTGTCTTTTATAACATTGCAGTGCAGTGTTGAAAAAGTTCTCATCAGTTGTTTGGTGCAATGCCCCACAATCTGGATTTGTCTGCTTTCTTCCTTATGATTAGATTCAAGTTAATTAATTTTGTGAGAGCACCATGTAGACAATATTTTGTCCTTCCTGTTGAATCATATCAGGAGCCACATAATGCTTGTCCCATTACTGGTGGTGCTGAGTTTGATCCCTTGGTTAAACTGGTACCCACTAGATTTCCCCATTGCAGAGATTTCTCCTTTTCCTTTTTGTAATTAATAAGTAACCTGTTGGGTAATGCTTTGAGAACCGTGCGACTCACTTGTTCCCTTCCAAACTTTGACCCAATGGTTTTGACATCCATTAAGAATCTTTGCCTGAATCAATTATTATTTCAATGGTTGCTGAAGTCCAGAACCTTTTAACTAAGCACTACTGGTTATTGTAAGAACCAAGGAAGCTCCAAGGAAATAGAGCTTTAAGGCATTAAAAGCGCCAAGGCACTGATTGACCAAACATGTACCTATTCGTCCTCATACCCTTTCTGCCTAGCATCACGCATGGCACGGAGAGAGACCTAGCTGAACCTTCATGGTTGAGAGAATAATAAGAAGGATGGCACTTTACTATTTCTTTTTAATTAAATATAACATTTTCTGCTTAGAACACTAGTTATTTCTTTCAGAAAAACATGGATATTTGAGTGCTTTATCAGTGTGCTCTGTGGTTTTTACCAGCCTGCAGCATTTCTTCCACCACCATCATTTTCACTAAAAGTACAGATTTCTCCTCACCATTCTTCTCCCAGGATCATCTTTAAAGCAACATATTTCCAAGTCCTATAAGGCAATAATGTGTCTCTTCCAGAAATAATGTGAGGTATTTTCCCCCTTTCTCTTCCTGAGAAAATTTCTCCCTTACAACCATCAAAATATGTCATGTTGATTTTTACTCCCAATAGGATATTTGTAAACTTGAGAGGAGCAAAACTATACTACCATTTTCTGTGGTACCACAGGGCATGGCTATACTGTGTAATTGCCAACAGAGAATGCTGTGCATGGTTGCACCATTTTAATAAGTACAGTAGGTTTACCAGTCACAAAGTTACTATAAATCTCCTCATATCCAAGGGCTCAAGCCAGGGTGTGTTTCTGGATCTCACTGCCAAGTCAGAAATATTGCCTGTCTTGTAGACCTTTTGGTTTACATCTAAAGATGGAATCCTGTTTGTCTTTGTAAACCCTCTTCCTCACACAGTTCCTGATGGTTAGTAGTTAGTAAAAGAATTTGTGTTCTATTCATGTTTATTAATATTCAGGAAATTTAGTGTTAGCATAACTACTGATTGTTTAATTTGAAAGAAATGATTCATCCTTGTGATATATGTTTCTGGCTCATCAGAATGGCAAAAATATGAAATGCCACAAATTGCCCCCGTGCCTGTGAGGTAGTGTACTGACTTTCTTTTATGGACTTTTCACCAAAGTCTGTGGCCACCACTCAGCACGCTTCAGACTCTGTCACCTTGTGTTGCCACCAAACATCTGAAGCTGGACCTGGGTTGTTGGAGCTTTCTAACTTTTGTAAATCTTATGCTAACTTTATTAAAATGTTGAAGAGGCTAAAATGATGGGAAATCAACCTGGCTCATTTGTTCTCCAACTTCAAATTGGAAAGCTGTTTTATAGTTCTGCGTGGAGCCCCATTTCATTCTTTCAAACAGGAGAGAGATGTCCCCCAGCACACAACTGTCTGAAGCTGAGCGGCAACTAGTTATCATAAAAGCTACCTTTAAATGTGTTAAGTGGTCAAGCAGTCCCCAAGCAGCAGTGTCGCGGCTGGTAGGGCAGTTACTGCACTGGATCACCACACTTCCATAGGTTTGGCTCCTAAGGACACAAGGAGCTCAAATGGCTTCAGACATGTATCCCTTAGACAGTGAAAGTGAGATCAGCGTGGCGTCAGCGCCCTGCCTCCCTGGCCCCATACACAGGATGACACTGAACTGGAGGGGCCAAATGACAGGTGGCACTGGCAGTGGGTCGTTCTGTCCTAGAGGAGCCATCTCTAAATTACAGCCAAGTAGTGTTACAGACACGGAAGCCTGCAGCTGTGCCCTCTCTGCAGGGTAGGGGCGTGAGGTGGAAAGTCCTGTATTCTATTGAAATGAGGGAAATGGTTGGGAAATGGCCTTGTGGCAGGCTCCCACCCGACTGGGAGGTGGATGAGGACCTGCCGTGTGGCAGCCCCCCACAAGGCTGCTTATCTCCCTTCATTTCAGCAGGAATTGCAGGGCATCCTGCCAAGGCTTGGGTCAGACAGCAGATAAGCTTTGCCCCCCGTGGCTGGTTGGAGACGTGCTCGGTTGCCAGGGTGCCGTGATGGAGCTCTTCCCTACACATTGCCCTCCTTCTCATCTCTCAGTGTGGGAGGAAGTTGCAGAAGTAAAGCATCTGGAATTCTGTGAAGCTGGTTAGGTGAACATTTTAAGGTTTTTGGACTTGAAACATTATTTTATTCAGGATAGGAGAGATGTGCTGCAGGAACAAATAATCCCATCTTCCCGTGGCTTAACACACAAAGATTTGGTTTGTTTTTTTTTTTTTTTAAATTTTATTTATTTTTGGCTGCATTGGGTCTTCGTTGTTGCACGCAGGCTTTCTCTAGTTGCGGCGAGCGGGGGCTACTCTTCGTTGTGGTGCACGGACTTCTCATTGAGGTGGCTTCTCTTGTTGCGGAGCACTGGCTCTAGGCACTCAAGCTTCAGTAGTTGCAGCGCGCGGGCTCAGTAGTTGTGGCTCTCGGGCTCTAGAGCACAGGCTCAACAGTTGTGGCACACAGGCTTAGTTGCTCTGCGGCATGTGGGATCTTCCCAGACCAGGGCTCGAACCCGTGTCCCCTGCATTGGCAGGCGGATTCTAAACCACTGTGCCACCAGGGAAGCCCAAGATTTGGTTTTTGTTCACTTTACACATCCAGCAAGAGTTGGCGGTGGTGTCGTACCCCATACAGTCATTCAGGGGTCGCTGCTGGTGGCAGCAGCTTTACCACCTTGTAGCTCTAGTGTCTCAAACCTTCAGTCCCCACAACAAGAAAAAGGCACAGTCAGAAGATCTCGTACCAGCTCTTCTACGCTTTGGCCTAAAAGTGACACAAGTCACTTCTGCCCACAGCTTATAGGTCAGAAGTATCACATGGCCCAACCTAACCGCAGAGAGGCTGGGAAGCGTGGGGACAGACAGATGGAGTATTTGGTGAGCACACTGTCTTTACCACAGGCACCCATCTCCCCAGAGGCAACCCACCAGCCTGGCTTAGAGCTTTCACAGGTAGATATTGACCCATAAAAGTTCCGTGAGTGAATGCTTTACATTTTACAAAGTGTTTTCACAATAAATGCCCAAAGAAAGAGGCAAAGAATCAGAGATTCAGAGAAAGGGGCTTGCCCAAGACCCGGACAGCGAATGATGGTGTTCCTGCCATCAGAAAATACCCTTGGTCCATGCGTACTGCCTGGATGGAAAGCAGCACACACTTTAGCCTGTACTGATTTTGGTAGAGGCTAGGAAGATAATTCTGTACTTGTTCATATTGAATGGAAATTAAGAGGTAGATGAACACCATCCTGAATCATCAGAGACACTGCTACTCTTGAAACAGTTTGCATTCACCAGGCTGACCCTGGTCTAAAGTGTAAGGAGGTAAACCTCTCTCTGTAGGTGAAGGAAATGAAACGGTATCTGTATGGCAGGTGCAGAACATTTTCCTCTCCACGTAAGTCTAAGTAGAGATTTAATTGCTGCTCTTCAGAAGTGCAAAACAAGAGAATGTAATAATTAGAACTGTCATTATATACTTTCTCTTCTTCTGATGCTGATATTAGCTGGCTTAAATGTATTTTTAACCTTTACTTCAGTGATCATTATTCAATTTTTAACATAAAATTCAAACTGATTTCATTTTTTTACACTTAAAATCATTTAAAAGAAAAGATCCAGGTTAATTTAGCTGAGGAAGACATATGAAACAAGTAATAAAATTATATTCAGAGTTCCTTTTTTCTCAAAGACATGACGGAAAACAGTCTCTGAATTTCATATGATCTGTCAGTAATAAAAGAGATGTCCAGATTTTGTTGGGATACAAGTAAAAATGATAATTTGGGGAAAGTGTTTCAAATAGCCTTTCCCTGACATACACAATTTTGACATTATCATATTCAGCCCTGACAGAGATCACCCGTGAGTCAGTTATATTAACATAACTCGGGGGGAACCAGCAGTTTATGTTGGCGCTATTGGAGCTCCAGTGGGAAACCCTCTTTTTTTTCTCAGTGCATTACTTACATGTAAAAGTTGAGGTGAGGATGAAGAAGAAAAGTATATACTGAACCAACACATCACCTTCCTAGTCTCCTCTCTCTGTGGGCGTGGCATCTGTGTTTTGATCACTCCAGATGTTGAAGAGTCAACGGGAGAAAAACACAGCTGTGTGTTGGTGCTTGAAATGGAATGCGGACATCCCTTCCCTTGTCCTCTCCTCCTCCCACCTCCAATCGCTCTCCTTTTGGAAAGAGGAGGTATCGAGGGGCTGGCATCTCAGAGCAAACACTGAGAATGACACCAAATTATAGCTATGTCCAGACACCTAGGATCTTGACTGGCCTGTAAGAGGCAAGGACTGCAGTGAAATACACGTCAGGGAATTTGATTTCTTCCTCGGTCTGAACAGCTGAATGATAGAAGGGAAAAAAGGTAAAGTCCTTCTTGTTATATTACTAACATCTGAGAACAGGGAAGCCGAAAAGAAATTGTGCTGCAAAATAAGGATACAATTCCCAATGTGTTCTCTACCACTTATCTCTGGAATAGAAGAGAAAATTGTTCTGTAAAAGGACTTGGAAAATTATTTATGCTCTAGATAATAAAATGTGTCCTTTGAAAATTAGTTATAAAAATTTCAAACAAATATGAAAGTAGATAGAATGAATTACTTATATCTTAACCATCTTCAATAAATCATCAATATTTTGGCCATCCTGTTTCACCTACTCTGTCACCACCCCTGCTTCCCTTTTATTTTTTGGGTAGAGAATTTTAAAGCAAGTTCTAAATATTATGTAAAGTGACTTACTCCAAATCTCATAGCTAGAAAGTGGTGAATCCAGGACTCAAACCTCTGGCTCCAGCACCTCGTGCTCTGCAGGAACAGACAAGGCAGCTGAGAAGACCACTTAGGTGGAGTTGTTCTTAAAATCAATGTAACAAACAAATAAACAAACAAAACATTGTGGAGAACCTCCAAACTGTCTCTGAATCTAGGTGCTCCACATATTTTCTTAAAAGTGTGTGAGTGTGTGGAGTGTGGATTTAGGATTCAGTGCCAGAAGGCTTCTCCACTGGTGTAGCATTTTATTGTTGCACTCATGAAAGACTTGTTGACTGCAGGGGCTGCTTCTCTTCTGAAGCATATTTATAGAAATTCACGTCTGCTGATGCACTCTGCCAACAGTTCGCGAATTTAAAATAGCGGGTGTCAAGCATCGGTCACGTGCGAGTGAAGGCCAGCACCCATGGGTGCCTTCCACTGTGCTCTGACAAGTGTGAGGAGTTGACTGTTTAATTACAGCATTTTGGGAATGAACAAAGTTTTGACACTGATTATTCTTGATTGTTTAAAAATATACTGTTTTTAAGGAAGATGTAGGACACAATTTAAATCACTGCTGATGTCTCAGTGGTGATGAATCAGTAATTTGAATTTGATTCAGTTACATTTACTGAGCCCAAGCAGAGAAGTCAGACCCTGAATTGAGTCCTCTGTGATCTGTGGAGGTCAAAGAAAAATCCTGGAGTGGGGCATGACCTGCTTTTAAAAAGCTGGCACCCTTTCTTGCATGAGGGAGTAGCCAAATCAGAACAGGTCAGATACCCAAGAAGAGGGGTTGGTGTAGTGACAGCCGTCCCATCAGGAAGGTCCCACCCTCCCCGGTCTCCCTCCCTCCCTGGTCCAAGGTGGTCCAGGCAGGAGCCACAGTTGTAGCATCTTCCTAGGCCACAATGGAAACAACATCGTGGGCTCCAGGAAGCCACTGTGTAAAATGTTCTTAATTTCCCTGGAGGGAAGGGAGGAAGAGCTTTCAATTACCGTGAACACTGGTTACTTTCTCAGGTTAGCTAATTGGACTCTCGGATAGCAAAGACTTTGTGGAGAGGGTGAGAGGCAGGATTAGTAAATTGTGATTACCAAACCGCTAGGAAGGAAATGGGGGGACGTGAGCCTTGAGCACTGTGGAGCTGGAGTGAGTACCCCAGGTTCCTGTGTGGGGAGAAGTCTGCTGAAGTGGAGAGAACAGTTCTGAGGACGGCCTGTCTCTGCATTTCTTGGGGAGAAGCCTAATACTGGGGGCTAGAAGGTGAACAGGAAGCAGAGACCTAATATCCAGAGTCTTCCTTACAAAAGGGAGGTTTCTGAGACAGGATGGCTCCTTCCTCCCCTCTGCTTTGAAGGAACATAACCTAGCACAGAGCTTCCCAGATTTTAGTGCAGTTTCCCGAACTTTACGCTCACCAAAACCCCAGACTCTCTTTCTCCTGGGCATAGAATTAGACCCATTTCCTGGCTTCTGAGAGTTAAGTGTGGTCATAGACTGAGTTCTAGCCAGTGGCATGTGGGCAGATGGATCTACATTTTTTCTAAACCTGGCCAATAAAAACCTGCCATACTCTATGACATGCGTGTTCTCTCTCTTCCCTGACTGCCGGCCAGACATGCTCAAAGTGATCTTAGAATTCATGTGTTGAACTTGGTAGAGACTTTGTCATTCCTAGTCTCTGAATGAACATGTGGACAACTACGATAGATCAGAACATCCAGTTGGAATTTTCATGAGCAAGAATTAAGTTCTGTTGTGTTGAGCTACAGAGATTTGGGAAATGGGGGGATATCTGTTATAGCAACTAGAATTATCCAGTCTACTACAAATCTTTTTCCTATTCTTATCTGTATATGACCAATACTGTCATTTATTATTTTATAGTCCATTCAGTTTTTGTGAATTTGACTTTTAAATTAAACTTCATATGATTATCACAAATGGAAAACAGTTATCACTACAAATAGAAGGTAACTCTAAAAATACATCAAGTGTAAACAAAATAATGTTATTCATTTCTAGCTAGAAGCTATTGCCTGGAGAAGGTTCTTCACATGAGACCTGCTGTCTCTATGTTTGAAAAGGGGGAAATTAGCCACTATTAGAGGTGTTAAAGGCATATTAGCACCAAACTGAGATTTATTCCTTGACAGAATCAGAAGAGTTGTGATTCAGTGCTATTTAATGTTGTGTCTCAGCCACCTGATGGCATCTGGTTTACCAGCAATGCACAGCCTGCTCTTAGGAAACAAAGACCTACTAAGCAGAGATCAGATATAAATGAAGGTTTGAGGGTGAGCTGAAATGCACAATAGAAGATGCTCATTGGCCATCATAAGTAGACCCAAAACGATGTGACTCTTGTAAAGGGTTGGGTAAAATGAGATTAAAGTGGGTAAAGAAAGACTTGGCAGCCTGTGGTTCACCATTTAAAGTTTGATTATATACGTATATTGTTTTTTGAGATTTTTTAAAAATTGAGATATTTGTGCTTTCCATTCCTTGTATGATAGAATGAACTTTGAACACACTAACATTCCACAGATAACAACTATGACTCAGGACAAAATATTAAAAAGTAGCTACCTGAAAGTTCTTGAGAGTGAAAAAAGGCAAGCAGGTTTTGTAGAGCAGTGGGGCATCTGAAAGAAGGGCATCTGAGTTGTCTGTTTTTGTAGCTTTGACTTCAAAGCATTCTTCAGTTGTTGCCTGGCCCAGAACAGCTGAAGCTCTGATGAAACCTGCTATCTCTCTTGCCTGGGTTACAAAAGGACGGAGGCTGGAGTGACCATAGCTACCTGAAAGTAAGCGGGGGGGTGGGGGGCTACCAGAAAGAAGAGAGTCAGACAAGGAAAGCCCCAGTTGTATGTGTAAACTTTGCCCAAGTCTCTGGTTGATAAGCACTGGACAGACTCAAAGCAGCACAGTGAAAGTAAAAGAACTTAACTGAGATTTGATCTGTTACCTACAGCAGGCAAGACAAAGTTTGCAGTTTAACAAAGTTAATTACCATTAACATAAACATCAATACTGTTCACAGGAATATAACAAAATGGAGAGTCTTCACAAAGTAGTATTCGCAGTGTTCAGTATACAATCCAAAATTACTTGGCCTACAAAGAGGCAGGAATCTATGACCCATTCTCAAGAGAAAATGGTCAGAAGCCAACCCTGAGATGATCTGGTTGTTGGAATTATCAGACAGTGATTTTAAAACAACTATTTTAATTGAGATAAAGGAAAATATTCTTGTAACAAATGAATGGAAGTATAGGGAATGTCAGCAAGAAAGTAGGAAACATAGAAAAGCACAAATGGGAAATTTCAGAACTAAAAAATACAATATCTGAAACAAAAATATCCTCCATATGGACTCAATTAATAGCAGAATGGAAGTAAGAGGGGAAAGATTCAGTAAATGTAAAGATAAATCAATAGAAACCATCCCTGAAGAAAAAAAGAAAAAAGGGGTTAAAAAGTGAACAGAACCCTAAGGGACAATATTAAAGTCTAAAATATGTTTAATATCCCAGAAGGAAAGGAGAAAGAGAATGGGGCCAAAAAAAGGTTGAAGAGATAATAGCCAAATTTTTTTCAAATTTCATGGAAGACATAAATTTATAGATTCAAAAAGCTCAGTGAAACCCAAACAAGATAAATACAAAAAAAAAAAAAATACACCAAAGCACACTATAGTCAAGTTGCTGAAAACTAAAGATAAGAAGACAATCTTGAGGGCAGTCAGAGGAAAATGGCACACTACATACAGGATAACTGATTCAAATGACTGTGGACTTCCCGTCCAAAGCTGTGAAGGCTGGAAGAGAGTGGAACAGTGTATCTTTAAAGTTCTAGAGAGGGAAAAAAACCCTGGCAAACCAGAAATCTACATCTAGTGAAAATATTCTTTGAGAATAGAGGCAAAGATATTTTTAAATAAACAGAAACTTAAGAGACTTCATTGCCAGCAGATCTGTATTATAAGAAATGCTGAAGAGAGTTCTTTAATCTGTAGAGAAATATTATGAGAAGGAAACTTGAATTTTACAGGAAGTAATGTAAAACATCAGAAATGGTAGATACCTGTATAAATAAAAAAGACTATGTTTCTTCTCAATTTGATTAAAATACATAAGACTATTTACAGCAAAAACTATATCATTATCTTGTGGGCCTTTTAATATATGTAGATGTAATACATTTGACAACCATAGCATGAAGTACAGTGCATTGGGGGAGGGGACTTTAAATGGAATATATGGTTGCAGGGTTTCTGTATTTTCTGTGAAATTGGTACTGTATTAACTCTAAATAGATGGTGAAAGGTTAAGGATTATATTCTCTAGAGCAACACTGAAAAAAAATAGTGCAGAGAGCATAGCTAAAAACAACCCAGTGGGTATATTAAAAAGGAATTCAAAAAATTAATTGAGGTGTTTGTTTTATGGATAGACTAACGTAGTTAGAGAGCAGGTCTTTTTCGGTTCTGTGGGCTTGTCATAGAATCATCATATTTGATTTACCATTCCTTCCTTCTGCTTCTCTGGCTGCTTTCATTGAATTAACTCTTCCCATAGAAGTACTGCACTTTGTCACCGTGTTTCCCTATTAATTTCCCTATTAATGTGTGAGCTTCAGAGTTACAGTGCTGTTCCTTCAACACTTAAGGTGATGAGGATTAGGAAGTTTCAGATGAAAAAAAATATTTAACACATGTCTTCTGTAGAATACAGATTGTCCTCTCTTAAAGATAACCTGCTGGCAAGTTACAAGCCAAAGATTACTATGGGGGGCTGAGAGGTGGCTCATAATATTATTAGTAGTGGATAAATGGGATCTGATGTCCAGAATATTTGCGTTTTCTTAATAAAGTCAGATTTTGTTACATAATAATCACTGCCATTTATCCCATACCGGTTATGTGCCAGGCACTATACGGGGCTTTTTACCTGTCATATATCATTTAACGTTCAAAATAATGCCAATGAGAAAAATTATAATTGCACTGTTTTACAGATGGGGGAATAGATGTAGGGAGGTCAAGTAACTTGTCTTAGACCATGTAGTTAATGATGATTGGCTGGGATTTAAACTTACCCTTCACACACATCGCATTTCCTCCCATTTGAAGTTTTCAAATTTAAATGTTGACATCTGCTTTGTCATCATCATTCATCCACAGATATTTCTGAGGACTTGAGAATAACAAGTTGCAGCAAGTTACATGATCCAGTGGTGATGCTAGATGGTACATGCCTTCCCAAGAGCCCAAGATGCTAGAAGCTCTTTTTCCCATATTCCTCTACTTCTATCTTAAAATATTAGCCTACTTAAATCTCATAGCATTTGTAAAATGACTTGTTATTTTCTACTATACAGAGGAATAAACTGAGGCCCAAATGAATGGTAATGTAAGAGCTAGGTGTGAAATCATATATCTGGGCTCAAATCTAAACTGAAGCCTTCTCTTACACTTTAATTTTGAATCCCTATTCTAGAACTTCAGTGGTAAGGACATGTTTTTTGAAGTGTTCCAGGATTGAGCTGGCTCCTGGCAAAGTCAGGGTAGTGAGAGGATGGGAATAGCATTTACATAAGCCTGTCACATTTTCTCCTGTCTCATGTCTGGACTGTCATGGCAGGATATCAGACCGGTAGTGACATTTATAGGAGATGGCACATTTTTATTTGGAAAGACGAAGAGTTTTTAAGACCTTACTAAAACCAAATTCCAAGTTTACTTAGAAGTCTAGCCTTTTAAAGGTGTGAAGTAATCTTAGAGAAAGCCATTCTCATACTCTCTTTGTACAGGTGCTTTCAAGACCAAGAGAGGTTTAATGTCCACTTCAGAGGGAGGGACAGTTAGTCATCCTAGAACCAGAGCTACCATTCAGATGTCCTAACTCCCAATTTAGGGCAATCCTAACCACATTTTATTTCCACTTCCCCTTAACTATTCTTGAAGTAATGAGCTCTTCGAGAGGTTTCCCTTTATTCTTCTTGAACTACCTCTGAAAGGGCGCTTATAATGAAAATGTACATGTTATAACTTAAATTTTTTAACCCACCTTGGAACAAGTTATCATTTGAAGGTGATTCATAAGTTTAAAGAGGGGAAGAACTGTAAAGGAGGAAGTTCACTGACTGGTAATCTTGGATGTTTTTATCAGTACCGGCAACACTAACCTTGAATGAAACACTCAACAACATTTAAGACCTTATTTGACCTGCTGTTGCCTTAGATTTGATTAGAGTCAAAACTTGTAATCTTTTAAAACCATATCACTGTGAGATATAGTAAAATTTCTAGTAAGTTTCCAAAATACATCATTTTCACTTAAGTGGAAATTTTTAGAAGAGATGGTTGTCACCAAGCCAATCGTTAAAGCCAATAGGCACATAATCCTGTTAGATTCAGGTTCTGTACAACTGGGGTGACCTTCTTAGAGTTTGCATTAAAACCAAAGGAAAATTCATAAAATGAATTGATTAGATATACTAAGGCTATTTTTTAGATATAATGAATTTAAAGTTTAGCTATACTGAATTTGAAAAAGATCAATGATAAAAATAGGATTTGACATTATATACTAAGGTAATAGAGTTGAAATCTTTCTCAACAATTAAAATGAGAATTTTTATCTAGTTTTTGCTAGGAAAAAAGAAAGATTTGCAACAGCATATAATACCCGGGATTATCCTGATTTGGCTTGAGGACCATAGAGGACGCCCCTACATCTGCCTTAACATATTCCTGGAAACAATAGCACTGAGTGATTTATCCTAAAGCAGATATGTTCTTCTGTGAGAACAATATTATGAACAGGAGCAGCTTTTCTGAATAAAGACTTGGCATCGTATAAACCATCTTACCAACAATAAGCTATAAAAACAGATATGAAATATAGAGTACAATTCTAGTGTCATAAAGCTTCTACAGTAATTGATTATACAAGAGATCTCCCTGTACTAGAAAGTGGTACACAGCCCTACAAACGACAACATTGTATCATAAGTGAGATTGTGTAAATGGAAGTACTTTGCATGGCTGTGGCTTGTATTTGGTATCAGGTAATGTTACTTGAGTCAGAACACATATTAAAACATTTATTTGCTTTCCAAGGTGATGTTTCTGCCTTTAAAATTTTATGTCTCAATTTACAATGTATACTTTTGATATGAAAGATTATGAAAGAATTACATATGATTATGAAAGAATGACATAGACTTCCTGGAAGACCTAGGCTTCTTCCAGAGATGTCGGAATAGGTTCCCCACCTCTCTTTAATTTCCAGGTAATGAGTCAAGGCACTCGTGAGTTACCTCTTACTCTCAGTTTGTGTTCTAAGTACTTACTACAGGAGGGCCTCCTTAGGTATCGGTTATGGTGCCGATGATGGTGATGATGAAGGAGAAGGAAGAACATTTCTGAGAATAACAGATAACTCAGATCTCTGACTTTGTCCCTTTACCATCTTAGTTAATCCAGATACGCTATTTCAATGGCTCACCATCAGCATATTCCCCTCTCCTCCCACCAAAGGGTAACCAGGAAATATTGAATTAAGTATTTTTTTCTCCTTCATAACTGTAAGGTATATTTGACATCTCCCAGGAAACCTAAGGCGAATAAGACTGTGTCCTATTCCTGATTCTTCGGGAATGGAGTGGACCAGTCCACTCAATGACCAAGTCCCCAAACAGCCAATTTGTCTCAAACTGATTTTCATAAAGAATTCTCCTAGAACAGTGTTTGTCAAGCCTCACAAAGCACCAGAGCCACCAAGGCCCAGGCCTCATCCCCAGACATTGTGGTCCAGTTGTTTTGTGGTGGGGATGGCAGGGTTTTTTTTAAAGCTCTCCAGGAGAGTCTAATGTACAGCCAGGGCTGAGAACTGCTGCGATACGCCTTCTTATCTGCCAAATGGAAGAATAAGGATTAATTTTATTAACATCTGACAAATAGATTGAAAATGAAAATGGGTGCTTCTTAATAATTATTATTATTTATTCATCACCTACTCTATTACATTATCTCTACACTCTTGCTTTCTCATCATCTTTTTTCTTTGAGTAAATGCAGTTAAAATTAGGCAGGCTAGGACTTCCCTGGTGGCGCAGTGGTTAAGAATCCGCCTGCCAATGCAGGGCACATGGGTTCGAGCCCTGGTCCGGGAAGATCCCACATGCCGCTGAGCAACTAAGCCCGTGCGCCACAACTACTGAGCCTGCACTCTAGAGCCTGCATGCCACAACTGCTGAAGCCTGTGCGCCTAGAGCCCGTGCTCTGCAACAAGAGAAGCCACTGCAATGAGAAGCCCGCGCACTGCAATGACGAGTAGCCCCCGCTCACCACAACTAGAGAAAGCCCACGTGCAGCAACGAAGACCCAACGCAGCCAAAATAAATAAATAAATAAATTTATTTAAAAAAAAAATCAGGCAGGCTGGCATATTAGCTACTGCTAACAAATTCAGCAGCGTGAATATTGCTGAGGAATTTCAATGGCTGATGTGTTTGTCCCAGCCTTGGGTATAAATGATACATTATTAACAGCTTATAAAGATAACAGTTTTATCAAAAATTTATCTGCTTGAATTTTATCATTGAAGACAGGTAATTCCTGTCTGTAGAAGATAAATAGTCTGTATCCTTTAAATAATTTAAGGCATATTTCATGCTAATATTCTGTGCTTGCCTTATGTTTTTCACTGAAAAGGTGTTTACCTAATATCTTAAAGCAGGGCTATTATTAACTTAGTTCTCAAGGAAGGAAGGTTTTAAAAATACTTTTCCCTACTCTACATTTTTCTTACTGTAAGCGTGTGACAAAACCTTGGCATCTATTCAGAATAACTTTTCTGCTTCCTTTCTGCCTTTTAGTCAATGCGTATTTTATCTGAATTCGCCCCCTTCCACCTCCTCACCCTTTGGTAATCTATAGGAAACCAGACCTTACTAATTTGAGTGTTTGCTCCCCAAATTACTTATTATTGATTAGTTCATATTAGCTAGAGCTTGTGGAAGATTTGTATGACTCTATGGGTTATAAAAAATGTGTAAAGGCCTCTTAAATAATGTGCAATTTTGAGAGAAACTGCAAAGATAGAGGAATTTTTTAAAGACTGGCTATTGGCAATAGATTGCTCATTATAAAAGGCTGCATGTGAGGGGACATTTTTGGCAAAGTAAAATAATTCGGGAGTGGAAACCAGCTGTGGACAGAGAGGTTTTCTTCTATTCATGTACCTATGTATTGCCCAACATCCATCCAGATGTTGTTTTCAAAGCTAATTTTTGTGATGCTCTAGGATGTTCAGGGGTTCTGAAACTTCAGTGTGCATCGGAATCTCTTGGAGAACTTGTTAGTACAGAAATTGCTGGGCCCCTTCCAGAAAGTCTCAATCATAGGTCCGGTATGGGGCCAAGACTTTGCATTCATGAATGAGTTCCCAGGCGATGCTGATATTTCTGATTGAATAATGAGCAAATATTAGTGAAAACCCGAAAGTTTGGGTCTGAGAGATGAGATATTGATACCATTCAGCTGAATGAAGTTGTGCCACAACTCTGTCCTGCAAGTAACCCAAATTATGTCCACCTGAAGGAACCTTTGGGGGTTGTGGGAGACCCGAAGATGGCGGAGAGGCAGTTCCCACGTTAATTCTGGGGAGATGGGTCTCCTCGCATCCCCAGGCAGCGCCATATCTGCCTGGTTTCCTCTAGTCCCTGTAATTTGAGGAACTTCTGGGAACCAGTTACTGGTGTTGCAGCGCCTGGCAGTTTACCAAGGCTTCCAGAACCCTATTTGGGTGGTGGGAATTCCTGTTCCTCAGCTGCCGTCCCCATGGCCCTGTATCTATAAAGTTTCTTCCCAGCTACACAGAATTCTACTTCCTCCTCTCCTTGGTTTACAGAGGACAGGAGTTATGGTTTCTCCTGAATGGCCAGCTTTGTCTGGCTGCCAAAAGCCTCTCTTTTTCAGAGTCCTTAATTGGTCGTCAGCAAGACTGAACTCCTCAGCAACTTGGTGAGAGGGACCGTTCAGTGATGGTGATGGTTATGATTTTGAAGCATTAGCACCAAAGTTTGAAATTCTCCTAAGTGAATAATTTTGGGGGATCTACTTCCTGTAGTTATACAATTGGCTTTCTCATATGCGCATTGAGGTTGCCAAATCTCATATATAATCCTCATCTCCCATCAAAAAAGAAAAAAGGGTAGTTCTATTTTTGTGGAAAAAGAGGAAAGAATCCAGGAAACATTTCAGAAGACTGTTTTCTTAGCTCCTTTTCCTGGTACATATGAAATTCAAGGAGAATTTGGTCAGTTGCTAACATTACATGAGATTTTTAAGAAGTATAAAATTTAGCTTCCCTCCACTACTCCACAAGACACCGAAAAACTTCCAGTTTACACAGTTTAGATAAAATTATTCTTCTATAAAGGCCTCTATTTTCTTATTCATAAGAGTTTCCATAAGAAGGTAGTGTGGAAGGGGACCTGTGTGTGCTAGGGTCCCACTCTCATTGTGCAGCTGACATAAGCTGGGTCCCAGTGTCTGAGGAGCCCACCTACACCATTCCCCTGGAATAATTAAGAACAGCATTTGTCCAAGTCTGTTAGAAGATGAGGGTTCTATTCACCTCCAGGTGCTGTCTCTCCTCTTCCCTCTCTTTCATGGAGTTTGACATTCTAAATTTCTGCTTTGAATCTTACAGAAAGAAAGTAGTTTGTATTTTTCCTGAGATTTTTACATCATTTGTCATGAGCTTCTGAGAATAGTTCAGTATAGCTGTTTTGATATCTCTATTTTTCTTTTCAGTTTCAATTGTTATTTTAAAAAGCTTCAAGATACCATTAGGAGAATCCACAGATAGTTCCTGTGGCAGATATGGTGATTAAAAAAATACTTTTGGCCCTGCCTCAAGTCAGTGACCTATAAATACTCCTGCTGGCTCTTCTTTCTCTTCTTTGTGATTCACTGGGATGGAGATCTTGGCCTGATGCTGTGAGCAAAATGTTACTTTGACGATAACCGAAGATTGTAATATGTACCGGAATTGAAGACACTGATTGTGGCCTGGATGATTTCTTGTAGCCCAGACACTCATTGTCTAGATCACATCTCAAGCCTGTGCTATGAGTGGGGCACAGGATGCCCGTTCACATAATCACAGTTTTTAAATTGTACTGTACAATGGCGGTGAACATTGCCCTTACTGACCTTCAAGTATGGAAGATCCAGAGGGCTGTCTGAGATGTATATAAATGTGTATATGTATGTGTAAGAGAGCAAAGTAACCTATAGTTTGTACAGTTTTAGAGTTAACTGTTGAGATATCAGAAATATTAATGATACTTAAAATGAATTGTTTGCTCATTTGGACTAGGCACTGTGTTAAGCATTTTATGTGTATTAACTTATTTAATCCTCACAGCAGCCCTATGAGATAGATTCTGTTACTATCCCCATTTGCAGATTAAGAAACTGAGACTGAAAGAAGATAAATAACTTATTCATTATTTCACAGAGGGTAAATAGCAACATCAGAATTTGAACCCGTATCTATCCGGCTTGAAAGCAAAGTTCTTCTGCACTTTGCTACCCTGAGGAAATTTCTGTTTGTGGTCTTACATGATCAAAGCTTTTGTTGACTGTGTAATGCCATTCCTCTTCCTCGCCAACCTTGGATTTTTCATATGAGAAAGGGCATGGGAGGCTGCTTCCTGCTTTTCTTCCCCTCTGTTCTTGTGTTTCACCTTCAGAGTACTTTTATTTTTTTAAGGCACAAGAGAAATAGAAAGTAGCTCCCATCCAAGCAAAATTGGGGGACCAGATCTCATCCTTCTCAGTTTAACCAGAATATTATATTTCCCAATAATAGATAGGAACTATTTGTATTTAATGCTATGCATTCTATGAGGGTATTATTAATCCCTTGCTTCTTCATAGGGGTACTTCCTGGAAGTGTGGCCGAGACTGTTTATTCAGTAGGTTCCCAGCACCATCTGTTTTACTGACTGTTCTAGATGTCATCAGGGTATTTCTGTAGAGCCGTAGTCAGCATTATAGTAACATGAAATATCTATCTCTCTACTGTTATTACAGTAATTATTGTATGTGATTACATTAATATTAATTATTATAATTATTAGTTGACTGCATTAATATTAATACATAGTGTATTAATGTTGATACTTCATATTTATTGGGTAATAAGTATTAAAATATTAGCCCTAATTTATAGTAACAGCATTTAAGCTGAAGTTTATAGATACCTGATATTCAAAAATTTTATATAATATTATGCATTAATATTGATTTCTTTTAAGGTGAAGAATGCTTTTATTTCATCTTTTGATACATCTCTGAAGAATTGTTCTTTTGGAGGCAGTTCCAATTTAGAGACAGTTTGGACTATATAACATCATGATAATTCTCAAGGTGGGATCAAAAGGAATAACAAAAAGGAGCTAACATTTGAAATGTCTGGAAATAACAATAATTGCTATTTATCAAGAATTTACTGTGTGTCAGGCATAGTGCTGAACATTTTATAAACCTTTTTTCATATAAACTCTATGAGCTATAATTATTTTTGTCCTTACTTACAGAAAATTGACGTTCAGAGATTAAGCATCTGGTCCAAGGGCACAAGGGCACACAGCTTCTAAGTGGTGGACCCTGGAAGCTGGGACCTTGCACATGATGCTCAATTGCCTCTTAAAACCCAAGAGTCTGTTACCCTGTACAAAAGTCTCATCTACAGTGATCAGATAGAACCACAGCAGTTGTAAGAGCTGTTGAGGCTCAGTTGATGCTTCATGTGATTATCTGGATATTGGGCAGGGGCAAGACCATCCAAGAGGTGCAAGGCTGAGGGATGTGACCCACTGGTGCGAACGATACGGAGAGTTAGTGCCTATCTATTCGTAAGTGTCCTGTATCCAGGGGGGAACAGGCAGGGCATAGGTTCTGATTTAAAAAGGAAGAGAATCCAGATGGGAAAGTACTTGGCTAGTTGTATTTAAGTAAGCTCACATCTGTAAAACTGTAGAAACTGTAACTGTTTTCCCAAGGGTAGGAATGGATGGTGATGTCCCTAGTTTCGTGAATCTTCTTCCATGTGATGGATGGGTTATAAGCAGATATGTATTAATACCTGGAAAGGCAAGGTTGATTCTCGAGGACTCTAGCACCAGACTGCATGGGCATGAATCCAAATTCTACCTCTTATTAGCTTTGTGGGCTTGGGCAATTTACATCATCTCTCTGTGCCTTAGTTTCCTCATCTGTAAAATGGAGAGGATAATAATAGTATCCCATCATAAAGTTGTTGTATCAATTAAATTAGATAACATATGTGAAATGCTTAGAACAAAGCTATTGTTCTAAATGTTAGTGGCTGTTATCACCACCACCACCATCATCATTGTTGCTGATGAGAAAGATGTTAAGTGCTTGGATAAAGCAGCTCAGACAAAGCCCTGACCAAATTATGAACCATTTTGAGAGTCATGAAAACAGCAGTTATGGAAATGAATGCCAGTAGCTAGAGTTGGCAAAAGGGTGACTGTCTGGCACAGTCATATACTGGTAGTGGGAGGGCAAATTGATATAATTCTTGGGAAGTCAGGAGATCTGTTATCAAAGGTTCTAAGAAGGCACAAGCCCTTCAACCTAGTTTTGCTTCTAGAAATAATTTGACATGTGTCTAAACTGGGTACAAGGATGTTAATTGAAGATATTAAAAATAGAGATTTATGTTTATGGACATGGAAAGATGTGATAATAATAAAGTGAAGAAAAGCAAGGTACAAATACTATATATAGGAGTCTCCTATTAAAAACATATGTCTTAGTAGATACCTTCAAATGAGTTTGTTTTTTAGTTTATTTAAAGCCAGAGGTAATAAGTTAACATCCTATTCTCAGAATTGGCTTACCCTTTTTTTTTTTTTGCTAGTTATACACAGTTTTGTCCATAAATGTCTACATATAAACTTTTCATCCAAATACTAAGAATGATGAGATCCTGCTTTTTTTTATGAGTCTTTTTTTTCTCCTGTGGAGGAGAATTACTATCTTTTTCATCGACATTCCTGAGGAATGCTGCAGATTCTAATCAATACAGTAATATTTCTCACTAACTTGGGGAAGTGCAATTTTAAAAGACTCCTACTACCCTGAAATTTTGATGCAATTCTAAGGGAATGAATCCTACATATTCTATCATCGCACATCCATTGAGAATCCCTGATGTGGAATAAAGATTTTTGTCACAAACGTTAAGTTCTTTTGAAGGTCAGATGAGTTCTATGCAGAAAGACCTCCTGTAATACTGAAGAGGTATGACTGTTTGATGTTCACTTTAAATACACAATTTAGGTAAAGTCAGCCCTTGTAATTTAGAAGGAATACTGCTATTTTTTAAAAATGTTTTTATTAGCAGACCATTACTTTATTTCCTATTTTCTCTTCCGATAATTTGGATTTATGTCCATGCAATATGGCAACTTAAAGGACTGTGATGAAAAATTCCAAGGACATGGCATTCAGACCACTGTATCTTTTAAAAAAAAATTTATAGTATGTGTTTTGATGCCCAGCTGCTGCGTCTTTGACCTAGAATGCTGACTGCTTGTGTTAGTTGATGTTGATAGGCTTCATTCTAATATCTACATTGAGATACAGGCAGAAATTCATTTTTATGTGTGCATGTAAAGGTTGCTGTTTTTTTGACAGGTAATGTCCAGCATGTAGCAATAAAAATGCAAGAGCCAGGTTCTTACTGTTATCTGAAAGGTCAGGAGAATTACAATGTGATGACAGACTCTTCCCATTGCTGTATAATGGAGACAGGGATCTTTAACATGCCCCAAATGAGAAAACACTGGACATCAAGTCTTGGGACATGTCTGTTTCTATTAGGTGAGCTATGCTCATAAGAGAGGCAGCCCCCAACTTAGAAACTGACTCTTCTCTAAAAATCAAGCTGACCGTAGATAACATTTTCCCAGAAAATTAGTGTTACAAATCAGGGATCAGTGAAATTTTTCTGTAAAGGGCCAGATTGTAAATAGTTTAGGTTTTGTGGGCTATGCAGTCTCTGTTGCAACTACTTACCTCTGCTGTTGTAGCAGAAAGCAGCTCTAGACAATATGTAAAGACATGGGTGTGTGATTGTGTTCCAGTAAACTTTATTTATAAACACAGGCAATGAACCAGATTTAGTTTGTCAACACTTGTTATAAATGACCATTCATTTCCCAGACCAGATCACAGAAATTTATTTATCTTGTAAGTTGTCAATACATTGTACATATACAACAATACTATTTTTGTTAATTAAATTTTAGTTATAATAATGCTAGTACACTCACAACAAACAAAAGTTCAGGACCAGATGGCTTCACTGGTGAATTCTACCAAACATTTAAAGAAGAATTGATACTAATCCTTCTCAAACTCTTCCCAAAAATTAAAGACGAGGGAATACTTCCAAACTCATTTTACGAGGCCAGCATTACCCTGGAACCAAAACCAGACAAGGACAGCACAAGAAAGGAAAATTACAAGCCAGTATTTATGATGAACAGAGATGCAAAAATCCTCAACAAAATATTTGCCAACCGAATTCAGCACTGTCATACACAATGATCAAGAGTGATTTATTCCAGGGATGCAAGGATGGTTCAACATCTGCAAATCAATTAATGTGATGATACTTACATTAACAAAATGAAGGATTAAAATCATATGATCATCTCAATAGATGCAGAACACACTTTTAACAAAATTCAACATCCATTTGAGATTAAAAGTCTCAACAAAGTGGGTATAGAGGGAACATAGCGTAACATAATAAAGGTAATATATGACAAGCCCACAGTTGACATCATTTCATACTCAATGGTGAAAATCTAAAAGCTAACCCTCTAAGATCAGGAACAAAACAGGATTCCCTATCCTGCCACTTGTTTTCATCATAGTATTGGAAGTCCTAACCAGAAAAATAAATAAAAGGCATCCAAGTTGGAAAGGAAGGGAAACAGTCAATATTTGTGGATGACATTGATTTTATATATAGAAAACCCTAAAGACTTCACTAAAAAACTATTAGAACTAATAAATGAATTCAGTAAAGTTGTAGGGCACAAAATCAGTATGTGGAAATCTGTCGTGTTTCTATACACTAATACTGAACTATCAGAAACAGAAATTAAGAAAATAATCCCGTTTACAATTGCATGAAAAAGAATGAAATACCTAGGAATAAATTAAACCAAGGAGGTGAAAGACTTGTACACTAAAAACTATAAGACACTGATGAAAGAAATTGAAGAAGACACAAATAAATGAAGAGATATTCTGTGCTTATGGATTGGAAGGATTAATATTGTTAAAATGTCCATATGACACAGAACAATCTACAGATTCAATGCAATCCCTATGAAAATTCCAATGGCACTTTTCACAGACATAGAACAAGTAATTTTAAAATTCGCGTGTAACCACAGAAGACCTTGAATAGCCAAAGCAATCTTGAATAAAAAGAACAAAGCTGGAGGCATTATGCTCCCTGATGTCAAAATATATTACAAACCTATAGTAATCAAGACAGCATAGTATTGACATAAAACCAGACACATAGATCAGAGGAACAGAACTGAGAGCCCAGAAATAAATCCATACATATCGTCAATTAATTTATGACAAAGGAGCCAAGAATATACAATGGGGAAAGGACAGTCTCTTCAATAAATGGTGATGGAAAAACTGGACCTTCGCATAATAAAGGCCTTATATGACAAGCCCAGTCAATGGTGAAAAGCTGAAAGCTTTTCCTCTAAGATCTGGAACAAGACAAGGATGGCCACTCTCACCACTTTTATATGCCCAGTCTTGCCACATGCAAAAGAATGAAACCGGACCACTATCTTACATCATACACAGCAATTAACTTAAAATGGATTAAAAGCTTGAATATAAGACCTGAAAGTATAAATCTTCTAGAAGAAAGCATAGGCAGTAAGCTCCTTGACATCATTCTTGGTTTTAATTTTTTGGATTTGATCCCAAAAGGAAAGGCAAGGAAAGCAAAAGTAAGCAACTGGAACTACATCAAGCTAAAAAGCTTCTGCACAGTAAAGGAAATCATCAACAAAATGAAAAGACAACTTTCTAAATAGGAGAAAATATTTGTAAATCATATATCTGGTAAGGGGTTAATATCCAAAATATATAAATATCTCATATAACTCAACAACAAAAAAAACAAACTACCCCATTTAAAAATGGGCAGAGGATCTGAATTGACATTTTTCCTAAGAAGATGTTCAGATGGCCAATAGGTACATGAAAAGATGCTCAAAATTACTAATCATCAGGTAAATGAAAATCAAAACCACAATGACATATCACCTCACACCTGTTAAAATAGCTAATATCAAAAATACAAGAAATAACCAGTGTTGCTGAGGATGTGGCAAAAAGGGAACCCTGTGCACTGTTGAGGGGAATGTATTGATAAATTGGTGCAGCCACCATAGAAAACAGTATGGAAGCTCTTCAAAAAATGAAAAAGAGAACTACCATATGATCCAATATTTCCACTTCTGAATATTAATCCAAAGAAAAAGAAACCACTAACTCAAAAAGATATATGCACCTCCATGTACATTGTAGCATTGTTTACAATTGCCAAGATATGGAAACAACCTAAGTGGCCATCAATGGATGAATGGATAAAGATGTTGTACACGTATACAATGGAATACTATTCAGTCACACACACACAAAAAAAGAAAATTGCCATCCATCTACATGGATGGACCTAGAGGGCATTATACTAAGTGAAATAAGTCAGACTGAGAAAGATAAACACCATATGATCTCACTTATATGTGGAATCTGGAAAAAAAAAAAAAGAAAGAAAAAAGAAAAAAACCAAGATCATAGATACAGAGAAAGACCGGTGGTTGCCAAGGATAGGGGGCTTGGGTAGGCAAAATGGGTGAAAGGGGTCTAAAGGTACAAACTTTAGTTATAAAATAAATATGTCATGGGGATGTAATGTACAACATGGCAACTATAGTTAATAATACTGTATTGGATATTTGAAAGTTGCTAAGAAAGTAGATCTTAAAATTCTCATCACAAGAAAATTCTGTAATTATGTATGGTGATGAATGTTAACTAGACTTATTGTGGTGATCATTTCACAATATATACAAACGTCAAATCATTATGTTGTATACTTGAAACTAATATAATGTTTTATGTCATTTATACCTGAAAAAATGCCAGTATGCATCTAAAAGCAACAAACTTCTACTTACTACTTCCTAGACTTGTACCCTAATATAACCGCTTATTTCTCCTTTAGATATTTTTTTCTGCATATTGCCTTCAAATCTCAATGTAAAGGCTTTTTTTTAAAAAATTAATTAATTAATTTTTGGCTGTGTTGGGTCTTCGTTTCTGTGCGAGGGCTTTTTCTCTAGTTGCGGCGAGCGGGGGCCACTCTTCATTGCGGTGCGCGGGCCTCTCACTATCGCGACCTCTCTTGTTTCGGAGCACAGGCTCCAGACGCGCAGGCTCAGTCGTTGTGGCTCACGGACCTAGTTACTCCGCGGCATGTGGGATCTTCCCAGGGCTCGAACCCGTGTCCCCTGCATTAGCAGGCAGATTCTCAACCACTGCACCACCAGGGAAGCCTCAATGTAAAGGCTTTTATTGTTGTTTCCTAATTTATTAGTTTTAGACATCCATTGGCTTTCTGCTAAGATAGGTGAGAATTTAGTTCACTGATATTCTCACGTACCCATTCTTCCATACACACAATGTAATTGTTATTTTTTGTTTCTCTACTTGTTACTGAAATAAATATTCATACCAAGAAGTTCACTTCTTAAGTACACAGCTTGATGACTTTTCACTAACAGAATCTTTTAGATTCCCTATTTTGTAAAATTAGGACCTTAACTCTCCTGCATTCCCCACCTCTTTTTACTTTTGTGGAACAAGGCTCATAGAGTTTCATTTCTGTAGCTTTCTATTTTCATGGAATTTCCAAATGCTGTTTTTTCTCCTGCCCTTTCGCCCTTCAATCACAACTTCAATTTTGTGATTCCCACAACAGAGTTTACTTCTGTGTAAAGTAAACTGTGCCCTTTTTCCCCGGGTCCTCCTCCCCAGGGTCCTTCGTCCCTCTGCTTTTTAGGCCTGCTGCTCACCTGTCCTTTGGGCGTTTCCTGCTTCAGATCTACTGGTTCTACAAAATCATCCTGTCTTCATTCAATGGTCACTCCTTCGCTCTGGTTGTACATATCTTCACTTACCTTTCTACAAAAAGGTGTCAAGGGCCTAACTTTGTGTTTGAGTGTTCGAAGATGTTTTTTATTCTATTCTTATATTGGATTGATTATCAGGATGAATATAAAACTCTAAGATGAATGTCATTTTCCTTTGGCTCCATTCTTAGGGGTTGGGAGGGTGACTGGTAAGAATGGGGTAGAGGGAAAGAGGGACTTTTCAGTGGGAATGTGATTTTTCTTCAGTCTTCCAGCCTCCCGAAAAGTCTTAATTCTTACTCCTCTGTGATTTCTATTCCCCTTAGAGGACCAGTTTTCCTCTTTTCTTCTTTTTATATGAAGGCACATTTTGTGATGACTTCAAATTCTGAAATTACATCATGATTTTATGAGAAATGAGAATATTTTCTGATTCATCCTCTATTTAATTTTTAATTTAAAAAGTAATTTTTAATTAACAGGATTTTTTCTTGCTTGCTCATTCTCCTTTTTCTATAGCATTCTTTTCTTGTTTTATGGATATATTTTCTTGACTCTCATTGGGATATTTGAGGTTCTTTTCTATTGCCTGTTTTATTTGTATTTTCTTTAAGACCATTTTTCTCCCATTTATTTATCTTGTTTGTGTTCTTCTGTGTTCGAGGTTTGCCTCATTTATCATGTTTATCCATTCACATTGAAGAGTGAGGCCATTATCCAGCGGCTTTGTGATTCTCTATGTGAGCTTTATGTGGAGTCTTTTTCTCTGAGGCATTCCAGTTTCTTTATTGAAGATTGCTATAAATTTATTTTTTGGGCGGGGATGGGGTGGGCAGCAGGGGCAATGTCTGACATGAGAGAAAGAGAATGTTTGCTGGCAGGATGGAGGGGCCACATGGTTGGGGTAAGTGATTGGTTGTTGCATATACAGGCTTTCAAATAATTTCTTTTTCCTGCCCCTCATCTCACTCTCATCCTTTGTCCTACAAGGAATCTCAAGTGTTGCCAAGTTCTGCAAGGTCATTTGGGTCCTTTCCATGGATTTCCTCATTGTGGACTATTCTACCATATTTCATTATCACTCTTCCATCTTTTTTCTGACTTCTAGACTTGTTTGGATCTCTTACCTTCGCAGGGCCCTTTGCATTTAAAAAAATGTTGTGGATTTATGTGATTTTTAATCTTTTAACTCTCATTTTAGTGGGGTTGATTGAGAGAGAGACAACCAACTTGTATGGTCAATCAGAAGTCACAATATTGTTTTCTACACCTGTAGTTTGAATCGCTTTTAGACAATATTTTATTCTACTGTCCATTTAATATCTGTATATGGATTGGCCTGCCAACTTGACCTTCATCCGTGTGAGAATTAATCGGAACTCAAGATTCTAGGACCATATTTCTAGACTACATTATAACATTCCCCGTTCTACTTCCCTCTTCTTAATCCCTCCTCTTATCTTGTGTGATGCTTGGCAGAAACTCAGGGGGCTGGAGGAGGTCACTCCTTATTCATTAGTCAGCCAAAAGCTGTCGGTCGCTTCTGAGATGATTTCTACTCCTTCCTTGGCCCCTATCCCTACATGCAAGCTGAGAGAGAGAATGGGTTTATCCATAGCTTTGATAATAAATTGTATTTTGATACGTTAGAGCAGCCCACACATGACTGTGTCTTGCTTTTTGGTCCTGAAAATTCCCAACATCCCAAATTAACTGGAGAAGTACAGAAAATTAGAATGAGGATGTCCATGTGTCTTCTGTGCTTTTCCCTCTGCTAAGGCTTTTCCCTGCATGCTAAAGAATGTTCGCTAGCTGGTCTCCCTGTGGGATATAGGACTTTGGGCGGCTTATTTCACCTTAAACACAGAGCGAGGCATTGCTGGTACAGAGCCTGCTAACTCACTTCCTCTCTCCCATTTTCTATCGGGCCGTTATGAATATACATGTCTATGTTTTGCAAGAGGACGGAGAGAAATCGGGGGTCTGGGGTGTCGGTACTCAGCTCCTTAGGAAGACTTATGTCTTATTGATGTTCCAGGCTTCTTCATGAAAGTTTAAAGTAAATCAAGCTGTTAATTCACAGATTTTCTTACTCCAGTTTCCCTCCTGAGAAAACTAAACATTACAAATAGTTTCCGTGGTTCATTGTCAGTTGTCAGAAAGTCTCTGTCATTCCCATGCCAATTTCTTTAGACTCTAGTCACATTTTTTATTACATCAAATCACATTAAATAACAAGTTTTTGTGTTTTTTTTGTTTTTTTTAAGTAACACATACCCAAGTGGTAAATTTTGAGCTTCCAGGGTAAAAAAGTTATTGAAAAGCTGTAGACTTTTGCTTTTTTAACCAAAGGTAATTTTCTAAGCCTTTTTACAAACTCAGAAATTGTCAGACCCAAGGTTCCCATGAGGCTTCCCAGATGTAGTCCTGGTGGTGGCCTGTCCCATGGAATTTGAGGCTCCATCTAATGCCACTTGAACCCTTTACTCCCTGTGTGAGTGTGGGCTGGTCACTTCGCTACATCCACATCCCTTATTTGGATAAGTGTCCATGTGAGCACTGCACATCATCCCCTTCTAAGTGCTTGTGGATTTTCCAGGAAGCTTGTCCAGACTCATCTTCAGAAACCTGGGGCATATTTGCTGTTATGGGAAAGCATCTAAGTGGAGACCCACGTCCAGACTGTGATGGTCTTTCCAGTCCATCCCTCTGGACAGAACACTTCTGTCTGAAATGGGAGAATCTCTTTGAGCACAAAGTAGGCTACTGTGTATATTAAACCAAAATGTACTGAGAACTACGTGGTTGAACTATGTGGTTTTAAACTTGGGGAATGGTTAAAAGGGAGGCAGCGGCTATCAAGTCGAAATACGCATAATTCTGTTGACTACAAGTTACTCTTGTCCCATGATCTAGCACTCAAATTTGACCTCCGTAAATAGATGCTGGGGACTCCTCTTGGAGATGACTTCCTATGACAGCCCTGGCCTTAGCAGGTCCCAACTGTGTGCATTCAGGACCACTTGTGTGGACTTAAAAGGAAAGAGGGACTCATCAGACGTTTAAAAAGGGATTACTGCTAATGAAAATCCACATGAGTCCCTGGAAAATTACTTTTCCTGTGTATTTACTCATTCATCCCACACTGTTGTGCCCACCATAGAATGGCACTGTGTGAGATGCAGTGGGTAGCTTAGATATGGGTCACAATCCCTGCCTATCAGGGCACTGAGGAGCTAGGGCTGACAGCAAGGCAGGTTTTGAAAATAACTAAATAGATTTAAAGTGCAAATATAATATATTCGAATATAATATGGTATAATATGTTAAGTATATTATAGTATTTATTATATTATGATTTTATATTAAGGTTAAGTTGTCAGACCAACCCCTATGCAAATATAATAAAATATTTAATATACTCTAAATATATAATAACTTTAGTGCAAAAGGGGACACATTTAAATTGGGTGAGTAGACTCATGTGTTACCACTGCTTTCTCATAATTATGTAAACAAATATAAACTGATTTTTGGATAAGGTTTGGCAGCATTCAAAATACAACTTTTAAAAATCTTTAATAGACATTTCCAGCTTGTGAAAATGACATAAGCATAGTTTAAAATATGTTGTTGTTTTATGCACTTTTAACTATCACTTATTATCTGAGCATATGTGCATGTGTTTAAATGCAAACAAATTGTAGAGAAGGTACAGTGTAATCAGCGAGGCATGGAACATTGCTCTGATTCACTTGACCTTCTCAAAATCTTTTCTGATTTCTTCTTCCTATCCTCATGTAGAGTAGTTAGTGTGAAAGTCAGTCTTTAAAAGAAACAAACAAAATATCAACAATAAAAATCTCTTAGCAAGGGCTCAAATTGTAGCCAAGTCAAAATGAACAGAGTGCATTTTGTGAATCAAGAGCCTTGGACTCTTTTAAATTCTTCTTCAGCTGTGCCTGGAAATTTTTTTCCCAGAGTATTCATGATCCCCAGTAGGGACACAGGATCATGACAGGTATTGCCACATGTACTGGTTAACATTAGCTGCTAAACAAACAAACCCTTAGGTGGCTCATATATAATAGCAGCTTATTTCTTGCTTAAGAAAGGTCCAAAACAGGTGCTCCTTGGAAGAAGAGCAGCTATTTTTCAAAAGGTGATTCAGGGACCCGGACTCCTTCCATTTTGTGATTCTGCCACTTAAAAAATATATCTTGCAGTGTTTGTCTGCTTCAAGCCAGTGGAAGAGAAAATACTTGGGTGGGGAGAAAGAGACTATATTGGTAGGATATTACAGCCAAACCTGGAAAAATTGCACATCGCTTTTGTTCACATTTGATTGGCTAGAAATATGTGTCTAGGATTAACAGCAAGGACACAGGGTATTGTAGCCAGCTATGCTTCCGAGTTTGGAACACCTAACCAATCTCTGTCTCACCAAGTTTTGTGTGTTTTCAGGCTGTGTACACAAAAGTGGATGGCTCTGAAGGCTTTGGTATTAATTCACAGCTGGCTCTTACCTCAAATTTCCTCTTCCCTTGGAAAGCGAGTATGTGTGGTAAAGGAATACTGCCCTCCATAATAAAAATAGAACTTCATACCAGTAAAGTTTGTGCTGAAGGAGAATCTTTTGCTGATATAGGTCCTTCACTGACTTTGATACTGCTGTGGGGAAGAGGTGAAGGGTGTTCTAGCCAGGTGGTACTGCCTGGAGCTGATGGTGTGTGTCTCCTCCCAACTCTGAGTTTATTGACAGCACATCGGTAGTTTGAAATTGGCCATGGCAATAGCATTTACACCACAGAAATCGGCAAGCACTAGGGGTGTTTCCCCTAGAGAGCTGGTTGTAAACGTTTACCATCACACCATTGTTCATGCTTTAAGACGGCTGGAATGGCTAAAGGACACTTTACTGAAGACTGGAAGGGAGCATCAATCAACACAAGATTAAACAAATTAGGTAAACTCAAGGTAAAAGCAAGACAATTGTCTGGCTTATCCCTCCTCAGCCTGAGAGCAGCCTCTTCAAGAACTGTTTCTTCTTGGTTCCCCAGCTGTCTCCATGTGTATGGTGCCATCTTAGGAGAGGCCCCTCAGCGACTCGCAGCTAAAGAACTCTAACCCATGACTGAGATGTGGAAATCCTTTTCCCATTTGCTAAAGGCCTGGCTTCTGGGTCCTGGATTTCCTCAGAGGTTGACACTACAATTACCTTCTCTGTCAGTGAAACCCTTGGTGCTCACATCTTGCCTACAGACCCTCAACAGGAGGACTTTGGCAACCCCAACACTAGTCATGGCTCCAGTAGGGTGGAATGAGGGAAAGTAATGGTCAGTTCTGTAAGTCATGCATGTGTTTGCGTGGCAACCAGGGACCAGAAAAGGGAGCTAGTTTGTCTTTTCTTTCCTCCTGATGTCATCACGCAGCACCCTTACCATGACTAGATGGCGGCTGTAATGTTGTGGACTCCTTCTTTTGACACATTTGCCTGAATTTTCCAGGGAGAAACAATTCAACAATTAAATTCAACACATGTTTGGAGTGCCAGTTGTGTGCAAGATGCTTCAGACCATACAAAGGAGACTTTGAGTCTTATAATTGAATAGTGGGGTTCAGGCAAGTATCTAACACTCAAGGGTAATTCTGAGAATGAAACTTAATTGGAACTTAATTAAAAAATTTAAATTTGCTTGTAAGCAGATGTGAGTATTAGCATCCCAGGCATCAATTACATTTTTTCCTTTTTAATTCAATTTAAAAACTATATACAGTAGGTTGTGGAACAGTGTTCTAGGCACATTCCTGGATACAGACGTGATTAAGACATGGTCTCTGTTTTCTAAGAACTTAATATATACATAAATAACTAAAGTCAAAACAGTCACAAGTACTTTAATAAAAACAGCCTTTCTGTAAAGGGTGCTTTGAAACTATATGGGAAGTAGAGATTAATTTTGGAAAGAATTTTTATGGCGGAAATGTTATTTGGTTTTGATCGTGAAGAATAATATTTTAACAGATGGACATGAGTATTTCCAGAATGAAGGTCGAGTTTGAGCTCAGGCTTGGAGACAGGACATGGAAGGTGAGTTAGGGGGTGTATAGAGGGCAGGTCGTGGGAAATGACCTTGAAAAGCTAAGTCAGGGTCTTATTGTAAAGGAGTCTTAGTGCCAGGCAAGGGAACTTAAACTTGATGTTCATGATCTGAATGAAGCCAATAACCATTTTCTTTTTTAAAATAATAATCAGATTGGCTTTTACAAAGATTAGTCAGATGACAGGGTAAGAGGATGAAGAAGGCAAATGATAAGAATAATGCAAACATGCAAGTGATGTGTAAATGCCAAAACTATTAGAGTAGGCAACACAGTGGGAAAGGGACACATTTAGAAGCGGAGTCGTTACAGGACTTGAAGACAGGCTTTGAAACCAGACACAGTGAGGATAAGATTGTCCTTAGGGGAAGCTAGAACCCAACCACTCCCTGCTACATGTAGTGTGTCTTGATCTTGTATCAGGGGCCATGCTCAGAGGATGCAGGGGAAGTGACAAATAGTCTCTGAATTCATCTTAGTAGAGGAGGCAGAAAGGTGAACGAATGAGTGTTGTATTAAGAACATTTACAGGGTCCGGCTGTGGAATGAAATAACAGAAAAATGAGGACCATCACTCCAAATCCACCTATGAATGTGCCATTGTCTATTGAAATCATTTTATACCTATTAACTCAATTAACCTTTCTGATAGCCCTATGAAGCAGGAACTTTTATTACCTCTATTATGTAGATGAAGAAACTGAGGCACTGAGCATGAAAAGACTTCCCCGGGATCACCCAACTAGGTGATGGTAGAGACAGGATTCAAACCCAACTCCATGCTCTTGGGTTCAAACCCAAGAAGCAGGATTCAAACCCAGGTGTAACCACTGCACCCTGTCAGGAGTTTGTGTGGTGGGCAGCTGTAAGAGGAGCCAGCAAAGTTGGGGAAGGGTATTTCAGGAAGTGAAATTAACATGTGAAAAGGCATAGAGAGAGTTCAAGGATGAGGTTGAAGATTAGAGATGAGTTTTATTTGGGGCATTTTTTGACTGCTGCTGTGATATTTAGATGGGATGTCTCACTAAGGAGATGGGTGTTTTTGGAGAAGTTACCAGGCGTCTTCCCTTTGGCCTCTCTCCTGTCCGTGTTGGCAGACGTTCTCTAGTGCATTCCATATATGTTTCATCTCTATGTGAGCAGGGAAGTAGATCTCAAGGAGGAAGATGTAGTACACCTGCTAGCTCTTTCCTAAGGGGTTCAATTGTTCATTGAGAATCCACTCCAATTTAATAATTGCACAGTATTTTCAGTAACAGTGGATGCTGTGGGAATGCTGCCATGACCCACTTGCCCCCCAACCCTTGAGGAACTCACAATTTGGTGGGTGTCCAGCCCAACTGTGGCAGTACCTGAGTAGCTCCTTCCAAACTTGGAAAGGTAGGGTTAACTAAGAAAAAAACCCTTATCTTCTCAGTTTCCAGGCCAGAATTGAACTGCTTAAAATGAGTGTGAATGTGAGTGTGTGCCTGTGTGTGTGGTTGTGAGTGTATTTTCTATTGAGGTATAGGAATCAGCATAGATGATTGATCTCATAGGTGAAGAAGTGAAGATCATTCTAGATGTTCATTATTTTCGAAGTTCTCTGAAACATACAAAACATATGGAACTCTTTGTGGCCCTTGTCTTAGAACAGTTGCTTTATCTGCCCCTCATTTAAAATGTGTTCACTCTGATCTTAATACAGGAGTGAAAAAAAACCATTTCAGCGGTGATTGTCATACACACCACCTTCTTGCTGAAGATGAAAGAAAGTGGAACTCCAGTCTCTCCAGCATAGGTCATTCAGTGGTCTCCATGTAGGAAGTAATAAAAGAACACCAGCCATGGCTGTGGTTTGTGGAGCAGCTATCCCCTAATAAGAGAGAAATCATATTTTGAGACAACCAAAAAAAAAAAAAATTGCCATTGTGCCCATGGTTCTGTTCTAAGTGGTACCACTGAATTAAAGCTCTCCAAGAAAATTAAGTATTGAGGCGGGGAGGGGGCATTGTGTGATGTATGTTAGCTAAAATACTAAACACTCCAATATAACATCAATATATAATTTGTATGGTTACAAATATTACTGGCATAAATAATTCATGCTGTTGCTTTTTATTCACTTGATTCACAGCGTCTTTGTCATTTTTATCAGTCATGATGCCATTGCAATCTTGCACATTGTGTTTAAAGAATACTTGAGGAAATGTTTCAACTGTGTGTCTGGATGGTGTAATGTATTTATTCATTTAGTCAGATGAAATGAAATAGTGTTTAATATGCATGTCTGCATTACACTAGATACTCTCTAAATAAATTACAGACAGTATTACTTTCATTGTAAGAAAAATTATAGTTTGATTTTTTTCAAGAAGCCAAATGCAGCCATTTTGTACTTTTAATTACAATTTCTTGAAGCTTTTCAAATAAGCATTGAGTAATCCTGAAAAGTTTTGTATTGAGTTGTCAATACGAAAACTTTGGTACCTTGAGTGAGCTATATCAGATGAGTTGAATTAGTCTGAAGAAATGGAAAACAAGTTTTTTATGCATGGGGCTAATATGCTGGAAAGTGGGAATTGCTGTGCCATAGGCGTGCCTTTGTGTTTGCAGTACTCCTTGCCGCAGCTGTTGTTCTGGCCACGGAAGCATTCCTGAGAGCTGCCAGCTCTCGTCACTGGCACGGTGCATTTGGTCCCCTTCCTGCTTTCCTCTTCCAGTCCTCTCTCCAGCTCTCTGGAGCTCTGATCTTCAGCCTGTCCAGTTCCTCCTCTTGTGACATGCCACCCAGGTCTTCTCACTGCAATTACCTTCCCCCTCACCTTCGCCCAAAAGAAAACTCCAGTTCTTTCCCACAGCTGGTCTCTGCCTAAGGTTATATCTCAGGGGATGATTGAAGTAATTTATGTTCAGGTTTGGGTGACTGGTGTCAGAGAAAACCAGAACTGGACAGTAGTGAAAGCAGTAAAAACAGATTATATTCAGGACTATGGCAGTAAGGGAAAAGAGACCTCAGTATAGAACTGGGCTCCCCTCCAAGTACCACAAAAATAAGTGGCGATTTATAGTCGAGGATCAAAGTATTGGGTCTCTGGATGGAAAATTACTCAAAGGGTAGGGTGATTCTTGCTAACTGACCTAACAGGATTCTTGCAGACAGCAGTTCAGGGTCATCAGTTATTAGCTGGGAGATGGTGGGGTGTGAGGAAGGTGATCATATACCAAGGGTAGGGGATTCTGGCTAAAAACCACTGACAGAATTCTTGCTAAAATTGGGCAAAGATGGACATGAAAGTCCGAAAGTTGAGACCTAGCTGGAAAAAGGATACAGAAGAGCTGGACTAAACTTTAGTGAAGGAGATACTTGTTGTCACTGGTAAGCATATTATTCTTAAAAGAGGGGTTGTATATTAAATGAGGAGCAAATCAACTTGATGTCAGGCTCAAGTTTGAGACAGTCTTCTGAGAGGACTCTTCCCAGTGCAGCCCTGACTGTAATGCCGTGCAGTGGGAGAGTTACGTTAGGCTTCTTCTGATGAAGAGGGAAAGGGGAGATGAGGGTTCAGGGCCATTGTCAAGGTTTGGAGTTGGCAGGGACTGGCTGTGCAGTCTGTGTCTATCTTGCATATTGTGGAATCCTCAGCCCCCAGGGACAAATAGGGAGAGCTCAGTAAATTTGTTAAATGAATTAATTTCACAGGGCAGGAAACTGGCACATAGAGAGGTTGGAAAACCTTGCTCTGTTCTCTTACACATTTCAATCCTATGAAAAATTACCTTTATTTTTCCTGCCCTCTCCAAAGGTTATGGTCACTAGGTAATTGTCAGTACCTTTCTCATGGGTGGCACTGTATGTAATTCCTCCACACGAGGAGATAGGTTGATTGTCATCTATTTAGTCTCTGGAATCAGAAGGATGAAGACAAAGCATTTTAGTGTCATATTAATTTATTGTAGCCCATAGAGCTGCCTTGAGAGGAAAATTTTTTGAACTCATGACCATCTCCCATGACTGGAACATTCAGGCTGTAAACATATAGCCAGCGGAGGAGGGATAAATTAGACCTGGGATTATCTGACTCTGATTTCAGGCTCCTGTCTGCCCTGCCACACTTCTTTTCTAAATTAAGTGTACTCCCTTTACTGGATCTTATTTCACTTCGGAAGAGGTTGGCCCCTCATCTTCTGTTGCAATCTGCTGAGCCAGGAATCCTTTGGTACTGTATTGAACCAAGCCAGGTGAAGAGAGTGCCCCGCCCTGGCAGCCTTGGCTGCCTTTCTGAGAACCTTTTTGGCTCCTCTAAGCAAGATGTCAATTCTGTATTTACCAGCTCTCACATGGTGACTCACCCCTGCCACAGAGAGTGATACCACTGTAACACCAAGATGGATTGATCCCAAACTCTCCTTTAATATACGCCCTGAATAATATTTTTCCCTATTAACCCTTAAAAATGAAAAAAATAAAATTAAGTTGCATCCGAAGAAATATAGCATGGATTTATCTGTGCCAGCTTCTTATCACTAGAAAAAGTCTAGTAAAGCTGAAAATGCCGTTTGCCGTGTCTAGGCTTGCCATTCTAAGAGAGGCATTTTAAACAGCAATCTGAGAGTGAAATGTTTTTGGATTTTACACTGGCCAGGCTGTTCTGAACAGACTCTCAGTGAGAATAGTCAAATATGACAGTCATCTGCTTTGGGGAACAGAACGAAGCCCGTTTCACTTAAGCTGCACTGAGTTTTCAACTTGGAAGACAGTGGCTTCTGGTTTCTCAAAGGCCAGGGGAAGGAAGTGTTTTCAAGGCATTCTCTAATTTTTTTCAGGTTGTTTTTTCCAAATTTCTATTCAGTTCCCTTTGTGTAAAATGTACCCTTTTCCAGCTAAGATCCAGATTTTCCCATGTAAGCATCCAGATTTCACAACTCGGTTGGATTAGACTCTTGGCAAATCTCAAAGTGTGGTAGAGCAGGGCTGCATTCTAAATTAGCAGGAGGACAGAATAATGAGCGCTGAGAACCCCAAACAGGGATTTCAGATAAAGAGGAGTCCAGCCCTTGTTCTGTGTGCTTAGGTGACAGCTTTGGGGGCGACCTTAGCAAAACTCATTCCTCCTTTCTGTGGGAGAAGATGGAAGGAGACGAGAGGGGGAGATGCTCCCAGAAGCTTGGTAGTGGTTGTTCTTTAATGTTCCCAAGTATTAGACCCTAATGTAGGCTTTAATGGAATTTCAAAATATTTATGAATCCTTTATCTCCTGAGCAGTTACGCCCTGAGAAGGGTGGTGAAATGACAATTCCTAGAAACTTCAGCAGCTTACATTATTTTTGTGTTCACTTGGTAAAATTCATGTCCACGGACCTTTGTCAACAATGATCAGATTTGTGGAATAGGAACCCCCTTCTTCGCCTCCTTCCTTCCTTCCCCTTTCCTTTCTCCATTCTCTTATCCTCTGTCCATCCTTCTTCCTCCTTCCTGCTCTCCTTCCCCCTTCTTGCCTTCCTCGCTTTCTTTTTCTCTCTCAACTCTGACAGCTCTCTGGGATCCTGTCCCATTTGCATCTGCCCCCTCTTGATTCTAGACTGCATTTGGAGGTATGCTAAACCAGGAAGTATGTTAAATTCAAGCTGCCAGGACAAGCTGGCTGCCTCTGGAGGCCCCCAGGAGTTGCAGGGTTACTGAACAGGCAACTGTAGCTCCTTATCTGGTAGTTCTTGCCCTTTTCCAGACTTTACAAAGGAAAAATGCTTCTTTACAACAAACACCTAGTGATTCAGGCCAGTCTTTCATAGGACTCAACCACTGCCCAGTCTCTTTTTTAAAGTCCCCCTTTCCTCCTGTTTTCTAGTTAACCTTGATTCAATTAACATTGGCTTGTTGAGTCAGTGGTAGCATATTCACAAATGAATCACCTTATGAGGATGATTTTAATTACCATTTTCCTGCAACCTTTAGCCATTCTTGCATATGTGTTGGTTGGGAGCATCTGCTGGAATTGAAAATGCAAAGAAATTAAACACTTGAAGAGTGGCACTCTTCCAATTTTTTTTTTTTTGTTTTCACAAGACAGTTTTGAAATCTGTGTTGCTACCAGGATGAATGCAGATCTGAGACCACACAGTTCCCGGAAATACCTGTTGTGTCATCAAAAACAAAAGCATCAAGTTCAACTAAGGAAGCTCTTGTAGCCTGTGGCTTTTCTGAAAAGAAGTCAATGTAGGTTTTGAAAATGAGCATCCACACATCTGAACATTCACTGCTTAAAAATCCTATCCAAATTGGTCCTAAGTCACAATTCCTCCAGATTTTCTTTTATTATTTGAAATATTTTCCGTATTTGATTCTTCAAATGGCAAGCAGCTGTCCAATTTCCTTGGATTCTGTCATTTGCCAGCTTTCTCTTTCAAAAATACGCTTCGTGCACCATATTCTGCTTCTCAGTGCCCGCATTTCGGGAGAACCGGGGTTCACTTGCACGTTCTCACGTTACATGAGCAACCGCAGCAGAGCAACTTCCTCTAGTAAATGTTTAACGGGCGCGTATTTTGTGTGCCCTGCCATACGAGGCACTGACAAGGTTCCTGGCCTCACGGAGCTTGTGGCCCAGGTGTTTAGGAAGGTAAGAGCGGCAGTTCTCAGTACTTGGCAGCCCCTAGGGCCTCAGTCCACAGCCTCTGAAGGGAACCCCCCCCCCCCAAAAGCATCTCCGCTCTCTCATGGCAGAGGTCTGAATGCTGTGGGTGAGCGTGGGGGACCATTCCACAGCATTTCTGCCCCTCTGTTTCCTCACCTGTAAAATGAGTTGACCTAAACTTACCTCTAAGATCTCCGTAATCTCTAAAATGTGGGACGGTAGCTTCATTCCTCTGTGTATGCAATTGTACTTTAAGCTGTGCTCATTCATTTATCCCACAGTGTAAGCTAGTTTTTGGGATCTCCTTCCAATCTGAGAGCCTCCTGAGGTGAGATTTGCATAAGGAATGGGGGATGGGGTGCTTGGGCGTAGGGGAGGGAGAACACTATTGCAGACAAACTGCCTTTTGTTTCACAGTCCTCCCGAGTGCTAATAAGAGCTCCCACACTCCTTAACATGTCTCATGTGATCTGGCGCTAGCTTTCACCTCCACCTTCACAACTCTCTGCCTCACACCCAACATCCAGCCTCACTTAAACACTGTGTTCCCACGTGCACCAGGCCTCCTCTCACCCTTCACATCAGGCCCTCCTACTTCAAGTCTCAGCTTCAAGGTTGCTTCCATCAGGAAGCCCTCCCTGTACCACTTGCTCCAGGCCAGGGTAAGAGCCCCTTATCTGCCCTCTCTTAATCCTTCGGGCTTTCTCCTAATAATGGCTCTTGTCCGAAATGTTGTAATATCTTTTTACTTCTCTGGGACCTTCACTGTACTGTTCACTCCCTGAGGAAAAGAATTGTGCTTTACTACATCATTGCATATAGGCAATGCCTGCCGAACACTAGGTACTCCATACATGTTTGTTGAACAGGTAAATGAATGAGTGGAGGTTTTAAAAAAATTAACATTTTTGAAATTATTTGTTTCTGAAATTATTTTTAAGTCATTGAAATATGAAAGCCTTACTCTTTATTTTCTCCTCGAAAGTGTTTTGCTCTATTAACAGAAATGCAATCTGGCACAGTCAGTACTTGTATTTGTCCTAACTAAGTCCCTTTCTTAAACCCCTCTAGTTTTTTTTTTTTTTTTAATATATTTATTTATTTTTGGCTGTGTTGGGTCTTCGTTTCTGTGCGAGGGCTTTCTCTAGTTGCGGCAAGCGGGGGCCACTCTTCATCGCGGTGCGCGGGCCTCTCACTATCGCGGCCTCCCTTGTTGCGGAGCACAGGCTCCAGACGCGCAGGCTCAGTAGTTGTGGCTCACGGGCCCAGTTGCTCCGCGGCATGTGGGATCTTCCCAGACCAGGGCTCGAACCCGTGTCCCCTGCATTAGCAGGCAGATTCTCAACCACTGCGCCACCAGGGAAGCCCCAACCCCTCTAGTTTTTGATTCATTCCAAAAATTAGATTTTGAAAGCTTTCAGGCATACAAATCTCAATCTGCATCCCCCTACGAACAAAAACCTCAATGACTCTCTGGTCACCTGGCAGAGTTTTTGCAGGGAGCGTCACGTACATCATGGCTCTACTACCTAAATCAGTGCTACATGTGCCTTCCCGAGAATCCCACGCTTTTTTGAGCTAGAAAGGACTTTAAGACTTATGTGACACAACTCACTTGTTTTTAAGTGTGGGAGTTGCATGGTGACTTTTCAAGGTGACAGAGCTTATGAATTGGAAGGCTTTCAGCTTGTCTGTAGGCTGGTTTACTTGGAGGCTCAGCATGGCTGTTGAAGTTCAGTGTGTCAGATGTAGGTGCAATGACGTCCACAGCCTAAGAGGAGCTGTTTCTTTCTATGGGTGTTTCATCAGCAAGGAGTCTTTTCCCAGAAAACCTTCAGCAGATTTTGCCTCCTTTCTCATTGGCCAGAAGAGGTCACACTCACTTCTAAGCCAGTCAGTTGCAAGAGGGCTAGGATTATCAAGATAGGTCAGGATTCATACCTTTACTTGGAATAGTGCCATTTCATTGAGGGGTGGATACTAGAACAAAATTGGGGTTCCCTTATCCAGAAAGTAAGGGAGAATAATTTGGTTTTGGTAGACAAGCGACTGCTTAGCAACAGACCTGGAACTTGAATTCCTTTGTAATTCTCCATAGATGTATTAGTATAACTGCTTTCCACAGTGCTTCAACCACAGGGCTTGGCAAAGGCTACTCCCCTTGGAATGCCGGGTAGAATAACTTCAAGGTTAGGAATGGGTGACTTCCGTTCTCACTTGTCAATTCTGCCTGGAGCTTGAGAGGAGCTGCCTCCAGACATTGATCTTTCATCTTCCGGAGTATTTTTAAGAGTTGTGTTAGAATTTTTTGTTTTACTTACGGGCTCTGGGGGGCAAGCAGATAAATTGAGATGTGGAATGCCAGCTTTTGTTCTTTCTGTCAGTGTCCAGATGCATGTGATGAAGAATGGCATTCAGGCTCATCTCAGACAGGAGGTGGAGTGAGGTGGGGTGGGCTGTGATGGGGGCGGGGGGGACATGAGGAAGACAGGCAGAAGCTGAACCTGCTTGTTTTATTAAAAGGTCAGTGAAATCAAACAGAGCAGACAGCTTTTACAAGCAGAACTAAGGAAATGGAAACGTCTGGGTCAGTCTGCTCTTGCTCTAGGATGGCTAATCAGCAGCGTGGTGACACATCCCTTCGAGAGGTCTATGGTGAGCAGAGTTAGGCCGTGCTCCCGGTGACTCCAGAATGGTCTACCACTGACCCCACTGCTGCGTTAGGATCGAAAAGGTTACAAACAGGAATACTCATGTTTTATCCCAGTTATTCATACTGTGTTACCCAGGAATCAGCTCAAATGTTACCTCCTCAGAGAGACTTTTTGTACCCAAACCAATCTAAAGTTGTGTGTCCCCTCCCTCCCCTCCAAGCCATCTTGCCTCTGTGTTTCGACTCCAATTTTATTTTCTGAATACCACGTATGTTGATCTGGAATGATCTTCATTTATGTATTTACTTGTGTAACTTCATTAGAACGAGGACCTTGTCTGTCTCACCTGCTGCTCCTGGAACAATGACCCATAGGATAAATGCTCAGTTGTTGAATAGATGAGTCATGCTTTATACAAGGAGGTCATACTTTATCCAATGAAGACAGGAAATTAAAATAGATTTCTTTACCTTTGGCATTATAACATGGCCATTTGCCTTGATTTTTGCAAAAATGATATTCGTTTACCCATCCACCTAACAAACATTTCTTGACTACTAACTGGGAACTATCATTGGTGCTGGGGCCCTTGTTCAAAAGTAGACTGACATTTAGTAGGGAAGACAGACATTTACATGTAAATGTGAAGATATCATGATTAAAATTATATACAAGGAAAGGAGGAAACAATTGATTGTCCCTGGGAAGAAGTGTCAGGAAGACACCGAAAGTAATGCTTGGGCTGGATCATGAAATATATATGACTGTTTACCAAACAAAAGTGGGGAGAGCAATCCTGGCAGGGAAATCAGCACGAGCTAAGGTGGCACGGCCTGGAAGGATGGGAGAAACGCTATAGCCCTAAATGGCCAGAGAGGAGCCTTGCAAGTGTGAAGGTTGTGGGGAGGGGACATGGTACCAAAGCGGAGATTTGAGAGCTAGACAAAGGCCCTATAGGGAAAGCTTTGTATATTACACTAAGGATTTTGACTCTAATCTGTAAAATACATAAGAATAGAATATGAAGAGCTATCAAGAAATTTTAAACTATGCAATGTACTTATCAGTGTTGTGTCTTGAGACATCATTTATGAAAATATACTGGTTAGATAAGAGTAGAGCTGGCTTGATTTATGACTTCTCACACAGCCCTGTGCTGATTTATGGGCCATCATCTATCTGGTAGGAGGTTTCTAATGGCAGCCATCCTCTCCTCTCCTCTTCTCCCCTCCCCTCCCCTTCCTTCCCCTCCTCTCTTCTCTCCTTTCCTTTCCTTTTTAAAATCAGTGCCTTTAATAAAGACCTTGGAGGCCTAAATGTGGAATTTATAGATAAGACAAAGGTGGTGAGGATCACTAATCTAGGGGTTGATAAAACCAAAATGATCTTAGTGGGGAGGAGGTACTGTGAAGCAAGGTGACATTGTATAGGGCCAAATGTAACACTCTGAAATAAAACTGAGCAAGTCAGGAGAAGGAGAAGGGGCAGGCTCACAACTAAATCTTCTTATAGCTGCCTGGGTGCCCTTCATCTCAGGAAAATGAACAGCCCTGCTTGTCTCTGCCCAGCACTAAGGTTGTGTTTGGGTCTCCAGATCTTAGCAGGGATATTGACCATTTGGGGGTACTTCCAGTGGAGGAAAACAGCCAAAATGGTGAAGAGTCTGGGATTCATATGATATATAATAATAGTTACAGAAACTAGGGATCATTATTTGGGGAAAATATCATCTGAAACATGAGATCAATCTCTGAAATGTTTGAAAGATTGTCATGTGTGAGAGGGCTTGGAAAAGAGTTAGGATGACTTAGCAAGTCAGTAGAAAGGCACCGAGTGTCTGCTATGTGTCAGGTGTTCTGCTATGGAGACTGGTAAGAATCATTCCCTGGTGTTAAGGTACCCCACGTCTCTTGGTATTTGTTGGATGTATGTAAGTGTGTTTTGGTGTGCCTGTTGAATGAAGGAAGTAAGAGAAGAGGAGAGTGGACAAATTTGGGGGCTATGTTGTAAAAGATCCCTCATGCCATGGTTGGGATGTAATCCCAAATGCCTCAGCTCTGCTGGGTTTAATGAACTAAGTTTCCTTTGTATGTTTACTTTGGAATATAGGGAACATAGTCCTAATTCTGAGTTTCTATATAAGGTTGGAAATGGTGATGAAGGAAATATTATTTATGGTGTAAGATCTTATTAGCATTTGCTACAGAGATAAGATTGTATGTTGGATATATATCAAGTCCTATATTGTATGCAAGAGATTATATGAAAATATTTGTTAGTTTTGAGTGTTGCCTTGAGAAGAGCTGCATTAATGCAGTGCAGAAATGTTGAATACCTCCAATATGGGTATGCTTATTTGCATGTGATGAGTTAGAAAAAAAGAAGAATTCATTTACTTTAAAGTAATTGGGCTGTGTAAATAATATATTTTTATGTTTGCTTGGAATAACTACGCTCCCCTCATCACACCTAAAACTTTAAAATGAAAATACCACAATAAAAACAAATATATGACCATTGGTGGAATTGGTACACAAGAATAAGTAAGTTAACTTCTTTAACATCTCCTTAAAATGTACCTGTCACTATTCTGGGTCCTTTATATGTGCTACTCATTTCAGGAACATAGAAGCCCTAAGAAATAAGTACAAGTGAGGGTCTGATGCTCATGGAAGTGGAGTATTTTCCCAGAGTCACATGGCTTAGTGCCTAGCAGACCAGGAACTTCAGAGCCTTTGTCTTTTCCGTTGCAATCAGGAAAGCTTTAGGGATGCAACTGGGATGACCAAGGCTGCACCTGGACCTACTGGAAACTCTTGAGGTATACAATGTTAGTGAAAACAGTCAGCAGAATTATAGTCCAGAATTTTTTCCGTTATGTGTCTAGCTATTCTTTGCATTAGCACCCTTTCAAAGAGATAAAAAGATTAATAGACAGATAGATGACAGGCAAATGGATGGGTTTATGTGTGGATGGACAGATTGGCAGAAAGTTGTTAAGTATCAGTAGTCGTGGGATGTTAGGTTAAAGTTACAATTATATATGCTAACTTCCCAAGCTTATTGCCACCTTTGCTTTTCTTCAGCATTGTGTAGAAGGCAATTTGTGAAACGGACATGTAATCTTTCTTGTCTATCATATATTCTTCTGTGAAACTGTATTATAAAGATGTTTTGATTTAAATCCATCAGTCCCCTCCCTATCCCTTTATGAAATATAGTAGGTTAAAGGGCAGGCTGGTCTATTCCTTTATGAAATATGGTAAGTTAAAAGGCAGGCTGGTCTATTCCTTTATGAAATATGGTAAGTTAAAAGGCCGGTCATCTCCAAGCAGTTTCATTCAAAATGGCAGTGTTGAGGAAAATAGTGGTAAATACTACTGATATTCTTTTCTTTTTTTTAAAAATTAATTAATTAATTAATTTTTGGCTGTGTTGGGTCTTCGTTGCTGCGCACGGGCTTTCTCTAGTTGCGGTGAGCGGGGGCTACTCTTTCTTGCGTTGCACGGGCTTCTCATTGCAGTGGCTTCTCTTGTGGCAGAGCACGGGCTCTAGGCACATGGGCTTCAGTAGTTGTGGCACGCGGGCTCAGTAGTTGTGGCACCCGGGCTTAGTTGCTCCATGGCATGTGGGATCTTCCCGGACTGGGGCTCAAAGCCGTGTCCCCTGAATTGGCAGGTGGATTCTTAACCACTGAGCCACCAGGGAAGTCCCACTACTGATATTCTTACTCCTACCATTACCCATCCCACCCACACTAGAGGAAGGGCTTTTGCATCAATCCTTATTTAAATCTCACAAAAACCAGAAGTGGCCAGGTTTACCTTTGGTTTGCAAAAATTAAGCAGGCTGCTCAAGGACATGCACTGGGGGCAGAGCAGACCTTAGACAGAGGCTCTGAGGTCCAGGGCTTTGCTTGCTCCTTAACTCCACAACACTAAAGTGGACTGACTGTGTCTTTCTAGCTGGTGAATCTCCAGCACTTAACATTGTGTCTTGTGCACAGTAGGCCTTTGATGGTGGAAGAAAGGAAAGCAGACAAAATCTCTATAAAATATGATTCATATGCTTTTAAATAATCTAGTGTTAGTGGTCCTAGATTTTTATTAAACACCTAATGTAAAATAAACCCTTAGTCTAGGAAAAGATTTAAAAGAAAGAATCTGCAATATTTCAGTAGTAACCCTAGTTATACTTAAAGCAGTTGATTTTGGAAAAACACCTCAATTGACCCAAAGGGATTTGTAAAGCATTTTAGCCATTAAAGGAAAGGAAAGTTCTACTGAGTTTTTTAAATGCTGTGTGAGCCCATTTGTTTAAACTAAACCCTGAAGTATCTTAGATTTTAATGAAACTAGCTGAACATTTAGCTAAAAACAACTCATTGGGAACCAGATGGTGCAGCTGCCATTGTGAGCCAAGCCCAACTCTCTTGTTTTCTGAAGTGCATGTCAATTTAGCTTCACAGAACTCACAGGACAAAGATACTATTAATTCTGGGAGCCTCTGTACCCTAGTCACCCTCTCTACCCCATCCCTTCCAAATCAACACATCCTTCCCCTCTTGGAAAGAGCATTGGGTGAAGGGCGAGGGCAATGAAACAGGCAATGACAGAGTTCAGAACGATGATTCCATGATATGATAAAGAGTGCCTGGCTAAAAAGTACAAGAAGTGAGTGCTATTCAGTCGTGGCTACCACTTTTCAGTGTTTGACTCAGTTTCTGCAAATTCTTGACCTTTAGCCATTTGGTTAGACCGGTAGTTTGTTTTCTTTCCACTCTTTCTATACAGTAATCTACTGGGTTCTTCCTTTACATTTATGGGTACTTGGGTCTTCCCAGCACTTGAGGGAAGCAAACTGCGAAGCACAAGAATTATTTCAGCCCTCAGGGGCTTAGTGTTAGAGACTCATCACGTCTTCGATGGTCGTGGCTAGACTCCTGTGAGGGTCAGCTTCTAGGCCACCGGGCAGAGCTTCCAGAGGTGGTTATCAACTGCCAGTTGACAGCTACCAATTCTTCCTTCATCCTAAAACCTAAGGCTTCTTCCATCATCCATGAGATAAGTCCCTAACGGTGGCCCCTAAAAGAGCGACACGACTGAGTCCTGCTTAAAGGTGTCAGCACTGTGCCTGAATGTTAGGCCTTGTCTAAAATTTATTCCCTAAATATTTTTTAAGCACCCACACTGTGTGCCAGGTACACACATACACACTTAAAGCACATAGTCAGTTGCAAGACATAAGCTGTGCTCGTGGAAATCACAAACACAGGTCATTACAAGGCTGACAGACTCATGGACATTTGTAGGGAGAAATCAAACTTCAGTGGTATGTGTGTGTGTGTGTGTGTGTGGGTGTGAGAGAAAGTGAACTGAGCAGTCCAAGGAGTAGGCGAGGATCATTGGTTACTGCATTTGTAATGAGATCACCATCAAAGAAATTGTCTCTGCTTATACTTCACAGGGAAGATAAACACCACTCCCACAGTTTCTGAGAGGACCAGGTGAACAGAAAGTAAAAATCCTGGGAACTAGGCTGAAAGGGCAGAAAAGGGGCAGGACAAGGCATGGTGTCCCTGGAAGAGATGGAGAGAAGTCCTAAATGGGGCTTGGTGTGAAAGAACTTCCCTTTCATCTGTTGTAAGTTGGAACTTGGCTGACCCTCACCAAGAGGAGCCTGAGCCGTGCTTTCCTTTCCCGGCTCCACGGGCAGCTGGTGCCGGGACTGTAGGCAGTTGTTTTGAGCCCTGGCTCCCCGTTGGCTCTCCTTTCTTTGACTGACAGGGGGCCCTGGAAATAGGTGAGGGGAATTAGAAAACAGCTAGAGGGAGAAATAAATGAGTCATCTTCCCCTCTCCTAGGCCTTTATTATTTGCATTTTCTCTCTGAGAGTTGATTTGGGTCAGCTGGGAAATCACGAGCGGCATAGTGTGGCTCTTCAAGGGTTCCGTATTTATCGATGCCGAGGGCTCTTTGGAATGTGTCTTTCCTTTGTTCTGTTCCTCCGTAGTGGTGGGAGTTCTAGATAAAATATTAACCATAAAGGTTTTTTTTTATCATTTCCAGTTACACAGAGATATTAAGAGTTATGGCCACGAAGCCTTGGTACAGCTATATTTTACTGCCCACGTGTCTTCCCTGAGATGACACATATGCTCTTCATTTTGCTGCCATTATTCTTCATGAGATCTTGGGGGCATCAGTCATCTCTGTGGTGGAAAAATGAAGACTTAGGGAAAAAAAGCACCGGTCCGTAAGCACGGGTGGTGTTTGTCTGCATTGGTAAGGGACAATCTCCGAATGCAAAAACCAAAAAAGGCTCTGACCTGTACCTCTGGAATGAGATTCATCAGCAATGAAACCAGAACCCTGACCAGCAGTTGGTGTTGCAGAGGTGTTTGGAGAAGCTGTGCTGCTGTCAGCATATGCAGAATTCAATCCCCACAGGCAGTGTAGTGCGATCACAGGGTCTGGGCTGCGATGGAAGAGTAGGGATGCCTGCCCTCCAGGGCATCACATGAAGTGCGGCTTAGTTTATGGCAAAGATGAATGGGGTGTTAATGTTCCCAGAGAAGACGCTCTGGGCAAATGGCCTTCCTGGCTCTCTTGGGTACCCGTGAGAACCCAGGCTGGGCTTTACAGGCGGCATGGGTTCTCAAGTACCTGAGATGCCCAGCTTGCTTTTATTGTCATCAAAGTGTTATTTTCCATTCCGAGAAGCCAGATCACAAGGACAGGGTGCTGTGATGAGCACATATACAATTAAATTAGGTCTATGCTAATAACAATTGTCATCATATCTTGAGGATCTGCTTTGTATTTTACATGGACCATCTCCAAGCGCCTATCTGAGATGGGAGATGCTATTATTCGGAGAAGAGGAGACTGAGGGTCACATGACTGGTAGAGGTAGAACTGGGATTTGCATGCCTGCAATGCTAAATAAATTCACTTGCTGCCGTAATGCGGACAGGTATATGTAATGGCTTAAATTTCTTTGTTGTTGAGCATGTGGAAGGTGAACTCCCAGTCCTACAGCAGCATGTGCCCTGGTCCTCCCCGCACACAATTCCCTGATTCTTCTAACACTCCAGACCTCCGCAGAGTGCCACACAGCGGCGAGCAACATCCTCCTTTGAGACGGAACAGGTCTAGAGCTGCCTCTTTCATGGCTTCATTCTCCTCCTGACCATTTCAAGGCAGCCGTTCATTATGTCCTCCCCACTTTAGAGCTAGAATAAATAGTTCCTTGTGGGTGCTGTTCAAGTTTAAAGAAAGATGGAAAGGATGTTCAGACCTGGGGAAGTGGAAGTATCTCTTAGCGGTAGAGTTATTTTTTTCCTGATTTTTTCACACCAAACTGGAAACATGCACGGTCACACACCCATTCCTTGGTGAAGTGCAGAGGGCCCTCTCTGCATGAAGGAGGCCAAAGTTATTGTACTGTCCTGCATAAGCATTTAGTTTATTTTGATCCTTGGCCTCAAACTCCAGTCTTCATCCCAGCTAGGCTTCTTCCAAATGCCCTTCTGGGGTCATACAGAAGCCTAGGCATCAAAATGGGATGGGTTCCGAATCCATCCATCCCCACTCATGGAAATAAATGGCTTCTCTTTTGTGTCAGTAGGAAGTAAATCAGATGGCCCTTCAGCTATTCACCGTCTTTAAAGTGGTAACTGACCTTGAAGCTTAGAGGAAATCGGCTAGAGGTGAATATAGTATTTCCTGAGGTTTCATGGACTAGCTCCCCAAGAACCCTTTGTCCTTCCTGTCCGTGGCTTTGGTTTCTGAGTGTTTGTGAAGTAACGCAGAGAGGAGCTCCCCAAGCATCTCACTTGGTTAAGAAACTAGAGTGTCCCCAGGCTGTTTCCCAGCAAAATGCTCCGCCTCCCTGGACTGTAGCACATAAGCTAATCAACCTCTTTATAGATTTTTTTTTTTAATCAACCTCTTTATAGATTTTTTTCCTCCTTATTTTAATTCTCAGCTGGTATTTCTCTAGGCCCTGGGCCTTGGGAATTGTAGAGTCATTTGTTGAATTTCTGGCAGTGTGAGAATTTCTAATAGTCGGCTTTTGGTTCTCATGCGTGGTGAAGTAGGAGAAAATAACTGAGGAAGGAAACAAGACTTGGAAACATCCTGAAACAACAACCATGCTTCAAACAGGCAAGGCGGTGAGGCTGTGGACACTTTTCCTTTTTGCCTCGTGGGGTTTATGTTTTCCTTCTTTTTTCCCTGCATGGCAATGTAGTAAATATCTGTCTTACGGGCTGCTCAGAATACTTTGTTGTCTCCTCCTTTCTGTGGTTCTATAGAACCACCTTCCTTCTTGTTCCACCTGGGGAACTAGATAACCCTGTATCCACTCTAAATATGAACCCAAGGAGATGTGACAGATTTGAAACCATCGAGGGCTTAGAAAGGACAGAGCAGACTCTTGTGGTGTTTATGACTTCTCAGCGTCCTTTTAACAGAAGGACATTTCTGAAGCACTAAGCCGCAGCCCCACCTGTGGTGTCTAAAGGTACCCGGGGATGTGAGCCACGACACCTAAGGATATACAACAAAATCAGCTTTGTTCCTTTGGGCCTGTGACACAAACTATCCCTTTGCCCGTATTCAGGCTCCTCAGCTTGAATTCATCTCATCGTCTGACTTATCAGACAACTTTGTATTTCCTCTCTGCTGCTTTTGAAGAGTCAGTAGAGTGGGTACGTGGTTAGGCTACCTGTGAACACCTTCTTTGGAAATTTGCCACTGCAAGATATATTACAGTCTGTTGATGAGCAGGTGATGTCTAGGTAGTGAATAGAAAAATAGCTAAAGCTTGTATCTGGAGCTTGCAAAACACGGAACTTTCAAAATGATTTGTAGTTTGTTTCTGAAACTGCCTCGGCTCTACCTAAGCCGGGGAGCATTGCTTATCACCAGACAGCATTTGTCACCCAGATTGCTTTAGAAAAATCTACTGTTTCTTCATGGAGGGTTAGGGGATAGAAGTTGAGGGCTCTTTTAGGTTTATTTGAACCTGGGATTTTCCATAAACCAAAGGAGTGATTAATAGCATCTCCATCAGAGTGATTAATAGCATCTCCATCAGTATCACAGGTGTTGTTGGCCAGATGTTTCTTTCAAGAACTTCACTCCTTTATTTTCTAAATTGAATTGGCATCGAATAAAACACATTGCAACTTCAAAATCAGCTCCAGCCCGGCAGAATAAGATGTAGTTACGAACCAAAATTAGGGGATGAGGCTGAGGTGGGACGGGTGCTGCAAATTCAAAGTGATCTTTAGATACATTAAAATGGCTTTCTCATTTTGAATCTTTGGGAAAGCCATATCATTAATCTACAGGCTAAATCCCTTTTCATTTTGCTTCTTAGAACACAATTGTTAAAGCCATTGCCATACTCCAAACAAGAAAGTACTTATCTTGCTTATTTGAAAATAGTGAAGAATCATAAATATTTTCCATAAATAACATTTCTGTGCTTATATTTTGCATATCACATTCTGATTCTGAAATAGGATTAAAACATTGGGTCTCTTTTGTTGTGTTATCTGCCCACAAACTTTATCACAAAATGATGGATTAATGTTATAAAACTAAGATTTTCATTTAGCCCTTAAATCTTAGTTGGAAAGGGATGGATAGATTATGTGTCTCTATTGGTTAGCAGTTGAGAGTCTTCATCCAGTAATAGAAATTTGATTCGTAATAATATTGTTTGTTTTCCACCAAAAAGAGAGGCTTGTGGGTTTATTAATATCAACACAGTGTGAAACTTCTGGGTGATGCTTGTATCTAACTTAATTTATTTTGGTGCTGTATATCCAGAAACTGAATTTACAGTTGCAGGGAGTCTGGATTTATAAGAGGAAGTTGTGAGCAAGAGTTAAAACCCTAAGAATTGAGTTCTCCGGTAGTCTGGGTAAAGCCTGAAATTCTGTAAATTGATTAATCATCCCTTCATCTTGTGGCAGCCTGATAGGGGAAGAGTGTGGGTGGTTTTTGGGGTCAGAAGAATTGGAGAATGGACTTTAAGAAAGTCAATTCATCTTTCAAAGACTATTTGGGGATTTTATTCTATAAAATGCCTTTAATAATGGATAGCCTACATTAAGAAGATCAGTGTTAATGAGCTACAGAATGTCTTTGTTGTGTTGTTATACAAGTGCTAGAAGTTACTATCATTTCTTGCTAAAATGAACGTATCCTTATGAAAGAGGATACTTAATGTAGTTACTAGTCATTTGTATTTCGGTGTGAATTGAGGATTTAAGAGTGGATTTTTTTTTTTTAAGTGAAATATAAAGAGAGATTGAGATTGCTGGTTGTCTGAGCCATGTCCAGATCCTGAAAGTTATGAAACATTTCATAATTTTGCCAGTTGTGTGTTTTTATTTTTTTTAATTTTTAAAATTATTATTATTTTTTGGCTGTGTTGGGTCTTCATTGCTGTGAGCGGGCTTTCTGTTGTTGCGGCGAGCAGGGGCTACTCTTCATTGCAATGCGCAGGCTTCTCATTGCAGTGGCTTGTCTTGTTGCGGAGCACAGGCTGTAGGTGTGCAGGCTTCAGTAGTTGCAGCATGCAGGCTCAGTAGTTGCAGCACACGGGCCCTAGAGCATGCGGGCTTCAGTAGTTGCAGCGTGTGGTCTCAGTAGTTGCAGCGCACAGGCTCTAGGGTGCGCTTCAGTAGTTGTGACACACAGGCTCAGTTGTTGTGGCTCGTGGGCTCTAGAGCATGGACTCAGTAGTTGTGGCACACGGGCTTAGTTGCTCCGCGGCATGTGGGATCTTCCCAGATCAGGGATCAAACCTGTGTCCCCTGCGTTGGCAGGTGGATTCTTAACCACTGCACCACCAGGGAAGTCCCCAGTTGTGTGTTTTTAAAAAGAGGTTATTTAAACAATGGAAGGCCAGCTAGTTACATCTTTTGTTCTGTTGAATTCTCCGGAAGTACTTATTAGTAGAATAAAGACATTTCCTGCCATTTTCCAATCTTCGGTAACTAGTTTTTAACTTAATTTTGTGGATTTTGTTCTTTAAGGGAGAAGGTGGCTGGATTCATTGATCAGATTTCCCTGTGGGGAGGATGGTGGAGAAGGTTTGTCACTCGCCTTTACTCTAGGGTCGTGGTAACCCTGCCAGCCTACATTTCTTCCTAGTTGTGACATTTCAGAGAATTTAAAAAACTAACTGCCCTTTGGTATCTTACATTCTTGAAATCAGATCTAAAAGAAGGAGGGTTAAAACACCCATATGGTCCCAAGCTCAAGCTCAGGGTTGGGGTAACAGAGGAGCATGCAGAGGCTTCATGGCAGATTTTGCTTTTAGCTTGATTTACCAGACAAACCAAATCCGAAGGTGGAAGAATGGAGCCTGAGTGAGGGGCCTGGAATGAGAGGCCTTCGCAGCCTCCCACAGGCTGCCAGAAGGGCTGCTCTGAAGTCCTGGCTTAATATTCCCAGATACTTTTGTGAATTCAAAAAGTGAAGGAGAGTGGCTTACTTCTGCCCTAGTAAAACCATGCATTCTAAAATACGAAATGCTTCACCACCCCTTCCTTCCATTTAAATTTTCTTTAAATGCCCATTTTCTCTCTCTGACTTGGTAAAATCCCAGCTGTTGATTTTCACGTTCTAAGGGAACTGGATGGTGTCACTTGGACCTAGTGTTCCGCCCAACCCACCACCCTTATCCCTTTTTCGCTTTCTTACAAAACCCAGATTTGTTTTCTCTCTCCTAAAGAGATAAACTAACCAAACTGCTTTCTTACATCAAAGTTCCAGTATGAATGTCAAAGAACCAATTCTATACAATGATAGACAATATTGCTCTGATTGAATTCACACTGGCAGGCCACATGCTGGCTTTAGGACTTTCCCTTCTAAGTGGGGAGAGCAATGCAGTGCTACCACCATTATATTTTCATATGCAGGCTACCTACCTTGAATTATCAGAAGACAAATGGAAATTTATGACACTTTCAGGGACAATATGGTATACAAGATGCTGGTTCTTTTCATGATTTTGTTTCCATCTTCTCCTCTTCCCCCACCTCCAATGTCTAATGTCATCTGTTCATATAAATGAATGCGTAAAATTTTCTACCAGCTGCGCAAATCCCTTTGGTTTTCTAGTTCTTATGTTCAGAGTATTTATGTAGAGTTAAAATTTGAAGCCTAGTCAGTCGTTTATTCAATACCTACCATATGCCCGGCACTAGGCTGGAGCCAGGTGGCGAGCATAGGAAAGGTATAGAGGCATTCTCTCTCCATAAACTGCTTACGGTGAAGACGAATTTATGAAAACAAACACACACACAAACTAGAGAGTAACACAGAAGGTTTTACAGGTGACCAATTAAGTAAAGAGAAGACATGCAGACCCCAAAATTTAATTGTGCAAATCAATGTCCTTCCTTCAGAGTAGAGGACTATACCTTTTTCTTTCAAAAATAATGCAATTGCCTTATGTATTTGAGGGCTACCTTCTTTTGGAGATGAGGTGCACAAACTACCAAGTAGCTTTTTGGTCACTTATCATTTTAGCTTTACAGTGCTTTTATTCAACATGATCCTTCTCCTTCTTTACCTGTTTGGAAAGATATCAAACTCTTTCAAAAAATCAAATATGCTCTCTGACAAATATAGATGGGTCATAATTCTTTTTCAGTATTCAGAGGAATGTGGTGAAGGCAGTTTTAAAATGATTTAAACATCACTGGTATTAATGCCTAGAGACAAAATCCATTTTCAGTGCAAGTCCCAGTAGTTTTGTTAAATAAAACTGGACACAATATTTATATTAAATATCAAATAGTCTAATAGGAAATTAGAGTTTTTGGTAATTTAGGCCCCAACTAAGCACATATATTCTGTGGGTCTGAGTTAGATGAAAAATCTCATAATAAGGAGTATCGTGCAATGCCCTTGCACCCTGCTTCCACCCCAGCCCTAGGTTGCTAACCTGCTTAGGCCAGAGGAAATTACCCCAAAACAGTGGAAGGAAGGTTGATAACTATTATGGCATTTCCTACTTTTCACTTCTGGGCCCAACTATCAGTACACATCATCAAAATCATGCCCCAAACACGTTCAGACATCATCTCAGACCTCCAGCAGCAACAGTGACAAGCCTCATGCTGGAACAGACCAAAGCAGTCGACACTCTTGAAATCATCATCTTTTAAAGGTGTCAAGAAATTATCACTTCTCCTTCCTACAGTAAGTCCTTACATCTGTGTCCTGGCCTCTACTATTTGTCCAGGTCTGCCCAGGAAAACCATGAAGGTTACAACATGTGCTCTGGTTTATCTTCCCCATTACCCACCTTTAAATTGTCTGGCAGTCGATGTATATAGGTGATACCTTTTGTTGGGTTTACTGGTTTTCCCGCTGCAGTTTAGATGAGCTTCAGCCATTCCTTGGTCAAACAAACATTTTCAGATGCATCATAACATATTATGCTTGTGGTCATTTGCTAGTTGGTGCCTTTGAATAAGATACACTGTATTTAACAGTGGTCTTGGACACCATCAGTGGATGATTGCTGCAACAGAGAATTGTAAGGAAAAGAAAAAGTTTCCAACACAAGCGTCTGATATCCCAAATGTAAAGTAATAATGGAAAATTGTAGCATTTTCAGAGCATCATACATTTTACAAACTTTCATCTGCCAGCTCATTTAGTTCTTACAACAGCCTTAGGTATCATTACTCTTGTTTTACTGGTGGAAACTGAGGCCCAGAGAGATCGTAGTGATTTGCTGGTGGTCACGCAGCTGGTGGGTGACAGCGCCTGGTGCAGAACTGAGATTCTCCGAACACGGGGGCAGTGTTCTCCCTTCCTCCCACAGCTGAAGGAGTTGGAGTCCTTGCTGTTCTCTCAGTTGCCTGCGTGGCGTTGGAGGAGTAGGCTGGAAGGGGTTAATATCATTGCGCACAAATGTCTCCAACAGCTCTAACATTCATTTTTGCTAGTCTTTCAAGTCTACCAGGTTTGAGCACATGAGATTAAAGAAAAGACATAATTCAGATTTGCAGGAATCCCTATCCCTGAACACTTTGAGGAACCAGGGCTTGGATTACATCTTAGAATTTTTGAAGTGCTGACGCTATGTAACCCAACCTCATTTCTGTGAAGACACTGTCTCATCTGTCAACACCAGCTTCCCAGCAAACAGGGCCAGTGGGTCTCCCCAAGGTCCTCCCCATGAATGTTAGTGGGTGCTGATGCTGGCACAAAGCAAGGCTTCTATCCGGGCATGAAGAAGCTCCCTCTGAGAAGGGAGTGATCAGTGTGGACCCAAGTAAGTGGGGAGTTTTCCCGAACACGTGACCTCTGAGATGTGGAGCAGAAGTTGGGTGAAATCTGGATGGGGAGGTAGTAAAGGCTGAGGCATGGAGAGGGTATGTGGGAGTGGCTAAGAGCCAGGCCTTACCAGCTGTGTGATCTTGTGACTGTGCCCCACTCTCCTCATCTGTAGAATGGGGATGGGGGATGGTAACAGTACCTACTTCACGTGGGTGATGTGTGGATTAAATAGCAGTCCAGGTAAAGTCCTAACCTGGCAAATAATTACTCAGGAAAAGCAAGCTAGTAGCTACTAATAGTGAGAATAGGAATCCCAGGAACAGTTGGAGAATCTTGATAAGCTGGGTTGGATGGACCTTGGCTGACAGAGGAAAACCCTGCTGCTTCAAGAGTGGGTGAAATAAATAGCTATGGTATAACTGTATGTGAGAATGTGTGAAGAACATGCTTTCCTGCAGGCTCCTCACTTTAATATGTAGTAAAGGGCAGTAATAGCTAATGTCATAGGTAGCAAATTTGACATTTTTTCGTTTGCGTTTTGTAATGAATTATTCCAGATTGAATTATGTTTACCACCATCGTTCCATCTGAATATGCCTGTTCATGTATAATATCCTGAGGGCTGCCCAGGATGGGGTTAGCAGTAACTAACTGCAGTAGGGCTCTGATTTGCCATTTATGCCTGCCGCCAGCACCCTCAGCTTCCTTGGATTTTCTGGGCTCGAGTGACTCTTCTTAAAGAAAATGGCAGCCCCATTTACATTTGAACAAATCAGATGTTCACTTTTGGGTATATACCTAAATATACCTGGGTCGGAAATATGTGATGTTATATCTCCTTATCTTCCTAAATCATCCTAAAGCAGCCTGGTACTTGATAGCTAGTGGGGTACAGTGCAGTGAAATGATGGCCGACCTGCCACTTCAGTCTGGATTTATGTTTCATAAGCTAAAATGGTTCTTAGCTATTTTTGTTGCCATGTTAGATAGCTATTTATATTTAATGCTTTTATAATAAGAAAACACTGTGTAAAAAGGTACATTTTAACAGAATTTCATAAGCTTCTACACTAGAGGTAATAACCAGAATACTGAAAATAATACTGTCACTTTCACTTGCATTTTAAGTCAGATTTATAGCTTTCTTTTATTTATAACTTGGTTCTAGACTGAAAGCAAAATCACCATCTTATTTCTTATTCAAAGGTTGGAAGAAAAGAGTACCAAGTGAAATGATTTTGTATGAAATGATCACAGGATTTGGCAGCAAAGGTCTGGATTAAAACCTTGGTCTTGCCATTAATCAGCTGTGACTTTGAATAAGTCACCTAATCTTTGGCTCATTAGTGAAATGGGATAATATTGATACTATAATTGTATTACTATGACCTGTAACAACACCCCACTCTTGTGACTCACAGCCTGGACTTATCATGACCCAGGTCTGTTCTGCTTTTAAAATCTTAAATATGCAGCGTCCCAATCTCAGAACACAGTCTTTGACTCTCCTGTTTATACTCCCTCACACCCTGCACACCTGCTCTTTATGAATAAACCCTCTGGTCCCTTCTGCCAGTCTTGAAACTTTAATATCTTGTCTATCCAGCCTTGGGGCCCATGATTCCTTATTTTAATCATTGTAAGCCAACATGTGCTATCTCCTGTGCCCTTTGTCTACCCGAATATCCACCTTGCAGACACCTTACCTTAGATCAATCCAACCATTTGTTTCCTTTTTCTGCATTCGGACTGCATGACACAACTCAGGGAAAAGCACAAAACCCAACCCCAGTGGCACTTGGTACTACTTAATCGTCTATGGTACATACCTACTCAGTTCCTTCTCCTGTTCCTGGAAGAATTACTCCAAAACTTTTCCTCTCCTCCCTTCTACTGCCCCTGGCTTCAGTACTCTCTGCAGGTGCCCTTCCTGCCTGCCTCTTGGAGAAAGTAGAGCCAGTGGACAGGTGTCCCACAATGCTTCTCTCTCCCTCCACCAGCTCATCTTTGCCCACCTACATTCTTACCTTCTTCCATCCTGTCTTGGTGCAAGACCTCTCCCTTCTTCTGTTCAAGACTGGCCCTCCTGCAAGGGTGTAGGCTCCCTTCTCCTGTTTCTGGGGCCTCGCTCCTCTCTCCCTGTGTTGCCTCTTTCCTCTCAGCATAGACTTCTTCAGTGAGACCTCAGTATCAGTATCTATCTCTTTCCAAACTGAGCCAACTTTTTTCTACCTTCTTTGCCTCCCCTCGGTCACCTCCCATTTTTTCCCTTCCCTATGTTTAATCTGGCTTCTGTCTCTGCCTTATAATTCCTGCTTTTATCCCCAGAGGCCTCATCATTGCCAGATTGAATGAGCCCTTTTCAGTCCTTATTTCACTCGGTCTCCTGTAGCATCCAGTTCTGACTATACCCTCCTTTTTGAAACTCACCACACCCTCCTTTCTGAAATTTTCTCGTTCCTTAACTTCCTTTGACATTGCAACTTTCTCTTTTCTCAGCCTCTGGTTATTTTTTCTTAGTGTCCTTTGTGAGTTCTTCTGTCTCAATAAGACCAGCTCAACCCCCTGAAGCTTAGCCTCCTTACTGGCTGCCTAGTGGGCACATGAGTCTGGTGTTCATCAAGCCCCTGAAACCTTGTATGTTTCAGGCTGAAGTCACGCCTCCCCTCTTCATGTTTTCCTATGAGTCTTCTGTCTCAAGGAGTGGTACCCTGATGCACCCAGATACACACACCAGAAATGTCAGCACCTTCCTGTATAAAAGTCCTGTTGATTCTACTTCTTATTTATCCCTTGGATCCATTCTCTTCTCTCCGCCACAGACTGTGTTTCAGATCCTGACTGGTTTAATAGTCTCCAAATCATGCTAGAGGGTGGATGAACTGAGTCCTGGAGCTGATGGTGGTGTGTGAGGAGGTGAGGATGGGGTGTGGAAGACAGTGACAGTGTGTCCTTTCTGGAATCCAATCTGGTCCTGTGACTCCCAGCATAAACCCTTTAATGTCATACTCTTTAGTATGGCGTCAGAAGTTCTTCTTGATTGGGACCCTGTCTATTTCTCCAACCGTATTTCCTGCTGTTTTCCATACACATATGTTGTCACAGCCATACACAGATTCTGGCTCTTCCTAATACTTTGACCAATACCTGTGTTCAGTGCCTTAAATGTCCTTCCCTGTCTTTCTCCTGATCTAGTCCCTTTGATCCTTTAGGACTGAATTAAAGTCTTAACTTTGCTACCATTCCTGTCCAGCCCAATCTGTGTTGTCTGCTCTGGCTCCGATTCTGTGAAATATTTGGGCATCTGTCCATCATAATATCAGTTTCTCAAGCTGAGAGTTTCTGAAAACTCCATTTTGAGAAATCATAGCTGAAAACCCCAAATCTTGAGAGAGTAACTAGTGCTAGAAAGACTAAGGTTGCAAGTAAACTCCTGAAAGCCCTGTGAAATATTTTTGGGTTATTAAATGAAGCAATAAAGAAAATGTAGTAAGTGAAATGACCATCAATGAGAAACTACATCTCTTAAATAATAGATATTTTGGACAAGGTGTGTAACCGCTTTGTATCTTAGTTTCCTTGTCTGTAAAATGAGGATAATACTAATACCTACCTCATAGTTGGTCATGATGAGTTAAGATACGTAAAAGGCTTAAAACAGTGCCTGACATAGTAAGCACTAAGTAGGTATTAGCTATGAATGATACATTTCACTTACCATCTATTGTGACCACATACTGTTTATTATTTCCAGCCCCCATATTTTTACTGATGTAATTAGAATCTGTCTTGTTTTGAAGTGTGAATATAAAGGCACATTTTCTTTTTTGTTGTTTTGTTTTTTTAAATTTTATTTTATTTATTTATTTTTTATACCGCAGGTTCTTATCAGTTATCTATTTTATACATATCAGTGTATACATGTCAATCCAAATCTCCCAATTCATCACACCACCACCCCCACCCCGCTTCCCCCCTTGGTGTCCATACGTTTGTTCTCTACATCTGTGTCTCTATTTCTGCCCTGCAAACCGGTTCATCTGTACCATTTTTCTTGATTCCACATATATGTGTTAATATACGATATTTGTTTTTCTCTTTCTGACTTACTTCACTCTGTATGACAGTCTCTAGGTCCATCCACGTCTCTACAAATGACCCAATTTCGTTCCTTTTTAATGGCTGAGTAATATTCCATTGTATATATGTACCACATCTTCTTTATCCATGCATCTGTCGATGGGCATTTAGGTTGCTTCCATGACCTGGCTATTGTAAATAGTGCTGCAATGAACATTGGGGTGCATGTGTCTTTTTGAATTATGGTTTTTTTTCTGGGTATATGCCCAGTAGTGGGATTGCTGGGTCATATGGTAGTTCTATTTTTAGTTTTTTAAGGAACCTCCATACTGTTCTCCATAGTGACTGTATCAATTTACATTCCCACCAACAGTGCAAGAGGGTTCCCTTTTCTCCACACCCTCTCCAGCATTTGTTGTTTGTAGATTTTCTGATGATGCCCATTCTAACTGGTGTGAGGTGATACCTCATTGTAGTTTTGATTTGCATTTCTCTAATAATTAGTGATGTTGAGCATCTTTTCATGTGCCTCTTGGCCATCTGTATGTCTTCTTTGGAGAAATGTCTGTTTAGGTCTTCTGCCCATTTTTGGATTGGGTTGTTTGTTTTTTAATATTGAGCTGCATGAGCTGTTTCTATATTTTGGAGATTAATCCTTTGTCCGTTGATTGGTTTGCAAATATTTTCTCCCCTTCTGAGGGTTGTCTTTTCATCTTGTTTATAGTTTCCTTTGCTGTGCAAAAGCTTTTAAGTTTCATTAGGTCCCATTTGTTTGTTTTTGTTTTTATTTCCATTACTCTAGGAGGTGGGTCAAAAAAGATCTTTCTGTGATTTATGTCAAAGAGTGTTCTTCTTATGTTTTCCTCTAAGAGTTTTATAGTGTCTGGTCTTACATTTAGGGTAGACACATTTTCTTTGACTGCTTCTCCAATCCAAGTGTTCAATGGCATCTAATTTATTACTCACAGTTGTGGAGTCATCTTAGTTTCCACTGTTGTCTCAAACAAGTACCTTTTTATTTGACTTGGGAAGAGTTTGGATGATGTTTATCTAAGCAAGTCCAGCTCAGAGTATCCTAGTATGCATTTCTCAACTCCCTCAGGGCTCAGGATTTGCTCTGTCCCGTGACATCCAGAATGTGGCAGAATAGGCTGATATGGGTTCATTACCCTCTTCTGCAACATTCTCTCTCTTTCCCTGCCTCCCTCCCTTCCTCTCCCTTTCTCTCGCCTTCTTTCTCTCATTCACGCTCTTTGCCATCTGCCTGAAGTTCCACTCTCCCGTTTTCCTTGCCTTTACTTCCTTTATGTTTTCAAGACAGCCGTATACAAACACCTACTTCTGCTTCTTTTCTACTCCCCACCTCCAATTCTCTTTTTCTTACCATTTCCCACAGGACTTGATGTTCGTTTCCTTAAATGAAAATATTCACAATATTAAAAATGTATAATGTAGGGAAGCTGTGACTTTAAGTTCCATGAGGGCAAGAAATAGCGTTTTATTCATATTTGTATTAGTAGGTATTCAGAGGAAAGTTATCAATAGCAAATGAGATGATCTATAGGAAAGAAATGTATAAATTGTAAAAAACAAATCACTGTACAGATTTTTAACACTTAATCTGGGTTTCCCCTTTTCCATTATGGAGTACTATAACACCTTCATCATGCTAAAATCCTGAGGTTCTAATTCTGTTTTTGTAAAAGTATCTTAAAAAGATGTCCCCACCTCCCTAGGTAACTCTGACCCTTTAATCAAGTCTACTTTATAGAAAATTTAAATTTTAAATTATGAGTTAAATTTATTGTTTCTTTTATTTTTCATATAAAAGGTGATCCACTGTTCTAATGACATTCATATAGTTGATGCCTGTTACTATATATTTTTCTCAGCCTGTTCCTTAGCCTGTGATATCATGAATGTGTTGACACCTTCCTCCAAATCATTCAGATCACTCTCACAGGAACCTCTAACTTCTCTAAGTTCAATTTAGGTTGTGGAGTTAGTATTAATTACATCTTTACCTAAGTGCAGTGTTGAAGAGTAAAGGTCTAAGGTCTTTGTTTTATAGAACCCAAATCCCTACACCGCTGGCTCCTTTATACACAATGGAGGTTGACGTTTCAACAGATCTGAATTCCTGTTTCCTCTTATTCCAACTTCTTTTTTCCAAATCATTTGCTTTAATACTGTATTTCCTAAGAGTATCTGAGAATATCGGTAATCCAGAAAGAAATTGTTCATAAATAATTAATGGTGCAGTTAAGTGCAAAATAGTTAACAAACTTATACAAATCTTTCTAAGTAGCTTCCTTGCTCCTTTTTCATAATCTCATAGTACTTTCAGGTCTCTTGTTGAAGTCTAGTCAAGTTCCTATGATATATAGAGAGAGAACCAGTAAGTTGTTGTTATCTTACTGCCATTGAATTAATTTTTCAAGTAAGTGAAATATATCAAATAGAGGTGTCTCGATTAATAAAATACAATCATAAAGTTCATTTCCATCTGACCTTTGTAACACACAGGCCGGTAGATTAAATTTCAAATTGAAAAATATGATATTTTCTTAATAGCATCTTCCTCTAAAACTGTGGCAGAAATAATATGTGACCAGACTGGAGAGTGATTCTGTACCAGCAAATATAAACTGAAATGCAGGAAGTTCCTTGCTGTCATTTATCAAACTGTTTGAGAAAAGTTTTGTTCTTTCAGGATAAGTGAATATATTTGAGAATGTATTATAATGTTGATTATTTGAGTAAAAAAAATCTTTGATGAGAATAGTATAGCACTAAGCACAAAGTTAAAATTGTATTATGGCCTTTAAAAGACAGCCTCTCTTGCGCTTCCCTGGTGGCACAGTGGTTAAGAGTCTGCCTGCCAGTGCAGGGGACACATGTTCAAGCCCTGGTCCAGGAAGATCCCACATGCCACAGAGCAACTGGGCCTGTGTGCCACAATTACTGAGCCCGTGTGCTGCAACTACTGAAGCCCACGCGCCTAGAGCCTGTGCTTCGCAACAAGAGAAGCCACCTCAGTGAGAAGCCCGCACGTAGCAACGAAGACCCAACTCAGCCAGAAATTAATTAATTAATTAAAAAAAAAAAAAAAAAAGACAGCCTCTCTCAAATCTCAATCCTCTTCAATTTTTTTCTGCAGTAGGGTTGTCCTTGGAGGACCTTGCAAAATAAATTAGAAAAGAATATTCTGGATCTAATAAAAACAGTTCTCTCTCAATGAGATAAGGTGGATTTCTTTCTTGCTATTTTTCTTTAAGGTAATTATTGTGTCCTGTAAGGACCACGTATATTAGAGATTTTCTTTTTAATGGTGTCTTCACCAAAATAAGATGCCATGACTTGAGGAAGCCTCTGAAAATGAAACAAACAGGAAACAAAACCATATTTTTATAAATCTTCTTTTAGGAGTAAACTCTATTAAAATGAACTTAAATTAGTGCAAGAAATTTTAATAATTTTAATAATTATGATTATTATGACTCAGACATTCAGAGACTGACACAGCACTTTATACATATAACAGGTGCTCAGTAAGTAGTCTGTGAATTTAAATTTTAATTACAGGCTGCCATGTTGTTCAAGTCCAGGAAATTTCCATTTATATAGAAAAGAATGGGATTGGTGTTTCTTGGAGTTGTGTAACAATGTGGCTGTGACTAGGGTAAGAAGGTTTTTTTAAAACTTATTATAATTATTATGCCCATTTTATGTGAAATTAGTAGATTTCCTTTATAAAACCTTTCTTTGTAAAAACTTGACCACATTCCAACGTGTGCTGAAATCCATTTCCATTTATAAAAATGATGTCTTTTTGGAAAGTTTTTTATGGTCTTATTTTGCTTAATAAGGGAATCTTGTACTGATTGTATTTGTGATATGTCGTGAACCCCTGAACAGAAATTGTCAAGGTTAGACAACTCTATTGGACGTTATCATGAACAACACAATGAAATGTTGACTCAGTCAGTTGAGTCATAAGAACTCACTCTATCTGGTTGCTCTTGTTTGCATTTTTGTCCTATAAAACAGGCACAGCAAGTATTTCTCTTTCCTTTCTTCATAAAATGCATGAAAAGTTAAAAGAGATTTGCCTAGAGCCTTATTGAAAAATTGGAAACTGATCAAATTCTGAATAGAATGTATATACTGTTACCCTTCAGCTCCACTGCATTTACTATCTTCCGAGGATTTTTCGTCGATATTGAGCTTGTTTTCTAAAAGGTATTTTTCTCAAAGAGAAAAGGTGAATATTAAAACATGTAAAAACAGAAATATAATGTTTTAAAAAGTGTACAAGCCTTTTAAGCATAGTATGTACAGTTCTTATGTAGTTTTCAATGGTCGCATCTGTAAATTGTTGAATGTCCATCAATGATTAATAAATTAATACATTGTATTATTACTGGCATTAAAATACTATCATTTAATGGTTTGCTAAATCTAAGACAGATTTTTCTGGTTAGGAGATCTTGAGATGTCATAAGTCACACTTTAATAATAAAAACTATGAGTTCAGTTATTTGCTTAAATGAGCACCATTTTGATTTTCTTACCATCCTTACTGAAGACAGAAGCCATGGATGAAATAAGTCATTAATGTTGCAAATGCAAGACTGCTGGGCTAAATACCAAAGAAATGCAGATGGATACTGATATTTTGGCTAGTAGGCAAGTACCTAAGGCCCAAGGTGACAGAAATCAGGTCCTGGCGACTAGGTTTAAATTAGATTTGATATTTGAATCTTTGGCCATATGCCTACACCTATTCCACAACTGGAAATGAGGAAGAGGAGGAAGGAAAGGCAATTCTTCATTCTTTTGTGCAGGTGACCTTAGCTGATTGAGGTCTTACAGGTTTAGGTGAATATACTAGCTCCATCTTTCCACACGTGTGTCAAGGAAAGTTTATCCAGTGTCCTGTTTGGTTCAAAAAGCACAAACAACATCATCCTTAATTTCTACCTGTAAGGTTGAGCTGTTGGCTGTTGCTAGCAGGAATATAATTTGGAGATGCAGTCACCTCCACTTATATACTTTGTAATGTTTCCATACTCTTATATTATATAACTTTTCAATCCGTGTTGCTAATATTTAAATAGAACAATTATATATGTTTACACAAATAAATCTTCCAAGACAAAATATACTCTGATTGTCAGGCATTTTATTTTATAGTTCTATTCTTTACCCTTTAGCGTTAGGGAGATTTTTTTAAAATTGTTTTTCTTTTTTTAAAATTTATTTATTTTATTTATTTATTTTTGGCTGCGTTGGGTCTTCGTTGCGGTGCGTGGGCTTCTCACTGCAGTGGCTTCTCTTGTTGCGGAGCACGGGCTCTAGGCGCGCGGGCTCAGTAGTTGTGGCACATGGGCTCAGTAGTTGTGGCTCATGGGCTCTAGTGCGCAGGCTCAGTAGTTGTGGCGCACGGGCTTAGTTGCTCCGCGGCATGTGGGATCTTCCCGGACCAGGGCTCGAACCCTGGTCCCCTGCATTGGCAGGCAGATTCTTAACCACTGCGCCACCAAGGAAGCCCGAGAATTTTAAATAGAATTAAAAAGGAGTAATACATTTTTGCTTGGTTTACTTTTATTCAAGGCCAATCTGAATGGAAAATACAACCTGCAAAAAATTTGCTTCTCTGAGCCTCAGTTTTCTCATTTGATGACAGTACTTGTTCTATCAGTTGTTATGCCTCCGAATAAGAGATGCTGGGATTTTTTTATGAGAATAGAGGGACCTGGACAAGTGTTGCCACCAAGGTTGGGGATTCATTCTTACAGCCAGTATTGATTGAGTGCAGGCACTGATCTGCCACTGAAGACAGAGAGTGAACAAGACAAAGAGAAGTGTCTTCCCTCAAGACACCTCCATTCTGGAGTGAGAGCTGCCCAATGTACAAAATAAATAATAAAACTTATCATTTGTTCGATGACAATAAAGCAGGGGACGAGGATAGTAAGAGCTAGGGTGGAGCTGAATTTTCAGATAGGATGGCCAGGGAAGGACTCCTGAGAAAAGATGACTTTTGAATCAAAATCTGAAGCAAGTAGAGCAAGAAGGAAATGTAAAGTTCCAGGGCTGGGTCGGGGGGCCGGGGGAGGCGGACAGCAGGAGGGCAGAACAGAACCTTTTAAGTAACACTGACAACACTGAAATATCATCATCATTTACCCAGGCACTATACCACGAGTGTATATATATATTAATTGAATCCTCACAACAACCTAGCGAGTGAATAATTTTATACCCAATTCACAGATAAGGAAACTATCCACCAAAAGTAATTCTAGACCCAGGAAGTTGTACAAGGGCTCCTCACACCTCCTCCAAAGCTTTTCCTCTTAATTTCCATACTCATCTCTCAGGTGCTCAAAGCTCCTGCTCAGTTTGGTGATTTTCTCTGAGACTAGGTGAAATCCCTGCTTGAGACGAGAAGATTGGTCGAAAAGTCAGCCAGATGCTCTCCTTGTCCTTCTCACAATCCCTGATCAGTCAGTCTAGGCTGGAAGCATGAAACTGTGGTGGGAGAGAAGAATTTCACTGGAGTCAGGGGAACCTCACCCTCCTTGAGAGGAAGCTACCTGACAGGTCACAGTTGGATCGCAGCTAAATTTAGCTGCAAATCAATGCACTTATTAACTAGTCAGTGACCTGCCTAGATCCTGGGGCACATCATATTTACTTAAGAGCCCTCTTTCTTTCTCAGGTGTCGTCATCTTTCGCCCAGCATTATTGTTCTGGAGGGAGGGTGGAGGCTTCTGAGAGGCACATGAGCAGTTCCTCCCAGCAGCTTGCGTCCCAGGGATGGATGCGTTTGCTGACAAATTGCTGTAGTCCGTGTTGACCACCACTTTGAAAGATTATAAGTATGTAAGAGCCTTCCTGCATTTATAAAAGGCTTTCAGTTTTCAAATGTCATTTTTGTCCTCTTCCCTTCCTACCTAAAAACTGATTTGCCTTCGCTTGGAAAGCATAGTTGCTAATGCAAATCTGTGTTGCTGACACACAAGACCTCCGTTGGCAGGAGAGAGGTTTTAGCCTTTGCAGAGATCTGGGTCCTCTGCTGTTGCATGTGGAACCATGACAATGACATAACCATTTCATACACTGTGCTGGATCCATATTTGGGATGTTTTTCTTTGGCCACTTTCAAGAAACTTGAGCTCTTGAATCCCCAGTTGCCTAAAATGGGTGAACGGTGTCATTAATAGAGAATAATGTTGCTCATCTTATTCTTTCTTTTAAAAAAAAGAAATCCGCTTTCCTCATTTCTTGGAAACAGATCACTTACAACAACTGCAAGATTCCTACATCCCTTCATTTGAAGAACCTATGTTGGATAAAGGCAAATATCTTTATTCTTATATAGTTGACCTTTATATTTAAGCATAAAGTTTCATCATGAATTCTGTTTTAATCAAACAAAATAATGTATTCCTGAATTGAGCTGCCAATAGTTAAAAACTATAAACATTGGAGAAGGGGGAAAGAACACACACACACACACACTATGGAGAGTTGAGAAGATCTAACCGTTGTTGAGAAATGAAAATAGGATATTCTTTCCAAAATTAATGTAATTAGCAAAAATTATACTTCTGTGTCCAAGTTTTAAATATAAACCAAATTTTATTTAGCCCCAATATTACTTTATCAGTTGTTTTTTGAAATTTAGAAAATGCTGCTTCATTGGGAGACAGTGAAGATTTTAGAATTGGCCTCCTAACACACACAGAAGCCGGACGGAGAGTGGCTTCACAGGCTATTGGGTATTACCTGTGTTCTAAAAGGCCATGGATGTTGGAATTTGAGAAATATGCCCCTCATTTGTAAGTACTGCTAAGCAAAGAAAGGAGTGACATCTCCACTCCTCCCCACCTCCACTGGAGATCCCAGAGGGCAGGGCCTTATCTTTTGATCTTTGTAACCTTAGTGCCTCTGGGGGCTATGACATTTACCAGAATTCAGCATTCATTGAGCACCTATTAAGTGTCAAATTCTTTTACATCGGGGTTTGTCAGTCTTGGCCCCGTTGACAATGGGAGCCCAATAATTCTTTGTTGGGGGTGGGAAATGTCCTGTACACTGTAGAAGGTTACCGTCTCCGGCCTCTACCCACTAGATATCGGTAGCAGCACTGAACACTGGTGACCGTCAAAAAATGTCTCCAGGCATCCACACATATCACCTGGGGTGGGGCTAAAATTGGCCCTTAAAAGGTGTGAGGTAAAGAGGGTTTTTTTTTTCTTTTAGGCTAAAGCATAGATAACTATTCAAAATCCCCACCCTCGACCCCCATCTACATCTATATGCACACGCGCGCACGCGCACACACACATATTCTTGCAGAGTTCTTACAGAGGAAGCATTTGGTTGAGAGCACTCATTGTAGCCTTCCTTTCATGGAAATCATTATGACTCCAGTAAATTGCTCACTACATTTCATCTGTCGCCTGCGTTCCTGCTCAGATACAACTAAAGCCTATTGAAATTGATTTTTGTGTCAGTAACAGAGCAGGGATTCAGTGAGAACATGAAAGCTTCCCTCTTATTACTAGTCTTTTTTTCCCCGTATTACTTTAGATTTGGTGGGCCCTAATTATATTCCAGTGCTTCTTCTGCTGACACTTCCTTTGTTTTAATTAAAACTTCTGGAGGTTGGAGGACACTGTGGGAGAGGGTTTATGCACCAACAGCCCTGATGAAGAGTCAAATGGGTCCCTATTTGTGTTCCTGCCGCCCCAAGAATGATGTCTGGGAACGCTGTGGTCCTTTGCCTTTGTTTTTCTCTCCACCTCGGTGCGGTTCTTTCTCTTCCTGCACAGCTCTGAGATTCCAGACCCGCTCTTGCTGCTGCACAGACGTTCTAAGTGACCCAGATGGCGCTGTGGGTGGACTGGTTTCCTATTAAAGCCATAAATTAGGTGAAATGAAATGCAGTACTGTCTTTTTATTATTATTATTTATCTCTGCCCCCGTGCCTGTTGGTGCCTCGTGGTGCAACGCCAACCCCGCCCACTCCCGACCACGTGGTTGTAAATCTGACCACAGGGGCGGGGGCTATAATTGACAAACCTATGCAAGGCCTGGAAGGAAGACATAATATATCTTCTTAATCTGCAGCTGGGAGGTGGGATCTACCAGAGGTCCTCAGGGGAAGACAGAGTTGCCTCGTAAAATAGTCCGTAGAGAGGGAGCTGTTGATTGGAAATCTAAAAAAATGAGCTGCCCTTCCCCAAGAGGTTGGATCTGTGCTGCCTAGGGTTAGTACTCTTTCAGGAAAAGCGGAGGCAGAGATGGAGGAACTGTAGCAGGGCAGCATCTTGCTTCTCGCCTGTCATACCTTTGTCTTCCTCAGGTAAACTGTGAGATTCTGAAACGCAGAATGCTAAGGTCTCCTCAGGTCTCCAGGATTACTCCACGGCCCGGTGTGGGTGTTCACACTTGGGAAAGAGCAAAAGCGAAACCTTCTTGAGCAAAATACTCACATCGGACCAAGTGGCGTCTTCCTCCAGTCCCCAGACCGCGAGCCATTCTTACAGTCTCTCTTCCTGCCCTTCTTAAAGTAGGCATTTCCCCCAGTTCTATCAAGCTGCTCCCAGATGAAGCCGTGATGGGTCACTGGAATCTCTCTTCACTGTGGTTGGAGGCAGCTTACAGGGTCCACTAGTCCTAGAAACTTCATGTTTCCCAGTGTGATTTAGCACCTATTCTTTGTGAGATGCTGTCCTTGACGATGTCAGAGGATTAAACAGACCCAAGGCTCTGAGGAGCTTTCACTTTCGGTTCTAGCGTGTAGGAGTCCTGGTCCCATGGCCTTAGAGACTAACGAGGAAAGAGAAATTGGTCTCCATAGCATTCACATGGGTTATTTATTGTAAGCTGTTGAGCACTGTATACATTGTTACGTTTAACCTTTTACGGACAGCGTCAAGAACAGCCCATATTTGTATCTTAAGGGGATTCCTAGTGTTTCTACCATACTGTACCCATGTGTTCTAAAACACCTGTGCCTGACTCTCCGCTTTCATAGAGCACTAAAATCTCACCCTGCCACCCCAATGAAAAACAAAAATAACTGTTGGGAACCAACATAGGGTTGTTTACTTTTACTTTTAAACAATTGAGAACGTGTAATTAATGGACATTTTAATGCCAAAAATCCTAAGAAGCCTGCTTAAGTTGAATACTTGTGGCTTTCTGGAAAACTTTGTCATGAGGTTCTTATTTTTCTCCTTTTACTGAAGTTGGGTAAAGACTTCATCCTAGACTGGTGTCCAGGAACCAGGGCTTTTAAGTGCCATGCATATCCTCACGTGCCACCTGGACCTGGGGGACAGGGAAGGCTGTCATGCTGGGTGGGAAGAGGTAGACTATTGGGGAGGCCCCGGGAGCTGGCTGCATGCAAATATTCTATGCCCAGCCTTTGAACCCTCATATCTAGGGGGCTTTATCCTGCCAGAAGTTAATGTACAAAAGCCACAAATGTGATTGTGGTAATTCTGTGGCATACATTAGATGAGAGCCAGTAAGATCTTCTGTTTTGTGCTCATTTGGGGGGTTGAGAGAGGTTATTGGGCAGTGTGTTCTTGGCTTAAGGCCATAGCCAAGAGACTGGTTCTGCTACTTTTTTGAGCTCTCCTCACCTCACAGCCTGTCTGCTCGTCACTGCTGTCACTTCAGCTGTGTACGCCTTTCCTCGGTACAGGCAACAGGCTCCCTGCCACGGACTCTGCATACATTAACTATTGAATGCTAAAAATTGTGACTGTTCGATTTTTTTCTTTTAATCATCCATTTTGATTTTTATAAACTGAGCCAAACTGGCAGCCATGAAGACAGAGGAATGCTAGTTTCTAACAAAGAAAAATGAGACACAGTCTTTTCTTCCCTGCCCTGTGTCTGTGAGCAAGCCGCAATTCTCAGTTGGCCCAGCCCCGAACAATCTTGAAAACAATCCATTTTCTGCTTCTCGGAGGTGCCAAGCAGAGGAATTCACAGTGAGTGGTGTTGAGATGGAGAGCTGTTGCTTGGGAACTGTCCTGTATCGCTACCTTGCTTCATCTTTGCCACAGTCTGGGAGCAGTGAGGGCTGGATCACAGCTCTGTCTGTGTGGGCAGGAGGATTTTTTAAGCCTCAGATGAATGGCACATGCAGGCCAAGGAAAAATAGAGGCCCCATTAACCTGGGGAAACTCTAGAAGCAGACACTGTGCCAAGCATCTTCTGTGAACATTCTTGTTCCTTGATCATAAGGATTTACAAAGTCTTCTCATAAAGTTGTCTTGTCTACCTCTTTGCCTCAAGACATGTACCAAAGAATGGTAGTATTCCTGAAGATGTTCAGATAGGTATCTTAACTATGCTTTAATCTTAACTGTGAGTGGAAAATCAGAGTTCATCTTCACTCTCAGAGGGAAAGCTAAGACCAATTTCTAGTTTCTCTGTGATCTCTGCAGAGGGGAAGTAAATTGGCCTCTATAGAGTTTAAGGGAACTTCATCCACTAAAATCATCTTCTGATTTATTTAAGAGTGAAATGATTGTAATCCCTACTTACAACCCCACCTCATCTGCTCCTGTACACTTTGTGGCTGGATAAAAATTGTGTGTGTGTGTGTGTGTGTGTGTGTGTGTGTTGGTGGGGGGAGGGGAGGGGAATGGAAGAAACTGATGTGGACATATGGATGGTATTGACCAAGAACCTGAATACGACCCTCAAAGGTCATTACTTCATTCAGTCCATTATTTCGCAAATGTTTATTGAATCCCTGCTGTGTCAAGCACTCTGGAAAACATGGGGGTAAATATATATCCCATCCATCCCCAAGTCTTGTTGATTTGACCTCCTGAATATCTCTGGACTCTCTCTACCTCTCACCTTCTCCATTATTTCCATCCTAGTCCAAGTTGCCATTAGCTCTCAAATGAATTACCAAGCAGTACTGTGTTATTCTTCCATTATCTTTTCAAGTTTCCTCTATTCCCTGCCCTGCATCCAAAGTGATTTTTTCAAAATGAAAACTTGATGACCCTACATTCTTGCTTCAAACCCTTCAGTGGCTGCCCATTGGTCTTAAGATAAAGATAGAACTCCTCAGAGTGGCCTGTGAGGCCCTGCATGGACTCACTAGACATGTACTGTCTACTCCAGCCATACTGGACTGCTTTCAGTTACTCAAATGCTCAAGCAACTACACCACAGGACTTTTGAACATGTTGTTCCCTTTATCTGGGATATATTTCCCAATGCTTGACCTAGTTTTTTCTATTCATCCTTTAGGTCAGAGCTTTTCTAAAAACTTCCACCCCATAGTAAGAAATATTATTTTACATTAACACTGAGAATACAGATAGGTAGGTAGGTAGGAAGATAGAAGGATGATAGATAAATAGATAGATGAGTCTTTGATTGAGTTCCCTAGGAAACAGATTCTCAGGGCAGAGATGTGTTTGTAGGAAGTGTTTTGGGAGGTACGCTCAGGATCAACACCTATAAGAGAGTGAAGACAGATTTGGGCAGAGGAAGGAGTTGAAGGCAGTTTCAAAGCCCCAGGCAATCCCCCCAAAAAGGAGCTCTGGAGCTGGGATGGCCCTTCAAAGTTTTCCACTTTGACATAAATGATGTAGGCTTTTGTATTCCTACATCAACCAATCATTGAATGTTTGCTGCCTCCAGGTCAGGGACATTACCTTAGGCAAGGAGCATGACCTTGGGTCCAACTGCTCTCTTTGACTAAGGGTATTTCCTGAAGAAAGACTCAGAGTAGCCCAGTCCTGAAGGAGGGATCTGGGGAGCACACCACAGCATCCACTACAGTCAATTCCTTATGATGCTTGGATCCATCTGCTTTGCATAATAAGTTCTGGAAACACTTCCTCTGGGATTCTGGCTGGTCTCTTTTCCCAGGCAAAGTTGTGGGAAGAAAGCCCCCACCATTACATATTGTCTAATGGTTGTACCTGTTGCTCATCATATCCTTCCTCTGCTACCCGTTTTAATCTCCCCCACCTTGTTTAGCATCTTTGCTGGTCTATATGGCAATCTTGTTGGGGTGACGCACATATTTATTCCTGAGAAGTCCAATCTCCTGCTCAACACGCCTTTCTCAGGCTTGACTGCTGCTGTTGTCCATTTACCAAAAAAAAAAAAAAAAAAAATGGGTAGAATATAAAAAGACTCTTATCTTCTGCAGCCTGAGGGTAGAAAAAGCTGAGGACCAGATCCAGGAATTAATTATTAGGGTAAAGCAAAAGTTGAATCCTCAATTCAAGCCTGATTGGGAAGGGATGAGCTCTGAAACTTGGAATGGAGACGTCCAAGTTGATGCACTTAAAAGCTTGAAACCTCTCATCCCTGGAATCCTCTGCACATACAGAAGTGATGTTCCCATCCTTTTTTTTTTTCTTTTGGCCATGCCGTGAGGCATGCAGGATCTTAGTTCCCTGACCAGGGATTGAACCTGTGCCCCCTGCATTGGGAGCACAGAGTCTTAACCACTGGACCACCAGGGAAGTCCCGATGTTCCCATCTTGATTGAAGATACTGCACAGGCCTTGGAATTTAACCTGATCTCCCTTATGATTTTCACACATTGTCTTCAGCTGATCAATCACTGTAGCTTTCCACTGTCTTTCGCTAGAAGTCTCAGCAAAAGCCATCTGATTCTACTTTTTTAAACTACTGTTTCCTCAGGACATCGCAAAAGTCCGAAATATTGGACTCACCAGTGTGTTCCCTGGCACCTGTATCCCACTTCAGTTCCGCACTAGTGAACGTGTTGACAGTGACACTGCTACAGCACGCCAGGGGCTATCAGTGAGCCACCTGCCACCAGTGATGGGAGTCTTATTGACAGCTACTCTGAGAGCCTATCTCCTCAGGCCATTCCTGGTACCAATTGTCTAAGATGGAGTTTCCCCAGGAACAGATCCTGAGATGATTTATATGTAGGAATTTTACTGGGAAGTGTAGGATCTACACCTGTGAAGAAAGTAGCATTGTGTAGAGGAAGAAGTTTAACTGTAATACAGTCTCAACAAAGACCTCACCCATCCCGAGGAGAGGTCAGGAGCTAAGCGGGCTCTTCAGAATTGCCCAACTCTAAGACTAAAGGCCTGAGCCTTTATACTTCTGTATCAACCAGAAATTGGATTTGGCTGTCTCCAGGATGGAACATGACCTTGGGCTGAGGGCAATTCCCAGAGAGGGCCTTGGTTGAGACCTCTCAGATACTTCAGTCTTGAAAGGAGAATCGGGGTGGTACTCTACAGTATCAATGACAGATAGGTGATCGATGTAACCGTAACAGTTGATCCGTGAAACAACAGCTGCCGTTATTACATGTTCTACACTGTGATTTTTTTTTTCTATTTCATTTGATTTATTTTCATGGTTCTTATGGTGCACATTTTGAAAATCACAGTATTGGATTACGATCAGTAGGTTAGTGTAGGATGCTGTGAAAACACACAGGTAAGGGCATTTGCTTGCAATCAGGAAATTGAAGAACTCTTCCTCAATAAAGGTGAGATCAAATCTAAGCTAAGCACGAAGAGCTAGAAACACTACCTGTGTGAGTCCTTGGATAAGGAGGAATGGAGACGGTGGGTGGAGTGTCTGCATTTTCCACAACCCTGGTTTGCTCATGTGCTCCACTGGAAACAAATGTATTTCAGTGACCTAGAAATGAAAGGACTCTCTCTTCCAGGCTTGCCTCAATCTAGCAGTTCTAAAGCCATCTTGCTGTTCCTTAGAAAATAACAGCAATAGCAGAGCCCAGGCTTGCATGGCTATTTCAGACAAAACCATTGTTTTTCTCTTGTACTTATTTTAGGGAGTAGGTAAAGGGGCAACATAGTCCCTTGGTATCTGTGGTGGGGTGGGGGTCAGGGCTGGGTATTGGTTCCAGGACCCCACTTGGATACCAAAATCTGTGGATGCTCAAGTCCTTTATATAAAATAGCATAGTATTTGCATATAACCTATACACATTCTCCCGTATAGTTTACATCATCTCTAGATTACTTATAATACCTAATACAATGTAAATGCTATGTAAATAGTTGCTGGCATGCAAAAGTTTTGCTTTTTGGAACTTTCCAGATTTTTTTTCCCTGAGTATTTTCTGTCTGAGTTGGGTTGAACGTATGAGTGTGGAACCTGTGGATACAGAGGGCTAAAGGTACTATAATCCTTGAAGCTACTATAATCTTCAAACGTGAGGTAGAAGAAAAAAAAGAAGAGGAGCAGAGTGTGTGTGTAAATCTGTCTAAGCACTGGAATGGAGTATGCCCACCTGTTGTCCAACCCCAGTTCATGTGCCTGATGCACAGTGAGGCCAAACAGATCAAAATGTCAAGAGTTTGGAGCAGAGAAGGGTTTATTGCAGGGGCCCAGCAAGGAGAATGGGTGGTTCGTGTTCAAAAGACCCAAACTCCCCGATGGCTTTCAGGCAAGTGTTTTTAAAGACAGCGTTAGAGGAGAGGGTTGTAGGATATGTGACCAGCTTGTGGACCGTCTTCTGATGAGCTCCTGGTGAGGTTACAGGGTGGTGTTTCTGAAACTCAACCTTCTGGTTCCAACCAGTCTGGGGTCTGCATGCTTGTGGTCAGCCTGCAGTCACCATCCTCCACTTGGCTGGGGGTCTTAGTTTCCAGAGAACAACTCAAAGGTATGCATCAGATTGTTATCTATCCCCCTTTGGGAGGAACTAGGTGTCCCGTGACTCTATTGTCCTAATCATTAGCTTCTTGACCCTGCTCTTTGGAACTCAGGGAAGGCCTGGGAGAAAAAAGCCTTTTTCTACAAACAAGAAACGGGAGACACTAAGGGGCTTTTGTACCCAGGAGGGCCCCACAGGGTCCTGCTTAGTTTCAATCCCCTCTTTTCTTTGATACTCCTCAGTCTTGAGGCGAACAGCTGTAGAACTAGAAAGGGAATAGAGAGCTTAATCATAAACTCGGCAGAGGAATTCTGGTTTAGCGACACTCAACTTCACGCCAGCCGAGTGACCCCACAGCCTCTGCTTTCCCTGATTTGATTTGACGGGGTTTTTTTCTTCCTTTCTTTCAGAGGGCCTTTTTATGCTTGAGGTCATGATTGAGGCTTTGGGTCCCACTGGAATACCAATTTTGTTTTTCTAGATTTAGTCTGTTATTTTTGTTATTGTTGGTTATTTCAGTAGAAAAAAAAAATCTTACTTCATTCTTTATTAAGAAATGACTCAGCAATTGCAATCTGATGGGATATTTTCCCATAATTTTCGTGGATAAAAAATTTTAACTCTTTGTCTCCTTTAAAGTTTCTTTTCCCCCAGAATATCATTTTTACTCCTTGGTTGACTATGTAGTTTAGATCCAAACTAGAGTCTATGATTATATTTTTAATTTCTCTTTAAGTGGAAATAAGTTAAAATTAGGAGTAGTATTGAATTTTTACCTCAAAATTCTCTTGTAATAACATCCTCCCCATTGCCCTCAAATAAAAAAAAAAAATTAAATCCTACATGAAACAGAGACGAATGGGTCATGTTTAATTCAAGTTAAGTGAAGTATGAAAAGGTTTGTTTAAAAAAATTGTTTAAATTTTAGTGATAAGCGTTTCTAATTCATGGGCGATTGGGATTGACATGTATACACTGATGTGTACAAAACTGATGACTAATAAGAACCTGCTATATAAAAATATAAATAAAATAAAGTAACAATTTCTAATTCAGGAGCTGGAAGGCAGAACTGGAACAGGTGAGAAAGTGTCCTGGGTTTAGGTCCCCATTAGTTGTGAGATATTGGCCTCATCTCTAAAAGAAGGATTAGATTAGGCACCTTAGGGGCTATTCCTACTCAATTTATTTGTGACTTTATGAAGTTGTCTCTTTAAACACTGTCTGAACAATGATGTGCCTCAGGTTTCTAGTGGTCTTTAGGTCAGCTGATTCCTAGCCATTCCCTCAAAGTCTGCCTTCATCTGGATCCTAATTTGGTTTGGCATCCTCTAGTGATGCAAAAGGCAACTCACGCTGGGCAGCCTCCTTTGTGGCTCCCCCATCAAAGGATGACAGCTCAGCAGCCATCCTGTTCCAGAGCACAGGACGCCTTTGCTTGGGACTGAGCTGAGGCTGCTAATTGTTCCGCCTCCAGGATCTCATTTAAGCCCAAACTGCCATCCCAAAGGTGTATTATTCAGTCATCTGTCAGACCCATCGAGAACGGTTATTTCAGCTTAGAAGGGAGATTTAAAAATGGAGGAGAAGTAGGTTGTTTTCTTTTCTAGTGTTATGTCATAAGCGGTTGCTAAAACAAAAACAAAAACAACCCTGTGTCTTAAGTTCAAAAAAGTCACAGCTATTTAATTTATTTATTTCAAACCAAGAGCTGCTCAATGCCTGATGCCATTTACATTTGAAATGTAAAGTGCATTGTATCCTGTCCACTCCCTCCCTGGCTGCTGATGGAAAGAACTAGGTGTTGACATGTCCTTGTAACAAATTATTCGCTCAAAGAAGATTCCCTGTCACTTAAGGAGTTAAAAATAGAGTGTAACATTTCTCAAACTGTGTTGGCTGAGGTGACTTCAGGAGCTCCCTGGGGCAGTTAGGAGGCTGCTCAAACCCCTGCTTGAACAAGGAGGTTGGATGCCTTTCAAGATTTTTGGTGGGAAAAGGTTCTGCTGCAAATGGAACCAGAGGGGAAGCACAGGAGAGAGGGAAGGAGACCAGCGAGGGGGGGGGGGGCGGGATTAATGGTCCTGTGGGCTCAGTGCTGTAGTAGAAACATGGAATGTTCATTACTAGCACAGAGGCCAGGGGTGAATCTACAAAGTGAGTAAGCTTACTGGGGAGTTGGGAGTGAAGGGCATTCCAGGCCAAGAAAACACACCATCAGGGAGGCAAGAAACAATGCAATACGTTTAGAGAATGCAGTTTAGTGTCAGGGACCACAGTGTAAGAGCAGGTGGGAGCCCACCAAGGTGGCGTGGCAGACGGGGTCAGTTCTTAGAGGTCCCCTCAAGACATACCCAGGTGTTCCCCTTTCCTGGCTGCGTGGCACCATTAAAAGAATTTCAAGGTGAATCAGCTGTGTGACATCAGCCAGACCCTCTGTATTTGTCTGCAGTCCCCTACACTCCTTTAGTGCTTTAGTAGAGAAATACCCATTGTTTAAGGTATGATTTGTGGCCCTTACTGTAAAGATTTTCTGTTCTCGAAGAGAAGCTAATGACTCCTTTGTTAAGGTCACCATTACAGTATCGCAGACTTACTGGGACCTGGACAACCCTGGAGGTCATTCAGTGTCTATCAACAGAGGGTGCTGTAGCTACTTCACCTTTGTGCAAGATTGACCCAGGCTCTGCAGGAAGTTAGTATTGCTGGCCCCTGGGCACTAAGTGGCAGTAATACTACTCTCCCCACTCAGTCATTGTGAAAACTAAATTTCCAACTAATTTTCCTAAATTTCCTTGGGGTGGTGTTGACAGTGACACCTACTTCCCCCACCTCCGACCACTGAGCCCAGGCTCCCCACATTTTGCAGGTGAGGAAACCAGGGTCCAGATGGGTTACATAACTTGCTCCCAGTGAACCAGCTGGTCATGGGCAGAACCAGCCCTCTGGAATTCCGGTCCAGGGCTCTTGGTGTGGTAATGCTTCAGCCCCCTCCCTCAATTTCTTGAAAGTTGAAGTACGCCTGTGACCCTATTAGGTTACTGATTTGATGTCTTCTTCTTTGTGCTCTTTTCTGAGTGAGGAGGAAAGGGAGGGAGCAGAATGGAGGTTGAAAGGTGAAGGAAGCACTCTCAGAATCAGGTAGATCCATACACAAAGCTGAGATATATGAGAAGAAAAGGGGCAGGCAGCACCAAAGCAATCTCCTCCAGCTTCAAGTGGACATGACTCCACTACCTGCTGTTGTTGTTCATCCATAAACATGCTGCCCCATCTACGGGCTAGGCACCCACTATTCCAGGCACTGGAAATACAATGATGAGACACGGTCCCTTCCTTCATGAAACATATAGCTTAAGAGGGAAGACAACACTTAAAATTAATCACGAGACAGGACTATAAATAATTATAGCCAGCATCTGCTGACAGCTATTCTGTGCCAGGTACTGTCAAGCACTTTATATACATTATCTCATTCAATCCTCCTTGCAATACTATGAGTTAGGTACTATCATTATTTCCATTTTTCAGACGAGGAAACTGAGGCCTAGAAGGTTAAAGGATTTGCCTAAGGTCATGCGGCTGGGATTTGAATCCAGCTGATCTTGGAAGGTATATTATACTGCATAATAGCAATAGTAGGTAAAATGTATTTTAGAAGCCACATAGAAAATGCATTTAGAAGTAATGGATATTGACCATCTTTGCTGCTGTCTGAGAGTCAGATGTAGACTTCATGTTTCTCAAGGAGCAAGTACAGAGAAATCTCCTCTTTGGGATTGCCCCCTCACCACACCCTGTTCTCTTCCAGTTCCTTGTGGTTGGTGCTTCACTGTGGTTGCAAAGACCAGGGATACCTACTCTGGGGAAGCAGTTCCTTATGCTCAATACTGTCTCTTTGATCACAAATTCGGATTGATTGCTATCTGTTTTGTTTTAGGCCCCCTTTTAAGATGAAGATAAATTCATAGTCTGAAGTGAAGAGTAGCAGAATCATATCCAGTTTGAGGACTGTTACAGGATATTTTAATAATCAAGGAAACTAAAGTTTCTGCACATACCAAGTGTTTTCCAACCGAGGAGATGCTTATGTCTCCTCCACCCAGATCTAGCTCCCCTTCCATGTAAATCCTCCTCTCACTCAACCCCTTATCTAACACCTTGAAGAGGAGGTAAAACCAAATTATTCGACATTGTCTCTTTTATTTAACTTGCCAACCACTCTGAAAACAAACCCAACAGACAAAGTGATGGAGATGTTTTACAAAATAAACATTAAATAGAGATTGATCTTCAAAGCATTTAAGATTTCTGTGTGTGTGTCTGTCTGTCTGTCTTCCCCATTGGCACTCTGTAACATTGATCTACGTAATTGTTCTTTACAGTTGAAATCTAATGTTAATATTGCTCATCAGGACTGAATTATTTTTAAAAATTTTTTTACAGGGTCGTCATGTCAAAACGGGCCAGCTTGCAGCTATCAAGGTTATGGATGTCACAGGGGTAATGTATCATTATATTGCCGTCTCAAAGCTATATATTTGTAATAGAGAAGTTAGTGACAGAGAAAAATCATTTTTTGGAAATAGAATTTTTTTAGACATCTAAGACCTTTCCCCACTTGTGCTTAACATAAAAATTAGGAGTATTCAGCAGCTGACCAAGATGACCATGGGTAAATCACTCTAATTAAACTAGATACCTACACACTGCCTTATGTAGTCAGAGTGAAGAACATGTGTGCCAATAATTTACATAAACACAGCCAAGGACATTTGCAGATGAAGACAGAACAAGGATTTGAAGGTATTAAGAGAGTAATACTGAGATTACACAGAAGAGGTGGGTCTTCATAGTTTTCCCCAAAGTCCACCTAACACTGGAGTAGACAAGAGTTTGGATAACTCTAAAATCCTAGTAGGATGTGTAACATGAATATTTTCCTCCCCCAAATGTTATAGACCAAATAATCACAATAACTACAAATACTTATTATTATAAGCAACACTGAAACAAAATTTCTGCCTGGATTATCAAAAGCAATCTAAGGAATAGACTTTATTTTAAATACCATCTTATGCTTTCAATCCTTTTTGCTAGGTCTATTTAAAATATTTAAATGCCTTTTCTAGAGTACAGAGCAAAAATCAGACTTGAAAGGACTTATTGGAAATCAAAAGCATGTTAATGATTTTCTGTTGTCCCCAGGGATTTTTCTAAGATGTCTGTCAGCTGTACACAAAAGCTAAAAGACCAAAGTCTTCCATTTGGCCCAGAAGTGGATTATTTAATGTAAAGAGATGTAGAATGAATGGGTCACACAAAGGTATCAAGAACCAGTATACAAATAAGAAAAACACACAGTACGTCCATAGGTCAGACTTCAGTCCATACCTTCTCTGGTCCAGTTTGCTACCTTTGATAAGTATACATTATATGCTACACTATTAACCATGATACTAATTTCACTAATTTTCATTTATACCACACATTGTACTGTCTTCCTTTCCTTACTTATTATTTATCTGAATTCCTTTTTAAGTTCTATGCATTTTAAAACTTATATGCATTTTTAACAAGAAAAAATTTTGTTCCCATATGTTTAGAAGAACTTAGATAAAGTAATCCTTCCTTTTATTTGTCCTAAATGCATTATTCAAATTTCAGAGCTTGCAAACCAGTTCAAATATTTCATCCCAATTAGTTTATTAATTCACCTGGCCTTTGCTGAGTAAGAAAATACATGCAGATTATATTAATAAGGTTTAGGTTCTGCCACTTGCAGGAGAAAACTCAAAATAACAGAGGCTTAAGTATGATGGAAGTGTTATGCTCTCTTACGTTAAAGGAGTCTAGGGGCGACAGTCCAGGGATGTGTAACAGCAATGTGATGGAGTAGGAGGGTGTTTTTATCTTTCTGCTCCATCATTCTGACACGTGGCTTCCACACTTAAGGTCAGTTCTGTGATTTAAGGTAACTGTTGGATTTCCATTGATCACATTCTTTGGCAGGCAAAAAAAAAAGCAGTGCGGGGAGGGGGGGAGTAGGTGGGAGCAGAGTGTACAGAAGACAGCCCTTCCAGTGAAATTTTTTCTACTCGCATACAACGTTTCTATTTACTTCTGCAGTCATTGGCTACCTAGCTGCAAGGAAGCTGGGAAATGTGGTCTTTCATTCTACCAACCTGTCCAGTTAATTTGGGTTCTATTATTAGTCAGGAATGAAGAGAGAATGGATACTTGTATTGTTAATTAGCAGGGTCTGACACAAAAATCAAGGTCAGATACTATCAGTCTCTACATAGAAACCCATTAGAAATGTGTAAATCTTTTACAAAGCTCCCAGCACAAAACAAGTCAGAATTTATTTTGCAATTCTGCTAAAGTCATACTACTGTATTTTCCTTGAATTGAATAGGATCTCCACATAATGTGATGCACTTGGCAGTTGAACAACTAATGGATGTGGATGGAGCCCAAGACATTAATGCTGTAAAGTTCTGTTGTGTGGGTCTGCAGAACTACAGTTGAGTTCCACTGACGTCATTAATCTCAGTGTACAAAGCTGTATATTGATGCACAAAGTATGACTTGAGAGCACTGAATATCACTTTTTCTGGTTCTGTTTGTGAGATTTTAAATTGTTCAAAGAATCATTTACTATTTCTAGACCACCTTGCTTGGAATCAAAAAAGTTACACAGCAATTTATCCCAGAGTATGTATTTTCAGTTTAAGCAGTGTCAGTTGGCCTCTCTAAACTGGGTTTCACAAGGCAACTGAGACCTACAGAAAATGATTTAGAGTCTATTTTCTCAACTCTCCCCAGCATGGTACAGAGCTAGCACCATTTTCAATGCATAGGAGAGTCAATCTATTGCATACAATGGATGCTTTATAGTATTTAGGCTTAATTCTCTCGGGGGAACCTCTGTTGAAAGGGCTGGATAGTTCCTTGATTTAGACACATCATTGACCATTATGTAACCACTGACCCCTAACAAAGGCAAACATGGATACACATCAGGAAATGGTTTTCTTATTTCCCATGGTGTATGATCCAGCATCAAATGACTTTTGTATCACCCCCTTACACATCACAGTCAACATAAAATTTCCTTTGTGAAACTCATGTGGTATCCTCAGAAAACAATCTATTTCATTTTGTCATGTTGTCTTTTGTGTATTATGGAACGCTGCAAAAGCTTCTTACCAATTATTATAATTGTGCTCATTATAGCTGCTCTGAGATGAATTCTCAAAGGTCATCTTTGTTAATTGTTTGCAGTGATCTACTGCGAAGTTACTATAGTTTATCGTAATGAATTTGATAAAACTATAAGCTTGAAATCAATTTTTAAATTATTGTTTTCTTTCTATACCATTTCCTTTTTTAGAAGAAAATAACCATAGAGAAAACTGGATATAATGCTTATGTTCTTCTGTTTCAGAGCTGAGACACTTCCAAATTTGCTAATATTTGCTTCAGAATTAGGGCTTAAACTCAGACTCAGTCTTTGAAGTTCTTTTAGTTTCTGAAGTAATTATGAGAATTTCTGCATTTTGTCGCTTTCTGGGGATTTCTTCCCAGCTGGATTGTGTACGTTAATCATCTAAACAAACTGGACCCTCTCGGGTAGTGTTCCTCAAGGTGGACAGCCAGCATTTGCAGGCTGTCAGCACCCCTGGGGTGTTCATCCGAAAGGCAGATTCCTGGGCTTGCTGCAGAATTCTGGGTGGAAGAAGCTGCCTTTCTACAAGCTCCTCAAGGAGCTTCATGCACACCAAAGTCAGAGGAGCACTTTTCTAGGGACTTGTATTTACTGCTTTCTGGTTACCAAGTATGAAGAGACCATGATTCTTTGATAATCCTGCAAATAATACCCATCTTCATTTGAACCAAAATTCCTGATGTAAACTAGTCCCTTTACAATGATACCTTGAAGCCCATGTAGGACTTAATAAGATAATAACTTACTGTCATAGGCTTTCATCTTCACAATGACTGGTTGTGATCATTACCCAGGACACTTTGGGTTGTAGTACCAAAGCCCCACTCAGACTAGATGAAGCTGAAAACAGAATTTATTGTCTTCTGTATATTTTTTAAAAAAAGAAAAAACAAAAAAAGGCTCAGCAAGATCTAGGAAGTCACATGACTGATTAGGAATTTTGTATCTCTCCATCTCTGGGCTCTGCTTTCTTTCTACCAGCAGCTCCAGGCTCATGTTCTAATTACTTCATTACCCTTAGTCCCAGCAAGAGTGCCAGTGTGAACATCAGTGGCCCAGCTTGGGTCACCTCACCATCCGACAACCATACCCTGTTTCTCTCCAGCCACATCTGGGTTGGGTGCCTGGCCCTGGAACCTACCACAGGGACTGAGAGTTGGAAAGGATTCCTCAAACAAAAACCTAAGAACTGTTAAAGCAAAGGGTAGGATAGATGCTGGGCAGGGAAAAACAAGAGAATTCAACGTATTACTGTAAGATCAAATCATTTTAGTAGATGTATTTAAAACTGACTTAGTCCTTAAGTGCCTCTCTAGTTACATTTTTTATATTTCAGCCTGAAATAATAATGGTAGCTAACATTGATGGAGTGACTATTATGTGCCAGAACTCTTTACAATACTTTCTATATATTGATTCACTGAATGCCCTTAACAACCACCAGACTCCATTAGTAGGTCCGTTATAGAGATGAGAAAACCAGGCATATTAAGTATCTTGCTCAATGTAACATGTAAATGGTGGAGTGAATATTTCAACCTGAGTATTTCAGTTCTACTTTTTAAGTCCACCCTGTTTCTCACACTGCCATAGATCTTCAGTTAACATAGAAGGATATTTAGTGTTTAATTAATTTATTTGATAAACATTTACTAAACACCTACTTTATGACAGACACTTGAAATTCAAAAATGACAAATTGGTTCTTTGCCTGAAGGGGAGCTGACAATAATACAACCTTGCTCTAAATATTTGTAGGTAAATCTAATCCATTTTATAATAAAGTCGTACAAGTCATAAATAAAGTTACATATACAGTTTGATGTGACAGTGAGGGGTAGTAATTAAGCCCAGGAGGACAATCAGACTAGAACGTTCCTGGCCAAGAAAACAGTCTGTGCCAAGGCATGGAGGCTGAGAGAGGTGGAACATGTTCTGGAAACTATCACATAGTTTAGTTTTAGTATAAAAAATGTGCTGAGGAGAGAGTGATACAAGGGGAATCTGGACAAGTTAGGGTCAGGTCATGAGGGAATTCATTACAAGGTTTTCAAACTTTTTAATTTTCCCAATAGAACCCTGAGAGCAAAGAGTCTTAAGCAAAAACCCATTAGATAGAAGAGATACAAGGCGGGTTGTTTTTTACAAGGGGCGGGAGGCTGTCAGTCCCGGCCCCGGCCTCACACCACTGCTAGAGCCAGTGTGGAAGCCAGAAGTTAAATAGCAAAGTAACAGGATGGGATTTGCTTACTAGAAGGATCCATCTTAAGCCCTGCTTGATTGAGTTTCTATTTCTGTCTCACTTACTGAATTCCTGTGGGTGAAGCTTTCAACCAGTCTCCGTCTCTCTTTGAAGAGTAAGGAAGCAGCTTTCTCCCGGTAGCTTCTGGTAGAGTGCTTTGCCCATAGTTAATGGGCTCGTTGAATGTTTGCTGAAATTGGACCAAAAAAAAAAAGGAAACATCTTTTCATCTTCGGTTACTGGGAGAAATCAGGGGACACGCTGCTCCAGGCACATTTGATTCCTCCTTCCCAAAGGGAGGGCAATTCAGTGGAATGATTGGTAGCATAGAAGGTAATATTAGTAACAGTAATAACAACAACAACAGCCAGAGTCAAAAATAAAGATGGCTATCATTGATTGCTTATATGTGCCAAGCATTGTTCTTAGTACTTAATACAATATACACTAACTCATTTAATCCTTGAAACAATTCCCATTAGAGGAGCAGTGCTAATAATAGCCATTTTACAAATGAGGAATTAATTGAAAGCCAGAAATCCTAAATAACTTGCCCAAGCGCCACAGACAGTAAATGGCAGAGTTGGAATTTGAATCCAGCCAGTCAGGGTGTGCCCACCTTCCCCACGGCCCTGTTGTAAAGAATGAGAGATGGGGGTTGGGAGTCGGGGGGCATCACCAGAGCATGGCCTTCAGATTCAGATAGAGCTGGGTTCACGCCCACTCCTCTCCTTACTGCCCTTGGGCAAATTTTTTAACTTTTCTGAATCTCATTTTTCTTATCTGTTAGATGGGAATACAAACATTGCAAACTTGTTTTGCGACTAAAATTATATAATATCTAGTGCTTGGTACATAACAGTTCCTCACTAAATATTAGTCCTGGTAAGAGACGGTGAATGCCTGCATGGGGCAGGCAATAGGAATGAGGAGAGCATGTTATAATGTGCATTGGACTTATGTAGCTGGGGATGGTAGCCTGTGCTATGAACCACATGCCGTACATGCCATATGTGGGTTAGTTCATTGTCAATATATGTAAGTAGTTTGACTCAGCCCTGTCTTCACTACCTCAGTTACAAAGTTATTAGTCTTACCCTGAACCACAGGTAACTGTCAAAATGACTTAGTGTAGAGCAGGATCCAGGAGAGAGAGTGGGGCTGGATTCCAGAAGCTGAAGACTGAAATCACAATAATTCATTTTTTCATTCACTTAAGAATGAATGAATGTGCTATGCTCTGGGGTGATAGCGGTGAATAAGACAGACACAGGCGCTATCTTTTGGAATCTTACATTCCAGTGTCAGAGAAAGACGTTTAACAAACAGTTGAACAGTTATTTGACAGTTCTGATGAACTTTCAAGGAGTGTACAGAGAGTATTAAGGGAGAATTTCAGAAGGAAACTGACCTATCTAGGTGGCCAGTACGTTCGTTCTCTGATAAAGTAACAACTACATGAGATCAGAGGATGGGTAGATATTGGTGAGGTTGGTAGGGCGTTCCCAGCTGTGGAAGCCTGACTCTCAGCAAAGCCTGGGAATCCCCACCCCAGGCTCTTCTGCTGCAGAGACCCTTCTAGACACCTCTTTGGGACTTTTCAAGTAGATAAAGTTAGCGGAAAGACCAGTCAGATAAAGCACATGATGAGAACTTTTAACAGAGAAAAGATAAACAGATTTTTTTTTGTCTCTATAATACCCTCCACCTTTGGGGCTATTTCCAGTGTCTCAATTCTGTGTGTTGTACAGCACGTAGAACTTGGAAAGCTTCTAAGTTCTAAAAATGAACAAGCTGAGCTGCTTACTCCACGCACACTTCAGCATTTCTCCTTACATACTGATTACACCCCTTTGGTGGCTTATGTGTGTCTGGGTCTCTGCACGTGTGCATGCGTGCTGAGTGGGTGGCCTTGTAGTATGTGTATGCCTGCATGCTACAGAGATTGCTTAAGAGCAAAAAATGGACCTGGGGACTCCTGTCTATACCCCACACTAATGAAGGTGAACACTTAGGTGCACTAGTTGTTAGAAGTGTTTTTCCATTGTGATGGTTTGTTTTTAGTAGTGCCTTTCATTTGTGTACCTCAAAGTATTTGATCAAAACTATAATTAGTTCTTTTATCCCCCTAGTGGAATCGAGATGCATGAAGGTAAGGAGATTGGCCCACAGAGGCTGGGGTGCCTGGAATCATTAAGCAGGCCGTTCAAATCCAGATTTGTTACCAAGTTCCTCAATCATGGACAGTGGGGGGTCTCCTTTCGTAGATCCGTGCTCTCCTTTTCATGCCAGCACATCTTTGCCATCTCACATTTATGTCCCTCTTTTGACTTTACTTGGTTCCCTCTTGTTGAGCTCTTTTGAGGCTTGACCTCCTCATCAATACGTTGGCTTTCTGAATGACGTGAAGCTCACCTTTAGTTTTCCTTTTATGAAGAGTCCTCTCTTTCTCGTTTAAAGCCTGCTGACTTTAAGGAGCCCAGAACAGGAACTGTGCATTATCCATCTTGGTACCTCCTGCAGAGCCTGCTGACCTAGGACCTGGCACATAGTAGATGCTATACAAAATGATATTATATTTGTAAAAACAAGAGAGCAGAGAAAATATAAAGACTAGAAAGCCAGATGAAGAAAAAACAGATCCAAATTACAAGCCACAGGGAATTTGATAGTTATTTTTTCCAGTAACCAAAGACAAAAGGGAAGACATTATCATTTACACTGTTAATACCATCAGAAAAGACGACCCATTCCGATTCCTGTGGGCTGTTACCTGAATTGTAGGTGGAGGATTCTTGAGGATGTAAGCCATCTCATTTATTTATTTATTTTAATTTTCTTGAAGTACAGTTGTTTTACAATATTGTGTTAATTTCTGCTGTTCTGGAAAGTGATTCAGTTATATATATATATATATATATATATATATATATATATGTATACACATATATATATTTTTTTTCATGTTCTTTTCCATTTTGGTTTATCACAGGATATTGAATATAGTTCCTTGTGCAAGTAGGACAAGTAGGACCTTGTTGTTCATCCATCCTATACATAATAGTTTGCATCTGCTAATTCCAGACTCCCCAAACTCCCAACCCTACCCCACCCCTGACCCTAGCAACCACAGGTCTGTTCTCTATGTCTGTGATTGTTTCTGTTTCTTAGATAGGTTCATTTGTTTCATATTTTAGATTCCACATATAAGCAATATTTGTCTTTCTCTTTCTGACTTCACTTAGTATGATGATCTCTAGGTCCATCCATGTTGCTGCAAAAGCTGTCTCATTTATCATAGATTTTAAATGAATGACAACATTCCTAGGATTAAAACCTATTTTTAAGATTCATAGTCCTCTTGGGAGTCATACATCCATGCAGGCTTGGGTGTGAGAAGGATGCATGTCACCCTCGTGTTGTCTGCTTCTCTAAGGGATACTACTTCCTACTAAAGAGAGAGCAGGTTAGCCTAGTGGTAAAGAAGAGCACTGCAAACTGTCACTCATCTGGGTTTACCCTAGTTTTGACACTTCATGTCTCTCTTACCCCGGGCATGTTGCTTAACCTCCCCTTATTCCATATGTATAAATATGGATAATATTACTTCTCTCATACACTTAGTGTGAGAAGGAAATGTAGTTATTTATAAAGCATTTGAGGGACTTCCCTCGTGGTGCAGTGGTTAAGAATTCTCCTGCCAATGCAGGGGACTTGGGTTCCATCCCTGGTCCGGGAAGATCCCACATGCCGTGGAGCAACTACGCCTGTACTCCACAGTTACTGAGCCTGTGCCTCTATAGAGCCCACAAGCCACAACTACTAAGCCTGCACACCACAGCTACTGAAGCCCGCACGCCTAGAGCCCGAGCTTTGCAACAAGAGAAGCCACCGCAATGAGAAGCCCACGCACCGCAACAAAGAGTAGCCCCCGCTCGCTGCAACTAGAGAAAAGCCCGCACGCAGCAATGAAGACCCAACACAGCCAAAAATAAATAAATAAATAAATAAATAATAAAATAAAGCATTTGAGACCCATATGTAGAACACAGTGTTTAGTGCACATTGTTACTATTACGACATCTCTTGTAGACATTTTTCATTTTCTCTCCGTGGCACCGACGATTCCCATAGGAGACAATATGCCCTACCCTGTCCAGCTACAGGGCCTTGGTAATCACTGTTTCTCTGCCAGGAAACCAATCCCTCCTCAGTCACATCACATTATACTTTTTCTTTCCCCTAACTGGGTAACCTCCAGCATGGCTTTTAAAATTCAGCTCACACTTGGATTTTTCGGCTCTCTCCCCTAATGCGCCTAATAACATCAGCTACCCATACCTCTCAAGTTAGTAATTTTGCATGTATCTGTATCATTCTTTGATTTCTATTTGTGTTCTCCACGAGACTATAGTAAGTTTCACTGTGGAAGAGCTTGAATGTTTTATGTCCATTGTTGTATTACACTCGGCCCTCTGTATTCACAGTGTTAGTTGAATCTGAGGATGTGTAACCCAGGGATATGGCAGGCCGACTGTACTATGCTACTTTACATAAGGGACTTAAACATCTGTGGATTTTGGTATCCATGGAGGATCCTGGAACCAATCCCTTATGGATACTGAGGGACGACTGTATTATATTATTATTATTATTTAGCATTGTGCCTGGGATAGAGTAGCAGATAAATATTTATTGAATGAATCCATTTAGTTTAGGGTTAACATATACAACAAATCCAAGTGCCGCTTGCAGTATGCTGTGGCAAAGACCCAAGTTCTATCAGTGCTGCAATGAAGAAATATGGGCTTAGGCAACTCGTTGAATCATGCTAGACCTGTTTCCCTAGATCTGTAAATACATAGTTTGCAGGTGCTTACCCACCTTGAGATAATTTTAGAGGATCCATACACGCTTAAGTCTCATTTAATGTTTCATATATTTTAATATTTAATAAACTGATTTTTTAAAAAAACCCTCAAACTCAATGTTATATACCAACTTTGAACACACTAGAAAATTGCAGCTTCTCAAGGGGGAGTGAGGATGGGGGAGGAATGGATTGGGAGTTTGGGATTAGCAGATGCAAACTATTATATATAGGAAGGATAAACAACAAGGTCCCACTGTACAGCACAGGGAACTCTATTCAATATCCAGTGATAAACCATAATGGAAAAGAATATGTACATATATGTATAACTGAATCACTTTGCTGTATAGCAGAAATTAATACAACATTATAAGTCAACTGTACTTCAATAAAATAAATTAAAAAAATAAAAGAAAACAGCAACTTTTCAATTTGTAATCTGGGTTACTCCATTCATGTGCAGAATGTCATTCAGTATGAATTTTCCACTGAAATTTTAAGGCATGCTCTTTAAGAGTAATTGTTACCACTTACAATTACCCATCTGAGGAAATGTAGATTTTCTCTATCCTTTGGAACCAAAACAGAACTGAAAATTAATAAGATATTGAAGCTGATATGTGACTTTTTCTTTCAAAAATTCTAAATTTGTCTTCACTAAAATAACTCCTTTGTTGTCATTGATTAACTTTATATCTAGATATTACATAGTTTAATTTTTTTAAGAGTTTAGTCACCCTTTGTTTCTTTTTTAAAAAACTATTTTATATTGGAGTATAGTTGATTAACAATGTTGTGTTAGTTTTGGGTGTACAGCAAAGTGATACAGTTATAAATATACAAGTATCTATTCTTTTTCAAATTCTTTTCCCATTTAGGTTGTTACATAATATTGAGTAGTATTCCCTGTGCCCTACAGTAGGTCCTTGTTGGTTATCCATTTTAAATATAGCTGTGTGTACTACATATAATAGTTTAATTTATAAAAATAAATGTTTACTGATTTTAAAAGTCTAGTTTTTATTGAGGCTGTATATTGGCATCCTGAATAAAATTTCTGTTGGAGAAAGGGATTTTAGTGCTACAAATTATTAAATTTTTTTTTTAGATCACATTTTAGAAGATGTTAGTAATCCCTACAAATTCTAATAGTCTATGATTCTTTAACAATAACTTGTCTTCAATTTTTTGTCACATTCAGTCAGCAACAAAGGTGAAAATGGTAGACGTGTTAACACAAAAACCTGCCTAATGCCAGCAACCACTGTGGAGAGCAGGACAGGTGAGCAGGGGCAGAAGTGGTTCTAGCCAGTGTCCGAACATCCGGGGTGTAGTCGCATTTATGAGTCTCTACACCTCATACTTCCTTGCGAGTTCAAACTGACCAGTCCCTTGGATTGTTGTAAGAATTACACAGGTTTATTCCTCTTCCATGGGTTGAGAGCTGAACGTTGGGCAAACCCTTTGTTATAGAGCACACTAATATGAAGTGTCTCGTTAATTCTGTTTTTAAATCCTACTGTATCGTAGGTGCTTAAAGTATATTCCCCTATGTAATAAATATGCAACTTAAAATCCCTCCTTTATCCCCTGGAATCATTCATAAGCAAATATTAGTGTGTGCTAACAAGCTCCTTTAATTGGAGGACCAAAGGCAGGTTTCTCTTCAGCCCTGGCTTAAGGTGCTCCTAAACTCTCCTTTCATGATTTAGCAGCTTTGGTTTTATCACTGTAGGTAATTGCCTTTTTTCTGTCTAGGAGTTTTCAGTTTAGAATTAAGAGCACTGACTTTGAAGTCAGACGAATCTTGGCTTTGGTTCTTAGCTCTAACATTTAAAATAGGAATAAACTCTCTGAAACTCATTTTCCTTATTTGTTCAATGGGATCATTAAAAACATGTACTTCATAGAGCTGTTTTGAATATTAAATGAGATAATACACATACAACCTCTGGGACAAAACATTACATAAGGTTGGCTTTGGCTATATTTTATGACCACGGTTGTGATCATCATATAGTCATCAGAGGTGGTCGGTGGCTTGAAAGCATTGTCTGGGATCATCCGTTTCCTTGCATTTGAAAAGCACTGTCTCTTCACCTGTTTTATCATCTTCCAGGAGGCTGGTTCTCGTTTTTCACATAGAAGTGTTCTCTGCAAGCAGTGAGAGAAGTCCACCCCTACACACAAATACTTTTCAAGTCTCTGCTGCGTTGCATTTCCTAATGTCCCATTGGCCAAAGCAAATCACATGGCCAAGCCCAGAGACAAGCAGAGGAAATGGACTCCACCTCTTCATGTTGGGGGGCTGCCACATATCGGGCCGCTTTTCCTTTTAGTCTACCACAAATAGTAAGCAGTAAATAGATTCTCGTCATCTTGAGAAAAAACAATCTTCTTTATGTTGATAATAAAGCTGTGCTTACATAAGCACTTAATCATTTCTAAGCCTTAGGAGGTGACTTTGATAGGTATTCTTTTTCCCATTTACAGGTGAAAAAAACTGACATTCGGAGAGTTTAAATGGCCATGCCTGACTTTACATAAGTCAGCTTGGACAAGATTTTGAAGTCTTCTGATTGAAATAATGGTTCTTCCTAGAGTATTGGACTTAGCTTATTAAAATTACTCCCTTTTAACATTTGTGACAATTTGGTACCATTACTTTGTTTTTCACTGTGACCCAGTGGTCATTAGTTTCCCAGTGAGCTTGACCCCTGTGCTCAATTCTCAAGACATAAGAATAATCCATTTACAAAATAGAAGATAAGCTTCTTATAACTTTGTAATCTAATTCTAGCCTCAGTTGTTGTTTTGTCCTTTTGAAAGCATCGTAACCCATCTCCTTCAATGAGCCGTATTGTAAGAGGTTGGACTGCTTATGAAGGGGTTAAATGTGTTCTTATGGTCATAATAAGTGCCTCCCTTTCAGTTTCACTGAGTAACTTACGGCCATCATTGCACTAGTCTTGAAATCTGGATAAACAGTAGCCCTGAAGGCCTGATAAATTTCACGCTCACTTACAAGGTCATATTAGATGAAGATCAAGGTTATATATTAGAGCTACGTAACCATGATCCACAGTGGTTCCATAACTGTGTTTGGAATTTAAACAATTTAAACCTAAAACTCAAATTACTTACATTCCTGCCCTCTCCTACCTTTGTTATTTACTTATTGGTTGAGAAGATTAATAATAATGTTTATTTTGTATTATATTTTATAACTTTCACACACTTCATTTAATTTTCACAGAAGATTGGGGCCTATAATAATATTGATACTATTATAAAATCTGTATCTCCTTATAGATGAGAAAAATTAGGCTCCAAAAGGTAGGTTACTTTCCTGACATCACGCAGCCAGAAAGGAGTGCAGCTCAAGCCGAACATGCACCCCACCTGCCACCCCTCATTTTCCTGACTTAATGCATATGCTTTCTTCATTACCATGTTGCCTCAGTTTACCTTTGCAAAGCCATGGAGAACGTGCTGACTTCATTCTGGTCTCCAGTACTATTTATTTTGGATTTCATTATATACTGAATCACACTGTTATTTAACTGTTTCATAAGTTCTTGTTTCCTGAATGATATGGTGAGCTTTTTAAGGCACTTTTTCCTCCTCTCTTTCTCCTGCATCAGCCACCATCCCATTGAGAACCTGAGGCAGGTAGCAAATACTTGTAGAACCAGCCCCGCTTCTCACTAAGAATGACCCAAGCTGAGTCTGTCCGGCTGCCGCTGGAAAATGACGGGTGTTTTACTGTCTCATGTGCTTGCCTCTTTAATCGAAAGCAGATGCCAGACTGCCCCAGAAACCCTCAGGTTTGTTTTCTCCCCTTTTATCTAGGCTTCCCTAAAGTACATCTGCTCACATCCTATATTCATCCACAATTATCAGGCCCCGCGTGGTGGGTTTAAAATAGCTAATATGCACAATCGTCAGACATTTGGAGGCCTGCTGCAGGACCCTGCAACAAGTTGAAGGACTGTGAAGGTCAGTCTCTCCTTAGGCCTGCAGTGGAGGCGTAGGCAGTTTCTGATAGCCGCAGGGAAGATTTCTTTGGTCAGCATGTGCCATCCCAGCCCCTCACTCCTCTACTCCCCTCCTTTGTTAAGGCCACGTGCTTCCTCTTAGCTCAGCATCCCAAGCATACATTCTATTTTGAGACTACCTAGTCTTTGACTTAGTTAAGCCACGTCATACGTAACATACTCCGTTCTCCTAGATTTGCAAACCTCCATTGCTTTTTACTAAAACTTATTTTTGTGTGGTCAGCAAATGTCAGCATTTCACCACTCTCCTCCTCTTATTTTTACCAGTTCCTTTCAAGCTGTAAGGAATGCTGCTGTAACTGGTTGGAACTTTTGTAGGTATTCATTCTTTTATTCATATTTATTCACAGGCATTTTGCTTGATGCTAGGATGTTATTTATAAGGAGCAAAAGCAGGCAGGATCCCTGTGTTGATAGTTTTTATGGATTGACAGGGAAGAGAGGCTTCAATCAAATGTTTAGATAGATAAATGTGGATTGCCGTTCTGGTAGGTGCTGCAAAGGAAGAGACACGTGACGATCCCTGGGGCTAGAACCACAGGCAGGCAGATCAGAGAACTTTGCTGGGGAAGGGATCCTGGAACTGAGATCTGAAGGCAGAAGGGCGCTTACAATCCATGGAGAAGGGAGTCAAGTAAAAGGGCAATTATAACACAGTATGACCCATACCTCTGTTCTAGTACCAACAAATGTGTGTGCAGGTTTGGGGGTGGACAAGATATAGTGGGGAGACTTGACATTACCCGAGAGAATTAGGGAAAACATCCCTCAAGAGTGTCCATTAAACTCGGTCAGGAAGGATGAGTAGAAATTATGTGAAGAAGAGGAAGGGGAAAGAAGGCATTCATGGGAGACCACAGAAGGGCCCAGCAACGTAGAGACCAAGTAGCTGGAGGAGGTGAGGGTACAGACAGGGACACACCGTGAATGGTCTTTCAGGTAATGGCCATGTAACATCTTACACTCAGAGATTCTTACTGCTGCATCTAAAACAGTTTTCCTGGGCTAGAAATATTTTCCACCAACCTCAAGAATAAAATACTATGTAAAAGTCCAATTGATGTATACACTTCAAAGTGAAATTATGAGGGACTTCCCTGGTGGTCCAGTGGTTAAGACTCCACACTTCCAGTGCAGGGGGCCCGGGTTCAATCCCTAATCAGGGAACTAGATCCTGCGTGCCACAACTAAGGCCCAGCGCAGCCAAATAAATAAATAAATATTTAAAAAAAAAATTATGGGAGGACACACACACTCTTCACCAGTGATATCAGGTTCTCTTGGAAAGGCCCAAGTTAGTGGACTCCAAATTGAAACTGGGAATGAGTGAAATCTGAATTAGGAAACTTACTCTGTAGGAGGGTTCTTTCTTTTCACATTCGTGGCACTACCACATGTCCCCTTTCTTTTCATGTGTACTTTCCTGAAGGTGAGATGGGTACTCCTGCTTTGTGAATATCCTCAGATGGAGGGAACTTACCCTTGCTCCCTTTCCCATCTGACTTTCATCATCTTCCATCGGGGACTTCAATAAAAGGAGACTTCAAAGAAAATGAACCTAACAAATTTTAAATCGAAGAGCCTGTATTTTTTTTCTTCTCACTTTTCTTAATCTTCCCTATACCAGGTATGATCAGTGATAGGTACTTGATGGACATAGTACCCAGAGGCCAAGAGTGAGTTTTATCTTAATAGCTTGTCTACCTTAATCTCTTCCAGGTGAAAGGATGAGGAATTTTTTTTTTTCCTAGCAGGTTGCCTGCTATATTGGTTTGCTGTACAAACAGAAGACCCCCTTGGACTGCCAATGTGTTATCTTGTAAATTTTTTCTTTGTAGTCAAGGAAGAAAGTCAAGTTATATGGTAATTATGCTTGTTTGTTACCACAGAAGAAAAAACTTAAGAAAGAAATTATTGCATAGTTGATATAGATGGTGATGAAAAACAGAATCCTACTAAAGACACTGGATTTTCATGACAATATTTATTGTTCTAATATAGGATGAAGAGGAAGAAATCAAACAAGAAATTAACATGTTGAAGAAATATTCTCATCACCGGAATATTGCTACATACTATGGTGCTTTTATCAAAAAGAACCCACCAGGCATGGATGACCAACTCTGGGTATGTAGTGCTGCCCAAATTTGCTTTTCTTTTTTTTTTTTTAATTATTTATTTATTTATTTATTTATTTATTTATTTTTTGGCTGTGTTGGGTCTTCGTTTCCGTTTCTGTGAGAGGGCTTCCTCTAGTTGCGGCAAACGGGGGCCACTCTTCATCACGGTGCGCGGGCCTCTCACTATCGCGGCCTCTCTTGTTGCGGAGCACAGGCTCCAGACGCGCAGGCTCAGCAATTGTGGCTCACGGGCCTAGTCGCTCCGCGGCATGTGGGATCTTCCCAGACCAGGGCTCGAACCCGTGTCCCCTGCATTGGCAGGCAGATTCTCAACCACTGCGCCACCAGGGAAGCCCCAAATTTGCTTTTCTTACATAGAAAACACCCAGGACTGAATAGTGCATTTCTCTATCCTCATTACTAAGTTCAGTTGTTCTTCGAAATCCTTTACTCCATGATATCTATAAATTGTGTTTTCGACGTTTTCTCCCATTTCCTTGAATAACTCTCTATCTTCTATCCCTTAATGTGGACCGTCCCTAAAGCTAGTTGTTAGGCTCTCTGTTTTTTTTCCCACTAATGACTACCTTTACTGAGTTTTTATTATACTTTAGGTACCATGCTGTTTGCTTTTTATGAATCTTATCATTTATTCCAGCTCTTTGAGGTAGACATTATTATTATCTTCATTTTTTTGGATGACAAAACTAAGGTTTACAGAGAAGTAAACTCATGTCCTGTATTTTGGCTTAAACATCTTTGCTGCAGGCAGTTTCACCACAAGCAGTTTCACCACACAACTAATTGGCCATAGACAATTTTGCTGTAAAAGATAAAATAATGAATATAAAATAAAGGACAAAAGGAAACATGAAAAACTAATAACAATTTTTAAAAGATTTTACTGTGAAAAATGAAAATTCAAAAAATATTTGAATACGTTTAAAATGTGTGTAGATCTCTGGTTATAGTTGTATTCAGGTATATTTTAGAAAAAGCTGGTATTGAATTCAGGTATATTTTAAAGACTTTTTTGATGTCCGTCATTAAAGATTCAGGATCTAATATTGAATGTAAGTTCTTTACAATATAAAAAATACAAAAAATGCAATAATCAAAGTAAAAAATGCAAATAGCTTATTTAAGAAATATATGATGAGAAGGAATTTAGTAGCCTTTAGAGATAAAGAGTTTTTATAAATCAATAAGAAAATATGTGAAATGATTAATAGAAAGATTGAGTTAAGACAAGGCAGCAATTAACAAAGTAATAAATATCAATTACCAATAAAGATGTTTTTAAAGTGTAATCTTACTGACAATATAAATGCAAAAGAAAACAAGAATTAGATACCACTTCTTATCCAGGAGATTGGCAAAGATTTTTTTTAATGATATACTCAGAATGGACATTCACGCCCCCTGCTTGTAGAAATGAGTGTTGGTACAACTTTACACAAGGACAGTTGGAACACACACACACACACACACACACACAGACACAGAGATATCTATATCTGTATCTATATCTATATTTAATCTCCCAAAGAAAATGCCTTACTTTTGACCCAGTATTTTCACACACAGGACTGTATCCTAAATGAATATTTGGGTAACTACATAAAAATATATGTAGATGCTAACTAATAGGGAATCACTTAAGTAAATCCATTAAGGGACAATATTCAGCCAGTTAAAATGATGTAGATCTATGTTTACAAATGGATGAACATGAACAATTATAGTAAGGGTTCTTAAAAGCTTTTTTAGAGGCTATGATTAGATATAGTACATTTTCATTTTTGTCAATAAAAGAAAGAAAAAGGAAAAAATATATATACATATATTAACATGATGGGGATGTCTAGAATAATGTACGCCAATAATGTTGAAGATATTTGTTTCTGGGCAGTAATTTCAGTAATTTAATTTTGGAAACTTTTTTTCATGTCTTTTTTAATTGCTTCTCATTGGACTATCTTTGCTCCTCATATAGACAGGCTCTGAGGATAAGGAATGTGTCTTTTGCATCTCAGTGTCTTCCTCAACTCTAGGAAGGGGCTGGGCATGTGATGCTGACAAAATAGTTGTTTTGTGAATGAAAGTGATATTATTGGTACAAACTTGGTTGCTATTATTATGATTATTATTATTACTACTACTACTATTATTATTGGTTCAAACCAATAATTGCTACAGGTACTTGTGAGAGTTCAGTTTCCCTGTGGCCTGCATGTTCAGCAGGATATGATGAGATGGCACAAGTTTAAATATCTCTGTGTTCCCAAAGGACTTTTATATTGCCAGGAATCTAGCATTTTAGCAATGACCCTTGCCTTGCTTCAAGCTGCAGCAGATGACAAGAGGAGAATGATAGCTATTTTGATACTGTCTGCAGAAGCATTTTTTGGTTTGGTCAGAGCTATGGCTCCAGATTAAAAGAAAGCATTAATACGGCTTTGGAATCACCTCTGGCTTATCACCTGAGGTAGTACAACTATTTCCAGATGAGTCACACGTAACTATTAATATCACTCCTTTTGTGAGATGGGCCAGACAGGATAGTTTTCTTATTAGGCTGAACTATTAAAATTTGGGTATATATATTACAAATCATTGGTTGAGGAAGGAGAGGAGTGGTCAAGCAGGGCTTGACTTGTTTTCACCTTTTTCCTAATGCTGAGATTTTTTTAAGCTGGAAGGAAAATTAGTTGTCATTTATTTTACTGGATCCCAGTGAAGCTAATTGTCTTTCTCAGAGCCTCCGAGCTCATTAATGGATGGACACAGGACAAGAATGCAGATGTCTTGAAATGTGACTGTTTAGCTTGGCCTGAAGTTCTGTGAAAGGCACTGGAAGTTTTGGAGTTTTTTAATTTTTTTTTTTCTTAATGAGCAAAATCTGCAGTCCGTTTTCAGACTGGCACTGGAAGAAAGAAGCAAGCCTGTTTGCATCTGCACGGCACAAACAGGAGGTTTTATGCTCTGGAAACAAGTCACTGCCCACCATTTCGCACCCTGGCCAGTTGCTCTTCCCATGGAGATGGTTGTGGTTGCTGGGAGCTAGGAGCCTGCATGAGTATGTGTTCATTTATTCACCCATTCATTCATTCATCCAACAAATACATATCAAGCACTTGCTAGACGCAAGGCACTCTTACGGACACTTATGATATATCAATGAACAAAAGTGATAAAAGCCCCTACTTGCATGCAGCTTGCATTCTTGCTACAGACCACAAACAATAAACATAATAAGTCAGAAAGCTACTCAGCATGCTGGAAGAGGATAAATGCCTGGAAGAGCAGGGAAAGACTAATGAGGATTGCAGGTAGGTGCTGTAGTGGCCAGGGGAAGCCCCATTGTAGATAACTCGAGGAAGGGCATTCCAGGCCCGGTGTCTTCCAGGAATAACAATGAGGCCAGTGTGACTGGAAGATGTAGGAGTGAGACCTGGGGCCAGATCAGGCAGGGCCTTACAGGACATTGGCAGGATGTCAGCTTTTACTCTGAGTGAGCTGGGGGCCACTGGAGGGTTTTGAAGATGAAGGGATGGAATCTGACCCATAGAGTGAAGGGGTCCCTCTGGTTGCTGGGTTGAGACTAGACCAGATGGGGGCCAGAGGAGGAGCAGGAAGGCCAATGAGGAGACTTTTTCAGCAAGCTGATCCCCTTCCTGAAGTTCACAAAAGGGCGTCTACAAGTAGTGATCACTTCCAAACCTGCGCCATGTGGGGAGGAGCTCTGCCTTCACATTCCATTTTCCCCACCTGCAATCAAATGCTGGTGGCAAAATGCAGCAATTATATGCCCCACATTCTGCTTGGTAGACAGAGAGCCTCCCTTTTGTCAGATTTGTGCCCATGCAGAGGGCTCTTCTGACTGTCCCCACTAGAAATGGTCCATTAGCTTCTATGTCACTGGGGATAAAAATACAAAGCTATGAAATGCCTCATGGGTACAAGAGTATCATTTCTTTTTCTAGTTGTTCTTCTTCTATTTGATGGCAAACTAAGGAGGAACTTAGAAAATTAAAGGCAGAACAGAAACATAGTAGTTGGTAAATTAACACCAGATCACAATATTGATGGGAACTTGGTTATAGAATATAATAGTGTGTACTTGTTCCAAGGCCTCTGACTCACTAAATTTGGGCCATTCTGTGTTAATAACAATGGCAAGTAATATTTATCACCTACTTGCCATGTGCCAAGTACTGTATTTGTTTGCATTGTCATATTATTTCATTAGATCTTCACAACCCCTCTGCAAATTAGATATTCTCATTATCCCCACTTTACAGATGAGGAAATTAGCCTCAGAGCAGTTAAGAAGTTTGCTTAAGGATTCACAACTAATGAGTGATGAAGCCAGTCTATTAGCTAACCCCAAGCTGCCTCATGCTAGAATCAAGCCCCTGAACCCTACATTCTTCTCCTTTTTGTTGTGAAAAATAGTTCCAATAGTTGTGAAAAATAGTTTCAGAGGTTGGTGTTCCAAATAGGATTGAAGCTTTGCGTTTACACAAATTTATTTTGAGTTCACCGTTCATCTTCATTTGTCAGTTTCCCCAGCTTTCAAAGAGGACAGCAAGACCTGCTAGCTGCTAGGAAGACAGCATTTCTTAACGTCTAAGAAATATACTTTGAAAAGTACATTAAACCTTTTGGGAGTGTTTTAGCAAATAATTGCAAAGGTCACAGGTAGTTGACTCTTTGGGCTAATGGCATTCTGTTAGGATTACATTTTTATAAAAATATTATTATGGATTATATAGAGACAGAGCCTGTAGCAACCAAGGGCAGCACTCTCTAACATTTATTCCCAGTTTTCAGGTGACAGGAACTATTCCCCAGGTATTTCTTTTGCTGTGGCTGGAGGACAGAGGTTTGCACATAGGCCACCAACCAATATATGTGCTGTTTCAGGTGTCTGATTGAATTATAATCTGTGTGAATTCTATCAGTCTTGTCATAGAGATAAACTGTTGTTTCGTACCAGCTCTTTGTGGAAATACAACTACTTCTGATAATGGCCAAGTAATTCTCCCTTATCAACTGCTCAGGGCCTGATCCGGAAATCAAAAAAGGGAGCTCTTTCAATAAAGATTCCGATCTCTCAGAAACAAGGCGAACCCTGACACACAACATGGCCATCTCATTCTGCTGCATCTCAGCTAAGAGAAGCTCTCCACTTTGCTGCGTGCCATTCAGACACTGGGAGTGAGAAGGCCTGTCTATTAAATGGGTTAACTTCCTAAAGTTAGTGAGCGAAATCACAAATATTTTGCTACCTTTTTTTGATACCACCGCAACAATCACGGGGCTAGACTATCTCATAAAAGGAAAAACATTTCTGATTAGCTTCCAAAATGTAGGTTGGTCAAGTGACATAGCAGATGATTATACTGAGATGACTCAATAAGCCATTTATTAGACTGTATCCTTGAAGACTTGCAGAGCTAAGCGTTAAGAAATTATATTGCGTGCATTTAGGGGAAACATGCTAGCAGCTGGCTGAGACCTGGCCTGGCGTCCGGAGACCTGGAGTCTCACCTTGACCAGAGGCAGCATCACTGTCATTGGTTTCTTTCTTATAAAAACGATAACTTTGGACGAGGTCTGAGTTTTCAAACTGACGACCCGGAGACTAATTGCTGCCCAGGTAAATGGGTTTAGTTTGGCCCACAGAAGGTGGTGGTGCTTTAATGATGCCAACGTTAGAAAAAAAATACAGCAGTTCCACACAAAAGTCTGGATTCCTTGAAAGGTTTTGAAAAATCAGATGATCTGGAACTCTTGGGCCTGAAGTGCTGAATATCAGCAGCACGTTAGAGCAGTAGCTCAGCTGTCTAGAGGGCACGCGCCCACTCCGATTGCACAAGAGCCCCGTCACTGCCTGCTGTCTTCCATGCACACTCCACTTCATGCACTGACATTGCTTTTCCACGCCCCATGTAAGACCATCTGGGAATGAGATACTGGGATGAACCAAGATGTCTTTCAATCACCAATGGGGGATCCTTTCTAGAATCTGCAGTGATGTTGGCCACAGCCCCCGAAATCCAAGTTTCTTATAGTTTGGATTTACATTGCTGTAGCATCTTGGTTTGGCAAAAAGCATGCTTACTAACATTTTTGGTTGTCTTAAGATTGAAATGTAAAGTGCTGCAGATAGTACCATTAAAAATCCAGCCACCTGTATCTGAGTCTTCTGAACAGTTCATTGAAATTTACTCTTTTCTTAGTTCTGTGCATCAGAAATGAGGCTTTCATAGGGGAGAGGGGGTTAATTAGTGTTTGATAATTTTATTACTAAAGAATTCTCTTCCTTCATATATACAGCCTAGGTCACTTGTCTGGAGAAGTGATTGAATCTTATTATTTGTGAGTAGAAATTTGTAAAGGCTGAATTTGGTAAATATAGAAGCGTGCCTGAAATAGTAGGAGGAGGGATTGTAAACAGTCTCCAAGTCTTGGAGCTGCCCCATTGCATGACCCGTAGAGACAGAATGTAAGTTGCTTACATACAAACACAGAGCTAAAGCTGCACCTGATTTAATACTTTGCAACTGGGCTTGAGTTCAGCTTTAATGGAGTCATTTTTATGAATTAACGGGTGATTCTGTGACAAGAATGTGAAAATGATTTCTTCTTTTATCCCAAAGAATTTCATTTGAACTGTGCTTAAACTGCTTTTCACCTTAGCAAAAGGAAGACTTTATATATGCTTACAGTTACTCTGCTAATGGTCTATACAACCCTCTGTTTCCTATTCTAGATTAATTTTGAGCTGAAGTCAATATTCCTGTTTGTGTTGCACTTCTCAAAATTCTCAACTACCAAGTTTCTTAGTCCTAAGTCCTCTAAAGCCAGTGTTGCTTTTACTTTTCCTATTTTTAACTTTCCTGAAAACTTGCTCCCCTATCCCCATCCCAAATTCTTCTAAAACTAGCCTTTAAGGTTAGTTTCTATGATTGAGTCCATTACTCAAGTGGGCATGTGGTGATTTACCCCTGACAGGAAATACCCTCCAGAAGATCTTGCATGCATACTGAGAAATTTGAGTACCAGGTACCAAATCCAAGATGCAGCTAACTTCTCTTTCTTTTTTTTTTTTTTTTTTTTTTTTTTAAAGTTTAACCTTTAGGCCTTTTTTTTTTTTTAATTTTATTTATTTATTTATTTATGACTGTGCTGGGTCTTCGTTTCTGCGCGAGGGCTTTCTCCAGTTGCGGCGAGTGGGGGCCACTCTTCATCGCAGTGCACGGGCCTCGCACTATCGTGGCCTCTCTTGTTGCGGAGCACAGGCTCCAGACGCGCAGGCTCAGTAGTTGTGGCTCACGGGCCTAGTCGCTCCGCGGCATGTGGGATCTTCCCAGACCAGGGCTTGAACCCGTGTCCCCTGCATTGGCAGGCAGATTCTCAACCACTGCGCCACCAGGGAAGCCCCCTAACTTCTCTTTCTTTGAATGCTGTCATGCTGATTCTCAGATGGCTCTCTCCTTAGACATGGGCGACTACTGAGCGTTTCTAGCTGTCCTTTGAGCAGGCTTCTTGTTGCTAAAAATACCAGCTGGCTTAGTAGATTCAAACTGTGATTGTCATTCTCAACATATAAAGTGGTTCATATCCAGAAACTTTATTGACAAAACCTGAGACTTCACATCCTTGGGGCTCATCTTTTTATGTTTGGAAGACTTAGAATTTGTAGTTATAAGCATTCTGTTTTCAAGTCCAAGAATATAATTCAGAAGCCAAAGGAGTTTTTGTTTCCCCAAATACATGCTAGTTTAAAAATGAATGCAAGGGACTTCCCCAGGGGCGCAGTGGTTAAGAATCCGCCTGCCAACGCAGGGGACACGGGTTCGATCCTTGGTCTGGGGAGATCCCACATGCCGTGGAGCAACTAAGCCTGTGCGCTACAACTACTGAGCCTGCACTTTAGAGCCCGTGAGCCACAACTACTGAGCCCGCGTGCCACAACTACTGAAACCCACGCACCTAGAGCCCATGCTCTGCAACAAGAGAAGCCACTGCAATGAGAAGCCCGCACACGGCAAGGAAGAGTAGCCCCTGCTCAAAGCAACTAGAGAAAGCCCGCATGCAGCAACGAAGACCTAACGCAGCCAAAAATAAATAAATAAAAATAAACAAATACATAAAATTTTTAAAAATTAATAAAAATGAATGCAAAAGCCAGTATAGGTTGCTTTTCCAAATTTGAAATTCCCCACAGTTTTGCTTTACCTTTACATCTGAAATGTTAACTGAAATGATAAATGTATACCCACCAATTTTTGTACTTCCATACACACATTTTATATTGTGCAACTTAAACTACCTTTGGCAAATGAAGCAGCATTCTGTAACAAAGTACTGAGTTTGGGTTTTGTTAACACCTTCATAAATCATGCAGATGGGATCTTTGGCTATTCCCAGCTACACATGATAAAAATATCCTGTGCCTTGCTGATGTTTCTGGACCTTCAAGGTCAATAGGCTGATCCTTTGCAGACTTGTGAATTCTTGGAAGTTTATCTTTCCTCTCCTTTTCTTAGATTGCCCCTGCAATTGCTTGGTGCAGACTTCTTTCATCTTAGGTCGACCTTCATCCTCCCGCTCCCTCCTCTTCCTCACCCCTGTCTCCCACCCCTCCTTTTACTACAAAAGAGAAGGAATCTGTTAGTAGTCATTTTTCTTGTGGGTGACTGACTAGTGACATTTGGGGGGAATATGTTCTTGTCAAGATATTCTAGGCTAGTCCTGCAGTCTTAAAATAACTTAAAGCTTTGTTTCTTGTTATAGGAACTTAAAACCAATTAACTAGCAAGTGAGTGAATACTATAGGGACCCCAGAAATCATCCTAAGCCTCTTAGGCTGACTCTGCGAATAAACCTTTTTAAATTCTTTCAGAGGTGACTCGGGTTGGAAAAAAGCAAGTTAGAAGTGACCACATCTGCTGATTCCAAACCCATGCCCCTCCCGGTTAGGGGACGACCTCAGGGAAGACTCACATAGTGCTTCTGGGACTGCTTCTGGGATCAGCTGAGGCCAAAGACTCTTTTCTTTTCTTTTTTTTTTTAATTAATTTTTATTGGAGTATAGTTGCTTTACAATGTTGTGTTGGTTTCTATTGTGCAGCGAAGTGAATCACCTATACATAAACATAGATCCCCTCTTTTTTTTGGATTTCCTTCCCATTTAGGTCACCACAGAGCACTGAGTAGAGTTCCCTGTGCTATACAGTAGGTTCTCATTAGTTATCTCTTTTATATGTAGTAGTGTATATATGTCAATCCCAATTTCCCAAAGACCCTTTTCTTAAATACCGTCCTGAAGGAGGGGGAAAGCACAGGAGGGCATAATAAGTACCTCCTTACCCCACAACCTCTAAGAGAGAGTATCCTGCTCATCAGACAAAAGTATGTGATAAACAACCATGCAAATTGTGAAATATGTTAGAACTCTTTGTTTTAAAAAATTAACCATTTTAATTTGCATAGAAACAACTACCCACATTCAACAATCCAGGCAACCTTTTCCCTAACAGTTGGATTGCACTACACACTGTGCTGCTTTTTAAATATTTCCACCTTGACAAGGTTCCAGGTCCAGCCCAGGCCCAGCCCCCATCGTGCCTGAGCGCAGTTCTGTCCTCACTTTAACTTAACCTTCTTCCTTTCTTCCCAAGTGACATGCATGTGTATTTTCATTTTTCTGACCCAGTTATGTAGGTGATATTGAATGAGGATTTCAAATATAAGATTCTCTTTAAACCTCTTACACCGTCTTCCAACCCTCCAAATAAAAAGATCCAGTGTTTTAGGATGCACTGCTGTGTCTTCTTGCTGTATGATACAAGCTTGAAAAAAAGACATGTGTCCTTGGTACTCTTTCATTAACAGAAGTTTTAGAAACACATGTGCACCATGCCCTTTATAGGTGCTCTTTCAGCCATCTCCTCACCATCCAAGTGAAGCAGACCTTGGGGAGCTATTAATGCTATCTTCCAAGTTGGAAACTTTTTTTAATAAATGCAAACAGACCAAAGAATGGATAAGTAATAGAGTTTGAGATTTCTGGCTACCAGAAGCTTTCCATTCTGTAAAACACAGTGCTCACATCACACATATAAGGCTGATGCTTTTATTTTGTTTTAATAGTGATGGTGGCGGGGTGCTGAGCCCAGCGGAGCTAGGGAACATGCCCAAGGTCATACAGCTAGTGCTTGAGAAAGCATGATGCTTTCAACCCTGCTCTAGTTACTTAATGAGTATATATACCATGGATAAGGCTGCAGACCATAACTAAGCTTCATTTCCAAATAAATAAAGAAAAGGGAATTGAGGAAAAGGAGAATTAATGAAACAATAAGTGCAAATCACTCAGCCCAGTGCCTGGCACACGGTAACTTCTCAGTAAATGTTAGCAAGCATTGTTGCCCCAGTGTCAACTCTTTGAGGACTTTCTTTCAGGAAGAATATTAATGATGCATTATTTCTTGCTTGTGAGATGTGAAGTTATTGACTTATCACTGCTGGGCTTGGCATGTTGAGCCCTGTTTCTGTTTATTAATGTGATGAGGTTACTTGTGGTGAGGGAGTGTCCCCGCTTTGTGGTGGCAGTAATTATCAGTGTTGCTGTGAGGCTGCAGGAACCGATTGCTAGCAAAGGCTGGTTTCTTTCTTTCTTTTTCTTTAAAAAAAATCCCATTACATAATTTAACAATCATTTTGTTCCATAGTGAGATGAAAAGAACTTAGCAGCCTTCAGCTGGAGCTGAATGGAGAAGCAAATTATAGAAACCACTGACATTAGTGCCTGGCTAGAGCAGGATTGTTTCCTACTGAATATCTGAAAGTATTTTGTCCAATCTAATTTTGAAAGACTGGAGTCACTGGGCTTCCACTGCTTTCCTTGCGAACTATAATTATGTGGTTAATAGAGCTCAATGGTGGGACATTTTCCCCAGCTGATACAGGTGCAATGGATGCACTTGTAGGAGGTCTGGTTGCTGTGTTTTTCAAGATAAGATTTGGAGAAGGGGCACAAACATGTTTTGCTCACTTGAGAAAGTGTTCTTTTCTTTCTACCCAAAGATGTTTCTTTGGTCCATCCTGCTGCTGTTAAACCACAATTTACATAACTGAGATTTTCTTTAACTTTGTATTTATAGAGAATCCCCAAAATACACAAAAGTAGACAGAACAGTATAATGTGCCCAAAACTATCCCCAACAGTCATCAAACCAGTAGTCAATCCTGCCCCATCTACACAGCCATCTACTTCCTCCCTTCTATTATTTTGAAACAAATCTCATCATCTTTAAAAAAAAAAATTCTGGTAAAATACACATAGCTTGAAATTTACCATTTTAATAATTTTAAAGTGTATAATTCAGTGGGATTAAGTACACAATGTTGTGCAAACATCACCTCTGTCTAGTTCTAGAACTTTTTCATCACCCCAAAAGGTAACTCTGTACCCATTAAGCTGGAACTCCCATTCTTCCCTCCACCTAGTGCCTGGAAGCCACTAATCTGCTTTCTGTCTCTGTGTATTTGCCTATTCTGGATATTTCATATAAATGGATTCATACAATATTTAGCTTTTTTCCTCTGGCTTATTTCAGTTAGCACAATGTTTTCAAGATTCATCCAATGTTGTATCATGCATCAGTACTTCATTCCTTTTCGCAGCTGATAATACTCTATTGTATGGCTATACCACATTTTATTTATTCATCTGATGGTGGACAGTTTGTTTAATTCCACCTTTTGTCTATTGTGAACAGTGCTGCTTTGAACATTCATATGCAAGTTTTTGTCTGAACACCTGTTTTCAATTTTGGGGGGTATATACCTAGAAGTGGAATTGCTAGGTCATGTGGTATTTCTATGTTTTAACTTATTGAGGAACCATCAAACAGTTTGTCTCAGTTTACATTCCCTCCAGCAATGTAGGACGGTTCCAATTTCTCCACATTTTGCCAGCATATTATTTTCTGCTTTTCTTTTTTTTTAAATTATAGTCATCCTAGAAGGTGTGGAGTGGTATCTCATTCTGCTTTTGACTCACGTTTTCCTAATGACTATTGATGTGGAACATTGTTAGCTATTTGTATATATTTGTATATATTCTTTGGAGAAATGTCTATTCAAGTGTTTTGCCTGTTTTTAAATTGTGTTGTTTATATTTTTGTTGTTGAGTTGTAAGAGTTCTTTATACAATCTGGATACTAGACCCTTATTAGATATGTGATTTGCACATATTTTTCCCATTCTATGGGTTTTCATTTCACTCTCTTGATAGTATCCTTCAATTTTTAATGTTGATGAAATCCAATTTATCTCTTTCTTTTGTTGTTTGTGCTTTTGCTGTCTTAGTTAAGAAACCATTGCCAAGTCCAAGGTCATGGAAATTTACCCCATGTTCTCTCCTAAGAGTTTTACAGTTGTAATTCTTATAGTTAGGTCTTTGATCCATTTTGAGATATTTTTTGTATGTGGCGTGAGGTGAGGGTTCAACATCATTCTTTCACATGTGGATATCCAGTTGACCCAGCACTATTTGTAGAAGAAACTATCATCATATCGTTTTATCCATAGTACTCCAGTGTGTTTCTCTAAAATATAGGACGTTTTTTCACATATCCACACTACTATTATCACACTTAAAAAAGTCAACCACATTTCCTTAGTGTCAGCAAATATCTAGACTGTAGATTGTCTCAAAAATTTTAGCAGCATTAAAAAAAAAAAATCTGTATCCAGATAAGTTGCATCCATTGCAATTTGTTGGTATATCTTCTTAAATGTTTTAAAATCTACAGATTTCCCCTCCATCTCTCTTTATCCTTCTTGATATATATTTGTTGAAGCAAATGGGCCATTTACCCCATGGAGTTTTTTTGTTTTTTTTTTTAATTTATTTTTGGTATATGAACATCTAGTTGCCTATATATTCTTTTTTTTCTTTTTTCCAAATTTATTTATTTATTTATTTATGGCTGTGTTGGATCTTCGTTTCTGTGCGAGGGCTTTCTCTAGTTGTGGTGAGCGGGGGCCACTCTTCATCGCGGTGCGCAGGCCTCTCACTATCGCGGCCTCTCTTGTTGCGGAGCACAGGCTCCAGACGCGCAGGCTCAGTAGTTGTGGCTCACGGGCCTAGTTGCTCCGCGGCATGTGGGATCCTCCCAGACCAGGGCTCGAACCCGTGTCCCCTGCATTAGCAGGCAGATTCTCAACCACTGTGTCACCAGGGAAACCCCCTGTGGAGTTTTTTATTCTAGGTTTTGTTGATTATATCCCCATGATGTAACATGTTCCTCAGTCCTCTGAATTTCCTGTAAAGTGGTAACTGGAAGTAGAGGCTTGATCAGATTTAGTTTTGGGGTTTTGTTTTGTTTAGTTTTTTTGTTTTTGGCAAGACTACTCCTTAGGTGATGTTGTGTTATTCTAATCAAGAAGCAAATCATAACTGGTTATTTCTTTTCTTTTTTTTTATGTTAGCAGCCATTGATCATCAGTGCCTAAATCCACTAGTTTATTAGAGGCTGTGAAATAATGATATTGTAATTCTATTATGTCTTCTTCACTTATTAGATGGAATATTTGTTTTTTGTGAAGAGAAGTTTTACCTCTTTTATTATTTAATCACTGTGGTAAAACTTGTATAAGAAAGGCAGTGTAAATTCTTCATTCTTTCCCTTTATCTACCAGTCTCAATATAAGAAGTTGGTTCTTCATTTTCTTCAAACAGTGCCAATTATATTCTTTTTAAGGGGTGTCTTTATTAATGCATTTAGTTCAGCATATTTAATGTGTTTCAAGATATTGCAGTTTTTATTCTTACTGATGCTCAAATTATCCCATCTTTGGCCAGTGAGACCTCTTAAAGTTGATTCCTCAGTCCTGTCTAACATGATATTGTGGTCTTTGATAGCTTCCTGGCTCTCATATATGGTAATTTTACAACTCTTACTGGGTTGGAACGAGGTCTGTTGTGGCATTTTCAAATTTCCTTACAAAAGCTCCTGATCAGTCTCCACGGGTACTCTGGAGAAGATTGGAGGGTTTCATTACCCTTTGTAAAATCATAAGAAGATAAATCAGAACAGACATTAGAAACTCATTCAGGAAACTCATTTCATGAGTTTTTATTGTTTCAACCAGACATGCAGAAAAAAAAGGGAACATTATTTCTGCCCAAAGATTTTGCAGCCTGGTGGGGTATCTTTTGCGACCTGGTGACATGGTGCTGAGGTTAGGACTGTACATTTGGACAAAGCCAAAACCATCAATGTGATTTCATTATGGCCCCGTTTTAGTTCTGTTTCTAGTGTCAAATCAGAGATTGATTGCTAGTCATTCTAAATTATTGTCATAAAAAGATGACTTTTGTGGCAGACTTTTTGAAGAAGAGGGAGAATGTATGGAAATGGATGTGTTTCTCTAAACCTAGAAAATGAATGTAAAAGCAAATGGATAGCTTTTCCTCCTCTAGTCTCTACTTCTCCATTTAACTAAGGGAGATGTTCATTTTCTGCCTATTTTATAAAGTTGCTGAGTACTGTAATGAGTTTATATTTATAGAGAACTTGGAGCTTTGGGGATGAAAAGTGCTAAATTAGGGCTTATTGTTTATTGAATTTATTTGATATGTCCAGCCTCCTGGGAACCTTTGCTGAAGTTAATTAAAAGCAGATAGTCCTCACTCTGACGGCTTACAGGGCCACTTACAAGCCAATAACATAAACAGTGTGCACTGAATTGTTCTGACTTGGGATTGCCTAGACAACCACAGCTCTTTCAGACAGGGGAATGATGCTACTTTTATAGGAAAGAAGAGTTTGACCGTTGGATAAAAACACAGGGATATTCTCAACTACATCTGTACCACCTAGCTGCCCTCATTTAAAACAAATACTTAGAATATGAAGAGTTTCCTAGTTTTCCAGCTATAATTTTCAGGTTGGAAAATTAAAAATAATCTTTCCTTTCTTTCATTTTGGGAAAAAATTAAGATAAAAATTTAGGTTTTATATATCGTTTTATGGTCACTTTTTCTTTGCAGGAATGGCATTCCAAAGCATCCAGGTGGGACACCTTATGCTTTCTTAACTCATTGGAAGCCGTGAAGTGTAATTATAATAATGGCGTGTTTGCTTCCTTTGCCAGTTGGTGATGGAGTTTTGTGGTGCTGGCTCTGTCACTGACCTGATCAAGAACACGAAAGGTAACACGTTGAAGGAAGAGTGGATCGCGTACATCTGCAGGGAGATCTTACGAGTAAGTGACAACACGTGGTACCTTGGGAGGTGGTGAACTTTGCACTGACCTTCCACTAATTTGTAAACATGTTAGAAACCTCCTTAGAGCTTTATTCTGACAGTGATGATGGCAGTGGTAGTGTGTTGTGGTCTGCTGTAATGGAAGTGAGAGCCATTCTGAACAGGCGTGTGCACTCTCATTTGGAGGGTTAATTGGGTGATTTCTCTTAACTTGGGATTCATTTCCTATGGGATTTCCAATTGGAAATCTGATTTTAGATCACAGAGATAGTGTCCCACTTAGGAAATGGATTGTTTAGGGATATTTTGATCACTCATTTGAGTTTTCCATTTGTGAAAGTTTATAACTAATTTAAGGCTTGTGTGACTTTAGCCATTTTAGTACATATAACCTAGTTTAATTGATTTTACCTTAAAAAAATTCTTTGAGGCGATATCTAAAACCAGTCAAGACAGTGGACAAGAATGTGCCCATTTGCCCAGTTTTGCCCACAAATCCGACAATCAAACAGTCTAGACAATAGTGTCATGTGTTTGCTGAGTTCACTTCAGGGAGAAGGAGGTAATTGGTCATATTTTCGTTTGTTCAGATTAGTTTAATTTTCTCTTCCTACTAATAAGGAGGCTATTATATGTCCACTGAGCATTCTTACTAGATCTGCTTGGCAGCTATTTATTTATTTATTTATTTATTTATTTATTTACTCTGCCTTCTTAATATAAGGGGACAAAAGGTAAAACAGTTTGCATGATGTGTCCAAGATATGCCTTTGAGAGACAGATTATGTGCTGGGGAAGAAAGGAAAGGAGGGAGGGAGGGAGGGAGGGAGGAAGGCATTAAAAAATTATGTTTATCCCTTTAATTCAACCCACGTTAGGAAAAGAAACAAATAGAAAATGAAATTTTAAAATGATAGCAGTTGTATTAGCATAAAAATTCAAATACTTGAAAATAAATGTACAGAAACATGTGAGTGATTTCTACACTGGAAACTACAAAATATTACAGACAAATTAAAGAAGACATTAATAAATAGAGGTGCATATACTATTTCATGAATTAGAATGCTCAATATTATAATGATGTTATTTCTCCCTAATCTGATCCTTGGCATCATTAAACTGCCTATCAAAATCCTTCTAGGTACGTTTGTCGATCTTGACAAGCTGATTTTTAAAACATTGTATGGCAATACAAAAGGCCAAGAATAGCCAAGGCAATTTTGAGGAACAAAGCTGAAGAATTTATGCTGCCAGTTACCAGGACTTATTATAAAGCTGCTAAGTAATTTAAACAGAGTGGTATTGTCACAAGAATAGACAATGACCAATGAAACAGAATGGAGAGTCCATGAACAGACCCACTTCATACGGACACCTGATTTATGACAAAAGCAGTGCCGCAACACATAGGGAAAGGGTCTTTTAATCAGTAAATAGTGCTTGATCAATTGAATATCCATATAAAAACATGAAGCTTATACCTGCTTTATATCATGTTTAAAAATTAATTCCAGGTGGATTATGGTTATAAATACAAAAGATATAAAAAATAAAACTCTTAAGAGAAAATATAGGATAATACCTTCATGGTTTGGAGTAGGCAAAAAGATTTCTCAGAGCACAAAACAAAATTTGAGGGAAAAACAATGAGGTATGGTTGCTGAACTCCTTCAAATCTGACATGTATCTCCAAGTATTGATGTGCCATTGTGTAAAGTTAATTTGGATTTCTGATGTAGAATTTTACTCATTCAGGAAAGCATGACAGATTATTTAGTCATCCAGACCACCCTATGGGTGCCAAGAATCTACTGAGTCTCCAGGGCTGGTTCTGCCTACTCTGGCTTTCTGCACTCCTGGGTCACCCTACTGGGGATCAGTCATGTGATCTCCAGGGTTCTAAAAGCAGCAAGGATGTTTCACCCCATGAGTATCTCTCAATAGCTGGTTTTAAAACGTGTGAAAACATGGTTTTCTTCCTTCTTCCAGTACGTCCTCCCAAATGGTAATACTGGTATTTGAGAAATAGTGACTCATTGGAAGGGACATTTGATCACCCAAAGGTCCCTAGCCACAAGAAGTTTCAGAGACACTCCATGTATTTTATGATCTCATTAAATACAACCTTTGGCTTGCTTACGTGCTGTGGTATCTGCTTCCAACCACTTTGATGGTAAAAGAAGGAAATGGATCTTCAGTCCCTCTTTTAAGGATTCATGGAGTGGTAATATGCTGTGAAAACTATACATTTTAATCTATTTGATACCTACCTCAAGCCAAATCGACTAGATAAAAAAGGTAGTTTTATAAGACCCAAACTAGTGCCTCAAACTGTCCTGTCTCATGGTTTATGTTTACTGATATTCCTAAACACAAACATGGATCTTTTGGGGCATTCATATTCTCATGCTGAATTTTCTCAACAAAAGGGGATTCAGATATCTAGTTGTGTTTTTTTTTTCTTTTTGTTTCAACTTCATCTTTCATACCGTGGTTTTGTTATTGTGGAGAAAAAATTAAAACTACAGAAAATCATAAAGAAAAAAACAGCAACACTTGGGTACCCAATACCTTGAATTAACAAGTGTTAACATAACATGATTTACTTCAGTACTCCACTTTTAGATTCTCTTAGGTTACAGTTTATCTGAGAAACATGAGACCACCTTAGAACAAGTCTGTAGTTTTTAGAACCCACACCACAAAAAAACCCCAAAATCAGAGTAATTCATGGAGAAATGGAACACAATCAGGTTGAGATGTCACTGAATAATTATTTCACATGATGAGCACAAAGTCACAAATATAAAGCACGAAAAATGACAGTGATGAACATTAAAAAAGGAAATCGAAATTGCTGTTTTCCTTTTTTAATGTGAGACATTGGCTAAAGCCAATGGGAAATTTCTTGGCTGGTCTGAGTAATATTTTATTGTGTTTAATTCAAATTGTGTAATAACTTTTAACTTTTAAATTCAAAAATTGCACAAAAAAGTGGAGGGTAACTTTTAACTTTTAAATTCAAAAATTGCACAAAAAAGTGGAGGCTTCAGTTAAATCAGATTTCTGTACAGACTCTGTAGATATTACTGTTACCAGCTGGCAAATACAGGTGGTCCTCACTATTCACAGTACTGTTAGCTGAAACATGTGCGTGTTGAAACCGTGTCATGGCCTGTGTGGGTCCTTGTTACCCGAGATCAAAGCTGATATGCAAGTGTTTTCATTTAACACCGTACCAGGCATTGCAATGACCACCTGTATATTTCAGTTTATATTGATCATTGCCTGAAGTTTAGAACAAACAAACATTGTACTCCATTTAGAATTATGACCACATGAAAGATATAAATAAAATAATGAAAGTATCTCTGGGTGAGTTTAAATTTTTTGGATCATTAATACTCAAAATAATTTTTTACATCTGGATTTATATTCCTATTAACCTTCTCAACTCTCCTTCATTCCAGGGGCTGAGTCACCTGCACCAGCATAAAGTGATTCATCGAGATATTAAAGGGCAAAATGTCTTGCTGACTGAAAATGCAGAAGTTAAACTAGGTAAGAACAGAATCCAGTGAGCCTAGGAATTGCAGGAAATGATAGGATTGTTTCAGCTGTTTTTTCTTTTTAAATGATGAATAAATTTGTCACTGTGGATTTGGAGGTCATTGTACCTAGAATGGAAAGGAAAATGTTTCTTTGGCTATTTAAAAAAACATTTTCTAAAAGCACTTTGAGGAGTGAATTGGTATACAATATGGTTGGTAAGCAGATCCACGTGCTTAATTGGTGTGTAGAAACAATTGAGTTTGTTTTTTAAGCAAAGACCCTTTAGATTAGAAGTGACTGACCTTGGAATGGTTTCCCCTATCTTACAGTTTGTTTATATTGTTGCTGCTATAACAGACAATGATGACATTTTTTTAATTGAAAATATCCACAGTTAGACATTCATTATTTAGAAAAATGAATGCCTGCTATATTCCCATATGTTTTAAGTTATATTTACATCGATTTCATTATTATCTAGGGCACCTGTACAAAATGGACGCTCAATATTCTACTTCACGTGCATACTAATTATCCCACTTCCATCTGCCAGAGTTATCAGTGAGGGAACCCTTTTCTCTGGTCTATTAGCCCTACCCACAATAAGTCTGGGATTATCCAGATAAGGTAGAGAATCCCCACATGCATTTGACTACTTGATGTATATGAGTAAGAGCCTAGATTGACAGATACCCTATAGGATATGCAATTTGTCTTCTACAAAAGAATCACTGTCCGTATGATTGTTTATTTTCAAAGAGATTTAAATGTCTCCAATGGTTATATCCCAAACACTTGCTCTTGCCTTTTTGTTAAAATATACAATTTCCGTTTTTTTCTTAGTTAAAATTTGGGCCCAAACTTTCATCTCATGAATATTCCCTGTTAAAACAAAAGCATACGTTAGGTAGGGAGAGCAGTTATATATGTACTGACTACATAAGCTATCCTCAGAATAGTCACTCAGCACTAATTAACAGTTACTTGTTGAGAGAATATTATATGCCAGGTCCTGTACAAAATGCTTTTATGTAGATGATTTCACTTAAACAGCAGAGCAACACCATGTGAATCTCATCATCCTCATTTCATGGATTCGGATAATGAAGCTCAAAGAGGTCGATCTAGTAGCCCTAGGTTGCATCACTAATAAGTGTCAGAGATGAGATGCAAATTTAGGCAGTCTGACTCCAGAAACTTAGCTGTTAACTACTTTCTTTGCATCCTCTAAATACTATCCTTTATGGCCCAAGCTTGCCTTTTATTTAACACCTCTTTTTGGCCGCCCATGGAGCCCTGATGTAACCAGATATAACCCCCTGTGCTTTTCTCATTGGTACACTTTATCCATTTATACATGCAGTTTAAAAGTATACATTCACTAGAGATTATCATACTAACTAAGTCAGACAGAGAAGGACAAATATCGTACAATATCACTTATATGTGGAATCTAAAAACATGATACAAATGAACTTATTTGCAAAACAGAAACAGACTCACAGACAGAGAAAAAAACTTATGGTTATCAAAGGGGAAAGGTCGGGGGGAGGGATAAATTAGGAGGCTGGGATTAACATACATACACTCCTACGTATAAAATAGATAATCAGCAAGGACCTACTGTATAGCACAAGGAACTCTACTCAGTACTCTGTAATAACCTATATGGGAAAAGAATCTGAAAAAGAATAGATACATGTGTATGTATAACTGAATCACTTTGCTGTACACCTAAAACTAACACAACACTGTAAATCAACTATACTCCAATATAAAATAAAAAAAATTTTTTAAATATATACATTCACAATAGTGAAAAGGAAGAAGCAACCTGAGTGTCCACCAACAGATGAATGGATAAACAAAATGTGGCACCTACATACAATAGACTATTATTTGGTCTTAAAAAGGAAGGAAATTCTGATACATGCTGCAACATGCATTAACCTTGAGGATATTATGTTAGGTGAAATAAGCTAGTCTCCAAAAGACTAATACTGTATGATTCCACTTATATGATGTATCTGTAGTAGTCAGATCCATAGAGACATAAAGTAGAATGGTGCTTTCCCGGGGCCGGGGCCGGCGGGGTGGGGAGGTGAGGAGAAAGAGAAGTTAACGTTTAATGGCTACAGAGTTTCAGTTGAGGAAGATGAAAAAGTTCTGGAGTAGGATGGTGCTTATGGTTGCACAACAATGTGAATGTACTTAATACCACAAAACCGTCCACTATAAAGTGGTTAAAATAGTAAATTTTATGTTATGTATATTTTACCACAGTAAAAAAAAAAATACACATTCATTTTATCACTGTGTAAGACCTTAGATCATAGACTTTATTCATTTGTCTTCCCTTAACTAGTGGACTTTGGAGTCAGTGCCCAGCTCGATCGAACAGTGGGCAGGAGGAATACCTTCATCGGGACGCCCTACTGGATGGCTCCAGAAGTTATTGCCTGTGACGAAAACCCAGATGCCACATATGATTTCAAGGTATGACTTCTTACTTCTTCATTACGTTTCGAAGCCTGCCTAACATCTCACCCTGAGACTGATGGAGAATTCTCTCATGGCTTTGGGCTTGTGAGTTATATAATCCAAAGGGAAAACTTAAAAACATTACTTGAGTTTAAAATTAGAAGACATCCAAGTGAGAATCTTTGTAATGAACTCATCCGTCATATCTGATGGCCTATTTGTAAAAAATGTTTAAACCATTTTCTATATTCTTTTGAACTTCTCTTGCTTCTTATTAGAAAACAGATTTCTATTTTGGTTATAGTTTAGATTTTTGGCAAAGTATATATATTCTGAGAGCTTTTCATGTTAAAAGAAACCAAGGTATGAGTTTGCTTTTGGGGGTCATTTTTTTCTGATTAAAAATAATCATATTTACTCATTTCTACATTGCTCAGAATTTAATTATTAGAGCTTCTTTTCTTTTTTTTAAATATTTTTTTATGATGATGAAAGCTTGATGGTATTCACATTGCTTAATTTGTGTCATGCTTTATTTATTTATTTATTTATTTATTTATTTATTTATTTATGGCTGTGTTGGGTCTTCGTTTCTGTGCGAGGGCTTTCTTTAGTTGTGGCAAGCGGGGGCCACTCTTCATCGCAGTGCGCGGGCCTCTCACTATCACGGCCTCTCTTGTTGAGGAGCACAGGCTCCAGACGCGCAGGCTCAGTAATTGTGGCTCATGGGCTTAGTTACTCCGCGGCATGTGGGATCTTCCCAGACCAGGGCTCGAACCCATGTCCCCTGCATTGGCAGGCAGATTCTCAACCACTGCGCCACCAGGGAAGCCCTAGAGCTTCTTTTCAATAAGAGAGAACCAAATGGGATGTTGGTAGCTACTTTATGGTGTTTCTGTAGCCTGTTGCAGTGTTTCATAGAAATTTGATTTGTGGCTTGATACTTTGTACCATAAACTAGAAATTTGCTAATAAATTCAAAGCAGTGTTCAAGTAGAGTGGTGGAAGTTGTCCCCTTCTCCAAGAAGCCCTCCTCTTTTTCATTCTGTTAGGCGATAATCAAACATAATTTGTGTTTCCTGTCCCATCCATAGCTGCAATGTCAGGTGACATTGTTGTCGTGAATTACAGCTGCAAGTTGAGACCTTAAGGTTGGAGGTAAATGGGATGTAGGAACTGTGGGTGTTCAGATTGTCCAGTAGACAGAGAGACACCCTGTGGTCTCTGTGTAGATCACAGGACAACCTTGGGGAAAACCTGATAGTCATTTCATAGGTGAATGGACCTCTTTTTCAATTATTTGAGGTAACATTGGTTTATAACGTGTTTCATGTGTACAACATTATAATTCAACTTCTGCATACCCTACAGCATGCTCACCACCAGAAGTCTTGTTTCCATCCATCACCATACAATTGATCCCTTTTCCCCTTTTTGTGCCCCCTTTCCGCTATGGTAACCACCAATCTGTTCTCTGTAACTATGTGTTCATTTTTGTTTTGTTTGTTCATTTCTTTCTTTTTTTCTTAAATTTTTTCTATTGAAGTATAGTTGATTTACAATGCTGTGCCAATCCCTACAGCAAAGAGACTCAGTTATACATACGTACATATTCTTTTCCATTATGGTTTATCACAGGTTATGGAATATAGTTCCCTGTGCTATACAGTAAGACCTTATTGTTTATCCATTCTAAATGTAATAGTTTGCAACTACCACCCCCAAACTCCCAGTCCATCCCTCTCCCTCCCCTCTCCCCCCACAAGTTGGCAACCACAAGTCTGTTCTCTATGTCTAGGAGTCTGTTTCTGTTTTGTAGATAGGTGCATTTGTGCCTTATTTTAGGTTCCACATATAAGTGATATCATGATATTTGTCTTTCTCTTTCTGACTTACTTCACTTTGTATGATAATCTCATGTTGCATCCATGTTGCTGCAAATGGCCTTATTTTGTTCTTTTTTATGACTGAGTAGTAGTCCATTGTATATATGTACCATGTCTTTATCCATTCATCTGTTGATGGACATTTAGGTTGTTTCCATGTTTTGGCTATTGTGAACAGTGCTGCTATCAACATAAGGGTACATGTATCTTTTTGATTTTTTTAGCATCTTTATTGGAGTATAATTGTTTTACAATGGTGTGTTAGTTTCTGCTGTATATAACAAAGTGACTCAGAAGCTGGGACGAAGTGAGAGAGTGGCATGGACATATATACACTACCAAATGTAAAATAGATAGCTAGTGGGAAGCAGCCACATAGCACAGGGAGATCAGCTCCATGCTTTGTGACCACCTAGAGGGGTGGGATAGGGAGGGTGGGAGGGAGACGCAAGAGGGAGGAGATATGGGGATATATGTTTATGTTCATTTATTTCTTATATTCCACATATGAGTGAAATCATACAGTATTTGTCTTTCTCCATTTGACTTATTTCATTTACCATAATAGCCTCAAGGTCCATCCATGTTGTCACAAATGGCAAGAGTTCATCTTTTTATGGCTGAGTAGTATTCCATTGGGTGTATAGATATATATTTTATATATATATATATATATATATATATATATATCACATCTTCTTTATCCATTGATCCATTGATAGGCACTTAGGTTATTTCCATACCTTGGCTATTGTAAATATTACTGTAGTGCATATATCTTTTCAAATTAGTGTTTTCATATTCTTTGGATAGATACCCAGAAGTGGAATAGCTGGATCATATGGTAGTTCTAGTCTTAATTTTTTAAGGCTCTCCCTACTGTTTTCCATAGTTACTGCACCAGTTTACACTCTCACCAACAGTGTACAAGGGTTCCCTTTTCTCCTCATACTCTCCAACTCTTTGTTATTTCTTGTTTTTGTTTTTTATAATAGCTGTTCTAACAAATGTGAGGTGATATCTCATTGTGGTTTTGATTTGCAATTCCCTAATAATTAGTGATGTTGAACATCTTTTCACATGTCCGTTGGTCATCTGTATGTCTTCCTTGGAAAAAATATCTATCATCTCCTCTGCCCATTTTTTCAATTAGATTGTTTGGGGGTTTTTTGTTGTTGAGTTGTATGAGTTTTTAATATTTTGGATATTAACCTTTTGTAGGATATATGACTTGCAAATATCTTCTTCTATTCAGTAGGTTGCCTTTTTGAATTGTTGATGGTTTCCTTTGCTGTGCAGAAGCTTTTTAGTGTGATGTGGTCCCACTTGTTTATTTTTGCTTTTGTTGCCCTTGACTGAGGAGACATATTCAAAAAGATATTGCTAAGACTGATGTCAAAGAGTGTACCACCTATGTTTTCTTCTAGGAGTTTTATGGTTTCAGGTCTTATATTCAAATCTTTAATCCATTTTAAGTTAATTTTTGTATACCATGTAAGATGGCAGTCTAGTTTCATTCTTTTGCATGTGGCTGTCCAGTTTTCCCACCACATTTATTGATGAAACTTTCCTTTATCCACTGTATGTTCTTGGCTCCTTTGTCTTAATTAGTTGTCTGTATGTGTGGAGGGCTCTCCATTCTGTTCCATTGATCTGTGTGTCTGTTTTTATGCCAATACTCTGCAGTTTTGATCACTATAGCTTTGTAGTATAATTTAAAATCAGGGAATATGATACCTCCAGCTTTGTTCTTTTTTCCTTAGGATTGCTTTGGCTTTTCAGGATCTTTTGTGGTTCCATACACATTTTAGAGTTTTTTATTCTGTTTCTGTAAAAAATGTCATTGGGATTTTGACAAGGATTGTATTGAATCTGTATATTACTTTAGGTATATGGACTTTTTAACAATGTTAATACCTCCAATCCATGAGCACAGAATAGTTTTCTATTTCTTTGTGTCTTCTTCAATTTCTTGAAACAATGTCTTATGGTTTTCAGTAACAGTTTTCACCTCCTTGGTTAAATTTATTCCTAGATATTTTATTCTTTTTGTTGCAATTGTAAATGAGATTTTCTTAATTTCTCTTTCTGCTAGTTTGTTAGTGTATAAGAACACAATAGATTTTTGTATATTTATTTTGCAACTTCACTGTATTCGTTTATTATTTCTAACAGTTTCTTTAGTAGTGTCTTTAGGATTTTCTATGTGTAAAATCAATAGAAAACCAATGTCATCTGCAAATAGTGACAGTTTTACTTCTTCCTTTTCAATTTGGATGCATTTTATTTCTTTTTCTTGCCTATCTGCTCTGGCTAGGACTTCCAATACTATGCTGACTAAGAGTGTAAGAGTGGTGAGTGGGCATCCTTGTCTTGTTCCTGATTTTAGAGGGCTAGCTTTCAGGTTTTGACCACTGAGTATATTAGCTGTGGGTTTGTCATAGATGGCCTTTGTTATGTTGAGGTACGTTCCTTCTATATCCATTTTATTGAGAGTTTTTTTTTTTAACACAAATGGATGTTAAATCTTGTCAAATGTTTTTCCTGCATCTATTGAGATGATCATACGATTTTTATCCTTCAGTTTGTTAATATGGTGTATCACATTGATTCCAGATGTTGAACCTTCCTTGCATCCCTGGAATAAATCACACTTGATCCTTTTAATGTGTTGTTGTTTTGGTTAATACTTTGTTGAGGATTCTTGCATCTATGTTCATCAGAGGTATTGGCCTGTAGTTTTCTTTTTTTGTCTGGTTTTGGTATCAGGGTAATGTTGCCCTCGTCAAATGAATTAAGAAGTGTTCTAGCCTCTTCAGTTTTTTGGAAGAGTTTGAGAAGTTTAGGTATGACATCTTCTTTGAATGCTTCATCAGTGAAGCCTCTTGGTCCTGAACTTTTGTTTTGGAGGATGTTTTTGATTACTGTTTCAATCTCCTTACTAGTGATTGGTCTACTCAGATTTTTTATTTCTTCATAATTCAGTCTTGGAAGGGTGTATGCTTCTAAGAATTTATCTGTTTCTTCTAGACTGTCCAATTTGTTGGCGTATAGCTGTTCATAGTAGTCTCATAATTCTTTGTATTTCTATGGTATCTGTTGTAAGAGAAATGAACTTCTCTTTCATTTCTGATTTTATTTATTTGAGCCTTCTCTCTTATTTTCTTCATGAATCTAGCTAAAGGTTTGTCAATTTTATCTTTTCAAGAACGTAGGCGCATGGACTTTTCTTTCTTTTTTTTTTTTTGGAGTATAATTGCTTTACAATGGTGTGTTAGTTTCTGCTTTATAACGAAGTGAATCAGTTATACATATACATATATCCCCATATCTCCTCCCTCTTGTGTCTCCCTCCCACCCTCCCTATCCCACCCCTCTAGGTGGTCACAGAGCACCGAGCTGATCTCCCTGTGCTATGTGGCTGCTTCCCACTAGCTATCTGTTTTACATTTGGTAGTGTATATATGTCCATAGATACACTACCATTCTCTCACTTTGTCCCAGCTTACCCTTCCCCCTCCCTGTGTCCTCAAGTCCATTCTCTAGTAGGTCTGTGTCTTTGTTTCCGTCTTGCCCCTAGGTTCTTCATGACCTTTTTTTTTTTTTTTTTTTTTTTAAGATTCCATATATATGTGTTAGCATATGGTATTTGTTTTCCTCTTTCTGACTTACTTCTCTCTGTAGGTGCATGGACTTTTCACCTAAGTACTTTAATGATCACCTTGAAACACCCTCATCTTACAGCTATGGAAACTGAGGTCCAAGACCTTTGCAAGTGCACGCCCCATTAGTGATCTTGTCAGAGACTTGATCCCACATCTCCCACTCTCTGTTTAGAGCTCTTTCCAATATATTACCCTTCCTCGCTCTGATGCAATCCTATATAAATATCCAATTTACCAACAAAACAGCCTCTGAAGAGTATATTTGAAGAATTCCTCTATTAAAGAACATTTTTAGTTCTCCACATGTGGGGTTATTATGGAAATCAGGTCACAAAGATGCAGACACTGCAGTGTCTTTGGGACCCAGTGTCTCAGGGCATTGACAAAATTATTTGCTTCTTTGGAGAAATGCAAGCTTGAAGGTCTAAAAACAAAATAATCTCCTATAAATTTCCTCCTTCTTTCAGAGTTAGTCACTGTAATAACCTGACACCAATCTGTCTGGAAACAGCTGCCAAGTTAAAAATTAATCTCTTGCCAAAATAAATGTCATTTATTTAAACTGCTAATGATAAGCACATTTAAATAATTTGATTTGCAAATCCCTTCAGAGGAGCCACTACAAAATACATGTCCCAGACCAGATACGTGTATCATAATTGGCTATAAGCAATTCTTCAAACTATAGTTATACCTAACAAGTGCTAACGAGTCTACATCTGGGCCACAGATATTTTAGACTGCTTTATAACATACCATGGAGAATCACAGTGTTTCAAACTTTCAACCTTAGCTTAGCCTTTTAAGTATTTTGGCAGGCTGTAGTATATATGGGACTTTTGTTCTGAGGCATAAAGTTGATCCCTGTGGGACTTCCCTGGCAGTCCAGTGGTTAATTAAGACTCTGCACTTCAAATGCAGGGGGCGTGGATTCGATCCCTGGTTGGGAAACTAAGATCCCACATGCCACGCGGCGAGGCCAAAAAAATAAAAAATATATATATAAAAAAATAGATCCCTGTGATGTAGTTGTTTTCAGTAGAGTAACTAGAAGAGGATTTCCTCTGGTGAAGCCAAAGCTTGGAGTTAAACTGGTATCTTAAACCTCTTTGTTCAGATTAGGACTAAGAAATACAATTTGGGGTCAGTGAAAAAATTTTTGAGCCTAATGCATAACCCTAGGTGTGGACAAAGCCTGATGTATGAATAACCACAGGGGGCATCATGCTGCACAGGGTGATTTCAGAGGTGCTGGAAGTCCTTGTGACTATGAAAGTATCCTGAGACATTAATAAGTTGAAGATTAATTTCTGTGCCTTTTATTAAAAAATAAAGAATCCTGATGAGAGAACAGATTCAACTCTATCAGCCATTTTCGACCTTAGTACAAATTAGTTTTTTAGGATTGTCATAAATGTAGGTTGTACAAGAGGAAGAAGAAGTCATGGCAAAAATATGAGCTTCACTGATCACTTGTCCTGGGAGCATAACAAAAGGGTAGATTAGGAAGACCAAGCAGAAAGGAAGATTTGGGGGTTCTTTGAAGATTCATTTTAACTACTTTGTAGTTTTACTGTGGATCAGAGAAGAAGCTCTACTTTAAATAATCTTTCTACTTCTTCTTTGGCATCAGATCCTATACTTTTTTCTGTTCACTATTCTTAGGAATGTAGCCTGTCACCAGGAGACAGCTTGACAATATACTGACTTTCAAAACCCTTTATTCATTCACTCCGCGTGTATTTATTGAATACCCACTATGCAAAAGGAATTAGACAAGCTCTATCTGTATGGGCAGTTTTCATCTAGAAAGTCCATTTGCGACCCCGTCAAAGTTAAATGGTTTGTTACTGTGTGTTTGGTTGTCCATTTGAGCCAGAGTATATCCCAGCCTCAGAAACTGATGTCAGCATTTGGGGCTTTCACGTGCTGTAGATACTTTCAGCCTAGAGGGCATGTTTAGAATAAAAGATGACTTGAAGGCCACTGGGCTTTGTTAGGTTTTCTATCACAAAAGCCCTTTCTTTAAAATAAAGACAAAATGCAAAAGAGTATAGTTTGGTTTTATTACAAAGATTTGATTATTTCTTCATTATTTATTATTTTATTTGTCTACAGTGTCTTTAGAAACTGCTATAAATTTTTTTTTTTAAACTGGAGAAATTCAATAAAATAAGAGCCTCTGTGGAAAGTAGTCTGAAGAGCTCATGCTTTTTTTTGCAATCTGGTTTTGTCTGATAATCTACTGGGCACAGTAAGTAACTGACTGAAAATAACCCCTATCCTAAGGAGGAGTGCCAGAATCTCATTTGCCTGGTGTGTTCACTTTCCCCTAGAGGCCCTTCCTTTCTTGTTTTCAGAAAATCTGTCAAAACACTTCAAGCAAAAGGAAAGGTTTCATTCTCCTGATAAGTATGTGGGGCAATAATGAAAGCTTTCTCATTTAATAATAAGCATTCAAAAGACTTGAAATTAATAAAACTGTTCAAAATTCCTAGGCTGTTTAAATTGCTATTTTTTTTAACTTCAATTTCATTTCAGTTGGATGGGATTTGGCAAGTATTTTATAGTCCTATGTATTTATTGCTTTAACAGAACCACTCACTAAAGAAAGTTTTCTGTGGCCAAAAGCCCATTCATAGGGAATTGGCTAAATAAAGACTGGCACATCTGTCCACTGGAATACTACGCAGCCATTTGAACAATGAGGTAGTGTATATGTTGAAGTTGGGCAGATCCCAAGATACAGTGTTAGGTACACAAAGCAACTTACAGTATAGTACACATAATAGACTCTTATTCTCCCCTACCCCATGGATAAATGGCATGTGGATGGAGAACTTAAACTTTTTATTTTATGTATCTTTCTGTCCTGTTCTAATTTTTTAAACCATAAATGGTCATGCTTTCATAGTGGTTTAGTCAAGTAAGAGAAGTACAGTGAAATGGCATATCCCCTCAACCCCACCACACATCCTCTGGCCTGATCTGTGCTAATGTCATTTGTTATTCACCTAAACTCTGTTTATGAGACTGTGCACACAGGTGCTGTGGACCATTTAAAGTCATAGGTGTCTCCTGCAGAGTTTGGGTCAGTATTGTGCTCTGGCTGTAGAGCAAATACTCATTCTCCAGTGTTATGGGTAATTGGCTTTATTCAGGCAGAATGAAAAGAGCCCCTGTAGGTAAGAGGCTCGACTGGAGATAAAGCGAGCAAGCTGACTAGTCAGGGGAGCATCAGCAAGATGCATGCGGGGTGTCGCGTAAGAGGATGATATTCACATCGCAGAATGAGGTTTACCTCTCAACTGAGACCTGGCCTCTGTCTACTGAAATTTCAACAAAGGTCTCATGCCCACGCGATAAGAAGGAAAGATGATACACACACCGTTATTATTATGAGCGGAAACAAACTTCTATTAAACACATTTCTCATGCTCCACGTTCACACCCACCTACACAGCATTCCTTACTCAGATATATCACCACCTCCTCTGGGCTCCAGGCTGATCCCCAGGTGAAGAGAATAAGCTACTCTTCCAGTATTTTCCCTCTGGTCAGATAACAAATGTAGTTGAACAAGGGACTCTGTGGGAAATGGGATTATGAATAACTACCTGTACTTGATTATCCTCAGTCACCCTGAACTCACCACCCTGCTTCTGTTTATATATAATGTAGTATATAAGTATACGGCATAGGGAATAAGTCAGCGTTTTGAAGTTGGACAGGACTGGTTTAAAATGTAGACTTCATCTCCTTGCACTCTATTCCTTCAGGGAAGTTATTTAACCTTTCTGAGTCTCTGTGGGAATAACGATTGTATATTACAACGTTATATTAGAATAAAGTGAGCTAACATATGTAAAGGAATTAATTCAATGCCTATTTGTTAAGTACTCAATATACGATAGTTAATATTTGTGTTTATGTGTCATGTGAAGGTACTGCCATTTGGAGCCATTTTGACCTAAAATAAACCCCCAGCAATATCATAGGGTTTGAACTGCCTGTTTGCATTATACACCTCTAATTGTCTGCTTACATTGAGCCAGAATCTGTTTCTCTATAACTTCTATCTCTAGATTAAGGTGCTGCCCTTAGGGACCCATACAATAAATTCAATTTCCTTTTTCCAGCTGGAACATTTCCAAAAAGTGAATAAAGAATAAATTACATGACAAAAGACTAATTTCTGGTCTTGGTAAAATGGCCGATTTCTTGGTCTTGGTAAAACTTGGTAGAATCCACTGCACCGGTTATGCCTGGTATGAAGCTATTGTCTGTCAACTCTAGACCACCTTGCTACCCTCTGCTGTGGGATGATGGGGCCAGGATTCAGCTAACCCCACTTCTGCCTGTCCCTCTGGGTAGACTGCAAGGCTGGAGAAGGAAGGACACGCCCTTTCCTGTTTGCTTCCCCTAAGCTTCCTGTTTGCTCCTGCATCATCCCAGCAACTTCTTTGAGTACCAGGGCTCCTTGTCAGCTTACCTGACTCAAGTTTGCTGGTTGAACTGCCAGTCAGTGATAACTGGACCTCAGGATCTGTCTGTGCCACTATTTGTTAAATACCCACTATAGACACTGCGTTGTGTTATGAACTTTGCAGATATTATCTCACTGAATTCTCGATCAACCCTGCAAGATAGGTGTTCTCTTTGGGCTACAGGTGAGGAGATGGGTTCAGAGGAGTCGAGGGGCTCGCCCCAGCTCTGCTGGCTGCGCAGCATGTGTTCTTTCTGCCTCTCGGCGCACTCTGGGGCTCTGCTCCTGGGCCCCCTTTCCTCTCCTTCCTTGTGTGGCTTTGCACAAGGAAGTGTTCTTTTCTTCAAAAAGTGAAGTGTTCTTTTCTTCACTTGTTGAGCAGCCTAGCCCCAAGAGGAATGCTCTGTCATTACGTTCAAGTTGCCTTCGTGCCAGCTGGCCCCTCACCAGCCCGAAGTTGTGTGCTTGCCTCTGCCTTCTTGTAGGCACTAGAATTTGTCTCTGTTCTGTTTGTAATGCACACAGGACTGGGCTATTAATCATGCCACGGGCCAGGCTGCACAGCACCTCTAGAATAATGAATTACCCAGCTCCTGCCAAAATGAGTCCCACCACGGCCACGAAGGAAACTTATCTCTCCCTGACTCTCTCCTCATCTTGTTCCTCCCACTTCCCTCTCTCGTCTCCTGTGATCTGTCTTGACAGTTGTAATTGGAACATTTTCTCCCATATTTAAGCTCTGAAGTGTCTCTGGGACTCACTAATGTATCCAAAGGCTTAAACAAGGCCCGTCAAGGACGTTTATTGCTTTCTAGCATGGGCAGTTAAGCATAGCTTACAAGCAGCTCTGGGTATATAGGGCCAGGAATATAAATGTTCCTTTTGGAAAACAAGAGAATCCCAGGGGGAAAAAATGATCTTAATGATGATATCAAATGAAGGCTTAAAGAAGAAGTAATTTCTGGCTTGGTCACGTGACAAAGGATGCACAGGAGTTGGGATGCTGTGACCTTTGGTTTGAAGGGGTTGTTTGGGAGGTTTGGGGAAAGCAGCCTAAGAGAGGATCTGAGATGCTGTGTACTGAATAAAGGAAACATCTCTCTTCACTAACCCTTCCCTCTTCCTATGGGATAAATCCAGGATCACCTAACAACTGGGACCTCTCTTTTTCCTTAGTATCGAAATACGCTTTCTCAAATTATTGCTCTATACATATTATCACTAAGAAATGCTTTTAGCTGTACTTATGTTTCTTATGTCACCGGAATTCTGGAGGCAGGCAGTCCAGGGTTTGTGTGGTGGCTCGCTGATGTCTTCAAAACCCAGGCTCCTGCCTTTCTGCCCTGTCATCATTAATTTGTTGACTTATTGCCTCATGGTTGCAAGATGGTTGCTGTAGCTCCAGGTAGCATGTTTTTATTCAAGGCACTAAGAAGTAGGGAAGAGTTGTCAAGACACCAGCTATATTTGTCACTTATTTCAGGAAAAGCAAAAGCTCTTCCAGAAGCTCCCAGAAGATGTTTGCCTGAGTCTCATGAGGTCACATCCTTAACTGCCATCCTTAGCTGCAGGGAAATCTGGATAAACAAGTTTAGCTTTCCTATACTCTGAAATGGAGGCAGCAAGGGCAATGGGGGCTGAAATGCCTGTTGGGTTAGCCAACAAACGGTACTGGCCACAACCAAGTAGAGGGAAATCGAAGAAGACTAAACTGGGCAGGCAAAGGCAGTCTCACCTCACCGTAGAGGAGAAGAAAATGATGAATATTCTTGAGCCCACTGTGTGCCAGGTTTTGTGCTAGGCAGCATACCTACACGCATACATGTCACAGTTGTCTCTCTTGCGTAACGGAAAGCTAAGCTCTGAGCAGTCTTCCAGGTGCGGTTCAGTTGGGAACCTGGACTTGAATCCAGGTCTGTCTGACTTGAAAGCCTATTCATGCTGCCTCTAGGAAAAGCTGAGCACTGGTTTGGGGTGTGCCTCATGGAATCTCAGCACCTTCATCTGAGTTGCCACACCTTCAATTACTTGTAGACAAAGTAGGAATCTGAAGCAATTATTTTATGGGCCCCAAAAGGTTTTTTTAAGTGAATTCTCAGGTCCTTACAGTGTGATGATAGTTAAAAAAAGAACTAGCCTGGGAGGCAGGAGACCAAGCTCTGATTAAAACTTGGTGCTGAGTTGCTCTGTGATCTTGGGTGAGTCATTTTTTTCTCATCTGGGAAATGAAAGGTTGGACTAGATGATCTAGAAAAGGTCTAACAGCCTTAAGACACTTAGGTTTTGCTCCTTTCTCTCATGCATCTTTCATGTGTTCATTCATTCAGCAAGTATTTATTAAGTGCCTACTATGTGCCAGGCACTGTTCTGGTACTGTGTACCAGTCAACAAAGCAAAGATCCCTGCCCTTGTGGACTTCATGTTCTAGTGTGTGTGTGTTGGGGACAGGGACACAAACAATGAACAAAAAACATAATAAATTAGTGACAAGTCAGTTACACAGCTGTCAGAAGATGACCAGTTCTCTGGGGAACAAAAGTGGGAAAGGGGAAGGGATCTGGCAGTGCTGGGAGAGAGGTTCGGTGGTCCTCACTGAGAACACAGCATTTGAGCAAAGACTTTATGGAAGGGAGGGAGTCAGCCAACTCATAATTGGGCTTGATCCCACAGGCAGAGGGAGTACCAGGAGTTTGCCTGAGTTTCCTGAGCATTTTCTTCCCCTGTCTGAGGACTGGCCTGGAGCCTTTCGCATCCCAGTTCCATCATTTCCTTTCAGCTGTGTCGGCTTTCAAACCAGCTCAAGCTTCCTAGACTTAAAGGCCATTTAAATTTGACTTTGCTATGGCAAGTAGGTGCATAGAGCCTGACCACCACCTTCATATTTGCACCTCGGTTCACACTGCAGAAACACTCGGTTCCTCGAGATGTTGGGAAGGTGGTGGGAGAACTACCCAAGGCCTGGAGTCTTATCAAAACAGCCCAACCCACCAGTTCCAGACTGTTCTTGCTGCATTTCCTGTTGAATGCTTCCTGCACACTAGTGACTCAGGGTTTTCATCTTGTTCCCCAATGATTGTCTGTGTCAGTCAACCATAACGTTCCAGGTACAAGAGAGCTGTGTGGTCATCTCTACCAGTTACTGCTCCTGAGCCAGCCTGTGATGGGTGGCCTGGGCTTTCCCCATTAGCTGCAGAAGGAACCGCAGTGAGCAAGGCCAGCAGCCTGCGGGAAGACTCAGCCATTTGCTGGGCTGTGCCGGCTGTGTGTGTGTGTGTGTGTGTGTGTGTGTGTGTGTGTGTGTGTTCAGTGACAACTTTGAATACACTTGAAATGGAAGACAGAGAAAGGACAACAGTTGACTTCTTGAGTTGTGTTCTATGCAGAGAAGTTACTTAGAATCTGTAGTCAGTGGTTTTGCACAGGTGCATTGTTATCCCCATTTGGACTGAGAACTTTTATGAACTGTAATATTTATGTGGACAGGTTGATGGCTTGTGAATTAAAGAATCCCCCCTTGGTCCTAGTGTGGGGTTAGCGTGTGCCCCAGCTCCCTGCTCGAAGGTAGATCGCACTTTAGGCAAGAGTCTAGACCCCGTAGAAAGCCCCCTGTAGATTGTATGGGCCTCGGTCCAAATACTGAACAAGCCTGGGTATCACCCACTGGATATTGAGAAGTTTGGTCCTAGGGAATGGCTCAGGGTGGATTTCATAGTTCTCTTCCAGTTACATATCCTTTCCGTGTGGCCTTGACATTTGTTTGATAGGAATAGCAAGGGAACTTAACTTTGATCTCTGAAATCTGAGTGAGGTTACCGGTGAGAGTTTGGAATTATGTACAAAATGCAGGATACATTTAAAATGAAAGGAGGGTGAAAGTCTTCCTCAGGACTGTGGGCCATTGAACTGAATTTTACATGTGTTTTCTTATGGTTTTCCCATTTTTTGATTTGTTTCCCTCCTATGCACTATTTAGAAACTACTGAGCCATGGACACAGAGTAGGGGAGAAGCATAGTGCTAGAGATGGAGATTGCACAGGTTGAGGTGGAGACATTAGCCTAGAAAATTCTGATAAGAGCATAAAAGTCAGTCTGAGGATAAGAAAGACAGTAAGGCTATAGGATTTCTATTTTACATATTTGTCTACTTACAAGATAAAAGATATTGTTCATTCATTCAACAAATATATCAAACACCTACTACTACTGTGGCCGGCTCTATTCTAAGCACTGAGATACAGCAGTAAACACCACCATCTAAAAGCTTCCCCGTCCTCATCTTGTTTGGTTAAATGATATGAAATTACTGTTTCTGTAGGTTAAAAACAATTGATTATAAATACAATGTGATCTAGCATTTACTCTATGATCCAGCCATGCCACTCCTAGGTTTTTACTCAAAAGAAGTAAGAGCATGCATCCAAACAAAGACTTGTATGTGAGTATTTGTAGCAGATTTATTTTTAATGGCCTTGACTGGAAGCAACCCAAATGTCCGTCAACAAGTGAATGGATAAACAAATTGTAGTGTAGCCGTACAATGGAACACTACTCGGCAGTAAGAAGGACTGAAGTACTGATACACGCGGCAATATGGATGGACCTTAAATACATTGCGCCAAGTGAAAGAAACCAGAGGATTTCATTTTATACAAAACTTTAGAAGATGCAAACTAATCCATAGTAACAGAAAGCAGATCAATGGTTGCCTTGGAACAAGAGCTGGGGTTGGGGGCAGGAAGGGCAGGAGGGAGAGACTACAAAGGGGCAAGTGGGACCTTTTGGGGTGATGGATGTGTTTGCTGTCTTGATGGTGGTGATGGTTTCACAGGTGTATACACACATCAAACCCTTTCAAATAGTACACTTTGAATATGCACAGTTAATTATATGACAGTTATACCTCAACGAAGGTGTTAAAAACAGTCGACCAGCAGCAATTTCATATGTTTCGATCAATAGATAAATGTTAGTGATAAATTAATGTTTGAAACCTTATATTCACTTTTCATACCTGGATTGAAAACTCACCGTGTGTCAGGCACCGTGAAAGTTATTATCAATGGAAAGCGAATGAGGCTGTACCCGCTTTAAAGCTTAGCGGGCAAAATCAGTTTGTAAAGAGACGGCTGGACAGCTTTCCCACAGGCAGTTCTGAAGCAGTTGCCAGGTTTAACCAAGTTATCCTGTGTTGACTGCATTTACGCATGTGTCTGTGCCTTCCTTCTTTTTCAGAGTGACTTGTGGTCTTTGGGAATCACCGCCATCGAGATGGCAGAAGGTGCTCCCCGTAAGTACCTTCCTCTGGGTGAAATCTGTTGCTGGTCTGCCCTGCAGGTACTGACGCTTCCTTGCCAGGAGCTGCAGTAGCTTTATTTCTGCTACACCGAGCCCTGCATGGACTCAAGCTGGCATAGTGAGAAAGCAGAGTCATCCTAAATCAACCAGGAATCCCTTCATTTCAGAGGGGTGTGAGGATCTTGTGTTCATGAGGGGAAACAAGAAAGCAAACGGAAGCAAACTTTGAGAGTCTAATCTGTTTACAGATCTGGCGTGTAGTTTATTCTTGAACTACTCTTCGCCTGTAGTAAAACTGCGACCAAGCCACAAAGGCTGTAAACGCCAACGTAACAAAAATTCACAGCCGATTTTCAGTGCATGGGTTATGTGAGCACTTGCACTCCATTTCTCTCACTCCTATTAAAATACCGCTGTTTAGGGTTTTAGATTTCCCTGCTTATTGGAGGCAGAGTGGCCAGGGTTCTGCCTACCTGGAGAACCTCTCCAATTCCTGGAGATCTTGAGCACAGACCCCACAGAGAATCTCCCCAGCCCCGTGGTCACCACGAGCATGCACCTCAGAGATTCCACGCAGGAAGTGCAACTGACCAGGGGCAGCTGCCACCGTGACACCGAGGCTGCACCTCCCGAGGGCCACTCCGCACCAGTGACCGAGCGTGGCAGGAATATAAGGCAGACCCTTTCCTGGAAGACAGGGATTCCTTAGAAGGCAGCTTTCACTCCTTAGTTTCCCTCCTTGCTTTCCTTAGAGTGTGGGACAGCCTAGCACGCTCCACCTACTTTTTCTCCCTCCCAGCACACTTCACAGCAATCTGACAACTCTCCCAGCCTTCCCTCGCTCCCTCTCTGTTCAGACAAGAATTTCCCCCAGTAATATCCTCTCATGTTTAATACCACCTTGGTGTCTGCTTTCCAGAGGACCCGGACCAAAGCAGGCCCCCTGTTTGTATGACGGGTCATTGTGCTCATATGACTTTTTACCCTCAAGTTATCATAGTTTTCTTATTTCTCATTCCAGAGTTGGTAGAATTCATCTGTAGCATGACTGGAGTGTTTATTGACAAAAATCCCCTCATCCACAATGCTGATAGGCATTTATGAATCAGAAAAATAATATTGGCAGTCTTGAAACAATATCATCATTCTTAATGAGTAGTAGAGAGGGCTAAAAATAAATTTCCACCCACCGAATCCTTTAGCTTTGGGGGAGAATATGTTCTTATTCTAGGCACAAAGGAAAAGATACTCCCAGATGAAAAGTAAACTAGTGAAATATTCTGATTAAGATAAGAACGTATGAGTGTTTTCACTAAATGTCATCTTCACAATTTGAGATATTTTTATCTCTTCTGCCAGACTTCCTTTGCCTTAATCCTCTGGTCTTCCTGGGGCCATTGAACAAAACAAAACCCCAAAAAAACCCATCATGAAAAGCCATCCAAAGTGTTTGGAAATACAGATAGAAAGGTGTTCTGGTCTAGTGCTTTATACTCCAAAAATCCATGAAGGTAACATTGCATTTCCAGCATCTAAGAAATAGTGGATTATCAAATATCTTTTATTTTATGATTTGGGACTTTACTAATTAAAGATAACTTACTATCTCCATTGTAGTTGTTATCTTGATGTTGTTTACTTGGAGTCTTAGATGGTTATTTATAGCAAAGCAAAGGTTGTTGAGCCTTTAACTTGTTGTCCTTGAAAATGAAGTGAAAAGTAGACATGACATGTTAACAATCTCTAATTGAAATGCGTTGGATTATATGAGACTCCTATAATCAGCTCATTTAACTGCTCACCAAACGGAAGCTTTATGATCTTCTGACGCCGCTCACTGGTCATGCCTGGACTCAGGGAGCCATTTGGCAGCATTACCAGCACAGCTAGGAGGGGCTTGGCCTAGGTTTGGCCTCCTAACCCAAGCTGGCCCTTGTTTTGGTCTCTTGCAGCTCTGTGTGACATGCACCCCATGAGAGCCCTCTTTCTCATCCCCCGGAACCCAGCACCTCGGCTGAAGTCCAAGAAGTGGTGAGTTTGGTCTTCAGTGTTTTACAGGTCTAAGAGCAGGGTTTTCTGTGATTCTGTTTTGGATGAGCTCAAATCCTTAGGTCCTGCTGACAAGATTAGAGTAATATGTACTAAGACTTGGTGAGTGATTATGATGTTATTCATCTTAAAGTATATATTGAGGACCTACTATTTGCACAGTAAGTCCTTATCTTCACACCTTCAAGGTAAGGAGGTATGAGCTAAAATGGGTAGCAGAACCCAAGTAATAACATGGAAGTGCTTTGATTTATTACTCCGAGTAATATCTTTCCTGGTATCACAGAACATGTCATCAGAAAGGGTGATAGTTTAGAGTCAGCCCATTAGATTGGCTAACGTTCTTCTGTTCCTTAAGACATTAACTCCCTAAATGTGTATACACGCTCGGTAGTATGCGAGATGATTTCACTGCTCTGTGCATGAGCATTTATAATTTTTATTTTTGCTGTTGCTTTCTCTTTATGGCAGGTGATACTGGCTTCTTATTTGGGGCAGTGATATAACTTTTCCATCTAATAAACTAATTCACACAAAAAGTGACTTAAAGAAAAATGCTAAGTGAATACTTGTATGGGTGGTGAAGTGTAGGGTAAAAATTGTGCTGGTAGTGTATGATTGACTAGAGTTTGGGAACAGAGTTCTACAGGTTAGGCCAGGAGCTGGACTTTTGACTATTTTGTGCACTTACATCAGGGTCTTTGTGTCTTGTCATTCTGTGACAAAAAATTCATTGCTCCTCCCCTTCCCCCTGTGGATATGGTATATCCTCCTTGGTACATTCTCAATTCTGATTCCCTTTGCCCTGGGCCCAACTCCTGGACCATTTATGACCTCCTACCCTTTTCTAGAGACATATTCTAGGCAGCTTGAGCCTGAAGGGACAAGACTCTTCTGCCCCTTTTCTTTTTTCTTTTTCTTTTTTTTTTTTAATAAATTTATTTATTTTTATTTTTGGCTGCATTGGATCTTCGTTACTGTGTGTGGGCTTTCTCTAGTTGTGGTGAGCAGGGGCTACTCTTCGTTGCGGTGTGTGGGCTTCTCATTGTGGTGGCTTCTCTTGTTGGAGAGCACGGGCTCTAGGCACGCGAGCTTCAGTAGTTGTAGCATGCGGGCTCAGTAGTTGTGGTTCTCGGGCACTAGAGCACAGGCTCAGTAGTTGTGGCGCACGGGCTTAGTTGCTCCGCGGCATGTAGGATCCTCCCGGACCAGGGATCGAACCCGTGTCCCCTGCATTGGCAGGCGGATTCCTAACCACTGCGCCACCAGGGAAGCCCCTCTTCTGCCCCTTTTCATACCACTTCGTGATCAGGTCCTTGACCGAGGCCCTCATGTTTCTCATGCACCCACCCACAGTTTCACCCTCCACTATATGAGAGCAATCTTAATTAATACCATCATCCAGGAATGACATAACGACCCTGGTCGAACAAGAGAAAGGCGTACTGCACAGAGAGAGGGAAAGGAAACAGCCAGAAGAGACGACAGCCTCGGAGTTAGTTGCCGAGGGCTGCACAGGAAGAGAGTGAGAGTTGCTATTGGTAACGAGGAGGCAGAGCATCCCTCCTCCCCTCTCCAGAGGGTCACTGTGGTGTGAGACAATCACTCTCTCCCCAGCAACAGCCTTCCATTGGGCACCACACAGCACGTGATCCGCAGGCGCCCAGAGGCCCTGCTTCCTCCCTTCTCTCTGGAACAGACTCCTGGGGAGGAGTTGGCTCGGTCTGTCCCTTGGAAGTGTCAGTGGCACTGTGAAGCCCTCCGCTAGCTTTCTGCTTGTGCTTCATGCCAAGCCTCCCGGGAAGGGGGGTGGGAGGGTTGCTGAGTCCAGTGGGCTTCACCTGCCCTGTCCCCTCCCTTCCTCCTCTGCCTTCACGGCTGCTGGACAAAATGACCATCCACACGTCTGCTGTTTGCCTGGCACGGAGTGGCCACGCACCTCGTTTCAGAAATATTTGTGTTGATTGCCAACTTTAAAAAATCTGGCGGTTGAGCAGTCCATGGAGATTTCTGACCTTTTTTTGACAAAGGTGCAGCAATACTGTCCTGCCCAGTGGTTCCTGCTCCCTTTTAAGGTGAGAGCTTGTGCTTCTGCCCCCGTCACTGCCTCTCCCAACCCAGAAGCTGGTATCTGTCGGTCACCCCACTTGTCCTGTTTCCTTCTTACCCCTGGTCTGCACCGCCCTTTGTGTGACCCGTCTGGCCCCCAGAAAAGTGAGTGACTGGCCCCGGCACTACAGTTTCTGCATTCGTTGACCTTGCTCCAAAAAGGGCAAACCCTGCACCGACCTTGTCTGAGAAATACAGACCTGGGGAGAAATACAGGCTAACTTCTCTGCTGTGAACCTTTGGCAGTGAGAGCTAATTGTGATAATGCTGTAGGGAGCTGGATCAGTCCAGGAACAGTGAGGAAGGAGACCAGGCCACCTTCATTTCACCAGCCTCCTTGCACGCCCTTGCCTGGCTTGGAAGGAAAGCCAGTTACGAGCAGGAGTCCCACACTGCCAGGCAGGGGATGGGAAAATGACTTGACTGTTTGAGAGCAAGTGGGAAAAACAAAAGCCCTGGTAAAATACCCTTTTTCACTCAGAACCCAGCCTTTATAAAGACGGCTGTGCAGCCTCGGGCCACAGGACACTTGGTGTGGCTTGAATTTCTCTGCCATAGAATTCCAGTGTTTAAGTGAAAATTTGTCTTGAACGACCAGGTCCAAAGTGATTTAAAATAGAATAGGGTTTGAGAGGAAGTGAAATATTTCTGTCTGTTTTCCTTTTCCTTCTTTCCCTCCTCCCCCATCAAAAGAAACAAAACTCTAAAATGTTCTTTTATATCCAACTCTTCTCTACTTAAATGAGTTATCAGATGAAGTACACTGTTCCTAGTGTATATTCCAGCATATGACCAAAGGGGGCGCCATTGTGGCAGAGACGGCAGTGAACTCTTCATTATAAGCATTCATTCAGCTGAGGGTCATTTCCAAGGAACGTAACTGAGTCTACAACATACAAGGCATATGTACGTTGTAGACTCAGCAACTTATACGTATGTATGTGTATTTAAGATATATATATATATATAAATTTAAACTACATATGTAAAGTATATATTTAATCTTTTTAATATATTTTTTATTGAATGACGGAGTCTTTAAATTCTGTAGTGCTTTACGATTTTCAAAAGTTTCACACACATGATTTCGTATAGTCCCATAATAACCCTTTTTTTCCTTAACCACAACCCTGCCAGACAGATGCTCTGAGTCCTCACTTTATGGGTGAGAGTCTGAGGCTTAGGGAGGTTATGCTCCTTGCACTAGGCTGTACAGTCTTCGTTTGCCAAGTCTGTAACCCATATTCTTTCTACTGTACCATTTGACCTCTTAAAGTTCAAGGTTAAAGTGGTAGAGAAGGAGCTGTACTCATCCCTAAGTGTGAGCACTTGTTCCTTGAGACTTAACATTAGGGAAAGAAAGGCAGTCACACTGCTGTTTTCCCCTTTTGTTATGGGAGGAAAGGAAAGCGTCCCTGCAAGCAGGAGCCGGGCCCTTCCTCCCCCGTCAGTGTAGTGAGGAGAGGCCTCGGGCTAAGGAAGTCCTGTGGTCCGGGCTCCAGTCAATGTTCACGTGGCTCAGACCTTTGATTAGGCCTCCAGGAGGGTTACAACCTGAGTTGAATCAGAGGGGAAGAAGGATGCCCTCACCGTCTGTCTCCATGTCAACAAATGACCAGTGCGGTGGGATTCCCATGTTCCCCTCCTGCTCTGTGTGTAGTTGGATTCAACCCACATGGGTAACCATCTCCTTCAAAAGATTTCCTCTCCCTTCTCTTCCCACCGTGCTCACCCCGGTTCCCCTGCCCTCACACGTATACTCCATGCCGTAGCTTCCCTCCAGGGGTCTCTGGAGAAGGATGGAAATGACTCTGTTCCTGTGAAAGATGGTCGGTCTTGTCCTTTTCACATGCCCTTTAAATGTGAAGATTCCACACAGGCAAAGCAGCACTCGACTGAGCGCATCAGAAAAGTCCCAACTGCTTATCTCTGGAAAGAGGTATAAGATTCCTGGTCCAAGCCACTCATGCTCCAGATGGAGACTGGAGGCCTGGTATGGTTAACTGGCTTATCCTGAGTCCCAGGTTCATGGCAGCCTGGAACCCCAGCCTTCTGCTTTTACTCCAGAGCTTACAACCATTTCTGTTATTTTATGAAACACCAGTTCTGATTCGTGCTGGGTTATCAAGCACTTTTGTTTTCGAAATGACAATGCTCTTGGGTGGGGAGGGGACTGTAAATAATATAATGATAATAGAAAGGAAATATCAGAAAATACTTCAAATAGACTGAATTTACTACTAGTAGTGTGACTTTGGACTTTATTGAAATCAAAACAACAGTTATCACACAAACTTTTTTTAAATTAACCTTTTTTTGCAGTCTCCTTAGAGATAATAATGATCCTGGTGACTTTTCCTGCTAATGCATCTAATCCTAGTATATGTAAAATAATTCCCTTAAAGAACTCTATACTATTTGGTTCAATCCAAGTGGGGAAAATCACCTTCAAATTTCTGCTCGTAGCCCTCAAGGCAGATCCTCCTGTTCTTTAAGCCTGGTAGTGGTCAGAGATGCTGGGACATTGTCATCATAGTAGTAGTAATAATAATAACAATCATAGCAAACACACATACAGCATTTATGATGTAACAGGCCTGGTTCTAACTCATTTAATCATCACAACAGTCTTTTGAGATAAGTACTAACAGTATCCCCATTTGCAGCCAGGGAAACTGAGGCACAGAAAAGTTAAGGGATCTGCCTAAAATCGCACAGTTAGTAAATGATGGAAACTGAAATAGAGAAAAAGAGTAGTTCTGGGCAAGTGCACATTTTAAAGATCAAATTGCATGTAGGGAGTCTGAAGATTACCAAAAACTTTTAGCCCAGCTCACTAAAACATTATAGTGATTAATGTCATAATCGTTCAGGCATTTTTAATTCCTCTAACACAATACATAAACAGGAAAAATCTGGGAAGATAAAGTGTTCAGTGACACTGGTATTAGAAGAACTAGTATCTCAGACTGTAAGTACCAGTCACTAACATTTATCTCTCGGTGCCAACCCTTGGGAAATTAGTATTACTAATCTTGAGCTTTTTTTTTTAAAGTGACAGAACTAAATTACCAGCAGCCAAGACTGAAACAATAAAGTTATAGAAATGTACTTTAAACCCATTAGGCCTCTCGGCAAAGAGTCAGGTGATGCTTAATGTAGGTGAAGTATTTTTACTTTTAATTAAACATGTAATTAAGCATATTGATTCTTTGGTCACAGTAACTTAAATGGAGACAATGAATCTTTCTTTGAAGATTTGTTTTAAGTAGCATTATTTTCTCTTCACTGAGAACCATTTGCAGATGACATGGGATAGACTGCCAGCTTTGTAGTTCTACACGTCTTGGCCCATCCTTTGGGCTCCAAAGTATTCTCTTGAATATCTCTTGAGGTTCCTTCTCACCAGGAGAGATAATGGAAAAAAAACTCTGCTGTAGCTGTTCCCATTAAACTCCCTGAACACTCTCTCATCCCGGAGATGTCTCTGACTTTTGTGAGGTGTCAGTATCGGGGAAGGGAATGTACAGTCTATTAAGTCTGGATCTCTTTTTAAATTGATTATGATTTCTTTTATTTATCGTCCCCTAATGAATAGTTGCCCTCTATAAAGAACAAACTTTTTCTTCCAAGTTGCAAGCAGAAAAAAAAGAACTGCCATTTGCATTCCTCGTGAATATTGAATAGCTTTCTGTCTTCATTTGTTTTTGTTTTCACCTTTTTAATGCTGATTTTCTACCTAGAAGAGTACTATGTGGAGTTTGTCTATTTCTTTATGCAGGTTAACCTTATTCTTTTCATTTTATTCCTTAGGACTGTCCATTATTTCATTATGGTTTTTTGTGGTTTTTTGTGTTTTTTTGTTTTTGCAAAGTCCCTCCTTAGATGATATCACATTAGTGCCTCCACAGATTAATCCGATGGATAGAAAGAAAGTGTATGAAGTGATATCTTCTCTCTAAGCCTTCATCTCTGTCCCTCAGAAGCACGCATTTGAAGCCACATGACAGCTCTCGCCCAGAATTCTCACCCGATAACCATCCACGCGTTCATCTGTTTGTCAAACACGTAGTGTGCTGGTGATAGGAAGGTGACTCAGGCAGCTCCCAACTCTGGGGAGAACTTCCAGTGTCGGGGAGGCAGGGCTACGAGCTGAAGGACTTAGAGGGAGGTGCTTAGAATGTCCATCCTACTGTTCCTATGTCTAGTCCTCAGTGTTTCCAATCCTGATTCATCCTGAGCTGACCTTCAGGTGACCTTTACTTCTATGTAAAATAATTTAAAAGCTTGAACATAGCCTGGAAATTTAAGGAGGAAAACATACCAGTAGTTCAGTACTACTTTAAAAACATGGAGTGAGGTGAAAAACTGCTTTGACCGGGGCCGAAATGGAGAGTGGTACGTATAGCAGTGCCCTCTCCCATTTGAATCTTGAAGAACACGATCACCATTGCGTTCTGTGTGGTGAGGACACCTTTCAGGCCTGAAGGATATATATACAGGGCCCGCCGGGAAGTTTGGGGAAGCTTGCGGAAGCTTGCTTCGGGGATCTGCTCCTGTAACTCCCCAGTGCTCCACAGGAGGGCAACAGAGAGCGCAAAATGGATTCATTCCTGAGCAGGGTTGGGCCACGAGGAGGGTGAGCAGGGTTCCCCCAAGGTCTCCAAGGGTGATGTGCCCTGCTGACAATGGGGCACCTTGGAAAGGCATGCTGTAGAGTCATGAGCTTAATTATTTATGATGCTGGACAATTTCTTGGAACTTTCAGACAGAACATGCATGCCCAACTCATGAATCATAGCTCAAGTCATCATTAGTATCTACCACGCTGTGGACTTGTGCCCTATTCGCGGGTATCTCTCACAGCTTTCCCCTGCTGCTCCCCTGTGTGTCCCTGGCACAGGGTTTATCTCTGAGGAAATGGTGCCTTTCTAGAAAGAGATAAATTTGCTTCTGGGTATGAACTTAGTCCCTGTAAGTTAAGTTTCCAAGTCTGTGGATTGATAGCAAACATACACATACATCCTGTTCTTATTCATCGGAAAACAAAGTTCAAAAGTGATTCAAAACTGCCAGTTAAAAAATTTGCCTAATGTTCATTTTACCATATAAGAATCTTGCTCATTCCTACATAATGTACTCCCCCTTACCTGTCCAACCCTGGTTTTACTTTTCCCAGCTTGCATTTTCTGCTGCATTTAGAGAACTCACCTCAGTGTCCCCTGACATATAGTATGCTCAATCCCAGCCTTAGTTTTTCACTGATTTTCTACTTCCCCGAACTATCCTTTCCCAAGGGTGATTTTTCTCCTAATTCTTTAAGGCCCAGCTCTGGTTCCCTCATTCCAGTAGACCTTCCAGGTGTGATTCTTATCGGGGTCTTTCTCTTCTCTGGTGCCTGTTGGTCTTCTGTGTGATATTATGTATAAACTGTGCAAAAATGCTTTCGTGCTATAACTACCATACACTGCCTGAGTTGTGTGTTGATGGCAATGATGCCTTTGAACCCCACTGTGCCTAATAAAGAGCTAGACCGACTTTGTGATTGGTTGATCCCTAAAGTTTGCTTTTCTTTGGATTGTCTTTTTATCTATGGGTTCACCTCTTCTGTTTGGCAGGTCAAAAAAATTCCAGTCCTTTATTGAGAGCTGTTTGGTAAAGAATCACAGCCAGCGACCAGCTACAGAACAACTGATGAAGCATCCATTTATACGAGACCAACCTAATGAACGACAGGTCCGCATTCAGCTCAAGGACCATATTGATAGAACAAAGAAGAAGCGAGGAGAGAAAGGTGAGACACACGTTTGTATTTCAGCGAGGGAAACAAAAGACCAAGTGAGTCATGGGCTCTTGAGGTATTGGAGGGACGGTGGGGATTTCAAACAGGCCTGCATTGTTCTTTAGTGTGAAGGGCTGCCTCTGAGATCACAGCCTGCGGGCATCACTAGGCTGCTGAAATGGAATCTTTCATGAAAGAATAGAACCTCGGGAAATATTACCTTTTCCAGGCACTGAACAAAAAGTCATGTTGAGTGATACTATGAAGTGGTTTAATACGACAAGTGATTTTCTTAATTCAAATGAATATTCATGTTTCGAAGACTCAAAATCTACAGAAGACAGGCAACCTTAAAAAAAAAAACCCATCTAGTTGATATTTTTCAGTGCTGGCACTCTTCACCATTTAAGTTTTCGTGCTCTGAGGCTCATTTCTAATTTAGTTATTTGGAAGTCAGAATGACTTTTATTATAGTCAAAGCGATATAAAAGAAGTTGCCAAGCTGCTGTATGGAACATCACATTTTCTTCTTTATAGATTCAAAAACTCTTTTCTCTTATGGCTCTAGCTGTTAGACCATACTACCTTTTCACTGCATCACTGGAAAAGACATGAGTCCAAACTTGGGGCCCTGGGACTGTGCCCAAGTTGTTTGAAAAGATACTCAAAATTCCTTAACTAGCATCCTGACCAAGGTGAAAACTCACGTGGTCTGGGGCAGGTTTTATGACTTAGTTGGGTAGGGAGGTAGGGAAGGTTGAGGATGGGAAGGAAAGGGGGGGATGCAGAGAACAGACAAGGTGAGAGCTCCCTGGTGGGAGCAGGAGGGGGCAGCTGGCCAGGCTGACAGTGAGGGGGCGATAGAGGGCTGGCCAGGTGAGCATTGAGTATGCGGGCAGGGGGTGGGCAGGTAGAGAGCAGAGGGGAAGGCCAGGGGCCGAGGGTGGGAGGTACATGGTGATGTGCTTGGCTCCACTTCTGCACTCTCCATCTTTCTCCTCTGTTCGTCACGATCCAGACGGAACGGGGAGGGTGGTGGGCAGCACAGAAGAGAGGGTGCCCTCCTTTTATTTGAACTTCCCCTCTTCTTTGCCTCTGCAGTTAATATCTTCAGGTGGCAAGGTATGAGCAGGGTCCTAGGGGTGGAGTGGTGAGCCCTGTAGGGGTCAGGACTGGGCAGAGGTAAGATCAGCAGAAGCTAAGGGAGGAGAAATCCTCAGTGAAGCTTCAAGGGAAGAGTTCCTTCTTTGCAGCCGGCCTCGGGGATGCAGGAAAATGTGTGATCAGGTTAGACTCAGGAATGGGAGGTTATGAAGCCAATCCAAAAAGGAGGCTCATCTTCAGTCATTAGTGGATGGAAGGGATGAGGTATCAATCAGGGCCCAAGGAGTTGGGAGGGCAGCCCAAGCTGGAGAGAAATAGATGAGTCAGGTCAAAAAGTGCCGGGACTGATTTTTCCATGCTACTTATTAATAGTGGTCTTGGGCCACTCCATGAAGTCAGACTTTTAAAGGGAAGAGTTTAGTGTTAATCAACTATACTCCAGTATGAAATAAAAAGTTAAAAAAAATAAAAAATTTCAAAAATAAAGATAAAGGGAATAGTTTAGGGCAGTGTGTCAGACATGCAGCCCATTAAAGGCCAACTTTTCTAAAAAGAAAATTTATTTTCCTATAGGTATATAGAATAGGTTAAGGACTCAGACTCTTCTTTTCAGACTCAAATTCTGAGTTCAACTTCTATTTCTACCCCTTAATGGTTATGTGAACTTCACCCCAGTTTTCTCATCTTTAAAATAGGAATGGGGGTATAATAATAATTAGTATTGTCTGGCATTTTTGCAAAGATTAAATGAGATGATGCATGTAAAATGCTTAATACAATGTCTGGCACATAGATGTACTGAATAAATGTAAGCTATCCTTATTTAGACAATTTTTATTGACCTACAGTTTTTCAGTACTGTTCAGGGTTACCTTCTGAGATCATGTGACCTCTGCCTCTGACCTGTAAGAGTGGGTAAAGCTTGTGCCTTGGATTGTTTTCACATTTTGGGGGCACAAACTCTAGAATGTGACTTAGAACTCACCACCCCATGAAAACAGACTATTTTTAATGTGTTCCCTCTCTGCAGGGTAAAGAGTAAGATCCTTGGGAGTAGGCTTACTCGAGAGTTGCATGATGATTTAAGGAACCTCATTCTGTTTAGGCTTCGAGCCACCAGCAGCCTTCTTTTTTGTTTGCTCCCCAAGAAAGAGTGTTGCTCAAAATGAGACTTCATTCCAGTTGCTCAGTTTGATTAAATGACTTGACTTGCTCCTTCTAAAATTTTTTCATTCTCTTAGTAGCTCTAAGACCTGCTTCTGGTAGAATCAAAAATGTTTAATGTGCATTGCTTTGATTTTTTTAACCTGATATTATTTTTTCCTTCAGATATGTTGATACATGCTAATTTAAGCCACTGATATAAAAGCAATCACGCTGGATTCTGGTGAAGTATTATAGTTGAGGAGATTGACAAATGAAATTTTTACCCTAGAGAGGAGAAATAATTAGATTAATTGTGTGCTTCTTTTCCTTGCTATAATTTACTTTACTAGATAAAATTTCTGCATTTTACTTTGAACTCTCTGTTGATTCATTTAAGGAAAGTTTGGAATACTAAACTTTCAATGTGGAATACTGAAACACTTTATGAAGTTTCTTTACATTTTCGTAAAATAATACTTTTTAAAAAGTAGCCTGAAAACTTCATACTTATCTAAACATGTGAAGCTAATTTTTACATGATTTTTAAAAATACTCTTGAAGTCATCGTGCTATGGCTTCCTTTCATCATCCCTTTAATGGCTAAATAGTATGGAAAGCAAAATGTGTTTATGATCAAATTCCATGGTTCTCATCATGTGACTGCTGCCTCCTGGTGGTAACATAACCAAATTGCAGTTTCAGTTTCTTTTCAGGGGTGTACAAATGTCTTCAAAGTTGTAATTACTAACACATAGCTATCAAGGGATGATAGCCCTGTGACAACCTCCCTGATTAAAATGAAAAGCTCCTCCAAAGTCTCCCCATTGCCTACGAAAAAGTCCTCAGCATGGTATATATAAAGATCATTAAGCTACATCAGACCTGCTGGGCTTTCTCACTCCATCTGCTTTCTCACACCAGCCACTCACAACTCAGTGTTTCCTGAACATTCATGCACTATAATACTGTTAGCCTTACTCAGGTGGTTATGTTGCTTAGAATGCCCCTTTCCCAGCACTTTCAGCTGCCATCTGCCTAAAAAAGGGCTACTGATCTTCCAAGGTCCAGCTCATTTCTTCCTCAAAGACTTCACTGTTACCTTCCCCCATTATGACCCATGGACTTAGCCGCTTTTTTGTCTGATATCTCATTGCTCTTTTTTATGTAATTCTATTTTGTATATAATGTGTTGGAAAGAATGCTAATTATAAAGTTGGAAAAATTCTGGATTGAATTCTGAATCCAAATCTCAGATGTATTGGTCATATTAATAAACTGCTTATAATCTCAGTATCTTTGCTTGCAAAACGGGTATTATGTTAAAGGATTGTTATGAGAAGTACATGAGAGAACATAAGTATCTAGCATAGTGACCAGCGTGGGCGATACCCAATAAAGATTAGTTCTCTTTCTTCATAATCATGGAGACTCTGATTATTTACTTATCTATCTTGACCATTAGATTCTAATCTCCTCCGAAGCAAAGACTCGATCTTGTTCATTATGGCATGTTAACTTGCTTAATATATTAGGGAATTAAATGAATGTCCCCAGTGGGTCAATCAAAACACATTTAAATCTATATTTTTAATAGCACACGTTGTCAAAAGTTTCTGTCTGGTATTAAGATATCTAAAGGCAATTTGTGAGTCTATGTACGTCATAATAAAATTCCTACGTAAAAAATGATTACTCCTGTCAGTAAGTTAACAGTGGCCCAATAAAAGATTGGGTTAGGTGGTCCTATAATGGGAGTTAACACAAACTGAAAAGTTATGTTTCAGCTCCTTGTCTTCACTTTCATGTGAATGCCAGGCATTAGGGAGAGAATCTAGAGTCGGCTGGGGCAGTCTTGGATGTTAATTCCATGTGCTTGAATCTAGCTGGTGGGCACTGTTGGATCACAAGTCAGGAGGCCTGGAGCCTGTCCCAGGTCAGCATTAAGGGCAACTCTTTGGGCCTCAGTTTACTTATACATAAAATGAGGGCATGAGCTTTACCGAGCTGTAGCATCTTTTTGCACGCTAATATTCTGTGGGTCTCTCTTTAGATGAGACGGAGTATGAGTACAGCGGGAGTGAGGAAGAAGAGGAGGAGAATGACTCAGGAGAGCCCAGGTAAGCGAGCAAGAGCTATCTTCTCAGTTTCACATTTTGCACTGTGGTTGTGTGAAATTCACATCCTTTTGATTTATAGGTTCATTTTTAAGAATCAAGCAGGGTGGTCTTATTTAATTTATTGCCCACAAATGTACTCATTAATTTGGGAAAATTTCCCTAGGCAGACTCTTACAAGAACATGGAAATCAGGATATTCTTTATCTTGTCTTTCAAGATTTATTTCCTTGTTTCCTCACATGTGTAACATGTAGAATGTGTAGGAGGCAATTATCTGGGTAATACAGGTCTAAAAGTGCCTAAAACTGCAACTTTCTGGAGACCAAAGTGGTATTTTTGGACTTGAGTTATCCAGTCCATTACTTCATACCTTTGAGACATTTAGGTGGCCACTGTCCTCGTCACATGGCATGTGTTTTCAACACAGCCTAAGCCAAGAGGAAACAGTTTCCAGGATATCAAATTACACTCTTAAGGTGAACCCTAAATAGAAACTTCCATTCCCATTCCTCTTGTCGTACGTTGGCCCCCAGAATTAAGTGCTGCTTTATTATCATCATTCCTATGTTTTGAATTTCACTTGACTTTGATTCTGACTTTCTTCTAGTCTGTGTTCATAAGTAATTAATGCCAATGTGCTCACACTGCCAGGATTTCTCTTTTGTAAGAGAATTCAGCTGATGGCAGTTTGGTGAATCAAGGGGCATGGGCATGCACACCAGGGCGGATGCACTGTACATGTGAAGTGAGATTACTGGGGGAAATGCACAAAGCAGAAGGGTCACTGGGGTATATGGGTCCCCATCCTCTAGCCATCCAAGGAAGGGACCCAGTACTCAATAAGGAGCAGTTCTTGTACGACTGAGGCAGAAATTCTGAACCAGGGAAGGGGCCAGTTCAGCCACTGCTGCTAGAATAAGCTAGTGCACTCCTTTTCTGAGCTAATTCAGACCTACCAAGCTGGATTATTGCTAAAACTACTGGAAGAGGATGGGATTGAGGTTACAGGGCCATCAGTTTTTCTCTCTTCACCTGTTACGGGAATTTTCAAGGTCAAAGACTGAAAGAGAATTCTTTCCTTCCATCTAGACATTTTCTGCCCCTAGTTTAGCTGCATAAATATGGTGACTGCCAAGTAATGACATGGAAAATGAACATTCTTGTAAAGCAAAGGACCAAATGCCTTGCTTTCAGAGTCGTACGCTATTTTTCCAAAGCTCACCCAGACAGTCACGTCAGCCCTTCTGATCACTCTTCATGGAGCTGAGAACCTCATCTTAACTAACACTTGCTAAACCGCATGTTAGGAGTCACTTAGTGGGTGACCTAGGCATCTCTTAACATTTCTATAATTGTCACATGTCTTTATATCACATCGAAGATTATGTTCCAAGTCCTGTTTTATGGACACATCTAATTAATTTTCATGAAATCCTGTAAAATAGAAAGGGATAGTGGTTATCTCATTATAGAAATGAGGTAACAGCCCAACGGTAGCAACCAGCTCTCACACAGAGTTAATGATTCAGTCAGTAGTACATCTCGGGTCACCTGACATTGATTCAACGTCAGTTAATATTAATGGATCGTCCTCATGTGCATGGGAGGCTGGGTTCCCTAAGCCCCACCACCTTTGCACAGACCATGTGGCCTGAGTAGATAAGCCCCTCCTTTGGGGGGTTGTTTAAAGTTCTACACAAAGGCTGTTGGTTTTAAAGGAGGCTTATTAGTAGAATCCAAGCACTGTCTATGAGCCATGCCTTTTGATGTCATTTTATGGCAGTATCTCACATAGCACGCTACCCACTCTCCAAGACAGAATGATCCCCTTGTCAATCACCAAACCTGCTCCTCCCCTTTCGTTCCCCATCCCAGTTTGCATCACCACCACAGCCCAGACGCCAGGAAAAAAACTGCAAGTCATCCCTCACTCCACACATTAGATCCATCAACAGGTTTCATTAACTCTCTCCCCAGATGCTCCTCCCAGCCTCCATCCCCACCTCCCCGACCTGGTTAGTCTCTACCCCAGAGCCACTGTAGTCACAGCCCAATTGGTAGCCTTGCTTGCCCTTGTACCCACTGCAGAACATCTTCTATTCAGCAGCCAAACAAATCTGATCATGTTACCCTCCTGTTAATAAGCTTTCCATGTGTGGCTTCCACAGCCTCATGCTTTACCCTCTCTGCTCTGTCTCTGACTTCCTCTTGTACCCCTCTCCCTGTCATTTGCTCTGCCCTGGGAAGACTGCCTGGGCTTCAGACCCTCAAAAAGGCCACCCCTGTTGCCACGACTAGCCTCTAAACTTGCTTTTCCTTCTGCCTGAAAGGTTCTTCCCCTACCTCCTCGTGTGACTGACTCTTCATCATTTGGGGCCCATCTCCACTATCAGCTTCTGGGAGAGGTCTTCCCTGATCACCCCATCTCAAGCAGAACCCTCATCCTAGCCCCAGTGCCCTGCCACTGTCCCTCTTAAACTCTTACACTTTTTTTGTCTTCTATAGAGCCTATTAATATCTGAAATTATGTTATTTGTAATAATTTGTCTGCCTGTCTAATTATTTGCCTGTCTCTCTTCCCCACAAGAAAATAACTAGAGGGAGAATTTGTTTAGCTACTGCTGTATCCACTAGAGCCTATTATAGTGCCTGCCGCATAGTAGGTACTCAATAATTATTTAACGGATTTATTTCAAGGGGAAGCTGCCGGAAAGATTAAAAGGGCTAGGTCTGTATGAGTAAGTAGGAACCATTTCCCTCCTCCTTGCTGGGCTGCAAGCAGAACCAAGGAGTCTGTAGCTTTGTACTGTTCAAGGAGGTGATGTGGGTGAAGACGAGGTACCCATCCAAGGAGAGCAAGCTCCCTCACCGCTCCAGATTATTCATTTTTATTTGCTGGCTTAGCTCTTGCCTTTCTTTAAAGTGAAAATAAGCTGGCCTGGGGCTCAGGGCTTACGTACTCACTACAGCTTTTAGAAATAGAGGGGCGAGGGAGTGGTGTGGACGGGCCGGGAGAGAGGTGGTGGCTTCAGGCATGTGACATCTCTGCGGCGACGGAGCAGCCTAGGCATGCCGTGGTCACACTGGAGGGGAGGCTGGACTCGCGTCTGTTACCCGGACTCTCGTCTGTTACCTGGACTCTTGTTTCTTTTGGGGGGTGAGCAGTGGAATTAACGGAGGGGTCTGCGAGCCCGTGCTTGAGCACGTGGCCTCTTTCCCCGCAGGTGGGTGCGGTACCCGCCTGGCTCTCCTCCGCCGGGACCCCCGGTAGCGGTGGCCCCTCCGTGCGCGGGACGCTGATCTGTCTCTCCCGCCGCGCAGCTCCATCCTGAACCTGCCCGGCGAGTCGACGCTGCGGCGGGACTTCCTGCGGCTGCAGCTGGCCAACAAGGAGCGGTCCGAGGCCCTGCGGCGGCAGCAGCTAGAGCAGCAGCAGCGGGAGAACGAGGAGCACAAGCGGCAGCTGCTGGCCGAGCGCCAGAAGCGCATCGAGGAGCAGAAGGAACAGCGACGCCGGCTGGAGGAGGTGAGGCCCCCCGGCCGCTTCTGCCGCCCGCCCCCTGCGGCTGCGGCCCCTTCCTGGGCGTGGCCGGCGCCCGAGGTCCCGCCCGTGGGGCCGAGGCCGTAGCCTGCTTGCAGCACGCGTGGCTGAACTGCCAAGGAGGCTGCAGCCAAACGCTCTCACAAGCGGGGGCACTTCCCTGGCTGGGGGCGGTGTAACCTTGGTGTGGTCACGTCGGCAAAGCAGGTGAAGGCTTCAGCCTCTTCAAGGCTTGCCCAGGTACCACCTTCTTAGTGAGGCTTCCTTGAGCCCCCCACTTAAAATCACAGCCCCTCTCTATATCATGTCCTGTCGCTCTTCCCTGCTTAATTTTTTTTATATAACTCTTATCACCTTCACATGTGTGTGCTTTATGTACTTTCGTATATCTGTCTCTCCGCACTAGAATGTAAGCTCCCTGAGGACGGGAGATTCTCTCTTTTATCCCTACGTATCTCTACATCGTGTATCTAGACATTAGTGTCTAAAACAGTGCCCGTCACACAGTAGGCGCCTCCTAAATATTTGTGGGATGAATGAACTCCTAAATATTTGTGGAACGAATGAACTAATATACAAGTGGATGAGTCAATGACCAAGAGGTGACGTATAGGTGTTGACTAGACCACAGTGACCACAGTGAATAGGCAGAGAAGCGAGGCGTCAAATATGGAAAAGCAGGGCCTGCCTATTGCTACTCCTTTGTTACTCCTCTGAACACGGAAGAAAGCATTTCACGAGTCCTTCCACGCACGCCTTGGTAGCCAGGGCCTGTCCCGTAGCTAGTGGGCAAGCCTTGCCTTCACCAGTAGGTGTGCTGCCATCTGTGTGGGAACCCGTAGTGCCAGCCACACTCTCCTGCATGGCTTACCCTGGGCCAGGCTTCCACCCGTGTGGTCTTACAGACGTTTATTAAAGCCTCTTTCCCAGAACTTGGGTCCAGGGCCTCCTTCCTCTGCCAGATAAATCAAAACCTCTAGACAGTTAGGAAACTGAGAGACCATGGCTGTTGGGGAAGTTGGATGGCAGATGAAAGCTTCACTAACGGCATGGTAATGGGGGAGTAATTTTACAGTTCTCCCAGACACCATCTTGTTCCTCATTAACGGTTTACAGCAATTCATTTGCTCTGTCAGGTGGCCACTTCAGTTAGAGGGTGGTGAATTGCAGGCTCCAGGAGCGGCTTGCTTTTTATTTTATTTAATTTATTTATTTATTTATTTTTTTTTTTAAAACACTTTTATTTATTTATTTATTTATTTATTTATTGGCTGTGTTGGGTCTTCGTTTCTGTGCGAGGGCTTTCTCTAGTTGTGGCAAGGGGGGGCCACTCTCTTCATCGCGGTGCGCGGGTCTCTCACTATCGCGGCCTCTCTTGTTGCGGAGCACAGGCTCCAGACGCGCAGGCTCAGTAGTTGTGGCTCACGGGCCCAGTTGCTCCGTGGCATGTGGGATCTTCCCAGACCAGGGCTCGAACCCGTGTCCCCTGCGTTGGCAGGCAGATTCTCAACCACTGCGCCACCAGGGAAGCCCGTGGCTTGCTTTTTAAATCGTACATCCAGGTCCAGCCTTCCCAGATCAGTGAGGGCTTCCGTTCCAGTTTGCAATAAATCCCATCAACCTCATTATGTCCCTAGAGTATTAGTATGCAGACCGGCAGCAGTCATACCCAACAGTCACAATCATTGAGTGACTTCTGTGTGCCAAATACCGGGTGGGGTGCTTTGCTTACATCCAGGATGTCACCGCTATCGTGGATTTGTGTATATCCATGATCTCTCGTGCAAAGTGTGCATATCTCCATTTAACAAAGAGGAAACTGAGGTTCAAAGAGGGGAAGAAATTGGTCCCACGTCACAGAGCCAGTAAGTACAAAGCCAGGATTCACACCCAGGTCTGCCTTCTCCCAATGGCCATGCGGGCCCTGATGCACTAAGGGTAGATATGTAATCAGAGCCGTGAACTGTGACCCTCAGAATTGAACCTTATAAGCGTCTGCAAACAGCAGTAGGCAAATGAAGGACTTTCCAATCTAAGTAAGTCTAGGATGTTGTCGGAGTGACGAATGCTCAGCCCGTAAAGGGTTTGAAGGTCACCTACCATCCTGTATTCTCAGAATTACACTATAGTAGACGGAGGCATTGTAGTGCCGAGGGGGCAGAAGCCTTCAAAGGAGCAGGCAAAGGCAGGGTGAAGGGAGATGTGGGTGGTAATTAGCCAGCTCTCAGAAGTAAAGTACAAAGTGTAGGAGTGGAGGTGCCTGCCTCACCTCTGGTTACTCTCCTGGGCACAAATTGAAATTCTCAGACAGGTCCTTGCAGCTGTGCCTCGGTGTCATTTCCTTCTGCCCACCCAGGCCGGCTGCAGCCTCTTGTACTGGCCCCCAGCCCAGCGCTGCACCGTTTCCTTCAGTCTCTCGGGTCTCCTGAGGACCACGGCCTCTGCTGTATGGATCCAAGTCTTACTCCTTTTAACTTCTGATCAAACCTCTCTCCGCAGCCAGTACCCTCTCAGGCTCTGCCCCCCAACCCTGCCTTTCCTGCTTCTTTCCTGATTTGTGTTTATTCCTTCCAAGGGCATTTCCCGAGGCCCTCACCTCATTGGAGCATCATGCCCTGGAAATCTGGACCATTTGCCTTTCCCCTGTCTGGCTAATGAGCTCCTTGCCTGGTGATTTGCTACACTTAGTTTCAGGCTAAAAGCATTTACCAAGTAACCCTAGAAAATCCCCATTGTCATCCCATAAAACGTTTAACATACCAGAGAATGCAAACACGTGTACACAGACACACACGCACACTCTTATATGAATTGCCTTCTTTTTTTTAAATTTTAACACAAGAACCCTTGGCCTTTGAACCTAGGTCCTCAGTTGGTACAGTCTTTTCAGAGGATGCATTGTATTGTTTTGGTTTTATTTTTTTAGATTTTCTTCCTCTCGTACCTGGTTTGATCTATTTAAACATTATATGTTTTTTTTTCATCAAGTTGCTTGAATAACAATTTCTAACAGTTAGGAAGCACTTAACCGTAAGACAGGTACTCTGTTCAGTACTTCATGTGAATTGTCTCATTTAATCCTCACAAGAACCCCCAGTCTAAAGAAAATGCAGGTGAGTCTCAGAGAGGTTAACAACTTGCTAATAGTTACGCAGCTTGAGACAAAGCGAGGTTTCAAACCCAGCAGATTGGACTCCAGAGCCCAGCCGCTGTCACTGCATCTGTCCTGCCTCTCCCCCGGCAAGCCAGAGTCAGTGTGCTTTTCCATAGTCTTCACCTGGCCTCTGTTTCTGTGGTCTTTTACACTGAGAATTTAAGGATTTCGGAGCAAGGTCAAAGAAGCTGCACTCGGCAGGTGCTCATCTTTGAGCTGGATTCTGGCTCTCAGGCTCCCAGTCAGAGCCCCTGCCAAGGCCTCCTCGTGTCTGTTCTTTTGCTGCATTTTCTGGAGCCTCTGTCATGGATGTTTTCAGGCTCAGTGGGGCACAGGCATCCAGTGGGGCACACCCTCTGTATCCCCACCCCACGGGCACAGAAGGCGTGCATGGAGACACTTTGCTCTAGGCATCAATGTGCATGCGCCCTAGCTTCTCACCAGAAGCAGGAATGCTTGTGGCCACAGGGCATCAAGAGATTTTACCCGCTTTATCTTTTGATCCTTTATCTTGTATTGCACAATAGAGAAAAAAAAGAAATACTGAATACTCAGATGACTGTAAGTTCTGAACCCCTAAGTAATGACTGTCCCCGCCGCCCGGGATTCCTCTCCCGCCTCCGGTCCTGCTGGATCCCATCCACGTCTGCTGCCCTGGCCTGTGGTGACCACTTCTGTTTCTGATGCTGAGTAGGAACTTGCACTACATTGTCACATAGAAGCAGTTAAAGCCCGTAGTTAGGCTTGTGAACTTCACTTCATTGTGAGCCAGGTGGCCTTGTGCAGGCATCCTGGGAAATACATTCCCTTTTCCAAATAAAGGCCCTTCAGACACCCCTTTGGTGACACGAGGCTGTGTAGGTTGTAGCCTTCGACTTCCTCAGTGATCTCAGATGTCACCTCCAACCAGAGTTTCTAAGGAATCCCTGTCTGCCCTTTGCTATTGATAGGCAACCATGTGGTTTTGGCTAGGTTCTAAACCAGGATCTGTATATTCTTAGAAGGACTTTGTACACTGAATGTAGTCATTTATCAGTTTCATGAAAAGGACGTGGCTTCAGGCCAATTAAATGGTAGGTACACGACACTGCTTTTGACCAATGATAAAGTACAATTTATAACTAAGTTCCAAGAATCTGATTAAACCCAGCTAAGATGAGTAAGTCCATCAATAGTGAGAAAAAGTACATAGAGGGCTTCTTCTATTTTTATTCAGTTCAGTAGAAGTTACTGGCACTTGGCCTAGTCAATGCACAACTTGTTTTACTCTCCATCACAGAGTTAGGGCCCAGGAATCAGGACCTTGAGGTGCTGGGTCACCTACTCTGGTCATCTTTTCAGACCAACCTTGGGCAGAAGATTTGTGGTGATGCTTGATTGTGCTCAAGAGTTTTGAAATGATGTTAGTAATTACTATATATATTTTTCAACTTGCTGAGAGCCCTCTTTCTATACCTTCATTGTGGGGAGAGTATCTTTGAGTCACAGAAATGAATCACATTGACCCCAGGAGCACGAACCCGCTCCATGGTAGCAAGTTTTATTCTTTGGAGAATTGTATTCAGTTCTTTAAGCCACCTAGATCTCATTTGGTGCCCTCAAGGCGATCATAACATCATCCAGTTGTAAAAACAACCAACTCTAGCTGAAAGATATTATACTGCTTTGGTTCTATCACTAGAAAAAAAAAAGTTAAATACCACCAGTATCTTACTGGCCAGGAATAGTTGAGCACTGATGTACAAAATGAGAGCCTGGAGTCTAAAATTCCCTATAAGCCTCTAGCTTTTTACTGTGAGTGACTGGGGCTTTTAAGGACGTTGAGATGAAGTGTTTGTTTAAGTGTATGGTAGAATTAAAACTTTTGTCCTATTCCTACCCGCAGTCACTTGACAGATTTAGTGGATGCATAGCTCCGCTCTGCGGACAGCCATGCTGGACCCTGGGAATGGTCTGCCCTTGTGAAGACGAGATCTGTGAGGGAGACAGGCATTCAGCAAATAATCACCCAAATAACCATTTTCACCATCATTGCCAGACTGCTGTGGTGGAGAAGAATGGCGCACTAGGGGAGCAGACCGCGGGGGTGGGAGCCTAGGCGGGAGTGGAGGCCCGTGGGTCAGCATTCAGCTGAAGGCGGTGGGGGGCACGCGGGGATGCTAGGCAGGGAAGCCAAGGCACTGTGTTGCTGGGCTTCGTAAGCCTGGTTAAGGAATTTCATATTTTGTTCTAAGAATAGAGGGAAGTCATTGATATGTTTCAACCAAGGGGATATGATCAGATCTGCTGGGTTTTTTTGTTGTTGTTTTTTGTTTTTTTTTATGTGATCCTTTTTTTCTTACTTTGTATTGGAGTATAGTTGATTTACAATGTTGTGTTAGTTTCAGGTGTACAGCAAAGTGAATCAGTTATACATATACATATTTCCACTCTTTTTTTTTTTTAGATTCTTTTCCCATATAGGCCATTACAGAGTTTTGAGTAGAGTTCCCTGTGCTATACAGCAGGTTCTTATTAGTTATCTATTTTATATATAGTAATGTGTATATGTCAATCCCAATCTCCCATTTTATCCCTGCCGCCCCCCCATCCCTTGGTAACCATAAGTTTGTTTTGTACATCCATGACTCTATTTTTGTTTTGTAAATAAGTTCATTTGTGCCCTTTTCTTTAGATTCTACATATAAGCGATATCATATGATATTTGTCTTTCTGTCGGATCTGCGTTTCTGAAATGAAACTTGGGCTGCAGGGAAAGTGGGTGGAAGGAAGCAAGAGTGGATAGGAGAGACCAGTTAGCCCAGGCCAGAGAGGGTGGTGCTTTAGGTGGATGGTGCTTGGGTGGGGATTGAGGAAAGTGGTCACATTTGAGAGAGATGGAGCCTATAGAACGTGCAGGATGCGGTGGTTGATCAGATGTCTTCCATGAAGGAGCGCAGGTGGTCACAGAAGGTTCTCCGATGTCAGGCTGGAGCGTCCAGGTGGAGGACCAGGTTTGCGAGCAGGAGGATAAGATCACTTTGGAATGTAGTGAGTTAAAGATGCCTGTGAGGCAGCCAGTGGTGAAGCCAAGGATGCAGTTGGATTATATAGTTAGAGCCAGAGAAGAGGGCTTGAGAATGGGAAGAAAAATGGGAATTACTGGTTTATGGTCATGGAAGTAGACATTGAGAGGAGGAGAGTCTAGGAGCTAGACTCTCTGAGAACTCGAGTAGGGGAGGAGAAGCAAGCAGAGAAGACTAATAAGGACGTAGGAGAGTTTAATGTTGTTGCAGAGAAAACTGCATATTCAAGCGGACCATGGAGTTACAGGACCAGCTCTGCAGAACGCTGCCCAAAGGAGTAAGCCAACAGCAGCCCTTCGTTTCAGTGACAAAGAAGACATTGGAAAGGTAGTTTTAGTGTAGTACTCTCTAGAAATGTATCCGTTTCGTCTCTGCTTTGGAGAGAAGGAAGCAACCTGCTCGGGAAGTCAGAAGGTCTAGATCTGAGGGCCACCGTGCACCACCTGCCTGCCTGGGCAGTTCCCTAAGTCTCCCCAGAGCTCCGCTTCCTAAGCTCTACGAGGAGGCTTCTAAGAAAGCTTGTTCCCACCACCAAAGTTGTTCTGAGGATTAACCAGGAAGATGGATGTGAAAGACCTGGCTTTGTCAACCGCCAAGAGCTAGACAGATCTCACTTTCAATTGACTTGTCAATTCCAGGTTAAACATGACTAATGGGCCCCACTCGTGCTTCCGTTTGGAAAACTTTTTGTAATTACATGCTCATACATTGTGGTCAGCTTTGCTCACATCATCTCTCAGTATTCACTTTCACTCAGGGTGACCAGGCCAGTTTCACAGAAGTTGTGGCAGCTGGAGCCCAAATGCAGAAAAGCCACTGGTGGGTATGGTTACTCTTTGGGACCTAAGTAGTTTCTCCCAGGTGCTTTCAGACCAAAAAGGGGATCAAGGGGAAACTACAGAAGAGTCAATGAGCAACAGAGCATTTGGGGAAATTCTGTTGAGAGTAGTATTTTGGCTGACATTATCTTCCTTATTAGATGTAAGTTCTTTAACTTTCCTGTGCCTCAGTTTCCTCGTCTGTAAAACTGGAAATAATAGTAGCATTTACCTCCCAGGGCTATTGTAAGGATTAAATGAGTCGATTCATAGAAAGCCTTAGAATAGCAGCAGCACTTAGAACATACTCAGTAAATATTAGTTGTTAGTATTGTTGGAGCGGGTGCCTTTGGCTGAAGTCCAAGGTATAATTTCCAAAAGTTTACTCTTTTACATGTGACAGTAAAACCTTCTTGAATTTATTAAAATAAATGTACCAACAGGTAAACTTTTATTCATACCTTGGGAAGAATATTTGTTTATAATACTAGTAGGGATTTGGTTATGTCATCAAGAGAAAAAGAAATATATCCAGTTTTTAAGTGGCTGGCTAGCAGATTAGTGCAGGGGCAAAGCACACCGGCTTTGAAGCTGCGGAGACCAAGGCTTAATCCTAGCTACGTGACCTAGGGCAAATTACTTGCCCTCTCTGACCCTCAGCTTCCTCATATACACAATCAAGATACTGTTTACTTGGCAGAATTGTCGTAGGGTAAATGTAGTCATAGGTACAGAAGGCTTGGCACAGTGCCTGACAGAAGAACAGACTGACATTGGTGGGAGAATATTTTATTGTTATTTTGCAACTGGTGATTTCAAAGTTGTTAGGTTTTTTTGTTTTGTTTTAAGGGCTTTCTGAACAGATGGCCTCTCCCATTGCCTGTCTTCCTTCATTCTCTAATGTACCTTGCCTGTTTACTTTTCCATCCCTCTTTGAGGGCTCTTCTCTGAGAGCCCTCTTGCTCTTGTCTTGCCGGGGTCTGCATCTACTGTCAACATAGCTAGCAGTCCTGGCCTTCCAGCACAGGGCGGCAGCCCATTCTTCATCCTTCTGGATGCACCTCATCTTACAGGATCAGCTGCCACCTTGGAAGGTCTCCTCCTCCCAGCCAAGCCTCAGAGGACCCTCCCCTGGGGAAACTCTGCTTTTTGATGGATGCTCTCATCAGTATTTTCCTTGTTGTCACTTCCCACACTGTGTAATTATGATCCCATCGTCGCCACCAGTGGCTGCATGAAGTCTCACCTGCTACCAGCATCTAAACAAAACCCCTAAGAAGGTAGAGCTCTTGTGATGCCTGAAGAGTAGACTTATGGGCACCTGGGACACAGCACCTTGGGAGTGACCCTTTCTCCAGGAAGGGAGAAACAAGACAGTCAAGGGTACAGTAGGAGATTGCCTAGGTTTGAATCCCGGCTCTGCCACTTACTGCCTTTGTGATCTTGGGCAAGACATGACTTCTCTATGCCTCCGTTTGCTCATTTATAGCATGGGAGAGTAACAGTTTCCAGGATTAAATGTTTCTACATCCAAAGCACTTAGAACAGTACCTGGCACCAAGTACCTGAATAATCAAGAAAAGAGCTGCCCATGAGGGGAACAGCGTTCTTTCCCATCATCCGCCTGCTGTGGCTGCTCTTAGTCATTTCTTTTCCAGGTGAGGGCTCACAGCTGACTGCGTCCTGAGCAGGCAGGAGACAGGGAATGCTGCCTTCCCACCCACAGGCCACACTCCCAGGCCCTCAGCCGGAAGAAACACCGTGAACAAGAATAACTCTCCCATTTCAGGGCCTGGAGTGTTAATTCGTCGGCACTGCTGAGAAGCGGCCTTTAGTTCACTTAATCATTAACTGTAGGCATCCTAATGAGTCCTGCGAGTGGCGTCCGCTGGTCGGGGGCAGAGCAGCTCTTTCTTCCTGGGTGCTGTTAGCAGCGGCACCAAGATTGAACGCTTACTAGCTGGGTTTTTTTTTTTTTTTTTTTTTAATAACATCTTTATTGGAGTATAATTGCTTTACGATGGTGTGTTAGTTTCTGCTTTATAACAAAGTGAATCAGCTATACATATACATATATCCCCATATCTCCTCCCTATCCCACCCCTCTAGGTGGTCACAAAGCACCAAGCTGATCTCCCTGTGCTAGCTGGGCTTTTGCTCTGTTATTTCAGTAACTGAGCAGAGATTATGAAACAGATGGGAGCCAGGCTGGCAAAGTGGATGCTCACTTTCCGGGGCAGGGCCTGCCCACGGCCTCTGGCGAGGTCCGCGTCGGGCACGCGTGTAATTCACACACGTGCTTCAAGAGGTCGTGTGGTTTGCATGGATGTATGGAACCCTGCTTCCCAGTGGATCCCAGAAAGGTTCCCTGTTCTAACTTACCTGCCATGCTTGCAGGAGTCTGGTTGTGTCCACTTGGTCACCTGGGTCCTGTGATGGGAGGGGCTTCCTGCCCAGGTGAGGAGGTTGGGCTGAAATTCCTGTACTGCAGCCTAAAATGCTACTGATATTTGAAATCCTTTTGCTCAGACCCCTTTCTACACTTCCAAGGAATGGGAAGGATAGGCCAGTATTTTATATTTATAGCATTTCATACTGGAAGAAAAAAAAAAACAAAAAACCCAGCATTAGGCAGTTTCTGGCCCTGGGTGTATCTAGGGCAGCTTAGGTGGATGACAGGGGTTGTTTTTAAGTGACAGTGAGGAATGGGCATTACAACTGCCTTCAGTTGTCCAGGGTCTTCATGGAATCTCTTTTATTACATCCAGTCTGCATCTCTTATGTTACACCATCATTATTCTTAGCTGTTCCCAACCATAGAACTATGACAACAAAATAGTTTCACAGAAAATACTATTTCGCATGACATTTAAATCAAATTGTTTTCATTTCACTCTTGTTTTCTTCAGTCAATGAGCGGTTTCATGGAATCATAGAGGTTGAGGAACATAAGAGACCTCAAAAGTGGTCTAAGCCAGTTCTTCTCTCAAAGCAAGAATCCCTTTGACAATACTCCTCAGTCATTTAACCTGTTTAACATATTATCTCTGCTTATACTCTTAGAGGCTTGAGGCAGCCTATTCTATTTTTGAACAACTCCTACTGTTAGAAAATGTATCCTGTTATTGATTCACGTCCTTGTGCTATCCCTGCATTAATACAAATTATACCAAACAAAACTAAAATGCCTTCCACCTAAGCCCCAGAAATGGTTGAAGACAACGATAGTGTTCTTGCCCAAATGTCACCAGTTCCTGCAACCTTGCTATATATGACGTAATTTAGCATCTTCACCATCATCCCAGATGTGCGGGAGTGGTCCTCTCTGTAGACATTGTATTAATAAACTGGTTTATAATGGGCTTGTTTTCATAGGACTCAATGTGAAAATCTCATATTAAGTCTTCATGACGATGGCAGAAGGAATTTGAGAGTTACATCTGCACTTGACTTTTACACTAACCTACAGAGTCATAGGTGCTCAGGATGTCCATTGGGCCATCTTGCTCCTCTATATGATACCCAGGAAAACCAGCCATTCTCCCCAGGGAAACTGCAGCTCAGAAGTAAGCTCATAAATAATCACACTGACTAGCATCCAAAGAAGAGACAGGACCAGAATTCTTCATGAAGCCTCCTCGCAGCTCAGCCTGTTTAGAACTTTCTTTCCACATGCTACCTGCATAAAGACTAGCTTGGCTCACATGTACTCAGACAGTGCTTAGCCTTGGGGCTGCCTAGTGATCAAGAGTTGGCTAGGGAGCTCAAAAGAAGAGTCTCATTTAAGCTGTTAATTTTCCAGGAAAGCTCTGAACGGGTGGGTTGGATGGTTTATCTTTAATAGTGTAAAGTACGTGTAAAAAGAAAAGAATGAGGTATATCTAGCTGGTCTAGTTTTCTCAGTGGTTCTCTGATTACTGTTTCTGTGAGGAAAAGACAGGTAACAAAGTGAAGGTAGAGGGGAAAATGGCCACTTGAAAAAGCATTAATAAAACATTCTTCACTTTGTATATATACACGTCTCAGCCATAGATGTCTTTCAAATCCATAGAGGCAGCATGGCAAGAGCCAGATGCAGAGTATCATTCTGGCTTTGCACTTACCAACCCAGTGAAGTTGGGCAAGATATTGGCCTGTGTGTGCCTCGGTTTCCTTATCTGTCAAGTGGGGATAATGATGGCAGTGCATGCCTAAAGGGTTGTGATAAGAACTAAATGAGTTACTGTGAGCGAAGGGCTTAGGACAGTGCCTGGCATCATAGGAGGCACTACCCAACTGTTTGTTCTTATCATGAATAATTATTATTCATTTTTGTGATTCTGATTACTTTGTAGTGAATTCAGAGGTGCCAGACTGCTTCACCATCATTCTCATTCTCGTCCTCCCTATAAAAAAAGGCTTGGAATCCCAGTGTTAGTTGCAAGGAATCATGCCCTTGCCCTGCAGTGGGTGGTGTGCAATGGTCTTTCCAAAGCTGAAACTTTCACAGATGTTAAAATGAGCAAATGGGGTACCCAGAAGCTTGAATGCCTCTTGTCACAAGTATAGCTCCTGCAAAGCTTATACAGAACAGTCCTATTTAAGTGAGGGGGCATGTGTGCTGTGCGGTCGATTCGAGAGACCATGCTGGGGCCTTTCATTTCGAATGTCTTTGAACAGAGAGAGCCCCTGTGTCAAGGGGAAGGTTTGAGGTACTTCCCAAGGAGCCTGGCTTGATCCTGCACTGGCTGCTGTGCTGTCCTCTGGAGGCCCGCTCTGATCTTCCACAGTCAGTGGGGTCTCCTCTCACCACTTCCAGGTGGTCACCCAGGATAAAGAGAAGCAGAGCTCTCCAAGAGCACGCCAGAATTCTGCTTCACTTCCCTTCTCATTCTGAATTGTCAGTCGATTTTTGCTTTGCGATGTAGCATATTCTTGCTTAGACTCTTAGAATGAACAGACTTGTAAGATCACCTTATCTTCCCCCTCATTGAAGGTTTGGGTTAAGGTGACTCATTCAAGGTCATACAACATTCACTCATTCATTAAACAAGTATTTATTGAGACTGTGTGGTATGGTCTGCAGTGTTTGTATCAGTGGCAGAGCAGGACTGGAATCTAGTCTTACTATTTCTGATCCAGTGTTCTGTCCCTCAGGTCCTGTGGCCTCTCATACCTACTCCCCTCCCCCAGTGATATGTCACTTTGCAGCTGTGGGATATTAATTCTCAAATGTGAATGTTACCTTTGAGTCTGTATAATAGGAAACACAATGTGTGTAAAAGATAGAAGGGCCCAAAACCTTTACACAAAGGCAACTAGCCTTGTTTTCCCCCAAATCTATCAGAATGTTGTAAGAGTCAAACTCAAGTTCAACCTGAGCAGTCAGCAGGTAGAAAAAAGCAGCAGAGTGTCCTATCTGGATTGGATGCCTCTCCAATTGATAGAATACTCTGCCAGGCACTGGGGACTCGGGGGATAGTAGGGCACAGCCTGCTCCACCATTTTCCAGCCGTGTGACATGGAACAGTACACTTCTCTGAGCTTCAATTTGCTTATCTGTAAAATGGGAATGATAGCAATAAACTTCAGAGTCACATTGTGGAATTTAATGAACTGAAGCATGTAAATCACCCAGCCCAGCAAATACCTGGCGCACATAGACAGTGCCTGTTAGGATGATTTGTATTCCTTCCATGATTTCCCTCAACTTGTTATGTGGCCACTGACAAGGAATTGAACCTTCCTGAAAGTCTTTAAATGAGGGAAATAAAGAAAATGACATTTGCATCACCCAACAGGGCTAATGTGAGGCTCCAATTAGAATAATATAGAATGAAATACTTCTTTTGGTAAAAAAAAGAAAAAGAAAATCAGAAAAACAAAAAAAGAACACCATACACGCAGATTACAACCCTGTGCTTTTTCCAAAGATCCTGTATCCTTAGAATGATGGGTGAGCTGTACTTAGCCATATTTGCTCTGGTCCATGGCACAGAGTTTTAGATTAGATAGGAGATTGGGCTACGCTTCCCTATAGGTCCCAGCCAGTTCTAGACATGTTACTGTAGTTCAGTTTAACCACTTCTCCAACGAGAGGGTGTGGTAGCATCAGAGCAAATTGATCCCCACTTCTGGGAAAATGACATTAACCACATGCTCAGGTGACAGACACAGAGGTGGCATCTTCATGAGTTTAAAGAACCAAATGACAAGTCTACAGTTTCTCGATTATCTCCGTTTTGATCTTCCCAGGGGAGATTTTGAAGTTTCAAAAGACATGGAGGGCCAAGCTATTGTTTGCCTGTGTATACCCTTCTTTATGACTTTTTTTCATTCCAAAAAGATGCTTTAAGGTGGCTTACAAAGATTAATGCAGAAACTAAAAATAAAATAAACAAGAAAAATAAAGTAGAAAGGAACAATAAAGTTGAAGAGAAAAGCAAGGTGAAGCCAGGGTAGGGTCAGTTCATAGAACGCCTGTACAATGTGGTGTCTGGGTGCCAGAGGTGGGCCCCCGTCTGACTCTGAAAGTCTTAACAGCTAAGGAAAGAGACAGACTTGAATGGGTCAAGATTCATGTTGTCCGGATAAGAGTAGACCCATTGCTCAAGCAAGCTTTCCGAGATCAGTGAAAACCCGTGCACTCGCCTGGGAGTGGTTGAATAGTGCTAGGAATAACGTCTGAGTTATTTATATGAATAAACTCAGCACTTCTTAGCTTTTTTCCACTCTTCTCATAATACTGTAAAATGCAATTCATATTCTAACAGGTCATCAGAGTCACTTCTACGAGGCCAGAGCACCCTGGTGCAGTACACACCTTTCTACTGGTTAAACTTAATCCAAAAAGAACATTTAAAGGAATCAAAGGAAAGAAAGAGCAACTCCATGGCCTTTGTGATGAACACCCATGTGTATTATTTCTCACAACTTTAATGCAATTTGAATAGTTAAGGGCTAAGATAATATGCTCTTGAAGAGCTGAAGGGGATAGGATTATTTCCTCCATTAAAATGAACATACTTGAAAGTACAGCCGCACAGCCTTCACCTGGCCGTGGCCTGAGGGGAGCACCCACTGGGGAAGACAAAAACTGTCCTAAAAGAATCATTCTTTAGGAACACCAGTAGAAGGCAAAGGGACAAAAAGACCCCTATGATCTACTCCCTAGATCAAGGCAACAATGATTTTAGCCTGGAAAAGTTTCAGAGTAGGTATTATCAGTCCTTCCCAACCAGAAAAAAAATTAAGAAACTTGTAAGAACCTATTGAATGTCTAGTTTTATGTGCTGTAATTTTTGGAGATGGCTCCAAGAAGATGTGGATGAAAATGTACTTCTAGGCAGTTCAGTATATTTGGGGCGGTGGGGTGGGGAGTTCCTGCTGAGAGTTTAGAGTAGTTGGTTTAAGCTATTCTTTTGTGACAGAACCACTGTCATCTTTATGCATAACTCAGTGACATTTAGAAATTTTTTTTGAAACTTCTTTCGGTAATTATTTGTGAGTTTTATCTTATTTTATTTATTTATTTATGCATTTATTTTTTTGGCCGCTCTGCGCAGCATGTGGGATCTTAGTTCCCCGACCAGGGATCGAACCCGTGCCCCCTGCGTTGGAAGCTTGGAGTCCTAACCACTGGACTGCCAGGGAAGTCCCTAGAAAAATTTTTATTTCTTCCCTTTTCTACTCCGTCCAGCTTAGACTCCTATTCCCTTATTTTCTTTTCCTGCCTTTCTCTAAGATGGAAAATAAATCCCATGCCAGTGCCAATCGTGGGTGGCTCTCTTTTTAGAAAAACATTCCAAGCCTTGTCTATGCTCAGCATAAAAGAATATTCTGGGCCGGGAGGGCGTCAAAGGGTGAAGGGGTGGTCTGAGGTTCTGCGAGCCTTTCTCCTCTTCTCTTGCTGCCCCATCTGTAGTATATAAAACAACAAACATCAGTGCTATCAGGCTCTTTATGGGATATAGTGGGAGGTAAAAACCAGAGTAGAGCAGAGACCCTGCCCACGATCTAGATTGCAGAGTAGATGAGACATTTCAAATAACCATAACATAAGGCATGGTGTGCTATAAGCACTGATAGGAAGGGAAAGCACCCCTCCAAAAAAAAAGTTAGGATGGTACTGAATTGTCTGCTTTTGCCGCAAGTTTCTTATTCGGTTCAATTGAACAAAATCTCTGCACCTGCCAGGTGCCAGGCCCCCCGTGAGGGGCTGGTGGGTCCAGTGGGGGTCAAGCGCAGGCCTTGCTCTCAGATTGCTACTTCTAGCAAGAGTCATCAAAGCTTTGTAAAGGTGTCTGCTTGAGGCCAGGGACTTGGTCTTTCTCTGACATGTTTTGATATGTCCCCTCAAACAGTCCCACAGCCAGGAGGAGAGAGAGCAAAGAATTTTCCTGGAAAGGTGATTAACATTGAGGCACAGCAGCTAGAAACTGGCAAGGTGCCTTCCGCAAGGTTGGGGAAGTGATTTATTTTTCCAGCCTCACCACAGGAACCAAGGCCCTGGCAGATGCCACCATGCCTTAGCAGCAGCTGATCCAGATGAGATCATTATTAATTATTAGTCACTTTAGAGTGTCTTTTTCAGAAACTACAGAGTTCTTAGGAAGCCCAGACTCTCCTGAGTTGCAATCAATACTATGTACACCTTGCACAGGGACCTGAGTGGCCTGTAATTATAAAACAGTATTGATTCCTGGAAAGGGGGTTGAAAATGTACAAATCCTTCACATAAAAATCAGCTAAATCTTCAAAAGGCTTGACTATATTTTTTCCTCAAGAAAGAGACTGATGGTGGGAGTAAAAAACTTGAAATGTTAGCTAAATTAGGGCTGTTTCCTGCCAGGAGCCAGATCTGTACACATAATTATTTTATTCTCTGTGCTGGCATTGATTCCCTTTGGTTGAGTGTTGGAAATATCTCTGTTTTGGGTCTGTAATCCAAATTATTCAGTCAGTTCCTATGATGATGTTTTCTACTCGCATCTTCCTGTATTATTTTTCTGTAAAACAAATAATCACATGTCTGGAACTTGACTCATCCCTGCCCCCCAGCACACCCCTCATTCCCATCCCTGAACTTGTATATCACACCACCTGCCATGCTCCTGGGCCAGAAACTTCACTCACCACTCACCCTCACACACCCCATAGTCACCAAATTCTGCCCGTTTTATTTTTGGCCTAATTCTAATTTCTGCTTCTAAGTTGGCGTCCACTACAGTCCTGTTGGAATGACTGGAAATCCGGACAGTTTTTAGTTTTTCTTCCTTTTGGCTGCGTCTCAGCAGCAATTACGAACATGGATTCTCCAGCTGCCTTTGCTTAGCGCATGGGTGCCCTGTCATTTTCTGTCTGGATCCGTAGAACGGCCTCACATTGCATCTTCAGCTTCTAATCCTGCCCTTCCCGTGGCGGGTAGGAGCCCCCTTGAAAATGCAGGTTTGGTCATGGCGTTTGGTGGCATATAGTCTTCCAGCGGCTCCCCATTGCCTACAATCTAAGATGCACAAACAATTCTTGATCTGGAAGTGACAGAAATTGAGTTTCAAAAGATGCACTTTATCTCCCAAGCCTCAGAGACTGTTGGAAGAGAGCAGGTCTAGAGGATTGCAGGCACCAGCCACATCAGGAAGGCCACCTCATTCGTGGGCTTCTTTGACACTTTGACTATCTGTGGTTGGTTTAGCTGGGCTTGGGACAGAGAGTTTTTGTCCTAGAAAGCTGTTTCCCAGGTTTTATAGAGCTAACTTCTCAGTGAGATACAGTCACAATCCATTTTATTTTGGATACCTCCTGCTTCCTCAGCAAGGCAGTGAAGTGCTGTTGAGACTGTTACAGGGGAATGGACCCTCTGATCAGCCCCTCCAAACCTTGTATTTGAGGGAGAAGAAATCCTAATGCCAGTACGGGGCTCCAACACAAAGGGCCTGCAATATTTCTCAAAAGAGGCACTCCTGGCCTGTGGTACGGGGAAACACTTTGTAACGTATGAGTGTCCCACACATGCCAAATGCTCCAAGGATTGGGGAACGGTACCATCCCCACCTAGGAAACCTTGGCTCCTGTCACGACTCCTAAGATGTTCTCCTTACTGAGAATATAATGAAGAACTGGGTTAATTATGATCTGTCACTCCTGTTGCCTCTTCATCTTCTGTATTGATTGAGTTCAGACTGGAGTCACATTGCCTGTGTTTGAAATCAAGCTCCACCACTTAACTGAGTATGACCTTGAATGTGGGCATGACCTCGGACAACTACTTAATCTCTCTGTGCCTCTGTTTTCTCATTTAAAATAGGAGATAGTAGTATTAATAATATCTACCTGAAAAGATTTTTGTGCAGGTGAAATAGGATAAAGCATGAAAGGTGCTTGCCGTGACGTCCACTTTCAGAGGCATAATGATCGTATGAGATGATGATGTCTCCTGAGCTTAACATCGTACTTGAGTGACAAGAAGTTGAAATCGACACTTTAAAGTGACTGCCCCAGAAAAGAAAGGCAGCAGGGTCTATCAGAAAGTCGAGTGACCAGGTGGGAGTCAGGAGATTCTGTTTTGCCCACAGTCACAGTTACTGTGTAGCCTTGAACATGTCACTTCCCTTCTCCGGTGCTTGCTTGCTTGATCTATGATACATTTGCCCTACGTGGTGTCAAAAGGACTGAATGGCACGAGCACTGCGAATGTGCTTTAAAGCCTGTAGCATCTCACAAACAGTTTGATGGTATATAATAAGTAACTGATTGTACATCGGTGTTCTCCCTACCCCTGATTTGAAAACCCTCCTCAGCCAACTGGGAGGACGCATTGAATGGGAACTTCTTGGGAGACGCATAAACCCGGGGAGCCCACCTTGCGTGGTAGACACTGAATTGCTCTCTAGCAGCCCATCCTGGCCAATGCGTCCCCCCGATGGCACAGGCGAGGAGCCCTCAGGCAGGCAGGCAGGCGGGCATCTCGTGAAGAGCTCGCATCCCCGGTCCTGCAGCTCTCCCTGCCGGCTTCCCGACACCCTTCGCCGCTGCGCGTTCCCTTCATGGCTGTCTGCTTGTCGCCCCACAGCAACAAAGGCGAGAGAAGGAGCTGCGCAAGCAGCAGGAGAGGGAGCAGCGGCGGCACTACGAAGAGCAGATGCGCCGGGAGGAGGAGAGGAGACGCGCGGAGCACGAGCAGGTACCGCGGCAGCCCCGCCGACGGCCCCGCGCGGACGGCAGCACCAGCCGCCTCTGGGCTGTGGGTCGCCTTCTCTTAGGTCTGCTCAGGTTTAAGCAGGTTTTTACTCTTTCGCAAGCAACTATTCTCACCTATTCAAGAAGTCAAACGCACAACCTTGGCAAAGGCCACTCGTTCAACCTGGCTTCCTCCCCAGGCCGAAGTCCCCCGACGCACCTGGATCTCGTGATTTTCCCAACCCTGGGCATCTACTCTGAAAGTAGCACTGAAGCGTGATAAGCAAGCCAAGTGCTCCTCTTTCATCGCTTCAGAAGAGCTTTTCTACTCAGGCAACTCTGGTCTCCGTGACTTGGAGCCGTCGATGCAGGCCCCTTTCTCTCTTTGTTAGAATCACATTCTGACAGTGCAGTGAAACTGCAAGATGGTTCCATTACAGAGGCAGTGCATGATGGCATTCAGCCATTATTTTACCCCTGCTGCTTGCACAGGAGCCTCTGAACTTTATAGCGTTGTTAATTTCAGGTAGCCCCTAAAGAGGGAACCTGTCATGAAAAGTTTTGAAATATAGCTCGGTTCTCCAAACCAAAGAGTAACAGCAAAGCACTGAGCCATCTCAATCCGCTGCAGTTGCAGGTAGAGGGCTTGTGCTTTTGACTGCATTGAAACGCTTTTGCTTCGGTGCGGGGTACCTTTCCTGTTTAGTGAGGAGGTGTCTGGGTATTTTTTCCCCTCCTTCCTTCCACACTTCACTTGGCAGTTCTTGTCACCTTTGAAATTACCGGTTCTTTTTCTCTCTCTCTTTCTCTCGTTGTGTTCCTCTGAATTCTCTGCCACCTACCTCTCCAGGAGTACATCAGGCGACAGTTAGAGGAAGAGCAGAGACAGTTAGAGATCTTGCAGCAGCAGCTACTGCATGAACAAGCTCTACTTCTGGTAATGGGAAAGCCAAGCCAGCTGACCTGCTCTGTGTTCATCGCGTGTGTGTGTGTGTGTGTGTGTGTGTGTGGTCTCCTCTAACATGCCAGTCAGGAAGGAGGGGATCCTCCAAGCCTCAAGGACCTGGAAAATCTCCTAAAACTTAATTCGTTTCCTGACCCAGTGTGCTGAGTCAATATGTTTAATATACTTGTTATGCATTCTTTATTAACTCCAGCTATTTGTGAAACTTTAACATGAATCCAGCCTTATTATAAGTTCAGACTGTTTTTGAGACCCACTGTGTTTATTGCAGAGTAATGTTTGAGGTCATTTGCAACATGCTGGAACACAATCACAGCAAAGTGCCCCTCTTCCATAAGAACCCACTCAGCTCTGTAGTCATATTTCATTTGCAGACTATTAGTTTTGCCCTTACGATGGGAACATTTTGTGTTCCCTGCTCAGGAGGCCTCCACTTGAAGTACTTTTTATTATTATTATTGCACTGCTCTCCAAATGAGCTTCTTGGTGTATCTTTTTTTTTAACTGAACTTTTTATTCAGTGGCATTGTGATATTTTTTTAGCCTGTACATGGTTTTTGCTGATGGTTTCGTTGGTCCAAGTTTTGTTAAACAAAAGATGATTTAGGCAGTATCTTTAGGTACTTATTTCGTTTTGTACTTAATTGTACATGTTTGAATGATATAATTACTAAACCAGGAAGTGGACGGTTCCTTATAGGGGTTGTGTGCTGACCATCCAAATGTCCTCATTATTGCCACTTTCTTGGTTACAATTCATCAAGGGCAAGTCACTTTGCAAAGGGTGGTATTCTGTAGGGGTTGCCACTAAAACAATAGTGTTTTCATTAAATGCCACATTCTGTGCAGACGCTAACCCAAGGCTGTAGTTTATCTCTATGGCACATCCTGATGTCCTCTTGTGGTTCTGTTGGTATTAAGGTCCTTTGTTATTTATCATCTCTTTTGGTTCCATTGCATGCTTCACTGGTACTGGCCAATGGTTTCCGTATGGTGATTTAGCCTTTTCTTTGTTCTCCTTTCCTGATCTGGACAGGAATATAAGCGCAAACAGTTGGAAGAACAGAGACAAGCAGAAAGACTACAGAGACAGCTAAAGCAAGAGAGAGACTACTTGGTTTCCCTTCAGCATCAGCGGCAGGAGCAGAGGCCTGTGGAGAAGAAGCCACTGTACCATTACAAAGAAGGGATGAGTCCTAGTGAGAAACCAGCGTGGGCCAAGGAGGTAAGTCAGCAAGCAAGTACAGCCTGTACCTGTGCTGTATTGGGGAAATTGGCCATAATGAGTTTCTCCAGTAGAAATAGAGAGTTAAACTAGTGCTACAAAGTTGGAAAATAATTCATTATGAGACACACATGCTTTGCTTTGGGAAGAACTGTAACATTATTTCTCTACCTTAATCCATTTGTTCTTCTTTTTGTAAGTAACAACAGGAAGTAGAAAATCCTTTTCCTTATTGGAATCTAATTGAGTTTGTGGCAGGAGGATTTTTAGTGACTTTTGCATGGAAGAATATGACTTAAAACTTAAGGAATTCTAGGTAGGATCATTTCCTATCCATACCTAGACCCTAAAAGTGATCATTAGTATTATCACTAACATTCCATGTTCTGTGGTAACAGTGAACACACAATTGGACCCAGACTTGTGATTGTCGTTCACTTACCGGGTCAGAGGTCATTTATATTTCTTTTGCAAATACTTTCAAAGTAATGGTCCTTCATTTGCTCAACTACTAGACTAAGAAAGAATTTTCAGGAACTTGACTCTGTGATGAGCTATTTAAAAATCTCATTAAAAATTATTTGAATAGTAGGGAAAAAAAGGGTGGTAACCAAATGAGTAAGGCAAACAAACAAAATAATAACTCTCGCCAAGATCAGCAACCCTTCTAGGAAGTCGCTGTGTCATCTCATATGCCTGACACCCTGGTTTTCAGTTCTGTCATTAATGTGGCAACTAATGATTTCCTTTATTTTCTTGTGAGCAAAGCTAGTCATTTGAAAGGGTGATTTATATTACTCTGCATTTTCTTCTAGTATCTTCAGATATTTATAGCTAGAGCTTATTTCAAGTTATCTAGACTACAATATTACCAGAACCCGATTTCTTATGTAAGATCCTATTTGTATAATTTTTAATTTTCTGCTCTATCTTACATATGTATAGAAAATGCTTGAAATTATGTTGTCCTAATGTTAATAATGGCTGTTTATTGGAAGTAGAAACTATAGAGTTTTTTCTTTAAACTCTTTAATACTTTTATGTATTATGTTTTATGTGTTTATGTTTAAATCCTTTATAATGATTTTATACTATTTTTACAAAATTAATAACTTTTAAAACTTAAAAACTAAATCTGTAGAGAAAAGTCATTCAGTGTCAAGAACGTTTTTGATCACTTTCCCTTAGAGTCTATGAGTGCGATTTGTATTTACCTATGTCTGTAACAACTGCCTCTTTCTCCCAGGTCAGTAACTCAATTTTGTGATCCTACTCCTGGGTACAGCACCAACCCCTTAATAACCCACCTGTTCTTCCAGCTAAGCACAATCACTATGCTGTTAAACAGCAGCTGATGTGGTTCCTGGCTAGCAGAGATGTGTCACCTTCCTCCACTGCTAAACCATTCTTTAACCACATCAAGCTGAAACCCTCAGCTAAGCCAGACTCACAGCTCATGATCATGGCAGGTATTGAGAGGCTGAAAAACTAGCCTCTCCTAAGCTAATGCCAGTAGCACCTGCAGAAATTAATGATTCCAGATCAAGACCCCTGTTTGAGCATCACTCATGGAAGAAAGATGGACCAGCTTATCCTATTAGACTTGGTCTTGAAGAGCAACTGAAGCCGCAGAGAGCCTCAAGGACCACAGTGAGATCAACAAAGCCATCTCGCTCCCAAAGATGTAGCCCAACTCGAAAGTCAGGACTTAAGGTCATTTGTGTGTCCTCTCCCAGCATCTCCAAAGTGATGAGCCCCCAGTTGTCCATTACAGCAAGTAAGGAGGGCCTTAGAGACTCATGTGTACCTCGGGGCAGGAGGGGCATGAATTCATGCATCCATACAAGTACCTCGATTCCTCTAAGAAGTGCTGCATCACTAAATGACCTCTCTTTGATGCATGACCACCTGACCTTCAGTGTTCCCAGCCCCAAGCATGAGTTTAGGAAAGGAACACCAACAGATCCCATTGGAGAAGACCATGATGCCTTGCAAAGCATACCAGAATTTCTTCTGTCCCTTGTGCAGCTCCCTCATGCACGAATGTACCAGAAAAGGGGGGGAAACATAAAGCAGTTTCCACTTCCTTCTTTCCACCTCTACCCAGCATGTTTTGATTTGAACTTAAACATTTTGACTTCATTATTTTCTAATTACTATTTGTCCTTATTATTAAATTTCCTGGCCTGTCCTCTCTCTTCAGAACTAATTCACAGTTCCCAAGCTTTCAGAAGCCATGCCGTTCCTGGGGGCAAATCTTTGCAGATATCATCAGGGCAGTCTTGTAGACCTCCTAATTCCCCTGTGCTTCTCGGCCAGGCTCCTAGCAGTAAAGGAAACATAGCCAGTGGGAGTGCAGACAGCATGACTGTGTCATCAAGCACACCCGATGTGAGGTTCCTGGGCCATCCTAGGTCTGGGCCACCTCTGGTGGGTGACGTCTTCCAAGGTCCTTGGCTTCCTGACAGCTGGAGTTCTTCCTTTGGGCTTCATGGACTTTTAGACATGTGGGAACATTCTTTTAGGATTTTAGACTTAGTCCTATCCTCCTGGGTGTGTTTAACATAATCCAGCTTCCAACTAACCACCTATCTATTCATGAAACAGTTCCCAAGTCTTAGAGTGGGTATTCATATTTTAGAAGAAAGATGAAACATTTAGATGATAGAATGAGTGACAGTGCTAAATTGGGAATTGGAGCAACTGGTATACAAATAAGTACAAATAATTGTCTGCTTTAGTTTAATTCATCATTTTTTAACACCCACTTCTTAAAATGGGAATAAAAATGAGTGTGAAAATCCTTATTTTCCTGATCTCTCAATGCTTCTAATCAACAATGTATGAACTTTTCTTCTAGAGCTTTATTTACAGGTTTCTTTTCTTATAGTAGGAGGTAGGTGGGGTTGAAAGTAGCCAGACAGTGAAATACATTTCAAGACTTTAGATATGGACAGAATTTCTAGCTCAGCAGTATCTTAATTATCAACCAATAAAAAGAACCTGGGTTCTTTTTTTGGAAGTAGAATAAAAGGTACCATTTTCTTTTTCAAAGGCATCCTCTGCGAGGATATAAATTTGAAAATATCCCCACCAGGGTTGGGTAGGCAGCAGCTATACCATGGTCTCCTGTGGTAGAGGGTCTGGGCTTTTTTGCTCCATATGCTGATGAAGACATCACCTGGCCATCTTCCACCCACAGCAGCCTCTTCTGTAATCTGCTCCCATAATTGTTTTCTAACTCAGCTCTAAACCTTCTCATCAGGGTGGCTTTTCCTTCTTTGATTACTTTTCCATCCACTTACTTTTCCTTATTTCCAATCGACCTTTTTTTTCATTAGCAGTGTAATATTGTTATAATGTTTCATCCTCCGTGTTTTTGTTGCTTCATTTTGTAAAACATAAATCATCACATTTCTCATTTCCTTTCTTATTAATCTGTCGGATGTAGTAAGAACAAATGAAAATACTTGGTTATTGGCAAATCTTGAGCTCTTCTCTCTCTCCTTTTACTGAGTATTCTAGTTGTCCTAAATGTTACATTGACTTTGATTTTCAGATTTCAGCCAGAAAGGAACATTAATGTCTCCATTAAAAGGAGGAGTGGGGGGCATTCTCACCCCTTTCAAATTCTCTGCCGTTTCTAGATTGGAATGGAAGTCAGATTTGTTTTGTGAAAACATCAATATGATATTCTGTTAAACATCAGCAAAATTTGAAGGTTTTTTTTCCCCACTGGCACTTTTTGAAAGATGGATATTCCTTTTCTTATAATGCCCTTTCTTTATAATGGTACAGATTCCTGTTTCTTATAATGGCATGTGATTGTCTCGGCCTGGCAATAATTATTTTTTTATTTTCACCAGCACACAGCAGTGACAGAATGCTCTGTCTACATGAGTGTTGCATGAGATGGTATTTTAATTTTTTTTTAACACTTCATCTTGTTCTTTCTCTCTGATGCATGCCAGTCATCTGGCCATGGTTTTATTTGGCAAATGATGGGCCAAGATGTCTCTTTATATCCCATCAGCCCATTGGACTTTGAAATCCTTGTACATAAGAACTCTTCTCCACTTATTTTCTCTGCTCTACACTGATGGTTTTTTCTTTTTATATATGAGGTCCCATATTACTATTTAGAGAGTTTATGGCTTTTTTCCCATCTTTCCTCAGTTTCTACTTATCTCTCTTAAGATTTAGCATGAGAGAGACCTGACAGGAAATAGGAAAGAGCTTGTTTGAGTTCAAGCTCTTCCACTTATGGTCTTTGTGACCTGGAAGTCTCATAGGCTTCCTGAGGTGCAGCCTCCCCATCTGCACTTCCTGTCTCAAGATTGGGAGGATCCTGGGCAACCATGTATGTGAATGTGCCATTGAAACTGTAGGCGCTGTACAAATGCAAATGAAATACACGATTCAACATATTTCTATTTTGCTCCCAAGGCCATTGTTGCCCACAAGGAATAAGTGTTTTGCCTCTCTTGTTTCTGGTTGGGATTTCACATGAGCAGTTCACATGCATCTCCCATCTCTTCCACTTACCTCTCCCCAGTGATAGATACACACCTTTTTAATTTCCCATCTCAGCTTGCCAAAGATTTGCCTCATTACTTTTAAGTTATGTGCTCCATTCACATGAGGATCTGTACTTTTCTGTGCAATCATTGGTTAGGAGTAGTTCTTGGAAAAGTAGTCCAGGCCCTTATCTTTAGACAAGATTACGTTTTAAGCATTCCCTATGAATGAGAGCCTCCGCTGTCCTCAAAGATGCCCTAGAGAAGGGATAGCAGCAGTCTTACTCAGCAACCATCTGCCCATGTGGTTTTGCCAAAAGACAGCGTGACTCAACTCTTGATGTGCCCAGTGAGTGCAGGGTCAGAGTACCTAACGAGGACTTAAAAATCATTGGACTTCTTTCTCTTCCTCCAGCATTGCCAGTAAACACAAAAATCAAATTGTTCTGTCCAGTTGGGGAAAAAATATTCCCATACGATTGTGTTCAATTCACCACATATTAGCTGTTGAGGCGGGCCTTCTAAGAGCTTCGTAAACCCCACAGGCCCTACAGTCATATAGAGTATTATTAAAATGCACCCATATGACATAGTAAATATATTCTGTTGTCAACATTTTAAAAATTACTTCTACAATTTTGTTTTGAAATTCTCTCTCAGCAGCTATCATTCATTATTGCTAAGTGAGACATTGGAAGCTATAAATTGTTTTCAAATGTATAAAACAATTTAAAAGTTGACATTGGTATAATGTTTACACTTATACATGTTTCAATGTATTTTTATTTATTTTGAAATTTTTTCACATCCTGTAATTAACATGTTTCTTTTCAGGTCATCTGTATTCATGCAACTTTTATGTATCTCAGAGGCCTTAGACATCACTCTTTTAGTACCCAGTGAATAACACAGTCCTGCCTGGAGCAGAATTTTATTTCTGAGACCACAGTTATTTTTTCTTTCTCCCCGTAATGCTGTAATAAATAGTATAGCATTTCTGTGGAGGTTATCCAAACCTCTCCAAAGTTATTTTAGTTTTGATGTTAAAATGATCCTTTTAATAAGAAAAAAACCTGATTCTATAGTAAAATTGATCAGTCTCTCCTAATGTTGTTCTCTGTATTTATTGATAATCCCGCCAAGTGTGAAATCCTTTGTTATAAATGTCCTGTTGTTATGGTCTAGCACCTTGACACTGTTTATCTGATGCTACTAGAACACTCTTTTTTGGTGGTACTTAAGATATTTTACAACTTCTTGGCAACAGGAGGTTGGAGCAAAGGCTCAGCTAATAGATTTTTTTTTTTTAGTATCATGAAAGGCAGACTGAAACATATCTTGATTGTAAGCCAGTTTTTAATCACAATACATTCTTAATCTGGGGGAAAACACCTTTTTTGTCTCACTCACTGTTCAGTCAGTAGACATAAGATGTGATGAATCAGGAGACAGGCCTTTGCCCAGTAGCAAAATAAGCAGAAGGGCCAGCTTCCCCTCTGTCCATTTGAAACTGTTATTTGGATGTTTAATTTGATATATTTGCTCCAATACCCTGTGGTGCAAATGCAATAGACAGCATCATCTTCCTAAAGACTTCAGGACAAGATTTTCTTGAGACAAAGTAGCCTGATGCCTCATTGTTACACCTGTCACATAGATTTTCAAATTTCTTTGGACAAACTCCAACCCAGGAAATTTCACCACATTGGACTTATCCTGAAATAATCTGCTGAGTATAGCAATAGATTATTCACACCATATATTTTATGATGGCACAAACTGAAACATAGTAATGGTAGGATTTAGTATTACACTAACTTAGAGAAGGCATAGGAAATGTTACTAGAGGTACATTAGTGATAGCTACACGTGACTAATCAAACCCATTAACTGCCTGTGAAAATTAGCACCCCACTTTGTGCCCCATTCATTTCTAACAACAGCTTTAGGGCCCGTGTGGCCCACGGTCCTATTAGAGACAAAGGTGCTGCCTTTACTGGAGCCTTGTTACTGGCAGTTGCCAAAAAAATTCTTTATCTCAAATATAATTTCTTTGTTCAAGACGGAGTCTTGAGGGACAGACTTTTAGACTGTTATTTTTAATGTGCTGTTTCTGAATGTGGGTTTAAAACAGTCTGAGGATATTTTACAGCTAAGAAAACAATAATAGCAAGTACTCTTCACTCCCTTATAATATTTGGTTCCTAAATATCAGGTAATAAGTGGCTGTAGTTTGGATAGTCAGGTATTTATCTGAAAATGAGTCCAAACCTCTTGGATTCCTGACCTCAGACAGCAATGGTTTGGATGGTGAGAGTTCAGATAGTGAGGGGTACTTATACATGTGATTTATCTATTTAATGATCTTCCCTGGAAATAAGAAAATGGTTGATATTTGACTAATTCCAGTCGTCTGGAAATAGTCACCTTCTTTTCAAAGAGTCTAGTATTTGGAAAAGCAATACATTGCATGCCTTGGTCTCAGTTTATCTGTGGTTGTCTTTGCAGGACTTTCTCTTCTTTGTGGTCTTATCTCAAGTCAGGCTTTGTTATTTCCTTTTGCTCAATGCAATAATAGCCCATTATTGCTGATGTAATACTTTGCACACATACACATACACAAAGTATACATGTTCTGGTTTATATTCCTGGCTTTTTGCAGCTAATCTTATTTGGTATGTGGTAAGCCTCTGGGACGTGGAATTTCAAAACCAAAGTCAACTAGATGCCAATTGTATGTACCCTGCACAGCCACGGTCAGGGAAGAGGTGTTCAAATTACCACTAAGTAGAGGCAAGAGGGTGGTTTTCTACACTATGGCACATCTTAACATGTTAACATGTTTGTAGTTGATTTGAGAGTTTTAAAAACAGACTTATTTTGTGTATGAGACTGAGTCTGCCTCTAGGAAGATTCAAAATAAGGTAGGGAGGATGGGAAAGAATAGCTCTTTTGAATTTTCCTTTCAAATCAGGAAGTAAAATGAATAAAAAAGCTCTTGGCTGTGACATACAAATATGTCTTGAGGACCTGCATGTGGGTTCCATGACAGGCTCTTGCAACACAAAGATAGTGAGTCGGCAGAAGAGAGTTAGGGGTCATCAGGGTGGGGTGCATTGCCCCCGTGAATTTGGAAATTACAACTGTCAAATTGACCCTAAAGAAATAAAGGGCAGGACAAGGTGGACCTGGAAGAAACGTGCTAGACCTCTTAAAGCTGTCGAAGATTTTAAATCATGTCTTGCAGTGTACATTTTGTTTATCTAAAATTTCCTTTAATTTGTCCTCTGCCACAGTCTGTCTGCAGCAAATAAGTTACCAAAGGTAACTTTTACCTGTAAAGAGAGCCTTCCCTGTAAAGCACTTCTGATCAGTTATCCCCTCTGGGCTGAGAGAGACTCTGCAGAAAGGGAATGACAAGGAAATGAAGTGTCCAGAAAGGAGAGAGGGCTGGAGGAGGGAGAGGAGAGGCGGAGTAGCAAGAATGAATGCCATGTGTGGAGAAACAGGCAGGAGGAGGGTAGAGGGAGGTAGTGGAGCCCAGGCTGGAATGGAAAGAAGGCGCTGGGACAGTGTATTCTAGGGAGCCGGGAGAGACACCTGAAAAGAAAGGGAGAAAAAGAGAGAAAAAGAAAATGATGCGGGAAGTCAGTTTAAGACAGGCCATGCTCATGGAGTGAGCTGCCTGAGAGGCCCACTTGCCTATGAGTAGGGCACGTAAAGAAATCAATGGCGCTCAGCTGATCCTCTTGCCAGCCCTCCTGTGTCCTTCCCTGCCCTGTCCCGTGAGTCAGCTCAAAGCTGTTTTCTATTTTCCCCAAGCAATCGTAATGCCCGCCGTAGTTACCTCTCTCCCTCACTGACCCCTGGCTTTGTGACCGATTAGCAGGACGGTGTTCCAACTAACGCACGATAAACTCTTAAGCAGATCCCGAATTCCTAGCCAACGGAATAGCACGAGATAATGGGTGATGGAAGGATGATGGCTTAAGCGTTCTGTGAGTTTTTCATGCTAGTAGTTACTCTGACAGAAAGAGCTTTTTGCAAATTTCTGATGCAGAGCAGATAGAGAGAGCTTCAGCCTTCTAAAGTGATTTGATCAGAGGGGTGCAAAATGGCTGTGCAGGTGACAACAGAAAATCCTAACTGGGAAGTAAATCAGCTTCCATCCATTGAGGCACTCTTTTTTCTTTCTTTCTTCTTTTCTCATTTTTTTGGCTTCTAGGTAGAAGAACGGTCAAGGCTCAACCGGCAGAGTTCACCTGCCATGCCTCACAAGGTTGCCAACAGGATATCAGACCCCAACCTGCCCCCACGGTCGGAGTCCTTCAGCATCAGTGGGGTTCAGCCTGCTCGGACACCCCCCATGCTCAGACCAGTAGATCCCCAGGTACATCCTTCCTTCATTCCGCTGGCTTTTTTCAACAGGTATACAGTAAAGTCGAATAAAAGCCCAGGGAATTGTAACACGGATTCAGGCATGGGTCCAGCCAAGTCATAGCTTTCAATATCAAATCTCTAGTAAGATAGGAGACCCCACTGAATGTGAAGGGCAGCAGAAGGAGTGAGAAAGAAAAAAGCACCATCCTTAACTTTAAGCCAACCACAAAGTCACTTCTTGGTCAATTGGCCTCTCTAGAGACCCGGAGGAGTTCCTGCCAGGTCAGAACGAGCATCCTTTTAGTTGTAATTACCAAAACTAAAATTTGTGTAGACCTTTCATACGTATAAACTATTATATTATCTTTTGTTCCTTGGGATTTTCGCATGAGCCTGAAACTGGAAAAATTAAATGGACTAGGTTAAGTAAAATTGTGTCTTCTAAGCCAGTGGTTTTCAAAGTGTGGTCACTGGGCCAGCAGCATAACATCACCCAGAAACTTGGTAGAAACGCAGATTCTGAGTCCCACCTCAGACCTACTGGTCAGCAGCTCTAGGGTTGGGGCCCGGCAGTCTGTGGTTTAATAGCCTCCAAGCGATTGTGATGCACTTTGAAGTTTGAGAACCATTGTTTTAAGCTATTTGGAAAAGAAAAGAAGATATCTCCACTTTTAGATAAGGAAGAAGTTTCTGGAAGTTTTAGAGGATTTTATATATACCAAAAATGAAATAGGAATTGAAATGAAGTATGAAATTTCATGAAAAATAAAGGTAATATAGATGTTTTCACCCAAATGTCTTAAACTTCCTCCAGGTATCCACCGGTGTTAACACTTCCACAGAATATTCTGAGGTCACCTTTGAAATATGTAATGCTATTTGAACTGGAGTTTAAGAGTAGATACAATCAAGGAGTCTTGGTTTTTAAGTTTACCTTTAGTATATGAGGTCCAAGATTTTTCAGTACCAGCCAGCTTGGCACTTGTTTTTTTATTTGTATATAATGAGTCCAGGCCTAACCTTCCATGGGGTACATTTTTTTTTTTTAATAGAAATCATGCCAATTATAAACCATGGTTATAAGCAGACTCAGTTTGCAAACATAACTGCTGCAAATTTCAAGGTTTTTTTAAATTAAATTAAATTTTTTTTTTACAGCAGGTTCTTATTAGTTATCCATTTTATACATATTAGTGTATACAGGTTAATCCCAATCTCCCAATTCATCCCACCACCACCATCCCCACCCCGCCGCTTTCCCCCCTTGGTGTCCATACGTTTTTCTCTACATCTGTGTCTCAATTTCTGCCCTGCAATCGGTTCATCTGTACCATTTTTCTAGGTTCCACATATATGCATTAATATACGATATTTGTTTTTCTCTTTCTGACTTATTTCACTCTGTATGACAGTCTCTAGATCCATTCACCTCTCTCCAAATGACCCAATTTCGTTCCTTTTTGTGGCTGAGTAATATTCCATTGTATATATGTGCCACTTCTTCTTTATCCATTTGTCTGTCAACGGGCATCTAGGTTGCTTCCATGACCTGGCTATTGAAAACAGTGCCGCAATGAACATTGGGGTGCATGTGTCTTTTTGAATTATGGTTTTCTCTGGGTATATGCCCAGTAGTGGGATGGCTGGGTCATATGGTAATTCTATTTTTAGTTTTTTAAGGAACCTCCATACTGTTCTCCATAGTGGCTGTATCAATTTACATTCCCACCAACAGTGCAAGAGGGTTCCCTTTGCTCCACACCCTCTCCAGCATTTGTTGTTTGTAGATTTTCTGATGATGCCCATTCTAACAGGTGTGAGGTGATACCTCATTGTAGTTTTGATTTTCATTTCTGTAATAATTAGTGATGGTGAGCAGCTTTTCATGTGCTTCTTGGCCATCTGTATGTCTTCTTTGGAGAAATGTCTATTTAGGTCTTCTGCCCATTTTTGGATTGGGTTGTTTGTTTTTTTAATATTGAGCTGCATGAGCTGTTTATATATTTTGGAGATTAATCCTTTGTCCATTGATTCGTTTGCAAATATTTTCTCCCATTCTGAGGGTTGTCTTTTCATCTTGTTTGTAGTTTCCTTTGCTTTGCAAAAGCTTTGAAGTTTCATTAGGTCCCATTTGTTTATTTTTGTTTTTATTTCCATTACTCTAGGAGGTGGATCAAAAAAGATCTTGCTGTGATTTATGTCAAAGTGTGTTCTTCCTATGTTTTCCTCTAAGAATCTTATAGTGTCCAGTCTTACATTTAGGTCTCTAATCCATTTTGAGTTTATTTTTGTGTATGGTGTTAAGGAGTGTTCTAATTTCATTCTTTTACATGTAGCTGTCCAGTTTTCCCAGCACCACTTATTGAAGAGACTGTCTTTTCTCCATTGTATATCTTTGCCTCCTTTGTCTTAGATTACTTGATCATAGGTGCTTGGGTTTATCTCTGGGCTTTCTATCCTGTTCCATTGATCTGTATTTCTGCTATTGTGCCAGTACCATATTGTCTTGATTACTGTAGCTTTGTAGTATAGTCTGAAGTCAGGGAGTCTGATTCCTCCAGCTCTGTTTTTTTCCCTCAAGACTGCTTTGGCTATTCGGGGTCTTTTGTGTCTCCATACAAATTTTAAGATTTTTTGTTCTAGTTCTGTAAAAAATGCCATTGGTAATTTGATAGGGATTGCATTGAACCTGTAGATTGCTTTGGGGAGTATAGTCATTTTCACAATATTGATTCTTCCAATCCAAGAACATGGTATATCTCTCCATCTGTTGGTATCATCTTTAATTTCTTTCATCAGTGTCTTATGGTTTTCTGCATACAGGTCTTTTGTCTCCCTAGGTAGGTTTATTCCTAGGTATTTTATTCTTTTTGTTGCAGTGGAAAATAGGAGTGTTTCCTTAATTTCTCTTTCAGATTTTTCATCATTAGTGTATAGGAATGTAAGAGATTTCTGTGCATTAATTTTGTATCCTGCAACTTTACCAAATTCATTGGTTAGCTCTAGTAGTTTTCTGGTGGCATCTTTACGATTCTCTATGTATAGTATCATGTCATCTGCAAACAGTGACAGTTTTACTTCTTCTTTTCCAGTTTATATTCCTTTTCTTTTTCTTCTCTGACTGCCGTGACTAGGACTTCCAAAACTATGTTGAATAATATTGGTGAGAGTGGACATCCTTGTCTTATTCCTGATCTTAGAGGAAATGCTTTCAGTTTTTCACCATTGAGAATGATGTTTGCTGTGGGTTTGTCATATATGGCTTTTATTATGTTGAGGTAGGTTCCCTCTATGCCCACTTTCTGGAGAGTTTTTATCAGAAATCGGTGTTGAATTTTGTCAAAAGCTTTTTCTGCATCTATTGAGATGATCACATGGTTTTTCTTCTTCAATTTGTTAATATGGTGTATCACATTGATCAATTTGCATATATTGAAGAATCCTTGCATCCCTGGGATAAATCCCACTTGATCGTAGTGTATGATTCTTTTAATGTGTTGTTGGATTCTGTTTGCTAGTATTTTGTTGAGGACTTTTGCATCTAAATTCATCAGTGATATTGGTCTGTAATTTTCTTTTTTTGTAGTATCTTTGTCTGGTTTTGATATCAGGGTGATGGTGGCCTCATAGAATGAGTTTGGGAGTGTTCCTTCCTCTGCAATTTTTTGGAAGAGTTTGAGAAGGATGGGTGTTATCTCTTCTCTAAATGTTTGATAGAATTCACCTGTGAAGCCATCTGGTCCTGCACTTTTATTTGTTGGAGGATTTTTAATCACAGTTTCAATTTCATTACTTGTGATTGGTCTGTTCATATTTTCTATTTCTTCCTGGTTCAGTCTTGGAAGGTTATACCTTTCTAAGAATTTGTCCATTTCTTCCAGGTTGTCCATTTTATTGGCATAGAGTTGCTTGTAGTAGTTTCTTAGGATGCTTTGTATTTCTGCGGTGTCTGTTGTAACTTCTCCTTTTTCATTTCTAATTTTATTGATTTGAGTCCTCTCCTTCTTTTTCTTGATGAGTCTGGCTAATGGTTTATCAATTTGGTTTATCTTCTCAAAGAAGCAGCTTTTAGTTTTATTGATCTTTGCTATTGTTTTCTTTGTTTCTATTTCATTTATTTCTCCTCTGATCTTTATGATTTCTTTCCTTCTGCTAACTTTGGGTTTTGTTTGTTCTTCTTTCTCTAGTTCCTTTAGGTGTAAGGTTAGATTGTTTATTTGAGATTTTTCTTGTTTCTTGAGGTAGGCTTGCATTGCTATAAACTTCCCTCTTAGAACTACTTTTGCTGCATCCCATAGGTTTTGGATCGTCGTGTTTTCATTGTCCTTTGTCTCTAGGTGTTTTTTGATTTCCTCTTTGATTTCTTCAGTGATCTTTTGGTTATTTAGTAACATATTGCTTAGCCTCCATGTGTTTGTGTTTTTTACGGTTTTTTTCCCTATAATTGATTTCTAATCTCATAGCATTGTGGTCAGAAAAGATGCTTGACATGATTTCAATTTTGTTAAGTTTACTGAGGCTTGATTTGTGACCCAAGATGTGATCTATCCTGGAGAATGTTCTGTGCGCACTAGAGAAGAAAGTGTAATCTGCTGTTTTTGGATGGAATGTCCTATAAATATCAATTAAACCTATCTGGTCTATTGTGTCATTTAAAGCTTGTGTTTCCTTATCAATTTTCTGTTTGGATGATCTGTCCATTGGTGTAAGTGAGGTGTTAAATTCCCTCACTGTTACTGTGTTACTGTTGATTTCCTCTTTTATGGCTGTTAGCAGTTGCCTTATGTATTGAGGTGCTCCTATGTTGGGTGCATATATATTTATAATTGCTATATCTTCTTCTTGGATTGATCCCTTGATCATTATGTAGTGTCCTTCTTTGTCTCTTGTAACATTCTTTATTTTAAAGTCTATTTTATCTGCTATGAGTATTGCTACTCCAGCTTTCTTTTAATTTCCATTTGCATTTAATATCTTTCCATCCCCTCACTTTCAGTCTGTATGTGTCCCTAGGTCTGAAGTGGGTCTCTTACAGACAGCATATATATGGGTCTTGTTTTTGTATCCATCCAGCGAGCCTGTGTCTTTTGGTTGGAACATTTAATCCATTCATGTTTAAGGTAATTATCGATGTGTATGTTCCTATTACCATATTCTTAATTGTTTTGGGTTTGTTTTTATAGGTCCTTTTCTTCTCTTGTGTTTCCCACTTAGAGAAGTTCCTTTAGCATTTGTTGTAGAGCTGGTTTGGTGGTGCTGAATTCTCTTAGCTTTTGCTTGTCTGTAAAGCTTTTGATTTCTCCATCGAATCTGAATGAGATCCTTGCCAGGTAGAGTAATCTTGGTTGTAGGTTCTTCCCTTTCATCACTTTAAATATGTCATGCCACTCCCTTCTGGCTTGTAGAGTTTCTGCTGAGAAATCAGCTGTTAACGTTACGGGAGTTCCCTTGTATGTTATTTTTCGTTTTTCCCTTGCTGCTTTCAATAATTTTCTTTGTCTTTAATCTTTGCCAATTTGATTACTATGTGTCTCGGTGTGTTTCTCCTTGGGTTTATCCTGTATGGGACTCTCTGCACTTCCTGGACTTGGGTGGCTATTTCCTTTCCCATGTTAGGGAAATTTTCAACTATAATCTCTTCAAATATTTGCTTGTGTCCTTCTGGGACCCCTATAATGTGAATGTTGTTGCGTTTAATGTTGTCCCAGAGGTCTCTTAGGCTCTCTTCATTTCTTTTCATTCTTTTTTCTTTATTCTGTTCCGCAGCAGTGAATTCCACCATTCTGTCTTCCAGGTCACTTATCCATTCTTCTGCCTCAGTTATTCTGCTATTGATTCCTTCTAGTGTATTTTTCATTTCAGTTATTGTATTGTTCATCTCTGTTTGTTCTTTAATTCTTCTAGATCTTTGTTAAACATTTCTTGCATCTTCTTGATCTTTGCCTCCATTCTTTTTCCAGGATGAGGTCCTGGATTATCTTCACTATCATTATTCTGAATGGAATTCTTTTTCTGGAAGGTTGCCTATCTGCACTTCATTTAGTTGTTTTTCTGGGGTTTTATCTTGTTCCTTCATCTGGTACATAGCCCTCTGCATTTTCATCTTGTCTGTCTTTCTGTGAATGTGGTTTTTGTTCCACAGGCTGCAAGAATGTAGTTCTTCTTGCTTCTGCTGTCTACCCTCTGGTGGATGAGGCTATCTAAGAGGCTTGTCCATGGGGTACATTTTTATAGAAACTTCTCTTTTAACACACAAACTTCCTCTTTAAAAAGCCCCTAACTTTGACCTTTTAGGGTACTTTTGCCCTGTAAAAGGGGGAAGTAGAGGGAAAACTTATGAAACTCTATTGAAGTGACTAGGAAATGAAAATGTAGGTATCCTGTGACAGCTAATTGGATTAAACATTCTTCAGGAGCTTCAATTATTGTTTTTATTTTGGGTGCTCTTTTAAAGTAGGTTTGTATTTTGTACTACATTTTTAAGAAGTTATTTTATTGAAGTATAGTTGATTTACAATGTTGTGTTAGTTTCTGTTTTACAGCAAAGTGATTCAGTTAAACATAAATATATTACATTCTTTTCATATTCTTTTCCATTATGGTTTATCACAGGATACTGAATATAGTTCCCTGTGCTATACAGTAGGACCTTGTTGTTTATCCATTCTATACATGATAGTTCGCATCTGTTACTCTCAAACTCCCAATCCGTTCCTTCCCCAACCCCCTCCGCCTTTACAACCACAAGTCTGTTCTCAATGTCTGTGAGTCTGTTTCATAGATAAGTTCATTTTTGTCATATTTTAGATTCCACATATAAGTGATACCTTATTGTATTTGTCTTTTTCTTTCTGACTTACTTCACTTTGTATGATAATCTCTGGGTCCATCTATGTTGCTGCAAATGGCAGTATTTCATTCTTTTTTATGGCTGAGTAATATTCCATTGTATATATGTACCACATCTTCTTTATCCATTCCTCTGTTGATGGACATTTAGGTTGCTTCCATGTCGTGGCTGTTGTAAACAGTGCTGCTGTGAACACTGGGGTGCATGTACTACACATTTGTAAGATAGGCTTTGTTTTCATATTAATACTTAATATATTGAATGATATTTACCCTTAATATAAATTTGATTGGTTACAGTTCTATTCTGGTTGAAGCATAACATTCCACTGAACTGGACTTTGAGAATTTCCTCTGAACCATAATGAATAACATGGCAGGTTTCAGACCCAGGATGGTCTGAAGAGGCTGGGACAGGGCTGCTCCAGGGATAAGACCTCAAGGGCAAGAGGAACGGAGCCAGGCTGGTGGAGGAGGGCTGTAGAAATGCTCCCCAGCAGTCTGGGCACTGAGATTTCAATCCAAAGAGGGTCTGGTAGGTCCCTTGTACAAAGCAGATACTAGATTAATGTTTGTGGAATTAACAGTTTAATTTAGAAAGTACTCTAGATGTTTTCCCAGCCAAGATTGACTGAGCACCTTCACATGCCAGGCACAGTGCTAGACTCTGAGATAGGAGGTCAGACATGGCTCTTGTCTCTGAGGAGCTTACCTATGAGATGGAGGGGGACTCAGGCTCACATGAGCACAAACAGTGAAGTGTGAACAGTGCTAATGGTAAAGGGTACTCTGAACTCTAGATGTTCATGATTTGTCTTAAAAAGCCACACTTCTGCCTAAAGACTACATTTCTTCCCTGCATGAACAACATCAACACATGCCAAACTGTGAGACTTCCACAACTCTAAAAGAAACGTCCTGGTGTCGAGAGATATATAATATCCTAGCTGGTAAGAGCCAGTTCACCAGAAAGCAGGATAGTGTAGCAGTTAGGCTGTGGGGTTACAATACCGGAACTACAATTAAGCGTATGTGTGGGTTACAATCCAGGCTCTGGCACATATTAACTGTGAAATCTAGGTTGTTACTTACCCTCTCTAATCCTTACATTCTCATGAGTAAAATGAGGAAAATAATTGTGTCCATCTCATGGTGGATTTAGTGAGTTCACAAGAAGTAAGATGTTCAGAGCAATTCTTGTGTCACAGAGCACTCTCTGAAGTCAAACTTAGGAGGTTGAAAGGAGGAAGTTTGTAGCATTAGAAGAGAAGTGCTCGTAAATATATTGTATTGCTGCTCAATAAATGTTCACTAAAAATCATTATCATGACACTTATTTCACTGACTTCTTAGCAGTCCCAAGTCAATCATTTAACTCTTTGCCAGGAACCCTGGTGCAGCCCTCCAGCTCTAAATGGGAAATTCAAGAGGGCTTTGAAAATCATGCTGCAGAGAACTGTGATGGGCTCTGTGTACTCCGGTTCTTTCTCCCTAAAATTTTATTTTCCCTTCCCCTGAGTGAGGTCCTAGCTGATCTGCTTTTTCTTCTAATAACACTGCTGTGATGTTGGTTTGATGCTTAGATCCCACATCTGGTAGCTGTGAAATCCCAGGGACCTGCCTTGACCGCCTCCCAATCGGTGCACGAGCAGCCCACGAAGGGCCTCTCTGGGTTTCAGGAGGCCCTGAACGTGAGCTCTCACCGTGTGGAGATGCCGCGCCAGAACTCGGATCCCACCTCTGAAAACCCACCTCTCCCCACTCGCATCGAGAAGTTTGACCGAAGCTCTTGGTTACGACAGGAAGAAGACATTCCACCAAAGGTAATATTACTGGGGTTTTTATCGACATCACTATCATCGTCATCATTGTTTGTTATTATTATTATTATTATTACTATTACTATTACTATTACTGTTATCATTGTTATTACCCCTGTTCCAGACCATTCATAGTATTGAAGAACCTGGCACCAAAGCACCGTCCCTTCTCACGTTTGTTTTGGTCCCTCCTCATTCCCAAGCTAAGACTTGGAGTGTCGTTTATCATTTCTGATCTCCATTTTCCCCAAAGAAATGGAGGCTCAGGTAGACTGAATGACTTGGAAGCATATATCCTGTATCCAGAGAACTCGCAACCCCAAGCATTCCAAACTGTTCTTTTAACTATCCATCTTAAGAAATAGAATAATATGGATATTTTCATCGATGACTTAATCTATGTCTAGACAAATTTAAAATTTCCAGATTAAAAAGTAAAGAATTTTTTTATTCCTATTTTTAATAACCCAAAGTGAAAACAGGTTTCAAATGTCCAGAAGATAGTAATGCTCTTAGAATATTTTAGTTGGTTCCACTTAAGGAAAGCTCCTTCTAGGCCAGGTTATAATTTAATTCCAGCCTTAATTGATTACTGAGGATTAAACTCTAGGGTAAAATGACCAGCCATTCCACTGGTTTGGTTTCATTTGTTTTGTTTTTGCCTATACCAAGTTGTTGTACATTCCAAAAAATGTCCTAAAACGTGGCCATGCATCTCACTACAGACAACCTGGAAATATCAAAATACTGTAGAAATTTTTGCATCAGATTCTTCCCAGTTCAGGATTCCCCTTTCTCCTGAACTCAGCGTAAGAGCTATGACAAATAGAATGTCCCGCAATTTCCGGAAATCGATGCCATTGTTGATTCCAGAAAAAAATAAGACCTTTTTACCCAATGATTTTCAAATATTTTTCCTCATCTTCCTCTCAGAAGGATATTATACCAGGATTTCCATTATTTTGAAAATGAAATTAGCTGATAATGGCTCTTTTGTTGTTGTTCTCATCTTGTGGAAGCAGAGATGCCATCAGAAGAAGTTATTTATGGAGCAGAGTTCAATCTGGAAAATAGGATGGGCAGAGGAGCAGACAGGAGAGCTGGGGAAACATTTGACATTATTGGTCCGCTCTCTAAAAACACGCAGGCACACACTTATAACTCTGGGAGAAAAAATTGAGACCAATACAAAGATTTTAGATTTTAATAATTCATTAGACTCTCTCTCTCTACAACTATTTCAGTTGACCAAGTGCAAAAGGAAAAATAGTGATAGTAATATTTAATTTGAGCAGGTGGGAACACTGATTTGGTTATTCTGCTTCACTTCACTGACTCATCTTTCTAGGTCTTTATCTTAAAATGTATTATAATAACCATTAAGATCCGTATTAGTGTTAAATATCATTTAATATACTAAACATAATATTAAAACAAAGCATAATTTAAAAATACCTAGTACAAAACATAAACCTACTTTAAAAGGGCCTCCAAAAATAAATAAAAGTTGAAGCAGCTGATGAATGTTTAGCCCAACCAGCTGTCACAGGAGATGTACATTTTCATTTCCTAGTCACTTTTCATAAAGTAAGTTTTTCCTCTACTCTCCCCTCATGTTGGACTCCTTTGGTACACTTACCAGTATTTGATTTCATTAGAAAATGTTTCATAACATGAGGCATACTTGAATTCTACCTTAGGCCCTGGACAGATAAGCTAATGATACGTTTTCCTACTGTACCTCGCAGTCTGACTGATATTCACATAGTTTTTTGAAGACCTTCTAGTATTTTCAGTATTAGTCCTGTTTTGTATTACGTTTGCAAATTGACCTTCCAAAGTTCAGAGTTGGCGGTTTGTTTTTAATTAGCAATTGCAAGTTGATTAGGAAGTGGAACCGTTCAGGATCTACTGCAGTAGTTTTTCTGAGCTCACTAACATGTGGCTTATGTCCTAAGTTCTAGCCTGATACCCTAATTTCTCACCAGATTTCATAATTTCCTTACCTGTTTATCAGTTGTATTGTGAGTTAAAAATGGAACTCGGTTTATCTGGATGTCTCATCAGATGCAATTTCCAATGATCAGCTGAGTTAATGATACCCCAGAGAAATTTCTGATATCCACCACTCTTGTGCAAACGAAGGAAATCAATTATTTTAGCCCAGTGAATCAAAATAATTCGCTTGGTCTGTTTCTAAATTTGTTTTTAAAATTGAGCACTTTGTACTCCCTAATGGTGGCTGAAATGTGCCTCATTGCCTTTCGTTTGATTTTGTTTAGGGAGTTAAATATTTCTTTGAGAAATGCAAGATGTTTCTTTCCTGTTTCTGATAGTTCTGTATCTCCTGGCAGATCTTAGGAAAGGAGTAGGCTGCTTTTCAGGCAGAACCCTGCGGAAGCTATTTTATGGAAAATATTTCTGAATTCTGGTTTTCTTTCAGGTGCCTCAAAGAACAACTTCTATATCCCCAGCATTAGCGAGAAAGAATTCTCCTGGAAATGGTAGTGCTCTAGGACCCAGACTAGGATCTCAACCCATCAGAGCAAGGTAAGGGAAGGAAGATGGGTAAGTTGAAGGGAGAAGTCCCCACCTACCATTGTCATTGTTGCTTTCCTAAAAAAATGTCTTTGTTCTTTTTTCACTTCAGAGGCATGTTGGCTGTCCACCCAGACTGTAAGCTTTGGTGGACCAGACACATGCCTTTTATTTCTGCAGTAGCCTTTCACAGAAATCAGTGTACAGTGAGGGCTCATGAATGAACGAGTCAATGAATCACAGAGTCAACGAATGAATCAGCCCAGAATCCAACCAGGTTTACCTTACTTGGCAGTTTTGTAAATGTGGGAGTAAGACTACACATAGAAGTCTGGGTGCAGCGCCCCTGACCGTTACTTCAGAGACCGTTTCATGAAGCCAGCCAAACAAAATGGCCTGATCTGAGATGATTTTAGCATCAGGTCAAGAAATGTGCCGTGGGAGCTATTGAGACAGTACAAAGTAATTGCCAAAGAAATGCTGTAGCCACCAGCTGCAGAACTTCCCTAGTTTGGCAAATTACAGAAGAACTAGTTCTCATGAGGAAATCACCTCTGGCATTAAGGAACGTCACTGAAATACTGTGATGTTCCCACTGTTGCTCTGTGCTCTCCTAGAATTTTCTACCAACCCTGTGTATTCCTACAATCAGGAAGTTGCATCCACCTACTGGTTGGTGTCGAGGTCTCAAGAGAAGAAGCTGGAAAATAAACAATATCCTTACAGTATCTGAGCAGATTTTATGTGGTAACAGATGCTGTTTGCTGCTATAGTTCATCAAGCTTCCCTCAGATTTTTCATGAAGAGTACACTCCTTTTTAGGATCAACTGAAATAGCAAATGGCCTCTGCTGAGACTATAAAAAGGAACTTGGGCAGGCTGTTTTATCCGTCTTCATTGTGTTCATAAGAGGACTCTTGCTAGTCAAAGAGAAGGAGAGGGGCTTCCCTGGTGGCACAGTGGTTGAGAATCTGCCTGCCAGTGCAGGGGCCATGGGTTTGAGCCCTGGTCTGGGAAGATCCCACATGCCGCGGAGCAACTGGGCCCGTGAGCCACAACTACTGAGCCTGCGCGTCTGGAGCCTGTGCTCCGCAACGAGAGAGGCCGCGACAGTGAGAGGCCCGCGCACCGCGATGAAGAGTGGCCCCCGCTTGCTGCAACTAGAGAACAGCCCTCGCACAGAAACAAAGACCCAACACAGCCAAAAATAAATAAATAAATAAAATAGGTTGCAGTTTAAAAAAAAAAAAGAGAGAAGGAGAGACTGAAAATGAAGGTTATGACTATTTGTACAGATCCTAAAATATGGAATGCTTTTGATCATAAAGCTTTCATTTTCCTCTTCCCATGAAAAGCCTTAGGAAGGGGTCAGTCCATAAATAAGATGGAACTGCACTAAAAACATTCATCCCTTGAGGGCAAAGAAGCTAGCTCATCTGAGTGGAGTTGCCAATGAGCAATTTTTGTCCAGTGACTCGTCAGGTTCACGCTGAGCTGGTGCTGTGAGCAGCTGAGGAAGCCTGGAGCAGACTGTGACCAGGGAGCCAAAGGAATGTCAGCCTGGATTGCCGGCCTGAACTTTAACAGTCCCCCTCTTCGAGCAGTGATAAGCCCCCAATTATCAGTACTTCTTGCTCATTTGAACCCTGCCTTCAAGGCTGTGTTCATTAGATCAGTTGTTTAGAATTTTAGTTGCTATAGATCAAGCATCATTTCAACTTTAAATCTTTTTCCCTCTCTCAACCATAAAGAAAGAGAACTGTCATTCTATAGCCAAATAAAAAGCAACTCTTTGTTCCCTCTGAAATGTTATTTTAATGACATTAAGGCCCTAAGATAACTGGTGTTTGATGGTCAGTGGTTTGCAAAACACGTGCTTTTCCCTTGGAACCTCTTAAACATTGTACTTTTTACAAAGAATGCAGACCTTGTGAAGACAGCTAATGTTTTTCTGCTTACAGAGAAGGTAGAGAGGAAGTGAGCTAAGAGGTAATAATTACTTACCTGCAATGAAAGTCAGAGGCATCGCAGGGGAGGATGGAGAATCCCTATCTCTGCCTTGTGGAACAATCTGCCCAGCAAGCCTGTCCCTTGCTGTCACGTATCTCTAAGTGACCAGCATTTAAGATGTGAATCAGACTTTGCAACTCTAGACTCGATTGCATTTTAAAACGTTTTGGGATTTGGTATACTTACTGTGCTAGAGATGGCTTTAGTTCACCTTTGTTGCATAATATAGCATGCCAAGACATAGTGGCCTGAGATAGTAACGATTTATTATTGCTCACGATTCTGTGGGTTGGCTGCAAAGTTGTTCCGCTGGTCTCACCTGGGCTCGCTTATGCAGCTGCACTGAGCTGATAGGTCAGCTGTATCATCACATGGTCTTCCATCCTGGGCTTCTTGACTGTTTGGTGATTTCAGGACAACATCCCAAGAGGGAAAGCCCCAATACACAAGCACTTTTGAAGCCTTTGCTTCTATCATCTTTACTGATGTCCCATTGGCAACCATAAGTCACACGGCCAAGCCCAGAGTCAGTGTGTAAAGGAAATACACAGGGGCACAGACAATGGGAGACGTGATTCACGGGCGGTGGGAGCGGAGTGGGAGGGAGGCTGTTACTGAACTTAGAGACTGTCTTATTTTCTATTGGTTCTAATAAAGTCCTCATAGTTATTTTTGTACCATTTGTCAGACAACTGCCCATCCGTAAAGCCATTTAAAAAAAGGGTTGCTTTTAAATATTTTGTCCTTTGCAATACTGTATAGACTCCCAAATGCCTTATACTGCCTTAAATGTCAAGGTGAACAGTTGAGTTTAAATCATGATTTGATTTGTTCATTTTTTAAATTTCTGCTTTAAAACCTTCCATGCACTTTAACATTTAACTTTGATTCATGTGTTCTTTTAAAGCACATTAAAATTTGATTAGACAAGTACAGAGTATGAAAAGATTTAAATTAATCCAGTAACACCCAGTCAAAACCCAATGACTAAATGCTTAATTTCAAAAAATAATTCTCCATCCCATCCCAAACCTGTCTTCTTATGGCTTGTTTGTTCTCATTTGCTATGTCATCAAAGAACAAAGTAAAATGAATTTTGGTGGGCAGCCAGTTAATTATAGACTTGGCCCTAGTATTTAGGCCAAGAAATCACTTTGTAGTCCTAATTTTCTGTTTTGACTTTTTTATATGACTCAAGTAAATGGAATAATTTTCACTTTACTGTGTGTTTTATAGACCAAACAGCATTCTCTGCAGGATGGCAAATGTCTGAGCTAAAAGTTAGCATTTAAAGAAATCTATATGAATGTTTTCACGTTTTTACACATTTGGATCTGAGTAGGCTCAGTTAATATATGAACAAGGAAAATCTGTTATTTCATGGAATTCTTCTGAAATTGATCCCCTCTAAGAGCATTTATCTCAGCCCCCTTGGCCCCTAGGCCAGACTAAATTACAACATAATAAGGAAGAGAAAAATATGAACAGTGTGACATTTTCTCAAAACACTCATATTTTACCAAAAAAGCAAATAAGGTAGGAACGCATTTTAAAGGTTTCCCTCTTTCTATGTGTGGTTACATAGAAACTAAACACTTCTTTGAGACTCCAGCAGCAAAAATAGCACCCTATTAAGATCGGCGCCCACACTGGTTAGCTCCAGTTGGAGGGGACTTGTACTAACAAGGCCCAGGTCGGGGATTTAATGCCCATGGGATCCAATTAACTTCACACTGAAAGAGGCCCTTGAGCCCCAGTCAGAGATGCAGGTTCTTCCCGGCTGGTTCTGCTGATGCCCAGGCCACTCTTCTATGCCAGGACAACCCTGGCCTGGGCCTTATCATCTAACATGGCAGCAGCCTCCTATCTGGTCAACCTGCCTCCGTCCTGACCAGTCATTCATAAGCCGGCCCTGGGAGGCCCATGTTCTCTGCCAGACTTTAAGGCCATTGCTGCATAAGCCGCCCATTTCTTCTGATGACCCACTCTCCCAGGGTTTCCTAACGCAGATTTGGTACCCAGTCAGGATGGCGTCCTCTTTACATCAACAAGCCCCAGGAAAACCCCAGTCAATGTCTGCTCACACTCTTCCCCCACCCCTCTGAAGCCTAATCAAGTCCTGTCTCCTTCCTGACACCACTGTTGACCGCTCCAGGCTGCATGCCTTGTTTCCTAAACTCCAACACCATTTGCAGATGCTCGCACAACGTATGGAGTTTTGCCTTGCTGGCTGTTGTCTCCACTGCACCTGTCTCATCTCTAGGATTATGTTGTACCTTGACCCTCTGCCCTGTGACCTGTACTCTCCTCCATCCCTCAAACTGGTCCACTGGTCTCACAAAGCAGGTATTTAATAGAAAGGTTTTGGTTAAATGATCAAAGGAGTGCTGTATTCGAGCAAAGAGCTGGATCCTGCTGCCACACGACAGCTGCCAGGGAAAATACTCAGAACTCACTGAACTGTATCCTCTTCATAGATTTTTTTTTTCATACAAAGAACACTACATTACATCTCCACAAAATGAGAGCAACCACCAAGAAACCCTAGTATGCCCATCACCCTTGACCCGTAATATAATTTTTAGAAAAAATATTTTTAGAATTTATTAATTATACATAAATAATTCTTGACCACTACTGTTTAATGAAAGAGGACAGTGGGGAAGAATTCATTATTTGGGAATGAAAGGAGATAGGATTGTTTCTTTTTGAAAAAAAAAATGAAAAATTTGAAAGGTGGCATATTGCAGAAGTATCACACATTTATCATTTTAGGTATTCTCCAAACAGGAGGGAGGGTATTTCCATTATGGATCCAAATCTATTTCAATCAATTAAATGCTAGCAGTTTTCACAAAAATAATTACTACTCAAAGGAGTGCCATAAAGATACCAAGAATTTTTTAAGTTTTCCTTAAGTTTACCAACACTCACTTCTGCAGTCAGTTTTACTGTTAGGTTGACTTAGCAACCCCTTTACCATAAAAAATTTAAGTGGTGAATATTGTCATAAATTCTACATTTGTATGATCAAAATTAATAAATTATGAGGACATATTTTATTTTCACATGTTTTCCAGGACCACCAGCATGTCTTCTAATAACCCAATATTTAAGAATTTTTGCAACTCGACCAAATATTTTCGCCAAATATGTTACTGCAAAGCAAGACTCTTGTGTTTTCAGAAAGAAATTATTTGCTTTTGTTGCTGCTTTAATGATGCCATTTTGTGGCCAGATTTTAACAGACCAAACTGCAAGTGTCTCAAGGGAAGGGACCGTATTATTTTCACATTTATACATGAAGCATCTGACACCCAACACAGTGCAGAGTACCTGTTACCCACTTGATACTCCTGAAATGGGCAGAGCAAAAGGAAAGCATAGAATTACATTTTTTTAATAACATCTTTATTGGAGTATAATTGCTTTACAATGGTGTGTTAGTTTCTGCTGTATAACAAAGTGAATCAGCTATATGTATACATATATCCCCGTATCTCCTCCCTCTCGCGTCTCCCTCCCACCCTCCCTATCCCACCCCTCTAGGTGGTCACAAACGACCGAGTTGATCTCCCTGTGCTATGCAGCTGCTTCCCACTAGCTATCTATTTTACATTTGGTAGTGTATATATGTCCATGCCACTCTCTCACTTCGTCCCAGCTTCCCCTTCCCCCTCCCCGTGTCCTCAAGTCCATTCTCTACATCTGCATCTTTATTCCTGTCCTGCCCCTAGGTTCTTCAGAACCTTTTTTTTTTTTTTTTATTCCATATATATGTGTTAGCATATGGTATTTGTTTTTCTCTTTCTGACTTACTTCACTTAATTTTTAAAAACTGCACTAAAACAACAAAATACAATTTTTTACAAATTAGTTAGCTGTTCATAATAAAGCCTGGTGAGAATTCAGTGAGATGGATCATCTCATGCAGTTCAGTGAAAACTGGCAGTATGTTTATACATTCACATACGTATATATGTGCACATACATACCTAAGTTCATGCCCTTCCACCCAAGAATTCCAGTTCTAGGAGAGATGTGATTGTGAATATTTGTATGCATCTAGATGGTTATTTCACTGTTATGTATAATAGCAATGTATCGGAAGCACCTAACAATAGAAGAATGGTTGAACTAATTTATCTATATAATGGAATACTATGCAGCTATTATTGTTTTTAGAAGCATAAGAAGCTGCTCACAATGCAGTCTATAGGGGAAAAAAGCAAGATGCAAAATTGAATATACAGTGTGCTTCCATACATACAAAAGAAGAAAGACTAGAAGATAATATTCCATCCAGTAAAATATAGTTGAATATCTCGATTCAGAGGTTGCATACATTGCTTCCCTATTTTTACCTTGTAATATTTTCAAGTGTTTTACAATGAGAATAGGAAAAGGGGTTTAAAAGAAAGCCTCCTTTGAAGATTCACCATTTCAGAGCTAATACGTTCGGTGTGATGACCCAAGAGTTAGGTCATGAGTTCTTCCCATCCAGATGCAGAATCTGGCCAGGAGCTCCACAGAGGATAGCATGACTATCATTACCATTGACCCCTGTAATGCAAGGTCATATAAGTACTCTCTTTACCCCTTTGTACTGGGAATGGGACTGGACTATGCTTGTGTCTACCAGAGCCAAGGTCTTGAGAGTGTAATCTCTGTGCTCTGCTGTCCATGCAGCAACCCTGACCTCCGGAGAACTGAGCCCATCGTGGAGAGCCCCTTGCAGAGGACCAGCAGTGGCAGTTCCTCCAGCTCCAGCACCCCTAGCTCCCAGCCCAGCTCCCAAGGTGGCTCTCAACCTGGGTCACAAGCAGGATCCAGCGAACGGACGAGGGTTCGAGGTAATGCTTTCCCCTACCTTTCCAGGACAGCATTCCCTGAGGAGGAGAGCCATGCACAGGGAATCAGATTACTTCCTGACTTCTGTGACTTCTGGTCCTGGCATGGCCACCACTGTGTGTTGCTGAAGAGCCGCTTAACTGCTCTCAGCCTCAGTCTCCTTAGGGGAGTGGACCACCATCCCCAGTTATATGTGTGACATCAGTGTAGACTAAATCCTTTCTAATTGCAGATACCGGTGTCCTCCAGGGAGATCACAGAATATTGGTCTTATTTGAAAATGTAGTCATCAGTCATCTGAATTTCCATTTCCATTTGATTGATTGGTTAGAGTTTCATGGACCCCCAAGTATCCTCTTCCCCTTGTGTCAACTGTGTTCAGAATACAAGGTATTTTTCAAAGGGAAAGTTAATAAAGGCTAATGTAGAATAAATATACACTTGAGAGAAGATATAAAATCTATGACTTAAAAAGTATACTTGACTCTTCTGGGTTTTCCTATTAGAGAGGTAAAAATTAGCCTCTCTGACCATTTAATTCAAGTCATTCTTCATTGCTTAGTTTTCATTAATGAGGAAGCTTGTGAAAAACATTAATGTGTCCAGCTAATTATACATGATAACCTATTGTTTATAGCTAATCAAAATGTACTCTTTCTGCATAATCTTCTTCAGAAGATAATTTTGCCTCCAAGTAATAAAGACCGGGATTTTTTTTAAGTGCAATTTGGAAAACACTTATAAATTACTCTTCCTAATGAAAACCACCAGTTCTTTATTCTCTCTTAGCCTCTTCATTAGACACAATCATACTTTACCTCCTAATATTTCTTTGAGTAAACTCACTGTACGTCCGTTTTGGAAAGGTCGATGTCAGACGTGCAATGCTTGTGTCTATGAATTGGGATAGGGACTGGCCTGCGGCTGTCCCATGTGCAATCTTCTGACATCAGTGGCACCACCCAGAGCCATGTATACTTTTGTTGCCTTGATCCAGATGTAAAGTTACTGACTTTGGAAAACTGCCATTCCCTTACCTTTTTTCTATTCATAAGCAACTTAATTTGCTTAGTTACAGCAAGTGCTAAAGAAAACCAAACTTAGGTAGACCATTTTAATTCTCTGATCTGGTTCAGGTTTAATTCTTATCTTCTTTCCTGTGGCCTTTGGTTTTTCTGGGTTAAAAGCACTCATATCCCTGGTGTATCCCTACCCAGGAAAGACCACTTTGAAACCAAACAAAGGAATCTCTCCCACCTTAGATTGCTTCTTCTCTACCTATAAGCTCATAGATCGGAGGGATGCTCTTCACTTGTAGCTGTCAGTCAGCCCTCCCCCAGCTCTTGCTCTATAACCTCTCTTCTAGGGCCCTTCCCCTTTATCACCAACACTCTCCTTCCTGCCCTCACCCTAGACAACTCCCCTTTCCTCCCCCCATTTAAAAATCGTTCCTCCAAATAAAACAGGTTTCTATTTTTTTCTACAACATTTTGTCAGAAAAACTTATCCCGATGGGTAAGTGGTAAAAGAAGAAATCAAACATAGAATGCTAACTCAGAGGCTGGTTTAGTATAATAACTGAGAATAGGACTTTGAGAAATCAGACAGAATCCCAGGTCTGCGTATAACTTCAGTGTAACCTTAGGCTAGTTGTGTCATCTCTCTAAGTCTGTGTTCAACTGTCATACAGGAAAACAGTGCCACGTCATTGGGTTGGAGCAAGGATTCAATGAGACAATTGACATAGAAAGCGTTTAGCACTAAGCCTGACACAAAATTAGTGCTCAGTAAATGGCGGTGCTGGCTAGTTTTTCTTATTATTACCAGTGACCTCCAGGTTATAAGACTAAATGTGTATGGCTGATTTTGTTTGCCTGAACATTGACTGTTTTTTCACGGATGTGCTTGAGGATTTGCTTAAGTGAATGAGGTGTCCGCTGAGTCATTTCCAAGGCTGACTCACCACAGAACTCCAGAACTTGAGCCAGCACCTTCTGACGGTCTTTATCTTTCTTGGCCCTCTGTTTTTTCCTCTAGCCAACAGTAAGTCGGAAGGATCACCTGTGCTCCCCCATGAGCCTTCCAAAGTGAAACCTGAAGAATCCAGGGAAATTACCCGACCTAGTCGACCGGCTGTGAGTGCTTTTCTCTCAAACCGTTTTGAACTCTTTTAATTTCCCAGAGAACCCGCAGGATAAAGTAGTTGGGGATGCACTCATGACTATGAAACAAAAAATGTTGCGATTAATAAGAACGGATGCTAGAAGCATCTGGAAGGAAGTCATACCTGATTAGGAAAGAAATGAACAGATCTTGGATTGCTTATCTGCCTTTGGTTATTTTGCTGATCTTTAGCACTATGTTACAGAATAAAACAGGAAGAGAAATAACTCACATTATTCCATAATTTCTACTCAGCAGCTTTAGCAAAAACATGTTGAAAGTAACAATTAAGAATATTTGGGCACTTTCTATGGATTTCTCTTGTATATTCTGGCCTTTTCCTATATTATTTTCCACATGAATTAATATTACAATTTTTCTGCTGCATTTCTGCCGCTCTAGGACTGTATTTTCTAGACCAAAACTTGATAAGCATGGTCTGATAGGGGGCTGACAACCTGAAATCTAGCTTCATTGCTGTAACACGTCAGACCCCAAATAGCCTTAAAGAAAGAAATAAGAGCATAGAAGCTGAAATTTGAAAGTTGGAAATTATTTGGAATGAGTTATTATCCACTTATTTTATTTAAATTTTCCAAGAATCTTTTCTGTGAAATGGATGTGAAGATGTTTTCGTTTACTTTATTTTTTTACATTTTAAAGTAAGGAAGTACAGTGAGGGTAACAATGAAGGGCATTCACACCATTCTGGGTTGAGGTTCTTCTTGCCCTTTTGCATTTATCAGTTGTGTACTAACAATTTCCATTTTGTGTCTAACCTGCTGCCTTTCTTCCGGCTTTTCCCCCTCCCGTGGATTCTTCTGGATTGGTTTCCTCTTATCTCAGAGCTATAAGAAAGCTATAGACGAGGTTAGTATTACCTTTGCTTGGTCATGCTTTCACAAGATGTAAATATAAACTGACTTCCTGAGGCTGATATTCAGAAAGGCGGCCAATTGGATCACAGATTAAAGTTCATTCCTTTGGAGTGATCTGCTGGGAGGAGAGCCCTTTCACAGACGCCAGCCTGAGCCCCTCAGACACTGTGTATAGCTCCAGAGACCTTCCTTCTAGCCAAAATGTCACTTTTCCAATGTTCCAGTCTAGCTAAAAATAAGCATCGGTGCTTTGTTATTGGCACAGTTTCTCATTCTAGTATCTTCCAGTAGCAAAACCTGAGCTTTTAACCTGCACTCGCCAGCCTTGCTAGGGGATGGCAGTTTTACTAACAAAGAAAAGAGACATCATTCTAGGGTCGTCCAAATTTATAGTGTGTGATTTGTGAACAAGGAGTTACCGGGTATTGTTAGATTAATTTGTGGGACATTAACTACAGCATCAGCAGCAACATCAGCTTTAGTTAATGAATCCTGGCGAGTTAAGTAACTTTATTTCCTTATCTGTGGTGACATTTTTCCATTAGAAAAATATATGGCTTTGCCAATCTTAAGTAGCTTGCTAAGAAGGATGACTGCCTCACTGCTCTTTGTCAGACCTGCGTGAATACAGCATAGTGGAGTTGTTTTGGAAGAGAGAGGCCTTCTGCAAAGAGTCCTAACTGCATGGAATCTGAAGGCTAGCATTATGGCTTTAAGGCTGAGCACCGTTTTTGTGAAATAATATGGAAAAAGCACTGGCTTTGGGAGTGAACAAGCTGCATTCAAATTCTGGCTGCCCCAATAAATAACTGGAGGGGCCAGTCTCACGAACTCTCTGGGCCAGTTTCCTCATCTGTAAAATGGGGATAAAAACACCTGCCTTTCCTCGCTCACAAGATTGTTTAGGTTCACTCAAGATCATGAGTGCGAGAGCATTTTCTGAAGTGTGAAGTGCTATGTAAAGCCAGGGCCTGAGGCTTGGAGCTATTCTGGTGGGAGAAGCATGTTTCTATGTGTCTGATCTTTACCAAAAAGCATCACTTTTTCAGAATTATGACCGCCTCACCATTCAGAGTGATTTAGAAAGTCATTATCATAGTTAAAGAATTATTGCTTATAAAAAAAAAAAGATTCTACATGTCTACAGTGTGTGAATGGCATTATAGAAAGAAAAAAGGGAAATGTTTTTAATTGCTCTGTGCTACAGCCTTGCCCCTTCTCCTCACGAGATTGAGAAGGACAGGGATTATCACAAATGTTATCAGTTTTCTCCCAAACAGTCCTGGTGCTCAGGCTGCCAATAAAATGGTCGCGTGTGTGCACAACTCAAGGTTTCCTCTTATGAGTCCAGAAGTTAGCTTGGAGGTGGCTGTCATGAGGGAAAGGGCTCCCATGGATTTTATCTGGTTAACCCAGGATATTTTAGGCTTTTAAAAATTGCTTTATTTATTTCAGGATACTCTAGCACACTGGACAGAGATGAGAGGTAGGCAACAGAGGTAGAAATAATTGAGGGGGTGAAAGCTGTACACCAAAATCTCTAGAGCCATGGATGACTGGAAAAAGCCCTCCAGGTGATTCTTCTAACCCTACCCCTTGAGTATCACTGATCCAGGCCACTAAAAACACAGGATTCCTTGGTTCTACCTAACCCGGTGGTCCTCAACCAGGGATAAGTATCCCCCCCCAACTCCCCTTCCCTTAGGAGACATTTGGCAAAGCCTGGAGTCAGTTTGGTTGTCACAACTTGGAGGTGGGAAGCGGTGCTACTGGCATCTTGTATATAGAGCGGAGAGTTGCTGCTAAACAATCTACAATGCACAGGAAAACAACCTACAATAGAGACTTATCCACCCCAAGTGTCAGTAGTGCCACAGTCAAAAAACCTTGAGCTAAATCTCTCTCCCATCTCCCTTCCTAGGTTTTAAGATGGCTTCCATCTCCCGTGACTGATATGCCATTTAGATAACCCGAGTTTGAAATGAACAGTCTTAAAATGCCAAAAACATATTGCTTATTTTTGCTAATTTAATGATTTGAGTTCCATAAAAGTCAGTCTGAGGGAGGGTCCATGCATTTGGCATTCCTTCCTATGGAATATGAGATTGTGCAGCGTCGTCTGTGATTATTTAATACAACCCTCCAAAATAAATATTCTTTTTACTTTAGCACAATTAAATAGATGTCATGAAGATTAGATACATAAGCAAACACTGGCTTTACCACCACTTCTTTATTGTATGTAGAAATCTGACAAATTCCAGAGCACATCCATAGGCTGGACAGAACTGGAACAAAGTTTTTTTCCCTCAGTTGAATATATCAAAGTCAAGTGACTTCCCCAAGTCATATCTTTAGATTTCCTAAAAAGGAAATGAATTATTTTAATATGTAAAGAAAAAAACAACTTTAAAATTTTTAACTATTATTTTAATAGTTTAAAAAATTGAACTAAAATTTGCATAAACTATATTGTTTTTAAAAAGATACCCAAAAGAGCAGCTTTTAAAGCAGAGTATGCATAATTGTCAGATTAAATAAGCCTTTTTGAAAGAAAAATTATATCAAGTTGATTCTAAAAAGTGTGACATGAAAGAAACCTTTGGGTGAGAGCCCCTTAACTATCTTTACTCAGTAGTCAAAAAGCTTAACATTTTGCCGTATTTCTTTTCCAGTTATACATTCTCAAATATTTTTATTGTAAATAGCACTTTTTTTCTCTTTTTAATACTTTTTAGCTCCAGGCTTGAGACAGTCAAGCAATAAATTACCACAAAAACTCATTATATGGAGAAGATTGGTATTGTCAGAAAATAAAGCATATGAAAATGGATCTGAATGCAATGGTGTCAATTTTAGATCATGTCTATTTCCTATAACTTTGCTATTGTAAGTTCTTCCAGGGTGGATGGATAAGGAACAAAACTTCAGCTAAACACACAGACTATGGGCAATGGAAGATTAATTTTCTTTGGCTGGGTTATTAGTTTTGAGTTACTCACTATTGGTACCTTGGGATTTTCATATATGTCTCACCTGCCAAGCTGTTACCAATTAAACTTAAAAGGAATTTGCAGTTATTTCTAAAGTTTCAGGAAAGATAGCTTTTTAATAACACAGAAACCAAAAAAAAAAAAAAAAACCTCTAATTAAAAGTGAAATTATAAAGCAGGTCAGAGCTTTAAAAGTGTTCCTAAATACAGTGTTTGGAGAAATTCAGGTGATTTTAACAAGTGAGAGTTACTTTAAATCAATGGGCTTTGGACCAGCTAAATATTTCTAAATAGTTTTGATTTTTTAAAATCTTCTTTGTCTTGCTTTGAAATGTCAGCGATAAGGAAAACCAACCCATGGGGAAAATGTATTATTAATTTAAATAAATCATAGTTAATATTATTATATTTTACTCAGAATTACTGACATTAGAAATAAACTCTCTTAACCATATTCTCTCTTTAAGTTATAATGTTTTTTTAATGACAAGTAACATTTTAAATGCTAGTTGTATTCTTTGATGAGACATAACATGGTCCTAACATAGAGAAGGAAAAATACAAAATAAATTTATCTAATTTTTAAATTATTTTATTGGTTTGGAGGATTATAATGTCCTTTTTCATTAATTGCTTTAACAAATATCTAAACTGTATTTTCCCAATGTGCTCAAGTGTAGCATACCCTTCACTTTCTCGTCAATTTGATAAAGATAAAGATTGGCAATTGTCAAGAGGAAATAAGAAGTAAAAAGCTGAAATCTGAACATTAGCTTTTCTTATTTTGGCCCATCACCAAAGAAACCGGAAATAAATTTGCATAAAATTCTGTGTGGTAATTTTCCTCTTCATTAATGGTGTACATTATATTTAAACAGTTTGAGTCTTTTTAATACAATTTTATTTTCATTTTCATGGATGGGATAAATATATCCACTGAGATTGAGGCCATGTGTGTGTGCATGTGTGTAAAAGCCCAGCAAGCATGTTTGGGTGGAAAATGCACAATTTGAATTTTCAAAAGCTTCCCTTTTCCAAGGGCTTCAATTCAAATGACTACAGAACAAATGTAAAAGTTGTCATTGCTGTCCCTTTGATTTTTATGAAATTAGAAAGAAACCAATCCTTCACTTAACACCTTGAACTTTCTAAATTTCTAGACCAAATAAAAAACCTGAAGCATTTTCTGTCCTTAGTCTTAACCAATACATTAATGCCTCACATATAGGCAACAGTAAAGAAACAGGATGATCTGTTGTCTTCTCAAAATAAAATTATATTTATAATTTAGTTACACACATTTATCACAACTTTTCTTCTAACCTATCAGGATAGATTATCAGATGTCATTTAGATCACCTATATTGCTCTAACCTTACATCAGGTGAATTGGACAAATACATTTCTGGATTGAAATAAAGAGAGAATATGGCCATAAGAAAACTGTGGGATTTAGTATCTTCAAATGAGTTTCTTTCTCCCTAATCCCCTGTCTCTCACTGAATGCTCTGATTCCCACATGGGTCACTAATATAGGGAGAAATGGTAAGACTGATGTCAAATTGTTTTCTCTTCATTTGCATGCTGTGTGCCAAGGGCAGTTTAACCCATGCAAATTAGAGCGGCCATGCTTTTGCAGAACAGCTTCCCTCTGCATTGCTCTGAAAGCATGTACAATAAAAGGTAGTCAGATATGCAGCACACTGCCTGCCATGTGCCTGGTGATTAACTACCACCTCATCACATCCATAAGGCTAAAGCTTTCATCATGCTCATGGAAAACTGAAAATTTACCTCTTCCTTTTGGTGTTCGCACATTCATTTCAGTATTCTTCGCCAGGGTTTCTGCCAGGTGACGCAATATAAAACAAAAGAAAATGAAACACCTATCATTCTGGAAGAGAACTCTTTTTTTGTTTTTGTTTGTTTTATTTTGTTGTTGTTCCTCTTGATTAACTCAGCTCTGTGGCTATAAATTTCAGTGGCACTGGGCTTTGGGGTGGGCCATTATCTGATGTGGTGCCTCGGCTCTCCAGGGAATGATGACACACCAAATGAGTCATTGTAGCAGCTGGAACCTTGGGAATTGCTCTGTTCTGTGACTGATGCTAGATTTTGGTACAGTAGCAATCATAAGAGGAGAAAGGCCATGACTGTGGCTTGGGCAGGAGTCTCAAAATAGTGGGAAATAATTTCTAATCCTTTGGGTAATTAACTATGAGGGTGGGTGACCAACTTCACCTTCCCAAAATAAAATGTGAACCCAGTGTTTGTATGTATGTGTACACGCACAGTGCACATACACATATATACACATGCAGATTCAGAACCAAACAGTCTCAGTCTAGCAATTGGTTGTGAACAAAGTTTAAATTTATTTCATCTTTCTTTTCTAGTTTCTCCGCACTACAAACATCGTTTTCTTGGTTTCATGCAGTAACTATGTTTGTAACAGTTCTATAGAGAGCTTTTTTTTCTTGTTTATTTCTTGTTGCTTAAGCCGGAGACTTGCTGAGAGATGTCTCTTTGGTCGTATCTATAATTCATATACGCTGGACACACTTTTCTCTTGTAGGATCTGACGGCATTAGCCAAAGAATTAAGAGAACTCCGGATTGAAGAAACAAACCGCCCACTGAAGAAAGTGACGGATTACTCCTCCTCAAGTGAAGAGTCGGAAAGCAGTGATGAAGAGGAGGAAGATGGAGAGAGCGAGACCCAGGACGGGACAGTGGCTGTCAGCGACATACCCAGACTGATGTAAGAGACCTGCGTTTTACAATATTGTTTCTGTTTCTTTATGTTTTGGTTTTTTGGCCCCGAGGCCTGTGGGATCTTAACTGACCAGGGATCGAACCCGCACCCCCTGCATTGGAAGGCGAAGTCTTAACCACTGGACCACCAGGGAGGTCCCTCCCGAGACCTGCTTCATCACTGTAGGCCAGGAGAGGTTAGGTCTCCAAGACAGAAGGACAGAAAATATGAATTAAATATAAGATCATTTGTGAGTCTCGGGCAGGATCAGTTGACTTTGGGGATTCACATTTTTATTAGAGCATAGTTCTATATTCACCCCTCTCCCTAGACACAGTTACTTAGAATGTGTAGCACTTCTAGGACTGCATATGCTTTGTCTAAGCTGTTGTGGCGTTCACCATCCCTTGGGTGATGCTTTCTTGGTTCCTGTCATCTCCGGGCAAGTGATACTGACAGCCACACCCTAGAACTAAAGAGCAAAATTATAGGCAGTGGCATTTCGGGGTTAAAACTGACACCATGAGACGTATATTTCACTGTCACCACCACCACTAAGGTGGAATGCAGGAGGCAGCATGGGTTAGTACCCCAGCAAAACAATCAGGAGTCGAACAAACCTGCAGAGAAACTTCTGAGTGTTTGACTTAAATACACCCCTGATTTTCTACTTCATCTTCTCCATTGTCTCTTTTATGTGATCCTCTTTGCTGCGGCCTGTGACTTCACCACGTACAGTCTTCTTTTTTAGATATTTATAGCTACCTAGCTTTCCCTTAGTATTTATAGCCTTTACTTCTCTTTTCTTTTTTTAAGTGAGAGGGAGGCTCCCTTTTTCTCATCGGACTGGATCCTAAAAAAGAACCTCTCCTCTTCCCCTATTACTTCCCCAATTCAAACAAACATATTCATACAATCACACTCACATCTCTCATTTCCTCTCCCAAATAAACACAAGGTGCCCAGCCCTGGTTTGCCATAACTTTGATAAAGAGCAATGCTAACTTTTCCATCTTCAGTCCTCCTTCACTTCCATTTCTTTGACTCAGCTACCACTCCTGGTCATCACATCACATTTACTCCCTATAGAGAAGATGTCATTTCAGGCCACAGATTACAGTCCTGTCCAGCAGAGACTGGAGAGAACAGGGCCTCCCAGTCTGCAGGAAATGTCATCCATTGATTAATGATCGTTACATACAAGCAATTCTGAGAGACAAATCCAATTATCATAGCTGAAAATCCATACTTGTTATTTTACTGCTGATTACCCAGTTATTGACAACCATAAATATACTAAAATATGACATTTGGAAACCAATTGCATTAAATTGCTTTTTTAACAGCAAATAAAGTTGTTCTAGAGGCAAAATCACTAATCCAGAACATTCCCACAAAATATGCTGGTCCTTTCAGTTTTTGTCTTGACTCGGCATTGGTTCATTCTTTTAACAGATGTTCTGAATTCCCTTTAAGCACGGAGCATACAGCTATGAGGGTGGATTGTGAATTTAAAAGATTGGTAAGACTTCTACTCTGTGCTAGACCCCATACTGAGGGCTTTGAGACATTCAGGAAGTGCGTACATGAATTCTGCCTTCCAAAAGTTTACATTCTAGTTGGAGAGAGACAAAATTATACATGGAGAAGTTCAGAGTAATATAAATAGTTGGAAGAATAACCAATAGCCTTGGAAGAGATGTTAAATCACATTTGGATTTTTTTTTTTAAGATTTATTTATTGATTGATTGATTGATTGCTATGTTGGGTCTTCATTTCTGTGCTAGGGCTTTCTCTAGTTGCGGCAAGCGGGGGCCACTCTTCATCGCGGTGCGCGGGCCTCTCACTATCGCGGCCTCTCTTGTTGCGGAGCACAGGCTCCAGACACGCAGGCTCAGTAGTTGTGGCTCACGGGCCTAGTTGCTCCGCGACATGTGGGATCTTCCCAGACCAGAGCTCGAACCCGTGTCCCCTGCATTAGCAGGCAGATTCTCAACCACTGCGCCACCAGGGAAGCCCTTCGCATTTGGTTTTTAAGCCTCCTGTCATATTTTGTAAGGCTCTAAGTGGTATTTACCCTCGTATCTCTAAAGGCAAGTCCATCTCTTCCGCCACAATGGAAACACCCACCTTTCTAAAATTGCCTAAATATACCATGCTGTGCTGCGCTTTCTCTGCTGTCTGGCACTCTCTTGTTCCTTTAGAAATCACCTGTCACGGCCCAGCCCGTACAGGCAGAGCCCGTCCCTTCCTCTGTGCTGCATGGTGTCTCCTGTGCATTCCTGCCATTTCATGGAGTACCTTGAATCAGGTTATTTATTACATGTTGTCTCCCTCTCTGCACTGTGAGATCCTTGAGGGTGAGGATTGAGCCTTATTTACTCTCTACTCTTAACACCTTGCCTGGTGTCTGGAATAGAGTCGGTCTTCAGTGACTTTGATTTACACTTAACTGCACTGCACTGAAATTGCAAATCCTGGCTTCAAAGTGTTTATAGCCTAATCCAGAGGAAAGACGTGTACACAAATAACTGTCATCAAGGTAAAAAGGAACACAGAGTGATGTTAGAATCCCAGGTGGGGGGAGTTGAAGTAAAGGCACAGAAGGTTAAGTTTGGTGGGAATATAGATGGTATGAGGTGGGGGGAAAGTCTGGACTAGTGAAACCAGACCGGCATCATGTAGCCAGTGGGGAACCGTCGAAGGTCTCCTGAGCTGGGGAGTGACATGATTGGTGCCATGTTTGAGAGAAATCATTTCATCAAAGTGATTTGGAAAGAGAACAGACTAGATACTGGCAAAGGCATTCAGAGGATCTATTACTGTAATCCCAAGAAGTAATAAATGGGCTGTCATTGAATACTTATAGTGGAGGCAAAACTTGACGTGGCTCTTGAAGAATTGCTAAATTTTAGACAGATTGACATGACTGTCCATTAAAGAACATTTAAAATATGTAACTGTATATGAAACATACTCAGAGAAGAAACAGGATACAGATGTGTGCATGTGTATGTGTGTGTTTATTCCAATTTGCCAAATATATGCACTTTTGTGAATATAAAATATTGGGTTGGCCCAAAAGTTCATTCGGGTTTTTCCATAAGAGCTTACGGAAAGACCCGAACGAACTTTTGGGCCAACCCTATATATACAGTCTGTTCTGCTACAGCATGAGCAGTTGTATGCCTGAGAAACTTCATACTATTAAAAAATCCATTGTTTCTTTAGGAATAAGACATTTCTGAGTTAGACTCCTTCTTACGTACATTCTTATCACTTTTATTTTCTACTGTTAAGGTAAACCTTCACATTTTGTGCTGTATTTTTTAAAGCAAAAAATTAATATATTAATTATATAAATATATTGCAACACAGTTCACTATCATGAAGTCTATACAAAAGAGCTTTTTAGAAATAGAGCACAGCCATTCCGACAAGCAGCTGGAGATCCTGATGTGCAATATAACAACTTCTTCTATGTACAGTGTTGGCTTCATATTAATAGTATGAGGTTTAACCTATAAGAGTGCACATAACTAAGATTATATTCCATAACTAACCAACTGCACTATTTCCCAGTGCCTCATGCATAGAAAAATAATGAGTGAGGGGGAATTATAATAGTGGTTACCTGTGGATTATACAACTCAGAAGGATTTTTATTTTATGTATAGCCCCAATTTTATGATAAGCATGCACTATTTTTATAATCAGGAGAAAAATAAAAGCTTTGTAGAATAGGAGGGAGGGAATGAAAGGCACGTAAGCTGATTTGCATCAGCCCAAGCAAGCTGAAGAGGCAGCCTTTAGTATCAGTATCTTCCCTCAAGTACCAGCACATGCTTCAGATCAGTACATATGAGGCGTGGTCTTCATCATTAGGACCATCTATTGCTATTGCAGTCCCTGAATTTTGCACAATCTCATAAAATGCAGTCTGGACAGTGAAAGCCACACGTCTATGTCTTATGTCCCCTCTTTCCCAGTCTCACTAGAAAGCCATGGTTCTGGCCCCGTTCACCAGCCAGGCTATTGTTGTGCCCACCCCGCCTCTTGCCTGCCGTCCTCTCAGCCGTCCTGTCGGTTGGTTCAGCCTTTGGTCTGAGTAGTGTTGTAGAAGCGTGGCTGTGGTCGTGCTGTATCCCTAGTGCCCTACAACTCTTTGCATTCCTAGGCCGCATGACTGTCACAGCATATGCTCCAGCCAAACTGACCTTCTCATTGTTCTTTCCGAATGCCTTGCACTTTTCCAATGTTGTCTTTTCTTGGAATGACCTCCTCTCCCTCTGTCCCACATTCTCACTTACATCTGCCTTGCATTTGAGTATTTGCGTTGTTTTTATGCTCTTCCAGATGCTAATCTCTGTAGTTTCAGGAACCGTGTCTTCTTCAGCTTTTATATCCACTACCCAGTGCCAAACCAAGGGCCTTTCATGTAGCAGGTGTTGGATAATGTATATTGAATTGAATTAAATCAATACCTGCAGGAACACTTTGACAAATCCAATTAGAGATTATTGTTCTAAACATGTGACCTAATTACAGTAAATTTTCTATAGTTTTCCTTCTAATTAGTTGATGTGTTTTGTTTTTCACAGTCTTTATAGAAATTCAGGCAACTGATTCTTCCTACCCAGACTCTATATCAGAAAAATAATTTTTAGAACAAAGGATTATCTTAACTATAAAATGTTAGAGTTGTTTTAGCCTTAGTGTTTTTAAACCATTGCCTTTTTTTTTTTTTTTTTTTTAATTTATTTTTATTTATTTATTTATTTATTTATGGCTGTGCTGGGTCTTCGTTTCTGCGCGAGGACTCTCTCTAGTTGCGGCAAGCGGGGGCCACCCTTCATCGCGGTGCGCGGGCCTCTCACTATCCTGGCCTCTCTTGTTGCGGAGCACAGGCTCCAGACGCGCAGGCTCAGCAGTTGTGGCTCACGGGCCCAGCCGCTCCGCGGCATGTGGGATCCTCCCAGACCAGGGCTCGAACCCGTGTCCCCTGCATTGGCAGGCAGACTCTCAACCACTGCGCCACCAGGGAAGCCCTAAACCATTGCCTTTTAAAATTATTATTAATAAACTCTATTTTTTAGAATAGTTTTAGAGTTACAGAAAAATTGAGCAGATAATGTAGAGTTCCCATGACACTCCCTCCACCGACTCCCACCCCCTTACCCCTCCCCCGCACAGTTTTCCCTGTTAGTAACACTGTACAAAGGTTATATAGAGTGAAGCAGAATCCTGGGGACCAGTAGCATTTAAGAGGAGCTTATGAAGAAAACAGAGAACAAAGGGATAAAAGGAAAACCAGGGGAAAGTTGTCTCAAAAGCCAGAGGAGTACAGAAGAATGGGGCGGAGTGATGAGTCATATCAGACACAGGCAAGAGACCAAACACCATGTCAAAGAGCAATCATTGAAACTGAGAGCTTAGGAATGACTTAGGGAGTTTCCTTAAGGTGCTTGAAGTCAAGTATAAGAAGTAGTCATCTGAGGAGTGAACCAGAGTGTGTTAGGGAATAAACTGGAGAACTTTGCAAGGAGAACTTTAAGGAAAGAGAAATGTAAGTGTGGGTAGTAAATACTGAATTAGGGTCAAGAGAGATGTTTTAATGAAATGGGAGACAGGAGAGACCTTATCTTGTTTATTGATTGGAAGAAAGAGAGAAGGATTGTGAAAACACAGGAAGGAGAAGGAGAGGAATAACTTCCAATTGACGTTGGTCCTCTGCTCTTCTATTTAAGCCTTCTTACTGAGTTAGAAATACTGCATTGCTAAACTAATTTTTTTGTCTTTTGCCAATCACTTTATGTACCTTATTAGTCTCTCAATCTCCATTAGATTATAATCCTCTGGAAGTTTAGGGTTATGTCTTATTTTTCAGATATTTATTCTAGCGTCTGGTACAATGTATATCACATAACAAACTTTTAACACGTAAATGAATGAATGAATGCACGAAAGAATTTCTAAGGGGTTGATGAAGATTGACATGGCAGAGTTGGGAGCTTGGAGCCATAAAAGAAACACACAGAGACAGAGGACGAAAGGACAACCAGGGGAGTAAGAAGGACAGAAAGAAGTGATCAACGACAACAGACACAGCAAGATGTCTTCTTTTACGATTTAAAAATGTTCTGCAGTCCCTGAAACATGAACTGTGGGCTGCACTTTGCCTTTTAAAAGAAATGTGTAGAGAAGTACTTTGGAGCACGCAGAAATTTATGGGAATTTTCCATCATCAAAAGCCATTACCTTATATCAGACGACATGGTAGCAGAAAAATTAGTGGTGTGAGCAGTTAATACTAGGTACACAGAATGAGCAGGTATATACAGAAGATTCACAATACAACAGACAAATCCTGCACAATCCTGCACAATAGAACAACCTTAAACTAAGAGGAATTGCTCACTATTTTAGAAGAAAATTGACAAAGGAAGGAATATAGATTATCATCTTTTAGTCAATCTATGAGGAATATTACTAGTAGAAATAATGTAGAATAAAACTCAAAACAGCCCAAAATGATCACCATAAAAATTTATCATAAATGAAGCAGTTCTGGCTCATAAAATTGAAAGTATAAAATTGACTCAGGAAAAAAAGTCTCAGAAAAATATTCAGCAAAAGGTAAAACTGACAGTGGTTAACACTATACACTAACACTATTGATTAAAAATTGACAGTGAATCAAATCTTAATAAAATTTATACCTTTAAAGTTGGACCTGGTAGAAGTAGTGAACACAGAGCCTTTGAAAGATGATATGGACAAAAAAGCTGATTGGTGTATCAAATTTTTGCTATAACATTTACATAGAAAAGGATTGGAACCAGTGATGGTAATTTTAGCAAAATTATGATGAAAATGCAAAAATTGGGGAAGAATTTAACTGAGATATGTAGAAAATTAATTAAGGAATTGTCGGATTGGAAAGAGCTCTAGGAAATACCTTCTTCATGAAAATTCATCCATGTTGAGATATTTCTGATTAAAATGTTTGGATAGAATCATAACACCACACTATAAAACTCTTAGAGGAAAACATAGGGAGAACACTTTTGACATAAATCACAGCAAGATCTTTTTTGATCCACCTCCTAGAGTAATGGAAATAAAAACAAAAGTAAACAAATGGGACCTAATGAAACCTAAAAGCTTCTGCACAGCAAAGGAAACCATAAACAAGACAAAAAGACAACTCCCAGGATGGGAGAAAATAATTGCAAATGAATCAACAGACAAGGAATTAATCTCCAAAATATACAAACAGCTCATGCAGCTCAATATCAAAATAACAAACAATGAAATCAAAAAATGGGCAGAAGACCTAAATAGACATTTCTCCAAAGAAGACATACAGGTGGCTAAGAGGCACATGAAAAGATGCTCAACATCACTAATTATTAGAGAAAAGCAAATCAAAACTACAGTGAGGTATCACCTCACACCAGTCAGAATGGCCATCATCACAAAATCTACAGACAATAAATGCTGGAGAGGGTGTGGAGAAAAGGGAACCCTCTTGCACTGTTGGTGGGAGTGTAAATTGATACAGCCACTATGGAGAATAGTATGGAGGTTCCTTAAAAAACAAAAAATAGAATTACCATATGACCCAGCCATCCCACTACTGGGCATATACCCAGAGAAAACCATAATTCAAAAAGACACACGCACCCCAATGTTCATTGCGGCACTATTTACAGTAGCCAGGTCATGGAAGCAACCTAAATGCCCATCCACAGACGAATGGATAAAGAAGTTGTGGCACATATATACAATGGAATATTACTCAGCCATAAAAAGTAATGAAATTGGGTCATTTGTAGAGACGTGGATGGACCTAGAGATTGTCATACAGAGTGAAGTAAGTCAGAAAGAGAAAAACAAATATCGTATATTAACGCATATATGTGGAATCTAGAAAAATGATACAGATGAACCAGTTTGCAGGGCAGAAATAGAGACACAGATGTAGAGAACAAACGTATGGACACTAAGGGGGGAAAGCGGCGGGGAGGTGGTGGTGGTGGTGGGATGAATTGGGAGATTGGGATTGACATATATACACTAATATGTATAAAATAGATAACTAATAAGAACCTGCTGTATAAAACATAAATAAAATAAAATTCCAAAATAAAAAAAGAATCAGAACACCATTGGGGTAAAAACAGACATGGAGCCAAAATATCTTTAATCTTTGAACTCAGGTGAGACTCTGAAAGAGAACTTGATTGTACAGTGTTAGCCTGGTGGCTAGATGACCACCAGGTCCATCTAGCCTCTGACAGTGGCAAAGAATGCCTGAGTGATGAAGGAAAGTGCCTCCTGTCCTAGGAGACTTTGGCTCTTGATAAATGCTTCATTTGCTGATTTATTTGTTTTACACCACCTTGCCTTAAACAAGAATTTAAGGCAACTAAAAATAAAATACCTACAAGGTAAAACAAATTTTCAAATAAATGAGTGAAGAAATCAGAGTTTTGAGAATTATTCTGATTTACCAATCTAGCAATACACCAGGAATTCATTACAGCAATTTCTTTTTCTGTGTCTCTTGAACACTATTAATAGCTCCTTTCTGGGAGTGAAATATTGAAAATGCTTCTTTGGAGTTTCTTCCCAAACACATCAGTTCTAACCTGTACTTAAATGTATTCAATCCACTGCTCTAGTTTTGTAATTTCAAAGTAAGTGTCTTCCTGTACATTTTTTTTGTCTGGATTCACCTCTTCATATTTTCGCCTCTCCATTTTGGATAAAACTCCTTGACAGGTGTCTTCTCTGTCCCAGAGATGTCATGAGACTGGTGTGTTTCTTGTTTCTTAGATTGAATATTCCATCAAGTCCTTGGACTTTGATAGGATCCAAGAAACCGAAGATGCCTTTTTTTTTTTTTTTTTTTTTACTTTTTAAAAAAATTTATTTGTTTATTTATTTTAACATCTTTATTGGAGTATAATTGCTTTACAATGTTGTGTGAGTTTCTGCTGTATTACAAAGTGAGTTAGCTGTACATATACATATATCCCCATATCCCCTCCCTCTTGCATCTCCATCCCACCCTCCCTATCCCACTCCTCTAGGTGGTCACAAAGCACGGAACTGATCTCCCTATGCTATGCAGCTGCTATCCCACTAGCTATCTATTTTACATTTGGTAGTGTATATATGTCAATGCCACTCTCTCACTTTGTCCCAGCTTACCCTTCCCCCTCCCCGTGTCCTCAAATCCATTCTCTATGTCTGCGTCTTTATTCCTGTCCTGCCCCTAGGTTCATCAGAACCTTTTTTTTTTTTTTTTTATTCTATATATATGTGTTAGCATACAGTATTTGTTTTTCTCTTTCTGACTTACTTCACTCTGTAAAACAGACTCTAGGTCCATCCACCTCACTACAAATAACTCAATTTCGTTTCTTTTTATGGCTGAGTAATATTCCATTGTATATATGTGCCACGTCTTCTTTATCCATTCATCTGTTGATGGACACTTAGTTGCTTCCATGTCCTGGCTATTGTAAATAGAGCTGCAATGAACATTGTGGTACGTGTATCTTTTTGAATGATGGTTTTCTCAGGGTATATGCCCAGTAGTGGGATTGCTGGGTCATATGGTAGTTCTATTTTTAGTTCTTTAAGGAACCTCCATACTGTTCTCCATAGTGGCTGTATCAATTCAATCACAGCAAGATCCTTTTTGACCCACCTCCTAGAGAAATGGAAATAAAATCAAAAATAAACAAATGGGACCTAATGAAACTTAAAAGCTTTTGCATAGCAAAGAAAACCATAAACAAGACAAAAAGACAACCCTCAGAATGGGAGAAAATATTTGCAAATGAAGCAACTGACAAAGGATTAATCTCCAAAATATACAAGGAGCACATGCAGCTCAATATCAAAAAAGCAAACAACCCAATCCACAAATGGGCAGAATAGACTGACTTCTCCTAAAGTGCAGGAGGGCTAAAATGGAGTTGTAGACATGTAACCTCCCAAGAAACTGGCCAGAAAAAATGCAGTGCTGACCCCTACCTCAGGTGGCTATTAGCTGGGCCTAGTGAGGGAGGGTGTGAGAACCTGTGGTTCCAGGGTAACTGTCTGTTTTTATACAGCTATGTTTTCATACTTCTCCTTTAAAGCACCTATCACTGCTGCAATTAAATGATTTTTAGTATGAAAAAAAAATGAGCAGAAGACCTAAATAGACATTTCTGCAAAGAAGATACACAGATTGCCAACAAACACATGAAAGGATGCTCAACATCACTAATCATTAGAGAAATGCAAATCAAAACTACAATGAGGTATCACCTCACACCAGTCAGAATGGCCATCATCAAAAAATCTACAAACAATAAATGCTAGAGAGGGTGTGGAGAAAAGGGAACCCTCTTGCACTGTTGGTGGGAATGTACATTTTTTTTTACTTTTTTAAATTTATTTTTTATTGAAGTATAGTTGATTTACAATGTTGTGCTAATTTCTGCTGTACAGCAAAGTGACTCAGTTATACATATATATACATTCTTTTTTCTATTATTTTCCATATGGTTTATCCCAGGATATTGAATACAGTTCCCTGTGCTATGTAGTGGGACCTTGTTGTTTCTCCATTCTATATGTAATAGTTTGCCTCTGTTAACTCCAAATTCCCAGTCCATCCCTCCCCCACTCCCTCCCCCTTGGCATCCACAAGTCTCTTCTCTATGTCTGTGAGTCTGTTTCCGTTTCATACGTACATAGGTTCATTTCTGTTGTATTTTAGATTCCACATATAAGTGATATCATATGGTATTCCTCTTCAGAGATGCTTTTTTAATGTATGAGAAGCAATTAAAAGAAAAGAACAAAATGGTAGAAGATGTAATTAATACACCTGAGAGAAACAAACCCTGGTGCCTTTCCTATTTTTAAAAAACCCACTTTACAAGAGAGTTGGCTGCACAGTAGGGTAACAATAGGTGCAGCATTGAAAACTGAAGTCCTGCAGGTGAGCCGCATTGCCCGCCTGGTCCTCAGTTTCCCACGGTGCTGTGCTCTGTGCCAAGGGCCACAGCAAGCCTCATTCTCCGCTCTCAGGGCAGAGGTGTCAAGATCCTATTCCCTTCTCCCACTGTATCTTAAACACAAAAGCAAGAGACAAACTGGAAATAAATATACCACAGTGTGAGGTGATTACAGAGATTTTAGAAAGTACTAGACACTCTTGAGTTAAACAGCCTCGTTAATGGGTGCCTGGTATACCAGAATGCCCTTCATTGATATTCTTCTCTCTAAATAGTGTAAAACCCACTTATGAAATGATTATTTTTTATACTCCTACTCTGTGCCAAGCTCTATGCTGGGTACTAGGTATACAGGGATGAACAAAGAGACCAGAATTCTGCCCTCAAAAGCATCTGTTCTAATGAGAGAGAATAGAAAAGTTAAAAGAGTCAAAAGGATAAAGAATTACAAATTGTGGTGGGAACTATTAAGGAAAAAAGGATGAAGAGAAAGAAGAGGGGCTAGTGGGATAAGACACTGATGGGTGGTGAGAGAAGGCTTCTCAGGGAAAGTATCAGATAAGATGAAATCACATAAATGAGAGGGAACCAGCCAAGAGCCAGGGTGAGAGAGAGCTTTCCAGGCAGAGGGAACAACATGTGCAAAATTCAGGGCGCCTGCTGGTCAGAAACAGGGTAGGGAGGGCTTAGAGATCATGCAGAGCCCGGTTGCTCATGCTGGCTGCCAGGTCGAGAGCAGGTCCAGAGGGGACGCTGCAGAAGTGGGACCTCAGTTCAAGCATCCGTGCAGCATTAAAGATGAAAGCGGAATGTACTTCAGGCCACTGACCTTTACACTTAAAATGGTTTAAATGGTAAATTTCATGTTATGTATATTTCACTACAATAAAAAATATTACTGTGGACAGGAAACAGGTGTTCGCTAAACATACACTGTCGTGAATGTTGTTCCTTCCCATTTCAGACCCACAGGAGCCCCCGGGAGCGCTGAGCAGTACAATGTGGGAATGGTCGGCACGCACGGGCTGGAGACCTCTCACGCAGACACTTTCAGCAGCAGTATTTCAAGAGAAGGGACCTTGATGATAAGAGAAGTAAGTTGGTATAAAAACTGTAGAAGAAGTGCATTTCTTAATTGGTTTTTATATTAGAGCTTTCCCAGAGGATGCTTACTGCTTGTATTTTAGGGAATGGGGTGGGGGGAGGGAGAAGGACTCGTGTTTCTAAATGGTTGAGTGATTTTAATTGTCTTCCTTCTTTCCTGCATCCTTCTGAGCTTAATCACATTTGTCCAGATTCTTCAGTGGAAGCTATGCAAATCGGAATATAGCATTTGAGCCTGAGGATATAAGGCTGGCAAACCCAGATGTTTCCTACCACAGGAAAACAGAAATGAATGGTCTATCCAAATAACATCAGTGGCCTTGTTATGCCTTCTCCTCCCCATCCCAGGTTTTATCCTTGTGGATTTTATGTAGAAAATGCTCAGTAGTTCCAAGAAATGGTGATATCATCTTATCTAGTTAAATTAACATTAAAGACTATTAAGCTGTACTGGTGAAAGAACAAAGAAATACGAAGATGTACTTAAAAATGCACCTTAGCACTTTGAGGAATTTTGTCTTTTTAAACTCTAGGAACATCATTTGGGGACAGGGGGCACACATTCCCTTGCACCTGTCCCTCCAACATGCACTACCTCCCCATTGTATCTGTGCCGATAAGAAGGGCCTGGACACATTAGAATCTGTCTTTTCTTCTTTTTCACTTCATCATCACCGTGCAAGCAGGTCTTTTCTTGGAAGGAAAGTAATGTCTGGAAAGGAACATTGGGCAAAAGTTACTTGACCTCTCCCTGCAACAATTTTGTCATCTATAAAATTTCATAAGTAATAGTATATGACTCACAAGATGATTGAGGGGATTAAATAAGTTAATGCATGTAAGCATCCAATAAATGTTACCTATTCTATTTCCATAGCGTCAAGCTCTCCTTTTACTTGTTATCGCTTCCCACTCTTCCTTCTGAAACACAAACGTATATCATCTGCCATTCCCCTTCCTCAGCCAGGGTAGATTGGAAAACAGTAATAGCAGGCTTTGCTTTCCAAAAAGGCAGAGGGCATCTCATTTTTGTTAGAAAGAAAGGAACTGTAGTTTTGAGATGAATAAGGCCTTTGAAATAATAATGGGCAGTAGAGCTATAACTGGAAGACTAGTTCACAAAGCAACTTGCTAGAATTTCGTTTTATGGCCTTGCCGAATCTTTCAAGTAGGCTTTAAAGAGCCCTTTCACAGAAGCCTGAAATGAAAAATGGACTTGGCTGCTGAAGTTGACATTGTGTCGTGCTGGCATATAAATCTCCCAGCGCGGTGAATGGATACTTTCAATGCAAATGTAGAGGGCTTCTCTCACTAGACCTTGCCACTTGGGAAAACATGAGGGGAAATGTTCTGGAATGAGTTACTCTCTGACTCCAAATAAAAGGACTCCAATATCTAATGTGGTTTCAAATTTGCTTGAGTCGTTAGGACAGAGTCAGTACCTTGACGTGGATATTTGGAGCCACATTTTTGAGTTCAGTTGCCAGCCGCATCCAAATGGCTCCATATTGTTGAAAGCATTCCAATACTCTATGACCACAGTCAATCACCTTGAAAATTGCATTCAGCAGTGTCATATATGAATTTGATCTATTGCAGGCCCTAAAATCTTTTTGTCCTCTCAATTTCTAAATTGTTCTTTTTATTTTTTATTTTTTTTTAATTGTTCTTTTTACAAACGTGGGCTTTTAAAGTAACAACCTGAGTTGAAATCCATTAAAAGTATGTGTATTAAAAAGATAAATACAAATTAAAGTATGACAAAAGGATAAGAAAATAAAAACTCTTTATGGTTCAGTTCCCCAAGATGAACATCAAGGAGAATCACTTAACTCGTACTTCTTGTTGGAGTGGACCAGATGCTTCTATGGGGGCACGCTGGCTCTCCTACCCATGGTCTTGTCAGAGGCAATCCCCCCTTGTAGTGCACACCCCTGCCCCTGTGGTTCTACCTTTCCCCCTCCTACAGCCCCATAGGACCTTTCTTTACTCTCCTTCTAGAATACACCACACCAGCTGTCATCTACCACTTTGTCCACAGGGACCCATCTCCTGGAAGAGCTCCTCTTCCTCCCCCACTGCAGCCCACTCTTCACCCAGCAGACCCCTGGGGGTCTGGCTCAGCTTCCCTTCCTCCTTGAAGCCTCTCCTGGGACTCCGTGGGCCTCTGTCCATAGCACCTTCCTTATTGCCCAGCTGGTATCTCTCCAGGGTCTGTCCACCCACTGAACGAGGATACCAGCTTACCGTCATGAAGGCTCTTTTGGTTACAAGTACTAGAAAAAAGAACTCACAACAGATTAAGAAAAAAAAGGCGGAGTAGGTATCAGAGATTCAGAGGTGTTTCCTAGAAGGAATCCAAAGGCAGAAAGCAAGTTGGGACCCTGTATAGGGTTGGAACCAGAAACTGAAAAGGGATTAGGAGCTCAGGCAGCTTCTTGTGTGCAGATCTCTGGCTCCCTCACTGCCTGTCTCTCCTTACCCTCATCTCTGTTTCCTCCACTTTTCTCCCTTGTTCTCTCTGTCCACACACCAGCTTCCTCTTCCCCCTCAAGCACGTGCTCTCACGTCTCCACACCCACCCTCCCAAGTGCAAGGTGTTCACCACATCCCAGTTCAGCTGCCCAGCAGAGACCGACCAGTATCTCTCAGGCCTAACTGGAAATTCCAGTGGGAATCTGATCGTGCTTGGCTCAGGTGTGCGCTCCTGGTCCAGTCAATCAGCTGTGTCTGAGGGCGGAGCCACATAGAACCGCAGCCACCAGAGCTGGGCTCTGCTTCCAGACAGCCTCCGTTCAGACCCTGATTTCACCACTCACAGCCCATGTCACGTGGGGCAAGTTAATTGAATTCTTTACACTGAAGCTTTTCCATCTGTAAAATGGGGATAATATAAGCTAGCCCCCGGTGGAAGTGTGAGGAGATGAACCTAAGGTGTTCAGCGCGATACCCAGCATCTACTGATGCTCAGAACATTCTAGCGCCCGCCGCCATGGGACTGGTGAGGGCATGAAGATCGTAGAGCTCTTTGGGGCTCTGTTAATGAGATCGTAGAGGACAGAGCTGCTGTTCATTTATCTTTGTGTTCCCAGCAGAATGGCACACAGAAGGTATTTAATTCTAGAGGGTGCTGGTTGAATGAACAAAAGGGTGATGACTCAGAAGTGGGAAGATTCAGGGGTCACTGCTGAATTCCTTCAAGCTTCTCACTGTCTGGGCCATTTCCCCCCCCTGAGCCTCTTCGGGTCTTTCTTTGATAACCAGTGTGTCTGCATTAATTTTTGGCTTGAGGCAGAACACTGCTGATACAAGAGAGACCACAAAACTCTAAAGAGACAATGTGCGATTTATGCTACTGGAAAGTTGGAGGGAAATGGCAAAAAGCTTTTCAGTATTTGAACAGAAGTAAGAAGGCGGGAGAAGCTGCCCAGTACACAAAAAATAGGGGATAATACAATAAATTAGGACTGAACCCCTTAAATGTAATTTAGAAGATGAAATGTTCAGATGAACACTGTGACAAAATGAGTCCAGAAAATGCCCCTCTCCTGGACAGTCGTGGGCCAGAAGTATTGTGCCCAGAAACACAGAGGGCGCTAAGGCTATCTATCCAGTTATTTCTCAAGCTTCCTAGTAACGTCAATTACATGCACCCCTTCAGGAACTTGGGGGTCTGTTTCATCTTTCCCCAAAAAGTGCCTCCTTTCACTTCCAGCCAGAGGCAGGTGCAGAGCTATAACTGCAAGACCAGGACAGGCTCCGGAAGGAAGAAGCCAGGCCAGTGAGGTGGTCAAAGAAACAGCACGAACCCTTCCTTGCCATGCCAGCCCCAAACAAGGCAGGGAGTGTGTCTGCCTTGCTCCTGATCGATTCCTTCATGTTCAGCAAAATGCTTCACACTTAGTAGACACTCAGAAATGTTGGGCAAATGAATGAAAAAGAGAAAAGGCAAAGAGGGAATCATTACTTAATCAGGCCTGCTGTAAGAAACCTCAGTGAGCCAGTCATATAAATGTGAAATCAGAAAGTGCAATACTAGCCAGGACTACAGTGTGGGCACTGGCTTTTTGGGAGCGGGATTTTCTTTTAATTCTGTATGTCGTCCCTAGCATCTTTGAGAGGAGGCTTTGCTCTCCACGGCAATAATTTCCAACGTGTTAGGTCATGCAACCTTATCAGTAAGAATTTCAGGGACTGCCACATAACACAGTGTATTTATTTGTTTACAAATTATGCATTTGTCCTACTGCACTAACATTATATACTTTATAAAATACCTTTAAAGGACATTAAAAAGGAATGCTATAGGCTGCCCTCCACAGCTCGGTTTATGCTGACTCTGGTGGCCGCCTGGAGGAGATCCTGGAAGGGGAAGGGAGGGGAGAGGTGGGCTCTGGGGATGGGTGCGAGGACCCGACCCGAGGGGAGAGGGATTGGCCCCTAGGGGAGGGCTGACCCAGCTGACTTAGTGGCCCAGAGTCTCTCCCTCACTCCCAAACCTCAGAGGAAGACTTTACCCAGGGCACAGATTCCTCAAGGGCCTGGATGACTCTGGAGGAAGGGCTGCGGGGCCCGAGGTCTGGGTTCCTGCCCCCGCTTGCCCACTCGAGCTTCTGGAGCAGGCAGTGGCGTCCAGCCAAAGCAGGCACACTCCCGGGCTCTGCTGCCTTCACCATCTTGGGCTGTGTGACCTTGGACTGCTTATTTAACGTCTCTGAGCCACAATTAATAAATGAGATAATATTTGTGGGGGGGGGGAAGGATGCTATAAACAATATTTCAGGCGCTTTGCTAGTCATGATAACTTCATCTTTTTTTTTTTTTTTTTTTACCAGCTCCTGGCACAAGCCGCCATAGTTGCTTACCGAGAGATTCAACATTAGTGATAGTGGATGTAAACCCATATTTTCAAATAATCTTTAGATCATTTCCATGTTTTCTTTGTAACTCTCATCAGATATGATTAGTTAATCATTGGTTTGACCTCGTGACGGACAGAGAACCCTGTGAGTTGGGAATCTTCTCTGCATTTTCTTGGAGTACGCTGGGCGTGAATTATTAGTGTTACATATCCTCCTACCGCTTCTTTTCAGCGATATTTTAGGTGATGTTTCTGTTTAGTGGGTTTGTGTCTTTGTAACCTGGTGATGAGACCTGGTGTGCGTGCACAGCGCACACGCACACAGTGCACGGCCCCCTAGTGCCCCTGCGCCCGCGGCATTCCTGTCTTCCTGCAGGGCACCTCCTCATCGTATGTGACCCCTGGCTGCCCTTCATGCAGGGGCATAAGGCCCCAGCGTCAAGCCATGTACTAAACATTAGCAAAGCTTAACTTTTTTCGTATTTTCTTAGATAAGATAGAAATCTGAACATCTTCCCACTCCCCAGTGGGACGGTTTGCAGGCCATGGCAGCTGTGCTGTGTGAGGGGTGACATCGCTCTGTGGCCTTTGCCTTCCCTCTCTAACGGCCACCATGTGTTGTGCCCCCTCAGACGTCTGGAGAGAAGAAGCGATCTGGCCATAGTGACAGCAACGGCTTCGCCGGTCACATCAACCTCCCGGACCTGGTGCAGCAGAGCCATTCCCCTGCGGGGACCCCCACTGAGGGCCTGGGACGCGTCTCCACCCACCCCCAGGAGATGGACTCTGGGACTGAAGTAGGTGCTGGGCGATAGCCACAACAGCTCTGTCCTCCTGCAGGGGGTTCTGAGACCCCGGGCCCCTCAAGAAGGAGGCTTTGCCAAGCTCCCAGAAGCGTGTTTGGTTGGGTTTTATTATACTATATAACTACTTATGCATATGCGCAAATGGACCAAATCCTAGAAGCAGAGCAGTGAAAAGTTCTCAGGTAGCATCTGGACCAAAGCCTGTTTTTACAGAAGCAAATAGTGAAGCTCAGAGAGGTTAAGTGCCTTGCCTAAAGGCACACAGCTGTTTTGTGACAGAGCTGAGACCAGAACTAGGACCTCCTATCTCCCAGGCCAGGAAAGGAAACTTCAACCTATAGAGATTCCAAGGCCAATAGTTGAGGTTCATAGTTACATTAATTTAGTCAAACTAAGTTTGACTTAGGTGAAATAAGGTTGAAATGATTTGTTTATGAAAAATAAAAATAGATACGTTCTCAAAGTGTTCATCTTCCTAAACTCCAAACCGCACAAGAAAGGGAAAAGTGGGATATTATCTTTCCCGCACTGAAAAGAGTCTGGGGAAAAAAGCCAGAATAAACAATCTGCCGGGAAGTGCTTGTAGATGTCGTTGACGGAGCTTGACCAGTCGGATGAGATCACGGTGCTTGGTCATGTTTCATGAATAGTCCTGTGAATCACACATAGACCCTACATGTGTTTATAACGCATACAGTTTATAACGCTGTTTTTGAGGTTGTCCATACACTGAGTTTTTATGATGCACCGTGTGGATTCTAAAGCTATAGAGCAGATGAACTTTGCCGCAAGGAAAAGAACATAGAGCGTTGTTATAGCTTCATGCACTGTGGACAGTTGTTTTCTGCCTGACTTTGGGTACCAAGGAGGACTCCGTGCGGTCAGACCCCACTCCACATTCTGCTGCTTCCCCAGCTCTAAGTGGGAATGCCAGTACTTGCACACCTCCTTCATGGACTTCTAAAGATCAAAGGAGAGAGTGTCTGTGAAAGTGCTCTGTTTGGGAGGGGGAGTCCTACCTTATGGAGGATGAAATGGTTTTGATTTCATAACGTGAAGGGGAAATCTTGAATTAAAGTCAGATTGGGCCTTTGTGGTTTTCTCCTTATGTGTTTAGGGGTCTTGGGATACTGCTTTTATTTTTAAATAAAAACCTGAAAAAAAAAACTAAAAAAATTAAAACTTAAAGACATTTATCCCCCAAAAAGATGCTTCTTATATTAAGTGCAGATCTGTTTATAATATTAAAAGGACTTGAGTGTAAGTAGGAGTGGAGATGACAGACAAAATTGGGAGACGGTTATTGAAGCTCCTTTGACAAAACTCAAAAATGGAATATTGGGACATGAAGCCTTGATAGTTTACTGTTCCCTAGTTTAGTTCTGACTTCATATCTTAATTGTGCTCTCTAAGCCCTTGAGATTATTTTTTAAAAAAGCCCTTAAGGTGTATTGCCTGCAAACCTAGTATCTTCATGAAGTTCCCACATAGGGCATATAAGTATGAGTATCCTTTTAAAGAAACTATCATGGAAAGGAAAAATCTTCATTCCCTGGATGAAATTGTCCCTGAATTGCAGATTTTAAGGCTTCTTGAGCCAACACCAATCCACCTGCATCACCAGGCCAGCATGGAAAGCCCCAAAGGCCCCAAGAGGGAGTCTTTGGTTGATCATGTGTTCAGGATGAAGTGCTGCTGTGTTGCTATGCTTACTTAGTTTACTGCCAATTTGTGTCAGCTTTTCTTAAAACCATTTGGTCAATAGGAGATTGCTTTTACATCGAGGGAGAAATAGGCTCTGTCACTACAGCCGTCTTATCAGATATTAAGGTGCCACGTATGGTCCATAATATAATTTGCTCACTACAGTTCTTGCAGTCTGATGATTAATGAAACCCTGCAGAGGCATAATGGTTAGTGAGGAACCAGTATCAGTAGAAGCTGGAGAGAGAAGCACACACTTTGACTTGGGGGTCAGAGTGTGAACAGTTGGATGGTTTGAAGAGTCTCTAATAATTTTAGAGCCCAAGCAAAGTATTATTAGCATCGTTTGTTGCTGCAGTATATATCTATCTGCTCTTCTTAATCTTCTTGCTTATTGATTAGTATGGCATGGGGAGCAGCACCAAAGCCTCCTTCACCCCCTTTGTGGACCCCAGAGTGTACCAGACGTCTCCCACTGATGAAGATGAAGAGGATGAGGAATCTTCAGCTGCCGGTAAGCTAGAAGGCCCCGATGTTTTAGAAACAGCTTGGTTTTCCTTTCTGATATGACCTGATAAAAAATTAATTATCAGTTCAATAGTTAAGCCATTAACTGCTTAGGCCCTGTCTTAAAGGGAAGACTTTTTATTACTTTTTTTTTTTGATAGGATTCCTCAAACAAAGTTCTTTCTATTTTTTTTCATCTCTTCTATTTTGATTCTGGTAGGAACGCAGAGGTATCCAGGGGGCCTAGGAAAAGCTGTTCCTCAGAGACCTCCAAACTCACCACATATTTCTCAGAAGCAATTTCTGGGTACAGTGCTGTGCACGCAGTAGACACAATAAATGCGTGTTGAGTTGTGTTGAGTTCTAGGTGTGTGCTTCCCACTTCAAAAGTCTGGCTGATTTAGAGGAGAGCCTTGCTTTCTAGAATTCTGCAACTCACTAATCATCAGACTCAACTTAGGCCAGTTTGTCAATTGATAATGTGGAATTTCAAAAAGTAAATCTGTCCTGCATATATTACAGGAGATGAGGATGGTGTGTTTAATTTTATGAGATGAATATTAATTCCCTAAACTACTCAAGTAGTGTCTATAAGCCTGTCTTACTAACGGATAAAACACTGCCTTTATGAATGACATAACTTTATTCTACTAAAAAAGTGTAAAATATTTATAGTTTCAGTGTTTCTTTGCCTTTACCATAATGCACACTAAACAAGGAGAAATCATAGTTATTTGAAGCCCCTTTTCCATATCTCCATTGGTTGTATTTTAAGATGCCACTGACTTCTCTGATTCTTTTTCTCAAAGCTCTGTTTACTAGCGAACTTCTTAGGCAAGAACAGGCCAAACTAAATGAAGCAAGAAAGATTTCAGTGGTAAACGTAAACCCAACCAACATTCGGCCTCATAGCGACACACCAGAAATCAGAAAATACAAGAAGCGATTCAACTCAGAAATACTTTGTGCAGCTCTGTGGGGTAAGTTGGTGCTTTTTTACCATTCATTAATGAATTGACCCTCAAACAGGAATCTTACTATCAGGAGAGCGCTGATTGAATCATGGGTGTTAGAGACCCGATTTGGGACTGTCTCGGCCTCAAGAGAGACCAAGAGCAATTTTATATTTAGAAAGAACTGATACCCTAACTGATACAATTTTATATTTAGAAGGAACTGATACCCAGGATAGCAATGAGATTCAGAGTGACCTTGTCACATAACAGTGATGACCTAAGCCAACAACAGAACTAACTACCACTTAATATACGCCCACTCTGTGCCCAGCACTGTGTGATGTGCCCCACGTCCTGTCTCTGTGATCCATACAACGTTCTGCAAGGGCAGTAATGGCGTGACCTTCATGTGACAGTTGAAAAAGCTGCACAGAATGTTTTAGTGAATTGCCAAAGGCCATACCAGTAGTAGTAGCAAGAGAAAACTTGAAAAGGACAACAAATGATGAGCCTTCCCTTTTAGTTCAAAACATCAACCTGCAGTTCTTGTGAAAAAGATCTGCAGATTTTAGCTGACCTCAGACTCAGAATAGGTGTGATGAGATTCTATCAAAATCCTGGTCTGTGTTACCATAAACATGACATACAGATCAAGGAAGGGCATGGCTCATCTGCACCCATCTAAAATACTACACCTAGTTTGGAGCACCACAGTTTTATAAGGGCAAAAGCATTTGAGTTGTTAGCAGGGATGAGCACAGAGCCTGGAAACCATTTCAGGGGAGTAAGGCTCTGTCCTCTGGAGAAGAGACTATTAGAAGACAACAAGATAACCATGTTTAATATTGACTAACATGTGGTTGAAAGAGCAGACATTCACGTTACTTAGAAGACAGATGTGCAGTAAGCAAAAGAAGTGGAAAAGCTACCCGTTCATAAATATAGGCCATTGCACGGCAGAACTCACAATGTGTGCGCGTGTCTGTGTGTATGTTGGGAGTCAGGGGTGTTTATTTGCCTAGAGATGAATTTTCAAGATTGTAGCTATCCAGACAAGACCACTTACCTACCAGAGTTTTTGTAATAGGAATTACTGCATGGGAGGTGGGCTGGACTAGAGTTAGATGCCTGAGAAGTCCCTTACAGCAGCGGTCCCCAACCTTTTTGGCACCAGGGACCGGTTTCGTGGAAGACAATTTTTCCACGGACAGCGGGGGGCGGGGAATTGGGGACCCCTGCCTTAACAGTCAATATTTCTGTGACTCTTGGGCTATTAATACCTGCACTTGAATTGGCTTATCATTTCCCTAACAAAGAGCAGAACCTTAAGGGATGGGATGTAAATTAAGCTTTGGTGTGAGAAGGAAGAAGGGCTTTTCTTCCCATGGAGTATGGGAATGGGGCACTCTATTATATGTAGAAGGTGGGTAGGCTAGAAATCACTGCATGAATAGGAGTGGGGTGAACCTTGGGAAAGTCTGGAGGTATGATTTATAGAGAGAGCCAAGAAAAGGGCGGGTGTTACAGGAAAGGAATAAAGGCAGATTGTGCTAGCATCACATCCGTGCCTCAGGCTCCTCTTGAGAAGAACTCTATTTTAGGTAGTAAAGGGCTACATGTAATGAATGCTGCTACTACTTTATAAAAGAAAACTAATTTCATTACCAAAGGGACAGTGATTTAATTACCGTCTCAGAGCTACTACTTCTACACTCCCTACTGTAGTACCTGCTTGCCCATTAGTTTATATTTACAAGTCACAGTTTCTTAGGTTTTAAAGGGACCCTGCATGCAGAAGAGTAAAGTCCATAAGAGTCAGTCTTGGGATGCTTCTTAAATTTGCAGGTGTAAACCTCCTGGTGGGAACTGAAAATGGCCTGATGCTTTTGGACCGAAGCGGGCAAGGCAAAGTTTATAATCTGATCAACCGGAGGCGATTTCAGCAGATGGATGTGCTAGAGGGACTGAATGTCCTCGTGACGATATCAGGTATGTTGCTGGGATGACCAAGTCCTCCAGGTCTACACAGATGGGAAAGGTGATCACCTCACTTCTGAAGGAATAGTAAGCTCTGCCCTTCCCAGCCAAAGAGCAGAAAGATAAATTATGGCAGTAGGGCCAGAATGACATCACCCATGTTTTGTAACTCCAGAGATTCTGACCTTCAAAGGGAAGTCTCTCACCTCTGCCTGAAATCTGAATCAGACAGAGACATACCACCACGGCTGTGTACGTATGGGCCTTCACCCTCTGCCAGGACTCAGCAAGGATCCTTTTAAGACGTCTGCACTCCGGTCATTGCCATCTACTCTCAGGTGGAGAATATAAAAATGTAGGCTTCTGGATGAAGTGGGAGATTGATATTGACATATATACACTAATATGTATAAAATAGATAACTAATAAGAACCTGCTGTATAAAAAATAAAATTCTAAAAAATAAAAAAATAAATGTAGGCTTCTGGGAGTGAGAAATTTTGCAAGCAGAAACTTCTCTGGTCTCTTTTCTTATAAGAACTGCTTTAGTTTATAGTTCACTGACATTTTAGCAAGTGCAGCTGGCCCATTGGGTGATTAGTCTGCAAGGAGATTGGAAGGTAGGAATCATTGCCACCCTCTGCAGCTTTCCAGTTCCCAAAAAGAGCTTAAAAAAAAAAAAGAGAGACAAAAGTGAAGGCCTTACTACTGACAAGTTAAAAATGTAACCTGAAGGAGTCTATGTTCTTGAAAGTTTTTTCTTTTGGATGGTGTTTGAAGGAGTTTAATAAATAATACCCCCCTTTTCCCCTCCCATCCCATCCAGTATGAAACCGACAGTACCCCTGCACATTAGAACCACCTGAGGAGATGTGAAAACTCCAGGATGCACCCCAGACTAGCGGGTCAGAATCTGGGAGTGTGGCCCAGGTCTCAGAAGCTTTCATGGCTCTTGAGGTGTCTCCACTGTGCAGCCAAGTTTGAGAACCAGCCATTGTTTTGCAAAGAGAAACATAGGGCTTCTCTTGGGTTGAACCTTGAATAAAGTTTAACTCTTCAGCTGTACTTCTGTTTTGAGAAAATGCCCTCATTTGATGCTACAATTTCCTCTTTTACCTGTCCATTGAATGCTCAGTTTCATCTCTTTTTATCCTCCCCAAATAAGGGTTCGCCAAGTAAATTCTTCTTGTATTATCATTTGAGTTTAATTCAGCGTACTCCTTTATTCTGGGTAATGCGTTCTTGATTGCAACACTCCCAAATCAAATTTAAAACCGTACATCTGCCAGTCACCTACCAAAAGTGGAAATGATATCAGAAAATTCATGTTCAGACTTCATTATGTTGTTAGTGACACATCCCATTTTTAAAAGTGCAACCATTTCCTTTTGTCATGAGGTGCATAGGTAGGGAAAGAAGAAAATGAAAACAGGAGCCAAATTTTCTTGAACTGCCCTCGGATCTGTGTTAGTACAGAGAGGAGAAAGCACCAGCCCTCCTGCCCATCCTAGCTATAGAAATCAATTCATATTCAAGACTTTTGGTTATAAAAAGGAATAGTAACTGCACGTGGTTCCCTTAATTTAGGTTATAAATGTACTCTCCTGTCAAATCCAGTGTGCAATGCTTTAATGAATTCTTTTCTTCTGGTATATATCACAGCTGCAAAATATGAAACATTTTTTGACACCTAAGAGAACTCAAAGGAAAATAAGTACCCAAGAAGTATAACCCACAGGCTTAAATTACTGATCACTTAGGAAAAGCCACCCCAAGGGACATCTTCTTATCTGGTACTCAGATAATCTCAATATATTAAATTTTGCTCCTCAATTTAAAACTCCTCAATGTTTTTAAGATGTTTCCTTACCATTACTAAGAATTCTTTACTCCATGATCTCTTTCCCATCATTTACCAAAGGGAACTTTTGTGTTTTTTTCCAAGTACACATCTTTTTCTCTGTTCTTATTTTTGTTTGACACTCCTTTCAGGGATCTCAGCACTGTAAACATGTCCAAGGGTTATTTTCTGAGCCCTGATTGCTGTCATTGAACTTGTTTCTCATATCTCCTTAAGAAATTCCTTTTTCTGTTTGGTAAAATGAAACTACTACCAGCTGTTACCTTTAAAGTAATAGAGGAGGCGAGTATGGGGGGCTCTGCATTAATGTATGCTGTTGGGTAGAAGGTGAGGGAAAGGTAGTCACACCTGAGTGTGCTGAAATGTCCAGTTGTCAGAACTCCTTCATGTAATTAGATCTGGAATGTTTTGGAACACTGATCAACCATTCCGTTACAGAATTAGGTCTTACTGAGCAGACACTGCCCTTTGCTCTGGGAGGAGAGAATAAGAGCACCTTGCTCAAATAAGAAAGCGCCAGAAGGTAAAGACAAATTATGCAATGGTTATTTGCCCAAAACACTTGGACCTGTTTTGATCGTAAGTTCTGGCAGAGACAATACTTTGATGATGCTGGAGACACTGGTTATTGTGCCTTCACACATACACAGACACACACACAAGTGTAAATAAACATAAATAAAATGGAGATGGGGAAGGATTGAGAGAAAAACCTGTCTCAGGGCCTTGAAATTAAAGTTCTGTTACTTCAACAGGAAAGAAGAATAAGCTACGAGTTTACTATCTTTCATGGTTAAGAAACAGAATATTACACAATGACCCAGAAGTAGAAAAGAAACAAGGCTGGATCACTGTTGGGGACTTGGAAGGCTGTATACATTACAAAGTTGGTAAGTCTCAAGACATGGAATTGTTTGCTCAATCCAAGTTATTCAGTTAAGTTTCATGTAGTTTTTTTCCATCAGATATTGATGATGCATTTGTGACCAGTTTAAGACACTGCTGGAACCTTAAATATACTTGCATTATTTCCCCAAAAAGTCAGATTGATGAAGTTCAAAGAATGCATTCAGAATAAAGTCTTAGGCTCCAGTTTGAACTCACTCCCAAAGACCCATTAAAATAACCATGAAGGAATAAAAGTGCTGTAAACCTACAAGGACAAAGGGACCAGGAGAAGAGAAAACAGATAAGAGATGTCAACAAAATTGAACAAGAATTGTTAGATGACTAGGAACAGAACTAGCTGACCAGGAAATGCTGAATTCTAAGTCTGCTGTGTGGAATGTCATCAAAATCAATCCAGTCACTCAACAGAACCCAGAAAGGCCCAGGACCTGAGGCCCCAGGTGTATCTGAGGTGGAGGTGGAGGGTGGGATTGAAAATGGGAGGATTGTTGGAAAACTGATGAACAGCAAATCCTCCAGAACCCAGTCAGGCAGCCACCCTCCCTGACAGCAGCAGAAGATGAAAGGTGGGCACAGCCAATCTGTTGATGGGGAATATTGAATTATAAGGACACACTAATACACACACACACACACACACACCCTTCCCCTGTTTAGCACCCCAGATGTTGCCAGCCATGCTTATACTCCCAAGCAAGAGATTGAAAGATGGTCTTTGGAGAAACTAAATGGCCAGCAAGAATAGATGTTGAGGTACTAATATTTGAAATGCCATGAAAAGAGCATGCTATCGAACCACCTTAAAAGTGAAACCCATCAGTCGATAAGCCTACTAGAGCAGACAGTGGGAAAATCCACTAATGGGAAGGAAACTTAAACAGAAAGAAGGGACTTTAGAGGAAACAAGGATAATGAGGAATGGAACAAAAAATTTTTAAAAGAAACTATCAATATAATAACTTCAGAGAGATTAGAAATACTGTTTCCATAAAAGAAGAATAGGTGTTATTTTTTTTAAAAAAGATGGAACAGGGTTGGAGAATGTCATTCAGGGACCAAGAAAAAAATTTTGGAAATTAAAATATATTGGCAGGAATAAAAAATGCAGTAGAAGGGTCGGAAGACAAAGATGAGAAATGTCCTAGAAGTAGAATGAAAAGAAAAGAAAAAAGAGAGAATAGGTAAGAAAATTAAAGTTTTAGTCCAAGTGGGTCAAAATGTAAGTTACATGAGTTTTAGGAAAAAGATTAAGAAATGGAAGGAGAAGAAAGCATCAAAGAAAGAATACAAGAAAAGTTTCTAGAATTAAGACCTCAAAATCTCAAATTAAAAAGATTCACTGAGTACCTAGTATAGTGAATGAAAAAAGACTCACAAGAAGACATAGCAACATGATATTTCAGTACCCAGGAAATGAAAAGGCTCTTAAAGCTTTCAAATTATAAGTAAATAAATAAACAGTTTACATGTAATAGACACAGAATTAGGTGGCCTGGGACTTACAGCAGTGCTAGAAGGTTAGAAGACAATGGAGGGGACTTCCCTGGCAGTCCAGTGGTTAAAACTCCATGCTCCCACTGCAGGCAGCGAGGGTTTGATCCCTGGTCAGGGAACTAAAATCCCACATGCTGTGCAGCGCAGCCAAGAAAAAAGAAAAAAGACAATGGAGCAAGGCTTTCAAAGTTCTAAAGGAAAAATTTTTTTCACTTAGTATTTTATAACCCATCTGTATTAGCCAGGGCTCTCCAGAGAAACAGAACAAGGATGTGTATATATATAGAGAGAGAGACGGAGAAGGAGAAAGAAATTAGTCCAGGCAAAGTGGGACAATGGAGGGTTCAGGAAGAGGTACCTACAAGAAAAATAAAATGTTACTAATAGATTACCTGCCATATTTGACTGTACTGACAGCACTAACAGAAAGTTTCTGTGTGCTTAGAGATAGATACATAGAAAATAAGGAGGTGAAAAAAATTTAGGAAAGCAAGAAAGGAATTATAATAATGGTATACTACATGCCTCATCTATGAACAATAATGATTTAAACACAGGATATTGACTTAACCAAAACTTGTAAGTATAACTATATTGGAGGTGTGGGGAGGAAGAGATGTGTACGTTTGAGAGCGAGAGATCTAGAGAGAGGAGATTGCTGTAAGAGACTAAACCCTTTCCATTCTCCAGAGTCAGTAGGTAATATCTACAGCTGAAAAAAGTTGTAAATAACATTATCAGCACGTCATTTAGAAATATGGAAATAAATCGCTGAAGAAGTATTTGAAAGTATATTAAAGACAGAATAGTAAACAGGAGAGGCATGCTACAGAAGAAGAGCTCAGAGAACAAGAATTTGGTCAGTTATCCTGGGCTAAATTCTTTAGGACACAGAATATTCTGTTTGTTCAAACATTTTATAAATAAAAAGACTGCCATGTGTACTGTCTTAGTCTGTTCAAGCTGCTATAACAGAATACCACAGACTGGGTGGCTTATAAACAACATGAATTTATTTCTCACAGCTCTAGAGGCTGGGAAGAGCCAAGATCAAAGTGGTGGCAGATTCAGTATCTGGTGAGGGCCTGCTTCCTGGGTCATAGACAGTGGTCTTTTTCCTATAACCTCACATAGCAGGAAGGGAGAGGGATCTCTCTGGGATCTCATGTTAAGGGCACTGGTCCTTTTTGAATTCCTAATAACTGGAATCCAAATTTGAATAGTAAGCGAACGGCAGCCATTATGTCTCTACCCATTTGTTGATTTTTCTACCATCTTGCCATACCAGCTCTCAGCTGCTTACATGTGGGTGAACATAAAAGCCAGGCAAGGAGACATGGAGGATTTTTATACAGATTCTTCTTACAATAAATAATTCACATCTAGACCTAGTGCTTAGAGGCAATCCTAAGCTAGTTACATCTTTAGATGAAGGAAAGAGCCTTCAGTATGAAGCAAAAGGCCCCAGGTATCCTGTAAACCAAGTACCTTAAAGGAAGTTAAATCTGTATCTATGAGAACATCCCACACCAGAGCATTACCCTCAATCAGGATGATAGATATGTGTGTGTATATATATATATATATATATATATATGTATATATATATATATATATAGTGGTTTACACATTCATTAATACAAAAACTTGAATAAATTAATGAACTATTTTAATTCATAATTTTTCTATTACAGTCAAATATGAAAGGATCAAATTCTTGGTGATTGCCTTAAAGAATGCTGTGGAGATATATGCTTGGGCTCCTAAACCATATCATAAGTTCATGGCATTTAAGGTAAGCAGGCATGTGATTACCTAACAAGGGCTTGTTTTTTTATATAGTTTAGGTTCCCATCAGTTAACAGTGGTTAACTTACACATACACTAGTACCAATTTTTCTGTATATAATAAACCTCTTTTAAAAGTGTAGGAGCTCTTATTTGTTATTCTAAAAGTAAAGACTAGGTATTAGTAAATACTGTTAATTAGTCACATTAAAATTTGGGTCCGCCCTCCTCCATTTCAGGTCTATACATCATCATCTCTAAGTGGCACTTAGTGTGGAATGGTTACCAGGCAAAGCAGTCATTATGATATTAGGCAATGAGATTTATTATACACCCACCTAACTAGGGCACTCTCTTGATATTTCGTCTGAAAAAGGCAGACCGACAGCAAGCAGCACTGAATCTCAAGCTTGAACTGAGTCTCTAAATCTTGTAATCCTCGTAAGCCTTTTGGGGAAAAGTCGCTAAAACTCACTTGATGCTCATATATCCCCATTGCTGTTGGACTTCTCTGAAATGAATACTGAATGGAAATGGCCTAGTTTCTCTGCCTCCTTCAATTTTCATTGCTGTTTCATTTTTTATCTTGTCTAAGTCTGTACCCACTGTGGTTGGCTTGATAACTCATGAGATTCAACAGAAGTAGGATGGGGAAATGCTGGTCCCGTTGACTCCAGATCATGAAAGCTGACCCCCAAATGCCAGAAGGACCAGTACTTACAGGCACCCTGATGTTTTCAGAGCTGCACAGTCTACCCATAGCCAGTGTGAATTTACCTTCTGTTCATTCTTACCCTCTGCCTACATCTCTCTCTTTCTTTATATCTCCTTGGCCCTGACTTTTTCTCCCCACCTTTATGACTATTATCTTTCTTTGACCCTTTATGTATTTTCTGTTGCCACATATGCCACGTGAGGGCAGAAGCTGCCTTGGGAACATTACAAAGCCCTCTTCAGGGCTGAATCACCCCTGGCTTCTGTCTTGTTCCTTTAGCAGGGCAAGGAGTTCATTTGTGATGTGCTCAGGAAGATGCGAAATGGGCCCCACTCGTTAACCCCGCTTTTATGGAGAGAAATGTTTGGAATGCATTAAGTTAGTAATAACACTTCAGGGATGACTCCTGAAAGCTACAGTGGTGCTGCTGTCCTGCCAAAATCTCTCTTCACAAAAGCTTTTCAATCGAGATCCCGTTCCCGTTCCGGTTCTGAAGTTACTGTCATCAGTGCACTAGCCAAAGTGCAGGATTGACTGCAAAATGCTTTGTTGAGCAAACCATGGCCAGCCTAGAAAGAGGGAAGAGCAAAGGCAAGGACTCGAAGAGGAAAGACTGGAGCCGGCAGGGGGTCGAGCCCTCCTGTGGGACAAGGAGACGAGGCTCGAACCTCCCATATGTGAGAACGATGTTAGCAAAAGAGAAGGAGGGAAGGGTCTGTTAGGTGATGGTGGCATGATAGCCGAGGCACTTGTGGTTTCACAGACTCTCGCCCAGACTTCAAGGCCAATACAGGTAGAGTGTGGATTAAATAATGGCAAAGGAAAACAGAGGAACACTTGACAGTTAGTTGGGGCTTAGACTCCGGAGTCTCACACACAGAACTTTGATAAACGTGGCTGGAGCTCTTTTTTTCTTTTCCTTTTAAACCCAGCTAGCCAACGTAAGCCGTGAGTCTTGAAATGAATCATCCCCACCGTCCTCTATCGCCCAAACCCAAGTCTCAGATCTCAACATTAAGTTTAGAGAAAGCGCCAGCCTGATGTGTACTCACTCACCCAGGAGAGTCAGAACCAGAGCACACCTGTTAACCCTGAACAGGCTTAGCACAGGGCTGGCCCGCCTGCCCACACAGTCTGTCTCTGAAAAGGTAGTAGCCATGCCTGGGCCTGGCTGTCCCTTGGGAAGGAGAGGCACCAGAGAGGTGACTGGACCTTCTTCTTGGGGAAAAGGCCAGAAATAAACAGGGAAGAACAGCAGCACCCAGACACCAAGCTTTTAATATATGATGACACTATCAAAACTGACAACTGTCAACCAGCTTCTCTGCCCTGGAGCACAAGGGGTAGAAAAAGGGGAGCAAATGGATGCTAGACTCTTCCTCCCAGAGTCAGAATATGAATAGCCCTGAAACTGAAAGAAAGATTTCCTAGCTTTCCAATTTAAGAAAGTCAGACATTAACTTCCACGGGAAATGGCTAAAGGAAAAATTTATTAAGATAACGTCTTTGAATGATGTGGGTACTCATGGGGTGATTTTTAAAGTCTTTTGCAGATCTCCAGCACAAGCCACTGCTTGTTGATCTCACAGTAGAAGAAGGTCAAAGATTAAAGGTTATTTTTGGTTCACACACTGGTTTCCATGTAATTGATGTTGATTCAGGAAACTCTTATGATATCTACATACCATCTCATGTAAGTTCCTGGAAGCAGACTGTCAAGACTCTCTGTTCCACAACCTGTGTGTATAGATTTGTTTTTGTACATTTTTAGTGGAGGTCATGCTAACTTCTACTAATCAGTAAAGCAGATGGACTTTTGGTCTTCACTAAATAGATGAGGCTTTTAAGACATAAAACATGTAAATTTAACTGATTTTTATGGCTGCTTAAAATTGAGTAACACGTAATAGCAGTTATTTGCCATTTACTGGACATGTTGTCTCATTGGATTTTACATTAAAATACATACAGTGTTTTTCATTCAAGGGCATAGATTCTGTTTTTTAAGCAAGACTATAGTAGATGAGCTTCTATTTTTAGTTTTTGAAGGAGATTGCTTCACTTTATGTGGGAGAAGTCCAGGGATCCTTTTTCTGCTATTGTTCCTCTCTTCAAGTGGAGGGCAGTGTCACGTGGCGGAATCAGACACCCTGGAGCACATGCTCTGGCTCTTGCATGTATTCGCTTTGCAATAGTGGACACGTTAGGCAGCCTGTCCAACCCTCAGCTTTCACATCTGTAAAATGGGGCTAAGATGATCTATCACATAGGGTTATCGTCAGCATTAAGTGAGGTCATACATCTAAAGTAGTTGGCACAGGGCCCTGCAAATTGTACTATTAATATTACTATACTGACACATTGCCTAAAACATGACTTTTAAGGGACGTGCCGCCCATGGTTTCATGTAGTAGGATGAGTGCACTGTAAATTGTGTTTCCTCTAATGTATGTAGTCTCAAGGCTAACATACAGTAGAAATTATTCGTCAGCAAAGTCTGAGACCTAATCTGTTGCTGTTTGGTATTTTGAGACTTTAAAGACTTTACTCCAAAGGAGCACAACAATTGAAAAAAGTTGTTTTGGTGCACGACACACACACGTCATTGGTTGTTACGTTACAGCTTTTCTCGTGTGTGTATGTGCACACAGGACTCACAGCCCGTGCTCTTGGTGAGGGGACTGGGCTGTCCCCACGATCATCCTCCATCCCCTCATTCCTGTCCACCATGTACCTACCGGACGGCCATGACATTCTCAACCAGGGCATCACAGCAACACCATGTCTCTTTTCCCAGAACAAGTCAATCTACACTTATCTGAATAGTATGATTTTTTTTTTTAGTGAACGGTAATTTTTAAATTTTTTCTCAACAAGCCATTAATTTGGACTACAGTAAGTCCCCTACATAAGAACGAGTTCCATTCCGAGAGCAAGTTCGTAAGTTTAGTTTGTTCATAAGTCCAACGAAGTTAGCCTAGGTACCCAACTAACACAATCAGCTATATAGTACTGTACTGTAATAGGTTTATGATACTTTTCACACAAATAATACATAAAAAACAAACACAAAAAATAAAGAAAACATTTTTAATCTTACAGTACAGTACCTTGAAAAGTACAGTAGTACAGTACAACAGCTGGCACTTCTTAGCAGTACCAGCTACATCACTGCTGCTTTTACGCTTGCTTCCGGACATCCTGGGCTTGATATAACAATACTGTACTACTGTACTCTACACAGTACTGTAAAAGTAAAGTACACAAAAGCACAACCACTTGTAGAGGATGCACGCACGTCACAATGTACACCAGGCACGTGAAGATTGGACATGCGAACACACGTTTGCACCTTGGAAAGTTCGCACCTTGAAGGTTCGTATGTAAGGGACTTATTTAGGCACCCAGATAAACAACTGTATTGACTGTTCATAGCCTGTTTTGGTCCCACCTTTTGGCCCCATTTGGGCTGTTTCCATTAGATCCAACTGGATTGCATTCTCCTCATCTTTTTTGGAAGTGGATAGAAAACACGAGATTTTCAATGTCCACGGCAATGTGCTCAAATCCCAATTCTACCACCACATACTAGTGCAGCTTTGGTCAAATTACATAAGCCCTCTGAGATGCAGTTGCTTCATCTGTAGACAGAAATATCTAGCATAGGGAGCTGTTCTAAAGGCCAGAAGTTATACATGGAAAGGGCCCACGCTTGGCACAGGGCAGGTGCTCCATAGTTGTAGTTGTTGCTTTTAGAACAGGTAAATTGGATTCTCAACCTAGTGCCTAAGTTTGTATTTACCAAGGTATTTGACAGGTCGGTGGTTAAATTAAGCAAAACAAAACGTCAGTCTCTAGAATGTAAATGGAAAAGGGAAAAGAAAAAAAAAATTTTTTTTTTTTGTGCAATTCTTAGAGAGTAATAGCTAAGATACTGTCTTATTTTTTAAAAGAATAATGCCTGGCCTTTCTTTGTCTTCTAGATTCAGGGCAATATCACTCCTCATGCCATTGTCATCTTGCCTAAAACAGATGGAATGGAAATGCTTGTTTGCTATGAGGATGAGGGGGTGTATGTAAACACCTACGGCCGGATAACTAAGGATGTGGTGCTCCAATGGGGAGAAATGCCCACGTCTGTGGGTAGGTTAACCATTCCTTATCTCCTTCAGCAGTTACACCCCCCAAATGAAACGAAAGTCAAGAAATGTGAAACAACCATTTGATTCCACAAAAAAAAAGTCTGTGAATAACACTTGTAAGACTTGCTTTGTCTGTTTATCTCAAGTCGTTTGTCATTTTTGTGGTTAAGATGTGAACAGATGCTGTGAGTTATTGCCCATCTAATGTTTTTAATGCAGTTTTGGAAATTCCTTTTGACAGCCTACATTCATTCCAATCAGATAATGGGCTGGGGCGAGAAAGCTATTGAGATCCGGTCAGTGGAAACAGGACATTTGGATGGAGTATTTATGCATAAGCGAGCTCAAAGGTTAAAGTTTCTATGTGAAAGAAATGATAAGGTAAATCCGTTTCAACATTTGCATTAGTGTTTGCATTTTAAGAGACCGCCAGGTACCTGTGAAACCTTCATTTTCCTTTATACTGATTTGAATCACATCTGTGTTAAACAATCAATATTATCTTGAAATGGCATTATTTGGTTTGATTCCTGTGAACCCTCAAATATATTATTCACACATCAAAAAAGACATAAAAACATCTAAAAAATTTCTTGTAAACTCTTAGTAACTTGTGTGGCTTGCAGGCCTTAAGATGACTCAGCAAATACCCCAAATTCTCCTAAGCACTTAGAAGAGTTGGCCTCTCATTAGTCATCTCACAGTGGGTGAACTTTATACCCCACTTTTAGACTTTTCACAAAATCACTATTGGGACGTAACCCATCACATTATATTCGATTTTAAATGTAAAACATTTGACATGTAGAAATATAAACTTTTAAAAAGTGTCACCCCATTCCTTAAGGAATGCACAATCACAAACTCAACTAGTGCCATGTCCTGTGTCATTCCAGCCATGTTTCTTCTGAAGTGTCATAGGGGGACTGTTTTCCAGTGAAATCGGCGGTGTTTGTCTGGCATGATCAGTCGCCCAGAAGGCGTATCCTGCAGCAGTGCTGCTTCTCCCTTGCCCTCCCTGTAGACTAACCCAGAGTTTTTGTAGCTAAGCTATGCTGTATTTGTGAATTCATCCTTTGGGACTATGGCCAACTTAGAAATGCTGTCCCCAAAACAGCAGACATAAACATCTATAGAAAAGAACGTGACAGGTTGAACAGACCTGCATCTCTTGGCTCACTCCCGTTCCCCAGAAGCCAGGCTGGTCTTAGTCTGGCCCTGGAGTAGCCAACTACTCTGACCTGGTGTGGTCTGGTGTGGTCTGGGTGGCAACAGCTGGGGATGGCAAGGATGGTCCCAGGCCCTTATCAGAATACGCCAGAAAACAGACCTGACCCCTAGTAAAATTCCAGCCCCCGCCTAGTCTCTGGGAATCATAAGACTAGGAGTGATCTGGGCACAGACACCCATGCTCCAGTTCATTGAAGTCCCACCCCAGAAAGCCAATTTCAAGTCACGACCACACCCTCAGCAGCAGGCTGGGACCACACCAGCATCTGGGGCCCGAGGTTTAGAGCCAGGGCTCACAGAACCTGGAGAGAACAGCGGCCCTTTCTTTCCCTCATTGTGTTCCCATGGGTCCTCTGTGCTTCCCCGTTTTGATTCACTGACCCTAACAGTAGCTTTACTTACATATGTAGCATTAGCTGAACGGTGAGCATTTCCACAGAACTTCCTAAGACGTTGTTGGGAGAGACAGCAATTCTTCTGAAGAAACTGTGGGAATGAAGTAGCAGAGACTTTATACTAATGACAAAAGTAAATGCCTTGGACCAAAGTTTGGTGTTGGCTGACTGAAGAACTGGGCCACAGCCCAGAATATTATTTTTCTGGGCAGTGGTTCATTGATGTTCAGCTCAAGCAAGCAGTACCCCAAATTTTGCTCGCTTCTCTCAGTCGTTTGATAAAATGATTTAGCAGGCCCAGACCGAATGGACTGTGGTTCTCCTTACTAATGCCATGATCTCCTTTGGCCTAGGATATGCATTCATCAGCAGAGAAACCAAGCATTAACTCTTGGAATGCCAAAGTGAATAGGCATTAAACACCTTACCCTATCTGACCAGAACCACTTATTTTTTTTTCTTAATTGAGAAATGAAGTTGTATAGTAGTCAGTAGGCCCCAAATTCCCCCTTGACTTTGGAAATGTGAGAGGATTCTCTTCATTCCCGAAGTCTGCCCTCTTGTTATTAGGGGAGAGAAAAGGGGAGCCCCTGTGGCTTTCCAGAAATTAACAAAGGACGTGTTGTGTCCTAGACCAGAAATCCAGCATATTATCCTAGCACGAAACTCCCTTGTAAAAAGTGAGCGCCCAAAGGGTTGTTACAAATCAAGATATAACCCCTTCTGGGTCCCTGAAGGCCAATGCCACAGTCAGTCATAGTAACCTTCATAGGAATAAAGGCAGGAATGTTTACAGAGGATGCACTGTATTAAAAGGCACTTTATAAACACCAGCCATTAAGTCCTAAGAGCTGACACATGGCAAGGATAGGACATGTGAGAGAAAATGGATGGACGGTTGAAGAAAAGAGGGAAAGAAACCATGCGGTTGAACTAACTTCTTTTTAATTTCAAACAGGTATTTTTTGCATCCGTGCGATCTGGAGGAAGTAGCCAAGTGTTTTTCATGACCCTCAACAGAAATTCCATGATGAACTGGTAACAGAAGAGCACTTGGCACTTATCTTCATGGCGTTATTTCTAATTTAAAAGAACATAACTCATGTGGACTTATGCCAGTCTAGAGGCAGAATCAGAAGGCTTGGTTGACCATACCGCTTTACCCTTTTCCTCTCCCTCCACCCGTCCCAGTACAGTCCATCTTTCAATGTTGCAGCCTGGTTGAGAAGGAGAGAAAAAGGTGGCAGGAATTTCCAGGAGATCCCCAAGAATGCTGCGTTGTCTGTGGACAAAGATGGACCACGTGCCCTTCGGAGTTAGGGATAGAAACAAATATTGTGTGCTCTTATGATTAAGCTGTGTTCTGGTGGGTTTTTGAGTTTTATTTTGTTTTGTTTTTTTACCTTTTTTCTTTACCCCTTTACTTTGTAAGAATGGGGAAAGAATGCATACTGAGAAAATGTCTGTTTTTAATTCTGTCTGCCTGCTAGCTTTCAGTATACAATGTGTTGTAAAATTTCCAATTTCGAATGGTGAGAGACAGCACAATAAATGTACCTTATCTCTTTACACTGAAGGCCATAACTACATAGTGGGGTAATTGTAGAACTCTTTTGCCTTCACGAACCCAAAAGGTTGCTTTTTGATAGCAACTGCTAATGGATTTTTAAAAGAGAAGAAAAATACTAGTTTTCCCCTCTTTTGGGAAATAGATTTTAAATGGCTAAACTACTAGCCTTAGACTAATAAAATCAACTACCATTTTTGTGAGTCTGGCAGGCCCTATTTTATATGGCCCTGTACAGAACAGAGTGTGTTGAATGGGATAGTAGTGCCATTGAGTTGAGTTGCCTCTAGTGAATGAGGGACTCTATAATACAACATTGCCTCAGCGATTATGCAACAGATCAGGGCAAAAGATGGGATGACAGAGGGGGTCAGACAGAAAGAGCTGCTGGAAACAAGCTAAAAATGTATATACACACACACACACACTTTTTTTTTTCCAAATGCACAAAACTTCCCAGCTTAGAGGTCACTCTGTTCGGGCTTCGTTAGGAGTTAAGACTTTGTTCTTTCTGGGAATTGGAGAATAAATAAGATCCAGGCTCTGGTCGTTCCCAGCTTTCTCCTGAGGGTGCCACTTTCCCAAGATGAAAACTGTGACTGAAAAAATAATAATAATAAATGTTTCTGAGCTGCCTGTGTTCTCTCTGGGTTGGTGAGAGAAGGGACTAGACTACTAAGCCTGCCTGAGACCCAGTGGGCATCATTGGTTCAGATGTTATAGAACTTGAAAGCAAGGCTTTGGCCAAAATTCTGAGACCCTAATCATTTTACCTTCCTCCAAATTACCCAACATACGGTAAACAACATTTGTGCAGAATATGTATGTATTTCGTTCAGGTTGACTTGTGTCCTTATAGACTCTTACGCGGATGATTTGAACTTTTACGTGACTGTCTGGGATTTCTTTTTCCAAAGCTACCAGCATGGCCGCCTGTGGTATCAAGGTGTTGCAAAACGATATCTGTGTTGCGCTTCCTGTTTTAACCTACCTCGTTTCGTTTGTTTTGTTTCACTGTTCATCACAGCAGTGTTATCTCCAGGAGACATATAGAGAGCTCAACTGGCAATCTCAGGTGCATTTAATATTTTAAAATGAAACAGTAGTTGACCAAATTGTTCTTCTTGAAAAATTGAAAAAAAAAAAAAATCCAACAACAAAACTAATGTGGCTTGTTTCTGGAGAAAACAATTACTCTAAACAGATCAAAAAAAAAAAATCTATGATCCTACTGATTTTGCCTAAATACATGAGCAGCTGATGTACTATTAATGAGAACAAAATACACATTAGGAAAACGGCGCCATTTCAATCTGGTGGCTTGGGCAAGGGGAGACAGGGAAGGGGAAATATTCTAGTTCTGTTATAGATGATTCTGCCCCTTCTGTAAATGTGGTTGTCATTTGCAGTTATTTTAAGCAGGTAACACAGGAATGGAATTGAGGATTATCTTCAGGCGATCACCAAGATGTCCTCATTGTGGTCCCTTTAGTGCTCAAAAGCAATGATATCCTCCCGTTCTCATTTTTACTGCTAAGGTTCTGCTGCTGAACAATATTATCTTCACAAATTCCGTGCAACAAATTCAGCAATGACATTTTGGATTGAATTTAGCAACTACTGTAATTGGATGCTGACGTGGACAAGATATATTGATTTGGGTCTCATCCCCGCATGTGATTGCCGCCAGCTCTTTATATCGCTGCTGTGGTATTTTAAACCAGAAGCTTCTTTAAATTATGTTGCAAACTGATCTTTGTTTTTATGTTTTGTTTTGTTTTTATTTCTAAGTGGTAAGTTCGAAACACACAGCTTTAAATGATTTTTTTATTGTGGGATTTTGGGTACAGTTAAGAAATAAAAGGGAATCATTGTGTTTAAACATAAGGTAGTTTGTGAATGTATTTTTTAAAGCCTAGATTCATTGAAACAAAAAATCATAAGAGAACAATATTAATGCAGTCTTGTTTACAGTATGTACAGTGACATAACATAGAACATGAGCTTTTCTGGTGCCAACAACAATAAAACACAGACGTTAAACATCAAGCCATGCCTTTTATATTTTTGTACAAATATCTACACAGAGTACAAGGCAAAACCAAATTTAAAAAGGGCCTCCCACAAATCTGTGCTCCTTAAAAGATTTCTAAAGAATTCTTTGAAGCTTTTATCTCCAAAAATACATTTTCCTCCATCAGGACTGACCCTAGCCCTGAAATACTGAGGCCTAGGTCATGCAGAATATTTCAGAATAACTATTCTTGGGCCTGTAACAATTCCCAACTTTATGGTGTGCTTTAATTCTTTATTCCTTTTTTTGGGGTGGGCAGGGGTGAGGGGGTGGTTGTACTTTTCCTCCCTCTTAATATCATCTTAAAAATAAAATGAGCCAGTTCTAGAGATAAAATCCCCAACAGGAAAAAATAAAACTAAAAACTGAAACGAGTTTCAAGACCAAAGAAATTTTTATTAAGATTTCTATGCAAAGAGAAACTGAGCCCTCCCTCCCCCAAAGTAAGTTTCTCTAGATCTTTTCTGTCCTTGCTACTCTCAGTTGATAATCATGCATAAAATCCACTGCAGCTGCTCACACCGTCGTCGTGGGCCGGGGTCTGTCAGGTGACTATCATTCCTGAGTGCTAGTCCGGGACTCTAGAGAAGATTCCTCCATGCAGTGGGTAATGGCAACAGCGGACCTGTAAGATCCCTTCAGATGGGGAGAGTACTCTCTCTCCATGCCAATTACATTCAGACCATTGTCCTTGCACACAGTATAAGTGAAGACAGCTTGCACTGTGCCACATAAAATCTAATGACTCTGTTTAGATATCATTTTTCTTGAAGACTTTCGAACAGTGCTTCAAGAAGACTTAGAGCTACTTCAACAGTATAGATGAAGGCACAGATGCCATCCCACAAGGCCACTCAAACAGGGACTCCATTTTTCTAACACTTTGACACTGCTTTCCAAGACACGCTTCTTACATACGTTGCATCAAGTACACATTTTTTAAAAGCATCTTAATGCCTGGTTGTCAAGACCTACTAACAGTTTTCTGTCTGCTCTTGTGACTTATTGGTAATTGGTGTCTCTGGTCGCTCCTGTGCAGTAGATTAGAAAGAGATGTGAAATTCAGGCCGGAGCCATTTTGGTTTTGTCCGTTGCCAGACAAGAAGGGGCTGAAGTCTGACCTCACATTCCATGCAGTTTAAAAAAAAAAAAAATGTTTTCCCTACCAGTATGTGTCCCACTTCCTGTCACTGTATTCTTGAAATGTTGAAGAGCTATTTGTGTTATAGTGTGTGCTGTCTTTGAAAGTCTGCTTGAACAGGCATCACTTGCATTTGTGCTGACTGCTTTAAGGTATGAGATGTGCTACATTATTTTTAAGAAAGAAGATGCAGTTACTGGTCAAACTTTTTTAACCTTCTGGAGGAAAATAGGAGAATATCCATAACATGCTGATGGCAATTCTGAATGACCCTGCCATGCTCCCGATGTTCCCAAATCTGATTCTATGTTCTGACCATCTCAACAGTTTCTGTGAATTATTAGTTACCTTTTAGTTCATCCCTCAAAACTTTAAATCTAACTATATCAAAGAATAACAAACAAATCCAAAGCTGACCTCCCTGAGACTATACAGTTACAACATAAAATCCAAAAATCTAAATTTGATTTCATTTACCTGCCAGCATTTCTCATAAATACCATTACATTTTGGCCTTGATCAGGATTGCAATATCAAGAACCTTAAAATGTGCTGCTCTCCTTTTATGGGTCCCAAAATGGGTATAAACTGATCTTCTTTCAGAAGCTCCAGCAAAAAAGAAAACCTCCTGAGAATTTGCAAGTTCAAAACTGACCATTTGTACATGTCTACCAAATATTTTCTAGTGTTGTTTGATTTGCATATTGTATCATTGTTCTGGGACTTTTTCCATAGACAATTAGAATATTCAAAAATTTGCATAGCATCAAACAGTATGAGATCATAACTCTCTGCTTTGAACTTCATTCTTCTAGGGCTGTCATTCCAGAAAATGCCAGAATGCACCAAAATAAAACTCATAAAAGCATTTTAAAAGCAAAAATCCCTGGATAAGTTTTGAGATATTCTAAATTCAGACCAAAATCTTTGACTCTGTCCACGATGCCAAACATTTGGATGAAGACTAGAAAATACAGTTTAAAACAGAAATGTTCTAAAGTTTCCAGATTTTTGCTTTATGTAGATATCTTCAAACTAACTCAACTCCTTGCATGATAGGGTTTGGTTTTGATGGTTTGTTTTTATCACACTAAATTGCATTGCACAGTTGAGGCTGGGCAAATACTGGAGGAAAGGTGAGTTTTCATTTCCAGCAATGGATCATTGTTTGTCCATAGCAAATATCCATGCCCCAGCTGCCTCTTCCTCCTATCTTTTCCCCTGGGGTTAGTATTAAGGAATAGTAATTCTGTATTATGGTTTATTTTAAAACCTCAGACATCACCCTGGATCAGAATTTCAAGTGTTAGGTGACAGCAAGAAATAAATCTGCAGCAGGAAAAAACAAAAAAGGATGACAGCTTGGATGAAGTTTAAAATTGGATGTTGTGAAACTATTTTTGTGCATTTTAGCTATCTTTTTTACAATGTTAACATAACTGTAGAAATGCCAAATTTATAATATTGGAAGGGAAAACTATCATTTCGCTATGCCTACAAGTGTTTACATTGTTTAAATCTCCAGTTTTCTAAAGTGTTTTAAATTGTCAAAAATGTGCTGAAACTGGATAAGTCTCACCTGTGTCAGGGTATAAAAGAAGAAAATCTTCTTGGCATATTTTCTAGTCTAAACCTTTTGGTTACTTTCAAGTACTTTTTTTTTTCCCCTGCATTCAAAAAGCCTTCAGTTACTGTTGTCTAAGTTTGTTCCAAGCTGTAGTTAGAAATGATTTGATAGGTTCTAAGCCGGGGTTTTCCCATACTGTGACTGCCACACCCTGGAATATACTATTTTATGTTATCTCTATCAAAATGTGAAAAATAAAATATTGATAGTAGTAGGACGGCTGCTTGTTCTTCATTGCCACTTCCAGACTATTATCCCTTCTTCCTCCTAAACACTTCAATGCTTTGAAGCTCTTGCCATCAGCCTATAAGTTCTCCAGTTACCTTCGGTCACTCCCCCTCATTGCTTCAGTATCTTGGCTCTTAGCTCACTGTCACCATCTCCAACACCACCCTTGATTAATTCTTGGTGATTTCAAGAACCACTTAGAGAATCCCTGGCTTCTCAGTTTCCTGATCTTGAACAGTGAAACTTACCATTACCAATTACCTCAACACCTCCTAAACTGGTAGCAGGCAATTCTTCCCATTTGCTCTAGGTGGATCCCATTCTTTGTCACCAAATAAAGGTCATCACCCCAAAAATCTTCTGTGTCACCAGCTTTACTCATTCTATTGGAGGGCTGCACTGCATTCATGCTGCAATCTCTTGTGTTATAAACACCCTGGGCCCCACTACCATCCCTAACTGCCATCTTACTTATCTGTTCCCCTTCACACAAAAAAAAACAAATCAGCTTTTCATCCCCACCACAAGCAGCTCTTGCTAAGGACACCAGTTATATCCACACTGTCAAATGCAATGGCCAGGTCTCTGACTTCGTGCCGTTTAACTTACCTGCAGTCTTTAACACAGGTAATAACTCCTTCCTTCTTGAAGTATTGAATAGTTTCTCAGCTCTGGGACATCCCTCTCATGTTCTCTCACCTCTCTGACCATTCCTTATTGGTCTCCTTTGCTGAATTCCTAGAGTGCCCAGCACTGGACATCCCCTTTCTAAGTGATCTCTTCTAGTCTTGGGGCTTGAAAAACCATCATATTTTTATCAATACTAATATTTTTATCTCCAGCCCTAATCTCTTTTCTGAAAGCCAGATTTATATGTCTAACTACTTACTTGGCATCTTCACTGGATGCATAATTGACATCTCAAACTCAACATATTTAAAACTAAACTAATCTGCACCACACCTACAGATCTACTCCCATTACAGTCTTGTCTATGTCAGTAAATGGCAACTTTGTTCCTCCAGACCAGACCATCTTATCATTTCCCTTCATTTTTCTCTTTCACATACCACATGCAATCCATTAAAAACAAAACACCCTTTTCCCCCGCCCACCGGCCCACTTTAGAAAATATCCATAATCCAAGCTGAGACCATGCCACATCTTACCTGAGATGACACTTTTAAAACATCCACTAATATACCAGTTTATGCCACTTTTCTGCTCAAGTGCTCAGTGTCTTTCCATCTCACTCAGAATGTCAACTTCCTTACAGTGGCCTATAAGGCCCTAATAAATCTGACCTAGCCTTTGCTCCATTCCCAACCACCACTACCACTTCTCTGACCTCATCTACTATTACCCTAGTTCACTTTGCTCCAGCCACACTGCCCTCCTTGCTTTACCCAGGAGACCCTCAAAGCATGCTCCTGTCTCAGGGTCTTTGCCCTGGCTGTTCCCTCTGTCTGGAAAGCTCTCCATTCATGTATCTGTATCATGTGCTCCCCGCTTCCTTTGGATCTCTGCACAAATATCCCTAAACTATCAGAGACCTATATAAAATAATTTCCAATCCCCCACTTAGTCTCTGCCTTTCACAGCGCTTATCAACATCTAGTTTGTTCACTGGCCTATCTCCAGTACATATAATAATGCCTGGCAAATAGTAATCACTCAGTACATATTTATCAGATGAACGAATGAATGACAATAAATAATAACAGAGTTTGGGGATTTTTTATTAAGGTATAAAACTATAAGTTCATTTTCATTTCAATATCAAAACAAAAAGCTGCGTCCAAAGTCTGTATCATAAAAGCATAGGTCTGCTTTCATGTAGATAATGGAAAACCTAATGGATTTGCTTTCCTGGAAGGCTATTGTGGATGGAAAACACCTCGCTATAATCCTGGCTGTACTTTCTTGCTCCATGAATCATCTTAACAAGCCAAGCTGCAGGGCTGGAAGAGAGGCTGTCATATAGAACCTTGAGAAAAATGTATTTCAAAACCATTACATTTATACAGATAATGATCCATTTTAAGCTACTGGCATTGCAATAAGTACAGAGTTACTAGAAGTGGGAAGAGGATACTGAATTTTGTTTTCTGGTCTAAATGTTTAAAAATGATAACAACAAATTATTTTCTAAAACAAGAAATAAACAACATTAAAGGTATTCTCCTGCCAAATGCAGCTTCAAGAAAGCCTAATGACATTTGGGTCTTATGATTCTTCCAAGTGACGGTAGTTCTGAGGCTTCCCTGGGCAGCCTCTAACATCTGTATATATTCAGCTCCACTGAATGTTGTTGCATGAAGTTTTGTTGTAGGAAATTGACACATGCCTTCTGATGAATTTATTGTTTCACTCAGTCTTGTAAAGGTCACAGCTTGTAGTTTCAGTTTGTTCAATCATGTATTTTCCTGCTCACTTAATAAAAGAAATATTTTAAAAAATAAAGGAAGAAGATAATGAAATGATGTAATATGAAGCAATATAACAGTGAAAGAATTTTTTTGTTCCTCTATTATTTTCCATGTCTTTTCACAAATCTGTTGAGATGAAAGATAATATGTAATTCATGCTAAATAGCAAGGGTGATGGTCTTAATCAATCTTTTCCAGGACCAAAGCCATTTTTGGATTCCATGGTACTTAGCTGTAGATTCCTGGAGTCCTTTACAGCAGATACAGAGCATTGGTTCCAGGTACAGATAGAGAATGTGGAACAGATGCTAAGAAATGCCCAAGGTGTCAGTCATTGTGAACAATCTAAGCATCACAAATTCCAGTTGTAGAGACCCCATAAATGATTTTCAAATGAGTTCTCAATAATTTACGTGAAAATATTTGAGCGTTGGCTTTCTTTAAAATTGAATATCACCAGCTTGAAAACATGTTTTTATATATCCATAAGCAACTAAGTTCATGTTCCATGACAATAACAGTTTGAAAGAAGATCACCTCCAGCCAAGAAAAATAGTCATCTTGGTTTCCAAAGTTCAAAGTTAATTTACCAGATGGTGTCATGAGGACATGGATTAGCAACTTCATGGTCCGAGCAAATATTTCAGCCCTACACCCAGTGCTGCATGATCTCGGGTCATCTTGTATTACTAAACTCGTTTAGTAATAGAGATGCCAGTTAAGACTGAGGAATTTAGGGCTAGAAGGCATCACTGGACCAGAAAGAAAGAGCATAGCCTTCAGGTCAATCTGATGCTTTCCCCTATCTCACCCTTCCTCCTCACGAGGACAGCCATTCATAATTGGAGGCCCATCAATCTGGGCAGGCCAAAGTTATCACCAGTCCAAGACAAAGGACAACACAGTGAGCTTTCCATAAAGCTCATTTAAAGACAGTCTTATTTGGACGCAGCATGTTCTCACTGTATAGTGAAAAGATGTATTTGAGAGTCTGGTGATAATATATACACATTCATTTCATTAAATGTTCTCGTTTGGCAAAATTAAAAATTGGCAGCCTTTTTGTTGGTCCCCACAGGATTTGGGGTTGTATGGGGTTTTGTTTTTGAAATTTTCCTGCTTAGCGAAAAAAATTTTTAACGTGGTAATAACTGCTCTAGAGTACTTATAGAAGTCCAGATCTTTTTTTAGTATAGAAATGTACTGCCCATCTCAAAAATTGAAGGGCTAAATATAGAAAGGGGGGAAAAGGGGAAGAGCATGATCCAACATCAGGAACAAAGCAGATGCCCGCCCTGGTGTCCATATTTAGACTTTTGTTGCTGGCTTTATCGAGGTAAGTGGTGGTTAATCGCAGGCAGAATTCAAACAACTTCCACAGGCCCAGGTACCAGCGCAGAGTGAACACGCTGTGACAGAAGACATTGCAAAACACAGAAGTCATCAACTAACTGCATCCCGGCCACCTAATAAGCCTGAGTTTCCCAATCATTTTCAATATGATGACTTCCCATCATAACCACCTACGAAACTAAAAAGCAGCAAAAAGTTCAGTAACACTTTTAAATGAAACTGCAATTTATAAGCCACGCTCGTTTGAAAAAAAGCACTTATACATGTGAGTCATTTAGTCTAAAAACAATGCTTGGTATACGCTTGGATACTGGACCCTTTGTTATAGATCCCCACCCGCAAGCCCTGCTGAGGTTCCTGGCCCATAATTTGGAAAACGTAACTATGAGCATTTTCCCTAAGAATCTTCATTTGTATCTTGGTTGTGTTTTATGGCAATGTTTAATGTGTATATATTAACGGTCATTGGTTCAGTTCATCTTAATAAAGCTGCCTTGTCACCGTCAAGTATCAGAGAGCTCAAAAAAATTCATCATAGTATTTTTATTTTTTGCCTGTTTATATGCCATCTTATTTTTTAAAGTGTTTGAGACAGCCACGATCTGACTTTTGACAAGCCACCCACACAAACCCACCTGTGTAGAGAAAAAGCAAAGCAACCATTTATTTACCAGCTGCTTAATACATAGCAGGCCTCACTGCTGGATGCTAAGGCAGAAACAGCTGATGAAGAAATGATCCCTGCCTCTAAGGTGCTGCAGACTCCTTTTGCTCCAGGGCAGGTGGGGAAGGCAGGGGAGGAATACAAACAGACACAGAGACAATAGCGAAAGAAGCAGAGCCCAGTGTTTGACAGAGGAATGCAGGGACTACTATGGGACTGAAGAGAAGGGACCCTCTGCCTGGAATGGTTATGGAGGGCTTCCAGGAGCAGGTGGCCTTTACCAGGTTATGGGACAGGAAAAAGGGAGAGAGGCATTCCAACAAGAGGGAGCGGCTTGAACAAAGGCACAGAGGAATGCAGAGCATGTGGGCCTGGAAATGGCAAGTAGTTCAGCATGACTAGAGAAAGTGCTGGTGGAGCAGGAAAAACAATCACCTGACTACATGAACGTGGAGCATATTCTTTACACCCCTATGCCAGTCCTCTAACATAGGCCCCAGGGGTTTCAAATTCCTGATTCAGCCAGCTGCCTGGCCAACGTGGGCAATGTTTGATGAATGAATCACGCCGTCAGTTAAGAACGCAGTGATTCCTGTGTGTTTGTGGTGAAACCCGTGAGAATGGATCATTTCGTGAATGTAATTCCCAGCGTTCTTTTAGTTGCTGTCTGTAGGACTCAAAGTCCCCAGATTTCTTCACTGAAGCCCAGCTTTGAAGCATGAAGGTGGCCCGGGCCCTACTCACCCAAACTCTCCTGGTCATAGGAATCACCCACGTGCTGGTTACTCAGGCAGACCTTCTGGAACACCCCAACCCTGCTCTGAGCAGTAGTCTGTAATTTGGGAGCCCGTGGTCATGATCCCCCCCCCCACCCAATCCCGCACTTTGAGAAACACTATACTTCTGGAGTTTTTCTTTCTTCCCCTTTGAACAATTCTGCATGTTTCCAGTATGTCTAGACACCAAAAGTGCATGCAAACAACCACCCTGTTTCATGTTGTGCAGGCGTCTTGGTACCACCTTTTGTCCCAAGTAGGGATTGCAGAAGTCTTGCCCAGGTGCTGCTGTGACCAGCCAAATGGGACGAGCCATCTGGGCCACCGACCTCGCTCCTCATCTACCATGCTGCGTCCCGTCGTCACTGGGGCACACTCCTTCTCACAGCCGGGAGCTTTGCTGCCCACGGGGGCCTGAGCCTCCGACTTGGAGACGCAACATTGCAGCACGTGGCCTCAGCTCAGAGGGCCTTGCTGAAGACACAGGATGCCTACCTGCTCTCCTACTCGGGTCCTTTTCTTCTTGTTTTCTTAACTTAATAACACCTTTTACTTTTAAAATATACCCTTTTAAAACTACATTCTACTGCTATTATTTTTGCCTATTTGCATACACTTTGCTCTTCTTAAATGGCTTTGAACTGCTTTTCTTTTTTCATGCTGACCCTCTTTCTATCTCAAAATTTCAAACCTCCATTGACTTTTACCATCTTTTTTATTGTCTCTTAGATTTAGGTTGAGATAAAAAATTTCTATTGCTACTTGTTTAATACTTGTCTTTTTATACTCAACTTCTAATTTCTCTTACTTAGCTATTCACTTTTTTAAAACTTTTTATTGGAGTATAGCTGATTTACAGTGGTGTGTTAGTTTCAGGTGTACAGCAAAGCTATTTACGTTCTATTTAACCTCTCCCTTTTATTTTTATTTTATTTTATTTTTTTTGGCTGCGTTGGGTCTTTGTTGCTGCGCGCGGGCTTTCTCTAGTTGCAGCGAGCGGGGGCTGCTCTTTGTTGCGGTGTGCAGGCTTTTCATTGTGGTGGCTTCTCTTGTTGATGAGCATGGGCTCTAGGTGCAAGGGCTTCAGTAGTTGCAGCATGCGGGCCCTAGAGCATGCAGGCTTCAGTAGTTGCAGTGCGTGGGCTCAGTAGTTGTGACTCGTGGGCTCTAGAGCGCAAGCTCAGTAGTTGTGGCTCATGGGCTCTAGAGCGCAGGCTCAGTAGTTGTGGCGCACGGGCTTGGCTGCTCCGCAGCATGTGGGATCTTCCCGGACCAGGGCTTGAACCCGTGTCCCCTGCATTGTCAGGCAGATTCTCAACCACTGCGCCACCAGGGAAGTCCAACCTCTCCCTTTTATTTGACAGCTGTATTGATTTCTACTTCTTTGTGACTTTAAATCCTTCTTACTTTGCTTTTCTCCTTTGAATATTTTTATGCTTAAATATCTCCATTTACCTTTGTATGTTATTTGCTTTTACCCTTTTTCCTCTTTTTACTTACATTTTATGCTTTAATCTACATTTATATTCTCTCATTACTCTTAATTTCTTGGTCTCTTGGTTTGTTTCATTGGTCTTGCCTACTTTTTATATGTTCTAATTATTTGTTTCATTATGCATTTTAATTTTTTCCAACATATTTAAAATCTTTCCCTAATTTTAATTTTAATTTAGAGCTCATTCTGTTTAACCCCCTCATTTTGTGAATGGGGACACTGAGCTGCAAAGAGAAATAACTTGCTCAAGATCTTAGGGTGGGCAGTGGTGGAACCTAAATAAGAAGCTGGCTCTTTTGGTGACCAGTCTGGTGCTCTTTTGACCAAACCACTCCATCAACAATGACCCTGCAAAGAGCACCTGTCTTCTTTAAAATAAAGAACACCTGAGTAGCATCTCATCCAAGAGCATTTGGTTCCTGAGACATCAGAGTCAAGACTGTGATTCAGTGTCAGTGATCACCCTGGGAGAAGGCTTTCCTTGGCCTTTCACTAAAAGGACATGAGAAAACAATGGGAAAAAGGGAAAGCTGAGAACTGGGACTTTATTTGTGAAATACATGGAAGAACAGAATCTGAAGTCAGAACACAATGTGTGAGCTGGGTGACCCTAAGCAAACAGACATCTCTGAGCCTCTGTTTTCTTATTTCTAAAAGGGGGATCATGAGGTCATTCCTGCCCTACTCACATTTGTGTTATGTTGATCAGATCAGATCACCGATAGAAAAGCTCTCTGTAAACTTTGTGCATAGTTGTTCTTATAATGCCCATAAAATTCAAGAGAAATGTTAGAGGAATAACTACATAAAAAAGAACACCGTTTTTACTTTTTAAATATGTATATTGGTTTATCTAAAGAGGGAAAGAATAAGGTGCTTTTGCTACTCTCAATACCCAAAATCATATTTTTCCTTTTTTAAAAAACCAAATTACCTTTTTTTGACATTCTGTTGTTTGATGCACATTTCCATTTGGTGCTCTTGGGTTTATAGTCCTGTGTTATACGCCTGCTTCATTCCTTAAGTTTTGATGGTTAAAAAAAAGTGAATATAATGCTACCTTAATGAAAGATACTTTATAAGAAAGTCTGTCTTTAGACTCAGATTTGATCTTACTAATCAAGCAGTGACTTCTGCGTCAAACTCACGGTTTCTCCCCCAATCTAGTTCTTGCTTCCACATTCCCAACAGCACTCTGCTACAATCTTTGTGGAAGTTAACAATGACAATCGGAAAAAAACATTACCTTGTGCATCTGGTATTTAAGATGCTTTTTTATTTCATTACCCAGTAAACTTTTCAGACAGCAATCTTTCAGTGCCTTGGCATCTGGAGAAGTTATCTCCTAGGCAGAGCTGGCTCTGTAGCAGCAAATTAATGGATTAAAATGCTAAGGGAATTCTCACTGGCAAGAAATCTGTAAGGACAATGGATGAGTCAGGTCAGATGCTACTGATGAGGACAAAAGGACCACGGACATTCTAGTGTTGGGGCCGCCTCCTAGCCAGTGCTATAACCACCGGAAATGAACTAGAATTTGTCACTCAGGACACTTAGCTATGGGGACACTCGACCATCTCTTCGCCCTTCAGTATGAAGCCATCAGCAAGAAACCTATCCTTGCTGTGATCTTACATGTCTTGGAAGGACAAAATTTCAGGGAACTTAGAGCCTAACCCTTCAGAGACCACGGGTCCAGGTCCCTGAGTGGCTCAAGGTGGGCTGGAGGGCTGCATCAGCCGTGGAACAAGAAGCCTCCTAGGACAGCACTCTTTCCTCCCCACCAAGCCACATTCCGGACCCTCTTCATCCTGCTCCCATCAGTGGCAAAACAAAGGCAACAGAGCACACCGTAAGGCTTGGTTGGAATCTTACAGTTGGGTCAGGGTGAGAGACCCTGTGCTCTTGCTGTAGCAGAACAAAGCAATTTCCCCCTTCAGTTCGGCATAGGCCACCTGAGGAGACCCTGGGAAGAGAGAAGAAAAAGGAGCGAACAGAAGTGAGAAGAGAGGCAGGACACAAACATGGGGTGGACTCCAGCTGTGAGGGGAGACCGTGGCCACCACAAAGGAGGGCTCCATTCTGCAGCTGCCTTGGACATCCCTAGAGGCTCAGAGGATTGCTTCTAGGACAGTGGACACTGTGTTATCTACTGCATGGAGGCACCAAGGCACTGAGCTTCAATTTTTGATGTACTCATTTGACTCACCGATGAAAAATGAAAACAACTTCCTCTCCCCGCCAACCACCACAAAGTGCTTCCCCAAACCCACTTGCCCTGTTCCAAGAGGGAAGATGATTTCAAGTTGTAAGGGAGAGAGAAATACTATTTGGGTTTATTTTTACCAGTCTTGCCACTGACTCTCCAAGTCTCTGAACAGATGCCAGAGCCCACACTGGGTGTTGGTAAGCACTGGGGATTTTCTGAGGAGAATGGGGCTAATAAATTGAAGCTGATTCTGTCTCTTAAAGATCTACAAGACAAAAAAGCACCTGGTCAACAACTCACCCATCACCGAGTTGCACCATTTGCTTGTTACAGGACATTCCTGGAACTCCTCTATGTCTGGTAAACAGCTGTCACGAGAACCATTTCTCCCTGACACTGCTCCTTTTACTGGTGACCTATTGGTCAATAACACTGAGCAACATTGTTTGTTATACCTCAATGATGACCTCATGATCTTCACTCCCACTTTTTTATGTCAACCACATAAGCCTCCCTTAGTACCCCGCAAACTAGCAGCAAAAGGTACTGAAGGCAGCGATAGAAAATAGCACACTGTTGGAAAATGATTAACCCACAGACATTAAAGAGACGCAAACTCATAAACAGAAAGATGCCCTGCAGAGTATTGTGGGCGTTTAGGCACACTTGATTGAAAAATGGTTAGGAACAGAGAATTTCAATTGACTTATTTTAAACTGAGATGACTCAAGAATTGCAAACAAAAATTTTCTGCATGCAGTAGCACCATTCAATTTAGACTGAATTGCCCAATGATTAATTAATTTGGGGCAGAGCCCACTGATAAATTACCATAGATGCACATCTGTCAAAGGAATTTGTCACAGATTGTCAAACCTTCCTTACGTGAATGACACAAATCCAGGGAAGTGCCCACTCAGTAGGTGGCCCCTTGTTCTTTTAATGAACCAAATAACACAAACTCCAGGCTAAAGAAAAGGAGCAGAACTCACATAGCTAGTCAACCCTGGGAGTCACAGGACCCTATACTAACTTTTGGAGCAGATGTTAAATTAAGAACAAATCATGGAAACTGACAGCAGAAAAATAGTAACAGCTGACATCTACTGAGAGTTTACTATGTGCTGGGCTTTATTCTAAGCACTGTATCCATACTATCTTATTTAACCCCCGCAAAAATCCCATGAATCCAATACAATCTCCATCTTACACATGAAGAGACAGAGATTATCTACTTTGTTCTACAGATGAAGTCTAGAGAAGTTAAGCAAGACTTACCCATAGTCAAAAAGCCAAACGCTCTGGAGAGGGAGAACCCAAAAAGCATCTCTTGACCCCAGTCCAGTGCTCCAAACGCTTGTGAGAGGGTGGCATGAATTCATCTTACAAGGTTCCTTGGGTTCAGAAAAGATATAAAACCATTCCAGGAAGGGAAAACTTTTCATCCTTTCTAAAGTGATGGCCACCAGGCTAAAGGGGTCAGCCAGGTAGCATCTGGCTTAGCAGAAGTGGTGACAGAGCAGCTCTTCTTCTCATGTTCCCTCTCAGACAACATCGGCAACATTCTCGTGTTCTCTCATCATACAACATCTCTCTCAGCATCGGCCTGGGGTGCTGGAAAAGCATATCCAGACACCTGAGGGATTGCGCATCACTTGTCTATGGCTTCTGTGCCATACCAAGGAGGGCAAATTAAGAGGACGCTTTTTTTTTTCTTTTTAATAAATTTATTTATTTATTTTACTTATTTATTTTTGGCCGCTTTGGGTCTTCGTTGCTGCACGTGGGCTTTCTCTAGTTGCGGCAAGCGGGGGCTACTCTTCATTGCGGTGTGGGGGCTCCTCATTGTGGTGGCTTCTCTTGTTGCAGAACACGGGCTCTAGGCGTGTGGGCTTCAGTAGTTGTGGCATGCAGGCTCAGTAGTTGCGGCACACGGGCTTAGTTGCTCCGTGGCATGTGGGGTCTTCCCGGACCAGGGATCGAACCCATGTCCCCTGCATTGGCAAGCGGATTCTTAACCACTGCGTCACCAGGGAAGTCCAAGAGGAAGCTTCTTGAGGAGTAGTAGTTAAATTAAAACTTCATCCTAACATGGCAGAGGACAAATTTGGAGAGGAGGCAAAGTGACAGAAACAGTTAAGAGTAGAAGATTCAAAGGGGATGGTGGTTGGAAAGACACCTACCAAACTGAAGACAGAGACATCTCTGAGGCGCTCTCTTGGTTGAAGGTGGAGGTAGAGGGTTAGTTCAGCTTCATCTGTATTCTACAAAATTTTCTCAATGACAATCGTCTCATGTATTTATGTTTAATTTGCCATTAAAATGAAGTAAATATTTTTGAAAGGAGAAAAAGAGACAAAGGAAAAGTGAGGACAGTGCCTAGACTGTACAGCTATTGGGTAGCTTTTCATCTGGTACCTGAGACTCCCAATGTGGGTCATTGAAAGGCTGTTAATGTCAGTGTATCTGTCCAAGAAGTAGACAGTCACAGCCCCAGTGACCAGGGCTACTTCCTCTTCCCTGCACCTGGGGCTATAGGTTTGCCTTTGGGAGGGGGTTAAGAGGTCCCACAGGCCTCTGTGTACATTTGGGTTATCACCTAAGATTGTCTGAGTGTCTCCAGGTGACCACTGAGCTAGTCAGAAGAATCTACTAATCCCTTCTTATCCACCTATAGATTCATTGAATTGACGCATTAACAGGCAAGTTTAAAAGAAAGAAAAGAAAAGGAATAAAGGAAATAGGGCAATTTATTGGCTGTCACAGACAGAACTGGCACAAACAACCTGCCCCATGTCCTTCCCTCTTAGTGCCAGCACAGGACACTCTCCTTAAGATACTAGCAGGCTCCCCTAGCCATGGATATGGCTGAAAATAGAGACCATCACTGACCTTGGACAAAGACTTACCTCGCTGGACCTCTGCCAAGGCTCATTTCCAGGGGAAGCCCAAGAGGTCAGTGTGGGTCCCAGAGCACCATCAGGAACAATATGCCAGCCTCAGCAGGCCTTCCTGGAGACCTGGACTCCATTCCTTTTAGTGTCCTCCATCTTTCCTCTTTCACTCATTGTCCCACCCAACCCACACTCACATTACTGTCTGTCAGAGAAATATCTACACTTAATTAAACCCCTCCCTCAAGTCTATTACATCAAAGCTCAGACTTCAGTGCTCATTGGATTATTTATTCCTAAAACCTACTCTAAGAAATAAGCGTCTAATATTATTGGCCCAACTATCTCACATTGCTTAGGGACACAAAGTTTAATTAAGGCTTGAATTTGAAACATTTTGTGGCCACTAAATTGTCTCCAAACTATTTACTGAAATTGTTTAGGGTCTTCTAAAATTAAATAATCTCAAATCCCTATTCTCAATGCATTCAGTAAAGTCCTCATTTTATCTTTTCACAAGGAAAGCTATCATAGGTATTCTTATTAAATGGTATTCTCCATACAACAGATAACTTTCTATTTGGATTGTAGGTAGAACTGAAAGAAGGAGTAGGCGTGAGGGTCTCTAGACTTGGCAGAAAACATGACAATGCTTTTGAAGTTTAAACAACTGTTCGCTCTTACCCTTAGTGGTCAAGAATCCAGTTATTAATTGTTGAATAAGTTGGGCCATACGGCATATGAATGTAAAGAGAGCCAACGTTCACTGTGGAGTAGATCACATGATGACAAGCTTCAAAAATGTCTTGCAGGACAGTAACAACAATGGTGGGCTATAGCAGAAAGATCTGAAGTTAAAAATCTGGGTTCATATGGAACCTAATAAGTTGTCATTTGGGAAAGTTTGAGGTGCTCTCAATGTAGGCTCTAAAACTTGGATCCCAATCCCTATAGCATGTAAATTCTTGGAAGACAGGAATCTTATCTGATGGGTTCACTGTTGTCTCCAGTTCTGGCACATAAAAGATAATCTACAAACATCTGTTGGAAGGCTGAATGAGTAATCACAGCTTTTCCACTGATTAGCCATGGAAACTTGCGATAGATCCTTCAATGCTCTGAGCCTTAGTCTTCTCACAGGTAAATGAGAATATTTTATTTAAATGGTGCTATAGGGATGAAGTGACAATGTGTGAAATTCTGAACTATGGTAGGTGTTCAATAGTTTAGAAAGAGGTGGTAGGAACTTGATTGTTAATTATTTTTCTAACTCTTAGTCCATTTGTGAAGTTGCCTCTTGCCTTGCTGGTTGTTTGTCTAAAAGTTGAAGATAATCTTCACGCTCAAAAGACCCAAACCACCCTGAAAGCTTTTGGGGAAGGGTTTTTAAAGGCAACGTGAGGAAGAGGGTCGAAAGGTGCCTGATTGGCTTGTGGACATTCTTCTGATTGGTTGGTAGTGCGGTAACCGGGTGGTATTTCGGGAATCAACATCATCAACCTTCTGGTTCCAACTAGTCTGGGGTCTATGTGCTTGTGGTCAGCATGCGGTAAAGGTTAACTTCTTCCACCTGGTGGGGGTTTTAATATCTGCAAATCAGCTCAAGGGTATAGCTCAGGATATTACCTATAGCCCCCGAGGAGGAACTAAAGCTCCTTGACTTTGTTTTATGGCTAAACTATGATGAGCTTCTCTTGCTTGACGATATTCCTTTGTTTCTGCATTGTCTCATTTCACTGATTAAATTTGCTCTTTGGAACTCAAGGAGGCTAAAGCTTTTTTACAAACAAGAGGGAGAGGACACGGGGTGTGTTGTGGTTAGGAGGGGCGTCTGTTCCCGGGAAGGCCTCGCAGGGTCCTGCTTGGTTTCAGTAGGACTGAGTAGCTGAAATTTAAATTTTTAATTAACTTAAATTTAAATAGCCACATGTGGCTAGTGGCAACTATACTGAACAGCACAGATGCAGGATATTTTTATCATCACAAAACATACTATTGCACAGGGCTAGTATGGATGGTTCTTAAAGCCATTATATCTGATGAGTTCATCTACAGAATGAATGTAGATAAAAAGAGGAACAGGCCAAGGACTGAGCCCTGGACAACAATACCATTTAGAAGTCTAGGAATAAAGAGGGAGTAAGATAATAAGAGGCAGTTGCCATTGAGTTCAAGTGATCATATTGTCATGAGAACAAGAGAAGAAAAAGTTTTAAGAAAAGGGATAGTGCTCCAATGGACACAGAATTGTCCATTAGCCTTAGGGAGATGCAGATTTTTGGGAAACCCATAAAAAGCTACTTCAGAGGCACGGTGAGGGACAAAAACCCACTTAAGTTGGATTGAGGAGAAAAGGATGGTGAGTAGTGAAGTGAGTGTAGACAATTTTTCAGAAGAGTTCTACCATGAAGGGAAACAAAACAATAATTCAGTTAGAAGATGAGCAAAAGATATGAAGAGACATTTCACCAAAAAGGATATACAGATGTCAGATAATTAAATTATATGTCCAACATCATTAACCATTAAAGAAATGTAAAATAAAACCACAATAAGATATCACTACACCTTTCAGAATGGCTAAAGTAAAAAATAATGACAACATCAAATGATGAGGGTGCAGAAAAACTGAATCACTCATACATTCCTGGTAAGAATGTAAAATGGCAGTTTCTTAAAAACTAAATGTGCAAATACCATACGACCCAACAACTGCACTCATGGACATTTATTCCAGAAAAAGAAGACTTAATGGTTACACAAAAAGGTTTTTCTTTATTTACATGAATATTTATGGCGGCTTTATTTGTAATAACCCAGAACTGGAAAGGACTGAGATGTCCTTCAAAGGTTAATGATTAAACAGGCTGTGGTACATCCATTCCATGGAACAATACTCAGCAATAAAAGCAAACAACTGACACATGCAACTTGGATGCATCTTGAAGGAATTATACTGAGTGAAAAACACCAACCTCAAAGGTAGCATGCTGTGATGATTAATTTGATGTCTCAACTTGGGGCCACAGTACTCAGACATTTGGTTAAACATTATTCTGAATATTTCTCTGAGGGTTTTGGATGAGATTTATATTTAAATCAGTGGACTTTATAAAGATGCAGACATAGAGAACGGCCTTGAGGACACGAAGGGGGAAGGGTAAGCTGGGACGAAGTGAGAGAGTGGCATGGACCTATATACACTACCAAATGTAAAATAGATAGCTGTGGGAAGCAGCCACATAGCACAGGGAGATCAGTTCCCTGCTTTGTGACCACCTAGAGGGGTGCGATAGGGAGGGTGGGAGGGAGATGCAAGACGGAGGGGATATGGGGATATATGTATATGTATAGCTGATTCGCTTTGTTATACAGCAGAAACTAACACACCATTGTAAAGCAATTATACTCCAATAAAGATGTTAAAAAATAAAAAATAAAAAAATAAAATAAAATGAAAAAATAAGTAATCAGAATGTGACTTAAAGGGTTTACAAAGTGAACCCTAAAAAAACAACCACACAGAGCTGTTTCACGCCGCCCAGAGGGGATCTGTGGGTGATTCTGGACACTGGCGCACCTCACTGAGGGGCCCCCATCCAGACAACAAAGCGAGAAAAGCCTGACTTTATCCCACAGCCAGGGAAACACGAAGACGCCTTCATGCAATCGGACCCGCAGCTCCTCGGGTGGGCGCTAAGGCAAACTCTCCTGAGAGGCCGAAATGCATTATCAGTTCTCCGGAGGCTAAATCCCAGTGCAATCACTGCAACAATTCCTCCACCCTACAGCCGGAGATAAAGTTTCAGCCATCCCTAAAATGTGCAGAGATTATTCATTTCTGAGTAAGAGAACAGGAGAGGTCTGGGCTAAACCGGAGGAAACTGGTCTAGGTGGCTTAAGGTCCAGCGTCCCGGTTAAGCGAGTGGCAGGGCGTGCTTCCAATGCAGAGAACAGCTCCCTTGCGCGCTGTGCGCGCAGCTCCAACCCGGCAGGAGAAGTTAAAGGCTCCCCGGCCCCACGCAGCACTCAAGGCCATCTCTTAAAAGGAAGATTCAAAAAACAAAGGTTGGTAAACAGAGGGAACTATCATTTTTGACAGCCGCACAAAGGCTTTCTGGCAGAGTGTCCTGTCGCTGGAAAATGATTGCTAAGGAATCGTCTCCTGATTAAATACGCTCAGACAATTGGTCGTGCGCATCACCAGCTGAAACTGGAGCAGAAAGCCAGGAGCCGGCTACGCACTGACGGCAGCGCGGCTACCTGGGGGTCTTTAAATTCTGATTGCAAAACTGCTCCCCAAAGCTGGAGTCTGCAAGGGAGACTGCCTTATGTTATGATTCAATGGGTTAATCCATGTAAAGCGCTGAGAGCAGCACCTGGCACTAAACAAGAACTCAGTAAAGATTAACCATCTTTGTTAGTAATATTCATTCATGCCTTTCCACTAAGAAATTACTGTATTGCTGTTTATGGTTACGTTTCTCTCTCCTTATGCATTTTGAGCTCCAAAGTGTCGTGTTTATATCATGCATCTCAGAGCCTGGGACTGTGCTGGGCTCAATAAAAGTTTGTGATTTGAATTGAATGATACTCACTTGCATTACCTTGCAGAAGTGATACAAATGAAAAGAGTGGGGAAATAAAAGACAAATGAAATCTGAGTCTCCTTTACCTCCTCATTCTCTGTTTCTTCATAACACCCCTCATTTATGGGGCTGTTCGTTACATCTTCTCTGCTGGACACCAGTAACACGGTTTGCCAGGCACAGTTCAAGCTCAGCCAATTTTGATGTCACCTGCCCACCCACCCCGACTGGACATGGTAGAGGATGTGCAGACGGGCACAAGCCCAAGCCCTGGGAGAGTTATTTGAGAGCTCCACTACTGCCTCCTTCAGGTGCCTCTTGACATACACCGAACCAGTAACTATAACAGCAAAAACAAGAGCAACCAACATTTGCTGAGCACCTATTATTCACCGTGCTAAACACTTTCATATATTACCACATTTAACCCAACCAATAAACAAAGTGTATAGTCTGTTATTTTCATTCTATCAGGTGAAAAAACTAAGGCACAGAAAAGTCACAATGAGCCACTTGTTTAAGGTCACAACACCAGTAAAATGGTGAGATTCAAACCCAAGTTCCTGACTCTCCAAACGCATTCAGGTCACCACTCAAGCCTACAGTGACCTCTGGCCACACAGTCCAGCTCTGAAACGCAAGTACCACAGTACTGTTTCTCTGCAGGGCAGTGCATGTGCCTCCCACGCACCTGTCTTTCTTTTCCCCACAGCATAGCGTGGCAGCCCAGCTTCTCTCATTTTCGACAAAAGACCCCAAAGATTTCTTTTTTCACCTGCCCCTGGTTACTGCCCCATTTAGAATGTGCCTTAAAACATGACCGCCCCTGGTTTCTAACTTACGCCTAAGGGACCTGCTCCCATTTTCTTTCCTGGTGGAACAAAGGCATTGAAGCCACAAGTCACAGAGGCAAAGCATTTATTGATTGGATTCTCATCAATATTCACCCTCTGCCCAAGATTAGACTTGGCCTCATGCCTTCTTTGCCTTGCTCCTCCTACTCTAATGTATAACTAGTCTCAGAAAGCTGGAGGAGGACAGTCAGGGACCAGCCACTGCATCTGCCACACTCACCACAGGACCTGGAATCAGGAGGAGGACAACCCACAAAATGACAGAAGATAAGGTACAGTCGTATTATGTCCATTTGAGGACATGAATAGGGAAATCTGTTGAAGTCAGTGAGCATATTGAGGATTTGGGGGATGTTGGGTGTAGCTATCACAGATCAAAGCTACTTCTCTTGGCCGATTGATAGTTTGGCTGCTAAAATAATCATAGTTTTTATTCAGTAATTGGGATTTTAAGTGTACTTGCTCTCTTTTCTGACTAGTCTGTGTAATGTTTTCTCGAGTGGTACTACATAACCATAGTACGGAAGGAATGTGCAAAAAAAGGCATATTAACCCAAATCTAACTAATCGTGAAACTGATCTGAAATCTTCAAAAATATCAATATTTGAAAAACAAGGGGTAGAAGGCCTGTTCTAGATTAAAGGAGACTAAGAAGAACTGATGACCAAATGCAACACGTGATCTTAGATGGTGGAAGGAAGAAGAAAACAGCTCTAAGGGACAATATGGGGATACTGAGAAATTTTGAAAATGGTATATTAGATAATGTTTTATAACTATTACATTCTTGGATATGATAATGGTATTGTAATTATGTAGGAGAATGTTCTTAGTGAGTATATGCTGAAGTATTTAGGAGTGAAGTGACACAAGTATCTGCTGCTTATTTTCAAATGATTCAGCCAAAACAACACACACACACACACACACACACACACACACACACACACACACACACGGAGAGTTAAACAAATGTGGTAAAGGTTAACCATTGGTGAACACAGGTGAAGGTTATGGAGTATTCACTGCACTACTCTTTCAACTTCTCTGTAGATATACTTTTCAAAATAAAAACTTGAAAATAAAAAGGGTATAGTGCTGTTGCTGTTTTCTAAGTATCCCCCAACCAAATGCACCCACCTCTGCACACAATCATACAAGTAGGTACATGCGTGTTAGAGTAGGACCTCTAAGTTCTGATCTGGTGTAACTTACTCTGCTGAGCCATCTTTCATGTCAGTAAGTGAAAGGCTAGGTGCACAGGCTTTGTAGTCAGGGGCCTGGATTTGGAGTGTGCTGATACTACTTACCTGTTGTGATACTGGGGTTAAGTTATTTAACTGGCCTATCCACTAATTGAGATTTTAAGGATATTTTCTCTGTTTTCTGACTAGTCTGTGTGATTTTCTCAAGTGCTTTTCTCTATTGCAACAAATTAAGGACACACTGGGATATAACATAAGGATATAGTATGGGCTATACAGGGATTATAATAGTTCTCTACTGTATGGGAGTAATTAAATGAGATAATATTAGAGAAACTCAGATGACAAACATTTTAATGTCAACAGTTATGTATTTATATAATGTGTATTTAAGGAATAACTAGGATTTCATGATTTCCTATAACAGCCCAGGATACAGCTAAAGTAGTTAAAACTTTAAAAACAGTATAAAGACAAATATTAAGTTAATAACTATACAGATGGTATGTAGATTTGGCAAAAATTATGAAGGTAGTGTTCAAACAGCTGAAGTTTGGTAGATACTGCAAAAAGAAAGGTGCTTAACCACGGTGCCTGGCACATAGCCTATGATCAAGTTTCATATAGAACTATCATTAAATTCCCTTAGGGGCCTTTAGAAATTGTGTTGTAGTACTTCTCTTGAGAATTAAGGTATTGCCTAAAAAGGGAACCCAGAAAGAATGAGAACTGATGTAAAGCACAATGTTATAGCTTTGTAAAACCACCCAGACTTTGAAAGAAGTGAACTAAGCATGAGACTGAGGGTTAGGAGACCTGGGTTCTCACTCTGGATATACCCAGTAATGCACTGTATAATTCAAAAGACTTGGACTCAGATTCTTCAACTGAAAAAGGAAGAGATTAGCCTAGAATCCATTGCTCTCAAAGGTCCCTTTCAGCTTGAAAATTCTATGGCTTGAGAAGCTCCTGGACTTTTCCAAAGTAGGGTGCAAGATCGCCTTTGGGTTGGTGTACATAGTATTTTGTAGAGGAAAGAGTGCAAGCTCTGCTCCCTACCTAGTCAATCAATAGATGCTGAAAATCTGCCTTTTTGTTTGGCAGTGGGAGTGTAAGATGAGCTCTGGTTTCCAATACAAGAGTATCTGTTATTCATCAGCTATGTGTGTTGGGCATACCACTTAATCTCTGAGCCCTGGTTTCCTCACCTGTAAAATGGGGATAATTTCATGTACTTTGCAGTAGTGTTGTGAAGATTATTGGTGATGTCTAAAAATTTGACAGGTGGTTGTTTGGCAAGAGTGATAAATGTGATGATAATGATGTGATTAAAGATCAGTTGTTTTTTTAGCCCTTTCACTATTTATCGGAAGACCACAGTGTGTATCTTATTCCGCCTTTATAACAATTCTATGCATTAACTATTATTATACCCATTTTCAGGGTAAAGAAACTGAGATTTGGGGATGTTAAGGGCCTAGCTGGGACTCTTCCAGGTTTTCTGACTCCCAAGCCTATTTGTTTTTCCTAATAGACTCCATCTGATTTCTAAGCCACAAAATAAACACCACATTTGTTTTATGTTAAGGTTCAGCCACTTGCCCATTCTACTCTTCGACATTTATCCAGCAGCATATTTTTAATTGGATATAGAACATAGTTTCTTTAACCTAAAATTATTAAGCTCCAAATTAAGACAGTCTTTCTAAAAGTGCATGCTTAATACCCTGTTGCCTATGAAGAAGTTGAGAGAAAAGGCTTGAATATCTTCTGCCACTTGGTGGATATATGGCCTTTAGATGAGTTCATTACCCTTTCCATATCATTACCTTTTCCCATATGTAAAATGGTATAATAATTTCCACTTACAAGGTTGTTGAGAGAGCAGGCAAACCATTTAGAACACAGAGCCTGGACAAGAGTAAGTTCCTCTCTAAGTTCTCACCGTTTTCACTGGCTCCTATGTACCTATCCTTGAGTCAACCTCTTGGATATTAGATTGAATGAATGGAGGTTAATGGGCCAATTCAAACTAAGTTGTTTAGTAGTTTTCAGAAATTTTCCCTCTCATAAACAAAACTTTCTCTGACCAAGTCTAACCACAAAGAAGGTTAACTACAAATGTTATCTCTTTTTATTTCACAATGGAAAAAGAAATGATGGGAAGTGAAGAGCCAGTTCAAAATGGAGTTCAGAGAGGGAAATCAAACCTGAAAATAAGAGGTACAAAACAAAAACAAAAAAGAAAATGCAATCAAACAGTTCCAGAGACTTTGATATTTGGTATAATCACTTTGGTTGGGAATCCAAGTGGCCCGCTTAAAATAAATGAGATTGCTCCTTATCTGACCAACTGGATGAAATTTCTTTTTTTTTGATTGCTACTTTAATGGCTCAATTAATTACCTTAAATTAATTACCAATTTAATTACTCATACAATTTTTTGGATGAAATTTCTTTTTTTTAAAAATTAATCAATTTATTTATTTTTGGCTGTGTTGGGTCTTCGTTTCTGTGCGAGGGCTTTCTCCAGTTGCGGCGAGTGGGGGCCACTCTTCATCGCGGTGCACGGGCCTTTCACTGTCGCGGCCTCTCTTATTGCGGAGCACAGGCTCCAGACGCGCAGGCTCAGTAGTTGTGGCTCACGGGCCTAGTTGCTCCGCGGCATGTGGGATCTTCCCAGACCAGGGCTCGAACCCGTGTCCCCTGCATTGGCAGGCAGACTCTCACCCACTGCACCACCAGGGAAGCCCCGAAATTTCTTTTTTTTCTTTTTTTTTTTTGATTGCTACTTTAATTACTCAATTAATTACCTTAAATTAATTACCAATTTAATTACTCATACAATTTTTTGGATGAAATTTCTATCTCAAGGAGTTAAAGTGGGGAACTGCAGGCCATGGGTGGCAGTACCAGAGCCAACACTGAAAAAGAAGCCAGGAAGACCAGAGGACAAAGACTTCAAGAACACCCTAAGATTTCTAAATGTTTAAAACCTCTCTTATCTCCCCCACAGTGGCTTTTTTGTTATCCCTCTAATGTGAGAAAGTGATCTTGGGGGCAGCTCCAATATTTCGATAGTAATGACTTAGAACAATTTGATTGGAAGGTAATGGGACAGGAGTTCCAGAGATCTTCTACGTTTGAAAATTAGCCTACATTTTTGTCAAAGCAATGAAGGAACAGCTAACACTGTTGTGACTGAGACTGTCATTTGGAGTGGAAGAGGAAGGCTGATGGAGATTATAGGGGACCAGATCCGCTGCAGCCACTACCTTCATCCCCAACTTCCATTTCTGTAGCACCGCTGCTCACCATTGCTCACCAGTTGGGCTCAAAATAAGAAGAAAGGAACCAAATGCTTGTCCGGTGGGGACAGGAAGAGAGAGCCAGCGGAGAGCAGAAGCCCAGGGATGGAGTGGGAGGGGCAGTCACTAAGACAACAAGTGCTGGGAGACTGCCACGGAAGAAAAGGAGATGCAGGGATGAAACTGGGCAAGTATATCGTAGCCCTGGGCTTGGTGTTGGGTAGGACCTGAGGTTCTTCTTCAGCTGAGCTACAGATGAGCAGTTGAGTAGCCCTTTTTGATTTTCATCAGCAACCTCACAGAAGTTTTTTATGGGTGTGTGAGGAAGGAGGGGATTTGTGTGGTGAGTGGTGGGAAAATGGAAAATGCGCTTGGAACTGGTCGGTGTTTGGTGATTTGCTTCAGCATCACAATCGGCAAATCCTATAAATATGCGCACGCTTAGTTTTTTTTTTTCAATTTAGAAAGATGAGGATCCTAGAGTTTCAGACCTGTTTGGCTTGTGAATGTTTGTTTCTGATCAATGAGAAATGCAAAATAACCAAGTAATTAAAAGCGTAAGTTCTGGATCCAAATCATTATTCTAGCAATACAAGTTACTGGCTGTAAGACTTTAACTAGTCTAGTTATCTATAAAATAGGGATACTAATGGTACTGTCATGAGGAGTGTGGTTGGCAGAATAATGGTCCTCAAAAGATGTCCACAACCTTGTCCCCAGAACCTGTGAATATGTTACCTCACGTAGTAAAAAGGGCTTTACAAATGCCATTACCGTTATGGACCTTGAGATAGGGAGATTCTGGCTATGAAGATGGAGGAAGGGCATGACTAATCAAGGAATGCTCTGGCCTCCAGAGCTGGGAATGGCCCTTGCGTTACAGCTAGCACAGACATTGGTCCTTCAACCTCAAGGAACTAAATTCTATCATCAACCCAAATTTTCCCCTACATCCTCCAGAAAGGAACACAGCTTGCCAACACCTAAATTTTAGTCTGATGAGACTAGTGTCAGACCTTCTCATCTACAAAAACTGTAAAATAATAAATTTGTGTTATTTAAGCCACTGCTTTGTTTGGTTATTTGTAATAGCAACAAGAGAAAACTATTACAGGTAAATGACATAATACACATACCGCCGTGAATGGCATGCAGTAGGCAAAATATTCAGTATTAGGCATTGAAGCTGTGTTTGCATTGCACCTAACATCAGATTGTCCAGATTGTAGTAATGGAGATTATCAAGAAGGGGGTTAAAGCCTGCTTAAGGCACTTCTTGGTCCCCTTATTACTAATGATGCTATCTGTAAATGGGGTGAAATTCTCTGTCCTTGGAAACAGCTTAAAGGGAAAAAGGATTTAAGGAGAAATCACCAACCAAGTGAATGGAACCTCATCTTAGCTTTGGCTGCCTGAGCCACTGCATTTTAGATGTCTCCAGTTCCATTTTAGAGGATAATTCAAAGTCTCTGGTAATCCCACACACCATAACCATACCGTGTGTGTGTATTTGTGTGTGCAAGCACTCGCACATGTGCACTTTTTACATATATTTTATTTATAATTATTTTACTATTATTAATAAATAACTATATATGTATATATGATTTATATCTAATAAATACAAATGTGAATTATATAATTATATGATATATAAGATATTATATATATGCTTCATAGTTATATGATATTATATGGTTCTTTGGAGATATATATATATATCATATTAGCATATAATTTGGGTCAGCTTTGATGTCTTGTCTTTCAGGGAACAAAGTTACTGGGAGGGAAAGTCTATATAGTTGCCACCTGCAATTAATTCTGAATTAGTAGAAAGAGAGAGAACATACAGATTCCCAATCCTCACCCCAGAGATTCCAATCCGCTAGTAGATCTGAGGTGAGCCCCAGGAAGCTACACATGTAATAAGCTCTTCAAGTAAAGTCTGGTTTTAGGACCACTAGACAGTAACTTCAAGGGCTCTCAGGGTGGTACTGTGATAATACTTTGCTGATGATGACACTGTGAAACTTCTGATCTCCAGCTTAATTGGGGAATACGGAGGTCTGGTTAATTAGCTATTCTTCATGCTGGAGTAGGGGGATTTATAATTATTTGCCAATTTAGAGAAAAACTGAAGATTATATAGGAAAAGTGGCTTGGGTCACATACCCACTAGGTATCAGAGTGGGAACTAAACGCTGTGTTGATATGACTCATTCATTCATTCAACAAAGTTCCTGCTATATCTCATGTCATTTACTTTAAAATTTCAAATTACATAATTTTACATGAAATATTTTCCTTATAAAATGTATAATAATATAAATAAAAGAAAAATACTCTTTTACCCCACCTCTCCAGTCTCACATTCCTCCTCAAAGGTCATCCTTTTGTTGTTTGTTCTTCAAGAAAATATTCTATGAATTACATAAAACACACACAAATCAAATAACACTTAGGTTTAAGTCTTTTTAAAAAAATAATGAGATTTCACAATTTCCTTTGTCACTTAAAAAGTCAGTATATAACAATCACATTATTCTAACTGCAGCATAATGTGTTTTATGTATCATGATGTATTTGAATCTATTTGGCCGTTCCACTGAATGACATTTAGATTCTTTCCACAATTCTTGCTATAACATGCACAAAAATGCTGCGTCAAATATCCTTATACGTGACTCTGTATGCATGATATGATTTCTCTAAGATGGTTAGACATGTAATTATAAGTTGAAAGGGATGGATGCTCTGCCACTTTCTACAGTTTTTTGTAGCTGCATGAAGCTGGGGAGAAAATAATATCCCTTAATTCACAACTCTAGGTTCAACAAGTTGCAGATCCTGAAAGCTATTTTACCTAGATGTTGATGTGGATTGTGATGCCTCTTAGATGAGTTTTGAGGTGTTTCTGTGTCATGGCAATGTCCAGCAGAGCTCCCTATCTCTTTGTTACTGGTGTCTTATTTGACTTTTCAATGATTTTTAAAATTTTATTTTAAAACTGTTTTTATCTTGGCAGTGGCCTTTAGTCAGCAGCAATTCTAGTTCACAGTCCTGATTTTGAAGCTTAAAAGAATATATACACATATATATATGGGAAAGTATGTCCGGTTCCTCCCCTGGACGAAGCTGTCCCAGATTTTTGCTGCTTTAGCAGTGTAGGGGAAATGAAAGGTGACCCCACAGTCCCATATGAATGAGCCCTGCCAGGAGCATAGGGCACACAGTGAATGAGTATCAAGGGGCACGAAACAGCCAGTGGAGCCTGTCAGAAGTCCAAGCTGCAGAGTGATGGGATGATGGTAACTGGAATTGCCTGGTGTTTCCCAGCCCTGTGTTTCGTTCCCCACAGGTCACCAGGACCTTGGTTTTTACTGTCTTCACTGCCGTGCTGGGTTCCTTCCAGTTTGGATATGACATTGGCGTGATCAATGCACCTCAACAGGCAAGTGAAACATGCACAAGTTCTCTTTTTGGCAATTTCTAACAGTGACAGAAAGGTATCTGCTCCGCATGCAGAGAGATAAGGTGTGTCCACGTGGGGAACACGGGATAATCCTGGTCTTCTGTCAGGTTCCACAGGCATGGTTCCAAGGCTGATAACTTGGCCTTGACTCCTCACTTTAAAACCCTCACAGAAAAAGAAAGAGTAATAAATAATCCTTGATCTCTGATTCAGCTATTCGCTGAGCTCACAGAAAACTCCAGCTAGAATACCACATGCCTAAGGATTTTTTTTAAAAAAACTTAAGAGCTGATTGAAGCATGCATTCAGAGCTCCCAGACGCACAGATGGAAATGCCAGGGAATAAGAGGAAACAATGGAAGGATAGGGTTGTTTCAGTGCACAAACATGTACTGAGCACCAACTCACTGTGCGTCAGGCACTAACATATGCTCTCCCCCATTTGACTCGCCCAACAACCTTATTATGCCCATTTCTTGTCCAGATCAAAACATTTTGGAACCCTGCGGGGGTGGGGGGTAGGCAGGGGAGGGGATGGAATTGGATGAAGGAGGTCAAAGGTACAAACTTCCAGGTATAGGATAAATAAGTACTAGGGATGTAACGTACAACATGATAAATATAATTAACACTGCTGTATGTTATATATGAAAGTTTTTGAGACAGTAAATCCTGAGTTCTCATCACAAGAAAAAAAAAGACAAACAAGCAAACAAAACACTTAGGAGCCCTAACACTAACAAGATTCTAGTCCCTCCCCCTACTCCTGTCTCCCATAGGTGACCCAAAGTAAAATAATACAAAACTTTTAAATAATAGTCAAGAAGGCCAACAAAGTTTGGGTTTTCTCCATGTTGACTATTTGAATGGGTATTTTTTAAAAATATTGAATAATTTCTATCATTTTTCTCATTTACTTTGTGCATCCCTACTCTGGTTTCCAGTGAATAGACAGGAGAAGGATGTCATTTTTCTCAGATCCCACAGCCTGTAAGTGGGGAAACCAGGACTTCGTCCCCTCTGCTCTGAATCAGACTGTCAGGTCATTTAGGGTGGGATTGATGTCTTATTCTTCTTCCTGGCACCAGTGCCAAGCATAATGATTGATGTAAACAATAAAGTGTTTAGTGAATGAAGAAGAGAGAGAGAAAGAGACAGAGAGAGAGAGAAGAGAAGCTAGGGGAAGGGGTGGCATAAGGTGATGGTACAAGCATTTGTTCGGTGCCTTCTATGAATCCATCATATTTCATCTGCTTCTCTTACGACACTGGACTCCAAGGAAAATGTAACAGACTGCAGGGTGTGAACGTGTGAAGTGTGTACTTGCCACAGTCCATCTGCTGAAAAGGGTTGCTCCTTGAGCTAAAAGATGTGCCCTGGTTAGGTACCACATAGCATCATGAGTGTGGCAGCCCTTGCCAAGGCTGAGAGACTTAGGGAATAACTCTGGGGGCCATATTATTTTTTCTGTGGGTGATAACAGCACATGCTAATTTAACAGGATTCTTGAAATTTGGAATTGGTAGAACCTTTTCTCTTCTTGTGGGAGAACTTTTCAAATCCTTGTTTAAAGCATCCTCTTCAATCTCGGAGGGAAAATTAATCTAAGGTTTCCCCTCCTCCAATCCAAGTCCTAGAGCCAGACCTAAACACAGAGATCCCCCATCCACATCCGGCTTAGTGCCCTCTCTATAACCCCTTCCTTCTGTATGGAAAGATCTGCTTAAACACTATTAAGTAAGAAGAGTCATTCAGGCCCATTTGTTTTTATTAGCAGAATGACATTTGGAATTATTTTAGGGTATTTTAAAGTCACACTTTTTTTACGAGTATGAAAACTATGCATGCCTGTTGCAGAAAGCTTTAGAAGAAAAAAATTCATGATTTTTCATGTAGAGCAAACTGCTGAGAACATTTGGGATATTTCTTTTCAGCCTTTCTTCTGTGTATATTATCCATATAGAGTGGCCTTCCATGAGGTAAATGTCTGGATCAGACCTCTTTTATTGTAAGAGGATATCATTCTTTCCCTCATCAGCTGATTTTACCACATAGGACTTTGCCCAGGACTGGCAACCTAGGGCAGCTGCATTCCAGGTCCTTGTCAGAGGTCCTCCCAGCTCATTGCTGCTGAATAGTGACCAAATCATCAAGAGGAATGACACAGAAGGAAGAGAGCCTGAAGGATGTGCCTTTACTCGATTATACTTTTGTTTGATCTTTACCTCTACTGAAACACATTATAAAATATGGCACTGTGAAATCTAGTTTTGAACGTTGTTTATTCTGTTACATACTGAACTCTGTGAGGACCCATACAAGAAACTTCCTTCAGGTCTCAACACCTTCTCAGGTACTACTGAGTTGTTTTTGATCTTCAGAATTCACCAGTATATATGACTGTTTTCCTCTCTTTTCACTGGCTGCTAGGAAGCTTATTAATAAATTTAGAGCTCACCTAAAGCAAGGATACAGCACCTAGTGTTTGAATTTGTATATCAACTTTATTTTTGGCCTCATCTTTCCCAATCTTTATTCTTATTCCTACTTTTATGTTTCTATTAAAATATTTACAGAAGCCAATTTAAATCCTGCTATGCAGGGGTAACAGTGGAGTGAAAATATATCTTTTCAAACTTCAGGATATTTTCAATTTGGATAGTTGCCAACCTTTAAAACTTGAAGAATTTTACATAAAAATCCAGATTTCTGGCTTCTCTTTAAAAATTAAAGAAATAGACATTTCTCCAAAGAAGATATACAGATTGCCAACAAATACATGAAAGGATGCTCAACATCACTAATCATTAGAGAAATGCAAATCAAAACTACAATGAGGTATCACCTCACACCAGTGAGAATGGCCATCATCAAAAAATCTACAAACAATAAATGCTGGAGAGGGTGTGGAGAAAGGGAACCCTCTTGCACTGTTGGTGGGAATGTAAACTGATACAGCCACTATGGAGAACAGTATGGAGGTTCCTTAAAAAACTAAAAATAGAACTACCATATGACCCAGCAATCCCACTACTGGGCATATACCCTGAGAAAACCATAATTCAAAAATATACATGTACCACAATGTTCACTGCAGCACTATTTACAATAGCCAGGTCATGGAAGCAACCTAAGTGTCCATCAACAGATAAATGGATAAAGAAGGTGTGGCACATATATATACAACGGAATATTACTCAGTCATAAAAAGAAACAAAATTGAGTTATTTGTAGTGAGCTGGATGGACCTAGAGTCTGTCATACAGAGTGAAGTAAGTCAGAAAGAGAAAAACAAATACCATATGGTAACACATATATATGGAATCTAAAAAAAAAAAATGGTTCTGATGAACCTAGGGGCAAGACAGGAATAAAGACTCAGACGTAGAGAATGGACCTGAGGACATGGGGAGTGGGAAGGGTAAGCTGGGACGAAGTGAGAGAGTGGCATGGACATATATTCACTACCAAATGTAAAATAGATAGCTAGTGGGAAGCAGCTGCTTAGCACAGGGAGATCAGTTCTGTGCTTTGTGACCACCTAGAGGGGTGGGATAGGGAGGGTGGGAGGGAGATGCAAGAGGGAGGAGATATGGGGATATATGTATATGTATAGCTGATTCACTTTGTTATACAGCAGAAACTAACACAACATTGTAAAGCAATTTTACTCCAATAAAGATGTTAAAAAAAAAATTAAAGGTCATGCAACACTAGTCTCACATTGCAACTTCCTCCTTCAGATGGGACAAATAAATTCTGCCAACTCACTATTACATTCTCAAAATTACAGACAGTATTTCAGTCCTCTAGTCATCAAGATCCTTCTTGCCTCCTTCACTTGTTTGTTCCTGTCTGGTTCCTGTTGGCACTGGAATTTGTGACCTCTGTTTCATAGGATACGGTCAACTGAAACAACTATACGCGTTAGTATGTGTGTAACACACATAATTGAGATAATCCTGTTTAAACACCTAACAAATATTTTTTTTTTTTTTTTATTCCTTAACCCTCCCTTTATTTTATAAATTTATTTATTTATTTATTTTTGGCTGTGTTGGGTCTTCGTTTCTATGCGAGGGCTTTCTCCAGTTGCGGCGAGCGGGGGCCACTCTTCATCGCGGTGCGCGGGCCTCTCACTATCGCGGCCTCTCTTGTTGCAGAGCACAGGCTCCAGACGCGCAGGCTCAGTAATTGTGGCTCACGGGCCCAGTTGCTCCGCGGCATGTGGGATCTTCCCAGACCAGGGCTCGAACCCGTGTCCCCTGCATTGGCAGGCGGACTCCCAACCACTGCGCCACCAGGGAAGCCCCCTAACAAATATTTTAAAGGAAAAACAAAAATATACAGAATGTTTGAAATATTGGAGCTATTTTTCTTTATTTTATCTCCTTAGGTAATAATAACCCATTATAGACATGTTTTGGGTGTTCCGCTTGATGACCGAAAAGCTATCAACAGCTATGCTATCAACACTACAGAGGAACTACCCACAAGCCCATTCCTAAGGGTCCCAACACCAACCCCTTGGGCTGAGGAAGAGCCTGTGGCATCTGCCAGCCTCATCACCATGTTCTGGTCCCTGTCTGTGTCCAGCTTTCCAGTTGGTGGAATGATTGCCTCATTCTTTGGTGGGTTGCTTGGGGACCAGCTTGGAAGGTAGGCAAATTTCATAAACAAGCATAAACACAGAAACTTCAGTATTTTGGGTGTCATAATTTGTTTAGAAAGAAATCATCTTTCCTTTTGTGGAGTAGTTTCAGAGTTGTTTTTTCAACTCACGACCCTATGAGTTAGGTTGGTATTGGACCAAATAATGGAGAAATCTGTTGCAACCATCGGCTTAATAGTGGAGGCATTTACAGCAAAAGTGAGTTTGGTGTGTATTTCTAGATAATCACTCTGATTCTCTGACTTTGTAACTTGTAAAACATATTGAGAAACCACTGCACAAGTGGTTTACTCAGGAACTCAGTGGGGAGTCAAGCGTGGAATTTTTAACCTGGGAGTCGATTGTTGGCTTCATCAAATTGCTCCATTCCTCAGACATTCAGGTTTTCATTTTCGGATTAGAATTTGACATTTGGATCAGTCAGGTCCTAAGGTCCAGTCAATATCCCCAGCTCCCAGTTGCCCAATATACTTGGTATGGGGTTTCTAGCTGCTGCTCCTTTTATCTCAAAGCCCCAACCACAGATGAAGCAAGTGGTGTCTCCATTTCTCTACTTTGGTTTCTATTACGTGTTTTGGATTAAAAACATCAGTGGAACTCCTTCACACTCAAATTTCATTTAGTCATGTGATGTACTAAAGCTCTTGGATTCCCCACACCCCCATAGAGAGGAAGTAAAACAGAAAATAAAACGGTTATTTCTTTAGATTTATTTTCTGCTCTTTGTATCCATCTTTTATCACTTTTTTTCTCATGATAAAAACATGCAAATATGGAAAATTTAGAAAATGCAAAAACCTTTAAAGTTCTAAATGATATAGGCAACTATCGTAGTAATACTGGATTACAATTCATTTAACTATTTTTTTAATATTTATTTATTGTATTTATTTATTTTCCATATATATATATATATATATATATATATATATATATATATATATATACTTTTTTTTTTTTTTGGCTGCGTTGGGTCTTAGTTGCAGCACACAGGATCTTTGTTGAGGCATGTAGGATCTTTTTTGTTATGACACACAGTCTGCTCAGGTTTCTCTCTAGTTGTGGTGTGCGGGTTTTCTCTCTCTCGTTGAGGCGCGCGAGCTCAGTAGTTGTGGCGCGTGGCCTTAGTTGCCCTGCAGCATGTGGGATCTTAGTTCCCTGACCAGGGATCGAACGCGCGTCCCCTGTATTGGAAGGCGGATTCTTTACCACTGGACCACCAGGGGAGTCCCTTATTTAATTATTAAAATCCCTACTTTTTTTTTTCTTGGCCATGCCACATGGCATGCAGGAATCTTATTTCCCGGACCAGGGATCGAACCCGCACCCCCTGCAGTGGAAGTGCAGAGTCTTAACAACTGGACCACCAGGGAAGTCCTAAAATTCCTACTTTAAATTACAGTTTTCCCTCTCTGGTTATTAAATTCTGATAAGTTCTTCCTCTTGTACTGGAGCTTTCGTATAATAAGACTGTAAGAATTTCTCTTAAGTAATGGGTAGCATGGTAATGCAAGTTTTATTCTTACTCTTATTTGAGAGGGACTTCCTCTACCATAAAAGAAAATGGTCAGTTCTTCAAATTTTTATCAACTTACTGGTGTTTAGCTGATCTTTAAATCAGTATCCATAAATTATGCAGGTCATTAACTGGCTTTAATTATTTTAAAAATTTAAAAATCATTTCAATTTGCACCAAGTTGGTTTAAGCAGTAGTTGGAAATTTTTCTAGATTAATTATGTCTAAAATAAATAAAATTAAGCAAAGCTAAGTTAAATTTTTAAATATGGATAGACCGACTCTTTTAGCAGCTATTGATGTTTTATACTTCTTCTCATCACTGAAGAAAAAATTTAAGCCCTTGTCCCTCATTTAAAGACGAGATTCTAACAATACAGTGACTTACTCTAAAACATTTAATTAGTGTCCTGGTGATGGAATCAGGATGCATGTCTTCTCAAGTCTTAGGATTTAGGGGCGTCCCTGGTGGTCCAGTGGGTAAGACTCTGTGCTGCCAAAGCAGAGGGTCCGGGTTCGATCCCTGGTCAGGGAACTAGATCCCACATGCATGCCACAACTAAGAGCCTGAATGCCTCAACTACAGATCCCGCATGCTGCAACTAAAACATGCCACAACGAAGATCCTGCGTGCTGCAACTAAGATGAAGCGCAGCCAAAAAAAAAAAAAAACAGTCTTAGGATTTAGCATCAACAATGGTCATACCCCAAAACAATGTCAAATGACCATTTATCAAATTATTTATTGTGAACTAAAGTGAGACTTCCTCCAACTCTCAGTAGAAAAATGATCCTCCTTGAAAATAGCCCTAAAACTAATAATTTTAACTTCAAAATTAAGACAAAATAGTTCAGTCTCTCTCACAAAACTATTTTTCTAGGGAGATTCACTGAGAAATAACATGATAGTCCTTATTGCCAGGGTCATTGCTCTACTAGTTAAAAGTAAATAAAAGTGTACTTTTCCGTTACTGCTTTAAAAAACATCTTTCCTTGTAATTGTGTTAATAGTCAATAGATGTCTATAGCCACTATTTTATAGATTTGGGTTCTCAAAGTCAAATTTTACTTAAAATTTAAGTACCAGGCTAAGGTGGGGGAGACCATGATCTGGGCAATCCACACTACCACGAGTGAAGGAAGGTATACACAGCTTGCCTCTGAATATGTTCTTCCTTTTGTATCAAAAATGGAACTCACCAAAATAAAGCATTAACCTTTGGTTTCACACAGATCAAATCCCAGCTCTGTCACTTAATAGCTATGTGAAAATGAGCAAGTTACCTCAGTTCTCTAAGACGTTTCCCTCCATCTGCAATGTGGGGAAAAAAATACCTCCCTCGTGGCATTATTGTAAGGATTAAATTAAAATGAATATAAAAGGTTTAGTACACTGCTTGGCACAAAGTGAGAAGGCAGCAAGTGTAGATGATGATGATGAAGAAGCCTATGCCTACAGAAGTATTTAGAGCAAGATTTAAAGAAATATACTTAGACATATATTTCTTTCTCCCTGATTCAACCATTTTGTGTATTTTTAGATTATTTATTCTTGGCCATTTCTCACGTCTGAGCAGAAGTTAAAATCCTTTAAGGTGTATAGAGTGCTCCAGCATCCACCGGTGGTAAGGAAGAGGGACTTTAGAGCAATCCGGCATCAAAAATACTTTCAGGCTATCTATCTCTTTTACGACTTTTTATCTTTTTCCCGCCTAATGGAATATACTATTAGCTAGCTAGTAACAGTTTCCTAGGGTAAATTATTGAATTTGCCTGCCCTCTGTCCTTGTGTAAAGAAAAAGCACTTCACAGAGAAACACCCCTGTCTTTTTCTACTATGCAGTTCTGAAGCTGGTCAGCTCTAAAGCACTCTTTTTACCTGTCTCTGGGTAGTTGATAACTTGCATATACTAGTTTGCCGTTACTGCTCTAATGAATTACTACAAACTTAATGGCTTAAAACAACACAAATTTGTTTCCTTACAGTTTTGGAGACCCAAATTCAGTTTCACTTGGCTGAAGTCACAGTGTCAGCAGGGCTCATTCTTTCTGGAGGCTCTGAGGAAGAGTCCATTTCCTTTCCCTTTCCCAGCTTCTGGTGACCATTTCTGTTCCTTGGCTTGTGGCCCCTTCCTCCATCTTCAGAGCACATCACTACAAGCTTTATTTCTTTCATCACATCACCTTCTCTTCTGCCTTCCTAGTATAAGGATAGTCGTGATTACATCATTGGGCCCGACTGGATAATCTCTTCAATTCAAAATCCTTAATTTAATCAATCTGCAAAATCCCTTTGCCATATAAAGTAACATATTCCCAGGGTCTGAAGATTAGGATGTGGACTCTTGTGGGGTATTATCCAGCCTATCACATGGTTTTTTGGGCAATCATTGCAGTATGAGATTATATAGTTTTATTTTCCAGAAAAAAAAAAAAATCTGTTTGGTGTTTAAGATACTTGCTTAGAAAAAGCTCACCTATTAAAGTTTGAAACACTGAAATAGAGCATAACAAGATACCTACATTTCTTTGTGGGACAAAAATTTTCACACCTGTTCACTCAAATTCCTTTATTGGCCTTAGCATCGACTGAACTTTGAAGAAGGTTTTTGTGTACCTCACTTTCCCATTTAACAGGAGGAAGAGTATCAGATACCTGCAAATGTCAATTTTCATATGATTAATTTTGAAAATGATGTTTTTGTTGCTATTGTCAGCTTTATTACATATTTTACATTGGTTGACATTAATTCATAGATTCTGGAAATATGCTGGCATACAATGATAAAATAGGGATAACTATAGTTCTCTATGATAAGGCTTAAAGTAAAAGCATGTTTTAATTTACTTCCAAATAATTCATACTAAAGAAAACTTAACTTTGAAAGTTCCTTTCATGATCTATATCAACTAAAAACTTGTACCATTAAAAGAAAAAAAAAGGGATGTCATAGATTACAACTACGGAATTAAATTTCGCTATCACCAGGCAATTATTGTTTAAAACAATCAACTTCTAGAAAACTTAATTGTTAACTATTTGAAAAGGTGTCAGAAGTGTTACCTTAAGGCAAACCAGTCATCATTACAATTGAATCATCTCTATCAAAATGTGGAGATCAGGTACATGCAACCCAAATTCTCTCATTATATATATATTACTTATTGTTAATGCTTTAACCCACAGACAGATCAAAGTAGCAATCATGGTTTAAGATTCCCCAACTAGCTCTATCAGCAAAATTAAAATATTCAGTCTTAGGTAAAAATCTCAGCATGCTCTGAAAGCAAACAATTTTACCAAGTTTTGATGCTAAATTTATAATCCTTGCTTTTCAAATTTTCAGAATCAAAGCCATGTTGGTAGCAAACATTCTCTCATTAGTTGGAGCTCTCTTGATGGGGTTTTCGAAATTGGGACCATCTCACATTCTTATAATTTCAGGAAGAGGCATATCAGGACTCTACTGTGGTAAGTCATGCACACACACGCATACACACACACGCACACTCCCACACAAACACATACACACACCTGAAAATTATTCTGAAGGCAGATGTGGTTACATGTAGGGAATTTTTTTGAGCCTTGAGTGACATCGTGAAAGGGAAAGGCAGTAACATAAAGTTGTAGTCCTGAGTCAGGGAGGTTTGGGAACAGTAAGTGGAGTTGTAAGGGTATATTCTTATCCACAGCAATGACAGCATTTCTAGTCGTATGATCTAAGACAAATTATTTAACTTTGTTTCCTTATCCAGTAAGTGAGAAGGATAACAGTATCTACCTCCTGGAGATTCTTGTGAGAATAAGTGTTCAGCTAGAATCTGACTACAGCAAACTGCCAAATGTGCTAGCTGTTATCATTACTCCCGTTGTTCAGTCGACAGTGGAAGACTGCTATGCCCAGACCCCTAACTCTACCCTTATGGCCTACCTGGCCACTGATGTCTCTGTCTCTCCTATCTGGAAAGACCCTGACATCCTGGCCCATCTCTCAGACCACATTCCCTAGCCCTAAATGCTTCCACATGTAGCTGGTTGAAGGGTTAAAGTGGTGCTGACCATGCGGAGAGGGAATCAGGCAGAATCAGTTGGTAGCGGGGCTCAGAATGGAGGAAGGGTGCTCCTCCTAAGAACTTCACATCTAAACAGCTGAATCACTATTTCTTGGAGACAGCTTTGCAAACTACCTGAAGCAACTTATCAGCAGAAAGGGAGGATCGTGCATTCTCTAAAATAGTCAAATCTTTGCTTCTCAATCCCAGCGACACCCATTGTCCCAAATCATAGCCACTAATAATATCCACTGGGGTTGGGAGAGGAAAGGTGAGGGCACAAAATGGTGTATAAAATATTTTTAACAATTTTACCTGCAAAGAGGAAAGACTATAATTCCATGCATCTTCAATGATCAGTTGAAACAAAAGTCTAAGATTACTTGTCTCTTTTTGTTGTTTTCATTGCTAATAAAAATAACTGAAAGGGTAGCTTGATCCAGGTAAAGAGTCACCCCACTTGTGGAAAAAGCTTTGGATTCAGAGTGAATCGATTCTGGCACTGTCTCTGTCTGGCCTTAGTAATTGAATGTGAGACTCAGTTTCCTCTTCTGTAAAATGCAAATAATAACACAATCAAAGAAGTCCAAATCATGATTCTTCTATCTTTTCTCTCTATTTTTTAAAATATAGCAAGAAAAAAATTACAAAATATTTTTGGTAAAGTTGAAAATAAATGCTGTAAACATAACATGGAGCAACCTATCACTAGCATAGCCAAGTAACTTGTACTCTCCAACCACCTTTTAAAATTATGTCTGATCCTATTATGAGCATTAAAATTGCTAAAACTTATAGGAAATACAATTTGACTTCAGGTTCATGTGACTTCAGACCTGTGAGCTTACCTGCACTTTCTGTTCTTGGGGTACAATGTTAGGCATTACAGAAAAATAGTACAGCCTAGAATAGGACCAAACAAATGGGGTTTTTTCCCCTTCTTCTTTAAGATCAACAGACCACACATTAGAGTTACATGTAAAAGCAGAAATTCAGATGCTGTATCAATCATGTAAATGTTCATGTGATATTAAGAACAATTTGAAGCCTTAAAAAATATTGAAAAAAAATATTGAAACAATTCCTCAAAGCATCTTCTATATATTTGATAGGCAGGCCGTCTCTCTAAGAGGAAGTCTCTGACAAATCTTACTTTTAAATTCTTAAGAAAATGCCAAACATCGCATTCAGCCTTGCTCATTGATAGTCACTGACCTTTTTATGCACTCAGCAAATGGCTAGATACTCCACCATTTCCAACATGACTGATTACATCTGCAACTAGGAAAACTATAGAAGGCAGAATGCCCTAGAGCTTTTTAAATTTCAGTATTCCTTTAAGCACCAGAAGTCTTTATGCAAATAAAATCTTTTCTGAAGCCTATTATTTGGAGAAAATAAAGAAGCTAGGTTTGCTCTGGTTGGAGTGATTGGGGGAAGAGCCTCTGAGTTCCTCAACCCCTTCCACCTTCCCCCTCAGCCTGGCCAACTCAACTGTGATCTTGAGGCACCTCCACATTGTGGAAACTCAGACAGGGCTTGTAGTTCTCCACTAACACTCTATTGCACTGTGATCTTGGCTAAGTGGTTTCTCACCTTTATCAAGTAAAGAAGTTGGCCTAGATAAGTTCTAATTTCCTTTAATCCCACAAATCTAGAGTGAGAATATTATTGTGTTTTTAAGAATATTGTTAAAGCATTCTTCAGTCTCTTTTCTGAAGATAACCTAAGGCATTATGGTACAAACTCAATATTAACATGGATTTTTTTTAACTAAATAAGACAATGCTATGAATAATTGCCAAATGCATCACTAACCATTCCTTTCTCTTTGTATATCCAACTACAACTTCATTTGGAGTCGCATCAACAAACATTCTTTGCGTAAACGGTGTGTAATTGTTGGTGACAAGGGCTCTTCCTTCCAATGAACTCAGGAAGGGAGTTTCAGCAGAATATTGACTGTACTTAAACAAAATTATTGTTATTGAGATAGTCCTTGCTACACTTTAACGTTTATGTTCATGTTTCATTTAGGGTTAATTTCAGGCTTGGTTCCAATGTACATTGGTGAAATTGCTCCAACCACGCTCAGGGGTGCTATTGGTGCCCTTCATCAGCTGGCCATTGTCACAGGCATTCTTATTAGTCAGGTAAAACTCCCATCCCCTTCCTCACCCATCCTCTACTTTACCCAACTTCTCCTTCCCTGATTGTCCACTCTCACTGTAGAACAACACAGAGGAAAAAGGCAGTTCCACAGGTGGTAGTGGAGGTGGTATAGAGACATAGGCTTTTTAGCTCAAAGCTAAAGTACTACTACTCCACTCCTCACTTTTCCCCTTGGAGTTGTGGTGGGGTTGGCACTGGAGGTGACCTGGTAAGCCAAGTCTTGAACTGCTGGAGCTATTCTAGAATTTAATTATTCCATTTATATTTCAAGGAATAAAAAATTTCAAAATTTTGCCTACCCAGGTTTCCTTTGTTCTGAGCATCTTACCTGCTCAAATTTAATATGCAAATGCTTACAATAGCAGTTTTTGTTCAGCTGACTGTATTCTTTCCTTCTGTCCTACGTTCTCAGAGGGAGTCCTAGAACCTCAAACCTATGGCTATCCAGAGGATAAACTACTTGCAGTAGGGATCACAAAACTAGTTCTCATCAGAGTAATTGTTTTATCTATGTAACCCCATTCTATTTAAGTTCTGGGTAATGTAAGAAGAAATTTTTTTAACAAAGGTCCAAAGATCCACGATTTTTGCTGTTGTTTTAGATATCAAATGTGTGCTTAAAAGTTTGGTTGATTCTCATCCTAAATGTCCCATAGGAGTTAATGAAAACAAATCTAGGTGAATTCTTTGTAAAACAAGGAGTCCATAATTCAGTTCAGATGAGACACACTAGCAGTAGTTTTCATCTTGTGCATGCTTGTGCATACGTGAGTCACAGTTGTCAGGGATTACTATCAAATAGCCAATGTGCTTTTTCAACAAATTGTTTCAGAAAGCAGATCCAAAGTGATGTGCAGTTGATATGCTTCCTCCCTGACTTTTCAGATCGTTGGCCTCGACTTTATCCTGGGCAATCATGAGCTGTGGCACATCCTGCTTGGTCTGTCTGCTGTGCCAGCTGTTTTGCAATCTTTGCTGCTCTTCTTCTGTCCAGAAAGCCCCAGATACCTTTACATCAAGTTGGATGAGGAAGCCAAAGCAAAGAAAAGTAAGTCTATGGGTGGTTTTACCTTCTTCCTATTGTTTTGGAACTATCAGCTAATGAGAAAGAGTGTGCATGAATGGATACTCATGAAATTGGTACCAGTGCTTTCCAAATGAAGTCAGTGATTATATGTAAGAAGAATATGCAAGATCACTTAATATGACTGGTGCATGCCATTTTGCAACCATAAACATTCACCAAACCCGAATAGAAAATCCACATACAGAGACTTCTAAAAGACTTTCCTACATTATCCTTCTATGATAATGAGGATCACAATTTTGTTTGTCATAAGATGAAGGGAAATGTTCTGCTTTTTTGAGAAATAAAAAAGCAGGATTTAATTTAACAAGAAAGAATTTCCAACACCCATGCTATTAAGTACCAGAAAGGGCTATGCAGAACTGTAGCTCTTTCAATAACATAATACAAATAAATTTATTTTTGTTTTGACCTGAGTTGTGTCAACCTGATCATTTTGGGGAACAGGCTTGAAGAGACTCAGAGGATGTGATGATGTCACCAAAGACATCAATGAGATGAGAAAAGAAAGGGAAGAAGCATCAAGTGAAAAGAAAGTCTCCATAGTTCAGCTCTTCACCAATTCCAGCTACCAACAGCCTATTCTAGTGGCATTGATGCTGCACATGGCTCAGCAATTTTCTGGAATCAATGGGGTAAGTTTAAGAACGTCCCCTAACTCTTAAGAGCAAAGTGAATTAAGATAGATGAGGAAAGGGGTTTGAGTTTAAATAACTAAAGGATACTTTAAAATGTTGACATCACATGTCTTACTACAACAAATATATTGAATGAGCATTAATTTTTTGTCTTGACTCATCTGCCTTCTAAAATCAGCTTACAGTTTTTTTCAATGTCAATAATCAATGGTCTGCATGTCTACTATGATGAAGGTTAAAAGGCAAGTCATAATGAATACAAAAGAGGGAAAAGGAGAATAAATATAACTAGAAGACTAAATTACAAGGGGCTTCCAGAGTTGAGTATCAAATTTAGGATTTCTGATAGCCTAAGCAAAAGGATTCCATGATTCCCTCTGTCTATTGAAATGAAGTATACCAGATAGCCTGGTGCAAAGAAGTTTCCTGCTATCCAAGAAACTTGCACTCTATTTGGGGAGATAGCACACAAAATAAACAATAGAGTGAACTGACATGATATTGGTGAGTAAGGGTAATAGAAAAGACATGACTGAAAAACATTCTGAGTACTAAACTAGCTAGCATTTAGGTTTTGAATTGAAATTCTCGTATTATGCAGACTAAAATTGTTCTACTGACAATTAGCTACTAGCAGAAAAAAATTAAGCATTTGTTTAGAAACTAGATAAAGAAAATCACTTATCCCCTTTCATTGCTGTTAAAAATGTGGTTTGGGCTTTTATAGTGAGCCAATCCTAGATTCACAAAGACACTTTGGGGGTGACTGATGCATGGGCAGAGACTTGGGGGAAGCAAAGAAAGCAAAAGTTGAAGCATGAGTTGAAGCAAAAGAAGACCTGAGCCTCACTCCACAAAGTGAATGCTGCTCTGCTGTGGTCTCCATCCTCCTTTAACAGGTCCTTGACACTCATTTTTTATCTCTTAACTCTTTATAACTTTGGGGCTCAGAGACCGAATCTGTATCCTCTCTCTCAGCTCTGCTTGTATATCCAATAGCACAACACTTAATCTCTCTAAACCTCCCTGCTTTAGCTTGCATCCCAGTGCCTGACTCAGAGGCAGCCAGGAAGTGTCGAACCACAGGCTGTCAGGTATCCTAAAATGGTGGGCTGGTGTGCAGTGAGTAATCCACTCCTCACTGAACACAGCCTGAACAGTCCTCCTGCGTCAGCCATGTCTGCAGGAAGAGGCACCAGCAGCAGGACATGTTATGTGGGAAAGGAACTGATGGAAGATGACAGAACAAAAAAGATGATCTAAAAGACTATTATAAACATACGGACATAACTAAATAATAAAGCCTATTAGGGAGGTTGGGAATCAGATTTCTCCATCCACTGAGATTGGTGGAAAATTTTGGGTTACATGCAATGACAAGCAGAACTCTTATACACACTGGTGAGAGTACAAATCGATACAACTTTTTTTTTTTAATTTTTATTGAGGTATAATTGATTTACAGTGTTGTGTTAGTTTCAGGTGTACAGCAATCTGTTATACAAATACATATATCCACTCTTTTTTTAGATTCTTTTCCCATATAGGCCATTACAGAGTACTGAGTAGAGTTCCCTGTGCTACACAGTAGGTCCCCATTAGCTATCTATTTTATATATAGTAGTATGTATGTGACACAACTTCTTTGGAAAACTGTTTGGCAGTATCTATCAAAGCTGAGAACATGCATACACTACAACCCAACAATTCTATTCCTAGGTGTAAATGTATACATATTTTACCAAAAGGCTTGTACTAGAATGTTCATAGCAGCACTATTCATAACCACTCTAAATGATAACTACCTAAATACCCATCAATAGTAGAATGAGTAACTAAATTGTGGTGTATTAATACAATTATACACTAAACAGCAATGATAATGAACAGCCTGAAAATACAACAATATGGATAATTCTAACAAACGTAATGTTGATGCCAGATACAAAATACACACTATGTGGTTCCATTTATATCAAGTACAAGACTAGGCAAAATTTATCTATAAGGATAGAAGTTGAAAGCGTTTCCTTTGAGAAAAGGGTGACATTTAGGGGGCTTCTGGAGGGCAGGAAATGACTTATTTTTGATCTAGACTATACAGGTGTGTTTAGTTTGTGAAAATTAATTGAGCCGTACACTTAAAACGATATGTGTACTTTTTTGCATGTATTTTATACTTTAACAAAAAAATAAAGTGCAGATGTAGAGTTTTCAGCTAAATATAAGGAGAACTTTTAAGTGACTGGAAGCTTTACACACTGAAGGAAGATTGTGGTTTCTCCTTCCCTGGAAGAAGAGGGTGGATAAAGCCTTTTGGGAGTTCTAGGGACCCTGGTTCCATTGAAACACCTAAAAATAAACAAACTAAAATAACTCTTGCTTTAAAGCCATGAGTGCTAGGCTTCTTGATTAAGGCTAAACTATTATTATTTTGCAGATATTTTACTACTCAACCAGCATTTTTCAGACAGCTGGAATCAGCCAACCTGTTTATGCAACCATTGGAGTTGGTGCTGTCAACACAGTTTTCACTGCTCTCTCCGTAAGTAAAATACTCTATATAAATATTCTGCTTGTTCCTCAGTCCAGAAATGGGAGTAAAATAACCTTGTAATATAAAAGTGACCTATGACTTATTGTCCACATGTAGTGGGTATGTAGACAGAACCAAGTGGGTCACAGGAAGAGTCCTATATGTGAATAACCAACCACCGTATTGAGATTAGGCATAACTGAACAGGTGGATCACTGGTCCTCCTTATCTGCTGAAGATGTCATTTGTCACTCATTTGTGAATTAGTAACTCACTTGGGGACACAGACGCTTGGTATTTTTGTGTAAATACCTGGGCTCTTTCTCCTTTGCTCTGTACTTAAGCCCCTTGGTATTAGCAAACAGCTTGTCATTTCTATCAACATTGGATCCTAGATCCTCTCCTTCCATGGTTGAAAATTTTTATCCTGACATCTTAGAAAAAACATTTTAAAAATAAACATGGTCCTCTCAATTAGATATCTAAGCCTCTAGCAAAATTAAACTGATTCAGTAAATTCTTATGATGTTAGGCCATTGGGCAGAACTTCCAGGTAGTTCACAAGGCCATGGCTTCTGGTGATGTATATGACTGTGATATTATGAGAGGACGGAATAGAAGCGGTTTATAACTTGAAATGTTATTGCTATTTTTGAAATGTAACTTTTTTCAAATGTCAAATGTTATTATATACTTTTTAAAATTTTTTTCAACAAGGGAAGAGGTCATATACTCTTCTTAAGACCAAATACCTTATCTAAGGAACAATTCAGTATATTGACAGTAATAATATTTAATATAACAATCTAAGAATTAAAGTAAACAAAAAACAACAACAAAACCCCCCAAACTTCCCAACTAACGTAACTCACTTTAAAATGAGGATAATTGAGCGTATTTTTATCTTTGAATGCAGATGTTAAAAAAGCTTGTGCTTTTTAATTTTGGTCACAGTGCTATATACTCAATATACTTTAGTCACTTGCTTTTCGTTCTCTGCACATGGACTTTTAACTATTACCTAGAGTAGTCAATAAATTACAGCCTGGCTACCTAGATCAAAAGGCAGGTTTGTCCAGACCACATTAAACAGAACTGGACCTTGGAAAGAGACGAAGAACAGATAATAAGGGAACACCAGTTCTTCCGTAGAAATGCCTTTAGAGATAATGCCTGTTCAATCCAAAAGGCCACTCTAAACCAATAAAGGGTTGGTACTAGGATGGAATCCAAGGGACTATTCTCATTCTTTTGCCTCCTGAGATAATATTTTTGCAAATCCCACTTCAACATATTTTTCTCATATAGAGACTCTGATTAAAACATTTTACGTGTAACAGGATTTGCTATGTAAAGCATCATGTTATCAAGATCAGGGTAACCCAAACTCTAAGAATGCCTAAAGAGAAAACTACTGCAGAATTCCATTTTTGTCCTCCCCCCCACCAGCCAGCCCCATGGAGTGGGAGGAGTTGTTTTGAAAATAGAGCCTTGATTATTTTGAATATATCGTTTTTGAACTCATCCTTTTATTCTGTGAAAGTTTTTGCATGACTGACATAATTTTAAAAAGTCAACTCTAATCAGCTGTCTAATTAACCCTCCAGGACTACAGATAACAGTTAACATTTTTAATTATATTTGTTTTTGAAAAGTTGTTTTAAAGTTCAAAGAAGTACAAAAAGGACAGCCTCTCAGTCATCCAGTTTCTCTCGCCAAAATCAACCAATGTTACCGAATTCCGTGTATCCTTTCAAATAAAGATGTGCAATTAGGAATATGTACTGATAACATATTAATATTTCAACAATTTGGAAGGAACATAATCAATCTTTTTTTTCTGGATGAGTACTTGGAGAAAGAGATAGACTTTCCTAACTCGATGCTGAATTATGTTCCACATTTCCATATTTTCTTTTAAACTAATGAGCTGGTATAAGGGAGCCTGTAATCTTGAGTGAGAAAACAAAACAGGAAGAATATAAAGGGAACTGGAAGGCAACATGGGTCTAGAGGAGAAAGAGTGGCTCCAAGTAGGCATCCAGGATCTGAGCAATGTACAGTGTCCGCAGCGAAAATGAGAATTAAGGTCAGGTAGACATCTCTGGCCCCTGACCAAATCTCACCCTGTATCACACCCCTTCCTTAGTGCTCACCTAGCCCCAAGGAGGGAGTCCAACTCAATTTTCAAGGCATGTAGTTTTAGAGTTTATAATCCTATTAACAATAATTGTTCAGAAATGGAAGAAACAGACACAGTAAAAGTCCTTATTCCTGAAGAAATCCTCCAGTTTTCTTGGCAGCTTGACATGGTGTCATCAAATCAGATTTAAAAGTCATAATTAAAGAGTCAAAATATATAGAGAAATTTTATGAACTTGAGAAAGGTTTGTTTTTCCCACTTTTTTCTCAACAATTAAATGTGGGCTCCTTGCTTCCCTGGTGGCCCAGTGGTAAAGAAGCCACCTTCCAATGCATGGGACGCGGGTTTGATCCCTGGTCAGGGAACTAAGATCCCACATGCCACGGGGCAACTAAGCCCGTGCGCCACAACTATTGAGCTTGCACTCTAGAGCCCGTGAGCCACAGCTACTGAAGCCCGCACACCCTAGAGCCCGTGCTCCGCGACTACTGAGCTGGAGCGCCTCAACAAGACAGCCCACGTACCACAAATTACAGAGCCCACACGCTCTGGAACCCGCACGCCTCAACTAGTGAGAGAAAACCTGCACACCACAACTAAGAGAGAAGCCCGCGCACCACAACGAAAGATCCCGCATGCTGCAACTAAGACTCCACAGAGCCAAAAAAATAAAGAAAATTTAAAAAAAAATTTTTTTTAATGTGGCTCCTTGCTTACCACCCGGAAGTGATTTGAAACTCTAATATGAAATGCCTCTGAGATGAAAGGGGCTTTCATTGTAGGTGAAAAGAAATGTTTCTCAGATATTTTCAGAGCCAAAGCTCACTATACTAAGGGTATTGGATTGCTGTTGATTTACTGATAGATTTATGAGCCTAACCAATTTACTCACTGAAGTGAGAAATTATGACAGGTAGTTTTTGTGTGTGTGACTCACCAACCTTGTCAGTATTCCAAGGATCAAGCAAGAGTCTATTCAACAAACTCTGGTCCTGGCTAATTGTAAATCTTAATCATTAGTGCAAAGATCCACAGACCAAAGGAATCGACGCCAAATCTCCTGAATTAGGATAAGAAAGCACTTTAACCTTTTGCTTTAAAGTCTTATCTTTTCAAGTGGATAGTTCATTACCAGCACCAGGTACATTTAGGCTCACCAGAAAAATGCGGACCTGACTATTTTGGTAAGGCCATCAAATTCCGTATGCTGCCCCTGAGTGGTCACAGTTTGACTTTATTTGCAGTAAGAAAGTTGGATGAGAATAGTTAACACATCAACAGTTGTACTGTTTCAGGGGTCTGCAGTGCTCAAACCCTTGCAATTATAACTTAGGATAATTATCAGAAGGGAAATTAATGTCATTTTTATGTAGGACCTTCGTATTTTAAGTCTACAGGAAATATATTGGGAGAGATCCAAGATGTCCAGTCTCTAAATATTGTACCCAAAGTGATAAACATCAGGTGGTGGTAATGCTATGGTTCTTTCTCTAGAATGGCCTGTTCAAATCAATGTGACGAAAGGAAGCCAGTATTTGTTAATCACCTCTGTTCACTGAGACCAGCTCTGCCACCCCAGGCAAGAGTCACTCCCCTCCTGAGTTCCACATCTGTAAAACGGAATAACAGAACGGCCTCTTTCCAGCTGTATAAATTGAAATGATCTCTTTGGCAGTAAAAACGATTTAAGTATAAAGCCAATGTGTTTTAAAATTTTCCTAGGTATTCCTTGTGGAGAAGGCAGGGCGCCGCTCTCTGTTTTTAATCGGAATGAGTGGGATGTTTGTTTGTGCCATCTTCATGTCGGTGGGACTTGTGCTACTGGTGAGTTTGGTGCCTGCACTGAGATTTTTGGTTACCATATGATAGCACTTCTGAGCTGCAGGTTAAACGTTTGAGATTGACTTACGAAATAAAGCAAGAGGAACAGCATATAATACAAAGGCGAAATGTAAAGAAAAAGAGAATTAGTTTAGGGGTTTAAATATAGAACATCAGCAGGTAAATTGTGCTTGTTACCCAGAGAGGCAGTGTATATAATAGTAGAGCGCAAGCTCTGGGATTAGCCCAACCAGGTTCTAATCCTGGCTCTGCCACTTGGCTGCCTGTGTGACCTTGGACAAGCACCTAGACCTTTCCAGCCCAGCACCAGCATCCACTGCTTTACAGGAGGTCATGCATCCTGTCTAGCAACCTTGGTGTGAGTAGAAGCAAAGGTCACTGGATCCTTGCTTTTCCTCTTTTGCAGGAAAAGAGTGACTAAGAGTCATGGAAAATCCTAATCCAGAGGATTTCCTATAGCACAAAAGATTTAAGGATGACTAATAAACTTGTCTATGACTAGAATAACTTATACTTAATTGAATATAAACACATCAAGAAGGGAGCTATGTCATCTCTGAACTCAATGAGAATCTACCTAGCTAAAGGAAGAAGCAGTCAATGTCAGTTCCACTTTTGCTTTGTTTCTGTTTTCTCCTCAGAATAAATTGGCTTGGATGAGTTACATGAGCATGACAGCCATCTTCCTCTTTGTCAGTTTTTTTGAAATTGGACCAGGCCCCATCCCCTGGTTCATGGTGGCTGAGTTTTTCAGTCAAGGACCACGCCCTGCTGCTTTAGCAATAGCTGCGTTCAGCAACTGGACCTGCAATTTCATTATAGCTCTGTGTTTCCAGTACATTGCGGTAAGCAGCCTAATACTGTACAAATTTACTGAACAGAAGATAAGGTTGAAGAGCTGCTAATTGGAACTCTGTTTATTCTCTGTGCAGGACTTCTGTGGACCTTATGTGTTTTTCCTCTTTGCTGGTATAGTCCTGGCCTTTACTCTGTTTACATTTTTCAAAGTTCCAGAAACCAAAGGAAAGTCCTTTGAGGAAATCGCAGCAGAGTTCCAAAAGAAGAGTGCTTCAGCCAAAGCACCAAAAGCTGCTGTAGAAATGGAATTCCTTGGAGCTACAGAGACTGTGTAAAGATAACCTGCTTTTTGACAGGTACAGAAACAGGAAAGAAGTGGTGTTTTTTAAATGACAATTTTTTTGAGAATTTTATATCTACATCTTGAAGTACTGTTTTATTTTTTAAAGAGATGTTATAGGCTTTGATCAGAAATGTCATCAAATATTACAAAGAAAGTATTTTTTTAACTTCGAGAATCTATTTTGGGCGGTAAGACTCTATAATTAAGTAAACCAAAAAGTCTAGCTCATTTTGGTACACTAAATGGCAAGTACATTCTAATGTTCTTAGTGCTGTCCTTTACAACAAGAGTATCCTGAAGTTGAAGCAGTTTCAGAGTTATTGCTTCATTGCACGTGACTAGAAACCTGAAGACACAACCAATATTTACATATTTAAATACGATTAAGTTGGAATTTTCCTACCCACAGACCTCATATCAATACTAAAGGAGATATGACTAGTGGCAGTAAGGTCCATGTTAAAATTGATAACTTTTCCAATTTTTCCCCTCAGCTTTTTTCTTGCGCATTAGAATTTGTGCTGTGCTTAAAAAGTTTTTTCTGTTATTTTTCATGTGGAATAGTTTATTAAGCACATTAAAATATGGTTATAAAGAAAAACTTTTATTTTGGGTAGACTTACCAAAATCTTTCAGTATCTGGGGAAAAAATTTTTTTTTGTTACTTTGATGACCAAATGGTTTTTGTAAGATTAAACACTAAAAGGTTTTACCTGGTCATTTAGCATGGGTTATCAGTTAATATTAACAGCTATTATAAACCCATGTTAATTCCTTGCTGGTTCAATCCTTTGAGCTATAGTTTGTCTTGCTTTTTAATTGAGCACAGCTTGGTTTTCTGAGCTGTGTTATAAAATATACTCAAATAGTGATAAATCAAACACTTTGTATATCTCCTCAAACTCCAAGTAAGTTAGAACAGTCTAACCTAGGATATTGGAAGTAAAAGATTGCTCTGTTTGTTAAAAAATATTTTCTGAATTCTTATGTTTTAAAATAGAGTTGAAAAGGTAAGGTTGGAAGATCCTGAAGGCAGCCTCCTGAAAATTCATGAATGTTTAATTTCAGACTTGATCAATATCCTTTTTTAATTTTCTTGAAAAGACTTGAGTTCCCTAACACAAAACAATCATCCCATTTGATGTTTCCTTTTTTGCCTTAGCAGTATATGGATGCTATCTAAGCTGTTCTATTGCAATTGCTACCATTTATTGTACACTACCTATGTGCCAGGCACTGTTACAAGTGCTTTTATGTGGACAAATTGGAAATACACAGATAATTGAACAGACTTTCACTTACAGTCAATTTTGCAACTATGGAAATACAGTTCTGATGGATACCAAAGGCTTAGCAGGGAGCTAAAGTATCTCCAGGCTGTTTTCCTCACAAAGTAGAGCACTGAATCAATCTTTTTTACAGTTGCTTTAATGTGCATAAAAGAAAGGCACTTTTAAAAAAGTTTTCTTTAAGAGTGGGAAAAACAAATACTGAACACTTGGTGGGGGGTTGTTTTTTTCTCTTTTTCTTTTTCTCCTTTCTTTTTCTTTCCTTTTTTTTTTTTTTTTTTTTTTGACCAAAGGTGTTTACCTTTACGTAATTTGACATTCCAAACAACATGAAATTATTTCTTTTCACTTTGATTTTTGTTTCCTCTGGGCCAATTTGGGATAAACTACTTTCACTTAGGACTTCAGAACACAGTCAAAGTGAGCTTAAATTGTTCAGTAGACCTTTTTGCTAAACTGTGACCTCTGTTAAAAAAAAAAAAAGTAGGGACTCTGAATAGGGCAGAAGCAGGAAAATGGCTCATCTTGCGGCTCCTGTCTTCTTCAGGATGCTGAAGCATCAGGATGCTGATGGCCTTTGAGAAGCCCAAAGCTGCACTGGTAAAGAAATTTAACATATTTATAGGCGATGAATGTGACTTATTCACATTCTTTAATCACTATTCCTGACCTCATTTAGAATAAAGTAGTAAAGGTTTAAATAAAGAACCCAAAAGACCCCTTTTAAATTTTAATTAATTATTCTGATTGACCACAAATACCAAAAATTCAGACCCTGAAGTTTTCTGCCTCAGAGAAATGTAAATGGCATACATTGTTTCCCTTTCATAATTTTTTCCTTTCAGAGATACAAGTGAGTTGAAAAGAAACATTAAGATGAAATAAGAGGCTAAGACAAAGGAACTAGCTTAACATGATAAAAAAATACTCCTAGGTTTTCAACAATATTCATCATAATATATAATAATATCAGTACTTATTAATTAGATTTAATCCCAGGGAAATTAGACATGTGTTTGAATGTTTAATTTTCATAGTATGCTATCATTCTTGTGGAATTATTTTCATACTCTAACATCCTTACAAATGTGATTTTCTCTTAGCTTGCTCGGAGCATGATTACACTTCTTGGTCTGGCCACTCATCAGCTAGGTCTAGTGTTGCCCACTGTCATGACACCAATGCAAGGATCTTCTCTCACTTCCTTCTCCCCACTCTCCTCTACACGATCAGCACAGTAATGCATGCTGAGACACAGTAAGAGAATGCCCCTCCTCAAGGAGCTCAGTCTATTGAGGAGTTCAGGAAGACCAGGGTATAAACATCCCCATCTGCATCTTTTTCCTTCCATGAACCTCAAACTGTAGGCCTCTTTTGTAAAGAGGGCTCAATCATATACCTACCTCAGAGAGTTGTTGTGAGGATTAAACGTAACGTGCTAAGCAGAGTGTCTGGTACAAAGGGGGCGCTCAATAAATGTTACTTAGAATTAGTATTCATGAAGATACTGTTAGGATACAGGACTGTCATATATAAGATAGTTCCAATTTTTTGTTTTGAATAAGAAAATGTTTTATAAATTCAAGGTAATATTTTCTTACTTCAAGCAACAGTCTCACGATGACAAGGGAATGGTAAGAATTAGGGGAGATATTAGGCTATCTAACTCTTAAACCCATATCTGATATTTCTAAGTAGGTTATAAGAGTTTCTATTGTATTTTTTAAACTTGCTTTTGCCTAAGTTATTTTTTAAGAGGTCTATATGTAATATTGTTTCTTTGGCTAATACTAAGTACAAAATAAAATGCTATATATCATATTTAAATGTAATTTAATAGGATTAAATCACAGGGCAAGACCAAACCTTGATAAGCCTCAAAAATTGCAAAAGTGTATCAACCAGTATACATGCATAAGCTGCTTCTTCTTGCTAGCTTATTGTTGCAAACGTAGCAAATAAAGCAGAGTATTAGGCAATATCTTGTGCTTACAGTGTCCTAAGCAAAGGTGCTGAGTAAAGTATATATAATTTTTCATTACAATTCTGTATTAGTGACCTGAAGAGAAAAGGTTTATTGTCAGCCACTCTGAGCCATCTGCTGGTGTTTTTACTGCTTTCTAATTGAGTGCACATTAGAAAGAATCATCATGAAAATAAACTTGTTTTATTAGTATGTATACACTACTAGTATGTATACACATACATAAACTATATGAATGTATACATATTTATAGTATGTATACACTATAGTTTTATGTCAATAAGTATATTTCCAAATACTGTGTTGTTTTATTTTATGTAGAAAATAACCACATTTAAGAAAATTGATATTGGTTTATTGTATATACTCATTCCCTTCTCACAGTATCTTTCCTATTCTCATTTTAAAGATAATATGTGAGTTACATTTTAAACCAAAATTTTATTTCCATCAAGCAGTTGTTTTGATTATCAGTAGTAGAAAAAACTAACCTGTAGGCTAGGTAAGAACAATTTGAAGAGGAATGAATGACTCCCTTTGATGAAAATAGAAATAATTTAATTCAGTAAATATTGAATTGCACTCCTATTATGAACAAGACAATTTATTAAAGTTTTGTAAAAGATACAAAGCTTAGAAAACATGGTCCCTATCCTCATTCACCTGCATACTCATAAAGGGGATAAAATTTGAAAAAAAATAGTTATAGTACAAAGGAGAGAAAATGAAGAACTGTAAGTTAGTGGTTTTAAAATTTTTAAGTTAACATCTAAAATTTTTCATCATATGTTTAAATAGCTGCCAAGGATATAATTTTCAAAATATAGTATATGTTTACATTTTAAAATTGCTATGCTCTATTTATTCAATAGCATTTAATTACCATAGTAATTTGTTACTCACCATAACCATTTAAAATATATATATAAATATATTTTTATATTTAACAGTTGGAAAATTTACTGCATTATTTTCTATTCTCATATTTCTGTTCCATTTCCCCCAAAGAATTTTATCCTAAAGTAATAAATACACATGCTTTAAAATATTTTTGATGATTCTAAGTTTCTGCAACAAAAAATATCTATAATTTGAATTTTAATTTTTAAAAATGTCCTGTGTCTACAAAGGTCAAAATGTTTAACCTCTTTTTCTTTTCTGGATTGAGTTAGCATTTATGATAATTAGTAGCACACAACTGATGAAAATTATCCATATTACAAATTTTGATAAAATTATTCATTTTTTTATTTTTTAATTTTTTTATTGAAGTATAGTTGATTTACAATATTGTGCCAATCTCTGCTGTACAGCAAAGTGACTCAGTTATATACGTTTATCATTTTTAAAATATTTATTTTAGAAATTCATCTCAGTGAGAAGTATGGGTTTTCTTCAAATAATTTAAGTATTAATGGATAGATATTTCTTATTACTAATGTGAAACAGTGTTCAACATAAGTCCTATCATTACTTTTTGTTATTATAGATATATTGAAAATCTTGTTTTCATATATAAGTAGATAGGAATGGAAGGACCAATGTCATTTAATTCCATAACTATTTCTAAGTTATAGCCAAAAAGGACATAAAAATTAATCATCAAAGTAATTTTTAATAAACTATCAGCTAATAACTCAATTGGGCCCTTTAATTTTGTTAAAATCAAAGACCCTGTATTGTGAAAGGACTTGTTATCCAGTTGTTAAAATTATTCTCTCCCTAGTTTCTGGGCAGCATACCAAAAAGGCTTTACCAAGACTTATTAAAAGACTATTAGTTATATTGTTGAATCTTTCATTTAGAGGCAACTTGCTTAACCTGATATACTCAGAAGGGTTTGGGAGAATTGAAATATTATTAATTTCATGCATTTTCACATATATATGATAAAATTCTTCTATTTTATCACATGCTCTAGTCACAGCAAACCTCAGATGAGAGCTCACATACAGCTTGTTAGCTTGTTCAATTCATGGAAAATGTCTGTCATAACCTAATGGGCAAACTCAGTCCTTATTGTCAAACTAATTTTCTAAATCAGACTTACTTTCTATCTGACTTAATTTTTCACTTCCAATGAGCACCTTAATACTCATTCCTGTGACAGCCATCTCATGTCTGAATTCCAGTGCTTCCACAGGTAAACATAAAGGAGACATGGGTACTGGTCACAAGTCTGTCTCCTGCATTTCTTACAGATACTTTATATTCTTTACTTTTACTGGTCTTTCCTTCAGGAGCAAATGAACTTTGAAAATAATTGGGTAAGGTCTGCTAAACCAAAGTGGTCAGTACCCTGTTCTACAATGTCTGAATTCAAAATATCCTAACTCAGGCCCAAATATACTATGTCTTATGCCACCTTAATTAAGGTAGGCGTCACAGTTAAAATCATTTCCAAGTATCCTTTTTTTTGGCACTGCTAAAGGGTTGAGTCTGGGGCAATGCGCCATGGTGAAAGTCAGGATTCAAGGAGGACTATACCTGTCCTTTGTAAAGTAGGAGAAGGATGACTATGAAAGAGGTGTTGGGGAAAGAACTGGCCTAATGCCCAACTGCAGGCACATTACTGAGCATGAAAACATATGTTTTTGTCCATGAATAAGAGATAACATGCCCAACTCTGAAAAGTTATTATAAGTTATTAACAAACTAAATGCTAGGAGGAGGGAGGAGGAGAGGAGAGGAAGAAATGAAACTTAAGAGGATCAGCCTAGAAGATCCAGCATCTAAACAATGGGAGCTCAAAAGAGAAAAAAAAACTCAAAATAGAAGGAAGGAAATTATCAAAGACAAATCATACTGGAATTTTGCTGAGCTGAAGAACAAGGCTTGAGATTTGAAAGTTTATTGTGTGCGAAACACAAATAAACAAAGCACAAAATTTCATCATGAAATTTCAGAGCACCAGCAGTTAAAAAGTACATATAAAAGTATCTAGAAAGTAAAGACAGGTCACATACAAAGAAACAGGATTCATAAAAGCATGTCATATCTGAATAGCAACTGTGAAAGCTAAAAGGCTATGGAACAATACCTACAAAATTCTGAAGGAAGATTATTTCCAGCCTAGAATTCTGTTCCCAGACATATTATCAATTGAGTGTAAAAGTAGAATAAGGCATATTTCCAGACATTCAAGACTCAAAAACTTACCTGTTCTGTACCTTCTCTCATGAAACAAGTGGAATGTGTACTGTGCCAAAAAAAAAAAAAAAGAGAGAGAGAGAGAGAGAGAAAGACATGCAATTCAGCAAAAGGAGAGAATTAAAGATAAGTCTCAGGGCAGGAGTCATAGGTGACAGCAAGCTCCAGGGCCTAGAAAGCAACCAATTCAGATTGAAGCAAGAAAAAGAAGGTTCCAGGGAAAAACAAAACTAAAATATTCTCTGATGTGTTTGGCCATATGAAGAATAATTTGGAACATTTAGAAAAAAAAAAGTAGTGCCAAGCACATAGAAAACTAAACAAATGCAAATAGGAGGCAATTATGAATTCCTAAGGAGAGAGTGCGGTAGGGAGCAGCATAGAAAGGAAATGTGCTAGTACACTTCTTGGCTCAATGGTGAATAATTAGTCACATAATTATGTAAAACACTGGATATTGTTAACAATTCTTGCTTTCAAATAAAATTTATAATAGTACTGGACTTCCCTGGTGGCGCAGTGGTTAAGAATCCGCCTGCCAATGCAGGGGAACAGGTTTGACCCCTGGTCGGGGAAGATCCCACATGCCGCGGAGCAACTAAGCCCGTGCGCCACAACTACTGAGCCTGTGCTCTAGAGCCCGCGAGCCACAACTACTGAAGCCCACACCACACCTGCTGAAGCCTGCGCACCTAGAGCCCGTGCTCCCCAACAAAAGAAGCCACCACAAGGAGAAGCCCACGCACCACAATGAAGAGTAGCCCCCGCTCGCTGCAGCTAGAGAAAGCCCACGCGCAGCAACAAAGACCCAATGCAGCCAAAAATAAACTAATTAATTAATTTAAAAAAATTTATAATAGTACTATATTATGAGATATGTGGAGAAGGTGAGAAATTGTGAGAAAAAAGCTCAATTATTATTTATCATAATAAGTTGTCGACACATAACCACCAAAATCTATAAAGCAAAAATTATCCATATAAGCCTATGTGCTGGTAATTTTCCCTGTGCTTCTGCAGATCTATGTTTACCCTTTCCACCCTGCTCTGTGACTCAGAAGGCTGATCTCTTCAGACTGTATCATCTAGGCTCCTTGTCTTTGGCTTCTAGTTGGATTTGCTTAATGGGCTGCCCTAGTGGGAAATGGGAGGATAAGAAGAGGCAGAAAGAAGGCTATTGTTTCCTTCACCTTCCAGCCTCCCACCCCTTGGGCAGTGACTGCACTCCTCCACTTAAGGCCACAGCTCCTGTACAGCTACAGCTACAGTTCTTACTGGGTTCTGATAATCATTCCCCAGAATCTTGCCTCTTTTAACCCTAGAGTGGGTAATGGCATCATACTACTGTTAGTTCCACTACTGCTACTCCCAGGTGCTTTACCATCCCTTGCTGTTTCCTTAACTCGGCCCACTCCTTTGTAAATCATTTCTTCATTAAGCTCCTCTAACCACCCCTTTTCAGGGGGCCATCTGTTTCTGCTGGGACCTGAACAATACAGCATATGAATTAGAACATGGATATTAAAGCTTTAAGAAATAGTTAAAAACTTTTCAAGTATTCACCTCTAAGAAGACTCATGGTTGAAGACGGATGGGGCAAGAAATTATTGTGTTTTTAAACATATGTAATATAAGCCTGTGCTATTCTTTAACCTTTAAATTATAGACATGCATTATTTTATAAAAATTAAAAAATTATTAAATAACAATAAACGTTTTAATTTAAACTATTAAATCAACTGAAAAAATGCTATATAGCACAAAAATGGATGAGATTATATATACACAATATATTTTAGATAGACGAGAGAGATTGAGAGAGTAAAGAGGGGTAGAAAGAGAGGGAGAAGAGAGAGGAGGAAGAGAGGGAGCGAGGACAAGAGAAGAATGTACAGTGGTTAGTGGTTATCAATAGGTGATAGGATTTCAGGTAGCGTGTTAGGGTTAGGGTTAGGATTGGTGTTGGGGTTAGGGTGTGTGTGTTGTGTGTGTGTGTGTGTGTGTGAGTGTATGGTCCAAGTTTTCTTCATTGTGCACGTATATTATGCTTATAATAGGCTAAAAAAATGTGGGGGAAATTAACCTTCTTTTAGAAATAGATGGTAGAAGAAAAGGTTCTGCAATTTGAAGAACAATACATGACTTTATTACAATGGGAGAATGTGTGAATATGTTTGTAGACTAAGGGAAAGGAGAAATAGAGAAGGAATTTTAAGATTCATGAGGGAGGATAAGTGAGGCATGGGAAAGTTTGATATAAAAATCGCAGGGCGTGCTATTAGAAAGGAGGAGACAGAAAGGTGAGAGAAAAATTTAAAAAGGAAAAATGATATGAAGACATTTTGAGGCAAAGAGTAAAAACGTTGAAGTTTCTTGTATCAGGTTGACTAGCCATTTTCTGCAGAGAAAGTACTAGGTGAGCTCCTACCCTGAGCAGGAATCTTAGAGATCATTGATTCCTGAACCAACTCCTATAAACCAATTGCACCCTAATGCTAAACCCTGATTATAGAGTTATCAGCTGAGTCATCTTGGGCAGTTCACATAATCTTCTAAAGTTTCAGTCATTTGCTCTTAATGTAAAATGAAAATAAAGATAGCACAGATTCTGCTTAAATTATAGGATTTTGCAAGGTACAAATAATAATTGTTAAAAAAATTTTTAATGAAATATGCAAATAATTTAGCCCTCAAATGATATATTTGTCTGCTTGGACTGCCATAATAAAATACCAAAATATGCCAAAATAAAATGTGTGACTTAAACAACAGAAATTTATTTCTCACAGTTCTAGAGGCTAAGAAGTCCAAGATCAGATGGTCACCTTCTCCTTGTGTCTTCATATGGCAGAAAGGGTTCTAGTGCTTCTTCCTCTTCTTATAAGGGCACCAGCTCTATCCAATTAGGGGCTTACCCTTATGACCTCATTTAACCTTTATCACCTCCTCACAGGTCCCATCTCCAAGTATAGACACTTTGGGGTTAGGGTTTCAACATATGAATTTGGGGGAACACAAACATTCAGTCCATAACAACAAATGGTAAAGAACTTTTACCTCCAGGAGAGAAAAACAAAAGACACACTGAGGGAGGGGTGGGGTGGAAAGAGGACCAGCCTGTCTTGGAGGAATTAACATGTTTTAATATTATTCTATTTTGAAGAATGAAAATGAAGCCCATTTTTGCTTTCTTTTGCTGGTGTCATCTTTAATCACACTTAAAAACTTTCCCAAAGAGTCTACCCATCAATTTCTTAAAGGACTCTACTCCTTTTTTTTTTTTTTTTAAATAATAGCACATTTTGGAAAAGGAAAAGGACTGGGGGCAGTGTGTGTTGCAGATATTGGAATTTAGGGTTGCCAGATAAAATACAGGACACTGAGTTAAATTTGAAGTTTGGAATCTCATGCAATATTTGAAACATGCATATGCTAAAGAATTATTCATTGTGTATTTGAAGTTCACATTTAACTGAGTGGCCTCTATTTTCATTTGCTAAATCTAACAGTACTAAAAACTTACCATTATAAAATCGTGGCATGTATGTACAAATACATAGACTGGCAAAATAGAATTAAAAACTCAGAAACAATCACAACTATATAAAGGCAATTAACACTTGATAAAATGGGTATTTCAAACAAGGGGAAAGTATATATAACTTGATAAATGTTACTGAACATATACATACCAGTTAGAAAAAATAAAGTTAAATGCCTACTTCACACTAACCAAAACAATTTGTTGCAAATGGAGAAAAGTGCTAAATTTAGAAAATAACAACTAGAAGGACCAAAAGAAAATGTGGATGAATACGAATCTAACCTAGGGTGTAAAAGATCTTTCTAAAATAAAGCAAAATAATAATAATAATAATAATAAAGGAAAAAAAGATAGCTTTTTCTACCCAAGTATTAAACATGTGTATGTTTTTTAAAAATAAATAAAGTGGGGGGGGGGGAAATTGTCAACATATACAACAAAGGGCAAATATTCTTAATGCCTAAAGAATGAGATGCCATTTTTTTTCCTGCCAATTTGGCAAAACTATTAAAAATGGTACTACTGAGGCTGGCAAGAGTGCTAAGAGAACACAGCCCTGACACACTGCTTGTGGAAGCATAAATTAGTATTATCTAGAGAAAACATCCTTCAGAGAGGAAAGGAAAGAAAAAACATTTTCAGATGAAGAAGAAATAAGGGATTTTTGTTACCAGTAGACCTGCTCTAAAAGAAATTCTGAAGACATTTTCTTAGCATTTCTTCATGCTGAAGTGATAATACAAATTATTATGACTGTAGTGGTGGTTTACCTGACTATATATTTGTCTAAACTTACAGAACTGTATACCAAAAAGAGTGAATTTTACTGTATGTAAAATTTATAAAAAGTAAATTTAGTGTTTTTTAAAATTTGGATAAAACAAAAGACAATGAGGGCTTCCCTGGTGGCGCAGTGGTTGAGAATCTGCCTGCCAATGCAGGGGACACGGGTTCGAGCCCTGGTCTGGGAAGATCCCACATGCCGCGGAGCAACTGGGCCCGTGAGCCACAATTACTGAGCCTGCGCTTCTGGAGCCTGTGCGCGTCTGGAGCCTGTGCTCCGCAACAGGAGATGCCGCGATAGTGAAGAGGCCCGCGCACCGCGATGAAGAGTGGTCCCCACTTGCCGCAACTAGAGAAAGCCCTCGCACAGAAACGAAGACCCAACACAACCATAAATAAATAAATAAATAAATAAATAAATAAATAAAAAAAAAAAAGACAATGAATTTATCGTCTCAGGGCACTCGAGGAGAGATTTTTTTCCATTTTTTTCTACCTATGGTCAGTCATCAAAATATGAATCAGCAGAAGAGGAATATGCCAATCATCAAAATCCAGAGATAATTCTAAAGCACGATTTGAGCTCCTCTTCACAGTCTCTGAGCTGACACTCAAAACCTCTTTCCAGAACAGCCAATGAGGCTTGACAGAGTTTCAGCATCATTGCCAGACCTCCCCAGGTGGAGCCATTAACAATCAGTGAAATGGCCCAAAAAGAGAGCACTGAAAGGAACATGAGTTTCAAAAACCTGCTCACTGCATTGTCAGTTTCTGAATGATGGAGAACTGAACAGAGAGGCCATGGTACCACTTTCCCTGTCTCACACACCTACCAAACTCTGTAGCAGAAATCAACTCCGCAACAACAATCTCATGTTACTGTGTAACCCTGAGTAGGCCAGGATGCGGCTGTCTCTGTCTGGAGTTGTGCTGACTGTCACCCGTCAATCTGTACAGTCAGGAATGTCTGTACCCAGAGCCTCTGGCAGCCAGTTCTACTTTAGACTTGTTCCCAAGTGACACTGGTGATTATTTTTATCTCCTAATGTTATTGTTTAACTAATTCACTAATGATTAAGACAATTTTGAAGACTGAGCAAGCCCCACTAACTAAAAGGCTGTTGCACTTTTGTTAACATGCAAAGGGCGTCCACTGCCTGCAGTTAGCTAATAATGCATTATAATTAATAGTACTTGGGGAAAGTATCCTGTCAGCGGGAGCCCTGAGGTTGTTTTCCTAACGTTCCAAGATGATCTCCATTAGGGTTTTTCTGTTTCATTGGATTAAGTGGTTGGTGTTGTATCTACTCTGATTCTTTTAAATTCTAAAAGTAATTTGGGTTCTGATTCCACAAACTCACAGAATTTTCTTCATTAGCATTTTCTTGAACTGACATGTGGGGTGCTGTGATGATAAAAGTGGATAACCGCCTTCTTATTTACTCACCTCCAATTCTGCCTTGCAAAAGCACATCTATCTCAGCAGGAGGGCATGGGCAAGCAAAACCCAGGGGAAGTCAGAACAATGATTCATCTACCCCATTAAAGATTTCTCCATTTGCTTGCTTCATCTCATGCTCTTCTCACAGTTTTTTGTTTTTTTTTTTTATTCCCCTGTGTATAGGATCTGCTGTGTTCCATTATTCTTACTTGGTGCTAAAAAGTACATTTTGTATGTAGGGAAATCAATCTTGGATGTCTTATACAATTAACTAGTACATCGCCTAACACCACTTTGCTGGAGTAAGAAACAGGTGATGATGGTTTCTGACACCAGAGCTGTTCGGTGAAAGCCAAGAAAAAGAACAGCAAATAACAGGGTGACAAGATAGCCAAAGACCCGTCCTCATCTCCCACATCATTATGACTGTAAAATAAGAACACACATAGAAATATTTTTGGCAATTTAGTGCCCGTCTCCAGATTCCCCTTCCCATCTCTGCCGTCCTCCATTGCCCACCCACATTCCAGGGGCAGTGGCTGAAGAGGGATGAACAGCATACATGTCCCACACACCACATTTTGCAAAAGCAAAAAGCACCTAATCATGTAAACATGATGGAACTATCAGAAGTGAAAGAATGTGAGATGAGTTATACATACTGTGAAACAAGAATCATTGTTCTTTTGGTTCTGCAATTATATTTCATTTTTATCAAGTTAGAAATTAAATACACAGGAAACCTCTAATAACTCTGGCATTCAGTCACGTGGTGGCGAGTCTAGTTGTGTAGTCTGTGCTGTGGGGTAGAGTATCCTATGAATGTCAATCAGGTCAATTTGGCTGATAGTGTTCTTCAGGTCTCCTATTTCCTTACTGATGATTTATTCCTTTACCTGTTCTCTGACTGCTGAGAGAGAAGTATTGAAGTCTCCAGGTGTAACTGGATTTGCCTAGGAGCATGACCTGTGCCACCATCATACATACACCTCCCCAACATTTTTATTATTCTAAACTCTACTATTATGATGACAACCATTTAAAAATGAGGAAACTGAGGGATGGGGAGGATAAGTAAATTGTACGAGGGCACTCAAATAGGAAATGTCGGGCAGGATTCAAACTGAGGTAGCTTGACTCCAGAGTCCCTACTCTTCAACCCCATGATATTCTGTATCCTGTCTCATCTGTGAATTTCAAGAGCGGGTCAGATGGGGCCATGACTTTATTCACCGGTTACAAGGCATCTGCAGCACAAGTCAATTTCTAGGGAAGCTCAAGCGCCACCCCGCCTCCACATTCTCCCACTTCCACCCCGACTCAACACAATCCCATCCTCCCCTCAAGGAGCATTAGAGGGGAAGCCCTGAAGGTATGCTGTTAGGAGTTGCAGCTTTCAGTGGGCCAGAAGAAAGTAAAAGCCCTTGCTTTGGCATGAAGGGCTCTTTGGGGTTCTTTCCTTCTTTCCAGCTTCTCTCGGTTCTTAGCTTCCTCGACTTTGTTCTGTTCGGGATGCTGGCGTGGATGGGTCTGAGCTCTGCCTTGAGAGGGGCCTCCACCCTGAAGAAGCCTAGAGGTGGGGTTATAGAGCCGGTACTGCTCTGAAGGGTAGCAATTCACCTGTCTTTGCTTCTTTCTGTCATCAGTGTGGATAAGACCCCAAAGGTCAAGTATGGAGTGTGGGCTTTGAGGAAGGACCTGTTCTCAGATTAGCTTTAGGCTAGAAAGGCAAAAGCCAGTCCTCCTGGTTCATTCACAGTTCACTGAGTCTAGCAAGGCCAGGATGTCTCAAAGGAGTTGGGGTCAAAGTTATACAGGAATAAGTAATGTGTATCATCCTGGAATATGGCTTCTGTGTAGAGATCTCCTTGGGACACTGCAATGGTGGGCCACTGGCCACTTCTGTTTTCATCAGAGAAAAACTCAAACCATAAGATTCTCCATGGGAATGGAATAACCACTTCTAAATCTAAGAAATGTAAATTCCCATTCAGAATACAGCTGAAGAACTGTTCCGCTGTAGGCCTCAAAGATATTTTTCAGACCTGAAGGCCCTTCTGATGTGGATTAGGGCAAACTTTGGATCCAATGCAAGACAAGCAGACCAGTGCATCTGATATCTTGAAAGCAAGAGATGACCAACCACTCTCTCTAATCAGTTGAGGAAGGACTGTGAGGTCTGAACACCAAATCCAAGGCTGATATCCAGGCACTTTGGGAGACCAGCTGCCAAAGGCACCCAGACAAACCCAGCAAAGCGGTGTTTATCTTGCTGCATTTACCACAGAGTCTGACCTCAGCCTTGTGGGCTCAGAAAGTCAGTCCCATAGGGTCCCAGAGCTGCCTGCCTGGCTTCAGGGATGCAGTGCATGTATAGGTAAAGAACAGGGACTCTGAAGTCACAGCACCTCAGTTTGAACCTGGGCTTTACTCTTTACTAGCTGCAAGTTACTTAACTTCCCTGTGCCTCTGTTTCCACATTTAAAAAATTATGATAATAATAGTTAGCTACCTTCTAGGGTTGTTGTAAGAATTGAATATGAGTTAATATTTGAATAGTGTTAAGACTAGTGTCTGGCACATAGTCAGTGCTTTTTGAGTGTTATTACAAAATTAATAAGAGACTGGTCATAATACCATAGTGGCAAATTATTTTACAATGAGAAAACAGAGTTGTTGAGCAATCTGGAATTTCATGTTGACCTGACCTGGCTCCAAGGGAAGCCAAAGCAACATGGTTTTTACTGAACATGGAATGTTAGCAAGCAAGGAGAGTTGTTATGACCTGAAGTATCTAGTAGCGTTAGGCTCTGAGATTGTTTCAGATTGGAACATTCCTACTAGAGATATGTTAGTATATTTATCAGGCAAGAATTATGGGCCTGGGTGTGTGTGGGGGGGTCATCTGGTTGCTATATGGTTACTTTGCATATCTCTACATTGATATATTGCAGCAGCTGTAATAATGATGATGATGAGAATAATAATAATTTGGTGACTACTTAGTATGTCCATTATAAACATTTTCTCATTTATTCCTCACAACACTCCTATAAAGTAAACACTTACAGATGAGGAAACCAAGATTTAGAGAGATAAACATGGTCTCTCTGCACTTTTGCCCTTGCAGTTTCCTTGCCTGGAACACACACTTGCCAGTCACCTGGATCACTCCTATTCATCCTTCAAGATTCAGTTCTAGTGTTCCCTCTTCTAGAAAGCAGGCCCAACTACCCTTCCTGAGGCCTCCTCTGGGCTAGGCACCCTTCCTGTCTTCCCCCCAGTCCTCTGCATGACCTCTGCAAAGCACTCACTGCATCATAGTAAAATGTTCTTAGCTGCCTCTTCCACTAGGGCAGCATGTGCCTTGTTATGACTATATCTTCTTTCTTCCCAGAGGTGCTTAATATCTGGCAGAAATGATTATTCAGTAGAATGAGTACAGTGCCTGGTACTGAGTAGGTACTCAAATACTTGGGGAATCACAAATTAGATAATGGTAAAGGCTTTAGGTATCAAACGGGTGATGGACTAAGGGTCCTTTAAGGTCCAGTTGTGAGGCACCACAGTTTTGAGATTCAGATTTGAGCCTGGCTAGCTTGAATAGATGATGCCAAACTTCACGGAGAAAAGAAGTGATCTCAAGAGGAAGATAAGGAAGTCAGCTGTGAGTTCAAATGAGCAAAAGAAATTACCCCTTCTAAGTTGGTAAACTTATCTAAAAGTGGAGGACCCACTTTTTTTAAAAGGAAAAAAACCCACAGTATATTCTAATGTTATTCTAGACTACACTAATTCTAATTTTCAAATGTAAATCTCTCTACAGTTGCTAGGAATTATAGTAGTTCGACCCTAGAAATAATCCAACTTGAGTCATATCCTCAAAGAATAAGCTGCTCAGTTACATAACTCAGATTACGTATTAAAAGACATGAAAATGCCACACAGGAGGGGAGGGTGAGCCCATCCGTATTACCAAATGGCCACTGCAGCAGTAGCAGTGGGCCTGCAAGTTTCCATTCACAGCTTTGATTTACCGTTGACCTCTACTGACTACCCCCGTGATCTTCACCAAGGTGTCTCATGGAGTAGTCATTCTTTTCTGCCATCTAAGGGCTTCATGAATTGTAAATCAATTCAAAGCTGATAAACACACATCAACTCCTACTTAAACTCTGTTCCAAAGCAGAGTTGTTTCCATTAGTCTAAAATCTGTTATAAACCTTTCACACTAGGAAACCCATGGTGAGACTCTCTCTCAGTAGAAAGCATATTTATTTCAGTTAAGCCTTGGAAACTAGCTTAAAATGTAACATGGTTTCTTTTGTCTTGTTTCTAATGCTTCTTCATTGCAGGGGTCTCTGGCAGAAGGCTGGTTTTGATTGTCATAATTAGATTAGATGTCATAATCTAAATTTCATTGCATGTGTGGATTGATTCAATAGTAACAAAGGAGAATGGTCGCCAGTTCTCTGTTGTTGAGCAAAGTTTAATCTGAGTGTTGTGGGATTATTAATTCCTTTACGGAACTCCATGCAAGACAAGGTGCTCATGTTCTTATGCAAATCTGTAATTTCAAACTGTGTTTGCCAATAACAGTGTCACTATAGTACAAAATCAAAGTTTAATGTGTCTGTGTCCACATGCTTTCAAAATGAGTTTCAGAGTCCACCTGCAATACAGATAAGCTGTGAAATCTGCTATTCTGGATTTTACCCAGGGAAGTCTCTGCAAACAACAGGCTGTGTGGTTATTTTAACGTGTGAAAATCACCCCTCCTTAGGCTGTCCATTTCTGTTAGACAGCTCTAAATACTGGAAACGACTTCATTAAATTGAACCAAAAGCTGCCTCCCTGAAATTTCTTCCATTTTTCAGGTGGGAATATCTTCCAGGTAAAAGCTACAGGGGCCCAATTTCAACCTATCACAAAAAATAACTTTCTAACAATCAAAAGCTTTGGTGGACAGTGAGCTCCACGTTATTAACATGACTACTGCGTGAATTGAGTGTACATGAATTGCACGTATAGATGCTCCTCAACTTATGATGAGGTTACGTCCCAATAAACCCATCATAAACTGAAAACATCGTAAGTTGAAAATTCATCTTATACACCTAACCAACTGAACATCACAGCTCAGCCTAGCCTACCTTAAGCATGTTCAAACACAGGACATGTAGGGTATCGGTTGTTTACCCTCATGATTGCATTGACTGGGAGCTGAGACTCACTGCCACTGCCCAGCATCATGAAGGAATATCATACCACATATTGCTAGCCTGGGAAAAGATCAAAATTCAAAATGTGAAGTCCAGTTTCCACTGAACGCCTATCACTTCTGCACCAGTGTAAAGTCAAAAAAGTCTTAAGTCGAGCCATCATAGGTCGGGGATCGTATACTATATGCCAGACCCTCTTTACCTATATGAAATCTTCTATCACAACAGCATCTTTAAGTGGGCGCTATGATTATCCCATTTTAGAGATTAAAAAAAAAAAGGCACAGGGATTTTAAGCAACTTGCCTGAAATCATACATGCAGATACTAAATGAGTAGAGCCAGGACTCAAATCCAAGCAATCTAACTCCACTGACCATACTGCAAAGCCCTGTGTATTACATCACCACTTGACACAGAAAATTCTAGCAGCAAAGAGGCTTGAACTAAATGACATCTGAAGTCTTTTCCCACCCTGAGAATATATAGCACAGGAAATTCTCATGCAATGTCAACATTTCCCCTTAACTACCCTTCGTCAGAGTCTGGAATAATTGCCTCTCTTATGTGCCTCCCTGGATGTGTGTACTTCTTCTATAATGGCACCTATCCAATGACTTTATTTATTGTGTTTCTCTCACAAAGAACTATACTTCCTCAGATTAATGACTACTTGTACCTTCTTCATCATTATATCCTGAGTACCTTGCACAGATCCTGGCACAAAGTAGGCAATCAATAATTATTTGTTAGATAAATGAATAAAGTATATAATGAACCAATGGTAACATCCTATTGTTCTACAATTTAAATTGCTGTCTCACTGCAGAAATAGATGCTGGAACGAAACCTAGGGAGAGAAAAAAAAGATATACACTCTTGAAGTTAAGGGTCTTTAAAAAGCATATCCTTTTATGCTTACTGTATGTTGCTTACTAATAAAAGAATATAAATATTTAAGAATAGGAGATTATTTAAATAAATTATGATCTGTTCACCCAGTGGAATATTGGACTTCTATTAAAAATGATGCTGAAAAATAATACTTAATAACATGGAAATACATTCTCAATACATTAAATTTTTTAAAAATTAAACCCATTTTTTGTGCATGTCAGAAAGGAAAAGAGGAACAAAATGGTATATACACACAAACATTACTGAAAGGATTATATAGCAATAATGTTTTTCTCTGCTGTAGAATCAGAAACGAATTTTTTTACAGGTGAAGGGTTTTTTTATTTCACTTATCTCTATTTTCTAAATTTCTACAATAAACATGTCTTACATTAGGAAAGAGAAAAATTAAAATTTTTTGTAAATGCCTTGCACATGCTGTGTAACTATTCTTAAATTCATGGGCATCAACCAAAAGTTCAGGGCAACCTAAAGGAAGTTTCCAGCCTTTTTCTTTAAAACCACTAAGTTCATCTGTTTTGCACTATTAATAACATAATACAACCACTTCTGCTTTATCTTAAAATTAATGGTATTTATTTGACAACTCAGTGTAACAGCTTGCTATGCACTTTCTTTTGGAAGTTTCCCATTTGTAACGTTAAAAACAGGAAAAATGTCAGCTGGCAAATGCATTCTTTTTTTTTTTTTTAGTTAGAGGGTAGATGAATGGGGGTGAGAAGCATTCTGATTGTCTATAAACAAAGCTTTAATGAAGATGTGTCAGAGTATTATTAAAGTGTGATTCTACTTTTGCAGAAAAAAATCTAAAGATCAGTTTATATGGCTTTATTTTTTACCTTATCGAAATATACAGAATTTTAATATGCGTATATTGTCTCTGACTTAGTTATAATGTGTGTCTGCATTGCTGTTTAAAATGTCCATTCATTATGTAATGTAATAAAAGAGAATCTTCAAAAATGTATTTAACATGAATGTTATCTCTAGGTGTTGTCATCATAAATACTGGAATTTATTTTTAAATTATTGAATATAGTAGGTGTGTTTAAGATAATAAATCAGCCTCCAAACAGAAGTGTTTAATTGATAATCATTTATTAACGTGCTTTGAAAAATTAAATTGTGAATTAAACAAAAAAAGTTTTTGTTCTTGTTTTTGTTTTTTTGCTAAATATGAATAAATTACCTGTATAAAATAATTAAAAAGGAATGGCTACAACTTACTACCCATGTACTCAATTATCTTTTTTTACCCAATACTTTAGTTGAAATACGGTATATAGGCATGTGTAAGGGGAAGGGGTGACTCTTGAGAAATATTTTTTCAAAGTGGAAACAAAAGCACCATAGACCATCATCACCCAAACTTGACTAAAGTGTTCAGAGGCTACTGTGCTAGCACGAATCTCCTCATGCTTTTACCTTTCTCCACTGATTGTAACAAATGCACTAACTCCCATGAAGTGTTTAAAACCAACCAACCAAACAAGAAGCAATAACAAATTCTTTATAATAACAAGTACCGTGGAAAAGAGAAACAAGTGCTGGTTGTAGAAATGAAAAAAACAAACAGGGGTAAGACAGTGATAGTTCCCGGCCTAGAACTATATAATCTGGGGGGAAAATTATATACAAAAATTCCAGGCAAAAACAGTTTTTCTAAATGTTTTCTTTAGGTCTTCCTATTTTTTGCCTCCAATAACATCAGACTTGGCAATTTCTAAAAAATGTTATGCCAAGATTTAAACTACTTAATTTTTTTTCCCTGCCATAACAACAAAAAAGAAAGGGTGGAGGAAGAGAGAGAAACAGGGTAAGAGAGAAGGGAAAATGTGGTGGGTGAGTAGTGCCACTGCTGGCTCTTGTAAAGAATTCCATTGTCAGTGATACGGGTAATGGTCAGGAAATAGTTTTTTTAATGAGGGGGGCAGGATGTGCAGCAGAGGATGCTCCTGTGGGTCACTGAAAACTGGCCCTCCTTCCACCTATTTGTGGGAAGGGTTAGACTTCAATGTCCAGTATTGGGAGAAGGAATAGAGAGTGGTGGGAGTGATGGGCCAGATGTGAGCATGAAGCAATCAAGAAGGTAAACAGCTTTGTCTCTCCAGACCTTGGAGTCATATACACAATAACCTGGGAACAATTTATCATCATTACAAGACTTCCCTACAAGCCACAGAAATTCTCTGCATTACAAAAACACAATATTTAGTTAAACCTCCTTCTCAAAAGAAATTGTTTATATTGAGAGACAGCAATGCATTCACAAAACAAAACAAAACAAAAAAACCAAAGTATTTTTTTAAGACAGAGCTATGGTAGGTAAAAGGCAGTAACTTGAAGAAACAAAAATCACAATTGAGAGTTATAACATTAAAAATAAGCATATAGTGGGTGTGCAATACCTCTGAAGATACTGTCCATCCTAAGAAATAGTGCCTAGATATTTAGCTGATGTGGATATGAGATATATTGGGTTGGCCAAAAAGTTCGTTCGGGGTTTTCCATAACATGAAAAACCCAAACGAACTTTTTGGCCAACCCAATATTTGGAGTCCAGTCTGGGTGTACAGGGATTGTCCTCGGAATAGCACTATAACTAAAGATAAGCAAATCTAATCAAATATGAGCAATCTGACTGCTTGGAGACTGGGATGTGGCAAGGAGCGATATCTTCTTGGAGCATGTGAAAAAATATATATTAAGAACTACATAGAGCAACATGGATGAATTCCACAGGCCAGTGTAGAGCGAAAGACACCAAATACCAAAAGGTCCATAAAGTATAGCCCATTTACATGATGCTCTAAAGTGGGCAAAACAAATCTGTGTGCCACAATTAAGGATACTGGTTTTGGGGGAGGCAGAGGATGAAGTCGGGTTTTGACTAGGGGTACAAGAGGGAAGCTACTGCACTGCTAATAATGTTCTCTAACTTCATTTGGGTGATGGCAATATGACGTGTATACATTTGTAATAGTTCATTGAGTTCTTAAGTATAAACTTAAAATTTGTTTACTTCTCTGTGAGACTTTACCGAGTTAAGGAAAAAAAGAAACATATGCACTTTGCAAAAATGGGACGCTGTACTTGACAACCTAAATCATTCTGGTTACCAGAGAGACCCACCCCATTATGAGACGTGTGTAGTGCAAATATTCTTATGGCCTTCATGACATTTCCATCACGATCATTCCTCTCCCTTTTCTCAGTCTCTTGAGTAGCCTTCTAAATGCTTGTTCAATCTCCCGGGAAGGCTAGCACAACTCTGGAGCCAGAGAGACCAGGGTTTAAATTTTGCTCTCATCACACTGACCAGTTTGGGGAGCTTGGGCATGTTCTCCATGCCTTGGTTTCTTCATCTGTAAATGAAATGCTAAAATGTGAAGCACCTGACACATTGACATTTTAATAAATGTTCACTTATTATCTCCAGTTTCCCTTCCTAGCAGTAAGAAACGCAAATTATTCTGGCTACTGGTATGTACTCTCCTGCTCTGAATAATACTTCAGCATTCCTGTGTGTAGCTGTCCTGAGAGCTGATCCTCCACTGGAGAGACTGGAACGTTCCCATCTCTGGGCTGTACAAAGTTGAGGTCAGACCCCACTGTGGAAAAGGCAGCTTTGTGAGGCCCCGACTGAGAAACCTGCCTGCCTCCCCTCCACCCACTCCCCTTTCTACAGGAACAGCTGACGGACAAACTTTCTTAGGTGACTGATGCTTCTTTCAACCTGATGGTAGAGTGTGCTTCTCCCATACCACCTTCCTGTCCCTTTACACAAACAGTTCCCCAGAACCCATGATGAGCTGCCACATTGAGACCAGCCCAAAGCAATCCGTACCCTCCACACATTCCCACCACTTAGCTTACCTGGGAGCGTTTCACAAAGCGCATCAGGCCATTTGAATTTGTATCTTCAAAGAAAACATTCTGGTGATAAATTCTAGCATTTTTTGTAATTTAAAATAAGAATAGAGTAACTGCCTTCTTGTGTGGTTGGCCGGCTGCTGCTTGCAAAATATCTACTGCTACTGCTGCCCAGATTACTGAGTACTGTTTACCGCAGACAGTGGTGGTGTGGCTTGGATGGTGCGAGGCCACTAAGGGTTGCTGCGTGCCCCGTGGCCTCTCTACCACTCTCATTTCCTAGTTGCCAATGGCAACTACAATCAAAGTGCCTCTTCAGTGTAACCACCAGCATCTTTTGGCCTAGTGTGGCCTAGCTGCTTCAGCTGAGACAATAGCACTAATATGTCACTCATTTAAGACAGTGGTTCTGAACCCTATCTGCACATTAGAATCACCTGAGAAGCTTAAAAAACAATTAACCTTTGCCTGGCTCCCCATCTACTCCCATACCCCCCGGGATCCTGGCTTAATTGTTCTGGGATGACATTGGTCATGGTTATATTTTAAAAGTTCCTTAGGGGAATCTAATGTGTAGTCTGCGTTCAGAACTACTGATTAAAGAAGTCTAAAGGCTATACACCATAATATGAATACTGGGTCTATCTGGGTGGTGAAGTTACATACAAATTCTATTCTCTTTTCTGTCGTTTTTGTTTACTGTTTTCCAATCTTTAAAATATGAAAATGTTTAAATTGCATATTAAAAATTTTTTTCAAAAATGAAACCTACAAGTAAAACATGAATTTAAATTTTTATTCCCATTTTTATTAAAGTCATAGCCCTACTTTGGAATAAATTTGAGGTAAATTGTAGAAATAATAATCAATGACAGTTATCTTTAAAAAAGTGGAATGAATATAAACCATACATACTCCATGTATTTAACATGGTATCATGATTTGAAGAGTTATTTTAGAATCCTCCCTACCCACAAATAGCTCCAGAGTGTCAGAACCCCCTTTCATTACTCTTTCCACTCCTTCTCTAAGTTAGATTCAGGCTCTTACACATATCTGGACCCCCTCAGGCCCACTCATCCTAAGGACCTATCTCTACGTAGACAGGAAGGATATAAGAGGTCCTTTTTTGACGAAGATTGGGCTTAAAATCACTTACACAAGATGCTCTGTTTACTGGTGGCTTGACTTGACTTGTGTAGAGCTGGAGCATACGCCTACCAACTACAGATAATGAAGTTTTCCAGAGTCCCCAACAAGGGGAGAGCACTCTTTGGTGAGATATATACTGAGAATTTAGGGAGAGTTTACATAAAAAGGCATACCAGTCCTAGTTCCTTGATGAACTACAAAATGCCTCTCACCCCCTTTCCTCTCACTGGGCAACTCTCCTTTCTTTATTAAAATTGACATCGTCATTTATTATCCCATACTAGTGTAACTGTTCGTATGAAATTGCTCTCCACATCAAAGAAGTATTGGTCTAATATGCCAGTAGTACTAATGTTAAGAAACCCTAGCTTACATATATAACTTTATTTGTATTTTCTGAATGCTACTTTACTCACTTGTAAAATGGGAATAAAAATACCTTCAAAGTATTTTCTGACCCTCAAAAATATAAATGATTTACTCAAGACCACCTACTCAGTAAACAGTAACACTAAGTATTGTTCCTAGATTTCTAAGTGTAGTTATCTTCCTACTACATTGCAAACTTGGTATCTGCTTGATTTCTCTGGTTCTCCTACTTGTACTCCTGTGTCTCTCTGTTCCTAAGCATGGTAACTGCACTTCTTAACCTTCTTTGGGTTCCTCATCTTTTCTGGCCTCTAATACTGTCTTCCCCGTGTCATCGTTTGGCCCTTCCGGTCCCCTGGTTCTATGTGAGGCCCAAGGACTAGTGTTACAGACTGAAATTTCTTCCTGTTTTACTGAATTTTATGTATACAATAGAATAACTTTTGAGATACAATTATTTTCTAAAAATAAATTTTGTTATTGTTTTCTTAATTAGCTCATCATTAAAACTTAAAAAAAAAAGTAGCAACAGAGAAAACTGAAAATAATCTCCAAACTTAGAAATATCTCTGCCATCACATTCAGTCTTTTTTCTATGCATATATATTTTTTCCTTCCATTACAAGGTATTGTGATGTCAACACTATCCTGTAATTTTTTTCCACTTAATACATCAGGAAACTCTATGTCACTAAATATTATTCCCTAAATATTTAGAGAATTCTCAATTCACTAAATATTATTAATGGCTTCATAGTAATTCATTGTATGAATTTGTTTAACCAACCCTGTATTGTTGGGTAGTTAGACTATTTCCAATTTTTATCTCTTATAAACATGCCTTTCCAAATATTCTTCAAACAAATCTTAGAGTATTGTTATCATGTTCTTACCTAGGAGTGGAATATAGGGATCAGATGACATGCAAAAGTTTAATAGTTTTCACATATAGTGTCAAATTGAATGGAAATTTTACTTCAGATTGGTTAATAGGCCATGGACATCCTTCATCCAGCTTGGTTTCTCGCTATAGTGGCCCCTCATTGCATATCTGTGAAATGGAAAACCAGGGTAAGGCTGGCAATTGATGGTGATTAGTAAGCACTTTCACCACTACTGTAAACTAGCTTTGAATAATCCTGAAATTCAATTCCACTGACCTTCAGTGAATGCCACATAGTACAAACATAAACACAATGTAGAGACTATAAAGACAAACTGCCTACCTTGAAAGTGTTTATAATTTAATTACATAATTATTACATAATACAAAACGTGAAAATAAGAAAATTACAAAGTGCTGTGTGAAGAAGATTTCTGAATGGGTTGCTTGGGGAGATTACATAAAGAAAATGAATTTAATCTGGGCTTTGATGCGAATAAGGTCAAACTTTGTCTAGTGTTGGGCAGAAGGGCACCTTGGGTATGGAGACATATGAAGTGAAACACTCAAGGGCAACAAAGTGTCTAAAATTCATTTTAAAAAAAGGACAGCAATCAAGGTGTCTCATGAGTAGAGTTAATGCAAGGCAATAATGGGAGATACCCTGGGGAAGCAGACTGGTATCAAACTTAACACTTTGCTGAGGAGTGGAAATTATTTGGAATGAAATGGGGAGCTGGTGAAGGGGAGAGAAATGTTGCAGGAAGGTCACTGTGTCAGCAGTGTGGATCAAAGCAGTCTTTGGTGTAGGGAATCATTACAGCAGCCCCAGTGAGAAGTAAATAAGGGCCTGGAAACAGAAAGGGATAGGAGAGAGGCAGACTGAGACAAAGAAAATTTATAGCTGAGACTCTTCGATTTATGTAGAACATAATAATGCAAGAAAGAGTGAACACTGGCAAAATTTAAAAGCTGGATTTATAGTCTGTGACCCCTCCCACCCAAATTTTTCCTAAATAAATATCCAATTAATTGTCAACAGACTGTTGGTCTGTTTATTTAGCTTTATTTGAAAAGCACGAGCACCACCTGGTGACAATAACTCAGATTGCCCCCCAAACGTCCTGAATTCCATCTTTTTTTCTTTCAATTTTTCACATGAAAACATTTCACACATACATAAAAGTTGAAAGAATACTAAAATAAACACCCCTATACCATCATCTTTATTTACCAGTTGTTAATGTTATACATATATATGTATATATGTATGTATATGTTATACATATATATAGTAATTATACAGGTATTGTAATTCTGAAACTTTTTCATGTAATTGTAGAATAAAGCAAATCAGCAAGTATATTCATGAAATTAGGAAAAAAGATTTCACTGTAAGATAAAAGAGATACACAAATAAAATAAAGTATGGAAAAATGTTATAATGTTAGAATTAGAAATATCAATATTACCTCATGATTTAAGAAAAAATTACTTCTTGGTTCCGTCCACTAATCATTTAAACAATGGAATTACAGCAGCAACAGCATACCTAGCACCCAGATCTTGGTTTTTCACATGCTTGCTAGTCATTTGAATATCTTCCTTTGTGAAGTGTCTGCTCGAATCTTTTCTCTGTTTTTATTTTTGTTTGTGTCTTATGATGGACTTCTTTCTATGTTCTGAATACAAGTTCATTATCAGATATATGTTTCGTGAATATTTTCTCCCATTCTATCGCTGTATTATTTATTTTCTTTTCTTATTTATTTATTTATTTTTGGCTGCATTGGGTCTTCGTTGCTGTGCGGGCTTTCTGTAGTTGCAGCTAGCGGGGGTCACTCTTCGGTTTTTTTTTTGGTCTAATAGTCCTCTCAATTATTGAGAGAAGCAGGCTAAAGTATCCCATTATGATCATGGATTAAAATTTTTTTCCTTGTACTTCTGTGAAATTTTGCTTTATATTTTTTGAGGCTATGTTAATAGGGGGAAAATATTTTGTAACATTATACCTTCCTGGTGGATTAAAACTTCTGTCACTGTGAAGTGGTCCTCTATCTCAGTGATGTTCTTTAATATTTTCATGATACATCATTTTTGTTTATTTATATTTAATCTTTTTGTATCCTTATATTTTATTTTATTTTTTATTTTATTTATTTTATTTTTGGCTGTGTTATGTCTTTGTTGCTGCTCACGGGCTTTCTCTAGTTGCAGCGAGCGGGGGTTTCTCTTGTTGCGGAGCACAGGCTCTAGGTGCCTGGGCTTCAGTAGCTGTGGCTCGCGGGCTCTAGAGCACAGGCTCAGTAGTTGTGGCACATGGACTTAGTTGCTCCATGGCATGTGGGATCTTCCCGGACCAGGGCTCGAACCCATGTCCCCTGCATTGGCAGGCGGATTCTTAACCACTGTGCCACCAGGGAAGTCCCTGTATTATTTATTTTCTTAATGAGCAGTTTTTAATTATGATGAAGTGCAATTCATACATTTTTCTTCTTTTATAATTATGCTTTTCTGTGTCCTTCCCAAAAAACCTTTGCCTACCAGTAAGTCACAGATATTCTTCTTATATTCTCTTCTAAAAGCTTTATAATTTTACTTTTTATGTATAAGTCTATGGTCAATGTAAAATAAAATTTTGGATATACATCTTTTATTAAATACCATCAAGTGCTTAATCATCTCCAACTTTGTTTAGATATTTCACATTTGTTGACTACCATAAAACAAACATTAAATGTCAAAATAAATTTTTAGGAACATGAGTTTTTTCCTTTTTTTTTAAATTGAAGTATAGTTGACATACAATATATCAGTTTTAGTTGTACAACATAGTAATTTGACATTTATATGCATTACAAATTGATCACCACAATATGTCTAATAACCATCTATCACCATACAGTATTATTATTTATTTTTTTTCACCATACAGTATTATTGACTACATTCCCTATGCTGTACATTACATCCCCATGACTAATTTATAACTGGAAGTTTGTACCTCTTAATCCCCTTCACCTACCTCCCTCACCCACCAACCCTCCTCCCATCTGGAGATCATCAGTTTGTTTTCTGTATCTATAAGTCTGTTTCCGTTTTGTTTGTTTGTTTTGTTTTCTAGATTCCACATATAAGTGAAACTATACAGTATTTGTCTTTCTCTGTCTAAACTTACTTCATTTAGCATAATGCCCTGAAGTTCCATCCATGTTGTCACAAATGGCAAGATTTCATTCTTTTTTATGGCTGAATAGTATTTCATTGTAAATATATACCACAATCTATTTTTATCTAAAGTGAGTCTCTTCTCAGCATGTACATGGGTCTTGCTTTTTTTTATCTATTCAGCCACCCTATGTCTTTTGATTGGAGCATTTAGTCCATTGACATTTAAAGTAATTATTGATAGGTATATTTATTGCCATTTTGTTCATTGTTTTCTGGTTGTTCTGTAGTTTTTCTGTTCCTTTCTTCTTCTCCCGTTCTCTCCTGCTGTGATTTGATGACTTTGTTTAGTGTTGTTTGTATTCTTTCTCTCTCTCTCTTTTCTCCTTTTTGTATCTGTCATAGGGTTTTGGTTTGTGGTTACCATGAGGATCATGTATAGCAACCTAGGTATACAGTAGTCTATTTTAAGTTGATGGTTGCTTAAGTAGCACTTTAGTGCCTCTCTTATAGATAGCATAGAGTTGGGTCTTGCTTTTTTTATCCAATTTGATCATCTCTGCATGTAAGTTGGAGTGTTTCTAGGTGCCTTATTATAATTATGAAATGTAATTATTAATATAGTTTAAGTCTATCATTTCATTATTTTGCTTTCTACTTGTGCTACCTGGTTTTTGTTCCTCCATTCTTCTTTTTCCTTTTTTTTTTAGTGAAATATTTTAATTTAAAAAATTTAATTTACCTGCTGCTTTTTATTTATACCTCTTTGCCTTAAATATTTAGTGGTCACCATAGAGATTACAATATATATCCTTAAATTTTCTCAGTCTACTTAGAGTTAATATTACTTCTCATAAAATGTGGTAACTATGCAATCAGTTAGTTCATAAAACCTCTCATCCTTTAGGCTATAGTTGTAATATGTAATGCATTACATTTACATATGTTATAAACTACAAAAGAGTATTATAATGTTTGCTTTAAACAGTTATATGTACTTTAAATATGTGCTTATGTGTACATATATTGTATATATGTATACTTGTGTATATGTATATTTTAAAATAAGAGGAAAAAATAATCTTGTGTTTACATACATATTACCTTTTCTGATGCTACTATTCCTTTCTGAAAATCTGAGTTTCTTTCTGGTTTTATTTCCCTTCAGCCTATAGAACTTCCTTTCACATTTCTGCATTAAGTTTTCAGTGGTTACTATAGGGATTACAATATACATCCTTAACTTTTCTTGATCTACTTAGGTCTGCATGTAAAAACTTCTATTTTACCTTCATTTCTCAAGAACATTTTTACTAGAGAGAGAATTCTAGTATGACAGTGTTTTTCTTTTATTCCTTTAAAAATTTTGATCTAGACCTCTGCCTCCAGTCAAAATTTTGTAAAAAGCATGAGATTTACTCTTCTGCCTTAATGACAACAGCAACGAAAACCACCCAGACACAATACATCAAACAACAGTTTTCCAGGTATTAGATAGTAGAAAACAGAGAACAGTAGTCCCCAACAGACAGAAAACAAACAAGGGAAACTAAGGGAAAAAGTCAGAGCCCAGCAGTCTTCCTAAGTTGAGGAGATGGAGCTGAGAGTACAAAGAGGCCACAGCAGCTAGAGTTCAAAGGACAAAATACTGGAGAAGAGAATGCTGCACAGAGAAAGAGCCCCAGAGATCCCATCGAGGATTCCCATCAGTACTCAGTGCATGTGTGTAGGGAAACTACCTGAAGCCATGGAAAGAAACATATGAAAGGATTAGAGGGAAAAAACTGCCTGAAACTTACATAGACCTGGGAATAGTGACTGTTCCCACCAGCCAGACTGCAAAAATTTCGTAATTCAGGGGCACTGGGTAAAGCACTCAGGAAGGTGCTGTCTCAGTAGTGGGAATAATTAGCTCTAGACTGGGCACTGCTCTGACCCAGGTAGTAAATCATGAGAGCAAGCCTTAAAAGGATCAAATTGTTTCCAAGTAACTTAATTGCATCTGAGAGAAAAACTCAAGAAGGTTTACAGGACCTAACAAGGAAAAGTTTACAATGTCTGGCATCCAATCAGAGATTACCAGTCATGCATAGGAGCAGGAAAACACAACACATAAAAAGGAAAATAATCAATCGCTAGAAACAGATTCAGAACTGACAAAGATGTTATAATTAGCATAGACATTCAAACAGTTTTTACAACTGAATTCCATATGTTCAAAAAGTTGAGTAGACACTTAGAAATACAAAAAAGATCCAAATCAAACTTACGATAACTGTGATGAATTTCAATGAATGGGATTAATGGCAGATTTGACATTGTAGAAGAAAGATTAATGAATTTGAAGGAATAGCAATAGAAACTAAAATGAAACATACAGGAAAAAAAGAATATATATATATATATACACGCATGCACACACACACAGTGTATACATGAGTTAGTATACATACATTTATTTCCTAGCTTTGTCTAAAGCCTAAAAGCAGCAAGCATACCTAATAGAAACAAGATCCTGATTTGTAAATAAATACCATTTGATTCTAGGGCCAAGCAGGAAAAATACAAGATAAGCCTGGTGCATAGTATAATCCCAGAAAGTGAGGAAGTACTTATTTAAAAAAAAAGTATATGGGGGCATGTCAAAAGGACATAGGCTCTCAATAGCCAAAGCTGGAAAAATTTAAACTACAGAATAGTGATATTGTTGATTATATACCAAAGAAAAAAATAAATATCCATGAGTCCATATTGATGAAAATAAGCAAACAAATAGAAGGGACAAATCTTTACAGAAGAATTTCAAGTAATAAGTTAAGAAGGGATGAGGGAAATAGGAAATCACCATTAGAATACCACAGTAATAATTGTTGCAGGCAAGATCCACAGACGAATGCTATAATTTGTAGGAAAAGCTTTAAGGAGAGACCAGACAAGTGCATAGCCTTGAAATATCTACCCCAATGTATTTATTAATAATTGTGGGGGCTTCCCTGGTGGCCCAGTGGTTGAGAATCCGCCTGCCAATGTAGGGGACACGGGTTCAAGCCCTGGCCTGGGAAGATCCCACATGCCACGGAGCAACTAAGCCCGTGTACCACAACTACTGAGCCTGCGCTCTAGGGCCCATGAGTCACAACTGCTGAGCCCATGTGCCGCAAGTACGGAAGCCCACGCGCCTACAGCCCGTGCTCCACAACGAGAGAAGCCACTGCAATGAGAAGCCCGTGCACTGCAACGAAGAGTAGCCCCCACTCTCTGCAACCAGAGAAAGCCCGCACGCAGCAACAAACAACCAACACAGCCAAAAATAAATAAATAAAATAAATTAAAAAAATAATAATAATTGTGGTGCATTTTTAACATATGTCCATAAATTCTTTGATATTTCTCCCACCAAGAGGTGGACATTAACTCCTCTTCTTGAGGATATGCTGGATTTAGTGATTTGCTTCCACTGAATGGAATATAGAAAACATGGCCTAAAATCTTCATTGTGTTTTCCATGGAAATGGCAAGGCAGGGCAAGGGAAACAGCTTAGGGTTGACTAGTTTGAATAATGTCAATAGGCCCTGAGCTATAGGATGTCTGGTACCTGGCCTTGGGTGATTTTAGGCAGGGGAAATATTGGCTTGGTATATGAGAGCTAGATAAAGGAGGTGGCTCGGGGTATGGACCCAGATTGGTTCCAAGGTTTATAAAATGATTTTCATGTGCCTGTGAATGCTGAATCACAGTGGAGATGCAAAGAAGTTTGGCCATTCACTTGGCTCTGTGATTAATGGATGCCAAATAGATGAATACAGAATCTAAGAAAACACAGAACAGAAAACATCACATAAACTCATACTGAGGAATATTTTTCAAAATACCTTGAGCAGTACTCTTCAAAACTAAATCATGAAAAACAAGGAAACACTGAGAAACTGTTACATATTAGAGGAAACTAATGAAATAGAATGGTGTGGTATCCAGAATTGGATCTTGGAACAGAAAAGAAAATCAATGGAAAAATTGATGGAATCCCAATAAAATTTCTACTTTAGTAATAATATTGTACTAATGTTAATTTCTTAGTTTAGATAAATGTATAGATAATATGGTTATGTAAGATATAAATATTAGGGGAAACTCGGTAAAGGGTATATGGGAACTCTTTATTCTATCTTTGTAACACTTCTATAAATCTAAAATTCATTCAAAGTAGAAAGCTTACATATAAAAAAGTAAAATAACTTTCCCTTGACTTCACATCTGACTATCTGTTATTATATTTCTCTCCTCCTTTTCTTAGCAAAAATCTCTGGAGAAAATTTTCTAATCTTTAATTTTTTTCTAACGTCTCCATTGATAGTTTTTAAACACAGAAAGAATATTCAAGGATTCTTTAAAAATAATTGTTCAATTTATTAAAATTACCAATTCAAAATCCTAGTTGTTCCTTAAACCTTTTCCCTTAAGAGTTTCTTATTTAGGTAAAATTTACATAGTAAAATGCACATGTCTTTACAATATGATAACTTTTTTTTTTAATTCATTCATTTTATTTATTTATTTTTGGCTGCGCTGGGTCTTCGTTGCCGTGCGCAGGCCTTCCCCAGCTGCGGCGAGCGGGGTCCACTCTCCCTTGCGTGGGCTTCTCACTGCCGCGGCCTCTCCTGCCGCGGAGCACAGGCTCCAGGCACACAGGCTTCAGCAGTTGTGGCACACAGGTTCACTAGTTGTGGCACACGTTGCTCCGCGGCATGCAGGATCCTCCCGGACCAGCGCTCGAAACCGTGTCCCCCACACTGGCAGGCGGACTCCCAACCACTGCGCCACCAGGGAAACCCCACAATATGATGACTTTTGATAAATGCATACACCCAGGTAATCCACACGTTTAGACATAAAACATTTTCATCACCCAAGAAAGTCTTCTCATGCCCCTCCGCCGTCCATACACCACCCCCTCTCCTAATTTTTTTTATTCTCTCAGAATTAATTTTTCTGATTTTTTTCCTGCCATAGATTAATTTTGCCTATTCCAGAACATAATAAAAAATACATTACAGTATGATTATTTTGTATTTTGCTTCTTCCATTTAGCATAATGTTCTGGCTTCTTTCACTCATCCATATCACTATGGTTATCAGTAGTTTGTCCCATTTTATTGCTTAGTAATGTTCCGTTTTATGAATACAACACAATTTGTTTATTCAATAAAGATAAACATTGATGGACATTTGGATTATTTCCAGTTTTTAGTTATTATGATGCAATAAGCTTTCATGTACTAGCCTTTTTGTAGACATTTTTTTCATTTTGGGGGTTAACTAACTAAAATTGGAATTGTTTTGTTTTATAAGAAACTCAAAAATGTTCAAAAGTGGTTGTACCATTTTATAATCCCAGGAGTTACACATCCTGGCTAACATCTGGTCTTTTCAGTCTTTTGAATTTTCATTATTCTGTTGGGTTTATAGTGGTTTTTCACCATGGTTTTACTTTTGCATTTCCCTGCTAACTAGTGATATTAAGTACCTCATGCATTTAACGGACATTCATATATTTTCCTTTATGAAGTATCTGTTCAAGTTATTTGCCCATTTTTTTAATTGTTTGCATTTATTATTAAGTCGGATTCCTTTAATTAGGAGGAATGTAAGCCATTTGCCATATATATTTTAATAGACTTTCTTTTTTTTACAAAAGTTTTTGATCTACAGAAAAACAGATAATATATTACAGACAGTTTCCATACACCCCCTCACCCAGTTTCCCCTATTATTAACACCTTACATTAGTATGGTATTTTGTTAAAATTAATGGACCAATATTGTTATGTTATTCTTAACTAAAGTCCATAGTTTACTCAGGCTTCCTTGGGTTTTTTTTTAAAAGTAATGTATATTTCTGTTCCAGAATCCTATCCAGGATGTTACATTACATATTTGTGTCATGTTTCCTTGGGTTCCTCTTGGCTGTGACAGTTTCTCAGACTTCCTTTATTTTAATGATCTTTACAGTTTTGAGGAGTACTAGTCAAATATTTTGTAGAATGTCCCTCTACTGGAATTTGTCTGCTGTTTTTCTCATGATTAGACTGGGGATATGGGTTTTAGGGATGAAGACTTCAGCGGTAAAGTGCCATTTTCTTCACATCATATTGAAGTACACATTATCAATATTGTTTATCACTATTGATATTGGCCTTGATCACCTGGCTGACGTAGTGTTGACAGGTTTCTCCAATGTAAAGTCACTGTTTTTACCTCTTTCTATACTGTACTCTTTGGAAGATAATCACTATGAACAGTTGGGATTTATGCTCCCTCTGTTTGAGGGCAGAGCATCTACATAAATTATTTGGAATTTTTCTACAAGGGAGATTTGTCTTTTTTCCTCCATTCACTTATTTATTCAATCATTTATTTATATCACTATTATGGACTCATGACATTTATTTAATACTTAGGGTTATAATCCAATATTATTTCATCTGTTGCTATCGACCTTGATCACTTGGCTGGGGCAGTGTTTGAAAGGTTTCCCCACTGATACTTTTTCTCCCATTCCATTACTCTTAGGAAGAAAGTCACTGTATGAAGCTCACACTTAAGGAGTGGGAAGTCATGTTCCAGTTCCTTAAGGTTGGAACAGCTACATAAATTATTTGGAATTCTTCTGTCCTGATAACTTATCTATTATTCAACATTTATTTACTAATTTAATCATTTGTTTATGTCAGTATGTACTTATGAATATTTATTTTATACTTTGGGTTATCATCCAACGTGACTTTATTTCGTTGTTCAAGGTGTTCTAGCTTTGGCAATAGGAATCTACTTCAGTTGATTCCTGTGTACCTTTGACATATCCCCATCAATGTAAGCTTTTTTCTTTTCATCCCCTTTTTTGGGTTTTGTTTTATTTTGTTTTTTGAGCACTTCCTTACACTCCGGTTCTACAAAATGCTCTAGGTTTACCTTGGGTTATTTCCTGCCCTAGTTGTAGAATCAGACATTTCTCCAAGAAGCCCTAGTTCCTTTTATTGCAGAATGATATTAGAAACCAAGATCTGGGCAACAGATTTGCTTATTGCTACCTCCAGGCCTTCTCAGCTGACAGAGCAAGAAAATATATACATGAATATCAACCTGGATAATATACACATCTATAAATATTTCTATGTATGTAATCATGTGTAGTTATACTAAGCTAAACATGAGTTCATTCTGATGTCTCCAATTCTTATCCATTACTACATAGATCATTCTAGTCTCCTCCCCTGTAAAGTTATACCTCCACAATGAGAAAACTGCCTTCTGTCCTGCACCATCTATTTACTTCATTGTTCAATTCCAGAATATATGTATAGCAGTATCAGGATTGTTAATCTATGTCCCCATGGTAAACACCTTTATCAACTTTATCAACTAGAGTACAGTGCTTATGTGCAATTCTTTTTGCCTTTGGCCTTAGAGACTCATTTCCATAGTTACCTAGATCAGCACCTTTCCCACCACATCTTTCTCTGGGGTTGTTTTATACATTGTAACACAGTTAGATTCACTTGTAATGTCTGCATTCCTCCCTGGATCCACCAACCTCCTAAATGAGTTCTTTTAATTGCATAGATTAAGTTTAATTCTAGTGCTGTGAAGTTGTATGAGTTTTAACAAATGCATAATGTTACACATCCACCATTATAGTATCTCACAGAATAGTTTCACAGCCATAAAAAAATTCCCTGTCTTCAACTATGAGACTCTCCCTACTTTCCCCCAAGCCCCTGGCAACAATGATCTTTTACTGACCCTATAGTTTTGCCTATTCAAGAAGGTCATATAATTGGAATCATTTTCAGACTGGATTCTTTCACTTAGCAATATGCATCTAAGGCTTATCCATGTCTTTTTCATGGCTTGATAGCTCCTCTCTCTTTATCAATGAGTAATAGTCCATTGCTTGAATATTCCACAGCTGGTTTATACGTTCACCTGTTGAAAGGTATCTTGGCTACATATATTTTTCTTATTATTTTCTCCCAGTCTATAGCTTGAATATTCATTTTGATAAGAAGTTTTATATTTGATGAAGTTTAACATATTTTTTCTTTTATGGTTATTGTTTTCTATGTCTTGTCTAAAAAATTCTTTGCTTACTCCCAGGGAATGAAGATATTTCCCTATGTTTTCTTCCAGAATTTTAAGTTTAGGTCCATGATCTACTTTTGATTAATTTTTATGTAGCATATGAAATAGAGACTGAGGTTCTTCTTTTGTTGTTGATGTGAAATTCATATAACACAAAATTACCATTTTAAAGTGTACAAATCAGTGGTATTTAGTACAGTCCACAGTGTATGCAAAAACTACCTCTACTTATTTCTTACATTTTCATCACCCCAAAAGAAAACTCTGTACCCATCAAGCAGTCTCTCCCCATTCCTCTCCTCCTTCTAGCCATGGCAACCAGCAATCTGCTTTCTATCTCTACAGGTTTACTTAATCTGGTCATTTTGTATAAATGGAATAATAGATATGTGATTTTGTATCTTGCTTCTTTCACATAGCATAACATTTTTGAGATTCACCCACATTGTATCATGTATCAGTACTTCATCCCTTTTTATGGTTGAGTAATATTCCATTGTATGTATGCAACACATTTTGTTTATTCATTCATCCGTGAATAAGACATGTGGTTGAAATGTAAAATAGATAGCTAGTGGGAAGCAGTCTCATAGCACAGGGAGATCAGCTCGGTGCTTTGTGACCAGCTAGAAGGGTGGGATAGGGAGGCTGGGAGGGAGACGAAAGAGGGAGGAGATATGGGGATATATGTATTTGTATAACTGATTCACTTTGTTATAAAGCAGAAACTAACACACCATTTTAAAGCAATTATACTCCAATAAAAATGTTTAAAAAAAAAATTAAAAATAGACCTAACTTGTGATCCAAAAATTTTACTCCTAGATATTTACCCAAGAGAAATACAAATGCAAAAATAATTTAGAGTTGCTTTATTCATAATGGACAAAAAGTGAAATAGCTCAACTGTTTATTAATAGAACAATGAGTAAATAAATCATGGAATATTCATACATACTACTCAGCAATATAAAGGAGCAAATAACTGAAACAAAACAACATGGATGAATCTCAAAATTTTATGCTGAATGAAGGAAAGCAGACACAAATAACAATATATTTGAATTTATATGAAGTTATAACAGGCAAAACTCAAAACAGGAAGCAGTCTAAATATCCGTCTACTGGTGAACAGATAAAATGTGGCATGCCAGTACAATGCAATATGGAATATTATCCAGAAAAAAAAAAGGTAAACATCTGATAAACACTATGACAGGGAAAGCATTATGCTAAGTGAAAGAAGCTAGACACGAAAGACTACATATTGTATGATTCCATACATATTAACGTTCCAGAAAAGGCAAGTCTGTGATCATGGAATGCAGATCAATAATTGCAGGGACTGGGGAGTGGAGAGTGCAAACCGGCATAAGGGAACTTTTTGAGTTGGTGGAAATGCACAACTGGATCATGGTGATGGTTGTGCAACTCTGTAAATGTACTAAAAAAAGCACTGAATTGTATACTTGTAATGGGTGAACTTTATATAGTTCAATAAAGCTGTTCCAAAAGGAGAGAAAAAAAAAAAGACGTGGTTTTTTCCACCTTTTGGCTATTATGAATAGTGCTGCTATGAACATTTGTGTACAAGCATTTGTTTGAATACCTGTTTTCAGTTCTTTGGGGTGTATGCTTAGGAGTGGAATTAATGGGTCATATGATCATTCCATATTTAACTTTTTGAAAAACGACAAAACTATTTTGCACAGAGCCTGCAGCATTTTACATTCCCACCAGCATGCACAAGGGTTCCAATTTCTCCACTTCCTCAAAAATACACTTTGTTTTGTTTTGTTTTAAATTACAGCCATTCTAGTGAAAGTGATTGTGGTTTAGATTTGCATTTTCCTACTGACCAATGATGTTGAGCATCTTTTTATGTGCTTTTTGGACATTTGTATAGTCTTTAGAGAAATGTCTATTCAAGTCCTTTGCCCATTTTAAAAAATGGGCTGTCTTTCATTGAGGTTTTTTTTTTACTGTAGCTTTATAATGTCTTGAAATCAGGTTGTAGGCATTCTCCAACTTTCTTCTTCTTCTTCCTTTTTTTTAATCATTAAGATATTTGTGGGCTTCCCTGGTGGCGCAGTGGTTGAGAGTCTGCCTGCCAATGCAGGGGACACGGGTTCGAGCCCTGGTCTGGGAAGATCCCACATGCCACGGAGCGACTAAGCCCGTGAGCCACAATTGCTGAGCCTGCGCGTCTGGAGCCTGTGCTCCGCAACGGGAGAGGCCACGATAGTGAGAGGCCCGCGCAACGCGATGAAGAGTGGCCCCCACTTGCCGCAACTAGAGAAAGCCCTCACACAGAAAGGAAGACCCAACACAGCCATAAATAAATAAATAAATAAATAAAATTAAAAAAAAAAAAAAAAATTACCATTTAAAGATATTTGTTTATTTGCTAAAAATGTGAAACCTGTTACATGTTAACATACATAACATTTTTTAAAACTATATTTTCCTCCCAATAGTAAGAAGAGTGGCATTGTTTTGTATTTTTGCAAACCTCTCTAATTTTAGACTTAATAGAAGATAGCTGGATCCTTTTGTCTGCTTCTGCATTCAGTCTGTTACAGTATCACATGTCACAGAGCCTCTGGAAAACTTCACTACATACTGTGAGAAAATGAGAATGAAAAAGGCAAATAATGTAGGAATTATGTTGTGGTATTTTTATGAAGATAGCTTTGATCCTACAGACGCCTGGAAAGGGTTTGGGGACTTTCAAGGATCCCCAGACCATACTTTGAGTATCCCTACACTATATTATTCCTTGTATTCTGATGTCTTTTTATTTTTTAATTTATTTTGTATTCTTTGTTCTTTTTATAAATTATTTTGGTTATTCTAGGTCCTTGGAATTTCCAATAAAATTTTAGAATAAGCTTGTCACTTTCTATACAAAAACCTACTGGAATTTTTATTAGGATTGCATTTAACCTATAGATCAATTTAGGAAGTACAGACATCTTAACAATATTGTGCCTTCCGATCCATGAACATGGTATATGCCTCCAATTATTTAAGTCTTCTTTAGCTTATCTCCAGAATATTTTTATTATTTTATAGTCTTCAACATATAGGTCTTACACCTATTTTATTTATAAGTAAATATTCATTTTTTTGATGCTATTATAAATGGTTCTCTTTTTAAAAATATTTAATTTCTAGTTGTTTGTCACTAACATGGAAATATAATTGATTTTCCTATTGGCCTTGTACCCTCACTTATTAATTCTAGTAAACTCATGTAGCCCTCTTTTTATATATTCTGTGGAATTTTCAACTAGACGATCATGACATCACGAATAAAGTAACTTCTGATCTGTATACTTTTTCGTATCTTGTTGCACTGGGTAGGATCTCCAATACAATGTTGAATATAAGTGATTATAGTGGACATCCTTGTCTTGTTCCTGTTCTTAGAGGACATGGTAGGCAGAATTCTAAAAATGTCCCCCAAGATTCCCATCCCCTGATTATTCAATCAAATACAAGCATACCTTGGTTTATTGTGCCTCATTTTATCACCCTTTGCAGATATTGCACTTTTTACAAATTGAAGGTTTGTGGCAACATTGTGTTGAGCAAGTCTATTGGTGTCATTTTTCTAATAGCCTTGCTCATTTCATGTCTCTGTGTCACATTTTGATAATTCTTGCAATATTTCAAACTTTTCATTATTATTATACTTGTTATGGTGATGTGTAATCAGTGATCTTTGATGTTACTACTATGACTTGCTGAGAGCTCAGATGATGGTTGGAATTTTTTAGCAATAAAGTATTTTTTAATTAAGGTACACACATTTTTTAAGACGTAGTGCTATTGCACACTTATTAGACTATAGTATAGTGTAAATATAACTTTTACATACACTGGGAAACCAAAAAAATTTGTGTGACTTGCTTTATTGTGATATTCACTTTATTGCAGTGGTCTGGGACCAACCCTACAATATCTCCAAGGTATGTATGCCTGTACTAACCTAGGTACTGCTGTGTAGGACTCTGAAGATGGAATTAAGGTTACTAATCAGCTTTACCTTAAATTAGGAAGATTATTCTGTTGGGCCCAATGTAATTACATATGCCTTTAAAAGTAGAAGAAGAAGGCAGAAAAGTCAGTCAGAGAGATGCTGAAGAAGGAGCAGTAGATGAAAGATGAAGAAGAATGGGTGGTAAAAGAGATTCAAAGCATAAGAAGGACTTGACTTGCCATTGCTGGTTTTGAAGATGGAGAAAGGGAGCCATGAGCCAAGGAACACAAGTGACCTCTACAAGCTGAGAACAATCTCCATCTGACAGCCATCAAAGAAATAGGGACTCCAGTACTAAAACTGCATGGAACTGAATTCTGCCAACTGAATGAGCCTGGAAGTGGATTCATCCTTAAAGCCTCCAGAATAAAACACAGCTCTGCTGAAACCTTGAATTTGGCCTGCTAAAATCCAGAGAAAAAATTGTGCAGAGCCACACTGTGCATGGACTTCTGATGTACAGAACTGTATGATTTTTAAATGGGTGTTATTTTAGGGCACTAAATTTGTGGCAATTTGTTACTGCACAATAGAAAAGAAATACAGAGAGAATACATTCAGTCTTTCACTGTTGAATATGATGTTAGTTGTCCACCCCCACCCCACAGGTGTCCTTTATTGGGCTGAAGAAGTTCCTTTACATTTTTAGTTTGCTGTTTCTCTCAGGAAAGGGTATTGAATTTTGTCAAATGCTTTTTCTACATCCATTAAGATAAGCATATGTTTTTCAACATTTTTCTGTTAATATGGTTAATTATATTGATTTTTTCTATACCCTTTTTATTAATATTCAGGAAAGTCATGATAATAAATGGAGTTTTTCATGTTAGGCATACAAAGGAGTAGGCTTGCAAAAGGACCCTCACTATGGTATGGCAAAATTATTTATGCTGAGTGGATGAGTATTGATCCTTACTTTTTATCTTTTCTTAAGTAACAGCTTTATTGAGGTATAATTCATATACCGTATAATTCCCCCTTTAAAGTACACCATTCAGTGATTTTTAGTATATTCAGAGTTGTACAAACATCATATTATCTATTTTCAGTACATTTTCATCACCCCAAAGGAAAGCTTGTGCCTATTAGCATTCATTTCTCATTCTCCCCTCCACCGAGGCCCTGTCAACCACTAATCTATTGTCTGATTCTATGTATTTGCCTATTCTAGACATTTCACATAAATGAAATCATTCAATATGGAGCCTTTGTGGCTGGCTTTTTTCATGTAGCAAATCTTTAAGGCTTATCCACATTTACTATTTATATTGGGTTGACCAAAAAGTTCCTTCTTTTTAAGTAAAAATAAAAGACACATTTTTCATTTTCACCAGGAACTTTATTGAACAAAATATTCACCATTTTGTTCCACTACCTTCTGCCATTTTTCAGGCAACTTCATAATTCCATCTTCCCAAAACTTTATATCTTTTTGAGCAAAGAACTGTGCCAGGTGCTTTTTACAGTCTTCCAGGGAATTGAAATTTTTTCCATTAACATAATTTTGTAAAGACCAAAATAAATGGAAATCCGAAGGTGCAATGTCTGATGAATACAGCAGATGAATCAGAACTTCCCAGACAAGCTGTACAGTTTTTACCTGGTCATCAAAGAAACATTGGGTCTTGCGTTATCGTGATGGAAGATTATGCATTTTCTGTTGACTAATTCTGGACGTTTTTCATCAAGTGCTGCCTTCAGTTGGTCTAACTGGGAGCAGTATTTGTTGGAATTAATCATTTGGTTTTCCAGAAGGAGCTCATAATAGACGACTCCCTTCCAATCCCACCATATACACAACATCACCTTCTTTAGATGAAGACCAGCCTTTGGTGTGGCTGGTGGTGGTTCTCTTCCGTTCCACAGCATTGTACAGTATCCACTTTTCACTGCCCATCACAATTTGTTTTAAAAGTGGAACTTTTTTTTACGTTTAAGTAGAAAATCGCCTGTGGAAATACGGTCAAGAAGGTTTCTTTTGTTTAACTTATGTGAAACCCAAACATCAAAGCAATTAATATAACCAAGCTGGTGCAAACAATTTTCAACGCTTGATTTGGATATTTTGAGTATGTCGGCTATCTCCCACATGGTATAACGTTGATTGTTCTCAGTTAATGTCTTGATTTGATCACTATCAACTTCACCTTGTCTACCTGACAGTGGAGCATCATCCAGTGAGAAATCTCCAACACAAAACTTCTCAAGCCACTTTTGACATATTCCATCAGTCACAGCACCTTCTCCCCACACTGCACAAATCTTTTTTTGCGTTTCAGTTGCATTTTTACCTTTCTTGAAATAATAAAGCACAATATGCCGAAAATGTTGCTTTTTTCTTCCATCTTCAATATTAAAATGGCTACTCAAAAATTCACCAATTTTGATAAGTTTTTTTTAATGCATGCTGATATGACAGCTGTCACAATACAGTCTAACAAAATTGTTTCAAATGAAGTTAAAGACAACTAAGTGCTACTAGAGCCATCTTATGGAAAAAACTGAACGAACTTTTTGGCCAACCAATACTTCATTCCTTTTTTATTTTTGAATATTCCATTATATATAATAGCATATTTCCCTTATCCATTTATCAGCTGATGAACAATTAAGTTGTTTCCAGTTTTTTACTATGATGAATAATGCTGTTATGAACACTAATGTACAAGTTTTCTGGGGGGATGTACATTTTCAATTCTCTTGGGGATATAACTAGGTGCAGAACTGTTAGGTCACATGCTGCCTCTATGTTTGATATTTTGAGAAACTGCCAAACTGTTTTCCAAAGCAGCTGCACTATTTTACAATCCCACCAGCAATGTATGAAGGTTCCAATTTTTCTACATCCTTGCCAACAATTGTTATTGTCTGTATTTTTATTTCAGCCATCCTAATGGGTATAAAGTGGTATCTCATTGTGGTTTTGATATGCATTTCCCTAATAACTAATGATGTTGATAATCTTTTTATGTGCTTAATGGCCATTTCTATATCTTCTTTGGAGAAATATCTATTCAAATCTTCTGCCAATTTTTAAAATTGGGTTATTTGTCTGTTTATTTTTGAGTTGTAAATGATCTTTATATATTCCATATACAAATCCCTTATCAAATATGTGATTTGCAAATATTTTCTCCCACTGCATGGTTTTCTTTTCACTTTCTTGATGGTGTCCGTTGAAGTACAAATGTTTTTAATACTGATGAAGTCCAATTTATCTGTCTCTTTTTCTTTTATTCCTTGTGCTTTTGGTGCCATATCTAAGAAACCATCACCTAATTCAATGTCATGAAAATCCATTTACTCCTACATTTGTTGATTTTTAAATATTGAACAGCCTTTGCATTCCCAAAGTGAAACCCTCTTGACTTCTTGATCATGATGTTATTCCCCGTTCATATATATGGTGAATTCAACTTGCTAATATTTTGTTAAGGATTTTGACATCTTTCTTCATAAGGAATATTAGATTATAATTTTCTTGTAATTGTCAGGACTTGGAAACAGGGTTATGCTGGCCTCAAAAAATGACTTGTGTAATGTACTCTTCTCTAATATCTAAAAGAGTTTGTGTGAAATTGGTGCTATTTCTTCTTAAAATTTTGATAGAATTCAGCAGAAAACATCTGGATTTCTTTCTGGAAATATTTTTGATGATGAGTTCAATTTTTAAAAATAGACGTAGGGCTATTCTGATTTTCTGTTTCACCTTGCATCCATTTTGACATGTTGCATTATTTTAAGGATGTGTTCATTTCACCTAATTTGTTAAAATTATTGCCATAAGTTGTTCATTATACTTCTATATTACCCATTTATTTTGAAGAATCTATGGCACTAGCCCTTCTTTCACTCCTGATGTTGGTCATTTGTGTATTCTCTTTTTTTGTTGTTTAGAACTCTATCTAGGGTTCAGCATTGGCTATATTCTCTATTTTTAAAGTACCTCATTGATCCTGTGTTTGTATTTATTCTTTCCTGCCTTCTACTTACTCTAGATCATGGATTTGTGAACGACAACCCACAGGACAAATCTAGCCAACCTCTCACAAACTGCTGAGAGAGGTATTTAAAAATACCCAACTGTGATTGTGAACCTGTCTATGTTTCCATTTAGTTCTATTAGTTTTTGCTTCATGGATTTTTAAGCTCTGTTATTAGGCATATACACACTTAAAGTACAGATTTTCCTAAAGATTCAATCCTTTTATCATTATGAAATGTCTCTTTTCCTTTGGTAATACTCTTTGTCTTGAGGTCTACTTTATCTGATATCAATATGACCACTCCTACATTTTAATGCTAACTGTCTGAATGGCATCTAGTTTTTCATCCCTTTACATTCACCTGTATGTGTCTTTATTTTTAACGTATTTCTTGTAGATGGCATGTATTTTGTGATTCTCCAGTCTGACAATCTCTGCCTTTTAACTGGAATGTTTAATCCATTTATATTTAATGTCGTTAGCATGTACTGTGTGATTCTCAGGTCTTACAATCGCTGCCTTTTAACTGGAATGTTTAATCCATTTATATTTAATGTCATTATTGATAAGGTTAAATTTAGTTCTCTCTTTTTGCTATTTGTTTTCTATTTGCCCCATCTAATTATTTGACACTGATAATATATTTTTAATCTAACATATCCAAAATATCATTTCAACATGTAATCAGTATAAGAAATTATTAATGAGATATTTTACATTCTTTTAAAAACTTTATATTGAGGTATAATTGACAAATAAAGTTGCAAGAAAATTAAAGTGTCCATCATGATGATTTGATACATGTATATGTTGTGAGGAGATTCCTCTCATCTAGTTAATTGGCACATCCATCATGTCATATGTCATACATTTATCTTTTTTTTTTTTAATATTCCATGTATAATGAAACCTAAATGCAGTAGTTTTCTTTCTACATCTGGCTTATTTCACTTAGCATGATGCCCTCAAGGTTTACCTATGTGTCACAAGTGGCAGGATATCCTTCTTTTGTGTGACTGAATAATATTTTATTCATTGTGTATATATACCACATCTTCTTTATCCATTCACCCACTGACAAACACTTAGGTTATTTCCATACCTTGAATATGTGAATAATACTGCAATGAACATGGGAGTGCAGATATCTCTTCAGTATCCTGTTTTCATTTCCTTTGGGTATATACACAAAAGTGGGATTTCTAGATCATATGGTAGTTCCATTTTTAATTTTCTGTGGCACCTCCATGATGTTTTCCACAGCAGCTGCACCATTTTACATTCCCAAAAACTGTGCACAAAGGTTCCCTTTTCTCCACATCCTGCTAACACTTGTTATCTCTTGTCTTTTTTATGATGGCCATTTTAACAAGTGTGAGGTGATAATCTAGTGATTCTGACTTGCATTTCCCTGATGATTAGTGATGTTAAGAACCTTTTTATGTACTTGTGGGCCATCTGTATGTCTTCTTTGGAAAAATGTCTATTCTGTTCCTCTGCCTATTTTAAAATCAGATTGTTTGTTCGTTTGTTTGTTTTGCTATTGAATTGTGTGGATTCTTTATATATTTTGGATACTAACTCCTTAACAGATGTATGATTTGCAGACATATTTTTTCCATCCCACACGTTGTCTATTCTGTTCCTCTGCCTATTTTAAAATCAGATTGTTTTGTTTTTTTTTGCTATTGAATTGTGTGGATTCTTTATATATTTTGGATACTAACCCCTTATCAGATGTATGATTTGCAGACATATTTTCTTCCATCTCACAGGTTGTTTTTTCACATTGTTGATGGTCTCCTTTGCTGTCCAGAAGCTTTTTAGTTTGATGTAGTCCTACTTGTTTATTTTTTCTTTTGTTACTTTTGCTTTTGATGAAATATCCAAAAACAATCATTGCCAAGACCAACTTCAAGAAGCTTACCCCCTATGTTTTCGTCTAGGAGTTTTATGGTTTTGGGTCTTATGTTCACGTATTTAATCTATTTTGAGTTGATTTTTGTGTATGGTATAAGATAGGGGTCCAGTTCCATTCTTTTGCATCTGGCTATCCAGTTTTCTCAACACCATTTATTGAAGAGACTATCCTCTCCCCATTGTACATTCCTGGCTCCTCTGTCATAAATTAATTGGCCATATAGCATGGGTTATTTTCTGGGCTACTTTTCTAGTCCATTGATCTATGTGTCTGTTTTTGTACCAATACCATACTGTTTGGATTACTATAGCTTTGTAATATGGTTTGAAATCAGGAAGAATGATGTCTCCGGCTTTGTTCTTCTTTCTTTAGATTATTTTGGCTATTTGGGATATTTCCACACAAATTTTAGGATTTTCTATTTATGTGAAAAATGCCAGGCTTCTCTGGTGGTGCAGTGGTTGAGAATCTGCCTGCTAATGCAGGGGACACAGGTTCGAGCCCTGGTCTGGGAAGATCCCACATGCTGCAGAGCAGCTAGGCCCGTGAGCCACAATTACTGAGCCTGCGCGTCTGGAGCCTGTGCTCCGCAACAAGAGAGGCCGCGATAGTGAGAGGCCCATGCACCGCGATGAAGAGTGGCCCCCGCTTGCCACAACTAGAGAAAGCCCTCGCACAGAAACGAAGACCCAACACAGCCATAAATAAATAAATAAATAAATAAATAAATAAATAAATAAAAATTTTTAAAAATGCCATTGGAATTTTAACAGGAACTGTACTGAATCTGTAGATTGGTTTGGGCAGTGTGGACATTTTAACAATATTAATTCTTTCAGTCCATGAGCATGGAAAATATTTTATCTGTGTCTTCTTCAATTTCGAAGTCTTAAGAGTTTTCCGTGTATATGTCTTTCACCTCCTTGGTTAAATTTATTCCTTAGAATTTTATTCTTTTTGATGCAATTATACATAGGATTGTTTTATTATTTATTATTTTATTAAAGTATAGTTGATTTACAATATTATGTTAGTTTCAGGTGTACAGCACAGATTCAGTATTTTTGCAGATTATACTCCATTATAGATTATTACAGGTAATGGGTATAATTCCCTGTGCTATACAGTATATCCTTGTTGCTAATCTATCTTATGTACAGTAGTTTTTAATCTGTTATTCCCATACCCCAAATTTGTCCCTTCCCCACCACTTTGATAACTGCAAGTTTGTTTTCTATATGTGAGTCTGTTTCTGTTTTGCATATACATTAATTTGTATTATTTTTTTTCGATTCCACATGTAAGTGATATTATACAGTATTTGTCTTCCTCTGTGACTTATTTCAATAAGCATTAATATTCTCTAGGTCCATCCACATTGCTGCAAATAGCAGTATTTCATTTTTATAGCTGTGTAATATTCGAGTGTGTGTGGGTGTGTAATGCCATACTGTCTTAATCCAACCATCTGTTGACGGACACTGGGTTGCTTTGGAGATTGTTGTTTTAGTTTCCCTTTTTGATAGCCCATTGTTAGAGTGTAGAAACACAACTGTTTTTGAATATGCATCCTGCAACTTTATAGAATTTGTCTATTAGTTCTAACAGTTTTTTTGGTGGAGTTTAGGGTTTTCTACATGTAATATAATGCCACCTGCAAATAGAGACAATTTTACTTCTTCCTTTTCAATTTGGATGTCTTTTATTTCTATTTCTTGCCTAATTTCTCTGGTTAGAACTTCCAGTACTATGTTGAATAAAAGTAGCAAGAGTGGGCATCCTTGTCTTGCTCCTGATCTTAAAGGAAAAGCTTGTAGCTTTTCACCATTGAGTATAATGTTAACTGTGGGTTTGTCATATGTAGCCTTTATTATATTGAGGTACAGTCCCACTATAAACAGTTTGTTGAGAGTTTTTATCATGATGGATGTTGAATTTTGTCAAATGCTTTTTCTGTGTCTATTGAGATGATCACATGATTTTTATCTTTCATTTTGTTAATGTGATGTATCACATAGATTGATTTGCAGATGTTGAACCATCCTTGCACCCCTGGAATAGATCCTTCTAATGTACTGAATTCATCTTGCTAATATTTTTGGGGAGGATTTTTGCACTATGTTTGTTATTTTCCTTTCTTGTAGTGTCCTTGTCTGGTTTTGGTTATCAGAGTAATGCAGGCCTCATAAAATGAGTCTAGATGTGATCCCTCCTCTTCAATATGTTGGGAAAGTTTATGAAGAATTGGTATTAATTCTTCTTAAATGTTTGGTATAACTCACCAGTGGAACCATGTGGTTCTGGACTTTTCTTTGTTGGGAGGTTTTGATTACTGATTTAATCTCCTTACTAGTAATTTATCTGTTCAGATTTTCTATTTTTCATGATTCAGTCTTGGTAGGTTGTATGTTTCCAGTAATTTATCCATTTTTTCTAGGTTGCCCAATTTGTTGGCATACAACTGTTCATAGTAGTCTCTCATGATCCTTTGTATTTCTGTGGTATCAGTTGTAATGTCTCCTCTTTTGTTTATAATTTGAGTTTTCTCTCTCTTTTTCTTGGTAAGTGTAGCTAAAGCTTTGTGTATATCGTTTATCTTCTTTAAAAAACCTGCTTATTTTCACTGACCTTTTCTATTGTCCTTCTACCCTCTGTTTCATTTATTTTTGCTCTAATCTTTGTTATTCCCTCCCTCTAGTAACTTTAGGCTTTTTTTTCTGGATTCTTGAGGTGTAAACTTAGGCTGTTTACTTGGGATCTTCTTGTCTTCTTAATGGAGGCACTTATTGGTATAACTTCCTTCCTAGGACTACACTTGTGGCATCACATAAGTTTGGGTATGTTGTGTTTCCATTTTCATTTGCCTCAGATATTTGTTATTTTTCTTTCGATTTCTTCTGTGATCCATTGGTTGTTCAGTAGCATGTTGTTTAATCTCCACATACTTGTGAATTTTCCAGTTTTACTGCAATTGATTTCTAGTTTCATACCACTGTGGTTGGAAATGATGCTTGATATGATTTCAATTTTAAATTTATTAAGATTTGTTTTGTGGCCTAACATATAATCTATCCTGAGGAATGGTCCACGTGTTCGTGAGAAGAATGTGTTTTCTGCTGCTATCAGGTGGAATGTTTTGTAACTGTTAAGTCCATCTGGTCAAACGTGTAGTTTTAGTCCAATGTTTCCTTATTTGTTTTCTGTCTGGATCATCTATCCATTGTGAAAGTGGGATATTGAAGTCCCCTACTATTATTGTATTGCTGTCTATTCCTCCCTTTAGGTCTGTTAATATTTGTCTTATATATTTAGGTGCTCCCATGCTGGGTGCATAAATATTTACCAATGTTAATCCATTTTCTGGGATTGACTCTGATATCATTATATGACTTTCTTTTCCTCTTATTACAGTCTTTGTCTTAAAGTCTATTTTGTCTGATATAAGTACAGCTACCTCAGATTTCTTTTGGTTTCCATTTTCATGGAATATCTTTCTCCATCCCTTCATTTTCAGTCTGTGTCCCTAAAGCTGTGAGTCTCTTGCTTTAGCATTAATCACCATCTATATACTGATGATTCACATATGTCTATCTCTATTTAACATATAACTCTCTCCCACAGGAACCTTAAACTTGATCTACCTAAAAGTGAACTCAATTTTCCCTGGAAACTTGTTTTTTCTCTTATATTTTCTATCTCAACAAATGGTGCCACCACCTTTCCAGTTTTTAATTTGACTCTTTTCTCTTCTTCACATCCTGTGTCTCCTTTCCCTTTTGACCCTCAACATTCAATTAATTATGACATTCTTTCCATTTTCTCTTACAATTCTCTTGAATCTGTCTTCTCTATATTCTCATAGCCACCACCTTTGTTCACCAACATTAACTATTTCTTCCTAATTGGTTTCGTATTTCCAATATTTTCTCCCCCTTAAAAATTCTCCTTATCACAACCAGAATGGTTTTTCTAAATAAAAAAATAAGTTCTTGTCATTTTCTTATACGTACCATTTCACTGTTTCTCTATTGCTCTTGGTAGAAAATCCAAATTCACCCATTTCTTTTTAGAGTACACACCAGTCACACTAAACCATATGCAGTCCAGGATGATGCCACAATTCTGACATCTATAGGCCTTTGTACTCCCAATCCTTTTGCCTAAAATGACATTTCCAAACTCCTCCTCATTGCTTTTACTCATTTTTCAGATCTCAAATTAAGATATCACCCCCAGAGAAGTAATCTTTAAATCTTCTAGACCTGTGATGTTCGATATGGTAGCCGCCAGTCACACACAGCTATTGCACACTTGAATATGACTAGTCTTAATTGAGATGTAGTCTATAGCAGATTTTGAAGGCTTAGTATAAGAAATGTAAAATTATCTTATTAATAATTTTTATATTGGTGACGTGAAATAATATTTTGAATGTATTGGCTTAAATAAAATATATTATTGAAATTAATTTCATCTTTTTTTACTTTTTTATTTGGCTACAATAAAACTCAAAATTACATGTTGCTTGCATTGTATTTCAACTGGACAATACCTAGACCAGATGAGGACGACCAAGCCCTTTTTTCCAGCACCCCATAGTTATTTCTTTATCAGTATTCTATCTGTTAAAATTGCTAGATTGTATCCTGCACTGGACAGCAAGCATCTAATGAACAAGGGGCTATCTTGGTCAACAGAGTAATTCCAGTGCTGAGGGCGCTAAGATAAAAAGTCAATCCTCATTTTTCATGGATTCCATATTTGTGAATATGCCTAGTCACTAAAGTTTACTTGTAACCCCAAAATCAATACTCACTGTGCTTTCGTGGTCATTTGTGGACATTCACAGAATAGCAGAAGATTTGAGTCATCCAATACACATTTTCCTAGCCGAGGTCAAACAAGGCAATGCTCGGCCTTCTTGTTTCAGCTATCAAACTGTAAACAAGTGTTCTTTTCACGGTCTATTAGTGCCGCTTTTCGCATTTTTGTGACTTCTGTTGGTGACTTGGCTATTTAAAATGGTCCCCAAGCATAATACTGAAGTGCTGTCTAGTGTTTCTAAGCACATGAAGGCTGTGATGTGCCTTACAGAGAACATATATGTGTTAGATAAGCTTCCTTTGGGCATGAATTACAGTGCTGTTGGCTGTGAGTTAAATGTTAATGAACCAATATACATTAAATAAAGTGTCTTCAAACAGAAACACACATAAAGGAAGATTATATATTAGCTGACCAAAATGTTGCCATGCTCACAGAAACGTACTATGTACTTCCTCTAGTAGCAATAGTTCAGTATTTGCTAATTCAATGTTCCAGCAACTTTACTAGAATCAACTATATTGAATGACTGACGCTGGATCATTTGACCAAATCCAAATCTTGTGTGAATGCAGTATATGGTGGTATATAGGCAGTATGTGGTAGTATATGGTGGTAGCAGTGATTGTGGAGCCAAACTGCCTTAGAGTTCAATCCTGGCTCTCTGACTTGCTAGCTGTGTAATTTGGGGCAAATTACTCAACTTTTCTCTGCCTTTTTCCACAAATGAAAATGTAGACTAAAGAGTAGTCGCTAATGGTTGCCAGGGGCTGGGTGTGGCGGGAGGGGACTGACCACAAAGAGGCACAAAGAAACTTCTGAAATGAGGGAAATATCCTATATCTTGTTTATAGGATTATAGTGGTAGTTACATAGCTGCCTATGTTTTTCAAAACTCATAGAACTAAAAAGGGTAAATTCCACTTTGTATAAGTTATAACTTCGTAAATTTGAAGTTAAAAAAGGAGTAACAGTCAAAATTAAAGGAATAATGCACTACCTGCTTACATAAATACTCTTTAAATATTTGTAACTGTCCTAATAATAATAGGGAAAGGTTAGGTGGTGTAAGGAAAAGCAGAGCGGACTCATGAACCAGGGTTCTAATCTGGCTCTTTCACATATTAGCTAGAGGCTGAGCTCAGTTTAGAGAGTTCTCTTACTTATTGTAAAGGTTAGATTAGACAACATGTGTGAAATATCTGTGAAAAAACTTGAGTCACATAGGAAAGTGAGAAATGGGATTTTTCATGAGACAGCAATACAAAATCACAGGGCCACATAAACTGGGGTAAAGGTCACCTCTCCAAGGTAGGAGAATGTGGTGGGTTGTGAAACCACTGAGAAAAGGAGAACGCATCTCTTTCTAAGAATCTCGATCCTAATCCTATTGAAGTCGCTATTGGCTCCACATTGATTCCAAGACAACCCAGCTGGTCTAACGAGGTACGGACATACCTCAAACTCAAATGCCAATGCCAGGAGGAAGGAAGAGCTGCATCTGGCAGAACATCTTTCTGCTGGACAATGCAGTAGGAGTCAGACACCCATTCGCCTCCAAAACTCCATAACAGCCTCTGATGTGAGGAGTGAGTTAGGTCATTTCACTGCTGCTTTTTATGTCTCGGACGTCTCAGGAGTTGCCACCCCTGAGAGAGCTGCTGATCCTGGCGGAGCTGCAGCGGCAGTGGCTGCTGGGATCTCATCATGGGTGGCTAGGGTCCCCCGCAAAACCCACAGTGGGAGCCACGTAATAAAATACTGCACTCGGGCTCTTCCTCGGGGAAGAAGCATGGTTTTCAACGCCAAGTAGGGCTGCAAGTTGGGCCAGAAGTTGGAACACAAAGTTCCCTCCACAGCCACGAGGCACAACCATTGAAGGCCCACGCCTCGAGAGTTCTGGCAGCCGTCACATGACAACCGCCACGCGCCTGAGAGCAAGGGCCACCGAGTGCGTGGCTTGGTTCTCGTTAACTTCGACTGGGACGTGAACGTAACGAACCTAAAAGTTTGAGGGAGCAAGTTTCCTTGCCGGCGAGTTTACTCTCAGCAACCGAACTCCAGAAAGTGCTCTTCACGCCGGAAGTGCACTAATCCGCAGCACGTGGGGTTGCCAGGGCGCTCTTCACGTGACTGGGAGGGGCCTCGGGAACCTTGTAGCCAATGGTAGCGCGAGAGGGCGGTGCCTATGACGCGCCGGGACCTATCCCGGAAGTAGGGCTGATGTGGGGGCGGGAAAGGGCGGGGAGGCCGGGGTGTGGGAAGTGTGGCGGCCCCGCCCCGTCTCTTGGAACTGCCGCGGTCGCCACCGCTGCCGCCGCCGCAGCTGTGGGGGACTGGCGCGGTTACGCAGGCGAAAGGCGCTCTTTCCCTGCTGAAAGGTGAAGACTCTGGGAAAAGGTGGTGGGGCTGCGACCGGAGCGAGGCAGGGCCGGGGAAGGCGGCCGGAGCCGAGCCCCGACCGTGGAGAGGAGGAAGGATGGAAGGGGGCCTGAGGCGAGCGCGGGACCCGCCAAGGCTCAGGCCCGTGAGGCGCCGGGCCGGGCCGGGGATGCCGGCAGGACAGGGGGCGTCTGAGAGGTCGAAGTGACGGCGCTGCGGGCTGGGGGGAGAAGTGCGCTCCCGCTGCCCGAGGGCCAGGTGCTGCTGGCCAGGTCCTGTTATCTCCATCCTTCGTGGGGACATGAGGCCTGGGCTGGGCCCCCCGCAGTGAGGATCCGGGCGGTGGCGGAGGGCCGGGAGGCGCGGCGCGGTGCGGGAAAGTCACCGGCTCCTCCTGCAGTGGGACGGTGGGGGCCGGGATTTGCTGCCCCCAGCGCGGGTGAGCACCCTGGGCGGGTATCCCCGCCCCCCCCAGCGAGCTCTTCTGCGACTTCCCTCCCACCTCCCCACCGAAGGATGGAAAAGTTTGTAAGGCCGGAGTTAGAAAGTCCCCACTGTTCTGGGTGGGTGTTCTATAAATGCAAAAATAATAGATCCATGATGCGTGGCTCGTAACCTCTCCGAAATGAGGCGTTTCCCTGCCTGCATGCCAGTTGTTAAAAAGCAAACAAACTTTTTGCATAGTACCCTCAGAAAAGCAACCATCTCCCCAGCCCACCATGGCGGACGAAATTGATTTCACTACTGGAGATGCTGGGGCTTCCAGCACTTACCCTATGCAGTGTTCGGCCCTGCGCAAAAACGGCTTCGTGGTGCTCAAAGGACGGCCATGCAAAATAGTGGAGATGTCAACTTCCAAAACTGGAAAGCACGGTCATGCCAAGGTAAATGCCCTTCCAGGTCTTTCTTGGTGTTGGGATTTTGATCATTTGTATTCCATTACAGAACATGAGGTTTCTGTAGTTATAAGCGTATAATGACACTTTTTTTTTTTCTTCCCACAATTACTGGGTGATCAGCTATTTGAATACTGAAAGGTAACATTTCCTTCTTGGGCCCTTATAATGTTTCATTAACGGGGAACTGAAACTTTCCTGAATCCTAGTGACTTAGACAATCTATTCAGTTTACAAATGAGAAAACCTATTCTAACATCATTCTAACGAACCTAAATTCATTTTTCTTAATCACTCTTATGATTGAATTACTAGAGTATATGATATTGGGTCTTGATATGTCATGATACTGTCTAGTTGTTCACTGCTTCTCAGTTGTATGACCACTACATTTTTTTTTTAAGAAAGTAAAATTAGATGACCTTGGAAGGAGAAAGAATCTGTCATAATCAGCTTTGGTATTATGCATCTGTGTATGTAATGAGTGATATCTTGGCAAAGATTAAACAGTTTCCTGTTCTCCCGTCTCTGTTAGGTTCACCTTGTTGGAATTGATATTTTCACGGGCAAAAAATATGAAGATATTTGCCCTTCTACTCACAACATGGATGTTCCAAATATTAAGAGAAATGATTATCAAGTAAGTACTAATTTCCTTTAGAATGCTGCTTGTTTCCTAAAGGTGCAAATACTTTTTACTGTCCATTGTAATTTAATAAAACCCACAAGTAGTTTTGTAGGTTTTTCTAACCAATTGTTAAGTACCACTTATTTTAGAAATTGGAGAAATAGATAGTGCTATTTAACACTTGTACCTTATCTAGGATGACTGCTAGTTTGCCACTGTTTAACATTCTTGCATTTTAAAAAATTTGAACACTTATTATTTCTCAAATCAAGTTACTCCATATTGTGAGTCCAATGTTTAGTAAAAATACTATTTTCTTTGTTGTAAATTGTTTCTCTTTGTTGTAAATACTTTCCAGGTATTTCTTTTCCCTTACCAGACCTAAGACTCTCAAGAAATTATTGGAATTCATGTTCCACCAACCAAGTTTGTGTGTATTAGTGAATGTGTGTCAGAATTTGGTATTCTTAAATAGGGAAATAAGTTGAAAGCCATACATACAAAGGATAAAGTGTATGGTCACTGAATTTGGTGAAGAAAATACAAAAACTTCGTAATTGTTTTATTTGTATTCAGTGACCATGCTGTGGCCTTTTGTTAAATTATAGGTATAAACTGCAAGTTTTAGTTCCACTTATGCATTTGGATAAGTCATGTTTAATGATAGCATTTTCTTGTTTGGAGTATTGATGGTAACCAAACCACTGACCTCATAGAATGTGGGAGCTCAGATTAATCATAACTAAAGTCTTTCTTGAAAGTCTGCAATTTCTTTATCAAGCATACTATATATAGAACTCTTTTCATTTTACATAGTGAAAAATACAAGTGTGACACTCGAATTCGTTTTACCCAATTTAAACTTGTTCCTTTCTATACCTCATATTGTGTTGTATAATTTTTAAAGAATGTCACCATTAACTGCAATTATCCAATGATTTCCTTTTACTTTTTGTCCATATGTAAACATATTTTTGCACAGTTTTAATCTAGTAAGCAGTTTTATATTTTCATTTTCCCACTTACAAATGTTTTCTAGGTTGCTTTGGAGTCTTCATAGAAATTTGAATTGTCTTAGTATAATAATAGCAAGATTTTTTTTAAGTCAGGCAGATCTGAGTTTTGATCTAGTTCTGCCACTTTCAAGCTGGGTGATGTTGGAAAATTACGCAACCTCTCTGAGCCTCAGTCTTCTCATCTACAAAGGAGGGATAATATGAAGATTAATGAGAAAATGTACCCCATAATTCCCTCATAAGTAGATATGTACCAAAAAGTAGTTTTTTTTCTGCTTCCCCTTTTCCTGTATAAAAACTTCACTTAATCATTCCATATTCTTGGAGCACCTAATTTAGACATGGCATATAGTGGACGCTCAATAAACATTTGTTAAATGCATACATGACTACTCAATGAGGTAAAGATAGTACAGCCAACTGAAGCTAAGCATAGAATTTTCTTTTGCCGAAAATAGATTTCTGTTTTCATCCTTAACGTGTGAATGCTTTGAATATTCAATATTCATTAATATTCATTCAATATACAATGCTTTTGCCCTTGAGTGTTTCAGAAAGATGGTATCAGTAGTTCAGATGACTACTACTGTGATCAAATTAGCCAGTCATTGATTGGAGCTCAAGATTTAACATAAAGGAAAATTTTGGTTTGGGTTTTATTTTGAGATAAAGCAGGACCTGGACTAGGATGAGGGGTATGAGGTGAGTGAGGCCCTTGCCTCAAGCACACAATTTTATATAAAGACAGTACCAGAAACAATGCCAAGCTACACAGGGGCCTGATCCTGTCTGATATTTTGTTCATTATAGAATTTATGCATTAATTCTAATTTTTAAAAATATTACATTAACCTGATCACTGAGGGGTGTGTCTGTGTGTGTGTGTGTGTGTGTGTGTGTGTGCGCCACCTTAAATTTTGCACCCAAGACAAGTGCCTCACTTGCCTCGCCGTAGTCCCAGCCTTTGGCATGTAGTCTGTGTTCCAGAGCAGATAAGAGAATGACTCAAGCCTAACAGTCTGGGTCCAGATCCTTGCTTTGGCACTTACTAACTGCATGACCTTGGTTGGCAAGTTATTTAATCTCTCACCTGCCTTTCTTTATAAAATAAGGATAAGAATAATAAACTCCTCATGGAATCACTGTGAGGTTTAATTAGTTAATTCTTAGAATAGTGCCTTGCAGAGGGAGCACTCAGTGATCACATCCCTTCATTATCAAGTCACCATAGAATACTTATTTCTGTTCATTAAAAAAAATTAGTTCCGTGAGCCTTTCCAGTTATATTTATTGTCCTATGGTGGTCTTCACTCACCTTTCCAAGTGCCTTGATTAAATTTCTACTTATTATTTAGCTACATGTAGTCTTTTGTATTTGCTGAATTCAGTATTTCAAGTGCCAGTTTGACAGTCAGCTAAAGTGAAATATATATATATCTGTTCATTATAATAATTAAAAAGTAAGTGTTTAGGAAAAGAAATGTATCAATATTTACAATTTTAATTTTACATATTTTAACATAAGTTCAGAATGAAAGGAAAATTGTCTCCTAAATTCCATTCCAAGATGTAGCTTGGATTGGAATTGCTAATTTCCATCACTTCCCCCAAAAGTAGTTATGGTTATCTGGGGCTCACTGATGGTGTAAAATACAAATACACCCAGACACCTTTGGGAATCCCCAGACTCTTAAATATAGAAACGCTTGTTCAAACTCTGGTACGCACTTGAGTCATATTTCTTTAGAAAGTTCTGTGTTCCTGTGCACTACACCACAAGTTAAATGCCTTTTCTGCATTTACTAAAGTTTTACCTATCATTTAAAGGCCACTTTTCAGAAGGAAAGCTAATCACTACAGGACATGTTAAAGTGTATATTGTGCATCTTTGGATTATTGATGAATTGCCAAAACTGTGAATATTAAATCCTAGTATATTCTTCAAATAAGTGGTATGTCTTTTGGATATGGAGTTGAATTTTGTTGCTGCAACTTAAAATAGAAAAACAAAGAAAATAATGATGCTATGAATTCCTTGTGCCTAAAGTCTTTTTATAATTTATACCCGTTCTGTGGAATCTTTGTGTTCCCTGGTAAAAGCAGTCTTTCTTTGGAGTAGAAAACCTCTAAACCAGCAGATCCCAGTACTGCAGGGACAAGAAACAGATATTTTGCTACAGTATTATTAAGGGTGATAATGAGAAGAGCCTCCTACCTTTGGTTCCTAGACCTGTGTATTCTACCTATGGGAGAAATAGTACCATATATTGGAATATATTTAACCTGTAAAACAGCACCCAGGCCCAGAGAGTGTCATTCAGCAGGAGGCAAAGATGAGTCTTCAGTAGGCAAATGCACACAGGCAAACTGTCTTAGAATGATGGAGGACATGGACCAGTGAATTCTCTGAGCATTGTCCTGTTGTCTTTTTATTTTGCCTGTCAAATGAATTTTTTAGCCAGAAATGATACTACGTGAGGTACTGACAGTAATGTGACTGTTTACAAATCCTCAGATGAGATCTTAGCAGAAGTACTGCAGGCAGCAAAGGCAAGTTTATATGTGGAGTAAGGATCTATTACAGTGAGCACAAACTGCTGCCTCTTCCATGATGGAGGGAGTACAATGTTACCAGGTAGCTGGCTCTTCCCCCGGGGAAATGGTGCCATATCAGGGACTCTGTATTGGTCTCTGCTGTGAGGTACCAGCAGTGGCTGTAGTCAGATCAACCTTGGTGAGAGAAAACCGGTGTCGTTGAGCCCATGCCACCATGGCCAATTGTTTGTGAGCCAATTGAACAAGGACTGGGAAGACTACAAAAAGAAGCTAAATGACATTCACAGGTAGAATCATCTTGTCACCTAATTGTCTGCCTCCTTGGTAGCATGTCCCCTTGGTAAGCATTTATATGGACACATTCTCTAACTATTTGGAGAGGTCCCTCCACGTACCACTTTCCCAGACCTTATTGTCAGCAATTTTCCCATCTTTTTCTTTCAGTTTTGTTGACCTTCCATCCATACTCTTAGCCCTTGCCCATAATCAGTGTAAATCCAAACCTTTGGTTCCCTCTTCTTTCAAGTCCAGTACATGAAGTTCTCATCCCCACTGTCTTTCAGGGCCACCTCTGAATAGTTTCATCAGACTATGCATAACCATCTAGAAACCATTCTGAATTTTGTTTTTCAGTCAGCTGGTAATAGGGAACTCCCCACAAAGTCATTGGTACAAGTTGAGGGAGAAATTGTGGATGTTGCAGAAGAAGGTGCTTCTGAGTCTCATACAACTTGTTGGTGCTTTCAGGAGCTGCTCAAGTTGATCTCACATATGCAGCTTCCACTTGATGATGGAGTGCTGCTGTGCATACCCAACTTTATGGCTTGGTGTGTCAGATAACACTCTAGTTGATGATAGCGTTATTTCCTTGTGTTGTCTGATAACAATGATCAAACATTCAGTTCCCCCAGGGACCAGCAGCTCTAAAGAAGTAGCTTGAGAGTGCTGGGGGAAGAGGAAAAGGAAGAAGGAGAAAGGAGGAGGTCTTACCTAAAGGTCTGACTGTTTTGAAATAGATTGAGAAATAAAATTAAATTCAGAAATTAGGGCTAAGGCACCTGTAATGATGCTATTCCTTCTCCAGCCTTCTTCTGTTGTATACCAATAATACAAATACAAGCAAAAAAGTTCCCCCATAATTCTCCTTTTTCATGTTCTTTCTTACCAGACCACATCATGGTTAGAATCTGCAGTCACTTACTCTCCCCATATCCTTCCTTTTAGTTCATGCTTTGCTTCCTCAGCTCCCTGTACCCCCAACTATTTAGTGGTTAACAGTGCTCTTTCTAGAATTCTTATATACCATAGCATTTTTCTTTTTTACTTTTTATTGTGGACATTTTCAAAATATGATAAACCTCACGTACCCATCATCCACCTTCCACAATTATCAGTACATAACCAGTCTTGTTTCATCTATACCCCACCATCTATTTTTATTTCCTGTACCCTCTACCTCTTGTTTATTTTGAAGCTAATTCCAGATATTATATCATTTATTGTTTCATCTGCAAATATTTTGCTACGCATTTTTAAAAGGTAAGGGCTGTAAAAAATAAAAAGCATACTGTGGCACCCCCAAAATTAGTAATTCCTTAATATCTTCAAATATCCAATCAATATCTACATTTTCCTAATTGTCTTTGTTTTTTTGTTTACGTTTTGCTTTTTCATATGTGATAGTTACTGTTTTTGTTTTACAGTTTTTCTAAATCAGGACCTAAATAAACTCCATGCATTGAAATTGGTTGAGGTATCTCTTAAATCTACTTTATAGGTTCTCCTCTCTCAGACGTGCATTTGAGTCTCTCTTCCCTCTCTTTCCTCCCTTCCTTCTTTCCCCCTCTCTCTCTCTCTTCCCCTCCACTTTCGATGAAGAAACTAGATAAGTTGTTCTGTAGACTTCCACGCAGTCTGTATTTTGCTAATTGCATTTCCTTTGTCCCACATATTCCCTGAAAATTGATAATTAGACGTACAGACTTGATCAGATCCACTTTAGATTTTTATTTTCTTCTTCTTTTCTTTAACAAAAATTACTCCATAGGTGATATTCTGTGCAACCATCAAGTAAATGAGTCTAATGATTTCTTTTTTTTTTTTTTAATTTATTTTTTGCTGCGTTGAGTTTTCGTTGCTGTGTGTGGGCTTTCTCTAGTTGTGGCGAGCGGAGGCTACTCTGCGTTGCCGTGCGCAGGCTTCTCATTGTGGTGGCTTCTCTTGTTGCAGAGCACAGGCTCTAGGCACACGGGCATCAGTATTTGTGGCACGTGGGCTCAGTAGTTGTGGCTTGTGGGCTCTAGAGCGCAGGCTCAGTAGTTGTGGCAGAAGGGCTTAGTTGCTCTGCGGCATGTGGGATCTTCCTGGACCAGGGCTCGAACCCGTGTCCCCTGCATTGGCAGGCAGATTCTTAACCACTGCGCCATGAGGGAAGCCCCTGATGGTTTATTTTTTTGTGATGTTATTAGATATGTAATAATTGCCTCAATCCATTAATTTATTAAAGGAGACAAAGTAATAATCTGTTACTTTTTTTTTCTTTAAAAGCCAGAATACTTCTATAAGAGAAAGTTTCCTTCAGCTTTTTTGTTTACGCTGTGGTACAGTATATAATAGGAAAGCCAATATAAATACTTGATTCTTTCCCTTTAGGTACCAGTTTTCAAAATTAGTTGGTTTCCTGGCATCTACTGAAGATGACCAGTGAAATTTTTTTTTTCACTATGAACTCAAGCATTTAAACACATTTGTGTTTCAGTCCATTGTAGTTATTATCATTATTGATTCTCAAATTGTTCTTTCTTTATTCCGGACCTTATTCTGGTTAGCTCCTGAATCCCTTTGATATGGATCTAGTGGTCTTTAATAGCACCATGCTTTCTCATCTTGTATACTTCCTACTCTGTACCTGGAATTATCCATTTTCCCAGGAGCCCTATGGAGAGAAGTAGCACCATACATTGGATTCTTTTAGTAGGAAATGACGGATACCACATTCTGGTACTAGGATTTTGGGTGTATGGTATAATTTCAGATGTCATTCAGCAGCTTGCTACACCACTGCATGCCTGACTCCTCTATTACAAGTTTTCTGACCCTGCCCTCTCCTGTCTCCTTGCTTGCTATTAGCAAAATGATTGCTCTCTCTACCAAAAAAAAAAATTGTTCATAAACATCTCAGAGTTATCAAATAAGTAGATTGCTTACAGGTGAAGGATCAGAAGGAAATATTTAGAATTGACTTATAACTGTTTTCTTACCATCCTCTCCTTCCAACTCTACAGCGTCAGAGAGGGCTTTGAGGGAAGATTGAAAAAGTTGCACAGAAATATGCTTGAAACACAAAAATGACACCGTTAGCTATTTTTTTCAAGATTGAAAATTACAAAAGGGGAAGTGGTACCTTGAGAGAGGAAAAATCTTGCAGATACTACCTTAGCCAGGTGATCAAAGTTAATATCACCAGTAATAGGACATAGTGACATAATTTGCCTCTTGATGTGATACTCTGAGGACACATCATATATGTAGTAATCCTTCCAAAAATGCACTAGCTGAATCATTAGGAAACAAACTCAAACTGAGCAACATTCTATAATACAGTGAACCTGTGCTCATCAAAAATGTCAATGTCATGCAACACAAAGGGTCAGGAACCGTTCCAAATTAAGAGATTAAACTGACATGACAGCCAGATAAATACAAGGCATGATCCTGGAGTTGGAAGGGAAAAATTGTTATCGAAGACAGTATTGGGACAATTGGCAAATTTGAATATGGACTATATATTGAATAATATGTTAGCAATATTGAATTCCCTGATTTTGAAAAATAAACTGTGGTTATGTAAGAATATGTCCTTGTTCTTGGGAAAAACACAGTGAAGTATTATTGCTGAAGAGTCATGATGTTTGAAACTTACTCTCAAATGGTTCAGCAAAAATAAAAGAATAAGAATGTGTATGGTATGCATTTTATATATTCCATATATACAGAGAGGGAAAAAAAGCACGTGGTTAAATGTTAACAAAGAGTAAATCTAGGTAAAAGATAAAGGATTTCATTGCATTATTTTTGCACCTTTTCTCAATATCTGAAAATTTTTAAATAAATAATTTATTTAAGAAGATCAAATAATTCATTTTTATTATTTAATTTTACTTTTCTGTAGCTTAGCTTTATTTTTGAAATTTTAAATTTTATTTCTATAGCAATTTATTTTAATGTTTAATATTTATAAATATATATTTTAGTAGATGTTTTATAATATGTCTGTACCTTTTTGTATTTGAAATGCTTTAAATTTCATCCCATGGCTTATTTTATTAATTCCTTTTAAAAAATAAAATACCATATAAATACCAAAATATCAGTATTATTATTTGGTTCATGTGGTTCAGTCACTAGTGGAGTGGGAACCTTTAACTCTTGAAATTGACAGGGTCTACTTCAGGGAATTGTTAAAAGAGCTGAAATAAAAAAGATGAGCCTGTGGTTAATTGTTTAAAAATTACACTTCTGTCTCCACCTCCTTGCTTCCCGCTTTTCTGCCAACTACCTCACTAATGTTTGAGTGACCAAAAGATTAATTAAAAGTGTTTGTGGTGGCTCAGGAGGATGGTTTTTTGTTTTTGAGATTGTAGACATGTGCAAAAACTGAAATCTCCGGTGGTAGGTGGGGTTTCTGTGGAAAGCCATTGCCAGAGTTGGTAGTGCCATAGAGGAGAGCTTTGAAACTCTACCTCTGTGGTATGCCTGTGTTATGTCATAGTGGCTGAAGGGGACCAGGGACCATGTCTTTAACTCTTTTTGTGTATGTCAATGGTAGCATCTGGTATGCTGGGTGATTGCCTTTTATAAAACCTGTTAGACAAATGGGACCTAATGAAACTTAAAAGCTTCTGCACAGCAAAGGAAACCATAAACAAGACAAAAAGACAACTCCCAGGATGGGAGAAAATAATTGCAAATGAATCAACAGACAAGGGATTAATCTCCAAAATATACAAACAGCTCATGCAGCTCAATATCAAAATAACAAACAATGCAATCAAAAAATGGGCAGAAGACCTAAATAGACATTTCTCCAAAGAAGACATACAGATAGCCAAGAGGCACATGAAAAGATGCTCAACATCACTAATTATTAGAGAAAAGCAAATCAAAACTACAGTGAGGTATCACCTCACACCAGTCAGAATGGCCATCATCACAAAATCTACAGACAATAAATGCTGGAGAGGGTGTGGAGAAAAGGGAACCCTCTTGCACTGTTGGTGGGAGTGTAAATTGATACAGCCACTATGGAGAATAGTATGGAGGTTCCTTAAAAAACGAAAAATAGAATTACCATATGACCCAGCAATCCCACTACTGGGCATATACCCAGAAAAAACTATAACTCAAAAAGACACATGCACCCCAATGTTCATTGCAGCCCTATTTACAATATCCAGGTCATGGAAGCAACCTAAAGGCCCATCAACAGACGAATGGATGAAGAAGATGTGGTACATATATACAATGGAATATTACTCAGCCACAGAAAGGAACAAAATTGGGTCATTTGTAGAGATGTGGATGGACCTAGAGACTGTCATACAGAGTGAAATAAGAAATAAGAAAGAGAAAAACAAATATCGTATATTAACGCATATACGTGGAATCTAGAAAAATGGTACAGATGAACCTGTTTGCAAGACAGAAATAGAGACACAGATGTAGAGAACAAATGTACGGACACCAAGTGGGGAAAGGGCGGGTGGGATGAACTGGGAGATTGGGATTGACATATATACACTAACTAATATGTATAAAATAGGTAACTAATGAGAACCTGCTGTATAGCACAGGGAACTCCACTTCGTTGTACAGCAGAAACTAACACAACATTGTAAAGCAACAATACCCTGATTAAAAGAAAAATTGTTGAAATTCTAGGCACACTGATGGTGTACATGCTTTTAGAATAAATTAATGTGGCCTGGCAGTTTCCTCATACCTGTAATGAAAGAAATTCAATGATACCAATACTGTTCTTTTTTGCAGGTTAGGTTGATGACTGGTTTTGTTTCATTAATGTCATCAACAAGCTAATGTTTTTCTTTTTTAAAAAAATCTAGTGTTGTTAGCAGTGAGCTGGAGACCAAAAATTTTCCACTTCAGTTTGTTCATAATCAAATTATAAAACACATTGTTTGTAATCATGAAAAACTGAAAATAACTTTTATGCCCATTAATACAAAAATGGTTAAATCAGTTACAGTATAACTTTGCAGTTGTGAAATGATTAGAGAGACTAAGCTAGGTCCATATTTTCCAAAACGGAAAGATTTCTAAGACATTTTAAGTGAAAACAACTTGCTGAAAAATACTTATAATATCCCATTTATTTTTTAAAGCAACTATATATTGTGTACATAACTTCAGGATACTCTTATTAAAAAGCCTAAACTGTTTAATAACGTAGAGATTTGGGGGAGGGGAGAGTGCAGGAAGGAATGAACTTATATTTTTTGTCTATACCTATTTTATGCTTTTGTATGTGTAGCATTCTTAAGCACCAAAAATTTATTAATGTATTACTGTGTACTTATACAAATTAATATAGTTGGCAATTTATGTAAAAATTACAAAGTAGTGGGTGTAATCTAATCAGTGCAAATGATATAATTTCTTTCAATAGCTGATATGCATACAGGATGGTTACCTTTCCCTGCTGACAGAAACTGGTGAAGTTCGTGAGGATCTTAAGCTGCCAGAAGGTGAACTAGGCAAAGAAATAGAAGGAAAATACAATGCAGGTGAAGATGTGCAGGTACAGACCTATGGAGAGATTGTTTTTTTAAATCATTTTACAAAAACTTTGACCTAAACTAGTTAGCATAAAATACTATAGGTGAAATATAGCTTTTAAATACTGATGAAATGTTGAAAATGATCTCTAGAACTAGGCAGTTTTCCTCTGATACCTTTTAACATGGCCATTACCAAAGAAAGTATCAAAGTTCATTTTTACTACATAGACACTGTCAACCCTGAATTTGTTTTGAAGATCAGCCTGAACTATTCTTAAGGATGAGAAAGGATGTTATGGGAATACTAAAGAGTGAAGGTGACTTACTTTATCTTTGTTATAACTCTCAGAAGTATAACGTCTAATAAGTATTGAAACATTTATAGTTCTTATTCTCCTGTTCCCTGGAATTTTTCTTAAAAACCACAATTTGAGAAATTTAGCTTTAGAAAACTGTAAAAAAAGTAGATTATTTGGTCTTGGAATACCTCTTTGCAAAATCAATATGTATAAAATATCCACAAATATCCAATGTATGATGAATTAACTATATCTTATATATGTATTGCCTTTTGAATAAATTTTTGCCTACATTTTTTTCCTTCTAGGTGTCTGTCATGTGTGCAATGAGTGAAGAATGTGCTGTAGCCATAAAGCCCTGCAAATAAATGGGAACATCAGGCATGAGCAAAATGTTTAGGTCTGGATCAACTGCAGATCCAAAGTTTGGTTCTAAGTTGTCACCAAAGCTATGGCATTCATAAGCAACCTCATTTCTTTTTTAATTGTTTTGAAATTGTGCTGAGTTAGTTTTGCAGGCAATTCATAATTTAAAAAAATGATCAAGATGTATAATTCTTTTTTTTAAATTTTGTAGGTGTCTTTCCTATAACTTTCCTGTGGTTTTCAGTATGTAAGTCTAAGAAACAGACAAGATAGCTTCAGAAGATGTGATTTGTCTGAGCAAATCGTTCCTAAATTTTTGTTAAATGATAAATAAACCAGGGTTTTAAATCAAACAATGTAGCATCTAGTGGTATTGAAGCACCACATTTAAGTTGAATTGCTCTGCATTAATTTCAAACTTAATATCATAGAATAAGTAGATTATGGATTGGAATTGTCAGAGTTTCAGCATGGGTGTGGCAAGTACAGATCCTTAAAAATCATGTTATCAAAAAGTGCCAGTTATCTTAGTAACCATGTGCAGCCCACCTGTATTACCTCAGTCATTCTGTTCTTTGCCAAATTGCTGGTAGACTTAATATAACCTATATTATGGTGATTTTAGTACTTTCTTGTGGTTGACAGAGGCATTAAACTGTTCTGTGACTGTTAGCAAGTCATATTGTAGGGAAGACACAGAGGACAGTGGCAAAGGATGTTGGTTAAAGCTATAGGTTTTTATTTGAGGCCTTTGTATTCAACATAAAAATAGGAAGTTTCCATTTGTGTTTTTGCCTTTAACTCTTGTTTTCTCTCTCTCTTTATTTAAAGGAGTGACCTGCTTTACAGGATACTATGCAGTACTTTTTATTAATTATGTTGAATAAATGTTGGTATTTGTAGTAGTCACTCCTTTTCAGCCATTTTTAAGTAGACTTTTTTGACATCAAAATATTTGTTAGACAAAACTGGAAATTCTTACTTTAAATTGATTTGGAACATTTGTTCAATTTATGTACATTTTTTCTAACATGAAAGTGAATCATAGAAGAAAAGTCACTTTGTGTGATAATTATTATTTAACTTAAGAAGTATATGTATTTTATCTGATTGTCATGTGACTTAATTCAGTTACTGGTGTGAAATATATCTAGGAAAAAATTCTATAAACAATTATTTAAAGAAGTATTTTAGGTGATTCTGCTACATTTCTGTTTAGTCTTTTGGATCACATATCTATATTTCCAGAATTCTAGGCATTGTCACAGGGTTTGCGAGGACCTTTGACTCAATACCAGTCATTATATTGCAGTGCAACTTAGAACAAAATCACCATTTCAGTAATAACTTCATTCTCTAAGACTCATTATGAGACCTCTCTCATCATACTTTGACTTCTGAAAGGCCTTTGTACCTATCATCTAGAAGAAAATATGTATGATGCTGTAACTGGTCTACTCAGTGACTGGAAATAGCATTAGGAACAGAAGATCCCGAAGTTTTAGTTACTTAATTTGTGCACACTTTTAAATCTTGTATTGGCCTCAGCAAACCCATTTGGAGAAGAAGCAAGATACTTTAAGGAAATGCAAGAGGAATTCTAAAGCACAAGAAATATTGAGGTTGTAGTTAATCATTTTTAGTATAACATTTTAGCTTTTGCCCATCCAAAGCACAGTTAGTAATTAGACTAAATTCTTTCCAGTATTCCATTTAAGTGTCTACTACATACTGCTCTAGTTTTTTAGTACTCTGTAATATGTATCTTACTTGTGACTGGTTGGCATTGTTACCCACAGGAACTCCAGAAAGTTATCAATCTGTGTTACTTGCTGGTCATTCATATGACCCCAGTTAACCACACTAGTGTTCTGGTTTAGTATTAATTCTGGATTGACATGCCCTTGTTCTTCATAATTTGTCAAACTTCACATAAATATATTTTCAATTATGAGGTAAGTGTATATAAATTGTAATAATGCATCTGTACCTTCATATCTTGAATGGCAAAAGCTATGCTTAAATATTTCATTTTAAGTACTATAATGAAGTTTAAATACTCTTCTGTCATATAATTAATTATAAGTATAGATTTTAAAGATATGGGACTGTTTATTTTCACATAAGTTAGTACATGTTTCTCTAGAACAATATATTTCATTTAGAAAAGCTTTATAAATTGTATTAAAAGGAAGCAGGAAACATATTTTTTAACAGAACAGAAGTGACTTCATTCTTTTTTGACATCAGAAATGTTAAAAGTTGATTCCTAGTATTTGTTGTACTTTTTGTAGCAAATGTTAAATGTCAAAGTTACCATGTATAGAATGTAGACTGTCACCTTGATAGATTATACAGTGATACCTTTTTGTCTGTAGGCATTTCACCAATTTATATACAATATTATAGTAACAAGTAGAATATTTGTTTCCTTCTAGAACAACGTATTTTATTTCTACTGTGAAGACTTTGTTATACCTTATTCGCTACAAAGTTGTATACCCTCTGAAATAGATCAAATTACTGCTACTTTGACTTAGCATTTGCATCATGAACATAATTATGATGTTTCTTTCATGCTCCCCTCCAAGGGCTGTCAGTCACTTGAAATTATTGCTAACCAAGCTCTTGAATCTGTTTCCATTTATGGTAAAAAATTCTGTACCAATGCTTTATAACAATTATCAAAACTCTCCTGCAGCCAGAGCATGAAATCTTAAATAAGAGATGCTGCAATAAAATGTTTAGGCTATAAAATTTGGGGACACCACTTTTCATTATAGCACAATGAATGTGCATGTGCACACATAGCTTTGTATGTTTGTTCTCTTTACAAAGTCGTTCCAACTCTTAAAAGTACTGTAGTCTGGTAGTGCCTCAAATGTTGGTAACTTTTTTTTTTAATTTACAGCTTTTCCAGAATTTGTTTTTGTACTTTAAAGTTTCTCAATTAGATTATTTCTAGTTGAACTGTAATTTGAATGCATTGTTCTCAGGGCTGTTTGTGCTAAGTGCTGAAGTTTCATTATTTCAAAGCTAACTGCCTGAAAGTATATTGCAAATTTTTCCCAAATTGTAATAGAGTGATACATACAAACAAAAATCTGTAATATCAACATACTTAAACCATATACTAAATATTCAAGAAAAAAAATGGGAACATTAGTAACATCTATACTGGAATCTTGCCATATTTTTTTTCATTTTAGAAAAGAATTTGGTAGTCTTATCTTAGACCCTTATCCTTAATGATATATCTGAAAGCATTCCTTTGGCCTGGACCCCAAAGATAGTTTTAGAGCCAAACTTTGATGTGATTCTCAAACATATTTAGGGACAACAGAACAAAAATTCATAGTACTTTTTTGGGTACATTAAAATGTTTACATATTGAATTCTGTAATATGAACTAGGAACAAATTTATTATGAGAAAATATGGCTCTTAAGCAGAAAATGTGCGAACTATAAGCATATTTCCATAAACAGTATATTATATTGAACTGGTCAACAGTTTAAAATTTTCTGATACCATCTAAGCAAAATATTTCATAGTTTTCAAGCCTTTTTTTCTCCTACCATTCAGACAAGTAATAGGCAACAAAAGCTTAAGAAAAATTTATTGTGGAAAATCTTAAAATTGAGAAAATTCAATCTATTAACTTTATTAAATTTTTTTCTCTCAGTTGGGTATATGGCATTATTTGATTTTAGCAGGGAACATTTGGATTTAGCTTACGGAACACAGATGTTCTGTTCTGTGGGAACATGACTTGAAGTTCTATATAATGTTTTTTCATTAAATAACCATCTGAACATCAAGGTAACTACCAAGTGAGGTCAAGTGCCTGAAAAGTGCTGTATACATCTAATTAGCATGTTTTCCTTACATGAAAGATGCATCTTATAGCAATGCATATCAGGCTTTCACGTTCTAAAAACATACTTGCCAAACTTTACCACCCACCACTCTTCCTGTCTCCTTAGAACAGGTCGAAACCTATTTTACAGTTGAAAGAGAGATTCCTTTATTTATATAAAGTCCCTAAAACTGTGTCTTGATATTGGTAGACTTAAGTTTATCTTAGTTCAAGATTGCACATTTTTAAAACTCTGGATATAAACTTTATTCAGTGATGACTATACAGCTTGTCATAAGTCATAGTTGTGATCATTCTTGAAAGGAATTCTTTACTGTGGTTAATATCTACTATAAATAAGCACTCTTGTGCTTGTTACAAAGTATAATGCAAATTACTAGCTCTATACTGTTTTTGTCCTCCTCTCCAAAAAGAAAATAGTTGAAATGGCATTGTCTAATCCAGTGGCACTTTATTAGTAATACATTTTATTTGTCATAGGTATAAGAGAACTCAAGCTTTTACCTGCAGAGACTCATATGTTTTAGCTAAAACTTTAAAATTGTAAGATTTGTAGTATGGGTATTATTATAATCATGTATTTTACATTTCAAAAATGGGTAAAATTAAAATATTAAGCCTTTGTCTATATTAAAATAATTGTGAAATCCTTTAAAATGTAGATGGTGAACTTAGCAATTATAATTTTTGTTACGTTAAAATATATTTGTCTGTTAACTTCATCAGTTAAATAAAAATAAAGTTAATTTAACAGCTTACACTATTCTTGTATATATACATTCCTAGAAACATTTTCATACTAGAAATTAATTTGTATATTACTGTTAAAAGAAAATCTAACTTGTATTTTTTTTTTTTTATATTTTAGGTTCTTACTATACAGCACCCTAGCTTTACAGCTGGGAATGTTAATTTCTAGATTTTAGTTCCAGATTTAGGTACATTTTTTTTAATCTTTAAATTTTTAATAGTTTTTAAGAATACATAAAATACATGGTTCAAAATTCTATAGGTACAAGAATAAATACATCTTCCCATCTTCATCCTCCTTCTGTGCATTCTTCCAGAGATACACAATGCAAGAGAGTTTAGTGGTCCCTTCCCCACCCCTGACCTCCCAGGATCTGAAGTGTTCCTTCTTTACCAGAGTTGCTGTTCTCTTTCCACGGCGATGTGAATGGTGTGATGAGTCCCTGAAGCAAACTCTTCACCCTTTTCCCAATCCTCACCATATCTAATCAACACCATCTGGAGAGATTCATCCTGAGGTGGCTCAGCAGTTTCTTCCTTTTATACACTGTACTATTCTAGAACATCTCTGTCACTTCCTGACTTGTGGACAATACCAAGACTTCCAGTGTAGTTGTCACCTCGTATCCATGATCAGTATCACTGTTATCCATAATCTTCCAGATCCAGCAAGCATAATTGGGCAGTGGGAGAAGCACCAAATTAGAGTCTTCCACCCCTTAGCCCCACTCTTTTTTGCCACTTGAGCAAATACCAGTAGCTTGTTTCCCAGAAGTAGGCATGAGAGGGGTAAAAGAAGAGTGAAAAGGGACTAATTGTATGTTATGTATCAGCCTGTCTGAGTTTCTTCTTCCCACCACCCCAACCTCATATTTAAACATTCTGTCCAAACAGGAGGTGTCCTATGGAATTGCCACTTTTAAAACCCCACTGCTTGTCTAAAGTGTGTGTTCCACTGGGAGTTTAAAGTATCCATTGCCACAGTACATTCAGCAGGATCAGTTACAATCACTGGATGTGTATCGGCTCAAAAGAACCCATCTACAAGGTTTTATCAATCCATTTTCCAATTTGAGAGTTATTTCTGAGTCCAGTCAAAATAATTTTTTGCCACCACCCACGGATACTACCCAGCATCACAATGACTTGTGTCCCAGTGTTTAGGAGGGCCAAAAAGGCTTGGCAACCACAGTTGCTATCAGATTCGCAACAAAGATCCTAACTGGGAGAATGGAGGTTTATCTACCTAATAATGCTAGTGTGTCTGCCTTTTTGGTTCACAGTTATGTGTGTGTTTCACTTAAATTATTGTCACTTTAGTTCATTTTAATTTCTATACAGTCAGTGAGATAAATCTTGGAGAAAAAAAAATATACATGGAATCTTAAGAAAGAAAGGACATTTAGGACACAAAAGTTTCTATAAAGTGGAAATATTAAAAATAACACTCTGATACCAGTCCTAAGTGAAATTAAAAACAAAACTAGATGTAAGCTTTGTACCTTGTTAAATTTATTTCAAATTATTTTAAATTAAAAAAAAACTAGAAAATAAAAAGACTTCTACCTGGAAATTTTAAAACCTATTACGTAATTCTATGATGAAAGGGGTACTACAAACAGAATTCCTGAAAGATAATGAAAACACTATATATCAGAATCCATGTAAAGCAGTATAGATGAAAATTTGTAGCCTTAACACCTGTATCAATGAAAATGAAAGAATGAACATATGAATTAAATTCCTAAATCAAATAACTAGAAAAAAAAAACAGCAAAATAAACCAAAAGGGAGCACAAGGGAAGAAATGATAATGATAAAAACAGAATTAGGTGAATAGAAAAATAGCAAATTAAAAAAATAAAATTCTGGTTTCTTGAAAAATTAAAGTAAACCACTGGCTAATTTAAGGTAAATAAAGGAAGAAAACACAAATGTAAAAAATGAGAAATGACAAGGAGTGACTAATGCAGAGAAAAGTAAAACAAATTCTATGCAGATAAATTTGAAAACCTAAATGATATAATTTTTAAGGAAAATATGGTTATTAGAATCAACCTCAGTAGAAACAGAAAGTTTAAACAGAACAATTTTAATAAAAGAACGAGAGAAACTGTTCACAAAAAACAAACCAACAGCCAAAAACCAAAGCCAGGCAAATTGTTTCACTGGAGAATTTTACCAAACTTTTAGAGACCAGATGGTTTCAAAGTTACATAGGTTGTTTTAGAGCATAGAAAATCAGAACTTCTAAATTATTTTTACAAAACAAATATAACATTGATACCTAAACTTGATAAAGTTAACCAAAATAAATACAAGTACTTATGCAAATATCCTAATATACTATACTAGTAGTGATAGACTCAAACCTCACATGAAGAAAATGATACCCACGCCCACATGGAGTTTATATCAGAGATGCAAGAATAACTCAATATTATGAAATCTATTAATTCATTCCAGAAGGAAACAGGTTAATATCTAGGAAATCTCTCTTAATAGTATTCACTATATTATGAGTCTAAAGAGATAGGTCATATTATTTTCTCCATAGATACTAGATACTGAAAAAAACTTTGGACAAAGCAATACCCATCCTCAAAACATCTCTCGGAAAAAAAAAAAAAACAAAACACACAGAAAAACAGGTGGATGAATATTTAACATAAATATATCTACATTTATACATGATAACATGGTATATATAACATTATATGCGTGTATGTGGGTGCATGCTCATGTGTGCGTGTGTTTGTAAAATTGTAAAAGCTAGCCTCTTACCTAATGGAAAAACACTAAAGGCATTCTCAGTAAGGTCAAGAACTAGGCAAGAATGCCCACTATCTTGACCACTATTATATTGTTCTGAAAGTATTAGCCAATACTATCAGACAATAGAAAACAGTTAAGACACATTAGACTTGTAAAAGTAAGAGGAAACACTTTTCTATGTTCAGATGATCTGATAGTATACCTGGAAAATCCCAGGTAACCAATGACAAACTCAAGCAATAAAATTATTCATCAAAGTAGCAGGATATAAGATTAACATGCAAAAATCAATAGTTTTTATAAACAAAAATAATAACCAATTAGAAGATAAAATGGAAGGAAAACCTCATTTACAGTAGCAACAAAAAGATGAAATATAATGAAGAAACATACAAAGAAATGTTCAAAACCTATAGGAGGAAAACTATAAAACACTCCCAAAAGACACAAAGTTGACTTAAACACATGGAAAGACATTCCTTATTCTTGGCTGATATTTCAATGTTATTGAGATGTTAGTTCTATCTCTTTTGATTTATAAATTTAATGCAGCCCCCTCAAAAATACAAGCTTTTTTATGGAGTTAAGCAAGTTGCTAAAAAGTTCATATGGAAATATAAACATGCAAGAAATAGCTAAGAAAATACTGAAAAGAAAGAGCTATGAGTGGGGACTAGCACTACCAGAAATTAAAACTGCTACAAAGTCTCTATAATGAAGAGTCAGGTACTGGCAAATGAACAGACAAACCAATAGAGTGGAACATAAAGTCTAGAAATAGACCCAAATACATACAGAAATTTAGTATTTGATAAAAGTGGTATTGCAAACCACTGGGCAAATATTAATTTAGCTAAATTGCGCTGGGACAATTGGAAAAAAATAAATTTGGAAAAAATAAAATGAATTCCATACAACATACACAAGAATAAACTCCAAATGAAGCAGTGGTCCAAATGGTAACAATAAACTAAGTCCTAGAAGGCAGTATGGGTGAATTTCTCTATAACTTGACTTCTTTTCAACTATGACTGAAAATGCAGATATAATAAAAAAATTTATAGATACATAGATATACTGTAAAGAAAAAATAATAAACGGAGCAAAATGCTAACAATAGGTAAAAATCTAGATAAAGAATATATAGACACACACATATATATTTATACATTCTTTATCCAGATTTTTATGCATTTATATTTATATGTTTATAACGTATGTGTGTGTGTTTTGAACTATTTTTACAATTTCCAGTAAATTTGAAATAATTTATAAATAAAAAGTTTTTAAATTTCAAAAAAGTGTGTATAGTACCAACCAATATTTACAAATGTATGTAATTACTTGTGTAATCCAAATGATACAGATATACAAATACACTTCATAAACATGCATGCCCCAAAGCATTAAATAGCTATTTCTAAGCAGGTGGGATTTTATATATTTTTATGCATTATCTTTTTTGCTTCTCTATATTTCCTTTCATGAGCATTTCTTTCGGCATAAGAGGATAATAATTTTGTTATTTAAAAGCTCCTCAAGCATTGTCTATAGTAGTGAAAAATGGAAATACTCCAAATGGACACAAACAGGTGAATGACTAAGCTAAAAATGACAAGTAATAAAATTAAGCAATGAAAAAAGATACTTGTTCTCATTTTAAAGGCTGATCAACTATTCAGAATTCCTGTGGCACTGTGTAATGAGAAAATCTTACTTCTGAAACTGCAATTGTTAAAAATAATTTTAAAATAACTTAGGTTTTTCTAAATACATACTGAGAGAAGAGATGAATTGAAGCAAGTATACATTTTTTTAATCATAGGTTTTAATGCTTTCCTCTCAAATTAGTAAAGAAAAGGGCAAGCAGCGACTTCAGTTCCTATTTCCCCTGCCTGATACCCTTAACTTTCATTTATGAGTATCTAACAAAGAACATTCTTTAGTTGGAGGAGTTAGAAGCAATATTCTTCAGTAGTAATATGTTTCTCCTCAGCACCTGACTGTTGTTTGCACAGAAGGGCTATAGCACATCCTTTGTCAAAGCTGTGCAGTTTACTTCCATAGGACTGTTTGTCTGCAATGTCATTTGAGGATATTTTTTTGGAGATGGGTAGTGCAATGCCTCATGACACTCAACATGCTCCATTTTGTAGCACATGGCGCAGAAAGAAAAAATTCCATTAAAAAAACTATGAAATGGTATTTTTCCTACATATACAAAATCTTTTTTTTTTTTTAATACAATGCTTGAATGATGATAACATTGAATACTGGAAGGTTTGGATAAAGGGAAATTTAAGATTCCAGTTTCATAAATCAGCTTCTAGCAAATAAAGTGAATTTTAATAATAAGTAAATTTCAGATATGCAGATACTGTCTACTTTCTGTGTTACAGTGTGATCCTTTGTGATGTTAACAGACCTGAGGTCTTCCAAAAGAGAACGCTGTAAGACTGAGGTACACCATATGATCCTGTAAGATATTTTGTGTGATGCACAAACCCAGAACAGACACAGAGCTGCAGGAAAAGCAGATGTATGAAATACAAATACACCATGACAGAAAACTCTGTCCAGAGTCTGTTTGCCTAAGTGTCATAATATTGTGTGTGTGTGTGTGTGTGTGTGTGTGTGTGTGTGGTTCAAAATACATATTGGTACTTATATGGATAAATGTTTATTAGACTATTACAAACATTCATTAAAATATAATCCTTCCAGTACAAAATAGTAGTGTGGATTTTAAAGTTTTACATTGACTGCAAGGTTTATGTTTTTGCAGGTGTACATGGATTTGCATATTAGAAAATAATTAGAAAAAAAATGATGGTTGTGAGAACTTTTTCCCTACTGTTCTTAAGTGCCATTTTGTCATCAATGGCAAAAACACACATTTGTGTGTGCTTATTTCTGAACTCTCTATTCTATTGGTCTGTAAGTCTAACTGTGAAACAATATCCAATTGTTTTAATTATAGTATCCTTAAAATAAATCTTAATCTATAGAGCAAGTCCTCCCACTTTATTTTTCCTTCTTCAAGTATATTCTGGCTATTCTGGTATCTGTGTTTCCATACAAATTTTCAAATTGGTTTGAAGAGAGAGGGAAGGAAGGATGGATAGATGGTTGGATGGAAAGAAGGGGAAGAAGGAGAGAGAAAGAGGAAGGAGGGAGGGAGGGAGGAAGGAAGTAAGGAAGGAATGAAGGAAAGAAACAAGAAACATCTGTTAAGCTATTGTTTGTGATCACATTGAACCTATAATTCAGTTTGGAGAGAACTGACATCTGTATTATATTGGTTCTTCCAGTCAAGGCACAGTGAATTTCTATTTATTTAGTCTTCTTTAATTTTTCTCAATTATATCTTATAGTTCTGTGTAGAGGTCTTGTACATTTTTTATTTTTTTCCATAGGTACTTGATATATTTATGTTATTGAAAATATCTTCTTTAATTTTTGTCTTCTAATGTATTGCTGGTTTATAGATATGCAATTGATTTTTATACCTAAACTTTGTATCCAGCAATCCTGATAGATTCACATATTAATTCTGATAATTTATCTGTAGATTATTTTAAATTTTGTACATATACAATTGCATATCCACTACAAATAATGGCCCAACTTGCTGCATAACATATTGCTGGATATAGTTTTATTAATAATATATCTGTGATTATAGTATGTTAAAATAAATATTTCTACTAATATAAACAAGTTGATGACTGAAAGAGTTTGTGTAAAATTGGTGTCTTAGCCTTCATACATTTGGTTTATTTGGGGAAATGATCCCAGGTAACAGAAATAAGGAACCGGGAAGTGTGAACCTGGGAAGGAGCAAAAGCAAAAAGGAATGTGCTGGGGACAAGTGAGGCTTAATCCTGCTGGGATCTTCCATGCAATGATGTAGAATGTACTTCTGAACTGTCCACTCAAGAGAAAGAAGAAGGGAGCGGCAATTTGGGGCAGGTGTAACTTGGCAGTGTTTCCCCATATATTTTTCACCTTTTATCTCTATGGCTTCTCTGAGGAGAGGCATGGGAATCTCCCTACTAACACTCATTTACACATGTACAACCTGGAAATACAAGGCAGTTAACACCCCATGTATAACTATTGACCAATGGGGTACAGGAAACTGTGGATAAATGTTCCCCTCTTCTGGATTAAAAGGGAAGCTGACCAAATGTGAGCTTGGGCATAAAAGGTATCTGTTAAAATTAGCATTATTTTTTCCTCAGATGTATGGTAGCATTGACTGGTGAAGCTATCTGGGTGTTTTTCTTGTGGGAAGGTTTTAATTACAAATTCAATTTAGTTAAAAGATAGAGGACTATCAGATAGTGTGTTTTTTCTTGTGTAAATTCTAAGTTGTATTTTTCGGTATTCATTTCTTCTAATTGGGCATACAGTAATTTAAACTATTCTCATTTTTAATTGTAATGTAACATATACATATATAGAAAAGTACACAGATTATAAATTTACAGCTTGATGAATTTTCACAAACTACACACACTCATGTAACCGCCACCAAGATCAAAAAACAGAACATTACTAGCCCCCTAAGCCCACAAAATAAACATGTTATTTTTTTATACAGTAGGTGTTTGTTTAGATTTATTCACAAGTTAGCCATTTTGTTTGCTCAATATTTCTTTTGGCACATAGGCCTTCTTTCTAGGATTCTTTTCCTTTATCCTGAAGTATATTTTTCAGAGTTCCTTTCCTGGGGGTCTGCTGATAGCAGATTTTCCGTTTTGTTATCTAAAAATGTCTTAAATGCATCTTTACTCTTGAAAGATAGCTTTATACTTTTTAGTTCTAGGTAGACAGTTATTTTCTCTTAGCACTTTGAAGATAATAATCCTCTGCTTCTGGCTTCCATTATTGCTGATGTGAAGTCAGCTGTTAATATAACCCCTGTTAGTAAATATTTTGGTTTTTCTTTCTGTATGCTTTCAAAATAATTTTGCGTTTGTGTTTTGAAGTTTCACTACAATGTGTTTAGGTGTGCGTTTCTTTTCAGTCATCCTGCTTGAGGTCTATTGGGCTTCCTGAATCTAAGAATTCAGCCATTATTTCTCTAAATTTTCCCTTTCCCCCATTTTCTCTATTGTATCCTTTTAGATCTCCCATTTGACATAACTGGAATATTCTTACTCTGACATTTTTGTCTCTTAACCTGCCTGTTATATTTTCTATCTCTTTGCTTTTCTATGTTGCATTCTAAGTAATTTCCCATTCACTAATTTTCTCTGCAGTTGTTGTCTACTCTCCTGTTTAACTCATCCACTTTTCTAATTAAAGATCTTCTATTTTTAATTTCTAGAAGTTCTACTTTGTTCTTTTTTAAAAAAAAAATTTCCTGGCCAATTTCGACTGTCCCTGGTTCCCTTATCGTATTCTAAATAGTTTTAGCTTTTAAATATATTAAAGAAACTTATTTGCATTTTCTTCTGCCGGGCACTACCAAGCCAAGCATACTTTTTTTTTTTAATTAATTTATTTATATTTACTTTTGGCTGTGTTGGGTCTTCGTTTCTGTGCGAGGGCTTTCTCCAGTTGCGGCAAGCGGGGGCCACTCTTCATCGCGGTGCGCGGGCCTCTCACCGTCGCGGCCTCTCCCGTTGCGGAGCACAGGCTCCAGACGCGCAGGCTCAGCAGTTGTGGCTCACGGGCTTAGTCGCTCCGCGGCATGTGGGATCTTCTCAGACCAGGGCTCGAACCCGTGTGCCCTGCATTGGCAGGCAGATTCTTAACCACTGAGCCACCAGGGAAGCCCCAAGCATACTTTTAAACTACATTTTTAGGCTGGAGCTTTCTCACGCTATTTGAGCAGACCTAATTCTAGCCCTAAACTTGTATGAGCATGAGGACTGGTCATTTCTGTCTCCAAAAAAATTCTTTTACTTTTCCACCAACTTAACCATACATTAGAAATTATTGATAAAACTATATTTTAGCCAGTTTTTTAAGGTGGCTACATATGGGAGGGTTTCCCTGTGAATTTGATCTGCCATATCCTTCTATATTTTATTTTACTGCTCTATTCAGGCTCCATTATCATATAGATCCAATGACTGAAGTTTATAATATATCAGAAACGTATCTATCATATATTATAGAATCTTATATTTGAACAGCAGAAAAGACAACTTCCCTTCATTGTTCTAAATTGTCTTGGCTCTTTTCAGACACCTATTATTTCATATGTTTTAGAATCTATTGTCAAAATAAAAAATACCTATGGGGTGTTGACAGGCATTGTATATATATATACATACATATATATATATGGAGAGAGAGAGAGAGAAAAAGAGAGAGACAGGGAGAGAGAATCTGTGTGTGTAAAATTTGGTTATTTACAATGTTTAACCTTACTATCTGCACATTTCTGGTTAATATATTTTTTAGGTTTTTTTTTCCTAATTAAGAGGGTTTTTTTTCGGTTATAGTTTCTATTTAGTAATTTTGGGATTACTAGTTATTTTGAAACACATGTTGTTTTTAATACCCACTTTGTACAAATGGCTTAATAGTTCCTAGGGATTTTTTGTCATGACATGGAAGGCTGCCAAAAACAAGCAACAAAGTAATAAGTGCCTCAATTAATGACTTATTTTCAAAACATCCAATAGTACAAGGATCATTTCTGCTTTTCAGCCTGGGCAGCCCTCAAGGAGAAAATGCCAATGGCTCTTCTTTCCCCTTAATGTTTGGAAAACAAATGAAATCATGGTGGTTCTTAAGGCAAACAAGCAAAAATTCTTGAAACGGATTTCTTCTAGGAATTCAACACCTCTTTTTAGAACCTACACGTTGTATGCTTCATTAAAGTATAGTTCTCACTATTACTAATCACTGTCATAAAGGAAATACACAGCTGTCGCTTTCTAGGGTCACCCTCCAAATTAACAACAAAAGTCCACCCCACCTGCTAAGCCTGGTCCCCCGCATGACAGTTTAACCTCAATAAAAAAATACTGCAAAACGCTGAGAGGCATGCCACTTTTCTGAAACGAAGTCAACTTACAGTCCTTCAAAGCTCAAAAACGACTTCTTTTTTCCTTTTGTCATCATGACTATCACCACCGCACATCCATCCTGGTGTGTCTTTTACATTTTAGTAGTTAGGTCTCAGCATATATTCCTTGAATATTAACTGCGAGGCATTTTGGATGAAAGTCAGGAGTCCTAGGATTAACTCTAAAACCTATAAAATAGAATAAATTACACACAATGTGTGAACAAGTGAGCACTATGTATTCTTCTCTAAAAGGTTTTTTTGGGTTGATTTTTGGTTTTGGGGTTTTTTTTTCCCCTCAAGAACCAAGTTTGTTTTGGCTCCCTGAAACACTGATTTCCCTCAACAGTCATTTAGAAAACAAGACTTAAAAACATACATACAGAAATATTTTTTTTTGCTGGAAGATTATAATTGCAATATAAGACAGGAGATCCCAAAGGAACCTGAGACATTGCCTTGCCCTGATTGGAAAAAAGATCCAGGCGATTAGTGAAAAATGTTTCCTGTATCCCTCGGGTGTGTGCATCTGGAGCGGCCTCCCAGCAAGCAACCGCAGAGACCACTGTGGTCAACCAGCGTTTGTCGTCACCAGCGTAAAATCGTGAATGGTCTCAGCTAACGTCGCTGGTGGGCGCTCTCAGGAAAAGTGACTGCCTACTGCCCTCCAGCCTACGCCCCCGGTTTCCTGGGTTACTGGCCTCCGCGCTCCTCCCAAGTTCTCTTCCGGGAGGCGGCGATCTTACGTTCTCGGCGCGTGACGCAGCACGCTCTGGTATAAATATGTGCCGCCGGTCTCCGCTTTCTCTCGGATCGCGCGGCCGGCGTGCAAGATGGCGCTGGTGAGTGACGGTGGTCTCGCCGGGAGTATATTACTCCGATGTAGATGATTTTTGCAGCTGGCGAGCTGGGAGCGTCAACCTCTAGGTCGAGGAAGGGTGAAAATGGAGACTTGGGTCAGGAACACAACCAGGATGTTAAGATTATAAGTTTCTGACTCCTGGCAACTGCCATGTGGTCTGGAGGAGTTCGAGCTGGGCCCAGAATTGGGTTAGGATGGGCGGTCGTGGGAGCGCAGGGAAGGAGGAGGCACGATGGTGAACGGGGCTAGTGGGACAGCATTTGGGCCATTTCTTTTCTCCCTCGTGCCTGGTAACGCCGATGATAACCTGTTTATTTGCGCTAGGAAGCAAATGTGGGTAATCGGGCAGGCCCGGTCGAATGGCCTTGCCAGGGCAGAGGGAGACCCGAGGCACTCAACTCCCGGGATAGCCGCGGTTGGAGAAGTTTCAGAGAACTTTAAAACTAAGTTGGGGAAGAAGTTTCTTCATTATCTCATAACGAGTTTTTTTTAAAAGGTGAAAGCCACGACTCTTAAGCAAATAGAAAAGGAACATGCTTCAAAGACTTTAGTTATTAATAAGGGAACCAGTAATACCTTAAAGCCGGTCCAAAGAACATTTGATATTAGGGTAAAATTGCTGGGTTAAATACGAAACTAGATAATGTCCAAAACCCTCTGGGCTTATCTCTCCCCCCAGAGAAATTATTTGCCTTTCCGAAGTTAACTGATGCCCCAACAGAGGTATAAATTGCCCAGTCAAGGCCAGTTCCTAGTCTTCTCTTTTACCAGTTCCAAGTTCTGGATGAATTTTTTTGGCACAGAGTATTTCACTGCCTAAGAAAGCAAACTGGCATTAGTGCTTGGTATCCCATTTGGTTGGATTTTACTTGTAGCCTTATTCTGCGGTATTGGCCTAAAAGTTTGGGGTATGGAAAACTTAATGCATGTTTAAAAAAAAATTACCAGATTAAAGGTATCTCTGCCCTCCCTTTTCCTCACCCATAACAGCATTAAGGATTGAATTCCCTACACATTAGTGGGCGGAATATCCTATTCTGGCATGCAGCTGAGCTTGGACTAGGTGGTACTACCTGTTTCCCCATCTGCAGTGGGGATGGCAGTAATAAAGTAGTGCCCGGTAATTTAAAATTGAACATCTGTGGTCTGGAAAATATCAATAATAAAAGCCCACAAAACTTAAGTCTTGGTAATTTGAACAAAATGGGCCTGGTTAGCTGTTCAAACCAAGCTAGGTGGGTATTTTTTAGTTTTAACTTGTAGTAGAAAGTAGATTGATTCTCTTAATCTTTTCCATTTGCAAAATAGGATTCTTTGGAATCTTCTGATGAAGGAAACTAATAGTAGCTCAGCATATACTTTGCGCTTTCTTGAGTTTTGCACTTGTGAGGTGCTTATGTGGTGAACAGGAGAAATTTCCATCGGATTTCATGAAACTTGATTTTAACCAAGTTAATGAGTGTACTCCCCTACACATAGCCTGGTTAAAAAATAGTTAGGGTATATCTGATAAGTATTAAGCAATTTTTTAAGAATTTCGCACCATTTCATGTGTATAGCCTCATTGTACAATACTGCACTGATACAGATCTTTGATTTTGTATATAAAGTGAATAAATTCTTGTAGAGAGCCATAATTATATTAACTTTCTGTAGAAGAAAGACAGGAAGCCTAAGAAGTCAACCTGGAAGTTTAATTTGGACCTTACTCATCCAGTAGAAGATGGAATTTTTGATTCTGGAAATTTTGTAAGTATCACTCTACTCAGCTTGTTTTTTATCATTGTAGTAGAGTTCTTAAAAATGAATTGAGTATGTAATATTTGATTTTAACCTAAGCTCTGTTCCTAGGGTACCTTCCCTAGTGAATATCTAGGGTTTTCTTCCCTAGTGTGGCATTTTTTCTGTTTTAAAATAGGAACAGTTTCTACGGGAGAAGGTTAAAGTGAATGGAAAAACTGGAAATCTTGGGAATGTCGTTCACATTGAACGCTTCAAGAATAAAATCACAGTTGTTTCTGAGAAACAGTTCTCTAAAAGGTTGGTATTTGTTTTCCATGGTTTTTTTTTTTTTTAAACAATGCTGGGTGCTTTAATATTAGAATATGTTTGAAGAAACATGTCTGTTGTGTAACTTGGGAGTAGTGTCCCGACTTTCTTAGTTTTGGTTGTCTAGTAGAAGCAGCCAATCAAAGGTAAAGTCTTTAACGTTAATCTTGCAGCCAGTTTTCGTTCATTCAATTTACTTGACAAATAGTACATAATACATGGCAGCACTGTTGCAGGACTGAGTAGCCTAGCAGTGAACCAAGCAGACTAAGTACCCACTACCAAGGAACTTAAATTCTAGTGGAGAAGAGAGATAATGAAATGCAATATTAAGTAGTTGGTAAGTGCTGTGTAAGTGCATAAAGAAGGTTGATGTATAAAGTGGTCAGGGAAAGCTTCATCTAAATGAAATGCAGTAGTGAGCCATGCAAATTAAGGAATTGATCATTGTGGCTGAGGAAGATTGATGGTGGAAACCGAAAACTTAGGAGTCTTGTGGTAGGAGTGCATGTTAGCTGTGGTCATGAATTAATCACTAGGTATTTGGAGATGAAGTATCTGTCCTCAAGGATCTTAAAGACATGCAGATAATTGTTATAAATGCAGTATTGTAACTGTTACATTGAAGGTAGAGATTGGTACAGCAAGAATTTGCAGAGAACCTGAGAATAAGCTTAGCATTGCCAGTGGAATGAAGTATTCCTAACAGGGAGCAACATTAATAAAGGGCAGGGAGGCTTGAGAGGAATGCTTGGGAGTTCAGGATTGCTGTAAAATGTAAATGGTGAGAATGGCTGGAATGATGAAATTAGGCCGTGCTGTAAGCTTTTTTATAAGGACTGAGCCATATGCTAGTTGCAAAACTGGATAAACTTAAACTTGTGAATTGGATTCAGCGCTGTTGACAGGTTGCCTCTTGTTTATCCAAGGTGGGATTAAGGTTAGGGAGGTTGATAGTGGGGAAGAGAATGTTGACATTTTAGTACATAACATTTGAAGAATGAGATCATACATTGTTTAATTAAAAAAATCTAATGTGGCAGTAAGACTGAAGAGGAAACTACTATTACTGCTCTCAAGCGTAAAGTTTATTTGGGGAGGGGAGAAATAAGGGTTTTGATAGGGCATAAACTGATTTTAATTGGGGTGAGATGCTGCCTTATTTATATCCCTAGCAACCTTGCTCAATGCTTAATACAAATGAAAGGAAATATTTTGGAGGGAACTGGGAACACAGAAGATGAATATGACAGTGCATATCTTATATAATAAGCCTTTACATAGTAGGTATTTTATGAAATTCATGTTTTTATTTTAAAGGTATTTGAAATACCTTACCAAGAAATACCTTAAAAAGAACAATCTTCGTGATTGGCTTTGTGTGGTTGCATCTGACAAGGAGACTTACGAACTTCGTTACTTCCAGATTAGTCAAGACGAAGATGGATCCGAGTCTGAGGACTAGATGAAGCCGTCCCTTTCAGGGCTTTGCTTGCTAATAAAACAGATGAAGCATACAAGAGAGACATCTTGAAAAGGACCTTTAGTTTATCAGTGAATAAAAAACGTTACTCTGTTAAGCATTCATCTCTTTGATTTAAGTATATGCTGTTCATAGTGCTGGCTTTCCTTTAATACTGTTTTTTAAAAATTTTTATTGGAGTATAGTTGACTTACAATGTTGTGTTGGTTTCGGGTGTACAGCAAAGTGAATCAGTTACACACATGCACTCCTTTTTTTTTTAAGATTCTTTTCCCATATAGGCCATTACAGAGTATTGAGTAGAGTTTCCTGTGCTATACAGCAGGTTCTTATTAGTTATGTGTTTTATGTATAGTAGTATGTACATGTCAGTCCCAGTCTCCCAATTTATCCCCCCCCGCCCTTATCCCCTGGTGACCATAAGTTTGTTTTCTACATCTGTTACTCTACTCCCGTTTTGTAAATAAGTTCATTTGTACTCCCCTGTTTTGTTTTTTTTTTTTCATACTTTCTGTAAGCAGTATTTAAATAGCCTGTAGCTAGTGGAATTTCTTCCAGGATTTCTGAAGTGTACTGCTTTTACAAATGTCCTCGAGTTAAAGTATATAGTGAAAAAATGAAGCACAATTTTGGGTATAACTTTATATAATAAAATATTTAAATTCTCTTGACAGTCTCAAATATCATTGTACAGTTTATAAATGAAATCCTGAGTGCCTAGAACAGTTCTTGCACGTAGGTGCTCAATATTGAATCACTCCTGCCCTTTGCTTCAAAGGAGCAACTTTCCTAGTTAGCCTAAAGGCTCTATGAGTTGAGCATAGTACTGCTCTAAACCAGCTTGCCTGTTAGAGATCTCTGTCCAGATGCCTTGTGGGCACTAGAAACTCAAAACCTTCAAATCTGAACTCTTACTATCTTGCCCACTAAACTGTTTCTGTGTTCCTTGTCTGAAAAATCATAATTCACTCAGCCAGTTGGAATCTTCTCTGTCCTCTCAACCCCCCTCCTGATCATGCTAAAAATGTTGGTCTTCTGTTGCTTAAAACTTTTTAGTAGATAGACCCTTTCTCCCAAGTAAAGCAACCTTTGAGAGCTCTAAGCAGCGTGGTTTGTCAAAAATCCAAATTGTAGATGAGAATTATGGGAGCCATATAAGTTTGCTTTTCCATTGGTCCCAAGGTGGTATTAGTACCTCAGGCATGGGCTGTGAGTCCTGATAGCAGTAAAATCATGTTTCCAGATCTTGACTATACTGACCTAATACAGATGAATATAATTTGTTTTGGGAGTGTTAAAAGTTTTAATTCTCTTATTTTATTGAGAGCTTGTTTTAAGTACTCACCAATGTTACACAGCAACTCCCTACCTCTGCCCCATTTGAATTGTTCATGTTTTCCATCAATAGTTACCGACATCCTACTATGTGCTTGCTCTGTTGAGCATTGTGGATGCAATGGAGAAAAAACAGCCTGTTTTTTGGTTTGGTGAGGGAAACTGTCCAAATAATCATATAAAGTACAACAGAGAAGAGGAGTTTTAAAAAGGAATTTGATGAAGTCAAGGAAAGTAACTGAGGAAGTGTTTGAGCTGACCTAGAACAGGCAAGGTAATCTCTGGGTAAAGAGAAAAGGGTGTTCCAGCCAGAGGGAACAGCATAGGTAAAATTCTCCAGACATTGAGGATCTGGTTGGCATCCAGTGCATCTGGAATGGAATGATTGGTTATGAGAAGAATCTGGAAAGGTAAGCAGAAACCAGCGCATGCAGGACAGAAGTTGATGCTTCCTTTTAATCTTGAGAGATGGTAGGCTACTGAATTCTAAGTGGAGTGTAATGAGATGAGCATTTTGAAAAAAATCAGTGTCTACGTTATGAAAAACGGTTTTCAGTGGCAGTCATTGGATGCAGGGAGACAGGAGGCTTATGGCTGTATCCATGACAGTAGGTAAGAGGTGTTGGAGATGGGAGAAGTAGATAGATTTTCGAGATTTTTCAGAGGATAAAATTTGTGGGACTTGGTGATGGACATTGGTGGAAAGGGGGAAATGTCAAGGGTGACATACAGTGGGCTTAGATGGTGGCATTTGCCAAGTTTGGTAACATTGGAAGAAGGCAAGAGTAGGTTTAGGCCATGCTGAATTTGAGGTCCAGAAGGTGTCAAGCATGAAGTTGAGTATAGTGTAGGTTTAGAGCTCAGAGGAAGGATCTAGGTGAAGATACCTGCTAGTCTTGTGCACGTGGGTAGTACTAAACAGTGGGCATGGGTGAAGCTGCCTATGGAGAGTGCAGAGTGAGGGTCAAGTGTTGCAAACACCAGCTGCCTCCTTAATTTCTCCCCTAGAGTAATCTTTCAGAAACACAGCTAATTTAGCATTTGATGTTGTGTGCTAGGGCCTGGGTACACTATGCCAGGTAAGATATGCACGCCTTTAAGGAGTTGGCAGGTTAGTTGAGACAAGCGCATTCATTTAACAAATTTATTGAGAGCAGCTGCATGCTAGCATTGGGGATACTGCAGTACAAAAGAGAAACATTTGTCTTTGTGAAGCTTATACTCCAGTGGGGGAAGACAAAGTAAAATGTATGGTACGTGGTGGTAAATGTTTTGAAGAAAAATCAGAGATAAGGAATGTAGGGAGGGAGGCATGTTGAATTTGTCTATAGGGTCAGGAAAGGCTTTACTGAGAAGGGCTCAATTGAGGAAAGACCTGAAGGAGCTAGTGCATCCAACTAGATACCTGGGGGAGAAGTATCCAGACACAGAATAACAGAACAAAGGCTCTGAGGCAGGAGCGCCTCTGGTACATTCAAGGAACAACAAAGAGGCTGCTGAGCTGAGGGTGTGGTGGAGAGTAGAAGGATGAGGTAAAACTAGAAAGGTGAAGGGGTATGTGTGTTGGGGGGTGGGCGGTCGTAGGGGAGGGTGTGTTATTTCCATTATGCCAAGCGTAGCGGATTAAAACAGTCAACTTACGGTTTCTGAGGATCAGGAATCGAAGGAGCAGCTTATCTGGGTGGTCCTCGTTCAGGGGTTCATGAGATTGCTGTCAAGCTGTGGGCCTCGGCTGCAGTCATGCAAAAGTTAACAAACTACTGCCTCTTTTTGTAAATAAAGTTTTATCGGAACACAGCCATACCCATTATTTTTTGTTTGCGTACAACGGTAGAGTTGAGTAGTTTTCAATAGGGACCATATGACCTGCAAGGACTGAACTATTTACTACCTGGCCCTTTAAGAAAAACTTTCCTTTAGGCTTAACTGGAGCTCCAGGATCAGCTTCTAAGCTCCCTCCCAAGGTTGTCGGTAGGAAAATTGAGTTCCTTGCCAGGTGGGCTCTACATGGACCTGTTCATGACATGGCAGCTGGTTTTTACCCAGAATGAGTGATTCAAGGGAGAGAGAAAAAACAACCAAGGTGGCAACTGCAGTGTCCATAACCTAATCTCAGAAATAATATGCCATCACTTCTGCTTTATTCTATTGATCACACAGGCCTACCTTGGAACAGAGTGGGAGGGGATTACGTAAGAGTTCAAATACCAGGAGGTGGAGATCGTTGGGGTCATCTTCAGGCTGGCTGCTACAGGGGATAGCAAGTAGGGAGAGCTTTGTAGACCACTGAAAGGGCTTCAGCTATTTTTCTGAGTACTATAAGGAGCTACTGAGAGACTTGAGCAGAGAAGTGTCATGATCTGACATTTTAAATGAATGATTATAGTGAAGTGTTTTGTTAGTCTGTGATAAGTTTCAGAAATTCAGAGAATCTCAGTGAGACTAGGCATTCTGGGCAGGTGACTTCACAGTTTGGAAGTTGTCTTTATTTTGAAGGGCTGAGAGAGTCTCGGATTGCCTTACAGGGTCTCTGCATCAACTGGAAATTGGCTTGCTTTTAACATTATTGTTTTTATTTATTTTTAACTTTTTATTTATTATGGAGAAAGAGAAAACTTATTTACCCTGTGTTCCTATCTACTCCCCACACCCCCAGATTATTTTAAAGCAAATTCCCAACATATCATTTCACCCATAAACTTCTGTTTGTTTCTCTAAACTTTAGTATCTAAAAGATAAGGACTCTTTAAAGCTAACTACCATACCATTATCACACCTATAACAAATTAACAATATTTTCTTATATTATTCATTGTCAAATCAGTGTTTAAATTCCCCCAAATAACTTTTTAACTGTGCAATTCAGGGTTGTAATTAAATAATGGCTCTTAAACCTCCTTTAATCTAGAGTTTTTCTCTCTGTTTCTGTCTCTCTCTCTGCCTCTCTCCCTCTCTCCCTCTTCCTTTCCCAGTTTATTTGTTGACCAAACTGGGTCATTTGCCCTGTAGAATTTCCCACAATCTGGATTTTCATGATTCCTCACCTCCCAGCCTCAGTAGTGTCATTTAACATATTCCTCTGTCCACTGTGTTTCCTGAGAATTGCTAGTTTGTTCTAGAAGCTTGATCAAATATTAGATTGAAGTTTGATTTGGGGGGGCTAGAATACTTATAGGTGTCATTGTGCACATCTGTTAAGATGTGTATGATGTTTGATTTCCTCTTGTCACGTTAGTACCACTGAGACCACTGCCTAGGTTCATTATTTCCCTAGAGGTGTCCAAATGGTGATACTCTATCATTCTTTTAAAATTTTTGGGCTGAAATACCCTAGAAGAAGTGCCCTTCATCAAACCCAAGCTACAACTGTAAGATAGGATAAGTGCTTGCTTCTTTTCTTTTATGTATTACTTTTCAAGTTAATTTCCAAGCAGATTGCTTCTAAAGGTGATCAATGAGGGGTTTTGTTTCTTTGTTTTGTTTTATTTTAGTGTCATACTGAACCTATGGTGTAAAAGTATTGAATATTTGGTATGTTCTAATCCATTGTAATTACTTTTATTGACTCACATGGTTCCATTTTGACCAATGAGAGCCTCTTCAAATTGGCTCCTGAGTTTTTTTTGACATGACCTCATTAGTGTTTTATTTCTTCCATGGTTTCTGACATGATAACATGTTCCAGGCTCTTCCAAATTTCCTTCCCCAGATCTGGAATCATCCATTTCTCTAAAGAGCTCTGGATCATGTTCCAGGTGTTAAGAGGTGCTCATTGCTACTGGTTTGATCATTGTTTCTAGACATATACAGTGGACAGAGAAAGGAAATATATTTTTGTTTTTCAAGGCAGTATACTTAATGAGTTTATACTGATGCTTCCAATTCAAATTCAGGATGACAGGGTTTTTACCTCATCTACTGCATAGCCATATTTCCTTTTTCCATGCTGAAAATTTCAGTGACACCAACACCAGTACTCATTTGCTTTACCTTACAATCCACACATAATAGTCTCAAAAAGGCAATACCAGCATTACTACCTATAATATAATACTTTACAGTTTAAGATTGTTTCACAGTTCTTTTTGTCCTTACGGTATATCCACTAGGAATGAACAAAGTCCTATGTTTTAAAGTCACTGGAGATGATTCATCTCTCCATGGCTATGGCACAGACTTGATACACGGGTTCATTTATTTCATTTTTCTTTTGATTTTTACAGTTTGCTTAAAATCTTTTTATGTTTTATAATTCTGTAAAATATTTACAAGTTTCCAAAGTCCAAAACAAAGTATGTTTAAAGAAGTCTAGCTCCTGTATTAGTCCCCTCCATTCAGTTTCATCCCTTCCCCTACAGGTAGCTATTTAAAAAGGATATTTTGGTTTATCTGTCCTTTTTTTTTTTTTTTTTTTTTGGCTGTGTTGGGTCTTCGTTGCTGCATGCGGGCTTTCTCTAGTTGTGCCGAGTGGGGACTACTCTTCATTGCAGTGCGTGGACTTCTCATTGCGGTGGCTTCTCTTCTTGCGGAGCACGGGCTCTAGAGTGCACGCTCAGTAGTTGTGGCGCACGGGCTTAGTTGCTGCAGCATGGGGGATCTTCTCCGACGAGGGCTCGAACCCGTGTCCCCTGCATTGGCAGATGGATTCGTAACCACTGCACTGCACCACCAGGGAATCCTCCATCCATTTTTAAAAAGATATGCACCATTAGTTAAATGATAGCTTACTGTACTCACTTTTCTCCACCTTACTTTTTTTTCACTTAGTAGTATCATGGAGTCATCACTCCCATGTGGATGTACTGAACTTTATTCAACCAGTTCTCCACTGATGGGCATTTGAGTTGTTTCCAAGCTTTTGCTACTATAAATAGTGCTGCAATTAAAAGCCTCATGCACATGCCTTTTCGTATTTTTGCCATCAAATCTTTGGAGTGGATTTCCAGAAGTGAGACTCTTAGGTCAAAAGATAAATGAATGTATAATTTCACTATATATTGCCAAATTTTCCTCCATGAGGGTTTTACCATTTTACCGTCCTGCTAGCCTTCCCACCAGCAACATATGGAAATGTCCATGGACTCACTCACAGATTTTGTTGTCCAGTTTGGGTATTTTTGTCTGATGGGTAAGACATTGTTTTCAGGATAGTTTAATTTGCATTTCTCTTATGAGTGAGGTTGAGTGTAATAAGTTTAAGACCATTTGCATTTCTTTTTCTGTGGGCTGCTTGTTTATATCTCTAGGATGTATATGGGATTCTTGGTCTTTTTATTCTTTCTTTTTTTTTAAGTTATTTATTTTTTATTTTTGGCTGCGTCAGGGCTTGGGTGCTGCACGTGGGCTCTTCGTTGTGGTGCACGGGCTTTTCTCTAGTTGTGGCGCGGGCTCCAGGGCACGTGGGCTCTGTGGTTTGTGGCACGCAGGCTCTAGGTGAGGCACATGAGCTCAGTAGTTGTGGTGCACGGGCTTAGTTGCCGTGCGGCATGTGGGGTCTTAGTTCCCTGACCAGGGATCGAACCCACGTCCCCTGTGTTGGAAGGTGGATTCTTTACCACTGGACCACCAGGGAAGTCCCTTATTCTTTATTTTTAGAAGCTCACTCTATATTAAGGCTATTAAACTCTTGCCTGTGATATAAGTTGCACGTTTTCTTTTTAATTTGAATCTTTTCCTTATATTTATGGTATTTTTTGTTTTATCTTGTTGAAGTGTTATTTTTCTGCCATTGAATCCTAATCTTTTCCTCATTGTTTCAGAATTTTTGAGTCAAGGTTGGGAAAGTTTTCCCTTTTTCCAGGTTATAGAAGAATTCATTCATGTTTTCTTCTAGTGCTTGTAGGGTTTTATTTTTAAAATTTAGGTCTCTGTTCTATTTAGAATTTATCCTGGTTTACAATTTGAGAAGTAGATGTAATTTTACCTTTTTTTTCCCCATGTGGCTACCCATTTATACCATTACCCCTGATTAAAAAGTGCTCAGGAAGTTTTGATTAGCATTAATTTTCCTACTTGTCTGGAAGTCCTTGTTTGTGGTTATGCTGAAGTGATGGAGAGCCTACATTTATAGCTTTAGTGTGCCGTTCTTTTACAAGCTGGATGATTTAAATGCTAGAAAGGCCACTTTTAAATAATGTTTTGCAGTTTATAAAAGAACTTCTCTTCTCCTTTGCCCCTTCAGCAGCCCTGTGTGATTGAACATTACCTTCCCCATTTTGTATATGAGCATATGACCACTGGCTTTCCCAGGATCACACCGTGCCTTCCACCTCTCAGTCCTCAAACCAGTGCTCCTCCTGCCCTAGGGCTGTGCCACTTCTTCATCACACAAGGCCATGGTCAGGCTGAGGTGTAGTGGAGGAACACTTATCTGGGGGTCACAAATCCTGCCTCTGCTGCCTACAAGCTGTGTCTCCTTGGACACACCTCTTTATCCCCCTGGGCCTCAGTATCCTCATATGTACGCAAATAAATGGTTGAAAATAGATCAGTGTTTGTCAGACTTCAGTAATGCCTGCCTCCTTTTGATAGATACAGATACCTCATGTTTCCCTGCCTCAGTTCTGATTGCCTTCCCCATGATATGACTGATGTGAAAATATCCCTACCAACCAAGGATTTTTTGGGCTTTCCATTCCAAAACACAACAAAGTATAAAGTCCCTCTTTAGCTTTTCCAAATATAAACTTATAATGTCGAATACATTTTTTAAGGCACACAAGCTCCTTGAGATATTCCCCCCTCCCGCCATGATGAGGCACTCTCTAAAGCTTTTTCCTGCCTTAGAGTTATATGATTCAAAGAACCAGACTGGGAATCAGGGATCTGCCGTCTCAGTTTTGATGGATTGGATATGTTTTCTCCCAAGGGAGGGAATCAGTGACATAGACTGCTCTTTCCCTATCTCTGAGGTTGGATGGTGTCCACATATGTCATAAATGTCAGGTCATTGATTACTGTTCTTCCAGGCGCTGTCCTGAGAGCTGTACTCTCAGGAATCCATTGTTCTCTGTATGCAAGGAACCCACAGGTCTAATGGGGGAAGCGACTTTACAATTTCAGTTAAGTGTGGTTAGTGCCAAAATAGGGATAGCACAAGATGCTTTGGAAGCACCTATACCATAATGAGGGGGAAAGGGAGTCCATGAAAGCCTACTGGAAAAGGTGAGTGACTCTGAGCTATCTTTACGGAAGAGTGGGAATTAATGGGGCAGGGAGAAGGAGGAAGGGATTCTAGGCTGAGGAAGGATGGTGATGGTGGCGATAACCCATAGAGGGCCATCTGTTTCACAGTCTTTACATTCAACATTTCATTGGATCTCTACAGCCATCCTTCAAGTTAGCTATTATTTCCCTTTTACGAGTCAGAAAACCAAGGGCTTAAGAGTGACAAACTGTCTACCTGTGGTCACACAGCTAATAAACTCCAGGTCTGTCTGACTTCAATGGTCATTCTGTGTAAAACATTTAGTGTAAAAATGTTTCTAAACTTCTCTCTCTGCCAGGCAGTTCTTTCTCATAGTGATACACATTCAACTGGTTCCATTCAGCTGCTTAGGAGAACCAATATTTTGTTTTGCTTTGTTTACTGCTTGAGACCCGCAAACTGGCTTAAAGCGGTTGTCTGGCACGTACCTTTGTTGCAATAAAGTCAGTCATGGGAGTGGGCCCACTGCTTTCTAGAAACAGCATGGAAGATTCCATATTTCATCACTCCTACACTTTTCTTCTAGGCATGAAACAAGATTTTACAATGAGACTTTTTCTCTTTCTTTTCAGCTGAGATCCCAAAAACTGAGAACAAAGTTAAACGTGTCAAATTTTCCCACTTCCAAAGTAAGGTGCTTATAGTCTCTGTAGAGCTTGCAGAGGAGGTGCTCAGGTTCCAGTTTTACAAGCCTTAGTTCACTGCCTACATCCAGGACCTATGAGAAGTCGGACTCCTGGGTGTTTGACTCATCCTTGAGAAATTAAGGCCCACGGTAGTGGCCGGAGCAGTTTACCTACAGCAGAGCAATGAGAAGTGCATGTCCACAGATGCAAGGATGAACAAATGTTTCTCTGGACCAAATGTGGTCCATGAAGAAGGACCAGTCCTGGGTTAAATTTTTGTCTGCTTAAGAGGACTACTTGGGAGAGAGAGGGGACCCCAAACAAAAAGAATCTGTGTAGAATGACCACCAAGTACTCAGAGGCTACAAGTGGTGAGTGAAAGTTCTAAGAAAAAGCATTGCCCATGTTACAAATGTTGTAGATAAAGATTCTCAGTGATAAATCTTTGAGAAATTCAGATATGTATTGTCTACTGAAATGGAAACATACAACATAAAAGTTATGAGTTAAGTTTCATTCATGGACCTTACTGAGGACTATAGCCCAGGAAACAGCCTCTCAGACAGCTTTGAGGAACTGCTCTGAAGAGGTAAAGGAGGAACCAGGATATATATGAGGGTTTTTGCTGTAAAAAAACATGTCAAAAGATTACTGCTATTCACAAAGAACAGGCATCTCAGATTAATGATTTTAGTGCTTTTCTATGTACAGGAAGGTGCAAGAAGCTGGGTTCATTGAAATTATTCCTTAGATGTGTATCTTAACTATCTAGGGCCAATATACCAAAGCACAGAATATTTCCTGTTTTTCTCCATCCTGAATTTCCCTAAGGGCGACTGCAGTGGCTGATGGCTTAACCCCTGTAGAACTGGAACGGTGGACATTCTTTGTTTACATTCATTCTTTGTTTACAGTATCCTTTGAGATAAAGAATAAGGCTTGAACTTTCTTCTTGTCCAGAGAACCATGCCACCAAACCGTTGCTCTTAAGTCTGACCTTTCTACCCTTACCTTTTCTCTGCCAGCCCCTCCATTTCCAGCCCAACCCAGGAAGAGCCAGAGGCAGCTACTGAAGTTGGATGAGGGGCACACTTGGAATTTCCTGGCACACAAACTGATACCACCACCTTTTGTTTTTGCTTAAGCTGCACTATAGGCATTCTGACCCTCTGACAATTTTTGGTTTACTCATTATCCTCCCTCACTAGACTGTGAATACCTCAAGGTCACATTTTTCTCTGTGTGCCTTTCTATGTAAAGAAATCTATATAACTACAGATGAATCCCAAGCCAGATCATAAACAGGACCTTTCATTTATAAATGTGGAAGGATCAACTAAAGATGACCCAAAATGAATAAAACATCAAAGATAAAAGGACTGGATGAACAAATGGAAACAACTGGTCTAGATATAGAAATGCAAGGAACTGATGAAAGTTTCCCTGAGCCTAAGGAAACTTGGATCTTCATATTAAAAAGTCTGACTGTAAGCCAGGCAGAATGAAGGGAAAAGCTTGGATCTTCATATTAAAAAGTCTGACTGTAAGCCAGGCAGAATGAAGGGAAAAGCTCATACTTAGACACACCTTGAAGAAATTTTAGAACTCCAAAGTATAAAGAAAAAATCCTAAAAGCTTCCAGAGAGAAGACAAAACGAAACAGTTTACCTACAACAAAAATAATTTTGAAAGGGACTTTTTCAGGGTATTATTAAATTTAGCAGCAGGAACAGCTGGGTTTTAGTTCTAAGATGTGTCCCTCATTTAGTTCTAAGCTGTTATTGAGAGTCCTTTCCTGTTCCTGGGCTTCGTGTCCTCTGTAAATGAAGAGACTAGACTGGATGATTTCTGGGGTCTTTTTCAGCTCTGACTTGTTGCCAATTCTTGTTGCTCAGCTGCAAAGCTGACCGCACCACTGGAGCTTACCCCCAGTGAACCCCACCAGACCTTCCTCTCCATGACTGCAATCTACACAGCAGATTTTTTTTACTGCCTTATCCTTTAAATGAGCACAGTGCCTTTGCTTCCTGGACACCTGCTGATTCATTAACTCAATCTTATTTCCTGAGAACAAGAATAGTGTTTTCATGTATAGTACCCTATAAATAGAAAACACACAATAAATGTCTGTAGGATCAATCTATCAGCAAACCTTTACGAACATCTGCAGTGTGTCTTGCACCATACAAAATTATGGAATGCTGAGAAGACCATTCAGATCTTTTCCTCCAGTGTATATAGAGTGTGTAAAACAGGACTCTAGTTCCATGTGAGTGTAATAGGTAGTACGACAACAATAACAACAACAAGACACATGGGAAATGCACAGTTAAGCAAAATTAAACATTTCCTCACTTTGGGGCTTTTCAGGTCTTTATTTGTAAATCTCCATGTGTTGATTTATAAAAATATACAGCATTTCCCAAACATACTGCATCATAGAGCACTTTTATTTACCAACTCAAGAAAACACATAGAATCTCTAGGTCTGTCTGCTGGCTTACAAAAAAAACAGTGGATGAAGATGTGTTAAACAACACCAGGAGGATTCAACCAGCCATATGTAGAATGTGAGAAACTCTAAGATAAATGACCGGTTTCTTCAACAACAAAGAAGTAGCATTAACCAAAAGGGATGGGACTTTTACAGAATAAAAAGATTTAAGAGAAAAACCAACCAAATATAATATGTGGACCTTTCTGGATCATGATTCAAACAAGTCAAATGTAAACAGACATTTTTGAGATAAGCAAAAAAAAACTGAACATGAACTGGGTATTAAAAAATTTAAGCATTAAATATTTAAAATTCTAATTATTGTTAATTTTATTGGGTGTGATAATGGTATTATGGTTATGCTTTAAAATTTTTTATTATTAATGGTATTATGGTATATGTTGAATATCAGTCTAAATAAAGAGGTAAACTGAGGCAGGCTCGAATTGTCAGAAATTGAGTTCATTTGGAAATAGCAGGAGAATTGCAATCTGGGACACACCAAGCTACAGGTGAGTCTGTTGAGGGTTTGGGGCAGGTGGTATTCACGGGCAAAAAGTGCAAAGAGTGGGGAGTTCAGCCAGAGTTCAGGCAGTAAGTTCATAGAAAATGGGGAGGGATTCTTGGTGGATGTTCATTGGTCAGGAGATAAGTTTCGGGAAATCAGTCTTTCCGTTCTTAAGTTTTATTTTCCTGAGGGTGCATGCCTGAGAGTCTCCATTTCACATCCTCCCGTTCCACTTTAGGCTGAAATCTTTTCTCAAGAGATACGTACTGAAATATTTACAGGTAAAATTTTTAAATGGCTGGGATTTTCTTTTAAATATACATTAGCAGTGCTCTTTTTCTTGATATGAGTTTTTGTTACTTGCTTATGTTAACTTTATGAAAATTTGTTGTCCTTCACACTTAAGATTTGTACTTTTTTTTATATGTAAGTTCTTTTTATAAAATTTTAGGGAATTCCCTGGCGGTCCAGAGGTTAGGACTCCCCGCTTCCACTGCAGGGGGCATGGGTTCAATCCCTGGTCAGGGAACTAAAGCTCCCACATGCCACGTGGCATGGCCAAAAATAAATAAATTAATTAAATTAAATTAAATTAAAAATTTTACAAAGCATTGAATTTATTAGATTTTTGATTTACAGAAAATACATATAGATGGTTTAAAAAATCAGTTTATAAGGAAAGGGTATACAATGAAAAGTATGTCTTCCTCCCCCTGACCCATTTCTTCTCTCAGAGGCAATAGCTATTACCAGCATTCATCTGGAGGTATTTTTATACGTGTACAAGTATGTGTGTACAAGCATGTCTTGGAGATAATTCTATGTCAGTATATATAGATTTTCTAACTTTTAATAGTTACATGTATTTCACTGTGTGCATTACACTTGTCATCTAGTGCTGGACATTTAGGTGGCTTACAGTTTTGGTGACTCTACATAGTGCTTGTGTGACTGTCCTTGCCTATAGGTTTTAGTACTCATGGGTTTTGAAATGTTAATAGATGTTGCCAAGTTGTCCTCCAAGATGTTTGTATTAATTTATTTCTGTTTCCACTCACCGGTATATATCAGAGGGCTGCAGTTTAAAAGTATATTGGTGCATAAATAGTAATGCCCTCAAGAGGGAGATATTTTCAAAATAAATGGACCATTTTTAAACAGTTCTTATTCAAGTACCTTAAACAAGGAGGACATGGCTTGTTTGTTTATAAAATTAGTACTGAGAAACGTCAACTGAAGTACTTCCAGAGTGAAAGGTTTTCTCTTCTAAATGGTGTGATAAGTAAATATAAATTTTGGAAAAATAAAATAAAAATAATAAAATCAGTAAGAAAACTTTGAATTATCCTTATTTAACAAGAAGACTAATGAGATAAACTCAAAATTTTGAAGGAATGGATTTTGATGCCTTTTCTCTCTGACCTTACCCTTGCTGTTGGGTAGATCTTGCTATTGTCTGGTTCAAAACAAATGCACATAAACCTTATGTGGCAGGCCTAGGTATAGGATTGCATCTTGTGTTAGGTGATCCAGGGAGGGTTAAAATAACAGCAATTGGCTCAAGTTTGGGTGCTATCAGAAGTAGGAATAATTCTGTGATTGGGTTTCTTTCTGAATCTTACCTAGGAGGTAGGAAGAATTAATTGGGGCTAAAACTGTAATAATAAAGTAACAACAGTTCCTTGTATTAGCCAGAAAATAGGAATATTTGATCATTTTTGAGGTTGGGAAAGTGTTGTTGTTTTTGTCTTTGCTCAGACATGATTACTAAATTGCCTTATTTTTGTCTTGCTCTCTCATGGTCACAGAGTGACTTTGTCTGATGCTAATATTTTATGAATTTTTTTTATGTTTTGCAGAATACCTTTGTCGGCCTGTGAGTGCCAGGCCAGCTCCTGGCTGTTTTTCTCTTTTTCAAGAGGTAAGACTCATGAAGTTGCAAAGGACATAAAACCCCAACCAAATTGACTTAAGCAAAAAGGTAAGTCCAGGGCTATACTGTTTATATTACATATATATTATATTTTTATAGATGAAGTAATTGAGGCTCAGAGTGATTAAGTAGCTGAGCTTGAGTCTGAACAGTCTGATTCCACGAACTTTTTTTGTTCCATTACTGCCAGGCACTAAAGTATGAATGAGAAGAAGGAAATGGAGCTACAGACATGGCATGAATGGATGGGAATGGGGAGCAGGAAGGGAAAAGTTTGGATAGTTAGGTTGGGGTGAGAGTAAGGAACAAAATGAAATGGAGATGTGTGTTTTAAGGCAGGGGAATGAAATGATGAAGGCCATATCTTAAGAAATTTAGTCTGAAAATAACATGCAGAATGTATTAGTTGGGAGAGAATGAAGGCTGGGAAAATAGCCCCCCTCAAAAAATTTAGCTAAGAGACCCTAGTAGTTACCTGGGCAGGAGGCATTGAGGGTTTGGTTTGAGAGGAAGGAGTGGGTGGACCCCAGAGATTCCAATTTCATTTATTTAGTCCAAATCTAAGGGAAAGAGCAGATCTTGCAAAAACTATGACTAAGTACCTTTGGGTCCTATCTTGTTTCAAAAAACAAAGCGGCACAGAAAAGCGTGTGTGTGTGTGTGTCTGTGGCCTACACATACTTTATAGTTTTACTAACGCTCATGGAAATATTCCTAGCTCCATGAAGGGGTGTAATTGGATGTTTTTTTCCATTAGATGGAGCTATATCTTTGTTACAGGAGGATTTATGAATTTTTATAAAAGGAATGCTTGATAGATGATGAACTTTAATGTGGAACAGGAAAGAACTACAAATTAAAATGGTCTTTAGAGTAACCATTTTATTTATAATTTTTGAAATATCTTGAGTTGTTAACATGGGTGCCTATGCATAGGTCTTATATTTTACATACTCTGTTCATATAAAGCATGTTTAATAAAACTTTGTTTCTTGTGACTCCCTTCAAAAGGGCCCAAACCAAACCCTACCCCCGGAACAGTAGTAGCTATAATAGTATTTCAGTTAAGATATTTCTCGATACAAGTCCACAATCACTTGTTTGCAATTCTGAAATTCCAAAAGCCAGAGTTTTGCAAATAAAAAACCAGGAAACTCAGTTGAATTTGAATTCTAGATAAATACCGAATAACTTCTCTAGCACAAGTGTGTTCTATGCAATATTTGGGACATATGCTAAAAAATCATTTGCTGTTTATCTGAAATTCAAATTCAGCTGGACATTCTGTATCTTATCTTGTAACCCATTCTGAAAACCAAAGGTTTTTGTAACTTACTTGGTTGGAAAATGTAACCTAGATTGATGCGAGGCTATTCATAGTCTTTACCTCACTTAGTGCAAATATTTGTATAACTGCAGAAATATTAATATGTTTGATTATGGATACTGCCTCGACTTCACTGGGAGTGCTACATAATATATGATATTTGTACCATATTATTGTTTCAAAATCAGAAAAGTACTGAATTTTAAAATACAGTTGTCTCCAAGGCTTTTAGAAAAGAGATCATGAAACTGTGATAAGTTTTATTTTAGTAGGCAAGAAAAATAAGTATGCAAAAAATTATTTCTGGAGGTTTCCCTGGTGGCACAGTGGTTAAGAATCCGCCTGCCAATGCAGGGGATACGGGTTCAAGCCCTGGTCCAGGAGGATCCCAGATGCCGCGGAGCAACTAAGCTCGTGCGCCACAACTACTGAGCCTGCGCTCTAGAGCCCGCGAGCCACAACTACTGAGCCTGCGCTCTAGAGCCCACGAGCCACAACTACTGAAGCCCGCGCGCCTAGAGCCCGTGCTCCGCAACAAGAGAAGCCATCGCAATGAGAAGCCCACGCACCACAACGAAGAGTAGCCCCCACTCTCCGCAACTAGAGAAAGCCCGTGCTCAGCAACAAAGACCCAACGTAACCAAAAGTAAATAAATAAATTTTAAAAAATTATTTCTGAAGGTACTGTAAGAAATTTTTTTTAAATCCAAAATTAGTTCATCATAGGTAATATGACTGAGAATAAACCTAATTGCTTTTGAAAAGACTGTCTTGGTTTTTCTCTGCTTCAAAAAAGTCAGAAGAGTAATGTAGAGAGCAGGGCACCTCCAGTTCAAACTGAAAAAACAACTGAGAAATCATTCAGTCATCCCCAGCCCAAACAAAGTTACCTCAGACTCTGAAAGAGAGGTGGCCATCTTCCCGTTCCTTCAAACAAAAGAAACCTTATGGAGGGACACTGCCGGATTTCCTTGGCATTATATTCCAGAATGTTGTTACTTTGCTACTTAGGAAATGCTTTCTAATTTGTCTTAAATCTGTCTGCTTTCATCAGATATTTGATAGAGTCAATGTTAATGACCGTTAAAAGAACTGCTCATTAACGTTTTCACAAATATTCCTTTACCTCATTGAATATGGATTTTCTTCTCAGCTTCTATTTCCAGCTTAAATAATCTCAATTCCCTTCAAGATTTTTCCATTGTAACCATTTAACAAACTTTATAATTATTAAAAAACAACTAGCCTCAATCTTGTATGCATTGGTGTATTAAGGGCATAATATATAGGAGGATTACTTTTCGGTAGGCATCTATTAATATATACACACATCCCAGAATTATGCTCCAGAACAGTCTCAGTGTTTATAATGTGTCTACTAGGTCTTTTCCGGCTAGGCCTTTTTATGCTGAATCAGTTTCTTCTGATAACTTTGAAAATCGGTTTTTGCCAAATAAGTTACCTAGTGTTCTCTTTTTTATATATGTGTTTGCCTCCATCTTCCAACTTTCTAAAATCAGCTTAACATCTATTACATACCCTCACATCGTCAGCACGTTGGTGTTGGTCTGTGTCACTAATTAAGAAATAATGCTAGTCCTTCAGTTGTGCATTTATAACATGAATCATATCCAAAGGGAAACAGGTCTTGTTTAGGACCATTGTACGAAGTGATCTGCTCACAATGAATGTCAAAATATGTACAAAAATATATATGTATAGGTACATTCAACATATTTGTGATCGCACTATATGAATAATTTTGTACCCTTATTTTTTAGTTAATATTATAATGTAATCACTTTCCCCACAAACAATTTTTATTGGGTACCTCATGTAGATTTACCATAATTTGCTTAAATTACTTCTCTATTATTGGACATTTTTGGGTTATTTTAAATTAATTTACTACTATAAACATTATGGCAATGAACATAATGTTTTGTTTTTAAACATTTGGGATTGTTTAGGATAGATTTCCAACAGTTGAATTGCTAGGTAAAAGAATGAGAGGTAATTTAAGGCTCTTGATACACATTGCCACATTTCTTTCCAAACCAATTGTGTCAAGTGATATTTTAACCAGCAGTATATGAAAGTGAATATTAAGAATCTTAAATGCAATTGTCAGGTATCTAAATAGGATGATCCCTTTCTTATCACTTTTTGATATGGCTCTTCACTCAAGATTTTTACCTAAAGATAACTAAAAGCATTACCTAGAAATGAATAAATCCACCCTTAGAATGAATGATATGCAGTTTACTAAACCCAACGTTGATATATGGGTTTTAGTTAATATAGAGTTAGAAGTATGGAGAGTTGCTGATGCTAATTATAATCCCTCTTCACTAAAGAATGGTGAGGCTAATCCAACATGGCTGATCCAACATGGGGGCACGTGGACAGCCTTTGTGCCCTTCTTTGGAGGCAGAGAAATTGAGGAAGGACAACCTGCCACCTCTGCCTTATTAAAATAGCATTGAGAGGGAAGAGATATGGGAACATATTGTATATGTATAACTGATTCACTTTGCTATAAAGCAGAAGCTAACACACCATTGTAAGGCAATTATACTTCAATAAAGATGTTTAAAAAAAAAAATAGCATTGAGGTTCCTAGTGGTACTCATCAGGCCTGTTCCCAAAAATTCCACCTCTCTTTCCAGACACATGATGAAATTGCACCTTCCCAACTCCCTTTGAGGTTAACTATGGCCATATGACTTGCCTGAGCCAATGAAATATGAGAGGAGAGTCACAGATGCCACTTCTGGGTGGCAGCTTTAAAAGTCAGTGTATGTTTTGCCACTGCCCCTTTTTGCGCCTTGGTGATTGTGGAAGCACATGTTGAGATGGCATCTCCATCAGCCTTGGTCCCTGATGGCTCAGTGAGTATCCTTGCCAATCTGTGATGGATACGGAAGTGTGAGTGAGAAGTAAACACTGTTTTAAGCCACAGAGATTTTTGAAGTTTGTTTCTACAGCAAAATCTAGCCCCTTCTGATGGATACACATCTTTCAACCCAGCTGCATATGGGACGGTGGCTCTTTCCCCACCAACGGTGAGTCAGAGCGTGTGGGTAGTCTCACTCCTGTGGATAGCTCCCTGGCAGGTTCCATAGCCAATTCCTGTGCAACATCTTTCTTCTCCAAAGTACATAAGCCACCTTTTCCCCTCATCACATCACACCTAGTTTTCGCTTTGCCAACTTTGCTTCCTCTGTTCAAAGGCAAGAAAAAGGAAGCTCTTTTTGGTTATATTGAAGGGTGTAGAGCAAGTTGGGAGTGTGGTGCAGGGGAAGGCATTGAGAGTTTGCACCAGGACTCATTTTTACTAGTAAAATTTCTACTCATTTTACTGGGTCTGATCCTCTCTTTACCCAGGTTCATTCGTCGTTGTCCTTTTATCTCCCATGGTTGCTCACACCTCAGGCGAGCCACAGTTCCTTTACTCGATAAGGACTGATAATAAAGGTGCAGATTTTCTTAGTCTCTTTTTCTACAGTTCTCAATTCCAGATTTTAAAGTGTAGAATCTTCACAAACCATATTTCTACTTCTATTGCACCACCACGCAATTTATTTACTACTGCATGCATCTTTATAAATGCTGGAAGTTAATGTTTGGCTTAATGTTACTCTGCATACCAGCTTGGTCCCGCAAAATGATTTCTTTTATTTATGTGACTCTGATAGGTGGGGTGTATAGGCTGTCCAAGCATTGTTTTTTTAAGGGAGACAACCTCAGAGTTGGACTTGACCTTGAGATGTTTTCCTTCATTATTAGAACAAAGAGACAAACAAAAACATAATTCTGTGGTTATTTCTTGTCTTGCATCATAAAATCCATTACTGTTATCTGTAGCTGCCCGGATTTTGATGTTTGGGTATTTCACACTGATCTATGTGAGGGTTATAGAGACATCTTTTGATTATACAAGGAAATAGACATTGTATAGTAGTTTAGAATGATGTTCTGGAGAGAGAAAACCTGGGTTTATACCCTGGACTTCCTCAGTGTAAATTAGAGATGCTGAAACCTATCATGAAGGCTTGTTGTGAGTACTTAGTGTGAACGTAACAAGAGAAAATAAAATTGTTGCTCATAAACCCCCTCCACTTTATAAAGAAGGGTCTTAATTTGCTGACAACTGGGTATATAAGTATGCAGGTTGGAGGTGAGATATTGGAGGAAGGAAAGGGAGCCAGAGGGTCTGGGGGCTCTTCGAAGGGTGAAGGGTGATAAGGAAAACCCCAGCTGGCAGCAAAGCTGGGGAGTGAGGGAGGAGAGACAGCACTGATTTGGATGTTTGCTGCAGTTTTCTGAGAATGTGTAATGGAAGACCTCTTTTCTATTTCCCATTTGAAATCTGTAGTGAAAAAAATCTCAAAGCGCTAGGAATGACTGTCTTTCTTGTGTAAAACGGGGCAGGGGCCTAAGTGCCCGCTGCTGTTGGGTGAAAACAGAGTCAGCCTGTGAGGATGAGTGACAGCCTATATCTTCATTGTAAAGAAAACTACTGCACTGCCTGGCAGGTCCAGGAGTCTAAACCCCCTGTGCACTCATTGTCTGAGAGAGAAGAAGGTGTTTTGTACCAGGAACAATAGTGGACATTTATGGCATTTGAACAGAGTCATATCTGCAAGGGTCTGTGATACAGCAATTAGAGACTGAGGTAGCTGGTGATTAGCAATATAATTAAAGAAGACATTGTTTCTTGAAGTCTGAGACTTGAACAATTGGAGACAGAAAGACTAAGAATTCAAGCACAATATAAAGAAACGAAATGTCTGAGTGAGGACTGAGACTAGCATGTGATACAGTCCAGCAAGGGGCACAGAGCTGTAGCCCTCAAATGATACTGAACAAGGCTTTGAGACTCCAAGACTCTAGATGGGACCATGGCTTCCCGAGTAATTTCTCTAATCATTTCTGATTCATGGTTTCTTCTGTATCCTAGAGAGAACAGTTTGGGGATAATACCGTTTTGTTTGTATACTATTCATATGATATTGTTTTTGTTTTAATATTTATTTGTTTATTTGGTTGCATCGGGTCTTAGTTGCAGCAGGCGGGCTCCTTAGTTGTGGCATGCGAACTCTTAGTTGAGGCATGCATGTGGGATCTAGATCAAACTCAGGCCCCCTGCATTGAGAGCGCAGAGTCTTAACCACTGTGCCACCAGGGAGGTCCCTTGTTTTTGGGCTTCGTTTAAAGCTTTTTTGGGCTCTGTTATTAACTTTATCACAAGTCATTTTATTTGGTTCTTTATTTTTATTTATTGCTGTCTTTTTATTGAAGTATAGTTGATTTACAATGTTGTGTTAATTTCTGCTGTACAGCCAAGTGACTCAGTTATACACCTATACACATTCTTTTTTTTATGTTCTTTTCCATTATGGTTTATCACAGGATACTGAATATAGTTCCCTGTGCTATACATTAGGACCTTGTTGTTTATCCATTCTAAATGTAATAGTTTGCATCTACCACCCCCAAACTCCCAGTCCACTCCTCTCCCTATTTGTTTCTTCTTAATTGAACTTTTAATAAAATTCTCAGAAAAGACACTCAGGCACCTAACCTAGATGGATACAAGATTACATCTATGGCTATGTTTTTGAATCCCAGAATGTAGAGTAGGACAGTAGCCATCCTTATGAAACCTTGTCTCAACAAAACTCCTTTCTTCACCATTGTGCCATGACTTGTAAACTGCACAGTGTGTATTTGGTAACCCAGGATTTTTTTTTTTTTCCAGTATCCTTCCCCCAAATTATGAAAGTGATAGGGCTTCCCTGGTGGCGCAGTGGTTGAGAATCTGCCTGCCAATGCAGGGGACACGGGTTCGAGCCCTGGTCTGGGAAGATCTCACATGCTGCAGAACAACTAGGCCCGTGAGCCACAATTACTGAGCCTGCGCGTCTGGAGCCTGTGCTCCGCAACATGAGAGGCCACGATAGTGAGAGGCCCGCGCACTGCGATGAAGAGTGGCCCCCACTTGCTGCAACTAGAGAAAGCCCTCGCACAGAAACGAAGACCCAACACAGCCATAAATAAATAAATAAATTAATTAATTAAAAAAAAAGGAAAGTGATAAACACTATAAAAACCATACAGAATAGGAAAGCATAAAGAAGAAAATGAAAATCATACTTAATCCCACCACCCAGAAATTAACGTTTTATTTCCTACAATGTTAAATTTGAGTTTTGGAAACTAAGTTGATGAGCTCTATAAAGAACAGCCCTGGAAATCAAAGATTTGCTCTTGGTCAAGATTGAGGTTTATATGTCCTATAAAAATCCTTAAAATTTGCAGGAGAAATCTTCAGTTTTTAAAATTATTTCTTAAGCACCCTAGGATTTAAGTATTTGGAACTGCAGAAATGAACATTTGCTTTATTAAAATAATTAGGTATTTACTTCCTTGCTGAATTTGCTTAACTACCAAACTAGAAATGTATTCATTGCTCTAGGTGCTCTATCACAGCTAGTATTTGTGTGTGCAGAAACAGGGAAAAAGTACCCACTTTCTCCCTTATTATCATGAAAAAAGGGGACTTTTCTCTCTTTTTTAATTATATATCTTTTACTGCAAGTACACTGTTTATTATAGTGTTCCTCAACCTCTTTACCTGTTGTCTTCATTCTTTGTGTTGCTTTTCTGATTTTAGTCTGAGAAATAAGATGGAAATGAATGAATAATGTAATTTTAAATAATTAGGACTCGATATATTGACCCATCTCACCCCGTAGTCACTTAGAAATTATTAAATTCTATGGATAAAGTCACAAGGCACTAAGTCTACTAAGGAATCTGTATACATGTCTGCTTTAGGGTGTTTGATATAATGCTTTGGTAAACAGAGGCCTTGCCTAGAAAGGTAAAGTTCAGTGAGAGCAATGTTTCTGGGGGTGTGTCTAGTGGGGAGGAAGAAATGTAGGGAAATTCCCCAAATATTTTGATTAGCCTAAAAAAATTTATCTAATTAGATGATTTTCTCCAAGCACATTAAACTTTTTAATTAATTTTCACTTAATTTAGCTAGAGAAAGCTGGTCACCATTAAAAAAAACCCTCTCACTCCCTACATGTGTATAAACTAGATCATCTTTATGGAGATGTTTAGAAATGAACTGAAATGTCATTAGCATATTTCATTTCTTAGTCAAACCAAATAAGGCAGAACACTGATACAGAAAACATGCCACTTCATCTTGAGCTAAACTTAAAAAAAAAATCTATCTTTGACCAGATTTCTTCTCAAATCACTATTTTAGGACCACGTCTTATTTCTAACAAAAATCATCCACCAAAGACGAAAAACTATCAGTGATTTTGAAAACATCCTTGCAACTGCTGTGTTGAAGAAAAAAAATGTGTCTTATTAAGGCATCTTCGGCTGGCATTTTTCACGAACTGATGGACGTCTATTCAGCCTGGGCACTGTGCAGCTCAAAACACGTTTTTTCTCTCAGCATTCTTAAGGGGCTCTGTGCACTCACTGGATGCCAAAGATAACATCTAGATCAGCAATTTCTCATAAATCATTGGAACACGGAACATGAAACAAAGAGAAGAAATCAGGAATTCAATAATAAATATGGCAAGGTGCACAAACAAGAGAATTGAAACCAGATGAAAAGGAGCCTTTCAGAACAGAAGGTCAAGAAACGTGTTTCCCCTGCTCCCTCAAAGCCTTAGACTAATCCCTCTGTGCTTCCCATGCAGCCATCAGCTTACTGCTCTGAGTTGGTTTTGGAATATTTATGTGGTGGATTTAAGGCTTTAACATACAACTGAAAAATTAGTGTCGTTTATTTTAGTTTGCTCAAGGCCCCAGGCTATTACGCAATGAAGAGGAAAATAGTGTTTATTGTACTTTAAGGAATACTGTGCCCACAAGCCTTGAAATAAATTCTAGATATGTGTATGTAAATATAGCTCAATTTATACAATAGATTTTTTAAACTTGAAGTTACATATGTGATAATAAAGTAATGTGACTCGTTCTGTTTTTAAACAAAATGTCAGAATTTCTCAGGAGTCATCTGAGGAAGATATACTTATCTTAACACTTTTGACATTGTGAAATATGTTATGGGAATATCTCTTTGAGTCTAGAAACGCTGCAGTTCCTTTTTTAAAAATAGCTTCTCTGGTGGTAAGTCATCATCATTTGTTAGTGGGTTTGAACTTCTGGAAACATAGTCATTTGGTGACAAGTATGGTAAATGATGTAGGTAAAATGATTTGTTAAAAACAATGTAGAATAATAAATTAATAATAAAGGTAGTTTTGAAAGCATTTCCAAGGAAAAGTGACAAAATATGAGCAATGTCTCCCCACACAATTATTCAACATGTAAACTGAGTATCAGGATTTTTTGGATTTTGTTTGTCTTATAACAGAGACTCTCATTTTACTCTTTTATTTTGAATATTTTAATTTAATTTTAAGTGCACAATGAGAGCTCACTTGTAAAGGGCATCCTAAGCAATTATTATAGACTAAAGAAATTATGATGTGGGAAAATAAGTAAATAGTTGATCACTTTGTAAGTTCAGGTTTATGAACACTTGAATGTTGTTTGTTTTTCTAAATCTGAATGCTTTCATGGAATATTTTGTGGTTAAATTATCTTCAAGACACTGAGTTGATGTATTTTTGCCCCTTCCAGGTCTCCTTAGATTGATTTGTTTACCCTTGATTTCAGTTTCCCATATCAGCCTTGTCAGAACTGAACCCTTGCACCACAGGCAGACCAGTCTTGGACCCATCTCCCTCAGTGCCTCTCTTAAAGAGCTGCTTTCAGAAGATGAGTTCCTTCTATGCAGAGATGCATTTTCTCTCCTATGGTCACCATTCAAAAACAGCCTAATTCCATTTGTCTGCTAGGTTTCTCCATACATAGGTAGGCATTGTCACATGTGCTTAAGCGTGTGGGTATTAACCAGAAGACCTGAGACCAGTGACCTGAGACCAGTTACCAGCCTTCCACTTGCCAACCATGCCATCTCATCCAAGTTTCTTAACTGCTCTATACCTCAGTTTTCTCATGGGCAAATTTGAAAAAAATCACAGTTCCTCATTTTTTGGTATTATAAGGCTTAAAGGAGTTCACATAGTTAAAATGCTGCACAGAGCATCTGGGACATGGTGAGTCTAAACAAACATTTGCTGTTATCATTACATTAAAATAAATGTACAGAGTAAACCTTTTTGCTGTTATAATTTTGAAATTTATGGAGAACATTTTCTCAAAACTATAAACATGTTTTACAGCTGATAGTATATTAGCTTGTGGATGCACCATAATTTACTACATTAGTCTCTTATGTTTGATATGTTAGATGGTTTCCATTTTTTGCTGTTTTGAATAATGTGATAACTTTGTTCATCCTTGTTTTCCTAAAATAATAGGAGTCCCCGAATAACTCCATAGGGTGTGTGCATTTTAATCCTTTTGATATTTTTTTCTAAGTTGGACACTAGAAATATATCAACTTACATTCCCATCTGTAGCGACTACGCTGATTTCTATAGCTCCCTGTGCACATTTCCGTCTGCCCATCCGCATAATCCCTCTTCTACTGCTTTAATCTGTGAGGCACTTGTGCACATTTACCAGACTCCTCACATAGAAAAACAGCTTTTACTGGTTCAGTCATCCAAATCATCATCGATGATTGATATACTTGGGATGTATTATCCCAAATGTTTGGTTCTTACATTGCCTTTGTCTTTCATCTTGGTTCTACTGATATTTCCCATTGTTCCTACTCCTTGCTCCTTATATCCTGTTACATATCTGTCTCTCCAAAAAGGTACAAACTCCCAACCTCAGGAATTTTCTTCAGACATGCTATCACCAGAGTTCTTGGAAGCTTAGGGTCACTGCAGCACAAAGATGGATCTTCTTCCTTTAAGCCAGATGCAATGTAAGAGGAACAGAAAGGAAGGCTTACAACAAAAGCAGAGACAGAAAAACAGTAAAATAAGGGACAAAACAGACACAAACGAGGGCAGTTAGAAGGAACCTCTATTATGGGGCATAATTTTAAGGTAGGAATCATGTACGGGGAAGTTCTTTATATACTGATATGAAAACACATTCAAGAGATATTGTAAGTGTAAAAAAAAGGCATTGAACAGTGTTATTGAACAGTGTGTTCCTATTTGCATTAGAAGATAGGGCCTAAGACTATATGTATATTGCTTGTTTATGCATAATATTCCTCTGCCAGAACACAAAGAACTCTAGAGGCTCTGATTACCCCTGGAGAGGAAAACTGGAGGGTGGAGAAGAGGGATGTGAAAAGATTCTTTTCATTCTCTCTCCTTTTGTACTGTCTGAATTTTGAACTATATGAATATATTGTCTATTTGAAAGTAGGTAAGTAAAATATATTAAAACTTCTCTCTCATACGTGAATGCCTTGTTTTACTCCTTAACTTACATAATGGTGCTTTTGTTTTTAGAACCTACTACCTGCCTTTATCCTAAATTGTCCTATTAGCATACATAATAAAGGACCCCTGAGACTAAAAGGCTTTCTTCTGACAGAGTTGTTAATTGTAAATTTCAATTATCCACAGGCTGAATATGACAAATCTCTGTCATATAAAATCTTTGCAGGTTATCTTCATTTTCATTTTATGTTTGGTGAAAACTAGGGGCTTGGGTGATAGGAGGACAGTAATTGCTTCCAGGTTTCTTAGAATTAATGGCAGGGTTGGGGAAAAAAGCTAAGTTTTTTCCTTTCTTTCTTTCTTTCTTTTTCTTTCTTTCTCTTTCCTTCTTTCTTTCTTTCTTTCTTTCTCTCTTCTCTTTTTTTTTTCAAAAGAGGAAGCTCATTATGTTTGGGCTCCCACAGCTATATAGTCTAAAAACATTTTTGGTTTTTTTTTTTTTTTTTTTTGCTCTTTAATAAAACTCAGAATGATACACTTGGACAAGTGGTCTTAACAGCAAGGAAAACAAACACTTTATGAAAACAACATCTATAAGCCTCAGCCTCCTGTCTTTTATCTTTACTATTTTCTCTGAGTCTGGCACGAAACAGACACACACCATTCTCCACAGGGGTTAAATAGAGAGCCATCCAAACATCACAAAGCGCCGTCCAGAATTTTGATGACTTCCATTCCCCAACTCTGGTGCACAAGGCCTGGCTGGTGGTGCAGAGACCACGGTGTCCTGGCCGGGACAGGCACTCTCAGTGTGTGCCAGAATCAGCAGTTCTCCTCAGCCCCAGCACAAGACCCGCACGGCCCACATCTGGCTCAAAGTCCATTTCTCCCCAATCTTAGAGTAGGGTCTTTGCTCCTGCTTCGTTTTAGGTCAGCTTTCAGCATCACTTGTTTAATTCACTAAGCTCTTCCTTCTGTATATGATCAAAGGTAGGGACAGAGGGAGAACCAAAGGATCCAGACATCTGCTTTTTAGGGGGATCAGGACAAGGCTGGGGGCTAAGGCATTAGTTTTGGGGTCTTCAGATCTCAGAGAAAGGAACCCTCTCTGGAGCTTGAACTCTAAATCCAGAGGGGTTGTACACAGGGGAAAAAAAAAAATACGGAGATACATTAGATGCTAATAGTGGTTTGTTTGAGCGGGGTTGTGGGTAATTCCTATATTATTCTTCTTTATAACTTTTTATACTTTTCAAATTTCCTACTGTGAGCCCACTGTTTAGTGGGTCTGTAAGCTTGAACAGTTACATGATCTTGTGAAATCTATCTCTTTTTAAGAAACCTTTAAAATGGAGACAAGAGTAAAAATGCTTAGGGCCTATGGAAGGGTGACCTGAGATCATGAACATACAGTGCCTGACCTGTAGTTGTCGCTCCATGAACACTAGTTCCCTCACCACTGTGCTCCCCTTTCATTATGGGCCAGTGGTTTCATATAGGACTAGCTGGGAGGGTTCCTTCTGTGAGAGGGTTCCTTCTGTCCACAACTGTGCTTCTCAAAGTTTAGTGTGCATCAGAATCGCCTTGAGGGCTTGTTCAAAACAGACTGCTCTGTCCCCTCCCTAATGTTTCTGATTCAGTAGGCCTGAGGTGGGGTCTGAGAATTTGCCTTTTTAACACGTTTCCAACGATGCTGATTCCGCTGGGCCAGGGAGCGCACTTTGAGAAACATGGATCTGTAGGATACACAACAAAAATTAATTTCAAATTATTCTAAACATAAATATCGGGACTTTCCTGGTGGCACAGTGGTTAAGAATCCGTCTGCCAATGCAGGGGACATAGGTTCGAGACCTAGGCTGGGAAGATCCCACATGCCGCGGAGCAATTAAGTCCGTGCGCCACAACTACTGAGCCTGCGCCCTACAGCCCGTGAGCCACAACTACTGATCCCACGCACCACAACTACTGAAGCCCGTGTGCCCTAGAGCCCATGCTCCGTGACAAAAGAAACCACTGCAATGAGAAGCCCACGTACCACAGCAAAGAGTAGCCCCCGCTCGCCGCAACTAGGAAAAGTCCATGTGCAGCAATGAAGACACAACACAGCCAAAAAAAGAAAAAAAAGAAAAAAAATTAATAAAAAAAATAAATAAACATAAATATCTGATCTCTGTCTTGACTTCCTCCCTTTCTCCCTTCCTCCTCACTCCTACTGTTTTTTTTTGTTTGTTTTTTGGTTTTGTTTTTTTCTTATTTGGAGGTTATAGAAACCACCAGACTCTATTTCTCACCTCTGTATTTTTTTGTCAACAGCTCAAGTCTCTTCTCATGTCAAAAAAACGGGGGGTGGGGCTTCCCTCGTGGCGCAGTGGTTGAGAATCTGCCTGCTAATGCAGGGGACACGAGTTCGAGCCCTGGTCTGGGAAGATCCCACATGCCACGGAGCAGCTGGGCCCGTGAGCCACAGTTACTGAGCCTGCGCGTCTGGAGCCTGTGCTCCGCAACAAGAGAGGCCGCGATAGTGAGAGGCCCGCGCACCGCGATGAAGAGGGGCCCCCGCTTGCCGCAACTAGAGAAAGCCCTCGCACGAACCGAAGACCCAACACAGCCAAAAATAAATAAATAAATAAAGTAGCTATAAAACAATCGAATTCATGCTCTGCAATTCAGTTTAGAAAAAAAACAAAACAAAAAAACCGGGGGGTGGGGGGAGCAATAATGTTGTTTTGCTCTAAGGATCTTCTTTCATTCGGATACAAGAGAAAGAGGAACAAGCATTCTCTGGACGGTCCCTAATCTGAACTGATATTTTCTACTAATCATAGAAAGACAGTCTCTTTGATGACTGATGCTTAAAAAAAGTTGGAAGCGCTATAGGCATCCTGGTGCCAGGGAATATTTTTATATTTAGGGTCTGTTTAATCTTTTATCAATATAAATATTTGAAAAATAAAATGATCAGGAAAATGGCTAAGGAAAACATTTCAGGCTAGCGTGTGGAATAGCAGGCCATGTTCAGCTTGAAGCCTGAAAAGGCCCTCTTCGTCTTTCTAAACTCTGTAGGATAGAAGTTCTTTGCTTGGGATTCACGAACCCCCCTGAAGTTGAATGCAAGATGGTGTGTTTGCTTATGTACGTTTTTCTGGGCAGAGAGTCCATGGCCTTCAGTGGATGATCAAAGGAATTGTGACTCAGAAAAGATTAATACCTCCACGGAGACTTGCTTGGTCAAAAGCCACATGTTAATTTCTTGAGGAAGAAAACAAATTCCTAGCACGGGAGAAGGAGCTGGGCACATGGGCTGGCAAGTGGCCCGTTGAAAGATGAGTGAGGACTGAAGTCTACCAATGAACTCTGTCGGGGAACCACTGCTTTAACTTTTCTCAGCTTTAGTTCCTTCATCTGTAACATGTAGTTAATGAAGACACTCACCTAGTGGAGTTTCGTCCAGTTTAACGAGATATTTGCAAGGCCCTTAGCATAGTATCTGGTGCATGGTAGATGACGCTAAATGAACCGCAGCCAGTAGCAGTGGACGTCATGGTTGCCATCTGGTGGGCCGTGTGGTGATCACTACAGAAGCTTTGGGAGCAAAGATCTTGGGCATGTCTTTGGCTCCAACTCAAGCATCAGAGGTCTCCCTCTGTGAGGTAGGGTTATTAACCTCATTTTACAAATCATGAAACTGGGGCTCATTTTCAGTTCTTAGGGCAAGTTGTTATTTTATGCCGCATTCATTTATTAGAGCCCTGTTTTCTGCCAGTTAAATTGTATCACATCATTATGTAAAACATAAATATTTCCTGCATTGTACCTTGTTGGAAGCATTGTGATTTCCAAGCACTCAATCTCTCAAACAAGTCTGAGAAGCACTGGCCAGGGTGGTGTTTTGGAAAATAGCTTGGCCAAGGCCGAGAACCTTAACTGTTGGTTCTATACTCTATGTTCTACCCACCAAACCACTGCCCTGGCTGGGAGTGACACTTGTCCCTCCCACTCCCACATCTTGTGCTCTGGAATCAGTTTTGCATTTAAGCAAAAACGTAGCTAAGAAAATGGAAATATAATACACACTGGCACACGCAAAACAACAGCATACACATACTACTTAAACTGTCTTTTTTTCTGAAGAAAGGTAAAAACAGACAGACTCTGAGTAAGATAATATTTTAACTCACACTGTTGAGGTTAGGGTTGATGATAGCACAGCAGAAATGCTTACAGTTACTCCCAGCTAATGAATCTCTTGTGTTTTCACAGTTCCTGCTCTTAGCCAAGGACCTCACAAATGGAGCAGTTAGGGTCACGCTGCTCAAAATGTGGGCTCTGCACAGTCGGATCAGCATTCCCAGGGAGGCTGTTAAAAATGCAGAATCTCAGGCCCACCCCCATTGCTGAATCAAAATGTATGTTTTAATAAGATCCTCAGGTGATTCATACGCACATTACCATTTGAGAAGCATTTGTTCAGGTGGCCAGAAAGTTTCTTCTGGGGAGTGTGAGGGCAGTTCCAGGGCAGGGAGATGGCTTTCTATTTCCTGCCTCTCTTCCTTCCAGCCAAGTGTGCGAGTCAGTACTGGATGTATCTCTCTGCTCTCTGGAGCTGCAAACTTCTCCTCCCTCTGTGGCTTCTGGCTCATTGCTGCATCCGAGGATATGCCCCACTTTGACCAGGGGTAATTGCCACCTTCTCCTGAAAAGCCCAGAACCTAGAGAATCAGCAAGCAGGCAGCAAAAACCCTCTGTTTCACCAAAATCTTTCTGGTTGGGCACTAATGGGCAAAGTGTTAAGGCTGTGCTCCGGTGACAGAGCTCCTAGAGCAAAGCTTTAAAGGCCTTGATGAAAGCAATTGCTACTGAGGACTCTAATCCATAGTAATTAGGAGCTTGCTGGAGAAGAGGAGGGGTTAGGAAGTGAGGAGTGGAGAGAGACCTATTTAAAGTTGAAACGTTGTTTCAACTTCTTACTTTAATCCCTTGCTGTCTTCCCATTCTAGTTATAGGTGAGCCATTTACCTAGCAGAGCTGTATTTGGTCAAAGTGCTTTAACCCAGTTCCAAGGGTGCTGATTTTCAGGAAGTGTACCTGCACTGGGGAAGCAAATGTGATTCCATTATTGGCCAAGAACAAGCTGACCGTGTAGATTCTGGGGCTGTCATTTCAATGTCACTATCATAAAGGAGTTGGGGATTATTATTATTATTATTGAAATGGTCCCCAAACTTGGGGGTTAAACACCCTAAGGGACAGAGAAGATGTTGGCAGCTCCCCAAAGAGAGAGGAAGAAAGAAAGAAGGCACGTTGAGGTGCCGTGGGTGGGAGCCATGGAATTTAATCGTGGTGGGGTCAGCCTTTGACATGAGGAGTCCTGTGACTCTGGAGCAGAAAGTCCAGTATGGTCTCCTCCCAGGCTTGGGGAGGTTTAGTGATCTGGTGGAGGTCATGGCACTGAAAGGAGGCAGTGCTGGAACTGGAATCAAGTTTAATGAGTTCCTTGGCCTGGGAAAGTCCAGATCAGGAAAAAAAAATTTTTTTGCTTCTCAAACTGTAGCTGCCTCACAATCACCTGGAGGGCTCGTTGAAACACAGAGAGTGCTGGGTTCCAGTGCAGAATGTCTGGTTCAGTAGGTTTGGAGTCGAGTCTGAGGGATCGCATTTCTAACAAGCTCCCAGGCAACGCTGATGCCGCTGGTCCAGAGACCGCATTTTGAGAACCATTGCTCTATTGGCTCCCCCACTGCTAGACAGACAGTCCTGATGTTGCTTTCTTTTTAAAAAATTATTTATTTATTTATTTATTTATTTATGGCTGTGTTGGGTCTTCATTTCTGTGCAAGGGCTTTCTCTAGTTGCGGCAAGTGGGGGCGACTCTTCATCGCGGTGCGCGGGCCTCTCATTCTCGCAGCCTCTCTTGTAGCGGAGCACAGGCTCCAGACGCGCAGGCTCAGTAATTGTGGCTCACGGGCCCAGTTGCTCCGCGGCATGTGGGATCTTCCCAGACCAGGGCTCGAACCCGTGTCCCCTGCATTGGCAGGCAGACTCTCAACCAGTGCGCCACCAGGGAAGCCCCTGATGTTGCTTTCTTAACAGGCCATTACCTTGTTCTTCACTTACCAAGGTGGGTTTGTCTACTGAACTACAGTAGAGAAAAATATTAATGCATAAAAGGGACAGGCATGATCAATATATACATTTTCAGATTTCTCCTCCTTTCCTAGCTTCTCAGTGGAGGAAGATTCTTGCTTGATGGTCAGAACTCCCAGGGTTTTTCTCTATAGCCCTGAATACCGGAACTAGGTAAACAGACAAACTCAAGGAAGCCTGAGAGGCTAAACTGACATACACAATAAAGTGTTAAAAGAAAAAGAGATATATTAAAAAATCCACTTTGGCTGGACATTGGGAAGAGAAATAGAGGAGAATTGGGAGTAAGGAATTTTGGAGAGTGAGAGGCTCTGGAACAACCACAGGAGGTGAAAGAGGAGAGGAGAGGAGAAAGGTTCAGTGGGCTTTGGACCAAATGCCTCTCATATCCTTCAACAGATGCAATTAGAGCTTGAAGTGTCTCTTTGCTCCTGAACTGTTTCTTTGAGTGTCATATCATGTGAGTCTGGGCCCCATGGGTCCTGGGATTGACTGGGGACACAGAATTGGTCTTACAGTAGTGATGATGACTTTATTCTGACACACCTTATCGTCCAGTTCTTGTTATAGCAGGTGGCAAGACAGCAAGCTGGGAAAGCATATCAGGATACCAAGGAAATTCAAGAACACTGGTGTTGCATATCTAATTCTGAATTGTTTCTTAATCTGCACTGTGATTCGTCTTTGTTACCTCCAAACATTCAGCGAAGTCTATTACATAAAACAGCATTGCCTTGGAGAATGAGGAAAAGGGTAGTGAGTCCACGTTGGGGATAAAGTGATAATGAAAAGGACAGCAGCTGAGAAGACTGGTGATGAGGAAGGCAGGGGAGACCAAAATGAGACCAGGAGGAGAGGTTTGGAGTGAGAGGTGACAGCCAAGCATCAGGATAATGAGTTCTCCCAGAAAATTTGTGGAGAGCATGGAATTTCTTAAAATTATATTTTGTTTGACCATGAAAAGCAAAGATGATCCCAAAGGCTGGAGAATAGTGGTGCCTCTTAACATTGGAGAAGAAAGTTGGATCCTTTATGCAATTTTTACAAACTCTTATAACTAATTTAAATGTACACATGATCTGCCTTGACACAAGAGGGCCATTATGCTAAAAGGCAAGTCACTGGGAGCGCTCAGACTTATAGGAACCAGAATGCGATGAAGAGAGAGGAAAACTTCATAGAAAAGCTGCATTTTGATATGCTCCCAGGTGGATTCACCCCAATCAAAGAGTTTTAGACAAGGAGTTAAACATCTGGATTACAAGAAATCTTTAAAGAACGGTGGTATTCACAAAGGACTTCAAAGCCTGATTCAATTTAACCAGTTTTTAGACTAAAAAAATCATCTGCCTGGCTCTGAAATACTTGGAGAGCAATTTTACATTCCAGTGCACAGCAACCTGACACAAGATCAAATTCCTATATTTTTCGAGGCTTCAGTTTTGCTGCTCTTATTAAGAACTGAAAGAAGTAGCCTACTTTTATGATATGTTATCATTATATTCTTTATTATATAATTATCATATATATCATTATTATACGATATATCATAATATCATAAAAATAGCCTGTATCAGCAGCCCAGGATGACAAAAATGACCCGGCCCAGAAGACAGACGCCCACATCTGTGCTGTTATTTGCAAAATAGTTCTGCTAAGGTGCCCAAATTCCCCTTCAATATAAAGGTGATTTTACCCAGGAGGGTGAAACATTAGACAATTCCAGTAGGTTGCAGGTAAAAGGGCTCTGGAGTCACATGATCCCAGTTCTAGCATTTCCTAGCTTAAGCGCTCTACCCTCAGTTTTCCCATCTGTAAAATGCAGCTAATAAGAGTATTTCACAACACAGTGCCTGGAACTCAGCACATGTTCAATAAATGTTAGTATCTTGCTCCCTTTGGTGATAAGCACAGTTACCTGGGAGGGTTACTCAATAGCTCGCTAAGAGGGGCAGGATAGGAGAACAAGGATTAGTCTCATCTACAGGCCTTGAGAGAATAGAACAGATAGAGGCCAAGGTGCTAGGCAGGTAGAGAGTCCTGAGTCCTGGCTTGTTTTTAAAACCTCTTAAGTGTCAAGTGTGGTCTGTAGGCAGCATGCATAAAATGCCTCACACATTCCATTTTTCAAAAGTATGTGGAGAAAAGGGAACCCTCTTGCACTGTTGGTGGGAATGTAAATTGATGCAGCCACTATGGAGAACAGTATGGAGTTTCCTTAAAAAACCAAAAATAGAACTACCATGTGACCCATCAATCCCACTACTGGGCATATACCCAGAGAAAACCATAATTCAAAGAGACATATGCACCCCAATGTTTATCACAGCATTATTTACAATAGCCAGGACATGGAAACAAGCTAAACGCCCATCAATAGAGGAATGGATAAAGAAGATGTGGTACATATATACAATGGAATATTACTCAGCCATAAAAAGGAACGAAACTGGGTCATTTGTGGAGACGTGGATGGATCTAGAGACTGTCATACAGAGTGAAGTAAGTCAGAAGGGGAAAAACAAATATCGTATATTAACGCATATATGTGGAATCTGATAAAATAGGTGTAGACGATCTTATTTACAAAGCAGAAATAGAGACACAGATGTAGAGAACAAACATATGGATACCAAGGGGGAAAGGGGAGTGGGATGAGCTGGGAGACTGGGATTGACATATATACACTATTGATACTATGTACAAAATAAATAACTAATGAGAACCTACTGTATAGCACAGGGAACCCTACTCAATGCTCTGTGGTAACCTAAACGGGAAGGAAATCCAAAAAAAAGTATGTGGACGCTGTTATGGCTCTTAAAAATGCAACTTCATTAAAAAATCAGTTTTGAATTTATGGTAGCTTTGGTCATTCTACATGTTCTCAACCAATGGATGATAAAAGCACAGCTACTCTAACAGAGGGCGTGTCTTCCTTTCCACTCCCCCCTCCTTTTTTTTTTTTTTTTTCTTTAATCAAAAACTGTCTCAGATTGGAAAAGGCTGGGACTGTCATATCTGGGACTGGAGTTTTGTCCTATTGGGGAAGCAAAAAGCCTTCGGGTGCCTGGGTTTTGGGACTCAGGAGGGAGAAGGAAGTTTGCAACAGGAGAACATCATCCTGAAAAATGTCGTGGGGTCAGTTTTGCTCAGGCCATCCTCAGAAGAGATGCACAATGTCAGAAAATGGCAATGTCCTGAAAGCACACCTGGCTGTGTGAGGAATAAGCAGATTCTGCGAATGGACTGGGAGATCCGAAATTCCTTCAGCAAGCTGAGATGCAGTTGTTTGCTTTCCCCCCACATGCTCCATTTCCTTTGTTTTCTCCTCTGCAAATTTTCCCTTCTTTCTCAGTTCCTCTTCTTTTCACACCCACAGAGAACCCGATGCTAGTAGTAAGGAAAACTTGTGAAACAAATATTTTGGTTGTATTCTAAATCAGTTGTCATTTGTTTTCCGTTTCCTCTGACTATTTACATTAGCCTCCCAGCCTGGCTTTGTTTGGAGAGGGGGGCACACACTCAAGCCTTAGTGCATGAACCAAAACAGGGGTGACTCCGCAGCACCATGACATGCTCACTCAAAGTGTCTGCTCTTAAAAGATTCTAACTTTGGCAGTATACTTTTTAACCATTCGAAGCTTGCTCTCTGAAGGACATAAGGGTACAAATGGGGTCTTGCCAATTGCAACCAACCTTGTAGTACAACAAATTCTCCAACTATTTGCCATTCTTGGAACTTTGAATCACAGCATAGATACTATTTTAAATCTTACTTTGTTATAATAAAACATTTTCCTTGTAATAAAAGTATTCACAGAGGAAAATATCTTCAGTGGTTGTATTATACTCCAGTGTACAAGGTAGCAACATTTGTGCAATCACCTTCCATTTGTTAGGGATTCAAGTTATTCCCAGTTTCTTACTAAGATAAACCCTGCTGCAATGAACATCTTTGTGAACAAAAACACCGTCTGCATTTGTGACCCTTCCCGTGGGATAGTCACCTTGAAGTGGAATTCTTTGGCCAAAGAATGTGAACATTTTGATGGCTCTTGGCATATACTGCCGAGTTGTTTTCCAGAAAAGCTGCACTGTCTTACTACTCCATACCCACACTTCCCCTACCTCTGTCTGCAGCCTCCACACCAGTATTGTAAAAATAAAATGTGAAATGCTTGGCATATGGTACTTGGCACCTAGTAGCTACTCAGTAAAAGGTAATTGATGATGTTGAGGTCGAGCAAGTTTATTCTCACGTTGCCTCTTTGTAGAGGTGCAGGGCTTCTAGGCTCTTCTGGTTGTACATCATCTGGACATCCAGAAGCACTTGTTTATGTACCTTCTGGCAAAGCACTGTGGAGGGACTGACTAGCTAATGTGACAAATTTCTTGAAACTGGAGTTGTTGGAAGGAAAATAACTTACAGTTTTACCTGTCTGGATTTTCAATAGCTGCTTAAGGTTGTAATTCAGTGGTTCTGAGCTCAGATCGTACAATAGAATCATCTGGGAGCTCTGTAAACAATACCAGAGCATGGCCTTACTTGGTTGAGGGTGGGACCTGGACGTTGGCATTTAAAAAATTCTTCCCAGGTAATTCTAATATAAGCAAGGAATGAGAATCCTAACCCAAAAGATGAGTCGTTTGGAAATTCCAGGCACCACGTGGTACCTACTGAGGGACTTATTTGGAAGCTTTCTTGTGTCTCTTAAAGATTAGACTAAGAATACAGGATAAAACCCTTAGGGGCCTCAATCTTCAAGTATTGGCAAGTATTTACTAACATCCTGCCTGCTCAGAAGGCCAGATAGTCAACTCCTTCTAGAAAAGTATTTTTCTCTGAGTTTAGAATAACCTGCATAGTGCCTCCTGAGGAAGGAACTGGAGCTCAGAGTGGTTAATTAACTTGCTCCCAGTTTGCTAGCAAGAGGCCAAACTGGGAATCAAACCAGGTCCCCGAATCCCATGATTTTTCTACCACACGATGTTGCCCTTAAAAATTGCATTCATCTTTTTGTGCTCATGTAACTGATTTTGATTTTATTTTTTTGCTATGTGGGGCAGTCTTGGTTCCTCATTTTCAAAGAAGCTTGCCTCTGAAAGTGTCCCCTTGCCCCCAACAGACAACAATTGTATCAGTTATTATGGGTGTGTCCTAGACATGGCCCAAGAGGAATGTAGTTGTATCTAGTCATCACTTTATAAATATTGATGAAGAATGGTACAAATGTTTTAAAGGAAACTTTATCTGAAGGAGTGTCTTGGAATTCAGCTGTTTCTTTTCATGTTTTTCAGACCTCCTACCCTGGCACTGAAATCCAAACAGCCAAGGGTGGGCCAAATCCAGTATTTCCTCATTATTGTGGCACCAGTGATTCTGTACCTGGGAGGATTCAGGGTAGGGTGACTCCAGGGACTGCAGTTGGCACACCTGGTCATTGTCCCTGAGCGGGGATGAATATTTCATGACACAGTGGCTCCACAGAAGGAAGTACTGAGTTGCAGATCGCTTTATGAACTCCTTTTTTCCTAAGAATAGGAGAAAAGAAAAAGCCCATTTTATAGCAGAGAAAACTGAGGCAAAAAAAGCCATTGCTCGACTTGCCTGAGCACACATGGTCACACTGGCCATTCTGGGAGGGAAGTTGTGCCTTAGATGGTTGTGCTACACTGGGCCCACTTCACCACCTTTATCTCTTTCCTCTATTCGCTGCTCATTTAAAAGTTGGGGACAAAGAAGTATGCACAAAGAAGTTTATCGCTGCATTGATTACAGTAACAAAATTGAAAACAAATTGGCAAACAATAGGGAAATGGTTAAGGGAAAAATATGGCCTATTCATTCTATGAAATGTATAAATATTGAATATAATAGTTCAAAAATAGTTTTTAATAGCTTGGGAAAATGCTTAAACTATAAATGAATTTTTTTAAATCTTCTTCATCTTCCTGACCTCTGAGTGCATGGTCCACTGACCCGTGAATCACAGGTGAGAAATGCAGAATCTCAGGCCCCCCTCAAGCCCTGCTGAATCAGAATCTGCATTTTAACAGCACCTCCAGGTGATTCACCACATTCATGTTTGAAAAGCGCTGATATAAATAAAGAGTTCTCAAAGACTCAGTCCTCAGACATCTTCTATACTCAGTTGTGCCTTGAGTTAGTGATTCTAGCACCTGGTAGCATATTAAATTTCTGATTCCATTGGTCTGGGAAAATGGCCTTGGGGACTGGTATTTGTTTTTGTTTTTGTTTTTAGCTTTTGTCTTATTTTATTCAACATGTTTGAAATAATCAGGGGACTGGCATTTGTGTATGAACCTCAGGTACTAAAAAATGCAGACGAGATTGAGATCCACTGACTCTATGATTTCCCCTGTGACACATTTTTAAATAGAAAATGCATGATACCAAAGAGCGTATACCTTGTACATTAATCATGGAAAACTATAGAGAGAAAAGACTGAAAGGAAAGATACCAATATATTAACCATGATACAAATAGTGGTGAGTTTTTTGTTTTTAGGGGGGGTGAGTTTCTTTATATAGTTCTCTATAAAATGGTCACAAACATCAGGCCACAGATTCAGAGGTGCAATAGACATTATTTTTACGTACTCCAAATTAATTTCTACTTAGAGCCCCGATCTGCTTGTGGTGAAAACTCTTCAGTCAATTCTACAAATCAGGTTGATTCAGTCAAGCTGCCAATGGCCCATGACATCACTGTGCGAACTGGAAAAAGTATTCCTCCAGGCCAGTGCAGCCCCACATTAGCACACGTGGTGTGATGGCAAAGCACCCACCAGATTTGATCTCCACCTGCTCCCTGGGGCACCTCTCTGCAATGAACAACCTGCACTCCTCTGTGTGGTGGTCCTGGGCTCAGCTAATTTAGGACCCCGTTTCTTTGACGTTTTAGGTAAATTCCAAGAAGCTCTCACGGTGGCACTGGATGAGCAGTGGGGCAACGGAGGCATGGAGTCCCCACAGTCTTCGTCAGTGACACTGTCCTTGCTGAGACGCCCTGATTCCCACCTGGCCTCCAAGGGAGCTGGTTGACCAGACTGATGCTGGAGCCTCCTTGCTTGTCCAAAGCTTCTCCCAGCTGGGTTCTCTCTCAGAACTTCTAAGCCTTATTGGGAAATATGCAGCTGCTCCATGAGCCTTATGGGAAACAGGGAACTTCTGAGGCCATCTCAGCCCCAGCGGCCTGGATATGCCCTCCGCCAGCTCCCCGTGTTGCACTTGGGGTTGCTGCATAAAACTTGCAGCCCTCCTGAGCTCCACCCACATTCCCCAAACCCTCCTGTAGGTTTTCGCCATCTTCCCCTCCCTGGGACTGGCTGGGGGCTGGGGCAGGAGTGGGCAGAACACAGAGCCCCTTCTCAGGGCTGTTTTTTGCGTTTCTACCCAGAGAATCTTTTGCTCCTCTGGGACAGGCGAACTGCCTCTTGTATCACCTTGCAGTCTTCCAAATCTATTGTTTATTCATGTACTTCTTGTCCTGGTCTAGGATTTACAAATCAAAACGTTGACTTTAGTCACCAAAGGCCTTTCTTCTCCTCTTCTCCAGTTTCACCCCTTCCGTGAGAGCCTCCACTGAATGGGGGAAGGGAGGCGTTCTTTTAAGGAAACACGGGAAAAAACGTTGATTAACATCGTAAAGTACTATCCTGCCACTCGTTCTTTCCATATTTTTTACAATAAACCAACAAAAGAAACTGCAGGAAAAAAATCTTGCAGAAATTTTTTTTATAGAGAAGATTACACTTTTTTAACACTTTCCCTCCTCTTATTCTCTTCCTGATGGGAGGACAGCTACTGGCTAACTCTCCTCAAAGCCTTATTCTTTGCTCTGCACGATCGGGAGTGCTTTGTATATATTACCTCATTTCATCCTCACTATCATATTATCATCAATTTTGAGAGGGAAAACTGAGACATGAAGAGGTTAAGGGACTTGCTCAAGGCCTCACATCCAGCGACTGGTGAACAGCCCTCAGGATTCAAGGCCGGCAGCTCCTGAAGAGCCTTGCACAGGATGCAAGGCTGCACTGCTCTCCACTCTTACCTGTGTGCCTCGCTTCCACCATCAAGAGGAAAAGATTCCATTGGTGCGCTTGAAGTACAGAGGCAGTACTCACAAATCTGTAGTGAATATTTATTTTTTGAAAAGTCGTTGGTAATTGTGGATATGTTTTTGCAGGTGGCCTGATGTCTGTTATTGAAGGGAAAGACAAGGTTCATGATGAAAACCCGACACTGGTTTTGGCTCATTCCTCACAGCAAGCCCAGTTTTCTCACTAAGTTTTGTTGATCAAAATGGAACGAAGGCCATAAAGTCCAACTCAGCGTGAGAAGCACATCATTTACTCCTGGGTGTTTGCAGATGTCCATGGGGACATTTAGGAGCAATACCAAGGGGGACAGGAGAACTTTGGGTTGCCTAATTTCATCTCACCTAGTGAACAGTTGATTCTAAGTTCACACACCCATGAAATCACAGCCAGCCTGCAGCTGGGAAAAGAAAGTTCTAGAAGATGAGAAACAACACTGGGGGCAATGCTTCCCATGTGGGCATTTGGATGGATGAACACAAGTTTCTCCAGGATAAGAAGACAGCTGGTGAGTTTCTTTGAGAAGCAGCTGGCACAAAGCTGCCACATATATTGGCTGTCAATACAAATTAGTTTCTGTCTTCCCTCCTTCTTTGGAATTTAGAATTGTGTGTGGTCTGGTTGTAGGAATTTTGTTAAAAAGTTTTCCTTTCTGTATGAGTCTTCTCAGGCTGCTGTAACAAAATTCCACAGACTGGGCAGCTTACAACAGAAATTACTTTTCTCACCGTTCTGGAGGCTGGAAGTCCAGGATCAAGGTGCTGGCAAGATTGGATTCTAGTGAGGCCTCTTCTCCTGACTTGTAGATGCCACCGCCTCACTCTGTGTCCTCCCATGCCCTCTCCTCTGCGCCCATGAGGAGAGAGAGAGAGAGCTCTCTGGTGTCTCTTCCTCTTCTTATAAGGACACCAGTTCTATTGGATTAGGGTCCCTTATTGCCTCATTGAACCTTAATTATCTCCTTAAAGTCCCAGTCTCCACATACAGTCTCACTGTGGGGTAGGGCTTCAACATACGGATTTGAGATGAACGCAATGCAGTTCGTAACATGTATTGGGTCCTGTTCTGGGAATAATAATTTCTGAAGAAGTTTCAGTCCATTCCTTAAGGAGCTCCTAGTTTAAGGACTAACTCTGTAGCTATTAGAGTAGTAGGATATTCAGTGAGCTGTGGGGACCACTGGAAACAGACCTCTACTTTATTTATTTTTATTGAAGTATAATTGAGTTACAATGTTGTGTTAGTTTCTAGTGTGTAGCAAAGTGATTGGGTTATATATATATATTCTTTTCCAGATTCTTTTCCATTATAGTTTATTATACGATATTGAATATAGTTCCCTATAGAGTAGGACATTGTTGTTTATCTATTTTATATTAGTAGTTTGTATCTGATAATTCCAAACTCCTAATTTATCCCTCCCCCCATCTTTTCGCCTTTGGTAGCTGTAAGTTTGTTTTCTATCACACCTCTACTTTAAGCGGTAATTCCTTATGTGGCCTTTACTATGGTTGTTTCTTGAGCAAGCAAATTCCACAAATATTCTGGGTGAGCAGTGCTGGAGCTATTTTTTTGGTGTGGCAAAGTTGTACACTGAGGCCCTTAAAGGTATCGATGAGATGAATTTCTGGGAAATCCAAAGCAAGAGCTGGGGGTGAACTTTGGCAACTGGACCAAATTTAAACACGGGATTTTCCCGGGCTTCCAAGGTTTTGAGCATCTGGGACAACGTCTCTCACACACGCTACACCATTTCCTTGACCACAGCTACAGGAAGCTTAGAGAGGACAGGAAACTTGGCAGAGAGAACGGGGCAAAGTCTTTGGGGCGGGAAAATTTGGGATGGGGGTGGTCACAAGAGGAGGAGGCCACCGGCCCTTCTCACATTACCAGTTACGTGGGAAAAGGGACACTCTAAAGGAGGTACACCAAACACAGGAAGCTGTATGCTCCACAGACCCAAAGACTTTCAAGCTCTTCACTAGCTGTAACTAAACCTCCACACTGCAGCCCCAAAATATCCTTGAGTTTGACACTCGAGACTGGCCACCGCCCTGCTGGTGAAACTGTCCAGAAGCAGTCAAGGAACAAAACCCTGGGATGCAATTTTGCCCTTGAGCCACTAGGGGGCGCACGGGGTTTCCCTCTCGTCAGAAGAAGAGGAAGGGAAGGACCCGCATTATGGGGGTGTGGCGTTAGGGTGAGGCGTTCAGTGAGGTATTGGGGGTAGGGTTAGAAGCTCTTGCGGGTGTTTTCGTGGGGAAGGGTAGGTGGAGAAAAATAATCAACTATGATTATTTTCATTTATTCTGTTCTTGAATTGGAAATTTCTGGAGTTTGGCTGTAATTGCATAGAAAGTCAGCCTGGGCTGTTGTTTGTCAGGAGCCCTTTTCATCATTTCTATAACCAGTTGATGGACTTACTAGGATCTAGGGGATCTAGTTCATCGGTTTCTGGTTCAGTGAAGGCCTTCAAGTAACCAAGGATGAAGGAATGAATGGCTATTTTGTTGTCACCTACAAGCATTTGGCTATAAAACAATGAAATAGGGAGTGATCAGGGGAAAGTAGAAGTATGGTTAACAACGAATTTGAGTGAACAGGTCTTGACACACTGAACCTGAGTTAATTGACCTGCTATTCTCCTACCTGCAATATTGGGGACGAAGCAGATGAGTCCCTTCATATCAGCACCTTGAAAAGTGTCAGATTTTAAACCAGATCTCAGGAATTGGTCAATACTCCCCAGAGCAATACTTTTTAAACCTCAGTGTTTGAATATCTCCCTAACAATATTTCAAAGAACAAACAAAAGGATGGGTTCATCAACAAGGGTCAGATGGGTATTATCTGAATATCTGGGGTACGAGTAGTTCTGCTATTGGGTGAGCGAGCATTGAGAAATAGGCACGGGATAGGACGGAGGAGCATGGCCACTGCCCCAAGGCAACAGCCCAAGGAGGAGGACTCACTTTAATTCCCTAGGTGGCAGCAGCCCACAAGGATTTAGAAGTCCCCAAGGGTGGGACATCTCAGGGAAAGCGTACCTTCCGGAGATGCAAAGAGAAGCTGGATTTAATATTGGGTTTAGGATTCTGAGGTGAGTGGTGAAGAGTGTGGGAATGAGAGGCAATGTAGCACAGCAAGGAGTTAGAATCAGGAAGCCTGCCTCTGAGTCCAGCTCTGCCACTGGCTGGCCATGGGACCTGGGGCAACTCTTTTGTCAACAATCCACCCCCATCCATCACCTTTCTCATCCTCACCCTCATAAATAAATGTGGGGTTGGATGGAGTAATCTCTAAGTACCTTTAGATATTATATGACTCACAATTTGATGATGCCCCTGGCATTTTCATCACATTCTTTACGATGAAAGAACTTGATTACATTGGAGGGAGTTGTGGAGGGAATGTGTATGCTCTAGAGAGATGCATTATGTCACTGTCTTTTTAACAGTGTTTTACGTCCAGAGAATATGCTGACCTTCACAAACTAGGACACTGTTGTTATCCTACCATTGGTGAAGGTGTTTTTTTGTTTGTTTGTTCGTTTGTGGTTGGTGACATAATGTGGCCCACCTATTGCTCCCTCTCAACTGAACCTTCTTGCAGTCTAGCAGTTGTGCCCAAAAGGGATGGAGATTTTTAGTACTGTCTTCCAGTCAGCTGAGCTGAGGCTATGCCACAATAGTTACAGTTTCTTTGTTCTTTTACTATGTGCCAGGCACTATGCTAAGCCCTGAATATATCTCACATACATGTATCTCTTTTATTCTACCTTCAGGTAGCTTTAACTATCTTTGTTAAAGATAAACCAACCTCTTAAGCCAAGTTCCCCTTAATAATAGCTAATATGTACAGTGCTTATTATGTCTCAGGCACTATGCTAAGTGCTTTATAGACGTTATCTTATTTAACCCTAAGATAACTCTGTGGATTAGTACTAGTACTTAATATTATTTATAGATGAAAATTGAGGCACAGAGAGGTTAAACAAGTTGCCCAGCGTGACACAAACTGATCCACAGCAGAACCCAGGCAGCCTGGCTCTAGGATTCCTCAAGACACCACGCCTAAAACAGGGCTAGAGATACTGTGTATATTGTTTCTGTTTTTCTTCCACTAGATTAAAATCAGAGGTTTTTTTCCAACTTACTACAGAGACATTCAGATTTAACTTTGTCCTCTTCCTGGGATTTATAATTTAGGAATGTAGTCACAATGACAAATCTTACCACCATCCTGCCAAGACAGCGTGACTCTCCCCTGGAGTTTATTTTTACCTATCTACTTATCTATCTATCTTTCAATCTATCATTTATCTATCTATTTCTCTCTGTGTGTGTGTGTGTGTGTGTGTGTGATTGGAAAGGGTGTAGTTGTTAAAAGATGGAGAAATACCATTAGGAGAAAAGAGGCAGATGCTTTGGGCTGCAGGATTGTTTGAAGGGGGAACTTATCAGGGTTCACGAAAAGATATCCATGGCTCGCATGGGTCCTTTATAATGGGGAGCAGAGATGAGAAACGGTGAAGACACTGTGTCTGAAGTGACAGGAATGCCAACTGTGGGGTCACAGGTAACCTCAGTTGCTCTTGAAGGAATGTAGCTGGAGTCCAAGGTCACACTGGAGGAGTCCCGTAAATGTTCCATGTCAAGGGGGCTGAGGACACTATGCTTCTAAGGCTTTTAATCCTGACAGCAGGAGGATTGGTCCACTTTATAGATGTTTCTTATTTCCTATTCTTTGGAGGGATTCCAAACTAATGTCTCCATTTTTGAGATGGAGGCATGAGTTTTAGAGTGGTGAAGCGTCTGGCATGCAGCTCACCACAGCCCTGGGGAACCAGGAAACTAGCTCGGCATCCAGTCAAGTTACCTTTCCTCCCCATCCTGTTTCCTTTAGCTACGAGCAGACGCAAGTGTTTATGTGATGTCTCTCTGGGGCCAAGGTGACCATAGTATATGTCTTCTGAATATTTTGTTCAGTATTTATTCATCTCTGAGGTGCCCCAAATCCAAATTGGCCCTTGGCCATTGACTTCAGTTTCCCCAAAGGGAGGACTGGCTGAACAGCCAAAGGCTTTTATTCCTGAGGAACTTAAATCATGATCTATCTCTGTTCCTCAGGGAAGAAACAAGCATAGGCCACTCTCACCGCTGTGAGAGCTTATTCCTTACATGATACTGTTTGGAGCACACTGTCCCAGTGATTCTTGGCAAATCAACAAAGCTTTTCTCCAGCATCACACTGTTTGGCTTTCAACTGTATTAAGACTGAAGACTCATGTTATGTGCTTCCTACACAGAGCCTCTCCCAGAGTAATTCCTTGGAGGACATTGGTAAGAAGACATATTAATCACAGGATCACCTGTAGTGCCAGAAAGGAATAGAGTTGAGAATAAGTACCATGTGAGATCCATCCTTGACTCCGCCGTGTCTTGTCAATACCCTGAACCTTTTGCTTGGGAAGGCGATATTGAAAGGTTTCTGTTGATTTATTCTCTTTTAAGTTCCTGAGGGAAAACTCTTGAGCTCTGGGGAAAACTGACTCACCTTCTTCCCTCTAGGAGAGATCGCCTGACTTTCACTATAAATAAGACATCTTGATTTATACCGGGTGCTTTCGAATGCTTGGCAAAGAAACCTGATTATTTTATCATTTATTATTCCGAAGTGATTGGGGTATTCCCTTTCAGAAATGCACATTTCTCTGGCACTATTTTAATAGGTAATAATAAGAAACACTGTTGATACTTCTTCAATATTTCCTAGTACTACAGGGCTCCTCTGAACACATTGTTTCTAGGAGTTTCCCAACAGCTCTTTTGAGGTAGGTTATTAGAATGTCTAATTTGTTATCTGGAAAATAAAGGTTGGGGAAGTTAAACGACCCACTTAAAGCCACACAGGAGATAAGCAACAGGTGTTCTGACTCCAAGTCCTGAACGCTCAAGTCTGTGTAGCGCTGCCAGTCACCAACCTAGATTAAACACACAGATTTCTTTCTATTACCTTCTTCTCTTCAGGGAACAATCACCTCAAGTTCCTGACTGTCCCTGAAAGTTAGTCCCTGGAATAATATGATCCAATTTTGGAAGGTGGGAAGGAAAATTGCATAGCAAACTGATATCATTGGTTAGGTCAGTGGAATGGGATTGGTTAGGAGGTGAGAAGACTCTGAACTTTTAAAGAACTTATAAAAATGAGTGTGTATCTTTTTCATAATCTAGAAAAGTTAAAAAAAGAAGAGAAAAATCTCCAGATGAAACAAAGAAGAGCCACTCGAGATGAAATACGATGTAACTGTCCTCTCTGAGTGACTGCTTACAGATGAAACACGTAGGAAAGGATCCATGCAGGGAAGAGATGGGAGGCTAGGACAAAGGGAGTTCAGGGGAAGAGGAAGAGAACGTCTGCTGGGCGGGGCAGACTTACCTGATACCAGGGAATACTTCCTTGGGGGCAAAGGGGGAAAGAACTTTTCTCATGTAGAGAAACTAGAGCCATTGACCTGGAAAGTGGATAAGGGATTGTCACTGAAAACCAAAGCTAAGAAGTGGCTCACAGGGCCCAGAATCTTTACAGAGCTGGCCTGGGGTACATGATCCAGTGTAGCACACACTGTCTTCGAGGAGTGATGGTCTCTGGGCAGGTCCTCTGGCATTTGGGGAGCAGGGAAGATCAGTGAAGATGCAACATGAGCATTTAAGATCTGCTTAAGGCTGCTTCTCCTAGCTGGTTAGTGTTAAAATCCTCAGCATGAAAGAGACCTGAATGTTTATTTTGAGGGTCAGCAAGGAAAGGGAGGCTGGGGAGACTGTGTCCTCTGTCACAGCATTTCCTAGTGGAAGAGGAAGCTTAAAGCCAGAGTAGGAGATAGAATGGACAACGCCGAAATGGAAATAAAATCAGGTTGAATCCTTGGGAGCCCTGGGAAAGAACAGAGAACAGAAGGCCCCTGTTCTGTCCTGAACAGAGAACAGAAGGCACCACCTGCGGAAGGTGCCTTCAGGAGGCCCCCTGACTCTAACAAGCCAAACCCCAGGATCTTTCTGGGGCGAGTGTGTGGGTCAAGCGAGGAGCTGACCACCCAGGAAGCTGGGCCAAGCCAAGTGTCGGATGTTTCTGTGTTTTGTCACTTAGACTCTTCTAGCTCCTGTTTCAGGCTGTTGAATGAGTCTCATCCCATTGCACTGATCCCTGGGTCCTGCCCAACATCTTCCAGTATTTAATGGCACCGAGATGATTTGCAAGAAGTGACTCAGAAACCATTTTATCTCTTATTTTGGTTCAAAGTAGTATTATTTTAGGCCCTTGGGAAGATTCACTACCCCTAAAATGCATATTTTCTCTCTATCCTTGGCCCTCATCTCTTCTCCCTGCCCCCCAAAAAAGAAATCGAAACCTATATATATATTTTTTAAATTTATTTATTTTATTTTATTTTATTTATTTTTGGCTGTGTTGGGTCCTTGTTGCTGCATGCGGGCTTTCTCTAGTTGTGGTTAGCTGGGCTTCGTTGCGGTGCGCGGGCTTCTCATTGCGGTGGCTTCTCTCTTGTTGCGGAGCACAGGCTCTAGGTGCACGGGCTTCAGTAGTTTTGGCACGTGGGCTCAGTAGTTGTGGCTTCCCGGCTCTAGAGCGCAGACTCAGTAGTTGTGGCACACGGGCTTAGTTGCTCCGCGTCATGTGGGATCTTCCCGGACCAGGGCTCAAACCCGTGTCCCCTGCATTGGCAGGCGGATTCTTAACCACTGCACCACCAGGGAAGCCAGAAACCTATATTTTTAAAGTTAAAACTATATATTTTTTTGCTTATGACTTTAAGCTTGGTTAATGAAACTGCTGCTTTTCGGTATTATCTACCAAAGATAGAGTCATTGTTACTGTTTGCTTAAGGCTCTAAGGTTTACAAAATACTTTTTCCTGCATTATCTTGTTAAAACCTTACCACCAGCCTTTGAAGGTATAACTTGCTGATAGATTGCTGAGGTTGTGAGAGGTTAAATCAGTCCCTAAGGTAACATAACTAGGACATGGTGGACCCAGGATTTCAACACAATTAGACTCCAAATATCAGACATTTCCCACTACATCAGTCTACTTATTTATAGGTGGAAAGTGATTACCGTGGTCAGTACTATCTGGGCTCTGGAACCACATGCCAGGTTGGGTTCAAATGCCCATGCCACCATTGACGATTGAATGATCTTAGGTAAGTCACTTAGCATCAATTACATCAATTTCCTTATCAGTAAGCTGGTGATGCAGTACTGTTGCCCACTTAATAGGGTTGTGGTGAGGATTAAATAAGTTAATCCATATAAAACTCTTAGAACAGTTTCTGGAACATAGGGCATATGTAAGTACTTGGTATTATTAAGAAATCTCTACTTCCAAGGCACTTTGTGGTAAAATAATCTTGTTCTCTATTTATCTCATTCTGCCTTTACCTCTCTCTTGGAGAGTAATGGGGAAGAAAAATAGCTGCTTCCCTGATAGATACACTGGGCTGAACCTCTGGAACTTTCTATAGATTTTCCTCCAGGCTTAAGACATTAACCTGTGGAATTATAGACCTTCTGGGCTGGAAGTGACCTCAGACAAGTCTCTTGCTCTGAGGAGGAGGCTGGAGTCCAGAGGGTCCCACATCAAACTGGTATCCGAGCTGTTTCCTGACTTCTAATCTAGTGCTCTGGCTTTGAGCTACAGACCATAGACATGGCACCTTTTTTTCCAGCTTGAAGGCAACCTTCTTGTTCCTTAGGAAATAGTCACATTTGCCCTGCAAAGCCAGTTTGAAATCAAGCAGGCAATTGTCATAACAACACGTGTTCATTTGTTTTTTTAAAAAAAGGTGATTCCTGAGTAGAAGCTACAGTTAGGTTTTTGAGAAAGAGCCTATTTTAGGTGCTTTTTACAGAAGTAGGAAAAATATTCTGTGAATTAAGGCTCAAGGCAGAAAAAGAAAATTTAATCACATTGTTTTATTTTATTTATTTACCTTCAAGGTGATCAGAGGAAGAAAATAGAAATGGAGGCTTTAACCAAACAAATGTAAAGAAAAAAATTGCTCTGAGATTGAAACAGAATTGAAATTGACATTTCTGGTCACCAGAAAAGCTCTTACGGAAAGGGAAAAAAATATTTCCCATCCTATCCTCTGATAGAAATGTTAACAAGCTTTTATTCATTTGAGACATTTTTCTTAATAACATTAAAAGACAAGTCAGTGATTAGACTTTCAATCCGTGTACTTTAATGTACGGGTGATAAAACGAACCATGTTTGTCATTGCAGCTGTTTCATCAAAAATAAGGGAACATGTAGTTCACTTGTGAACAAAGATTCTAGTTTTCTCAGATGGGGATGGGAGGCAGAGACTTAAAAGGCAGAGGCATAGCTGGCTCCCAAGGAGCCCCTGAAAAACGTACAAACCTTCAAAAAAATGACAGGTCCCCCAATCTGAACGTGAGGGCATCTGCTTATGTGATCTGGAAAAGAGATCCTCTCCACAGTTTCCCTCGAGGGAACAGAATTTAAATTGTAGATGAATCATACAAATTTAAGGGCAGTGGTTATTTTTCTGAGTCTTATGACGGGCTCTATTTTTTTAGTCATACCCAGACTAGCCAACCAGGGTATGAGCAGGCCTACCCCTAACTTATGTAGGACCTGGGCCGCAATGCAAGCAGAGGCCCACGTACCAGGACGTTCAATATTTACAAGTAATAAGTTAAGCTAACATACTGCTAAACAAAATATATCCTATTTTCTTACCTGGACAAATATATCCTTTTGTCTCTTGTCCTGGGATATGGGTGTTCCTGGAAGGGAGTTTGTTGTCTTTCATGAGAGAGGCTGAATACAAGCGCTGGGACTGGTCTGTAGCTAAATTAGCAAATATATTAATTTAATGGAATAATCATGATTTAAAATATGCTATTCTGTTGTCTGACCGTGGATCAGGCTACAGGTTACAGCTTTTAGTTTGGTTACTACATACATGTGTATGAAGGTCTAGTGTTTCTTAAAGGTGGCAGCATTTGCATTTTTATCAGGATAATTCTTCATTGTATGGGACTCTCTTGAGCACTGCAGGAATTTTAACATTCCTGACCCTTTCCCATTAAATGCCAACAGAAGACCTCAGCCATTGACAAGTAAAAGTGTCCCAACTTGGTTTCAGATGCCTCCTGAGGGGGTAATACCACCCTGATTTATAACTTCTGGTAGACTATATCGTCAATATTTTCTAACAACTGCAATGGTTAACATTTATTAAACACTTCCTATATATAGAACACTCTCTTGGGCTCTAGGTTGAAAATAGAGGCTTGCTCTGGTGATACTATCTTGTCAGTAGTATCACTAGGATACCCAAGTAGAAGGTGTAGAAATTATCACTTCTTAAATGTGTATTGTCTTACATCTGTATTGTCACAATGGCATGGAACCCTATAGTGATAAACCTAACTTTTAAGAGCATCGATATTTTCCTCGTCCTATATTTGGTTTGTAAGGAATATACTTGTGAGTTTTCATTACAACTGTTGTGTTAGTCTTTTGGGTAGCAAGAAATAGACACTTAGTCAATTCACTTCAAATCATAGGAGATTTATTGTGAGGATACTCTTGGGCATAAGTTGATTAGACCATCAACCCTATGGCCAGGCCCCATGGGAACCCAGGAATAGTTGCTCAATCAGGCCTCAGAGGGAGAGGAGGGAACAGAGTTTGTGAACAAGGTCATCGGGGTCCAGTGGAGTTCTAGAGGCTGGGTCACCTGGACATCCCCTCAGCACCTGGAGTTGTCAGTCCCAACTGAGGTACTCAGCAGTTGGAGGGACTCAGCTGTCTGACTCTGTTATTTTTCCTCCAACCAACCACCTTTCCTCTCCAGCGTGTGTGTCCTTTAGCTTCTGCTTACTCAAGGCTCCTTTTTGTTCTTGTTCTTCTTGTTCCCCTCATCCTCTTCTCTTCTTCCTCCCTCCCACACCCCACCTCTTCCTCCTTTTCCTTCTTTAACGGCTTCTGCCTTCTAATATCTTCTGGTTCCTCTATAGCTTTTACTTATTCACGTCTTCTATCAACTCATGACCTCTGCTGTTTCTTGGCCTTTGCTACCATCTTCTCTCTGCGTGTCTTTCTGCTTCACCACTCCTTCCCATGCCTCACATTCAGATTCGTAAGAAAAATAATCAGATTGGTCCAGAGAGTCACTATCATTTGTTAGGGGCAGTTCTCTCATGCAGGATTTGAGCTGTTCTTTGGCTCAAGGACAGGTACACAACATGGCCATCAGGGACCTCTCTGGGGCTTCTGCCCTCTTCTGTGAGTGTGCTGTGTATCTAAGGCTGGCAGACAGCCCTCCAGTATGTGAAGTGTTATAGCATGAGAAGGTGCTTTACAGTGCGGATGGAAGAAATAAATACTATGAACAAAGTGTAGAATAGTAGGAAAATTCTATTTACAGGACGCTGAAACTCGGGTTTAATTTATTGTTCTGTTTTTTTCGAGTTAAAAACAAGAAAATTATCTTTTTCTCTCCTTTAAGGTCATTATGTATAATTTGACTACAAAAGACCTGGGTGACCTTAAGCAATTGATTTAAGTGGTCTGAACTTCAGCACCTGCACAAGGAGCTGCACTTCACAGAGCACCAAGTGACATTCCCATGAGATTACAGCTGCAAAAGGGCTTTGTGTGTGTGAACGCTGCAAATGATGCTTACTCTTTTTCTACTTTAAAAACGTGTGTAGAAGTAACACACATTATTCAGTAATATGTCCCAAGTCCTTTAAAATCCCCACCCCTCAGTGTAATCTATCCCTCCTATTGGTATTCCTCTGTGCTTCAGTTGGGCAATTTTACACAGATCGCATGTATGTCTTCTGGACAGACAAGTCATGTGGGAACTGGAATCTCACCGACAATCTTCTCTAGAAAGTGGAATTCAGTAGGAGGGTCTCCGGGACACTGTCCATGGGGCTTTTCCAGGAGGATTTCTGTATAGTGGTTTCACCCTCTTGCAACCCTGGGCACAAGTCCTGAACATGGGCTCCTAGAATGGCTTCAGAAGGATCACAGTCATCCCATGCTTGGGGTGCAGAGGCCCGGCCTCAACCAGGAGAGAAACAAACTTAAGCACAGAAGGACACCCCAACCCCCCGACAGATGCTCCTCTGAAAAAAATAGACAAGGCGAGAAGGAGTCACTGCCAAAGGATCTTCAACACCAGTTCTGTTGCAAAATCCAATCCCATGTTTGTGATTTATAACCCTCCTAGTGTGAGGGCCTCAGACTTTATTGCCTGGAAGGGAAAATGATTCTTTAGCCTGAGACATTGCTGTGCACAGTGACATAGGGACAAGGAGGGAAACTAAAGAGCAAAGCTTGTGGATACACTAACTGTGTGCCAGGGTTGGTTTTGCTGCTATGATTCTCAGCGTTCCATTTCTAACTGATGATTCTCAAACTGGGAATAACAAGATGTGGTTTAGGGTGCTTTATTTAAGAGATCTGTGGTCATAATCTGAGTACAGTTGGCTGGGAGACATGTCGGAACCTCCGCATATTTCTCTGTACATTCTCTGACACTCCTCCCAGTGAGAGGTAGGGTCTCTTCGCTTTCTCCTTGAATCCAGGCTGCCTGTGATTGCTTTGGGCAGTAGAACATGGCAGGAGTGATGCTGTGCCAGTTCTAGACTTAACCTTTAAAAGGACTGGCAGTTTCTATTGTGGTTTCTTGGCTCCCTTGGCTCTCAGGTAGGAAATATGACTAACCTGCTGTGGGAACCCTGTAGAGAGGCCCTGAGACTGCATGCAAGTGGAGAGGAGACCCACTGAGTCAGCCTCCCAGTTGTCTTGGACCCTCCAACCCAGCCCAGCTGCTCGTTGAATACCACCAAGTGGCCCCAGTTGACACCGTGTAGAGCAGAAAACTTGTCCAACCAAACGCTGCCCAAATTCCTGACCTACAAAAGCATGAGGTATCGTAAAATGGTGGATGATTTCAGCCACTAAATTTAAGGTGGATTTTAAATGTAACAACAGATAGCCGAAATATTCACAATAGCAAGAAAGGAAGCTGGGGTGGGCTCGGACCTGAGGGAAGGGCATAAAAAAAGCCAGAGACCAATGGATGAGTCATAAGGGGACTATCCCAGTTGGGGGGTGGGTATCAGGGCTGGGGCGATGGGGCGTCAAAATGCCCAAAAGTTCAATTAACTGTGCATCTACTGGGGCTTTGAAAATTCAAGATCCATTTAGGCAGTGACAGGGACAAGGGTGGTAGGGCATGAGATTCTAAAACGGGCCAAGTTGAAAGTCAGGCGGTGAGAGCAGTGGGGTTCCTTGTCTGCCGGCTGGTTTTTGCAGGGCCAGCCCCAAAGGAAGAGTTGTTAAGTGGTGGGAAGTGTTCCAGAGCCTCAGATGAACAGCCTGGAAGTCAGAACAGAATCCATCCCCTGAGGGGACTTAGAGGACAAATGGAGAGAGAAACTCAATCATGTGACCACGAAGATGGGGGAGAACTCCCAGTGAAGGCTGTGCTCAGTGGCCCCGGGGTGCCTTCAATGCCTCCACGTCAGACCTGGGAAACTCCGAAGTAAAACTGAAGAGAAAGGTAGTGAGTTTTGCAGAAGTGACTGCCCATCAGTGTATATATGTGTATGAACAGACACATAGATAGAGAGATACAAATATTATCTTATAATTGTTAGGGTCTCGGGAGGAAACAGTGCACTTGAAAGGGTTTGACTGAAAAGTCTTGAGCGAAGAAATAATTTACAGATGTGTGGGCAGGTGTACAGAAAAGAGTTAACAGAGTGGACTGCTATCCTCAGACAGGCCTGCTTGCAAAGGTGGCCCTTGGTTGGCATCTGGGAACTTGGATTTGGGGAGGGTTCCTACTATTCCCTGATAAGAAAAGCTCATTGTGTCTAAACTCTTTGTGCAAATTGTATGGTTTATGTCGAACACCTGATTTCCCTCTAGGAGTCTGGCATTCTGGTACGTGCAGAGGGGGCCTATGTGACCAGCCTCCAGTAAAAATCTTGGGCACTAAGCCTCTAATGAGCTTTCTTGGTAGGTAACATTTCACACGGGCTGTCACAACTCCTTGTGGGAGGAATTAAGCAGGTCTTATGTGACTTCACTGGGACAACCCTCTTGGGCCTTGTGTCTGGTTTCTTCCAGACTTCACCCCGTGTACCTTTTACCTTTGCTGAGTTTGCTTTGTATTCTTTTGCTGTAAGAAATCTTAGCCATGAGTATTACTATATGTTGAGTCATGTGTGTCCTCTCAGTGAATCATCTAACCGGAGGGTGGTCTTAGAGAACTGCCCCCTCACCCCCACCAATACATCAGGTTCAAGAAAACATTAAGGAATGGTGAGGCATTTGGTGACTAGCAACAGTGGGGATTCATTACCACCCTTAGACCCGAAGGGGCAGGAGAAGGAGGCAGTAACCAGAACTTGGGGAGAGCTGTAGCTGTAGAAAGGAGACACTTCACATGAGCTGAGGCCTTGGGAGAGAAACACTGACCAAACACATCCATACCTCTCTCTCCTCCTGACCTGCAGACCTGCTGGTACCTCCCACTGGACACACCCTACCGGAAGGCAGAGGGCGAGGGGGCCTGGTGAAGTCAGCCTTCTGGGGCACAGCACAGGAGAGAGAAGGTGAAGAATGGGTCTGAGGGGGCACACAGAGAATAACTTAGTTTGAAATGTTTAAAAGCAAGTAATTTTTAACTGTTACTGAGCTAAGTTGCTAAGCTAGCTTGTTATTGAAGGGCAATATTTCACAACATTGCATTACTCAACGGTCCTGGATGAATACTCATTGCACATATAGAATAAAGTCCAAATTCCGTAGCATGGCATTTCAAGGCCCTTCTTAATCTGGCCCAAGATCCCAGCTTTATCTCCCACGGCACTGCTTCCTCACCCCACAGCTGAATACATTCCACACTCCTGGCCCACCACTACTAGCCATTGCTTTAATATGGCAGCATTCTCCAGCCTTCATATTTTGTTTTCCTCTTCCTTGTTCTTTGTATGCCCATTCCTTGTTACTTCTGCTTAATGAAGTTGGGTCATGTCCTCCTTTACCAGCCCACTCAGTGTCCAGGGCAGAGGCTCCAGGCACCACCTAGAAGTGCCCAGCTGAGCCCTGCCCTATGAATTTGTCTTCACACATTGGTTTCCCTTGTGTGGTGACCAGCTTCGAGCTGTTACTCTGGTGCTACTCTAGTACCCTGACGGTGCTGCATACTTACCTGCCGCTTTGGATCAACACCCAACCAATGCAGGCTCCAGACCTGTGTTTCTGCAGACTCCAGAGAAGGCGCTGGGACTCTACCCACTGGGCCTGGAGTGACTCCGTCCCATGCTCCTTGGAGACTGACATTGGATATTGCGCATATGTTCATTTCTTCACTAGTTTATGATCCTCTTGAAGACATTGACTGTTGCCAATTCATTTCTACACTCTCCACATTGGTTGGTACAATGACCTGTGCATAGAGGGTGTTCAGTACACATCACTGAAATGAATTAATTGGAATAAAAATAAACTGAATAATACCAATTTTTTTAACCTTCTAATCTGTCACTTTTGGAAAGTGACAGGAAAATAGATTGTTCCAGTTTCTAGTTTTGAACCTGGAAGCCCTAAGAAATAAGAAGAAAATGAATCTTCTCTGAAAGAGGACTTTTTCTATACCCTGGAGGTTTCATCTTTGAGAGAGAAAAATTAGTCAGCCATTTTAGAAGGAAGGAAAGGATTCTGCGATATGACCTCCCCTTCCACTTACAGACAAACTAACACACAAGGCTAAGACTTACAATTTTAATGATAAGGTCAGGTTTTTCAATTTTTAAATAAGAAATTAGCTTAGAAATATTATCAATGATTTAAATTCATTCTGGAAGCTGTTTTATGTGTGCATGGACCTTGCTTTCTTCTTTTCCTAAAGCCATGTAGAATAAAAGCTTGATTAGAAACAAATTTTTAATATTCCAATAGGTCGACATCACAAAGAAGTGGTATCCTAGCAACAAGAAGTGAGACAGTGGGGTGAGTAGATACAAACTGTGGATAGATATTCCACCTAGGATTTTTCAGAGGCAATTGATAAGGTGACCAGCTCATGGACATGGCTGATCATTAAATTATGTTCTTGAATAAAAGATCCAGTGGGGAGAAATTTTTCACTTAATTTGGCTAAGTCTTACGGCTTTATAGTTTTTAGAGAGTTCTTGAATGAGCTATTCTGAAATTTGGCCTTTTAAATTTTCCATAGGATTTTAGGAGATAAACCAGAATTTAATTCTTCTGCACACTTAGCTCTGTAGGATCTGTCTAAAGAACCACTTCGATAAGGAAAATGTAGTGAGCTTTGCCAACCAACAAACAATAATCTCTGTGGTGTAGTTAACAGCACTGGGCTGTAGGCTTTCAATTTCTTTTAAAACACAAATCAAGTATTTACCTGATTTATTTTAACTTGACTATACATATTAGAAATGGTAAGTATGCTTATAATCCTCTGGAATCTCTGGGATAGTTTAATAAACTATTACCGCACTCTAGCTTTTGAGTTTTCTTTGCCAACCCAGTCAGTAATTTTTTTACAACAGCTTTATTGAGACATAATTCATATATCAAAAGATTCATCCTTTAAAGCGTACAATTCAGTGGTATTTAGGATATGCACAGAGTTGTGCAGCCTTCAACACTAATTTCAGAACATTTTCATCTCCATACAAAGAAACTGCATACATATTAGCAGTCATTCTTCATTGTACCCTCCAGCCAGCTCCTTACAACCGCAGTCTTTCGTTTCTATGGACTTGCCTATTCTGGATATTTCATATGAATGGACTCATACAATATGTGGCTTTTGTGTCTGGCTTTTTTCACTTAGTAAATGTTTTCAGTGTTCATCCACGTAGTATGTATTAATATTTCATTTCTTTTTATTGCTGAATAATTTTCCATTGTATTGATATACCACATTTTGTTTTTCCATTCATCAGCTGATGGCCATTTGGGTTGTTTCCACCTTTTGTTATTGTGCATAGTGTTTCTGAACTTTAGTGGATAAGTTTTTGTTCGAACACCTGTTTTAAATTATATTGGGTATATACCCAGGTATGGAATTTCTAGGTCATGTGGTAATTCTCTGTTTAACATTTGAAGAGCTGCCAAACTGCTTTCCAAAACAGCTGCACCATTTTACCATTCCCAGAGCTATGTACGAGGGTTCCAGTTTCTCCACATTCTCACAAATGCTGTCTTTTGCTTAGTATAGCCATCCTAGTGTGATGTGAAGTGGTGTCTTAGTGCAGTGTTGATTTGCATTTATCTAATGACCAAGGATGATGGGCATAATTTCAAATACTTATTGGTCACTTGTAGCTCTTCTTTGGAAAAATGTCTATTAAAATCTTTTGTCCGTTTGGAATTTGTTTGTCTTTATTATTGCGCTGCAAGTGTTCTTTAAATATTCTGGGAACGAATCTCTTATCAGATATATAATTTGCAAATATTTTCTTCCATTCTACGGGTTGACAAAAAAAGACTATTTTTTAGAGCAATTTAAAATTCACAGCAAAATTGAGCAGAAGTGCAGAGAGTTCTCATATACACCCTGTCCCTGTACATGCACAGCCTTCCTCACTATCAACATCCCCCTGTTCCATAGTGGAACATTTGTTACAGTTGATGATCCTACACTAACCCATAATTGTCACTCAAGGTAGATAGTTTACATTAGCATTCACTCTTGGTTTTGTACGTTCTGTGGTTTGTTTTTTATTTGACCATGCCACACAGCATGCAGGATCCTAGTTCCCCAACCAGGGCTCGAACCTGCACCCCCTGCATTGGAAACACGGAGTCTTAACCACTGGACCGCCAGGGAAGTCCCCATTCTATGGTTTTTGACAAATATATACATGTATCCACCACTGTAGTATCATATAGAATAGTTTCACTGCCCTAAATACTCTGCACTCCAGCTACTCATCCCTCCCTTGCCTCTTCCTCCCGGTTACCATTGATCTTTTTACTGTCTTTATAGTTTGCCTTTCCCAGAATGTCATATAGTTGGAATCATACAGTATGTAGCCTTTTCAGATTGGCTTCTTAATAATATGCATTTAAGTTTCTGTTATGTCTTTTCATGGCTTGATAGCTCATTTCTTTTTAGTGTTGACATATATTTTGTTATCTGGATGTACCACAGTTATTTAACCATTCACCTGTTGAAGGACATCTTGGTTACTTCCACGTTTTGGTGATTGTGCTGTAAACATCTGTGAGCAGGCCTTTGTGTGGACATAAGTTTTCAGTTCCTTTGGGTAAATACCAAGGAGCACGGTTACTGGCTCGTATGGTAAGAGTATGTATAGTTTTGTGAGAAACTGTCTTGCAAAGTGGCTGTACCATTAAAATTCCCACCAGCAATGAATGAGAGTTCCTGTGGCTCCACATCCTTGCTAGCATTTGGTGTTTTGACTATTTTGAATCTTTGCTTTGGTTGACTTCTCACTCTCTTACTGGTGTCCTTTAAAGCACAAATTTTTTTAATTTTGATGTGGTCCAATTTATCTATTTTTATTGTTGTTGCTTGTACTTTTGGAGTCATATATAAGAAACTATTGCCTAACCTAAGGGCATGAGGATTTACTCCTATGTTTTCCTCTAAGAGTTTTATTGTTTTAGCTCTTACTTTTAGGTCTATAATCCATTTTGGGTTATTTTTTTATATTTGTGTGAGGTAGGGGTCTAACTTCATTGTTTTGTATGTGGATATCTAGTTGCCTCAACTCCATTTGTTGAAGAGATTATTCATTTCTGGTCTTGGCATCCTTATTGAAAATTAATTGATCATAAATGTAAAGGTTTACTTCTGGATTCTCAATCTATCCTTATGCCCATTCAACACTGTCTTGATTACCGAATCTTTGTCTTAAGTTAAAAAAAAAATTTTTATTGAACTGTAGTTGATTTACAATGTTTCAGGTGTACAGCAAACCAATTCATATATACGTGTGTGTGTGTGTTTTTGTGTGTATATATATATATATATATATATATATATACATACATATATATATAAAGTTTTGAAACCATGAAGTGTAAGTATTCCAATAGTCTTTTCAAGATTGTTTTGGATATTCTAGGTCCTTGAAATTTCCATATACAGATGGTGGTTTTTTCAACTTTACAATGGTGCAAAATCAATACTCATTTAGTGAAAACCATACTTTGAATCTTGAATTTTGATCTTTTCCCAAGCTAGGAATATGCAGTATGATACTCTCTTGTGATGCTGGCAACTGGCAGCGAGCTGCAGCTCCCAGTGAGCCACATGACCGCAAGGTAAACAACCGATATACTTATAACAATTCTGTACTCACACAGCCGTTCTGTTTCTCACTTTCAGTACAGCATTCAATAAATTACATGAGATATTCAACACTTTATCATAAAATAGGCTTTGTGTTACATGATTTTGTCCAACTGTAAGTTAATGTAAATGTTCTGAGCACGTTTAAGGTAGACTAGGCTAAGCTATGAGTCCAGTAGATTAGGAGTACTAAATGCATTTTTGACTTATGATATTTTCAACTTATGATGGGTTTATCAGGACAAAACCCCACTATAAGTCAAGGAAGATCTGTAAGTTTTAGAATAAGCATGTCATTTACTACAAAAAATGTACATTGGGATTTTGATTAGGAATGCACTGAATCTACAGATCAATTTGGGAAAAAACTGACATACTAACAGTGTGCTCTCTGATCTATGAAGATGATATACCTCTCCATTTATTTAGATCATCTCCAGAATATTGGGTAGTTTTCAATGTGTAGGTTGTGGACATAATTTTTAAAATATATTTCTAAGTATTTCATTTTTTTGCATGGTATTAGGAAAATTATAGACACATAGATAAGTGGAACAGAATAGAGAGCACAGAAATAAACCCACACAAAAATCGTCAACTGATATTTGACAAAGGAACAAAGGCAATTCAATGGACAAATGGTGTTAGAACAGTTGAACATCCATTTGCAAAAAAATGAACTTAAACACAGACCTACACTTTTCACAAACATTAGCTCAAAGTTGATCACAGACCTGAATGTAAAGTACAAAAGTACAAAAGTTCTTGAAAAAGTAGGAGAAAATTTACACAGTCTTGGGTTTGGTAATGAGTTTGTAGATATTAACACCAATAGAAATGAAAGAAAAAATTATGAATTAAACTTTCTTAAGAATAAAAACTTCTGCTCTTCAAAAGACACTGTTAAGAGAATGAAAAGAGAAGCCACAGACTGGGAGAAGATATTTGCAAAACACGTATCTGATAAAAGTCTTGCATACAAAATATATAAAGGACTTTTAGACTCAACAATAAGAAAACAAACAATCTAATTAAAAAATTGTGAACAGACACTTCACCAGAGAAGACACACAAATGGCAAATAAGCATACAAAAAGATATTCAACATTATTTGTTATTAGGGAATTTCAAGTTAAACAATGATAAGAAGACACTACATACCTATTAGAATGGTTAAAATCTCCAAATCTGACAATACCAATTGCTCGTGAGGATGAGGCGCAATGGGAACTCTCATTCATTGCTCTCTGGAATGCAAAATGATATAGCAACATTGGAAGGGAGTTTGGCTGTTTCCTACAAAACCAGAAATAGTTTTTCATATGTTCCGGTAATCACGCTACTAGGTATTTGCCCAGTAGATTTGAAAACGAGAAACCTTACTCATAATATAAAAAAAAACCCTGGAAATAATGACCATGTCTTTCAATAGATGAACAGATATATTGTAGTACAACCACTCAGTGGAATATTACTTAGTGATAAAGAGAAATGAGCTATCAAGCCATGCAAAAACATAGATGAATCTTCACTGCATATTACTAAGTGAAAGAAGCCAGCCTGAAAAAGCTGCATAGTGTATAATTCCAATGGGACATTCTTGAAAAAACAAAACTATAGTGATGATAAAGGATCAGTGGTTGCTAGAGATTTGGCAGAGGGCTGGGGGAGGTGAGGTTTGAATAAGTAAAGTACAGATGATTTCTTAGGGCAGTGAAACTATTCTCTATGATACTGTAATGATGAATACAAGATATTGAGCATTTGTGCAAACCCGTAGAACTTTACAGCACACAAAAAAACATAAACCTTGTATACGAATTTTAAAAAATCATTTAGGAGGTCAGAGAATGCCAGTATGGAATGTAGAATGTGACAAAACAATCTAACTCTTTTGCAAGGTATGAAACAACCTCACTAAAGGGAGTGGGAGAAAGAGTGCTAATCTAAGTACCTTTGGAAGTGAGTGGAGTCTGTAAACACTAAAGGCAGAATAAACTGTACATAAGCATAGTACTCTTGTTGATAACGTTGTTTCCCACAGAGGTAGAAGTTAGTAACTCTGAACCACTGTACATGTATACTGGAATTGGATAATGAAGCAAATGGATGGCAGATGGTGGGACCCATGTTTTCCACTGCTGGAGTGGGAGGTTACAAAGGGGAGGAGGATAGAATGATGCTTGTGGTAATGGATTAAGGTGGAGGCATCAGTATGAACTTATATTTGGCTTAATATAGATACACATGGTAATATTTGAAATATAGTAATGTGTATATACACAAGGAAATATATTCACACATATATCTCCTTGCTTTATCGGCTAAGAGAGACTAGAAGCAATGACACCCCAATAGTAATGAACACACCTTGCACGAAGATCTTGGTTTCTAATACCATTCTACAATAAAAGGAACCAGGTCTCCTTGGAGAAATGGCTGCTTCTAGGACTGGAGCAGGAAATACACAAGATGCTCCAGGAGCCAAAATGTTAGTGCCAGAAAGTTAGAAAGTGCTCAAAAATTAAAACCCACAATGATGGGGATATGTCAAAGGGACACAGGAGTCCACTGAAAGAGCTCCCAGTGGCCAAAGCTGGAAAAATCTGAGCAACAAAATAAACAAGTTAGTATTGGATTATAACCCAAAATATAAAATAAATCTCCATGAGTCCATACTGATATAAATAAATGATTGAATAAATAAATGATGAAGAATAAATAAATCCCCTTTGCAGAAGAATCCCAAATAATTTACATAGATACTCAACCCTTAAAGGAGGTGAAGCATAACTCCTCACTCCTTAAGTGCAGCTTGTACATAGAGACTACCTTCCAAAGAGTACAGATGGAGGGGATGGGGTGGGAAAGAGAAACTTTAGAGTGGAGAAACAAATACTATCTCAAGCCGCGTGATCAAGCGAACAACAGTGACAAGTGATATTGATAGTATGTACTCCATTCAGCAAACTAAAATATCTGTAGTCAGCCAGAGCCACCCTCTTTAGAACACAGTCAGGAACATATCCTACCTCTGCCCAGAGCCTTTCTTCTTTAGATAACTTTTTCACATTATTCAAGGCTCAACTGAGGTCTTGAATACTCCAGCTTAGCCAACACTTGTGCACCTCTAGGACGCTGTGGATGGCACTTACCTGACTCTTGAAATGAGCTATTTATGTGCCTGTTCTCCTACACTGTGAGCTCCTCAGGGGCTGGATCAGTGTTAATTATCATTATATCCTCTAAGCCTAGAGCATTGTGCCTGACACATAGGTGAACGTTAATAAATATTGGTTGAACTAAACTGAACTGAACATTCATTACATTATTGAACATATAAACATAACACTATAGTGGATTAAAATAGTTATTTCCAACTTAATCAGCATCTTTTTAAAAAGATTCTCTCCAGCATGACTCATGTTATCTTTAAATACAAATGATGGCTGTAATTATATGAATTCACATGCTTTCTAGATCGAACTCATCTCTAACTGCAGGGTTTAAGGCTAAACTTTTTATTGAGGTGTTAGCTTACTTTGCCTTTGCCTTCCAAAAAAATGACAAAGGAAGAGCATCTGGTAAGAGTTTTACTAATTCTTTCAAGCTTCCATTTGGTGTCATGTTGCAGAAATTTACTAAAAGCAACCCTGGGATTTTAAAGGTATAAATACAGCTCACGAAGAGCCCTGTGAATTCCCTTCAAAGAAACTCTGTTTTAGGAGAATGTGGTTCATTAACTGTGGTAATGAATCAGAGAGAGATGGATATACAAGCATTTTCATAGCAAGAGCTCTGAATTTGTGTAAATGATGCATGGATTAGATGTGGGTGTAAAAACATTGGATGCAATGTGATGAAGGGAAAAAGTGGAATCTTGGGAAACCTGTGAGACTAAGGAAGTATTTCTCAAATAGTTTTGACTTGACGCCCCATAAGAAAATAATTTTACATCATGATCCATTACATTTATATACATGCATATGTATTATGTATAATGAAATAAAACACTTGCCCTTATTGTGTGTGTTCTCTTCTATTCTATTTTACTTTAGAAAAATGCTAATCTAACCCACTAAATTGATTTTACCTCTCAGTGATGAGTCAAGTTTCACAATTATTTCTCCAACATTTTATAAAAATTTTCAAATATACTGAAAAGTTTAAAGAATTGTATACTGTACAATGCTGTATAATTGTACATTGAATACTCACATACCCAACATTTAGTTTCAACATTTCAAATTTAGTTTCAGACACTTAAGTGCTTCACATATATATTATAAGTTAGAATCCAGTATTTTTATGCTTATCTGTTTAAGATAAAGTTTACATATAGTGAGGTGCACAAACTTAAGTTTTTATTCGTTTCCTAGGGGTGCTATAACAAATACTGTAAACTATGTGGCTTTAAACAACAGAAGTTTATTCTCTCTTAGTTTCGGAGGCTACAAGTCTGACATCAAGGTGTTGGCGAGGTTGCCTTCTTTTGGGGGCTCTGAGGAAGAATCTCTTTCAAGCTTCTCTCCCAGCTTCTTGTAGCATTCCCCGGCTTGTAGTTACATTACTCCAATCTCTGCCTCTGTCATCACATGGCATTCTCCCTGTGTTTTTCTGTACGCCTGTGTCTGTACATGGTCTTCTTGTAAAAACACCAATCATTGGATGTAAGGCTACTCTAATCCAGTATGACCTCTTCTGAACTTGATTACATCTGTAAACCCCTTTTTTTCCAAGTAAAGTCATAGTCACATGTCCTGAGAGTCAGGACTTCAACATATCTTTTGGGGGACACAGTTCAACCCACAATAAAGTGCATAGCTTATTCCATGAGATTTCACAAGTGCATATACCTGTGCAACTGAAATCCTTATTAAGATATACAGTTGCCCTTCCTTTTCTGCAGTTTCCTTTTCTGTGATCTAGATCAACCACGATCTGAACATATTAAATGGAAAATTCCAGAAATAAACAATTCATAAATTTTAGAGCTTGTCTGTTCTGAGTAGCATGATGAGATCTTGTGCTAACCTGCTTCATCCTGCTTCATCCCGCCCTGGACGTGAATCATCCTTTTGTCCAGCATATCCCACCCATTAGTCACTTAGTAGCTGGCTCAGCTACCAGAGGGACTGTCAGGTAATGCAGTGCTTATGTTCAAGTAACCCTTCCTTTACTTAGTAATGGTCCCATAGCACAAGAGTAGTGACGCTGGCAATTTGCATATGCCAAAGAGAAGTCGTGATGTTCTTCCTATAAGTGGAAAGGTGAAGGTTCTCAACAATAAGAAAAAAAATCATATGCTGAGATTGCTAAAATCTACGATAAGAATGAATCTTCTATCTGTGAAATTATGAAGAAGGAAAAAGAAATTCATGCTAGTTTTACTGTTGCACCTCAAACTGCAAACGTTACGACCACAGTGTGTGACAAGTGCTCAGTTATGATGGAAAAGGAATTAAATTTGTACAATAAGATATTTTGAGAGACCACATTCACAAAACTTTTATTACAGTATATTGTTATAATTGTTCTATTTTTGTTATTAATTATTCTTGTTAATCTCTTACTGTGCCTAATTTATAAATTAAACTTTATCATAGGTATGTATGTAACAAAAAAAAATAGTATATAGAGCAGCGGTCCCCAACCTTTTTGGCACCAGGGACCGGTTTCGTGG